>NC_137155.1:42332524-44832524 GCF_951394435.1 Stenella coeruleoalba
ATGTTAAACAAACTGAAGCTTAAGTCATTTATCCTCAACAAACTAATGAAAGACAGGTTACAATCTGAAAAAATATCCAAACCTCATTTATGCAGCCCAAATTCTTAGCTCTCTGGATCAGGCCTTTGTTTACTATGAATTAGATTGTCTATTATGATCCTGAAATTAAAATTATAAGTGATTTATAAGGCTTAACTTATCATGAATTTCACTCTATTTCCCAAATAACTACAGATTTTCTGGATTTTCTCCAATTATGTTTTAGTTTTCTAGCATTGTCTCCACTACTTCTTTCTCTTTGTTAGAACCTAGTGGTAGAGGCTAGAGGAATCCTCAACTCTGGAGATACCAATCTTAAGTCCACAGGTGACATTTTCAGATCTCTGAAATTCTGAGAGCCTTTCTCCTTTTGCCATGATTTAAAAAATAAGATACTATCTTTTGGAAGCAAATGTTTCTTTGATTTATAAGACTTGGCTTGTGATCAAGTCAAGTAAGGGGGTTCAGAAATTTTGTTTTTAGAAATGTGAATCCATTAATAAGTAAAGCAGGAAGGAGTAATCTTGCTCTTATAAACACTTAGAAGAGTGGAGATTCATATTTAATTACCAAGGAATGACATATCTTTTGTCTAGTGTTGTAGGAAAATGCAAAGAATGGAATGGAAATAGAACTAATACAGATGGGTCTTGAAAATATATTCGTTTTGGAAGTATTGTTCAGGAGAGAAAGTGATCTTATTTTAAATCACTTGCCTCAGTTTTATGCACAGAAGTGGACTTGAATATACACAGAAATGACAGAAAGATGATTCATCAGGGCATAAAGAAAGATGAATAAATATCACCTACCTTATGGCAATCAAACCATTTGTCTAGGAACTTTTCGTTTCTTTCATGTTGTGTATTTTCTTATAGATTCTCCCATATCTTAGCCCTGAAGCCAGTAATTGTTTTCATGTGTAAATTGTTAACTATCATTGTTATTTTTATTTAACACAGTTCAGTATTGACTTGTCAGTTTATTTACAAAGATTAATCTACTTTCTGAAAGCTAGTAATTGAATTTTGAATCTATCAGTTTGAGAAAACAGACTATGAATTAGTGGTGAACACTAACAAGATAATATAGAACATTAGCTCCTGTCTGAAAAATATTGCCTGACATTTTTAAAGAAGACATGAGTTGAAGAGAGGTCTTCCCTAGGACTATCTTGTAGCCAGTTTCATCAGGCCTGATAATAGGGCTACATGTTTCCTTAATTAAAACAACAACAAACAAAAAACATTGCTTGAAACATCATCACCAGCATTTAAAACCCTCGCCTTAATCAAGGAACTATGCTGAATATCAATAATACAAAGAGTTACATAATGCATGCCTGGCTTTCTAGCAGACAACAATTTAATTGAGGGGAGGTACAAGTGGTTGATGTATGGATGATGCAATATGGCATATGCTCATTGCTGAACAAAGAGAGGCTCTTGTTTATAGAGAGAGGAGTGGTCCTCAGAGACCTTGGGACAGTCATGGAAGATTTCAGAGAGAAGACAAACTTTCTTTACTTCAAAAAGAGAGGTGGGAGACAAAGAAGAGAGGAGGGGCTATGATGGAGGCAGGAAAGTGGCAGAGAGCAAGGAACTCTACCGAATTATTTTTTTCTTTTAAGTTTGAAGTGATTGGATCAGTTTAGCTGAAGTTTTATTAATTTTTTTTTTTACATTTTATAATGAAAGTAAAGATGAAATAAATAATGTATTATACGTTATTTAACAGTACAAACATTTTGTTCTTACAAAAATGTATGTGATTGAGTAGTTTTAATTTGGTTTGAGATTTTGTGATGCAGATTTGAAGTTTAGATACTAAGTTTAGTTCATTGCATTGCTTTAACAGCTGTCATCACAAATATTTTCTTGCTAAGAAATGCACATACAGTGAAAGAACTTCAATATCAATTGAGCCTACTAAATCATGATACACACTTTCTAATGCCATCAGCAACCATTCAGAGGTTACTGATAAAATGTGTGTGATGTATTTCCATCTACCCTGATGTTCAATTGCAAACTATTTCAAAAGTTGTTTCTTAATTGTCTCTTTAAAATGTAAGGGAAATTTTCTTCTCCATTGGAAAACTGTGCATTGTCCATTGCATACTCTTTCAAGTTATTTGATTCTGATTTATGGGAGTTATTTTGCAGTTTCTTAAGTTGTAGATAACTGGTAGCAATACAAAATAGTTCTTGTCTCTAGACATGCAATGTATTCTGTCTTGTGTTGGGACAGCCTTCCCATTTCCCCTCTTGCCATGGACAAAACAGTTTTGCCTCTATTTGCCCATTCATTTCAGTGTTCCTGATCTATTAATGTGTTTGCTTTTTGTATTCTTCTTTGAAGTGGTCGTAACATCTCACCAGTTGCCTCATTAATGTGTTAAAATATTAAACAGGGGGCTTCCCTGGTGGCACAGTGGTTGAGAGTCCGCCTGCCGATGCAGGGTACACGGGTTCATGCCCTGGTCCGGGAAGATCCCACATGCCGCGGAGCGGCTGGGTCCGTGAGCCATGGCCGCTGAGCCTGCGCGTCCAGAGCCTGTGCTCCACAATGGGAGAGGCCACAACAGTGAGAGGCCCGCGTACCAAAAAAAAAAAAAAAAAAAAAATTAAACAGGGATTTATTTTTATATGTGTGTAAGAATCATATCTTGACCTTTTCTTGAAAATTAGCCTTTTAAAAACAAATGGATCCAAAACCTCAGCACTTAATTTGGAAGATTGGAAAAGAAGTTAGAAAATCTGCTTTTCAAGTTTATCTATGCAGACACAATTGTTTTCAAAAATAAGACTTCCTTTGTGCAACAGAATCATATATCAATGGAAATAGTTCCAGTATTTTAAAAATGCTATTTCCATAGCATGAATTTATTCTATTGAAAACAATTGCATTTTCTCCCATCATTGAAATGTCAATTTCAATTGACATTTTTAAAGAAAACATGAGTTGAAGAGAGGTCTTCTCCAGGACTATCCTGTAACCAGTTTCATCAGGCCTGATAACAGGCCTGATGAAACAGGCCTAAAACTGTGTTTTATGTTTGTTTTTGTTGTTTAAATGTATACTAGGGAGCATTCTATTGATAGTTTTTCAATGGTAAAGACAATAGTAGTTAGAAACACCATTCTAGAGCCAAACTGGTTAGTTCATACCCTAGCTTAGATACTTAACCACTGTGTGACCTTGGTTCAGTTTTTTTACATCAATGTACCCATTTCTTTGCTTGTAAAATGGCAAGAAAAAACTTCATATTTTATAATATTGTTGTGAGGCTTAAAGGAGAATATATTTAAAGTATCTAAAGCTATGCTTAACACATATGTATTATTTAGGTGTTTGAATTATTATGTAATTCAAATCTTTGTAATACGAAGATTTGCAATACAAAGATAATACAAAATACAAATACAAATCTTTGTAAAATGTATTTACAAAGGTACCTTAAGAAGTTATAGTGACATTGCATGTGAAATGTATAGCATAATTTCACATATATATTAAGTAGTTAATAATATATCATTGTTACTGTCGTCAAGTCCATGAGATGATGTGTTGGCAGTAATGGTGAAAAGAAGAGGAAATACTAAAGATATTATTGAGAAAACATTTACATTTGGTGATCTTGAGAGAGGAAATGAGAAGAAATATAACTGAAATAAATAAGCTTGGGACTTCCCTGGTGGTCCAGTGGTTAAGACTACGTGCTTCCACTGCAAGGGGCATGGGTTTGATCCATGGTTGGGGAACTAAAATCCCACATGCTGTGTGGCCAAAAAAGAAAAAAATCTTATATTTAGTACTTTAAAATGTCGCCCCTGTGTCTCCCTTCTTTTTCAGTTGGTCTGATTTGGGAAGATCTTATTTCTTCTTTCACCATACAATTTTTGTACAGGGACATACTTTTATCATTTCAATTTTTAGTTATTTCTTGTTCATTTTTGTTCTCTTGTTGAAAAACACAGGGCCTTCTGCATTATAAATGCTGAAAAAATTTTTTAATGTTGAATAATGTTGATGTAGTGGAAGTCGTAGCTTGGGATTAATGTCAGGGAAAGTGTAATCAATTCATTTGTTTTTTTAAAGTTTTAATCTTATACTTAATATTAGACTTAGATTTACAGAAAAACTGCAAAGACAGTAAAGAGAGTTCTCACACACACACTACACCTAGTTTCCCTTATTATTAATATCTTACATTAGTGTGATCATTTGTTATAATTAATGAACTAATATTGATACATTATTGTTAACTAAAGTGCCTACATTATTCAGATTGTTAGTCTTTCTTAAAATTCTTTGTCTGTTCTAGGATCCCATCCTGGAATTTATATTAAGTGGTCATGTATTAGGCTCCTCTTGGCTGTGACAATTTGTTTTTATGCTTTTTTTTCATTTTTTTATGTTTTATGGCTATGACTTTTTATTTATGTTTGACTTTGACACAGAGAGAGATATTGGTCAGGTATTTTGTATAATATCCCCATATTGAGATTTATCTGATTTTTTTTTCATGATTAGACTGGAGTAATGGTTTTTTAGGAGAAATATCACAGAAGTTAAGTGCCATTCTCATCACACCATGTGAAGGGTGTATACTATCAACTTGACTTAATGTCAACCTTGATCACCTGGCTGTGGTAGTGTTTGTTAGGTTTCTCATTGTAAAGTTCTTTTTCCCTTTTTACATATTGTATTCTTTGGAATGAAGACACTGTATGCAACCCACTCTAAGGAGTGGGGAGTTATACTCAACTTCCTTGAGGGTGGAGTACCTATAAAAATTATATGGAATTCTTCTGCATGAGAAATTTCTCTCTTTGCCCCATTTATCTACTTGTTCAATCATTTATTTATATCAGTATGAACCTATGGATATTTATTTCATGCTTTGGGTTATAATCCAATACTTCTTTATTTTGTTGCTCAAATTGATCCTGCTTTAGCCATTGGGAACTTTTTTAGTTGGCTTTTATGTCCCTTGACATCCCCAATTACTAAAGATGTTTTAATTTTTTTTTTTTCTGAACACTTTCTAATACTACAAGATGCTTCAAGTCCTAGAACAGCCATTACTCCAAGGAGCTCTGGTTCCTTTTATGGGAGAATGGTTTTAAAAATTGAAGTCTGGGTGCTAGGTGTATTTGTTATTACTGAAACCTGTATTTTTGATTTTGTTTTTAATTCAGATATTGTTCTTTCCATTAAAATAAATTCATATTCACTAAGTTTTTGTAGTACCTATTTTCTGCTATTTCCCAGCTTTTCATTTATAGTGAGCATTTTCCTTTATGTCATCAGACATAATAACTTCCATAAAATCCTAGTCCACCAAGTCCAAAATATGAGTCATCTTGTGGTTGGTCTCCATTAATTGTCTTTCTTTTGTGAAGAGGTCATATTTTTCTGGTTCTTCATATGTTGAGTAATTTTGGATTGAATTCTGGGCAGTGCAAATGTTATATTGTGGAGATTTTAGACTATTTTATATTCTTCTAAAGAACATTGAATCTTTTATCTTAGCAATTACTTTGGTCAGATTCAGACTACCAATTCCATTTCTTGGGCAGCAACCCAAATCTCGGGTAAGTTATTTTTTCCTTAGCTGGAGTGTGTCTCACATGTGCATGATTCAGGGGTCAGCCAAAGATATGAGCAATACTAATCATTTGGGGCTACTCTTCCCTCACTTTCCATTGGCTCTGCTCGCCCTGAAATCTGTCCTCTGGGTCTTTAAGCTGGAAAGACTGTGAGCTTTCTATCAGAATTTTAGCTGCTCTATATAGTGTCGTCTTTGGAATGCTTAAGGCTAAAAGCCATAAAAATGGATAATACACCCGTATTGTTCTCTTTCTTTGACTATTAACTCCTCTCAAGAATTGACTTGCCTTACGTTTTACTCTCCAGTGCTGTCATTTCATTGTTTTTTTCATAATTTTTCTACTTAATAGTTATCTGCAGGAGAGATGGGTCTGGTAGTA
Organism: Stenella coeruleoalba; assembly: GCF_951394435.1. Classification (NCBI taxonomy): domain Eukaryota; kingdom Metazoa; phylum Chordata; class Mammalia; order Artiodactyla; family Delphinidae; genus Stenella; species Stenella coeruleoalba. The sequence continues at coordinate 42,338,560 of NC_137155.1, forward strand.
GCTTGCTTAGCCATATCGGAAGTGGATCCCCTTGATCACTTTAAATTCTTGTTTTGATTTTTTTAATTTTATAAAATTTTGTTTTGTTTTCATCTGTTTGTTCAGTATCACCTAGATGAATTTCCATAGCAAATTTGCTGAAGCATCATGTGGTTAGAAATCTTAATATTGAGTCCCATATATGTCCCCTACTCAGCACCAAGTGTAAGCCAGGAAATTTCCCTTGCAGTGGTTTAACAAACTGGACTTCTGTCTAGTTCTACCCATATATCATGTGTGCATTTCTTCGGAATTCCAGCTTTTAGCAGGGAGAGGTTGACTTTGTAGGGAGTGTCTCCTGCAGATTTTCTAACTTGGGTAGCCCTGGAATTTTTCTCCTATTCTTTAGGCCCTGTGAAGCACAGAAATCAAGGTCAAATTTCATCTGAATGAAAAGGCCAGCTTTAGTGCGCTTTTTACTCCTAGTTTCCTGCCTTTTGTTCATTTTGGAGCTTTAAGTATTATTCACTTCCTGTCTTGCTAATACTTTTAAACAGGTAGTTTAACTAATTTTTTAGTTGTTTATAGTCAGATGAATAGTATGGGATCGGTCAGGACAGCTAACTGGCCATTCCACCACAAAGAGAGGACTCTTCAATGTATGATTCCTGCTATTTCAGCAAATTCTGCACTTGATAGTTTATTTTCCCCCTCGTATCGGACATATGCATCCAGTTGTTATTGCAGATTACAATATGACTATTGTGAAAGTTGTGTATTACTGTATATAAAATCATAACATGAAGTTGCCACTGATAATAGCTAGTAGGAGCTTAGATTCCTAACATCCTACTAATATCACTAAGATAATAATAAATAACACTTACATAACTCATGTGTCATCTGCTAGAATAATGTAAAGTAAATTAGGGCCTGGAGGAAACTACAAAGACTACCCAGACATAGTGAAGAACGGAGACTGCTACCATGTCCTGCCTGCCGTCCGCCATACGTGGTGGGGTGACACTCCTGAACCTTTCTTCAGACGTGTAAGCTTCCCCATCCATTAAACCATTGATGTCTCTGTTGCTGACTCGGTCTCCTTCTTCAGCCTGGAAGCTGGGAAAGCACAGGACTTGTCAGGCTAACAATTGGCGGAGCCAGCCGGGAGACTGAGGAAACTCAGGTGAGCGCGAGATGTCGGGAAATACAGGACGAGGATCGGAAAGCTGTGGGAGCCATCCACCAGCATGTGGCGCCTGAAAGTTGTAAACCCGTGCTGGCCATCCACTAACACATGGGGTTGCTTCACCTGCACCCTGTTCACGAGACTGACCTTCCTGTGAACTTGCCCCAGGCCCCAGCTGGTGATTGTTCTCATCGAAGAGGTGAGGGCGTGTCCCTCTACTGGTTTCTCTGGTAACTAATAAGCCCACCTGACATCAATTCGCCTATAACTGGTAACCTCCCCTTCCCCTCGGCGGGGGTTAAGACTGCCGCCATATCCTGCCCGCCCTCGGCAGCACAGGATGGGGTGTCACTCCAGGACCTTGCTTCAGACGTGTAAGTTCCCCATCCATTAAACCATAGATGTCTCTGTTGCTGAAAAAAAAAAGAAAAAAAAAAAAGACATAGTGAGTGAAATTACATGTGAAGAGACATGACTTCATTTGCAGCACAGGAGAATAACCTAAAAAAACTGTATATAAAATGGGTGTGCCCTATAAATGTTTAAAGTATCAATAGTTTTAACACAGTTATGGTTAATGTTCTTTGGGGGAAATTTAACCGAATCTACAGCTTCTCATTTGTAAACAAACCAATACTTTAAGAAAATAACTTTATTAAGAGAGAATACAATTAGTATGAATTAAATATTTAACATTTATATTTATACACTGATATATCGGTTCTTCTAGGAATATATATGTTGTACTGTTGAAGCAAGACTCAATAGCAGTTAAAACAATAGTTTACAATGTCTTAGGGAAATAGAACACCTTGAAAAAAGGTATTCATAAGGTGAATAGCTTTTCATTGTGCCTTATATTACAACTATCTTTTTATGTCTAATGTGGGAAAGATAAATTACTTTGTTCTGGCAATAATTTGCCTCTTAAAAGCAACTGTATTTTATTAACCATAAACCATTAAATTATTAACTTGAGTAGTCTATGGTAAGGAGTGTAAATGCTTGGGTGACCAGCAGTAAGCTTTTAATCACTAGCCAGATATAGCAATGATTTCAGCCAGACTGGTATTTTAAAACTAGAGTTTTTCCATTGAAAATAGATGCCAAGATGCCCTGGGGAAAAAACGGTTGCCTTTTGGAAGATAAACAGTATAAAAATGCACAAATAAGGCAGTTTTAAAGGTTTAAAAGTTTTTTAAAGCTTTTGAAGTTTTAAATTCATGTCTTAAAAACATAGTTAATACAATGAGGAAAATAAAAAATTTAACATATTAACAGAAGTTTTGAAAATATGCTGCAGTTAATTGAATCAATAAGATATCACAGAAGAAACCTGTGGAACAAATGGGCAATACTTGGTTAGCATATTCAAGCTGAAGCTCATTCTTGAATTGGAGCTATTCAGCTACCCGTATAAGGGGGGGTCAGATATATTGCAGTACAAGTGTTAGCACCCCTCAGTGAGTTTTACCAGGAAGTTTCAGTTTTTCTGTTTTCAGGTGTTTCTGGTTTAAATACCTACATGTATTCTCTGGCTAAACATGTTCTTTGACTCAGAACTTTGTAGCAACGACCACAGCTGTGCTGTTAGAGGAGTATATTTCAATTTATTTTCAATTCAGTTAGGCTTTGAAATCTAATTAATTATAACGCACATATGACGCTTTCCTCAGACTGGTGCTTTTCTAATCATGGGTTGAGCCTCTTTGCTTATGACCTGCTTCTCTCCTGATCCATATGCCTCAGGAGTCCTCAGTGATTGATTGCAGACCTTTGCACAATTCTGGGTTTTTTTAGTATGAAGTTATCCCTGAGACTGTGTTGCTATCACATGTCATAATTATATTGCATTCTTCTACACATTTGTGTGCTTTTGCTAGATTTGAATTCCTTCTTTCATCTCTCTTTCCCTCCTTTCTTTCATTCCTTCTCCCTTCTTTTCATGGTTCCTACCTTCCTTCCTGCCTCCATTGTTTCCAATTAACGAATGTTTATGAAGTCAACTCTATTAAAAACACTCCCTGCTGTTTTCAGGCTGCTTCTTAATGCAAATAGCCCCTATGGCAGTAGGGTCTTTTACTGTCTAAGAGTACCTATAACCATTCTGGCTGCCTGATTACTATGTTCAGGGGTCACTGTCATGTTCTGTGCAGCCTCTGATGAGAAATTACTTTCGCTGAATGCTGTGAGGAAGTATAAATCTAAGGCTTGCAGGTAACCCTGTGTCTTTAGTGGGAGTCTTTAGCGGGAAAACCTTTCCAAGAGTGGCACTTGAAGGGCTACTATCCTAGGACACACAAATAGATTTTCTCTCTGTTTACCTTTAAAATAGCCCCGCCCCACCCCCGCCTTTATCTCCCTGACTCAGGGCCACTGACTTTGCAATTACAGGCAATGTAGTTCCATTAGGAAATACTTTAACTCTTTTATTCCCACAGATGTTAGTGAAAGTTGCATTTGACCAGAGGACAGATAGTCATGTATAATTCCGTAAGGAAAATCCATTAGCCACAATCTCAGTGTTGAGCCATAGAGTCAGCAAAACAAACTCTTCAGAACAAACTTGATGTCCTAAGTATCTGTACTGAATACAAAATAATTAGTAATAATGAGTGGCTGGTTCCCTAAGCTACTGAAGATATCTGTTTTTTGTTTGTTTGTTTGCTAATGTTAAACATTGTAAACATTTGCAAAGTTTAAAAATTAGTATATGCTGTCAAAACCTGGTTATTATGCTTTGCTTTGGTGAGTTTTCTTTACTACTGTAGACCACTATTGTCATGTCATTTTCATGGCATTATATATCAATTATCGAACATCTACTAAATAGTGTTGCACTGTATTAGGGTGCTTCTAATCGTTGTAATCTTTGTCTCCCCAGATCAATCTAAATAATTTAATCAATTATTTTGATGACTCCAACTGAATCAAATGAAAAGATTTTTATCTTAGAAAACTAGTGATCTGAGATGAAAGTGTCATTTTGGTGTAGTATATGTCTACATGGTTTCTTTAATTCTCCACTTCTTTTTGTGTGAATAGATATAATTAACAAAGCAGTCAAAATAATGATATCTTTGTCTCTAGTGATAGGTTCAACCTACCAAGTATGCAAATTTATTCCTTTGTAAATGCTCTTGATCTATTGGTTACTTGATCTATTGTAATTAAGAAGTATTTAAAGGGAAATTTAGGCATCCTTTTAGCAGTAATGTACAATAGGTATAAACTGTTAGAAAGAAGTGTTCCAAAATAAGGTGGTTGAAGAACTAAGGGATGTGACTTCCCTAATAAAAGAAAGTAAATATTATTTTGCCCCAAATATCTAGGTAATTCAGTCACAAAGACTGTTTAGTTAAATTAAATTATATGAATTTATCCATTTTATGCAGTACTTCTCCAATCTCTCTTGCGCTGGCTTTCTCCTTCTTGTAAGTCTTCTATTTACTTCAAGAAAAATGAGTAATGAAATGCCGAATCTATATCTAATATTAAAGTATGAAGACTTTTTTGTGACCTGAGGCCCACGTTTATTGTCATGGTTACATCTGAATATACTGAATGGTTGAGGAAAGATAAAGAAAATTACCATATTTATAAAACATATTCAGGATTGGCTGCTAATATTACTTTTTACAGCTTGTTTGCAAAGATCTCCTACCAATTGAGTCCTTTCACTCACTCCCCTGCCTGTAGTTTTGCCTTCTTGACACCTTCACTGTGAGAAGAGTCTTCATCAATTACATCCTTACCCACAAAAGCTAATTTTGATTCAAAATCTGTCTCTTTTCACAAAGCGGTACATTTGTCAGGTAGGATTCATTCAATTGAGAAAAAACGCTTGGTGCCCAAGAACTGCTGTATCACGTGCACACAGGCACATAAGCACATGTGTACCTACTTAGGAAAATTAATTCTGAAAGACAACACCCTAATGGAAACTGGCTGGGCCATATGTACCTTAATACCTCCTCCTTTAACAATAAAAGCAACCAAACAGAAGAAACATGCTAAAAACTGTAATAAATTTTAAATCCATTGACTTCATTAAGCTTTTAGGTAAGGCATCATTCTTTTACCTAGTCTCTTCTCACAGCGGGGCAAGGGAGATAGGTAAAATTTCATTCTTCCAGTTACATTTATTTTAAAAAGCTTTGTAATTCAAAGAAGAAAGCAATGAATAGTAGTGCAAGAAATTTTGGTCTAAGGGAAATTAAACTCACTGTACTTAAAAGTAAATTCTAGATGATCTCTAATGGTAAGACTCATAAAACATTACTATACAAAAATTTATTAATTTAAAAAGACCTTGAGAAGTTTCATAATCTCTTTAAATTATATTTAATAAATAAAGATGCCGTTCTTTACCTTGCTCTCCAAAACAATTGTGCCAGTTACTCCAATATCTTAAGTAATATATCTCTGATTTCAGAGAGATGTTTATATGCAGGGATTAATTAACTTAATGTCAAAGAGACCAGAGTATTTTACTACCTGGCAAAAAGAAATTGCTGATAAAGACTTTTTATTTGACTAAGCTTTAGTCAGACTCCTGAACCTTCTTCTAGGCCCATCTGTATACTTCCTTGTAAAATCCAGTTTTAGCAAGAACCCCCCACCTCTGCCACCCTGCTTAATATCTGATCATGCTTGATATCTAGATATCTGACCAGGTTCCTCATCCTTCACTGTCCCCCAGGTGATGTCTGATCTCCCTGGACTGTCTGCAGCAGGAAGTTATTAGGTCGTTTTAGCCAGACTCTCCCCTTACCCCTGATGTTTCCTCTTAGTAAATTTCCATCTATTGACACCCACCCTGCTCCTTGGCTGTACATTCCCACTTGCCGATCATGTATTCTGAGTTGAATCCAATCTCTCTTTCCCACTGCAGGATCCCATTGCAGTGGTCCCTACAGCCATTGCCATGACTCTTCTCGAATAAAGTCTGCTTTCTGGTTTTCAAGCGTCATGAATAATTTCTTTAACATTGCCACCTTATTTTCCTTACTATACTTGTTTAAATTCATTTTGCTGCTTCTGTGTCAAGCATGAGTTGCTTAAAGCTTGTTTGTGTATTTTTTAAAATACTTGCAGTAGCAAAAAGGGTTTCAATAAAATATAAATATGTTTTTATAAAAAAGTAAACCACTTGGCTGCCAAATTCTTCAACGTCATTGTGTGTCTATATATATATACACACATACACACATATGTATATATACATATACACACACATATATAATGTGAAAACAAATGCCAGCACAATATTAAAACAGCAAACACTCTGTTTGCAAGCTGCTGGCAACTTCTTCAGAAAAGTGAGAATAGGACATAGAATCCCCAGAAGCATTGATTATCCAAGCTTCACCTTAGATTTTAGTGTAGTGCCTGCAAGAACTGTTTAAGGAAAGTGTGGAATTCATTGTTAAATCTAACATTTTGAGGCCCTAAATCAAATTGAAAGTAATTTTTTACATTGAAGAGCCCAAGAGATCCTTGCACATATGAAATGTTTGATAGAAGTCCCCACTTTTTGTTGATTTGGGGCATAGTAATAGTTAAGGCAAGGAAGAAGCCAGAGAGTATAGTATATGAAATTGTATTTTATCATTCCTAGCTCAGGGCTCTATACCAATGGCAATTAATGGGTGATTTATTTTTATTTTTATTTTAAAAATTATTTTTAATAAGTAGCCCAAGTACATTGTACAAAATTTTAAAAGGATAAAATTAAGTATTTCTCCTATTTCCTGACCATTTAGTTTCCTACACCAAAAGGCAACTACTATTAACAGTTTCTTTTGTCTTCATTATGTGTATACATGACATATATATGTATATATGAACACACATATATACACACAAACACATATATCAGAATGTATAGATTTTCTTCATTTCATCAAACTAGTCTATATCTACATGCTCTTCAGCACCTTGCTTCATTCACTTAAAATATTATTTAGAGGTTTTTCTATAGCAGTACATATGAAGTGACATTTCTTTATGCCTTGTATTCCTTTATGTAAACGCTTCATAGAATGTTTCCTATTAATAGACATTTTTGTTTCTTCTAAACGATTTTTATTACCAAAAACAAAAACCTAATGGTTTGACTTTTACATATATAATTGCTTTCCTATGTGGATGCACCAGTGGAATAATTTCCAGAAGTGAAATTAAAGGGTCAATGTAAGAGTATTAATCTATTTAATGTTTTAATGTTACATCAATTTATAAACATATATAAGAATGCCCTGCATCTTCAACCACATAGTACATTATGAACCTTTTTGGATCTCCAACCATCTGCTTAATCAAAAAAAATCTCATTATAGATTTGTTACATTCCTTTATCAATGCCTTCAATCATATTTGCATATGTTTCAAGTTTATACATGATTAATAAAGTTAAGATTGTAACTTTTCACACCTTAGTGATAAAATATCAGCACAAATAGAATAACCTGTACCTGCTGCATGGGGAGATGTTCTTGTAGTTATATTGTCTTTGTGTGGAATACTGATGGGGATGTTGGGATTGTGGTTCAACCACCATCTGCCTCTGAGTTCTGCCCCTGAGTCTCAGGAACTATGGGACACTGTACTCAAAAGTCTCCCCATACTTGGGGCCCCAGGTTGATTGGTGACAGATGCTTTTTGCAGGAGTCAGTGCACACCCTGATTCACTTCTACTCTTGAAAGGTAGAACTGACAGTTTTCATAACGATACTGACATGGGTTCACTTTTGTTTAAAAATGTTTTATTTTTAGTGCAATAGGAATAACAATAATTTCAAGCATTTTTTTACCATGTCAGACATAACACTGCTGCATACCTTTCAAATTCTCTTGATTGGATTTGCTGGCTGAAAGACCATCACAAAGTGATGATAATGAAAAACTCAGTAAAACTGCTTTTTTTTTTTTTAACTTGACACCACACTTTTGGTATCACTTAGCCAAATATAAGTTGCCTTGTTTAGTAATTAGTCAACAATCAGAGCAGATATTGAAAATAACTAACAACCACTAGGGCATGGGCATCACCATCAATAGACACTGTTCCCAGCATTGAATAGAGTCTGAAGGCCATCCCACACTTGCTAGGAACCACTCATTTAGTTGTGGGGAGATCTAGGATGTCTAAGGTGAAAATGGTACCCAAAGTGAGGGTCGGTGGATTGGCGCAGAAAAGCAGCCTGTTTTTTGTTTGTTTGTGTGTTTTTTAATATTTATTTAGTTGCTCTGGGTCTTAGTTGCGGCGTGCGAACTCTTAGTTGCGGCTTGCATGTGGGATCTAGTTCCCTGACCAGGGATCGAACCCAGGGCCCCTGCATTAGGAGTGTGAAGTCTTAACCACTGCACCACCAGGGAAGTCCCAAAAGCAGCCTATTTTAAATCTCAAAACCATTTCAATAATTGTAAAAATCAGCTTGATATGGATCAGCTGAAAACAAATCCTACTTATTTTAGAACTCATTTTGGCTTGTTTTAAATCCAAAACATACTCTAGCTTTCTGATCAAAGTCAGAATCTCTTAAATTCTTTCTGACTTCCCCTATATGCTTGAGAAATTTAATTCAGTGAATGAATCCATCTATAGACTGATGAGTTGTGAATAAATATATGAGGAAGGAATTAACAGTACCTACCTGTGAGTGCAGAACTTAGCATATACATTGCTCTCAAAAAATGTTTCATCAAATATGTATCTCTTGATGGTATGTTTTCCCAATATGTGAAGGTACCATTTTCTGCCTCTTTAGTCATTCTCACTAACACCAAATAGAGTTTTTAAAAAAATCTAACAGGATTGAAAACAAATGTATAAAAGTATATGTGCTAAGGTATTATTGACATGTAAGTAATTATTTTTTAAATGATCCATGTTAATTCCTAAATTAACACAGAGAAATTGTGCCTAACTGATTTATAATCAGGCAAAAGTAATATGTGGTTAATAAAAAAGTAAATAAATACAGGAGAAACCTACCAGATTCTCCTCTCTCAAGCTATGGAGCGTGCATCCACTTTGCTTCCCTTGTGTGGAGTCTGGGTTAATCTACAGCTGAACTGAGCACCTGTTTACCACTGAGTCAAGTAGTAACTGCTGGATGCTGTGCTGATAGTTTCTGGTTCATCACATCCTTAACATTATTTAAGCCAGATCAAACAGGTACATTGCATTTACTTACTGTAATTTTTAAATGTTCTCAAGGTGAGAAAAGAAAAAAAAATGATTGCAGAAACTTTTTCCTAATTTTTTTTTATTGTCTTTTAGCCTTTAGAGTAGAAAAAAACTCCTGGTTATTATCAAGTAGTTTTTTAAAATATTTGCAAGATAAATAATGAATGCTTATATGATTAAGATTTCTGAGGCATCAATTTCAGAAATCCTAAAATTGTGTTGAATACTTTTAACTCACAGTGGAACAGTCCCTAAAATACCACTGAGTCTCCATCAGAGTGTATATAACTATTTCCTTCAAGTTAGATGCTATTTTATTTCCTCACTCTTCTGCTACATTACCCCCATATACACCATTTTAAAATGTGGATGCAAGCAGCACTCAGGGATTGTGGATGTCTTACGATAAGGATAGCGTTTCATAGTCCATCAAAGAACAGTTACCAGGCGCTTCCCTGGTGGCGCAGTGGTTGAGAGTCCACCTGCTGATGCAGGGGACACGGGTTCGTGCCCCGGTCTGGGAAGATCCCACATGCCCCGGATTGGCTGGGCCCGTGAGCCATGGCTGCTGAGCCTGTGCGTCCGGAGCCTGTGCTCCGCAACGAGAGAGGCCACAACAGTGAGAGGCCCGCGTACTGAAAAAAAAAAAAAAAAAAAAAAAAGAACAGTTACCAAATACCTATGAAGGCCAATTTGCCAATTGGACTTTTCACTTACTGTAACTGCTTTACTTCTCATTTTAGTACTCCTTATTAAAATACTGAGTGATGAAATTATTATATAAAATTCATTCACTGATTGGACATATTGATTGAATCAATACATTTATTGCTTGCTCACTGTAAGAAAAACGTGTAAAGTGAATCAAACTCAGTTTACCTTTCACAACCAACTTGGATGAAAATAACATATGCTGGATCTATCAGTAACATTTAGTTTGAATCATCTTCTGCTCCATCCTGACATCTGGGGCAAGTAAAGGTATTATGTCTCACAGTTTCCTGCTCATTAAATGGCGGTTATTCTTATTTTCTCTTCCAGTCCAGATGGGCAGAATCTCCTTCAAGCTAGCAGAGGGGAGCTGGGCATCCTGAGCCAGTGATTCTGTAGACATAGCCAATCTGAATTCAGACTTCATTTTACTTTGTACTGACTCAGGTTCTGGTTCTCAATAGAAACTTCCACATTCTGATTTGCTATCTTATACCCATCTCCCTTAGCTTCCCTTTTCTGGTTTACCTCCTGCATCTCAAGTTCAGGGACCATCAAATTCTGCTTCATATTTGGCATTTGAAATAGTATTTTCACTTGATTTAATGTCAGCTGCCATTATGGGGTTCTTTGTGGCTGATCCCCCTCATTTTCATTAGCAGCTTTTTTGCTGAGGTTCGTAGCCACTAGCTATCCCCCAACTCTCTTGTTCGATGCCTACAATAATTATGACTAAGTTAAACTTTGACCTCCAAAAAAACTTAATCCTTCACTCTTGGTCATAGTGACACAGCCCAGCAAATGAGAATAAAATCTGTGAAGTCACAGAAAGAATGCTCCTAATTCTGGTCCTTACTTTGGTTCATCTTCTTTCTTTATTCACGTTAGTTGGGGAAATTTGTCTATTCTTCCTCTCAAAGGTCACAATCACCCTGAAATTTTAGCTATCAGTTATACAGTGTTCACTCTCAAACTGTTGCCACGTAAGACTGCCCCTCACCCAAGTTTCCAGTCTTGTAGCTCCCACTGAGTAATAAGTATTTCTTAAGATATCTAACAGATACACAAATTCAAATGCCTAGAACTGAATTCAGTTTTCCTTCATAACTGCCTCCATTTTTCTGAACTTTCTATTATATATTTAGTAAAAAAGAGGAAAGAGAGAAGGAAATGAATGAGAATAAAGGTGATAAGGGGGAAAATGCTGAGATAGAAGCTTAGGTAACACAAAATTTAAGAGAAAAGACAAGGAAAGCAGTTTCCATAGAGTGACTTGAGAATTGATAGGCTGGTAGGTAAATTATTGAGTGGTGTCAAGGAAGCCAGAGGCAAAAAGTTACTTAATTTCAGTCAACATCTACACAGATGGTGGTAGGAGAATTCTCAGAAAAGTCCACTCCAACTTCAAATCAGACAATCCAGATAGGTCCATCTACAAAGGAGTAATATCTTTATGTACCTAGAACTGTTTTTCACTCATTCATTCTATGAGATAGATTACAATAGATATTAGAGTCAGAATACTTATTTTTACTTACAGGCGGGACTAGTACCTAAAGAAAAATAGCAGTAAGGTATTGGTTTACCTATGAATTTATTATAAAGCATTGCTGCAAAAGTAAAAACTTAAGAGAGTGGAACACTTTTCGTCCCTGAAATATTTCAGCCACCATCTTTCATAATTTGATCCCTCAAGCATTTACTCATTCCTACCTTTTTAAAAAGTCAAAATGATGAGGCATTTGCATAGCTTTTTGTCTCTCTGTCCAATTTTCCTCGTACTGTAATACTGAACATAGAAGTCCTCCTGAATAGGGTATTCCACAAGGGAAGAGTGGCAATGGAAGATTGGTTGAGCTTTGTTTATTTGTTTGTATATGTGACACTAGTAAGTTTCCTGGGGTTGGACAGCTCTGATGAAAGCAATCACAATATGACTATAAACAAAAGCTTGAGATTTAAGCGAAGTACTGTAGAACAACTAGAAATAACCTTTTTGTGTGTTCTCTTTATAGCTTCATCTGTACAGTGTCAGGGACAAACTGAGGTCCCAGCTGCCTTTATTCATTTAATAAATTGTTATAATTAACAGCTATTACTAATGCATTTCAGCCTTTTCGCATTTAATAACAGCTCGTTCCAATCAAAAATATAAAAACATGGTCTGAGTGGAGTGTGTGTGGGTGTCACAATGTAAATAGTAGATTGGAAACCTTCTTATTGACTGTCATTCAATTTCTTTCCAGCAGAGCCCTTTTTTTTTTTTTTTTTTTTAGCTTTGGAAAATAAAATGGGAAGCATTTCTGTGTAATTTTAAGAAAGTTCTGAGTGGCATCATATTCAGTTGTCTCCTTTCTCATCTTTCCTCCTGTATATTTGTTCAGGTATAATTAGATTCTTTGCAAAATTTCAAAGTCAGTCTTTATTAATCTCTAATTTCTAATGATAGGAATAAGGGGTTTGGGAACTGCATTTCACGTTTTATGGCTTTGGAGGGAGAATTGACGTGCTTTTGGTTCTGTGAATTCCTGACTACTTTCCTCTCCAACTTACCCCCAAGGGACAGTGAGAATAAAATGGACTTTGTGAGAAGCTGAAGCTGAGTTCCAGCTCTTAACACAATCATGGTTAGCTGTATTTGTGGGCGTGACAGTTCTTGGTTGTACAACTCCAGAGAGAAAGAAGATAAATGAGGCTACAGCACCTGTGAGACATGGAGGCAAGGTTAGCCAAGAATTAAGAACCTCTTCTGAGAGTCACAGAAAGTTCTGCAAAGTGGGCAAGAGCTCATATTCGAGGGGGCAGAGAAGACTGCAGGATGAGAAGTAAAAATGAATGTGGTATTTTTAGGTTCCTGCTTCATGTGAAATCAAATACTGATAGTTAAGCTATAGGAAAAGAGCCAATCAGTAATTTAGTGTACACGTCTTGGCACTTGCTCTTGAACAATCACACAGTTGCCTCTTCAATGTCTCTGGAAGTGCAAAAATTCTTGGCAGTGATTTAATAGCCAGTCTTTATGCATTTATATGTATTGTGGTCACTGGTTACACTACTGTAGTTGCAATATTTTCCTATGAACTTTAAGGAAACAACTTTTCTATGGAAATGATCTATACAAATATTACTTTCTAATCTTAATTATTATAATTAGTAAGCTTTATTTCTAAAGCAATTTTAGGTTCAGCAAAATTGAGTAGAAAGCACAGAGTGTTCCCATATACCCCCATCCCAATGAATGCACAACCTCCCTCGCTATTAACCTCCTACACCGCAGTGATACATTTGATACAATAAGTGAACTTATATTGATACGTCATTATCACCCAAAGTCTATAGTTTACATTTGGGCTCACTCTTGGTGTTGTACAACTGCTGAATTGTCTTCCAATGTGGCTGCAATCCCACCAGAAAAGAGGAGTTCCTGTTGCTCTCGTTCATTGTACATCCTCATCAGCATTTGATGTTCTCAGTGTTTTTAATTTTGGCCATTCTGATACATGACTAGTGCCATCCCATGTTTGTTTAATTTCCAATTCCCTAATGATATATGATATGGAGCATCTTTTTATATGCTTACTTGCCATCTATATATCTTCTTTTGTGAGGTGTCTTTTAAGGTCTTTGCTCATTTTTTAATTGGATTGTTTATTTTCTTATCGTTAAGTATTAGGAGTTCTTTGTATATTTTAGATAATACTCTTTTATCAGATGTGTCATTTACAAACATTTCTCCCAGTCTGTGGCTTGTCTTTTCATTCTCTTGACAATGTCTTTTGCAGAAAAGAAAATAGTCATTTTAGTGAATTCCAGTTTTGTCAATTCTTCCTTTCATGGATGGTGCCTTTGGTATTGTATCTAAAAAGTCATCATCATACCCAATGTCATCTACGTTCTCTTCTGTGTTATCTTCTAGGAGTTTTATAATTTTGTGTTTTACATTTAGGTCTGTGTTGATTTTGAGTTAATTTTTGTGAAGGGTATGAAGTCTCTGTGTGAATTCTTTTTCTTTTTTGCATGTGGATGTCCAGTTGTACCAAGACCATTTGTTGAAAAGACAATCTTTGCTCAGGTGTATTATCTTTGCTCCTTTGTCAGTGATCAGTTGACTATATTTTTGTGAAATATTAAAATATTTATATTTCTGTTGGTCTACTTGTGCATTCTTTTGCAAGTACCACACTATCTTGATTACTCTAGCTTTATAGTAAGACTTAAAGGTAGGTAATGTCAGTGCTCAGACTTTGTTCTTCTTCAATATTAAGTTGGCAATTCTGGGTTTTGTGCTTCTCCATATAAACCTTCAAACCATTTTATCAATATTCATAAAATAACTCACTGAGATTTTGATTGGGATTGTGTTGCATCTACACATAAATTTTGGGAAGAATTAACATCTTGACAATAGTGAATCTTTCTATCCATGAACAGGGATTATCTATCCATTTATTTAGCTCTCGTGATATCTTTCATCAGAGTTTTATAGTGTTCCTCATACAGATTTTGTACATATTTTGTTAAATTAATATTTATTTCATTTTGGAGGGAGCTAATGTAAATGTAACATGTTTTTAACGTCAAATTCCACTTGTTCGTTCTTGGTATATAGGAAACCTAATCTTAAAAATTCTGAAATCTAAATTTTATGAGATAAAATAATTATTTTACCAGGGTCTACATTGTATATGAAAATTGATCACTTCCACATGTATATTGTTGCATGTCAAACTATGTTTAAAATAATAGGTAAATTGAAGACATTCTTCTTCTTTTTTTTTTTTTTTTGTGGTACACGGGCCTCTCACTGTTGTGGCCTCTCCCATTGCGGAGCACAGGCTCCAGACGTGCAGGCCCAGCAGCCATGGCTCACGGGCCCAGCCACTCCGCAGCATGTGGGATCTTCCCGGACCAGGGCACGAACCCGTGTCCCCTGCATCGGCAGGTGGACTCTCAACCACTGTGCCACCAGGGAAGCCCTGAAGACATTCTTTTTATGAAAAATCATTTTATGGATGGCTCATTTTTATTATTAAATATCAAACATTAATTAACATTAAATAGTATCTATAAATATTATATTAAATATTTCACTAATTCATTATTATTCAGTGTTTTATTATTACTGTCATGGCAAAGTGTTTAAGCTCTGAATTAGAGTCCCAGATTCACTACTTATTAGCTATGTGACTTCTGATTCTCATTTTTGTCATCTGGAGTTAGAAGTAGATTCTTACCTTGTGGGTGTTATGTAAGGATTGAATGAAGTAAAGTATGCTAAGATCTTAAAATCATGCATGTAACCTAAAATGAGTTCAACAAAAATTAACTGCTTTACCACCACCATTACTACCACTAGTACTGCCACTGCTGTTGTTGCTGCTACTACCACTACTACTACTGCTACTATGTAGCCTAATGCAGGGAAATGAACTATGGAGGGAGGACCATGAAAACTGGCACTGCTGTAACTAGATGTGTAACTTCAAGTGAATCAAACCATTATTGGCCTACTGGATGAACCAGGTGACATATAATTTATTTTCACCCTAAAAGTATTACAAATATCTATGAGAAAATGTGATTAGGTTAATGATTGGGGGAAAATAGTATATTAGCATGAGACGTAAATTACAATACAAAGACAATATTTGTTGCTAAAATTTGAATTTCAGTTAGTTATGTAGACGGCAAAGAGAAACAAATACAGAATAATGAGCTAGGGATCAGTTTTTAAAGTGCAAAGAAATCAGAAGGTCTTTTTTGAGTCCGTAACTTTCTTGAGTCATCCTTCAATCACTTTGAATCGTTTTCTGTGATTTATTATTTTATTACTTAGACCTTAAATTATCTCACCTGACGTCTATGTTTAAATTTTTCTAGTCAACTATTTTTTTCTTTGAAAAAGGAAACAGAGTGAAGATGTTGTTGGATTTTGAATATAGTACGGTGATAATTTTCAACTGCAGCGCTAAATATCCTAAATTTCTGAGAATAGGAAAAGAGCTCAATAAATTATAATGCATCCACTGGAAGAAATTCTGCACAGCCATTTGGAGTAATAATGACCAAGTAGGCAGAGCTGCCTGGAAAAATGTATCTGACATGTTGACTTCATGTTAAGTGAAAACAAGCAGGGTATAAAAGTGTATGTGTTATCATACAAAATTGCACACAAATAGAAAGGAGTATGCCAAAATATTCATAGTGGTTATGGTGGACTATTGATTTTATAATGCGTAGTATTTCTCCCTATTGATAACTGACACAATCTAATATATTGTTTTGCTGAATATAAAAAAGTGAATAAAAAAGTGAATGTTTAAAAAGAAACAAAAAACTGAGAAATTTTAATATAAATAGTGAAAAAAAATCACTTTTAATGCTTAGGAGACTTTGGTTTTAGACTCAGTTTTATTTCTAATTAGCTGTTTGGCCTTAGAAAACCCACTTTACCGCTCAGAGCCTTCTTGGATGCACATTGCCTCATTTACAAAATAAGTGGTTTGGAGTGAGGTTTCTTCCATCACTGACACTACATGAGGCTATGAATATCATTTGCTATAATTTTATTAGAGCCACATGCTAATATGCCTACCACATAGGTACTAATTAAATGAACCATACTGATGCTGCCAACACAGGTTTAAATTGCAACTTTATATTTTATAGTGAATTAATAATGGCAATTTATTTTTTTTACGTCTTTATTGGCGTATAAAAGCTTTACAATGTTGTGTTAGTTTCTGCTGTACAACAAACTGAATCAGCTGTATGTATACATATATCCCCATATCCCCTGCCTCTTGAACCTCCCTCCCACCCTCCCTATCCCACCCCTCTAGATCGTCACAAAGCATCAAGCTGTTCTCGTGCTATGCACAGCAGCTTACCACTAGCCATCCATTTTACATTTGGTAGTGTACATATGTCAGTGCTACCCTCTCACTTCATCCCAGCTTCCCCTTCCCCCTCCCCGTGCCCTCAAGTCCATTCTCTAAGTCTGTGTCTTTATTCCTGCCCTGCTTTTTAAAATTCCATATATATGTACCGCTTTTTAAAATTCCATGTGTATGTGTTAGCATGCAGTATTTGTTTTTCTCTTTCTGACTTACTTCACTCTTTGTGACAGATTCTAGGTCCATCCACCTCACTACAGATAATTCAATTTGTTCCTTTTTAGTGGCTGAGTAATATTCCATTATATATATGTGCCACATCTCCTTTATCCATTCATCTGTCAATGGACATTTAGGTTGCTTCCATGTCCTGGCTATTGTAAATAGTGCTTCCCTGAACATTGGGGGTACATGTCTCTTTTGAATTATGGTTTCCTCAGGGTATATGCACAATAGTGAGTTTGCTGGGTCATATGGCAGTTCTATTTTTAGTTTTGTAAGGAACTTCCATACTGTTCTCCATAGTGGCTGTATCAATTTACATTCCTACCAACAGTGCAAGAGGGTTCCCTTTTCTCCACACCCTCTCCAGCATTTATTGTTTGTAGATTTTTTGATGATGGCCATTCTGACGGTGTGAGGTGATACCTCATTGTGATTTTGATTTGCATTTCTTTAATGATTAGTGATGTTGAGCATCTTTTCACGTATTCGTTGGCCATCTGTATGTCTTTAGAGAAATGTCTGTTTAGGTCTTCCATCTATTTTTGCATTGGGTTGTTTGTTTTTGTGATATTGAGCTGTATGAGCTGCTTGTATATTTTGGAGATTAATCCTTTGTCAGTTGCTTCATTTGAAAATATTTTCTCCCATTCTGAGGGTTGTCTTTTGGTCTTGTTTATGGTTTCCTTTGCTGTGCAAAAGTTTTTAAGTTTCATTAGGTCCCATTTGTTTATTTGTGTTTTTATTTCCCTTTCTCTAGGAGGTGGGTCAAGAAGGATCTTGCTGTGATTAATGTCATAGAGTGTTCTGCCTATGTTTTCCTCTAAGGGTTTTATAGTGTCTGGCCTTACATTTAGTTCTTTAAACCATTTTGAGTTTATTTTTGTGTATGGTGTTAGGAAGTGTTCTAATTTCATTCTTTTACATGTAGCTGTCCAGTTTTCCCAGCACCACTTATTGAAGAAGCTGTCTTTTCTCCATTCTATATTCTTGACTCCTTTATCAAAGATAAGGTGACCATATGTGTGTGGGTTTATCTCTGGGCTTTCTATCCTATTCCTTTGATCTATATTTCTGTTTTTGTGCCAGTACCATACTGTCTTGATTACTATAGCTTTGTAGTATAGTCTGAAGTCAGGGAGACTGATTCCTCCAGCTCCATTTTTTTTCCCTCAAGATTGCTTTGGCTCTTCAGGGTCTTTTGTGTTTCCATACAAATTGTAACATTTCTTGTTCTAGTTCTGTGAAAAATGCTATTGGTAGTTTGATAGGGATTGCATTGAATCTGTAGATAGCTTTGGGTAGTATAATCATTTTCACAATATTGAATCTTCCAATCCAGGAGCATGGTATACCTCTCCATCTGTTTGTTATCTTTGATTTCTTTCATCAGTGTTTTATAGTTTTCTGAGTATAGGTCTTTTGCCTCCTTAGGTAGGTTTATTCCTAGGTATTTTATTCTTTTTGTTGTGATGGTAAATGGGATTGTTTCCTTAATTTCTCTTTCTGATCTTTCATTGTAAGTGTATAGGAATGCAAGAGGTTTCTGTACATTAATTTTGTATCCTGCAACCTTGCCAAATTCAATGGTTAGTTCTAGTAGTTTTCTGGTGGCATCTTTAGGATTTCCTGAGTATAGTATCATGTCACTGGCAAACAGTGACCATTTTACTTCTTCTTCTCCAATTTGGATTCCTTTTATTTCTTTTTCTTCTCTGATTGTTGTTTCTAGGACTTCAAATACTATGCTGAATAATAGTGACAAGAGTGGACATCCTTGTCTTGTTCCTGATCTTAGGGGAAATGCTTTCAGTTTTTCACCATTGAGAATGATATTTGCTGTGGGTTTGTTGTACATGGCTTTTATTATGTTGAGGTAGGTTCCCGTCATGTCCACTTTCTGGAGAGTTTTTATCATAAATGGGTGCTGAATTTTTTCAAAAGCTTTCTCTGCATCTATTGAGATGATCATATGGTTTTACTCCTTCAGTTTGTTAATATGGTATATCACATTGACTGCTTTGTGTATATTGAAGAATCCTTGCATCCCTGGGATAAATCCCACTTGCTCATGATGTATGATCTTTTTAATGTGTTGTTGGTTTCTGTTTGCTAGTATTTTGTTGAGGATTTTTGCATCTATGTTCATCAATTATATTGGTCTATAATTTTCTTTTTTGTGATATCTTTGTTCTGGTTTTGGTATCAGGGTGATGGTGGCCTTGTAGAATGAGTTTGGGCTGCTCCTCCCTCCACAGTTTTTTGGAATAGTTTGAGATGTGTAGTTGTTAAGTATTCTCTAAATGTTTCCTAGAATTTCCCTGTGAAGCCATCTGGTCCTGGACTATTGTTTGTTGAAATCTTTTTAATTACAGTTTCAATTTCATTACCTGTTTATATTTTCTGATTTTTCCTGGTTTAATCTTTGAAAGTAGTACCTTTCCAAGAAGTTGTCCATTTCTTTCAGGCTGTCCGTTTTATTGGCATAGAGTTCCTTGTAGTAGTCTCTTATGATCTTCTGTATTTCTGTGGTGTCAGTTGTAATCTCTCCTTTTTCATTTCTAATTTTATCAATTTGAGTCCTCTTCCTCATTTTGCTTTTTGAGTCTTGCTAAAGGTTTATAAATTTTGTTTATCTTCTCAAAGAACCAACTTTAATTTTATTGATCTTTGCTATTGTTTTCTTCGTTTCTATTTCATTTATTTCTGCTGTGATCTTTATCACTTCTTTCCTTCTACTAACTTTGGGTTTTCTTTGTTCTTCTTTTTCTAGTTGCTTTAGATTAAGGGTAGATTTTTTTATTTGAGATTTTTCTTGTTTCTTGTGATGAACTTGAATTGCTATGAACTTCCCTCTTAGAGCTACTTTTGCTGCCTCCCGTGGGTTTTGGATTGTCGTGTTTTCATTGTCATTTGTTTCTGTGTATTTTTTGATTTCTTCTTTGATTTCTTCAGTGATCTCTTGGTTATTTAGCAGCACACTGTTTAGCCTCCATGTATTTGTGTTTTTTACAGGTTTTTTTTTCTGTAATTGATTTCTAATCTCATAGTGTTGTGATCAGAAAACATGCTTGATATGATTTCAATTTTCTTAAATTTTCCAAGGTTTGATTTTTGACCCAAGATGTGATCTGTTCTGGAGAACATTCTGTGCACTTGAGAGGAAAGTGTATTTTTCCACTTTGGGGTGGAATCTCCTAAAAATATCAATTAAGTCTATCTGGTCTATTGTGTCATTTAAAGCTTGTGTTTCCTTATTTATTTTCTGTCTGGATGATCTGTCTATCGGTGTAAGTGGGATGTTAAATTCCCCCACTATTATTGTGTTACTGTCGATTTCTCCTTTTATGGCAGTTAGCATTTGCCTTATGTATTGAGGTGCTCCTACGTTGGGTGCATAAATATTTATAATTGTTATGTTTTCTTCTTGGATTGATCCCTTGATCATTATGTAGTGTCCTTCTTTATATCTTGTAACCGTCTTTATTTTAAAGTCTATTTTATCTGATGTGAGTATGGGTACTCCAGCTTTCTTGTGATTTCCATTTGCATAGAATATCTTTTTCCAGCCCCTCACTTTCAGTCTGTATGTGTCACTAGGTCTGAAGTGGGTTTCTTGTAGACAGCATATATAAGGGTCTTGTTTTTGTGTCCCTTCAGCCAGTCTGTGTCTTTTGGTTGGAGCATTTAATTCATTTACATTCAAGGTGATTATTGATATGTATGTTCCTATTACCATTTTCTTAATTGATTTCGGTTTGTTTTTTTTGGTCTTTTCCTTCTCTTTTGTTTCCTGCTTAGAAAAGTTCCTTTAGCATTTGTGGTAAAGCTGGTTTGGTGGTGCTGACTTCTCATAGCTTTTGCTTGTCTGTAAAGCTTTTGATTTCTCTGTCATATCTGAATGAGATCCTTGCTGGGTAGAGTAATCTTGGTTGTAGGTTCTTCCCTTTCATCACTTTAAATAAATATGTCCTTCCACTCCCTTGTGGCTTGCAGAATTTCTGCTGAAAGATCAGCTGTTAACCTTATGGGGGTTCCCTTGTGTGTTATTTGTTGCTTTTCCTTTGCTGCATTTAATATTTTTCCTTTGTATTTAATTTTTGATAGTTTCATTAATATGTGTCTCAGCGTGTTTCTCTTTTGGTTTATCCTTTATGGGACTCTGTGCTTCCTGGACTTGATTGACTATATCCTTTCCCATGTTAGGGAAGTTTTCGACTATAATATCTTCAAACCTTTTTTTTTTCTCCTGGGACCTCTATAATTTGAATGTTGGTGCATTAAAAGGTGAGGGAAATCATATACAAAGATACCAAGTATTCCCAATCTAGCAGCTCACGTTTCCCAGGATTGAAATAACTACTTTTGAGTTACTTATAGTTAGGACATATCAGAGACCTGAGACATGGCCTCAATTAGGGTTCCACAATATAAGTAAAAGCTTTCAGTTTTAGCCCTTCTGAAGTTTCTGTGGTTGAAATCAGAAGGGGCATCACAAACTCCTGATTGCTAGCCTTCCCTCCAAAGAATAAATTAGAAAAAGATATTGCTCCTCTGAATTGGCAAATTAAAAACTAGAGGCCCTTCCTTGGAGCTGATACACACCCAAATATACTGCCTGATCATGGTGTAAGGGTCTGAACTATCCCTACAAGCCACCTGTTAAACTGCCTCATATGCTCACCAAATTGCTCCTTGAACCTGCACTGACTGGTCTCAGCTCTGAGCTTTCTCCTTTCACAAAATTATTCTTGAATTGGGATTTTATTTTATTTTATTTTTCTTTAATCTAGATTTAAAGTCAATTCAGCAGTTTTATTGATTAGTGTTTTAGTAGTTTTCTTTTTATTATCAATCTTTTTCACCTTGAAATTTGTTTCTCCTATCCTTTTATTAAAATGTAATTTTCATATAGTAAAGTATAACTTGTTTATTGTGTAGTCTGGTGAGCCAAGACTAATAAATTGTGTATCCACTACTACAATCAGTTATATAACAATTCCTTCATCAGCAAAAAATTCTCCTGTGTCCTTTATAAGTCAATACCTTGCTCCATTTCTACCCCTGGCAACCACTGGTCTTTTCTTGTTTTTCTTTTTTATCCCTGTAGTTTTTTTTCCTTACAAGAGTGTTATATAAATGAAATAATGCACCTTTGAGCCTAGTTTCTTTCATATAGTAAAATGCATTTGAAATCTATTCTAGTTGTTGCATGTGTCAATAGGTCATTCCATTTTTATTGATGAGTAGTATTCTCTTGTATGGGAGTACTTGAGTTTGTTTATACATTTCCAAGTTGAGGGACGTTCTTGTTATTTCCAGAAATGGGCAATTATGAATAAAACTGTTATAAGAATTCACCTACAGGTGTTTGTGTGAACATAAGTTTTCATTTCAATTTCATTTCAAATAAGTAGGACTGTGATTCCTAAATCATATGCTAACTGTATGTTAACCTTTATAAGAAACTGCCAAACTGTTTTCCAAAGTAACAGCACTATTTTGCATTCCTAATAGCACTATATTAAAAGTTAGTCAAGCCTTTTCTTTTGTTTCTCTTTTCTAAAGCATTGTAGTAAATGTGTACTGGAATCTCATTGTGATTTTAATTTGCATTTCCTTTCTTCTCATGTGTTTATCTGCCATCCCTAAGTCTTCCTTTGTGGAGTATTTGTTAAAATTTTTGCCAGTTTTTTGGTTATCTTCTTTTTGTTCAATTTTGTGAGTGATTTTCATATTTTGAATGTGAGTTCTTTATCAGATATATAACTTGTAAATATTTTCTCCCAGTATCTGGCTTTTCCTTCCATTTTTTTTGGCAGTGCCTTTTAAAATGTAGTTGTTCTTAATTTTGATGAAATCCAGTTTATCATTTTATTATTTTACAAGTTGTGCTTTTAGTGTCATACCTAAGAAAGCTTGGTCTAATTCAAGATCACAAAGATTTCATGTTTTCTTCTAGTAGTATTTTATTTTACTTGTAGGTCTGTGATCCATTTTGACTTAGTTTTTATAGAGATTGTGGTGTATGAGTTGAGGTTTACTTTTTTCATATGTATATCCAGTTGTCCCAGTACCATTTGTCAAAAAAATTATTCTCTATTGAATTGCTTTCATATCTCTTACTGAACATAAATTGACCATGTGTGGGTTGACTTCTGTTCCATTTATTTTTTCCATTCCTTTTATTCTATTCTCCTTTTATCTGTCTATTTTTTCACTGATACCACTTTGTTGTGATGACTGTAGCTTTATAGTAAGTCTTGAAATTAGGTGGTGTAAGTCCTCCTGCCTTTTGTTTTTTTCAAAACTGTTTTGGTTATTCTTGTTCCTTGGCCTTCCTGTATACATTTTAGAATAAGTCTGTAGATTTTTATAAAAAATCCTGCTGATAGTTTGGTAGATATTATGTTAAATCTATAAATCATTTTAGGGGAGAACTGATATCTTAACAATATTGAATTTTCCAATCCAGGAACAATGTATATTTATAGATATATTTATTAAGGTTTGTTTTACTATCATCAGTGTTTTGTAGTGTTGGCATCTAAATACGACACAGATTTTGTAAAAAATATATTTAATGATTTTATTGTATGTGAAGTCATTTTTTTACTTAAAGTACAAAATATTTTTTTTTACTGTAGAAACATAAGTTTACCTTATATACTTATATCCTGAAATCTTATTAAGCTCATTTATCAATTTTAAAATCTTTTTTGTATATTATTTGAGATTTCCTATGCAAAAAATCATGTTGTCTATAGTTTTATTTTTTTCTCCACTCTGTATGCCTTTTATTTATTTCTCATTCCTTTTTGCACTGGCTAGGGCCTCCAGCATCATGCTAAATAGAAATGGTGAGACTGGACATCCTTGCCTTGTTCCTATAATAGAGGAAAGCATTCAGCCTTTCACCATTAGTATGATGTAATTGTGGGACTTCATAGATAGACTTTATCACATTGAGGAATGAATGAATAATAATTTTTTTCTAGGAATACAACTTGGAATAAATCCAATTACATTTTTTCAGACTTGAATATGCTTCTGTTGCATTCTGCTTGCCCTGTCTGTTCATTTTAGCCATCTTTACCATTTACAGTAATAAAAACAACCAAACTAATACCTCATTAATGTTAGTAATCAGGAAGATGGAAATGAATATTTTTTTCCTATGCTTTCAGCATGGTAACATCTTAATTGGAAACTGTGCTGTGTTAGTGGATAATCTGAGAGATATTTATTCTAAACTTATATTTATTTGGTATTTAATATTGTGATATGCAGAGGTTTTCTTTTCTTTACTCCGTGTCTAAATTTCAGTTTTAAAATATTGTTCTTTCACTTAAGTGCACATTTATAATTCCAGTATCATAGGCGAGACAGATAGTTGGTGTGTATAGTTGACTGATTTTTCATAATATTCTCTTAAACTATTGTTTCTTAATTGTCCAGTTTTATTGTTAAATCTCTTCTATGTGAATAGTTACATATCCATTACATTTTGGTAGTCTCTTGCTGATTATCATGGGGTCAATTCATTGTTAAGATTTTGATTGGTGATTAATTTTATTTCCTAAGTAGATGTTGCTCTTCTCTTCCCTGCTCCCACTATCATTTGATTTAAATATTTACAATATTTTGCATTGACTATGACGGTAGCCTTTTAACAGCTATGAATCTTGATTACCTCATATCTGTCATTAATATGATCTTAGATATAAAGCAAAATGTGAAAAGATCACTAATGAACTCAGGAAATAAGCAACTTATTAGCACAGTTTACAAAGTCTTTCTTGAATACTTACCTGACCACAACTTCCAATTTATATGCCAAAATATATTCCATATTCTGGACAAACTGGACAACATATTTTTTGTACGTAGCATTACATTTCTCACTTCTGTAGCATTATTTTTGCTTTGCATGGAATATCTACTCTTCATTTATTTGTGTGCATCCTTTAAAACAATATTACCTTACACTTCTCAGTACTTCATGCATAGCTTTTTTATGTTACCATATAATATTTCAAAAATCTATGTGTCATTTGTCACACCACACTGAAGACTTTTTGAGAGCTGCACTTTATCCTATTTACCTTGTATTTTCAAAGCACAGACATATTCTTAACCCATAATGAGTAGGCTTTTAATAAGTTCTTGTTGCATGTCCTAGGTTCAATAAATACTCATGATTTTCTTCCAATTTTTTAAACACAGTTTCTTTTGAAATTTATAGCTATAGGTTAGGAAGTAGAAAATCATATTTTCTGAGTCTCAAAATATTCTGAAAAAGTCAACAACAATATGTTTTTCCTCCATGTTAACTTTTCTTAGAAATTGAAAATATCATCTTCACGGACCACGTGGCATGTTTAATTTAGAGAGAAGTAAAGTTTCTCAAAAATTAGGGTTTTTGTTTTGTTTGGTTTTGTTTTTGTTTTTTCTTTAGACTGTGTTGTTGAATACCAGGAGTTTTCTTTTACTTTGTTTGCTTGGAACCACCTTTTGAGCCTATCTAAACCCATTAACTTCAAAGATATTTCAGCTTTGCATCAACTGGTAAAGATATGAAAGAAAATGAAAATGTAGTCACCAGACTTGAGCCAGCATTCTCTGGACAAAATGGACTTTATGAATTCTGTCCAGTTTGCCTATTCCTCATTAGAAAATAAAGGATGCAAATTTATTTTCAAAGGAAAACATTATAGAGTTTTAACTGCACATGAATTAGTGACATGTGTTAAAGTTACACAAGGAACACGATACCCATCTTGTTTACTAGGTCCCCCTTGGTCACGTAGCACAGAAGACCTTTGTGGCATTTACCCAACACATTTTGATCCTGGCTTCTTGTGGCTGATGCAAAATGCAGATGTAGAACTCTGCTGTGTTTATAAATTAGGTAGCTGATCTTTAGTGCAAATAGAAATTGTTTTTATTAGCTTTGACTGTAATTGCTGTGAACTAGAAAATGTTTTCAATCCTGGAGAGATAAGCTCTTTCTTTCTGAAAGCCTGAAATCATTCCTTTAATTAATTCATTTATATTTGCACACCTTGTTTATTTCTGCAATTATATTCAATTTTAGCTATCCAGTATTTTAAATAGAAAAAAATTAGGTTTGAGTAAAGTGTGATACTTCATATTCTTACTGATTGTTGTGATATATCATTTATTTTCTATTTTTTAAATTTATACATGTAAGTGTTCTACAAGTATGTGTATTAAGATTAATGCAAATTTTTGCTAAGTAAATTATTTTCTATGACAAAGATTATTTTAGCAGGAACAAAGACCCTTGAGGAATTTATTATGATAGGACATAGAAGAGTATGTTTTATTATATTTCTTGTCAAATTGTGTTCTTTTAATGTAACAATTACTCTGTGTATAATTCTAAACTGTTTGACTATTTGCATACTTAACCTGAGCTTTGTCAAGTACGACCCCTACAATGGAGGGTACCTTTTACCCCAGAGTCAGCATATTGTCTAAATTTCTTCTGTCTCACACTTCCTTCCTTCTTAGAAAGGACAAGCAACAGAAATTTCAGTGCCCATAGATTCATAAACAGCTCCATATTTGTTCCTAATACCTTGCAGCTTCTGTGTTTACATCTGTATTGATGAGTGAGACAGAGGGAGAGAAAGAGCGAAACAGATGTATTTGAAAGTAGAAAGTTTTTCATTTGGAGATTCCTATATCCAATAACTGCTCTAGAATCACAGAGAAGTAAATATAAGTTGAGCCACTTCAGTGGCTTTCTGAGAGATCTGTTCACTAATAACACATGCTCATTTGTGTGTATGTTCAAGCAGCATGCTTAAAAGACCTCATGACCCGCCACTTCTTAGGATATTATAGACCAGTAATAGCTCTCATCCAAGGGGTTACTTGCAATGTAATGATTTTTGCAGCCATATTTGGGACATCAGAAAAGGAGGAAAATGGGAAATGACTAGTGAAAATGGGAGTAAAATGGAATGAGGTATAACAAAATGGAGTAAATTATGTTTTCCATTGTACATCAAACATTGAGAGGGTAAGAAATGACAGTTTAAAAAGACAGTTGGAGGGGGGAACCAATTCTTAGAATTTATCCATGCTAATATACAAGTATTCAAAGTTTAAATGTACACTGGTGATGTTAAAAAATAGAACAACAAAAAGTGCATTCATATGAAAATAACAGAAATATGTATTTAGTCTATGAAAATCACATAAGAAAGTAGCAGTGTCTCAGAATCTAATATGATGGACAAATTGCAAATATTTACTTTTTTTTCTTTAGCTATTAGTTGCCAAATGGCTTTCAAGATTGATGCCTGTAGTTATTGAGTGGACAGTTCTAAATCTGAAAGCCACAAGCCAGTGATAGTTCACTCTGCCAAAATGCAGAGCTTGGTATTGATGTGAATCATTCCTAACTTCTTGAACACTAAGTACATATCTCACATGTATGTCCTCTGAATACCAAAGGTGACTTTCACGGGAAGCACAGCTAATGAGGAAGGCTTCACTGATCATATGGCATGTTGGGGCAGTGAAGGGTGGGCAGGATTCAGGAGTGACTGCTCTTCAGGTTAACACAAGAAAATGAGGAAAGCAGGAAAATAAGAATAGAACACAGAGAAAATACTGTATCATCAGAGAAATAGCATGTAGAGAGAAAACCAACTGTCAGGCAAATGTCTAGAGGATGTGGTGCTGGTGAGGGAGCCTGCCAATGTTGGAAAATGTAGCTAACAAATTAGTTGGGAACAGGTCTTGTACAAAATTGTTTGTAATTATAGTTAATGGTTATGGTTATTCAGGGTATTTGCCATTTCATTCCAATGCTTAAAACCTTTCAATCATTCCCCATGTCTCATTGGGTTAATTTTTTTTTTGAGTGCACACTACATGCCAGGTACAGTACTTGGTGCAAGAGTGAACAAAACAGAAAGAACTGAGTTCTGTGGTAGTATATCAGGGAAAATTCCTAGTGTAAGAATTTGAGAAGTCTGTTACTTTGCTATTGCTTCATAAGAATTACCACAAATGTAGCAGCTGAAAGCAGCATAAATTTATTATCTCAATTTCCATTGATCAGAAGTTCAGACACAGGTTAATTGGTTTCTGTGCTCAGGATATTATAAGACTGAAATCAATATGTCGGCTGTCTCTGTAGTCTCTTTTAAAATTCAGAGTCCTTTTCCAAGCTCAGTCAAATTGCTGACAGAATTCAGTTCCTTGTGGTTGTAGGACTGAGGTCTCCTGTGGCTCCTTGCAAAGGCAGTTCACAATATGATGGCTTCTTTCCAGGCTAAGCAGAAGAACTTCTCTGACACTTCACCTCTTTTAAGGGGTATCTGGCTAAGTCACGCCCACCCAGGATAAAATCCCTTTGTATTAATTATATCTCATCATATTTATAGTTCTTACCCACACTCAACAAATGGTATTTGGAGTGTGGGTCATTGTGGACCATCTTTGGATTCTGCAAATCACAGCAAAGTGTCCCTGGGGAAGTGATATGAAACCTGAGACCTAAGAGATGTTAGAGTTACGCAGGCAAAGAATGGGAGTAGATTTATTGTAGCCTGAGAAACAAGCATGTTTACAGCCTGGAGGTAGGAATGACCATAGGAAATCGAAGAAACCTGGAGAAGCTCAGCTTAGCTTTGGGAAAGAAATCTACGTATCATAATAAAGTTTACAAAACCATGTATGATGTAGCACCATAATGCATCTCCTGCCTCATTTTTCACAACATCCAGGCTTGAACTCTATACTTGAGCTACACCAGATTTTATTCTTTTCTTTCATGCATTTATATTCAACTTAGTTTAGTTCTTCAAAATACCATGCTCTCCCTTACCTTAGTTCTAGTATAACTTCTTAGCAGAAGAGTAACTAAACTGAGATAAGAAGAATGACTAAGAATTATCCTGATGAAATGATGACCCTCCAAATACAGGTTAAGTGCCATTGTTCTGTACTCTTTTAGCACATTGTAATGCCATGTAGTATCTATTATATTATCATATTGCAACCATCCATTTTGCTTTGCCCTAACAAATGTAAGATCTGGGCTCACTATTATATCTTTATTGCCTAGCTCAATTATATCAAGTAAGAGATGCTGAATGAGGGTGATGGTGGTGATGATGATGATGATAATGATGACAACAGCAATGGTGACAAGAAGAATGAGAACAGGACTATTGACAAACTGTTAAGAAAGGATCAAATTATTTAGCATGAGGCACCATACGAATATGTGTTTACTTGCTTTAATCCATTTAGCAATAATATGAGTCAAGAGCTAAAGCTCAGTCTTAATATTTTTGGCTATCAAAAAGAGCTGTGTAATATATACACTACCAAATGTAAAATAGCTAGTGGGAAGCAGCTGCATAGCACAGGGAGATCAGCTCAGTGCTTTGTGACCACCTAGAGGGGTGGGATAGGGAGGGTGGGAGGGAGATGCAAGAGGGAGGGGATATGGGGATATATGTACACATATAGCTGATTCACTTTGTTATACAGAAGCAACTAACACAACATTGTAAAGCAATTATATTCCAATAAAGATGTTAAAAAATGTACATGTATGTTGTGAAATGATTACAACATTCCAGGTAAATTAAAAAGCAAAACAAAACCAAAACACAGCTGTGTATATGCTCAGAGCTGAGGAAAGAGTTATATGTGTGGGTAAATTCTAAAGTTGAAGGTCTGCTACATTTGGAATGTATTTAAATAAGCAAATTTTTTTTCACTGATTTGTATTAACCAATATCATGCATAGGTCTTTTATTGAAAGCAGCTAAAAAGCTAGAATTCTACTGAAGAGACACAATGCTTATACCTTGAGGTTGTGAATATAAGCATGATTAAGATTCCCCATCATGGACTCCCCTTTCGGCTCAGTAAGCTTCACTTTTGGCTATGACAGTCAGTGAATAGGACTCAACTTTCAGTTTTTGGTAATGGTTTGACATTACACTGATTGAGTTAATAAAAAAAAAACAAAAAAAGCTAAAAGTCTTCAAATAGCGATTGCTCCCCTAGGAGCAATTCTTATTCTTCTTTTTTTTTTTTCTAAAGCTTTCAGAGTTAAAGTAATCCTATCAGTCAAAATACTTTGTGATATTATAGAGGCTATAGTATGGGGGGGGACTCAGAACCAACATCTGTCAGCCAGTGAGCACTTGTTCTATGACCATGACTAACGAAGTATATTCAAAGTCAAGTATTAATGACATGGTATGAAAAGTATACATTGATAGTAACTGTTTTAAACTCTAGACTTGGATGTCCTTTTCCCAAACGTTTCATAATCAAGATTCATATGTCCTAAGAAGGCTACTTATTCATGTAATACTGACATATCCATATCTATTTCAAGTAAGATGAGCTGTTAGATATTGTAAAATATTTTCTATATTTTCAGTTGTATTAGTTTCCAAGGCTGACAGAACAAAGAGTTACAAACTGGGGGGCTTAAAGCAATGGAAATTTATTCTTTCATACTTCTGGATGCTTGAAGTCCAAAATTAATATGTCAGTAGGGTTATGTTCCCTCTAAATGCTCTAGAGAAGAATCCTTCCTTACTGCTTTCAAATTCTCTTGGCTCCAGGTTGACATTGGCATTCCTTGTTTTGTAGCCATATTATACCAATCTCTACCTCCGCTATCACAGGGCCTTTTTCTCCTCTGTTTATCCTCCTATGGCTTCTTATAAGGACACCAGTCGTTGAATTTAGGGCCCATCCTAATTCACTATGACCTCACCTTAACTAACTACATCAGCGAAGTCCCTGATTCCAAAATAAGGCCACATTCTGGGGTTTAAGGTAGACATGCATTTGGGGTGAACACTATTAACTCCATACATCAGTGTAGAAATTATTTTTTTCTTCATAGAGGCAATGTAAATTTTAAATTTCTTTACCTCTCATTTCAGGATTTCACCATTTTTAAAATTTGTGATCAGTGGTACATTTTTCAGTTACATTCCCTTAGTGTTTGTGTTTAACTTGCATATATTTAGCATGTATCCTTTTTTTTTTTTTGGCCGCATTGAGTCTTCTTTGCTGTGCGCGGGCTTTCTCTAGTTGCGGCGAGCGGGGGCTACCCTTTGTTGCGGTGTGTGGGCTTCTCATTGTGGTGGCTTCTCGTTGTGGAGCACGGGCTCTAGGCATGCGGGCCTCAGCAGTTGTGGCTCACAGGCTCTAGAGCACAGGCTCAGTAGTTGTGGCTCATGGGCTATGTTGCTCCACTGCATGTGGGATATTTGTGGACCAGGGATTGAGCTGTGTCCCCTGCATTGGCAGGTGGATTCTTAACCACTGCACCATCAGGGAAGTCCTCCATTTATATTTAATTTGAAGAGTTTATTGTGGTTATATAATAGCTGTATTGTATACAATTGTACAATAGAACTTATAAATAATGTTCTGCCTGATCTCACACTCATCCTTATATTCTCTAAGAATGACCAGTCACTCTTCCGGGAAAAGAATAGCAAGTGATATGCTATCTACAAAGTAGTTTTATTTTACTTTATTTTATTTTATTTTATCTTGCTCTATATTTGAGCTCTTAAAAACACCACTTTTACTTTGCATGCTTTTATGTATTTTGTGCATAAGAATATTTTGTAGTTCTATCAATTCAGGCCCTGAATGAAGCAGACACCAAGACAATATTAGGTACGCAAGAAATAAGAGATAGATTGGGGGAACACCTGTGAGAGTTAAAGGGGGGAGGAATAAGAGGAGGCAGGGAGTGCCTTTATAACATGCTGTAGGTATGGAACTTGTGAAAGAAATGAAAAAAAGGAAGGATTAGGTATGAAAAGTCCTGGACGAACAGTGCAGTTCTTCCATCTACTCTACGTTCTCCTTAACCTCTGCTATCATTTTGGAAGGTGATGGAGGCTTACCTAGTGGTGTAACCCAAATCTTCATTCCTCAGGAATCTGAATACGTGGTAATTATAACTTTTCAGGCCAAATTGCTGCACATGTCCATTCAAAGTTACAATTGGTCAAGGAAATACCAAGAGTCACTCAAGCAGATCACTTGAGTTTCAGATTTATCTGTTATGTAATTATGATTATGTAAAAGCTTACTCAACTCCTCCTGTTGACCAGGATCATTAACCCTGTCAAGATCATAGGACCTCCACATCTGCAGAGGCCAGATTTGCAAGAGTGGAAAATACCAATGTCCTCAATAGATTATTGGGAAAATGGTAAATTGAGTCACTCCTACTTCCACCTTTTCCCAGTACCATGTATTATTACTGGGGGCATAGATTTCTGATTTAATACATAGACTGCATCCTGAAGCGTGGCTCCCGATCCTTGCAATGACTTGCCTTCAGAGGGGAATTTCTGCTGAGCTATCAGTAGGCTGTTGTAGTGCTCTAAGAAGCTGGCAGTTTCCGGAAAGTGTAGCACTTGACATGACCAGTTGGTTTCATGGTCATGGGCTCATTCCCACAACTCCTTCACTGTAAAGTGAGTCCCCTTATTAGATGCTATATTTTGTGGGATTCCATGCCTGTGAACCAGACAATTCTGTAAGGCCCTGGAGAATGGGACCAAATGATTGCCCTTATAGATCAGAAAAGGGTCCAAGGTATTTGACTTATATCTCACTGGTTTTTGTCTCCTCCAAGATTATTACCATTTTATTGCCTTAGTTCTGGTTTCTGTTGCTGGCAAGGTGAACATTCAGCAGTAACAACAGTTAGTGCCCATTGCATGGAGGATGCTTTCTGGTGCGCATGACACTGGCAGTCTGACATATCACTTTATATATGGAGAGAGCTATTTTATAGGTGTGGACTGTGTTGCCTCCAGAACACATAAAAGGGCTTCCAACCACTGTGCTTCTTTCTTTGTGGCAAGGAATGCCAAATGCAGCAATTTGTGTTTTACTTTGGGGCAGATATCCCATCACACCCCTGATCCCTGGACTCTTAAGTCCAGTAAAGTGTCAAGTTCCTAAATCTTTGTAGGAAATGTCTCTAATCCTCTGGAACATATATATCTTATCGAGAAGTCTAATATACTAGCCAATTTTTGCTCATACTGTTCAAAGAGCATGATGTCATCAGTGTAATGGATCAGTGTGTGTTTGTGGGATGTCCAGATGGTCCAGCTATCTTTGGATTATAAGAGTAACAACCTAACAGAGCCATGGGTAAAGCTGTAAATAAATATTGCCTTTTGCATATCAATGTAAACTATTTCTGATCCTCTTTTCTGATCAGAACAGAACTAATTCACCAGATCAGTGGCAGCATATCATATATCACAGACCTTATTCACCTGTTCTAGCAAAATAACATCTGACAATGTGGTTAAAGTCAGCACTGCTACTTGGTTAAGCTTGCTATCGTCTACAGTCATTCTCCAGCTTCTGTCTCGTTCTTGCAGGGGCTACACTGGCAAATTAAAAGGAGATATGATGTGGCCTCCATGTGTGCATCCTTTAGATTTTCAAATGTGGCACTAATCTCTGTCATTTTCTCTCAGATATGATTTTGTTCTTGACTCACTATCTTTCCAAAGTGGGATCGAGGAGTGAGGGGTGTAACTGCAGAGGCTTCTATTAGTTCTTCCTTGCTATGATAGCTTTTACCACACATGCCAAGTTTATACCAACTGCCAGGTGCTTGATCCAAATTATAGACTCGGGAACCAAGGAAATGACCTCCTGATTGATCAGCAGACCTACTAGATCCACTATAAACTAGACTTTATCCAGGATTCCGTTCATCACCTCGCCTCTGTAAGCCGCCATTCAATCTATGGAAGGTTAGGAGAGCATGACAATGCTTTGGCTCACTACATATCAGTATCAATTCAGACCTCATGTCCACGTGTTCTTTAAGTATAATTGACCCTTGAACAACATGGGTTTGAACTGTGTGGGTCCACTTATACATGGATTTTTTTCAATAAATATATTGGAAAAATTTTTGGAAGTTTGTGACAATTTGAAAAAACTTGCAGATGAACCACGTAGACTAGAAATATCAAAATAATTAAGAAAATTTAGGTATGTCATGAATGGATAAGACACATGTGGATTCTAGTCTATTTTTATCATTTGCTACCATAAAATATACACAAATCTATTACAAAATAGTTAAAACTTACCAAAACTTGAACATGCGAACACTTAGAGGCCATACATGTTCTATTCACAGTCTAGAGAAATGTAAACAAATATAAAGATGCAGTATTAGATCATAACTGCATAAAATTAACTACAGTGCATACTGTACTACTGCAGTAATTTTGTAGCCACCTCCTGTTGCTACCGTGGTGAGCCCAAGCGTTGTATCTTCTTACAATGCCTGTGACAACACTGATCTTCTCCTCGTGAGCAGTTTGTTTCCCCAGTAAATTGTGTATTACAGTAAAATGTGATCTCTCACGTTTCTCGTGTATTTTTCATTGTATTTAGTGAAGTACTGTAAACCTTGAATAACACTGTGGGACCCATAGGAAGTGCCACTAATGATATTGGAAGTGCTGCCAAGAAGTAGAGAAAAGTTATGACATTACAAGAAAAAGTTGAATTGCTTGTTATGTACCATAGATTGAGGTCTACAGCTGTTGCTGCCCACTATTCCAAGATAAATGAGCACTGTAAAAAAAAAAAAAAAAAAAATTGTGACGCTGTTGCTGCAGCTACGTTAGCAGGGGTGAAAACTTTGCACTTTCTGTGAAATATTTTTTATCTCATATTGAAAATGAAGCTTTTATGTAGGTGCAGGATTGTTATAAGGGAAGCATACCTATAGGCTCTAATATGATGTGACAAAAAGCAAAGTCATCATGTGATAACGTAAAGCAAAAGGAAGGTGAAAGATCTAAAGCTAGAGAATTTAATGCCAGCAAAGGATAGTTTGATAAATTTAGAAAGGGTTTTGGCTAAAAAAACAAAACAAAACAAAACAAAAAAGTCAAAATAACAGAAGCAGCAGCTTCTGCAGACCAAGAAGCAGCAGATGAGTTCCTAGGTGCCATTAAGAAAATCACAGGGGAAGAAGGATATCTGCCTGAACAGGTTTTTGATGCAGAGAAAATGCTGTATTCTGGGGGGAAAAACTTCCGCAAAGGACCTTTATTAGTAAGGAAGAAAAGCAAGCACAAGGATTTAAGGCAGGAAGGGATAGGCTAACTCTACTGTTGTGTGCAAATACAGTCGAGTTTATGATCAGGACTGCCCTTATCTATAAGGCTGCTAACCCCTGAGCTTCGAAGGAAAAAGATAAACACCAGCTGCCAGTCTTTTGGTTGTACAGCGAGAAGGCCTGGACAATGAGAATGCTTTTTCTGAATTGGTCCCATCAATGCTTTGTCCTTAAAAGTCAGGAAGTACCGTGACGGTAAGGAGCTGACTTCTAAAGTTCTTTTAATATTGGATAATGTCCCTGGCCACACAGAACCCCATTATTTCAACAACAAAGGTGTCAAAGTGGTCTACTTGTCCCACACACAATGTCTCTAATTCAGCCTGTAGATCAGGTGATCATAAGGACCTTTAAGGCTCATTACACATGGTACTCTATGGAAAGAATTATCAACACTATGGAAGAGAACTCCGACAGAGACAACATCATCAAAGTCTAGAAGGATTACACCATTGAAGATGTCATTGTTATTATAGAAAAGGCAGTGAAAGTTATCAAGCCTGAAACTATAAGTTCCTGCTGGGTAAAACTGTGCCCAGACTTCATGACTTAACAGGATTTACAACAGAGTCAATCAAGAAAATCATAAAAGAGACTGTGGATATGGCAAAAAGAAAAAAAAAAAAAAAACGGTGAGGGTGAAGTGTTTCAAGATATGGATCTTGGAGAAATTGAAGAGCTAGTAGACGCTACACCAGAGAAATCAACAGAAGACAACTTGATGGAGATGAGAGCTTCTGAACAAGCGCCAACTGATCAGGAAGACATCTTAGAAGATGTGCCAGCTAACAGATTAACATTAGACAATCTGGCAGAAGGGTTCCATCATTCAAGATTGCTTTTGACTTTTTTTATGACACGGACCCTTCCATGATGTGGCACTGAAACTAGAACAAATGGTGGAAAAATTGGTACTGTATAGAAACATTTTTAGACAAATGAAAAGGCAAGAAAGTCAGACAGAAATTACAATGTATTTCCATAAAGTTACACCGAGTGTGTGCCTGATTCTCCTGTTCCCCCTTCTACCTCTTCCTTCTCTGCCGTCACTGAGACAGAAAGATCAACCCTTCCTCTTCCTCCACCTCCTCATCCTACTCAATGTGGAGATGACAAAGATGAAGACTTTTATGATGATCCACTCCCACTTAATGAATAAAATAATCCTTTTTTCATAGTTAATAAACCTATCTGTTGAGTATGTGCATGTCTTTGTGTGTCTACTAACTGTATGAGACATTTTTGTGTCATTATCATCATCATTGCCTAAGTATTCATCATATGTTAAAACCTCTGGAGCTCTGCAATTCAAACTGGCAAACCTTGAGCCTGCTCCTAAATTGTGTCCCCCTCTCTCACTGCAGGAGATAGGAGTCGCTTTGTAAACTACCAAACAATCCCTCTGGTAAAACACTTAATTTTCAAATGTTTAAGCTTCATTTTCCCATGATCCCTCTAAAGGTTATACAGTACATACAACTTAGTATTAGCCAGCCAACTTCACTGTCCTTGTAGGCATGTATTTCCAATGACAATTTACCCATACCAACGTGAGAAAGGATTGAAAATACAAACAGACCAATATCTTAGGATAAATAGAGAACACTTTCAAATGTCTACACTTTAAAATTCTATCAGCCTTGTGCTGACTCACTGGTCATTTCTACTAGTTTTAAGAAATGGATAATTTCAATGATACATAAACTTTTCCTGAACATTGAAACAGAACAAATATTTTCTAATCCTCCATGTAAGTGTGATATAACTTTGAAAACAAAACAAAGACTATCATTCTTTTAATGAACTCCTTGATTGGCAAATGCAATCAAGAAATTCATTAAAAGAATAATTTCAAGTGAGTAATTAGAGTTTATGACAGGAATTTAAGGAGGGTTTATTATTGGCAACCTTAATAGTATAATTAACATAAATGGATGAAAGGTGAAAAGCTTGAGGATTTTTTTGACTACTAACCTCACTGAAGATATTGCTTGTGTGTTTCTGTGTGGTCTTTTTTCTTTTTTTGTTAAATTGTCTTTGTTGCATCCTATTGTATTAAAAAACTAATATGTTTATCTCAATGTCTTCCTTCTTTAAAATGAAGTTCTTCTTAGGAGAAAAAAAATCAAAAGAGAAATAATAAAAATTAGAGCAGGAATCAATGAAATTTGGACACAGGGAAACAAGAAAGACATGTCAATGAAACCAAAAGATAATTCATTAAAAAAATCAATATAATTGATAAATTTCTAGCCAGACTAAGCAATAAAAAACAAAGAGAAGTCACAAATTAACAATATCAGAAATGAAACACAAGAGCAGTGAATGATAATAGAAGTATTCATAGTATTTCTTTTATGTCCAACATTTTGATAATTTAGATGAAATGGACCAATTCCCTGAAAGACATAAATTGTTAAAACCCACACAAGGAAAAACAGAAATCCTGAATACCTTATATATATTAAATATGTTGAATCAGTAACTAATAATGTTACAAAAAAGAAAGCACCAGGTCCAAATAAGTTCACTGGTGAATTCTACCAAACATTTAACAAAGAAATTACACTAGTTATCAGATATATCGCTTGCAAATATATTCTCCCATTCCTTAACTTGCATTTTATTTTGTTGATTCTTTTACATACCTTATATTTTGAGTTAGTCCTACTTATTGATTTTGTTTTTGTTATTTGTGCTTTTCAGGTCATATCTAAAAAAAAAAAAAAAAATCATTGCCTAGACCAAAGTCAAGGGTTTTTTTCTTTATGTTTTCTTCTAGGAGTTTTATGATTTTGGAATTCATAATTTTAGATTTTATAATTAACCAATTTTGAGTTAATTTTGGTGAAGTGTCTGTTAAGGTCTTTGGTTCATTTTTTAATCTGTTTGTTTTCTTACTGGTGAATTTTAAGAGCACTTTGTATATTTTGGATAACAGTCTTTTATCAAGTATGTCTTTGAAAATCTTTTTTCCCAATCTGTAGCTTATCTTCTCATTCTCTTGGCATTGTCCCTCATAAGCAGAATTTGTTAATTTTAAATGAAGTTCAGCTTATCCATTATTTCTTTCATGAATCATATCCTTGGTGTTGCATCTAAAAAGTCATTGCAGAATCCAAGGTCATCTAGATTTTTTTCCTATGTTATCTTCTAGGAGTTTGAAAGTTTTGCATTTTATATGTAGGTATGATCCATTTTGAGTTAATTTTTGTGAAGAGTGTAAAATCTGTGTCTGGGTCCATATTTTTGCATGAGGATGGATGTTCAGTTGTTCCAACACCATTTGTTGAGGACACTATACTTGCTCCATTGTATTGCCTTTGCTCCTTTGTCAAAGATCTGTTAATTATATTTACAATGGTCTATTTTACAGCTCTCTATTCTGTTCCATTGATCTCTTTGTCTGTTTTTTCACCAACATCATACTCTTGATTACCATAGCTTTACAGTAAGCCTTGAAGTAATGTCAGTCAGGTAATATCAGTCCTTCAACTTTGTTCTTTTTCTTCAATACTGTGTTGGCTATTCTGGGCGTTTTGTCTCTTGATACAAACTTTAGAGTCAGTTTGTCAATATCCATGAAATAACTTGCTGAGATTTAGATTGTGTTGGGGAAGGGAAAATTTCCTCCTTCCCATCTTGGTTATTTGGGCTGGCTGAATAATTAAAATGACATAAGAAATATTAACAGGAGAAAACCAAAATTAATTATGTACATATGAGGAATCTGAACATGAGAGATTTCAAAGACAGTCAGGCAAAATGAGGTATATATGACTATGGAGAAGAAGGTAGGGGTCTAGGATGCCTTCAAAGAGAAGGAAGACAATTCACAGGAAGATCAAAAGAGCAATGTTTGGTAAACATGTTTTATGGGCCATAGAAAAAAATGGGATACAGAAAGGAATTTTAAGAAATAAACTTTACAAGGTTTTATCCCTGTCTACCACACCTAGTTCATATTATAATGTAGTAATCTGTGGTAATAGCTCCCTTTCTAAAACATGTCTCCTATCTAAAGAAACTTTTCTTGTTTTAAACCATTGCATTTTTGATAATTTGATACAGCAGAAAGAAGAAACTAATAGATCACCCTACTGGTGAATGCTTAGATTGTTTTCCCTTTTTCCACTATTAGATATACTGTTGGAGAAAATGATTTTGTAAGGTAAGGTAACTTTTCTCCTGCATTTTGTATTATTTTATTGACATAATGTAGAACTAAGTGAGTCAAATCGTATAAATATTGTTTCATAAACAGTAATAGAGGTCAGTTTTATTATATCCTAACCAGCACTGAGTATTATCTAGGATGCTTCTAATTTTTTGTCAGTTTTATAGATAAAAATTTTCATTTCTTTAATTTACATTTGTTTGTTTGAAATTATGCAGTTTTCATATGCTGATTGATAATTAGTGTAACTTCTTGCATGAACAATCTATTCATGTTCTGCTCCTTTTTTAAAATTGAATATGTCTTAGTTTTAATTTAAAATATTTACCTCTTTTAAATATTGCTAGTCCTCTAAAATTGCGTTTTGAAGTAGATTAGAGTACACACATACACCAACACATATGTATTTTTTAAATCAATACAAGATTGTTATTCATTTCCTAAATTTTCAAAGTAGTTATTAGCAACTCTCATGACATGCTTAATATTATATTTTATTTGAATTATGCATTTCATTAAGCATATTGACATTTACTAAAGGTATGTATTTGCTTCATTAAGTTCAATTGTGTCTGAACTCAAAATAACATTTCATTTGTGAATGTAGAATTTTAGTAAAAATGCTTCCAAATTTCAATACTTTTATTTTCTCATTATGTCCTATATGGGTGTTGTAACCTTGGTTCTCCTTGAAAGCAGAGCTTGATATAAGGACTTACATGCAGATGATTTATTTGAGAATGTAAATCTAGAGAGCTAAGGAATCAAGGGGGTTGGAAATAACACATACTTCCACGTGCATATACGCCAGTGTTAAGCCAATTCCCACAGGCACACCATGCCACAGCATCACAGAAGTGACAAACGTGGCTTGCCATTGAGATGAGAGGCTCAGTTTCAAGTCACAAAGAGAAATCACATCCCTGTCCTCTACGTATAAGCCAATCAACTCTAATTTGTCTTCCTAAGCTAGTTAGAGTTAAGGTTCTTGACTCTGGCAGGTAAATAAGATGAATTTTAAAAAGATGTATTTAAAAGTGTACTTAAATTTGGGCAAAGAACTTAAATTCTTGTGGCTTGAGATCTTCATTCATGAAATCCTAAGTCACAAGGTTGTTTTGAGGATGAAAAAGGGAAGCTTTAAACTGTGCTTGCACAATAAGTGCTCAACACAGATTTGCTCTTATTATTAGTTCCTGTAGCATTTACTTATCTTAATGTTATTTAGATTTTTTGAGAAGCAAATGATACCATTACTATTAATGTAATTTTAAAAATTAAAATGCTGTTTTTAGTAGAAGCAATAGCACATTTTTAGTTACATTTTATTATATTATTCAAATTATCTGTGATGAATACTTTTAATGTGGATAGTAAAAAAACAAAAAAACAAAAAAAACAAAAACCTGTTCAAAAAGTAGTTGTTCAGTAAATACTGAAACTCTCTACAACCAAGAATCTCAACAGTTGACAATGGAAAGCATAGTTTTTTAAGATCCATGAAATAGAAGTGGGGAATTTTTCACTTTTAAATAGACACGGTACAAGAAATTTTATGTACATAAAACTTGTATGCGTGTTTCATTAGAGAGTTTGTATGTGGACTTCCCTTGTGGTGCAGTGGTTAAGAATCTACCTGCCAGTGCAGGGGATACGGGTTTGAGCAACTGAGCCCATACACCACAACTACTGAGCCTGCACTCTAGAGCCCTCAAGCCACAACTACTGAGCCCGTGTGCCACAACTACTGAAGCCAGTGCGCCTAGAGCCCGTGATCCGCAACAAGAGAAGCCACCGCAGTAAGGCCACATGCAGCAACAAAGACCCAATGCAGCCAAAAATAAATAAATTAAAAAAAAGAGTTTGTATGCATCAAAGTAGAAGGTGATGCAAACAAATTAAACATGATGCTTTTTTGTCACCTATAATTGTTATTACACTAATTTCCTTCTACTTTGGAGGAAGAAAAATGCAATTCAAAGGAAAATGTCCCATAGATGAGTTTCAAGAAGCTTAATTTCCTTCTACTTTGGAGGAAGAAAAATGCAATTCAAAGGAAAATGTCCCATAGATGAGTTTCAAGAAGCTTATTTTTTCTTCTTTGTTTCTAAAGATTACTTGAAGTTCAAACTAATCTTAGTCTTTAAAAAATGCCTTAAAATAGGGAGCAGTAGGTGTGATTCTACATTTAACAGCATCACCTAGAAATACAAACTCCTGACATCCAAGATAAATGAACAACAAATGGAAAAGGCTACAGAAAGGGTCAAAAATCTGTTTGATGTGTGGACAGTTGTAAAGAATGTTGAGCTTTCCAGTTTTTATTTCTAGCATAGAAATAAACTCCTAAAAATATTTCTTAATGTTTCAATTAAGTGAAGGAATCTGAACTTTTAACTATACATTGTTTACTTGATAACTGAAAAACACTCTAACATAACCATTTGTAATAGAAAATGAAAAAAATCACCTTAAATCATTTTTTGAAAGAAATAAAAGAAATAATTGAAAAGAAATAATCAAAGAAAATGTAACATATAACATTTTGAAACATATTGAAAAGAAATAACATATTCAATATAACATTGAAAAGAAATAATCAAAGAAGATGTAACATATAACATTTAAAAAATGCAATGAAGTAAAACGTCCAGTGAATAAGTGACAATGATGAGGATATTTTGAGAAAATATTAACATATTCATTTGGCATTTTTCCTCTCAGTGTTTCTGAATAACCACCCCCAACCGCCACCAAACACACACACACACACACACACACACACACTATAGCTCTAAGAAGAAATTAAAGAGTAGTGGCATTATTTTTTATTTTATTGATTAAGTAAGTACTGTGAAGAAAGGTTAAATGTTTTATACAGTAGTCCAGAGTAAGTTATTTATAAAATGAATGCATAATCCCTATCTGTCAACGCCTAGATTTGATTTTTTTGTAATGCTTTATGTTTACACTCCAGAAAGAGAAATATGCATGTGATTAGGTGATGGTTTTTCATCCTTTCCATGGAGCAGGGGTAACAAATAAGATTAACAAGACAGAACCCTTGCCAAAATAAACTTATAAACTCTTGGAATAGACAGAAAGCTACAAAAATTGCCATAATAACTATCAAAATGTGATATAATAAATACTGTAATAAATGCAAATATTCTCAGCTGAACACTGAAAAAAATTGAGGCAAATTCTGCTTGGCACAATTTGGGAAAGTACTCTTTGAAAAGATGTGATTTAAATTTGATCTTCAAAGTACATGATTCTATAGGTAAGGTATTTTCTATTTCACTTATCTATTTGAATGTTAAAACAAGAAGTTAAATTCAGTTCTAGTTAATACCAAAGCTCATATTGTTTGCATTCCAACAAGAAGATTTGAGAAATTAAGATCAATTCGGAAATAAAGAATCCTTGTTTTGGTTTCCCTCCCTCCCTCCCTCCCTCCCTCTCCCTCCCTCCCTCCCTTCCCCCCCCCCTTTCTCTCTTTCCTTCCTGAAGATGATGCACAATAGACTGTTGAGGGTCATATGAGCTGAAGAACTGAGCATTAGAAGCCAGCTAAGAGGCTACTGTGATCTCAGGGTCAAGTGACAGGATTAAACAAGACTGAAAAATGGCTGTTTAGATAAAGGGAATAAAGAAGGAATTTAAAATGTTTTGATTCTAGCTTTAGAGGTGTAAAATCAATGGCACCATTAACAAGAGTAAAGAGTTGTGATTTCAACAAAGTTAGAGTCAATAAAGGGCCAAGGACAGGCTTAAAATAAGTGAGTTTAATTCTGCATCCCCATCACCTCTCCTAACACAACATAGAAACACGGCTGCAGTATTCCTTGAGGCCCCATTCCCCACACACATATATGTAAGTGTATACAGTAACAATACATGCTTGTTAGGCAAACGTATTTGCGAGATAAGTTCCTAGATCCCCAGTTCAAACATGTTGCTGCTTCTAACCCTAAATCCCTCTTCTAAAGAAATTTGAGAGGCAGCGCTTTTGGTTGGAAAATGTTAAGTTCATTTTTTGATGTTGTAGAGACTCAGAATATGTCAGCCCAAAATATGCCACGTTGGCATATTGATTATTTTGAATTAAAGGTACTTAAGAAAGAACCTGTGCAAGGACACTGACTCTCCTTTGTCTACCTGAAAGCAGGTGATAACTCTCCCATGTGAAAGGTACCTTGTCCCTGGAGGGTAGAAGTCATCTCTACTGCCAGAGACAGGAAATTTAGGGCTGGGAAAGCTGCATAAACAAACCTTGTTAATTCTTCACCGCTTATTATCCCTAGCCCAAATCTTTCTGCCTTGTCATTTCTCCACAAATTTATTGTTTGTTTGTCTAGAAGGTATAAAACCTTCCTGTTCTGGGTCACTTCTTTCAGTCTTATATTTTTATTGGGCTTCCATATATACATATAAATATAATTCCATATATATATAATTAAATTTGTTTTTCTCCTGTTATTATGTTTTATGTCAGTTTAACTGTTAGCTCAGCCAAAGAACCGGGAAGGGAAGAAGGAAAAAAATGTTCTGCCCCTACAATATATTGAAGTTACATGTGTGTAGTTCATGTAGTTACATGATACATGTAGTTTTATGTATTGTACAGGGCCCGTGAGAATCAGGCCCAGTAATGTTCCACTGACGGAGTTCCTTGTGTCTGGAAAAGTAGATGAAAATTTGAAATGGGAATCTAATCCCGACTATGGGAGTGCTGGCTGACAGATCATTTTAGAATATGGTTTGGGAAAAGAAATAAAAAGAAAAAAATTGCAAAAAGTATCCTTTAGGAAAGTAGGATAACCACGTGTCACACTAATTTTCATTGGCTTCATTAAAGCCAAGTTGTGTCAGCTGACTATCTTAGGTATCTGAAGGCATCACAAGGATGACAGAAAGATGAAGTAGACAGGGAAATGTGCACATTTACTTCAAAATTGCAAGAAAATAAAATCCTGAGAGAGTGTGAGGGAAGTGCCACTTGGTAACTGCTTCCAGCCTGGTGCTGTGCACCCTGAGGATTCGCTCTCC
This sequence comes from Stenella coeruleoalba, assembly GCF_951394435.1. NCBI lineage: Eukaryota > Metazoa > Chordata > Mammalia > Artiodactyla > Delphinidae > Stenella > Stenella coeruleoalba. Next base: position 42,383,194 of record NC_137155.1, read on the forward strand.
TTTGTCTTCTCCAAAGCCACTCTCTGATATGTATTTGCTTTTTTAGCTGACTGAAAACCGTATTGCCCTCCAAAACCTTTGCTTCTAAGAAATACCATTTCCAGTGCAGTTCCTTGGGAATTCAAAATTTTTGATATCGTAAAATAGAACATTTCAAAACAAGTTCCGCTGGATTTTAATCCTCTCCCGTTTACCTATTACTTCTATGATTATTTAAATAGAACTCAAATCTTCCAAGTCCTTTTACTCTGTACATCCTTTAAATCCTTTAGCAATCCTTTAATCCTTTACTAATAAATAGTGAAATAGCCTTAACAACCAAATATGGCTGGGAACTTGATAATCAGCAGAAAAACAATGACATAGATTAGCTAAAAGATGACACAAAGCTCGTGCACTAAAATCCATATAGGCAACTCAGAGCATCTTCATTCTCTATTTTAATATTATTTTAGACATGATTTTAAGTGTGTCCTAATGATTTCTGTGTATTCAGTAATCAGTAAGCTGACACTAATCTAACTCAATGCTATCAGACTAAAATAATAGAATATGTGTGAAATTTTGTATATTACAAGGAAATACATAAGCCAATGTCATGATAATTTATTACCTAATGTTTGAGCTCAGAGTACATTTGAAACAGAACATTAGAAGGTGATAGGAATGTTACAGGCAGGGACGTTGTCAGCAGAAAGAACTGACTCCTGATAACTTGCTGATGAGGGAGGAGATAGAAACCCATAAAAACAGACTGCAAAACTGAAAAAAGAAAAAATTAAAAAGGACTGTATAGAATTATTTAGTATTTTATATAACTGCAATACTTCTGATGTATAACTGCACTACATTTCAGTTTTTATGGTTTTCCAGTGTTGACTCTCAGTAATTGTGCATAGATTAAATTATGTCAAGTCTACATTACTTAAGAAAGCAGGGCAACATGGATTCAAGAACTGGGATCTTACTCAATTTTATTCCACTTTTTCCTTCTTTCCTTGCATCCAGGTCCCAGTTTTGCTTATCCTCAACCCACTTTCTTCACTGTGCTCTGGTTGGCAGTGATGGGCGTATTTCTGTCAAAATACTTGGCTATTTGAAAGAAGAAACTTAGCTAACTAAAATTGGAATACTTGAAATACCCCCTCTTCTGGAAATGTCAACAAAAGTCCATGTTATGGAGTAGGGAGCAAAGGACATGGTAGATGAATTCATTAGAAGAGATATTTTTCATTTCTTTTTAGCCTTTGAAAGCTAAGTTCCAATGAAATCAATTAGTTTGATGTACTTCTCATTTCTACCATGTCTAATTTACACTAACAAAGTAAACTGTATAGATAACAAATTGCCTAAATATTTTGAGCAAATTGAAATAAACCTCAACTTAGTAACCATTCCAGGAGAAAATATTTTTGTTAAGATTGGCCTAATTATCTCAGATGTGACACTTTCATTTATACAATATATACTTTGTACAAACAAAATTGCCCAACATTTTTAAGAAAATAAACTTCAAGTTTGTGAAAATTGTAGGAAACATAATATTTTTGATCCAAATTATGAGGCTAATTATCCCAGCATTGGCTCTTTCCTTTTATAGACAGAAAATAAAAATGAATCAGTTCACAGTGGTTTCTTATTCAAACTTCAGTAGCAAAATATACTATATCCTCTCATTTTTCTCAATGGCATTTTTCCAGGCGTAGAATTCTATTTAATGCCATATATATATATATATTTTTAAATTTTATTAGCTGTGTTATTGTTTTTAAAGCCTGTATATATAGATATTTTTTACATCTTTATTGGAGTATAATTGCATTACAATGCTGTGTTAATTTCTGCTGTATAACAAAATGAATCAGCTATATATGTATATATATCTCCATATCCCCTCCCTCTTGAGCCTCTATCCCACCCCACTAGGTGGTCACAAAGCATCGAGCCGATCTCCCTGTGGTATGCAGCAGCTTCCCACTAGCTGTTTATTTTACATTTGGTAGTGTATATATGTCCATGCTGCTCTCTCACTTCGTCCCAGCTTACCCTTCCCCCACCCTGCGTCCTCAAATACATTCTCTACATCTGCATTTTTATTCGTTCCCTACCACTAGGTTCATCAGTACCATTCTTTTAGATTCCATATATATGTGTTAGCGTACGGTATTTATTTTTCTCTTTCTGACTTACTTCACTGTGTATGACGGACTCAAGGTCCATCCATCTCACTACAAATAACTCAATTTTGTTCCTTTTTATGGCTGAGTATTATTCCATTATATATATGTGCCACATCTTCTTTATCCATTCATCTGTAGATGGGCATTTAAGGGGCTTCCATGTCCTGGCTATTGCAAACAGTGCTGCAGTGAACACTGTGGTACATGTATCTTTTTGAATTATGCTTTTCTCAGGGTATGTGCCCAGTAGTGGGATTGCTGTATCATATAGTCATTCTATTTTTAGTTTTTTAAGAAACCTCCATACTGTTCTCCATAGTGGCTGTATCAGTTTACATTCCCACCAACAGTGCAGGAGGGTTCCCTTTTCTCCACACCCTCTCCAACATTTATTGTTTCTAGATTTTTTGATGATGGCCATTCTGACTGGTGTGAGGTGATTCCTCATTGTAGTTTTGATTTGCATTTCTCTAATGATTAGTGATGTTGAGCATCTTTTCATGTGTTTGTTGGCAATCTGTATGTCTTTGGAGAAATATCTATTTAGGTCTTCTGCCCATTTTTGGATTGTGTTGTTTGTTTTTTTGATATTGACCTGCATGAGCTGCTTATATACTTTGGAGATTAATCCTTTGTCAGTTGCTTCAATGGCAAATATTTTATCCCATTCTGAGGGTTGCCTTGCTTATAGTTTCCTTTGCTAAAAAAGCTTTTAAGTTTCATTAGGTCCCATTTGTTTTTATTTCCCTTATTCTAGGAGGTGTGTCAAAAAGGATTTTGCCGTGATTTATGTCATAGAGTGTTCTGCCTATGTTTTCCTCTAAGAGTTTGATAGCGTCTGGCCTTACATTTAGGTCTTTAATCCATTTTGAGTTTAATTTTGTGCATGGTGTTAGGGAGTGTTCTAATTTCATTCTTTTACATGTAGCTGTCCAGTTTTCCCAGCACCACTTATTGAAGAGGCTGTCTTTTCTGCATTGTATATCCTTGCCTCCTTTGTCATAGATTAGGTGACTGTAGGTGAATGGGTTTATCTCTGGGTTTTCTATCCTGTTCCATTGATCTGTCTTTCTGTTTTTGTGCGCATACCATACTGTCTTGATTACTGTAGCTATGTAGTATAGTCTGAAGTCAGGGAGGCTGATTCCTCCAGCTCCGTTTTTTTTCCTCAAGATTGCTTTGGCTATTCGGAGTCTTTTGTGTTTCCATACAAATTGTGAAACTTTTTGTTCTAGTTCTGTGAAAAATGCCATTGGTAATTTGATAGGGATTGCATTGAATCTGTAGATTGCTTTGGATAGTATAGTCATTTTCACAATATTGATTCTTCCAATCCAAGAACATGGTATCATCTCTCCATCTGTTTTTATTATCTTTGATTTCTTTCATCAGTGTCTTATACTTGTCTGCATACAGGTCTTTTGCCTCCTTAGGTAGGTTTATTCCTAGGTATTTTATTCTTTTTCTTGCAACGGTAAATGAGAGTGTTTCCTTAATTTCTCTTTCTGATTTTTCATTGTTAGTGTACAGGAATGAAAGAGATTTCTGTGCATTAATTTTGTATCTTGCTCGTTTACCAAATTCATTGATTAGCTCTAGTAGTTTTCTGGTGGCACCAGATATTTTTCTTTAGGAGCTAGAGAAAACATGGATGTGGGATGGGAGAAACAGGATAAGAACTTAATTTTTTTTTGATAGCTCATCAGGATGTCTGAAGACACAGAGTGGGTAATTACTATAATAGCATCAGACCACTGTAGGGGAGCAAAATTTGCCCCCCTCCAAATGTCTCTTTGATATAAGGAGTATTTCACATTGAAAACCATCAAGGCCCAGAAGACTCAGGAAGAAACTTTGACCTTCCTCTTAACTGCCTAAAAGAATTTCAATAGAGGGCCTGTTCCTGGAATAGAACTATCCCCAGAGATATCTGCAAAGAATAAGGGCTAGGTTTGGTGGGGGAAACTCAGCAGGGTCTAGAAATCAGAATCTACTCTGTGTCTCATTGTCTCTGCCTGGCCCAGCAAAAATTTATTTACCGGATGTTTGCTTTTCCATCTCCATGTGAGTTGCCTTCCTTCCCTTTGAAATTTCCAACCACCACCCCCAACATTCTCATTTGTCTTTAGCTGAAAATGGTATTTAAAGTGAGAATTTTGGCCATTTTGCTGAGTTACTCAGTTTTCCTGGGGGTCTCTCCCATGTCTACATGTTTTAAACTTTTGTTTGATTTTTCCCATTAATCTGTCTCATGTCAATTTAATTCTTAGTACAGCCAGAAGAACCTAGAAGGGTAGAGAAAAATTTCTTCCTCCTTGTCATCACCAAATCAAACTCTTTGAAAAAGCATTTGTTTCTGTTTCTGTTATCATAAACTGAGTACCAAACAACCAGAATGTGAATCATTGAAAACTTAATATGCAGAGTGGAAAATCCAACACAAAGATTTTGGTCAAAAACATGCCTAGTTGGGCTTCCCTGGTGGCGCAGTGGTTGAGAGTCCACCTGCCGATGCAGGGGACACGGGTTTGTGCCCCGGTCTGGGAGGATCCCACATGCCATGGAGCGGCTGGGCCCGTGAGCTGTGGCAGCTGAGCCTGCGCGTCCAGAGCCTGTGCTCCACAATGGGAGAGGCCACAACAGTGAGAGGCCCGCGTACCGCAAAAAAAAAAAAAAAAAAAAAAAAAAAAACAACGTACCTAGTGACCAGGTTTTTCTGTGATGAATAGCATATTTTAGAGACAAATTAATTATTTGTGACAGATCTTTTTCCAGCCTGAAACAGTTATATGGCACCATCCTCTGTTTAGAATTTAAGGACAAAGTTCACAAAGAACCTTTTGTATTTAGTTTGAAATCCCACCCTGCACTACCTTTGGAACTTCAAGTCAGTTCCCTTTTTCTGGCAAGGCTCTGGATGACACACATCTCTTCTTCTTTTGTTATTATTTTCTGTGCTATTGTGCTTATTATTCTGTGCGTCTATACCATGTCCTTGATCAGCAGCTATTATTATTAGACCAAATGGTGGCTACTTTTGATGATCTTACTGGCCCTATAGCCAAAGGTACTATTCCATTTGGGGTTGGGAGGAGAGGACTCCCAACTAGGGTTTATTTTGCTATTGGTGTAGCTTGGAATTATTCCCTTTTCTTAAGTCTCTCCGTAGTAAGAACATGGAAATAATTTTCTCATGTATGCGTCAGATATTTGAAAGGCAATATCCCATTTCTCATACAAAAGTACCTGTTCCTTTTTGACCAAAAATTAAAATCCTACAACTTATGTCATACCATTTTCTCCAGTAAGAAAACTTTAATTCAAATTTATAGCAACATTTGCTCTGTTCAATTATTTAATACCAGAGTATGGAAGCTTTCTAGTTTGCTTTCAAATAGGTGCCAACAACATTCTAGCACTTTTTCTTACCCCAAAATAACAAGGCGATTTTGCATTTTTATCAGAATCTTTCCCTTCATCCCTCCTTGGAATTTTAAATATTTTCGTCTCTTTTATATCATTTCATTTGAATTGGAATACAAATTAATTTGTTCTGATCAACAGATAACCAAATGACAAGGCTGGAGGCAAGACCAGAGGCTGAGTGCTTTGTGTCTCTTAAGGCTGAAGTACTCAGTTTGAATTAATATTAAAAAATTGTCTTGGGGATTGTAATTCCCAATCACTAACTCTATTATTATTTTACTAATTAGGAAATGTTTTGTTGGTCGGGTCTAGTTCTCAGAGTTTTAAAAGTGTCAGAGTGGCTTCCCGAATTTAGAACATAGGTTGGCTGTAGAGTAGAAGCTGCCAACAGCCTTAGGATTAATCTATCAGGCTCAGTCTGTCCCTCGTTGTTTGGCCATGGCTGTCACGGTGAAAGATGAACTCTCTTGTACTTGGACTGTTAATATAAATGAGCTCTATTTCACTTTGAGATGTCTTGATTGATAATTCTTGAGATGACTCAGGTCAATTTTCTGAGAGATTACAACAAATTTAGAACTTACAAGTGAGTATAAATAGCTTAAGCTGATCATTTTAATATGACATATTTTACTCTTGGGTTGAATTTCATTTGCCTCCCCAAAACCAATTATTTAAGTTTCTAAAGTCTTTCCAGAGATCTCACGAAGTCCCAACTAACCAAAGCATAAATTTCCCTTCTAGTTACAGACGTTTTAGAGATAAATTGAATTGTAGCATGTAGTGCTGATCACTAGGGCACCCCATTGGCAAATTCTTTGTGCTTTGAGAATTGCCTAATTATTCTTTTTCTTTGTTCCCTATCTTTTAATCAGACTTTAACTTTTCTCCCTATGATTTCTTTGGTTTTATTAATGGAACAGCATAAAAACTTAACCAAAATTAAACTTTGCAAGGTTAAACAAATTAAACCTGTTTTTCCTCTATACATAATCTCTCTTTCATGCTGTTTGTTCTTTTTATGATGATCTCCTCAAAAAACTAACTAATATTACAATTTTAGGGACTTAAAGTAGATTATGTGCCTGAAACTTCACTTATATATTAACATTACTTTTCAGTCATTTAAAAATATTTAATGTTCTTTTTATAAGATGACCTATCATAATTATACATATATAATTTCTTATGATTTTATTATGAGCTGTATTAAGTTTTGGTGGGTTCTGATAAAGAAGAATTATACTAGACAAGTTAAACAGAGAAGGGAGATTTTATTTAAGACTACCACGATGGGGGAGAGGGGTTGAACTCACCTCTCTTGAAACGAACGGTGGAAGAGCTTTTAAGTGCTAGAATGAGCTAGTGGAAAAGTACTGGAGGACTTTTGTGGGGGAAGTTGGTCAATGTGATTAGGCCATTTTTGTTTGCTAATTGGCACTTACAGAAGTTAGGCTTCTGCCCTCCCACAGAGAGTGGAGATAAGGGCCCTAACTTTTTTTTCTCATATTTAACCTTTTAAAAATATAACTGACATATAACATATTAATTTCAGGCATACAACATAATGATTCCATATTTGCATGTATTGCAAAATGACCACCACAATAAGTCTAGTTAACATCTATCATCGTACATAGTTAATTTTTTTTCTTCTGATGAGAACTTTTAAGAATTACTCTCAGAAGTTTCAAATATGTGACACAGTATTATTAACTATAGTCATGATGCTATGCATTACATCCCATGACATTTATTTAATAATTGGAAGTTTGTACCTTTGACCCCCTTCACCCATCTTGCTCACTTCCTAACCCCTGCCTCTGGCAACCATCAGTATATTTTCTGTGTCTATGAGCTTGCTTTTGTTTGTTTTTTAGATTCCATTTTTAGTGACATAATAAGGTATTTGTCTTTCTCTGTCTGATTATTTCATTTAGCATAATTCCCTCAAGGTCCATCCATAGTGTTGCAAATGACAAGATTTCATTATTTTTATGGCTGAATAATATTGTACGATATATCACATTTTCTGCATCCATTCATCCATTGATGAACGCTTAGGTTGTTTCCATATCTTGGCTACTGTCAACAATGCTGCCATGAACATGGGGGTGCATATACATTTTACAAGTTAGTGCTTTCAATTTCTTCAGATAAATACCCAGAAGTGGAACTGCTGGATCGTATGGTAGCTCTATTTTTAATTTTTTGAGGAACCTCCATACTATTTCTTATAGTGGTTGAACCAATCACAGGTGTGAAGTGATATCCCATTGAGTTTTTGAATTTCCCTTTCCCTGATGATCAGTGATGTTGAGCACCTTTTCATGGAAGGGTCTTATTTTTCATAATGATTACATTTCAAAGAGATGGCACCCAAGTTCTCGAAAAAGATATTCCTGGGTTATAAAACTAAAGAGAGTCTGGAAAAGGGTTCACACCTCAAAAAAGAGGCAGAGAAATAATTTACTATTGCAAGTTTTCTAAAGAAAAGACTCTAAGAAAAGGGAAATTAGGGGCTTATTGTCAGGAAGAAGTCTGTTTAAAGTTTAGTCAAGCTGAGGGGAATGTTAAGGCCATCTTGGTCAGTTCTAATTATTATTTTTTTCTTTTTGGCTGCGCCACGTGGCATGCGGGATCCTAGTTCCCTGACCAGGGATTGAACCCATGCACCCTGCAGCGGAAGCGTGGCGTTCCAACCACTGGTCTTCCAGGGAAGTCCAAGTTCTAATAATTATTAATGAAAAAATTATTAAACATATCCAATAAGGCAAATATTACCTTAAATATCTGTATATTTTCAAATTTATATTTCAGTGTCAAACAAAGCACGTGGTTGCATTTTTATAATGATTTTAAGCTTGCCAATGCAAAATTTAATAGTAAAGTATAAGTATTATATGTAAGTACATTTTTCTAAACTTTCCTTATATTCCAATGTTTAAAACAGAGAGAAATGATTAATTAACATTATTATATAAGATCCTTAAGATTATAGACAAATATAATGAGTTAATGTGTAACTAGTATTATAGTTGTACTATATAGTTTCTATAATATTAATATCACAGACAAATATAGTGAATAATTTATAATTAGTTTATAAATGGGATGTTTTCAACCTTGGATTGGTTTTCACGGCTTCTGATAAAATCATAGGTTCTGTACTTATCTGTCTACAGTGTCAAAACCTGTGAAGGATCTGAGATTTCCTACTCCGTGCAAATTAAGTTTGCTTAGTACTGATTCATTGGTGGTAGCAGAAGGCACAAGCCTGTAGGGCCAGAAAAAAAAAAGAATTTATCACTCATAGTATAGCAAGCATCAGCTTCATGTTCTCATCAGTTTTCTTGCTGTTCAAGTCCCATGAGGAGTGATGTGGAATCAGGTTGTCAGATATTTCACATAAAATGGGTTTGTATTATGGCTGAAGAACTTTGAGTTAAGGAAATCACCAGTTTTTTAAGGAGACTCCTGGAAAACCTGTCCAAACTTTGCCCCTAAGGGAAACATTATCTTCACTAGTTAGGAAACAGATCTGCCCTCTGCCCTGGAGGGTGATACTATTTTTGTCATCCAAGGCTATTTATGGTACAAACATCTTTGAAAAGATATTCCAGAGCAAAAGCTGATATGGCATGAATGAACACCATGGAGAGTAATCCCCTAATTTGCAGAATTGGTATTTTAAAAAAATATTTATTTATTTATTTATTTGGTTGTGCCGGGTCCTAGTTGTGGCAGGTGGGCTCCTTAGTTGTGGCAGGAGGGTTTCTTAGTTGTGGCTCATGGACTCCTTAGTTGCCGGTCCTGGGTTCCTTAGTTGTGGCATGAAACCTCCTAGTTGCAGCATGTATGTGGGATTTAGTTCTCTGACCAGGGATCGAACCCTGGCCCCCTGCATTGGGACCGCAGAGCCTTACCCACTGCACCAGCAGGGAAGTCCTGGTATTTTTTTTTTTTAATCTAGATTTTTTGGCATCATACCATGTTGTCCACCTAGTAATTAGTACCATTTTATTGTGAAAAATTTGATATATGTGTATACCGCCCTAATCAGGAATCAGTGTTCCAGAGGAAGCTACATAAGTATTTCAAAAATCATTATTAAAATCTAAATTATGGAATTGTTAATGAGCATAAGAGGTCTTAGAATAATTTTTCATTGGTGAAATGAATAATGTTTAAATTACATGATTGGCTTGAAAGAAATTAACATTTTTCAGAGCAGGACTCTTAAGTGAATAATTTTTTTATTATGTGTTTTCACCACTTTATTGAGGAGGACTTTGTAAACTCACCTGACTGATTAGAAGTTTGAAGAGGTCTGCTGTCTTGATGTGCTCCCCTAGGAGCAAGTCTTTCATAGAAGGTTCTTGCCAGAGTGTCTGTAGATATGGGTGAGGTTTTTACTGAGCCGAAGAACTGGTTGTATCACTGTTTTTTCCTTATTATCGCATAAGCAATTGCCCGAGTATGGTCTAACACTTGCTTTCATTGTAACATATCATCTGACTGCAATGTTGTAGAAGGATATAGTATGATAGCCTATAGTATGCTGGTAAATGATTAATTCCTGACTTGGGAGGGGGAAAGGAATTTGGAGTCTTGACAATGTCTATGCCTGAAGTACTCCTATCAGGGCCCATTTCAAGCTGCTAAAGTGACAACACTGATCAGAGAGTTAGGAAGTTATGTGTATAGTTCACTCTCAAGGGCCAGTAAGAGCTGGCTTCAGTAAGAGCCAGCTCCAACACACCACTGTTTAATGCTTTAATTTTTCTTAGAAGCCAATTATAAAGAATAGAAATTTTCAATTTTAGAGAAGACTAATTTTTGCTTATTTGAAAGTGATCAGTGAAAGTTACACTGCGATTTCTTTGAAACAGAAATGAAAACACACATACAAAATTTTAACTGTTTAAATTTGCATCCTGAATTTGACAAGCATTCCTATTTTGTCCATGTTGTTTCCCTATTTCCATATTAAAATAAGTTCATAAATACATATCTAATTTTAATAGTAAGAAAAAATAATAAGCTAGTACATCCCAATAGGCATATGCTACCCAATCTAACAAAAATAAATATCCCTGGCCTTGAGGCAAGAACTTTTAGCAGAAAAAGTGGAGACTCAAACTATTTAAGTACTCTAAGTTACTTTAGGGAAATACATTAGTTTCCCCTTGTTACTTTGGAATCTGTGTGTCTGCTGCAGACAGCAGTACAAAGTGGTTGGTAGCTACAGTCTGAGATACAGACTGACATTTTCTGCGACAGCAGTCAAGAGTGAGTTATTTCAATCTGTACTGGTGCTGCTGGAAAATTTACCTTCACATGGCTGGAATTTCATTTCAGTCTCTCATGATACACTACACTGCGCCTGCTTTCTCGTGAGCCAGAGTGTCAGACAATGTGGTCGCTGAGACTTCTAACCTCTCAAACACAGTTGCTAAAGCTAAATATCAAAAGGCAGAGAAAAACTGAAAAAAAACAAAACAAACAAAAGAAAGTAATATCCCCTTATGGGAATGGGAATACCAAAATCAATTGAGGGCTGCAAAAACAAATGCATGAATATCAGTAAAGATGTTCTTTTTTTCTTCATTTTATTTACAGTTACTTCTAAGCTTCATCAGTGATTGAAAAATGATAAAGAGTTTTGAGGTTATTTTATTTCTTATATTTCACAACTTAAAAAACATACATTAGTACAGCAAGACTTTAATCTGTTCCTATGTGAGATAAGTAAAAATAAAAGTCATTTGGATAATTATTTATTTTAAAGTTACTATTTGGATCATTCACTTCAGAGAATCTTCTTTGTTTAAAATTTATGTCATTAAGTGATCTTGATATAGATTTTCCTTTCATTTTATAAAAGATAATTAATGAGGTACTATAGCCCTAGAGTATGTGAATGGATTTCAATGAATGTGTGAATATTATTAAATTATGTGCAAAGTTTTGTAGATATGGGTATTTTTGCACTTATCTGAGATATTCTCCCATTTCTTAGGAGATTGTGACCTTCAGAAGTTAGGGACCAATACAGGAGTTTGTATAGTGCAGTAATGGAATTAATAGAATAAATGGCCACGCGCGCGCGCACACACACACACACACACACGTACTAAATTAAATGTTACCCATCAACCTGACATGATACTGTTTTCCTTTTTCCCTGTGCTGACAGTACAACCAGTAGACTTACCCACTGATTTGGACAAGAAGACTGGGGGTCTGCTTTTAGGAAAACCAAAGTAAAGTTGCATGAACATTACCTACAGAAAAGGCTCTATACTGATTCCATTAACACAGTATCATAGATGAGGTTCCCAGCTGAGGTAATTAACATTTCTGACCCCAAAATAAGAAAATATGTGGCAAACAGAGGAAAACTATAGTCTGAATGATAAAAAGAGGGTTAAGAAGTAAAAGTCTGAGATCAGGAATAAGGCAAAAACACCCAAGCATGGACCAGGTACAAATTAGAAGAAAATAGTTCATAGAAAAATTAAATTTATTTTAAAAATTTGCCACAGTTGGCTTATCAAAAGACAATCATTTAAAATTTGTATTGATGACTCATTAATACTGATATTCTAACTTTCAGTCCTTGACATGGCAAAATCAATCTTTCTTCTTTTTCTTTTCTTTCTTTTGACTTGAGGTAAAGTAAAAATACTTTTCCTTCGTTCCTTCTTCGTTTGCTTCCTTCCTTGCTTGCTTCTTCCCTCCTTGCCTTCACTCCCTCTTTTTTCCTCTCTCCCTCCTTCTCTCTTCCTTCCTTCCTTCCTTCCTTCCTTCCTTCCTTCCTTCCTTCCTTCCTTCCTTCCTTCCTTCTTCCTCCCTCCTTTCTTTCTTTCTTTCTTTCTTTCTTTCTCCCTCTCTCTCTCTTTCTTTCTTTCTTTACTATTTTTATGTTTGATATTTGGTATATAAATAAGCAGCACTATTCTAGAGGTGAATTTCTGAGATGAATTTATTTCATACCTTATAACCTCTCAGAGAAATTCAGTTTCTGTGGGATAGCAGTTTTCAATTTTGGCTATACATTGTAATCATTAAAAATGTATCGTAATCGGAATGCATAAGTCAATATTTAAATCAGTTATCTTTGGGGGTTGACCCAGGCATCAGGATTTTTATAAAACTCTCAGGAGAATACAGTGCGCAGTCTAGTTTGAGAAACATGGTTCTAGGGGGAAAAAATTTCATTGCCTGTGTCCAAGATGATCATAATGTTCCCTTAGGTTTGATTAAGCTTTAGACATCTTCCTGACTCTAGGCTCTGACCTCTCTTTCCTTAAAGCATTTGCTTTAAAAAACGTATAGGTTCTTTCTCTGCCCCTTGAGTGTTGGGAGTTTCACAGCCCAGGAGTGTCTTTCTTAAGGACCTGGGAACCTTCCCTTTGAATCCTTGAAATGTAAACATTAAGGTATAGCACCCCTTTATCCCAGTCTCTGTGGGAGAGTAGGACTCTAACTTTGGTGCATGCCTTGCTTCAAGTTGTAAAATTACCTCCTGCCATTAACGTTAAGAGAAAGTGCACTTTTACTTAAGGTCAATTAGCAACACCCGCAGATCTAAATAACTGTCCTGCCCTTTGTTTCAGTGGGGATGAGTTTAGACTGCCTTCTTGTCTTTCTTTTCTATTGCAACAGCTTTGAATGAAGTTTTCTTGACCTGCTTAACTGTGTCAGGTGCAATTTTTGATTAGATAACAGTAAAAATAGATGTTTACCAACAGAACTATTGTTTCCTTACCCATTAATTTCTCCTTTGTATAAAGTAGATAGCAGGAGCTACTTGTACCATAGGTTTTCAACCATAGTGCGTGTGAGAATCATCTGGAACACTTGAAACAGTTCTGATGATTGGACCTTGTCCAAATAAATTCAGATTTCACTTGTCAATGGATGGGATCTGATGATATATTTTTTTAATATCTCCCCAAATGATCTAAGTGTGCACTTTGGATTGAGAAACACTTAGCTAAATAATTATTATGTTTTGTATAATGTTTGTTAGTAAGACTATCACAGGAAAGGAAGAACAAAAGAGATCAAACATTTTGATATGCAGACCTGGAAATCTGTTGACCATTCTTTTGGGTAGTTCTGTTACTGTTGAGATTGTGTTTGTTTCCATGAATTAGTTTTATGATTGTGTGATATGTTTTACCTGCTGATATAAGTACCATTGTAGCAAAGTCAGACTTTCTTTTGATGTTAATAACAATCTAAGCAATTAAGAAGTAAGGTAAAAAATGTGCCATTTATACATCTATTACATTAGAGCCTTATGGTCTATTTAAGAGACTAATAAACAGTTTTGTTTACTTTCGAGGGGTTTGTTGGTCACTCAAGAATTGAGCACAGATGCAAACTTCATTGCCTTTTATTCCTTTAGATATTATTGTCTTAGTCTGTTTGGGCTGCTTTAACAGAATACCATAGACTGGGTGGCTTATAAACAACAATAATTTTTTTCTCACAGTTATGTAGACTGGAAAGCCCAAGATCAAGGTGCCAGAAGATTCACTATCTGTTGAGAGCCCATTCCTGGCTCATAGATGACTGTCTTCTTGCTGTGTCCTCACATGACAGAAGGGGTGAGGGAGCTCTCTGGAGTCTCTTTTATAAGGGCACTAATGTCACTCATGAGAGCACCACCCTCATGATCCTATCATTTCCTAAAGTCCCCATGTCCAAAAAACGTCACATTGGGGATTAGGTTTCAACACATGAATTTTGGAGGAACACAAACATTCAATCTACAGCAGTCATTAATGAATTTTTCAAAATGTTCTCAACAAAAACAGTCAAAGAAGAATGTATTCCTATTGGTAGTTTCCAAATTGAATAATGACATTATAAACATTTTCCTGAACAAACAAAATTATATTTTGCTAAAATGTGTAGAATAACAACCTGAGATTAAACCAGAATTTCTCAAAATGGCACTATTGACATTTTAGACCAGAAAATTTTTTGTTGTGGCTTGGGTGGGTGAGGGTTGTTCTGTACATTGTAGGATGTTAAGCAGCATCCCTGACTTTTACCTACTCTTGATTTTTTAACAAACTGAAGTGTGATAGCAGAGAGACTTCTCCCAAAACACATTGTCATTTCTATAGAGGAGGCGTTTTACTAACATTTTCACATGGATTCTTTCCTTTAACTCCAAGACCAATTCCATGAGATTGGTATTATTATCACCTCCATTGGTAAGGAGACTGAGGCTTGGAGTGGTTAAGTTGCTTGTCCAAGGTAGCATATGTAGCAAAAGAGGGACTGATGGGTAGGAACTTCAAACAACACATTTTGATACCAGTCCTCATGGTCTTAACCATTTTTTCTTTAGAGCTATTTCCTAATTTTCTATGATGCAAAGACTTCCTTGGACTTTTTTTTTTTTTTCCTGGCACTAACATTCCTCTGCTTCCTTAAATTCTTCATAGATATCACTAACTTTTCTATTGTTTTTAAGTTGCAGTCTATAGACCAGAAAGCCTTAAAGGTGACAAAGGTTAAATTTATTTATTTTAAAAGCATTAATTGCCACTTATGTTTCTACATGAATTTATGAAAGACAATAGTTCAGCAGAAAGTTTAGTCAATTTTGATTATGCAGGTACTTCATAATGTTTCAGTGAGTATTGATGTCTATTCCATGGATGAAGAAAGTGGCAGGATATGAAACAGAATCAAATTGTGCAAATTCATAGCACAGCTTCCTTATTTAATTTGAAGGGTTATGAACTTCTGCACATCCTACATGCCCAGAGAAAAAAAGGGATGCTTTCCAAGCTCAAAAAAGTGCCTTCCTTGATTAGCCATGTTGTTATACCTGTGCTCTTGCTCCTGCCCATTCCTGTGTTTGTCCGAAATCTTGCTTGAACAACAACAACAAAAAAGTTGAAATTCATTACCAGCGACCATATGTTTAAACTTTGAAAAGATTTACTGTAGAGTAATAGAAATATAAAATAATTTATGGCTCCAAATCTTTTCAACAAACTGTTATGTAAAGCTGTACTTTGTTTTGTATCTGTAGTTGCTTCTTGAATTACCTATCATTTGTGATTCCTATTACCTTTTCTGGTGTGTGTCAAAAGGAGCCTTTTCATCCTTAGAGCACTGTGATAATTTAGTCTAAATAGCTTCTGATTCAGTCAAAGTTGAGCTTAAGTTCTGAGTTTATGAATTCAGTTGCAAGAATAAGAGAGAGCTGGAAAGGCAGGGGGTTCAGGATAATGTAATTTAGCCTCATATTCTTCACTGGCTCTCAACAGCCACTCCAAATAAACCAAGAACTAAGAAAATCCCATTTCACTAGACCCACACCCCTCCACATTTGTTCCTTGAGCATTTTTAGCTCTTTGTAGCTTTTTAGAAATGCAGAATCTCAGGTCCCACTCCAGACATGCAAATAAGAATTTGTTATCTAACCAGATCTCTGGGGATGAGACTCACCATGTCCCACCCCACCAGAACACAGCTCCTAAGCCCTTCTTCTCTTATATAGTAATCCTGGCTGGCTTCACCACTTTATGGATTCGGCGTTATTGCAGCTGGATTGGGATCCTGGAAAGGTCTTCATTTAAGTAGAGCAGGTATCCTGTGTGGTCTCTAATAACTTCCACTTGAATACATTTCAGTTTCTGTGTGTGAACACAGATAAATAGCCAGAGTTTTTAAGCAAGGGAGACAACAACTAGAAGCAACAATGGGAACTTGTTCAGTTATAGCTATGGCAATATATAGGTCTTTACAAAAGCAGCAGTTACATTTTGCAGGTGGTGATAAATGTGAAATTATAAATTCTGGAAATAGTGGTAGTAAATAGATAGAAACAGGAGTGGTTCACAGATAAGGATATGAAGTATATTCTCTTCATATTTTGCCAAAAATGAGCTTCATATATTTTGTGGAATAGAGAGCTGGTTTAAAGAAAACAGATTCATAACCAATTGCCTTCTAGAACTGTCTGTATTAATAAATTATCAAGAAAGTATTTTAATTAAAATATGTCATTATTAGCATATAATATTTCCCTCTTTGCATTATTTTATGAAATATCTCATATAAGAAAGAAAATATTGGCTTCCTTTTCATTTAGTAGTTCCAACATAATATATTGTACTCTTTCTAATCTCTAGTGCCCTTTGTTTATTTTCAAACACTCTCATGTGCTCAGCTGTTAACGTTTTTCATATAGAATTTATAATTTATTAAACTGTATCCTCTTTATTATGTCCCTTCTATGGACAAAAGAAACTGAAAAAAGGAAGATAAATGCTTAGCATATTTGCTTATTTCCTACACATAAATATACTAATTGATTTATGGCTAAATCAATATGAAAAATTAACTCATAATACCAAGAAAACAATTTAATTTGTTTCATCAAGGTAATTTTTGATGTCTTAATCAAGATTATGTTTCTCCAGTCAGTTAGATTTTAAATTCACCAAAAATATGAAAATATCAGTATAAATTATCCTACCTTCATTAGACTATAGTTTTGTTTAATAAAATTTGATACATTTCTTAATAAAATTTATTTTCACTTCTGACCAAAGAAATTATGCTAATATTAGTACATTTTAATTTGATCTATATCACTCTATCTTCTGCTTTTTTATTCTTCTAAATAGTTACAGGCAATTTCTTTTAGTCCTAAGGTTTATGATACTATGTGCAGTTAAACTGCTCAACTTATTTTTAAAAACGTCCTCCCTCTTTATTAGTTTGATAATCATCGTCAGTCCTTCTATTTGGTAAAACATTTAAAAAGTAGGACATTGAGCAAATTAGAGAAATGGTGTTGATGCCAATTCATTAAAGAGAACTTTCAAAGGGAGAAAATGTATTTGTGGGAGAAATTGTCTGAGGAGTCAGAATATTTTGGAAAAATAACAAGACCTCCAAAAAGTCTATTAGTCTCCTTACCCTCAAAAATATTCAAAAATAGAAAGTTGATAGAGGAGAGAATATGGGGGAGAAAAAGCTGAAGGAAGGACTAAAAAGAGAAGAAGTAGGCAAGAGGACAGAGGAGAGGAAAGCAGGAAACAAGATTGTAGCCTCTGATCCCCCAGCACTTATTAATGATGTGACCCTGAACAAGTTGAGCAACTAAAGTTGTGCTCATCAGTAAAGAATCTACCCTTCCAGCCAGTCAATACAGCAAATTCAAGTTCTGATGGATGCATTTCCATCAAATCCTCCCAGAAAAATCATCCAGCAGCACCACTTTCTCTTACAGCTTTATTCTTTTCTGGTGTTTGTTACACTTCGTGCAGTCTTTCATATTATCTTCCTTCTTCTGGGGCTGAATGATTTTGTGTCAGAATGTAAATGTTTTTGTACTAATGAAGTGGTCCAACCTCTCTCTTTTTGTTCATTGACTCTGGCTTTTCTTGTGGGAACCCTCATTCTAAACCTCACTGCAATTTTTTATTTAAAATTTCTTTATAAAGAAAATAGTAAGCAATTTTTTCCTCTTTATTATTAAATATGAGAAATGGATTCTGATACAAAGTTGGCTAACCTAGTATCCGTATCAATACCCATATACACATAAACATTGCTATGGTAGAAGGTTCATTTTAGAGCCAAAGAGATTCAGATGGAAGGTTGGCTATGCCTCCCTCTCTTCATCTAAATATGAAGATAGCAACAAATACTTGAGTGTTCTTCTGAAGATTAAATGAAACAACATGTATAAAATGCCTGGGACAGTTCCTGACGTTATCATTGGTGCTCAATGGTTATCAATGCCTGTCTTCCGTATTAAGGAACAGAAGGGCAAACTTCGATGATATGAAAAGAATTCAGCATAGCACTGTGGGTACATTTTTCAAACAACTTTTCTCTGCACAAGATGCAATTCTTTATGTACAAAGGTTGGTCTCATACTTCACATATTCTTTTATGAAATGTGCACGCATATCAGGTTTGTGGTAGGCAAAAAGAGGAATTTCGCAGGAAATCTTGGGCTTGGTCATAGGAAAATGCACTTTCCCACTGAGGAAAATAAAAATGCATTAAATAACACTACTGTCCTTTAAATTTCAGAGGTTAGAAAGCTGAGGTTGGTAAACATTTAAATTGCAGTTCTCCCACCTGGAAGCCAATTTTTTTACAGTTCTCCTCATATGCCTTAAAAATAGAATTTTCAAACCTAGATCACCCTTCACCTTTTACGTTAAAACCAATGGTTAAGCAATTCTTATACATGCATTAATTTTAACAATCATAAGGCTTTATGCATATTTAGTGTGTTTTCTCTCAAAGCAAAATGTGTTAATCATTTAAAGAAGATTGTTATAAATAGAAAGTCACAAGCTAATGAAAAGATGTTAGTTATACAAATAAAGTTTTCATATAAATTTAGCCAAATATTAACACGTTATCCACTGTGTTACCTGTAAGTCTGTTGGAAACATGAATAACTTAAATGTTCCTATTTGCTTGGTGAAAGTCTTATTAAATACATATTTCATTTCTGTATGGGTTTAACATAAGTCACACACTCTTCTAAACTGCCATATTTTAGTACCATATTGTCTCTTATATTAGTCATTACAATGACAAGGAAAACAGTAAATTCAGAAAAATACCAAATGAATCCAATTTTTCTTTTTCCATATTTCCACCCATTGTTCTATTCTCATTTATTCAAAAGCCCATCTTTACTCCATTGATGTGAGATGTTGCCTTTATCCTATACAAAATTGCCAAACCCTATCAAAGTAAGGTTATGCCAAAGGTGCCCCCTCCTCCATAATTTAAACATATGCTTGAATACCTGGGCATGTAAAAGAAAGGAAAAAGGAGAAGGAAGATTATTGAAATAAGGGTAACCAAGGTGGGAGAACTATATTCCTCATAGTAGCTGCCCCTGTATGTGGCTGGTGGTAAATTATAAAGCTTGAATTCAGGTACAAGGGTACTTCAATATTTTTTTTTTTTTTGCAAATTCTTTGCTTTTATAATATAACATGAAGGAAATGTAACAATGTTAACAGTTTTTATTTCTGAGGTGGCTATACAGTGGTGATCATTAGTTTTTGAACTTTTAGGATTTTAAAATAAAATTTCTCAAAATGAAAATAAAAATTGAAAAGAAAGAGGAGAAATTCTAGCCTTTACTCCAAAAGAGAAGATAAGGAGGGATGGAATTGGGAGACAAGATTGGTTCCCTGCCAGAAACCTATGCTTAGGCAGATAGGACCTTTAAGAAATGGGTGCTTTCACTTCTGAATCCTTTAAAAATTGTTGTCTAGCATGTATTGCTGGGCCAGTCCACTTATTCCTTTTAAAGCGCTAACACTAATGGGGCCAGCAAAGCTGAGAGTAGGAACTCAGCAGGGGGTTGAATTTGGACTCTGCCACTGTCTGCTGTGTGACCTGGATTCAGACTTCTCTAGTTATTTTATAATCTATATCATAGAAATGGTAGGAAAAAATTAGGAAAAGTGCTTTTGAAAACATAGCCTAGAACCTGGTAAGTAGTAAACACTCCCTAGATGAGCATTAAAATGTGTTATAATTATTCTTCACAACTTTTACCACCTGAGTCTAACACCACTATTTTAAAGCGAGGAAGTCAGATTCATTTTTGTGCTTGTCTTGCTAATGGTCCTGATGCAATTATGTGATTTTTTCTTCTTCTTTCCCCAATGCTACCTCCACATATTTTGATAACACCAAAACATGGTGTTAATTTTCAAAAGTACTATTTTTGTATACAAGAGGAAACTACTCCTGTTTCCATTTCACGAGAGGTTTAGCCAAGAAAAAGCAGTAACATTTAACTATTCTGAAATATCTTAGTGTTTTGTACTTTTAGTAGCAACACTCTTTACATTTATTTCTCTGTAGACGAAACCACATAAGACTAACTTAGAACGGTCCTGTGAAAACCCATCACCTTTTCTTACAACTCTTTTTTCTCTGTTTAATTATTTTCTTAATTATATAATCAACTCACTAAGAATCCTCAATCCTTCTACACAAAATGGGGCAGAAAAGGGTGGCTTGGTGCCTATTTGGCTCAGGCCTCTTGAGAAACAGCCATAGAATCAATGGTTAATTCAAGAACATGATCACAGATGAGTCAACTCTAAATTCTAAAAGATGTCTTAGAAAAAAAAAAGAGTTTATCTTCAGTTTTGCCTCTGAAAGACATCTTCTTCCCTTAAAAAGAGAGAGAGAAGTAATTATCTTTTTAACTTTGAATACATTTTAAACATTTAAAATATTCTAAGGCTGAATTTTATTAGTGTTGCGAATGTGATACTGATAGTTAATGATTAAGTGATTCATTAACAAAGTGTCTGTAATAAAAGTATCAAAAATAAAAAACTCTTTATAATAATGATAAATTAGTGTAATTTATGATAAATATTTATGTTAAGAACCTCCACCCAGCAGCACGAAAGCACTCAGCCTACAGATGCCCGTTATTAACCAATTTAGCATCACTGTCATTTTTTATTTCATACCCTGAGGAGTTTTCAAAATGAAATAAAAGATGACACTAAATATAAAGTATTTTAGCATTGAATGTCATTTTGAGACTCCCTAAACAGCTCCAAAACGAGAACTGTCATTACAGAATGAAGTGATTATCCCTTTCCTTCTAATATTGTACAATGGAAAGTCATGTTAAGTAGTAGTAATCCTACGTGTTTGACTATACTAGCTAATTAGCAAATATCTATGTCCTGACATTTTGTCAGATTTACAAGTGATCTATTATATGTTTCAGATATGGATATATTATTGAAAGGTACTCTTATCATCACTTGCTTTTAGTCTGATCTTGGAATAGTTGCTATGAAAAAATATATCTGTTATATGGAAGATAGTCTCTTCTGCACCTAACTAGGTTAAAAAAGTTTAGCCAAGAAATTAGTGCTGGACAGTATTTGTAAAATTTGGCTACACAAAATTGAAAAGATCAAGTCAAACAAACGGGACCTAAATGGACCCAGATGGAGAAATAATCCTTGGACATTGAATTGTTTGACACCGTTTGATATACACTGGGACACTCCAGATTGTTTAACTAAAGCAAACTAAAGCTAAGGGTAGAAATTACCATGAGTCTGGTACCTTAAACACATTGGTTTGGGGCATGTGCATTAAGCTTTATTTTACTTGAAATTTCCCCCAGGGAAATAAGTGAAGATAGATTAAGGAGTTGGGGTACAAAAGATAGATATTCTTCTGTAGAACTGTCTCATCATAATAGTTTGGGTTTTAATGGGATTGAAATGTTTAGTGCTATATAATTGCATGACTTTAAAAAATTATATTAATAAGAGCATATTTACTAATTTGTGCAATGAAGTTAGTCTTTTCATAGGTCTACATTAACCTGTGTCTATAGAGATAAATAAATACATAAGTAAGTAATCCATTATGGGGCTAATATATTCCTAGATAAATGACATCTATATGGTCACCAGCATCAGATATTTTTAAGCTGTCTTACTAATATAAAAACCACTTTTTGTATGATCTTAGGAAGAAGTTTTAAAAATAATTTTAATACTGGTATCAAATATTAGATAGAACAAATTAATTTTTAAGTAATTGCAATTCAATATGTTTTGAACTAAAAAAATATCATTGACTCATTAGCTATTCTGAAACACATTTAGGTTTTATGAACTCTGATAATTAAAATTTCAGTGGGGAGGAATCCCAATGGACAGAGTTCAAACAGACTGTCAGCCAGTAAACCACTTATAAACTTTCAGGAAAATATTTGTGCATTGTCTCTGTTCATATCCAAAAAATTAAATACTTTTAATTATACTACAGTGTAATGGGAAGAGAATTAATAGTTAGAAGTATTTTAACTTTAAGAATAATTCAGTTCTATGAGAGAAACATTCAGTGATCTTCCCTGTCTCAATGAAATGATCATATAACAGTGTTACTGAATAATCACTGTTTTTACACAGCACATAAAATATACTGATTTTCAAAAGCATCTGTGTACTTTTTTGATATTACTGTAGAAAGAGCACATAGCACACTTCATGTGAGAATTTGTTCGTGATTATGTTTAGATTTTGTTCAGCAATGCTTGTACTGCACTGAAATTTTCATAGAATGAGAATTTTCAGTGTTTAAAAGCCATGCTCTTATTAAGCAACCCAAAGCGGGAGCAGGAAGAGTGTTAATAAGGTATTACAGGGCTTCCCTGGTGGCGCAGTGGTTGAGAGTCCGCCTGCCGATGCAGGGGACACGGGTTCGTGCCCCGGTCCGGTAAGATCCCACATGCCGCGGACCGGCTAGGCCTGTGAGCCATGGCCGCTGAGCCTGCGCGTCTGGAGCCTGTGCTCCGCAACAGGAGAGGTCACAACAGAGAGAGGCCTGCATACCACAAAAAACAAAAAAAAAAAATAAGAATACTAATTAAAGAAAGTATTTTCACAAATTTTACTTGCCAGGACTAGAAATTTGCAGTTTATCATTTATAAAACTATACACAAAAGTCAACATATAAATAATTTTTGCAAAATATTTAACAATGTTCTTCTAAAAAGTTATCTTGATGATGAGAAAATTTTAGAACAATGTCATTTATCTTTCCCTTCAAAGGCAAAATTTACTCAATTGAATTTAATATACTTTCAAAAAGGCAATGTTTAAATACCAAATCAGTGGTATACAGTTAGGAACATATTCTGAGTATATTGCTACACCTTTGGTAAAAGATATTTGTAAAACCTTCTGTTTTGGAGAAAATTACGTTTTGTTAAAACCACCCATTAGTGATACTTAAACATTATCCTAGAAATTGCCTTGTAAAATGTAAAACTATGCGCTGCCTAATGTATAAAATCATTTCATTAAATGAATTCAATGTGACATATTGTGAGAAATAATCACCTGAAGATTGAGTATATTAAAGTAGCTCCTTTCTTTGATATACTTAAAATACATTATCTTTGAGTTCAGACATAACTCTAACTGTACTAAAGTTTAAAAGTAGATGGGATATAAATCACCATTGCATATGGCAACTGTTCATCAAAATTTTTCTAGATTTTCACTTATTACTGTTTCTTAGAATATGATTTGTCATTAATTGTTTTGAAGTCTATAAGGAATGGGAAAAAAATCAATCTTGCTAACAAATTGCGCTTAAAATTTAAATCATTGAAATCAGTCTTCCTACAAGCTTAGTATTTGTACCATTGAAAAGCATACAATGGAATATTACTCAGCCATAAAAAGAAATGAAATTGAGCTACTTGTAATGAGGTGGATGGACCTAGAGTCTGTCATACAGAGTGAAGTAAGTCAGAAAGAGAAAGACAAATACCGTATGCTAACAAATATATATGGAATTTAAGAAAAAAAAATGTCATGAAGAACCTAGGGGTAAGACAGGAATAAAGACACAGACCTACTAGAGAATGGACTTGAGGATATGGGGAGGGGGAAGGGTAAGCTGTGACAAAGTGAGAGAGTGGCATGGGCATATATACACTACTAAACGTAAAATAGATAGCTAGTGGGAAGCAGCCGCATAGCACAGGGAGATCAGCTCAGTGCTTTGTGACCACCTAGAGGGGTGGGATAGGGAAGGTGGGAGGGAGGGAGACACAAGAGGGAAGAGATATGGGAACATATGTGTATGTATAACTGATTCACTTTGTTCTAAAGCAGAAACTAACACACCATTGTAAAGCAATTATACTCCAATAAAGACGTAAAAAAAAATGCTGTGTGAAGACAGCTTGATAAACAAAAATTTTTGGTCCATCCTCGCTAATAATGGGTCCATAGGATGCATAAATCTATTTTCTCCAAACTCTTCTTTGTGAATTTCCTTTTCTAGCCTCTTAAAGGACAATTGTAGGTGTGCCAGAAAGCACTGAGCCACAGCACATCCTTGATGGATTTCGCAAGTCCATCCTCTCCGAAACAAGTGTAATTCAGATTTAATTTCTTGACATGAAGCAACATTACAACATGCTTTGAGTAATTTTTAGGTGTTATGTCAATTAGAATGCTTAGGGTCACTGATTATATAGCTAGATGTTACTAATTACAAAACCTTCCAGTGGTAATTAAAAATCTATTATAATTAATGACAAAACGTTAAAAGGAATCAGTTATCTCAGCAATTAGAGCATTTTACATAAATTAGTACACTATACTTTCCATTACCAGTCTAAAAGGATTAAAAATCATCTTGTAGAAAGGTACTATGGTTGTATCTAATGAAAAGTAGAATGGAGAAATGAAGCAAGTATCTGAATAATTTAGGGCCCCTGTTATGAAGCTTTCTTTGAAATATTCAGATATTTAGAACGCTTTTCAATATAGATACACATTGATGTAAAGTCTAAATTTCATTTTAAATTTGTAAATGCAAACTTGTATTTGTTAATTTTAGTCATTTAAATTCAGATCTATGTTTGCTTAATCAAAAAGCCCATTCTTTCATTTACATTTTACTTATCTGTACTTTCAGTCAGTCCTCGGGGCCACACAACTTCTATGTAATGTGGGTAAAGTCCTTTAAAAATTTATAATTAAAAAAAATCAATAAAGATTATTTAGCCATAATAAAACAGAACTAATGCACATGCCCTGTGAAACTAGCAGAGAGACACATTGACTCTGTCAAAGAAAAAATGCATTAAATTGAGTAATAAAAGTAAGGAAGACTTCATTCAAAACTATTGAAGTAGGGGAGAGAGATTGAACTCATCCCCCTTGAAACAAAAGATGAGAGAGTTTTAAGTGCTGAAGTGAACTTGTGGAAAAGTATGGGAAGACTTTGGGGAGGGGAGAGGTAGGGACCTCGTCTTTCCTGGTGCCCAGGTCTTTGAGAAGGACATTTCTAGGTTGTAAAATTGGCAAGAGGCTGGAGAGGAGTTACATCTCAAAGGAGCAGAGAAATAATTTTTAATCTCAAGTATTCTAAAGTAAATCTAAGAAAAGGGAGGTTAGGGATGTAGAGTCAGCTAGAGAACACTAGTCTAAAGAGTAGTCAAGCTAGAGAACATTGTCTACGTTCATCAACTCTGAATATTCATAACTTTCTGTAACTTGAATAATGTGTTGTTTCTATCAAGAGCAGACAGTAAATTTCTTAACTGAGTGTGAATCAGCAGTCTTCCAGCTAATTTACAAGCTTTAAACATAAACTCTAAACTTTTGACAATCACATACGTGTCATTTTTTGGAAATGAAAGTCATTAGCCTAATAAATTGCTATTTCAAAGTGAATAATTTGACCAAAATTAACCAGAAAATGTATGAATACTCTGCTAGAGAAGGTTTTTTTCCCTTCTGTTTCCCTTTCTCCCCCCCAAAATTAGTACACATTATAAATAAAAATAATAATTGCATTTTCTGACATAAAATAATATGAACTATTAAATGGATCTTAACTGCCATAGTTGTTTTTCTATTAATAGAAGTAAAGCACAGAGAGCAAGAAAAGTTTCAGTTGCAGATTTGTGCAGTAAATATTGTTGATACAAACTATCAAGGTTGGTTTTCTACTTCTAATATATTCAGTGCTTCTATCATTTCTCAAGTCAACAGTTCACTTGTGATGTAGTCTTTGTGGCGAAGATATAAATAACCTTGTCTATCATATCAGTAATATGTATAAGTAGAGGTCTTTAAATGACTTAATATCATTAATATTTTTAGATATCATCATGAAGAAAATATTCAAAATAAACATAAGTGCTGTGAACAAAATAAACATAAGGAAGCACATGCACCTTTTCCAGGTGGACAGTCACAAGATAATATGTCTGAAAATCATAAACCAGATCATTTTTGTTTCCTCTTAAATCAGGCCTCTTCCCATTCTTTCACACTGCTTTTTCTATTGACATAAAATGTGCTACTTAAATACAGCATCAGGAAGTCATTCCTGAAATGAAAACGTGCTCTTCACTCAAGCACAGCAAGAAAATATGATTGATATCCTGTAATGCTTCTTGTGAACAAAGATCAGAATGAGAAATAAGGACGAAGTTGTTGGATAAAAATACAGCAAAAGAAAAAAAATTAACATTTCATTACAAGTTTCATCGAAAAATTAGAAGGTTGCCAGAAGAAACTGATACTTAGCAAATTTATAACCATGTTTAAATTTAATTTTGTTGCCAGTTATTTGTTAAAATGTAATGGTGTTAGGGTGTTTAGATTTATATAAGGAAAATTTTTCAATATTTTGAAAATTGAAGATCAAAAAGAAAGTTGTATATTATACATTATATACGTGTATATATGCATTGCTCATAGGGAACCGAATCATCTTGGCCATCGTAATATAGAAGTTCTATTTTAAGGAACTTTCCTTCAGTAAAGATTTTAAGCTGGCTTTTTAGCCACTTTTAGTAACAGTCATGTTTATTGATTCTACTATGGTTAATTATTCTCCTCCACCATTAAAAAAAATTATAGTCAATGGTTTAGACAGTCTTTTAAAGGAAAGCTTGTCCATGTAAAAACGCATAGGAGATGATCAACACCAGATTGAAATTATTTGTTTACTGATCATAATTGACCTCCTTTTTTCTGATTGTATTAGGTTAACTAAAGGAGTTAGAACTGCTCTTCAAATTCACTATAATTATCAGCACAATTCAGGAATTTTACCTTGCCTAGAATATCCAAGATAGACTAAAGTTGTATTTCTTCCTCAAGCATGCCTTTCTCAAGCATCTTTGTGGAAAACATTTTTAAAAAGATTCATAAAATTATTTCCTCCAAATTAAATCTGGTGAGTCAAGAGAGGAAATATGGTTAAAACAGTTATTTCCAATGTTGAGTATTAGAATCACCCGAGGAACTTTTGATTCTCATTACCCAGTTTGAAGTCAATACCAATTACATCAGAATGTCTGGAGGTAGGCCTGAGGCATTGGTATTTTTTAAAGATCCTCAGGTGCATTAAACATGGAATAAAGTATGGAAACCACTGAGTTAAAAGGCATTTAGCCTGGCATCAGGAAAATAATCATATTTCCAAACATTTAATTATAACATAATTTGTACTTGGATATAATAATTTGTATTTCATACACATTTTTTAGTATGAAATTATAAGCTGAGTGACTGATGAACAAGGATGCTACTAAGGGTTTTAATGAAGTAAGTGGGATGGATTTAAAGTTCACTTTAACTGTGAGTTCTTGATAAGCCACTGAATTTTGTCAATTTTTAGGTTTACACACAGTTCCTAAAGGCTGTTGCATACTGGCTATGCATAACTCCATCCAGATTCTCCTCCAAATACTTTTCCTTTTCTATATAAAATCAGTTAGTAAAAGCACGTTGAACTCGCTCCTTCTGTTGTGATTTGTCTTGTTACACAAACTTCTCTTTAAGGATATAGTAAATATGATCCTAGGTTTAACAAGTTAAAAAATTTGGAGAAGAATTTAAAAATAAGCAGATTAATTCATCACGTTTAAGGAGGGAAGACTTTAAAATGACCTAGTTTTCAGAAATTGCATTTCAAAATTATTACCGATAAAAGGTGAATAAAAATTGTCCAATTGGAATATATGGAAAGTGTTAATAAAAGGTATAGCCCAAAATCAAGAGTAAAACTTAAAGTTTGTGTGCTGTCTCTTAAAAATGAGAGACTATATTAGCTGGTGTGTCCTAAAGCACCACATCTGAGATTTCTCTCTCAAATGTATTGAAATTGATTTTTAAATTTTATATGAACATCACCATACAATGATTGTGTTTATTGCATTATTGTGTTCATCAGCACACAGCAATTGCTAATCTAAAGTCTTACTGGCTTATACCAAAATATAGCTTTATTTATGGGGATTTTGAGGACATGGGGTAGTGTGGCAGAGGAGTGCTGTGTGGCTCCATGCTGTCATTCAGACCTGATTCGTTCCATCCCATCCTTCTCCATCTGTCAGGGGCTTGCTGTTCTACTCTGGCTCCTCTGCTTCTAGCTGTGAGATAAAAAGAGAATATGTGGAGGATGATGGATAAGTGTTACAAGCTGCCATTTCCAGAAGTGTCATAGACTCTTCTGCCTATTTTCTACTGGTCAGAACTCAGTCTCATGATCTCACTTTGCTGCAGAGGCACTGTTCTTTAAAAAAAAGAAGAGAAAAATCATGGATTTCTGTCTTTCTCATCACCTATCCTCTTCTTCCTATCCACGAAATACTCAAAACCCTTCTCCAAGGGAGTCAATACAAAGTCACATCTACGTAATATATCAAAGTCCAAGATCCCCAGGCAATATAATATACTGTCCATTGTTTTCCTTGCCCTGAAGCATTCTTCCTTGTGTCTTTAACTCCTTGTTCGTGTCTTTAGTGTGGATATTATCTTGCTTGATTTTTGCAGCCTGCTTCTTACAGAAGCAAGCTTAGAGTTCCAGAGGTGGTGCTGCAATTGAACAGTGAAAGGCAATAAAATTTCCTAGGGTATTAGTAGACTCCTAATATATTTAGTTCCCCCATGTGACTCAACAGTAATTGTATTCAATATTCTCTCTTAGACATATTTATTTCTTTGCTTTCTCACTAGCAAGTTCCTCCTTCTCTACTTAACGACAGTGACCTGGTGAGTACCTAATAGCAACAGATGTGATAGCCATACCTATAATCTAAACCTGGTCTAGAATTCAGTTACTTGGCTTTATTAAGCAATCTTATTGGGTCTTTGTAGCTGAAAAGGTTTTTAAATGTCTTTTTTTTTTGAGATGAGTATACTTTCCAACTTTAAAAAATCCAAATTTCTGGATTTTTTCTATTTCTTTTCATTTAATCATGTCAATTGACTTATTGTTTCCTAAATTTATATTTATATTTTTGGGGTAGTACAGTGCCCACCATCGTCAATAACCATATCCAACCAACAGCAATGCTATTCTTTTAGCAAGAGCCCAGTAGACACATGGTTTCCCTTCTGCTGTCTGATCAAATGTTTGACACTGACACAGTTATACAGCTGTCCAGCTTGTTGTATCTCTTCCCTCACCACTCACATCTAGCCTGCTAAGCCAGTCAATCACATATTCAACGTTTCATTTGTAAAAGCAATCTACTGCATTAGATTCTGTATTAGACAGGTTAACTCACTCTATTATATGTAATATCCATATAAGATTGGTTAAGTTGAAATAACCAACCTCAAAATCTCAGAAGATTGTTTCTTTCTCACTCATATCGCCATCTGATGAACATTGGTGTTAAGAGGGAAAGAAGGGTCAGTCTTCTGCTCCATGTGGTCAGTCGGGGACCCAGGCCCTTCCATATGGTGGATCTGGCATCATCAAAGCCTTAGTATTATCCTCTAGAGGCTTTGCCTCCAACTGGCAGACAAGGGAAAAGAAAGAGAGGAGTGGAAGAGGTGAACATCATTTCTGCTCAAAATCACTTGTCCAGAACTCAGACACGTGGCTTTCTCTAACTTCAATGATTCAAGGGGGTTGCACAGTGATGTCCATTGGTGTTTCCTGGAAGAGGAAGTAAAACACAAATATTGCTGAATTGTAGAATTGTTTCTGTTGGGGAGGAAGAGATTTTCCTCTACCCTTTTTGTTTTTTCTGACTGGTCTAGGAATTAAATTGACCTGAGACAGATTAATAGGAGAAAATCTTCCAACAAAAGTTTAATATATACATGGGAGAGACACAGGAAAACTGAGTAACTTGCCAAAATATCTGAAACCCTCACCTTAAATACTATCTTCAGCTAAAGACAAAAGAGGATGTTGGGGCTAGTGGTTTGGGACTTCAAAGAGGAGAAAGGCAATTCACATAGAGATGGAAAAGCAAATGTTTGCTGGGCCAGGCAGAGACTATGGGACATAGTGTGGACTCTGATCTCTAGGCCTTGCCAAGTCTTCTTCATCATATCTAACGCATATTCTTTGCTCGGTTCCAGGATGGGATAAATAGCTGTGATGACAGCTATATTCTGGGAACAAGCCCTCTATCTAACTAACTTTCAGGAAGTTAGAGAGAAGATCAAAAGTTTCTTCCTGAGTTTTTGGGCCTTATTTTTTTCAGCTTTAAATACTCCACATGCCAAAGAGGCATTTGGGGGTGGCAAATTTTGCTCCCTTAAATCTTTCTCAATTATTATCTATCTCGAATCATTGTTACCTAAGGATAAAATAATATATACATAGGACTATTTTTCTTTAATTTAGTCATTAAAGCAACTATGCATGCAGTCTTCATTGGCACTGATCTGAACTTAGATTTGCCAGATAAAATACAGGATGTCCAGTTAAATTTGAATTTCAGATGAACAACAAATAAATTCTAGTAAAAATTCCCCCAAACTTCATGGGCCACACTTATATGAAAAAAACAAATCATTGTTTTCTGAAATTCAGTTTTACTGGGCATCCTATATTTTTATTTGCTAAATCTATCAATGCTGGCCTGAACACTTTAGTTATTATTATTATTATTGTAAAGTATGCTCAGTAGTTATTATTATTATTGTTGTAAAGTGTGCTCAGTGATATCAATATGAATTATGGAAAGTGTAAATATTGTATATTTTCCTTCAATTACCTTTAAACAAACAAACACTGCTACAGGCCAAAATATGAAGTCTCAACTACTATCTATTATTTAAAGTTAATTTATGTGTGCCTGGAAGCTTTAGTTATAACTAGTCATTAGTGTTATATTAGATTTGATGTTTTAATTAAATTTCAGTACAAACTCCTTAAAATAATATTGTGCTTTGATTTCATTTCAATATATGAGTTCTGCCTTGTTAGGGGGAAAAGTTACAGAGAACTGGAAATTATCAGGCTTTAACATAAATTAAGAACCACTGGCACCTTCACAGATCTTCAAACCATGAGCTGCCCATAAAGTGGTGCTGAAAGATTGGATTGCTTCTGCATGCTCCCTCAGTGATTTTTATATTTTAATAAAACTGTTCATTATAGTTAGCTTCTCGTGTTGGAGATGGTAGATATTTATATGAAAGAGCATATCATTATCTTAGTTGCATTCTGAACCATTTGGGATGCTTTTAGGTTAGGGTGATTTTTTCCCCCGCCTTAATTTTGCACACACTAGTGCCTATGTGGCTGTTAAGCTTTATTTCTGTCTTCAGATTCTTTATCCTATTTTTCAACTTTATTGTGCTAAAGTGGCTGATGAACAGTGTAGCTGGCTGCTGGATAGGAGTAACCTCAAAGACAGTAATTTCAAAAATTTACTGTCTTGAGAAGCAGATAGGAGTTGATATCCCAATTACTTCTTCTCTCTCTCTCTCTCCTGCTTTCTCTTTCTCTCTTTACCTACCTCTATCTCTATCTCTCCCTAAAAGTGTAAAAATACAACAGTGTAGAGTCACTCACATCCCTGTATTTCTTCAGATTCAACATTAGGGCTTTAATTATGAAAAGAATGATTTGGACAATGTGCGACTGTAAGAACCTAAGATATTAAGAGGAAGACTTACAGAATGCAGAGACAAAAAGCAAACACAACGTATCCTCTAAAATCGTTAGTGAGTGATCAAGCCAAGGGTGGATCTAGTACAGCTGAGTCATTTTCCATACTGCCATTTGAACCTATAGAAGGCTTTGAATTATATAGCTGCTTCATTTGTCATTTCCATGTGGCAAAGTATGTATGAAGTGCAAATTGGAATTTAGCAATGCTAAAGTTATTCCTGTAACTGGTCTGGTATGGGTGGGGAGGATAGGGATTAACTAAACAGAAAAATCCTCTTTCTTCTTCCTTATGTTCTGTTATCCTCGAAGATCCATTATCTGAATTCCTTTTTATTTTCTCTCCCAAATGATCTGGTTAGCACCCCCATCAGAGTCCAGTAATTTTTTAGACCCCATACATGTTACTTTATTCCATATTCCTTCTTTATATTTACTGTGAATCGTAGCCTAGACTTGTTTATTCAGTAAACAAACATGTAAAGGAGCATGTATTCAAGTACTGAGTACTTGGAATTCAAATAAAACATATATAGTCCATCTCTACCCCAAAGGAAAGTATAAGTTGTGTGTGTGTCTGTGTGTGTGTGTAATCATTCCTCTTTTTTACAGTGGATTGTCAGTGACAATAATTTTATGATGTTGATCTTACAGATGAATAAAATTCCCATCCTCCCCCAAATTTAGCTACTGATGTAGGATTACTGACTCTTATCTTTGTTAAATATACAACCAGAAAAACAATATTACTTTTGGAGATGAATATCATGTTATAATAAAGGGCATTCTGAATCCAAAAACAAAGGTGGTATCATAGTTCCAAACAGAGGCTATTAAAAACAATACATTTAGCTTTAAAGAAACTTACTGTATTGCTGTCATGTGTTTCGTTTCATGTGGGCAGTGAAAACTTTTTTTGGCAGGGTTTTGGAATCTACTCTTCTTTGGAAGCTAGTAAAGGATGAATTAATCTGATCTTTTATCTCAGAAAGCATGTTTGTAGTTAAATTAAAAATGCAGCAAATATGTCAAAAGGAAACAAAACCTTAAGACAAATCTTTACTCTTAATTCTGGAAGGAGATAGTTGGCCTAAATTCAGACAAAGACTAGTTTCTGGGTAGGGGAGAAACCAAGATAAAGAGAGTTATGCCAGAGGGATGGAATATGGGGCATTGGACACTGTTGTACAGGTCAGGTGCAGAAAGAAACAGAATGAACCACCGACTTGAGCAGAACATTCATGAGAATTGGAAAAGAGTCCAAACAGTAATTTGTGTAATCTTTTGCATTCTGTTCTCTAACTCTGCTTCGCTGTACTTACTACTCTCCACATTACATCATATTTTTAATTGACATAACAAATATTTATTGAGACATCATTAATGTTTGGCTCTGTTCTGGGCCCTGGGATAAAATGGGAGAACAAAACAAAAATGTCCACGCTCATGAAGCTTCCATACTTGTTTCTGCATTTTTATTATCCCAACGTAACAGAAGCTCTGTGGAAGCAGGGATGTTGGCTATGTCTCAGTCTGTTGTATTCTACCCTTGTAACCTAACCAATGCATAGTAGGTGCTCAATCACTTTCAGAGTAGCCCAAACCTACTGCAAGGTACGGTAGACTCCGAATGTGGCAGGCCAGGGATAAGAAGTTTACTATTTTGAGAGCTATTCCTTATATGGTGTGAGTAGAAGGTAAAAAAAGACCAAGACCAGTGCCCTGCTACAGTAGGAAAGGTAAGAGATGGGGAGCTTTACTAATGAATCAATGTTGGGGATCTTTACTCATGCTCTTTGCACAAGAGAAACACAAGCAAAAGTCACTGGTGGTATATCTAGCAGGGCAGTGTTTGTATCTGGTAATGCTGGATCCTCAGGTACCCTGAGAGCTGTTAGCTGTTGCTGTTGCATAGTATATATAGCATATATAGTATATATAGTGTATATATATATATACACTATAGTCATAGTATATGGAAGCCATAGTATATGTAGCATACTATATTATATGGCTATAGTATATAGTATATCGCTATACTACACTATAGTATAACTATATAGTATATATAATATAAAATATAGCAGTAGCCTATGGGATATATCAGGAATTCCGGCTGTCTGTCTCCACTCTTTTTTGTGTTAAAAGAAAGGATTTTTGCATGGGGGCTGTAAGTTCTAGTAAAGACGCTAGTTATGAAAAGCTATTGTTATCTGGTCCCCTAGCTGTACATTTAGACTGATGTTCTCAGGAAAGTATCTGTGACAAAACAAACATGTTCATCTTGTCTGTAGGACTGTGGAGCTAAATTTACATTCCCAAACACACATTCCGCTTCCGATAGCCTTTTTTAGAAAGGTCTGGCCCTAAGTTTTCTCATAGACTGAATCAGCGCTTGTGGAAATAACCGTGCTTCTTTACCTTGGCAATGGTGACAGTGATAAAGAGAAGAGGAATGATAAATCTATTAACCCTGGTCTTTATGTGCAGAAAAATTTAAAAAGTGCTACAGAGAAAGAATCACTATCATAAAATGGACAAAGACGAAAGGTGGCAAAATGATTTAAGTAAAAATTAACGGCAAAGACTTTAGAGGCAGTTTAAAGACTCAGCACAA
The DNA here is from genome assembly GCF_951394435.1 of Stenella coeruleoalba. Taxonomy (NCBI): domain Eukaryota; kingdom Metazoa; phylum Chordata; class Mammalia; order Artiodactyla; family Delphinidae; genus Stenella; species Stenella coeruleoalba. Next base: position 42,417,899 of record NC_137155.1, read on the forward strand.
CGGTTCAAAGTTTAAGTGAGGAGACAGGAGATTCAAGTATACTGATAACTGATTGCATGCCTGAGACTATGCTAGCCAGTTCACATACGTAAATAAACACAATGCACAGTCATTGAGGTGAATACAATCACCTCTACAATATTGTGTTTTAGAAAAAAAAAGGTAAAGATTCTTGAAATAACTTGTCTAAAGCCACGTGGCTAATAAGTGTCATAGGCAGGATTTAAGTCAGGTAGTCAGATGACTCCTCAATCCACATCCTTTATATCATATTGTAGCATTAATATAAAATATGGTACCACGTCTCTGGGTTATAGTAACTTAGTGATATCAAATAAAGGTTTTCAAAGCTGTTGGAAGTATTTAAGGTAAATCAGTTACATATGACTCTCAATATATTCTCTTTGCTCCTAATTTAGTAGTATAGAATCACTTAAAAGCCATGTGTGCAAAATATAGGTAAACCACTCCCTTAATATTAACTAAGGTTTTTGTCCCAATCATTTTCAAAAAGGCTTAAATTATCTTGTGTTTTACAAGTCAGGAGAAATTAGGTTAACAAGAAATTCTGAAGGGCTCAAATCTACTTGAAAAAAATCTGGAATGCTATCACAAAAGGGGTGGAATATCACTGGAATGATTAAGGTGAACACTCAGTGACAATTCTCTGGCAGGAAAGCTATTAAAATATTGAAGTGGAGTTCCAGGATGGATGTAGAACTCCTGTTCTGGAGGCCTTTTAACATAATATGTGAGGAGTGATTTTTGATATTCGCTTCACTGAATTATCTTTAACTTCGCCTGTGTACTTTTACATTTAATTTACTATCAGATTTTTTTCTGTATTCTTAATGTTCTTATCCATTCTCACTGCCATCACACTAGGTCTAAGGCATTGATAAGCTTGCTAATTTTCCATTTCTTCTCTCTGACTCTGGTCTCTCCATCTCCAGCTTTTCTCCTATTCTTTCCGCATAACAGTCATTAAATAATTCCTCTTTAATTCACTGATTTTATCAAGTAATTTGACTGCTGTAAAACCAATGGCTTATGGCTTCTCACTGCCAACAGCTATTTTTGTGCAAGACACTGGGTGATGAGAGAAAAGAAAAATGATGGCATTCAATAGTCGGATGACTAGGAGAATACTGGGAATTTTACTATATGAAGAGGAATTTTACTCTTCAGAAGAAGGCCAAAATATGCAGTCATACCGTTAGATTCGGCTGAAGAGGACTTCATTCGACAGGGGAGCAAAATCTACCACCCCAAATTGTATCTCTTTGGCATGAGGATTAATTTAGGCTGATTATTTTTAAGAACAAGAATACTCCAGAAGTCTTTCTTTTTACCTCTCTCTTAGCTGCTCTAAGAATCTAGATAAAGGACCTATTCCCCGAATAGAACTATCACTGGAGATCTCTGCAAAGAATAACGGCTAGGTGTGGTGGGGAACTTGGGCAGGGTCTAGAAATCAGAGTCCAGTCTCTGTCCCATTATCTCTGCCTGGCCCAGCAAACTTATTTATCAAACATTTGCTTTTCCATCTCCATGTGAATTACCTTCCTCTCCTTTGAAGTCCCAAACCACTACCCCCAATATCCTCTTTTGTCTTTAGCTGAAGATAGTATTTAAGGTGAGGGCCATTGTGGCAAGTTGATCAGTTTTTCTCGGTCTCTCCCATATATACGTATTACTAAACTTTTATTTGATTTCTTCCTGTTAATATATTACATTCAATTTATTTTCTAGACCAGCCAGAAGAACCTAGAAAAGTAGGGGGAACTGTCTTCCTCCCCAGAAATTTTAAAGTACCTACTGTATCTCGAAGGAGTAACGATATTTAACATGGCACTTTGGAAAAGGCGCCTGGAGTGGTTTCAAAATTGTATCGTCTAAAATTTAAAGTCCTGCCTTTCCAGTTACACCCAGTTTGTTCAGCTTGTTTATTCAATGTCTTGTCCTCTGAATACACTTTGCAATGTCCCACCTCCTTATCTTGCATATACAATTTCATCTGTCTGGAATGTTCTCTCCTCATCAGTTCTATGTATCTTTAAATTCTCACCTAATTCATTCTTCCTTATATAGTCTTTGCTAACTGGTCCAGTTACATCATTCTTTTTCCTAAACACTGCAGACACTTCATACACAGAACCTTATAGTTATTTTATTAATTTGCTTGCATCTGAGTTGTAGGTTAATTACCTTGAATTTAGCAACTATGCATAGTATTTTGTACATTTCCCATAGTTCAGTATGTATATTAGACCTTCAATAACTGAAAGAAATCAAGTGTAATATATGAGTTTCTGTCTAGATCAAATCGTTGTCTCAGGAAAGTGTTTGAGATACATTTTGGGGTGGCAGATTTTGCTCTCCTGTAGAATGAAGTTGCCTTCAGCCAAAACAAATGGTATAACTGCATATTTTGGCCTTATAAAGATTCCTGAAGAGTAAAATTTCTCTTCATATAATAAAATTCCCAGTATTCTCCTAGTCATCTGACCATTGAACGCCATCATTTTTTTTTCTCCTGACAATTATCTCATTATATCTGAGATAATTTACTCATTCACTGTGGTAGTGGGTTCTCCTAGTCATATAAACTTTTTCCTATCTGCTTTCTAAGAAAAAGCAACACTATAGACATGGGATATTTATGCAAATTCTATGCAAGAATTATTGAATAAGGGCAAAATATACAAAATCACACTGAAGACTGATAAATATAAAAACTTCAAAATCATATGAAATATTTCATGTCTTATATACACATGTTCCAGAAAATGTATATTATGTTATAAAAGTTGGTCTACCAGTTGTCTTTGCAGTTTTCTTTGCAACTCACTATCCAAAACAAACTTTATTAATGAAACAGATCATCTGAAATATTTTTTTTGGTAAAAAAAAAAACATAGGCAGTATGAACAACAGACCTAGAACAAAATTCCAATATCCTAGCTTGATTACAATAGATATAATTTATTTATTATCTGATTGGAGTATACTGTGATTTACACTCCCTAAGCTACTTTCCATCACTGGCAGAGGACATGAGATTTATAGAATATCTGGAAAGTAGGTGCAGGTGCTATACACCAGTTCTCAAGCCTATTGTCAAATTGGAAAGAGTCATATGTTGTGTGGAATTTGCTGATGCCTTGCCTCCATTGAAGTGGGAAGAAATGACATTTAAAACTCCAAAGTAATATCAGTCTTTTGTCTGTTTCTCTGTTGTCATGCTCAGTTTTGCTTAATCCTGAAAATTTTTCAGGTATCTAGTTTGCTTTCCATTTCACCTAGACATAATTAGTTTTCTGTATCCGTTTTAGCACATAATTCAGTGACCGCATATTCTAAGGCTGCATCACAAATCCCCTAGAAATCAGTGATTAGAGTATCTCTAGAGCATTTTGCTTATGTGGCATTTATCTGTTATATATTCCATTTCTTGTTTAACCAATGGAAACAGCTTGCCAAATACAGTAGCCCTATTTCTGAAGATTTTGCCCTTTCAAATAACACCTCCACATCCCTTTCCAAGGTGTTCACACAGGAAAGCTCTATTTTCATAATTCAGTTGTTTCCTGTAAGAAGCTTTTTAAAGCTATAGGTACACTCATCAGTTTGGGAACTAGAATTTTCTTTTCTTTTTTTTTTGGATGATTGTAAAATCCCTCACAGACACTTCTGATAATAGGGGTAGGAGATATATTTAGTTTGAGGTTCAGAAATCATGACAGGACTTTTCCACTTAACCTAACTTCTCGAAACCTCAGTTTTCTCATCTGTAAAATGGGAATACAGATCTCCCCTGCTTTTTTTTTTTTTTTTTTTTTTTTTTGGCGGTACGCCGTTCTCCCACTGCCGCGGCCTCTCCCGTTGCGGAGCACAGGCTCCGGACGCGCAGGCCCAGCGGCCATGGTTCACGGGCCCAGCTGCTCCGCGGCATGCGGGATCCTCCCGGGCCGGGGCACAAACCCGTGTCCCCTGCACCAGCAGGCGGACTCCCAACGACTGCGCCACCAGGGAAGCCCTCCCCTACTTTTTGAAAGTTCACTTTATGTCACTTTCCTTTCATGAAAGACCTACGTTAGCACCTGTTTGCGATAATTGAAAAAAATCCAAAGAGGATTTTCGCTTCTATGAACAAAGCTGAAAAGAGAAAATAGCATTCAGGTTTATTTTGCAGTGAGCCCTTGTAGAGGCAGCGCACACCCCAGCATTGCGAGTGGCACCACCAAGCTCCTTCCCCAGGAACTACTACACTCAGCATCAAGCCAACATAGCTTTGAAATGTGTCTGTGAGCATCCGTTCTTTATCTCAATTTATCTTGTGCATCCATTAGGAAGATGTGTCCTAAGGTAACTGCTTTTCCACTTTACACCATTTCAGCTTATGAAAGCTTTCAGTGAAACCTATTTTTGGATATCGGGGAAAATCTTTAATATTTGCATTAAGTGGCTAAATTTAGTATTGAATGAGATAATGCAACTAAACCATAGCATAGTACCAGGCATAAAAGTCAGTGTTAGATAAATGGTGTTGTCAGAGTAATTATTACTAATACTATAGGCAACGTGATCTAAATTATGTTTTAAACTCTAAGCCTCAAAAAATCAAGAACTGCTTTACAGCATTTCTATAAAACAGGCATTTAATGAGTATGAATTCTGGGCTTTTTGTTTTTTTATTTTTGTTACTGATTAACCAAAAAATATTTTTTTGAATCCTTGTGGTGTTCTAGCCACCATACTAAGCGTTTAGGATAAAATCATGGGGAGAAATCCACTCTAATGAAAAATTACAATGGAAGCAACAAACGTGAGACAGATATTCAACAATAAATGTCCTGTATAAACATATGTATGTACATATTTATGTACATAAATACATACATCCAGGCTATGCTAAACATTTGAAATGTATTAACATAGTCAAAATAAACAAAGGGAATTCACCCATTAATATTTCATTTAAGGTTGAAATATTAAAAAAAAAAAAAGTACAAGAGGCTTTTTGCTTCAAATGACCTTTTTGCTTGCAACAAGGCCATTTACTGAATGAATGCCATTTTAGCTTGAGAATCACTAAAAATTATTGTCTTTACATGATATAAATATATCAATACTATGTGCTAAGTACCTAAACTTTCCTATGGCCTAATGTCAGTGTATTTTGTGTTACAAACACTACAGACCATGGGTCAAAGACACTTGCTATTCACTATTACCTGCTTAAGCCAGATGACTTTTCCTTCTTTCCTTGGGCAGTTTTTGTGAGAAACCGTTGTAAAAAGCAAATCCTTTCAGCAGTGACATGGTCTTAAACTATTGCTACTGCTTATCTTTCAATCCAGTTTGAACCTTACTCATCTACAGTCTAAAACAGATCCCTTTCTGAGTGCCCTGGAGACAAAGGTCTTCTCACTTCCAGACTGGGTAGAAAGGCAATTTCTGAGAATGTAAGAGTATTAGCCAAGCTGTAGCACATATTTAAAAAATCAAGTTTGTTCAAAATATAGAAAGGTAAGTTTGGTTTTAAAAAACTCTAGTCTTTGGGCAAATCTATGAAAAAGCAATTAGAAAGTCAGACTAAATCTACAATCACATATATATTCCATGGACTTAACCTGCTTATGACCTAAGCAGAAATTGGAAGATTTAAAATTTTTTTTTCAGGAAATGTTGGGACATGGCTAAATTTAAAACTTAGTTTACATAAAGTGGTCATATCTGTCAGCTGAGCAGACCTGGGTTTTACCATATTAGTATAATTTTAAAGGTACAGTTAAAGACCAAGGAACATAATTTTAGATTGTACACCATTAAAGATTTTCTTTTAGTTAAAGTGTTATATCCTCCCCAGGTCTTTTTAAAAATAATTCTGGGGGCTTCCCTGGTGGCACAGTGGTTGAGAGTCTGCCTGCCGATGCAGGGAACACGGGTTCGTGCCCCGGTCCGGGATGATCCCACATGACGCGGAGCGGCTGGGACCGTGAGCCATGGCCGCTGAGCCTGCGCGTCCGGAGCCTGTGCTCCGCAACGCGAGGGGCCGCAGCGGTGAGAGGCGTGCGTACCGCAAAAAAAAAAAAAAAAAAAATTCTGGGAGGGATGATAATGTTATTAACATTTCAGGAGACATTATTTTGAGTAAAGGACCAGAGGTGTACCATCCTTAAGACCAAGAAGGTCACGGAAAGATAGAACAGACAAAAGAAAGAGAGGATAGACAGAAAACTGGAAGTCTTGTACATAATTGTCCCTTACAGACTTATTCCCCTAAAATATTGATACGTATACATACTTACACATATAAAGTTCAGTGTGTCCAAAACCTTTTTTTTTTTTTTTAATACTCATATTGTCCTAAATTTGGCCAGTGTAAGCCCTTTAAACCAGTTCTGGTATCATTTTGACAATTTCATTATTTTTTGAGCATTTCTTATTTTATGAAATAACATGTTCCAGGCTTATCCTGAACTTTCCAGGACTCAGAATTTGAATCAGCCATTTCTTAAGATGCCCAAGTTCCTTTCGTCAGAGATGACCACTGAGAAAAACGTGTTTGCATGATAGGTCTACTCATTACCACTAAGTACCATTGCTTCTGGTACTCTTTATTAGCAGCTAAAAAAAGCTAGCTTGCTAGCTAAATATAGACAGATAGAGATATGTAATGATTCCATACTGATTCTTTCAACTCAAAATAGATAACACAGAGCTCTTTTCCACCTTCCTCATTCTGTATATCTCCCTTCTCCCACAGTGAAAACTCTGATATGCTTCAGCATCAGTACTTCTATATCTCTCCAATAATACACACAAAAAACTGACACCCACGTCATTACTAACCACAACAAAAAACTATAATAAATAAGGGTAAGATTTCCCTGTATGTGTGTATACATGATTTTGTGTTTATGACCCTTAAGGGTATAGAATAAGAATACTGAATTCAAAAGTTACTTGAATTAATTCTTATCATTGGATTATTTTTCAGTCTGATGAGCAATTCATTTGTTTCCATTTGTATTGAATGTTAGCTGTGCTTTCTCATAAATTTTAATTCATTTATTAGTTGATGATATTGTTCAAAAGACCAAATTATATTAAAAGTTATTCTCAGAAAAGCCTTGTTCCTATTCCTATCCCCTTCATCTAGTTCCCACTAATTCCTTATAAATCAGCATTTAAGGAGATTCTAGTTTATCCTGCTTTTCTAGACAAATTAGGCAAACACACACCCACATTTTTTTTTTTTTTCTTTTCGGCCATGCTACACGTCTTGTGGGATCTTAGTTCCCCGCCCAGGGATTGAACCCACACCCTCGGCAGTGAAAACGTGGAGTCCTAATCACTGGACCCCCGGGGAATTCCCCACACCCACATTCTTATATCCTGTTACTTCTTACACAAAACATAATACAGACCTGTCAACTTAAGTATAACATCAAAGCAACATATTACTAAAATTGATGTAAGTTATCATAGAAGAGATTTTTAAATGGGTGGATCACAGTGGGGTGAATTAATAGAAGTCTATCTAGAAGAAAATATTTTGGAGGTGAAAATAATTATGGGTTTCTGTCTGGGTGGCAAAAATAAATACAGTAAGAAAGTAAAGTAAAGATAAAGCAGTTAGACTCATCCATATATTCAACATGTTTTGTAATCCCTGAATATCCCCTGCAACTCGCCCTCTCTCTCCTTGTCACTCCTGGTTCTCTTCTGTGTCAAGCTCTGTTCAGTGGCTGAGGCTCTATTGCCTTGAGCTCCGTCCATTCAGTCACCTGTTTTGGTTGAAATATATTCTCCCTCTTCTATTCAGAAACTATATGCACTCATCAGTGTGGCGCCTGTGCCTTTCAGCATTTACATATTACCTTTTGTTTCCAAGAAGCCTTACGATCAATTTAATCGATTTACCTCCCAGTTTTCAGCTATACTGACCTCATTTTACAGATGGGGTAGCAGTTCTCAAGTGAGTGAGTGATGTACCTGTTCCTGGAGTGTAACCTCTGGCACGCAGGTCCCCTGTGTTGCTGTTGAGCTCAGTGAGTCACTGTCTCTTAGCCCAGTCCTTATTTATCACATCATCCCTGGGAGGTGGGTAATAGCCATAGGAACCTTTGAGATGTCAGTTAATACACATAATAAACTGACTTTTTACTATTTATAGTCTGAATCTTTACTTTCCAATTGTCTTCTCCTTTTGGCTCTTATATAAGAAAACTATCAGCAGAATCTAAGTGAAAGTAAAATGTTAAATCTAAGGAAGATATGCCTAATGCTCTCCTGGGAACTTCAGTAAGAGTGAAAGTTTGAAATACTTACCATGCTCTAGAGAAACTTATGTGGCCCTTATAAGTAGATTATTAAGGACACAGTAATGGAGCATTTACTCTAAGGCTTATTATAGCTAAGGTTCAATCCATGTAATTCACCAGCTTGGGGAAATTGGATTTTGTTTTTCAAGCACCACCAATCATTTCCAAATCAGAGTGAAATCAGAATTAAACTGAAAATGGCAGTATTTATTTTTTAACCTAATCATATATATATGATTATCCTATATGATGATTATTATCATATATCATAATGATAATCATATATGATTATGATATATATATATACACACACACATACACATACATACATACACACACACATATACATACATATACACCCTTGGTCTGTTACATATTTATGTTCTCAGACATTCTAGAAATTTCAGTCCCCAATCTTGGAAGAGAAAAAAGCATTATGAAAACAAACTTATTTGATTGCATGTCATCTTTTGTGACTAACTTAATGGCTTCCATTTCCAGAAGTGCCTAATGTATTATGAAGGTGTTTCTCTCGAGCACAATAAACAATATATTTTACTAAGAGAGACCTTGTGTTCTCTCCACACCCTAGACATCAATTAAACCTCTGTGAGCCTTATTGGAAGTGGCTTCCAGAATCAAGAAAGGTAAGATGTGAAGTAGCAATGTGAGGAGAGATTTTACTCTTTTCTCTTCTTTGACAGCAATATCTATCATATTTTGTATTTTATTGGCTGTAACAGAGCTGACGCTAGGCTGACCCAGGGTTTAACAGTGCTTCTCTGTTCACCACCCTTATACAGAAACCCAGAAGCCACATTCTAGTCTGAAAAATGAGGTCTTTGTTTGCCAAAGCAGCATGGCCCAATACTTCGGAGCTTTTTAACCTTTTTCTTATTGGTGATTACATTTGCAATTCATGCCACTGGGATTATGGAGACTTTCTCTAAATCCCTGGTAGGAAAAAAAAAAAAGAACCTCGTACTTTTTCCTGAACTCTCATGACAAGCCAATTTTTTCTTTCTCATTTACAGTTTTTAAAAATGAGCCTCATGACTAGGTATTACCTTGAAAATCTCTGAATTACTAAACCTAATCTAGGCATCAGAGATCTACTTCAGTAAGGAGGAGATGCTTCAGGGTATCATATTCATTCAGAAACTATAGGAAGAAGGATAGTTCTGTTACAAGAGAGAAAGAAGAAAAATCTTAAAACGATTTTTACCAGGAATAAATGTCTCAAGTTCCACACAACATATATACATATGGAACACAGAGACACAGAAACATAGTCATGAAAAACTTCCTAGTTTTCAGGGAAGATTCAGGTTTTGTGTGGGCAGAAGCTTGCACTGTTTAGGAGACTCTTTTTGAGACACAATTTTTTTAAAGGTACAAATTTACAAACAAAATATATGAACATAGACATTTATTTTGTTTCAGATAGATAATCCCAACAAATTAAAATATAACCTGGCAATATTGCAAACATTGAAACGTTCAAAACATAATGTGTTATCAATATTAATTAGTTGCCTAATGCATCTGCACTCTTTGGCTGCATACCCTTTGTCTCTTCATATGCAGCAATTATTAAATCTTTTCTAAGGAAAGAATAGAAAGTTAATTCAGTCAAGCTGGGTTGATTAAAAAAAAGTGACTGATAGCTTAGAACAGTTTCTTTCAGCTTCACAACTTTTTATTGGTGACGCCACATCTGTAAAGTACTCTGCAAGTACTTGTTCAGGCAGTGAGTCTTGCCCTGAGGAAATCTCTTAGAGACCTCTACCTTTTTTTTTTTTTTAAATGCTAACATGAGGAAGTGCTGGAATTTGACCCCCACTTAGTTCACTCCAGAGGTCATACTTCTCATTAGGTAGCTGTTTTTCTTACCCTCTTTCTTCTTCTTTTTTTTTTTTCCTTGCTTTTTTTTAATCTTATTTTTTTTTTATTGAAGTGTCGTTGATTTACAGTATCATGTTAGTTTCAGGTGTATACCATGGTGATTCAGTTATATATATATATATATATTCCTTTTCAGATTCTTTTTCCTTGTAACTTATTATAAAATATTGAGTATAGTTCCCTGTGCTATACAGTACGAGACCTCCATACTTTTGATTCCGTGGACATGGTTGCCAATAACCTGTAGATGAAAAGTTAATCAGTAGTCAATCTTTGGAAGATAGACGATTTCATTTGAGCCAAATTGAGGATTTTAACCCAGGAACAGCCTTTCAGAAAGCTCTGAGAACTATTCCACCTGTTCGAGGCCAAAGCACAGTTACATAGGTTTTTGAGTCTGAGGGCTATACATTAAATGACATAAATAGTTTGCACAATCCAGATATATAAGTACAAAGTGAGTAGTGGTCATGGGTCTTTGGGGCCCCTTATAAGATTAAGAAGGACTGTTAGCTTTTAAGGAGCTGTCTGGTTGGCATTAGGAGAACGTTGGTCTTTGTGGTTGAGCAGGTATTTCTGCCGATGAGGAGGTTGGGTGGATGCATAATGCAGCGACACAAGGCACAGCAGAGGGGAGAGAGGAGCCAGCGAGCAGAAAAAGTTTCCTATGTTTACATTTTTCTTGTCTTCCCATAAAATAAGAATTTTGTTTCATACACCCTTACGGAAGAGTCTCTCTTAGCTATCCCCTACTCCCCATTCCCCACGTGAACCCCAGCCCTGCCTCCACTGCGTTGAGCCTCACAGGCCATTTCATGTGAGCCTTAGTACAGACGTCCTTCTTGCTTATGTCTCTATTCTTGGGATCAAAGTGCTTAATCCCAACTTTGACCCTCGAGGACCCACAAAGATAGATGACTGTTCGCAGTCAGGTGGATATGGAGATACTGGACAGCAGCCTGAAGACATCTAGGGTGGGGCAGTGTTTTATCGCTGGCACAGAGGTGGGGCTTTTGATGATCTCCATTCTCTCCCCACACCTCATCTCTGGAGTAGAGCACACCAGCCTTGGAAGAGGCCTATCCAAGTGTAGGGCTCTGAACTTAACTTCACGGCCACTTCACTAGTAAAATTACTGGTAACAGTTTGAGACCTTAGACACTGTCAAGTATTAAACACTGTATTTTTTTTAACCCATAGCATATTAAACATTGTACTACTAGGACTTATACCTCTCACTATTTGGTGGCTATTCCAATACAACATAAAATATATTCTTTACCTGAGTCATTTTGACGTAATGAACACTTGCTGGATAATTTCTTTTTGAGGACTATCCTTATAGGTAATGTTGTAATTATCAGTGAAATCAGCAATGTGAACTGTGAATCAAAAGTGATTTCCCAAGGAACTGGTAGGTTTCTGATATGGGAGAAAATTTTCTCATTGTAAAGGGGAGAATGAAACAGTTTATCAATAATAAAGTGGGAAATAAATTACAAGGCAAACCAAGAGTCAAGTTAGCAAGAAATAAGATTGCCCTGAGAGAATAGCCTTCATTTCTACAAATATGTGCGTTTAGAGGGAAGGCAGCAATCATTGATCAGGAGTCATGAAATCATATTTCGTGACCTTCCTTTTTTTGACCTTCCTTTTTTTTTCTTTCTTCTCCCCACTCCCGCTTTCATCCCTCTGTGAGAAGAAGGTAGATCATTCAAAATAGAGGATTACTATTAGAAAGGTGTGGCAAATGGTTCTCAATAAATCCCAACTCTTGGTATTCATACTCTTGTATATCCACTCGCCTTGAGTGTGGGCTAGACCTGTGACTTGCTTCTAATCAATAGAATGTGGCAAGGATGGTGAGATATTATGTCCATGAATGGACTACAGAGGATTCTGACTGCCATCTTGCTAGCAAATTCTTTACCTTGCTGGCTTTGATGAAGCAAGCTGCCAGGTTGTGAGCTGCTCTGCAAAGAGGCACATATGGGAAGAACTGAGGGCAGATTCCAGCTGACAACCAGCGAGGAAATGCAGTCCTCAGTCTGACGATCAGCAAAGAACCAAATCCTACCAATAACCATATGATCTTGGAAGTGGATCCTTCCCCAGTTGACATTTCAGATGAGATCTAGATTGCAGCCTTGTAGGAGACCCTGAAACAGAAAACTCAGTAAAATTAAGCCCAGATAAATGACCCACTGAAAGTGTGAGATAATAAATAAATTCTAAAGGTGTGGTTGCGTGTTTTAAGCTGCCAAGCTAGTGGTGATTATATAGAAATAGATAACTAATACAAAACGTTAGACGTTTTCGTAATACAATCACATTCAATAAAATGAAGTGTTAACATTTAATCTGGTTTACTATTTAATTTTCCAAAACCATTATTTTAGCAAATCTACTTAATAGACATTGTACTCTGAAGTTTTTGTTTTCTAAGTACTCTACTCTATTTTTATCTGTCATTATAAATTTCTATGTCAGCACTGTGCATGTTCTCTAGATCTAGGCATGTAACTCACCATTGTCCTCTTTGTCATATCCTTTGCCATCATTCTGGCCACCACCCATGTTCAAGGTGGATATTCTAACCTCGCTCAGTTCCTTCATCTTCAAAGATCATTAGTACCTCCTAGTCTAGCCACCCTCTCTGTGGACACGTCTCGTCAACCAGAAACATCATAATTCAGGAGATAGTATTAAAGTGATTAAGAGTTAAAAATCTAGATTCAAACAGGACTTGTATTTAATTCAGGCTCTGGCATTTTTCTTACAATGCGCTATTTGCAAGTTATTTCAATTCTCTAAACCTCTATTACCCCAAACATAACATGAGAACAATAACGATTTGATTAGACTATAAATGGAATTCCATGAAAATTCAGTGCGTTTGTGGTCTTTAGTACATTGCCTGAATAAAATACGTTAGCAATGTTGCTTTCTAAGTTTAGCATCTAATGGGACTATCCTCTCTGTCAATGTCACCTACTAAACTCGTTCTTCCATTTCTTGCAACATAAAGTTCTTTGCTTCCTATCTTTCAAATCCATCATCCTGCTCTGAATTTTGTTTTCTCCCCAAAAGTTGCTCAACTATTACGATTGTATTCTCACCGATATTTTTAGTGCTCTCATTTGCTTTGCTAAATCCTAAGTCTGACTTAAGACCTCTTACATCAGCAGAGAAAAGACTAAAATCATCCTGATTGGCACTTCTAAATAGATATGACTTTATTTTCAGCTGAACCTGTAAAACTCTCTAATATATTCGTTCTTCAAAAGTGTATTAGTGCCAAATGTCGAAGTAAGCCCAATAACAGAAATAAAACGTAAAAATAATTGCCTAGATCAGTGAGCAGTTTTTAACATAATAATGGTATTGTCCCTTGATTGCTGACATATTACGCCATCTATGTACTTACCCTTTACCCCTTACCTTTTACCCTTCCCGCAGCATAAATTATTAGAAAGTGTAATGATGTTATAATCTAGAGCTGCTGTGGCCTGGCAAATTTCTTATTCTACAAAGGTAAATTGACCAAACTTTGAGAATGAACTGATTGTATGAATCTGGGGAACAGGGGCATTAGAAAGAAGCGCATAGCCATATCTTTGCACTGCTTGTTTGATATTTCAGTTGCAAACTTTTAAGTGACCTTAAACAAGTCCAAGTAATCATTCTCACCAACATTCAATCCTGGATCCATCTTTGTGCCTCCTACTTGAGAATATGGGGTGAAGTGAGTAAGACAGGCATGGCCCCTGCCCTCAGGGAGTTAGCAATAGGAAGGAAAAATATCATGTGTAGTTAGTCAGGCTTACTACTTCCTCCGGTTCCTTTCCAAAACTAACCCGCTTTCTGTGATGGAGATCTCATCTCTCTGTGTCTTCTGAGATAATTTCTCCATAAATTAATTCCTCTCTTTTATTGTCAGTCCCTTTCTTTCCTCTGGCTCCTTCCAAGTTACTTACAAGGACAGGAAATGTCTCCTCAGGCTAGCACCCACCTCTCTTTTGGGAATACCCTTATTTCATTCTCATTAATCCCTCAATAAAGTATCTTCTCTGCATATACTTTCAGGTTGTAGACTGTGGGTTTAAGAAGTTGATTTCACAGTCTGGCTGTTGTCTTGTTTCTCTACTGAATATGCACCTTTGATGGGAACTTTCTAATTTTCAAGTCCAGTGATTTGACATTTCTGGCAGGGACTTAACAGAGCAAAGTGGTCCTGCTTGGAAATATTCCTTTCTCCTGTCCTCAAGACACCATTCTTCTTTGTTATCCTTTTACTTCTCTCATCATTGATCTTTATTCTCCCAGCTTTCCTTCCTGTACTTACCCTTAATTTTATGCACACACCAAATATCCAGTAAGGGCTTTCTAAAAGTCTTACTTTGTATGAAGTCTCCAACTGGTCTCTAACCACCATTTAAAATTTGGGACATTTTCAGTACAAGTTGGCTTTTCAACTTCTCTTGAAATATGGAAGATCTACGAATTCTGGATTCCCATTGATGAATGGCAGCAATCAGAGCTGAGCAGTGGCCAGATCATGGAGACACCTCATCACAGCCCTCAACTCACCACATCACTCCTCTCACTGCCCAGTGAACATTTGAGTTGAACAGTCCTTTCTTACATTCTCCTTGATGTATGACTTTAGCTATTCATTTCTGTTTAGAGGATTCACAAAAACAAAATGCCCCCTTCCCTAAATGACAGTGTTTAATTAAAACTTTTCCCAGGTTTCTTTGTCAGCATAACAGGCTTCATTCGTTTGCCTCAAACAATCATTTGGGCTTCTGCCAGTGTTCATTATGATCAGTTACTAGCCCTTAAAAGGAATGTTTTAAAGGTATATCCATTTTCCCTAGGGTTTTATATTACAGTCTAGCTTGAACTCCACATAGATTTTTACTTCAAAATTCATATTATTTAGGTCACAAATCTCAAATTGGAACCCATGAGAACTGGGGCCTGTGTTCTTTATGTGGAAAGTATTCCTCTGTTTCTCTATTGATCAAACTTCTACTTCCTCTTTCTAATAAACTTGGATTTGAATTGTTACAAACACTTAGGTTTTCCCCCTGAGGTTTCTGATGCTTCTGTCTTCAGACAGATGATATGATGCTTTTATTAAAAAAAAAAAAAAAAGTGTCAGCTGGACAAATACACCTGAGAAATCCCTAAATTCTATCTCACTCAACTATAGTGTATTTTTCAAGAAAATTTGATTTTAACAAAAAATTGCTGCCAAGGGCCACACTGAAGCATCAGCTAACGTGGTGGGTAAGGGCAGGTACCCTAGCAGCCGACTGCCTGGGTTCACACCAGCTCTGTGACTTTGTGACCTCGGGCAGGTTATTTAGCCACTTGGTGCCTTTGTTCTTTAATCAAAAATGGGGATTATAGTCACATCTACCTCATAGAGTTGTTTTGAGTTTTTTTTTTTTTTTTTTTTGGCTGCGTTGGGTCTTCATTGCTGAATGTGGGCTTTCTCTAGTTACAGCGAGTGGGGGCTACTCTTCGTTGCAGTGCGTGGGCTTATTGCAGTGCCCTCTCTTGTTGTGGAGCACGGGCTGTAGGCGCATGGGCTTCAGTAGTTGCAGCACATGGGCTCAGTAGTTGCAGCACGCAGGCTCTAGAGCACAGGATCAGTAGTTGTGGTGCTTGGGCTTAATTGCTCCGCGGCATGTGGGATCTTCTCAGACCAGGTATCGAACCCGTGTCCCCTGCGTTGGCAGGTGGATTCTTAACCACTGCACCACCAGGGAAGTCCCTGTTCTGAGTACTAAACAAACTAATATTTTCAAAGTGCTTAGAATTCTGGGTACCTGTTACATAATAAGCACTATATAAGTATTTGTTAAAGCAAACTTTTCTTTCTTACTTTCTCTCTCTCTCTCTCTGTACAGGTTCCAACTGCTTCAAGTGCCAAGGACTGCTGGAGAAACAACAGTTGCTGACCTTGGGAGAGGAGGGAGTATGGACAGGGACACGGTAAGTCTCAGGGCCAGCCTCTTTGGACAGACAAGTGTGTACACTCAGTAACACTGAGTAAGCCCCTAAAATGGAATGACCACCAGATAACTAAGAGTAAATCCCCCCAAAGAACTTCAAGATGGGAGCTTGAAATTGAAATTGCTGATAAAGTGTTGAGAACTTTCATACACATCTGAACTTGTAAATAGAGACCCAAATCTTGCATATATTTGAAAACTATATTCTGGTTATAGTAATTTTTGAATGTTAGTAATAGAGTAATAGGATATTAGTAATGCAGAAAAGTAGGTAAGCAAAAGTGAAAGTTATCCATAATACCACATCTCAGAAATAAATATGGTTAATATTTTGATGTATTCTCATACTTTATTTTTTAACCAACTAGTAAGTTGAAGAGATACTGCTTTGTATAAACAATTTTATATTCTGCTTTTCTTTAATACCATGTCATGATCATTTTTTGTTGTCATTAAAAATTCTTTAGGTTTTTTGTGATGACTATATAACATAGTTAACCATTTTTCTTTTTGTCCCAACTTTCAAATTACTACTTGTAGGAAAAATTTTATTTTAGGAGTATTGCTTTACTCATAGCATAGAGAAATCTAATTTTTCTTTTCCAATTGTTCTTTTGGAAACATTTGGGCATAGGCAATCCATAAACAAACAAATGAACAAATACTTCATTATCCTGGTTTTTACACTCACTGGTTGAATTAGTAAACAAAAACATATATATATATATATAAATATTTTATAAAACTTATATAATATTTATATATATAACATATTTTCAAAGTTCTTAGAATTCTGTGTACCTAGTATACAGTAAGTAAATACTATATAAGTGTTTGTTAAAAAACTTTTAAATGAGTTCTGAAATACTTCATTCATACAGTCAATGTTGACAGCACATTCAAGAACCAGAGTAAATTAGATAATTTAAATTCCTTGTTTTTCAAGTCTACAGGCATAAAAAAAAAGTTTAATTATAAAATCTTCATGTATTCCTCTATGGAGATACAGTATTCCTCAAAAGAGAGGTATTTATACCAAAAGATCTATTTTAATTAATTGTTGTCACATGATATCTCAAGATACTAAAATCCACATTTTAAAAGATACTCTTTTTAATTAATGTTAATAAAAGCCAAAATACTTTATGCTCAAATTTAAATTTTTTGGTGAGACATAGCTGTTACATATAGTCAACAGTTTTGGAATTAAGTTAGATTTAATATCAAGTTTATATCTTTTCTTCTGGTCAAGGAAGAAATTATATTTTCTCTTAGGACTTAACAACTTCCACTTTAGTTTCCAGGGGAATAAAGTAGAAGACAAATGACTAATAAGTAAATAAAATCATATTTTAAATTAATCAAACTCATTCATTAATTCAAATATACTTTATTATGTTTGGGTCAACATTGGTTTTATTTTCTATTATAATATTTGGTTTTAATTATTCAACTCATTGAACTTTATAGGAGTTATATATAGTTATATGACTATGTATGTATATAAATATATGTGTGTATATATATATATATTTTTTTTTTTTTGTAAATTGCATTTTTACAAAATTGCAAATTACCAGGCTTATTTATTTTTGGTGGCTTATGAGTTTTATACCTTGGTAGTTAAAATCTGAACTAGGGTAGGACATCTTTCAGATATATATTTTGTTCACAGATCAATACAGATTTTAGGGCCCTGCACACTACATGAAGCATTTTGTGATGATACTATTCTTGTCTGCTTTTTGTGATTATTTGGAACAGCTTTTCAATTCTTAGGTTGTACTATGAAGAGGAAATGGGCTCTTTCTCTTAAAGAGAACTCCCATCTGATATCTGCCTTGCAGAAAAGAAGCTGTTCTAAACCAAATCCATTGAGATCCAGTGATAAGATCCTCTTACGTGTCACTGGGGCCTGTTCTACAGAATGTAATATTAAAGGTTAGGTTTCATTCTGCTTGAGTGGAATTTCTTTAGCAGGAAAACACGAGCAAAGACAGCCTGTAGAGATTTGACATGACAACCATTCTCATCTTATTGAAGTACAGCATAGACTGCAGATGTCCATTTAAAGCTTATTTGAAAAATCTTTAACATTCTTCGGAGCTTTTAAAAGTATATTTCCCAGGGGAAAACTTTTTTAAGATACAAGAAACTTCTCACCATTTTTATAGCTTCAGGTATCCTATTTCTTGTGTCTGTGGGAAATCATCAAATGCAGTTCTACATTACTGATGACCAATAGGAAACACAGACTCAAATCCTCATGCTTTGCTAATGAACATGTATTTCATCACAGATACAATGATTAGCTGAGATAATCAGATGTTTGTAAAATAGATAACTTACCCTTCATTTTCATGATTATTACTACATTTAAACTTTCCGAAGACTTTCCTTTTCAAAGATTCCATTTCTACACATATTTTGCGCAAAAATCTCTGAGATGAGGGGAGCTGCAGTAGTAGTTTGCTTAGGTGATTATTATGCTTTACTTTTAACTCTCTCATATACTACAATAAAAGAGTGTGCTTAAGCCATCCTGTCATTTAATATGATGAAAGGTTTTTATGAATTGCAATCAATACTATATGTTAACTTCAAAAGGGGAAATCAGACCAAAAAGGAATAGGCAATATCCCATTTCTTCCTTGCAAAGTGAAAACCTTTTGTTAAGGTTCTACGCATACAAGTTTCTAACAAAATTCATTGTTTAGCTCAGTTAGAGAAAAAAGACTACCAAAGCATGATAGGAGATGTTATTTTTGAGTGCTCACAATGAAGTGCCAGGATTTTTGCTAAATATTTTACATGCATTACCCCATATGTTCACAGCTGCCCTATGATGTAGACACCACTACCCTTGTCATACCAAAGGGAATTTCCAACCATGTAAAATATCTGCAAATATAATTTTGATTACTTATTTTTGCTGTTTCCTGTAAAAAACCAAAGAGAATTATTTGCTGTCTCTCATTATAAGATGCTTCTTAATAGTAACAGTCAGAGAAGAGAGTTTAAAATAAAGAAAAAAGTATTAGTAATTGAATGGTTAAACCAATATTAGTTAATCTCTTATTTATCGCCCACTGTTAATTCTGGGCTCTAGAAATATAGCTGAGAGCAGACCAGAGCAGTGCTTCTCGGAATTTAGTGTGCCTAAAATTACACGGCAACCTTCTTAAAATACAGATTCCTGGGTCTCATATAGAAATTCTGCTCCAGTAGGTCTGAGTGGAGCCCAAGTGATGTTGTTGGTCTCTGCACAGTACTCTCAGTAGCATTGGACTACCATCTCTGCTCCCTAGGTGTTTATATTCTGGTGAACTTTAAGTATTAATAATAAAATTTATAATTATTACTTCACTACATTACACCCTCTCCAGCATTTATTGTTTGTAGATTTTTTGATGATGGCCATTCGGACTGGTGTGAGGTGATATCTCATTGTAGTTTTGATTTGCATTTCTCTAATGATTAATGATGTGGAGCATTCTTTCACGTGTTTGTTGGCAATCTGTATATCTTCTTTGGAGAAATGTCTATTTAGGTCTTCTGCCCATTTTTCGATTGGTTTGTTTCTTCTTTTGATATTGGGTGGCATGAGATGCTTGTATATTTTGGAGATTAATCCTTTATCAGTTGCTTCATCTGCAACTATTTTCTCCCATTCTGAGGGTTGTCTTTTCATCTTGTTTATGGTTTCCTTTGCTGTGCAAAAGCTTTTAAGTTTAATGAGGTCCCATTTCTTTATTTTTACTTCAGCTTCTCTAGGAGTTGGCTCAAAAAAGATCTTGCTGTGATTTCTGTCATAGAGTGTTTTGCCTGTTTTCCTCTAAGAGTTTTATAGTGTCTGGCCTTACATTTAAGTCTTTAATCCATTTTAACTTTATTTTTGTGTATGGTGTTAGGGACTGTTCTAATTTCATTCTTTTACATGTAGCTGTCCAGTTTTCCCAGCACCACTTATTGAAGAGGCTGTCTTCTCTCCACTGTATATTCTTGCCTCCTTTATCAGAAATAAGATGACCATATGTGTGTGGGTATATCTCTGGGTTTTCTATCCAGTTCCATTGATCTATATTTCTGTTTTTGTGCCCGAACCATACTGTCTTGATTGCTGTAGCTTTGTAGTATAGTCAGAAGTCAGGGAGACTGATTCCTCCAGCTCTATTTTTGTTTTTCAAGATTGCTTTGGCTATTCGGAGTGTCTTGTATGTCCATGCAAGTTTTGCAATTTTTTGTTCTAGTTCTGTGAAAAATGCCATTGGTAGTTTGATAGGGGTTGCACTGAATCTGTAACTTCCTTTGGGTAGTATAGTCATTTTCACAGTGTTGATTCTTCCAATCCAAGAACATGGTATATCACTCCATCTATTTGTATCATCTTTAATTTCTTTCATCAGTGTCTTATAATTTTCTGCATACAGGTCTTTTGTCTCCTTAGGTAGGTATATTCCTAGGTATTTTATTCTTTTTTTGCAATGGTAAATGGGAGTGTTTCCTTACTTTCTCTTTCAGAGTTTTCATCATTAATGTATAGGGATGCAAAAGATTTCTGTGCATTGATTTTGTATTCTGCTACTTTACCAAATTCATTGATTAGCTCCAGTAGTTTTCTGGTAGCGTCTTTAGGATTCTTTATGTATAGTATCATATCATCTGAAGTGACAGCTTTACTCCTTCTTTTCTGATCTGTATTCCTTTTATTTCTTTTTCTTCTCTGATTTCTGTGGCCAAAACTTCCAAAACAATGTTGAATAATAGTGGTGATAGTGGGCAACCTTGTCTTGCTCCTGATCTTAGTGGAAATGGTTTCAGTTTTTCACCATTGAGGACGATGTTCGCTGTGGATTTGTCATATGTGGCCTTTATTATGTTGAGGTAGGTTCCCTCTATGCCTAATTTCTGGAGGGCTTTTACCATAATGTGTGTTGAATTTCGTCAAAAGCTTTTTCAGCATCTATTGAAATGATCATATGGTTTTTATTCTTCAATTTGTTAATACGGTATATCACATTGATTGATTTGCCTGTATTGAAGAATCCTTGCATTCCTGGGATAAACCCAACTTGATCATGGTGTTTGATCCTTTTAATGTGCTGTTGGATTCTGTTAGCTAGTATTTTCTTGAGTAATCTTGCATCTATGTTCATCAGTGATATTGGCCTGTAGTTTTCTTTCTTTGTTACATTTTTGTCTGGTTTCTGTATCAGGGTGATGGTGGCCTCATAGAATGAGTTTCAGAATGTTCCTCCCTCTGCTATATTTTGGAAGAGTTTGAGAAGAATTGGTGTTAGCTCTTCTCTAAATGTTTTATAGAATTCTCCTGTGAAGCCATCTGGTCCTGGACTTTAGTTTGTTGGATGATATTTAAACACAATTTCTATTCCAGTGTTTGTGATTGGTCTTTTTATATTTTCTATTGCTTCCTGGTTCCGTTTCAGAAAGTTGTGCTTTTCTAAGAATTTTTCCATTTCTTCTACGTTGTCCATTTTATTGGCCTGTAGTTGCTTGTAGTAATCTCTCATGATCCTTTGTATTTCTGCAGCGTCAGTTGTTACTTCTCCGTTTTCATTTCTAATTCCATTGATCTGAGTCTTTTCCCTTTCTTTCTTGATGAGTCTGGCTAATGGTTTATCAATTTTGTTTATTTTCTCAAAGAAGCATGTTTTACTTTTATTGATCTTTGCTGTCATTTCCTTCATTTGTTTTTCATTTATTTCTGACCTAGTCTTTATGATTTCTTTCCTTCTGCTAATTTTGGGGAGTTTTGTTCTTCTTTCTCTAATTGCTTTCAGTGTAAGGTTAGGTTGTTTGAGATGTTTCTTGAGGTAGGATTGTATTTCTATGAACTTCCCTTTTAGAACTGCTTTTGCTGCATCCCATAGGTTTTGGGTCATTGTGTTTTCATTGTCATCTGTTTTTAGGTATTTTTTGATTTCCTCTTTGATTCTCCAGTGAACTCTTGTTTATTAAGTAGTATATTGTTTATCCTCCATGTGTTTGTATTTTTTACAGATTTTTTCCTGTAATTGATATCTAATCTCATGGCGTTGTGGTCGGAAAAGATACTTGATATGATCTCAGTTTTCTTAAATTTATGAAGACTTGATTTGTGACCCAAGATACCATCTATCCTGGAGAATGTTCCATGAGCACTTGAGAAGAAAGTGTATTCTGTTGTTTTGGGATGGAATGTCCTATAAATATCAATTAAGTCCATCTTGTTTGATGTATCATTTAAAGCTTGTGTTTCCTTATTTATTTTCATTTTGGATGACCTGTCCATTGGTGAAAGTGGGGTCTTAAAGTCCCCTACTATGTTTGTTTTACTGTTGATTTCCCCTTTTATGGCTGTTAACACTTGCCTTATGTATTGAGGTGCTCCGATGTTGGGTGCATAAATATTTACTATTGTTATGTCTTCTTCTTAGATTGATCCCTTGATCATTAGGTAGTGTCCTTCTTTGTCTCTTGTAATAGCCTTTGTTTTAAAGTCTATTTTCTCTGATTTGAGAATTGCTACTCCAGCTTTCTTTTGATTTCCATTTGCATGGAATATCTTTTTCCATGCCTTCAGTTTCCACCTGTTTGTGTCCCTAGGTCTGAAGTGGGTCTCTTGTAGGCAGTATATATATGCATCTTGTTTTTGTATCCATTCAGTCAGTCTGTGTCTTTTGGTTGCAGCATTTATTCCATTTACATTTAAGGTAATTATCGACATGTATGTTCCTATTACCATTTTCTTAATTGTTTTGGGTTTGTTATTGTGGGTCTTTTCCTTCTCTTTTGTTTCCTGCCTAGAGAAGTTCCTTTCGCATTTGTTGTAAAGCTGGTTTGGTGGTGCTGAATTCTCTTATCTTTTCCTTGTCTGTAAAGTTTAAATTTCTCCGTCAAATCTGAATGAGATCCTTGCTGGGTAGAGTAATTTGGTTGTAGGTTTTTCCCTTTCATCACTTTAAATATGTCCTGCCACACCCTTCTGGCTTGCAGAGTTTCTGGTGAAAGATTAGCTGTCAACCTTATGGGGATTCCCTTGTGTGTTATTTGTTGTTTTTCCCTTGCTGCTTTTAATATTTTTTCTTTGTATTTAATATTTGATAGTTTGATTAACATGTATCTTGGCATGTTTCTCCTTAGATTTATCTTGTATGGGACTCTCTGTGCTTCCTGGACTTGATTGACTATTTCCTTTCCCATATTAGAGAAGTTTTCAACTATAATCTCTTGAAGTATTTTCTTTGTCCCTTTCTTTTTCTCTTCTTCGTCTGGGACCCCTATAATCCGAATGTTGGTACGTTTAATGTTGTCCCAGAGGTCTTTGAGACTGTCCTCAATTCTTTTCATTCTTTTTTCTTTATTCTGCTCTGCAGTAGTTATTTCCACTATTTTATCTTCCAGGTCACTTATCCGTTCTTCTGCCTCAGTTATTCTGCTATTGATTCCTTCTAGAGAATTTTTAATTTCATTTATCGTGTTGTTCATCATTGTTTGTTTGCTCTATAATTCTTCTAGGTACTTGTTAAATGTTTCTTGTATTTTCTCCATTCTGTTTCCAAGATTTTGGATCATCTTTATTGTCATTACTCTGGATTCTTTTTCAGGTAGACTGCCTATTTCCTATTCATTTGTTTAGTCTGGTGGGTTTTTACCTTGCTCCTTCAACTGCTGTGTGTTTCTCTGTCTTCTTTTGCTTAACTTACTGTGTTTGGGGTCTCTGTTTCGCAGGCTGCAGGTTTGTAGTTCCCATTGTTTTTGGTGTCTGCCCCCAGTGGTTAAGGTTGGTTCAGTGGGTTGTGTAAGCTTCCTGGTGAAGGGGACTGGTGCCTGTGTTCTGGTGGATGAGGCTGGATCTTGTCTTTCTGGTGAGTAGGATCACATCTGGTAGTGTGTTTTGGGGTTTCTGTGACCTTATTATGATTTTAAGCAGCCTCTCTGCTAATGGGTGGGGTTGTGTTCCTGTCTTGCTAGTTGTTTGGCATAGGGTATCCAGAACTGGAGCTGCTGGTCATTGAGTGGAGCTGGGTCTTAGTTTTGAGATGGAGATCTCTGTGAGAGCTCTCGCCAATTGGTATTGTGTGGGGACTGGAGGTCTCTGGTGTACCAGTATCCTGAATGCAGCTCTCCCATCTCAGAGGCTCAGGTCTGACAGCCAGCTGGAGCACCAAGACCCTGTCAGCCACTCGGCTCAGAAGAAAAGGGAAAGGAAAAAAGAAAGAAAGGAAATTAAATAAATTAAAAAATAAATTAAAGTTATTAAAATAAAAAAGTAATAAGAAAAGAAGACAGCAACCACACCAATAAACAAATCCACAAATGATAACAAGTGCTAAACGCTATACTAAAAAATAAGACACAACCATATGACAGATGGTAAAAGCAAACCTATACAGACAAAATCACACAAAGAAGTGTAAACATACACACCCAGAAAAAGGAAAAAATATATATATATATAAAAGAAGAGAGCAACCAAATCAATAAACAAATCTACCAATGATAATAAACCCTAAATACTAAACTAAGATAAACATAAAACCAGCAACAAATTATATGCAGAAACTCCGAGTTACAGTTGCTCCCAAAGTCCACCACCTCAATTTTGGAATGATTCGTTCTCTGTTCAGGTATTCCACATATGCAGAGTACATCAAGTTGATTGTCAAGATTTAATCCGCTTCTCCTGAGGCTGCATGGAGACATTTCCCTTTCTCTTCTTTGTTCGCACAGCTCCCAGGTTTCAGCTTTGGATTTGGCCCCGCCTCTGCATGTAGGTCGCCCTCTCGCATCTGTTCTTCCAGACAGGGCAGAATTTAAAGGAGAGGCTGATTAAGGGGCTCTGGCTCACTCATGCCAGGGGGAGGGAGTCATTTGGAATGCAGGGCAAGCCTGCAGTGGCAAAGGTCCACATGATGTCGTACCAGCCTGAGGTATGACGTGTGTTCTCCTGGGGAAGTTGCCTCTGGCTTACAGGACCCTGGCAGTGGTGGGCTGCACAGGCTCCTGTCAGTGGAGGTGTGGATAGTGACCTCTGCTTGCACTCAGGCTTCTTGGTGGCTGCAGTAGCAGCCTCAGCATTTCATGCCCATCTCTGGTGTTTGCACTGATAGCCTTGGCTCACGCCTGTCTCTGGAGCTCGTTTAGGCAGTGCTCTGAATCACCTCTCCCTGTGTACCCTGAAACAATGATCTCTTGCCTCTTAGGCACTTCCAGACTTTTCTCCAGATTCCCTCCCGGCTAGCTGTGGCACACTAGCCCCCTTCAGGCTGTGTTCTCACAGCCAACCCCAGTCCTCTCCCTGGTATCTGACTTTCTAAGCTGGAGCCTCAGCTCCCAGCCCCCATCCGCCCTGGTGGGTGAGCAGACAATCCCCTCAGGCTGGTGAGTGCTGGTTGGCACTGATCCTCTGTGCGGGAATCTTTCCGCTTTGCCCTTGGCACCCGTGTTGCTACGCTCTCCTCCGCGGCTCCAAAGCTTCCCCCCTGCCCACCCTCTGTCTCCACCAGTGAAGGGGCTTCCTAGTGTGTGGAAACTTTTCCTCCCTCACAGCTCCCTCCCAGAGGTGCAGGTCCCATCCCTATTCTTTTGTCTCTGTTTTTTTCTTTTTTCTTTTGCCCTACCCATGTACGTGGGGAGCTTCTTTCCTTTTGGGAAGTCTGAGGTCATCTGCTATCATTCAGTAGGTGTTCTGTAGGAGTTATTCCACATGTAGATGTATTTTTGATGTATTTGTGGGGAGGAAGGTGATCTGCATGACTTACTCCTCCGCCATCTTGAAGGTCCCCCCGGAGAATGATTTTAAATGTTTCCTTTGGAATGTAAGGGTCTCCGGGGCAGGAACAGCTGCTTTTAATCTTTTGTAACCCAGTACCTGTTCTATTATGTGTTGACTGTTCTATAAATATTGACTGGGGGAGCAAATCAAACGATAGGGTCTGAACTTCCCATAGACTGCAGCCTTCTCACAAATGTCCTTTGGTAGAAAGTGTTTATCTAACGTAACTCTTAAAATAATTTCTATGATATTAATTTCAAACATGCATTACTAACATTGCTACTTTCTTAATACAAGCTATTTTTGTTTCTTTAAGAATATGCTAGTTTATTCATAGGTAGCATAAGTAACATGAGGCAGAGCAGTTGCTAATAAATCTTTTTCATGAATGACAGAGTGAACAGGTTCACAAAATTCATTTAAATAGTCACTTCTCAAGTTTATGGTTGCTCTGGGTTGGAGGCATTTAAAACTTGAGTCTTAAGGAAAAATTGTCAAGGTCCTCTCAAGATTTGTTTTGTTTTTGTAATTCTGACCAGTTTATTCCATTTTGCAGTGCATTACTATATAAAGAAATTGAGAACCTGCTGTTTAAATAACAATTTGTTCAACATTCTAGGCATCTGTTGCTTTGGAATTCCTAAGTGTTTCTGGACTGGACACTAAAGCCTCTTATTTTCAACTTTGTAACAGAAGAATGCTGATATCTTTTGAGTATGGATTCATTATTTCCTTAATTATTTTGTACTTCCTGTGAAATCCAAGGAAAACAATATTAGTAGGCTTTCACCAGATATCCTTTTATCAATTACAAATATTGTATTTTATTGGTGAATTAGTAAAAAGAAAAAACAAAAAAACCCTCTAACAGTACAGAGCTAACCGCCTAAAATATTTCAATTCTCCTCTCCTAGTTTTGTACCTTTAGTATTTATTTATTCTGCTTTTCTAAGAAGAAATGCAGAACAGCATTCTTAGGCTTTAATAGGTCCTACCTGCATTGAACCACCTTGGAATTCCAAATCATGGAATCACTGCATGAAGAAAGAAGTGTTTACAGAAAGAGAATGTAGTTGAAACTCAAAAATGTCCAAGCCTTTTTGGAACAAATTTTCTTGATTAATTTTCTCCTTCTATTTGGATAGAGTCTATCCTAATATTTTTCATCATAGATCTCTAGTCAAAACTATAGTCATTAATAGATATTATATTTTCAATTCAAACAAAACCCTTCCAGAATATTAATTTCTGCTTTTTACTAGTCTATGGGAGGTTATTTTCTTTAAATGATCATTTGTGTTTTATTTGAAGAAAAATATTTATGCCTCTTCATTATAGCTTATGTAAAAATGTCAATGATATGCCATATCTTTCATAAATAAGAACCTTTAATCATGTTAGTTATTTGCATTATGATGAGTGCCTCATCAATCATCATTAGATGATTTGAGAAAATACAGAACCATGGAAATAATATTAGCAACTATTTTTCAAAACTTGTGTTCCATTGTAGCACGTCACTACCAACTCATTTTCAAAAGTTAGTGCATCTGTCTTTTCCACTTTAAAGTAGCTATAGGAGTTTTTTGTAATTTAGATCTAGAGTATTGTCATTTGCATCAAATATTTTTTGATCAGCCACTATATTTAGGGTGCTGTCCCATGTAAGATGGACTCAGTTTTAAGGTCAAAATCAGTTATGTAACAGTATTTGGCAGCTGGGTGGCTTGGCTCCAGTGCTCCTGAGGCCCCCACTGGTCTCTAAAACTTTTTGTCTTTACTATCCACCAAAATGATTCTCACATAGGCCCTGGAGCTCACAGTATAAACATTTTCATTGCTCGTCCAATCCTATTTCTTACCCTATTAGCTGATTGTAATTTCACTCCTTGAATGAATGTGGACAGTAGATAGGAGAGGGCAGGCATTTCTCAGGCCATAATATAACACAAAGTGTCCTACTTTAAAATAGTAATTTTAAATCTCTTTAAGGATTTCAGAACTAAATCATTGACAGGAAAGAGTGATTTGATAATTTATCTCAAGATACTAGGAAAAGGTAACCAAATGAAAAGCATGAGTGACTGTATAATAGAAATGGAGAAGAGAAAATGTGGATAATTAATTTAACATTCATTTGGTTGAATATTATGCAAATATTAAAATAATTTTAAAACAAACATAAATTGTATATCTTATATTTCTATATATAGAGAGAGAACATTTTATTTGGTCATATATATAAATATACGTTTCAAATGAAAAAATAATGAATTACTATGTTTATAATTATCTCCCTGTGATAGGAAGAGACTGATTTTAGTTTCTCATTTAAAGTTTTCTTTGTTTTGTAAAGGTTCTATAAATGTGTAATAGTTTTACAATTTTAAAAAATTACTTTTTAGAAGAATATAGGAGATATGGGGACAACCCCTAGAAAGTCCTAACAATAGAAAACTGTTAAAAGGGACTGTTTCTAGGGAGTGGGACTTGGAGTCGGGAAGAGAGGGGCACATGTTTTGTATATGCTTTCTTCAAAGCTGTACTTTTGACGTTTTTGATAAAAATGTGTTTAAAAAATTGTATGCAGCAGGAGAATGTGGGCATTTGGACAAGAATTTGGTAGTATCAATCTTGAGAGTAATAAACTAAAATTAAAGGTAAATTTCTTCTGCCCCCAGTGATGACTGCTGTCATGTCCTGCTTGCTGTCTGCTGTCCATGGTGGGGTGTTGCTCCAGGACCCTTTTGCTTCAGACATGTAAGATCTCCTGTCCATTAAATTGTTGATACCTGTTAAAAAAAAAAAAGATAAATTTCTTCTAATTCTTTAGTTAAGAAATCCACTAATTTTCCCAGTGTAACCATGCATTTTCTCTTGTTTGCCATTGCATTAAATTGGTTTTTTTCTTCCAGTTTTATTGAGATATAATCAACATTCAGCACTGTATAAGTTTAAGGTGTACAGTATAATTATTTGACTTACCTACATCATGAAATAGTTTCTGCAATAAGTTCAGTCATCCATCATCTCATAGAGATATAAAATTAAAGAAATAGAAAAACATTTTTTCTTGTGATGAGGACTCAGGATTTATTCTCTTAACTTTCATATATAACATACAGCAGTGTTAATTATATTAATCATGCTATACATTACATCTCTAGTACTTATTTATCTGATAACTGGACATTTACACATTTTGACTGCTTTCATCATGTGTATATGTTGTTATGTGTTTTGCCATACAGATTGGATGCCATAGACTATTTCTAAGGTAGAGATTCCTGTGCCTAGGATGATCACCTCCTCATTTTTGAGCCCAGGTCTTCTCACCTGGCTACTTTTCCTTCTCACCTCCATATTCAAGCATTCTGTTTTGCCATCTTCGAGCCCCATATTCTAGTAATCCAATTTTACTTTGTGCTAGGTATTGATCACACTCTCTGTTATGCACAGTCTTTTGCAAGGATGGTAGTCCACCGCTACCCCAACTCCAAACACTTTGAGATGAAATCTTACTGAGTCCACTAGCCATGGTCTTTTTCTACAGTGGTTCCACCAAAAGCTTTTGAAACCTGTTTAGAGTAGAAAATATTCTTAAATGTTACTAATTATCTGAGTTTACACTTAGTAAAATATTGAGAGGATGGTGGCTGATTGATGCCCCAGAAGGGGAGTCAAAATTACTGACAGAATCATACAATATTATCATGTACATATATAATTTCATAAGTTCCTAGTTACTAATTATTATTCATTTAACAACAGTGTTTGCAATTTATTGCTGATTACAGTATGCAGAATAGCAATTATGCATATTATTAACATGTCAGAATTGTAAAGATTATATTTACTTACAATAATTTACTCTGGCCTTCTGTGTTATATTGTATTTTTCGTTTTTCTTTTTAATTTTTTTTTAGATTTGATTACATAACAATTTTTTTGAATTTTATTTATTTTAAACAGCAGGTTCTATTAGTTATCTATTTTATACGTATTAGTGTGTACATGTCAATCACAGTCTCCTAATTCATCCCACCACCACCACCACCACCCCTCTTTCCCCCCTTGGTGTCCATACATTTGTTCTCTACATCTTTGTCTCTATTTCTGCATTGCAAACTGGTTCATCTGTACCATTTTTCTAGATTCCACATATATGCATTAATATACGATATTTGTTTTTCTCTTTCTGACTTACTTCACTCTGTATGACAGTCTCTAGGTCCATCCTAGAGACTGTAGAGACTGTCCATCCTGTAGAGACTGTAGACAGTCTCTACAAATGACCCAGTTTCATTCCTTTTTATGACTGAGTAATATTCCATTGTATATATGTACCACATCTTCTTTATCCATTTGTCTGTCGATGGACATTTAGGTTGCTTCCATGACCTGGCTATTGTAAATAGTGCTGCAGTGAACAGTGGGGTGCATGTGTCTTTTTGAATTATGGTTTTCTTTGGATATATGCCCAGTAGTGGGATTGCTGGGTCATATGGTAGTTCTATTTTTAGTTTTTTAAGGAACCTCCATACTGTTCTCCATAGTGGCTGTATCAATTTACATTCCCACCACCAGTGCAAGAGGGTTCCCTTTTCTCTACACCTTCTCCAGCATCTGTTGTTTGTAGATTGTCTGATGATGCCCATTCTAACCAGTGTGAGGTGATACCTTATTGCAGTTTTGATTTGCTTTTCTCTAATAATTAGTGATGTTGAGGAGCTTTACATGTGCTTCTTGGCCATCTGTTTAGGTCTTCTGCCCTGTTCTTACATGATTTTTAAAAGAATTTTTATTTTATATTGGAGTATAGTTGATTATCAATGTTGTGTTAGTTTCAGGGGTACAGCAAAGTGAATCAGTCACACATATACAAGTTTCTATTCCAAATTGTTTTCCCATTTAGGTTATTGCAGAATATTGAGCAGAGTTCCCTGTGCTGTACAGTAGGTCCTTGTTGGTTATCTATTTTAAATACAGTAGTGTGTATATGTCAACCCCAAACCCCCAATCTGTCCTTCCCCCTTTTCCCCCTGGTAACTATAAGTTCGTTCTCTAAGTCTGTGAATGTTTCTGTTTTGTAAATAAGTTCATTTGTATCATTTTTTTTTAGATTCTGCATATAAGCAATATCATATGATATTTGTCTTTCTCTGTCTGACTTATTTCACTTAGTATGCTAATCTCCACATCCATCCATGTTGCTGCAAATGGCATTATTTCATTCTTTTTAATGGCAGAGTAATATTCCATTGATTGTTATGCAGCAGGGTCTGTTCCTGATTTTCATGATTGTCATTTTTGGTAGTTTGATTTTAACTCTTTTTAAAATGTTTAACGAAGAAAAAATAAGAGAGGAATAAACAAGGCTTGTGACTGTGTCTGCCTTATGTTATTATTTTTCCAGTGAATACAAACCACTTCAGTCAAAGATCAATTCTTCTCCATTTCACATGGTTCACCTACATATGGCATCATGGCAGTAAGTCAGATTTCAGTTGTAAGCAAGGAACCAGATCACAAAGAGCCTTTGAGACATAGCAGCCATTAGAGAGTGATAAATGGTCATGAGAGCTGAAAGACTGCACATCCAGAGTTTAGTTGGAGTATTGGTTTCCTATTGGTTTCAAAGTATCACAGATTTGGTGGCTTATAACAACAAAAGTGTTTTCTCTTACAATTCTGGTGGCTAGAAGTCCAGAATCAAGGTGTCAGCAGGACTGTGTTCTTCCAAAGGCTCTAGTTAAGGATTCCTATTTGTTTCTTACTAGTTTCTAGAGGTGGCTGTTAATCTTTGGCATCCCTTGGGTGTGATCTCTGCTCCCCTCATCATGACATTCTCCCAGTGCGGCTGTGTATCTATTCTCCTTTACTTATAAGTACACCAGTCATATTGGATTGGGGGCACACCTTAATCCAATATGACTTAATCTTCACTTGATTACATCCGAAAATAACCTATTTCCAAATAAGGCCACAATCATGGGTACTGGGAGTTAGGACTTCAAAATATCTTTTTGGAACACACTTGAACTCATAACATAAGAAATCATTATCTTAAAGTCAGAGAAGATGAGCTATCTATGGAAATGACTGAGGATATTGGCAGGGGCAAATGTGAGAGATATATACCTGAAAGATTTGTGAGGAATTAGTAACACATTGGATGAAGGGATGAGATCCATTTTCTGTCAGAATTTTGAAAAGACCATGGTGAGATTATTTGAAGAGATTATAGTTGAAAATTCCCCTAACATGGGAGAGGAAATAGTCAAGTCCAGGAAGCCCAGAGAGTCCCATAAAGGATAAATCCAAGGAGAATCACACCAAGACACATAGTAATCAAATTATCAAAAATTAAATACAAAGAAAAAATATTAAAAGCAGCTAGGGAAAAGCAACAAATAACATACAAGGGAATCCCCATAAGGTTAACAGCTGATCTTTCAGCAGAAACTCTGCAAGCCAGAAGGGAGTGGCAGGACATATTTAAAGTAATGAAAGGGAAAAACCTACCACCAAGATTACTCTACCCAGAAAGGATCTCATTCAGATTTGATGGAGAAATTAAAACCTTTACAGACAAGCAAAAGTTAAGAGAATTCAGCACCACCAAATCAGCTTTACAACAAATGCTAAAGGAACTTCTCTAGGCAGGAAACACAAGAGAAGAAAAAGACCTACAAAAACAAACCCAAGACATTAAGAAAATGATAATAGAAACACATATATCGATTTTTTTTTTTAAGAAACAGACTTTTATTTATTTATTTATTTATTTTTGGCTGCATCTGGTCTTCGTTGCTGTGCCCGGTCTACTCTTCATTGCAGTGCATGGGATTCTCATTGCAGTGGCTTCTCTTGTTGCGGCACACAGGCTCTAGGTGCATGGGCTTTTGTGGTTGTGGCACGCGGTCTCAGTAGTTGTGGCTTGTGGGCTCTGGAGCGCAGGCTCAGGAGTTTCGGCACATGGGCTTAGTTACTCCACGGCATGTGGGATCTTCCTGGACCATGGCACGAACCCATGTGCCCTATATTGGCAGGTGGATTCTTAACCACTGTATCCCACATGTTGATAATTACCTTAAATGTAAATGGATTAAATGCTCCAACCAAGAGACATAGACAGGCTGAATGGATACAAAAGTGAGACCCATATATATGCTGTATACAAGAGACCCACTTCAGACCTAGGGACACATACAGACTGAAAGTGAGGGGATGGAAAAAGATATTCCATGCAAATGGAAATCAAAAGAAAGCTGGAGTAGCAATTCTCATATCAGAGAAAATAAACTTTAAAATAAAGACTATTACAAGAGACCAAGAAGGACTCTACATAATGATCAAGGGATCAATCCAAGAAGAACATATAACAGTAGTAATGATTTATGCACCCAACATAGGAGCACCTCAATACGTAAGGCAAATGCTAACAGCCATAAAAGCGGAAGTCAACAGTAACACAATAATAGTAGGCAACTTTAAAACCCCACTTACACAAATGGACAGATCATCCAAAATGAAAATAAGGAAACACCAGCTTTAAATGACACAGTAGACAAGATGGATTTAACTGATATTATAGCACACTCCATCGAAAAACAACAGAATACACTTTCTTCTCAAGTGCTCATGGAACGTTCTCCAGGATAGATCATATCGTGGGTCACAAATCAAGCCTTGGTAAATTTAAGAAAATTGAAATCATATCAAGTATCTTTTCCAACCACAATGCTGTGAGACTAGGTATCAATTACAGGAAAAAACTGTAAAAATACAAAAACATGGAGGCTAAACAATACACTACTAAATGATCAAGAGATCATTGAGGAAATCAAAGAGAAAGTCAAACAGTACCTAGAAACAAATGACAATGAAAACACGATGACCCAAAACCTATGGGATGCAGCAAAATCAGTTCAAAGAGGGAAATTTATAGCAATACAATCCTACCCCAAGAAACAAGAAAAATCTCAAATAAACAACAGAAACTTATACCTAAAGCAGTTAGAGAATGAAGAACAAAAATAACCCAAAGTTAGCAGAAGGAAAGAAATTGTACAGATCACAACAGAAATAAATGAAAAAGAAATGAAGGAAACAGTAGCAAAGATCAATAAAACTAAAAGCTGGTTCTTTGAGAAGATAAACAAAATTGATAAACCATTAGACAGACTCATGAAGAAAAAAAGGGAGAAGACTCAAATCAACAGAATTAGAAATGAAAAAGGAGAAGTAACAACTGACACTGAAGAAATACAAAGCATCATGAGAGATTGCTACAAGCAACTATATGCCAGTAAAATGGAAAACCTGGAAAAAATGGACAAATTGTTAGAAAACCACAGCCTTCCAAGACTGAATCAGGAAGAAATAGAAAATATAAACAGACCAATCACAAGCATTGAAATTGAAACTGTGATTTAAAATCTCCAAACAAGCAAAAGCCCAGGAGCAGAAGACTTCACAGGCGAATTCTATCAAACATTTAGAGAAGAACTAACACCAATCTTTCTTAAAATCTTCCAAAATGTAGCAGAGGGAGGAACACTCCCAAACTCATTCTGTTAGGCCACTAGCACCCTGATACCAAAACCAGACAAAGATGTCACAAAGAAAGAAAACTACAGGTCAGTGTCACTGATGAACATAGATGCAAAACTCCTCAACAAAATAATAGCAAACAAATCCAACAGCACATTAAAAGGATCATACACCATGATCAAGTGGGGTTTATCTCAGGAATGCAAGCATTCTTCAATATACACAAATCAATCAATGTGATATGCCGTATTAACCACCTGAAGGATAAAAACCATATGATCATCTAAATAGATGCAGAAAAAGCTTTCAACAAAATTCAACACCCATTTATGATAAAAACCTTTCAGAAAGTAGGCATAGAGGGAACTCAGCTCAACATAATAAAGGCCATATATGACAAGCCAACATCGTTCTCAATGGTGAAAAACTGAAACCATTACCTCTAAGATCAGGAACAAGACAAAGTTGCCCACTCTCACCACTATTATTCAGCATAGTTTTGGAAGTTTTAGCTACAGCAATCAGAGAAGAAAAAGAAATAAAAGGAATCCAAATTGGAAAAGAAGTAAACCTGTCACTGTTTGCAGATGTCATGATAATATACATAGAGAATTCTAAAGAAGCTACCAGAAAACTAGTAGATCTAATCATTGAATTTGGTAAAGTATCAGGATACAAAATTAATGCAGAAATCTCTTACATCACTATACACAATGAAAAATCAGAAATAGAAATTAAGGAAACACTCCCATTTACCACTGCAACAAAAAGAATAAAATACCTAGGAATAAACCTACCTAGGGGACAAAAGGCCCATACTCAGAAAACTATAAGATACTGAAGAAAGAAATTAAAGATGTTACAAACAGATAGAGAGATATACCATGTTCTTGGATTGGAAGAATCAACATTGTGTTAATGACTATACTACACACAGCAATCTACAGATTCAATGCAATCCCTATCAAACTACCAATGGCATTTTTCACAGAAGTAGAACAAAAAATTTCACAATTTGTATGGAAGCACAGAATACCCCGAACAGCCAAAGCAATCTTGCGAAAGAAAAATGGAGCTGGAGGAATCAGACTCCCAGACTTCAGACTATACTACAAAGCTACAGTAATCAAGACAGTATGGTAGTGGCACAAAAACAGAAAGATAGATCAGTGGAACAGGGTAGATAGCCCAGAGATAAGCACATGCACATATGGTCACGTTATCTTTAATAAAGGAGGCAAGAATATACAATGGAGAACGTACAGTCTCTTCAACATGTGGTGATGGGAAAACTGGACAGCTACATGTAAAAGAATGAAATTAGAACAGGCCATTAACACCATACGAAAAAATAATCTCAAAATGGATTAAAGACCTAAATGTAAGGCCTGACACTATAAAACTCTTAAAGGAAAATATAGGCAGAACACTCTATGACATAGATCACAGCAAGATCCTTTTTGACCCACATCTTAGAGAAATGGAAATAAACACAAAAATAAACAAATGGGACCTAATGAAACTTAAAAGCTTTTGCACAGCAAAGGAAACCATAAACAAGATGAAATGACAATCCTCAGAGTGGGAGAAAATATTTGAAAATGAATCAACTGACAAAAGATTAATCTCCAAAATATACAAGCAGCTCATGCAGCTCAATATCTAAAGAACAAACAACCCAATCCAAAAATGGGCAGAAGAGCTAAACAGACATTTCTCCAAAGAAGATATACAGATTGCCAACAAACACATGAAAGGATGCTTAACATCACGAATCATTGGAGAAATGCAAATCAAAACTACAATGAGTTATCACATCACACCAGTCAGAATGGCCATCATCAAAAAATCTACAAAGAATAAATGCTAGATATAGTGTGGAGAAAAGGGTACACTCTTGCACTGTTGGTGGGAATATAAATTGATACAGCCACTATGGGGAACAGTATGGAGATTCCTTAAAAAACTAAAAATAGAACTACCATATGACCCAGCAATCCCACTACTGGGCATGTACCCTGAGAGGACCATAATTCAAAAAGAGTCATGTACCACAATGTTCATTGCAGCTCTATTTACAATAGCCATGACATGGAAGCAACCTACGTGTCCATTGACAGATGAATGGATAAAGAAGATGTAGCACATATATACAATGGAATATTACTCAGACATAAAAAGAAATGGAACTGAGTTATTTGTAGTGAGGCGGATGGACCTAGAGAGTGTCCTACAGAGTGAAGTAAGTCTGAAAGAGAAAAACAAATACTGTATGCTAACACATATATATGGAAGCTAAAGAAAAAACGAAAAAAATAACAGGGTTCTGATGAACCTAGGGGCAGGACAGGAATAAAGACACAGACATAGAGAATGGACTTGAGGACATGCGGAGGGGGAAGGATTAGCTGGGATAAAGTGAGAGAGTAGCAATGACATATATACGCTACCAAATGTAAAATAGATAGCTAGTGGGAAGCAGCTGCATAGCACAGGGAGATCAGTTCAGTGTTTTGTGACCACCTAGAGGGGTGGGATAGGGAGGGTGGGAGGGAGACGCAAGAGGTAGGAGATATGGGGATATATGTATACATATAGCTGATTCACTTCATTTTATAGCAGAAACTAACACAACATTGTAAAGCAATTATACTCCAATAAAGATTTAAAAAACAAAACAAGGAATGGCATTATAGGAAGAGAGAATGATTTGAAGTTGCAAAGAGATGATGAATGAAGATGTACTCATAACAAAAGGAATTGCAAAATTCTCTCTGCTCAGGAATTGAATATATTATGAAGTGTTAAGAAGAATAATTTTTTAAGACATGCGATTCTACATCATTCATAAATCTTTTGGTGCCATCTCAGATTCCCTCGAGGGCTTTCCCTATCTCCTGGACAGGCTGAGCTTCAACCTCTGGGGCCAGTCAACCCTGGGAGTGTCAGGCCACTGCCACTTACCTGGGCTGACCTGCTGCAAGCACAAGCTTTATGGTTCCCTTTATCACTCCCAGGCTAGAATAAAATGCCGCACCACAGGGTAGGATATATGCCAAGGCTAAGAGGCAGAAAGGAACTTGATGGCACCAACCAGAAGGATAAGGGAGTTAAATATCTATGGGGTTAACTTTGACCACTAGGAAAGAGGAAAAAGTAGGCAAGCAGGGAGAAACAATACGTTTTCTTCTTTTCTGTTCCATGGACTTCTTTTCTTTCCCAATTCATGATTTCTTCCTGTAGCCCTTTGAGAGTTCTCTTGTGTTATGTGGATGCACAAGATGAGGGATCCACTCTGTTTCTTCCTGGTTATTTGTGAACCAATAGTCAATGTAGTATTGCATCACTTTACATTTTTTCTTCCCTCATTTTCTTTAATCCTCATTCTTGCTGCCCTGGGTTTGCATTTCTTAAATTAATCATCAGCTGTTTAACTCCTTGCCTCAGGAACTACTTTGTAGGGCATGCAGTCTAAGATTTATTTTAAACACCGTATAATCCAGTAGTTTTCAAACTTTCTTCTGGGTAGGTGGAACTTTGGGATCCCATATATCTTCAAGCTGAGCTACTCTGTTGCAATGATGTCTCTTGGAGAATATGAAAAAAATAAGGTTTATAAAATTACTGATTCCTTCACACACTTAAATACTATTTATATACCTAATATGTATCAGGTAATACAGCGGGTGTAAAAAATCAGTGATGCATAGGAGTGAGAAGATCCCTGCTCACAGGGAGGTTATATTCTGGTAGGAGAGGTAGATAATAAACTTAAAAACAAAATAATAATTAAGATAATTTCAGAAAGTAATATGTGGCTTAAGAATATAAAATAGGGTACTGTTATAGGAATTGCTGAGATAATTAGATTATATAGTTAGGGAAGGTCACACTGAAAAGGTAACAATTGAACCAAGAGTAGGATGAGAAGAAAATGCCAATCACTGGAATAGTCTAGAAAGAGAAAGAATCAAGTGTAAACTCTAGGACAGCAGCAGACCTAATTTTCCAGAGGAACGGAAAGATAGCCACTGGCTGGAGCTTAATCAATGAGAGGGGTAGCGATGTGAGATGCCATAACAATTGAAGGCAGTGTTCAAGATATACAGACAATGCTAGTTTTAAGATTTTATTAAAAATACAAGGGGAAGGAGCCATTGGAGGATTTATGTTGTGAAATGACACAGTCTGACTCACTTTTAAAAATACATCATTCTGACTTGTATGTGGAAAATCGATTAAAAAGGAGCAAGAGTGCAACAAAGGAAATCAGTTAAAAGACAGTGTAATAGTGAGAGATGATAGTGGCTTAGTCTAGAAGAAGGCCAGTAGGAGTAGAGACAATGAGAAAGGGACAGATATGGGATATATGTTGCAGGCAGAGCTGAAACCTTTCTCATAGATTAGATGTTCAGGGTAATGAAAATGATGACTTGAGCAATTGGATGGCTAATGGATGCCAAATGCTACCATGTAGAAGACTAGGAAAAAATCGAGAAATCTTTGTCTCATTAATTTTCTGTTACTGTGCAAAAGTTTCCACTAACTTAGCAGCTCAGGACAGCATATATTTATGATCTCACGGATTCCGTGGATCAGCAGTTTTGAGCAGCACTTCATTGAGTCCTCTTTAAGGTTGCAATCAAAATGTCAGTTGGACTGCGTTATCCTCTGGAGGCTTGGATGAGGAAGCCGCTTCCAAGTTTCCAAGCTTACTCAGGTGTTCAACAGAATCCATTTCCTTGGTTGTGAAGGTCCCATCTTCTTGCATCTGGCTGGGAGCCAGCTGAGTTCCTAGAAGTCTCTGAGTTCCTAGAGACTGCTTGTGGTTGCTAGAATCATTCACGGCTCCCAGCCATGTAAACAGGATTTCCCACCATGGCTGCTAACTTTAGCAAGCAGCAAGAAGAGCATCTAGATCAACTCTTTTAAGAAGAGTGAAGCAACACATCCAATTGCCTTTACCATATTCTTTTGGTTAGAAGCAAGTCACAGGTTCTGTCTACACTCAGGGGGAAGCGTTAACAAAGACTTCTGAACACTAGAAGATGGGATCAAGTGGGACTCCTTCAAGTCTGTCTACTGTGTTGCCTGTTAAATCTTTGAAACCAAACTGGCAAACTGAATGAGTTTTCAAAAGCAGTAGAAAGGTCAACACGGGAAATATAAAAATAAGCTAAACCATTTAATATTATCGGGAAATAACTGAGGCATAAACACCAATTTTTGTAAATTCTCACTACTGGTTTGCACCAAAACTTGGTCTCAAATAAACTTTTCTTAACTTCTAGCTCAGGAAGCTATGACCTTTAGGAAATTGCCTTTCAAGACCAAAAAAAGAAACAAAAACAAAACACCAACATACTGATAATTGACATGCAACAGCACTTTCATCCTGATACAATGTTTTTAGTGGTATGAAATAAGCAGCAAAATGGGGGAAAATAGCTAATTATACTTTAAAGTGTTACCCAGGTGTAACAAGGAAGCTGGAGGTCAATCAGTAAATATTGTCAGTTCATTTCCCAAATGTTACCTTCTTTAAATGGTACTTCCACTTTGCTCATCCCATGGTGATGGTCAGTAGGGAACCAAGTCAACTGTTTCCATAGTAGTGCTTAAAAGATCACCCAGAGAGACATGGCCTATACTGCAGAGGAACTGATGAGAGCATGTGCCCATTTGGTAAACAGATATCTTTAAGGAGAGAGTTCTTCAGAGGTACCTGTGGGTGAGAGAGAGGAGTAGGACAGCTTGACTGACATTGCTATCTTTTTGCGTCTAAAGCATCAGGTACCTAAGTTCAAAACAATCGGTACATGTTTAAAAAATAAAGCACTTGAAGAGTTTTAAATTAGTAAACTCTCAAAGATTTTTAAAATTATAAACAACTTCAGTATCGGGGGAGACCATTAGCTTTATTTGTCACTGATGTGCCAAAATCATTTAGGGTGGGAGATATGGCAATTCAACCTGGATTTTGGGAATGCAGCTAGCTGGTTTATCACAGATATCCAGGCATGCGCTGATATGGGTTTAGACAAGTTGGGTAGTGGCAAAAATGAAAAGAAAAGAAAAAGCACTACTAATACTTTACAGAAAAATTGATGAGACTTATGACAAAGTATAAGAGATAAATGAGAAATTAATACATAGTGTAAGAATTTGACTATTGGTTGAATTAATAAGGTCATTGACAGGAGAAAAATTTATATGTCTAATGTATATTATATATTGCTTATATTATAAATAAATATAAAAAGGCTGGTTCTTCTAGATACAGTAGAACATATATTTTTTTGAGTTCTTAATTTTTTTGAATTTTATTTATTTTTTAATACAGCAGGTTCTTGTTAGTTATCTATTTTATATATATTAGTGTATATATGTCAATCCCAATCTCCCAATTCATCCTTGAACTGGGAGAAAGTATATTTTGGTAAAAATTGGTTGAAGCTGGTGCAGCCTTCGGCAACTCAATCGACATTATTTTATGCCTGTTTTTTTGTGTTGCTAAAATAAAGTTACCATGGGAACTGAAATACTGTGTCAGAGTGAAACTGAACAGGACCCTATGGTCCTTCCTCCCCATGTCCTCAGCTTGCCTCTTGTCTGTGGAAAAACTTTGGCCAAAGAATAAGTTTAATCAGAGAAGTAAGAAAATGCAGAAACAAAGGAAAACAAATGAGAGCAAATAATAATAGTCTAGACATTAAGCAAAGTCAAGGACCTTTAGTTCCTCCTCAAGAGCTGTAGATAATATTCTGAGCTGTATCCCTTGAGCTGTCATATCGATACTGAAACCCCCACCAGGTAGAAGAAGTTAAGTCCATGATGACCAGACTATAGCCATGACATAAGCTGCCACAATTCTGAGAATGGGCCTCAAAGAAATGGGAACAAACTGACCCTGGAACTAGAGACTAACTGTACGTAAAACAATCAAGATGATGCTGATCAGACCACTGCATGACTAATTTCAAGAGGACTGTCAGAGCTGACTGTGCTGTTTCTGCATGTAGCCCCCTCCCTCCATCTATAAAAGCTCTTGCGCACTGATTGTCAGTGGGAGGAATCAGCCTTTGGACAGGAATCTGCCCTCCCCTATCTCCACCCTCATTTGCTGGCTCCCGAAGTAAAGCAAACTTTCCTTTCCATCCACCTTGCCTCTTTATTGGCTTTTGAGCGGCGAGCAGCTGAACCAGTTTTCTGGCGCCCAACATGAGGCTGTGCTCTCACTCTCGTAATATCTGGCTCCCCGGGGTTTTCCCAAGTAGAGCCTTTGGCTATGACTATGCGCCGAGCGAGCTGCTTGCTCATGGCGAGCTGACCTCGAGAGGGGGATTTTGGGGGATGTTCCTCGCTGCTGCTGAAACCATTTGTTTCTGGGATCCTCCCTGTTTCTCCCCTACTCGGCACTGGCTGTCAAGTTATGCTTTTCCTTGGTGGAACAGAAACACGCATCTTGACGAGCTGACCAACTCCAAGACCGAGTAAGTTCACTGGTGTGCACCCGGGCAAACTTCTCTTTAGAGCCCAATGTGCTATTTGGGCATTTTGCCAATTGGTTCTGATGTCTGCCTGCCATTGAGGGCTGTTTTTGAGCATAAAGTGCTATTTGGGCATCTTGCCAATTTGTTCTGGTGTGTGTCTGACGTCGAGGACCATTTGTGTTGAGGAAGTGTTTGTTTGGGACTCCATATTGGTTGTCCTCTTGTAGGATTTGTGACAGTTCTGTCTTCTGCTGTGTGAATGTATATTCCATTTGTGTGATTGATATCTTTGTTGTCTTTTGTAAAATGGGA
Organism: Stenella coeruleoalba; assembly: GCF_951394435.1. NCBI lineage: Eukaryota > Metazoa > Chordata > Mammalia > Artiodactyla > Delphinidae > Stenella > Stenella coeruleoalba. Next base: position 42,460,302 of record NC_137155.1, read on the forward strand.
AATTCAGGTTCAGTTCATTAGAAAAATGTTATCTATGAGATTATGACTAAAGGAAAAGAAAGATGATTTTTTTAAACAATGTGTGGCAACAGTATTCTTCAGACTCCAGAGAAAATTGGTTAAGATGAAACTCTTTTGAAACTCCAAAACTGGTTTTTTTGGATATGCAGTTAGAGAAAGCTAGCTTGATAAAATACTGTTTTCAGAACTGTGACCCTGAGAGAATAAAAATATGCCTAAGAGAAAGCTTGAAGTTAACTCTTATCATGTCCTTGAAATAACAAACATAGCCCACTTTGCCTGAGACTTCAGCCTTGGGTTAATTAGTAAAACTTCAAGCCAAGGGGGAATAAAATGTGGAAAGAGGGTTTCATTTATTAAATACACATCTTGTACCACATTAAAGAGAAATTGTACTATGAGAAAAATGTATGTTTTTAGAGGTTATGGAATATGTTCTTAAGTTTGCCAATCAGAAAATGTTGGTATAACAGTCCAGTTACTTGTTTCTTGGTTTTGGTAAGGTCTTTTATGGGTTAAAAATTGCAATATGTAATTAAAGCTACTAAAAATGACAAGGGAAGCATTTCAGTGTGTAAAGCAAGTAGCGTATGTGTTGCCGGCAAGAGAAGGTATAAACACTGGAGATATTTTTGTTGAGGAAAAAAAGGAGAATAATTCTGTCCTAGAGGTGGTTGCTTATGTATGGGGAAAATAAGTGACAAATTAATATGGATCCAGAAAGTGATTAAAGGTTTGTGAAAAGTAACTTTGAGAAAAGAATTGTGTATGTTATCAGGATAAGATTAGATTGAAATTAATAAGATAAATTTTGTTATTACTAATAAGCAGGTACAGTCATTGAATGAATCATCCAATTAAGCCAATTAGATCTTTAAAATTTACTCAGTTGAATTTTGTTGTTTAACAGAAGATAGCTTGAGTCCATTTTTAAATGTACTTAATATTTCAAACTTATTGACATGTATTAATTCAATTAGTCATTGAGTAAATATTTATGGTGGACTTCCTAAAATGCCAGATACTCTGCTCAGTAAATTACTACACTCAGGATACTGTAATAAACAGAGTTTACTTGGCCCATGCCCTCATGCAAAGTATTGATACATTCTACTAGGAAGGTACACACTAGATAAATTAATAAACAATGATTTCATTAAATTTATGATGAGTTATACCAGGGAAAACCGTGAGGTATAATGGAAGTGTATAATGGAGGAAAACTCAATTTGTTAGATTGGGAAAGGCTTCCCTGAGGATTTTATATTTAAACTAGACTTGAAGTATGAGTAAGAGTTGACAAGATGAAGAGGGAGGGAAGACCTTTTCTACAATGTTTCAAAGGTATTATGTTACTGACATCAAAATGGTATAATTGTAGGGAAAGATTTATTACCACTGATAACTTGGGAAAGTTTTAAGCTAAGTGTCAGAAATTTAAAAACATTTCTACCAAATATAATATGGACCTTGTGATTTTCTATTAGTGAAGTGAAAGCTTTTCTGGTGAACAGAGGAAAGGAATCAGTATAATACTTGGAGTTGAGGTGAAGGTTGAATTCAGGGCAGTTAGTGGGTGGACATTTCAATCTCTTCAACCAGTGCTGGGCTTCCACAGCAGGACTTTTGACTTCCACTTGTTATGGAAAGAATTTTAAATAAGCAATAGCCTTGGCAAAATAGCTCTTTAAAAGCCCAGTTCAAGAGGGGGTAACGCTCCTAGCGAAACTTTAGGCTATCATAGCAAGCAAGGAGATTTAACTCTTAGAAATATGCGTTAAACTTCACACGAAGAATGAGTCTGCTTAACATTCTTTTTCTATTCTCTAAATACTACTGAGTATCTAATTTGGTGGGAAAAAAAAAAAGCTCAAGTAAATTTAATATAATTTCTTGTACCTTCATCTGGGCTTGAAAAAAATTGAGTAACTGTGATCTCTGACAAAACATACATTGACTTCTAATCCTGGTCAGACACACATCTTCTCTAAAGATGAGCAAACAGAGAAAATCAATAGATATATATAAAAATATGATGGGCTTATGGTTGATTTTTTTTTCTTCTATGTGTTGCCCAGTTTTTTAAGAAATCCATGATTGACATGTATTGCTATTTCAAAAGAATGAAAATGCCATATTCATAAAAAATTCCCTTTACATTTTTAACAGATTTAATTATTTTAATTTTGAAAAATTATCAAAGTTCACTAACAGTCACAGATATTTTCTTCCTCTAAATTTATTATTGGGTGTCTCCTAGGTTCCACTATGTACTAATCACTCCCAGGAAAGGATAATTTGCAAATGTATAGGGTAATCTTTAGGATTAAATTTGCATGTAATGGAATAACAAAAAGAACAAAATAAGAGTGACTTAGAAAAGACAGATGTTTATTTCTTTATCACATAATAGGTAAGAAGATTAAATTTTATTTTTTCATTATACAAAATGGATTTGTAATTAAGCAATACAGGGTTTGTATGGCATCTCCACAAAGTTTTCATGGACTCTTGCAGTTCACTGATCTGCATCTTATCCTCATGATCTGAAATAGTGGTAAGAATACCAGCCATTATATGGAAGCTCCAAGCAAGAGGATGGGGGAAGAGAATGAAGAAGGTTATGTCTTTTTCTTCTAAGGATAATTTCCAATAGTGTCACATGACATTTCCACATACAATTCATGGACCATACTTAAAAATTCGCAAGGCTGGATACTTTAGCTTAAAATATGCCCAGTATTTTAATCAGGTTTCTTATTACCAAGACAGAAAGGGATAATAAGAAGAAAGTAACAGTAGCAGCTTGTCACACACCAACAAATATATCACTATCTCTGCTGTATAAAAGCACAGAGCCTAATAAGAATTTTCGTATATTTTTTTTCTGTATTGAGGTAATACAATTAGGAGAATAAACACTTGCTGAGCACCCTCTACACGTCAGACATGTATGTGTAATTGAACACCAGCTTGCTTCTTCCAGAGTCTGAGAGTTTAATCTATGTGGTATATTACTTCCGAAAGAGATATTCTGTTGCTCCTGTAGCTGAGAACTGGAATTGGATGAGAGTGGAATAATGTTGATGCATTCTTCTGTGCTTATCAGGAGAGTATGGATTTATGAGAACTAAGAATTATCCTCATTTCTAGCTTTTTTGGGTCGTCCAATTGAAAAGGTGACTGAAAAGCAAGCAGGACCTATGACAAGCTAGGGTTAGAAAATTATTGAGGACAACTTGTGCATTTTTATTATATCAATCAACATACTGGTAGAGAGGACTGCCTGCCAGAGTAGTTTCTCTCAGTTTGAGTTGAACGATCTGGTTAAACGTTCACCTCATCAAAACAGGGCAGAAAGTCTTAGCACGCACAGCTAACTTGGTGCTGAGAATGTACTCTTCTATCCATAGGATGAGTAAAATGCAATACTTATTTTCTGTTTCATTGTTTAGAATTCAAGTTTAGATTAATGAATGCCTACTCATACCGTAGAAAAAATAAAAACAAAAAAAGAAAGTTTTATTCTCCTTGGATCATGTATCAGACTGTGCTCTATCCAGGGAGGCTTTTACTTTCTCTCTGCTCTCTCCTTAAGAGGCAGGTCTCTTAAATTCCTCACAACTGACTGCAGACCTAGTAGACATCTGCTGGTTGGCACCTGAAGTACTAGCTTTTGCACACTGGTCTCCACTTTTCAATAACATAAAAATAAAGTGACCAGTACATTTCTACTCTCCTCTTTTTCAAGTGGTGAAAATATGTTCCAACTAGAGCCAATCAAATATATCGTCATACCTTTAAGCACATGTGGCCTATAGAAAAACATTGTTTACTTAAAGTAAACCTCCTTTCTTATCTTCCATAACTACTTGTGTGACTAAATTAGGTAGTCAATTCAGGCAAAACTTTCAAGTGTTTACTTCCGTGGGTATGACTTTCACTTTTTGTGAGGCTTAAGGCAACTGCTTATCAATATCAGTTTTTGCGCCTGGAGTGTACTTAACCCTTCCTTACAGCATTGTGGGGTTATGCAAAGGAGAAGACATAATGCTTATCCTGGAGAACATAATAAGCCAATGGGATAATTTAAATGTGAGCATCAACACACTGTGGAAAAAAAAAAAAAAGGAGATCAATATAATCGGGGACAAATAACTAAAACATTTCAAAAAATGCAAGATGAGAAACATGAAACAATTAGGGAAGTGGGGAAGAATTGGGGTGGCTTCAGCGTATTGGTGGGATGCACCAACTTGCAATTAATGTCATGCTTGCAAATGGTTTTGTACATGAAAACCATTGTATTGAGTCATCTGATAATGACTGGCCCGACTTAAGACTTATAAATCTTGACCTAGCATCATACTGATCGAATTGAAACTCAAATACACTGATTGAATTGAGATACACTGTATCACCAGTGGTTTATTTTGTTCATAAGCAGATATGTCAGTTCTTCCAAATTCATGTGCATTTTCCCTGGAGCTCTTTTTAATATGTATTACCGAGGTGAAATACAGATGAAATGTATTTGGAGGAGATAAGCAGGCACTCGGCCTCATACGTGATGATGTGCTTCATGGCTTCAGAGACCACATAGACTATAAAAGCTACTTAGAGATTCACTTTTTTTCCCTTAGACAATTCACTTGCTCTGGGAGCATTCATGGAGACCACCTCTGGTAATTGCTTCAAAGGACCAAAAGTTGTGGTCAGAACTGTTCTTAGAATGAGTCTTTCTGGTTCCCTGTACTTACAAACACGCTTAAGGGCACTTAATGAATAACCTTTTACTGATGTACCACCCTTTCATTACCACCTGGGCTTAGAAGCAAAAGACATAAAGGTGAGAATTATTTCCTTACTGGTTCAGCCCAGCCCTTCAATAGCAGTGGCACTTTGTAGATGGCATCTATCAGTGGGAGGAAAATTATACCTTAGGTCATTTTGGGCAGAGCAGACCATAAAATGAAAAACTATAAAATCCTTGGGTTTATAATAGTACCATGTCATAAATTCTCCCTGTGGAGAGACAGCACTGGTGCCTGCTTTACATTTATAATGTACACAGTGGAACAATGTGCTAAGAATATCCTAATTCAGGAATTATTCTTCCTATATTATTAAAGAAATCACTTAAATGGTTGGGCACATGGGTTTTGGATGTCACTGTGGGAGTCTTATAGAGAAAACACGGCACACACACACATACACATGCACACATACACATGCAAATACTTCAGTAAGATGTAGCCTATTTTAAAATAAAAACAAAGTAAAGCAAAAGTTTCACAGTTTAGAGAACACAAATCATCAACTTGTGTTGAGTGAGGAAATAAGAAAACTATTGTGCTGGCTTCACAGTAAAAGTCCCTCCCTCCCTTCCTTCCTTCCTTTTGTTTTCTTTCTCCATAATTCCACATGAATAATTAGGAGGGTGAGATCCTAAGAGCATGAAGATTTGAATGTGCCAAGACATAGGATGGATTCTTAAGGCACTGGGAAAGGGGCCCAGTTTCACACCTTCCTCAGTATGGTACATAAGTGGTACAGCATGCATGGAAACAGGGATCGGACCAAGGCCAAGGGACCCTAAGAGGTCAAACTTTAGCAATTCACATCAACTTTGACTTTCATAGGATGTGGAATTAGGGTTCAGAATTAATTTACCAACATATCAAGGACTTGCTGATATATATATTGTGTATAATACTCTGTGTAACAGTCAGGAAATTTGAGAATTACCCCTAAAAATATACCAATTAAAAATACTTCAGTTATGTTAAACTACAGAGGTTAAAGTTTAATGAGAAATATTCCCTATCTCAGGAATCTAAGTTAGAGAGTAAGGGAAATAGAAATACAAAGTCAGTGTTAATATTTGCAAACATGTCCATCAGCCTGAATTAGACTTCTGTTGCCTATGTCCCTAAAAGCTCCTGTTAATCTTGTAAGATTGTGCAAAAATTATCTCATATAATATTTGCTCCTGTTTCCCCATACAGATTAGTTTCTCTTTTATATTTGTTCTCAAAACACATTACATAATTATTTGTTTACCTGTTTTTCTCTTCCACTCAATTAGAGAATAGGCTCAAAGCTTATTCATATTTGTATATGTGGTACTTTATGTGGTCCTTCAATAATATCTGTAGTTTGAAGGAATACATTAAATTCCGTCTGTTCAAACATGTGGACTTAGTCTATAATAAGCAAATGTATTCAAACTCTCAAGAATTATGGCTAGATTTATAACCATAATATTTGTTTGAATGCTTGAAATGAGAGAGAAATAACCAAATAAATATACTGTTATGATCTTTTTTATTTTTTGATGATCTCCTGTCTCTCTTACTCATATCTCCCCATAATTAGGAAAAGAATGCGCTTTCCTCTTTCTTTTGGGAAAAAAATAATTTTTATTGACGGTGTTTCAAATACTCTTGCCATTTTTAAAGTATGATTGTGTCCTACGTACCTCTAGGTATCTAGTGGATCACCAGACAGAACCTAGTGAAGTAGGACTTCCCTCAGTGTAACCACGATCCTGGCAAAATATTTTTTGCTGTGTATTAAACACTTTGATATAAGAATTTGATTAAAAATGTATTAAAAATTATGGGCCTATGTGAGGCTTGGTGATTTACTGGTCAAGATTTAGAGTAATGGTAGAGAAGAGGTATTAGGTATTTGTTTACCGTTCAATCAGTGCAAGTGCAGATTCTTTGTAGTGTCCATGTGCAGTCCCTCTGTGCTCAGATCCAGGAGCCATCTCTCCATGTTCTTTCCTGTTCACTGTGTCATAGTTGGCTAATTCCATATCTCTCACCATGAGAAAAAGGTAGCAACACTGTTATTACTCACAATATCATACTTTTCAGAATGTTTGTATTGAAACAATATAGATCTTGCTACCACAGTTCCCTAATACCATTTATTTAGTGCTGGTTGCATCATTATTCATAACAGTGCACCATCCATCATACTTCCCATGTATGTTACTGTGTTGTTTTGAAGACAACCAAGTATCAAGTAGAATAACATCTTTCAATCATAGAATCTTGAGGCTGTGATCACATCCTTAAAATGTGATCTGTTTTCATATACCGCCACCAGCTGGGAGTACAGGTAAAGCGTCTGCAGATAGAGTGAGAAGAGTGGTCACATTCACACAAGGAATGTCCTTCCCTTATCTGGCAAGTCTTTAGAATAACCCAGGAGAGCACAAAGTCACCACATCAACAGAAAGTAGGAGAGGATATTGATCTAAAGCTCCATTGGCATTATGAAACAATGGTCTAGAAAGTCACAAAAAGAAATAGTGATAGCTCTTAGAAGACTGACCAACACATTATGTAAAGGCTGATGAGAGATAGATGCTAGTGTTGTATTGGAGGGGACACAGGGTAAAGTGTGCCTATGACCACCTCTAAAACCCTTGGATACTATAGACCCAAGGTGGTATTGTTCTTGGAACACAGGGGCAAATCCAGTGCATGGACCCACATGAGGCTTAAGCCCAAGGTTCTGTGGTGGTAGTTCAGAGTCCTGAGCTCCTTCTTTGATGAGACTGACAGTCACCCCAAGTCAGCATGTCCACACCAATGTCATAGCCTAATCTCATGTGATCCCATTAGAGAAACTAACTTAACTAGCCAGAGGGAGCAGTTTACTTGCTAGACTGCCTTCCTGGAACCAGGGCATGGTGACCTGGCCAGAGGACCCTTGGATGACCCCACAGTTGTAAATCCTAGAGCTTCTTGGGTCATCTAAAGGACCCAGTTTTGGTAGGTCAAAGAAACCCCATAAAATGGAAATACAGAGGAAGGTCCTTGCAGGTCACAATCTGGGCATAGGATGCTTGGGGTGCCATCAGCCCAGCTTTTCAGAGACACTAGAGCAGGATGTAGAAAGTTTTGAAGAAGGCATTCCAAACAGTAAGGACCACCCCCAAAATGGGGGCTGTTCTCCTGGTATTGTCTACAAAATTCTGGCTCATCTCTAATGTTTTCCTTATTGCAGTTTCTGTCCCCATGCTCTCACCTTTCCATAATCCCCTTTTCTTTTGCACACCATTTGAAACTCCTTCTCTGTACCCCCAAAATCCCCCAGCACAGACATATTTATGTACACCATTCCTTTTTTTCTTCTATACAATTTCTAGACATTCTTCCTGTTATTTCTTGCTTTTCACTGTTCATCAGTCTAAAGAAAGGTGAGAAACAAAGCAGATGTATTCTGTAACTTCCTGCAACTAATTTGCTGGTCAGTCACAGAGACAAATGGCCAACACAATGAGAAAAAGGGCAACTGAACTGTTCTTACTTGGAATAATTATAGGAAAAGGGAAAAAATACAGGATCTCCAAAAGCGTTTTTGTCTTTTTGTTTGTGCAAGTGTGTGTTTGTTAGAAAGAGATAACGTATGAAAAAAGAATAATACACAGGAAAAGAATTATAGAATGTGGATACTTAAAACAACAGAGGAATAATTTGTTAGAATTTATATGTTCAGGGGATATTTCTCTTGCAAAATGGAGAAAAACAAGAACTATTCCTTTTTATTTTTACATATTTCTTAATTTTAATTTTAGCAGAGTATAGTTGATTTATTTACTTTTTGTGGCTGGATACTATTATTTATTTATTTTTATGTATTTATTTTTTTATTTTTTGAATTTTATTTTTTTATACAGCAGGTTCTTATTAGTTATCCATTTTATACATATTAGTATATATATATCAATCCCAAACTCCCAATTCATCACAGCACCACTACCCCCCTCCCCCCACCACTTTCCCCCCTTGGTGTCCATACATTTGTTCTCTACATCGGTGTCTGAATTTCTGCCCTGAAAACCAGTTCATTGGTACCATTTTTCTAGGTTCCACATATATGCATTAATACACAATATCTGTTTTCCTCTGTCTGACTTACTTCATTCTGTATGACAGTCTCTAGATTCATCCACGTCTCTACAAATGACCCAATTTCGTTCCTTTTTATGGCTGAGTGATATTCCATTGTATATATGTACCACATATTCTTTATCCATTGGTCTGTCAATGGGCATTTTGGTTGTTTCCATGACCTGGCTATTGTAAATAGAGCAGCAATGAACATTATGGTACCTGACTCTTTTTGAATTATGGTTTTCTCTGGGTATATGCCCAGTAGTGGGTCATATGGTAATTCTATTTTTAGTTTTTTAAGGAACCTCCATACTGTTCTCCATAGTGGCTGTATCAGTTTACATTCCCACCAACAGTGCAAGAGTGTTCCCTTTTCTCCACACCCTCTCCAGCATTTGTTGTTTGTAGAATATCTGATGACGCCCATTCTGACTGGTGTGAGGTGATACCTCATTGTAGTTTTCATTTGTAATTCTCTAATAATTAGTGATGTTGAGCAGCTTTTCATGTGCTTCTTGGCCATCTGTATGTCTTCTTTAGAGAAATGTCTATTTAGGTCTTCTTCCCACTTTTGGATTTGTTTGTTTGTTTTTTTGATATTGAGCTGCATGAGCTGTTTATACATTTTGGAGATTAATCCTTTGTCCATTGATTTGTTTGCAAATATTTTCTCCCATTCTGAGGGTTGTCTTTTTGACTTGTTTGTAGTTTCCTTTGCTTTGCAAAACCTTTTAAGTTTCATTAGGTCTCATCCGTTTATTTTTGTTTTTATTTCCATTATCTTAGGAGGTGGATCAAAAAAGATCTTGCTGTGATTTATGTCAAAGAGTGTTCTTCCTGTGTTTTCCTCTAAGAGTTTTATAGTGTCTGGTCTCACATTTAGGTCTCTTAATCCATTTTGAGTTTATTTTTGTGTATGGGGTTAGGGAGAGTTCTAATGTCATTCTTTTACATGTAGCTGTCCAGTTTTCCCAGCACCACTTATCGAAGAGACTGTCTTTTCTACATTGTATATCCTTGTCTCCTTTGTCATAGATTAGTTGACCATAGGTGCATGGATTTATCTCTCTGTTTTCTATCCTGTTCCATTGAACTATATCTCTTTTTTTGTGCCAGTACCATATTGTCTTGATTACTGTAGCTTTGCAGTATAGTCTGAAGCCAGGGAGTCTTATTCCTCCAGCTCCGTTTTTTTCCCTCCAGACTACTTTGGTTATTCAGGGTCTTTTGTGTCTCCATACAAATTTTAAGGTTTTTTGTTCTAGTTCTGTAAAAAATGCCATTGGTAATTTGATAGGGATTGCATTGAATCTGTAGATTGCTTTGAGTAGTATAGTCATTTTCACAATGTTGATTCTTTTAATCCAAGAAAACAGTATATCTCACCCTCTGTTTGTATCATCTTTTATTTCTTTCATCAGTGTCTTATAGTTTTCTGCAACAGGTCTTTTGTCTCCTTACATGGGGCTATTCCTAGGTATGTTATTATTTTTGTTGAAATGGTGAATGGGAGTGTTTCCTTAATTTCTCTTTCAGCTTCTTCATCATTAGTGTATAGGAATGCAAGAAATTTCTGTGCGTTAATTTTGTACCCTGCAACTTTACCAAATTCATTGATTATCTCCAGTAGTTTTCTGGTGGCATCTTTAGGATTCTCTATGTATAGTATCATGTCATCTGAAAACAGTGACAGTTTTACTTCTTCTTTACCAATTTGTATTCGTTTTATTTCTTTTACTTCTCTGATTGTTGTGGCTAGGACTTCCAGAACTATGTTGAATAATAGTGGTGACAGTGGACATCATTGTCTTCTTCCTGATCTTAGAGGAAATGCTTTCAGTTTTTCACCATTAAGAATGTTTGCTGTGGGTTTGTCATATATGGCCTTTATTATGTTGAGGTAGGTTCCCTCTATGCCCACTTTCTGGAGTTTTTATCATAAGTGGGTGTTGAATTTTGTCATAACCTTTTTCTGCATCTATTGAGATGATCATATGGTTTTTATTCTTCAATTTGTTAATATGGTGTATTACATTGATTGATTTGCCTATACTGAAGGATCCTTACATCCCTGGGATAAATCCCCTTAATCATGGTGTATGATCCTCTTAATGTGTTGTTGGATTCTGTTTGCTAGTATTTTGTTGAGGATTTTTGCATCTATATTCATCAGTGATATTGGTCTGTAGTTTTCTTTTTTTGTAATATCTTTGTCTGGTTTTGGTATCAGGGTGATGGTGGCCTCATAGAATGAGTTTGGGAATGTTCCTTCCTCTGCAATTTTTGGAAGAGTTTGAGAAGGATGGGTGTTAGCGCTTCTCTAAATGTTTGATAGAATTCACCTCTGAAGCCATCTGGTCCTGGACTTTTGTTTGTTGGAAGATTTTTAATCAGACTTTCAATTTCATTACTTGTGATTGGTCTGTTCATATTTTCTATTTCTTCCTGGTTCAGTCTTGGAAGGTTATACCTTTCTAAGTATTTGTCCATTTCTTCCAGGTTGTCCATTTTATTGGCATAGAGCTGCTTGTAGTAGTCTCTTAGGATGCTTTGTATTTCTGCAGTGTCTGTTGTAACTTCTCCTTTTTCATTTCTAATTTTATTGATTTGAGTCCTTTCCCTGTTTTTCTTGATGAGTCTGGCTAATGGTTTATCTATTTTGTTGATCTTCTCAAAGAACCAGCTTTTAGTTTTATTGACCTTTGCTATTGTTTTCTTTGTTTCTATTTCATTTATTTCTGCTCTGATCTTTATGATTTCTTTCCTTCTGCTAACTTAGGGTTTTGTTTGTTCTTCTTTCTCTAGTTCCTTTAGGTGCAAGGTTAGATTGTTTATTTGAGAGTTTTCTTGTTTCTTGAGGTAGGATTGTATTGCTATAAACTTCCCTCTTAGAACTGCTTTTGCATCCCATAGATTTTGGATCATTGTGTTTTCATTATCATTTGTCTCTAGGTATTTTTTGATTTCCTCTTTGATTTCTTTGGTGATCTCTTGGTTATTTGGTAACATATTGTTTACCCTCCATGTGTTTGTGTTTTTTACGTTTTTTCCCTGTAATTGATTTCTAATCTCATAGCTGTGGTCAGAAAAGATGCTTGATATGATTTCAATTTTCTTAAATTGAATGAGGCTTGATTTGTGACCCAAGATGTGATCTATCCTGGAGAATGTTCCATGCGCACTTGAGAAGAAAGTGTAATCTGCTGTTTTTGGATGGAATGTCCTATAAATATCAATTAAATCTACCTGTCTATTGTGTCATTTAAAGCTTGTGTTTCCTTAGTTTCTGTTTGGATGACCTGTCCATTGGTGTAAGTGAGGTGTTAAAGTCCCCCACTATTATTGTATTACTGTTGATATCCTCTTTTATAGCTGTTAGCAGTTGCCTTATGTATTGAGGTGCTCGTATGTTGGGATATCGTTGATTTATAATGTTCTGTTAGTTTTAGGTGTACAGCAAAGTGAATCAGTTATACATATACATATATTCATTCTTTTTTTAGAGTCTTATGTAGGTTATCCCAGAACGCTGAGTAGAGCTCCCTATGATATACATTTGGTCCTTGTTGGTTATCTGTTTTACATAGAGTAGTGTGTATAAGTCAATCCCAATCTCCCAGTTTATCCCTCCCCCACCAGCCACTGCTAACCATAAGTTTCTTTTCTACAACTATAACTCTATTTCTGATTTGTAGATAAGTTAATTTGTACCCTTTTTTGGATTCCACATATAAGCGGTATCATATGATAATTGTCTTTCTTTGTCTGAATTACTTCACTCAGTATGACAATCTAGGTCTTCCATGTTGCTGCAAATGGCATTATTTCCTTCTTTTTATGGCTGAGTAATATTCCATTGTATATAGGTACCACATCTCCTTTATCCATTCCTTTGTCAGTGGGCATTTAGGGTGTTTCCACATCCTGGCTATTGTAAACACTTCTGCAGTGAACACTGGGGTGCATGTATCTTTTCAGATTATAGTTTTCCTCGGATATATTCCCAGAAATGGGATTGCTGGATCATATGGTACTTCTATTTTTAGTTTTTGAAGGAATTTCTGTACTCTTCGCCATAGTGGTTGTAGCAATTTACATTCCCACCAGCAGTGTAGGAGGGTTCCTTTTCTTCCACACCCTCTGCAGCATTTATTGTTTGTGGAGTTTTTGAGGCTGGCAATTGTGACTTGTGTGAGGTAATACATCATCGTAGTTTTGATTTGCATTTCTCTAATAATTAGTGATGTTGAGCATCTTTTCATGTGCTTTTTGGCCAACTGTATATCTTCTTTGGAGAAATGTCTATTTAGATCTTCTGCCCATTTTTTGATTGGGTTGTTTGCTTTTTTGATATTGAGCTACATGAGCTCTTTGTATATTTTGAAGATTAATCCTTTGTCACTTGCTTTGTCTGTGAACATTTTCTCCCAGTCTGTGTTTTTTTTTTTTCATTTTGTTTATGGTTTCCTTTTGTTTATGTTGCAAAAGCTTTTCAGTTTAATTAGGTCCCATTTCTTTATTTATTTTTTCATTACTCTAGGAGGTGGATTGAAAAAGATCTTGCTGTGATTTATGTCAGAGTGTTTGGCGTATGTTTTCCTATAAGAGTTTTATAGCATCCGGCCTTACATTTAGGTCTTTAAATCCATTTTGAGTTTATTTTTGTGTATGGTGTTAGGGAGTGTTACAGTTTCATTCATTTACATATAGCTGTCCAGTTTTCCCAGCATCACTTATTGAAGAGTCTGTCTTTTCTCTATTGTATATTCTTCCTACTTTGTTATAGATTAGTTGGCCATAGGTGCGTGGGTTTATCTCTGGACTTTCCATCCTGTTCCATTGATCCATATTTGTGTTTTTGTGCCAGTACCATACTGTCTTGATTACTGTAGCTTTGTAGTATAGTCTGAAGTCAGGGAGCCTGATTCCTCCAGCTCCGTTTTTTTTCCCTCAAGATTGCTTTGGCTATTCGTGGTCTTTTGTGTTTCCATACAAATTTTAAGAATTTTTGTTCTAGTTTTGTGAAAAATGCCATTGGTAATTTGATAGGGATTGCACTGAATCTGTAGATTGCTTTGGGTAGTATAGTTACTTTCACAGTATTGATTCTTCCAATCCAAGAACATATCTATCCCTCCATCTGTGTTGTTTGATTTCTTTCATCCCTATCTTATAGTTTTCTGAGTACAGGTCTTTTGCCTCCTTCTGTAGCTTTATTCCTAGGTATTTTATTATTTTTGATATGATGGTATATGGGACTGTTTCCTTGATTTTTCTTTCTGATCTTTCATTGTTAGTGTATAGGAATGCAAAAGATCTCTGTGCTAATTTTGTATCCTGAAACTTTACAGAATTAATTGATGAGCTCTAGTAGTTTTCTGGTGGCATCTTTAGGATTTTCTATGTATACTATCATGTCATTTGGAAACAGTGACAGTTTTGTTTTTGTTTTTGTTTTTTTTTGGTGGTACATGGGCCTCTCACTGTTGTGGCCTCTCCCGTTTTGGAGCACAGGCTCCGGACGCGCAGGCTCAGCGGCCATGGCTCACAGGCCCAGCCGCTCTGCGGCATGTGGGATCTTCCCGGACCAGGGCATGAACCCGTGTCCCCTGCATCAGCAGGCGGACTCTCAACCACTGTGCCACCAGGGAAGCCCGGAAACAGTGACAGTTTTACTTCTTCTTTTCCAATTTGAATTCCTTTTATTTCTTTTTCTTCCCTGATTGCTGTGGCTAGGACTTCCAAAACTATTTTGAATAAAAATGCTTAGAGTCGACCTGCTTGTCTTGTTCCTGATCTTAAGGGAAATGCTTTCAGTTTTTCACTGTTGAGAATATTTGCTGTGGGTTTGTCATATATGACCTTTATTATGTTGAGGTAGCTTCCCTCTATGCTTCTTTCTGGAGAGTTTTTATCATAAATGGGTGTTGAATTGTGTCAAAAGCTTCTTCTGCATCTATCAAGATGATCATATGGTTTTTATTCTTCGATTTGTTGAGGTGGTGTATCACACTGATTGATTTGTGGATACTGAAAAATCCTTGCATCCCTGGGATGAATTCCACTTGATTATGGTGTAAGATCCTTTTAAGGTATTGTTGGATTCATATTGCTAGTATCTTTTTGAAGCATTTTGGGTCTATGTTCATCAGTGATATTGGCCTGCAATTTTCTTTTTTTGTGGTATCTGTCTGGTTTTGGTATGAGGGTGATGGTGGCCTCATAGAATGATCTTGGGAGTGTTCCTTCCTCTGCCATTTTTTGGAAGAGTTTCAGGATAGATGTTAACTCTTCTCTAAGTGTTGCATAGAATTCGGCTATGAAGCCATCTGGTCCTGGACTTTTGTTTGTTGGATGATTTTTAATCACACTTTCAATTTAAGTACTTGTAGTTGCTCTGTTCATAGTTTCTATTTCTTCCTAGTTCATTCTTGGGAGATTGTATCGATACCTTTCTAGGAAATTGTCCATTTCTTCTAGATTGTCCATTTTATTGGTGTATATCATTTGTAGCACTCTTATGATCCTTTGTACTTCTGTGGTGTCGGTTGTAACTTCTCCTTTTTCATTTCTAATTTTATTGAGTTGTCTCTGGCTAAAGGTTTATCAATTTCGTTTAACTTCGCAAAAAAACAGATTTTACTTTCATTAAACTTTGTTATTTTTCTTTTATTTTTTTGAAACATCTTTATTGGAGTATAATTGCCTTACAACAGTGTGTTAGTTTCTGCTTTGTAACAAAGTGAATCAGCTATACATATGCATATATCCCCATATCTCCTCCTCCTGCATCTCCCTCCCACCCTCCCTAGCCCACCTCTCTATGTGGTCACAAAGCACTGAGCTGATCTCCCTGTGCTTGGCAGCTGCTTCACACTAGCTATCTACTTTACATTTGGTAGTATATATTAGTTCATGCCACTCGCTCCCTTTGTCCCAGCTTACCCATCCCCCATGCCGTGTCCTCAAGTCCATTCTGTACATCTGCATCATTATTCCTGTCCTTCCCCTAGGTTGTTCGTAACGATTTTTTTTTTTTTAGATTCCATATATATATATTTTAGCATAGGGTATTCGTTTTTCTCTTTCTAACTTACTTCACTCTATGACAGACTGTAGGTCCATCCACCACACTACAAATAACTCAATTTCGTTTGTTTTAATGGCTGAGTAATATTCGATTCTATATATGTGCCACATCTTCTTTATCCATTCATCTGTCGATGGACACTTAGGTTGCTTCCATAGCCTGGCTATGGTAAATAGAGCGGCAATAAACATTATGGTACATGACTCTTTTTGAATTATGGTTCTCTCAAGATATATGCCCAGTAATGGGATAGCTGGGTCGTATGGTAGTTCTATTTTTAATTTTTTATGGAACCTCCATACTGTTCTCCATATTGGCTGTATCAACTTACATTCCCACCAACAGTGCAAGAGGGTTCCCTTTTCTCCACACCCTCTCCAGCATTTATTCTTTGTAGATATTTTGTTGATGGCCATTCTGACAGTGTGAGGTGATACCTCATTGTAGTTTTGATTTGCATTTATCTAATGATTAGTGATGTGGAGCATTCTTTCATGTGTTTGTATGCTGTCTGTATATCTTTTTGGAGGAATATCTATGCAGGTCTTCTGCCCATTTTTGGATTGGGTTGTTTTGATATTGAGCTGCATGTGCGGCTTGTATATTTTGGAGATTAATACTTTGTCAGTTGCTTCATTTTCAAATATTTTCTCCCATTCTGAGGGTTGTCTTTTAGTCTTGTTTATGGTCTCCTTTACTGTGCAAAAGCTTTTACATTTCATTAGGTTCCGTTTGTTTATTTTTATTTCCATTTGTCTAGGAGGTGAGTCAAAAAGGATCTTGCTGTGACTTATGTCATTGAGTGTTCTGCCTGTGTTTTCCTCTAAAAGTTTGATAGTGTCTGGCCTTACATTTAGGTCTTTAATCCATTTGGAGTTTATTTTTGTGTATGGTGTTAGGGACTGTTCTAATTTCATTCTTTTACATGTACCTGTCCAGTTTTCTCAGCACCACTTATTGAAGAGGGTGTCTTTTCTCCATTCTGTACTCTTGCCTCCTTTATCAAAAATAAGGTGAGCGTATGTGTGTAGGTTTATCTCTGTGCTTTCTATCCTGTTGGGTGCATAAATATTTACAATTGTTATATCTTCTTCTTGGATTGATCCCTTGATCATTATGTAGTGTCCTTCTTTGTCTAATAGTCTTTATTTTAAAGTCTATTTTGTCTGACATGAAAATTGCTACTCCAGCTTTTTTTTCATTTCCATTTGCATGGAGTATCTTTTTCCATGCCCTCAGTTTCCTCCTGTTTGTGTCCCTAGGTCTGAAGTGGGTCTCTTGTAGACAGCATATATATGTGTCTTGTTTTTGTATCCATTCACCCAGTCTATGTCTTTTGGTGGGAGCTTTAATCCATTTACATTTTAGGTAGTTATCGATATGTGTGTTCCTATTACCATTTTCTTAATTGTTTTGGGATTGTTATTGAGGGCCTTTTCCTTCTCTTGTGTTTCCTGCCTAGAGAAGTCCCTTCAGCATTGGTTGTAAAGCTGGTTTGGTGGTGCTGAGTTCTCTTAGCTTTTCCTTGTCTGGAAAGGTTTTAATTTCTCTGTTGAATCTGAATGAGAACCTTGCTGGGTAGAATAATTTGGTTGTAGGTTTTTCCCTTTCATCACTTTAAATATGTCCTGCCACTTGCTTCTGGCTTGCAGAGTTTCTGCTGAAAGATCATCTGTTAACCTTATGCGGATTCCCTTGTATGTTGTTGTTTTTCCCTTGCTGCTTTTAATATTTTTTCTTTGTATTTAATTTTTGATACTTTGATTAATATGTGTCTTGGCAGGTTTCTCCTTGGATTTATCCTGTATGGGACTCTGTGCTTCCTGGACTTGACTATTTCCTTTCCCGTATTAGGGGAGTTTTCAACTATAATCTCTTCAAATATTTTCTCAGTCCCTTACTTTTTCTCTAATTCTTCTGGGACCCCTATAATTCGAATGTTGGTGCATTTAACATTGTCCCAGAGGTCTCTTAGACTGTCCTCAATTCTTTTCATTCTTTTTTCTTTATTCTCTGCAGTAGTTATTTCCACTATCTTCCAGGTCACTTACTCGTTCTTCTGCCTCAGTTATTCTGCTATTGATTACTTCTCAAGAATTTTCAGTTTCATTTAGTGTTGTTCATCATTGTTTCTTTGCTCTTTAGTTCTTCCAGGTCCTTGTTAAACGTTTCTTGTATTTTCTCCATTCTATTTCCAAGATTTTTGGATCATCTTTACTATCATTATTCTGGATTCTTTTTCAGGTAGACTGCCTATTTCCTCTTCATTTGTTTGGTCTGGTGGGTTTTTACCTTGCTCCTTCACCTGCTGTGTGTTTCTCTGTCTTCTCATTTTGCTTAACTTACTGTGTTTGGGGTCTCCTTTTTGCAGACTGCAGGCTCATAGTTCCCCTTGTTTTTGGTGTCTGCCCCCAGTGGGTGAGGTTGGTTCAGTGGGTTGTGTAGGCTTCCCAGTGGAGGGGACTAGTGCCTGTGTTCTGGTGGATGAGGCTGGATCTTGTCTTTCTGGTGGGCAGGACTGCATCAGTGGTGTGTTTTGGGGTGTCTGTGACCTTATTATGATTTTAGACAGCCACTCTGCTAATGGATGGCATTATGTTCCTGTCTTCCTAGTTGTTTGGCATAAGTTGTCCAGCACTGTAGTTTGCTGGTTCTTGAGTGGAGCTGGGTCTTAACGTTGAGGTGGAGATCTCTGGGAGAGCATTCACCATTTGATTTTACATGGAGCCGGGAGGTCTGTGGTGGACAAATGTCCTGAACTCAGCTCTCCCATCTTAGAGGCACAAGCCTGACACCCGTCCAGAGCACCATGACCCTGTCAGCCACACGGCTCAGAAGAAAAGGGAGAAAAAAAGAAAAAAGGAAAGAAAAAAATAAAATAAAGTTATTAAAATTAAAAATTAAAAATAATTAAAAATAAAAAAGATAGCAACCAAACCAAAAAACAAATCCACCACAGATAAGTTCTATAAACTATACTAAGAAAAACAAACAAACAGAAACAGACACCCAGAAACCTAGTACACATGGTAAATGCAAAGCTATACAGACATAATCACACAAAGAAGCATACACATAAACACAGAGAGAAAAAGGAAAAGTATATATATATCGTTGCTCCCAATGTCCACCACCTCAATTTTGGGATGATTCATTGTTTCCTCAGGTATTCCACAGATGCAGTGTACATCAAGTTGATAGTGGAGATTAATCCACTGCTCCTGAGGCTACTGGGAGAGACTCCCCTTTCCCTTTTTTGTTCACACAGCTCCTGGGGTTCAGCTTTGGATTTGCCCCCACCTCTGCCTGTAGGTCTCCTGAGGGCATCTGTTCTTAGCTCAGACAGGACGGGGTTAAGGTAGCAGCTGAATAGGGGGCTCTGGCTCACTCAGGCCTGGGGAAGGGAGGGGTATGGAATGTGGGGTGAGACTGCGGCGGCAGAGGCTTGCGTGACGTTGCACCAGCCTGAGGTGTGCCTGTGTTCTGCTGGGGGAGTTGTCCCTGGATCATGGGACCCTGGCAGTGGCGGGCTGCACAAGCTCCTGGGAGGGGAGGTGTGGATAGTGACCTGTGCTTTCACACACGCTTCTTGGTGGCTGCAGCAGCAGCCTTAGTGTTTCATGCCCGTCTCTGGTGTCTGTGCTGATAGCTACGGTTCATGCCCATCTCTGGAGCTTGTGTAGGTGGTGCTCTGTATTCCCTCTCCTTGTGCACCCTGAAACAATGGTCTGTCGACTCTTAGTGAGGTCCACACTTTTTCCTGTACTCCATCCCGGCTAGCTGTGGCACACTAGCCCTCTTCAGGTTTTGTTCAGGCACCCAACCCCAGTTCTCTCCCTGGAATCTGACCTCTGAAGCCTGAGCCTCAGCTCCCAGCCCCCACCCGTCCTGGCCAGCGGGTGAGCAGGCAAGCCTCTCGGGCTGGTGAGTGCTGGTTGCCCCCAATCCTGTGTGCGGGAATCTCTGCACCTCTGTTGCTGTGCTCTACTCCGTGGCTCTGAAGCTTCCCCCCAGCCACCCCCGTCTCCACCAGTGAAGGGGCTTCCTAGTGTGTGGAAACTTTTCCTCCTTCACAGCTCCCTCCCAGTGGTGCAGGTCCTGTCTCTATTCTTTTGTCTCTGTTTTTTTGTTTTTTCTTTTGCTCTACCCAAGTATGTAGAGAGTTTCTTGTCTTTTGAGAAGTCTGAGGTCTTCTGCCAGTGATCAGTAGGTGTTCTGTAGGAGTTGTTCCACATGTAGATGTGTTTCTGATGTATTTGTGGGGAGGAAGGTGATCTCCACGTCTCACTCCTCCGCCATCTTGAAGGTCTCTCTGCTATTGTTTTCTTCATCTCTATCTATTTCTGCTCTGATCTTTATGATTTCTTTCCTTCTGCTAACTTTGGGTTTTGTTTGTTCTTCTTTCTCTAGTTGCTATAGGTGTAAGTTTTGGTTGTTTGAGATTTTTCTTGTTTCCTGAGGTAAGATTGTATTGCTATAAACTTCCCTCTTAGAACTGCTTTTGCTGCATCCCATAGGTTTTGGAGCATCATATTTTTGTTGTTATTTGTCTCTAGGTATTTTTTGATTTCCTCTTTGATTTTTCAGTGATCTGTTGGTTATTTAATAACATATTGTTTAGCCTCCATGTGTTTGTGTTTTTTCCAGTTTTTTTTTTTCCTGTAGTTGATTTCTAATCTCATAGCTTTGTGGTTGGAAAAGATGCTTGATATGATTTCAATATTCTTAAATTTACTGAGGATTGACATGTTAGCCAAGATGTGGTCTGTCTTGGAAAATGTTCCTTGTGCACTTGAGAAGAAAGTGTATTTCTGCTTTCAGATAGAATGTCCTGTAAATATCAATTAAGTCTATCTGGCCTAATGTGTCATTTAAGCCTTGTGTTTCCTTTTTGATTTTCTGTCTGGATGATATATGTCCATTGGTGTAAGTGGGGTGTTAAAGTCCCCCACTATCATTGTGTTGCTGTCGATTTCCCCTTTTATGGCTGTTAGCATTTGCCTTATATATTGAGGTGCTCCTATGATGGGTGTATATATATTTCAATTGGTGTATCTTCTTCTTGGGTTGATCCCTTGATCATTATGTAGTGTCCTTCCTTGTCTCTTGTAACAGTTTTTATTTTAAAGTCTATTTTATCTAATATGAATATTGCTACTCCAGTTTTCTTTTGATTTCAATTTTCAGGGAATATCATTTTCCATCCCCTCACTTTCAGTTTGTATGTGTCCCTAGGTCTGAAGTGGGCCCTTTATAGACAGCATATATATGGGTCTTGTTTTTGTATCCATTCAGCCAGTCTCTGTCTTTATGTTGGAGCATTTAATCCATTTACATTTGAGGTAATTATCGATATGTATGTTCCTATTGCCATTTTCTTAATTGTTTTTGGTTGGTATTTGTAGGTCGTTTTTCTTCCCTTCCTCTTTTGTTCTCTTCTCTTGTCATTTGATGACCATATTTAATGTTGTGTTTGGGCTGCATCTTCTTTTTTGCGTGTGTATCTTTTGTAGAGCTTTGGATTGCATTTCCCATGACATTTTGATAAAGCAGTCTATAGATATATGCAAGATTCTTATAAGTGTGTGGTCTCTTAATTTCAAATGCAATTCCCATTTCCTGCATTTGTACTCTCCTCATGGTTGCTGGTTTTGATATATTTGTGTATGGATGATTTCCTGCTTTTACTCCATGTTTGCATTTACCAGTGAGCTTTCCCCTTTGTGATTTTCTTGTTTCTAGTTGTGGCCCCTTTTTATTTCCCCTGTGCTTAGAGAAGTTTCTTTAGCCCTTGTTGTAAAGCTGGTTTGATGGCGGTGAATTCTCTTAGCTTTTGCTTGTCTGTAAAGCTTTTGATTTCTCTGTCAAATCTGAATGAGAGCTTTGCTGGGTAGAGTAATCTCGGTTGTAGGTTTATCCCTTTCAGCACTTTAAATGTATCGTGCCTCTCCCTTCTGGTCTGCAGTTTCTGCTGAAAAATCAGCTGATAACCTTGTGGGTATCCCCTTGTATGTTATTTGTTGCTTTTCTCTTGTTGCTTTTAATATTTTTTTGTAGTTAATTTTTGTTAGTTTGATTAATATGTGTCTTGGCAGGTTCCTCCTTGGGTTTATCTGGTATGGGACTCTCTGCATTTCCTGGACTTGGGTGACTATTTCCTTTCCCATGTTAGAGAAGTTTTCAGCTATAATCTCTTCAGATATTTTCTCAGGCCCTTTCTCTCTTTTTTTCTTCTTCTGGAACCCCTATAATTCAAATGTTGCTATGTTTAACGTTGTTCCAGAGGTCTCTGAGACTACCGTCATTTGTTTTCATTCTTTTTTCTTTATTCTTTTCCACAGCAGAGATTTCCACCATTCTGTCTTCCAGCTTATTTATCTGTTCTTCTGCCTCAGTTATTCTGCTATTGATTCCTTCTAGTGTATTCTTCATTTCAGTTATTGTATTGTTTATCTGTTTGTTCTTTAGTTCTTCTAGGTCTTTTTAAACATTTTTTGTATCTTCTTGATCTTTGCCTCCATTCTTTTTCAGAGCTGTTGGATCATATTTATTATCATTATTATGAATTCTTTTTTCAGGTAGATTACCTACCTCCTCTTCATTTAATTGTTCTTGTAGGTCTTTATCTTGCTCCTTCATCTGCAACATATTTCTTTGTGGTCTCATTTTGTCAGACTTACTGTGTTTGTGGTCTCCTTTGTGCAGGCTGCAGGATCATAGTTCCTCTTGCTCCTGGTGTCTGACCCCTTGTGGGTGAGTTTGCTCCAGAGGCTTGTGCCATTATTCCCTTGCTAGGGGGTTTGACTGGTGGTGTGGTGACCAGAGCCTGCCCTGGATATTGAGCAGGGCCTCCCCTTTGCTCTGTGGTTGTCACTGCCCTGTCAGGGGTGGGGTCTGCTCCCTAGTTATTGGAGTAGAGGCTCTCAGATCTGTTTCTTAGCTGTATTTCTGATCTGCAGTGCAAGGTAGGTGGGATTAGAGCAGTTCCACTGGGAGAGAAGCCACTGAGTATTCCTCCTCTGGAGGTGTTCACCTATGAATGTGCTCCATTGTGTCCGCTTTCACCCATTGTGTGGGCTCACAAAATAACCTGTTGTTGGCACTGCTCTCAGTCCCACCCTCAGTGTGGGCATGCTGGCAATTTGCCCTGGTGACTCTCAGGAGGTTTTTGCACCAGGCCACTGGCACAGATCCATTGAGGTCATGTCTCAAGTCTGCAGTAGCTGTGCGCCTGGACCTGCTGTGGGAGCTATGGAGGCAGCTCAGAGTCTGGCCTGGCCCAACCCCCACCACGTACATTCGTGCCCACAAAGCCTACAGCTGCTTAAGCCATACCCACCCCAGCTGCTGGAGCACTTGTCCCTTCAGATGTTTCACAGACACTGAATTTAGGAAGCCTTCATTGGGGGTGTAACTTCACGGTTCCTGCAGCTACGAGAAGAGGTTTCAGTTCTTCTTAGTCACATGGCTCCTGGGGCTCAGCTATGGCTTCAGCCCCACCTCTGTGTGTGTTCCTCCCACCAGAGTCTGCTCTAGAAGTTGCCAGAGCACACAAGCCCATCAGGCAGGAAGGGGCTGAGGCGGTGATCACAGCGAGCAGGCCACCCAAGTGGGAGGGTGCTGGGGTAGCGCAAGTCGGCTGTGGTGTGAGCCCTCCCTAGTGCCCATGAAGGCGGGGGCCAGCGTGTGAGGAGAGAGGCTGCAATGGTGGCCCAGCCCTCTGCGTGTCACTCAACAATGGTGCTTTGCTTCTGTGGTGGCCCGTGCTTCCTCCACAAGCATTCCCATTTGCAGAGCTCCTCACTCCCAACCTCTCAGGCTATCTCCTCACAGCCAACAGCAGTTCCTCCCTGGGTCTGCTCTCCAAATCCCACGTTCCAGCCCCCAGCCCCCATGTGCACCGGTGGACACACGTCTCAGGCTGTGGCATGCAGGGCTGTGGCACAGACCATCTGTGTAGGTCTCACTCTGTCCTGCCTGCCACAGACTGGTTGCTGGGCTCTCCTCCGAGCCCCCAAAGCTCCCCTTCTTTCCCAGCTGATCTTCCCGCAGTGAGGATGCTTCCCCTGATGCAGGAACCTCTCCCCAGTTCCCTGCCAGGGAGGCAGGTCCCATTCTGCTTCCTTTCCTCTTCCTTTTCCCATCTTTCTTTCATCCTACCCAGTTACGTGGGGATCTTTCTTGTCCTTTTAGGTGTCCAGTATCCTCTGTTAGTGTTCATCAGGTGCTCCCTGTGAATTTGTTCCATTTGTAGATGCATTCTTTTTTTTTTTTTTTTTTTTTGTGGTACGCGGGCCTCTCACTGTTGTGGCCTCTCCCGTTGCGGAGCACAGGCTCCGGACGCGCAAGCTCAGCGGCCATGGCTCACGGGCCCAGCCGCTCCGCGGCATGTGGGATCTTCGCAGACCGGGGCACGAACCCTTGTCCCCTGCATCGGCAGGCGGACTCTCAACCACTGCGCCACCAGGGAAGCCCTGTAGATGCATTCTTGATGTGTTTGTGGGGAGAGATGAACTCCACGTCCTTCTACTCCTCCGCCATCTTGGAGAGCTCCCTGTCCAAGGGTGTTATGCCTGTGTTTTCCTCTAAGAGTTCTACAGTGTAGATTCACATTTAGGTCTTTGATCCATTTTGAGTTTATTTTTGTGTATGGTGTTATAAATGGTTATAATTTTCATTCTTTTACATGTAGCTGTCCAGTTTTCCCAGCACCACTTGTTGAAGAGTCTGTCTTTTCTCCATCGTATATTCAGGTAACTTTTTTTTGCCACGCAGGCTCAGCAGCCATGGCTCACGGGCCCAGCCACTCCGCGGCATGTGGGATCTTCCCGGACCAGGGCACGAACCCCGTGTCCCCTGCATCGGCAGGTGGACTCTCAACCACTGCGCCACCAGGGAAGCCCTATTCAGGTAACTTT
The DNA here is from genome assembly GCF_951394435.1 of Stenella coeruleoalba. NCBI lineage: Eukaryota > Metazoa > Chordata > Mammalia > Artiodactyla > Delphinidae > Stenella > Stenella coeruleoalba. The sequence continues at coordinate 42,485,246 of NC_137155.1, forward strand.
TTAAAGTATCTCTTTGAGGTACCATGTTTAGAGATTTTATATATCTCTTCATCTTTATTTTTTTTTTGAGCCAGAGGAGTGTAATTTGATTCATTCATTTTCATTTCTGATATACTTAGCCTTATTTCTGTTAACTGACTTTATGACTCGTTTTCTAAGCTTTCTTCAATTTATTTGCTTATACATGTACCTATTTTTTTTAATTAAGAACATAGAAAAGAAAAATACATTACTTAATATACAACAGAAAATCTCCAAAAGGCTTCTAGTATATTAACTAATTTAATCCTTACAACAGCCTTATGATGTGGGCAATATTAAAAGTCCTATTTTAAGCATGAGAAAACTGACAAAATACTTATTTCCCTAGTAAGAGTACAGATATATGTGCACCTAAAATGTAGTTTCAAAATGTATGAAACAAAAATTGAAGGAATGTAAAAGAGAGAAAAATATACCATCACAGTGGGGGCTGGTAAAATACCTCTTAAAAATTGATAGAAAAAGCAACAACAAATCAGTAACTGCATATGTCTTTCAGTAAAATCTTTAGCAAGTTGACCTAACTGATATAAATACAATGCCATACCCAACAAATGTAGAATGCTCACTTTTTAGAAGTATATAAAAATGAATTACAGAACCTAATGGCATGCTGAAAGGTCGACCAAGATGATGACATAGGAAGGCCCTGAACTTCCCTCCTCCCGGAATGCAATGAATGTACAGCTACACAAGGAGTAATTCCCTCTGAAAGAAATCCAGAAACTAGCTGACTAACTCCTACACATCGATTGAATGAGAAAATACCCACACAAAAATGGATAGGAAAAGCTGAGACACATTCACCATAACCCCTGCCCCAAGCACAGTGCCATACAAATGGGAGGGAACCCTCAACTCTCAGGTTCTCCCTGAAGAGTGGAAGTTTTTTACTGCACATCCATTGTGCCAAATTTTGAGACTCCCACAGAGGTATGGGGTCCCCAAACATCTATCTATCTCTGGAAGCCAATGAGGCTCATGTCCAGGAGACCCACAAGGCTATAGCAAACGAAAAAGCAGTTTTTAATGGGCATGTGAACACTTGCTGTGGCTATTCCCCCAGGGCTCAGCACAAAGAGAAGAGGCAAAAAAATGCCCCCCAAAATGCCCATCTCCCAATCTCTCCCTGGAAGGGGTCTAACTGCATACTGCTGCCTGAGGGTCCAAACTTCTAATGTAGCAAACATGGAGGGGCTGGCTACAATCCTTCCCCAGAGACTAGGGAGGCTGGTGACATTACCCCTGCCTTCCCCCTCTAGCACACTGCAACAATACAATCAAGTCACCAGTACCTTCCTAGGAGCTTGTATACACTTCTGGTTTTCCAACTTTTGCAGCTACCCCATAACGGACTGGCCTCAAAATCAACTAGCTCTGATAGGTCAACAGGGTTTGCATTCCCAAGTTCCAAAGGACTGTAGCAAACAAATAAGCAATTTTTAAACAGGTGCAGGAACACCCCACCACCACCACCACTAGCACGTGGCTGTACACCAGGGCGCCGTGCAGATAGAACAGGTAAAAATGTTCATCTCCTAGTTTCTCCCTGGGGCTTAACTACATACTTTCCTAGCTGGTGAGTGAGGGTCCAGCTTCTAATCAGTCTTCATCTAGGTGCTGACTGTGACCCTCCCCTTTGGGACACTGATGACAAGTCTTGGTGTTGTAGGAGAGGGAAATGTCATGTCCTGGGACATGCAGGAGTCCTTAGGACAAACTGCCAAGTGAGGGTTCTTGGCTTCATGGGGAAAGAATTCAAGAGCGAGCCAAAGTAAAGGAAAAGCAAGTTTATTTAGAGAGACATTCCATAGGCAGAATTTGGACCATCTTGGAAAGTGAGAGGAGTGGCCCCAAGGCATGGGAAAGTGAGAGTGGCCCGGGAGTATGGGGTCTTTGGCTTTCATGGGCTAAGTAATTTCACAGGCTAATGAGTGGGAGGAATAGTCTTGTTATTTTGGGGGAGGGTAGAGATTTCCCAGAGATTAGGCCACTGCCCACTTTTTGGCCTTTTATGGCCCTCCTGGGAACTTCCATGGCATAAGGGTGTTGTTTCTTAGTATGACAATGAAGGTATAATGAGCTAAAGGTCAATGACCAGACTATTCTCAAAGCCACCTTGGTTTCAGCTGGTTCCAGCTGGTCTTTATCACATCCCAACAGCTGAGCCCCTTCTTCATTTCTAGGCTTTGTGTCCTGTCCCTTTCCCTCCTGTCTCATTTCCCCTTCAGAGATTTTACTTCCATATTCTTATGGGAAGTAGAAGGGCCATGGTCCGTCTTCTATAGCTGCTTCAGGGCTGGGCAGGGCCATCAACCCTGCCTGCCTGTCAGTGAGTAAAAATCTCTGGATGCCTGGTCTAGGGGTCCCAGAGAGGCAGGACAGCTTCTTGTTTTGAGTCAGAGAGCAGTATGGGCAGTAATCCTCGCAGAGCCATCATTTTGACGTGGAACTGTCAAAGACCTGGAAGACAGAACTTTACCAAGAGGTTAAAGAGGCAGGGTCCAAAGAGAAGGAGTAGGAATATGACCATTACTGAGCCCAGGAGGGGCAGGAATGAAGTAAGGCTAGGGAGGCCACTCTTAATGGTGGACCAGATGGCATTAGAGTCTCACCCCTGGTTATAGCGGTGTAACCAGGATGCTTATTTATAAATCTTTTTGATGTCCATCTCAATCTGGACCGAATTATTAACATAGGTACAGCAGATTTTGTTTATGACTGTATAACCACCACCCTGCTCCACCAGCAAGTAATCCAAGGCCAATTGTCCATGACCACATTGGCTGGTGAGTTTAAAGGAGCTGAAAGCCTATTTAGGGCATTTCCAGTGGTCAGGGCTAGGCTCTCGAAAGTGTTGGTTAGATTTTCTAGGTTACCTCATGGTAGGCAAAGCCTCCCCATGGAGCTGCTAATTGCCCTGTCAATCCTATTCCTGCCAATATTAATGATGGCCACCTGGGATGGTATTGAGTATTATTATGTATTGTGACTGTAAATGGAAACAAATGTCCTAATATACATTCTCCCTCGTGTAACACATTATCAATATAAGGATAAGCATTTACATAGGGACCAATTTTTCCCTGAGGTGCCCTTGTCTTTGGGCCCTCATTTTGGGGAACGCCACATATGCAGACATATCCTGAAGGTGCAACAAGAGATCTGGGAAGAGAAGAATTTAACAAGGAAGCAGCTGTCCAGATCTATGGAAGGGACAAGTTATGATCACAATACGGGTACAAGGGGCCATCAGTATATTCAAAATAGTTAAGTCCAGGAGTATTCTATGCCCTTGGCTTAGATGAGATGGTGTAGTGAGAGGCTTTTACCCATCGCTTCCATAGAGTCCAACAATTCTAGCCCAACTTTTAGTCCATCCCATCCCTATCCTGTAAGGCATCTTGGGTCTGGTCTTCATTATAAATGCACAGAGTGGAGGCATTCCTGGGAATGCAGTTTGGGTCCAGGTTCCAAAACACCATGGTGATATTAACATCTGGTGGCCAAGGATTTCTCCAAAGAGGCTCATCATACCCAGAGGTGTAGTGGCATCGGAAGCATGACTGGTTTTCTGAATAACAAAAGTAGCCATGATTAATGGAAAAGTTATAAGTCACCCTTTTAAAAGAAGTCAGTCGTAGGCAAGGTGTTGGACGTGACGGGTATTGCCTATTGCACTCAAATCAGTGGAGGTTTTGTTTTCCATGTTTGAATTGATAATACCCTTGTTGTATTTACCTATTTGTACCTTTAATGTTTGTTGTAAGCCAGGGTTTTTATGATAGACCGAACAATTAACTAGTTTTTCTCCCCCAGGCAGCTATTTTAGATATGTTTACTCAAGCATTATTTTCCCATTTTCCCATTTCCCCTGGGACACGACCATTGTCAGAAGTCTTACCAGGAGTATCATGGCTTTCAACATCGTATTACTATATATTTTTTTCAGACCCAGCAGGGGCAAAGAAGATGTTTACCAGGGGGAGGGGGTTCTGAAAAGCGGCAGATTACGAGCATGATAGAAACACAAGGAATACTAGGCCAACCCAGCACGGCCACATGAAGTCACTTATCTGTTCTCTTGAGCAGGTATCTGAGGTCTTCCACTGGCTCGCAGGAGTAGGTCCCCTCTGGTTCCCTCTGGGACTTAGAAGATCCAGGTTTTACTTCAGATGGATGTATCCAACTCTCCACAGCTTGACAGCAGTTGGGGTACTCAGTAACACTTGATATGGTCCCTTCCAGTTTGGTTGTAGCTGGTCCTCAGGGGACCCTTCCTTCCACGTTTTTAGTAGGACACAGTCCCTTGACTGGATGGAGACCTCAACCTTTTCTTTTGTAGGGGTGAATAGCACTTTGTTCCTATATTCTTGGAGGGCCCTTTGAACTTGGCTCAAGCTAAGAATGTGTGAGACTGATTTGTGGGTTTCCTCGTCAAATGAGATCTGAAATCAAAAGGACTTCCCATAGGTCATTTCAAATGGGCTAAGTTTTAAAATTCCCTTTCAGGCCATCCTGGTCCATAGATGGGCTACAGGCAGGAGGGAAACCCAGGTTTCTGAAGTCTCTTGGTATAGCTTAGCAAGCGTTCTTTTTAGAACAATATTTGCTTTTTTCTACCTTGCCTGAGGATTGGGGCCTCCAGAAAGACTGGAAGTAATAGTTAACACCCAGAGCTGAGGAAACCTGTTGGGTCAGCTTGGGCAGTGAAGGAATGTCTGTTATCACTCTGTACGCTTTTGGGTAATCCAAATCTTGGAATTATCTCTTTAAGCAGAAATCTGAATACGTCTGTTGCCTTTTCAGTTCTAGCAGGGATAGCTTCTATCCACCCTGTAAGATGCCTATGAATACCAATAGGTATTTTCATCCCCTACACAGGGGCATTTGGGTAAAGTCCATTTGCTAATCTTCTGCTGGATAGGTTCCCCAATGTTGTAGGAGCTGAGTTAGGGGTAGAGGCATGGGGTGGCTCCCTGGGTCATTGCGGGCATAAAGCTCGCAAGCTCTGGTGACATTTTTAACAGTTTGGGACAGTCCCTTACCCAGGAACACTTGAGTAACCAGTTTGAATAGGGAGTCCCACCCTAAGTGGGAGGATTTGTGGTAGTGCTGAATTACTTTCCATTGCTTGGCCCTGGGAATGAGAAGCTTGTTTTCTTTTTAATATCTTTATTGGAGTGTAATTATTTTACAATGGTGTGTTAGTTTCTGCTTTATAACAAAGTGAATCAGCTATATCCCCATATCCCCTCCCTCTTGCGTCTCCCTCCCTCGCACCCTCCCTATCCCACCCCTCTAGGTGGTCACAAAGGACAGAGCTGATCTCGCTGTGCTATGCGGCTGCTTCCCACTAGCTATCGGTTTTACATTTGGTAGTGTATATGTGTCCATGCCACTCTCTCGAAGTAAGTCAGAAAGAGAAAAGCTTGTTATCTTTTGTCAGCCACCCGGAGAGGTCTCTTTCCAGTCCCCCACGTTTAGCCCACTTGAGTTCTTCAGGTTTATAAGATGGCACCGTTGGGAAGGGTGGACTGTCGGGTATGAGAGCTGCAGCTTGTAGAACTGGCTGTTCTTTACAGTCTTAGCAGCCTTGTCTGCCAGGGCATTTCCCCTTATAAGGGAGGTATGGCCCCTTTGGGGACCCCTGCAGTGAACAACTGCAACCTTCTTTGGAAACTGGACCTCTTTTAGGAGTTCTAGAATTTCTGCCTGGTGTTTTATAGGGGATCCTTTGGCTGTTAGTAGTCTCCTTTCTTTCCATATGGTAGCATGGACATGTAGTACTAGGAATCCATACTTGGAATCCTTTCCTAGCTGGAGTGCTCTTGTCAAGGCAATCAACGCGGCCTTTTGGGCAGAGGTGTAAGAGGGTAGATAGAGCTCCAGACACAACAATTGTCTGCAGGCCGGCCTTTCTCACCCCTCCGTGTATAAAACTCATTCCATCGGTAAACCATTTTGCATCAGGTTTGGTCAGGGACTCATCCTTGAGGTCTGGCCTACTGGAATAAACTTGTTCAATAGTCTCTGCATAGGAGTGAATGAGGGACCCTTTGGGTGGGGGATCTGGCATTAGAGTAGCTGGGTTCAGGACCTGGCAAACCTTTGCTAATGCGTTTCCAAACAGTTGAGGGCTGAAGCCTTGGGTCAGCACAGTCCAGGCTAGCTGCGAAGTGTTATGAGTGTCTGGGTCTGTCCACTCAAAGGCAAAGAGATATTGGGAGTCTGGGTGCAGGGGACTGCAAAAGAAGGTATCCTTTAGGTCTAGCACTGTAAACCAGTTTGCATTTTCTGGGACTTGGGTCAGTACGGTGTATGGATTAGGGGCTATCAGGTAAAATGGAATTAGTACCTCATTAACAGCTCTCACGTCTTGAACAAACCTGTGTTCGCTACTTTGGTTTTTTATGGACAGAATGGGGGTATTGCACAGAGATTGGATAACAGAGCATATTTTAAGAACTTGGTTATTAAAGGCTGGATACCTCATTGGGCTTCGGGCCACAAGGGATACTGTTTTTTCCATGGGTAATCAGCACTGGATCTTAATGAAATCTGAATTGGGGGCACATTAGTAGCTCCGCCAGGAACCTCAGTTTCCCAGACAGAGGGGTTTACTTGAGAAACAATATGGAGTGGAAGGGAGATCTCCTCTGATCTGTGACTGAGGCAGGCTCCCATGGCTAAGAGCAGTTGTTTCTCCTGGTAGGTCCCTTCTCTGAGAGGGTCTCCAAATTGAACTACTGTCTGGAATTTAGTGAGCAAATCCCCCCAACAAGGGGATGGGACACTCAGACATGAACAGAAACTAGTGTGCAAGGATAAAACTTCCTAGTAAGCTGCTATGGGTGGTGTGTGAATCTCCTGGCTTTGGGCCATCCAACAATCCCTGTTATTATACAGGATTGCAAAGACAAGGGTCCAGGGAAATCAGCTAGTACAGAGTCGGCGGCCCCCGTATCTAATAAAAAAACACAACTTCCCTATGTGCCACGTCAAGGGTTACAAGAGGCTCCTCCAGGGAAATGACCAGGTGTCCTTTGGGAGCCAAGGAGGGTTTGGTTGGGCCCTGACAGTCTTCAGTCCTCTGGGCCATTATGGGTTTGGACCCCTAAGTCCCCTTTGGGACTGGGGCCAGTGCAGCTTCCAGTTACCCTCTCGTTTGCATATGGGGCAGGGTCTCTGTGGACTTTTTCCACACTGGAGGCATTTGTCCTTCCAGAGGCCTTCCTGGCTGCATTTAAAATAGGTCCCTTCTCAGCGAGGTAGTGGATCTGATCCAGATTTTCTAGATCCTGCCCTAATCATACGCTTTTGTAAGGGAGGGTAACTCTGAGGTGGTGAAGGGACTGCCACCAGTAATGTGCCTTTCATTGTTGTCCCTGAATCCTTTTTGTTTCCTCAACCCTAACTCTATTGTTGAATACTCCAAAGGCCAAAGTCCTTGAGCTGATTTATGGGGGTTTGGGGTCCCATAGCCATCTTCTGTAATTGTCTCCTTATGTCTGGGGCAGATTGAGTGACAAAATGGGTATTTACTAGGACTTACCCTTCGGGGGTGTCAGGATTAACATTGATATACTTTCTAAAGGCTTCCTTCCACCAGGCAGCCCTGGAAGAGGGGCAGATTCTCATCTTTTCCCTGTGTTACTTCTCTGACTTTGTCATAATTAACAGACTTACATTCAAGCCATCTGCCTCCCTGTTGGTTGTCCCAGTGGGGGGTCTTGGTCCGGGATTGCATCCCCTCCAGTAAGGTAGAGAGCTTGATTTTGGGCTGCCAGTTCATTGGCATATGCCTGAGCTGCACCAAGGATCCGGTTTTTATCTTCAAAGGTGCAGCAGGTAGAAGGAAGGACCTGTGTCCCCCCGCAAGTAAGTTCATAGGGCATTGTCAGCTTGGTGAATTCCTCTACAAACTGACTGGGATCCTCAGAAAAACGTCCAAATTTCTCTTTTCAAGTAGCTAGTTCAGCCATAGGAAAAAGGGATATGATGGACTCTAATTGTTCCTCTGTCACCAGCTGGTCCTTCCCTTAAGGCAGGGGTCCCCAACCCCCGGGCCGTAGTCCAGTACTGGTACCTGTACTGGTTAGAAACTGGGCCGCACAGCAGGAGGTGAGCAGTGGGCAAGCGAGCGAAGCTTCATCTGCTGCTCCCCGTCACTGGCATTACCGCCTGCACCATCCCCCCGGCCCCCATCCATGGAAAACCTGTGTTCCATGTTTGTCCCTGGTGCCATAAAGGCTGGGGACTGCTGCCTTAAGGGACAGAGTTTGGTATTGGGAGGCTGGTAGGTAGCCCCTCTTCATGTAGTTCTGGCAGGACTCACCTCTGGTAGTGGAGGATGTAGGACAGGGCTGGAGGGATAAGGTGGTGGGATTTCCAGCAGCGCGTCAGAACTGGGGGGGTGTAGCAGTTCCCCGTTGTGGACCTCCAGGAGTGGACTCACAAGGGGATCATCTAAAATATCAGCTTCTGTGGGGGAAGAAGACACTTTGAAGGAATGTGAGCCAGGCACACTCAGCAGGAGCTTTTTGGATCTGGATCTTGGAATAGGGTAATGAACATTTGGACATATGGGACTTCCCCCCCATTTGCCTTCCTTTTTTACAAAATAGGTCCAGCTGCAAGATGGTATTGTAATTCAATGACCCATTTTCTGGACAGATTTCTTGGTTCACTAGTTTGTATCGGGGCAATGCAGTATTACAAGATAAAATTCTTTTTTCTTAAGCCATCTTGCCTAAATTTACCCCAATTAGCTAATATGCATCCTAAAGGGGAGTCCTTTGGGGTGCCTGTAGTCACCCCCATTTTTGGTTAGCATGTTGTGAGGAAACAGGGGTCTGACAGATCCTGGCCAAATGGTAGTTATCTGTCCTGGTGCTCCCCCAGTGTCCCTGGTATCCCAAAAACATGAGAAGGGAGTGCACAGCTAGGGACTTCAGTGAATGGACCCCCTTAAGGGGGTGTTGCAGAATCAAGTTCTGAGGGCAGTTAAAGAGACAGTATAATTGGCCCAGTCTGTGATGGCCCCTGATTCCAAGGTAGGGAATTCAGCACAAGAGGTGTTTAATTAAGCAGGGAAAACTGGGCTTGTGGCCCTCAGGTCTTAAGAAAGGGTTTGTTTGACAAAGGCCACAGTGAGATCAGTGTGAGCACTGCCTGTTTGGCTAGCCTGAGGAGGCCCCCTGGGTTAGTTAAGGAGAGGAGTAGAGCCAGCAGGAGGAAAAGTGACTGGAGTGCCAAGGCCTAAGCCAGTCAGAGAGGGAGGGAGGAAACATAGGCCCTGAATCAGCTAAGCAAATGATCTTTATCTCCCTGTGAAAGAAGAAAAGAAGTAGAGCAGAAGAGTAGGACTAGAGCACCACAAGGGGTTGTGATGACAATAATGGGAGGAAAAAGTTCCCTTCAGGATGTAACCCTTATGATGTTTAGCATAACAATGTCAGAACAAACGGTAAAAATCAGCTGGGGACTCAGGGCAATAGTAGGGTTTTTACCTAAGTGGAGACTAAAGAGGGATACCTCTGTATAGCCGTGAAACAGGCAATACCAGACCTGTTGGCAAAGTTGGCAAGGGGGCTCAGGGACCAGTAGACAGTCTAAGAAGTTGGGGGAAGCAGAGAGGAGAAGGCAGGGAAAATCCAGGGTGATGGATCTTGTGAATCCGAACTAGGTTACGAAATATGTCTGTGAACCTGAGAGGGAGGTGCCTGCCCTCAACCTCTGCTCAGGGGTGCAATGATGCCGTGAGCCCGAGGTGCACTTGGGGAGGGCCTGTGGATCCTCTCAGAAAGTGAGGGCAGCCCCAGGGCATGGGGCCATAGGTTTTTATAGGCTAAGTAATTTCATAGGCTAATGAGTAGGAGAAATATTCTTGCTATTTCGGGGTAGGGTGGGGATTTCCGAGGAATTGGGCCACTGCCTACTCTTTGGTCTTTTATGGCCCTCCTGGGAACTGTTATGGCATAAGGGGGAGTGTTTTTTAGCATTACAATGAAGGTGTAATGAGCTAAAAGTCAAAGACTGGACTGGACTATTCTCAAAGCCACCTTGTTTCAGCTGGTTCCAGCCTGTCTTTATCACATTCCAACAGCTGAGCCCCTTCTTCATTATCTGGCCTTTGTGTCCTGCCCCTTTCCCTCCTGTCTCATTGGCACATCCTCAACTACTGGAAGTTACTAGAACAAAGAGGGCAGATTGGAAAATTACAAAGGTTTGAGACACAACCAGGAGTTCATACATGATATCACAGAAGGTTATATTCATTTCCACAGGATAGAAATTGATTGTTTAAAAGTGAGAAAAACAATACTGGTCATGAAGGAAGAGATCCTCAAATTGGACTACATTAAAATCAATACATTCTAGTCAACAAAGGATGTCACAAAGAGATTCTGGCAACTCACAGAGTAAGAGAAAATATTTGAAACATTTGTTCATAAGATATTTTGACAATAGACTTGAATTGGCTTTAAACTGTATTGTATACCCAAATGACAAATACACATATAAACAGGTGCTCACCTTACTATTATGAGGGAAAGAAGATTGAAAGCACATTAGATACCATTACAGATCCACCAAAATAGCTGAAGTGAGCAAGACAAATGCCTGTGAAGATATGAAGCAACAGGAATGGAAACTATTATAAGTTTAGAAAACTATTTGACTTTCAACTTGAGCATATGTATTCCTTAAGATTTAGCAATTTCATTATTCATACTCCTGTTAAATATGTACCTAATGGAAATTTGTACAGAAGTGCAGGAAGAGACATACACAGAAATGTTCCTAGCAGCATTATCTCTAGTTGCCAGAAGCTGGAAACAACCCAAATATTCATCAACATTATAATCAATCAATAAATGTTAATTCAGTAGAATGTGATAAAGCAGTGAACCTGAATAAAGTACAGCTACACAACATGGATAGTCACAAAAAATACTGACTCTAGAACACAGATGGATAAGAACACATACTCTATTATTCCATTTACATGAAGTTCAAGCATAGGTAAAAATTAAACAGTGATTTTTTAAAGGCAAGCTAACTTTGGAGAAGACAGGTGTAGTGATTGGAAGAAGGGCATGAGAGGAGTTTCTGGAGTGCTGGTTATGTTCTATTTGAAGAGCAGAGTAGTGGTCATACACATGAGTTTGTGCTGTACTCATTTATTGAATATATTTATGTTTTGTGCTTGATTGTATTATAGATCAATTGTGAACTGTATTGTAAATCAATTAAGATTTTTTTCTCACCTTTAATGTCTCATGTTAGCATGAGTGGGAGGGAGCTCCAACAACTTAAGAAGTCATAATCTTTCAAAGATTGAGAGAGACAGTATGAGTGAAAACAATTATGTATTTTTCCTTATCCTTATTCACATGTAATTCTGCCAGAGGGTTCAAATTATGAAGAAAGGAAAAGAGAAGCAATCTCAATCTCAGAGAGCTCATACGAAATAATATCCCAAGGACAAACCTAGTCGGCTTTTTTGGAGCAGACGTGACTTGTGGGCTGGAGGTACATCTAATAGGAACAGAAAGTTACGTGGAGAGGGGCTAATCTTAGCATCAAAAATCTCAATGCCAAGAGGTGAATCAAAAAATATAAAGTCAGAAATAGAGAACTGATCAGGCAGATATACAAGTTCAGAGCAGAGATTACATACCACATCTGATGATGATACTTTTATGAACAAAAGTCATGAATATGAAAAATAAATTTATAAATTTTAATAAATTAGTTTTATTTAAATTAATTAATTTTAATAAATTAAAAAGCTGTCAGGAAATCAAGTAACTTGACAGAAGGTTCAAGACAACAAAGTTCTGTGAAAGAGCAAGTTCATAAATATGGGCGAAGTATAGAATCAGGAGGTACTGGCTGTATATAAGACAGAAAACAAAGAAAAGCAAAAATAACCTTCAAATGAGTCAGGTTCAAACTAAAGCCAAATTCATTAAGAATCTTTCCAAATGATTAACTATAAATATCACTTTGTGGGTCTTGACTATAAGAATAAGTATTTGGGAGTAATTTGCTGAGGAAAGGGTGTATGTGCTCAAGTGTGTGCATGTAAAAGAAATGGAAAAAAAAGTAATTTCTGGCCCATTAACCCCCAAACAACCTTGACTCATGTCTCATGCATGATAGTGCATAATTTTGAAGTTGGCTAAATAGGTAAAAAGTTTCTACTTCCATTCCCTCCTCATTACTAGTGCTTTAGAATATATTTGCCCTAAACATAAGTCTCTGAATAATTCTTTTCTAATATGAAGACATTGTACAAGAATTTTTGAGGGTACCTGAGAATTAACATTATCTAATCTGGAAAACTAAATTGTAATGTGACCTCTTTCATTAGTAGGGAAGAAAGAAAAAAAAAAAATAGACAAAAACTCAAAGAACAAAACTAATTTTCCATGGGATGTTTGAGAGGAAAAAAAAAAAGAATCCTGTGTTTCTTTGAAGGTTTAATACAGCATGTAATCAGAAATAAATAAAAGTATACAAAATGAAGGGTTTTTTTTGAAATGAAAAATTCATTTAAATGAAATTTATTAAACAGCAAGGTACAGCAGAAAGCACCTTGAAAAGCTTTGCATGAACTAGAGCTAAATAGCAATAAAAGTGTGGTGTAGAGAACAATGACTCTGTCTTGAGCCCAAACTCTGGGGTACATGACTGTCCTAAGCCAAAGAGCTTTTCTCACAGAGCGTCTGAAATATTTATAGGTCCCACACTAGAATAAATTTATTGCTGCTATAAGATATATAAAAGGTTGATAAACTGCTTTCCTGACCTTGGAGAACTTTGTTGGCATATTAAGAGACTCTGATACCTAGCATATAATACATATAATACATATAATACAATCAATCACAAAGGCATGCTTTGTGATTTGTTGGCTGTACAGCGCTGGGCCTGCACTCTCAGGTGCTTGGGAAACAAGTGGACCATGTAGAGAAGGCAGTCTGTGTGAAGGAGCCACACTCTCGCTGGCAAATACAGCAAGTGAAAACTTGGGGGATTTGAATGTTAACTCCATATAAGCCCCGTGAAAACCAAAACTTTACGACATATATGTTGTTCCCCGTACTGTCTCTTTGGTTTTCTGCTGTTTCTCTGCTTTCCTTGCTGGTAGCATAGTATTTGACCCTCCATACCTTGTTTACAGAGTGTCGCCCTCCTGCAGCACATTGTGGCTCTAATAAGTGACAGCAACAGCTAGGAGAGCCTGCACTGTGAAAAGTAAAACCAAGCAGAGTTTTAGTAACATGAGTGCTGAGCCCCATTAGTTCTACAAAAATGCCCTTGAAATATAGACTTGAATGACAAACAGGGGGATGGAAAGTGGGAAACACTGAAATGAAGGAAGCATTGGGAACATAAACAGTTAAAATTCATTTTTAGTTTATATGCCCAGAGGCTCCTTTTAAAACCCGAAGCATTACAACAAAATTTATGGGAAACAGTTTTAAGTTGTATTGTTTTTCCTATAATGTTTACCATATAACTTCCATCTGTTTTATTCAAGGAATGAGTTCAAGGTTAAAAAGTGTACTGGCAACAAAGATATAATTAGATTCACAAAAGTGACAAGCCACTATTTTAATTTTTCTAATTCAGTCCAATGTATCCTTTATCATATATTGATTAGATAAGATTTTCCAGTGCTTTCTCACATTCAAAAAGACATGTACTGAAGGAAAGGAGCATCTCTCCAGATGGGCACAGTGGAATCAGACCACACTTAAACATTTCTTAGCCCACAAGTAGTAGAGTAACAATGGATAAAATCCCCTTTCGTATTCTTTGCTTTCAATTTAACAAGGATTACCCTTCAGCTGTGTAAGCTCTGATAACAAATGTGTTGTATATTCTCACCATTTACCAAATAGCTAGGACAGCAGATGCCTTGCTTACCTGCAGATGCCTGAGAAGATAACAGCAGTGCTAGGGTCTCTCTCCAGGCCCATGCCATCAGCAGGTCGAGTCTTGGTGTATGACTAGAAGAACATCTGGGACTCCCCTTCCGGTGTCTACGGCAAGGGTTGGGCATTTAGTTCACTAGGGCCTGGCTTGCATAGTTAATTACTGACTTAAAAAATAAAGGTAATTTATAAACTTACTTAGACAAACTAGCCTGAAACATTTTCTGAAATTGTGGAAGTTGGTGAGTTTGGCTTTTGTTTACCAAGTTTAATCTTTTATAGATGTAATGCCTCTTACATTTTAAAGTTTAGAGAATTGGATGTGTAGGGAAGGAAAAATAATATGACCTCTGCTTTATTACCTCCTTTACTCACGGGCTTGGCTCTAAAAGTAATTAGATTTCTAGAAATCAGACTCTCAAATTTTTGTAATATGGAGATTTTTCATTTGCCTCCAGATCTACCTTCCGCTCTTCACCCTGCTCTGCATCCCAGGAAGCTGAAAGGGATGAACTGAATCAGCTGGCTCCTGTGCTCTCTGGCTTCAGTTACACTGTCTGATGAGAGGCACCAGTCAGCGACTGGATGGTGAAAGAAAAAAAAAAAACATCTCTCCCTTAGCCCTCTCCAGGTAACTACACTTTCATTAACTAAGACCTCTCTGCCTTAGCCTTAGGGTTGCTGATTGCTCACTGCCATAGCTACCAGATGAGGGATAGTATTCTGTACTATCCCTTATCAGTTTTCCTGAAGCCCTTTTCAAAACATTGAAAGTAATCTCTTAATTGCACTCTTTAATCACCCACTTTGAGTTTACTATTGGTTTCCTACTGGGTCCCTGACTGATAGGTATAATAATTTTGAGAGTTAACCTTAAAACACAGTTTGCTTTTTGTTCGTTTGCTTGCTTGGTTTTGACGGTAAACTTTAGTTTTTTTAGAGCAATTTGAAAGGAGTGGTTAAAAAATAAAAGATCTGACAGTGGAGGTATCTTTAGAGTCAATATTTGCAAGTCTAGAGTGACTATACTGAGTAGAATGTACTCAACATCTGGCTTTTTTTCTGATCAACCACAATACTTAATGGTTAAATCTTATATTGGCCTCAGAGTCTATCTGGTATTGTTTATGCTAAAGTCACCTCTTAACTATCCAAAGCATTATATATTTTTCAGTATTCTTTATAACCTAAGTGTAACATGTGATTTTTGACTATTATTTCCTTCTGAAAACACTCTCCTCCCTTGTTTTCTATAACTAAGATGCAAAGTCTCAAACTCTGCTCTCAAAACATTTACAATTTTATTCAGTAAATTGTATACTCATAAAAATTTCATATACTAAGTAAAGCAGTGCATATATATTGTATTAAATGGTTATTGTAGGTACTGAATGACATGAAGTGTTCATAAGAGGAAGACAGATATATATATATATATATATACACACACACACACATATGTAGGTAGATTAAAACAGGGAAGAAAGTTTATTTCAAAGGTGGATATTTATCTTAATCAGTTTATGAATTTATTTATGAATCAGCACGATCTGCATAGTTAAATAGAAAGTGGAATACATACTCAGAGATGAGCTCAGAGGTACTAGGTACTGTCAAGGTCAAGTTACACAGTATAGAAACAAAAAAGCATGGATATTTGGTATATTTGTGAGCAATAAGAGAGAAGTTTACAAAGGTAACAGAAACTGCTGAAATATTTTTAGGATGGGAGTTATTTTTTGAAAGCTATAATTCAGAAAGATTAATCCAGGGGATTGAACAGTTGTACTTAGGAAGCAACTGGAATCATGACTGACCCAAAGCTTCTTTACACATAAAATGAATTCTTCCATCATATTCACTGTAGAAAATTTTTAAAACTTGCACACACACAAAAAAAGCTAAGAAAACATAAATTATCCTGTAGTTTTACCACCCATTTTGATATGTACATCTTTCTGTTTTTCTGTTAATACTTATATAGAGAGAAATCTCAAACTAAATGCCTAAAATTTCCAGGCATAGAACCTTAAAGAGTATCTAAGACTAATTATGGTAAATTGTGGGGTGAAAGCACCATTTAAAAGGAAAAAAAAAACTGCTACTAATACCTATGGCAGAGTGGCCACATTGAAGGTCAAGTGTTCATAGATCTTCCCATTTTTGAGAGGAACAGAGAATTGGACTTTCATGTCTTTAATTCCATTTTAAAAAATATGTGGACAAATCAAAACCAAATCAACCATTATACAAAAATTAGGGTATTACCAATAAAGCTTAGTTTAAGACCTCAGGCTCTGGAGTCAGATTCCTCAGGCTCTGGAGTCAGATTCATCAAGTATAAGTCCCGGCTCTGTTATTTATTATGTGAATTTGAACATGTTCAATCATCTGTGTAAGCCTCACTTCCCTCATCTGTAGTTCAGGGATAAAATCTTTGCCTCAAAGACTCATAAAGGTTAAATGTGACCATAAATGTGGAGTTAACACACCACTAGGGATGTACTAAGAGGTCAGTAATGTTAGCAACATTTTATATGAGTGGTACCATAAATGCTTAATATTTTCTATCCTATTTTTTTGTTTTGTAGAATATTTTCTGAGCACCTATGTGCTGGCATTTCATCATATATATGTAGGCAAATATTTATATTTAGCCAATCCCTTATTGTTAGACTTTTAGAAATGCTTCTAATACTTATATTATTAGTTTTATATATATATATGTCTTAGCTTCTTTCAAAGAGTAAATTCCTAGAAGTGAAAGTTGCAGAATAATATATTTTTAAGGTTGTTGTGTTGCTAATTTATCCTCTCCACAAATTATTGTATATTCCCATCAACTGTATGTGAGTGCTATTTCTGTACTTACACTGGGTGCTTCTTAATGCATTTTAAAGTGTTTTCTTATATGTTCCTTGACCCTGTGAATACTAGAGTACAAATAATAGTTTCTTCATTTGACTGATATGGAATTTGGGTCACAGATTACTTTTCTCAAGTTCACAAAATTAATGAGAGATGTAGGACAAGAACGTAGGTCTCAAAAAGTCCTTTTTTGGGGGCAGTACTTTGTAAGAATTCTCTCTCAAATATTGGGTCATAAGTAGTTATTTAATATCGCAAGTAAATTACATACTAATGCCTTTTTTATTTGCTAACACCACCAGCATTTTGACATGTGACCAAAATTTGAAAAAAAAAAAGTTTCAGTTTGAGGAAATTGAGACTGTTCCAAATTCTTTGTATTACGCTTAGTTTCAAGGATAAATGTGATGTCGGTTTTTAAATTTAGTTGTTAGTTAACTATTGTTAAGTATCAATAGCATTTATATATTTAACAAATGTTTACTGAGATCTAACCAGGAACAAGTTACCAAGGAAAGACACAGAGAAGGAGTTATACACATAGAGAAGGAGTTATGTGATAATATTTGGTATTTCTCTATTACTCATCTAAGTCAATAGAGAGAGAAATAAATACTATATTTTCTATTAAATATGCTTTTTGATTAAAATAATAGCTCTAATATCAATATATAGTGCATTTAAAAAATTATTCATGCAAGTCAGAACAATATTAAAATAAATAGGACTTTTCTGAGGAGAGGCCAGAAACTGCAGAAACAAAAGGAGAATCATAGACAGTGCAAAACTTTATAAAGTAGTCATCATACCATTTACAAAATAAGACCAGTGCCTGGGAACTCTGGCTGCTGGATCCTAGACAACTTAGGTAGATTGGTTGTGTTAACACATTAAAGTACTGAGGTGACTTTTCACAATTCCAGACTGTCATTCTCTCTAGGTGTTCAGATGCATCACTCACCTAACAATGACCACACTAATTCATACTTTTAGTATTATTTAGTATTAGAATGTCTGAGCCGAGTGCTCTGGCCTCCTACTCACTAGAGTCTTTTTGTTCATTTATTTGTGTGGTTTAGTTTTACCTCTCCGCTCTGTATTTTGAAAGCAGGCAAGTCATGTCATCCCAGTTAGAGAAGCATATGCAAAATATTTGCCTGCAGTTTTTGAAGCAATTACTACTTAATAAATATGGAAACTGTTGTATGAAATGCAATAGAATTTTAACATGAATAGATGAACTACTATTCCTAAAGTCTTGGGAAAACTTCCATGGAGATACTAACAAGCTACTCCTTTAATAGTATTAGGCTTTCTTACTCCATATTCACAGTAACATGAAGTGTCTTTGTTTCCTGTCCTATCTTGAATTCTATTTAAACACAGGAAGACCACTCTATGTGGATTTAAGTTTGAAGCCAGCTAACTTGAAGCTCAGCTACACATTAAGTTTGTCTCAAGTCTTTTATTTTTGCTTGCACCCTAAAGACTGATTCCATGGCCAGACGTTTGAGATTGTTTGCTGTTAAGGACAGCATCTGTGTTATATTGTCATCAGGACAGGCAGCCAGTGTTGGAGGCACAGAAAAACTTTGGCCCTGCTGCAGGGTTACTGTTCATAGACTGGGTCTCTGTGGAAGATATACGAGTGCTTCCACCATTGTTCAGTGCTCAGTCCACGAGTTTAAAAGAAGAAATCAATGAGGCTCAACTGTGTAAAACAGGGGTCAAATATGTAGAGCTGTGGCTCTCCATATATCAGAAAGAGCTGTTTGATTTTCCTCTAGATGGCATTCATTATCAAAATGGGCTTCAAAAGCTTTTTATTAAAAACAAATTGATGTTAATTAATTCAGATTGCTGTGGCCATTAGTCAGCCATCTCATTGCAGAAAATTGGATCAAATCAAGACTGTTCCCTGCAATCTCTGATGGTTTGCTATCTCTAAATCTAATTTTAAATTGGGATTCTACTATTTTAAGTTAGAGTGAGTTTTCCTACTCTGACCTGCTCTTGATTATTAGCTGTCTTGTTCTTTTATTGCTTAACCTTCTTTGGAGGATCTGTATTATCCTATTCCCCTACATATATACCTATAATATTGTATGATTTATATTTTCCTATCACGTATTTTTGTATTCAAGGAAATTATATTTATTTTCACTTAAATACTTGGGATTTTTGAAATCAAAATACATTTTTACAAAGGAATAGGCCCTGAACCAAGATGACGAAGTAGAAGGAAACACCAGAATCACAACTAGCTGCTGGACAATCATCGAAAGGAAGACACTGGAACTCACCAAAAAAGATACCCCACATCCAAAGACAAAAGAGAAGCCACAATGAGATGGTAGGAGGGACACAATCACAGTAAAATCAAATCCCATAACTGCTGGATGGGTGACTCACAGACTGGAGAACACTTATGCCACAGAAGTCCACCCACTGGAGTGAAGGTTCTGAGGCCCACATCAGCCTTCCCAACCTGGGGGTCCGGCAACAGGGGGAGGAACTCCTAGAGAATCAGACTTTGAAGATAGTGGGATTTGATTGCAGGACTTCAACAGGACTGGGGGAAACAGAGACTCCAGTCTTGGAGGGCACACACAAAGTAGTGTGCACATCAGGACACAGAGGAAGGAGCTGTGACCCCATAGGAGACTGAATCAGACCTACCTGCTAGTGTTGGAGGGTCTCCTGCAGAGGTGGGGGGTGGCTGTGGCTCACCGTGGGGACAAGGACCCTGGCAGCAGGAGTTCTGGGAAGAACTGCTTGGTGTGAGCCCTCCCAGAGTCTGCCACTAGCCCCACCAAAGAGCCCAGGGAGGCTCAGTGTTGGGTCGCCTCAGGCCAGACAACCAATAGGGAGGGAACCCAGCCCCACCCATCAGCAGGCAAGTGGATTAAAGTTTTACTGAGCTCTGCCCACCAGAGCAACAGTCAGCTCTACCCACCACCAGTCCCTCCCATCAGGAAACTTGCACAAGCCTCTGAGATAGCCTCATCCACCAGAGGGCAGACAGCAGAAGCAACAGGAGCTACAGTCCTGCAGCCTGTGGAACAAATACCACATTCACAGAAAGATAGACAAGATGAAAAGGCAGAGGGCTATGTACCAGATGAAGGAACAAGATAAAACCCCAGAAAAACAACTAAATGAACTGGAGATAGGCAACCTTCCAGAAAAAGGATTCAGAATAATGATAGTGAAAATGATCCAGAACCTCAGAAAAAGAATGGAGGCAAAGATCGAGAAGATACAAGAAATGTTTAACAAAGACCTAGAAGAATTAACAAACAAACAGAGATGAATACAATAACTGAAATGAAAACTACACTAGAAGGAATCTATAGCAAAATACCTGAGGCAGAAGAACGGATAAGTGACCTGGAAAACAGAATGGTGGAATTCACTGCTGTGGAAGAGTATAAAGAAAAAGGAATGAAAAGAAATGAAGACAGCCTAAGAGACCTCTGGGACAACATTAAATGCAACAACGTTTGCATTATAGGGGTCCCAGAAGGAGAAGAGAGAGAGAGAAAGGACCAGAGAAAATATTTCAAGAGATTCCCTAACATGGGGAAGGAAATAGCCACCCAAGTCCAGGAAGTGCAGAGAGTCCCTTACAGGATAAACCCAAGGAGAAACACGCCAAGACACATAGTAATCAAATTGGCAAAAATTAAAGACAAAGGAAAATTATTGAAAGCAGCAAGGGAAAAATGACAAATACCATACAAGAGAGCTGATTTCTCAGCAGAAACTCTACAAGCCAGAAGTGAGTGGCATGATATACTTAAAGTGATGAAAGGGAAGAACCTACAACCAAGATTACTCTACCCAGCAAGGATCTCATTCAGATTAGACAGAGAATTCAAAAGCTTTACAGAGAAGCAAAAACTAAGAGAATTCAGCACCACCAAACCAGCTCTACAACAAACGCTAAAGGAACTCCTCTAAGTGGGAAATACAAGAAAAGAAAAGGACCTACAAAAACAAACCCAAAACAATTAAGAAAATGGTCATAGGAACATACATATCGATAATTACCTTAAACGTGAATGGATTAAACGTTCCAACAAACAGATACAGGCTTGCTGAGTGGATACAAAAACAAGACCCATATATATGCTGTCTACAAGAGACCCACTTGAGACCTAGGGACACATACAGACCGAAAGTGAGGGGATGAAAAAAGATATTCCATGCAAATGGAAATCAAAAGAAAGCTGGAGTAGCAATACTCATATCAGATAAAATAGACGTTAAAATAAAGAATTATACAAGAGTCAAGGAAGGACACTACAAAATGATCAAGGGATCAATCCAACAAGAAGATATAACAATTATAAATATATATGCACCCAACATAGGAGCACCTCAATACATAAGACAACGGCTAACAGCTATAAAAGAGGAAATCGACAGTAACACAATAATAGTGGGGGACCTTAACACCTCACTTACACCAATGGACAGATCATCCAAAATGAAAATAAATAAGAAAGCAGAAGCTTTAAATGACAGAATAGACCAGATAGATTTGATATTTATAGGACATTCCATCCAAAAACAGCAGATTATACTTTCTTCTCAAGTGTGCACAGAACATTCTCCAGGATAGATCACATCTTGGGTCACAAATCAAGCCTCAGTAAATTTAAGAAAATTGAAATCATATCAAGCATCTTTTCTGACCACAGCTATGAGATTAGAAATCAATGACAGGGAAAAAACGTAAAAAACACAAACACATGGAGGGTAAACAATACGTTACTAAATAACCAAAAGATCACTGAAGAAATCAAAGAGGAAATCAAAAAATACCTAGAGACAAATGACAATGAAAACACAATGATCCAAAATCTATGGGATGCAGCAACAGCAGTTCTAAGAGGGAAGTTTACAGCAATACAATCCTACCTCAAGAAACAAGAAAAATCTCAAATAAACAATCTAACCTTACACCTAAAGGAACCAGAGAAAGAAGAACAAACAAAACCCAAAGTTAGCAGAAGGAAAGAAGTCATAAAGATCAGATCAGAAATAAATCAAATAGAAACAAAAAAACAATAGCAAAGATCAATAAAACTAAAAGCTGGTTCTTTAAGATAAACAAAATTGATAAACCATTAGCCAGACTCATCAAGAGGGAGAGGACTCAAATCAATAAAATTAGAAATGAAAAAGGAGAAGCTACAACAGACACCACAGAAATACAAAGCATCCTAAGAGACTACTACAAGCAACTCTATGCCAATAAAATGGACAACCTGGAAGAAATGGACAAATTCTTAGAAAGGTATAACCCTCCAAGACTGAACCAGGAAGAAATAGAAAATATGAACAGACCAATCACAAGTAATGAAATTGAAACTCTGATTAAAAATCTTCCAACAAACAAAAGTCCAGGACCAGATGGCTTCACAGGTGAATTCTATGAAACATTTAGAGAAGAGCTAACACCCGTCCTTCTCAAACTCTTCCAAAAATTGCAGAGGAAGGAACATTCCTAAACTCATTCTATGAGACCACCATCACCCTGATACCAAAACCAGACAAAGATATTACAAAAAAAGAAAATTACAGACCAATATCACTGATGAATATAGATGCAAAAATCCTCAACAAAATACTAGCAAACAGAATCCAACAGCACATTAAAAGGATCATACACCATGATCAAGTGGGGGTCATCCCAGGAATGTAAGGATTCTTCAATATATGCAAATCAATCAATGTGATTGGCCATATTAACAAACTGAAGGAGACAAACCATATGATCACCTCAATAGATGCAGAAAAACCTTTCAACAAAATTCAACACTGATTTATGATAAAAACCCTCCGTGTAGGCATAGAGGGCACTTACCTTAACATAATAAAGGCCATATATGACAAACCCACAGATGACATCATTCTCAGTTGTGAAAAACTGAAACCATTTCCACTAAGATCAGGAAAAAGACAAGGTTGCCCACTCTCACCACTATTATTCAACATAGTTTTGGAAGTCCTAGCCAAGGCAATCAGAGAAGAAAAAGAAACAAAAGGAATACAAATTGGAAAAGAAGAAGTGAAACTGTCACTGTTTGCAGATGACATGATACTATACGTAGAGAATCCTAAAGATGCCACCAGAAAACTACTAGAGCTAATCGATGAATTTGGTAAAGTTGCAGGATACAAAATTAATGCACAGAAATCTCTTGCATTCCTATACACTAATGATGAAAAATCTGAAAGAGAAATTAAGGAAACAGTCCCATTTACCATTGCAACAAAATGAATAAAATACCTAGGAATAAACCTACCTAGGGAGACAAAAGACCTGTATGCAGAAAACTATAAGCCACTGATGAGAGAAATTAAAGATGATACCAGCAGATGGAGAGATATACCATGTTCTTGGATTGGAAGAATCAATACTGTGAAAATGACTATACTACCCAAATCAATCTACAGATTCAATGCAATCCCTATCAAATTTCCAATGGCATTTTTTACAGAACTGGAACAAAAAACCTTAAAATTTGTATGGATACACAAAAGAATAGCCAAAGCAGTCTTGAGGGAAAAAAATGGAGCTGGAGGAATCAGACTCCCTGATGTCAGACTATACTATAAAGCTACAGTAATCAAGACAATCTGGTACTGCCACAAAAACAGAAACATAGATCAATGGAACAAGATAGAAAGCCCAGCGAAAAACCCATGCACCTA
The DNA here is from genome assembly GCF_951394435.1 of Stenella coeruleoalba. NCBI lineage: Eukaryota > Metazoa > Chordata > Mammalia > Artiodactyla > Delphinidae > Stenella > Stenella coeruleoalba. The sequence continues at coordinate 42,508,834 of NC_137155.1, forward strand.
TGGTCAACTAATCTATGACAAAGGAGGCAAAGATATACAATGGAGAAAAGACAGTCTCTTCAATAAGTGGTGCTGGGAAAACTGGACAGCTCCATGTAAAAGAATGAAAGTAGAACACTCCCTAAAACCATACACAAAATAAACTCAAAATGGATTAGAGACCTAAATGTAAGACTGGACACTATAAAACTCTTAGAGGAAAACAGGTAGAACGCTGTTCGACATAAATCACAGCAAGATCTTTTTTGATCCACCTCCTAGAGTAACGGAAATAAAATGGATGGGACCTAATGAATCTTAAAAGCTTTTGCACAGCCCAGGAAACCATAAACAAGATGAAAAGACAACTCTCAGAATGGGAGAAAATATTTGCAAATGAATCAGCGGACAAAGGATTAGTCTCCAAAATATATAAACAGCTCATGCAGCTCAGTATCAAAAAAACAAATAGGCAGAAGACCTAAACAGACATTTCTCCAAAGAAGACATACAGATGGCCAAGAAGCACATGAAAAGCTGCTCAACATCGGTAATTATTAGAGAATTGCAATCAAAACTGCAATGAGGTATCACCTCACACCAGTTAGAATGGGCATCATCAGAAAATCTACAAATAACAAATGCTGGAGAGGGTGTGGAGAAAAGGGAACCCTCTTGCACTGTTGGTGGGAATGTAAACTGATACAGCCACTATGGAGAACAGTATGGAGGTTCCTTAAGAAATGAAAAATAAAATTACCATATGACCCAGCAATCCCACTACTGGGCATATACCCAGAGAAAACCATAGTTCAAAAAGACACATGCACCCCAATGTTCACTGCAGCACTATTTACAATAGCCAGGTCATAGAAGCAACCTAAATGTCCATCGACAGATGAATGGATAATGAAGATGTGGTACATATATACAATTGGATATTACTCAGCCATAAAAAGGAATGAAATTGGGTCATTTGTTGAGACATGGATGGATCTAGAGACTGTCATACAGAGTGAAGTAAGTCAGAAAAACAAATATCGTATATTAACGCATGTATGTGGAACCCAGAAAAATGGTACAGATGAACCGGTTTGCAGGACAGAAATTGAGACACAGATGTAGGGAACAAACATGGACACCAAGGGGGGAAATCGGCGGGGGGTTGGGGTGGTGGTGTACTGAACTGGATGATTGGGATTGACATGTATACACTGATGTGTATAAAACTGATGTCTAATAAGAACCTGCTGCATAAAAAAATAAAATTCAAAAATTAAAAATAAAAAGGAATAGTGAGGCAGCGGAGGGCCAAGATGGCGGAGGACTAGGACATGGAGCTCCCCTTCTCCCACAAAAAAATTAAAAATACATCTACAAGTCGAATGATTCACACAGAACATCTACTGAACACCGACAGGAGACCTCAGACGTCCGAAAGGTCAAGGAAACCTCCATGTAACTGGGTAGGATAAAAGGAAAATGAAAAAGAAGGAATCAGAACAGGGTCTGCATCCCACGGAACGAGCTGTGAAGAAGGAAAAGTTCCTGCATCCTGGAAGACTCCTCACTGGCGGGGAGATCAATCTGGATGGAGGGGGAGGTATGTAGCCTAGGAGAAGAGTGCAACAACCAGTTTGTGGAAGGAAAAATGGACAGTAACCTGCACAGAAGGTGGGCACCGCTGCCCTGCACTCCTCAACCTGAAACACTTATCTGTTGGTGTGGGTGGGGGCTGGTGCTGAAACTCAGACTTCAGAGGTCAGACCCAAGGAGAAGACTGGGGCTGGCTGCGCGGAAACAGCCTAAGGAGGCTGGGCTGTGGCAGCCGAGGGTGTGTTCGGAAGGAGCCTGGGCCTACCTGAGAGGCATGCACCATTATTGGGGGTGCACAAGGAGAGGGGCAGGACCACCATAAGAGCTTCTTTCTCTGTGAATGCTCCCAGGCAACAGGACACTGCTTGCATGAGCTCTGGAGGCATGCACAAGTTGCTGCCCCCAATGGGGGCTTCAGAGTCAGGCACAGGCTGCCATTATGAGACCCGAGAGCAGGCGGCAGGCCCTGCCCCCACCATCCTGGGAGTGCACAAGGGCCACTGTACCTGCACACCTCATATCAAGGGGATAATAGACAGCACACACTGAGGAAAGAGAAAGCAAACATCCAAACTAAAAGCAACTCCTCAATTCTGGAAAAGACAGCGAAGTAGAAGGACTTGAGCTCACCTCCTCTCATGAAATGGAATACTACTCAGCCATAAAAAAGAACGAGTGAAATAATGTCATTTGCAGCAACATGGATGCAAGTAGAGATTATCATACTAAGTGAAGTAAGTCAGTAAGAACAAGACAAATACCATATGAAATCACTTATATGTGGAACCTAAAATATGAGACAAATGAACCTATCTATGACACAGAAACACAATCAGTGACATAGAGAATAGACTTGTGGTTGCCAACGGGGAGGGGGGTGGGAGATGGGTGGATTGGGAGTTTGGGATTAGCAGATACAAACTGCTATACATAGAATGGATAAACAACAAGGTCCTACTGTATAGCACAGGGAACTATATTCAATATCCTATAATAAAACATAATAGAAAAGAATATGAAAAAGAATGTATGTATAACTGGGTAACTTTGCTGTACAGGAGTAATTAACACAACATTGTAATTCAACTATACTTCAATAAAAATAAATTAAAAAAATGAAAATTATATAATAAACCGAAAAGAAAATCTAATTAAATTAGCCAACATACAGATTACATTTGCTGATCATCATCTAGCACAAGTTGAAACAACATCAAAAACCATACCATAGATAACCAATAAGAACCTACTGCACAGCACAGGGAACTCTGCTCAATACTCTGTAATAACCTAAATGAGAAAATAATTTGAAAAAGAATAGATACATCTATATGTATAACTCAATCACTTTGCTGTATACCTGAAACTACCATAACACTGTTAATCAACTATACTCCAATATAAAATGAAAATTTTAAAAAACCCAAACCAAACATTTATTAATTTATTGAAATGCCTTCCTGTATAACTATTGATCAAAGATAAAATTAAGCCTATAATTACAGGTAATTTAGAAAACTTTGATTTAATTAAATTTAGCAACCATTATTGATGAAAATCCAAGAAGATTGGCAATAAAAGAATTTTTTCTTTTGCATAATAGAAAGAAGACATCTCAATCCATAAGTAATGATCCATAAAATAATGATAAAGAAATTATACTCCAATAAAGATGTAAAAATAAAAAAAATAACAATAACCAATTTTTATGAATGTTTGGAGAACCAAAAATTGCATATACTTCTGTTGGGAGTATGATATGACACAAAATTTCTGGATAGCAATCCAGGAATATCTGTTTTCTGGATAGCAATCCAGGAATATCTGTCAGAAGCCTTACTTTCACCTGCTAAGTCTATATCTATGAATCTTCAGAGTTTTGTTTATCATAGTGAAAATATCAAAACAAAGTCAGGTCCAAAATGTCAAGGATAACTATGTCTTTATATGGGATTTTTACATTCTGCTTTTTAGCTTTCAAATTCTCTACAATGGGCATTGCTTTTTTTTTTAACTAGGGAAAAAAATCAATATAATTAAACGTCTTGCAAATCTTATTATGTGAAGCCACAGGATAGAGAAAATAGAGGTAATATATATTTTTGAGCACTTGCTAATAAAAGTAGTATGTTAATAACTTGCTCTTTGTGAACAATAACTTTATGAAGGAAAAAAAAAAAGATACAGATGATAAAGCAAGCCAGTCTGGGGAAAATAATTTCAATGAATTAATTGACAAAGGGATCATATAGAGAATATTTAAATAACTTGTAAAAAGTAGTGTGAAAAATTTTTTAATAAAAATAGAGAAATGATATGTGCAATTCATCCAAGAGGAGAAAAAAATTTTAAAGCCATTAAAATAATAAAAGGATGCTCAATTTTATAAACAATTATGGAAGTAAAAATTAACATGAGAAATCTATTTTATACTTATCAAATTGGCAAATATTGTAACAAATCTGACAATATCAAGTATTAGAAAGTGTTTATGGCAGTGGGAACTCTCATAACCTGCCAGTCGCTAGTAAAATATTCAATATCTAAAGGTTACATTTTATAGAGTCTATGAATTCTATCCAAGAAAAATGCAGACCCTTATACATCTAGTCAAGTATGTTACTTATGATAATGGCTCCAAACTGGACACCACCCAATGTCTATCAAGAATAGATGAATAAATTATGTTATAGTCTACAGTTGGACTCTATAGAAACTACTGAATGAAAATTGAGAACTAGAGAAGAATATATAAATTACCAAGGCTTGTAAGACATTTAAGAACATTGGAAGCATGGCTATCTACTTACAAATTTATCTATTCATCTATCATCTATCTATAAGGATTCATGAAGTGAAAGTAATAAACACTTGTAGGAATTATATAAACAATATACAAATGCCAAAAAAAAAAAATGGTGATTACATTTGGCCAGGAACTATGGGACTAGAATAGGAATTGAAAAGGTAAGCTGAAATCACCAACTTTAATTGTAATGTGTTATTTCTTTAAAAAATGGTTCGAAGCAAATCCAGTAAAAAGTTGCAGGTTGACAAAGCTCGGTGTAGATTTGCAAATGTTGATTTTTTTTTTCTATACATTTTCTATATTCCTATTTTTATGAATGAAAATAAAGGAAATATCCAGGTGAGCTAACTTGAGCAGAATAAGACAATACAATACCTAAACAGGTCACAGCATGGTTTCTGGAAACCATCATGAAGTAAATCGCACAGTGCTCTATGGGATTACTGAAAAATTTTAACATCATCTAATTTGACAATCTGGATTTTAATGATAGCTATTTATTAGGGAAACATATTTTGTGAGGAGTTTGACTCTTAAGGAAAGTTGTTTATGAGAAGATCTCTCAAGTTAGCCAAGCATTCATTCAACCAGCTAGCCTTTTGTTCATTTACTGAGGACTGACCATGTGCAGAAGGAACAGAAGTAGGTTGGTTGAAAGGGATAATATGTTGACTCACTTTAGTTCAAATTCTCCTTTTATTATCTAAATAACAATTATGGTATTACCTTTTATATTCAAGGTGCTGTAATAAGCAATGTGTATGCTTTATCTCTTGATATTCAAATCATTCTATGAAGGACACGTAGTGTTATCTTTATTTTATAATTGAGGAAACTTTCCTTTAGAGAAGTTAAGAGTATGTCTTAGGTTACACTGCTACTAAGTAGTCTAATATTCAAAACCAGGAAGTCTGACTCTAAAGTCCATTGCTCCTAATAAACATAACATAGTGCCTCAGCCTGAAATATGTTATACCTTACGAGGGCAATGAAACAGGTAAGAGACAAGAAGAAACTGTAGACTGTTGCTGTTGTGTGTGTAAGATGATGTATGGAAAAATTACAGGCATTATGATTAAACTCATATTGGTTCAGATGACTTAATCCTTATTTTTGCTACAATTTCATCAGATTTCAAATTCTAGGATCTTTCCTTTTTATTATTATCTGCTCAAATTATTACTATTGTTGATGGGAAGATAGGGAATGATGAAGCTCATCTTTGCTAATGCTATTACATAGTTGACATATGAAAACCACAAACAATTCACAGCAGACCTGAGGGATATAGGGTATAATAGGGAATAGTCCAAGGTACAGCTACAAAATGAAAATAATTCAGTGCCAAAATCCCAGTAATGGGTCAACTAACCCATTAACAAGAGAGAATATTTGCCATTCTTATAGAACTGTGCATTGTCTCATGAAAACTAACATGGGAAATGCTTTCTAATAAAGACACAGAGACAAAAATCCACATTCTATTACCAGAGATGTTTGTGGCAGCCTTGGACTTTATAGTTCCAATTTGCCCACTGACCTAACACCACAGAGCAAGACATTAACAAAGTAAGACATTAACAAAGTGAAATGGCTCATTAAGCACTCACATATTCCCTAGGCAGTGTTAAAATCTTGCCATTTACCGGGGTCAGTGCCAAGTGTTTCCCTTATTGTCAAAGAAGGCCATAGAAAACGGGCCCAGTGGAAAGGAGTGTGTGGGCAGTCCTGCACCATTAACTTCAGCTGGCTGAATCAGTCCATCATATAAATGTGGCCCTATCTAAACAGTAAAATTCATAACACGATTTATTTCTTCTTTAAATAATGGCTTAAGGAGCAAATGCCATAATCCTTGGTACATTGATCTTCTTCTTTTTTTAAAAAAAATACAAATAAAGTAAAATAAATAAATACATAACATGGGAAATACCAAAGAAAATTCAGTTAGGCCTTTGTAGACTATCGCAGGAAGTAAAATTTTTCTAAGCACTTAATTTTACAAGAGGAAGAATCTCATTAGCTGAAAAGCATAAGAATGTATTTGTAAGAAAAGGATAAGATTAATAAAAATTGATCTAAGAAATATAACTTTCTGGAAAGTCTGATGTGCTGGATGCATAACTTAGAAGGTCTATAGTGAAATGGAGAACTGCTGTTGTCTGCAAAAACAGACATTTCCAGAAATTCTGTAAAAATAATGATTGCTAATAAAATTGCATTAAAAATGACGCTTTGCATTTTGCATTCTTAAAATAATCTTGGCATTGATACATTTTTCAACATATGTTACATTACCCAAATTTCAACAATCATAACAAGCTCAAAGACTTAACACAGTTTACTATATACCAGGCACTACTCTATATACCTTAGAAATATTCAAGAAGAGGTAACTAAGACAGAGAGAAGCACCTTGTTCAAAGTTACCCAGTTACAAGCAATGCTGCCAGAATTCAAATCAAATCTTTACTCTCATCTACTAATTCAGAGATCAGTGAAAGTTTCCATACAGTAACTATTTTAGGCTTGTAGATCTTAAAGTTCACTGTTGCAACTACTTAACTCTGCTGATCTTTGCAGCATGAAAGCCGGCACAGACATTACATAAACAAATGGTCATGGCTGCATACCAATAAAAATTTATTTACAAACACAGGGATAAGCCAGATGGACTGCTGTGTGAGGACCCCCTGTCCTACTTAGTGATACTTCCTCAGACTGAGATTCAGACAACATCACTGTTACCATTCTCATCAGAAAGTATTTCTAAATTGTTTTTTAGAAGCATATTCACCTCAGACTCCTTTTTTATTTCCATTACTGTTGAGAGGCTGTCTGTATGATTTTGCTAGGACACAGGCAGCTGCAAGCCCTTAAATGTAGAACAGAATTTTGGAATCTTAGAATCCTATCTTATTTGATATCTAGCTCCAATTCTCATGCCCATACCAAGTCAGGCGATCAATTCAACCCTGGAGTGACAATCATAGCATTCAGCTCTCCTTCATATCCTTGTTACTGTCTCTTTTCTCATTATTTTCCCATTAAAAAGCAGAACAGAACAAAACAACACCAGCAAAACTGTCCTTGTGGTAATTATAATCTTTAAAATGCTTTACTTCAAATTGGAACATTATGGCAATTTAAATAAATAAATAAGTGATAACATCTACTTTAGGATCAATTTAGTAGCCATCACTGTCAAAATAAGTATAGTCACTTCAATGCCGCTAGATTTATCTCAGTTACTTACAACATCTTGACATAATCAGCAAATCCTCAGAAATTTCCCTAATATATAACCTGCCATTTTGATAGTATTTTCTGTGAGGTATAAACAGGGATTTAGTATTCCACTGAACATGACGGAAGGACATAAGATTTAGCTGCAAATTTTAAATGGGACTTTGCCAGGCAGTAGAGGAAGAGCCATGGAATCAGTGTTCCTTGTGTTTATATTGGTATCCTGTGGGTAGAAGAAAGAAGGAAGTGCCAATTCTTCCTTAGCAGGGTCTCCAGGAGCTCAAAGGATGAGCCTTTTGCCTGGCGTAATCAGAGCCACTCAGCAACAGCAGAATTTCTAAATTTCAGAAATGCTAAGTTTCTTTTCATTTATAGGAGACAGGAGATGGTGCTTATTGCATAAAGGAGATTTTTTTAAAGACCATGATATTCATTATGGGGATTTATTTATCTCTATTGAATAAATTATCTTCAAAAAAACTCATTTTGTGTTATACCAAGTAGTTTTTTCAGAACTCTGCTGTTTATATCCAGGGCATATACTGAGCTAGTGGCATCTAAGTGATTATGATATCAGTGATGGCTGAAACAACTGCTCTTAGATTATTGAAAATAAAAGGCACATTTGTATTTTTTGAATTTTATAAATTATTTTAAAATCAATGCCTAATTCAAAAAATAATGTATATGAAGCATGATCGTGACAATTCTAACAGTAAGATTAAAAAAGCCTCACACATCATTGCCCACTTTTGCAATAGACTATTGCTAAGGTAGTTAAAAACCTTCTGACTGTCCCTTTCTGAATGCATCTCCCTCTCCCGCTGCCAGAGCAAACACTAAATTGAATATTTTCTTTATTACTCTCTTGCTTTTCTTTGTAGTAGTGGTTTTCAATCTTGGCTGCACAATGAAATTACCTGGGGAGCTTTGAAAAATACTGATGGTTGGGATCCACCCTCAGAGCCTCTGATTTTCTTGGTCTAGAGTGCCGCCTTCATATTCTGTGGCTAACTAACAGGATAATGTTATTTTCCACATAAAGCCTTAGTTCATGAGAGCTTTATGTAAGGGACAGACGGCATTGTAAGATTCTCTCACTCAACTCTTCTCAGATTCCGTTATGAAAACACGAATGCTGAAGACATGGTGCTACCGCAAGTGGGGAGCCAGCTGCTTGCCACTCTAAAGCCAATAAAGAGGCAAGGTTCGTGGAAAGGAAAGTTTGCTTTATTTAGGAGGCCGGCAACCTGAGGGGGAGGGCAGACTCCCGTCCAAAGGCCGACTCCTCACCAGCGACAATCAGTGGGCAAGAGCTTTTATAGGTGAAGGGAGGGGGCTACATGCAGAAACAACACAGTGAGCTCTGACAGTCCTCTTGAAATTAATCATGCAGTGGTCTGATCATGTCATTTTGACTGTTTTAAGTTAGTCTTTTGGACCTCCTGAGCACTGAGGTCAAAAATATGGTTTGAAGCAAAACAATAGCTTTCCATTAGAATTCTTTAAATTTCCCAGTTGAGCGGTATGATCTGAAAGTTATCAAAAGTTTTCCATATAATTTAACATATCAAATAATCCTAGTTTCTTTAATATTTCTTCTGAGGTACCTAGGGGCCCTTTGGAATATGCAAATTTAGCTAGAGAAAGAAACTTACAATCTGTTATCAAAAGCAGCTCAATATTCCAGGAGAATTTTGTTCTTTTAACAGGGAGAAAGAAAACCAAATTCCAGTCCTGTATCAGCTTGCTATTACAGTAAGTCTCCTACATACGAACGAGTTCCGTTCCAAGAATGCGTTTGTAAGTCCAATTTGTTCGTAAGACCAACAAAGTTAGCCTTGGTACCCAATTAACACAATCGGCTATATAATACTGTACTGAAATAGGTTTATAATACTTTTCACACAAATAATACATAAAAAACAAGAAAACATTTTTAATCTTACAGCACAGTACCTTGAAGATACAGTAGTACAGTACAACAGCTAGCATATAAGGGCTGGCATCGAGTGAACAGGCAAGAAGAGTTAATGACTGGAGGAGGGAGGGGGGTGGGAGATGGTAGAGCTGAAGGATCATCAGCAACAGGAGATGGAGGGCAAGCTGCAATTTCACTCACGCCTGTGATGGCACAGGTTCTGGTTCCTTGCTGGATTCAATTCTATCTACCCTCTTGAAAAAATGATCTGGATTGCATTCTGAAAGGCTGCTGAAACCTTTGTGTACCGTTCTACATTCAGGTCCTATGTCTCAAAAGCTAACAGTGTATCCTCAAATAAAGAAAATTCCCTTGCCATTTCCTGCGTCGTGAATCTCTTCAGTTTTTCAGTTACTTCTTCCTCGTGTCTTTCTTCATCCTTTATCTGGGCCTCCAGTTCCTTCAGGTCTTCATTAGTAAGCTCCTCATGTTGCACAGCAAGTTCAGTGAAGTCATACTCTTGCAAATCTAGCTCCAGCTTCTTGCTGAGGCTCACTAAATTGGTGAAGACCTCTTTGGACTCCTCATCCACCTTCTCAAATCCACGAAAATCATGAACAAACTGCGGGAAAACGTTCTTCCAAACCCCATTCATGGCGAGAGCAGTAACCTCACGGCAAGTAAAGTCAATGTTTTTTATGGCCTTGTAGATGTTATAGTCCTTCCAAAATTGTTGCAAGGTTGTTCCTGATTTGTCACGTGCCTTTACTGCCCGACAAAAAGTGTGACTTAAATAATATTTCTTGAAACTTGCTATAACTCCCTGGTCTGTAGGTTGGATGAGTGACGTAGTATTCAGTGGTAAATGCACTACTTTGACGTTCAGATGAAAGTTGTCCATGAATGGGGGGAGAGGGGGTGGCCCGGAGCGTTGTTGAGCAGCCAAAGAATGTTGAATGGGACATCCTTCTGTAAGCAATATTTATCTCTGGGATAAAGTGGTGGAAAAACCAGTCCTGGAAAATGGCCTGCGTAACGCAGGCTTTGGGGTTACTCTTCCACACAACAGGAAGAGAGCCCTTGGCTATGTTTTTAAGGGCTCCTGGGTTCTCTAAATGATAAACTAAGAGAGGCTTTAGCTTCATATAGCCGGAAGCATTGCCACCAAACAGCAGAGTTAGCCTATCCTTTGCTGCTTTATAGACTGGCATCAACTTTTCCTCCTTGCTGATATAACTTTGGTCTGGCATCCTCTTCCAGGAGTCCTGTCTCATCCACATTAAAGCCCTGCTTGGGTAAATACGTGCCTTCATCAATAATTTCTCAAAGCATGTTAGGAAATTCCCGGGCAGCTACCGTATCTGCACTCACTGCCTCGCCACTTACTTTTACGTTGTGAAGATTGGCTCTAGCCTTGAACCGATGAAACAAGCCATGGCTGGCATTAAAGGATACGCCCTCGGATTCTTCGCTGTGTTTCTTCTTCAAGTCTTCATAAAGGCTCTTAGCTTTCTCTTGAATCAGCATTAAGCTGAGCAGGACTCAACACTGATGCTGATCCTGCATCCACACACTGAGAAGTTTTTTCTCCATCTCCTCCATCACTTTTCCATGCTTCTTCGATATTATTGTCGACATCATCAGCACAGCAGACTTCAGATGTTCCATGATCTTGTCTTTGTTTTTTAGAATCGTGCACAATTCATGTCATAAGAACGAGTGACGCCTACCATCTCTTTGCCTCACTCCACTCTCTCAATTATTTTCACTTTTGTTTCCATCATTTTTTGCTTGGCGCTTCTTAGCAGTACCAGCTACATCCCCACTGCTTTTCTGCTTGCTTCCAGACATCCTGGCCTTGAAATAAAGATACTGTACTACTGTATTCTGTATAGTACTGTACAGTACACAAAAGCACAACCACTTGTAGAGGATGCACACACATGACAACGTATGCCAGACATGTGAACTAACTTACATGATTGGACATGCAAACGCATGTTCACATCCTTGAAAGTTTGCATCTTGAAGGTTCATATGTAGGGAACTTACTGTAATTAAAATACAGAAAGTTCATTTACCTAATTAAATCCAATCTAAGGTTAATCACTCCTGACAACATAGAAAATTCTTTTCTCAAAGTTCCCTTTTTTCACAAACCTTTGATCACTTTTTGTATCCATATGATTTGTCCCTTACTTTTCCCCAATCCAGAAATAACCAGCTCTAGGAAAAAATTGTCATCATTTTTCCTCAACAAAAATATCTCCTTTATACCTTCTCTCACCAACAACATATATCCTACTTGCTTTACATACTGAAATGCTTCCCTTATCATTTTTAGTAGCTTTAGTTACAGATTACAATTTTTAACCCTTAAAAGGCCGTAACAAAACCAAGAAACAAGTGGGGGGGGGGTCTGGCTGCTCACTACTCTAAAGCCAATAAAGAGGCAAGGTTAGCGGAAAGGAAAGTTTGCTTTATTTAGGAGGCCGACAATCTGGTGGGGACAGCAGACTCCTGTCCAAAGGCTAACTCTCCTCCCCACCCCAACCCTGACAACCAGTGGGCAAGAGCTTTTATAGGTGAAGGGAGGGGGCTACATGCAAAAACAGTACAGTCAGCTCTGACAGTCATCTTGAAATTGGTCATTCGGTGGGTGGTCTGATCAGCATCACCTGGATTGTGTAATCTTCAGTTCCAGGGTCAGTTTGTTCCCTTTTCCCTAAGGCCAGCTCTTGGAATTGTGGCAGCTTGTGTCATGGCTACAGTCTGATCATCATGTAGTTAACTTCCTCCACCTGATGGAGGTTTTAGTATCTTTAAGACAGCTCAAAGGATATGGCTCAGAATATTATGTATTGCCCTTGAGGAGGAGCTAAAGGTCCTTGACTTTGCTTAATGACTAAGCTATTATTATTTAGTCTTGTTGGACTGTTTTCCTTTGTTTTTGCATGTTACCACTTCTCTGATTAAACTTATTCTTTGGCTTAAGTTTTTCTACAGACAAAAGGCAGGCTGACGATGGGGGGCGGGGTGTGGGGGGAAGGACCATGGGGTCCTGCTCCATTTCAATGATGCAGTCAATCCCAATCTCCTCCTCTTTCAAACGAGACTGCATGGCAAATCTGGATTCTTGTTTTTCCTCTTTACCTCCCATTTCTCTTCCAAAGTTCTCATTGCTTCTCATTACTTAGTTGTTATCAATATTGAGCATGGAGCATTTAGAGAATGGGAAAGTTGATTGGTTGGCAAGCAGTAAGAGACTAGTTTATGCAGGATCTTCAAGCCATGCTCAAAGGACTAGAGAGACTCAGGAAGAAGACAATCACAAAAGGAGTGTCAATGTCCACCAGGAGTACACCTGTATTTCACAAGCTACGTTTATTGTTGCAACAGGGGGTGGAGGAACACTCACCACGGGAAAGCATGGTCATTTCAGTAAGATGTGTTAGGAAAAGCCTGTAATAGGGTTGGGATTTGGTTAGGCAATTTTGGGGATTTATGGAAGTAGAAGTTCACTCTAGATTGGGTGCTGTCAGAAAGAGGAGGCAGTTCTATGATTCGGTATCTCAATAAACCTTGTGATACGGAAGGCAGAGTAGAGCAAGGACATTGTCACTGGTAAAGCAGCAGCAGTCACTTGGCTTGGACGAAAGAGAGAAAAAGCAGAGAGACCGAGCAAGAAATGATGTTAACAGGGATTAAAATCTCTTTGAGAGCTGGAGCTATAGAGCTGTTTAACATTACAAAGACTGATTTCAGGGTTTGCGTGAGAGACAATTGATGTTTTAATGTGATGTAGTAACAAGATCATTCATTAATTTATTCAGAGTAGTCAATAAAGTTTTCATTAAATACTGGCAATGTCAAGAATTTATGGGTTCTGAGGAATTAAAATAGAAAGCTGACCTTTTGAAATTGGGTTATTAAATATTTCTCATTTAACCATGTTTCACACTCCAGCTAAGTGTCTTAAATAAAACATGGTTTATGTGTATATGTATCTGTAGTATGGTAAGTGAAATATTCACTTAATGCACCAGCAATTCAGTAGCATGGGGATACTTTTAGAAGTTCATTGTAAGGACCTAAGACATTTAAAAATAGGGAAAAGGCCATTCAGTTTAATAGAGCTGCTTTTCATCACAGATATTAAATGTATTTTTCACATCGCAAATTAAATGGACTGTTATACTGGGCCATTTTGATACTATCTCACTGTTGTAAAATAAAAAAGCCTAAATGTACTGCCTAAGTTAAAATAGTCAAACTTTACATTTTATGCTTAACAGAATTTGGAAACTTGATTGCCACAGTTCATTTACTGCAGAAGATTTTAAGAGAAAAGCATCAACTCCCCCACTCAATATTTTTATGTCATTGAACCATTTAAATAAGTCACATTCTATGCACTGGATAAAACATTAACTTTAATATATACAGAAAAATTCTTTAAGTGTGGGAGTATAAGGGTGAGTAAAGATCAGTGAAGCCTGAGTGCCCCTATTGAGAAGCCCCTAAAACTCCACATATAAGCTGTAAACAGCATTTTTAGTTTTACAAAGCAATTGGGAAACAGCTAGACATCAAACTAAGGATCTGTTCTTTTTTCCTTTCCATTCCAAATTTCTGGCAATATGTTAATGTAAACTATTTAGTGTAGTATTTCTCCCTTTTTATACTCACCTTGGTCAGCAATTATAAAGTCTAGATCTTTGTACAATCTATCAAATAAAGATCTGTGATGTTAAGACAGCTTCTAAAAATAGAAAATTCGTCTGGGACCTGTAGAAGCAACTGCTGTGGTTTTTTATAATATTTTTGCCAAATTAACTAGTCTAAGTAGTCAAGTATTCAGTTGTTAAAATAAAAAGCAAATGGAGACCAGCCTTGAACATTCCCTGAGCAGACAAAACCAGTTGAGTCATACAAACAAAATTAAATTTTATTTTGTAAGGCTAACTTGACCTCAGTCATTTCTTGTTTATGCCTCTAGAAATCTTAAGTAAAACTTCAACTGTTTCCCAAAGTTGATATGAGGTCACCACTAACCAATTCCCTATCATTTAAGAAAATCCTAATATTATAACCAGTCACTAGGAAGAATAAACAGTCACTGCCTTCTCACTATGTAAAACTGCTTTGTAACAATATACCCTTGAACCTCATTCCATATTTTGGTTTGCATGCTATTTGAGAACATCATTTTTGTGTGTGCACAATAAACTTTTATGAACTTTTACTACTTTGGTGATTCACTGGTTTTACTTTGCTGACTTTTGAACTTCTGACACACTAAATTTGATTTAACACAAAGTAAAGATAACAATAATATATTTCTTCCATATGCTTTTTATTTCCCTCTGATCTGTTCTCTCTCTTAATCACTTTCTCTCTTCTTCTTTCTTTGTTTTTCTCATTTTTTCTGTTATTTTATCTCTTAGTCTCTTGTTCTCTTTCAAATTTTCTATCTTTATTTGTTCCTAATTTATGTCTCTCTCTGTGTGTCACCCCCACCCTACCTCCTGCCGTCTCTCCCCCTAGGAAAATATTCTCAAATCTGTTCACACCCTCAGGCAATATTCCATGCCCTCAGCTAAGACATCTCATTTAAGACATTTTACATTATCCTTGGTTATTTCACATTGTAAACAAAAGGAATTCCCAATTCTAGTAGGAAAATAGCAGTTACTTAAATTGGAATATTTCCACACATCCTCCTCCAGATGACAAAGAAAAGAAAACCATCCATGCCTCAGACCTACAATATGACTAGGAAACAAAATATTGCAAAATTGAGTTTACATGCAAGTAGTGAAATGCACAGCTTACAGCCATACAGCCAGCTATGGAGCTCTTGTCAGAACCAAATATTCCACAGAAACTCAGTGAAGAGGAGAACGTAGGCCAGCACTGAGCAGTAGGGATGCAAAAAATAGGGGAAATATTGAGACCAAATCTGATCCCTGGAGGAATCAAAAGGAAGGTGAAAGAGGTTTTGCAAGAGACCAGAGGTTTCAGTCTCCAGTTTCCGGAAGGATTTTCTTCACGAAAAGTTCATGGAAGGGTAAAAGCACATCAAGATTAAAAGAAAACTACCTCTATGGTAATTAATTGACTCAGACAATGGATGTTAAAACCACTAGGTTGAAAGGATGGTTACACAGTTTCAAAGTATTTCCCTATAACTTAAGTGTTAACTAAACAAGGGAAAAGTGTGTTTACAGTGTGGAAATCTGGTGGGTATCATGTTAACCAAGTGATCAATGTTTTGATGACCAATAATGGGAAAAAAGGAAGGTGATCTGATGCTCTGAGAAGGACACAGTGTCACTTTTGTGGTATTCCTGCCAAAAATGCTTGACAGGAATCTAATCCTGACAAAATAATCAGACAAATACAAACTGAGAAACACTTTCCATAACGTTTGGCCTGTTTTCTTAAAAAAAAATAATAAAGTCAAGAAAAATAAAGAAACTGTTCCACATTAAGGAAGACTTAAGAGACAAAAAATAAATGCAACTCATGGCCCTCGTTTGGATCTTGGGTCAGAAAGAGAAAGAAAAACTATATCTTTTCTGTGAGGACACTTGTGAAAATCTGAATATGGATTATATTTGATAATATTTTTTCTCAATGTTAAATTTGTTGAATTTGATAACTGTATTTGGGTCAGGAAATTCAGATCTAACACAAGGTAAAAAATAACAGTAGTATTTTTCTCCCATATGCTCTTTTAATTGTCCTCCTTATTCTAAGTTTTAGAGATGAAGGGCTATGATTCCTGCCAGTTACTTCAGCTGACTCACAAAATAATAACAATTAACAAATTGTAGTCTAGATGAAGGGTATATGGCTCTTCAATGTATTACTCTTGAGAGTTTTATGGATTTAGCATTTTTAAAAATTAGAAGTTAAAAAAAGAGCACAAGTCTGCTCTCATATGAATGTGTGTTAGTTATACCTATTTCCGTTAGAAAAAAAGTTAAATCACTCTTTACAAATAAGGCCAATATAGTTTTGTATATATCTTGTTTATGTTTATCTGAGTAAGAGCTTTAGTATTGCTTACATCTAGAGGTGGAATATAGGTAGACAGACAGAGAGACAGACACAGAGAGAGAGAGAATTGTACAGCATTGTTGCCTTTGTTACTGCCTTTGTTACATTATCCTTGGTTATTTCACATTGTAAACAAAAGGAATTCCCAATTCTAGTAGGAAAATAGCAGTTACTTAAATTGGAATATTTCCACACATCCTCCTCCAGATGATAAAGAAAAGAAAGAATCTATTACTGTTTAACTTGAAAAGGAGAATAAAGACATGCTCCATTTATGTTACAAGGAAAGGACACAACTGAATAAAATACAAACTAATCAAAGATATGACATGAGAGAAATTTCTTTAGGCAAATACAATTCTAAATGTATAGATATAAAAAGTTCATTACATTCTAGAGTGAATCAATAAAAATAAATACATATAGAAAAACCTTGGAACTCTTTTTTTTGTGTGTGGCTTTGAACCACCAATATATTTTCATTCAAATGCTCCATTTTCCTAAAACCAGTCTATGTACAAATTAGCTCCAGAAAGTGGAAGATTCTTGCATTTGAAATTTTGGGTTCCAGGGAAGTGAGCACCTGGGAGTTCTTGCCTGGATGGTGCTTCGTAGTCATAAGAAGGAGCAATTCTGGTGAATTTCCCCAGTGACTGGGGTTGTTGGTTATAAGCAACATAAAGCTATTCAAACCAGGTTAAGTAAAGAGGTGGCTTAACTAGAGGTATACATGGCGGGACATTATGCCAGGCCTCATGAGGAGGCAAGAGCTGGAAATGCCCAGGAATCAAGGGGGCTTCATTTTCCACCTTGGAACTCTTGTTCTTAACATCATCTATACAATCCTCTTCTTAGAGAAAAGCAGAAAATGTCACACAATGAGCTATGAGTATAAATGGGATTGTTTTTTTCATATTTTGACTAGCTTTCACATAACAATGGAGGAGGAATTATCCTCTCTACAAGCCTTCTGAATATGCCACACTGAAAATAGCTCAGACAAATAAAATTCTATCCCAAATATCCTTGCCTCAAGTATACATTTTATAAGATGATAATTCTGAGAGCCAGAAAATTGTCCTTTGTATGTAATATACAGTCTTCATTATGTAGTTTTATTTAGCTCTAATTTCTATTCTATCTTTGGTTAAGACAAATGACAACTGATGATATATGTGAAGACTTCTTGAGGCTCCCTTTAGCTTTCTAGTTCCAGGTTTTTAATCTTTCCTCACGTGTCTCTTTCTCCAAAACTTTATGCACTGTTGGAGTATTTTGAGACAAATTAAACAGTTGCCTCCCCGTAGCTACTCCCCGTAATAATAAAAGACTGATAAAAATCCTTGTTAATCTTTAACAGGGAATTTTTTTTTAACATCATAACTTTACATGAGCTCAAATAAAAATTTAAAAAAAGTTAATTGGTTAAAATTCGAAGACTAAAAGGATCTCTTAGCCTCAAATTATAGATTAGAGATGGAGGTTGCCCTGACAATACAGAAACAGGATATCCATTTCTTTCATTTTTTTTAAAGGATTTGTTCAGAAAAAAAGAACTTAAGAGCCATATGTATATCCTTCTCATTCTTTTATCACTTTCTGCTTTGGATTCTTATCAGATGAATGTAACTTCATCTCCCTTCAATATGCAGCCTTTTCCAATGATTCAAGGTAAGCGGACAGTAAAAATCATAAAGCTAAAAGAATAAGACACCATTTCATTTACGACCCTCACTAGATTTATTTTACCCAAATTTCCTGTAGAATTTTCATAAGGGCCTTTGACAGAAATACAAAACCCTTAGGAGAGCCATATTGCTTTTCTAAATCTCCACCATGGTATTCATAAACAGTTTTCATACCTGAGTATAGAATATTTACCGTCTATTGTTTTCCAGTTTTCAAGTTAAAATTTAATTACCACAACAACTTAAGTTTGTATTTCTGTTTTTTCCCTCTATTCTTGCACAGAAAGAGTCTGTGTTTCACAGAATCCTGGTAATTTAAGAAGATGAATATGCACAACTAATTAAGAGAGACCACCAATTAACATAAATATTTTTCAGAACAGTAGTTTTTTTTTATTGCTTTACTGAGATATATAATTGATACACAATAAACTGCACATTTATAAAATTTGATATATCTTCACATATGTATATATAAGCAGATATATACTTATCTTGTTTGTTTCCTATTTCTCATGGATCACTATCCTTTATTTCCTGATACCCAATGTCTTGAAATCATTGCTTCATGTATTTTATCCAGTTTTTTAGTGGTTTCAAGTAGGAAGGTATATCTGATCCCTGTTACTGTCTTTTGGCAGGGCTTGAAACTGTTCTTTCTTCCTGTTATTTCCTGTCTTGGAAAGGACCTCAGGAAAAAAAACATTTTTTTTTTTCCTGACCAGGTGGCTTGATGGTGAGTAGGTAGCTGGGTGAAGTGCCTGACCAGTGCTCACAATTCCCACCCTTTATCCCTCATGCAGGCTGTAAAGATACACAATGTCTTGCATGATGGAGGCTGCTGTGAGGATGCTAGGACGTGTTTATTAGTACTTTAAGAATAACAGTTTGGAGAACACTGCCTTAAGCCACTTTGTGCAGATAAAAATCAGAGACAAGTGTATGGATGCTGCACTGAGGCATAATTAATTTTAAATGCTAGTTTGTTCATTTCCTAAGTGTTTACTTTGATAAATCAATCGGGAGTTTCTCTGGAATATAAACTTAAGGAAAACCCTGAGGAACTAAATCTTTGAAAGAGATTTAAAAAAAATTTTTTTTGGATATGGACCATTTTTAGTCTTTATTGAATTTGTTACAGTATTGCTTCTGTTTTTATGTTTTGGTTTTTGGGCTGTGAGGCATGTGGGATCTTAGCTCCCTGACCAGGGATTGAACCCGCACCTGCTGCATTGGAAGAAGTCTTAACCACTGGACTGCCAGGGACCTCCCAAGATTTAAAATCTTCCAAAAATATCTCTTGGGGGCTTTCCTGGTGGCGCAGTGGTTGAGAGTCCACCTGCTGATGCAGGGCACACACGGGTTTGTGCCCCGCACTGGGAAGATCCCACATGTCGTGGAGCAGCTGGGCCCGTGAGCCATGGCCGCTGGGCCTGCGCGTCCAGAGCCTGTGCTCCGCAACGGGAGAGGCCACAACAGTGAGAGGACCGCGTACCACACACACAAAAAATATATATACATATATCTTGGTGTCAAGGGTCTCACAAGTGAGCCTGTTCCTCTACCGTAGATAAAAGATAACAGAATTTGGAGTTTTCATCATGTGTTTGTGGATGCAATCTTTTCCTATAACATCATTCTCTCAGAGGATTTTGTGCACAGTATTAAAGTTTTTCTCTTAGAAAGCATTAAGGAATTAATAATTAAAATGGCACTTGTCAAGAACCAATGAAAAGCAATTTTAAAAGGTTGGATTATTGTCTTGGGACCAAAGAGTCTAAGTAGTGAGGAGCTCTATGCATGTTACATGTAACTAACTTTAATGTGTTATTTTTATTATTATTATTTTTTTTTTGCGGTACGCGGGCCTCTCACTGTTGCAGCCTCTCCCGTTGTGGAGCACGGGCTCCGGACGCGCAGGCTCAGCGGCCATGGCTCACGGGCCCAGCTGCACTGCAGCTTCTGGGATCTTCCCGGACCGGGGCACAAACCCATGTCCCCTGCATCGGCGGGCGGACTCTTTAACACTGCGCCACCAGGGAAGCCCTAATGTGTTATTTTTAATGATGTAATAGGAAGTATAAGACCCTCCATGTGATTTCTATTGTATTTGTGAAGAACCAATAAGCCAGTGAAGGCCAGTGTTTTTTTGTAATTATACCATTATTAATGCATATAACATAAGTTCTTATTGTTTTCAAAATCCTGTAATCTTTTAGTTTTAGACATACATTTGGTAAATATCAAAGCCCAATTGGAGGCTGTTTTTTTGTTTTTTCACTTTTTTTTAAAACAAAAAAAAAGTACAAGAGGGACTTACTAATAGATTCTTTCCATGTGCTGCTACCCAAATATTACTAAATGAGATAATTTAAACAGTAAGTTCCATCTCAGTTGATGGCATATATTCCCAGCCTCTCAGGATAATTTAATATTATTGAAAATGATTTACTCCTAAAAAACTACCGTTCTCCCTTGGTTTCCTTGATACCATAACATTTTCCTTTTGGATTGTTTTGTCTAATTTGACAGGTACTCTACTATGCCCACATGTTAAATGCTAAATTTTTTATGAACTTCATTCTGAATGATGATCTTTGTGTACTCCATATTCTCTTGGCTTAAAATGCAACTCTCAACTCCAAAATATATCCTGCAAATGAGACTCTCTGTTTAAAAAATTTAATTTCTTCCATCTCATCTTCTATAAAATCTGATCATTCCACCTTTTTTTTTGCCTAAATATTTTCAGTGGCTCCCCATTACTCTTAGAATTAAATCCAAAAATTTTGCATCACTTATTTATTTCCACATAACAAATAATCCCAAATTTAGAGGCTCAAAAAATGACTTTATATATCATAATTCTGATAGCCGACTGAGTGGTTTTTCTAATGATCTTATTTGCTCTCATTCATGCAGCTGGGAGAGAAAGTCCAAACTAGTCTTCCTCATGTGTCTGCGGCTATGGTGCTGGCTGTCAGCAGGGGTGCCTGCCTTCTTCCCCATGTTGGCCTCTCACCTACCAACTGCAGTATGGACACAGGGAGACATGATACATTGGGAGCCATTATTATAACTTTCTATACTATCCTTAATTGCGATAGTATAGGTTGTTAAAACCAATAAATTACTCAATTTCAATGGCATAATAAAATAAAAATTATGCAACTACTTAGTGGGGAACTTAGGGTTAAACTGAGGTAGTCTAACACCGAAACTAAGTTTTTCTTTCTAAGGAATTCCTTATCTAACTCCTATCTGGCTGGCACCAACCCATTCAGCAGCACAAGGCCAGTTGCCTAGATTTCTCCCTTGATTAGCCGAAGTAGGTGACTAGCAAATGTTCCTGGTTTTGTTTCTTGGGGTTGGAGAAAACTATAGCTCGGTTATTATGAACTATATAAGATAAAAATTAGTTGAATTCATTTTATACTGTCAGATAAAGTAAATTAGTGCTTTGTTGATAACCCAGGTCTTCAATAAGAGAAAGGTATACATTTATAGAGCTAATAATGCTAATTCAAATTAACAAAGTGAATATCAACTCATTTAAAAAATATTCTTCCTGGGACTTCCCTGGTGGTCCAGTGGTAAAGAATCGCCTTCCAATGCTAGGGATGTGGGTTTGATCCCTGGTAAGAGAACAAAGATCCCACTTGCCACAGGGCAACCTAAGTCCGCGTGCCACAACTACTGAGTCCGTGTGCCTCAACTAGAGAGCCTGTGTGCTGCAAACTACAGAGCCCATGTGCTCTGGAGCCCATGCACTACAACCAGAAAGAAAAAACCCGCATGCCACAACTAGAGAGAAACCTGCGCGCCACAGCGAAAGATCCCGCACGCCGCAATGAAGATCCCATGTGCTGCAACTAAGACCCGACACAGCCAAGAATAAAATAAATAAGTGAATTTTTAAAAATTCATCTAAATTGTACTATATATCAATCCTATATTCCTTTAAAAAAATATTCTTCCTCATTTTGTCTACTAAAATGGCCTAGAAACGATGTCACCATAATATGCAACCTTGACAATCAAATGATTTAAAACATTTTCCCACTTTTTTGCTAAAAGGAATCATGTCTAGGGCATGGCTGAACTTGGAGCATTTGAACTATCTGATTGATGGAAAATAACATTTTCCAAGATCTATGAAACGTAAGCACAAAAGGGTCTCCTTAGGCAGACATCTGTGATAATCTGAATACTCAAAGCAGAATAGTAACAGTTGTTGATTAAATATATAAAGCCTATAAGGTGCCATGAGTCCATAAAAAGGCACAAAAGAGAAAAGTGAATAAAATAGAATGAAGTATTATTGAGTCTTGTTACTCATTTATTATATTGATGGAGACTATAGAAATTAGTAAATATTAAAGAAGTTATAAAAGTCACATAATAATGCCATGACTTTAATGTAGTTATGTATACTGAGAAACCCAATATCAAGAAGAAGACAGTTATATTTGCCAATAGCATTAAAATAGGATGAAAACTTTTACAACAGAAATGGCAAATAAAGAGTCAGTATTATCAAGGGTTCATGAGCAACCAATCCATAAAGGAAGACAACTGTCTAATGAGTAATTGAAAATATATTCAATCTCATGGAAATAAAAACAGGTAAACGATTTTATTTTTCATTTATTAAATTATCAGGCCTTTTAAGGCTTTTGTTAGATTAGGTCACACTCTCGTTCACCTCCACTTCACCTAAGAGTTTTAAATGTGCTTTAAGGCCCTTTCTACTTGGCAAGTCAAAGTTTGACTTTTTCTGCCTCTAGCAACATAGGACTATTAAAAATTCAGCATAAGGGTCACTTCCATGTTCTGCCTTTCTGACACATGGACCCTGGCCCCTTAATACCTGGCTGCCTCTCAGCTCTCTGCTTTCTTCAGCCAGACGTTTTTTTAGTAATTCATATGGTTTTATTGTGTTTTGGGTAGATGTATCAGTATGCTATAATTAGCCCATCACAGCCAGAAGAACAATAAATGATTTTTACAATTTTTTCTTGTAGTTGACTTCTAATATGCTACTAAAAAACCAATGGATCACTGAAGAAATCAAAAAGGAAATAAAAAAATACCCAGAGACAAATGAAAACAAAAGCATGATGATCCAAAACTTATGGGATGTAGAAAAAGCAGTTCTAAGAGGGAAGTTTATAGCTATACAATCTTACCTCAAAAAACAAGAATAATCTCAAATAAACAACCCAACCTTATACCTAAAGCAACTAGAGAAAGAAGAACAAACAAAATCCAGTTAGTAGAAGGAAAGAAATCATAAAGAAAAGAGCAGAAATAAATGAAATAAAGATGAAGAAAACAATAGAAAGATAAATGAAACTAAAAGTTGGTTCTTTGAAAAGATAAAATTGATAAACCTTTAGCCAGACTCATCTAAAAAAAACAAAAGAACAAAAAACGAGGGCTCAAATCAATAAAATAAGAAATGTAAAAGGAGAAGTTACAATGGATACCACAGAAATACAAAGGATCATAAGAGACTACAAGCAACTATATGCCAATAAAATGGACAACCTAGAAGAAATGGACAAATTCTTAGAAAGGTGCAATCTCCCAAGGCTGAACCAGGAAGAAATAGAAAATATGAACAAACCAATTACAAGTACTGAAATTGAAAATGTGATTAAACAACTCCCAGCAAACAAAAGTCTAGGACCAGATGGCTTCACAGGCAAATTCTAAGATTTACACAAGAGTTAACACCTATCCTTCTCAAACTCTTCCAAAAAACTGCAGAGGAAATAATACTCCAAAACTCATTCTATGAGGCCACCATCACCCTGATACCAAAACCAGACAAAGATACCACAAAAAAAGAAAATTACAGGTCAATGTCACTGATGAATATAGATGCAAAAATCCTCAACAAAATACTAGCCAACCGAATCCAACAAAACATTAAAAGGATCATACACCATGAGCAAGTCAGATTTATCCCAGGGATGCAAGGATTCTTCAATATATGCAAATCAATCAATGTGATACACCATATTAACAAATTGAAGAATAAAAACCATATGATCATCTCAATAGATGTAGAAAAAGCTTTTGACAAAATTCAACACCAATTTATGATAAAAACTCTCCAGTAAGTGGGCATAGGGGGAACCTACCTCAACACGATAAAGGCCATATATGACAAACCCACAGCTAACATCATACTCAACTGTGAAAAGCTAGCTAAAAGCATTTCCTCTAACATCAGGAATAAAACAAGGATGTCCACTCTTGCCACTTTTATTCAACATAGTTTTGGCAGTCCTAGCCACAGCAATCAGGGAAGAAAAAGAAATAAAAGGAATCCAAATTGGAAAGGAAGAAGTAAAACTGTCACTGTTTCCAAATGACATGATACTATACATAGAAAATCCTAAAGATGCCACCAGAAAACTACTAGAGCTCATCAGTGAATTCGGTGAAGTTGTAGGATACAAAGTTGATACACAGAAATCTCCTACATTCCTATACACTAACAATGAAGGATCAGAAAGAGAATTTAAAGAAACAACCCCATTTACCATCACATCAAAAATAAAATACCTGGGAATAAACCTACCTAATGAAGCAAAACACCTGTACTCTGGAAACTGTAAGATGCTGATGAAAGAAACTGAAGATGACACAAACAGATGGAAAGAAATACCATATTCTTGGACTGAAAGAATCAATATTGTCAAAATGGCTATACTACCCAAGGCAATCTAGAGATTCAGTGCAATCCCTATCAAATTACCAATGGCATCTTTCACAGAAATAGAACAAAAAAATTCTTAAAATTTGTATGGAGACACAAAAGACCCCAAATAGCCAAAGCAATCTTGAGAAAGAAAAATGGAGCTGGAGGAATCAGGTTCCTTGACTTCAGACTACACTAAAAAGCTACAGTTATCAAAACAGCATGGTAGTGGCACAAAAACAGAAATATAGATCAATGGAACAGAATAGAAAGCCTAGAGATAAGCCTATGCACCTATGGTCAATTAATCTATGTGAAAGGAGGCAAGAATATACAACAGAGGAAAGACAGTCTCTTCAATAATTGATGCTGGGAAAACTGGACAGCTACATGTAAAAGAATGAAATTAGAACACTCCCTAACACCATATACAAAAATAAATTCCAGATGGATTAAAGACCTAAATGTAAGACTAGATACTATAAAACTCTTAGAGGAAAACATAGGCAGAACACTCTTTGACATAAATGACAGCAATATCTTTTCCGAGCAGTCTCCTAGAGTAATGGAAATAAAAACAAAAATAAACAAATGGGACCTAATGAAACTCAAAAGCGTTTGCACAGCAAAAGAAACCATAAACAAAATGAAAATATAACCCACAGAATGGGAGAAAATATTTTCAAATGATGCAACCAGCAAGGAGTCTCCAAAATTTACCAACAGCCCATGTGGCTCACTATCAAAAAAACAAACAGCCCAATCAAAAAACGGGCAGAAGATCTAAACAGACATTTCTCCAAAGAAGACATACAGATGGCCAAGAGACACACGAAAATATGCTCAACATCACTGATTATTAGAGAAATGCAAATAAAAACTGCAATGAGATATCACCACACCGGTCAGAAAGGCCATCATCAAAATGTCTACAAATAGTAAATGCTGGAGAGGGTGTGGAGAAAAGGGAACCCTCCTACGCTGTTGGTGGGAATGTAAATTGGTACAGCCACTATGGAGAACAGCATGGAGATTCCTTAAGAAACTATAAACAGAGCTACCATATGATCCAGCATTCCCACTCCTGGGCATATATCTGGAGAAAAATATAGTTTG
This sequence comes from Stenella coeruleoalba, assembly GCF_951394435.1. NCBI lineage: Eukaryota > Metazoa > Chordata > Mammalia > Artiodactyla > Delphinidae > Stenella > Stenella coeruleoalba. The sequence goes on from NC_137155.1 coordinate 42,534,966, forward strand.
AAAGGATATGTGTACCCCAATGTTCATCACAGTGCTGTTTACAATAGTCAAGACATGGAAGCAACCTAAATGTCCACTGACTGAGGAATGGATAAAGAAGATGTGGTATATATATATATACAATGGAATATCACTCAGCCATAAAAAAGAACGAAATAATGCCATTTGCAGAAACATGGATGGACCTAGAGATTATCATACTATGTGAAGTCAGACAGAGAAAGACAAATATCATGTGCTATAGCTTATATGCCAAATATAAAAAAAAAAAGATACAAATGAACTTAGTTACAAAACAGAAACAGACTCAATGACTAATTTACGGTTACCGGGGGAAAGGGTGGTGGGCACGGATAGATTGGGAGTATGGGACTGACATGTACAGACTGCTATATTTAAAATAGATAACCAACAAGGACCTACTGTATAGCACAGGGAACTCTGCTCAATACTCTATAGTAACGCAAAAGTGAAAAGAATTTGAAAAAGAATAGATACATGTATGTGTATAACTGAATCACTTTGCTGTACACCTGAAACTAACACAACATTGTTAACTAACTATATGCCAAAAGAAAAATAAAAATACCAGAAAAAAATGAATGACATATTTTTGTAAATGTTACAGATTATTCAGCTATTGTTTTTCAGTATTTTTCTCCTATGTTAATGAATAAAATGACACTATAAACATTTTTTTTTCATACTGTATTTATTTATCCAGTTTCAACGTCCTGGTGTAAATTCTTCTGAGGTGAGAGAAACCTTCTGTTTGTCATGTTTCCAGGCCTCACAACCCAAGGAGCATCCTATTCTGCACTCAGTTCTGACTGTGGTGGTGGGACATCAACAGTTGTGCTGCTATAACCACCCTGGCTGACACCACACTCGGTGCCTCAGTGGACAGGGTCCATGGAACTCTTTCTTCAGCATCTGTGGACTGTCCCTCTGCTGTCATTTCTGAATTAGCTATGACCAGGATTGGAGGAACAACTTCCACTACTTGTATATTGTCTGTCTTGTTGGTTATCTTCTTCTGAAGACGAAGAAGTTGTATCTGTACAGAATATAAACTTTTCTTTTAAAGCTGGAATGTAGTTCTTCTGATAATACTATCAATATAGTTTATTTCCTGATAGGATGGGCTATGCTTACTTAGATTCAGCTTGTATGCTATTATTTTTCAATGTCTGGGAGAAAGAAAAGCCCTTTCTTCGCTCATTATCTGAAGGTCTCATGTGCCTATCACTTACTTGATTGGTGGTTTGGGCATTGGTTATATGAAGAGATATTGACCCAGATTCTTAATTTTGTTCACAGTGGCAGAGACATTTACAATATCTTTGATTCTTTTTGTGTTTACACATTTTCCACTGAACTCACTAGAAGTTTAAATGTCTTATGAACTACTCGTTTCTAGGCTTCCATAGCCATAGGAAGCACTCATGTGAACCACCTCTAAGAGACGCTGGAAATTTTTCCTGGTAATTCTGTTACCTTTGTTATTATTGTTCATATTTTTGTGATGATAACAGAATATCCTCCTTCAATGGACTTTATAGACTTTGTGTGAACCCATAACGAAAGAAATCTTCTGGCTCCGTGAGTTTGCAAAGTTGGATCAACTGGAACTTAGTATGATACAATCTCCATTTGAATTCAAAATCTATGGATGAGTGTTCAAAAGGAGGCTGCCCTAAAAACATCAATACTTCTTGGTTGTATTGCAACAATCAGGGAACTATCTTTGGGTGCAAATACATGAATGATATTTTGTCCAGATCCTGAGGGAGGTCATCCAGTAAAGACATCACTCTTTTATTTACTCAAGAAAAACACCTCCTGGGGTGTGTGTTGTGTTAAACATTGTTTTATCCACTACTATTTGAGGAGCTTCATAGCCAGAGTGAATCTTCTTAACCAGCGTGAAACAGCAAAATTCAGACTCTGCTTGGGCAGAGCTGTGTAAATAGATCAAGAAGGAAAAAATCCAGAGTATGTAATGATATATCTCTTGCTCTCTGTCTTCACCTCCATGGATCATGTAGAAACAGAATTTCACAGGAACAGATTTATACTGTGAAGAATGCTTTCTGAGTACAAATGTTCCAGAAAGGAAGCTGGGTCTGGGCATTGTGTGAATAGAATACTCTTACATGTTGAGGGCAAACATTTCAACAAAATGAGGAGATACAAGAAAGCTTTTTTGCCCCTACAATTCTGAATTGAAATGTGTGCTCAGAAATGTAAACTAAATTTCCAGATAGAAATGAAAAACTGGTATAAAAGTATCTATGTTCTTGAAAGTATATTCTGAATCAATAGGGTCTAGGAACTGAGACTGCACACATATGCATGAGATGCTACATTTTTCAAATATGGCCAGTCTCACTGCTTGTACACTGTGCACACAGTGAAGGACTTTGTTGAAGGTCACATAAAGTGTGTGGTTTACTGTGTTTCTATGATGAGTCTGTTTTCATTTCCTGGACCACCATCGTAAGAAACATTTTCAGTTATGTTCTTTATTCTGGTACCCTATGGTTATTTTCTTCATTTTCCCGATCTTCTCATTCTAAGTTGTCTGATTCTCCCTCTAAAATTTTCCAAAAGCTATCGCTACTCTCTACATATTTAATCAGCTGTTTATGTTTCTGACTCTGTCTTTCTTTCTTTCTCTTTCTTTCTTCCTTCCTTGCTTTCCTCCCTCCCTCCCTCCCTCTCTCTCTCTCTTTCTTTCTATATGGAACTCACGTGGACCAACCATCTGCATCCAGAATCCCATCTACACCTGCTGTGGTTAGGGCACGCCCTGTCTCTTCTTCTAGGTGGAGTTCTAACCCATCCCAGAAGACCTCTTGTGGGCTAAGGGATGAGGGTGTCCACAGCAGGAGTGGGGGGCCATAACTGGATGGTGGTGTCCACAGCAGGATTAGAGGGTCCATGGTGGGCTGTAGTCCATGCTGCAGGCAGGAGGGCTCCCACCCATCTTATCTGTCCACATGTCATGGTCGTAGGCCTGCACACACTGTATCTCGTGGCTCTAGATGGCTGAGGCTGGGGTTCAAGGGCCCACAGCATCTCCTGCTTCTCAGCTCATCCCAGCGCTGCCCACAGGTGAGTCTCTGACTCCATATTTCATCAGATTCTTTTTCAAGGGACAAAATATCACTGGACTGTGTTCCATTAAGTTTATGAGGTTCATTTCTACTGGAGTCATTGTCATGAGATTTAATGATGGGTGTTTACAGATCTTCACAATTGCCTATCTTTTGCTCTGCAGCCCTCTCTTCTGTTGTTTGCTTCTTTTAAAATTTTAGAATCTGTGACATTTATTTATTTCTTACTTTGGCACATGATATATTAGAGAAAATTATCACACACTGAAAATTAATTATCTACACTCCTCGAGTTATATTTATCTTCTATATTGCCATGAAAACTTCTTAGATATTTCTACTCATAGCAGGTACAGTTGGCCACTGCTATCTGACTTCCCCCAGCTATGGGATTGCGCACTGCACCTAACTCTGTGGGCAAAGCAAAGGGACCTTGGTATTAAAATATGCTACAGCAGTAAAATATACTATTTCAGTAGTTCATATGAATGATGCAAGTTATGTTGATTAGGATTATAACTACGCTGAGTAAAAAGTGATTGGGTTATAAGGATATCCAGAAAACACAACTGACAGAATTTAATGAGAGATTGGATTTGGAGTATAAGGGAAAGTAAAGAGACAGAGATGCCTAAAGGTTTTTGGCCTGAACAATTGACAGAATAAAGTTACTATTTCAGAGATAGGCAGACTGCAGGAAGAGGAGGCTTGGAGGTGGAGACCAGGAGTTTCACACTGGAGATTTAACTTTGAGATGCTTACAGTCCTTTCAATAAGAGGACATTACAGCTACTCTCTTTTCTGAATATTGGTAAAATACAATTCAGTAAATCTGTCTATGAGTAGATTACTCAGTAGGTATAGGGAAGATATTGATAGTCATGACCTTGAAGTGTAATTAATTACATTGGGAAAGACCCCTTTAAAGATGGTTTTGATTGACTATTAGTTACCCTTCATTTTGTTTTTCTTCTTTGAAATTTAAACTCATTTAAATCATGTGACATGTGACAGTCTTAAAGCATGTAAAGAAAATACTTATAAAATTGTATCCATTTATTCCTTTCAATATGAGCATGGAGAGACTGTTGAAATGATAGTCAAAAAAATGTCAGTAACAATCATATCCTAGTGGTAGAAATATATGTTATTTTTTTATGTATTTACTTTTATGTATTTTATTTTTAAATACTTTTTTGTATTTTTTGTAATCATTTTTTTACAATGAAAATATGTTGCTTCTTACAATAGTGCTACATATACTAAAATATGAAGGAAAAAGTAAAATTGTTGAAACACTTTAAGTAGAAGTTGTAATGTCTCCAGGGAGATATGACTTGAGCAAAAGAGAGAGGCTGGATGATCACCAAACATGCAGCATCCAGGCTCCATGCCTTCTCTCTTGGAGACACAACCTAGGTAGCAAGTAAGCTCTGAGAACAGTCATAGCCTTCAAGAGAAGAGAACTTTCAAAATAATTATAATAACCTTTCCAGTTGTCCACATAGAAAAAAAATATAGCCATAACAACAGAATAACCCAGACCAAAGAATTAGGGCCAATTTAGAATAATGTCAACATTTAATAATTAATTACAAAAGAGACTGAGAAGCAGCTCGTAAGATATAGGAAAAACTATGAAATTTTGCTCTTTGTGAAGGCAAAGGGAGAGAATTTTAAAAAGCAGAGTGAAAAACTTCTATGCAATGTGGGGGGCTGGTGCTTTTCCAAATGAATAGAGATCCTGGATAAACATAAAAAACAGACAAAAAAGAGTAACAAACTGAAATTCCCAAGTGCCAGAGGCAACACAAAGACCAAGCAGTGAGCAGTATTTATTAAAAAATGGCTCACAGTATACCCAATCTGATGGTCTTAAAACTGGATGCTAATGCAACTAGGGACTATCATACTAAGTGAAGTAAGTCAGAAAAAGAAAGACAAATACCATATGATATCACTTAGATGTGGAATCTAAAAATATGGCACAAATGAACCTATCAACAAAACAGAAACAGACTCACAGGCATGGAGATCAGACTTGTGGTTGGCCAAGGGGGAGAGGGGAGGGAGGGGGTGGACTGGGAGTTCGGGGTTGGTAGATGCAAACTATTACATTTAGAATTGATAAACACCAAGGTCCTACTGTATAGCACAGGGAACTATATCCAATCTCCTGGGATAAACCATAATGGAAAAGAATATTTAAAAAAAGAATGTCTGTATGTGTATAACTGAGTCACTCTGCTGTACAGCAGAGATTGGCACAGCATTGTAAATCAATTATCCTTCAATAAACAAACACAAAACTGGATGCTAGCACTGAAATGTCTGTGTAGGGTGATATGTCTGGCCTTTGCAAGTCACAAGCTGGAACTTAGCTTTCTGCCTAAAATTGGCATCCACGAAGGGCTACCTAGCTTGTTCAATGAGCTAGAAAACACAACATCCACTAGTCCAAGGAAGCAATTAGTAAACTAAAAATCTACTTCAAATATTTTCAGTGTATAATTTTATATACAGCTAAACTATCATTTAAGGATGAGGGTGAAATTATATGCTGACATACAAAATGTCCTTGTCATTGGAAACATGTACTGTTTATTTACTTGTTAGTATTAAGATTTTCTCTCTGTGCTTTGCCACTTTATATCAGATATATATTTGCTTTTTGCTTACTGTGTTTTTCCCCTTACCTATGCATATGTATGCCCAAGTCCCAAGCCTCTTCCTTTCTAGTTATAACCTACAGTTGAGAGTGAGCCAGCTATTTGTTGCAGTGTTGCTGCCACATTGTGCTGAGAAGGCAGGGTGAATGGTTCTACTGTCCCATTCAGCTGTTAGTCTCATAAACTCCCTCAGCAAGAAGCCATCATAGATTGACAGTAAAACCTTTTTAATCTTAGGATCTCGGTGCTGTGCTCCCTCTTTCCTCTCCCTGTTTCATTCTTCCACATCTCCTTCAGTTTGCAGCCTTTATGGTGGGAACTAAAGGCATCGCTGGTGAGTGCTCTTCCTCATCTCTTAGCTCCACCTCTCCTGCTGTTCTGGGAGGTTGAATGAGGACCCGGGGCACTTCCCAATCAGGGAATGACTTGCCCAACCTAGATGCTATGGCTCTAATCAAATGTCTTTATTAGAGCATTTCAAGGCTGAACATTTCTTTTAGCTGAGTCTATATATCCTTCCTGCTTTTGAGGAACTCTGTATAAGCTTCATGTTTTATCCCTATTTCCCTGTTGGGTAGATATTCTTCATGATCAGGAGATTAGATTTTGATCATTTCTTTCTCTTTGAATGTAGAGTTTGATTCTTTTTGTTTTATTCTGATTTTGTTGTATTAAATGAGGCTCAGGGGGATGGGAGTGGATTAAAAATATCATCTTCGCTCAAAGCAGGCTTTTTTCATTTGATACATTTTTGTACCCTAATTAATTTTCAAAAAGCAATATTATCTCAGCCAGTGATTCTCAAAAATTAAGTAACAGTGGAAAAAATTATTAATAGCTAGGTTTGTTCGGTGCTTATTGGGTGCCAGTCATTGTATTAACTGCTTTATCTGAATTATCTCATTTAATCCTTAAAAATTCTAATAGCATCATTATACCAATTTCACATCCATAGAAATGTAAGGTGATGTGATGATTGAGTGGAAATCTCCCTGCCAGCTGATTGCCAAACTGTGATTTGGACCTTTACAGTGTTATAGTATAGATTGTCTTCTTTATGATTCAAGGAACTATATCAAAAATTGCCTTTGGTTAGACAGACATTCTCAAATCTCAAAATAAAATTAATTAAAGTGACTTTAATTAATGCAAAGAAGACTTTTGGAGGACTAAGAGATAGATACAGCAAAATCAAACTATCCATCTCCACATCAACCCTGTGCAACCCAGTGCAACTCACTGTTAATGAGAATAGCTAATGGAGTCAGAAATGAGTGAGTCTTCACTTATATTTCAACCCTCTAGAGTTTAGAGAGGAAATTTCTAACACAAATCTGATGTTTACAAGGTTGGAAAGATTATAGTATAAATTTGCTTCTTAGGTGAGTGAGTGGAAAATTAGAAAGGATTAAGCTAAGTAAATATAACAATAAAAGACAAGGACTTTAAATTTCATTAATTCAAAATAATCCAGATTTTATAATGATTTGCATACAGGTTCTATTAAAGCTTACTGTTATTTTTAAATTATAATAATTGCTAAGCAAATTAACTTTTTAAATAAGCTTGTAGCATCTCATGATGCTCAACTTAAAGACTATTTTTTCAAGTGGTCCAATATCATGTTTTAAATTGAAATAATACTGTGCTAATTTTCTGGTCATGTTAGCTGCTATGTCAGAACCTCTACTTCTCTGTACTTCACTCTGCATTTGTTTAAATCCCTCCACGTATGTAATAGTGAAACAAACAACACTGTCTCCTTGGAAATATGTAATCCAAGGTTTATATTGACTCAGAAAATTTTAATTACAAGTGTCTTATATTCTACAATGAGATTAACATGCAATAACTCATCTTTCTGCAAGAGAACAGTCCTCATGTTATGAAGATTTTATTCGATTATCAATTCTGTTTCAGTGCAGCACAGCATAGTCTGTTATTGATGCCTAGATGGCGTCAACTGATGTATATATCAGGAAAGGAAGTCTGGGTACAGGTTTTCTGCAGGAAGGGATGATGCAGGCAAGAGGGAGGAGGATAATTTTGTAAACTTCCACTTGGTTATCTGAAACATACATTTCTGGAACCAATAATCCAGATAGGGACTTCTATTTAGATATAAATCAGAACATTTGGCTACTAGGTGCATTTGTGTCATTTATGAGCTATGGCTCCTTTGGTAAATAATTTTATCAATTAAATTTTCAGCTTTTTCATCTCCTCTAATAACCAGCAGCATCAAACTAGAAATATATATTTTAAATTTCTATAATGTTGTTAATTTGTCACTTCTTAAAAGTGAAAGCATTGATGTTTTAACTCATAAACTAGGAAAGAAGAATAATTTCATCACATAATTTCAAACTTTCATATTCAGGAAAGTTTGGGGCAACTACTAACTTTTGTAATCTGTAGCTTGCTTCATGGTGCAACTTGTTTCCAGTCTCTACCTGATAAGCAAAATGCATGTTAGCTCATTCTGCTTAGTTTTTTTTTTTTTTTTTAATCTGTCAAAGGACCACTTCATTACTAATGATTTGTGTCCTTACTAAAGTGCATTCATGCTTAGAATATTACTATAATGTATTGACAAAGGATTTTATTGCTGCCAGTGTGCTAATTGAAACTCTTTACACTACAGTTAAATAAAACAAAACTGAATAAATCCAGCATAGCAATCTGACCGGTAACACTTCCCATATATTGCTGGCCTTCAAATTCATGCAATTGAAACATAGCAGAAAGTTAGGAAATTACCTGCATAACACAGCAAAAGAAAATGTCCAATAAGTAATTTCACAACTATCCATGCTATTTTGGATGCTATTTGTGATCACTATTTGAGATTCAGATTCAAATAAAAATATAAAAGTATATGTTTTAAGATTCTGAATTTAAATATTTCTTAATATTTTGGGTCAGAGGAAGTACACATATATTGATTTAAGAGATCTTAATTGAGCATATACAGTTCAGGAGGATGTGGCAGTGAGCAAAATGTATAAAGTCTTTATTCTCATGGAGCTGATGGTATAATGAGGAGTAGAGTTATATAAACAAAGTACAGCTTCACCAGGACGGTGATAGGGGAGGACTTTGGGAGCATAGAAAGGATCACTTAATCAGACCTACTAGGAGAATAAAAGTACGGAGAAGCAACTGGCCACCAGGTCAAGAAACAAATGACCTCTAAAGAGACACCTGAAGGAGGAGTAGTAATTAAAGAGTAGAGAAGGAGGAGGAGGAAGTGGGGATAATGTTGGAAACAAAGGAATGAACACGTGTAAAGGCCCAAGAAAGCCTTGGTGAATTCAAGGACCTAACAAAGGGGAACTGAATTTAGCTTTTAATGAGTGGACACTCAAGTTGGGAGAGTTGAGTTTGGGGAAGTGAGCCTGAGCCAGACTTATATAAGTGGATATTTTTAAGGTTGGTATTTTCTAGACAAAGCAAAAGATGAAGTAGGGCCGTTATAGTAGGAAAGGTGAGCTCTAAACAGTGTGAAAATAAAAATAAATACCTAATATTTTCTCATGACTAAATCCAAAAGGACCAGAGGAAGCTTATAACAAATAGTATTAGTACAAGCGACCCACTGAAATAAGGCCAAAAGAACAAGAGCAAGGACTTGACATATATACACTACTAGGTATATAAAATAGATAACTAATGAGAACCTAGTGTACAGCACAGAGAACTCTACTCAGTGATCTGTGGTGACCTAACTGGGAAGGAAATCTAAAAAGGAGGGGATACATGTATATGTATAACTGATTCACTCTGCTGTACAGCAGAAACTAACACAACAATGTAAAACAACTACCCGCCTATAAAAAAAAAAAAAAAAAGAGCAAGGACTGAAGCTGGTTAAACCATGGTTACACTCATAAACAAAGACTAGGGTACCTCGTGAGAGACTTGCATTGGGACATTCAAATTAGCTTGAGTTTCCTAGTACCCAGGCTAACCACGGAAAGATGACTTCACTGGTCAGTAAATAGAGAACAGAGATGAGTACTGAATGCCAAGATGCACCTAGAAATATAAAGTAGAATTGAAATATTGTATTTCTGTATCTTGTAAGAATATAAGGAGGCACTGAAAAGTAGAGTGGTCTGTTTCTAGACTGAAGCTGTGATAAACAAGCAGAAATCATTTTGCTGTCCATTTCTTATGTGTCCTTGATTATAGTAAAGTGCAGTATGTGATCATATTTCTGGAAACATTTCTACTAGGAGCTAGAATAATACACTTGTATAAATTTCTAGTTGGAGAGATTTGATACTATTAATTATTGTTAACTATTTAACTATTGTTAGGTATTAGAAAACAAGTTGTATTTTTTTCTATCTTAATTTCCATTTTAAATCATACACAAGTGAATTGCCTTAAGGGATGATAAATCTCCAACAGAAAATGCCTGTTTGCAGTGGACCATTAAGAAAAAAATGGGCTAAGGATGAAGGAGCCCACCAGGTGTGAATATCACCCTCCCCTATCCTATAGCAAATTAATGCATACTAAATTGTATTTGTCAAAGTTACTATTTTTTAAAATGTTTATTTCTAAGTTAAATAAACACTGTGTTCTGAACTATGATTGAGACTATACTCACTGAGAGATCAAGAACTGTATCGATATCAGTTTGAATATAGAACCCTAATCCCACTACAGGATTTAAGAGAGGCCCTAAAATTCCATATCAACTGGGTAAAGCTGCTATTCCTCTCCCACATGCCCACCTCTGTATGGAACTTCCTGCCAAAGAGCCCACTCACAATTAGCAATTCATAATTCAAACTAACACCCACCTTCCACTAAGTGACCATTAGTACTTATTTACATGCTATTTACATGTTCACGATTTACATGCTCATTTCCTCAGTGTTGAGCAGAATTCCAAGCATTTCAAGTCACCCACTTCACTCAGAATTTTAATCCCATGTACGTACCTCTGAACATCTAGACTATTTCACTCTATCACCTCCATTTGCCCTCACCCTCCACTCTCTGTTCTCAAACTCTTCTCTGAACTGTTTCCTTTGCTTTCCCAGAATCCATTTACCCCACCATTATTTACTGAGTGAGTATGACCCATATGTAAATTTCCCTCCCGAATTCATTATTTCCCTCTCTGAGATCACTGTCTCAGTCCTTCTCTTCTCAGACCTTTATTATTACCCCCTTCTCCTTTCCCACTCTCAGGTGGTAATCTTTCTTCCTATTTCATCAAGAACATAAAATCAATCAGGTGAGAATGGAATCATTTTTCCATGTTCAAATCCAATTACTATTCGCATATGTACCTACATGTTCTTCCTTCCTCCCGTTACACTGGATGAGACTATGCCAATGGATGGCTCCTCCACTGTGTACTTGATCCATTTGCATTTCCTTCATACAAGGCTTTTGCTCTGACATATATGCTATTCTTTATATCCATCATCAATATATTCTTCTCTACTAATTCCCATTACAATATAAATATGCTGTAAGAATTCCCAACTTAAAAATAATTCTCATCTGTTTTGCCTAATTTTTTATCACTTTAATTCAATCCACAGGTCTCATATTAATCAACTATCTATAGCATTTGTATCATCTGTTTCACTTCATGAAATTTAATTTTTAGACTTCACACTCTCCTAACATTTTTCTTGATGCAATGGTCATGCCTTCTTATATACTATGCTGCCTCCTATTCTTTTCAGACCTCTTTCAGGTACTGTAATTATGAAGAGCCCCAGGAAACAGTTCTTAAGTCTCCCCTTTCCTCCATTTTCATTCTCTCCTTAAGTGATATATTTGAGTCTCATAACTTTAAATATCATTATATCCTAACTTCCCAATTTACACTTCCAGACCTGACCATTCTCTTAACCTCTAACTTACATACCCAGTTGCCTTCTGGAAATATTTTCTTGGAGACTTAACAGATACCTAAATTTAAATATCCAAAATGTTTACTCTCAGTTTAACTCCTACCCAAAATATGATTCTTCCTCAACATTTCCCCATCAACTGTGTTGCCCAAGCCAGAAACAGAGGTCATATTATTTATTCCTCAGAATTCTTTATCAGAAAGTTTTGTCAACCATAAAGTTAAAGAATGTCCTCAAATCATTTGTCACTTGGTGACTACTATTAGAGTCCAAGTCATTATCATCTCACACCTGGACCACTCATTATGTTAGCCTCTTGTTTCCTGCTTTAGAATCTATTCCCAACACAACAGATAACATTTTGTCTTCAAAATATCATATTATAAAAGATGTGAAAAACAAGAACATAGAATGATGAAAGTAAACCTTATACAATATACTCATCACTCACTTTAAAAGGAAAATATATATTTCATCAGATTTTTTTATGTTAAGGAAATAGAACAGTATAATTATGAACATCCAACAATGTAGTCTTTCCTTATTCCATTTCCCTCCATTCTCAACTGAATAAAAACTAGTTTAATACACTCTTTTAAATTATTAGATATTTATTTATGCATCCATAACACACGATAGTAATATGTATGTTTTAAAGTTCTATATAAACTATATTATACTCTATGTACCCTTTGGCAACTTGCAGTTGTTTTTTTTTTTACTTAAAAATATATCTTGGGATGAGGGGAAGATGGCGGAAGAGTAAGATGCTGAGATCACCTTCCTCCCCACAGATACACCAGAAATACATCTACACGTGGAACAACTCCTACAGAACACCTACTGAAAGCTGGCAGAAGACCTCAGACCTCCCAAAAGGCAAGAAACTCCCCACGTACCTGGGTAGGGCAAAAGAAAAAAAGAATAAACAGAGACAAAAGAATATGGACGGGACCTGCACCAGTGGGAGGGAGCTGTGAAGGAGGAAACGTTTCCACACACTAGTTTCCACACACTAGAAGCCCCTTCGCGGGCGGAGACTGCGAGTGGCGGAGGGGGGAGCTTTGGAGCAGCGGAGGGGGGCAAAGCGGAGAGATTCCCACACAGAGGATGGGTGCCGACCGGCACTCACCAGCCCGAGAAGCTTGTCTGCTCACCCCGCCGGGGCAGGCTGGGCTGGGCGCTAAGGATCGTGCTTCGGTCGGAGCGCACGGAAAGGACTCGGGTTGTTGGCGTGAACACAGCCTGAATGGGCTAGTGTACCACGGCTAGCCGGGAAGGAGTCTGGGGAAAAGTCTGGACCTGCCAAAGAGGCAAGAGACTTTTTATTCCCTCTTTGCTTCCTGGCGTGTGAGGAGAGGGGATTAAGAGCGTTGGTTAAAGGAGCTCCAGAGATGGGCGCGAGTCGCGGCTAAAAGCGTGGACCCCAGAGACGGGCATGAGACGCTAAGGCTGCTGCTGCCGCCACCAAGAAGCCTGTGTGCGAGCACAGGTCTCTCTCCACACCTCCCTTCCGGGGAGCCTGTGCAGCCCGTCACTGCCAGGGTCCCGTGATCCAGGAACAACTTCCCCGGGAGAACGCACTGCACGCCTCAGGCTGGTGCAACGTCATGCCGGCCTCTGCCGCTGCAGGCTCGCCCCGCACTCTGTGCCCCTCCCTCCCCCCTGCCTGAGTGAGGCAGAGCCTCCGAATCAGCGGCTCCTTTAACCCTGTCCTGTCTGAGCCAAGAACACATGCCCTCCAGCGACCTACACGCAGAGGCGGGGCCAAATCCAAAGCTGAGCCCCTGGGAGCTGTGAGAACAAAGAAGAGAAAGTGAAATCTCTCCCAGCAGCCTCAGAAGCAGTGGATTAAAGCTCCACAATCAACCTGATGTACCCTGCATCTGTGGAATACACGAACAGACAACGAATCATCCCAAATTAAGGAGGTGGACTTTGAGAGCAAGATGTATTATTTTTTCCCCTTTTCGTCTTTTTGTGAGTGTGTATGTGTATGCTTCTGTGTGAGATTTTGTCTGTATAGCTTTGCTTCCATCATTTGTCCAAGGGTTCTATCCATCCGTTTTTTAAATTGTTTTTCTTAATAATTATTTTTATTTTAACAACTTTATTATATTTTATCTTACTTTATTTTATTTTACTGTATATTCTTTCTTTTTGTCCTTCCTTCCCTCCTCCCTCCCTCCTTTCTTTCTTCCTTCCTTCCTTCCTTTCTTTCCTCCTTTCTTTCTACTTTTTCTCCCTTTTATTCTGAGCCGTGTGGATGAAAGGCTCTTGGTGCTGCAGCCAGGAGTCAGTGCTGTGACTCTGAGGTGGGAGAACCAACTTCAGGACACTGGTCCACAAGAGACGTCCCAGCTCCACATAATATCAAATGGCGAAAATCTCCCAGAGATCTCCATCTCAACACCAGCAGCCAGCTTCACTCAACGACCAGCAAGCTACATGGCTGGACACCCTATGCCAAACAACTAGCAAGACAGGAACACAACCCCACCCATTAGCAGAGAGGCTGCCTAAAATCATAAGTCCACAGACACCCCAAAACACACCACCAGATGTGGACCTGCCCACCAGATAAACAAGATCCAGACTCATCCATCAGAACACAGGCACTAGTCCCCTCACCAGGAAGCCTACACAACCCACTGAACCAACCTTAGCCACTGGGGACAGACACCAAAAACAACGGGAACTACGAACCTGCAGCCTGCATAAAGGAGACGCCAAACACAGTAAGATAAGCAAAATGAGAAGACAGAAAAACACAGAGCAGATGAAGGAGCAAGATAAAAACCCACCACACCTAACATATGAAGAGGAAATAGGCAGTCTACCTGAAAAAGAATTCAGAATAATGATAGTAAAGATGATCCAAAATCTTGGAAATAGAATAGACAAAATGCAAGAAACATTTAACATGGACGTAGAAGAACTAAAGATGAAACAAGCAATGATGAGCAACACAATAAATGAAATTAAAAATAGTCTAGAAGGGGTCAATAGCAGAATAACTGAGGCAGAAGAACAGATAAGTGACCTGGAAGATAAAATAGTGGAAATAACTACTGCAGAGCAGAATAAAGAAAAAAGAATGAAAAGAACTGAGGACAGTCTCAGAGACCTCTGGGACAACATTAAATGCACCAACATTCGAACTATAGGGGTTCCAGAAGAAGAAGAGAAAAAGAAAGGGACTGAGAAAACAACTGAAGAGATTATAGTTGAAAACTTCCCTAATATGGGAAAGGAAATAGTTAATCAAGTCCAAGAAGCACAGAGGGTCCCATACAAGATAAATCTAAGGAGAAACACGCCAAGACACATATTAATCAGACTGTCAAAAATTAAACACAAAGAAAACATATTAAAAGCAGCAAGGGAAAAACAACAAATAACATAAAAGGGAATCCCCATAAGGTTAACAGCTGATCTTTCAGCAGAAACTCTGCAAGCCAGAGGGGACTGGCAGGACATATTTAAAGTGATGAAGGAGAAAAACCTGCAACCAAGATTACTCTACCCAGCAAGGATCTCATTCAGATTTGATGGAAAAATTAAAAACTTTACAGACAAGCAAAAGCTGAGAGAGCTCAGCACCACCAAACCAGCTTTACAACAAATGCTAAAGGAACTTCTCTAGGCAAGACACACAAGAGAAGGAAAAGATCTACAATAACGAACCCAAAATAATTAAGAACATGGGAATAGTAACATACATATCGATAATTACCTTAAATGTAAATGGACCAAATGCTCCCACCAAAAGACACAGATTGGCCGAATGGATACAAAAACAAGACCCATATATGCTGTCTACAAAAGACCCACTTCAGACCTAGAGACACATACAGACAGAAGGTAAGGGGATGGAAAAAGATATTCCATGCAAATGGAAACCAAAAGAAAGCTGGAGTAGCAATTCTCATATCAGACAAAATAGACTTTAAAATAAAGACTATTAGAAGAGACAAAGAAGGACACTACATAATGATCATGGGATCAATCCAAGAGGAAGATATAACAGTTGTAAATATTAATGCACCCAACATAGGAGCATCTCAATACATAAAGCAAATACTAACAGCCATAAAAGGGGAAATTGACAGTAACACATTCATAGTAGGGGACGTTAACACCCCACTTTCACCAATGGACAGATCATCCAAAATGAAAATAAATAAGGAAACACAAGCTTTAAATGATACATTAAACAAGATGGACTTGATTGATATTTATAGGACATTCCATCCAAAAACAACAGAATACACATTTTTCTCAAGTGCTCAAGGAACATTCTCCAGGATAGATCATATCTCGGGTCACAAATCAAGCCTTGGTAAATTTAAGAAAACGGAAATTGTATCAAGTACTTTTTCCGACCACAACGCTATGAGACTAGATATCAATTACAGGAAAAGATCTGTAAAAAATACAAACACATGGAGGCTAAACAATACACTACTTAATAACAAAGTGATCACTGAAGAAATCAAAGAGGAAATAAAAAAATACCTGGAAACAAATGACAATGGAGACACGATGACCCAAAACCTACGGGATGCAGCAAAAGCAGTTCTAAGAGGGAAGTTTACAGCAATACAATCCTACCTTAAGAAACAGAAACATCTCGAATAAACAACCTTAACTTGCACCTAAAGCAATTAGAGAAAGAAGAACAAAAAAACCTCAAAGTTAGCAGAAAGAAAGAAATCATAAAAATCAGATCAGAAATAAATGAAAAAGAAATGAAGGAAACAATAGCAAAGATCAATAAAACTAAAAGCTGGTTCTTTGAGAAGATAAACAAAATTGATAAACCATTAGCCAGACTCATCAAGAAAAAAAGGGAGAAGACTCAAATCAATAGAATTAGAAATGAAGAAGGAGAAGTAACAACTGACACTGCAGAAATACAAAAGATTATGAGAGATTACTACAAGCAATTCTATGCCAATAAAATGGACAACCTGGAAGAAATGGACAAATTCTTAGAATTGCACAACCTGCCAAGACTGAATCAGGAAGAAATAGATTATATGAACAGACCAATCACAAGCACTGAAATAGAAACTGTGATTAAAAATCTTCCAACAAACAAAAGCCCGGGACCAGATGGCTTCCCAGGCTAATTCTATCAAACATTTAGAGAAGGGCTAACAGGTATCCTTCTCAAACTCTTCCAAAATATAGCAGAGGGAGGAACACTCCCAAATTCATTCTACGAGGCCACCATCACCCTGATACCAAAACCAGACAAGGATGTCACAAAGAAAGAAAACTACAGGCCAATATCACTGAAGAACATAGATGCAAAAATCCTCAACAAAATACTAGCAACCAGAATCCCACAGCACATTAAAAGGATCATACACCATGATCAAGTGGGGTTTATTCCAGGAATGCAAGGATTCTTCAATATATGCAAATCAATCAATGTGATACACCATATTAACAAATTGAAGGAGAAGAACCATATGATCATCTCAATAGATGCAGAGAAAGCTTTGGACAAATTTCAATACCCATTTATGATAAAAACTCTGCAGAAAGTGGCCTAGAGGGAACTTTCCTCAACATAATAAAGGCCATATATGACAAACCCACAGCAAACATCGTCCTCAATGGTGAAAAACTGAAACCATTTCCACTAAGATCAGGAAAAAGACAAGGTTGCCCACTCTCACCACTCTTATTCGACATAGTTTTGGAAGTTTTAGCCACAGCAATCAGAGAAGAAAAGAAAATAAAAGGAATCCAAATCGGAAAAGAATAAGTAAAGCTGTCACTGTTTGCAGATGACATGATACTGTACATAGAGAATCCTAAAGATGCTACCAGAAAACTAAAAGAGCTAATCAATGAATTTGGTAAAGTAGCAGGATACAGAATTAATGCACAGAAATCTCTGGCATTCCTATACACTAATGATGAAAAATCTGAAAGTGAAATGAAGAAAACACTCCCATTTACCATTGCAACAAAAAGAATAAAATATCTCGGAATAAACCTACCTAAGGAGACAAAAGACCTGTATGCAGAAAATTATAAGCCACTGATGAGAGAAATTAAAGATAATACAAATAGATGGAGAGACATACCATGTTCTTGGATTGGAAGAATCAACATTGTGAAAATGACTCTACTACCCAAAGCAATCTATAGATTCAATGCAATCCCTATCAAACTACCACTGGCATTTTTCACAGAACTAGAACAAAAAATTTCACAATTTCACAATTTGTATGGAAACACAAAAGACGCTGAATAAAGCAATCATGAGAACGAAAAACGGAGCTGGAGGAATCAGGCTCCCTGACTTCAGACTATACTACAAAGCTACAGTAATCAAGGCAGTATGGTACTGGCACAAAAACAGAAAGATAGATCAATGGAACAGTATAGAAAGCCCAGAGATAAACCCATGCACATATGGTTACCTTATCTTTGATAAAGGAGGCAGGAATGTACAGTGGAGAAAGGACAGCCTCTTCAATAAGTGGTGCTGGGAAAACTGGACAGGTTCATGTAAATGTGTGAGATTAGATCACTCCCTAACACCATACACAAAAATAAGCTCAAAATGGATTAAAGACCTCAATGTAAGGCCAGAAACTATCAAACTCTTAGAGGAAAACATAGGCAGAACACTCTATGACATAAATCACAGCAAGATCTTTTTTGACCCACCTCCTAGAGAAATGGAAATAAAAACAAAAATAAACAAATGGGACCTAATGAAACTTCAAAGCATTTGCACAGCAAAGGAAACCATAAACAAGACCAAAAGACAACCCTCAGAATGGGAGAAGATATTTGTAAATGAAGCAACTGATAAAGGATTAATCTCCAAAATTTATAAGCAGCTCATGCAGCTCAATAACAAAAAAACAAACAACCCAATCCAAAAATGGGCAGAAGACCTAAATAGATATTTCTCCAAAGAAGATATACAGACTGCTAACAAACACATGAAAGAATGCTCAATGTCATTAATCATTAGAGAAATGCAAATCAAAACTACAATGAGATATCATCTCACACCAGTCAGAATGGCCGTCATCAAAAAATCTAGAAACAATAAATGCTGGAGAGGGTGTGGAGAAAAGGGAACACTCTTGCACTGCTGGTGGGAATATGAATTGGTACAGCCACTATGGAGAACCGTACTGAGGTTCCTTAAAAAACTACAAACAGAACTACCATATGACCCAGCAATCCCACTACTGGGCATATACCCTGAGAAAACCATAATTCAAAAGGAGTCATGTACCAAAATGTTCATTGCAGCTCTATTTACAATAGCCCGGAGATGGAAACAACCTAAGTGTCCATCATTGGATGAATGGATAAAGAAGATGTGGCACATATATACAACGGAATATTACTCAGCCATAAAAAGAAACTAAATTGAGCTATTTGTAATGAGGTGGATAGCCCTAGAGTCTGTCATACAGAGTGAAGTAAGTCAGAAAGAGAAAGACAAATACCGTATGCTAACACATATATATGGAATTTAAGGGAAAAAAATGTCACGAAGAACCAAGGGGTAAGACAGGAATAAAGACACAGACCTACTAGAGAATGGACTTGAGGATATTGGGGGGGGAAGGGTAAGCTGTGACAAAGCGAGAGAGAGGCATGGAAATATATACACTACCAAACGTAAGGCAGATAGCTAGTGGGAAGCAGCCACATAGCACAGGGAGATCAGCTCGGTGCTTTGTGACCAGCTGGATGGGTGGGATAGGGAGGGTGGAAGGAAGGGAGACGCAAGAGGGAAGAGATATGGGAACATATGTATATGTATAACTGATTCACTTTGTTATAAAGCAGAAACTAACACACCATTATAAAGCAATTATACTCCAATAAAGATGTAAAAAAAAAAAGAAACCTTAAATAATTTATCATTATTAAAAAAATATATATATATATTGAATATTTATCTATGGTATTCTTTATAGTTCTCATTTATTTTATCTGCTATATAATATTCTATGAAAATATAATTTATTTTTTCATTCTCTTGTAGATAGACATAATTTCATTCGTGTTTGATATTTAAGAGTGTTGCAACATACATTCCTGTAAATGCCATCTTGCCACATATGTAAAAGTTTTCAGATATTACCACATTGTTCTAAAAAACAGTTATATCTATCTCCATACCACCAGCAGAGCATGAGACTTTGTCTTGTTTCGAATATTCATGTATATTCCAATATGATGTGTATGTGATAGCACCTTAATGTATTATTATTATCAAGCTTAAAAACAAGTTAAAAGATAATGTTTTGATTGAACAGTTAAAATAAAAACTATGAGAGGGCTTCCCTGGTGGCGCAGTGGTTGAGAGTCCGCCTGCTGATACAGTGGACACGGGTTCGTGCCCCAGTCCGGGAGGATCCCACATGCAGCGGAGCGGCTGGGCCCGTGACCCATGGCCACTGAGCCTGCGCGTACGGAGCCTGTGCTCCGCAACGGGAGAGGCCACAATAGTGAGAGGCCCGCGTATCGCAAAAAAAAAAAAAAAAAAAAAAAAAAAAAAAACTATGAGGAATAAAACAGAGGTGAATACTAGGAGTACAAATGCAAACGCACACACAAAGAGTTTGACCCACCATAAAGTCAAGATAAAAGAAAACAAACTTATAAAAGTTCCATAACCCTGATGAAATTCTGTGTACAGTAAGTCCCGTACATACGAACCTCCAAGCTGCAAACCTTCAAAGATGTGAATGTGCTTTTGCATGTCAAATGATGTAAGTTAGTTCACGTGTCTGGCGTACACTGTCATGTGTGTGCATCCTCTACAAGTAATCGTGCTTTTGTGTACTTTACTGTACAGTACTATATATAGTACAGTAGTACAGTGTCTTTATTTCAAGCTAGATCTGCGAGAGAACGACTTCATTGAACTCCCTGCTGTGCAACATGAGGAGCTTACTTATGAAGACCTGATGGAACTGGAGGCCCAGAGAAAGGATGAAGAGAGACAAGAAGAAGAAGTAACTGAAGAAGCCAAGATATTCACAACGCAGGAAATGGCAAGTGGATTTCCTTTATTGGAGGAGGCAATGTTAGTTTTTGAGGCACAGGACCCGAACGTAGAATGGTACATGCAGGTTGCAGCAGCTGTTCAGATGGCAATCCAGTGCTACCATGTCATCTATGACAAGAAAAAAAATAGCTACTACCCATACATCACTGGATTGTTTTTTCAAGAGGGTAGATACTGGGGTTGGCCAAAAAGTTCGTTCGGGTTTTTCATAACATGGAAAAACCTGAATGAACTTTTTGACAAGCCCAATAGTATTGAACCCAGCAAGGAACCAGAACCTGTGCCATCCTCGTCAGGCAGGAATGAAATTGCAGCTTGCTCTCCATCTCCTATTGCTCACAAGCCCTCAGCTCTACCATCTCCCACCTCCTCTCCCTCCTCCAGTCAGTAGCTCTCCTTGCCTGTTCACTCGATGCCAGCCCCTGTATGCCAGCTGTTGTACTGTACTACTGTACTTTTCAAGGTACTGTACTGTAAGATTAAAAATGTTTTATTTTTTTGGTTTGTTTTTTATGTATTATTTATATGAAAAGTATCATAAATCTATTGGGTACCCAGGCTAACTTCGTTAGACTTATGAATAAATTGGACTTATGAACATGCTCTCAGAACGGAACTCATTTGTATGTACGGGACTTACTGTAAATGAAGGGGAATTTCAGTGCCAGCACAAGAAAAGTCTTTCAGCAACAAGAAAAGAGGTGATAGGTGTTTTTCTGTTGTCTCTGCTGATTTTTAAAATGTAGATACTTAATTACTAGTGAGGTTTAATCCATACTTTAATTGGCTTTTCATTTTTCTTCTTTTGTAAAGTACTTTTTCATGTCTCTGGCCCATTTTTTAATTGTGGGATTTCATTATCTATTATTAATTGAAAAGCTCCTTATAAAATAAGAATACCGACTCTTCCTTTTATACATATCATAAATTATTTCCCAAATTGTTGCTATATATTTGCATTTTTTTAACAAACTTAATTTTAGAAGTGTTTTTGTAGTCAAATTTTCAGTCTCTATATTTTCTTTTTTTAACATTATATTTAGAAAATCCTCCCATAGGGAAAGTTAAGACAAATGTACACATATATTTTCATCTGCAACATGCTTGCATATTTTCAGGAGTATCATTTACACCAAAACTTAGCAACTTAGAGCAGCAAACATTTATCATCTCATCTTTTCTGTGGGTGAGGAATTGAGGCACAGCTTAGCTTGATTCTCTGGCTCTGAGTCTCTCATACAGCTGCAATCAAGGTGCCAGCCAGAGATACAGTCATCTCAAATCCCAACTTCGCTCATTCATTCATTCAGCACCTTTTTATTTAGCACTGATACTCCTAAATATACAAATTTGAACAAAATGGATATAAGCTCTCCCTCATGTAGCTCATCAAACTTTTCTGCTCATAAATCTATTAAATGATATTTTCACTCTGCTTTATTCATTGAATGTTTATAGCCAGTACAACCTTTTTTCTCCCCAAAATTCTTATCACTATGTTAGAACATTTACTTTCTTATAGGAATTTGTAATGTTAATATACATCCCCTCAACTTATCAAAATCGGATTATAATTGAAATTGAAATCTATTTATTGCATAACTGGGAGATAATTTAAATAGTTTGCATCATCAGATAACACAGTATGCCTCCTCAATGAATCAAGTGTATTCTATGTATCTCAGTCAAATTTTGAAATATCTCTTTAAAAAATTTTATTTTATTTTAATAAAAATTATATATATGTATATTTAAGGTATACAACATCATGGTTTGATGTACATACATAGTGAAATGATTATTGCATGTTTATTTTTAAGTGAGATTGGCCATGATTTTTACTTTCTACTATTCTGTGCTAATTTTGTTACATTTTGCTGGCTTAAAACAAATTTTTAAAAATCCATATTTTTCTATGCTTTTGAACATTTAAAATATAAGTGAGTCAGTTCTTTAACTTTTGAAAGAAAACTGGCATTCTTCAAGGAAGTAGTTCTTTGATGTAATTTTCAAGATCTGTATTCAAGCCTTCAGGTGTTCTAATTCACAAGCTAGTTTGGTTCATTTATATTTCATACAGACATCATTTATTTTTTTCTAGATTTTTAAATATATTAGCATATAGGCCTAAAGACTATTATATTTTAACAATCTTTCAAATATCTGTTTATCTCCTTTTCAATTGTTTTTCTCTTAAAAAACCTTATTTCAATATTATCTCTTTAAAATTTTCTTTTTTGTCTTGATTACACTTACTAGCTATATATGGATGATATTAGTCTCTTAAAAGAAAATCTTAAAAATCTTAACCAGTAAGTATTTCAGCTTCCCTGTTCCCTAATTGATTAGTTTCTGCTATTTAGAGTGTTAATTTCTACCTTTTGCTTTTTTTGTTTTCTTCGGCACTATGTGTCTAATTTCTTGAGCTAACTACTCAGGTTATTATTTTTCTTTTACTTCCAAAACCGTGGGAACACTTAAGGCGCACCACATTTTCTGCCAAGTACAGTATCAGCTAAACACCATAAAATATAATATTTGTGCTGTAATTATTTTCTAAATAGACTATAATCAGACTTTTAATTTCCTTTTTAACCTAAGATTTAAGGAAATGTTCTTTATTTTCTAAGTTTTTAAATTTTAAAGTGTTATTAAATTCTAGTTTTATATTTTGATGGTCATAGAGTATAACCTCTGTAATTTCTACTTGGAAAATCTGTTGAGCATTTTTTGTAGCCTGCAAAATAAGACAATTTTGTAAATATTCCACAGGCACTGAGGAATAAAGAATATCCTCAGCTTACACACTACAAACCTGAGTGTATGATTATTAAATCAATAATATTTATTATGTTATTCTGATCTTCTAAATTAGGCTTAAATATTTGTGTGTTTGTGGCAGTTTTACATGCCAGAAAATTTGGCAGTGCATTTAAAGAGATTAAAAGATTGAAAGCAACATAAAACAAATCAGCTTTAATAACTGTACTCTCACCATTAAATGTGAACACTACTACTCCATATTGACAAAATGCGATTATAGTAATCACTGAGATTTGAGTGCTTAGTATGTGGCAGGCACAGCTCAATGTGATTCACACGCATTTAATCTGTGCACAACACACCTGTGAGCTATGTACTACTATTAGCTCTGTTTTAAAGATGAAAAAAATGAGGCACAGAGACTGGGCATAGTTGTCTAAAATTATTAAAATAATACAACAATCATATTACTTATTGTTTTTGTTAAAATAGAGAATTACTTAGATGAGAGGTAATCGGAGAAATAAGATATGCTATTGTAATTTTTAGAAAACTGGAAAATATGATTTATTCATTCATTTTTTAATGTACCAGACAGTTACTGAGTACTATTATGTGCCAGGCATTGTTTTAGGCCCTAGAGATACAAAATGAATATGAAAGTATCCCCATCACACAGAAAGAATATAAAGGAGAAACTGCTGCTTTGACTTACTAGAGTTGTTGAGAATGGGAATTGCAATTGAGAAGGCAGGATTGAAATAATATAATTCCCTCCTTTGCCTCCACCCCTTTGTAAAATTTCAAACAAATTAAGTTTACCTCTCTGTGTGTCTTATCTCTCTCTCTCTCTCTCTCTCTCTCTCTCTCTCTCTCTCTCTCACACACACACACACACACACACACACACACACATCTTGACTGTCTCTCAAGCAGTTGTTGAGTGGGTCATGTGTAAACTGAACCAAGGAATTTTTTTTTTTAAGTAACCATCAGTAGCCTCAGAGAGCTAAAGGTGAATGGAGGATTTGTATCTCCTTGCAACAACTTCACTACTGGGTGGTACTTTACAAAGTAACAAACATATACACATTTATTAGCCACATGTACCTATTCAAAAACTAATTTTTGTAATCTCAGGGATTTACCCAGTCTCTTTCCACAGACACTCAGGGAGGTGTACCTCGAGATTGGTGCTGTGATCTTCTGAGGGCAGGATCTGCCAATATGGGTCACAAAACAGTTCTCCACAAAATGAAACTGGAGGGGACCAAGTAGGAATGCACAGAATCAAACAGAATTTAAGTCCTGCTCTGCTGCTCCTGGCCATCAGATGATGCAAAGGTGGTAGCACTTGTACAGTAATTCTCTGAGTATACATAGCTCTTAAGTGCCACTTATTTTGCTAAAGAAAAGCATTTCTAACATCTGTATACTACCTAAAAACGAAAACAAACACTCTGCCCTGCAAAATCTCTGGTACACATTTCAAGAACAATATTTCAAATATTTCTATAACAAGTGTTTACATTGTGGATTCCAAATTTTTTTTTCAAATGCTGAGTACCCCTAAGGTATGGACTAAAGTTTCCTTCCACTCACAGATATCATGCTTATAATGGCATATGTTAAAATAATTATCATATGGATGGTCTAACTGGAAGGGAAACAGGTTAATCAATTTCGTGCCATATCCAGCTTTCAGTTGGCTACTATAATTGTCCCAGCAATGTGACAGGAAAATGGACAAACTTTCTCCAGCAGATCAAAGGATTATATCATCAGTTTCAGTAAAAGGAAGAGAGAAAATAACAGGCTTCTCTGCCCTCTTGATTAGCAACAATATTTTGTCAGAGAAACTATGTAAGCAAATTAGGAAAGAATGTTGGAAACTCAACTCGATATTGAAACTTATACAATAAATTATTTAGAATACAAAATTATGAATGGAAGCGAATGGCAAGAAAATAGCAATAACTTACCTGTATGTGGAAGTGTACACACAAAAATGTTTACTAAACACAAAAGAAACATGTCCCAAATGAATGTTCTTTTAGCAATATTCTAAAGATGTGCACGATCACTCCAGTGCTATGCTTTAAGAGGCATACAGTGATAGCAAGAAATTCAAAATGCAAAGGGAGAGTAGTTTTTCATGATTTTGGCTAATTTTTTTATTTTTTTTTTGAAACTTTTGAAATCTTATAAACATATTTAATCATGTAATCACATTGACAGGGTCCTCCTAGAGCCTTCAGAAGGGTTCATGTAAATGAGGGGTCCTGACATTTAAGATTTATATTTTCATAGTAAATCCACCTATGCCTGAATAGAGAAAGTGTTTATAATGTTCTCTAACTATTAGGTTTGCTCTTTGTAGTTTGTGATAAAAACTTTACTGCTGATTTGTTTAAATACTTTTATTATACATGGAAAATACAAGAAAAATAATTATTTAGTTATAGGAATTTATTATATGTATACTCAAGAGTATAACTTCCCATGTGCATAGAGTATGAAATGTGCATTTTCTTTAAGTACCCACACTAGGTATTAGGCAGTTTATATCCAATGAGTATGCAATAAATATTGACAGAGTAACTAAATGGAAAAAGTAACTGGAAGGAAATTTTCTAAAGAAGTTTCTGTAACACCTATAACAAGCTGTGGTTTGTAGCAGGTTTTTAATAGATTTTCTGCTTTTATTGAACTCACTGGTTCCATTTGCCCAGTGTACATGCTATTTATTTAGATAACTATATTCGAATTGTTTTTGCAACTTTCTGAATAACACCAGCTCCATTTTAAAAAATAAATTGGAAAACCTCTTGTTTGATTGGAGGATTCAGTCTCCTTTTTTTTTTTTTCCACCTCATCTAAAGCTAAGTATAGTTGAAGAAAACGGTCTCCTTTAGAAAAATGGTTTACCATATTCTGAACATTGTCATTTATGAAATTGAATAAAAACATATAAGAAGTCAGAGGTTATAATGCTGGTCTTTCTTAGGAGTAAAGAATTTCACTGGAGGTTTCTCATTCAGAATACAAAACTATGAATGAAAGTGAAAGGCAGGAAAATTGCAATAACTTGCTTGTACGTGGAAGTGTACACAAAAATGTTCTACTATATCCAAAAGAAACATGATTGTCTCATGATTCTCAAGTCTAGGATTCTGAAATCAAGGAGTGGGGAGGGTTGATTCCTTCTGAGGGCTGTGAGGGAGAATTAGTTCCATGCCTCTCTCCTAGCTTCTGGTAGCTTCAGGTTTTCTCGATGTATATAAGAATTAAGTGCTTTGTGTTGGATTAGGACTCATCTTAATGACCTCATCTTAGCTTGATCATATACAACACACTCTATTTCCAATTAAGACCATATTTATAGGTACTGGAGTTACAGCATTGACATCTTTTGTGGGGGACACAATTCAACCTATGATACCATATGGCTTCTTTGGCCAATGGCATGTGGATGGAAGTGCCAGTATGCCAACTGCAAGCCTAATCATATAAAAATGCCTCATGTGCTTCTAATTTCTTATATCTCTGTCACTGACATGAAAAGAACATAAGGTTGCTGCTCACAGAAAGAAAATGAAAGGAGAATAGTAGTTAGTATCTAAATTATCCTCCTCTAAGTTTACTTACTGACTTGATTTCAGAAGATTTCATGCATTTTATTTCAATATGATAAATGCTTATTTTCTCTATCTTCCTATAATTTTGGGGATTTTTCTTAACAGATAAAATTTGTAAAAAGTAAAACCTGTAACAAGGAAAGTATGGGGCAGATCTTTTTCAGTTTTATAAGTCTAAAACATTTATAACGAGAAAGGAGAGATGCATATGATTTATTGAGTTCATAAATGTTTTGTTCTGCTGTAATCTTAACTCTCATCCTAACTCGAAATCTATACATATTAATCAAGAGTAAACAGGCAGAGCAAATATTTAAAATAGTAGATAGATAGTTAGCTAAGCTTTCCAACCTCTTTCTACTAGGCAGAATACATAATTCTGAAAAACAGAGGAATGTGGAATATTTAAGAAGTTAAAATTTGCTGTGGTCGTTTGTCTAAGAGATCTTATATGTAGAGCCGTCATTCAGATGCAATGGTTTTTCATCACTAGAGTAGCCCTGCCCTCTTGAGTCATTCTAGACAGAATATTCTCACATGAATTTCTGCAAAAGAAGAAATGAGTATTACCTACAAGCTAAGGAGTCAGCAACTGCACTGTGTGCTCCATCTAATAAATGTAATGAAAGGAAACAACCATAAAGTGATACATTAATACCTAAGATTTGCTTTCCTCAGTAGAGATGACTGGAAATACTATCAGCTCCAATACATGAAATAATAGGTTTGTTTAATCTGGTATACAACTGAGTCTAAATGTGAATTTATCTTTACATTATCACCTATGAAAACTTCAATCTAATTACTATTTTCAGTCTGTTACTAAAATCGAGAACACAGAAAAATCAAAACGTTATTTTTTGTTTCACTAGGACTTCACATTGTCATTATCTGGTTAATTTAACCAGCTCTGTTTGTCAAGTCATTTTGATCAATGTATTTTCTTTTAATTTTCTGGAATTATTTTAATGATTGTTTCCTATTTTCCTCTTCAACTTGCAGTGAAGAGACCCCGCCCCCCACCTTGGTATAACAGTCTTCTTTGTAGTTATTTGTAGTTCTTCGTCTCCATTTGTTTCTCATTAGTTTGAGGAGCTTTGAAAGGCCTAAAGGAAGCACTATGTATTTCCGAAATGTTAATAAAGAGATTTTATATCTTACCCTAATGAATTAGGGAACACTGAAAAATTTCACTCTTGTCTAATTTCATTCCATCTACCTGGCAAAAGGGCAGTCAAGTTATCATTGAAACCTAAGGCCTTGAAACCTATATTTCTATAAATACATTAAAGGAACAAGTTGAATCAAGAAAAAGAGGATGGTGGGAAACAGCTATGACACAAAAAGTTTACTTTATGAGAAACAACCGTATTCGATTTGATTTATTTAAAAAGACTAATCATTGTGTAAGGTAACAGAAAACAGTATCACTTAAGTTTTCTCAAAAATTTGTCAAATATCTTGATTTTTTTCCTATATTAAACTTATCATTATTAACATTCAAAACTATCAGCAAATTAAAGAACAAGCACTTCTCCAAGACATTTTGCAAAGCAAAGTTAGATGCAAATGGCAGTATGTTAAGTTTCAATTCCATAAAAATTGATTTAAAAAAAAAATCCCTCAGGTATATAGGCACTCAGCCTGGTAAGGTCTCTCCAAATTTTATACAAATCAGCAAATTAAAAAAATTAAGAAGCAAATAACTTAGTTTTATACAGTTCAAGGCATTTTGTTTTGTATCTCAGGCAAAAAAAATAAAACAGCTGAGGGTAAAATCAGGCAGGCGCACGGTCCTTAATCTAGAACATTTACTATATTTAAAACATAAATTAAATTTCTTGCATCTGGATACATTATGAGAAACTGGATGGAATCCTAATGTAACTTCTCGGGGAACAAATTAATTCCCCAGCCAACCAAATCAGCCAAATGATTTTTTTCATAGATTTATCTTTGTTTATAAGGCAAAACAAGCATTTTCCAAGTGTAGTATATTATATTTTTGCTACACATTTTTTTTCCTCCTACTTCTTACTCTTGCCTACACAGCACATGCATAAGCATTGAAGTTCTTATAGGAAAAGATTTATCTTTATTTTACAAATGATCTACTGGAATATTCACAAAGGCAAACCTCAGCATCCACCCTAGAACCTAAGACACTCACATATCTCTCTGACAGATAACCTTAACTAGTTGACAAGGATGCACTAGAAGAAGGAGCAGGTAAACCACAGCAAGCAAGTTTTAAGTCCAGGGTTCCAGTAACTAGCTAACATGCAAGAGTATCTTCTACATATCTCTGGAATTGGAATGGAAAAATACTTTTCAAAACCTTCAACAGTTCTTTTTGTTGTTGTTTTTGTTTTGGGTTTTTTTTTTTTTTTTGTCATCCAATTACACAATGGGGCTATCAACACTCTTGAAAAAATAGCCAAGAAATTTTAAAAGTACAGAAAATATCAGTAAGATACCATTTCCTCCCAAATAAAAATAAAATACTGTATAAAGAAGCATTCAGGTAAATGGCTACACTTAAGCAATGATTGTGGAAATATAAATAGTAGTAATGCTGTAGGGTAATTTAATAAATCATGTTAGATTTTTATGTGCTATTTACATACATGGTTCCAGTTATAGTAATACACTGTAGTAAAATAATGTGGATATATATTATATGACAATTGAACTGCAGAGATGTCCATTGAGGACATCATATATATATAGTGAAGGAAAATTGCAAACAATCTAAAACCACGACCATGCTGGACTGATTCAGAAAGTCATAAAATTACACAACAAACTAGCTTTAAAATATGGAGTTTTTCTGAACTTCTTTGTCACTTGTATTTTTTCCCCCAAATGATATTGTATGTAGTGCTCAATTCTCTAATTGTGGAACAAGGCACCCAAGAATGCTACTTAGTTTTTCTCTACCATAAATAGTATCCCATGAAGTACTTCTGTGGAACCTAGGGGGACCCTGTAACTCTTTTGGAGAATCCCTGTTACAGAAAATTATTTAACAGGTTCACATCTGTTTAAAACATGTGGCTAAGTAACAAAAAACAAGTTACAAAAGACATAAACATACAAATATCTGTACAAAAAAGACTAAAAGTACATACTAAAAAAATTTAATAGGAATTATCTTTTAGAGATGACTTTGTTCCCCCTGCAAATATTTATATTCAACTCTTTCTGAAATGTCACCTTCTCAGGTAGGCCTTCCCAAACAAGTCTATTTTAAATTGCATACACAGTCAATATTTCTGATCTCCTTTAATCTGCTCTACTTTCTTATTTTCCCTTATTTACACTTAGTACATTTTATTTTACCATATGATTTACTTTTTAATTTGTTATTTATCTTTTTTTTTTTCCCACTCTGGTAGCATGTAAGCCCAAGAAAAAGACGTATTTTGTTCAGTGATATTATTTACCTTGCCTAGCAGTACCTGGTACATAGTATTTCCTCAATATATTAATGACTGAATGAAAGTTTATTTGTATTTTGTAAATATTCTCCTATGGTATATTAATTTTATAAAAGAAAAGTAAAGCTTTTGTCCTTTAAAATATTTTTGTTTGAAATTCATAGGAATGCTGTGACTCTGGGAAATTTAAAAAACTTGGTTACCTAGGAAGCCAAAATATAGCAAGTAACATCTAAAGAGCATCACAGAAGAGCTTCAGAGTTTTTTGCGTAGTTTATACAAAAGATACCTAGGACTTATAATTTGACTATAATTTTACTCTTAGATGAAAATTATTATAAATCTTTCCTTAGTCATTTAGTAACTATAAATTAATTAGAAGTGCATAGCTATGTAAGGAATAAAATGCTGGACCATCGATCTTGAAATCATTGTGAAGCAGTAGTAAAAATTTTCTACTGTGATAAAAAAGAGCACATTTTAAAAGTCAGCCAAATAGAAAGTTATCATTTTTAATAATTAGACTGGCCATATATCTGAACTTCTACATTAAAGTCCCAAAGACACAAATCAATTGGAAAAGCATTAGCATCTATTCTAAGTTAATACTTATTTTAAGATGATGGTGTATAGAAACCTAATCATTTCAAGTTAAGGCAAAGGACATCGCATGAGACCATCACTTCTACTCAAACAATGAGAAAATACCCAGCAAACGCTTTTAAACTATTCAGAGCTGCAGATGAAAAAAAGTCTAAATGAACTAAATTCCAAAGACATATGAGCCTTTTTATGTGAGAAGAGAACGATGACCTCTTTTTCTCCCTTGGGAGGCATTATGGAAAGAGAACTAAAGCTGTCAGGAAATATTACAGGAGTAAGGAAAAAATGGCCACAACTTTCATTTTAGTAATTTTAAACATTTATATATTTTCAAATTTATAGAAAATTTGTAAGAATAGTACAAAGAGCTTCCATATCCTCTTTTCTCAGATTAAGCATGTTTTGTGTTTTGCCTCATTTGCTTCATCATCTGCTCTCTACCCTATCAATCCATTGATCTATCAACACATATATTTTCTTGAACAATTTTAGAGTAAGTGGAGACATTTACCTTACAAGTTTCATGGGCATTTCTTAAGAATATGAACATTGTCCTAAATAATCACAGGAGAATGATCAAAGTCAGAAAATTAAAAATTTTCTGGATAAAAATCCACAGTACATATTCAAATTTTGTCAATTTTCCCAATAATGTCCTTTATAGTGTTTTTCATTTCTAGTCCACAATATGCATTACCTTTAGTTGTCATTTCTCTTTATTCTTTATCCTAGAATAGTTTCTCTCCCTTTCTTTGTGTTTCTTGGCCTTGATATTTTTTGAAGAGTACAGGCCAGGTTTTGTTTTGTTTGTTTGTTTGTTTTACATAATGTCTCTCTATTTGGCTTTTCTCTAATATTTCCTCATGATTATAACAATGTTTAACAATTTATCAGAAAGCATATGTCAATTTGGCTCAATATTATTGATGCTAGTATTGATCATTAGTTACCAGCCAAGTTTCAGTGAACCTGTAGACAAGAATGACAGACTGGAATAGAGAAAATTTACACAATTAATTTTGTCTCATAAAATGTTAGTAACAATAGAGTATTTATGGACTATTTGTGGTAAATATTTATATATTTCAACAGTTTAAAAACTACTACTGTGAATAGCATCTGTTCAGTGGATTTGTCCTGAGTTTGCCAGGTCCCTTAGCACCTGTAGAGTGATTATTTCCTCAAGTAAAACTATTAGGATATACAGAAAAGAGAGGTGAAAGAGTGAACATTTTAAAATGTATTAACAAAAACGGCTACCTTAAGAAATATCTGTAAGCAATTCTTTAAAAGGCTTAGGTTGAAAAAAATATTACATTGAAAAATATATGGTTAGCCGTGGGGCAACTAAGCCCACACGCCACAACTACTGAGCTCATGTGCCTCAACTAGTGAGCCTGTGTGCTGCAAACTAGAGAGCCCACATGCTCTGGAACGTGCACACCACAACTACAAAGCCCACGTGCCCTGGAACCCACATGTCACAACTAGAGAGGAGAAAACCTGCCACCACAACTAGAGAGCCCACGTGCTGCAACAAAAGATCCCACGTGCTTTAACAAAGATCTCACATGCCATAATTAACACCTGACACAGCCAAAAAATAAAAAAAAAAATTTTAAAAAAAGAAAAACATATGGCTATACAAAACTGATTAAAATTCGTAAATAAGTATTTTCTGTTTAAGCTCTTGTAAATGATCAGATATTCAATGTAGTATATTTGAACATTGCTTTAATTTACACAGATAAATGGTATTTTTAAGAAATTATTTTATTTAAAAAAATATTTTTGAATAAGCATTTTTATGTGAACTCCAATATGATGAAACCAACATTTAGGTCACTAAATAAATATTTTAAAATTATTATAATATTCTTAGAATTTTATCACCATATATTGTTTTCATGTCTCAGACTAGATGATAAATATAAGGTCAATCTTAAGATATATGCATTTATTACAGAAGATAGACTTTTGCATAAAGGTACAAAAATTGGGACTTCCCTGGTGGCGCAGTGGTTAAGAGTCCACCTGCCAATGCAGGGGACACAGGTTCAAGCGCTGTTCCAGGAAGATCCCATATGCCGTGGAGCAACTAAGCCCGTGTGCCACAACTACTGAGGCTGTGCTTTAGAGCCAGCGAGCCACAACTACTGAGCCCACGTGCCACAGCTACTGAAGCCTGCATTCCTAGAGCCTGTGATCTGCAACAAGAGAAGCCACCACAGTGAGAAGCCTGCGCACTGCAACAAAGAGTAGCCCCCACTCACTGCAACTAGAGAAAGCCCACACGCAAAGACAGAGACCCAACGCAACCAAAAATAAATAAAGGGTACAAAAATTGTTATAAAAAACTTATAATGAGCTCTGATCAGAGATGTGGAGATAACTAATGCTCTGAAGGGCATTTAACCTCTTTGAGGTCAATGTCTTCACCTTTTAAATTACAGGGGTATATTGATTATTAAGGAGCCATCCAGTTTAACAATATGTAATCCAATGGTCTACAGAGCAGTTAATAGCCAAAAGCCAAAAATATTTGAACAAGTTTTACACAAAATACGTAGTTTCTTTTTCATGGTAACATCAACTAGAAACCATTCTTCAGAACTAAAGGGTCATAATTTTTTTTTCCTAAAATGTAGCACTAAATGAAAATAAAATATGTTAAGGACCTCTGGACCAGTGTTTTCTAAATCTTCTCAGAATTTTTGACTCAAACTTCAGGGATGAGATTGAAAAATAATTGGCCATAACATATGATATAGATGATTTGACAGAAAAAAAGAACCTTTAGAAAAGAAAAAAACTTCTTTTTTTTTTTTTTTGTGGTGCACGGGCCTCTCACTGCTGCGGCCTCTCCCTTTGCGGAGCACAGGCTCCGGATGCACAGGCCTAGCGGCCATGGCTCACGGGCACAGCACGTGGGATCCTCCTGGACTGGGGCATGAACCCGCATCCCCTGCATCGGCAGGCGGACTCTCAACCACTGCGACACCAGGGAAGCCCAGAAAAAAAACATTATTAACAGTAGTCAAGGGTGATGGGAAACATGGCTGTAGAAATTATTCATGGATGAAAAATGGATGATGGACTACAAGATCATATTGAAACCATAAAAGAGGACAAGCTCAACCTGCAGTGGTTAGCTGCAATTTAAAGCCTTACATACATATAAACACTTACAGATATATCTGCAATGTAAACAGCAGAGCCAAAGGTAAGTAGCATCCAAAAGCCAAGAGGAAGTCTCTACTAAGAGTCAAGGTTAGATGCAGGAGTTGCATCCAATATTTGAGACTTCCTGATCCTATGAATACTTTCCCTTTATTATCTTTGATTACAAACAACTAATGTGATAAAGCTGTGTGTCTAATTATCTGATGCAACCTATCACTGTGGTAGCTAAACACGTTACTTTCCAAACCTTGCTGTCAGAATTTTAGTGCAAAAATCATATTCTGTATTTGATACTTGAATTCCCAGCCAAGATTCTTTCAAAAAAGAAGTGGGAGACTTTTCCCTTAATAATTGAATTAAGCTCAGAATCTAATTGAAGTCATGGATGGCTCTGTGATAGCTATCTTAAAACTTCTGAAATAAATAAAATAATTATTAGGTATTTTCTTAAGGATAAAAATACAATAGTGGAAAGGTTCGGTATCAAAGTAAAAGAGAACTTCCAATTAGCTACTGTGTTATTCTCAAATCTTTGCCATAACTGAATCAGAAAATGTTCCTGAAACTATGATTCCTTGTGACTCTAAATTAAGAGGATCAGTAAATAATTAGGAACAATGTGGTCAATAATAAGGCTAATAGATGACAAATGTAGTACTGGGAAGCTTAATGCTAAGACTAATGAGCTGTGGAAAAAATTTAAAAGAACCCCTCTTTTAATGGTTCAGAATTATGCTAAACTAACCCAAACTTGTACTTTGGGAAGAAGACAAGATACAGAAATGTACAAAGCACAAAATGAAAGTGTGAAAGCATACCAAGACACCTACAGAAAGGTCAGCTACACAGTCACAAAAAACTTTCGGGTAACTTTTTTTTAAAGCAGCTCTTCATGTCATGGACTTAGGGGTCTTTTCATTCAGGAGTCCCCGGATTAAAATATAGTCTCCATGACTGATATAAATCTCAGTGTCCAGATTGAGTTTACAGCCATTCATATTTTACCACTAAGACAAATAAAATGAAGCATTTGACTATGCTGTCAGCCAATTATTTTTGTGGTTTACAATTAACCACCAATTTCCTGAATTTGTTGTTAACAGAAGATTGGTGGCTTCTAGTTTGAAAAGCTATGGATCATAACCACAGTTTCCCCATGCTTTCTTTCAATTCACAGGTAAAAATAATCTGAGTAAGACTTTGCCACTTCTAATTGGTGACAGGAATTGAAAGGAGCCCAGAGCTTCACCTCACAGTGTTATGTAATCATACCTTAACCTCCACATCAAACACACATACAACAAGACTGTGGCATTATCAAGTGAACAAATTATCTCAGGGAGCTAGCTGTCTCAGCAGCTGAATACTAAATTATTTTATCATTTTCAGTGATAAAGTTAATTGGTATAGGCATTCAAGTATATTATTTTGAAACAAAAATATCAATTATTCCCCAATTAATCTATAAAATCAATGCAATCCAATGCAATTACAATCAAAATCCCAAGTATCTTTTCTGTAGATATTGATAACCTGATATTAAATTGTATGTACAAAGTTAGAGTATTTAGACTTGCTGAACAAATTTTTAAAGAGAACAAAATTAGAGAACTTATGTTATTGATTTTAATTATTAATATAATAATTTAATTAGCATAGTAATTTAACTTCTGTTAAATTGTGGGCCAATCCCTACTGTGACCTGCTTTTGTATGGCCTAAGAGCTAAGAATAGTTTTTATATTTCAAAGAGTTGTAAAAATAAGCAAAGAAGAATATACAATGTGGCCCCTAAAACATAAAATATTTAATATCTGGTCCTTTATGAAAGAAAATTGCCAACTCTTGATATAAAGAAAAAGGAATCAAGATAGTGCGGTACTGGCAAAGGATAGGCAAACACATCAAGGAACAGAGTAAATGTCTTAAAATCCAGCCATACATGCATAGTCAAGTTACCTTTGACAGAGGCTTTGATGTAATTTAGTGAGGACAGTAATTTCTTTTCAAAAATAATTGTTGAATGTTTTCCATATTTTAACCTAGCTCCCTACCTCACATCACTCACTAAAATTGAGGATGACCTCTTGTCACCTGTAATTGGAAGCAAGTATAAAGATAACTGAAGATACCTAAAAGAACATCAATGTGGCTAGAGGGGGTAGGAGGGAAGACCAAGGGGAGAGAAATGAGAGAAGCCTAGAGAGATGAGGAACTAAAATATGCACAGGGGTTGAGCAATTTTGGACAAGATACTTAGGCTAGGCTTCCATGATAAAGTGACATTTGAGCAGAGAACTGGAAGTAGAGAGGGTCAGGTGAATGGCCAATGGAAGAACAAAGGTCGTAACACAGACAGAAGCTTGTTGTATTTTAGGAAAATGAGAACACCACTGTGGCTTTAATGGAATGAGCAAGGGTTTCAGTGGTGGGAAATTTGAAAAAGAGACTTGTAACAGTGAGAACTTTTGACTTTTATTCTAAATGTGATCTCAAGCCATTTGAAGGTGTAGAGCAAAGGAATGCTATAATTTAGTCCACATGTAAAAAATCAGTTTCTTTACTGTTCAGAGAGTAAACTGAATGGGAAGCAAAAGTGGAATCAAGATCAGTTAGATGACAAGTCCTATTGCCAGACAAGAGATGATAGAGACAGAATACAAAGTTCTTCAGTAATTATATATTTAATTCAATAGTCAGCACCATTTTCTGTCTAAAGTAGGGAGCCAATTATTCCCACTGTTCATATGAGGAATTAAGGGTCAATCGAGGCACAGAGCTAAAAAATTATGGAGTTGGTACCAATGGTGTTTTTAGTCACCTTGTTATACTGCTTCCTGTAAACACACAAAGTACAAATATAAGGGTGAGGGTGGAGTTTCAGAGAGGTTAATTGCTAAATACAGTGAAATAATCAAATTAGAATAAAGAAGAGGATCACTTATTGGGACCATTTCATTTTATACTATCAAATGAATTTTTAACATAAATTGCAAATATTTGCTGGGGAAAACAAAACAAAATAAGTTGACTAAAGTGCATCCTTATGGTTGTCTCCACATCTTCAAAAAAAAGAGATGTAAGGAATGACAAAGTATCTAATTGCATTGTTGCTTTCTTTAGGAAACAGTGTTTGTCAGGAAGTCACGACAGATAGAGAGCAGATAACCTGCAGTTCTCAATATTCATTTCAGGGTTTAGGCTAAGTTTTGTGTTTGGGTCCTTGCTGCCTATTCAGACTACTAGTCCATGTAATAAGACATGCTACCACGAAAAAGTCATTATGGTTAGAGTTTTCCTATTTAAAGCACATGCTATCAATTAAATCTAATCATATCCTTAGGGTAAGAGACATTGTGGTTTGTCTTCTAATTGCCCTTATATTGAACACTGATGTGGGGTTTCTTTTGTGGTTAACCTTTATCAACAGTATTGCTGGATTGACTTTCCCTTCACACAGCGCCTGCTTTCACGTCATCTTTTATTTCCATAAATCTCTTTGGCCTTTTCCCTTTCCATGTCAACAATGAATGTAGAATTACCCCTTTTCCATAAAGAAAAAAACTTTTTAAAACGTTTAGCATTCTTTGGTTCTAACTGCTGCGCAGAATGTTTATATGTTTTCTTTTCCCTCAGATTCCCAGACCAACGATACCAGTCTGTTCTGTTGAAGTGAGGAACAGATGGAGTGAATTTAATTTCATGAATTAAAAATTGCATGTGTATGTGAGGGATTTATAGAGGTAATGTGCTTTCATTTAATAGCTAAGAAAATCGTGTATCAAACTTAAGTGGTTTCTGTGTATCTATAGTTATGGAAACTTTGGAATTAATCAGATCTAGCTCTATGAACCATATTGGAGTTTGGCCCTATTACCCTGGGGCCACATTACCCTGCTGCCTGACTTTGTAAATAGTTTTATTTGAACTCAGCAACACCCATTAGTTTACATAACAATGGAGTTGAGTAATAGCCACTCAGGTTGCCTGACAGGAAAAGCAGAAAATGCTATGAATTTTACAGAAAAAAACTATGTTGATTCTTGATTTACATAATCTCTTTCAAGAATGCTTACATTATAGAGTTGTTCTAATGACGAACAATATTGAGATATGTGAAGAAGTATTCTCTTGGAACACAGTTCGCACTCAATAATTAGTAACATTGATATCAATAGGCATGGGATAGAGGATGTTGCTAAAAAGGCCCAAATAATGAGTTCAGTGATCTTGGGTCTCTTCTGTGGACCAGCAACCCTCATCATCTGTGTTATAGATGCATTTCCTATACCATCCTTCCAAGATTTGGTGGATTATAAACTAACCTAACAACATGATATATGCTCTATTATCTATGAGTCAGAAATATTATTTTATCTTTACATGGGTAACATATTTTTAATTTAGGGTAACTGCTGGGCTATTGCATTAAAGTGATACTTTCTAATTAATATTTGAATTTTATTTAAACATCACTTTGTCAATCACACTGAGTTTTGGGTATCTCCAATTTGTACCTCTTTCACAGGGCCACTACCAAAATTATCCTGACATTCTGTCACTAAGGATAACCTACATTTACAGTAAAATATATACTTGCAAAATGTATCAATAAAATTATAAGCAGTCAGTCAGGTGTACCAGTACAGACTCCCTGGTCTTCTGAATGCTCAATTTTTTGCATTAGTTGTAATATTGTCTTGTAATATTAGAAAAACAAT
This sequence comes from Stenella coeruleoalba, assembly GCF_951394435.1. Taxonomy (NCBI): domain Eukaryota; kingdom Metazoa; phylum Chordata; class Mammalia; order Artiodactyla; family Delphinidae; genus Stenella; species Stenella coeruleoalba. Next base: position 42,574,053 of record NC_137155.1, read on the forward strand.
ATAACAGAGCTCGTGGACTGAGCCTCAAAATAAGTGCCCATTTCTGTATAGATGTGCCAAGTGATTAGCTACGTTGTATGATTTGAGGGACATGAGGTGGCCATCCTGCAAAAAATAATATTAGAAATATATAACAGTCTATCAATCATTAATGAGTGAATTACTTTTATGTATGGCTTACTCTATGAAATGTAAAAATCCAGACATGGCAGTGAAAATAATCTAACCTGAATAAGCTTAATAAATGCCTTCCAATGAGGCAAAAAGCAGAGAAAAGAGTCTTGGGCAATGGGGTAAAAAGTGGATATGTTTTATAAAAGAATATTTGGAGCACTGGAGAGATCCTTGTAATCTTAGAAATGCTGACCTAATTGACATATTACATGTTTGGGGGTTTCTGAGAGCCCTGGAGAGTTGAAGGCCGTGTTACTTTAGCAGGGACACAGTCACAGGAGGGGAAGGAACTGAGCAGAGAGAAAACAGAAGTCAAATGTCACAAGAAAATCAACTTTGGTGAAGATGGACGTGCAAACGATTTGTTGAACTTCGTTCATACTTTTCTAGAAAATAATATTTTAAATTAATTTTATTACCCAAATTTTCCTCGACAAGAAATTTTTGGTTAAAGGCAAAATATTCCAAAATCACCAAAATTCCCTTTCAGACATGCCACAAGCAAAAAAACATATTTTTAAAAATTTTTATCTTCTTTTGATGCACAAAAATACTGGATCTATGCCAAAAATGGTGACAGCCTTGGAACCTGCGGAATTTTGTCATAGAAAAATTCTTTTTCTAAGCGCTACATTCTACTTTTCATTGCTTAATGTGATTCCAGGCCTGAATCAATCCTAATTTGAGTTCTGCAGGATGTATGAGGATCCAATGAGGTCTTATTTTGTAATGCCTTACAACCCTAAAAATGGTGGTAACAATGACATTAATAAGAATCATTTCAATATATTTTATTTCCTCACTCTCTCTTTATGGTGAATATTTTTCAAATTGACAAGAGTTTTGTTATAAAGAGAAGTGAGAGTCAGGTGTTCAAGGCCAAAAGGAATGCTGCTTTGGTCAGGCAAGAAGAGAATTGGTTTGACTTTGCTCCAAGCAGGCAATTAAGGGATGATGAATTAGAATCCCCTCAAAGCAGGAACCCTATTACTCTCAGATATGTCATGCACTCCGAAGTGTAAAATGCCTGATCATAAATAATAATGTCACTAACTGTGTGAAAAAAAAAAACACCTGAAAACAAATACTGTTGCTATGTGTAAGTGGCATCACTTATTGAAAAAAATGAACTCATCTTAAATTTTCTCACTGCGGTTGTAAGCACATAATTTTACTCCTAAAATACTAAAGAGGGAAATGACATGATACTAAGACAGTATCTGTTGCTTTATCCAAAACTTGTAGTAGACTCCGAACATCCTTGTTGTCTGAGATATGGATCACAGTAACTTACTGAAAAATCAAACTGCACTAATATTAAACTCAAAAAAAGCCAAGTTGAAATTTGTACAAGTATATGAATATATATTATGATATTTGATATTCATTATGGTCGTAAGTATCTGAGAATATATATAAGTACAGTATGCATGCCATACGTATTGACTAAATCAATAAATACATGATTAATGTTTACAACAGATACAACTATTTAAAAAATTAGTAATTTTGTGCAAATTGCTAGAATAAAAATATTTTAATGTGACATCTCAACCACATTTTTGTCAAATGATAACATGAACTTAATAAAAAACACATTCATTAAATTTTTATTCTTACCCACATAATATAACCTTTGAAATTAGTTCTTTACCAAATTTATGATGCCATTATATTCACAAATGATATACTGATAGTAATCAATATATATTCTAGAAAGTTTGCATCTACCACATTAAAACTTTAGAAAAAAAATTTTTTTCCCAGATTTATTGAGATCTAATTGACATGTAACATTGAGTAAGTTTAAGATGCATATGTGTTGAATTTGATACACCTATATATTGCAAAATGAGTACCACCATAGCTCTAGCTAAATTTCCAACATCTCATACCCATATAGAGGCTCACGGAGATTAAACAAAAATAATCTCCACCACAGCTCATTTGAGAAAGTTATTTTGTTTTCTACCTTGATGAAATTTTTGCTATTTTAATGCTATTACACAATAATTTCACAATAATAATGTCAACAACTTGTGAGAGTCAAAAGCTTTTGTTCTTGTGGATTTGGTAGCTGTCTTTCCAGTGGGAAGTTGAGGAGAAGCATGTTTCAATTATTCCCCTATCCCAGAACACTGTAAGCTTATGTGTTTTGAACAATCACATTTAATCTTCAGGACAACCACTTTAGGCATGTATTACTTCCTGTATGTTAGTGATAAGAAGTTCAAGACTTACACATTTTTCCAATGTTGCCAGAGTGGCTCAGTTGCCTGCTCTGGGTCTGTTCATGTCCCTCGATGCTAGGCGTACTCTTTTGTTTATATATTGGCCTAGTCACCCACATTGGGGGAAAACTAATCAAATATAACAAAGAAGTACAGAGGTATGCTGTTGGGGAAACATTTTATAGGCTATACGTTTGTCAATTATACCCAATTGTCACACACTGTATGTGTGCTTCAAGCAGTAGACTTAAAACCAGCAATGATATACATCATAAGTAGTTATATACTCTGTGACAACTTCACTAGAAAATGTATAACTAGAAGTAAGACTGACAACATAATACCAGAACATATTCAAACTTTAGAAACTTCATATAATTTCTAGAACACTAGATGAGGTTACCCATACAGTATAACTTAAGAATGTTTATCATTATTATTTGACTGTTTTCCGTGTAATTTAATGTACCAAATAATCCTAGTTACTTTACTATTCTGAGATGCCTCAGGGGCCTTCTAGAATACTCAAAGTTAGCTAGAGGGGCTTCCCTGGTGGTGCAGTGGTTGAAAGTCTGCCTGCCGATGCAGGGGACACGGGTTCATGCCCCGGTCCGGGAAGATCCCACATGCCGCAGAGCGGCTGGGCCCGTGAGCTATGGCCGCTGGGCCTGCGCGTCCAGAGCCTGTGCTCCGCAACGGGAGAGGCCACAACAGTAAGAGGCCCGTGTACGGCAAAAAAAAAAAAAAAAATAGCTAGAGAAGAAACTTAGTCTGTTATCAAAAGCAATTCAATATTCCAGGAAAACCTTGTTCTCATAACAGAAAGAGAAAACCAAATTCCAGTCCTGTACCAGCTTACTATTAATAACAACATTCATTTATCTAATTAAATTCAATCTAATCTTAATCCCGACAACTTACAAAATTCTTTTCTCAAAATTCCTTTTTCACAAACCTTTTATCACTTTCTGGATCCATATTAATATCCCTTATTTTCCCCATACATAAGCAGCCAGCTCAATTATTCTCCTGTTTTGGTTTAACAAAGTATCTCCAGTCTTTACACATTCTCTTCCCGACAACACATATGCTACTTGCTTTACACACTGAAATATTCCCCTTATCATTTTAGTAGCTTTAATTACATATTGAATTTTTAACCCATGAAAGGCCTTAATAAAACCAAGAAACAAGTAATTGGACTGTTACACCAGCATTTTCTGATTGGCAAACTTCAGAACATATTCCTTAACCTCTGAAAATATAGATTTTTCTAATAGCACAATTTCTCTTTAATGTCGTACAAGATACATGTTTAATGAACCCAAACATCCTTTGAATTTCTACTAATTAACCCAAGGCTGAAGTTTCAGGCAAAGTGGGCTGTTTTTGTATTTCAAGGACACGATAAGAGTGAACTTCAAGCTTTCTCTTAGGCGTATTTTTGGTCTCTCGGGGTCACAGTTCTGAAAACAGTATTTTACAAGCTTTTTCTCTACTAAATTGAACCTGAATTTCCCATTTTACAAAAGACAACAAAGATACAAATCACACAAATGGAATATACACGCACGCACCAGAAGACAGAACCGTCACAAATCCTTCAATAGGCCAACCCATATGTAGTCCCAAACAAACACTTCTCCAACACAAAAGGTCCTCGACGTCAGACACACACCAGAACCAACTGGAAAAATGCCCAAATGACAGTCAGTGCTCACAAACGGTCCTCAACGTCAGACACATGTCAGAACCAATTGGCAAAATGCCCAAATAGCACTCTATGCTCACAAACGGTCCTCAATGGCAGACAGACATCTGAAACAATCGGCAAAATGCCCAAACAGCATTTCATGCTCAAAAGAGACGTTTACCCGGGTGCACACCGGTGGACTTACTTGGTTTCACAGCTGGTCAGCTCATCCAGAGGCATGTTTCCATTCCACCAAGGAAAAGTGTAAGCTGACAGCCAGTACCGAGCAGGGGAGAAACAGGGAGGATCCCTGACACCAATGGTTTTGGCAGCTGCTGGGAACGTGCCTCAAAAAACCCTCCCTCAGCGTCAGCTCCCCACAAGCAGCTTGCCCCTTGCAGCCATCTTGGCGTGTAGTAATGGCCCGAGGTTCTACTCGGGGAAAACCCTGGAGAGCCAGATATCGCGAGAGGACAGCCTCACCTTGGGCGCCAAATAAATGCGATTCAGCTGCTCGCTGCTCAAAAGCCAATAAAGAGGCAAGGTGGATAGGAAGGAAAGTTTGCTTTATTTCGGAGGCCAGCAACCGAGGCGGGGCGGAATCCTGTCCAAAGGCTGACCCCTCCCACTGACAATCAGTGCGCAAGAGCTTTTATAGATGGAGGGAAGGGACTACATGGAGAAACAGCACAGTCAGCTCTGACAGTCCTCTTGAAATTAGTCATGCAGTGGTCTGATCAGCGTCATATTGATCACTTTAAGTACAGTTAGTCTTTAGTTCCAGGGTCAGTTTGTTCCCATTTCTTTGAGGCCCGTTCTCAGAATTGTGGCAGCTTATGTCATGGCTATAGTCTGGTCATTATGTAGTTAACTTTTTCCACCTGGTGGGTCTTTCAATATCTATAAAACAGATCAAGGGATATGGCTCAGAATATTATGTATAGCCCTTGAGGAGGAACTAAAGGTCCTTGACTTTGCTTAATGACTAAACTATTATTGTTTGGTCTTGTTTTACTGTTTTCCTTTGTTTCTGCGTTTCTCACTTCTCTGATTAAACTTATTCTCTGGCTAAAGTTTTTCTACAGACAAAAGGCAGGCTGAGTACATGGGGGCAACGACCATAATAGGGTCCTGCTCCGTTTCAGTGCTATACACTTTGTTAGGTTTCCATTTTAGTTACCTGTACACTAAGGCTATGAGCTAGACGTTTTGAGTAGACTTGGATATTGCCATAATCCTTAGTTGCTCATTAACTGATAATCTCTTACTTCACTTTAAGAGGTGGTCTCATTTATTGTGTATGTATATACATATATACGTATGTAAATATATACATACGTATATATGTATATGCATACAGGGCACCTTACTGTGCCTTGTGTACTAATGATATAATCACAAGAGATACAGCAACATATAATAGAATGAACATAGATTTTAATCACAATTTCAAACTAAACTGGCATTTTGTTAGAGCTCAAAACACCTGAGAGAGCTACTAAACACCTGCGTGTTGTTTTGTCATCCCTAAAAGCGTGCATGACACTGTTAAACTCATAGAGTTATTATGAGGATTAAATTAGAGAGATAAAATTCTAGCACAATCTTCAACATATACTTGTAGCTCTTGTTAATAAACAAGGCATAATAATACTCTGCTGACAAGTTGTTTGAGAATGGAAAAGCCTATATGTACCATCCCTAGTATGGTGCCTGACTAGGCACTGTTTTCTAAATGGTAGCTCTTTATGATTTAAGAGCCATGTCTTTTCTTACAGCCTGGGATTAATTCATTTGAAAAATTTCAGTAATGCAATAAGCAGATTTTGAGTATCTTTACTATTTCAAGCAGTATGTTTACCCTTACAGGGGAAATAAAATGAAATAAGATATAAGTATTGCCTGCAAAGAACACAATACAATTACATTATATCCATTATATACATAATGGATATAGTATAATTATATGTAATAATTATATATATATATATTTATATATAAGTTATATATAAGTAACTATAATACTGTACTATCACTGAAGTGTTATAATACTGTTTTGAGATAGGAAAAAATTACTACTTTTGGAAGCTTGAGTATTACCTCTGTATTTCATAAAAAATTGTGGAATTCTGTAAATAGCTTTAGTTAATAGTCCTTGATGGTTAGGATTTTATCTTTTGTTTTTGCAGTGTTCCTTTTAGCATAATTAGAACGATTCATGTATTCTGGCAGCGTTTCTGTTTAGCAGTACACACATCTATATACAAAGAATAATCTATTGGCAAAACACATCTTCAGCTCTCTTTTGTTTGATTTGTATTTGCTTTCAGGCTTAAAACATAACTCAGTTTTATGGCTTATTAAGAAGGACAAAAAATAAGTACTCCATAACTTCATTTTTACCATAAAGTATATGTTACCTCTTGATATCTTAAACATTTTAACATATTAATTGTTAGTTTTCTTCTGCCTCTTCTTACAGAAGTGCAAATACATTTAGGGAATATTGTACATTGGAAGTAAAAATAATAAAATCCAGATAGGTTAGTAAAGGAGTCCTGTGTAGAAGATTCAAGTCAATTAGTAGAATAATATTGGATCTTTCTTTCATAAGAAACCAAGTATATTTATCAGGCGTTCACTTCAGTAGAATTAGGTGTGTCTTTTATCTCATTTTATATTCTAAAGGATTTTTGTTATAGAATATAAGTGGTAGAAATCTGACAGCTATGCTAACTGAGGATGACAATGGGGTAAAAGACAAGGAAGAAGCCTTTTGTAATTTAATTTTAAGTAGTACCATCATTTATTTTCAGTTGGCATTCAATTTTCGATACCTTCACTTTAAAATGTATTACTGTTTTGTTTTCAATGTTATGGTAATTTTGGAGTTGACTTAGCTTTTCTCAGTCACAGATATGAGGCATATTAATGCACATGAGTTCCAGATGACAAACGGTGCTTGAAGTTTCCATGTCTGCTAATTCATTTTTGATTATAACATGATGTCTCCTGAAATATAAATGGCTTTTGCCTAGCCAAACGGTCATCGGATTTGAACATACGATGTGATGCTTCGCTGATGTTTGAACTTTGGAGTCATTTCAAATTCATTGATAATAGTCCTTATAAAGGCCATGTTCCCTCACTCAGAATGAAATAAACTAAGAGACTTTATCATCTGCTTCTCAGGTACGTTTCTCTAATGTATTTCGTTTATGGAAAGTATTTGGAATTAATTTAGCACTAACCTTTGAAATCAGTGGATGTTTCACATCCCTCACATTTTCAAAACCAAGTTTAAATAGTCCAGATTATATTGTGTCAAAGGATTCCAACGACATTAGTTGTCTTGGATCTTAGTTTTTTTACAAAAAATGGCAGCTATTGATGTCCATTATCACTCAAAGTAAACTTAAATCTTAAATATAGAGTCAATTTTATCATTAACCATCTAAATCGCCTTGAGATTGAGAAAAGAAATGATAAAAAATAAGTTGTACCACTATGTTTATTTTTATGCCACCAAGTATTTTCATGTATTTAAAAATTTCTTATACATTTTGAAAATCATTACTATCTCTAATAAAGTAGAAAAGGTAAAAAAAACACTTGTTTGAATTTTTTTTATCATGCTCCTTGAAATTCTTATAGCATTCTAATTTTTGTAATTAATTGTTTTAAGTTCCTTCCTGAGTGTTAGAGTGATATCAAACACCATCACACTATGAATTCACTAAGATCCAGTGATGTACCTGAAACAAGGCTGGGCCATGATAAGTGGTCTCTTGAGATCTTAAAAAAAAATAAAACTGACTAAAAGTCAATTTGCTTTTTACTATCACCATGATTCTAAACAATCAAAGATATATTATTCCTCCTTGAAATAGTCTCTTGTTTGTATAACCTCTAAATATGTGCTGAGTTACAGTTGAGTTTTTTTTTTTTTTTTTTTTTTTTTTTGCGTTATGTGGGCCTCTCACTGTCGTGGCCTCTCTCGTTGCAGAGCACAGGCTCCGAACGTGCTGGCTCAGCGGCCATGGCTTATGGGCCTAGCCGCTCCGCGGCATGTGGGATCTTCCCGGACCGGGGCACGAACCCGTGTCCCCTGCATCGGCAGGCGGACTCTCAACCACTGCGCCACCAGGGAAGCCCTTACAGTTGAGTTTTAATAATACCTTTTTAAGCTTCATATTTTAAGCTTTAGCATATTTTATTACTTGTATTTCATAAACATTATATTCTATGAGGAAGTTAATTTGAAGAAATCCTAGTGATTTAGTTGACTATCACACATAGAGACTTGGCTACATACATTTGTTTTCAAAGTTTGTAATGTTTCAAAAACTTGTGAACGTTTTTGGGGAAGATTTTGTGTTTTCAAGCCTGATCGTACAGTGTATTCTTACATATAAACATTAGATTTCTAATAAACAATGATAGCCTGACGGTTGTGTAGAAATAGAACTTGAATTGATTTAATTCTATTATTATATGGACCATTTGAAATGTTTGTGTTAAATTTCTTGGAATTTGTTGAGAAATTCTTTTTTTTAAAGTATACTTATATTTATGACATTTCTAACTATTTGTATATCTGTTGCATCATGTGAAAGAAACTTTTGAAATTAATTCTTCAATAAAGTATGAACTAAGACTAAGCAATCTGATTAAAATATTCATTGAAAGGAATATGCAAAACTTATCCATTGTGACAAAGTCCTTGAGGAACTGACAGAAATTAGGCTCTTAAACAGGAACTTGAATGTAGCTACTCATTACTGTGGGAGACCAATATTTAGGTATAATTTTCTTTTTTTAAAAAAAAAGCTTTATGGTATTAAAATATTAATCTATTCATTTCTCCTTTTTGTACAGTAATATTTATTTTATTTTTATTGCCATAATTATATCTAAAGTAAAATATAAGAAGTTTCACTGGTTCTTTTCTGCCCATTATTGTTCATTTCATTGTATGATTATAACTAAAAATAATTTTGTTCTATAGAGGAGGAAGTATCAAAAAATTATTCTCTACAGGAAAACATGCCTGGTATACTATTGATAGAAATGTAAAAGAAAAGTCTGGGAAAATACATGTAAAGAAAAAAATAATTCAGCAACTTGTTTAAGAAGTAGATACCTGCCTGACTTTTTTTTTGTTTTTCAAACGCAGTATAAATCCTACGTGGAGTATTCTTAATTAAAATATCTCTGTAGGTGAAAGAAAAAGTAAGTGAGAGAAAGAGGTAAATCCCCTCTAATTTGTTCAGCAATAATTATTATGCTAACTTTTATGACCTATTATTAGCTTTACATTTCTAATAAATCAACATTTACATTATTTTAACACTATGAATTTTAACTTTCCTCACCCCTACCCCTGTTCAGGTGATAGTGAAATGGAAACAGTATTATGTGGTGAAGAAAAAGTATATTTTACAACTGAAAAGATGACAATTCAAATCCAGATTTCAAACAAGTGGAAGCAAGGTAAGTATACTGTCTAAACTGTAAAACTGAATTAATATTTTTAAGTATAAGTCTGCTATGAGATAATATATAAGAAGGTACTAGAACATAGAAATAAATTTGAATTCCTTTTTTTCAAGGATTAACACATATATCTGATATTTTAAAATTTAAATATATAATTATTAAATCATTGTGTGTTTCATTGTAATGTATCTTATGAGGAGGTCATAAATGGAATATTAGGTTTAATTACAGTTAAATCTTGATGCCATTTTTCTTAAGAAGTTAGAAGCAAATATCTTATCCATTCTCAACAACACCAATAAATCAGAAAACAGATTTCTATCTTCCAGTAGATAAAGCAAGGAAACTCCTATTTCTGGAAATATGTAGTTTTCATAAATTTACACTTTAGGATATCATTTAGGAAATAAATATAATAATTGAAATTAGCTTCCAAATGCAGTCTGTGAAATTAATATACTACAAAATCTGGTGATATAAATATACAGCATCTACATGCAGCTACCTATATGAAATATTTTTCAAAGGCACTGATAAAAATCTTTTGAGTAAGTACTGAACTCCCTTTAAATAGCAGGCATTGTAATAGATGTTGAGTATGCACACATAAGAAAGAAACCATTGCACTATTCAAATACCCACAATTTGCTGAAAGGTTCATTTTAAAAAGCATCATCATCAACAACAACAAAAACAAGAAAGGCAATAACAACTTAGGTCGAGACCATAGATTATTCAATGAAAGTAACTTGATGGTAGTCACTATAAGAAATTATTACATTATTAAATCTGCATTCAAAATAAATATTTATATCCTTTAATTGGATAAATACCCATTAATCTTCACTTTTTGAAACTGGTTAATGAAGGTATAGTTGTGCATTAAATCAAAAGGAAGAGGGAAGATACTAGTTATTCTTTCAGAAGAGAATTTGAAAGTTCAAGAAGTTGATGGCAATGGCTTATTGAGGTTGTATTTCAAATATAATTCCAATTTGGAAAGGTAAGATTAACTGATCTGGTAACTATATAGCATAGACAGAGGAGCTGCTCACAGTCTACTTTTCTATGCGTAGAACGAGATTTGATGTCACAGCTCATGTGTTATGATTTTGTTAGATATAATAAGTAGGAAACATTTGAAAATTGACATTTGTTAATAAAAGTAGGGTAGAGCTTCCCTGGTGGCACAGTGGTTGAGAGTCCGCCTGCCGATGCAGGGGACACGGGTTCGTGCCCCGGTCTGGGAACATCCCACATGCCGCGGAGCGGCTGGGCCCGTGAGCCATGGCTGCTGAGCCTGCGCGTCCGGAGCCTGTGCTCCGCAACGGGAGAGGCCACAACAGTGAGAGGCCCGCGTACCGCAAATAAATAAATAAATAAATAAATAAATAAATAAATAAAAGTAGGGTAGATAAGCTGACTGTAAAACAAATTCAATCAAAATATATTGGTTTTTTATACTAGGTAAGCTCTGCAAAAGTTGGACATGGTCTAAGTTCTAATATTAAAAATTTTGTCTTTCAATGTCATTTCAGGTTAGAAGCTATATTATTATGAAATACATTCCTAAGCACACATTTTCTTGAAAACTAGACTATAAGATAAATTTAATGTAGCTAACACTACAGTTCTTGATTTGAGTGGATGCTAAAAAGTTGTTTCCCTTTAGGGAAATTATTCCAAGCTTTACACATTTCATGTCTATTTTGCAATTAGTTTAATTTCCATTAAAAACTCTCCAACTCTGTCCTTTGTCACATGAAAAGATAAAATGTGAGCAATAACTAAGTAGCCTTGTTTCTGACAAGAAAAGTTAAACTTTTAATTTTCCAGTTCTCCTGTAAGTGCTTCTAAATGTGCTGTGTTGTATACAATGTGAAGATAAGTAATAAATGTAAGTATTCAGTATGAAACTTTCAGGCACATTCCATTATTTTATGTAATTTGAGTGATAGTAAAACTTTTAATACAGTCATTTTTGAATTCTTATGCTAAAAGGAATATATAGCAACCATTTTCAGGGGGACAAGGTCAGAGAACATAATCTTGTTTAAAACTATATTTAAAAAAACATAAATATACAAGTTTGAATAGCAGACTTGATCCATTTACCATTTCATTTGGACCAGTCTTCTGGTATTCTATGAGAATTTTTGTGGTCCAATTGATACTACAACTGCTTAATCTTTTCTGACTCTCTTTTCAGAATCTCAGAGACATTTGTTCCTGTCTCTGTGGCATTTAGGTTACTAGCACTTATTTTTGAACCATTTGTAGAATGAATAGTCTATGAAAAAAAAAGCAAAAGTAAATACAAATGCATGTAATTTCCCTTTATGTCTTTACGTTTTGACTTATATATGCATGTATGTATGTATGCATGTGTGTATGTAATGTATTTATTTGCATGTATTATATATATATATTTGGTAATTTTTTTCAGACCTTAAAGAAGTGCATGGAGGGAAACTGTTTTGTAGAGGCTAATTTTTTGTGTGTTTTTGCTATTGCTGCTTATGTTTGTTTTCTTTTAGTGTTTGCCCAACTTTCTTTTCCATTTTTTCTGATAAGAAGACCTCCCTTTATAAGAGAAAAACCACTCTCCAATTACATGTGTTTATGGGGATGCTGATTCTCTAGCCACAGCTGTGGACACAAAAGCCCTGTAAAGCCCTTGGATTAATATGTACGTTGGGTGAGAGAGCGTCATGTTTCCTTCTGGGGTCATTGAGTCTGAGGTGCAGGTAAGCTTAGATTTCTCGGTGCCCTCATTACCCCAAAATAAAGGACACGTAGAGCCAACAAAGAGAATGACGGAACCTAGTGATAATGGAGATTGAAAGAGAGAGAGAGAGAAAAAGAAAATAACATCATTTGAAGTGTCTGCGTAGCTTAACCTAATTTGTATTGTTCGAGTTTTTGGTTTCTGTTACTTCAAACAACAACAATAAAAAATAGTTCAACATAGCTATTTCTTAATAATATTACACCTATATACATATTTTGCAATTGAATGTACCATATATGTGCAATGTCATAAATTTACTTCCTCATTTCCTTGCCTCCATAAAGAATAGTTTTTTTCATCCAATCCAGTTCATGGTTTACTTAAACCATGGCATTCAGGAACCAGTATACGCTTTTATCTAATCCCTCCCAATCCCCACCTTATAAAAACAACAAAGCATGTGATTTCAAGTGTGGTTGGATAGGACATAAATCAAGCACTTTTTTATCATAGAGTAAGATCAATTTTTTTTTTCAAGTTGTATTCTGTCTTATCCTTAACAAATATCATTCAGTCTCTGCCTTGTTACTTCACTAACTACATATCTTTTTTAGAGCAAATTATATTTTTGCCATAAATCTAATTTAACAGGGAATATTAAATATCTTCTTGAAATAAACTATATATACATGCATGGCACACATATGAACACACATACATAGATAAACATATATGTATATATATGTTGGTATATCACAGAAAATGACTAGACAGAAATGCATTCTCTTCCAATGAATACCTAAAAACTACAGAGGGAAAGTATATATAAGATAGATAAGTAGTCTACTTAATTTAATTTTCAATTTTTTTTTTAGTTGATTATTAGTATGCCCCTGACCTCAAAGGCACAGTCAATTTCTTCTTTTATATCCATGTGATAGTTATTTGGGCTATTAACCCTTATTATGGTTCTTTATCCATTGCTTATGTCCCTTTATAATCCTTACTTTGGCCAATGAAATGCAAATGTAAGTGGTGTGTTATTTTTGTACACAAATTACAAGAGCTTTCTCTTGCCACAATAATTATGTAAATATTTTGGGACCTTTGGTAAAAAACTGAGTAGATGTCTTATTGCCAACTGGGATTGGACATTGATGTTAGTGAAAACAACACTTTGTTGTGCTAAAGCCACAGAGCCTGAATTTATTTATTATTGAAGTATAATTTAGCCCATCCTGACTAATGAATGCAATTTTTTTTGCCACTGCATGTTATTCAGTTCCTATTATAACAGTCACCTCATTCCACTGCATTATGATATTTGCATAGAAAACTCCCTGTTAGGTTATAAATGTCTCATGATTAAGCATAGAGACTGGCATACAACAGCCATTTAAAAATGTTTGTTGATAGAGTATAATGAATATACAGTAAAGAGCAAAATATCATCCTTCTGGTATCTCTTCTAGAAAAGGAAACATAACAATATAGCATATAATGTAGAATATGCATGGCAGGCATAAAACAAGACACATAGTGGTTAGGAAGCAATTCAACATAAGCTTAGTTACCTGGGGTTGTCTCCTTCTCTGCTACTTCCTAGTTACGTGATCATGTAAATCTATATAATCTTTTGTATCTGAGTTTCCTCTTCCATAAAATGGGAGTAAATACAGTATGCCTCTCATACAGTATTTGCAATAATAAAAAAATGAATATAAATAATTTATAAAATACACAGACAGTAATAAGCACTCAAAGTTGTATATAGGGGTGTATATACATAAACACACAGAAATGAGTTCCTCGCTTTTATATAAATATCATTGGGTATATTTTTGTTTAAATTATATCAGATGTTATATCAATTAAATATAATTTCAGATGCATTATCAATATACCTGATTGATTTCCATTCAGTAGTGGCAACAAGACTTTTAACTTTCTTCTGATTTTATGACCTCCTGAGAGTACTCTATTCTAGCTCAATATCAGGAATGTAATAATCATGAAAGGAACAGTGTATCACCAAAGGAGCTAAAAGTTTCTTTATCTTATACCCTTTAGAAATATCGTGATCCCTTTTATAAACGTTTAATGAAAGATTTGTATGTGTTGTTGAAACGGAACAGGAACCTGTGGTCCTTCCCACACCATGTCCTCTGCTTGCCTTTTGTCTGTAGAAAAACTTTAGTAAAAGAATATAAATTTAACCAGAGAGGTAAGAAAATGCAGAAGCAAAGGAAAACAGTCAAACAGGACAAAATAATAATAGTTTAGTCGTTAAACAAAGTCAAGGACTTTTAGTTCCTCCTCAAGGTCTATAGATAATATTCTGAGCCACATCCTTTGAGCTGTTTTGTGGACGCTGAAACCCCTACCAGGTGGAAGAAGTTAACTTCGTGATGACCAGACTGTAGCCATGACATAAGCTGCCACAATTCTGAGAAGTGGCCTCAAAGAAATGGAAAAGAACTGACCCTGGAACTAAAGACTAACTGTACTTAAAACAATCAAGATGACACTGATCAAACTACCTCATGACCAACTTCAAGATGACTGTCAGAGCTGACTGTGCTGTTTCTGCATGTAGCCCCCTCCTTCCATCTATACACCCCTGAAACTCCCCTTTAAAAGCTCTTGCCCCCTTATTGTCGGAGGGTGGGGAAGGAGTCGACCTTTGGCACAAGTTCCTCCCCTGCCCCCAGGTTACCAGCCTCCAGAATAAAGCAAATTTTCCTTTCCACCAACCTTGCCTCTTAGAGTATTGGCTTTAGAGTGGTGAGCAGTAAGACCCCACTTTCAATAACATTGTGTCTAATTTAATATATATTGTAGATTGATCTATAGTATATATAAATGTATTCTATGTATATATGTAGAGAGAGATGTAAGTATATGACCTATAAAGAGTATATATATGTGTGTATATGTAATATAACTGAACTATCCTCTTGCTTCCAAAGCATTTCAGTTGATTGATTGATTCATTGATCTACTATGGGAATTATTTCCTTCTTCCTTGTATTGTTGTTGGCTGTTTATAGATGTGTTCACCTATAGATTCGAAATTCCTTGGGCAGAACCTCCCCTAAGATTTGAGGCACCGAGGGCAAGAGTACAAATAAAGGCACCAATACCATATGACTAAATATTTAAAAGTTATGAATCAAGCTAACCTTCTATTAAATAAAGCATGATATAGCCTCCTAAGTAGATGACTATATCTTTGTAATGAACTGGAAGGCCAAATATTAAGTAACAATTATAGGATTCCCAGTGGGAATTGAAGCACAGAAAGCTGGAGTTGTTAAAAAAAAAAGCTTCTACTCTGGATCATGCTACTTCTGGGAGTAATAAACTATTCTTTGTTTTCAATCCATGAATCCTGTGTCTTCTGACAGCATCTATGAAACTGAGGCAGGCTAACTTGTTAGCGTGCAAGTAGGATAAACATTTCAGACTCTTGACATGGAGGTGATTAATTTCTATAGCCATTTATATATATATATGTGTGTGTGTGTATATATATATTACATATATATAATTTATATATTTACATAATTTATCCTCACAAAGATCTATTAATTTATCCTCACAAAGATCTACATTTAAGGCAGTAGGTACTAACCGATTTCTTTTTTTTGTTTAGTTTTTGTTTAGTTTGATTGTTTGTTTTTCAGATAGTGTAATGCAGATATAGATACTTTCGTTAAATAAAAAGTAAAACTGTTATGGGTAAGATAAGAGACTTGCCTAATGTTATATGAGGAATAAAGAATCTGGATAGAGTTTTGGTCTCCAGATTCCTCCAATATCATGAAGTATCTACAAATTTACCAATAATGCAAGATATTCTCCTTTCTCACTATGATCACTGTAATTCAATAATAACTTACATGCTAGGTACAAAGAGAAAGCTAGAAGAAAAATGTCACTCAAAATGTTTACATCAAAAGCATTAGAGCACATCTATTCTCCATTAACAGTTATAATGAAAGCACTTTGATGAAAGAAGATTTAAGACCTCTTTGAACTGATCTCTCTTGACATTATAGATAATAAGGCACTTTATTTGCAAATACCCCATACTCTGAAAATCATGTTACTGGCTACATTACAAAATTCAATTAGTTACTTTATTCTCTGCTGGACACCATTAGTTTCTACTGAATGAGCTTTCATATGTACTGGCATCTTCAAACATATGCTTTTGTGAATGCATACTGAAATATTTAAAGTATGACACTTAATGCACATTTAGTTGGAACTCTGCATGTTAAAACTCTGTAAAATTATTAGGAAAACAGGAAAATATACCTTACCTTTGATTTTCAAGATGATTTCCTCATTTAGGCATATTAAATTCAGTGATGCTAATAAAGCTTTCAAATATTTTTCTTTTTGTGATTTCAGCACACAATGTATGTTTCAGTGACGTTTCCCCTCTCTGTTATGTGACCTTGGCCAAACTAGCACACTCTTCCTCCAGTGCCTAGTTTTGCATGACGCCTAGAGCTGGCATTCAATAAGTGGCTCTTGACTGGCTGGAAAATGATACATCATGCCTTTAGAATGCTAAAATACCAAGAGCAGTAAAACAATTTTTGTGATTTTAATATTTAGTCTCCAAAATGTATTTAATTTTAAGTTTGTTACTTGAGATGATCCTAACATGAAAGTCCTTACTCTAACTATGATTCCATTTTTGGTTATGAACAATACCCTTTTGTATATACAGTAAATAGAGCATTATAAGACTTAGAGAGAGCATTCTATCCTCAACTCAGTGGACATAAATCTGATGCCCTAACACTATTTACTGGTACAAATCATTCTATCTACCTTCCAGACCATAATCCTTCTCACTTGCTTTTACTTGCATTGGCTGACCTCTGTACATATGGCCTATTGGCTGATTAACGTTTACTGGGTTATCATTTTCCTGGCCAGCCCTGTCCCATTTCTGTCCTCTCTCAAATACTTTTAGTAAGGCAGCAATCTCTGTATATCACAAACACCTTAAGACTAGGATGGGGTTCAATTACGAATCAAATTTAGGTAATTTCTCATTTTATAGCAGCCTCAGCCAAAGCCATGAAGAGTGGGAGCCAGTTTTAAGCAGGACTTGTCATGATGCTTTGAAACTAGCAACCCTACTTCACCAACCTCAGCTCTTCTGGTCTCAATATAAGAGGAGGTTGAAGCGGCTAGAAGTAAGAATTTCTTAAAAGAGAGTATTCAGGGCTTCCCTGGTGGCACAGTGGTTGAGAGTCCACCTGCCGATGCAGGGGACACGGGTTCGTACCCCAGACTGGGAAGATCCCACATGATGCAGAGCGTCTGGGCCCGTGAGCCATGGCCACTGAGCCTGCACGTCCGGAGCCTGTGCTCCGCAACGGGAGAGCCCACAACAGTGAGAGGCCTGCGTACCACAAAAAAAAAAAAAAAAAAAAAAGAGAGAGCGACTATTCAGCATTCTACTGCTCGTCTCCTCCCTGATTGATCCTTAGACATTAGGAGGGTAGTGTGTTTCTCTCTCACTTTAAGCCATGTCATAAGTGAGACAGACACCCAAAAGCCCTCTTGGAGAGATTGGCATTCATCTTCTTGAGTTGAGAGAATAAAAGGAATGTTATCTGACTTGTTTTAAAAATCTTGAGGCCTGGGAGAGTCTGGCTTGCGTGATCTGCCTGAGAACAAAAAGATAAAGCACAGTGAGGAAGTTTCTCTTTCAGAGCATGTTTGGACAAAGGTACAAGTTGCCTGTGATTCAGATTTGGACTCAAAAGGGGGTCCAAAACACCCTTGTTTATAGGCAGAATAAGGGTCATGGTTTTTGGTGCTGCAGTTGGTGCCCTGCATAGAGGTTCAAGCTAGGGTTAAAATCCAGCCCGTGCCCATTATGGCAGTAGGGTCCTGTCAGCCTAGAAAACTTGTACTTTTATTTTTTAAGCCTCAAGAAAATCAAGATAGTGGCTATTTAATTATTTATTTTGTTTAATTGCCCCCAAGCATTTCAACCAATCAATCAATCAGTCAATCAATCAATACTTATTGGGCACGAACTATATGCCAGGCACTGTTCACACAGCAATGCATGAAACAGTCTTTGTCCTCATGCCTCTGCATTCTAATAGAGAAGGAGAGAACACCAAACAAATAAGACAATTTCTGGCGTTATAACTGCTATAGAGGAAATAAACAGGATGATGTGACAGAAGTGGAGGGGGGAGCTGCTTTAGATAAGTTGTCTTGCAGGAGGTGACATCTGATGTGCAATTTAAAGGATGAACACAAGCCAGCCACAGGAACCATCAAGGGAAGAGAGAACATTCCACGGCAGAGAGAACAGCAAGGACAATGGTCTTTGGTGGTACTGAGCTTGACACATTAAAGAAACTGAAAGCCGGGTCTGCAGCTGTGCGAGATACCTCAGCTTTGCTGGCCTTCACCTTACACCACTTGCTCTGTGCCTTCTACCTGTCTAGTGTCTATTTCACTTGCCATGAGTCTGGCCCAGGTTCTTCCCTGAACTTGGATGTCTGGAGCTTGTGCTGACGAAGCTCCCGCTCTCCCCTCCATGCCCTGGGCTGGGATCAGCTGAAGACACATATTTCACCCCACAGAAGTGTTCTGCTTTGATCATCCTGAGAGCTGGACACAGGCCATGCTGAAATTCAAAGCAGAAAGCATGGAGCAGCTCATTCCCCCAATCATATACCTGCCAGTTGGCCAGAACTTCATTTACACCCCACAACTAACTGTGGTGAAGGTGGTATTTCCCAGGACTCACCCACAGTCTTGCCCAGTGACATTTCTGGAAGCTCTTATAATCACTCAAGGGACCCTTCTTTCTAATTTACAAAATAATGTATTGAGGGATAGTGGAGCATCATCTGAATAAAATAGCCTTAAATAAAACTATATCCCTAGGTATAAGGAGCTGACAGGTAGTGCTAAACCATCACCTGGATGAGGCTTCACCTGAAACTAGGGACCTGAGGTGAAATATTCCATTATATAAGGGTCTCTTAAAAAAGAATAGATGAAAGAGGGAGGAAAAGAAAAGGGGGAGAGGTGGAAGAACACTTTGTGAATGAATAAAAACAGTGTTTGGAAACCTACCAAAGAGGATACCAACACTGGTTTACAGCTGCATGAACCTTGTAAGGCTTGATTTTTCTCATCTGACTCTCCCCTGCCCTTCTCCTCAGACACAATCCCAGCATGGAGAATTGCAGTAGCATCAGGTGAAGGATGCATGTGGCTGGGAAAAAGGAGTGAAGTGACCTCCTCTTCTCCTTCCCAACTCTGAGCTTCAGGCCCCAGGCGGATTCTGACTGTGGATGCTGTAGGGTTGGGAGGAAAGAGGGGTGAAGAGAGTGGAGAAGTTTTGAATGACATGGATAAGTATATTTTAGATTAGACTGGACTTTTTGATACCTTAGAAAATTAGAGTACCCTTCAATACCTGTAAATCATAGAGAATGCTATGGGATCTGACCAAGATTTTATTCAGGAGTAGGAAAGGACAAGACCTCAGAATGTGCTCAAAGAGAACAAATTTGAAAACAAACAAAATTACTTTTTGTTCTCACTCCACTAAGTTCAATAAATACATTGAATCCATTGGCATAATTTCCATAAATTGCTTCTTCTCTCTTCTAAAACTGCTAATCCTCTTTTATTGGTTTGTGCTGAAAAAACAAATTTTGATTTCCTGAATAAACATGAATTAGGTTTTGAGGTGCTCTGTTTAATTCTCTAACAATTAAGTCTATCAGATAATAGCTAAAAACACTAAAAAAAGTTTCATCTTGTTTACTTTATATTCTGTCAATTATAATTCTTCATCGACTGGCCAGTCCTATGGCACATGTACACTGTAATAGCTGTTTTCCTCAGAATGACATTGTAACCTCAAAAGATTTTTTGTATTATTAAAATGGTGTCAAAATTATTTGGTGTTAACTGCTTCTTATTATATTATTTAAAAACAGAAAAGGCAAATAACTTATGTGGTTATGATGATTGATTTCCCAAATCCCAAATCAAGAAATGTGATCTGACAAATGGTTTCTGGGCTACATCCAGGTACAAGAGAGTACCGAGACTGCCCAAACACTGCTACAGGTTTAGTGTTTCTGATTTAATTTCTTTGGTCTAAAGAGCTGACAAAGCGAATATTAAAAATATGAAGTATACAGGAATATATCTGAATTATGTAGGGTAAATTACTTTAAGAAGATGACACCATGCTATCCATTAATACCAGAACCTTAACTTGCCTTTCCTACTTCTGCCTCTCAGGGGCTTTTTAAAAATCGGAGTCATTTTTAAAGAAAACCTCCTCCTTTAGATATTACATTAACCAGTTTTTTTGTTTGCCTGATGATGACATTAAATCCCCTGTCATATTTTTAAATACAGAGTCTGTCTATCACGTTGCTCATTCAAAATTCTGTAACATTAAGGGCATAGGCCAGTCTGCATAATCATATTTCCAAGTCTTGTTATTGCACAATTATTTGGCATTTTAATTCAAGTTATTTTCACTGGATAGAGGTCAGTTATTTTTCTTTTTCTGTTTTGTGCTTATTTTCAACTGCTGTCATTCAGTATATATACGTTCTATTCTTCCATTAGTATATTCTAACTCAGAAAAGGAGACAGTCAGGAATAGTTTGGAACACCAGATCAAGCATTATCACAGTTCTTAATTATGTTTTGAAGTTATTCCAAATGGTAGTATTCATCTAAAAATAAACCAAGCATTGCAGCAAAAGAGATGTGAAATACCCATATAAACACTCATAATACTAGTTCATTTTTCAGTTTACTAAGAACATCATTAACAAGAAAGCAGAAGGGTTTTTTTTTTCCAGTTTGAAATAATTACTGGAACAGTCCAGCATCTAAATAAAATTGCAAAAGTCAGAGACTAAGAACCAAATGCATCTGTATATATCTATGCATTAAAAGTAGTCAAACCTTTGGTAGTGTGTATATGTCAATGCTACTCTCTCACTTCGTCACAGTTTACACTTCCCCCTCCCTGTGTCCTCAAGTCCATTCTCTATGTCTGCGTCTTTATTCCTGTCCTGCCCCTAGGTTCATCAGAACCATTTTTTTTGCTTTTTAGATTCCATATATATGTGTTGGCATATGGTATTTGTTTTTCTCTTTCTGACTTCACTCTGTATGACAGACTCTAGGTCCATCCACCTCACTACAAATAACTCAATTTCGTTTATTTTTAGGGCCAAGTAATATTCCATTGTATATATGTGCCACATCTTCTTTATCCATTCATCTGTCGATGGACACTTAGGTTGCTTCCATGTCCTGGCTATTGTAAATAGTGCTGCAGTGAACATTGTGGTACATGACTCTTTTTGAATTATGGTTTTCTCAGGGTATATGTCCAATAGTGGGATTGCTGGGTCATATGGTAGCATAAAAAGAAATGAAATTGAGTTATTTGTAGTGAGGTGGATGGACCTAGAGTCTGTCATACAGAGTGAACTTAAGTCAGAAAGAGAAAAACAAATACCGTATGCTAACACATATATATGGAATCTAAAAAAAAGAAAAAAAAACTGGTTCTGATGAACCTAGGGGCAGGACAGGAATAAAGACGCAGATGTAAAGAATGGACTTGAGGACACAGGAAGGGGGAAGGGTAAGCTGGGACAAAGTGAGAGAGTAGTATTGACATATATACACTACCAAATGTAAAACAGATAGCTAGTGGGAAGCAGCTGCATAGCACAGGGAGATCAGCTCAGTGCTTTGTGACCTCCTAGAGGTGTGGGATAGGGAGGGCGGGAGGCAGATGCAAGAGGGAGGGGATATGGGGATATATGTATACATATAGCTGATTCATTTTGTTGTACAGCAGAGGCTAACACAACATTGTAAGGCGATTATACTCCAATAAAGATGTTAAAATAAATAAATAAAATAAAGTGCCATTATCAACGCTCCCCCCCCTAAAAAAAAGTAGTCACACCTAATTTCAGCCAATGAATGCATGACTAAGGGAAATACAGAGTTCTTCATTAGTTATAAATTGAGAGTTTGGGAAAAGAAAAAGCAAAGCTCCGAGGAATAATGGACAGATATCCACCACCATACCAACAAATGAATCATCCAAAGGTAACATTCTGTCATTTAATGGTTTCCCCCTTGGCTATATTCACTAATCTTATCAGAGTTTCTTAAATGTCTTGTTTTTAGGTGAGGGTATCTAAGTTGTCAATCGTTTTTGCTATAGAACAACTTAAGTTTTAGAATATTTTTATATCTTGCTCAAGGAGACTCACTCACTAAACACAGCATTCCTATGATTTATTTTTTTAAAGTCCTCAAGCTTGATATTTGTAGATATAAGCTAAAGCACAAGATGACAGTTTGGTTCAGGTTTGGATGGTTTTTTTCTCACATCAAGAAAAAAATTCAACTCACAGTTCAGATATTAATCCTGGCTGAATTTTAGGTTGTGATTTGTTAATAAGAAAAATAATTAGTTCATATTTCCTTAAACAATAACTTATTAACAAAAAAGTTACCTGTTAGAAGTAATGCAAATTATATTAGAAGGAATGCAACTGAAACACAAAACACAAACATTTAAATAGTCCCATAGACTAAGTTCCAAATAACTTGTTTACAATTAAAAAAACAAAGTGCTAAAGAAATGAAACCACCATGAATAAAAATTATCCTGGGGCGGGGTGTGGTGGTGGGAACTACCTGTAGAAAAAGACCCACAAAGATGGCATATACTAGAATTAAAAATGTTTGTTTCATATGTTTAGAGAAATAAAGGATATATGACTAATATGATGGGGTTCCACTCTCACCTACGATATATAAAGCTGGAAGAGTGCATCACTCCTACTCTAATAACAGAAAAATAAACTATATAAAATACAAAATTATTATGTTCTTTTCCATTGAAGAGCTGAGTTTAAATTCCCAGGCCAGAGAAATCTGAGCAGGAGAGCCAGAATACATGGGAAGAAAGTGTAGCTCCAGCAGGTAAGAGGAAATTAGAATTTTATCACATTGTTACAAGATGCTTGCAGGCTAGCTCAACAGCCTAGAATCCTTGAGTACCTCAGGCATAAGGAAATTTTCACTCACTTGGTGGCTGTTTTCCATGGACCTCCACTGAATGCTCACAAGAAAGCTTGTGCAAGTCCAGGAGACTGGGGAAAGCCTCCCATGGATGGTACAGGCACACAGGAAGGAATCATCTATCACAATAGGAAAGCCATGAAGGGTCCTCCCTGGACTCTGCTCTCATACAAAATTAAAACCTTAAAATGTTTGTGGAAGGACAGCAAGTTCTGTCACTCTCAAGGCACAGGTAGATACCCATTATTGCTGTGGGAAGGGAAGTAGAAAAAAACCTGTTCCCCTGGGGAAATGGCAGGAAGAGTTCTACACAGCATCCTATGTCAATAGCATTAGAGTCTCAGCACTGTACAAGGAAAATCTCTCCCGCAAGAGACCCACTACAGGTAAAATATAGAGATTTGCTATCATGGGGAGGAGGTGTAGGAATGGTGAGAAAGCCATAAAGCCCAGGTGTACAGGGTCAAACTAAGACTGATACTGGACCACGGCAAAAGAGAACAGCTTCTGTTGTCTGTCTAGCAGCCCAGTAAGCAGTAACAAGCAATAATACTGTTCCCTGGAGAAGAAGCAAGAGTCCCCTCTAAAGAGAGACCATCTGTGTTATAGTTGGGCAAAGATGGTTGAAAACTGAGGTTGGAGCAGGAACATTGAAAAAAACCCTCTGGTCCCTTAGCTCCCACTCTAAACACAAGGAATCATTTGAGCAAGTTGAATTCTGTTGTGCACTAAGGATAAAAATAGCAACCATGAAACCCATGCTCAGCTCAACTCCTGACCAGATAAGTCAACGCTTTAAACCAGGGGTCCCCAGCCCCTGGGCCACAAACTGGTAGCCATCCACGGCCTATTAGGAACCAGGCCGCACAGCAGGAGGTGAGCGGCTGCCGCTCCCCATAGCTCGCTTTACCACCTGAACCATCGTTCACATTACCATCCCCGCGATCGCTCACATTCGCATTAACACCTGAACCATTCCCCGCACGCCCCCGACACTGTCCATGGAAAAATTGTCTTGCATGAAACCAGTCCCTGGTGCCAAAAAGGTTGGGGACCACTGCTTTAAACCAACATTCTGACAAAAGAAGAACCAGGCTCATTTCCAGGAATAACCACAAATTATCTCAGTATCTACTGTTCACATGATATCTAACAGTCAATTTAAAAATATACTAGGGCTTCTCTGGTGGCGCAGTGGTTGAGAGTCCACCTGCCGATGCAGGGGACGCGGGTTCGTGCCCTGGTCCGGGAAGATCCCACATGCCGCGGAGCGGCTGGGCCCGTGAGCCATGGCCGCTGAGCCTGCGCGTCCGGAGCCTGTGCTCCACAACGGGAGAGGCCACAACAGTGAGAGGCCTGCGTACCGCAAAAAAAAAAAAAAAAAAAAAAAAAAAAAAAAAAAAAAATGCTACACACAATAAAGGATTGATCTTTACTTTTCTTTAGATGTGCTTTGATCATAGGTTTTTACTGACCTCATACAATGAGTTTGGAATTGTCTTTTCCCTTCCATTTTTTGGAAGGACTTATGGATTGTGGTATGTTTTCTTCTTAAAATGTTTGGAAGCCATTTGTGGCTGTGAAGCCATTTGAGCCTGAGGTGCTTTTTTGTTTGTTTTTGTTTGGTGAAAGGTTTTAAATACAAATTCAACTTTCTCAATAAATATTGACTATTTTAGCATTTTAATTCTTCTTGAGTAAAACTGATCAGTTTGTATCATTTAAGGATTTTGCTATTTCATTAAAATTGCCATGTTTATGCCATGAAGTAAATCAAAATATTATTATAACTTTAACATCTGTAAATCAATTACCCTTCTCATAATTGTTATGGATATTTTGCTTCATCTCTATTATTTTTCCTTATCAGTCTTGCTAGAGTTTAACAATTTTACAGATCTTTTCAAAAACCAGCTCTTGAACTTATTTTCTCTTTTCTTTCATTTAAAAACTGCTTTTGTGTCTTCACTGATGCAATAACTTTAGTACTAACACCTGCTTTTTTTTTTTTACCTATCTCACAGTGATTCAGTTAGACTCAGGCCAATGCACATAATATTTACTCGGCACACTGTTATATGTAAATTTTGCTTTTGTTGGTTTAAAAAAGTTTTTTAAATGCATTCCTTACACAGAAATTAATATGTGACTTGTAGTTGGTCCTTTTTTTGATGAATTAATGAATGCATGTACCAGAAAACAAACTTGAATGTTTTTGTTTTTATAGGTAAAAATATGTCAAAGTAGACTCACTGTATATAATATTTATCCTTTTAATTTCTCTTTCCGTATTCTTGGGAAGTAAATAGGAACAACACCTTTTAGGATTTCCTGAAGGATAAACCATGCATGTATTCTATGCATTACCTCACAAAACAGGCAGAAGGGGGTCCGCTGGCTGGATGCAGAGGTTTCTGTCTTGCACACAGGCACCCTGTTTAGACTCTCTGTTGCTGTGGCAATCCCAGTGCCTTTGCTAAAGTGAGCTGGAGAGACCACCACAGGTGGTGGTCATGACAAATATGCACCAGCACTACTGGCCTAGCATCCCATCTCTTAATTAGTTTTGTCTGTTTTATGGTTCAGTAATCAAACAAATTGTTATAAGTAACTAAAAAAATGGAAGCCAAGAAGCCCATTTCTACAGCTGGCAGCCTGACACATTAGAAGTTTAATTGCTAAAATGTTCTGTAAGGACCAAATTCTTTATTATCGTCTGCCTAAAAATTACAAATGAGTGGGTGGGTAGAAGTGGCACTTTGGGTGCCATAAGAATTCTTTTATGACTGTCCGTTCCCTCCAAAATATATTATTCTTTATAGTGGCTGAGTTGCTTGGGAATGGATTAGGATACCCCATCTTTTTAAGCAGGGATGAATCTTTAAACCAGTGATACTTGCTGCTACTAAAGAGGTTTAAATCATCAGAGTTAGTCTGGATACTTTCTCCAGAGAATCATAAGACAAAGAAATAAAGATTTCCTCTCTGCTATGAATGAAAATCTTCCCATGCTGTTCTCTGTCTCTTACCTTACATAAGGACCTTAAAACCAACAAACAGCCACATCCTTGGGACATATATCTGCCCATCTCTGTATAAATTATTACAGCTTCCTTCCAAATTCAGATGCTGTTTCTGGGACCATTTAATTTTTATTATCAGTTTTCCACACCTTAAGTTATATAGAGTCATCTCTTTTATTTGCATAAAAGTATAATAGAAAAACATTTTTCTGTACAGACAAGAATAGGTAGTATTTGTCTACTATGCTGAGTAGGAAATTTTTAATGAGACTTCAGGGTTTTTTTGTTAGTTTTAAATTATGTATTTTTCTGAGTATTAAAGTAATACATCTTTAGTTTAGAAAATTGGAAAAATATATAATTGAAAAAATAAATATTATTCAAAATCCCACACTGGCATATTAGACTACTTCTCAGAAAATTTTTACTCCATTTCTCCTTAGAGTATACCTCCTGTCCCACTGAGTTTGTGCTTGGTCGTGAATTTCCCTTCACCTCTGGAATGTGGGCAGAATTGTCAGTCCAGAGAAAACACTTTCAGAAGTTTACCCTCTTGTATCCCTGATGTCCACCATGGCTTGGTCATACCTCATGCAGGCCCTGCTCCTTCAGCCCGGTTTCTAGACTGAGAGACATGCAAAACAGACCTGTACAAATGCTCATACAACCCAAGCCAGATCTAGGCAAGTTCCAGCTGGACTCTTTTTGAGCCTGAAATAAATGTCTTCTCTTATTATAAACCTTTGAGATTCTGAGACTGCTGTTACACAGCAATGTTGACATGTATACCTACCTTTCAATGGAGATTTTACATTTGGGTATATGTATGTGTGCATGTATGTATGTACAGATATATACATACATTCTGGCATATTTTCTTCCAGACATCCATTTTTAAAATCTTTCTCAGTAAGTGTGTGTATATAATACATGTATATTAAGGGTATGTATGGGTTATATAAAAATACTGTGTGTGTTTGTACATATGTGAGAGTAAATCACGTTCACAAACATAGATTTAAAGTAGATCTCTTATAAGGTGATTCACCGATTCTAGTTTGCCTGGAACTTTCCTGGTTTTAGCACTAGTAGTTCCCTATCCTGGGACACTCCTTTGTTTTAGGCAAAAGAGAACTGTTACCCCCCTACTTCTTCCTTTCTTTACTTTAAAATATCTACTTTTTTAGTTTAATAGCTCTTGGATAAAAATCTTCCAAATTCATTGCATGTTCTTAGTTTGTAGTAATTTCATGGTACTCCCATCACAAGCACACACTACACACCCAATTTAACCAATCACCTAGTGTTAGATATCTGTTATTTTTGTCTTTTTTCCTTGTAAATTTAAAGTGATTTATTTTAAAATCTTTGATTCAGTTGTGGGTTATATTTTCTTATTTTATCATAATTATTCATGACATAAAATTTTATAATTTGAGACACTAATTTATTGTATGAATTCAACAGCTTAATAGAAAAATATTTTAGTAGAAGATAAAATGTTTTGAAGCAGTAGCATAGTTATAATTTATATCACAATACGATTTTTTTTTTTTTTTTTTGTGGTACGCGGGCCCCTCACTGTTGTGGCCTCTCCTGTTGCGGAGCACAGGCTCCGCACACGCAGGCTCAGCGGCCATGGCTCACGGGCCCAGCCGCTCCATGGCATGTGGGGTCCTCCCAGACCGGGGCATGAACCCGTGTCCCCTGCATTGGCAAGCGGACTCTCAACCACTGCACCACCAGGGAAGCCCCACAATACGATTTTTAATCAAAGTATACACATAGCAAATATAACCTATTCAGTAGAGTCATCTCAATAGCCTTTGAGCCACATGTTCTTTCTATTCAACATGTAAGCCTATCCTCATCTGACTTTCAAAAGAAGTGTATGACTAAAATATGCACATCTGAAAAATAAATTTACAGTATTAATAATATGGGACATGTAAAGGATCATACTAATATCAAACACTAAATGATTTTGAGGAAGTAAACAAATAATATAAATTAATGTGGTCAAGAAAAACTTCCCCAAGAAGATAGAACATGATGTTAAAGAAACATTAGACATGATATATGGAACTTACTGTCTACTCTTAAAATGATTTATATAATGCAAAATGAAATTAGGACTGAATAAAATAAAAGTGTAATTGTGCAGTTAAAGGGTGAAGTCTCTAAAAGAGAGATTCACGTGGGATGAAGCAGTAGGGTGGCGTTTGTGAGAAGGAAGGCATCTGAGCTGGATATCAAGGTCTTTTTCAGACCTGGTGAATAAGCTATTTACATCTCCAATATCTACAAATATAACAATATATTAATAAACAAAAGTGATAAAATTTCTGAGATGAGTTTAGAATGTTTTTGAGAAGAAATAATTCATGCAAATGTCCTGACAGATAATGATATTTAAAAATAGACCTCTAAAAAGCCTTGTCAAATACTGGGTTAAGAGATTTATATTCAAACCATAATTCCATCTTTGACTCTCTTCATTGAATTTCTAAAAATGTATATTTTGTTTTAGACATGTCACCTCATTCTTTCTCGTATCAGTAAAAGTGTTTATGTATTTTGATGTACACTAGTAAAATGACAAATTTTAAGTCATATTACTGGAATGGTCTTATGCAAAACCCCTTTCATGACATGACCAACTACAGAAAATACAGTACTAAACAGTACCTTGCCAGGTCTTGCTAGGAAACGCAAGAGTTAAAGTAAATGACATTAGACATAAAATGCTACACTGCATGTAAAAAAAAATAATAATAATACTCCTTTGTGTCTTTATCCAAAGCAATTGTCATGGACAGGTGGGTGTTGATCATTACAAGAATGAAATCACTCCCAAACACACAATTTAAACCAAACAGCTAGTGGTATTAACACTTAAAGGTGACACGTATGTTTCAAGAAGAAAAAATATCTTGTACAGAATATTTTCTGGATCAGGTTGCAGATTTATTAGTCATCCTGCAATACCTTGAGACCAGTTCAATTTGTCAGAACTCAATATCATTGCCATTTCCCATAGGATCTTGGTTTTTAAATCAAGGCCAACATCACAAGTAACCTTGGAGGGAAAACACAATTTATGGTATTGCTGTAAGACCCAGGTCTCAGAGGGATTTAAATCATTTGAATAATCCATTCTTATTTTTTTTCCCTAGAGAAGTGAAAAAAGCACAGCTACAAGTATGTTTAATGTTATAAGTACTGCTATTAACATGAGTAGCAAGAGTGTTCAACAGAACAGGTTATGTTTATGCTTATTAAATTTTGGTCTTAAATAAATAAAGAAAATGTGTACATATAAGTTATTTTTATCATTGCTGAAGGTGCTGTTTAAATCTGTTTACCTACCCAAATTTATGGGAAGGCCATCATTCAAGGAGTATCTTAAAAACAACCAAAAATACACATGGGGAGGCGGAAAAGATCTCTGGTGGCTGGAAGAGGGGCACATTTTGTTACTTTGAAAAATGTAATACATTAAATATAAATATAATTTATTTTTATTAGTTAGGGAGTTTATACATTGGGAGAAGTTCAGTCTTAAGGTCCATTTTCATATACTCCAAAAAATTAGATAGATTGGGGCATTACACACGTTAAAAAGAAAATGTAATTATGCATTTGCCTTAGTTATCCAGATTGTCTAAGTGAATTATAGTAAATTCTGAGTTTTCTATTTTACTGTGTACCTGTAGGAATTAAAAAAATATTTCACAATTTTTTTTAAGATATAGTCAATCAGTTATGCTTAAAATATTCAGTGGCCAGCTTAGTAATGGTTCTTCCTATTTCTTTTTTCTCTCTCTCCCTAACTCATTTTCCCTTTCCTTTACTCCTGCATCTCTGGGTTTGCATACTGTATTAGTCAGCTTAGGCTGCCATAATAAAATAACATAGACTGGGTCACCCAAGCAATAGAAATTTATTTTCTCTCAGTTTTGGAACCTGGAAGTCAAAGATCAGGGGCCAGCATGGTCAGATTCTAGTGAAAGCTTTCTTTCTGGCTTATAAACAGCTGCCTTCACATTGTGTCCTTACATGGTGGAGAGAGAGTTCTGGTGTCTCTTCCTCTTCTGATAAGGGTACCAGTCCCATCACATCAGGACTCCACCCTTATGACTTCACTTAACTTTAGTCACCTCCTTAAAGACCCTATTTCCAATATAGTCACACGGGGGTTTAAGCTTCAGCATATGAACTCTGGCTGGACACAAGTCAGTCCCTAGTACGTATCTTAAATATTAACACAAAAACATTTGCCTCAAGATCTGCTTCCTTGGAACCAAAACTATGACTGGATTCCCTCCAAATATATTTGAGCACTCTTACATGGTGTGTACTGGTAATAATTTTGTAATATTGAGACATGCATATACATATAAATGAAAATTATAATAAAATTTGGCTCTTTACCAAATTATTATAATCAGGATAGAAACATGATTTTTTTCTCTAATCCATTTGTTTTCTTTGATGCTGTTTCTCTTCCCATTGTGGACTTACTTTTGCTCTTCTTTACACAAGCTTTCTCAAAGTAATCTAAACTTGTCCCATTTATTTCCTCTGATTCTCTCTTAAACTCACTCCCAACAGGCTTTCATTCCCCCAATGAGAACAATGATATTGTTCTCATTTTTCATCCACTCTGATAGGTATTCTTCAAGATGTCTGCCATCAATTCCTTTTTTCCTGTATAAGCATGCTTCCCCTCACAGTAACAGGTGTAGCCTACCTCAACTACCCCTGAATCTGGGCTCATCTTAGTTAACTAGTTCATCAACAGTGTGTTGCAAAAGTGACATTTGGAAACATCTGAGATTGTATTGTAAGAAGGTTTGCAGCTTCTGCCTGAATCTCTTGGATAACTTTTTCTTAGGATGCTGCCTCTCGAAACAGCCTTCATGATCAAAGGCACCTAAGCCAGATGGGGAGGTGACAGATATGTGTTCCTCTTGGCAGCCAGTATTAGTTTCCTATTACTGTCATAATAAATTACCACAAACTTAGAATCTTCAGACAAAATAATTATCTTTCAGGTCTGCCTGAAAGTTATCAGCCTGAGCTAAAATCAAAGTGTTGGCAGGGCTACATTTTCTTCTGGAGACTCAAGGAGAGAATCAATTTTCTTGCCTTTGCGAGTTTCTAGAGGTCACTTGCATTCTTTGCCTGGTGGACCACTTCCTTCAACCTGCAAAGCTAGTAATGAGTGTTGAGTCTTCCACACATCGCTTCACTTCACACTGGGTCTTCTGCCTTCCTCTTCTGTATTTAAGGACCCTTGTGATTACTTAAGGACCCTTGTGATTACATTGATTTCAGTGGGATAATCCAGGAAATTTCCCCTATCTTAAGATCAGGTGATTAGCAACCTTAATTCCATCGGCTGCCTTGATTTTCCTTTGCCATATATTATAGTTAATTCCCAGGTTATGGGATTAGAACTCATACATCTTTGGGAGGTTACTTTCCTGCCTACCACACTGCTCAACCTGAGCATCAAGCTGTCAGCATCAACCACTAGCCATGTGAGTGATCCATCAGGGACATTCAGACCATTAGGGCTTTCAGATGACTAGAGCTGCACGGATATCTAATTGCAACTGCTTGAGGGACCCCAAGTGGGAATCACCCAACCAACACAAGTCAACACGTAGAACCAGAAGACATAATAATAAATTCATGTTTTAAGCCCTGAATTTTAGGATGGGTTGCTATACCACAATACATAATGGGAACCTCATCTTGCTAACTTAACGGTCAATTTTCTTACTCTTTATTTTCATTGAGCTATCAATCAGCACCATTTGACAGAGCTGGTGACTCCCTATTTATTTGGCATACTTTCTTGCTTGATCTTTAGCACATCACACATTTCTGGGATTTCTTTTATCTTTATAGTTGTTTTCTCAGTCCCCTTTGCTAATTCTTCCTCTTCTATCCAACCTCGTAACGTTGGAGTGACCTAGTGCTCTGTCCCTATTCCTCTTCCATATTTATATTTTATCCTTAGGTAATTTCAGTCTCATAGACTTAGATACTAACTATATGCCAACTCCCATGTTTATACCTCCTGTCCAGAATTCTCTGCAAGATAATACTGATAAATCCAATGGACTTCATGACATTTTCAGTTGGATATGAATTGCCATCTCAAACTTTAATTCCCCAAAACTGCCTCTAAATCTGTGTCATGCACAGTTCTTCATCTTAATTGTTAGAAAATCCATTCTTGTAATTTGTCAGGGCATGCACCTTGTAATCATCCCTTTTCTCTCATATCTCATACTCAAAACTAAAATCCATCAGGAGCTATGAAAGGGAGATAGATAACTGGATGGTTATGAACGGTCTCTTCACATTACTGCCTCTGAACGACACATATCACTTCTACCCAAAGCCAAATGACTAGAGCTAATCACCTTTACCTGCAAAATGTTGGCAAGTGTGGAGGAGTAGATGGACTATTTGGGAACCACCACTGTCTCTAGTATAACTTCTTTATGGTCTATGTAAAGAACTCTAATACACAAATTTCACAGTTTGTTTCGCTTAGGTTTCCCTCATACTCCTTTTTTTTAATAAACTTTCAAAAAAATTTTATTTATTTATTTAGGCTGTGCTGGATCTTAGTTGTGGCCCACAGGATCTTCATTGCGGCCTGTGGGATCTTTTAGTTGTGGCATGCAAACTCTTAGTTGCAGCATGCATGCGGGATCTAGTTTCCCAACCAGGGATTGAACCTGGGCCTCCTGTATTGGGAACATGGAGTCTTACCCAATTGAACCACCAGGGAAGTCCCTTCCCTCATACTCTTAATTTGGAGGGTAGGTTGTGTTGTCCCTAAGGAATGTTTAAATGATTTAAGTGAAGTTCAAAGTCTACTGCCAGTAAGTTGTAGAATTCACACACGCATCCCTGCCCTCTGATTTTTACTCAGAATGCCTTCTCATATGCTGTACAGAAGCACTTAATTACTTTTCACTCGAAGTTAGGTTCCTTTATGACATTTTCTCTTCCCATACACACACACACACACACACACACACACACACACACACACACAACACATGGTCTTATAAAATTTCCAGTGGGTTTATGGCTATGCTGAAGTTTTTGCCCCCTCTTCTTTCTACATGCTACTGTTTACAACAGACGCAAGCACGTAGTCAGAAAGAAAACCAGCAGCTGGCTCTCTGGAATTTATTATTCCCAGAGAGCTCAGTAATGTATACATATATTTGAGCCCTGCCCCCAATTTTACCAACATGCTCAGCTCCCGAGTGTCACCTATTGCTAAAAGTGCCTTGGGGGGAAAGTGATAATTACTATAAATGGACATATTTTCATAAATAACCCAGGGAATTCCATTCTACAGGTATAATGAACACTCTCATTCCTAAAGACAAAAATGTCCACAGCACCTTTACTCTTTCACCCCCATGAACACATCTACATCTGTGATAACAATTGCTACATCAGTCCTGGAATTTGTATTTGGCTTATGTTACACATGAGTCAGTGTAAGTGTGGCATAATTATTGCTGTTTCACAGAGTAACCATATGTGCACATCTCACCACTAAATACCAGAATTTAGCATGCTGCTTGGCACATAGTAGGCACTCAGTAAAAATATGTTGACTGAATACGTAAAACAATGAAATTATTAAGTCTAATCTCGCTATATTGAAAAAGACAAGTCACTCATAAAGCAAGAATTATCAAAAAAAGTAATCTTCTAAGATACATCACCTATTAACTGCAAGATCCTAATCAATAACTTGACCTACTTACATAATACCTCACATAACGTTGATGTGAGGATTAAGTAAATGATTCATCCAAATCACCTAGCTTGTATCTGACACATTGGAACAATTCAATACACATTTAAAACAAAAAAAAAATAGATAGCATCAACCAAAAGAAGTAATAAAACATAGATTTTAGAAATTCCTTTGGAAAGGAAGTCTAAGAAATATTTTCCTAAATTGTTTATTCTAAAACCTTGAAAAGATAATATCTGTAAGAAAGACCCTCTCAAAATGTTTGCAAGAAATACTAGCTCGTACATTTATAATTACACCAAACTTTGCTAGGTTATCTCTCCTAGATCCCATCAGTTAACAATAAAAAAAAAATTTCAAAATATTTGAACTGAATAGTAAGCTTACAATATGCCCTATTAACTTCACAAATTCTGCAAGTAGGTATGTGGCATGTATGCTATTAATTTCTCTGGCGTACTACTTGAATGCATAGGATTTGTATGTCAGAGATTACGAAGTATTTTTTTCACAAACATTGAGTACTGAAGTAGCCCTTTCTCTTTTTATATAAGCATTGCTTATAGACTTTGTTTTCATTCTTCACAAAAAGCTAGACACAAACCTGTTATTCCAGGGCTCTCAGCAGCGTTCAGAGGAGCACCAGGCTTCCTTCCATGGTCTCATTTTAACATGTATCCACTTCCTGAATCTGGAAAAGCAAAATGACTGATTTAGGCTAAGTCATTATGGAAGATAGACTATCAGTTTTAAAATTTGATCATTTACAAAATAATTTGTAACCTTTTTTGTGATTTCTATCCTCATTCCCTAGTTTACTTTGAGGTGCTTTCCTTCTCTCTCCACAAT
Source organism: Stenella coeruleoalba (assembly GCF_951394435.1). NCBI lineage: Eukaryota > Metazoa > Chordata > Mammalia > Artiodactyla > Delphinidae > Stenella > Stenella coeruleoalba. Next base: position 42,609,208 of record NC_137155.1, read on the forward strand.
TTCCTTTTCTTAAGAATTCTCAGAGTATGAACATGTCTATCCTCTCTCCCAACCTTTGTAAACTTTCCCTGAACCTTTTCTTCTTCTTTATTCAAGCCCCTTGAAAATATCCTATATGTGCTAGCTTCTTTTACTCACCTCCCAACTCTCCCTCTCCAGCTAGCATCTTAAAAGATCCTTAGCTAATATCACAGGAACAAAAAGGAGAAGAACTGTTTTGAAAAGAAAGGCTGTTTGACAACAGTGTTAAATGCCATGCAGAGGACAACGAATGATGTTGACACATAAAGAAAATCAAAAATGACTTGATCTTTTATAGTCTCCCCAGTGATCTCACTTCCATTAGTGATATCTCTTCCCCTCATCCTTATCATGGTTAGAGTTAAGTTTCTGAAATGAAAATCTTCATATATCAATACCATGATGACATTTTTCAATAGTTCTCTTAACTTGCAGATTGCAGTCTGATCTCCTTAATACTGTGGATAAGCCCCAGTTCTCGGGACCCTGCCTGCCATTTCAATAAAATATCTTACCACATGTTCTCATCAGTTGGGTTACAAAAGAACTGAATTCCTAGTTGCTCTATGCCTGCATCAGGTGATTTCATGCTCTGTGCTATGGCTTGGAAGTGTCTGGAACCCCCTTCACATCTTCTTCTAACTGGCAGACACTTTTCCATCACTAACAGTCTCACTTTAGAGATCACTGCATAATTTTCTGACTCTAGACAAATTCACTTAGATGCTTCTCTTTCTAGTCATTCACCTTACTTCTATGGTATAAGTACTGCTATAATTATTTGTTAACTTATTTTTCTCTGTACTGCTGTCTAAGCCACCTCTAGGCAAGGAATGTGTATTTCTTCTTGTGTAACTAGGATACAAAATGACTGACAAAATTATGGTATTTGATAGATGCCGATCTGGACTAAAAGATAGTATATGGCCCTTTACTTATAATGTTTAAATTATTTGAATACTAATATTTAGTATTTGTGAATGCAAGAGGATTGGAGTAAAAATGACATGGCATGAGTGTCCTGGCTGAATGATGTAAGGTCAATTTATTTAAATGTTTTGGTCTCTGGCACCTCACTTGCTACATGCAGATACTGATTTTTCATTTCAGAGTATTGTTGTATTGCTAACTTCTTTAAACAGTGCATCACTTGCCTATACAGTAGGTGCTCAATAGATGCTAGCTATGTCTATCTTACCTTGTGCTTTGCCTCGGTAGTCAACCACTAGTTTTTCTTTGTAATACTAAAACTCCCTTAATACAGAAGGTATTGGATAATATAGAATAGAAAACCAAAGGATATTATTTATCCAAGTTAAACACTAAAAATCTTCTACATTGAGTGAGGAATCAGAGAACTCAGCATTTCTAAGATCTTTGAAAACCAGAGCATCAGCCTTATGGGCCAATCAGCCTATTTTGTGTGTGCAGGCATTTGTTTTGGAAAGACTCACAATGGGGTAATTACCTATTCACTTTAACAGCCTTGGCTGTAGCTACCACTGAATCAATGTAAGTTAATGTAGCAGATCAAGTTTTTTGTTTTCTTTTAGTTATTTTGCTTCTAAAACAGTAAAAGATAATGAGTAACAGAAGATGAAAACACAAACATACACACATATATAAAGGAAAATACTTTATATTCTTACACTAAATATGCAGTAAATGATGCAAAACACAAAATACATTTTGCACAGTATTTCTCCCAGACACCAAATTTAGAAATAAGTCCAAGGTATGACTAGGACTATGAATTTAGCTAGAGTTTAATACTAGAATAAGAAACCTACAGTCTGGGAAAATTTCCAATCTTAGCAAACATAACTGTAAGTAGTTTTCTTTTCTCTCTGAGTTTTTATTGCAGACTGCCTCAGAAGCATGCTACCTTCTCCTTTTACCTGGAGTTATGGTATCCAATTCCCTGAATTAAACACATTAGAGACTCTTGAGAAGTCACAGACAATGGATCACCAGAGATCAAGAGAGGAAGAAGATATTTTCTAATGAAATTATCCTTAACCACAATATTAAAGCATGTGATCATTCTCCTAATGTTTAACATAAAATAAAATGTACTATTACCTTGCAAAATTCATTTTGGCATGACACTATTATGGATTAAGGTATTATCCATCAGTCTTGATGATAATAAATGAAAAGATCTATAAGCAGTTTCACTCTCCCACCAATATATTAAAACAAAAACAGTAAAGCAGTCTCCAATTAGGCAACATTTCAGTTTATCTGTACCAATACATTGATTTCATCAATAAATTATTCAAGTCACTAATTGATGATAGGATTGCCCTTTCACACAGCTATGGAAACAAATGAGAAATCCAACAGAAAATAGTGTTAGTTTCCACAAGTTTAGCTGCTTTGTGAAATATCAAGCAAACGTATTTATGATAAAACTCAGTAGATTCATAAATTAAAAATAACATACTATTGATGAAGATGACTTTTTTTCACTATGGACAGTATATCTGAATTGTAATTAATAATACCATGTAGTATCAAAATCCCTTCAGATTTGTAAATCCAAAATATAAATAATGAAATGTTGAAAGCAATTTTAGTATGCACACCTTGCTGTTAAAAAAAAAAAATCAAGATGAACTCTACAACAGCTCCAAAACATTAGAAAAGATATAAAAATCTATAATTTGCTAGATTATGTATATATGATAATATACAATAATTAACTGGCTTTTAGAAATTTGCTTAAATCCTTAGACCATATATTCTACATATATATTAGGATATTATGCATAAATATAGAGAAATCATGTAATGTACACCCACATGCCCATTACCTCGAGTAGATAATAAAATTTTTTCCATATTTATATCTTCTATTTTTGCTAAAATATTTAATTAAATTATTAACATTATGAATCTTCACTATGAAATATTTTATTATGCTTTTCTAAATAAATCAGGACATTTTAGTACTTAAAAGTAATACCCTATTACATCTAAAAAAATAATTATTGCAACATTAAAGCAGTTATTCATTAAAATAACCTGATACACATCTCATATTCAAATTCCCAAATTGCCACATTATTGTTTCTTTACCCCTGTTGCCTTAGTCAGTTCAGGCTGCTACAACAAAATACCATGGACTGGGTGGCTTATTAAAAAAACCAGAAATTTATTTCTTATAGTTGTGGAAGATGGAAAGTCCAAGATCAAGGCACTGGCAGATTTGATGTCTGGTGAGAGTTAGGACCCACTTCGTGGTTCATAAACAGCCAAGTATCTTCTTGCTGTGCCCTCACATGCCAGAAGGAATGAGTGACGTCTCTGGTGTCTCCTCATCAGGGCACTAAACCCCACATCCTAATACCATCACATAAGGGTTAGAGCTTCAACATATGAATTTAGGGGTGAAACAAAGATCCAGCCTCAACACCTTTATTTCCTATACACTAAAATTTTTGAAGTCTCTATTTAACTCAAGTGAAACATTTTTGGCGAGAATACCTCATGGGTAGTGTGTATTTGTAGTAAATACTGCAGCACATGGGTAGTAGTTACATAGTGCTTTGTCCTTCCATTCACAGTGATGCCTAAGTTATTCACCAAGTGAGGGTGGAGATAGCTTTATTCATCCCTTGAAAACATACATTTTTTTCTTCCCTGAGACTAGAAATCCTGGGTGGTGTAATATTTTTGTACCCTGAGAAAAATTTGCCCACCAACTTTTCATCCAATAGCTATAAAATGGTGATTTTCTAAAGCTTTCTTACCTTCACGTTTATTGGACTGCTCTCTTCTGTAAAGAAGAGCTTTCCCGATAAAGTAAAGCTATTTGCTTAATGTGTAATATAATATCTTCTAGAAATAATATTTTATTTATTTTAATTAACAATTTTTATGGGTAAAAATGTGATAAAATAGCTACATCAGATAGTAAAAATATGTTTCTGTTTGGTTGTAAGAAGCTTTCTCTTTTATTATTATGGCTTCATAGATTTTTACATATTTAATTTTGTCCAATTAATTATAGCACTTATTTCATTTTTAAAAATTTCATTGAAGTATACATACATCTAGAAAGACACAAAAAACATAAGTACATAAATTTTCACAAAGTACAGAGCACCTGTCTTAACACTCAGATGAAAAAGAGAACTTAGAAGCATCTCAGAAACCTCCCTTATGCCCTTCTCCTGTCATCCCCAAAGTACCTACTACCCTCACATCTAAAACCACAGATTAGCACTGCCTGTTTTTGAACTTTATGAATACAAAAATTTACACTATGCATTATTCTGTGTCTGGATCTTTTCACCCAATTATATTTATCAGATTTATCCATAGTGTTGCTTATAGTTGTGTTCATTCTCATTGCTATAGTTTCCAATTCCATTTTTGAATATGCAACTATTTATCTATCCATTCTACCCTTGTTGTGAATGTGCATACTTTCCAGGTTTGGGATATTACAAATAATGTTGCTATGAACATTTTTGTAATATCTTTTGTTTGATAGATATGTACTTTTCTATTGGGTATATATAGATATATACTTCCACATACATCAAAACATAATGCATATATATTCTAACACTATCATTAATAACACGTAAGGGTTCCAATTCTATCTATATCCCTGCCAACTTGATTATTTTCATACTTTTTTACTTCAGCATTCTTGTGAGTGATAGTGGTATCACACTGCATTGTTTTAGTTCCCTGATGACTAATAACAATAAAATATTTTTTATATATTCACTGGTGTTTTGCATATATCTTTTTTTGGTATAACACTTGTTTGTTATTTTTTCTAAACTGTTGTTAGGTTGTCTACCTTTCTTATTGATTTATAGAATATTTGTAGGAGTTACTCTGAATAAGGGTTCTTAGTAAGATATACAAATTGAGAATATCCATCCCCCCCATACAGTGTTCTCTCTACACTATTAATGTGTCATTACCTTGAAATAATCCAACTTTGAAAAGTTTCCAATTTAAAATATGTTTTCCTTTAGTTCTTTTTGTATTGTGTCAAAAATAATTTTTCTACTTCAAGGCCATGAAGTAGAAAAATACTTCTATATTTTCTTCCAAAGCTCTACTGTTTTACCATTCACATTTGGTTGTGAAATTTCTGGAATTAACTTGTCCTTTTACACACACTGAATTTGTTTTGCTAATATTTCGCTCAGGATTTTCTACTTTTTCTTTGGTCAATTTTCATTTTTTTAAAACTTCTCTTGGATAAATACCTAGAAGTGGAATTACTAGGTCAGTGTTTAACTATATAAAAATCTGCCAAAAAAAAAAAAAATGTGCCGAACTGTCTTCCAAGGTGATCATGTCATTTGTGCTCCTAGTAGAAACATATGAGAATTCCAGTTGCTCCAAATCTTCACAAAAATGTTACAATATAAGTCTTATTAATTTAGAGATTCTTATGGACATGAGGTAGTATCTTAGTGTGGTTTTAATTGTTATTTCTTTAATAAATAATGACGTTGAGTATATTCCCATGTGTTTATTTGCCATTTGTATATATTGTTTGCTGACATCGCTATTTAAGTCTTTGATCCATCTTGTTATGAGATTGTTTTTATTCTTATAGCTGAGTTTTGGCAGTATTTTATGTCTGCTAAATGTAACTCTTTATTATATATGTTTATTATTCTTCTTCTGAAAAGGATTCCCTGAAGTACAATTTATCAATGTTTTCTTTTATAATCAGTTCTATTTTTAATTGTACTTAAAATAATTGCTTGGCACAAAGTCATTAAGATTGCCAGGTTTCTGATGTCTTTGAATATATCATTTTACAATTGTATAGCTTTTTAGTTGTTCTCAGCAGGAACATTGACCTGCTATCAACACTATCTCCTACTCAGGAGCAGAATTTTGTTGTTGTTGCTCAACTATTTCATTATGTGTAATATTAAATGGGAAGCTTTCTGGAAGAAACAAGTTATCCATTAATTTCATCTTTTATAGTTAAATATAACTATTATTTGATATCTGAGAATATCCAATTAGGTATTAGAAAGAGCTTCAAAATTACCTTGGACAACTTCAAAACAGGCTTTGATCTTTCAAACCAAGATGCCCTTATTAACAGTCCAAAATGTGGTTCAAAATTTCTTATTCTTCCTATAAAATATACGAAGGAAAATTTTGATAAATATTGAAATGATGATGTATTTAACTAATAAAATAATAAAATGTAGGTATGCTAGCAGATATATCAAGTTTTCACCCAGATGCCTGTTAGATACCCTATGAAGTGCAGAAGCAAATATATGGAGATTCTAACCAAACTCTAAAGTTATATCTTAAAGATTCAATATATACGTTATTCTAATCACAATGAGAAAGATTTCATAATTATTCCTGGTTTCTAAGATAAAGAGAAGGAAAATAATTTCTTATTATATTTTGACCCAAGTGTTTGGTGTTTTGCTTCTCCACCACCCTCTTCTATGTCTAAAACCTGGGAAACCCTAGATAATTGTAGTAAATCAAAGTTTTATAGCAGTTCAGTGAGATATTTTTAAAAAACAGTGAACACTGGCCACATATATTTTAAGTTCATTGTGCCAATAAATTTGAGAAACTACTAGGACAAATAATTTGATATAACATACATAAAGTATCTGGAGTTGACTTGTTTTTTTTAACTATTAGGAATGATTTTATTTTTAAATGAGGGCATTTCAAGATTATAGCATCCATCTAAGAATCCACCTCACAGTGGATATTGATGTCTTAAATGTGAATTAGGTGCACATCTAGATGGACATTTCATTTAATTTCTGTAAATTTAGATATTTAGCAAAATGCTGAAGAAAAGATAGCATATTCCTATGATACTCATGTGCAATCCTTTCAGAGAAAAGTTCTAGAGACTTACAATTACTCCTTATCATAACTAACACTCTTGGAAAAATCAGGAAGAAACATTTTTGTGATGTTCCTAGTTTTACCTATGCTGAAGCCCCATCAAGAAAATAATTCTGAGCATTCATAAAAATATATGGACAGGAGCACAGGGAAACCTTTAAGATGGCCGAAGAATAAGACGTGGAGATCACCTTCTGCCCCACAGATACATCAGAGATACATCTACAAGTGGAACAACTCCTACAGAACACCTACTGAAAGCTGGCAGAAGACCTCAGACCTCCCAAAAGGCAAGAAACTCCCCACATACCTGGGTAGGGCAAAAGAAAAAAGAATAAACAGAGACAAAAGAATAGGGACAGGACCTGCACCAGTGAGAAGGAGCTGTGAAAGAGGAAAGGTTTCCACACACTAGGAGCCCCTGCGCGGGCAGAGACTGCGGGTGGTGGAGGTGGGGAGCTTTGAAGCCGCGGGGGAGAGCACAGCGACAGGGGTGCAGAGGGCAAACCTGAGAGATTCCCACACAGAGATGCAGACCAGCACTCATCAGCCCAAGAAGCTTGTCTGCTCACCCGCCTGCCGGGATGGGTGGGGGCTGGGAGCTGAGGCTCAGGCTTCAGAGATCAGATCCCAGGGAGAGGACTGGGCTAGGTGGCGTGAACACAGCCTGAAGGGGGGCTAGTGCACCACAGCTAGCCAGGAGGGAGTCCAGGAAATATCTGGACCTGCCTAAGAGGCAAAAGACCATTGTTTCGAGGTGTGCAAGGAGAGGGGATCCAGAGAACCACCTAAATGAGCTCCAGAGATGGGTGCGAGCTGCGGCTATCAGCACGGACCCCAGAGATGGACATGAGATGCTAAGGCTGCTGCTGCAGCCACCAAGAAGCCTGTGTGCAAGCACAGGTCACTCTCCACACCTCCCCTCCCAGGAGCCTGTGCCAACCGCCACTGCCAGGGTCCCGTGATCCAGGGACAACTTCCCCGGGAGAGCACACGACACGCTTCAGGCTGTTACAACCTCACGCCAGCCTCTGCTGTCGCAGGCTCGCCTGCATTCCGTACCCCTCCCTCCCCCTGGCCTGAGTGAGCCAGAGCCACTTAATCAGCTGCTACTTTAACCCCCTGCTGTCTGGGCAAAGAATAGATGCCCACAGGAGACCTACACGCAGAGGCGGGGCCAAATCCAAAGCTGAACACCAGGAGCTGTGCGAACAAAGATGAGAAGGGGAAATCTCTCCCAGCAGCCTCAGGAGCAGTGGATTAAATCTCCACAATCACCTTGATGTACCCTGCACCTGTGAAATACCTGAATAGACAATGAATCATCCCAAAATTGAAATGGTGGACTTTGGGAGAAACAATATATATATATATTTTTCCTTTTTCTCTTTTTGTGAGTGTGTATGTGTATACTTCTTTGGGTGATTTTCTCTGTATAGCTTTGCTTTTGCCATTTGTCCTAGGGTTCTGTCTGTCCGGTCTTTTTTTGTTTGTTTTTTCTTTTTTCTTTTACTACAGTTTTTAGCGCTTGTTATCATTGGTGGAGTTGTTTGTTGGTTTGGTTGCTCTCTCCTTTCTTTCTTTCCTTTTTGCTTCTTTTTTTTTATTACTCTTTCTTTTATTTTTAATAATTATTTTTTTATTTTAATAACTTTATTTTATTTTTTCTTTCTTCTTTCTTTCTTTCTCCCTTTTCTTCTGAGCCATGTGGCTGACAGGGTCTGGGTCACAGCTGCTCTGGCTTCGTGTCAGGCCTGTGCCTCTGAGGTGGGAGAAACGAGTTCAGGACACTGGTCCACCAGAGACCAACCGGCTCAAGGTAATATCAAACAGTAAAAGCTCTCCCAGAAATCTCCATCTCAATGCTAAGACCCAGCTCCAATCAACGACCAGCAAGCTACAGTGCTGTATGCCCTATGCCACACAACTAGAAAGACAGGAACACAGCCCCACCCATTAGCAGAGAAGCTGCCTAAAATCATAATAAGGTCACAGACACCCCAAAACACACCACTGATGCAGTCCTGCCCACCAGAAAGAAAAGATCCAGCCTCATCCAACAGAACACAGGCACTAGTCTCCTCCACCGGGAAGCCTACACAACCCACTGAACCAACCTCACCTACTGGGGTCAGACACCAAAAACAACAGGAACTACGAGCCTGCAGTCTGAAAAAAGGAGACCCCAACCACAGAAAGTTAGGCAAAATGAGAAGACAGAGAAACACACAGCAGATGAAGGAGCAAGGTAAAAACGCACCAGACCAAACAAATGAAGAGGAAATGGGCAGTCTACCTGAAAAAGAATTCAGAGTAATGATAGTAAAGATGATCCAAAATCTTGGAAATAGAATGGAGAAAATACAAGAAATGTTTAACAGGACCTGGAAGAACTAAAGAGCAAAGAAACAATGATGAACAACACTAAATGAAATTAAAAATTCTCTGGAAGGAATCAATAGCACAATAACTGAGAAAGAAGAATGGATAAGTGACCTGGAAGATAAAATAGTAGAAATAACTACTGAAGAGCAGAATAAAGAAAAAAAGAATGAAAAGAACTGAGGAGAGTCTCAGAGACCGCTGGGACTACATTAAATGCACCAACATTCCAATTATAGGGGTCCCAGAAGAATAAGAGAAAAAGTAAGGGACTGAGAAAATATTTGAAGAGATCATAGTTGAAAACTCCCCTAATATAGGAAAGGAAATAGTCAATCAAGTCCAGGAAGCACAGAGAGTTCCATACAGGATAAATAGAAGGAGAAACACGCCAAGACACATATTAAACAATCAAAAATTAAATACAAATAAAAAAATATTAAAAGCAGCAAGGGAAAAACAACAAATAACATACAAGGGAATCCCCATAAGGTTAACAGCTGATCTTTCAGCATAACTCTGCAAGCCAGAAGTGAGTGGCAAGACATATTTAAAGTGATGAAAGGGAAAAACCTACCACCAAATTATTCTACCCAGCAAGGATCTCATTCAGATTCGATGAGAAATTAAAACCTTTCCAGACAAGCAAAAGCTAAGACAATTCAGCACCACCAAACTGGCTTTACAACAAATGCTAAAGGGATTTCTCTAGGCAGGAAACACAAGAGAAGGAAAAGGCCCTCAATATCAAACCAAAAACAATTGAGAAAATGGTAATAGAAACACACATATCGATAACTACCTTAAAGGTAAATGGATTAAAAGCTCCCACCAAAAGACATAGACTGGATGAATGGATCAAAAAACAAGACGTGTATATATGCTGTCTGCAAGAGACCCACTTCAGACCTAGGGACACACACAGATTGAAAGTGAGGGCAAGGAAAAAGATATTCTATGCAAATGGAAAACAAAACAAAGCTGGAGTAGCAATTCTCATATCAGACAAAATAGACCTTAAAATAAAGACTGTTACAAGAGACAAAGAAGGACACTACATAATGATCAAGGGATCAAACCAAGGAGAAGATATAACAATTGTAAATATTTATGCACCCAACAGAGGAGCACCTCATTACATAAGGTAAATGCTAATAGCCATAAAAGGGGAAATCGACAGTAACACAATCATATTAGGGGACTTTAACACCCCACTTTCACCAAAGGACAGACCATCCAAAATGAAACTAAATAAGGAAACAGAGGCTTTAAATGATACATTAAACAAGATGGACTTAATTGATATTTATAGGACATTCCATCTAAAAACAACAGAATACACTTTCTTCTTAAGTGCTCATGGAACATTCTCCAGGAAAGATTGTATCTTGGGTCACAAATCAAGCCTTCATAAATTTAAGAAAACTGAGATCGTATCAAGTATTTTTTCCATCCACAATGCTATGAGACTAGATATCAATTACAGGAAAAAAATCTGTAAAAAATAGAAACACATGGAGGCTAAACAATACACTACTTAATAACCAAGAGTTCAATGGAGAATCAAGGAGGAAATCAAAAAATACCTAAAAACAGATGACAATGAAAACACAATGACCCAAAACCTATGGGATGCAGCAAAAGCAGTTCTAAGAGGGGAGATCATAGCAATGCAATCCTACCTCAAGAAACAAGAAATATCTCAAATAAACAACCCAAACTTACACCTAAAGCAATTAGAGAAAGAAGAATAAAAAAAACCAAAGTTAGCAGAAAGAAACAATCATAATGATCGGATCAGAAATAAATGAAAAAGAAATGAAGGAAACAATAGCAGAGATCAATAAAACTAAAGCTGGTTCTTTGAGAAGATAAACAAAATTGATAAATCATCAGTCAGAATCGTCAAGAGAAAAAGGGAGAAGACTCAAAGCAACAGAATTAGAAATGAAAAAGGAGAAGTAAAAATTGACACTACAGAAAAACACAGGCTCATGAGAGATTACAACAAGCAACTAGATGCCAATAAAATGGACAACCTGGAAGAAATGGACAAATTCTTAGAAAAGCACAACCTTCCAAGACTGAACCAGGAACAAATAGAAAATATAAACAGACCAATCACAAGCACTGAAATTGAGACTGTGATTAAAAATCTTCCAACAAACAAAAGTCCAGGACCAGATGGCTTCAGAGGCGAATTCTAGCAAACACGTACAGAAGAGCTAACACCTATCTCTCCCAAATTCTTCCAAAATATAGCAGAGGGAGGAACACTCCCAAACTCATTCTATGAGGCCACCATCACCCTGCTACCAAAACCAGACAAAGATGTCACAAAGAAAGAAAACTACAGGCCAATATCACTGATGAACATAGATGCAAAAATCCTCAACAAAATACTAGCAAACAGAATCCAACAGCACATTAAAAGGATCATACACCATGATCAAGGTGGCTTCATCCCAGGAATGTAAGGATTCTTCAATATATGCAAATCAATCAATGTGATACACCATATTAACAAACTGAAGGAGAAAAACCATATGATCATCTCAATAGATGCAGAGAAAGCTTTTGACAAAATTCAACACCGATTTATGATAAAAACCCTCCATAAAGTAGGCATAGAGGGAACTTTCCTCAACATAATAAAGGCCATATATGACAAACCCACAGCCAACATCATTCTCAATTGTGAAAAACTGAAACCATTTCCACTAAGATCAGGAACAAGACAAGGTTGCCCACTCTCACCACTAGTATTCAACATAGTTTTGGAAGTTTTAGCCAGAGCAATCAGAGGAGAAAAAGAAATAAAAGGAATCTGAATCAGAAAAGAAGAAGTAAAGCTCTCACTATTTGCAGATGACATGATACTATACATAAAGAATCCTAAAGATGCTACCAGAAAACTACTGGAGCTAATCCATGAATTTGGTAAAGTAGCAGGATACAAAATTAATGCACAGAAATCTCTTGCATTCCTATACACTAATGATGAAATATCTGAAAGAGAAATTAAGGAAACACTTCCAGTTACCATTGCAACAAAAAGAATAAAATACCTAGGAATAAACTGACCTAAAGAGACAAAAGCCTTGTATGCAGAAACTATAAGACACTGATGAAAGAAATTAAAGATGATACAAACAGATGGAGAGATATACTGTGTTCTTGGATTGGAAGAATCAACATTGTGAAAATGACTATACTACCCAAAGCAATCTACAGGTTCAATGTAATCCCTATCAAACTACCAATGGCATTTTTCACAGAAGTAGATTTAAAAATTGCACAATTTGCATGGAAACTCAAAAGACCCCGAATAGCCAAAGCAATCTTGAGAAAGAAAAACGGAGCTGGAGGAATCAGGCTCCTGGACTTCAGACTATACTACAAAGCTACAGTAATCAAGACAGTATGGTACTGGCACAGAAACAGAAATACAGACAATGGAACAGGATAGGAAGCCCAGAGATAAACCCATGCACATATGGTCACCTTATGTGTGATAAAGGAGGCAAGAATATACAACGGAGAAAAGACAGCTTCTTCAATAATGGTCCTGGGGAAACTGGAGAGCTATATGTAAACGACTGAAATTAGAACACTCCCTAACACCATACACAAAAATAAACTCAAAATCGATTAAAGACCTAAATGTAAGGCCAGACACTATCAAACTCTTAGAGGAAAACATAGGCAGAACACTCTATGACATGGATCACAGCAACATCCTTTTTGACCCACCTCTAGAGAAACAGAAATAAAAACAAAAATAAACAAATGGGACCTCGTGAAACTTAAAAGATTTTGCATAGCAAAGGAAAGCATAAACAAGACGAAAATAAAACCCTCAGAATGGGAGAAAATATTTGCAAGTGAAGCAACCGACAAAGGATTAATCTCCAAAATTTACAAGCAGCTCATGCAGCTCAATATCAAAAAAACAAACAACCCAATCCAAAAATGGGCAGAAGCCCTAAATAGACATCTCTCCAAAGAAGATATACAGATTGCCAACAAACACATGAAAGAATGCTCAACATCACTAATCATTAGAGAAATACAAATCAAAACTACAATGAGGTATCACGTCACATCAGTCAGAATGGCCATCACCAAAAAATATACTAAGAATAAATGCTGGAGGGCCTCCGTGGTGGCACAGTGGTTGAGAGTCTGCCTGCCGATGCAGGGGACACAGGATCGTGCTCTGGTCCGGGAAGATCCCACATGCCGCGAAGTGGCTGGGCCTGTGAGCCATGGCTGCTGAGCCTGCGCATCCAGAGCCTGTGCTGTGCAACAGGAGAGGCCACAATAGTGAGAGGCCCGTGTACCGCAAAAAAAAAAAAAAAAAAAAAAAAAAAAGAATAAATGCTGGAGAAGGTGTGGACCAAAGCTGTTGGTGGGAATGTAAATTGATACAGCCACTATGGAGAACAGTATGGAGGTTCCTTAAAAAACTACAAATAGAACTACCATACGACCCAGCAATCCCACTACTGGGCATATAACCTGAGAAAACCATAATTCAAAAAGAGTCGTGTACCAAAATGTTCATTGCAGCTCTATTTACAATAGGCAGGACATGGAAGCAACCTACGTGTCCATTGATAGATGAATGCATAAAGAAGATGTGGCACATGTATTCAATGGAATAATACTCAGCCATCAAAAGAAATGATATTGAGTTATTTGTAGTGAGCTGGATGGATCTAGAGTCTGTCATACAGAGTGAAGTAAGTCAGAAAGAGAAAAACAAATACCGTATGCTAACACATATATATGAAATGTTAAAAAAAAAAAAAACTGGTTCTGATGAACCTAGGGGCAGGACAGGAATAAAGATGCAGACGTAGAGAATGGACTTGAGGATACAGGGAGGGGGAAGGGTAAGCTGGGACGAAGTGAGAGAGTGGCATGCAGTTATATCTAATACCAAATGTAAAATAGATAGCTAGTGGGAAGCAGCCATATAGCCTTAGGAGATCAGCTCGGTGCTTTGTGACCACCTAGAGGGGTGGGATAGGGAGGGTGGGATGGAGATGCAAGAGTGAGGAGATATTGGGATATATGTATATGTATTGCCAATTCACTTCGTAATACAGCAGAAACTATCACAGCATTGTAAAGCAGTTATACTCCAATAAAGATGTTAAAAAAAAAATTTTAAAATGAGCATGGAATTCTGAGCATTAATTCCTTGCTTAGTGTGTTGTCAGTGTGTATAAAAGTAGACTTAGTCACCTGATGTATAGAGAAATAAATATAATTAAATTTAAAAAAATAGACTTTGTCCTCATAGAATACATTTCTCTTGGGAATTCCCCTTGGGGGGAAAATATATGGACACATATCAATGAGGATTGGTTCAAGTGTATATAATAATAATAATAATAATTTGAATTAAACACACTAGAATTTATTCTATCTCATTAAAATGAAAACAAAACAAACATTACCAAAGGTATCAACAAAAAAACAGCATCAACAACAAAAAGCAGGACTTCCTAAGGCAATATGAAAGCTCTGTAAAGTCATTTTACTTCTCTCTGCTAAGCTGACTTCTATACTCAAGGTCAGAGCACAGACCAGTATATACAAACAGCACAGCCATCATGTTCGTTCTTCCAGGCAAAGAAAAGAGAGGAAGAACAATATAGGTGTCCTAAACAGCTGGGTGAGTTTTTTTTTTTTTTTGCGGTACGCAGGCCTCTCACTGTTGTGGCCTCTCCCGTTGCGGAGCACAGGCTCCGGACGCACCGGCTCAGCGGCCATGGCTCATGGGACCAGCCGCTCCGCGGCATATGGGATCTTCCTGGACTGGGGCACGAACCCGCGTCCCCTGCATCGGCAGGTGGACTCTCAACCACTGCGCCACCAGGGAAGCCCTGGGTGAGTTTTTTTAATCAGGCTTCCTAGGAGTTCCACATGGCATTTCTGTTTACAAGTGCTTGGCCAGAACTAAGTCGCACTGTCACATCTAGCTGCAAAGGAGGTTGGGAAATACAGTCTAGGAAATGTGTCCCAGTGAAAAACGGGCTCTTTTACAAAACAAATGTGAGAAATTTGATTTGGTGTATAAAATTATGAGTCAGCTACAGTATTCCCGTTTGCCTTGCCTCATTTGCATCATCCTTATTTCTATACATAGACAAGCTTTACTTCTCATAACCCCAGATTCTCTTTAAGTTACTAGATCTACATCTGGACTAGTTCGGCTTCCCAGATCAGGTTCATATGTGTCTTCTCCTGGTCTACTAAGCTATAAACTGAATGATAACTCATCTGTTTCAAAATCACTCATTTCACATTGATGGACAAGGAACAACACAGCTCATTAAAACTCCTTTCTATATGAGGGGTAAATAGGTAATATTTAGCAGTCCCTGGTTCCTGGCCAACAATATTGATATTTAGGCTGCACTAAGCATAAGTTAGTTGGTTAGCCCCCAGCTTTGCACTCCAGAATGCTATTCCTGGCACATTATCCCCAGTTGCCATATCAGAACTGGAGTGTGGATTATAACGTTAGCAGCTCATCTTCTCTTGGTGCAGGGCACCAAGACAAGCTTCTGTAGGTAGAATTAGAGTTTCTTTTATAATACGGTTTCCTCAAAAAACCGGTAAACTCAGGGTCTGTATTTTTTTTGTCAATATGTGTTTGAATAACTACAAGCTTTATCAGGCAGTAATATTTAAGCTTAACGTCTCAGATCTTTACTTGCTAGCTTCAGTGCTTTTTCTATCCATCTCTCATCATTTACTGGCCCATGCCGCAAAGTCTTCTTAAACAATAGGCTCTGCTGGGAAGGGAATACTTAATTCAGTCTTTACCAGTACACTCATCACCTTGTACAATGAAGCACAAATCTTATTTTTTAAGACTGCATTTTCTAAATTTGCCAAGCCCCAAAATTACAGCACTCTTAGTCTCATATTACAAATTCTTTCTATAGAAGTTATGCTTGGATGTTTTCTCCCATTTTTTGTTTTGTTTAAAATATTTTTTCCCCTTGTCTAGAAATAATAGTTGTATGCAGAGGAGAGGTGAGAAATTTAGGTGGCTTATAAATTCTTAAATCAAGAGCACCCTCTTCTACTGCTTGTATTTATTGTATTGATTTAATACATTCAGTTTCTTTAAGTGATGGGTTATTGTACTGAGAGAATAGGTGTTATGTCATTCAATTCTTATTTCCTTCTTTTTCTTCACCACCGAGAATCATAGGGACATCTCTGCCTTCTAAATGACTTATCTCTTCCCCAGGGGCACTGCTTTATCAAGACTGCCACCTCTGATCTCATTCAGTCTTAAAGCCTATTTTATTCTCCCATACAGGAGTCAGCAAACTATAACCCAGGAGCTAAGTCTAGCCCTCTGCCTATATTTGTAAATCATATGTTTTGGGAAATAACCATGCCTATTTTTTATATATCACCTAAGACTGTGTTCATGCTACAATGACAGAATTGAGTAGTACCACAGAGACCATTATGGGCTGAAAAGCCTATAAAATACTATTTGGACCTTTACATAAAAGGTTGGCAACCCCTGCCATGGTAGCTAGTACTCTTATCTATTCATTTCAGAAATATTCAGTGTATTTCTTAACTAAGTAGGTATATTGGTTTTCTAGGGCTACTGTAACAAAGTGCCACAGAATGAATGGCTTAAACAACAGAAATTAATTTTCTCACAATTCTGGAGTCTAGAAGTCCAACATCAAGGCATCAGCAGGGTTGGTTCCTTCTAAAGCCTCTCTTCTTGGCTTATAGATGGCTGTCTTCCTCTTACATTTCCACATGGTCTTCTCTCTGTGTATGTCTGTATCCTAATCTTTTCTTATAAGGACACCAGTTATATTGGATTAGGGTCCACTCTAACGACCTCATTTTAAATTAATTACCTCTTTAAAAGTCATATCTTCAAATACAGTCATATTCTGAGGCACTGAGGGTAGGACTGTAACATAATGAACTTGGGGGACACACAATTCAGACAGTGGGATTTTCTTCTCTGAGGGTGATCTATGTTTTTTCACCCTTAGGTCCCCACTTCTCTGTCCCCTTTTTTCTTTCACATACCTCTTCACTCTATGCTCTAATGTGGACCCCAGAGCTGACTTTGGGTATTTTTTTTGAGTGCTTACATTTAATGTGAAGTTGTAATATTCTCAGTCTCCTAATTATATGTACATAGGCATATATATATATATATATATATATATATATATATATATATATATATATATATATATGGGTAGGGGTGGTTCATCAAATTTTAAGGATGGATATAGACATTTGGATTAGTTGGCTACCATTAATCTAAGGAAAGCTGAAATAATAAGCTTGTTTCTGACAGATTGTTTTTCCTTCCTCATGAATTTTATTCCCCCTTTCATTTAACTATATTAAACAGTTATTTTGAAATATTTATCTGATAATTCTGATATTTAACGGTTCATTTTTTTGTTTATTGTTTTAGCTTTAAAGGATTAGTTTGATTTTCTTTTATTTCTTTCAGTTGGGAATTTAGTCTCTGTGTGTTGTCATTTCTCTATTTATATGCAGAGCTTTTGTTTTTTTCTGTGCAACTATTCAAGCATTCCAAACACCTGGAAGAGTGGTGTACAGTAATAATATTAGTAACACAATCAATTAGAGGAAGCACTGCTAGTCTATACACACACATACACATCTCTGATTGCTCCCCACTGTTTCTCAGTAGTAGTGATATTTTCAGAATCAGGTTTTCTATGTTTATAGAGCTATGTCATAGAGGCAAACTCATTCTCTGTGTGTGTGATGAGAGGAGACCATATTAAGTTAGTGGACTAAGAAAACCGTATGATTGATTTTTACACATTTGTTGTTCTTTGGTATCTTCCATATAAGCTAGCCATAGAACTTGAAAACATTTAAAATTCTATTATTAAATAAAACAGAAGTTTTTAAAATAAATAAAATACTTAAACTAAAACCAAAAGACTAAAAACTAAAGAAGGTAATGGCAGAATGACTAAATTGTATCTCAGTTTGGATTATTCTATCATGCCTACAGCAGATATTAGAATTTTGGACAAATTAAAGATTAATTTTTGAAAGAGAAATATATAAAACATTGAAATGTTTATTGGCTTTCTCATCATTCATCAATTTAATAAACATTTATTTGGAATATATTATGAATTCTGTGTTAGAAATTGAGCATTCCTTGGATTATGATGAAGAAGTGCCATCACAGAAAGTGAGGAATCAAATTTAAGAGTAGAGAGTAGTTTGTTTTTCGGGCAGTGTTATATGAATCACATAAAAACTCTGAACACAAGTAACATATAAAGCGGAGATTTTGCAAGGCAGTATAAATGGGAGGTGAGAGAGGCCAGGACTTTTCAAGGGTGGGACTAAAATGATGAACAATAGATTACAATTAATATTTTTATGAAGTCAAAGAATTTTAGTTGTATATGTACTGGAACAAGTCATGTGAAAGGATAGGAGATGGTTGGTATAAAGGGTGAAATATTCAAAACAGTGATTTTAGAAAAGACACTTTCTGGTGTAAAACTGGAAATGGCTGACTGAGGTGGTATGGTCAAAAATATCATTAGAAATAAATGCACCAATGAGTAAAAAAGTCAGGGAACTGAGCGGTCACCTTCCAAGATGATAGGAGTAGGCATTAAAATAAAGATTCTTATACAGGAGCCAAAATCTTTAAGAAATGAAGTAGAATCGTTAGAAGATTAGAATGGTAAAGGTCATGGACTGTCAGGAGGGACAGATGGCACCCATATACTTTGAGGAACAGGATTGATTTCTTTTATTTCCTTCCCCTCTCACTTCCCATGAAAGAGGTGAAGAAATTGAATGCAAAGTTGAGTGCGGAACCAGAAGGTCACCAACCTCATCTTATATTTGCTTACTGCTCAGTGTCAAGTTCATGAGGTCAATGATATTTGGACAAACTTCCAAAAGTGATGGTGGTGAAAATAAAGAGAGAAAAAACTGTCTCAGTTTAGCCTTTATAAGAAAAAAGTTACTAGCCTGTTTTGTTGGGCCATCAAATTTTAGAGGTTTAGCCTATACCCTTAAATTCACACAAGAGAAAACCAAAGAGTGTATAAATTAAGTGACTTTCTCAAGCTCACACAACGTGTTACTGGCCAAGTCTGGACTAATCCTAGGTTTCTGACTCCCAGTTCATAACCTTTCCTCTAGGCAGGTTTATTCTCCTCTAAGAAGGATTTTCCAGGTACAGTATATGTACTAGATTAATTTTAGGACATACAGTAAAGTTTATTCTTTCATAAATGTTTAAAAAGCAGGAAGTAATTCTCTTTTGGTATAAAGAATACTTAGGATTCTTATCTATAAGGATTCTTGACAATGAGGAAATAGTGACAGCTTTAGCATGCATTCTTTCATTCAAACAAAAGCAATTCTTTAAATTCTAAAATTCCATGGCATTTACACAATTTGATGCTAGTAAAGCAATAGCATCACCAAAATGTCCTTAATACAGCCTCAAGGAGAGAATCTTTACAACGGGTTGTTTTAACAGTTTTATTTCTATCTGAAAAGGTTTTTTGCCTTGATGAAAGTAACTGGGAAGAAAACACAATGTTCTTATTTGTGCCTTAGAGACTGATCACAGCACTGCTACATCTATAAATAAGCTTCTATGAGAGTCCCAGAAGTCCTGCCACAAGTCCACTGTCACGGTTTATTGGCTAATCAGCAAAGAATTGAAATCTTGATTGGCTTTATTTGTTGGCTGATTGAAACACTGAGATAGGAAGTAGTGGACAGATTAATTAATTTGTGCTGGGGAATCCAAAGTTAATCTAAAGAATGCTGTCACTTTGATTGATGGCTGTGTGAGAGAAGTCTTTAAAAACCACCATGAATCGTCACTCTGTGGGCACATAAATACAAGGTTTTGTCTATTTAACTAATTGAATTCTACTGAACAATGCAGAATACTAATGTTTCTGTGTGCATTACAATTACCACACATTTTAAAGCTGGACTACACAGGACAGAGAAATATTACACAGGACAAAAAATACAAACACTTGAATCTTATCATGTTCAAGAAATATGAATTTCCACTTTACTAACATATTATCTATGCAGCTTTTTTATGAGTTGTTTTAACCTAATTGTCAAAATAATTTATTTTACAAATTTGTAGTATATTCTAATTATAAACCTATAATTGTAAGACAGTATTTTTTTCTAAAAAAACAGAATAGGGCTTCCCTGGTGGCGCAGTGGTTGAGAGTCCGCCTGCTGATGCAGGGGACATGGGTTCGTGCCCCGGTCCGGGAAGATCCCACATGCCGCAGAGCGGCTGGGCCCGTGAGCCATGGCCACTGAGCCTGTGCGTCCGGAGCCTGTGCTCCGCAACAGGAGAGGCCACAACAGTAAGAGGCCCGCATACTGCAAAAAAAAACCCAAAAAAAAACAACAAAAAATAAAAAAACAGAATAAGATTTTTTATACAATCTTTAGAAAAGCAAAGAAACAGGAACATCTAACATTAATTAATATTAAAAGCTCTTTATGAAGTATAATTGGCATACAATAAGTTGAACATATTTAAAGTACACAAATAGAAGAGTTTTGACATGTGTATACACCTGAGGAATTATTCTAAACATCAAGATAAAGAACATGTTAATCACCTTAAAAGAAATTTCCTCATATCCCATTTCAATCCTTCCCTTTCTCTGCTCCCTAGTCCCACTAGATCTCGGGCAAACACTGATGTGATTTATGAGATTTTCTAGAATTTTATACAAGTGTAATTGTAGAGTACGTATTCCTTTTTGTCTGGCTTCTTTCACTCAGCATAATTATTTTGAAATGTATATTGTTGCATAGTTGTTGCATATAACAATATTTCATTATGTTTTATTATTGAATCGCATTCCATTGTATGGATATGCCATAATTTGTCTATTCTATTATTGAACAGCATTCCACTATATGGATATTCACTGTATGGTATGCCATTTCAGATAAAGCTTCTATTAACATCTGTGCACAAGTCTTTTTTTTTTTTTTAAGATTTACTCATTATTTATTTATTCTTTTGCTGCTTCGGGTCTTACTTGCGGCATGTGGGATCTTCGTTGTGGTGTGAGGGCTTCTCTCTAGTTGTGGTGGTGGGTCTTCTCTTCTCCAGTTGTGGCACACACACTCCAGGGCACATGGGCTCTGTAGTTGTAGCACGCAGGTTACAGAGCCTGTGGGTTCTGTAATTTGTGGCACGTGGGCTCTAGTTGAGGCGCTCAAGCTCAGTAGTTGCAGCATACGGGCTTAGTTGTCCCGCGGCTTGTGGGATCCTAGTTCCCTGACCAGGGATCGAACCCGCTTCCCCTGCATTGTTAAGACAGATTCTTTACCGCTGGACCACCAGGGAAGTGTCTGTGCACTAGTTTTTATATGGACTTATGCTTTTATTGCTTTTGGGTAAGTAGGAGTAATGTGAATGGATTACATGACAAGTACAACTTAAAAAAAAACAAACAAACTTTTTTCCAAAGAGTTCCATTTTACATTCCCATCAGCAGTGTAACAGAATTCCCATTCTTCCACATCCTCATCAACACTTGGAATGGTCAATTTTAATTTTAGCCTTTCTACTAGGTGTGAGTAGAGTCTTATTGTGTTTGTAGTATGCATTTCCTTCATGACTATGATGTTATGCATCTTTTCATATGTTTATTTGCCATTTATTTATTTTACCTAATGAAAAGTATCTGTTCAAATATTTCTTTTTTTTTTTAAAGCGGTTGAGTTTTAGAAGTCCTTTACCATTCTGCATACAACTACTTTATCATATTTGATTTGCAAATATGTTCTTCCAGTCTATTGCTTTTTTCATTTACTGGCTATTTGTTTTCTATTTGCCCTATCTGTTCTTTGTTCCCTTTTTTCTCTTTTTACTTTCTTCAGATTAATTATTTTTCATAATTTAATTTTACCTTCTTTATTGATTCATAAGCTATAACTTGTTGTGCTATTTTAGTGCCTCTTTTAGGGTTTATTGCAGACATCTTTATCAGAATCTACTTTCAAGTGATATTATGCCACAGTCTATGTAGTATGCAAACTTTACACTAGTATACTTTCCTTTCATTCCTTCTGTTTGGTGCTGCAGTTTCCAAACAATTTGCTTTTACATATATTACAAGTTGCACACTAAATTGTTACTTTTGTTTAAACAGTTGATTATCATTTAAAGATACTGAAATAATATGAAAAATACCTAATTTATTTACCCACATTATTACCATTTACCGTGTTCTTCATTTTTTGGGGTATAGATCCAAATTACCATATAATTTTTCTTCTGCCTGACAAACTCATTGTTCTTTCTTGTAACATGCATATGCTAGTGAGTAATTATTTCAACTTTTGTGTGTCTCAAAGTCTTGTGTGTCTTTATCTTTGTTTTGGAAAGACATTTTTGCCGAATATGAAATTCTAAGTTGACAGTATTGTTTCTTTCATTATTTTAAAGATTTTGGTCATCTGCTTTTTCACTTGCATTGTTTCTCTTAACAAATCTTATTTTGTCTCTGGCTTAAGATTTTCTCTTCACTCCTGTTTTTCGGCACTTAGGTTATGATGGGTCTCACTGAAACTTTCTTATGTATCTCGTCCTGAGTTTTGTTGGGTTTATGGTTTTCATCATACTTAGAAATGTTTCTGCCATTATTTCTTCAAATGTTTTTTCTGCCTCCTTTCTCTATATTCTTTCAGGCTTCCAACTGGACACACATTAGGTTACCTGTTCAGTTTTTTTCTAGATATTTAATTGATTTAATTTAAATTTTTTATTTTAAATTGGAGTATAGTTGATTTACAATGTTGTATTAGTTTCAGGTGTTCAGCAAAGTGATTCAGTTATACGTATACACATAGTTAGTTTGCTTTGCTATGTGGTCAATTTCACTATCATTTTCTCTTGTAATATCAAATCTTGAATAATCCCATCCAATGTACTTTTCAGCTCCAAGATTTTAGTTTTTCTTTCTAAAAGTTTAATTTGAGTCTTTTTCTTCCTAATCTTCAATGTCTATACTTATCTCTTGGACAATATGAAATACAGTTATATTAAGTATTTAATGTTCTTTCTGCTAATTCTAACATCTGTGTTAGTCCTAGGTGGGTTTCAATGAATCATTTCTTCTTATTATGTTATATTTTTCTGTTTCTTTGGATGCTGCTCTTCTATGGATATCAGGTATTGTAAACTGAACCTTGTTGGGAGCTGGATATTTGTGTATTCCTGATATATATATATATATATATATATATATATATATATACATACACACACACACACACACAGTATTATATGCTTAGATTAGCTATATGAATATTACTTTTGCTCAGGGATGCACTTAATTTACTTGTAAAAAAAAAAGTAAATTGATTTGTTAGGCAGGACTAGAGCATCATTTAATTTAGGTGTAATTACCTCTTACTACTGAAGCAAAAGGCTTCTTTGTACTCTAGCCAATTCTCTGTGAGTTTTGACATGTCCTAGTCTGGCTGGTCGAAACAGGTATTATTCCAGTTCCTATGTGAGTGCTGAGAGTTCTTTCTCATTATACTTTCAGATGATTCTTTCCACAGATTCAGTTTTCTTGTACGCATGCTTTGATCACTACTATGCTGAATGCTACATTTGGACTCTGCAGATCTTTGGGATTCTCTTTCTACGTAGTTCTTTTCACAGCTACTTTTTCCTAGAAATTTTAGCCACCTTGATCCTTCCTCTTCTGTCTCTTAGGGATTCCTTTCCTTTATTGTCTGATGTCTAGTGCCTTGAATACTATCATTTTACATTTCATCTGTTTATTGTTGTGTGTTTGTTTCAGATGAGAAGATAAATCCAGTTCCTCTTATTTCATCTTGATTAAAAGCAGAGGTCTCTTCTCTTGTATTTTAATGTACCTAAAATGTAGGTTTTTGTTTTTTTGTTTTTTTTTTTTTGGCCATGCCATGCGGCTTGAGGGATCACTATTCTCTGGCCAGGGATTGAACCCAGGCCATGGCAATGAAAGCCCGGAATCCTAACCACTAGGCAACCAGGGAACTCCCATAAAATGTAGGTTTTGATTTAGCTTCATTCTGAAAGAAAAGAATCATATAGCAAAACCTTTAAGCTTTTGAAAACAGTGAGAGGTAAGTTAGGAAACTTAAGTAAGTACAAAAATAAGCAAAAATGCTATATTAAAAAAAAACACATTTGTACAAAATGCCTTAGACTAGGGAGGAAGGAGAAAAGTAAATCTCCATGAAAACATGATTTTTAAAAAATTTGATTAGATCTAATATGTCCATAGACAAACATTAGTGTTTAATTTTTGACACTGAATTTACAAGAATCAAGAGGATGCACTGAAGTGAAAGCCACCCTCCTCCCTTACCACTACCAGTGAATAGAATCAGTGGCAAATCCTTAGGTAGTGAAACAGCAAGTTGTATTAGAAACTGCAAACAGCTCTATATTGTTGAATACAATGCGTAAAGTAAGGAACGGTAGAATATTATACTGATGTCATAGATTCGTCAGGACCAAAGACCTTCTGTGCCATGATGAAGAATTTAGGATTTTAGCCTACACACAGGAGGAGAATCCAGTGAAATTGTTTCTTCTGTTGGTATGTTTAATTGTTGAACATTTAATTGAAATATAATACATACAAAAGGGTATGCAAAATGTATACCTCAATAAATTTTCACAAAGTCAAAATGCATATGTAATCCCTACCCAGATCAAGAAGTCACAACAGTGCCAGTCCCTAGAAGCAGCCCTTAGGCTACTGCCAGTCATTAACAGGGCAGCCAGTTCAAAAAGTTACCTAATAAACTCCCCAGAGGGAATATATCTACTTGGAGGGGAGCAAGATTGAAACAAGTAGTTATTTTCTTTCTTGCGTTGTCTTTAACAAACAGGAAAAAGAGAAGCGTCACTGAAGTAGAAATAAATTCATAAGACACTGTGAATGAATGGAAACTGAGACAACTCAGATTTATACCTTTGTGCCATGCTAAATTATTCCATGGAAAAGGTTCACTCTGGCCCTCAGAGACATTTGAAAAAAAAACAAACAGCAAAAACAAGGAGGGTAATAAAGACTTCTTACATTATTGTGCTATAAATACTGAAAATATGTTTCCAAATGTGACAAGAAATATTATGTGTGACTGCAGATGCATAAATGGAGCAAATGTAATACTATTTCCTCAGAGGCACCGATAAAAAAAAGACTATTATAAAGCACTACAAAATAATTTCTTTATCCAAAAGCTTCGAAGCAGTTATTAAACCAGCTGTTTTCAAAAGTACACAAATCTGCCAAGTTGCAGTTGGGTAACTGTTAAATGTTAAAGAAGTGAATGATCAGCATGGAGCAGATGGTCTGGGAATGGGTGAGAAAATGGCAATGTTAATACCACCAGACTGAGATGTTCATTTGTGCTGTGGTATGTGCAGACTGGGTGAATAATGAAGGTTCTGTAATAATTGTGCAAATCCCAACATTATTAAATCTATTCAGCTGGGATTTCTTAATATATGTGAAGCACTTGATGTACTTGGAGAAATACCTCCTCTTTGGCTAAAGCTGTTCTCATTAACTTATACTGCTTTATTTGCGGTGACCTCGGTGTTCCCGTTAAGTAATGAGTGGAATAAGAATTAGAAATCCTCTTTCAGTCTAAGCATTAGAAAGGAGGGAAAATGTTAAGAAAAGTGTCAAAGCATGATTGTTGCAAGAGACTGGCCCACGGCGTTAATTTACCTATCAAGTTCAGTTAGTGTTTTTTTAGACTATTTAAGAGTTTATAATTAGCCTTGAACTTTTGGGGTTTGAGAAAGTTGCCTTTCCCCAGTCAATGGCTATTTTACCTGAAAGGGAAGAAATCCATATTAACATATTTTATGGTTTTTAGTTTAATCTGGGCATTTCCAGATTTTTACCACAATATCACTTTAAATATTTATGAAAAGTGTTTGTGGAAAGCAGTTATCTATAGCAGTTTTTCTCAACCTGCACTATCTTGATAATTGTTTTGGGGGCTGTCTTTTGCAGTGTAGAACATATAAAAGCATATCTGGCCTTGGCCCACTAGATGCCAGTAGCAACCTTTCCCCCCAAATTGTGAATGTACCAAGACATCTCCCATTCTTCACTGAGAACCACTGGTCTATAGGAAAGCCAAGGGAGCATGTGGCTCATTACTTCTGATAGAAAAAAGAAAAGAAAGAAAGTCAAAATGCCTTGAAAGTGCCAACAAAAGTTGGAATTTTTAACTGAATTTGGCTTTAAGGAAAATACTGGTACAGAGTCCCATGATAAGACTAAAATGCCAAATATAATACTTCGGTTCTATGAGTGTGAGCTATGTGGTGTTCCCAATTGTTGGGAATGAAATGAGATTCAAAAACAAGTGAGAATAAAGAAGATACAAGCTAGGTGTCTCAAAATATTCTCTGGATAGTAGTCCATTGAGATATTATTAAAAATAAAGAAGTATGAAGTCAAGTAGATTTTGAGATATGCTACATATTACAGCTTTACATTGAAGACTTATTTTGCCCAAAAGCATATTAAAGGCTCTAAGATGTCTTACAGTTAAAAAAAAATAACTTCAAATATTTACCCTTGGAATAACATGTGTGTGCATGTATGAGTGTATAATATATAACTTCTCATAGAAGTAGTATTCTCCAGATTCATTTTAAGCAGCCAAAATGAAGTCACAAAATCTGCATCCTACAGCTCATATCACTTACAAGATAGCCCATTAAATCTTTGTCTAGAGCTTACCCTCTGCTATTTTAGAGATCATTGTGAGAAGTTGAAAAGTGGCAGGAATGTGTTTGTACTGAGAGGTGGGGTGTTAGAGCTACGGCAAGCAGGGAAGATTGGCTGTAGGCAGATTCACTGATACGATACGAGCAAGACCTGACATGCCACGAAGAGCTAACTTTAACACTGGAGACCAATGAACTATTGTAAACATTAAACAAAAGCAAAGTTTATAGAAATTTAGAAGAGGTACAAATAAACCTGCACACAGGAAAGCCATTCATTCCAGTGCTAATAGTTACTAAGGCAGATGTTCATTAATGAACATATTCACTAATGAACTGATTATTAAGATATTCCATTTAGACTAAATGCACTGTTTTCTCTGTCATATCATACTTTTTTCTGCTTTTCAGATACTGTAAAAATGTATTCATACAAACACTAAGCAAAAACGGTAAGGAATTTGTTAATATTGTGAAGATTGCAGGATTTCATGAAATCTAGTAAAGTGAGTTTTGAGAATTAATACAATCAACACAAAGCTATTACCAAGTGAAGATTCTAGCAGAGTTAGCTCAGTTAATGACAGAAGAAGAAAAATGTAAAAGAGAAGAAGAAAAGAGATCTTTCAAGAGAGAATGATTTGAATATCAAAAGATGGAGAGCTTTTTGGAATTTTGATGAAGGAAGTCCTTGAAAATTCTTGCAAAAATGACCCTCCGCATCTTCACACTGTTAATTCCAAATATAGTGCTATCATTTAGTTTTGTCAGGAAAATTACTCCCTACAGTTAAAAGTTAGCTTATATTTATAATTATAACCAAAAATATAACAGATAATAGTTAACTAACCCATTTGTATAAACTTTAGTTTTATGCTTCAAATCAACCATTTGGAACAATCAGACATTCACAGTATGTATTATGAATTTTTGATCCCACCCTTGGAAACCTCTCTAAACGTGACTTTTTCTGTACCAACAAAGAGGAATGTCCTGAATCTCAGAAGGTATGAGAGACTCTACCTGCAAAGGCCATATGACTCTTCTGAGATTCAGTCCTACATTTATAAAATCACTGTGTTCTGTTTAATTACATTTATAAAGAAATGTAAGTAATAAATGTATGTATAAATATATATAAACTATAAATTTCCTATATACTCTACACATTTGTTATTGCACACTTCAATTTTTATAATGAATATCTTAGATCAGTTTCAGAAAACAAAAAAAGTGTCATTTTGGAAACTTTCCTTTGTTAGTGTATTTTCAATGCTTTAATGGTTAAAAATCAGCCATCTGGAAAAAAAAAACAACTCATTTTATTTCCTCATTGTATCAGATGCATAATGTGAACATTTTTTTCTGCTTAAAAAATCCAAAAAAAAACCCTGTTTTTACACTGTGGAAAGTTTGGAAAATGACAAATAGACAAAATGGAGAAAACCACCATTATCTTTATACCCAAAGATAAAGATGCTTAAAATTTTATCACTATTCCTCTAATCTTCCTTGTGTATTGATCAATTTAAATTAATCTGAGACATGTTCTCAAGACATTGAAAGCCTTTTGTAATCATTTTAATGTCACTGATGCATGTAACATACTAAATATTCTTGTCCTTGGCTATTTAAGTCTTATAAATATACTACTATAAAACAAAACTGTGCTATTGTTGTTGTTTTTAGAATCCCTAATGTGAATTTTAGATTATTCTCTAAGGACAGGTTTGTGGAAATAAAAAGTTTAAATGAAAGACTATGAAAATTTTAAAAATTTGTGTTTTGAATTTCCAGAATATTAAAAAAGTAACCTTAGGGAAATACTTAAGAAAAAATGTGTAGGACTAACATAAAGAAAAACGTTAAACACTACTGAGGGATACAACAGTAATCCTGAATAAATAGAAACATATAACTTGTTTTTGAATTTAAAAAATCAAAATTATATGCTTAATTTTAAACCTGAAAGATCAAACACATATGTTTATCTCTGAACCATCCCAAAATTCTACTAAAATGACAGCGATGGAATAAAGCACATATACAGCCTCAAAGACAAAGAGAGGAAGAGTTGACAAAAGTGATTTTGTGGAATATGGAGAGTCAAGGTTTGCTGCTCCACAGACTATATGTGAGTGTGGAAGGGAGCTGTGTTAGGGACCTCTGGGAATAACAAAAAGCAGGCTGGTTCTCCAATAAGGGCTCAGGAATTCAAGGCATCAGAGACTTTTGAAGGTAAAGGTACATGGTAGGGCTAAAACTGAGAGGATGTTTGGATGTCTATGGAACAGTTAGACCCTGAGATCTTCATCTGCCCAAGTATCCAGGTTTCTGTTCCTCCCTCATTCTTGCAGAAGACAAGAGGCTTTCATGCTGAAGTTTACGCTGGAGGCTTTGTACTCAGTAAAACCAGAAACAGGTTAGGGAGAGAGAAGACAATTTTCTTCCAACAAGGGAATATTCTCCAATCCAAGTATGTTGATAGCTAAACTTAAACTCATGAGGCAGAAGAATCTGATTCATCTTGTGGGAAATGGACTATAAAAGGGGGCAAACCACCCCTCTCCAAAACAGTCAACAAAACCTCTACACCCTAATCCTGTACAAACACCAAGATTATAACATTTTTAATGTGTTGCTATTACATATAAACGGACAGCCAAGGGTCACCAGATGTCTGATAAAATCCCTTAACATGAGCAATAGAAACAAAAGTAATAAATGGAATGAAGTCAGAGGAAAGAGGAAACTCAATAAGCAGAAAAAACTTAGAGGAAAAGTCCTATATATAATGTTACAGATAAGAGAAGATATTACATTATGAGACAAAACAAAGTACTATTGAGGGGAAAAGAATATTAAAGCAATGTAGGTCAAGAGAATGTACCTAGAAATTAAAGATATGAAATTCTAACTTAACAGCTAATAGTTTGCAATTCAAATTTGAGGAAATCTCACAGGAAAGAAATATAGAGGAGAGAGAGAATAAAAGTAGAGAAACATTCTAACAAACTTATCATCAATTTTGTAGAACTCCTCACCAAAAAAAAAAAAACAAAAACAGAAAAAATAGAAAGGATTTATCAAAGGAATAATACAAGAAATAATATAAATAATAATAATATAAAACATTTCCTGAAAACGAGTTTATAGAACAGGAAGTCTCTAGTACAATGCATGAAGAAAGACTAACACCACTACATTATCATGAAGTTAAAATACCATAAATAAATAATCCTGAAAGTTTATATCAAGAAAAGAATAACTTCTATATAAAAATTCAGAATTCAGTATAGATTCCATAACAAAAACACTATTTATCAGAAGGAAATATTTCAACCTAGAATTTTAAACCCAACCAAATGATGAATTCAATGTAAGGTGAGAATAAAGATATTTCAGGCATATAAATTAAAACAACTGATTTGTCATAAGCACTTTCTCAGCAATCTACTCTAAGGTATTTGTTCCTAAAATAAGACAGTCATCTTAGAAAGAAGATATAAGATCCCAGAAACAGGAGCTCAAACATCAGAAAGTGAAGGAGATTCCCAGGATAATATTGAAGGGAAGTCCCAGAATGCTAGCCACACTTAGGACCTAGAGATCTAGAAGTTCTAAGTGGGTCACAAGGCCAGGGCTCCTAATAAGATGATGAAAAGAGAGGACAGATAGGCAATCCAAGGAACTCAGAAACTACTTGATTTGTTTGTCCATACAGGGAGTTTTATATTTGGGAAATTATATTGTATCAAAAATTTTACGCAGGGATAGAAATAAGCAGAGAAAACCCAAGCAAATGCGAATAAAAGAAGCAATTAGCAGGCTTCCCTGGTGGCGCAGTGGTTGAGAGTCCGCCTGCCAATGCAGGGGACACGGGTTCGTGCCCCTGTCCAGGAAGATCCCATGTGCCACGAGGCGGCTAGGCCCAAGAGCCGTGGCCGCTGAGCCTGTGCGTCCGGAGCCTGTGGTCCGCAACAGGAGAGGCCACAACAGTTAGAGGCCACAACAGTGAGAGGCCCGCGTACCGCAAAAAAAAAAAAAAAAAAAAAAGAAGAAGCAATTAGTAACTCCAGGGGAAACAAACATTTTTATAAGAAAAGTGATCTTAGTATGTTGTCAGTTGTGTGGGAAAAGAATGTTGCCAAACATTGCTAGAGGAAAAAGAAGACCTATTTATTTAGTAATAATCAAAACATAACATGTGAATAGCCTTTGTTCTAGCAATTCCTCTTCTAAGGAATATGACACATAGAAATATTCTTCAGAAATTTCTGGAGTATAGGCACAAAGATTTTTGTGGTAGCAAATCAATACTAGGGTAAGAGACAGAGGGAGAGAGAAAAAGAGAGAATTTAAATATTTAAATACATATTAGTAGTAGTATGGGATACTATATCAGAAAAAAAGAGAGAAAGTTTTATGTACTAACATGGAATTATGTCCATGCCATATTACAAGTGGAAAGGTTGTAAACAATTTTATTGTCTTATTCCATCCATATATATTTATGTAAATAAATACATATACACATGTACTGGTGTGTATATGTGTGTGTAAGAGCCAGCTTATATTCATGAGTGTGTGATCTAGATGTATACATACTAAAGTATTTTCAGTGATTATCTCTGGGACTTAGAAATGGGGAATGGGGCAACTTTCATTTGCACTACTTTTTATGAAGTGTGTGTTATTTTGCAATAAAAATTAAAATACAGAAAATAAAGACAAGTAGAATTCATACCACAATCTGTCTTTGCCTCTGTCAATCATTTATTCTACTTTTCTCCTTATGTAGTTGTCATCCACAAAGTAAGGAGGGTGCAGAGTGAAATATTTATGTCTAAGATCCATGCAATCTGTTATTTAAAAACTGCAGTTTTCTGGGTATATACAAATGTGTCTTTAGTATATACAGAAAGGATATAAAATTAAGGTCCCTGGTATTTCCACATATGTTAAAAAGGCACATTAAGATACTTAAAATAGCGTGATTGGCTATTTAGAGTCCAGATGATTATATGTTGGAAAACATGCGCACGTTCCACTTCCTAACTAATGGACGTTATCATCCAGATGGATCTGGCTATAGATAGAAATGTTCTCCTAAGTGGTAATCAGTGCCTTTTGATAAAACATAAAATTACTTCTTGGTTGAAATAGTTACCTCAATTCTGGGCAGCTTCAGTCTCTTTCCAAAATATCTTGGCAAAAGAGTAAGTAAGAAACATGTAGGAAAATTATGTATTTCTTTTAAGTGGAGCATCTTTGGAATGTAGAATCTAGTGGCAATAGAATTGGATAAGCTGATTGGAAAGCTAGTTGTCTGAGGCACCTCTGGAATGCTGCTTTCTATGATTCATAGGATGTTGGTTTTTCTCCAGATATACATATATATGTATATCTATATGTATATGTGTATATATATACACACACACATATACGTAAAATATATAAATTAGTAATGAGGAATACCACATTAGTAATGAGCAATACATATAACTTTAATTATATTTTGTCGTAAAATTTCACACATTCACAGTTTCCGGGACTTAAAACATGGAAATCTTTGTGGAAACTTATCCAGTTTATCACAGAAGGCCTCTCTGATAATGTGATATTTGAATGATGAATAAGAGGAGGTAAGGCAGTAAGTCATGTAGTTTTTAACAGAAGAACATACCAGGCAAGAGGGAGAAGAAATACAAGAGTTCTGAGTAGGAGAGTGGCCTGTTCAAGGAATAGTAAGGATGTCAGTGTGGCTTGAGTGAGGGAACAAAGGGAGAGTTACAATTATAGACCCAGACAAATGAATTTGTGGAAGTGCAATCACTGGGGCTGTAAAACAAAGTAAGAACACTGAATTTTACTCCAAATGAGATGGGAAGTAATCCAAAATTTGTGAGCAGAAGAATATCATAAACTGATTTTTTTTACATGATATGAAAAAGTTTGTGAGACAAATCATTGTTAATATATATAAAAGAAAATGTAGCAAATTTTAAAAAGTAGAATTTAAGGAAAAATATGAACTATAACCAAAATAAAAGACTAAAGTATACTGATAAAATAAAACCCTTTAAGACAATTTAATAGACCTGATAATGTATATTTCATACATATACACACACACATCTATATATCATTTATACATATTTCATAGAGTGAAAGGAATATATACAATTCACAATAATTGTGAAAGACTGACATATTTTAGATATTGACAGAATACACTAAAAATTAAAGATACTTGGGTATTAAGTAATCAATGTAATTTTTAAAAACCTGTTAAAAAAGAAAATAGCATGTTGTAATCAATAAATAAGGAATTTACATTTATTTCAAACATACACACACATACACATAAAGACTTGATAGAAAATAACATGTGTACCAAGATAAAAGTACATATATATATACTATATATATACTTTATATATATAAATCATATATCTAAATTATTCAGGATCCGTGTCTGTGGTCTGTCTACGTTCCAAGCGCACCTTTTCTGTCATATGGATAAGAACTGTTTTCAGAAGCAAGCCTCCTTAAAAACCCAAGGCCTTATTGTGCTTTGTGTAGTCTTAGTGAAGCCTGAAAAAAGCTACCCGATGAATTTTCCTCATTATGTGTAAGTAGGGCTTTTTCTTGAACAAAAAACACTATTAAGAAGCCTTTAAGATATTGGGAGCATAGACATCAATTATATTCTGATCTGCCACTTATACAACCAACCTTCTAGCTTCTTTATGAAGTCTATAAACAAGCAGGAAGACTTTGCCCTCAGGGAGACTATTATTTAGCTTGGTAGTCAAGACATAGTCATAAAGAACTAAGCAAACCACAGGGCACGTGAGTGTCCTATAGGAGTGATCAGATATCAGCACTTAGTGCTTCTTCAAGATGTGCCACAGTGAAAATGCTTTAATAGATGAACCAACTATGCATCTCCACTTTCCCACCTCCAGGTTTTCATGAAGAATGATTGCTATCTATCTTCCCTCCCTTGTTACTCTCAGTAGCCTCAATGAAGCATGAAGTCAGTAGTTTCTTCTCAGACACTGACCACCTGTATCTTTATAGTACCTCTTTGACCAATAATTCTCTTCAGATTCAATAAGTCACCTTATTATGGAAGTATCGATACCATAATATCTCTTGACAGTAATATATACTCTGTCTGAGCTTCATCTCTGAATATTAGAAGTAAGTCTCATATTCCCTTTTCTGTCATTATGTTTTGGTGAAAGACAAATCATAATGGGGAAATAATTTTAATGAAGAGGATGATTAAAATGATGTGGTAGATTAACCAGAAAGTGCCTGCGTATAATAAATCAATGTCTAACTACAAAGATTTGCCATTGTTGTAAAAATACTCACA
Organism: Stenella coeruleoalba; assembly: GCF_951394435.1. Lineage (NCBI taxonomy): Eukaryota > Metazoa > Chordata > Mammalia > Artiodactyla > Delphinidae > Stenella > Stenella coeruleoalba. The sequence continues at coordinate 42,643,731 of NC_137155.1, forward strand.
GATTCTTCTAAAACAGACAACATCTTATACATTTGAGAAGCCCCAAATTGGTATAAGTCCTCAAAATTTCAACGAGGAGCAATACCTACTCAATATATTAATTATATCTTTTCAAGTTGCATTAATATAAATTAATATTTTCTGTACATTCTCTTTTCCTTCCTAACACATGGGTCCAGATGGCTCTGAAAGATTGTAGTTTTTAGGAATTTAAATAACATTTTTACCACGTAACAGAATGTAGTAGGATAGAATCTCTACCTTAAAAAAGTTCTGAGAATATTTTGTGGCAAGCTAAAATAGTGGCTATTTTCAGATTTGATTTATATAATTATAGGCTGATTTAAATGACAGAGAAAGAATCTCAGTAAGGATAGAGTTTCCAGATTATAGTAAAAGCAAGATTTATTTTAAAAAACCCTATTGAAAAACAATAATTAAGAAAAATCAACTTAACACTATGATACCTCGTTATAAAAGTTAAAAAAATTTTAAACACTGGTCTCTCTAGTAAACAATAAAATTAAAATGAGACATTTTCTCCTTATAAACGTGACTGCTATTAAAAATGTAATACTTAAACATGGTGAATACATGAGTAAATGTACCGTGTTTTATATCTAGTAGAATTATAGGCAGGTAAAATTCTCTATAGTAAAATTTGGCTAAGTATGTTGAACATCATAAATAATTCCAATTCTAGAAATTCATTAAAATGAATTAGTCAAACATTTTCAATAAGAACTGGTAGAAAGATGTTAATGAAAAATGGGAAATAAACCCTCAACGGAGGGGCTGTTAAATTAAAGAACATTCATTGATGGAATTCTATGAAGCCATAAAAATTCTATTTTGGAAGGATATTTATTTCCAATGTACAGTTTTTATAAAATGTCTATAAATGTATGACTTATAGCATGTATATGATACACATAATATTAATGATGATGTAAACTTAATAGCCACAGTAGAGTTCTCTATAGGAACATTTGATTTCCTTTTTAAAATATTTTTGTCCTTGCACATTTTGTAATAAATAATATATTAATTTATAATCAGGAAAATATCTTTAAGATATGCTTTGATTTTACAGACCTCTTGGTATTAATATCTTTTGACCTCATAACAAATGCAAACATACCTAAGTATTTTCTCCAGATCAGAATACATCTACAGTTTTGTATGAACATTTCTATACATTAGGATTATTGCTAGACTGTTTATTCTCCCATATGATGTGCAGATAGTACGTAGATTTTTCTAACCATTTAAACTATATGTATAACAATTTTTTTCTTAGGGTTTAAGAAACAAAAACACTAGCAAGGTATATATGCTGCATCTTAACTTCCATATGGATAAACAGGCCCTTTAAAATCAGTAGATAATAAAGCATTAGAAAAATAGTAACATGTTACAAATAATATAATATAATTTGCAATCTAAGTGAATACATTCAACAAAGCTCTGGATTTTTCAACTGATCTCTAATTTCCAAAAATCTTTTAAGGAACATTGTGCCACTGGAAGATATATCCCTATGCTACTTGATTTCACACCATATAAATCTCCTTCTGCTTTCTCACAAGGAGCCACCTATATAAATTTGTTTCTCTTGGTAATAACAAAGGTGGGTTAATCCCATCTCAGAAGCAAACAAACCAATCAAAATACAGCAGTGAACAAGATGTTGGGTGAGCATTAGCAATCTTACTAAATAACAACTTTACCATCAAATGGTATTAACACTTTAAAAGAATTCAATTTTGATGGTAATTAGAATTATCAGAACATTTGTTAACGTACAGAAATATTGAATCACTGTGTTGTGCACTTGAAGCTAACGTAGTATTTTAGGTCAATTATACTTCAATTAAAAAAAAATTAAAAATCAGTTTCTTGTACTAAAGGCAGTCATATTTTTGAATATAAGCCATTTCTGAATATAAGCCATCTGAGCCTAAAATTCTCATTTTAATTAAAACCTGTTTTAAAATAAAATATTAACTTTAACATATAGAAACATAACTTTTCTTTGTCTTGTTTCTCCAATGTGCTAATCTGATTTTTCTTCTACTAAAAGGACTTCCTTTTAAAGAAAATATTAAACATTTTTGCCAATAATCTCTGTTTCTATGTCTCATTTACTCTTTTGTTTTATCGTCTGGCATAGACTCTGTTCTCCACATTTTGTTGACTGGAATTCTGTTTTGTTTTTGAAATTGAGAATGGACAAGGCCTTTTGCAAATGTTATGCCAATACACAGCAAACAGTAATATTGGGGGAGAAAAGAATAGAGCACCATTTGGTATTCTAATGATTATCATAAATGTGCATGTGTGACACAGCCCATTCCAAATCCAATCATTAAAATGAGTAACAGGATGAAATTCTATGGTGTTCTGGGCCAAAGTTGAAAGAATAACTGTTGTCAGCTGCAGTATCATTTGTCTTTTTTTTCTCAGAATTCTGGTGATAAATATACAAAATGAAAATGGAGTTATCACTTTTCTCTAGTAGTGGTTCTGCCACTTTCATCCCAAATGGTAAATGGAAGTTGGTTTATAACCTTGTAGTGATCCACTACTTAAAGTCTTCCTAAGAAGACGTATAACACTGGTACCAAAGAATACATAAGGAAAAGACTACAGGTAAATATAACCCTGAATATCAGGGAAAAAAATAAAATTAATTAAAAAAAACAGCAAGCTGAGTACAGATTTTTGTTAAAAGAATCATGCCCCATGAATAACTAAGAAGCCCCCAACTATTCAACATTAAAAAATCATTAATAAAATTAATTGTATTCAATATGTTTTTCAGAAGAATATTAATATGGTCACCTCCACAAAGATAATAAAACACATAAAACTTTATTCTTAGTAAAAAAAAATTAGTAAATATATTTTTAAAAACTTGACTAGATGGGTAATTCCTTTGTATTATGTTTAGAAATAGAAAAGAAGGAACAAATATGATAAAGGAATGACTATATAAAAAACATACTTGAAATAAATATTACAAGTAAAAAAGATTAACAATGTGGATATTATCAAAGGAAAGAACTAAAAAGAGAAGTTGCTAATGAAGATTAGGAGAATGAACTTTACATAATTAAAAAAAATAGAGATATTAAATAATTAGTTACATAACACTTCAAATTTGCTAACAAGTTTTAAAATTTAAATAAAACTGATGATTGAAAATAAAATTATAGATATTGACTAAACTGAAAAAAAGATCTAAAAACATTAAATAAATTTAATCGGCATCAAAAATTTACCTAATTATACGTTTACAGCAGATTTTATTCAAACTTCTAGTAATATTAGAGCCTATGTTTAAAATATTCTTACAGAGAAACAGGTTAAAAGGGAAATTTCTACAACTGTATTCCAGTATTAGTATAAATTTAGCAGAACAAGGCATAAATGGTTTAAAAGGAAAATTCATAGAACAACTGTTCTTACTAACAGAACTGCAAAAATCTTTATGTAAAAAAATCCACATAGACACTTAGAAACTTGTCACGGGATGTATATTTTACATGACAAGTTCATCAGCATTCATCTGGTGGACTGCTACACATCTCCTCACTCAGATTCAGGTCCCTGAAGCAACCATCTCAAATCTTTGCAATAACTACAGCAGAGGAAAAAGAGAGTTCTACAGAGTCTTATAAGTTAAGAGTGCCAATCATATCACATCTACTCACAACTGAATTCCTAGAAGAAACCATATGAATGTGCCCAAATACAAGTGGGTTCAGAAATATGGTTAGGAAACACAGATGCGTGCACACACACACACACACACACAGAGTTAACAACCCTCAATAAATAAAAATGTTATTTCTTCTTCAATGAGATTCAATCCAATCACTTGCAGAGAATACTGAGGATAATTTAAAACAAAAAGATTTAAAAGAGTGAATTGCTCTTACTACCTATTTGAATATATTATTAATCTCCAGAAATATCTAGTAAATAATATAGCATGATACAAAGTCAGATAAGCAGAAAAATAAGTGGACTGGAATAGAGAGTCCAGAAGTAGATATAAGCAAATAAAAGGAAATATATGAGAAAATAAAGTTGACATTTCAGAACAGTGGGAAAAAATAGGGACTTTTTAATAGTGATGAGATGATCAGCTTGCCATTTGAAAACAAAGATTAATGCTTTCCCACTCCTTAGAAAAATATACTTCAGATGGATCAGAAGTATATATTTAATTAAATGAAATCATAAAATCATAAAAAAGTAGAAAAGAAACATTTTTAATAAAAAGTCCTGCAGTGAGACATAATGGTTCAAGTTCCCATATAACCAGCAACTAGCCAAGTGATCTTGTGCTGCTGAGTCTCTCTAAACCTAGTTCTTATATCTGTAAAATGGACATATTAAAAACCACTAATTCATATAATTTTGAGAATAAGAATAGAAAACAATGTGCCTTTCATTTACCATAAGATCTGCCACAAAGTATTCAATAAAAATGATACTAATTATTATTAATATTATAATAATGATTGCATTATTAAAAAGGCACTTATCACATGTGGTTGAGACTTGATTTGGGAAGCTGAATTAGGCACAAGTTTCATGACACCTTTCTTGTCAAATAAAAGGTAATTGAGTGGAATTACTAGAAGTTTTTTAAAATGTAAAGAGCTTCATTTTGTCAATCAGGTTAATGTTCTAAATTAAGCAATTACACATCATTAAATTAGTACTTATGAGATCCAATTAATAATTCATCTCCAACACCTTTACTTAAAGTTCTTTGGAATCACCGTATTTATTCAGTGAAGAGTGAAATAATTTAATTTGCTAAGCATTCACAATTAAGGGTACTATCACTCTCTTCATTAGAAAGAAGCATTACATGCAGGCAAATTGAGGTCACTTTGGAGGAAGGAACATCTTCTCTTGGAGATCTGTGAGATTTGGGGATTATTTTTTCTACTTCCTCAACCACATATTGTTTGCCTAAGATAAAGGGCATCAACCTGCCAGTTTTCCTAGAGAAAAACCAGAGGATGAAGCCTGAAATAGAAACCCTTAGACTTCAGTAACATTTTGAATATCTTTCCCTGATGAACGCCTTTCTCTGTGATTAACTATTAAAAAACATTAGAAGATTTATTTTATTGAAACCCTTTTTCATGAAGTTCTAAACATCAGTCAGATGCTTTTATACTAAAATAAACAGCTGTTTGCCATTGAATCACATGTTGCAGATTTAGGAACAGAAAATTACCAAACTCGTACATTATGATGTACTTAGATTGATCTTTATTCTGTTGTGTGAGAGGAACCTCAACAAACTGAAGATACAGAGTTGAAGACATGCCCTAAATCAGTGAGTGATTTTAGTAATCTCTTCAAGATTGGTCTTTGTAAACTGGGCAGAATGAAATTATGTTTTAATATTTCTTTCATGTAACTTTCAGAAAACATAACAATTGATGATAGGCCATGATTTTCTCCTAAGAAGAAAAGTACTCAAGAGAATTAAGGAAATTATATCTTGAGCAAGGTGGAATTTAGTATAGCAAGACTGGGTGGGAAGGATGTGCTGGAACATAGAACCAGCTCTCTCTAGAGGATTCAGTAGGCTTCTGGGGGAAAATATTGTTAAGTCAGGCAGGCAAAACATGAGTAAAGTAACTATAAAGCAACAATGAACAAGTGGTAGGTAGTGATAAGGGCAGAGGGGATTCAGGAAGTAGACAGGGACACAGAACTCAGTTCCCACAGAGAGCCCAGCAGGTGTGAATTAGAGCTTCCCTCATGAAGGTCTAAGCTTAAGGTTTCCAGTGCAGAGATTTGGACAAGAGGAACTGTGAGGCCAAATTATTACAACCAGAATTCATCATAGTTAGTTGAGAAGCCCGAGAGACAGTGCAGAGAACTTTGAATCTCTCAGCCCCACATTTTTTTTAATTAGTTGTGGTTTTATGCATACCTATTACTTGGAATTTTTAGACGCTTTGGGAAATGCATTGAGGTATGATTACTAAATTATAGCAGTAGGCTTTTATGGTATTTTCATATTTTTCTCATGGAAATGGGTGCAGAGACATGCAAGAAAAGATGGCTTCTTGCAACTAAAAAGAAAAGAAAAGAAAAGAAAAAAGCAGAGATAGAAAAGCAGGAGAAAAAAGCAAGACTAGACAATGACCAAAGAAGAAAAGCTAATTTTAAAAGAGAGACTCATTTTAGCCACATACACATCTTAATGTAATATTTAATGGTAAGATAGTTTACACGACTTGAAGACAGCTCTGAATATATTTTTGAGGGTAAAGAATGGAACTGTTCTCTTTTTAGTAGGTATCTAATTTGCCATCCCAGAAACGTACACATCTATTCAAGGAGAGAACATTTTCTTTAGGACATGTGCCCTTGATTTTCTTTCAAGGCCACTTTTATCTGAGAAGCAATTTACCTGAAGAAACTGGATTTCTCATATTCTCAATTTGGATTTTCTCTTTTCAGATCAAAGAGGCAATTTCTACTTTCACAAAGGTTTCTTGGTTTATCACCCTGATGGACTTTACATTTATTAAATGCTAATCCTCACAAGTTTACAAATAGCTGAACACATAATTACCACCATTACACTTCATTCAGCAGTCTGCACAGTTGGTGTTTGATGTAGCCAATGCTGCTCTGGGGTGGAGCAGTCAGCGCTTTTCAACAAGACTGAATCCGAAAGAGAGAGGCTGTGCCATACGGACTCCACTTTATAACCCTGCCTTACTAAGCAAACAATGGGAATCCTGATTCAAATATTAAAACTCTTGATTCCTGAGAAACAACACCAACCTCAAAGTGCACATACGGTCTAAGAAAAAAAGGGGGAGGGTAGCAGGTAACTTTGGTTGATATTTTGAAGTAAAGTAGTGGTTAAATAAATAAAAAATATGGAGATCTGAAGGCACTCCTTTTCTGACATGCCAGATAAATCTCTTTATTAGCTGAGTTGTGTGCTTCTACGCATAACCTATTTCCAGTCTATGTAAATTACATGATTCTTTCAAACCAGTACTGTCTCTTTCTGAAGAGAAGGAGAAGCAGAAGGGGAGAAGAGGTGCATAAGTTAATTTTTATTGCTTTCACTTGACTGAGAGTTAAGTTGGAGGCTTTAAAAAATCATGGTCTGGCTGAGTAATATTCCATTGTATATATGTGCCACATCTTTATCCATTCATCTGTTGATGGACACTGAGGTTGCTTCCATGTCCTGGCTATAGTAAATAGTGCTGCAATGAACACTGTGGTACATGACTCTTTGAATTATGGTTTTCTCAGGGTATATGCACAGTAGTGGGATTGCTGGGTCATATGGTAGCATGAAAAGAAATGAAATTGAGTTATTGGTAGTGAGGTGGATGGACCTAGAGTCTGTCATACAGAGTGAAGTAAGTCAGAAAGAGAAAAACAAATATCATACGCTAACACATATTTGCGGAATCTAAACAAAAAAAGGTTCTGGGCTTCCCTGGTGGCGCAGTGGTTGAGAGTCCGCCTGTCGATGCAGGGGACATGGGTTAATGCCCCGGTCCGGGAAGATCCCACATGCCGCGGAGCGGCTAGGCCCATGAGCCATGGCCGCTGGGCCTGTGCGTCCGGAGCCCGTGCTCCGCAATGGGAGAGGTCACAACAGTGAGAGGCCCGCGTACCGCAAAAAAAAAAAAAAAAAAAAAAGGTTCTGATGAACCTAGGGGCAGGACTGGAATAAAGACGCAGATGGAGAATGGAGTTGAGGACACAGGGAGGGGGAAGGGTAAGCTGGGACGAAGTGAAAGAGCAGCACTGACATATACACACTATCAAATGTAAAATAGATAGCTAGTGGGAAGTAGCTGCATAGCACAGGGAGATCAGTTCAGTGGTTTGCAACCACCTAGAGGGGTGGGATAGGGAAGGTGGGAGGGAGACGCAAGAGGGAGGGGATATGGGGATATATGTATACGTATAGCTGATTCACTTTGTTATACGGCAGAAACTAACACAACACTGTAAAGCAATTATACTCCAATAAAGATGTTAAAAAAAAAATCATGGCCTGGAAAATAAACCCACTGTCTTTCATTTAGCCTGTCTTTTATTCACTAAAATTAAACTATTTATTTAAAGAAAGATGTTGCTTCCTTTTTGACCTTCATATTAACTTTACAACCCAATTCCCACATATTCTTTGAAAGTCGCTGAAATAATTTTTTGTAAGTCAAAGTTCAGAAAGCAACCCATAAGTGGGTCTAAATTGCCAAAATAATCTTTAATTATCTGGAAGAATCTAGTTCAATATAAAAGGATATATGCACGACTGAATGGATGTTCTCTTTCTTGCCCCATCTTACTCCTTTTTGACTGTCACATAATTTTAACCTCTGAAAGCTTTTTTAGTTATTTTTCTTTTTACAACATCTTTTAGTTATTGAAATCATAATTTAGTTTAACAAGTGAGGGAAAATATATATAAATTAGTAATCAGAAGTAGCCCCACCGACCTCCCACCTCCAGCTAGTGATAGGTTTGATAATATTTTGGTATATTTATAGATATTTTAATGGCTGCAAAATATTTTATCCTAGTATGAGCAAATAATTGTTTGCCCATTTTTGCCCTTAAGGATTTTAAGTTTTTACTAGTACATAAAATCAGTATCTTTAGTTTTTGCTATTTCTGTAGGATAGATTTCTTAGAGAATGATCACTAGGTCAAAGGCTGTGAACATTTTTTAAAACTGAAGTTTAAAAAAACTGCTGGTTAGGATGTCACCATATTAATGCAGGGTGACACAACTCAACCTGTAATACCTCTCCATCCAACTGCCCACACACACCACTCCCCACACTCCCCAAGCTGAGCCCTGCTTCAGACTAGCTTTCTGCTGTGAAGGGAGTGTTTGTGTCTTGATCTCTAGTTACTCACTTTGCACTTTTACTTACCCTCCTTTGCCACCCACTAACCTGCATATCCAGGATTGAAGGTGGCAGAGGAGGGAGAGGGGACAAGAGGCAAGAATGTTCCTACTTAACTACTCTCGTCCACAGTTGGCAGCTTCATCCTTGGGTTTGGCAGGTATTTAAAAACAATGACTTCTTTAATTGGATGCTCTTAAGGAACTCTTGGAGATCCACCATTTCCTCTCCACCGCGCATTGTTATAAACCTTATCCCAACAGCAGTTTATACCAAGAGTGGAATGGTAGAAATGGTCAAGGGACACATTGTCTATAAACACAGTCAAACAATATTAAAGCTAATTAAAGCCAGTCTGCTTTTCATTATCATCATCATCCACCAGCCATTCTAAACAATGTGTTTGGTAGAGTATTTCTTTCCTTCCTCTCCATGTAAGTTCTAAACAGTTGTTGCCATTATTGTTGAATTTTAATAACATATATGAGAGCTTCAGATTAGCATAATTTTGTTAATTATGCTTTACTAAACATTGTAGTTTACATGGAAGTTTAATTTGGAGTACTCCCAATTATACAGTCATCCCTAACACACAGGCCCAGCTCCATGGATTCATTTTGAGAAAAAGTTCACAAAATTTAGAAATTACTCAAGTTCTCTTTGGGTACAATTTTTGTCTTCTACTCCTATAGTACTGCATTTCAACAGTAGATCCAAAATTAAAATAATACTGCAGTGACAGCAAACATGAGCTTTTATAATTTTGGCATTCTATGTGCCGACTTGGAATTTTCATCAACCTTTTGTCTGCAGAGATGTTTGAAAGCTGTAAGATTGGAACAATATTGCAATTTATGTTTTTCTGTTGTTGGTGTTGCTAACTCTAAATTTCTGGATTTGTCAAAGCTCTTTATTATCTTTCAGACTTTTCCTAACTATTGGCATATTGTTTCCTCATGTGAAAAACAATATTTGAGAATAAAATTAATGAAAAGTATCTTGAATTAATTATGAGTGAAGATAAATGGATATATTCTATTTAACATAGCATAAGAAGATACATTTTCTTGAAATCAATGACAAATTTTCAGAAGTTAAAGGTAAAAAACTACCATGTTCATATTTATATAATGACTGATAAGTCAATCTTTAAAAAATACATTAATGTAATTAAATGTATTCATCCATACAGTAATTAAAATGCATTAATTCATTACACTTTCCCTTTCCATTGTGTAATATTTCCTTTATGTCACTATGTTTTAATGTTTTTATAGGCATGAATACACACACAATTCAATAAATAAATTTTCACTGGCTATATTTCTTTTCTGAACATTATTTTAAATTTGTATAACTTCATGATTTTTCCTGAAAACATTTTTTTTTCATACGGAGATTGGGATTTTAAAATATGATCTGTTCCAAGTGTCAAATGTACTAGGCAAATCACTGAACTACACTTTACTTGAAGCAGGCAATGCGCCTCTTTAATTTATTTATGACTTCACCACAGCTTCTAGATACCTGTGGCTTATATAATTTTTTCTTTTGTTTTACTAGAGCAACATTATTCCTTCAGGTGATCTTTTTTGACAAGATCTGTAATAAAACCAGGATAATTTAATCTGTGTGTGTGTTTGCCTCATGATTACATTGGATCTACAGCAATATTCATGCATTTTTTGTCTCCCTTATTTTACCATAAAGAGTGTCCTGTTTTAAGGTGAGATCATGCAGGATCCTGTGTAAACCTATACACAGGATATATATAAATCCCAGTAAAAACAAAACACTCACTCTTTCAGTATGAAAGTGATCCTACATCATTCATCTGCTCCCCTCTAGTGGGTCATTTAATCAAAAATGGTACCATATTGAGATCTAAATGTTTATCTTTGTTATGGGTAGATCAGTAAAATGACTGGATCAGACTTAGTGTTGAGCCATAGGACCTATACATAACTTCCATCCCTGCACCCATACATAATCCAGTCAAGGGCTCATTGTGCAAGCACTGGGATGGCCAAGGAGAGAGATTAACTGTCAACAGCTGGACGAGAACCAAATGTAAATGCCTCATCTGTAATGATGATCTCTGGTGGAAAAGATTCTCACATTTTTTTGTTCACTCCCATAGGTCCATTTACATGCCTTTTCCTCAGAACTCCTTATAGTGGATCTTCTAATCCTGTTCCTTCAAGGTCCCTGAAAATATAGCTAGTCCATACTCTGCATCCCAAAAATCAATGTATATTCTCATCTCAGGCCATAACTCCCTCCAACTGAAATTAATTATCAGATGTATTGCTTGAAGTTTTGCTCACAGAGAGGATTTTCCCTCACCGCTCTTTCACTGTCACCCTGAATGCTGGGGGATAGAACATCTGCAGTCTATTTTTGCCTCACACAAACACATGGAGTTGCCCATCCATGAGCCAGGTCAAGTGTGATTCCTTTTTCACCAGCTGGCTATGGAGATTCTCCCACCAGGTCATAGGCATGAGCTGAATGAGAGGTGATAGTGCATTAGAGGCAGGTAACATGAGGATCTGGGCCATCTGTTTGTGAAAATTAATTGCAATCTCTGGACTGCTCAGACAACCTCAAATTTGCCATTCCATTGTGCGCTGGATTGCTGCTCTCATCTTATGACTATGTGGATCTGATGATATCCAGCTATTTGATGAGTACCTCCAGTCTCAGGATTACTTAACTTTCTGTTGTATGTCACTTGGTCTCCACTAGTGCCCACTAGCATTCCAGGAGCTCCTTTATGCACAGTGGATAATTTTCTTCAAAAGATAGCACGGTTGTGCTCCAGCGCTCCAAGGATATGCACTAAGATTCTGGTATTATGGCTTTTCAGTTTCTGCATTTTATTTTTATCAACAATGAATACCTTTAGCAAGTGAGATCTGCCAGTTTATATGACTCAATGGTTAGGGCCATTTGCATGAAACCCTGAACCTGCTGCAAAGCTCTCTTTTGCATTGGGACCCACTGAAAACTGGAAAACTTAGTTGAAATGATATCCCCAAATATCTTACATATTTTATCTAAAATCCAAGAGACCTACTAAGAAATGTTGTTCCTCCTTTCTAGTAGTAGGAGGTGCAAGGTGCTATTAACTTGCTATTTTACTTGGAGGGCTTGTTCTGGAATACCCTAGATCACTGGACCTCTAAATTATCCCCATTATGGGAAGCCCTAAATCTTTATAGGGCTTATTTTCCACTATATGACACTCATATGTCTTACTAGAAAAATCAGAAAAAGTAGACTTCCCTCTTACCAGGGTACAAGTAACATGATGACATTAACTTAATGTCCCCATTTGATGTTCTTGAGAATGTCCAGACAATCAAGCTCCCTGTGACTGTATTGTGAGAGAGACTAAGAAAATTAACTTAGCCTTGGGGTACACTTATTAATGTCTAATGCTGACTGCATTAAGTAAATGAGAATTTCTTCTGATCCTCTTTCCTGATAGGGATTGAAATGAGTACATTTACCAAATCAATAGTCACAAACCAAAGTAGAGGCTGTATTGGATTTGCTCAAGTGAACAAAAAATCTAGGACAGCAGCTGTAATGGGAGCTATAACTTTGTTAACTTTAAGAAAACTTACTGCCTTCTGCTGTAATCTATCTGGTTTTGCAAGGACTGGACTGGTGATTTAAAGGTGGATATGCTAAGGACCACTACTGCTGCATCTTCTAAATCTCTGAAGGTAGCACTAACTCTGCTATTTCTCTCATGATGAACTACTGCTTCTGATCTACTATCTTGGTCATGGCGTGGCATGTAGTCAGTCAGTAGATTTTCTGGTCTTAAGTTAGTAATCTACTTTAGCACACCCATATCTCTAAGCTCATTGAGTCTTCTCCAGAGCAAGGACATCTCATTTACTATGAGCCACTGCATTTTCCAGTTTCAGGGAGATATCCCAGAATCATGGCAAGAATGACTAAAGGTATCCTCACACGGATATTAACCCCCAAGAAACTAGAGAATGTTTTCGTATCAATAAACTAAGTCTTATATGTTGGAGCCCCTCCCTTCCATCTACCACTCTCAAGATCCGTTCCTAAGCATGCTCACTAACGTGTTGTACATATTAGTCAGATCTGACAGCTCTTCTGATAATTAATTCCTTTCCTTCTAAAACAAGGATAGTACTTGTCTGGTTTGGTCAGGTTGAAATTTTATCAGTTTAAAAGTCAATAAAGGGAATAGGTGGAAACAAATCTTAAGACATGCAAGTATCATTTTGAAGGAAATTCACATGAAATAATCTGTGAATGTTTTTCAGGCAAGGGAGGCTACTACCTTCTTTCCTGGAGATACAGAGTCAAATTAGAACATTCAAAGGGTCCAGGTGTCCTATATCCAGTGTCAACATACCTCCCTGTCAGGACCCTGATTCTGCCACCGAAAACTTGCCGAAGCAGTGAAAAAAGCCTTCTCTGCAAGTTGATTATTCTTACAATCAGTTTCTTACCTCCAATTGCAGAAGATCAGGGTCACTTTAAACCCTGTTATAGAGGAATACTGGGTTCACACCATGCTCTAAGTTGGTGGTCAGCTGATTTCAGTATGCCATTTTCTTTCTTGAGCACAACTTCATAGTTCTTGTAATTACCATTGCAATCATATCTCTAAAATGCTAGAGGGACTGCATAAGCCAGTTCATGCCCTCCACTTTCTAATTTACCACATGCAGTAAAGTTGCCACCTGCTGGGCAATTATCCAATTCCAGAATCTCATCCTAAGTATCTGCTTCCTAGGAACTATTTTGACATCAACTTTCTTAGTTTACGTTTCCCCAGGAGATCATATGGAATGACTCTGAGTGCAGGTAGTTTATTTGGGAGATACAGGGTACAACAGTAGGAAAGTAGAGAAATGAGACAGAAAAGAGAATGCAGCCAATAATATGGATGTTATTAAGCCAGCTTCAGTGGTGGGACAGGAGCTTAATCCTAACAGGATATGGTGCAAAATACACTCCCCTGAATTATTCTATCCAAGGAGAGAGGAAGCCTGGATACTGATGTACCAACTCCTGAGAATCATTGGGTTAGTCTAATACTGGGGGTTGTCAACTTTCAAGCACTTTTGGCCTGTCACAGGTCTGCAAGAGGCACTTCCTTACACAATTGTGTAAAAGGTTTTCCCAACTGGCAGTTGAAAGTTGGCAAAAACACAAGAACATGGTAAGGTCTGAAGAAAATGATTGGGAGTATAATATTGTCTGCTACAAAAAGCTGTATAATTTGCCTTTCACAAATTGGATTTTAATCCACTTGGGATTGATTATTTTTTTTTTTAATGTGACATTTGGAACCAATTGTATTGGTGGGTTTTTTGTTTATTTGTTTTATTTTCTTTTTCTTTCCTTTCCCCTTCCTTTTTTCCCTTCCTCCTTCCCTCCATCCCTTCCTTTCTTCTTAAATATTCTTTTACATTTTATTCGCAAATGGATAGCTAATTGTCTCAGCAACATGTATTGAGACCATCTTTTCCCACTCATCTGCAATACCACCTTGACCATATACCGCATGTCCAACTAAGACATATATTTGATGCCGATATAAATAGTATCCTTTTTAAAACTTTCATTTTCTATTTGTTATAGGCTAACAAAACTTCAACTGGTTCTGTAAAATATTAAGTTAGTATCTGACAGATAAATTTTTGTAATTCATTTGTATATTCTCTTGATTGTTATGTATATAATGATGCTCTTCTTGAACTATGAGTTTGTTTTTTTTCTCTCTCTCTTTTCTACTCCTTATTCTCTTCACATGTTTTTCTTAGCTTACAGTGCTGACTAGAACTTTTAGTACTAATGTTGAATAGGAATAGTGATAGTGACCATTATTTTCTTATTTCTGCTCTCAAAGAAAAAGCTTTCTGTGTTTCACATTAACTATGATATTTGTTATCTATTCCTCCTCCCTTAATATGGTTTTAACGAACATCTTTCTTACTATTTTTCTAAGAGTTTGCATTTGTTTAAATCATGAACACATGCTGCATATTATCAAGGATGTTTTCTGCATCTATTAAGATGTTCATGTGATTTTTGTTCTTTATTTTGTGATTGTGATAAAATATAAGAAATGGAGTTTCTTGTGTTCATTCAGTCTATAGATCATGATGCATCATCTTCATTATCTTTTTGATATGTTATTGTCTTATTTTTCAGTGGAGGGAAGAGGGCTGCTCTCTATGTTCTGAGTGAGGATAACCTTTTGATACTGTTCTTTTTAGAGTTTGGAATCAACGCAAAGAAAGATGAGAAGCCTGCTCTTTTTTTCCCTTCTTATCTGAAATTGTTTACATAAGACTGGAATTATTTGTTCTCTCAAATTGAGAATTCACTGAAGAAGTCATGTTGATTTGTGTGTTTGTGGAAATTTATTTATTTTTACTACTGATTGAATTTATTTTAAATTTACAGGGCTATTCAGGTTCTACTATTTCTTCTTGAGTTTGTAAATTATATTGTCTAAGAATTTATCATATCATAAATTTTTAATTTATGGCCATGTTTCTGATAAGTCTCATTTCTTTTTTAATAACATTATTTCTTTTCACTTCAGGATTTTATTCTTTTGTTTTTTGGTGTTGATTTTATAACAGCTAGAGTGCAAGGTGTACTTAAAATTATCAATTAGTGAATTAATTTGATAAAACAGGCATTTGAGATTTATTAGTCCTGGTCTCTCTACTGACTGCTTAGGAGACGGGAAAATAGAGGGCTTTAAGTAAGAAGAAAATACTTCCATTATGTCAAGAAGGCCCAGGTTGTCTGAGCATTTTAGAACTGGAAAATAATGGTTAAATTTAAGAGGGTATTGGGACTTTAAAATGTCTGGCAATAAACATTGAAAAGCAGCTAAGATATAGAATTTGTTTCTAATAAGGGATGCACACCTAGTAGGGTGTGCTTACATGGAATAAGCAAGTGAAACATTAGGGAAGATTGCGCAGATACCCACTGAAAAGGCATTTGAAATGGATTTTATAGGCAATTTGGTGTCGTTAAAGCCAGTTGAGCAGTGTTGTGATTTATGAGGGTCCTTTTTTTTTTTTTTTTTTTTTTTTTTCTGCAGTACGCGGGCCTCTCACTGTTGTGGCCTCTCCTGTTGCAGAGCACAGGATCCGGACGTGCAGGCTCAGCGGCCATGGCTCACAGGCTCAGCCGCTCCGCGGCATGTGGGATCTTCCCGGACGGGGGCACGAACCCGCGTCCCCTGCATCGGCAGGCGGACTCTCAACCACTGCGCCACCAGGGAAGCCCCTTTTGTGAGTTTCTAATAGGCTTTTATTCATGGAAATATCATACAGTTCACCCAGACTATAAAATATATTAGAATGTAGTAAATTCCTTGGTAGTTGTAGGTATATCCACTTTATGTTCTTTAATTTTGTTACTTGGGGGAAAAAATGAATACTTTCAATTTATTGGTTACAAAGCTTTCTCTCTCTGTCTCTCTGTGTCTCTCTGTCTCACTCTCTCTCCTCAGTTTAATGGTGAAATTCCATAGGGATAAAAGAATTTAAAGAAGTGAAGTAACACCTATGGAGAGATAAGGCAGTTTTGATCTGTTGTATGGGAGGGCTGATGGCTGCCTTTGAAAGGAGAGTGGAGAGTCAAAGGAAATGTTTGAGGAAAAGCTGGAGAAAGTTTTGAGAGATGGGCCTCACTGCCCTAAACAGGTCATTGCAAGACACCTTGGAATTTCAGGGCAGGAAAGTCGAAGCACCAGTTCTCACTGAAGGGACCTGTGGAATAACCTGAGGAGAGTCTTGGAGTCCAGCCCATGTAACTACATTAGTCTTCTAATGTACTATTTTACATTTAGTACCTGAGCAATACACCAAGTGATATTTTATTTAGGTTTATTAAAAAATAGTTTACATTTGATAAGTTTAGCTGTGTATAACCTAGAATAGACTTTATCAGACTGGCAAGGAATTTGCGGCTATTAAATCTTTATTAAAATAATAGAATGTAGTGTTCAGTCTGTCTTTTGTGTTAGAAAACTGAACAGAGACCTTCCAAATGTTGCTAATGATCCTGTTCAATTATTTTTTTATTTAGTTAACATATATCATTTTCTGATACTGACAATCTATCTTAATTGTGGATGCCCTATTAATTCTAAGCAAAGAAATGTAATGATAATACCATGGTTGAGTTTATGAGATTATGAGAATGATATTAAAGCATATTTCATTAGTTGGTCACAAACATTCCTTCCTCTACATAGTTAGTTTAGGGGAGTGCAATGTCTATTATTTATTATACTATTTCAAATAACCAAGCAGGAGTCTACAGGCCTACCAGTTATATGGATAACACTAAAGTTCAATTGAACAGAAATTTATTAAGTGTGCTAGGAATTGAACTAGGCATTGTGGTACAAAGCAATCTGCACAAAGTCACTGTCTTTGATGTGTTAAACATAACTGATCAGATTTCCATTTCCTGTGGCCTGAATGGAGAAATGGAGGAGATCAAATAAACAGCCCATGTGAAGAAAGGAGAAAAATTATGTGCAACTATATTTATCAGACTATATGAAATCATTGCATAATTTGCACTGCCTTCTGTTTGATTCTAAAATGAGATTGCAGTGGGGAAAAGGAAAAGTTTTTTAAATGGCTGAGTCATTGTAGTTAAACAAGTATAATTGTCCTTTTCATCTCTAACTGCCTGAATATGCACTCTTTCAAATCTTAATATTCTTTATAAATATGGGTGTATTTTCTTCCCCCCTTTACATTTGGATGTTTCTTACTGTGCTCTGATACGATATTTATATTTCTCTTTGCATATTCAAACTTAAAAACAACTATGTATATATTCCTGCATGCTTATGATTCCAGTCACCATAAACATGATAGTATATATTTATTGAAAATAAAGATTAAACCAGATCTTACTCTTAGGATGACTGTATTGAAATAATCATGTGTTTAAGAAAACAATTAAAAAAATAAGTATTACAAAAGTCTATTTAAGTAACATCTAATTTTAGACAAAATAATCTGATACTGCAAACAATTGGCTTGTAGGTTAACATCTTGTGATACCACATTGTGACTCAGTACCAGTAAACTCAGCCTTGGAACAAAGAGGAAATTTAAATTCATTTAATTTTCACAGTCCAAACATAGATCTTTGGGGGCAGACTGCCAGCAGTTTCCTTCTGTCAAAAAAAATAAATATTGCATCACTCCTATCACAAAGACAAAAAACACAGCCAGCATTTTGAATACCGTATCTACTGGCTTTTATTCAAATATTCAAATAAGCAGTATCTTTTTCCTGTGGAGAACGAGTCCCCCCTCTAATTAGAGTATAAAAAATGTGATGGATATAATGCAAAATGTGACCATCTGCATTTCTCAGTCTTGTCTTTCCCAGTTAGAACTCGCAGGTGTCTCTTAAACAATGATGAATTAGAAGGAAGGCTCTTTTTTTACTCATTTGTCTGTTAACTACCTTTATGATAATAATGCATTTGCATTTTTAATTTCTTCAGCTGTAAATGAGCACCTCTGAACCACTTCCTAATTATTTTACAATTTTCTTGTATTGTTCATTATTCATGCTTTCTATTTACTAAATAAAAATGACTTTTCCTCTGAAGGACATTTGCAATTCTTATTATACCAAACATAGATCATTTGGCTTCGCATAAGAAATAAGGAGTAAGAGAAAATATAGAGACATGGCAGTAAACAAAAGCAATTAAACGGGCATACCTGTTCACCTCTACATATAGAACAGAGTATAGGACAGGGTATATAATCTGGTGTATTATAAGTCATGCTTATTGATTTCTAATTGATGATGTAAAGGTTTCTACTCAACTCATTTCAGAGAGTGGTACTACAGAAATGTGAAGACATTGTTGACTAGTAGTCAATGAAGATAGGAACCTATGTAAATATTTTCCTGCAGACTATGTACATAATTCTTTTCTAAAAAGCAGAGTGATGTTGTAAATGATATGGTGAAAGAGCTTACCAGCTACCTGGTGTATGTAAAGATTTATTCTAAGGTAATCTATAATGTGTTGGAGCCAGTTCCTACGGGCTTATGAGAACCATGGCTCACATCTCTTCCAGTTTTTTTTTTGCGGTACGTGGGCCTCTCACTGTTGTGGCCTCTCCCGTTGCGGAGCACAAGCTCTGGACGCGCAGGCTCAGCGGCCATGGCTCACAGGCCCAGCCGCTCCGCGGTATGCGGGATCTTCCCGGACCGGGGCACGAACCCGTGTCCCCTGCATCGGCAGGCGGACTCCCAACCACTGCGCCACCAGGGAAGCCCTCTCTTCCAGTTTATATTTAGTGAAATCACTGGTGGCCTGAAATTGGCGAGGGTGAAAATATTTACACCATGGAACTAATTGAATGCTAAAAATTAGGACTAGTCGGTTTACTAGCACACAGCTAGTTATGAGGCTTTTAAATTCCTTCTGCTTAGTAAAAGAATATAAGCAAAATAATAGCTGATGGTATCACTTTAGCAAGACTGTGATGATACAATTGAAATCAGAAATTGAAGAGGTGGTAATTAGAATGAGGTTGAAGGAAAGGTGGATGGCATTGTCCCTAGTGATAGCTCTAATTGACTTGCTTTCTTTATATGTTGACATATACAACTGCTAAGAGGAATCCCATTGTCTCCTTCTTAGGGGACTAATATGATCAGATAAATTTATATTATAGAATGCAACTTTTTTTTTTTTTTTTTTTTTTTTTTTTTGCGGTACGCGGGCCTCTCACTGTTGTGGCCTCTCCCGCTGCAGAGCACAGGCTCCGGACCCGCAGGCTCAGTGGCCATGGCTCACGGGCCCAGCCGCTCCGCGGCATGTGGGATCTTCCCGGACCGGGGCACGAACCCGTGTCCCCTGCATCGGCAGGTGGACTCTCAACCACTGTGCCACCAGGGAAGCCCCGTATTTATATTATAAAATAATCCTGTTGCTCCTTTTTCTCTTACTTCCCATGGTATGTCCATGTAAGAGTAAATCCATCCTCTATAATGGTTATAATGCTTGTGTTATGGTGAAAGTTGGTAGCAGTTCCATTAAGCTCCTTGAATTAGAAGGAATGCTTATGTAGGAAATTAGCAACCAAAGGAAGATCAAAGAGTTGAGTGAACTGTTCTAAGGAGATATTTATTTATTTATCTATTTATCTATCTATTTAGCCTCTGGTGGGAGGAGGAGTTACTATTTGTGTGTAGTAGTTGTATGTACTTAACATATATATTCTCTGTGAAAACATTTTTTACTGAGCTTGTCACTTATCTCTCAAGAGCCTATTCTTGTCAGCATCCATTTAGTACAGAGGGATGGATCCAGGTTTTGTGAAAACTGAAGCTTAAACAATTTGGGGATCTCTTCTTCAGGAAAATAATATAAAGCTATGAATATAAAATTAGGTGTAAACTTGAATATTCAATTAGAATACAAAAGGAAATTACAAAAAAATATACACTTTAAAAGTACTGACAAATACCAGCAAAATCACAAAAGCCAGAAAATTATGATAAAAAATTGAAAATAGTTTTTCCATAGAGGAAAAAAAGTAATAAATTTAGTCTTTTCTTAGGTTGATCAAAGAGTGTTTATTATCACTGGTATTTTGATGGGTTTTGATGATAACTGAAGCCTCCATTTACAGGTTTACACATTGGATGATTTTAAGAATTTTTCAGACCATCTTCTGGTCCCACATATCTCAAACCTCAGTTCTTCTTTATCACCCTCATACTTCAGATACCAGACCCCATAGAACATGTTCATTCTCTAATGGCTCTTTATGAGTGACAAGATTTGAAACTTGTTTCATACTTAATGACAAATTTGCCTCTGGATATGGAGTAGGTAGGTGGAGTAGATTACAATTTAAATATCAAGCCACGCTTCAAATAGCAAGTATACTAAAATGCTTTTAGCAATAAACAAGTACATAATTTGTACATTTAGCTCCTCACCATCCAGTAAAGAATTAAATGTTTGTGTGGTACGTGGTACATGGTCTAAGATCCCTCCCTTTCTCCCTCTTTCTCTCTCTCTCTAACTTTGGACCACTAGCGGTACACTGTAACTAGAAAATAGTTGGGACTATATGCAGACTCATCATGGGAACCTGTTTAATGTAATTTAAACTTGATTATATTTATGAACCAAGCCAATGATATACTTTTATTTTGCTGTATTGCATATTATCATTCTACTTATGTTAGCATACCTGACTAAGAAATAAAGATACGTGACATCTCTTTTTTCCTGAATATGGTAACATGATTTCTGAACATACTTTGAAATGTTTCTTTATCTACTAAATTTAAGTTATAATTTTTATATACTGTGTCAATTACATTTATTTTTTCGTGTGTGATCTCTCACATTCAAATTTCATGAGTTAACATTTCAGAGGTACTTATGTTATTTAAGAAGTGTATTAATTTTTTATTATTTAATTTCTTTGGTTTATACTATGCTTTTTTCCTAACAACTACTAAACTTCCATATTTATCTAAATAGTTTATATTTGCAACATATAATTATGAAGCCTTCACTATAAAATATGTACTCTGCTGGACCCTAAGAAAACAATGATAAAAATAAATTTCTCATGCTTTTGATATTATTAAGATATATAGTTATATTAAAATAATTGGTCTTTGAACTTTTCTTTTCTATGATTCCTTATATGTGATAGGTTTTTCTCATTCAAAAGTGTCCACAGAACTTGAGGAATGAGTATTGTTTTAACGGGAATGTAAAATTTTAAAAGTAAATATTTAGTTTAGTTGGATTATGTTTAATTTAACTTCCAAAATAGGTTCTTGGAGCCCAGTCAGAAATTATAATTTGGTCTTTAATTTGTTTTGTTAAGAAAGGAAACAAACAAAAAATATCCCCCCAAAATTAAACGGCAAACTTGAGGCTTGTAAATAGTGTCCCTTGTCTCAGTTGAATCAGACAGAATAAGAGAATAGAGTGGGTACTACCATAAAGGAAGTTTTAAGGCCATAGAAGAGAGGCAAGACAGGGCAGTAGAATAGTATCATCAATTGTATGGTAACTTCTGTGAGCTGAACGATTTACCCACAGTAGCACCCATCCAAGAGATCTGCACAGGTGAGCTGTGATGAGGAACCATATTAACTTTTCTTTTCCGATAACACCTTGGTAAAAGCCTTAAGTTGAGAATATCATCATGCCAACAGCAACCACAGAGAAAATGTGACACCTATCTACATAGGCAGACTTTGCTGAGCCCTATGAAAATGTCTATTTTGGACAGCATTCTCTACAATGGCTCAGGACACTTTCAAGCTCCTAAACAGAGATTGAAATCCTTAAGAGAACGAAGTGAAGGATAAAGCCCCCAATGCCTATGCTTGGAAGTGACAGGCAAATGGTGAAGCTCCTGCTGGTGCATGATCTAATATGGAAACATGCACATGGTTATAATTGAATGAGGTCATTCAGTTAAATTTGAGCTTAGGACAAGGAGCATATTAAATTACTTTTGTTATATGCCTCACCATATTATTGCTATATGATTATAAGTGATTCAGTCAACAGAAATTATTGACCACTTTTGGGTGCAAGGTAGAGTGATGAAACATGTAGAAGTACAATTACAATCCCATTTAATCCAAAGCCCAGGATTTAATCATCTTAAATTATTAAAATTTCACCAGAAGCCACAAAAATAAGCAAAATTCATCTGACCCACTTAAATGGAAGCATAGACTCATATACTCTCAAACTTAGCAAGAGTCTTAGATGCCATGCTGGAAAACACATATTGCACATACAAATTTTTTAAATCAACCAAGACAATTAGTTCCTACTTCTTAGAGAAGCTTACTCAATTATTGATGATCTGTAAATATTCATTTTTTTAATGAATAAAATATGCTTACTTATAACTTTAATATTCTGGTACTTATTCTGTTTTCTAAAACTGCACACCATGAGTAGAATTTGTCTTCTAGATCTGTGGTCCTTTCTTTGTTTGTTTTTGCTGGGACATTCTGGACAAAGTAAATATTTGAAGTAGTCCCACAGGCATAACTAAATTTTTTAATGTGCTGTGGCATAAATGATATTGGCCACGAAATTTCTAGTATTACCTAAAAATAAATCCCTTTCTTTTCCAGCATGTCTTTATTTTCTACTGCTGTGGAGAACTGCTACTCTCTGCGAGAAATAATTTTTTGAATATGTGAAGATGGATTTTATGCTACCAGCCCTAAAACTTTTTTCTTTTATGTGAAATATAATAATATGGAGGGACATATAATGAAAATAATTTAATGCGCTCTTGGTCCTGAGCTTGAATTTAACCGAATGATCTTATTCAATTTTAACCATGTGCACGTTTCCACACTAGACCATGTAACACATGAGCTTCACCATTTACACATGACTATTTACAATTATTCTCTTTTCCAGACTGTACAACTCAGATTCCTTCAATAACATCTCATATCTCATGTCACTGACTCTCATCATCATAGTGATTATTTTTCTCATTAGAGCAAAGAATAATTGAGATCTAATGTACAGTAAGCACTGATACGGATCAAAGATGAGCTAGTTTCACTTCTTGGTCTCCAGGAACTTACAACCGAGTGAAGCGTAGGTAGTTAGATGTAGGATGCAGCGAGTTTCTATGATTAAATATATTTTAGAAGGGAGTTAATGGAAATGAGGAAGAGGCTTTGCTATGTGTGTGTCTGGAAGGAAGAACGTTCAGGCAGAGCAACAACAGGTGCAAAGGCTCTAAAGCAGGAACCCTAAAGCAAGGAGGTTTAGTGGGTCTGGAATAGAGTGAGCAAGTTTCATGGGGACCCGTTCAAGCTATAGTGACTTACCAAAGTCCCACTGCTACATCTTTTAGCTATGATTTTCCAACTATACTTCAAGGTATCTCACTGTGTGTGACAGGGAGTGGGGAACTGGGGCGGTGGGGTGGGGATTCAAAAATTACAGGCTAAAGAGAATGTAACTTCTTAAGAGTGTTATTTGAGTGGAAGTTTAGTAATTACAACATTACAGTTATTTTAAAAGCAAATATAATTATGGTGTTTATCAGCACTTTTCAAATTTGATGTGCACATAAATCACCTGAAGATCTTATTAAAATACAGATTAGGATTCAATACTCTTGAGACTTATATTTCTAACAAGCTCCCACATTATGCAGATGCTGCAGGTCCAAAATCATATTTTGAGTTGCAAGGTTTTATAATACAATACGTATATTATTTTTCAAGATAAAAGTTAAAATACTCATGGGGGAACTCTATAGAATAAGTTCACAAACCCCAAGCTGTGTGTTTATTTCTCTATTTTTTTCCTCTAGAGATCTTACACCTTATTTGGACTGCACCCACCAGATGGTAATACTCTGTGCTTTCAGTTACAGCACACATAACCAATTCAACTCTATAACACAGGGCTCTGGGAGAAACATTAGCAAGTTAATCTGTCTTTTATGAGCTATCTTTAATAAGCAAAATTTGCAGTTCTAATTTAAAAATGAGTTGCAAAACCAGTTCTTCACAAGAGACATTTCAGAAATTATATTAATATCTATAATTAAATGAAAAGAACAAAGTACCCATTGATCAGCCTTCTACAGAGGCAATCATTATCAACTCTATTAAAAAAAATCTGGGTTGGTAGAGGGACATTCACTACTGTCATGGTGTGAAACCAGTGCTATACTTTCTGGCATGAGTCTTAGCTTAGAACAGCTCATATATCCCAACTACCTAAGGGTCAATCATCCTTAATTAATTTATATGCCTCATCAGTGAGAAGCATCCATTTGATTTATTAATACGCCTCTAGAGAGCAAATTAGCTTCCTTGGCAGTTCCTGACATGCTTTGAAACAAGTACAAACAGAAATTTCTCTTGCTAGCTCTCTATCTGGCTTTGATAAACAAAATCCTTTAAAGCTAAGAAAAGATTTACACAATAGCATGGGTATGGTGACAACTGCAGAACTGAAGAGATTTTAGTCATAATCCAACTCAACATCAGCAGTGTTTCTATTAAGGAAATGGCAGCCCAAACCATATAAGTGGCATACACGAGTTTCCACTGCTGGCTAATGGTTAAACTAATTATGACACCCCAGATTTCTGGACTCATTGTTCCATAAGAGCCACACCCACCCCTCTCACCACTTTTCTAAACTAGGTTCTCTTAACAAAACTGACTTGTGACACGCTCCCTAATATATCATAAGTATACGTGCCTACTCACTTAAAAGTGTAAAACATATATATGCCCTGTGAACTTTATGAATTCAACAAAAATATAATGTAGAATATAAATAATTAATACTATTATTATGACAGCCATGGCATCTTTCACATAACATGTTCTAATTCTTCTAAAGAAAAGTATGGTCATGAAAATTGATTCAGTGTATTTTACTAACTGCAAATTCTATATCAATTTACACAGTTCCCCCCTCTTTACATTAATGTTCTAAGAGAAGAGAAGGTGATACTTTATTAGTAGTATATTTCTGGCTACATGACAACTACATCAAGTGCTGTATCAGGGAAATGGCTCAGTCTTGACTTCTGAGCCTCTAGGACAAAGTTAACCAGGAGTCTATGGCAAAAGGACCAGACAAGGGTCAGACACTTAAAAAGGTATTCTGTGGGGTGAAGCAAATGAGGAAACTGTAATTCCGGCAGAGTAAAGCAGAGGTGTGGGTGAGGTTTCCATGGTAAAAACAGCCACTGGAAGGACAATGGACTCCAGCTCAGCCAGCATTAGGTAAGGCTGGAGAGGCAGCTCTCCATCACATAGGGACATCCATCTGTATCTGACAGTGTCATTCCCTCTAAACTCACAGGTTAATTTCTTCATGCCCAGGTTACATACTCCTCACTGGATTTATCCATGCAGCAATGGAACTTAATTTTCTCCCAGCAAGTTACAAAGTTATTTTTAGGGATCTTAAAGTTCATTTTCAAAATAATAAAACAGAGGCACAAAGACACTAAGTTTCTTGCCCAAGGTCATGCAGTGAATTAGTGGTAGAATAGCTACTAGACTTGGGTCTCATTATGTACAGATTATGTAATTGGAATATATCTGAAAGTCCACAAGTGAGTTTTGGGGTTTCCTAACTTCAACTTACTAGATCAGTGTTCTAACTAGCACAAATAGGATCTCAGATTTGTTTGTTTTTATTTTTAAAGGAAAAATTCAATTCCAGTTATATAGTCCATTGTGGTTGTATCTAGAATAAAACATGCCCTGTATTGTCCATCACTTAATATTTATTAAGTACTTATTCTCTCAATATCCTCAGATTGTAAGTAGCATTGAGGAGACACATCTGTTTTATTTACTTTGTAACTTGCATCTAACCCTAATATGAGATGGTACATATTAGGAATTCAATACATTTTCAATAAATGCGAAAATAGTATTACCCCACACCTATTAGAATGGTTACTATTTTTTTAAAAAACACTAAAAGATAACAAATGTTGATGAAGATGTGAAGAAAAGGGAACACTTATGGGAATGCAAATTGGTACAGCCATTGTGGAAAAAAGTGTAGAGTTTCCTGAAAAAATTAACAATGGAATACCGTACGACCCAGCAATCCTACTTCTCAGTATAAGTCGATAAGGAAATGAATTCAGTATTTCAAAGTGATATCTGCACTCCCATGCTCATTGCACCTTTATTCATAATAACCTAAGATATTGAAACAACCTGTCAACAGATGAATGGATAAAGAAGATGTGATTTATAAATATATAAATTATTCAGCCATGAGATGGAACATCCTGCCATTTGCAACAACATGGATGGATCTTGAGGGCATTATGCTAGGCAAAATAAGTCAGATAGAGAAATACAAATACTGTATGATATCACATGTGTGTGCACTCTAAAAAAGCCAAACTCATAAAAGCAAAGGGTAAATGGTGGTTACCAGGGCATGAGGGTAGGGGGATAAGACAGATGTTGCTTAAGGGTACAAACTTGTTAACTAGTAGTAAATAAGCCCTACAGATCTAATGTACAGTATAGTGAATATAGAGAACAATATTGTACTATAATCATCAAACTTGCTGAGAGACTAGATCTTAGTCATTCCAACCACTAAAAAGAAATGGCAATTATGTGACAAGATAGAGGTGATAATTATTGCTACAAAGGCAACATATTACAATATACAAATGTATCAAGCCAACATGTTGTATACCTTAAATTTACACAATGTTGCATATCAAATATATTTCAATAAAATAAAATGCTCCTCCCCAAGGAAAAAAAGCAGTGTATCTAGATGGTGTTTGAGATTTTTAAGTGACCCTTCTAAACTTTATCTCAGTGGAACTGAAACTGACTTTAAAACCAAAATCCAAATGCTGATGCCATGGCTTACATACTTCACTTGTCTTGATTACTAAATGGTTCGTAACCCAGATGACACATTCAACAAAGCTTTATTTTATTTCTACATGTAATACTTCATTTATGTAGTTTCTACATAAATTCCCTTAGATAATATTGCACTGATTACTAGTCAGTTGAAATATCCTCCTTCTCCTTTACTAGTATTGGTGAAAATACTACAAATATAATCAAATAGCTTTGCACATAGAATTTCTTTAGGAGATTTATTTTAAAATATTATATTACATATTAATTATTCTGTGAAGATTTAATCTGAATATTAAGAATCCTTGGGTTATCTTAATCTGTAAATGCATCACTTTGCCTGTAAGTGTAAAACATTTTCTATCCCGTAGGCTGGCAGTTGAGTCTTATAAGGGCAATAGTTTCTCTCCTCAGTCTCCTGAGTTTCTCAGCTGTCTTTAGACTCTAGTGTCTGTGCCAACTTTGTTGTCCTTTACTAAATAATATATATGACCCATCTAGTGCTGACCCCAACATGTAACCTGCATGGAGTCTTTGAGCTAGCAGGAGTACCCTCTCTGCTCAGTGCAGCTGAACTGCCTTTCTAACATCTGTTTTATACTCTCCAAATTGCTTAATCCATATTCTACTTTGTTTCTGGTCTTCTGAGATCACAGAGGCCAAAGCATATTTGCTGCTTGCTCATCCTAAATGATGCAAAATTCTCACCATATTTTTTTCCAGTCACATAGGGGATTTGATTCTCTGATTTTACAGGTGACTTTTGTTTCTCTCTTTCTGTGGTTTTCCTTTCTTTCACTAGAAAATTACTGCCAGTTTCTCATTACCTTCCTTTCTCTTTGAGTGGTTTTCCAACCTTCATGCTATTAACTCCCTTCCTCTCTCACAAGCTGTAAATTTTTTTGTTTATTATTACCCTGGTTTCAACCATTATTGGAAGTGCTACCTTAAACTGTTATAAGAAGTTCCACCTTCAAAAAATATGAACTCATGCTCATACTTAAAAAGTAAGAGAGCTAAAGTAAGACAGAGAACATTTGCAAGAAACAAATAGTTCTATATATCTGAAATTATTTTTGTCAGAACACAGGTACAGTACGTGCTGTAAACACTTTCCTATAACACAATATGCACTGAATTGCCCCTTTTATTGCTCACAAATGGAAGAAAGAAATAATAGTGAGGGAATGAAAATTACTGACCCATTGTGTTGATTATATATATTTGCTATAGGGTATTCTACATAGTGCCTGATGGGGAATCCACCCAACCATTTCATTCGATAAAGAGAAAAAAAATTATAAAGCCACCGTTTCCAAGATCCTCTAAAGTTTTAAAATAGAAATAAATAGATTTTATAAATGTTTTTCTTAACCCTGATAAAATAAAATGTTCATAGCAGGGTGTCTGGTAACAAACTGTCTTCTGAAATTGCGACAGGACATTCTACATGCCTACTGGCCATTTAATTTAATGGGATTTTTATTAGTAGTACACACACTGGTTATTTAAACCGCAGGGGTCTTTGCAGGTATAGGCACAAAGACAAGAGAAAAAGAAAAACCAAAAGCTGCAATTTCGGTTTGTAAAATTAAATATTTACATTTTGTATTCATTTATTTAAATTATATTCCTACTAACTTGTTTTTCCAAAGCATGGGGAAGAATATCACTTTTAAACAGGTGCAAATACCCAATATAAGGGATTTGGTTTTTTGTGGTACGCGGGCCTTCCACCGCCGCGGCCTCTCCCGCTGCGGAGCACAGGCTCCGGACGCGCAGACTCAGCGGCCATGGCTCACGGACCTAGCCGCTCCGCAGCACATGGGATCTTCCCGGGCCGGGGCACGAACCCGTGTCCCCTGCATCAGCAGGCGGACTCAACCACTGCGCCACCGGGGAAGCCCAGGGATCTGTTTTTAAACCATTCATTTCTTTCAACTCCCAAAGCTGGTAGTATTATAAGCAATTTGCACCTACATTTTCTTTAAGCCTAGTAACGGACAACTCAAGGTAAACAGAAATAAACCCGTATTTCTAAAATGAGTTTATTTTTTATAAATGTTACCATATTTTTCTTATGAATCATATATAAAATGCCAAATATGTATATTATGGTTTAATATCACACATCTAATTATAGATTTAATAGTCCACTGTTTCTATAATTTAGGAATTCTAGAATTCCTAAATCTATGCAATGAGATTCCATTTAGTTTCAGTTGAATACATGTGCTCAATGAGGTAATCTAAAGAGACCATATTACCATTAAACCAGCATGTTAGTGATCAAGGATTCTTTGAATTTTTTTCTTTTTCAAACACTTTCTTAAAGTTCTGCATAAATGTTTTACTTGAACTAAGTGTGAAGATCATTCAAAGAACTATTGTAAATCAGAATATAACTGAAAGGTCATTTTTGTGGTGTTATCAATTTTTAATTTTTAAAAAACAGTGAAGATGTGTTAAGAAAAATCATTTTATCCTTCTTAGAACCAGTATATATTCCAACACTTAAAAAATTAATTTTAAAAAAATGAGAGGAAGATAATGAAGAGGAAAGGGAGGAGAATAATGGTGATGAGGATAATGAGGAGATTTGATTTTGGAAAACAGAGGATCTATTCTGACTCTAAATCAAAGTTCTTTGTGCTTTTCTGTGTCCCCTCCAAGTTTGGATAGTTGCTGAATGTTGAATTTCCTGCGTTGTTTGAGTCGTCAATGTTTCTGCATTACTCTTGATTCACTATTTGGTGAAACTAGGTTGACAGATATCATCCAAACCAAGACACTTCTGAAAGTTGAGAGCAGTGCAGTTTACATTGGCACAACAGATATTAACTAAGATTATCTTGAGAAAACGAGGAGGGATGATCAATCTTAGCTTCAACCATCAGACTTGTGACTTAGCTCTACCAAAATTGTATGATATGCAAGTGCTTAAAATCAAAATAGGTAAAATAGTTTACCCAAGAAATATATGTGATAATATACAGTTAATTAAGTTCAAAAAAATCTGTGAAAGATGTGATATGAACTAGATTTGAATGATAGGGAGGTTTTATACAGAGTAAAAGAAAATAAGAAAAATGAAAGAAAAAAGAAATGAGACTGATTCAGAGATAGGAAAATTTCACTTACTTATTTTTCAGGTTAGAAAGGACTTCCAACATGTTTCTTTTTATAATACAATTAATATTTGCCCTTTTAAAGCTGTCACAATAACTTTAAAACTGCCATTATAAGGGCCAGTATTAATATCCTCAATATTCACTGTGAGAAAGGAGGAGAAACAGCAGTTCTGGATGAAGTTTGCCCAAGACCCAGGAAAAAGACATGGTAAGTAACTGTCAGATGTTTGGTCATAGGCTTTTTTTCTGCATGAGTGGGCAGGACAATTTGAAAGCTGTGAGCTGTGCAATTTGGATGCTTCTCTCCTTGGTATGCGAGTCAATTGATGTAGGGTGAATGATTATAACACAAACTCTTCCAGAACTCTGCTAGTCATAAAGACAAAGAGTTTGGCTTTATTTTCTTTGTGGTCTATCAACCCTGTACAAGTAAAGAGGGAAAGTTTCAACAAAATATCCAAATTGTCCAATTAGATTTTTCAGCTTGATTATCAAGAGAGTAGAGAATATACCCATAATTCTGAAAAGGCCTGCTAGGGAGAATTTTACATAAACCAAAATCTGATCATGTTCTACTTTATTAAACAAGTACAAAAAATTCTGTATTTGCTCTTTGTTTATAGTAAACTATATATGGTATTTAGGATAACATATTTGTCATAGTGTAGAATGTTCTGAGTCCATGCTTTAATTAGGGTAGTTTATTTTTGTTGACCAGAAAACTTAGGAAGTAAAGACACATGATTTTCATTGAAATTGAGACTTTACCAGTGACTTGTTGGTTATATATATTGTAGTTAAGTGTTTGGGACAAAGTGCACAAAATTGTTATCTAATATTGTGATTATTTAATGGCAACTAAAAATCTTATAAAGGATTTACTCTTCTGTCCAAAATGGAGTAACAGAAGGCTAAATTTATTTTCCCACCTGCAACAAAAACGAACAAAAGATGGACAAAATATATGAGACAATGGTTTCAAGCCATAGAACACTAGGCAATGAAGAATAATGATCACTGATAGAGGGGGTGGGGGAGGGGTGGATCGTTCATGCGTCCCAGATGTAGAGAGAGTATCCAGGCAAAATGTAGCACAAAGGAACATAGACAAAGTCCAGTGGAATCTTTGAGTTGAAGAGATGGAGTTGAGAGTCCAGAGAGATTAAGACTACTCGAGCTCATAAAACAGAACACTAAAGGAAGCAAGTTGCACAACATACTCTTGAGATCTGAAGATCGTCCCTTTTGAGTATTTAGGTGAGGACTGATCAGTTTATATATCTGAGGAAATAACCTAATGCTGTGTAAAGAACCTCCCAAGTGGGTTAAAGGTAGCAATCCCAGCTGCCACAAAAGGTAGTTTGTGTGTATCTCCACAAGCCAGACTGGAAAACCTCATACTTCACAGGCGTTGAGTAGTCAGAGGATATTGAGAATAGTATTGGTATTCAGAAGAATATTTAGAAGTATTCAAAATAATGCCTCAGTAATAGGGGAATAAGGAGCCATAGACTGAACACTGCTGTGTTCCTACTTCTAGAAAAGGACAATAACTAAGCTGCAACCCAAATAAAACTCCAGAATATTTATAGAAATTAAAAATATCCAGCAAATATAAGATTAAATATACAGTGTCTGGAATTCAACAAAAAATTACCAGGCATGCAAAGAAGGAAAATATGATCCATAATGAAGATTAATTAAAGCCAAACCAGAACTGACATAGATAACAGAGTTAGCAGACAAGACATTAAAACAGTTATTATAAAAGTATGTATATGTTCAAAAAGCAAAGTGGAGATATGGACATATTAAAAAGACCAAAATCAAATTCTTAGAGACGAAATGTACAATAATTGAAAAGAAAAATGTACTGGATGAAATTAATTGAAGATTAAACAGGGAGAAGAAAAGATTAGTTAACATGAAAGTATAGCAATAAAAACTATCCAAAATGAAACAGAAAATCAAAAGAGAACAATAAAGTATGAAAATAGCATCAGTGGACAGTGGAACAAATTCAACGGCTTTATATGCATACAATTTGTCACAAAAAGGTATGAGAAAGAAGGTAACAGAAGATAATTCTGAAGAAATAATGACTGAAATTTTTTTCCGAATTTTATGAAAACTATGAAACCCCCAGATTCAAGAAGCTCAACAAGTACAGGATTGTGAAGAAAACCACATAGAGGTAATTTACAGTCATATCACTCAAATCAAGTGATAAAGAAAAATCTGTAAAGTAGCCAGGGAAAGAACATATGTTATGTATAAAGAAACAAAGATAAGGGTAACAGTAAATTTCTCTTCAGAAACAATAAAAATTGAAAATGAAAAGATAATGGTGCGATGTCTTTAAAGTATTAAAATTTGCAGAAACAATCAGCCTAGAATTCTATACTCAGCAAACACATTTTCAAAATACAAGGGCTTAATTAAGGTTTTTCTTCAGGCACATAAAAGCTGAAGTAATTACTCATAAGCAGATGTGCACCACTCTAAGAAATGTTAAGGAAGTGTTAATGATACTGGATGTAAATACAGATCAACACAAAAGAATGAATAAGAGCACGGGAAATAGTAATCATATAGGTAAACATATGATATTTTCTTATTATTTATATCACTTTAAAAGATATTTGACTGTTTAGATAAAAAGTAATAATAATGCAATATGGGGATTATAATATATGTGATTAGAATATTTAAAAAAATAGACTAACATCTGGGAGCACAGAAATTGAAGTATAGTATTTAAGATTCTTATACTAAATGTTAAGTGGTTTACTATGGCTTGAAGGAAGACTGTGATAATTAGAAGATGTATAATATGAACCCTAAAGTTGCCCTAGGGACTTCCCTGGTAGTCCAGTGGTAAAGAATCTGCCTTCTAATGCAGGAGAAGCAGGTTCAATCCCTGGTTGGGGAACTAAGATCCCACATGCTATGGGGCAACTAAGCCCACACGCCATAACTACTAAGCTCACAAGCCTCAGCTAGAGCCCATGTGCAGCAAACTACAGAGCCCACACGCTCTGAAGCCTGCGCACCGCAAGTAGAGAGCTCACGTGCCTTGGTGTCTTGCATGCCACAACTAGACAAGAGAAAACCTGCCACCACAACTAGAGAGAAGCCCACACACCACAACAAAGACCCAACGCAACCAAAAAGACAATAATAAATAAAATAAATATTAAAATAACAAAAAAAAGAGGCAGAGCTTCTCTTAAAAAAACAAAAACGAAATAAAGTTGCCCTAAAACAACGGAACGAAGAGTTTTAACTAAGACAACAAAGATTCATAAATATAATCATAAAAATAGCCAATACAGAAGACAAAAAAAGAGGAAAAGGGGAACAAAGAAAAGATAAAATAAATGAGAAACAAATGAGAAGATAGACTGAAACCTAACTCTATTACTCTTCACATTAAATGTTTTAAACACCACAATGAAAAGGCAGAGATTGCATTATTGGATACAAAAGAAAGACCCAAGTACATGCTGCCTATAAAAATCACACTTTAAATTTTAAAAATGGTTAAAAGTAAGAAAATGCAAAAAGACATATGATTCTAACATAAATCAAAAGCAAGTTGGAATGGTTATATTAGTATCAAAGTAAATCTGAGAACAAAGAATATTACCACTAATAAAGGTTATTACATAATGTTAAGAAGGTTAATTCATCAAGATGACATAATGATCTTTAACATTAATGCATCTAATAAAAGAGTTCCAAAATAAAGGAATCAAAAATTGAGACAATGGAAAGGAGATCTAGACAAACTCACAAGTCAAAGGTAGTAATCTTCCCCCTCTCAAATGCTAATTGAAGAATCAGAAAAAAACAAAAAGCAAGTAGTTTTCCACAAAACTATCTTG
The DNA here is from genome assembly GCF_951394435.1 of Stenella coeruleoalba. Taxonomy (NCBI): domain Eukaryota; kingdom Metazoa; phylum Chordata; class Mammalia; order Artiodactyla; family Delphinidae; genus Stenella; species Stenella coeruleoalba. The sequence continues at coordinate 42,678,171 of NC_137155.1, forward strand.
CAACTTGACCCACTTGACCTATAAATCACTCCACCTAAAAAACAGCAGAACACATTCTCTGCAAGTGCAATGGAACATTTAACACAATATATGACATTCTGATCTATAAAACTAAGTGCAATGAATTTAAAGGAATTCATATCTATAAAAGTATGTTTTCTGATCACAAATGAGTTAAATTAGAAATAAATAACTGAAAATCTCTGGAAAATCTGCAAATATTTGGAAATTAAATAACACATTCTCAAAGAAAAATCATAGGTCAGAAAATAAATCAAAGTTGAAATTAGAAATTATTTTGAATTATACATGTCATCTAAACACTTGTGGAATGCCAACAAAATAATGCATATGGGCAAATTTATAATACTATTATTCTCTATTAGAAAACAAGAAAGTTCTCAAAATAATAAGCTAAACTTCCACCCTAGGAAATTACTATTTAAGGGTAAATTAAACACCAAGTTGCAGAAGAAAGTTAAAAATAAGATCATATTGGAAATCAATGTAATACAAATCAGAAAAACAATAGAGAAGAAAGATTAGAGAAGAAATAAAATTTTCTTTATTCAAATATGACATGACTGTCTATTTAGAAAATCTGTGGGAATATAGTTTTTAAAGCCACTTGAATGAATACATGAGTTTAGCAACTTGTCAGTACCATACAAAACTAATTGTAGTTCTATATACCAGCAACAATCATAAATTAAAATAAAATAACAGTTCTTATATTATCACATATAATGTATTAAATATTTAGGGATGGAATCCACAAAAGATGTTTAATACCTGTACACAGAAAATACAATAAAAATTGCTTAGATAAATTTTGTTTAAAAAAAAAAAAAACAACTACATAATTGGGGAGCTAAAACAAGACCCTGGGCAGGAAGACTCAATATTGTTATGATCCCAGTTTTCACAATTTGATCCATAGATTCACTGCAATGTAAATCAATATTCTTAGCATACTTTTCAGTTCAAATTGTAAAGCTAACTCTAAAATGCAGATAGAAATTCAATTTCCTAGAATAGCCAAAATAACTTTGACAAAGAACAAAATTATGGGAATAATGCTGCTTACTTTCAAAATGTATTTTTAATGCCTCATTTTACAGAGTGTGTGGTATTGACGTCAAGATTGGTAAATAGATCAATAGAACACAAAAATGAGTCTAAAAGCAGACCCAGGCATATGTGTACAAATGATTTTCAACAAATGTTCAGACATTTCAGTGGCGAAAAGATAGTAGTCTCCTCAATAAATGGTGCTAGAAAAATTGGATATTTGTAAGTTAAAAAAAAAAAATTTGATCCATACCATGAGTACATACAGAAATGAATCTGAATGGATCACAGACATAAACGTAAACCCTAGAGCTATAAAACTCACTGTCAATATTTCTAGTAATAACTTTGCATTAGGTGAAGATTGCTTACAGATGACACCAAAAGAATAATTTATGATTGAAACAAAAATGATAAACTGAATGTCAAATTTAAAAACTCTGTGCTACTAAAATCATTGTTAAGAAAATGAGAAGAAAAATAAGCAGACTGTAAAAAGATATTTGCAAGGGACATATCTGAGATCGGACTTGTATTCAGAATGTATAAAAACTCTCAAAACTTAATAAAATAACCATTCAATACTAACATTGGCAATGTATTTGAACAGATATTTCAGCAAAGAAGATAGATGGATAATAAATGAGACTATGGGGACTTCCCTGGCGGTCCAGTGGTTAAGAATCTGCCTTTCAATGCAGGGGGTGTGGGTTCGATCCCTGGTCGGGGAGCTAAGATCCCACATACCTCATGGCCAAAAAACCAAAACATAAAACAGAAGCAATATTGTAACAAATTCAATAAAGACTTTAAAACTTTTCCTCATCCAAAAAAAAAAAATCTAAAAAAACAAAACAAAACAAATAAGCATATGCAAGATGCTCAACCTTATTCGCTGCTAAGGAAATAGGAAGTTAAACAAAAATGAGATAACACTACATGCCTATTAGAATGTTTAAAAATACAAAAACTGACCATACCAAGAGCTGGCAAAGATGTGGGAAAACTGGCAGTTTTATACATTTCTGCTGCAGGTGAAAAATTATGCAACCACTTTGCAACATAGTTTGGCACTTTCTTAAAAAGTTAAACATAACATCTACCACAAGATACAGTCCATCCACTCCTAGGTTTTTAACCCAAGAGAAATGAAATCGTATGTCCATACAAAGTTTTACGCACAGACAAATGTGTCTAGCAGCTTCATTTTTTGTAGTCAAATCCTCGAAACTAGCTAAATGTTCATTAACAATTGAATGGATAAAGAAATTGTGGTGTGTCCTTACAGTAGAGTGCTACTCAGTAATAAAATGTGAAGATCTCTTTATACTTGCATCAACATTTGCTGAGGAAAATAAACTAGACAAAAAAGAGTACATGCTTTTAAATTCTATTATATAAACTCAAAAATTCAAACTTATTTCTAGTGACAAAAAGTAGATCAGTGATTTTTGGAGGGTGGATGGGGATGTAGGGAGGTGTGGAATTTGGGGACTACAAAGGAGAGCAAGGGAAATTTTGGAGGGATGTCTATGATCACTATCTCGATTGTGACCATGGTTTCACGTGTGTATACATATATCCAAAGTTATTAAGTCACGTATTTTAAATAAGTACAGCTTACTGTATTCTATCTAAATTAAGCTTCTAAATATAAAACAAAATAAAACAAACAAAAATATATGACATATATAATAAAACAACATATTAAAATCTCTTCAGTCCCATCTGGAAAGTCTCGTACTTAGGATTGGCAATGCTGGAAGAAAACAGTACATATGTATGAAAAATTTCCTAGACAGGTATCACCTGTAACATTTTATCTTTTAGAAAACCTCCTTTTAACATAGCTCTTTGAATTGTGTTGACATTTACTTTCAAATAAACCCATACATGTTGCTGTTTTCCATTTCAGACTATAAACTGACAGTTGCTTTTATAAAATTTCTGATCATATCAGCCTTAATAATTTTTAAAGTTTTTTGTTATGGAGATAATTTAATCTTTATAATTCTCTTGAGTAGAACACAGTGATCTTTCTAGGCTCTACTATGTCCAGAAGAGTTTACACTCCTTTTAGTATATTCCCTAAATTTACTTACTATAAAAACATTGACTAAATAAATCTAAACCTACATAACAATTTTATAAAGAGCCTTAAGAATTTTGAAACTTTCAAAACTAATTAATTTCAAAAAGAGAAGCTACATGGACTAATAATCAAAGCATATATAGCAAGGAAAAGGTATTGATTTTGAGTCTGTCTTAAAATTTGAATTAGAAATAATCTCTTAAGATTTGTGACTTCATGCTTATGAAGCATGTTCTATGTTTTTCATAAGGAGGATATTATAAGACTAGCCAAGGTCAGCTGACTTGATTAGTTCGGTTGGAAAAAAGAGGTCATTTTTATAGAAAGAGTAATTATAAATAATCTTATTTCAAGGGAACCTCATCATAATGCTAGATTTAAAGGGTAGTATTACCTCCTGCCACAGAGGTTAACGGTTGTTGAGTTTTTCTTTTAAAAGTCTTTATAGTCTGAAAAGCATATTTTTAAAATATATGAATATAAGTAATGAAGAATTATGTTGTAATGATGGTCTTCAACTTGTGGAACACTGACATTATACTGAAACTTTAAGTACATGTTTATTGAAAAATAATAACAGCCTCTCTATATCACCTCTTTTGAAATAGCTTCCTAACTTTTATCTCTCCTTTGATACTCTCTCCTCTTAAGAGAGCTTCTTTATTTCTGTCAACATGATGATTTTAAAAACAAAACCTGCTCATATTTATGTCCTCAAAAATATTCAGTCTGACAAGATAAAATGCATATTCTTTAGCACAGGCAAAAAGCCCTTTGAAATATAAGCCATTTCTACCTTTAAGCCTTATTGTTTACCTTGACAAAATTTAAGGAAATTAAAACAAGCATGGCATATGAATCAGAATAACTCAAGAAGAATGAGAAGACAAGGAGAGAGAAAATCAGTTAAAGAGGCTTTTTCAAGAGTCTAGGTGAGAAGTGGTAACTTAAGCTATGACAGTGGGAGTAGAGATTAAAGTTTATATGCAACTGAGGAGTTATATTTGACTGGAGTTGTAGGGAGTGGGACAGAAAGAGTTTACTATGAATACAAAAATTTATCTAGGTGACTGGATGTGCACAAAAAGGAGAAAGTTTGGGATGGGGGATCATTTGTCTTAAACATGTTGATTTTGTTGAGCTGTGTGTGGCATTTTCAGATTCTGACATTGGCAAAACATGAGGATATATGTCAAAACCTGAGAAAAACGGCAAAAGTCAACGACACATAATGGAATTCATTAGAAGACAGATATTAAGCCAGATAAAGTAAGTGAATCACTTAGCAAATATTTTCAGTCTAAAAGAAGACAACTGAAAAGAGATTCCTGGCTTGAATGGAGGACCAGGAGATGGAAAAGGAGCAGTTAGTGTGCTACTGTAGCAGTTAGTGTAGTTTAAAAACCAGGGGTAGCAGAGATAAATAGTGCCCTCCAAATATGTCACCAAACAATTCCTTGCAGTTAGATGGGGCCACATGTATAATTCTGGCCAACAGACTCTAAGCAACAGTGACCTGAGGAAGTCAGGAGCCAATATGTTTCCTCCTTTATTCTCTTTTCTTGTCATTGTAACCTGGGAGACCAAACGCTCCAGATGATGTAAAACCAAGATGGAGAATACTGGGCTTCCCTGGTGGCGCAGTGGTTGAGAGTCCGCCTGCCGATGCAGGGGACACGGATTCATACCCCGGACCGGGAAGATCCCACATGCCGCGGAGCGGCTGGGCCCGTGAGCCATGGCCGCTGAGCCTGCGCGTCCGAAGCCTGTGCTACGCAATGGGAGAGGCCACAACAGTGAGAGGCCCGCATACCACAAAAAATAAAAATAAAATAAAATAAAGGAGAAAACTCCCCAAACAACCCACATTGAAACTGTCATAAGCAAACATAAATCTGACCATGTTAATCCACTGAGATTTCAGGGTTCACTTGTCACTGAAACATGGCCTATCTTGTCCTGCCTAAAATGACAGTAACTAGTAATGTCATACAAAGAAAAAGTGGATTGCAAAAAAGGGAATTATTATATATAAACCAAGCACAATAAAATCCAATATAAGTCTACTGTAATTAGCAATCATGTTGTAATTGGTGATGTTAGTATTAATTTTTCCTGTGACTATCAGAGGCTGAAGCCAGATAGTTATCAGTTGTAGGATAAAAGGAGAGAAACAAGTAATCATAAATTGTTCTTTCAAATGTTTGATGATAAGTTGAAGAAAATACAGTGGTTGAAGGTGTGGCAAAATAAGTAAATTACACTCAAAGTTTTGTTAAATTAAAATGGGGTTGGAGGGATTTTAAAAATACTCTGAGATAGCAATGTAATTGAAAATGTCATCATTATAGTCATTGCATTACTCATATTTACTCTGTGATGATAAGAAAGTATACTCTTAAATTTCATATGGAAAAATAACAGGCAGTTCACTAACAAAGGAAAAGTAATAACCAATTGCTTTGATGTGGATATGGAAATTCTGGCATTTAGAAGTTATTATTGCTGATTTAATCTTAGTTCTAAATCTCATGAGTCACTATTTAATACAAACAATTTTTTTCTAAAGTACCTTACTTTTATTTGTATGAAAACAGCTTTGGAATTTTTATATAACCATGAAGTCTAAGTCCTCAGTTTTATGTTTTGTTTTGATCAAGAAATATGATATACTGATGTACCTTAAATCTTACATTATATGCATTAGGCTAAAATATAAAAGTTTTCCAGATAAAAAATTTGCTACTTAGAAATTGGATATTAGAATCTGTTGAGTACCTATTGCTTTTACTTAAAACTGCCTGAGTTTACTGAGTAAACTACAATGTACTTATTTTCACCTTATTAGAAGAAACAATCTACCAGAAGTTAATTCGGTAGGAAGAAAATTCTATAAGGGTTAGAACTTCACACAAGGGTTCTAATTGAATTTAGCTGGAGCAAGACTAATGTACTCTTTTAGCAGATCCAAGTGAGTTTCTTGACTCTAAGGAATATTCCTTTACTATTCTGCTCTTGCCCAGGATTATAAAAGAATGAGAATGGGCATGGATTACAAAACCAGCTTCAGCCTTTCTCCTAGTAGTGTCAGTTTCCAGAGGGAGGTTAGGTGATTACTGAGGCAGTGATAGAAGTGACTGTCCAGGGGCTTCCCTGGTGGTGCAGTGGTTAAGAATCCGCCTGCCAAAGCAGCGGATACGGGTTCGAGCCCTGGTCCGGGAAGATCCCACATGCCGCGGAGCAACTAATCCTGTGTGTCACAACTACTGAACCTGTGCTCTAGAGCCCACAAGCCACAACTACTGAGCCTGTGTGCCACAACTACTGAAGCCTGCATTCCTAGAGCCCGTGGCAACAAGAGAAGCCACTGCAATGAGAAGCCCGTGTGACGCAATGAAGAGTAGCCCCCGCTCGCCACAACTAGAGAAAGCCCACTCACAGCAACGAAGACCCAATGCAGCCAAAAATAAATAAATAAAATAAAAATTAAAAAAAAAAAAAAAAGAAGTGACTGTCCATGTTCTGTGAGCCCATGATGCTACAAGCAGGTAACAATTATTATCTTGACAGTTATTCTCCCCTGTTCAAAGAACCTTTCTAACAAAACGGGTCTATAGAACTGCTTGAGCTCTGCTCGCATAAATAACATCACTGGAGCCAACCATTTTAAGTTAAACTAGGACAGGCGCCATCAATAATCCATGTTTTGTATTTGCACACTGGGGCACTCTATTATGTCCCAATGACAGTATCCCAGACATACTCATTACACATACATTCACTCATTTGTTCATGCATTAGCCTAGAATCCATTGCCTACCAATTTGTGTTAGGAACTGTGCTAGAAATACAAAACGTAGTAAGACAGAGTTCCAGTCCTCATCTGTTCACAGTAAAATAGAGACAGATGTATGAAAAAAGATGAGTGCAATAAAATGTAATAGGCACTATGATAATATTCTATACATGGGGCACAAAAGACAAAGGCAGCAATTCAATCTTGAAGGTCAGTAAGTACTTTACAGAAGTATTTATGAATGAATCTTAAAGTTCCATGCTTACTAGGAGGTGCCATAGCAGAGGCTAAAGGTAAGGATAAAGATAACATGCCATTTTAGGTATGATTGAGGCAAAGATGCAAACAGAAGCAAGTTGAGAGGTAAAGCTGGAGAGGTAGAGAAGAGCCAGGACTGGGAGTCTGGTTGCCTATGTAGAAGAAGTGGACATTATTTATATAGTCATTTGAGAGTCAACAAATACACAGATGCATCAAATACAATCTCCAACTAATATAATGTATTGTTATCTCTGTCAATTTATTTTAAAAAGTTATTTCTATATTTAAAACATTATCAACAAAACAATCAAGGCATTGTAGCATGGTAGCAAAGAATGTGGACTCTGGAAACAGATTGCCTGGGTTCAAATCCCACTATGGTACCAAATACCTGTAGTTTCTGTGCCTACTTTCTCATTAGTAAAATGGAGATAAATATAACAGCTAACTCATGGGGCCATTGTGAGGATTATATGATTTAATATAGTTAAAGAACTTAAAACTGTAAATAGAATTTAATCAGTGCTATGTAAGTGCTAAATTAGCCAATAAAAAGGTCTTAGACCATATTTCTATAAGATTGACCCTTTGAGAAAGAAGCTTACACAGCTAGTAAAATTTTTGTCTCAGTCCCTAAAAATATTTACTTATTACATAATAAAGTGCACATTCTTTAACACAGAAAAAAAAATTTCTTCAAAAGCTAACCACTCGTACGTTTACAGCTTCTTCTCTTGCTCCAATGCAACTTATGAAAAAATAATACAAGTCTGAAATGTATGTATCAGTTATAACTCAATATTTTCCATCCAAAGATAAGTATAATTAAACTCTCAAGAGTTCAACTAACCAACTTTCAGAGTTGACCATCAACAAAATATACATACAGTTAATGCATTCCCTTCCTAGGATTGTAGATGTGGGGAATTGGATTGTGAGTAGTAACAAAATACATAGAAGGACAACCACTCAATATTTATGGCCCAGCTGAGGTGAGAAAGGGCAGTCTGCACTGTGGAGTAAATTACCAATAATTAAATAAATAGATGTTCAAAGGAATGCATACCTTATGGCTATATATACTACAGGACTGTCATGCTGATGAACATATTGTATAAAATGTACAATATCTAATATTGTGATAAGTAATTAATTTCCCACGAGAGAGACCTGTCTCTGGGAGAATTGGTAACGTAAGTGATTTTCATGTATGGTTTCCCCAATACATTTTATTCATTTAAAGTTGTACTTCATAAAATAATTTATACTGTAGTTCATGTTACAGTTTGGTTAAAATGAAAAAATATCACTTGAGAGTATTGGTTGTACATATGCTAGTAGAAAATTATACTGAGGAAGGTATGATGTATTTTTTTAAAGTCTAATGTACAATACTTCAATTATATTATTCAAAGATGGTTCATTCAATAGATATTTGTTAAGTAGTTTCTTTTTACTAGACATTGTCCTAAGTTTTAGTTAATCGGTGATGAACAAGATTAATATGGTTGTTGGCAGGAAGAGTTGCAGGTTCAAAAACCTAAAGAGTTGAGAGGTCTTGGCATGTTTGAGCAACTAAATGAAGCAAAGCCTGAAGGAGGAGTGTAAGGGTATATGAGATGAGTCAGTCAGGTATGAAGAATTTTTAAGTCCTACTTTGATTTGAATCTTATCCTAAAAGCAATGAGGGATATTTGAACTCCCATATTTACTCCACTCCTTCAAAATCCCACTGAAATGAATTAAAAATGGGAAAATATGACCAAAAGAAATGTGTAGTCCTGAAAAATAGTAAATGGTGAAATCAAAGTGCCTGCCTGTTTAAGGAGCTTTTGCATATGTAGTAGAATGGACTGTATTGTAAGAAGAAGAAAGACTGACTAGCCAATGTTTCAACTCTGAGCTATGGATCATAGAACCTCAAGAGGTATAAGTGAAGGAATTTTTCAAAGTAACTCCAGGCTCAAAGAAAGAGATATAAACATGAGCAGGTCATAGGGCATTTCATAACAAGTGGTTGGGGGCAATCTAACACCTGTAGAACTGAACCAGGTGCTTTACACAGAGCAGGGGCCATCTCCAGATTCCGCACCTTCATATATCAACAGTGACCAACGGCAGAGATCAATGAGTGATATGTAGAGGGATGGAGGAAGAAAGAAGGGAGCAGAAGCAAAGCAAAGTAAAGAATGCAGTGTTGTAATAGGTTCCTAATGGTCCGTTCTGCTAGAGAGAGAAGCTGTGCAGTGTGTGATGCAACTTTGTGTCATTTGCTATGGCAACAGCAAATACAGAAAGAGGAGGCAGGCTCAGAGCAGGAATCAATTCCTATTATGTCATTGTTCTCTCCAGTATAAGTATACCGTTTTAAAATTACAGGTGAAGACTGATACCCATAAAATTCCTGGGAACTTCTGAAGCATCTGATCCACCAAAGAAAGAATTCTTGCCAACCTGCCACCAACACCCCAATGCACCGAGATAAAGTGTTTTTTAGACCCTCAACCACTTGTCCGGCCCTAATGATGATTTGCCCTGATTACTAACCCACAATACTAACCAATGAGTATATTTCTGACCTTGAAGGATCCTTTATTTCACCTTTCTTATCTCAGATATCAGATTAAAGAAATCTCTATTTACTTCTGACACAACATCCATAGTATCTTTTCTCTGTTTTAATCTTATGCCTAAAAGCCCTATGTATTACAAGTTATCAATTCTTTAGTGAGTGAGAAGTTGACAGACTGTATCACCATTTCAATAACTATGACTCTTTTCCTCAAGGACATGAGAGTACAGAAGTAAAGTCAGGAAAGCCTGAAACTTCAAACAATTACCCTTTAGGTACTCCTGTTTTCACCAGCTTGGGAATCATTTTATATTTAATGAATGATTAATAGAAATACAGATGTGGTCTGGTTTAAGAAACTCAGAGTATATAAAATTCAAATGTTCAGAATAGATGGTCAGTTTCATTATATTTATGTTATGCTTCCTTTAGTGAGCACTTTTAATGCATTTAAATTATAATTCAATTTACCAGTGAGATGAGTTTTTCCTAACTTTGAAAATACCTGTATTCTGAAAAGGAAAATAGAGGATATATAACTTGCATTTGTTTTCATATAGAATATGAAAATAAGAAGCAAATGACACAAAACTGTTTTTTATTCCCCCAACTTTCTTGTATGTAATACAGCATTGTTAACTACATTCAAAATGCTGTGTATTAGAACCTCAGGACATATTCATCTCCTAACTGGACGTTTGTATTCTTTGATCGATATCTCCCCATTTGCCCCACCCCACCCCAGCCCTTTGTAACCAAGCTTCTACTCTCTGTTTCTATACGTTCAGATTCCACATATAAGTGATATCATACACTATTTGTCTTTGTCTGACTTACTTCTCTCAGTATGGTGCCCTCAAGCATTCCATCCATGTTGTCACAAATGGCAGGATTTTATTCTTTCTCATGGTTGAATAATACTCTATGATACCAATCTATCTCTATCTATCTATCTATCAATATCACAACTTTGTATGATACCACATCTTTATTCATTCCCACATTAACAGACACCAGTTAAATTGTTTCCACATCTTGGCTATAATGAATAAGGCTGCAATAAACATGGGATTACAGATATCTCTTTGAGATTCTGTTTTCATTTCCTTCGGATAAATACCCAGAACTGGGATTGGTAGTTCTACTTTTAATTTTTTGATGAACCTCCATACTGTTTTCCATAGTGGCTATACCAATTTACATTCCCACCAACAGTACACAATGGTTCCCTTTTCTCCACATCCTTGCCAACAATTGTTATCTCTTGTCTTTTTGATGATAGACAGCCATTCTAACAGATATGAGATGATATATCATTGTGATTTTGCTTTTCAATTCCATGATGATTAGTTATGTGTGAAATATCTTTTTCTATCCCTTCACTTTGGGCTGTGTCTGTTCTTAAAGCTGAGATAGTAGTCTCCTTAATCTACAAATTTGTCAATAATTATCACTGGTCACAGCATACTTATTTTATTAATTTTATTTACCCCTCTTCCTAAAATACAAATATGCCTGTTTGGCAGATGAAGTGCAGAACAAGAATGATAACTTAGTTTTAAAGCATTTGCATTCACAGAAAATATTGTGACTAAAAATTATCATTCAAAATATAAGATGTTTGGGAAATATTAAATGGAATATACATATGAATTCAATGCTTCAAATCTGAGGTAGTTCACCTATATCAGTAAGTGCCAACATCGCTACACTCAAGGACTTCTCTTATGAAAATGTTCTCTTTTAAGTCCATAATTTTAAATGTATTATTTGCCAAATGGCTTTTGCATCGTTATTTTGTCCATGGAGCCTCATTACTACCATTGAGTCTATAACAGTAGGTAGGTCTTGGGACTTCGTAAAGTAACTCACAAAAACAGCCTTAAGCAATTTCTAGACTAATGAGTTTTAATGACTGGCTTTCCTCTTATGTATTTCATGACAATGTAACTGAACCTTAAATATATTTTTGTATTATTAAATAGTCTGAAACAGATATTTACTTGGAAATTTTCAGAAGCTTTACACAGATAGGTGTAGTTCCTGAGCTTCTAAGAGGAAGACATCAAGTAATGAATTATTGCTTCATTACCTGCATAATAACTGGTGATCTTTTCAGGAAATGTGTCAAAAGAGCCCAAGGCTGCATCTGTGAAGCAGAACCCATTACACCTACTTTATCAATGTAAAATGTTCAGTAGGCCCAGGACAGACCACTTTGTGGGGTTTATCAAGAAGAGTGAAAGTGATCTTCCTAATTAATAGAATAGAAGGTCATAAGGATGATGAGGCATAATTGCTCTGGATACATTACCTCGGTCTACTCTCTAACAATGACTAGATAAAAGTTAATGTTCATGATATTTTACTAGATTATCCTGCGGAAAGAACTAATACTTAAAATTTCCTCTTTTTAAAAAATTTTTTTTAAGATTTGTTTGATGGAGACCATTTTTAAAATCTTTATTGAACTTACCACAACACTGCTCCTGTTTTATGTTTTGGTTCCTTGGCCCTGAGGCATGTGGGATCCCAGCTCCCCGACCAGGGATCAAACCCACACTCCCTGCATTGGAAGAAGTCCCAACCACTGGACCACCAGGAAAGTCCCCTGCTTACTTTAACTGAGACATTTCCTTTGTTAAAAAAGCATTAATATATATGAATTATTTTGAGGACTTGCCTTTTATTCAGAAGCCTTGAAAATGGCATACAACGGGCAATGTGCTGTTTTTAAAAATTGCTTTTTAAACCCTGTTCTTAGTTTTTTTATTTTTAAGTGGTAAACTTTACTCTCTAAAATCAAGAGACCATTTTCTTTCATTACAGTTATTTTTTACCAATCTTTCATGTTAGCAGAAAAGTTTAGGTTCACTCTGTTTTGATCCATTTTTTGAGGGATGTAATTATAATAAGAAAATGATTCCATAGAGATACTTGATGTGGTAAATAATTAAAGAAAGCATACTGTTTGCTTTTTTGGCAAAGAGACATGTAAAATTCCATTCATATATTAATTTATTTTCTTGGATTTGGAAACCAATAATAGGCTCAGAATAGAAAATATTTCAAACTTAATTATTTGGTTAAAAAGTCAGAAACATAATATTTAAAATCTCTTTACAATGTACATCAGAAAGAGATGCTAGAAAAATATATATAGTGACCATCATTCAGGATCAGGGAAAAGGTGTACAAAAAATGAGATATCTGTGGTAGCACCTGTGTCTGACTTAAAATTAGTGGTGAGCTATTACTTCACGATTCACGCTAAGCCCAAAATATGTGATCTGAGCTCATCCTTACTCTCCCACTAACTAGTTTTCCTTTTTTGTCGTATTAGAGCCAAGAGGAATGCCTAGAACACAGCTTTTCAATAGAAATATAAGCAATATAAGTGATTTTAAATTTACTGGTAGCTATATTAAAAAGAATTTTTAAAAAGTCACATTATAAAAGAAAAAAACTTTGACAGATGAATGGATAAAGAAGACGTGGCACAAATATACAATGGAATAATACTCAGCCATAAAAAGAAATGAAACTGAGTTATTTGTACTGAGGTGGATGGACCTAGAGTCTGTCATTCAGAGTGAAGTAAGTCAGAAAGAGAAAAACAAATACAGTATGCTAACATATATATGGAATCAAAAAAAAAAAAAAGAAAAAAAGGTTCTGAAGAACCTAGGGTTAGGACAGGAATAAAGACGCAGACTTGAGGACACGGGGACGGGGAAGGGTAAGTTGGGACGAAGTGAGAGAGTGGCATGGACTAATATATACTACCAAATGTAAAATAGATAGCTAGCAGGAAGCAGCCACATAGCACAGGGAGATCACCTCTGTGTTCTGTGACCACTCAGAGGGGTGGGAAAAGGAGGGTGGGAGGGAGACGCAACAGGGAGTGGATATGGGGATATATGTATACATATAGCTGATTCACTTTGTTGTACATGCACAATGTTGTACTAACACAACATTGTAAGGTGATTATACTCCAATAAAGATGTTTAAAAAAAAATAAAGTGACCTTAATTTTAATAGCATATTTAATCCAACCTAATAAAGATATAAAACAACACATGGAAAATACTGTGATTTCTACATGTAATCACTACAAGTATATACATTTTATATTATTTTCTGCCAAGGAAGGCTTTGAAATCCAGACTATACTTTAAACTTACAGCACATTCCAACTTGGATGTTAAATTTTCAACTGTTAAAGTAAAATGCACTCCCATAAAAGGATAAAGTTACATTTAATAGAAATACATTTTACACTGTGTATTAATTTCCTAGGGCTGCTATAAAAAAGTATCATAGAGTGGGTGGCCTAAACAATGCAAAAATTTGTCTGCTCACAGCTCTGGAGGCTAGAAGTCTAAGATCAAGGTGTTAGGAGAGCTGGTTTTAGTTTGAGTACTCTTGTTGGCTTGTAGATAGCTGTCCTCTCCTTATGTCTTCATATGATCTTCCCTCTGTAATGTGTCTATGTTCTAATCTCCTCATCTTATAAGGACACTGGTCATCTTGGATTAGGGCTCACCCATATGACCTATTTAACTTAATTTCCTCTTTCAAGATCCTCTCACCAAATACACTCACATTCTGTGGTACTGGGGGTTAGGATTTTAGTATATGAATTTTGAAAGAACATATTGTAATTGGGCTCATAACGCACTGCTTCAGTTTTTATATTGTAAGTAAAATTGATAAAAATTAAATTAAAAATTTTATTTTATCATACTAGACATATTTCAAGTGCATTTTTTTTGCTAAATAAAAGTATTACACATTAAATTTTTAAACAACTGCCAAGGTCTGAACACACACAGACATACACACATATACATTCATATGTCTACTTCTCATCAAGGCTATTTATGCACATCACATCTATAAAATCCTTCATGCTAGCTCAAACTGGTGTTCAAGTAAGAGCCATTGTTTTTAAAAAGTCAATGACAGTTATTGTGAGCTGAATGTTTTCTTTTACAATTCTGCTATTAGGGAACCTATTCACTATATTCATTTTCAATGTTTTGTGTGACTGTTTTCCACTGTTCTTTAACTAAGCAAATTGAAATAAGATATCAAATTTTCTTCTAGTAGCTTAGATGTATTTCCCTGTTGTATTTATACTCAATAGCAGCTATAAAACATTTATATTGGTGGACCTTCAAGATGGCAGAGCAGTAAGATGTAGAGATCACCTTCAATCCCACAAACACATCAAAAATACATCTACATGTGGAACAACTTGTTGTTCCTGTAGGAACAACTCCTACAGGACACCTACTGAACACTGGTAGAAGACCTCAGACTTCCCAAAAGGCAAGAAACTCCCCATGTACCTGGCTGTGTAGCTGACAAGATCTTGGTGCTCTGGACTGGAGTCAGGCCTGAGCCTCAACACAGGACAGCCGAGTTCAGGACAAGGGACCACCAGAGACCTCCCAGCCCAACGTAACATCAATCAGCAAGAGCTCTCTCAGAGATCTCTGTCTGACCACTGAGATCCAGCAACACCCAACAGCCAGCAAGCTCCAGGGCTGGATGTCCCATGCCAAACAACTAGCAAGACAAGAACACAACCACACAAATTAGCAGAGAGGCTGCCTAAAATCATAATAAGGTGACAGACACCCCAAAACACATGACTAGACGCAGCCCTGCCCACGAGAAAGACAAGTTCCAGCTCCAGCCACCAGAACACTGGCAGCAGTCCCCTCCACAATCCACTGAACCAACCTTACCCACTGGGGGCAGACACAAAAAACAACAGGAACTATGAACCTGCAGCCTGAAAAAAGGAGACCCCAAATACAGTAAGTTAAACAAAATGGGAAGACAGAGAAATATGCAGCAGATGAAGGAGCAACGTAAAAACACACCAACCAAACAAATGAAGCGGAAATAGGCAGTCTACCTGAAAAAGAATTCAGAGTAATGATAGTAAAGATGATCTAAAGTCTTGGAAATGGAATGGAGAAAATACAAGAAATGTTTAACAAGAACCTAGAAGAACGAAAGAGCAAACAAACAATGATGAACAAAAAAATAAATGAAACTGAAAATTCTCCAGAAGGAATCAATACCAGAAAAACTGAAGCAGAAGAAAGGATAAGTGACCTGGAGGATAAAATAGTGGAAATAACTCCCACTGAGCAGAATAAAGAAAAAAGAATGAAAAGAACTGAAGACAGTCTCAGAGACCTCTGGGACAACATTAAACACACCAATATTTGAATTATAGAGGTCACTGAGGAAGAGAAAAAGAAAGGGTCTGAGAAAATATTTGAAGAAATTATAGTTGAAAACTTCCTTAACATGGGAAAGGAAACACTCAATCAAGTCCAGGAAGCAAACACAGTCCCATAAAGGATAAATCCAAGGAGAAACACGCCAAGACACACATTAATCAAACTATCAAAAATTAAATACAAAGAAAAAATATTAAAAGTAGCAAGGGAAAAGTAACAAATAACATGCAAGGGGATCCCCATAACGTTAACAGCTGATCTTACAGCAGAAAATCTGCAAGCCAGAAGGGAGTGGCAGGACACATTTAAAGTGATGAAAGGGAAAAACCTACAACCAAGATTACTCTACCCAGCAAGGATCTCATTCAGATTCAACAGAGAAATTAAAATGTTCAGAGACAAGCAAAAGCTAAGAAAATTCAGCACCACCAATCAGCTTTACAACAAATGCTAAAGGAACTTCTCTAGGAAGGAAACACAAGAGAAGCAAAAGCCATACAAAAACAAACCCAAAACAATTAAGAAAATGGAAATAGGAACATACATATCGATAACTACCTTAAATGTAAATGGATTAAATGCTCCACCCAAAAGACATAGACTGGCTGAATAGATACAAAAACAAGACCCATATATAAGCTCTCTACAAGAGATCCACTTCAGACTTAGGGACACATACAGACTGAAAGTGAGGGCATGGAAAAAGATATTCCATGCAAATGGAAATCAAAAGAAAGCTAGAGTAGCAATTCTCATATCAGACAAAATAGACCTTAAAATAAAGACTATTACAAGAGACAAAGAAGGACACTACATAATGATCAAGGGATCAATCCAAGACGAAGATATAACAATTGTAAATATTTATGCATCCAACAGAGGAGCACCTCAATATATAAGGCAAATGCTAACAACCATAAAAGGGGAAATCGACAGTAACACAGTAATACTAGGACACTTTAACACTCCACTTTCACCAATGGACAGATCGTCCAAAATGAAAATAAATAAGGAAATACAGCTTTAAATGATACATTAAACAAGATAGACTTAATTGATATTTATACGATATTCCATGCAAAAACAACAGAATACATTTTCTTCACAAGTGCTCATGGAACATCCTCCAGGATGGAATGTATGTTGGGTCACAAATCAAGCCTTGGAAAATTTAAGAAAATTGAAATTCTATCAAGTAACTTTTCTGACCACAATGCTATGAGACTAGATGTCAATTACAGGAGAAAACTGTAAAAAATACAAACACATGGAGGCTAAACAATAAACTACTGAAGAACCAAGAGATCACTGAAGAAATCAAAGAGGAAATCAAAAAATACCTAGAACAATGACAATGAAAACATGATGACCCAAAACCTATGGGATGGAGCAAAAGCAGTTCTAAGAGGGAAGTTTATAGCAATACAATCCTACCTCAAGAAACAAGAAACATCTCAAATAAACAACCCAACCTTACACCTAAAGGAATTAGAGAAAGAAAAACAAAAAAAACCCAAAGTTAGCAGAAGGAAAGAAATCATAAAGATCAGATTAGAAATAAATGAAAAGAAATGAAGGAAATAAATGAAAAGAAATGAAAATAAATGAAAAGAAATGAAGCAAAGATCAGTAAAACTAAAAGCTGCTTCTTTGAGAATATAAACAAAATTGATAAACCACTAGTCGGACTCATCAAGAAAACAAGGGACAAGACTCAAGTCAACTGAATTAGAAACGAAAAAGGAGAAGTAATAACTGACATTGCAGAAAAACAAAGGATCATGAGAGATTACTACAAGCAACTATATGCCAATAAAATGGACAGCCTGGAAAAAATGGACAAATTCTTAGAAAAGCACAACCTTCCGAGACTGAACCAGGAAGAGATAAAAAATATAAACAGACCAATCACAAGCACTGAAATTGAGACTGTGATTAAAAATCTTCCAACAAACCAGGACCAGATGGCTTCAGAGGTGAATTCTATCAAACATTTAGAGAAGAGCTAACATCTATTCTTCTCAAACTCTTCCAAAATATAGCAGAAGGAGGAACACTCCCAAACTCATTCTACGAGGTCACCATCACCCTGATACCAAAACCAGACAAAGATGTCACAAAAAAAGAAAACTACAGGCCAATATCACTGATGAACATAGATGCAAAAATCATCAACAAAATACTAGCAAACAGAATCCAACAGTATATTAAAAGGATCATACACCATGATCAAGTGGGGTTTATCCCAGGGATGGAAGGATTCTTCAATATACACAAATCAGTGTGATACACCATACTAACAAATTGAAGGAGAAAAACCATATGATCACTGTAATAGATGCAGAAAAAGCTTTTGACAAAATTAAACACCAATTTATGACAAAATTCAACACCCATTTATGATAAAATCTCTCCAGAAAGTAGGCATAGAGGGAACTTACCTCAATATAAAAAAGGCCATATATGACAAACCTACAGCCAACAACATTCTTAATGGTGAAAAACTGAAAGCACTTCCTGTAAGTTCAGGAATAAGACAAGGATGCCCACTCTCACCACTATTATTCAACATAGTTTTGGAAGATTTAGCCACAGCCATCAGGGAAGAAAAATAAATAAAAGACATCCAAACTGGAAAAGAAGTAAAACTATCACTGTTTGCAGATGACATGATACTATACATAGAGAACCCTAAAGATGCTACCAGAAAACTACTAGAGGTAATCAATGAATTTGGTAAAGTAGCAGGATACAAAATTATTGCACAGAAATCTCTCGCATTCCTATACATTAATGATGAAAAATCTGAGAGCAAAATCAAGCAAACACTCCTATTTACCATTGCAAGAAAAAGAATAACATACCTAGGAATAAACCTACCTAAGGAGACAAAAGACCTGTATGCAGAAAACTATAAGACACTGATGAAAGAAATTAAAGATGATACAAACAGATGGAGAGATATACCATGTCCTTGGACTGCAAGAATCAACATTGTGAAAATGACTGTACTACCCAAAGCAATCTACAGATTCAATGCAATCCCTAGCAAACTACCAAGGCATTTTTCACAGAACTAGAACAAAAAATTTTATAATTTGTATGGAAACACAAAAGACACCAAATAGACAAAACAATCTTGAGAAAGAAAAACGGAGCTGGAGGAATCATGTGCCCTGACTTCAGACTATACTATAAATCTACAGCAATCAAGACAGTATGGTACTGGCACAAAAACAGAAATATAGATCAATGGAACAAGATAGAAAGCCCAGAGGTAAACCCACACACATATGGTCACCTTATCTTTGATAAAGGAGGCAAGAATATACAATGGAGAAAAGAAAGCCTCTTCAATAAGTGGTGCATGGAATACTGGACAGCTACCTGTAAAGGAATATGATTAGAACACTTCCTAACACCACACACAAAAATAAACTCAAAATCGATTAAAGGCCAGACACTATAAAACTCTTAGAGGAAAACATAGGCAGAACATTCTATGACATAAATCACAGCAAAATCCTTTTTGACCCACCGCCTAGATAAATGGAAATCAAAGCAAAAATAAACAAATGGGATCTAATGAAACTTAAAAGCTTTTGCACAGCAAAGGAAACTATAAACAAGATGAAAAGACAACCCTCACAATGGGAGAAAATATTTGCAAACGAAGCAACTGACAAAGGACTAATCTCCAAAATATACAAGCAGCTCATGCAGGTCAACAGCAAAAATACAAACAACCCAATCCAAAAATGGGTAGAAGACCTAAATAGACATTTCTCCAAAGAAGATATACAGACTGCCATCACACACATGAAAGGATGCTCAACATCACTGATCATTAGAGAAATGCAAATCAAAACTATAATGAGGTATCACCTCACTCCCGTCAGAATGGCCATCATCAAAGAATCTACAAACAATAAATGCTGGAGAGGGTGTGGAGAAAAGGGAACCCTCTTGCACTGTTGGTGAGAATGTAAATTGATACAACCACTATGGAGAACAGTATGGAGGTTCCTTAAAAAACTAAACATAGAACTACCATATGAGCCAGCATTCCCATTACTGGGCATATATCCTGAGAAAACCATAATTCAAAAATAGTCATGTACCACAATGTTCACTGCAGCTCTATTTACAATAGCCAGGACATGGAAGCAACCTAAGTGTCCATCGACAGATGAATGGATAAAGAAGATGTGGCACGTATATACAATGTAATAATACTCAGTCACAAAAATAAATGAAATTGAGTTATTTCTAGTGAGGTGGATGGATATAGAGTCTGTCATACAGAGTGAAGTAAGTCAGAAAGAGAAAAACAAATAGTGTATGCTAACACATATATATGAAATCTAAAAAGAAAAAAGAATGGTTCTGAAGAACCTAGGGTCAGGACAGGAATAAAGACACAGACATAGAGAATGGACTTGAGGACACAGGGAGGTGGAAGGGTAAGCTGGGATGAACTGAGAGAGTAGCACTGACATATATACACTACCAAATGTAAAATAGACAGTTAGTTGGAAGCAGCCACATTGCATGGGCACATCAGCTCGGTGTTTTTTGACCACCTACAGGGGTGGGATAGGGAGGGGGGAGGGAGACACAAGAGGGAGGGTTTATATGTATACATATAGCTGATTCACTTTATTATACAGCAGAATCTAACACAACACTGTAAAGCAATTATACTCCAATAAAGATGTTTAAAAATTTTACATTAACTTTATATATTTTGTTCCATATCTCCAGATATTTCTATTCAATGTTAAAAAATACTATGACATTTAACAGATATAAAATTATTACTCCTTATAACCACAGTACATATTGAAGCTTTATTAAAAACACTTTGCCCCTTTATGCACAGGAATTAGTAGAAGAATATGCCACTCCAAAATATGCTGCTTTGATATATTATTTTGAGCTGTAGGCACTTGAAAACTAGCAAATGGACTCCCATTATCTGCTTAAAGGCAGATCTTTCTTTCTTTGGAATTGAATTGTCCAAAATCCCTTCCCTGGAAATTTCATCAACCAGGAAAGACTGACTCTCATCACAGGAGAGGAAACTACAAGTTGATGCCACACGCAGACAAACTTTGTCACGAACTGTCATACCTTCCATCTATTCTGCTGAGGGCCCATTCATCTTTCCTGAAAATCATTGACTTTTCCCCAAGAGACCTACATTTCTCCCTTCCTTTTCCTGATCAATATGATATTTAATCCTGAATTCTAAGACATGTTAGGGAGTTAGTCACATGTTAATAAACTTCTGTTCGTTTTTCTCTTGTAAATCTGTCTTTTATGATAGGGGATCTCAAACAAGAATTCAGAAGCCTTTTCTGGGAGAGGTTTTCCCTTAGTTTAAATTATGTATATTTGATAATCATCAGAAGCTATATTATTCTCTTCTAATCTAATCCACAAATCCTTCCAGTGCAATCAATAGAAGAGTAAGCATTTTCAACTCAATTACCTCCACTTTTCATTTCTCCTATTCCTTTTCATTTGACTATATGGTAATCAAAATACTGAATGTGCCTTAACAGTTAAGATCCGATAGTATGAATTGACTTTAGGAATCTATCCAACATTACACCTATATCTTTTATGTAAATGTAAAAGTAGGGCTGGTCACATGAGCGAACAAAATAGGTGACCTGCTTCACCTGTGAGTCAGCTAGTTTGTGGTAAAGTCATCCAGCTGTTTCAAAACATCTCTGAATATTTATTATGATCTACTTATTTGCACCATTAGAAAATCAGTCTTGTACACTTTAAGGCATTTCAGAAAATGCAGGTCGCAATTGATAAAGGGACACATAACACCTTACTTATTATGTGCTAACAACTAGATCTGAAAGAGAATGCGAAGAGTAGAAACTAATACAGGAGTATCTGGAAATACATTAATGCTTGTTTTCCTCCCACATAAAATCCCATCAATTGTTCCTGCATCAGTTTTGGAATCAAATCATATTTTTGGCAAGTCATAAAACACCCTCCTCTTTCTTGCCTTAGCTTGTTATCTGTGTTTCAAGTAGTAATTTACATGTAGTTGCCCTAACTCCCTTGAGTTTGCAAACAGAACCATTCTCTAACAATGTTCTTAGCTTATTCATTCATTCTTCATCTGTCTAATGCCAAATAATTCTTCATAAGTCAGCTCTCAAGTTACCTTCCCTGCCCCAGAGCACATACATCCCATCTGGGGATTCAGAGTTCCAACAGGACTTTGAGTTTTCCTCTATCATAGTGTTTATGTGATTGCTTTCTCTTTTCTGTCAGTTTTCCAGGCCACCGGACCATGCAATCTTGTAGAGAAAAAACCGTAATATTTTGGTGCTCAGAAAAATGTCTATAAAAATTGGTAAAAGTGCAAAAGATGAGATAGGAACAACAGCCGTTGTTTATTGTGGGTTGGCAAAAACGATGTGGAGAGAGATCAGGGTCTATAAAGGACAAAGTCTTCTTAATACTTAACTCTAATTTTAGCTTTTCCCTGTGTTTGCACTGGCCATATAGGATGTCCAGCAATTCTGTGACTTATTCTGATCTCTAACTCAACAAAGACTGATATAAAGGTTGGAGTACAGATATGTTTTTAAGTTTTAGAAATCTGATACCTAGACATAATGGTTAGAGTTTTCAAATTTTTTTCTTTAAAAAATGTCTTAGACTGTAATAAACATATTGTCATTTGGGGGAATACTCGTGCTGATCCTGGGATCCTTCTGAGGAGTAAAATAGTTTGTCATGCAGCTTTATATTTTCTAAATGTAGCCTCCAAATAGAATTTTAAAAGACATAAAAGTCCAAGGAGATTCTTTGGGTTGGCTGATTACATTTCGGTCCAAACACCTTCTTCATTAAGACTGACCGCAATGCTGTGAATTAAGTATCTCTGTGAAATGCTTTGTAATGGAGACCTCCATTTGAATAAGACAGTGTATTTTACAATAAAAATATATTTGTTTTCAGAATTTGAAATGCATAGACAGCCAAAGGTAGAAACAAACCATTCCTTATTCAAAATAAAAATCAGAAGACAACTGCTTTGCCAATCTCACGTTATTTAACTTATAGAAAAAACAGAATATTTTATTTCAATAGGAAAATTACAATCTAAGTATATGGTATATTTAACAACTAATTACATTGGTTATTAATAAGCATAAACAAATATTTATATGAGGTCCCCATAAATGTCATTAGTTTCAAAAGAGTCCTGTTATTCTTTTTTCTGGCCACACCACGTGGCTTGTGGGATCTTAGTTCCCCAACCAGGGATCAAATCCGGGCGCTTGGCAGTGAAAGCATGGAGCCCTAACCACTGGATCACTGGGAATTCCCTAAAAATCTCTGATATTCTTTTCACTTTAATGGTACATTGCTGGAGAAATGCACATTCCCTCCAAAGGACGAAGTATATTTTTGGAAGGGCAAATATTTACGTCCTAATATTCAATGTTTTATTTATTATGGTAGAAAAAGCACAGATTTTGCAGTCATGCAGACATTAGTTCAAATTCTGGCTCCATCTTCATTTATTTTGAAACTTAGGCAAACCTGTTTTCTGAACCAATTTCCAAAAATTAAAAAAATTATATATGTAGTAGTATCTTTCTTATAATGGCATTTTTAGGACTAGTACAGGGCCTACAATACAGCAAAACCATGTAAATGATATGGCATCAGCACCAATATAAGAAGCATCGTTTTTGTTTTTATTGCACATTGCAAATAGGGGGATGCTCAAGGCTTTTCCCATCATTTAATATCTGAGCAAGTGAACCTTGGAATGCAGTTTTAGGGTCCTAGAGATGCTATTAAAACTCTAGAGGGAGAGTATTTTAATTATTTTATTTTGTAAAGATTTTTTAAACATTAATATTTAAGTATAGCATCCACTTGGATATTTGCGTCTTTGGATTACTTCCTTCCATGTAGCTGAAATGCTGCTAAGCTAAGCAGCTTGGTTCTAGGGAGTATCTCCATCTTTCCAGCATACAATTATTAGTCTGAGGTAGACTGCCTTGACCACTTGTGTTCTCAGATTTTAGTCATCATTGGCCAAAACTATGAACAAAATAATTAGAAATCAAGAAAGCATTTTGGAGTATTGTCAGGCTAGGTCTCTGTCCAGAAGAACAAAGATCTCTTGTGACTCATGTGTGGTTAACAATGCTTACTTGGGTTATGGGTTCTACAAGGGGGTCTGAGGCCAAATCTCCATAGTACTAGGAAGTCTGCATAAGCTTAATCTTCTTTATAAGGATTCTAGGATGTGGGTTTTTGGAACGTACTTAAACCATCTTTCAATATTGTCATGATAAAAAATTTAATATCATTGTCATTGTTAATAGCACCAAATGAAAGACCCAGAGACAATGGGGAAACGTGTGACTAGGAGAGGTGATGGGTCAGATCATGGAGCTCTGACGGGAAGGACACCATCAGGTAAATGTACTGTAAATAGGTTGTAGACATTGGATACCTGACCTAGAGTGGGGCTGGAGGAGGGACAGGGGACTGATGTGCTTGATTCTACCTTCCTCATGTGGCTTCTATATAGGGAGATCACTCTCTGACCTAGTCACATTAAAATCCAAGTTCTATAGGTTTCTATATACCAAATTACATCAAAATTAAAATAAAACAAATATTTTGTTAATTGAATAAAGAAAAGATAGATAATATGCTACCTTTTTCTTCCAATTTTAATATTTAATTAATGTAGGTAAAAATAATATATAACCTTTTGCAATCTGTTACCATTTATAGATTACCTAGAAAATGATATGATTTATCACTTCATTAATGCAGTCATTCTCTCTACCATTTTTCTATATCTAGTGTACATGCTTTTTAAAAGTCACTTAAGAATATTAGTAAAGAACACAAAAATTTTACATTATGTCTACAAAAAACAACCCCTTTCCTCTAAAGAAAACACTCATAACGGGCTGACATACATTATATTTTAAAGCTTTGATTTTAAATGTACACTCAGCTTGGATAGAATGATATTAGGGATGAAAAATAGTGCTTCTGTAACAGAGATAGAGTAAATTTCTCATTATAAAGGAAAAAAAGTATTTTATACAGTAAATCTGACTATATTACATTAAATATAAGGTACTTTGAAAAACTCTGATCTTACAATTCACTGTAATGCTACAGTGGTTTTATAAGTTCTTTTTCTTTTCATTTATTTTTTTTTGTAATTCATGATCTTTGAAATAAACTGCAAGTAGCTTTCTCTGAACACCGATTTTGTTCCCGTATGTAATAAATGTATTTGCTTCTGGGTATATTTTACATTTAAAAATAAAAGTCATTGATATATCAGTAGAGCATTTACTTCTTTATAACTCAGATCCATTCAGTTCATCTCTTTAAGCTGAGGAATATTTGTCTTCCACTGGAGAGGGCAAAGCCTTCCAGGTAGTTAGGCTGCATGACCATTTCTAAGAGCAGATCACATTAAGGACTTTTGGGGATAGCAATCGATTAAGCTATCGATTAAGCAATCGAAAGCAAATCGATTAAGGACTTTTGGGGATAGCACTAGCCAGAAACAATTTCGGTCATACAATTCTAAGGCCTGATGAAGTACACGGTGATTTTATTAATTAAAATATAATAAAGTTAGAGACATGTTTAAATATTAATTGAAATTCATGAGGTTAATTAAAATACTCTGCAGACATCTCTAGACTAATAAAAATCATAGGAAATTCATTATTAGATAGGTTTAAATTGACCCACTGAGGAAGCTGACTGATGGAAATAATAGAAAAACAAAATCAGTTTACCAATATGCTTATTTAACATGCATTGAATTTACATGGTTAGTATCGCTCTCCTTTTAATAACAAATATAACACATTCAGTAACATTACATATTTAGAAATGTACTTTATTTTGTTCTCTTGGATTATTAGAAAACCAAATAAAACTTCTTTTCAAAGTACCTCTGGGCTTAATTTTTAAGATTCCCTGATGGAGAATTACATTCATGTATATGTTAGTGCCAAATATTACACTGTCAGAGTTAAATCATGAAATACTTTACAATGCCATTTCTAAATCCTGACAAGGTAACATGAAGCCTCAACTTTCCCAAGTACTAGTTAAATGATATGGAGCAAGTTACATGTTCAAGCTGAAGTATTTTTATAGGTCTATTTATTATAGATAATGGATAATAAATGTTAATCATTTAGTATGGTGCTTGGCATATAATAAACACTCCATAACTTTAAGCTTTCATAATGATCACCACCTTTGTAAATATTACAATCTGTAGTTATTGCCCTCAATGCAGTTGCGCTTGGTGAAGTACTTTCAAAGTGTTAAAAGGAGATTGTCTTTGCGTATAATGATGCTTATATTATGCTATTAAAAAATAGGAATGACATTTTGGGAGTGGTTCTTGAGGACACAGCAACAGATCAGTAAAAAATTAATTATAAAAATAAAAAAGGAAGAAAGTCACAACATTTTTGCAACATAATCCCCTTAAGGAAAATTTATTAGTATGAAGTTCTTGATTTGATTAGTTTTGACTGACAACTGTTCAGTATACATACTAAACAAAGTATATCTAAAGTGGCCCAGTTTAAATTTATATTGGAGGAAATCTTCTAAAGAAAAAATTTTAGATATAGACTAGTACTATGTTATGTGAAATTTTCAGGCATATAAATTTAATATTTCATTCCTGTAAATAATTTATATATTGTTATGCAAAGATTAAATATATTACCTTTTCTCCCATATTTCAATATTGTAGCTGAAATTTCTTTTTAGATATTAAAATTTCATGCCAACTTTGTATGACCTACAATAATTTTACTGAACCACTCTTTATATTTTGGTATCTAAGCTTGACTTATTTATAGAATGTTTAGATGCCTTACATTAATAATAATATTGCCAACCTTAATTTTGAGTTTAGAATTTATCTGTGTAATTTTTAAGGTATTTTCACATGTATGGATAATTTTTGTTGTGGTGGTTTTCCTATATCATTTTTTCTGTCGATCTATACTCTATGGTAAGGGAACAGCTTTCTTTATATCCATGTAGATTTCTTCATCTTTTCTATAGAATAAAATTTTTTCCTTTTAAAACTTATGACAAATTAATGATCTATTGAGAGTAGATCTTAAATGTTCTCACCATAAACACACAAAAATTAATTATGTGAGGTAACAGATGTGTTAACTAACCTTATTGTGGTACTCATTTTGCAATATATATATATGTCTCAAATTATCACACTGTCACCTTAAATTTACACAATGTTATATATCAATTAGATTTCAATGAAGCTGGAAAAAAATAAAATAAACCTGTTATTAACATGTTAAAAAAAGAGTTGACAGGATGAGAGTTTAAACAAAAATCCATAATCTATAAAATAATCAAATACAGCTTAAAAAAATTACAAAAATGAAGAACTCAAGAGATCCTTTTTAAAGTAGATCAGACACAGAAGATAAGAAGATATTTAAACAGGAAGAAATATTTTTTGAAAATATGCAATTAGAAAATATCCAGAGTGAAGCATATGGAAGAAAAAGAGATATCGAAGAATAGAAGAGATACATGAGATCCAGAAGAAAAGCCTCAGAATGCAAGTAATTCTAGTGGTAGAAAAAAGTGTAAAACAGTGCAGGGGCAGTAACACAAGACATGCAAGCTAGAGACACTGCAAAATTAATGAGAGGGGGGAAAAAAACTATCAGAATTACTGAAAAGAAAATCACACATGGGAGTATCATTTTAAAAAATACCTGAAAACCAAAGACAAAAAGCTTAAAAACACCGTATGTCTAAAATTATCTTCTAATATACAATATTATAATATACATATTATCTTCTAATATGCAATATTAAGAGAGCTGTTTGTTAACAGGAATGATGGAACATTAAATACAACGATTAAAAACTTTCAAGATGTTGAAAGAAACTTATCCATGTAAAACTCTAAATTTGTAGAAAATATCCTTCAAAAATGAAGTCGAAGTGAAGACAACTTTAGACAAATGAAACTTGAGAGTTTATCATCATTAGAACAAAATTTTTTAAATATACTAAAAATAATCATCAGAGGAAGGAAAATTATTCCAGAAGGAAGCATGATACCTCAGGAAGAGATATCATGTCATATTAAAATACATAAGAACAATAACACAAACCTCAGGTATAGTTAGGGGCAGGAGTTAAATATTTTAAGGTGTATATATTGTCTCAGAAGAGGTAAAGGTATAAATATTGTAAGAAGTAAGACAGCGTCTGTGAAATGAAAGAGTGAATCCAATCATAAAATAAAATTGCATTCTTTAATTACATAGCCTCAAATCATATAAAGCTAAAATTGACAGAACTGAGAGACAAATTTAAAATCATAATTAAAGATTTTAGCCTAGCTTTCTAAGTAAATAATAGAAAAAGAGACAAAAATTTAGTGAGTATGCAATACTTGAAAAGCACAGCTAACAGTTGATTTAGCGTCCTATACCTACAATTGCATGTGGTAGACATAATAATAGCCCCCATGATATCCATGCCTAAATCCCCAGAATCTGTGAATGTGTTACCTTATATGGAAAAAAAGGACTTTGCTGATGTGATTAAATTAAGGACTTTGAGAGATTATCCTGAATTATCCAGCTGAACCCAATGTAATCACATGGATCTTTAGAAGAAAAAGAAAGGAGGACCAGAGTCAGGAAAAGGCAAAGTGATGACAGAAGCAAAAGGAGAGATTGGAAGAGTCTACACTGTTAAACTTTGAAGCTAGAGGATGGGCCCTGGACACACGTAATGCAGGCAAACTCCAGAAACTAGGAAAGACAGGGAAACAGATTCTCTCCTACAGTGTCTGGAAGAAAGTGTATTCCCATTGACACATTGTGGATTTCTAATCTCCAGGATTATAAGATAATACATTTGTGTTGTTTCAAGCCACCAAGTTTGGGGTAATATGTTACAGTGGTAATAGGAAATAAATACACTATGGAATACATAAATTTTTGCCAAGTACTCATAACCTATTTTGCAGAACTGATTATAACACTGACTATAAATTCAATCTCAACAAAAGTAAATAAATTTAAATATTTTAAGTTTTTCAGAGTGTGCTCTCTGATCAGAGTGAAAATAAGCTAAATTAAGCTAAACCACTAAAATAAATAATAACTACAATATACTAAAATATTTGAAATTTAGGAAACATAACGATAAAATTAATGTGTCAAAGAAGATATGAAAATAAAGATTAGAAAATATTTTGAACTAATAATAAAAACATATGATATATCAAAGCTGTTGAGAAACAGGTAAGCCATGCAAAGGGGCAAATTAATAGACAAATTCTCTAATTCAAAATGAAAAGACTAATAGTCAGTAATATAGTGTTCATCACAAGAAGCTAGGAAAAATAACCTCAGAGAGTTAAACAAAAAAGTAGCAATAATCAATGTATAATGATGAGTTTGAAAAGTTTGTTTTCAAACTTACTTCAAAGACAAGTGTTAGAAGTTGGTTGAGTGTCCTATAAAAAAAAATAAATGTTCAAGAGAAGAAATGAAAGACTAAATTTAGTTTTTTGAAAAGACTAATAAAATTGATAAGTACGTAATGAGATATGAGACAACATACAGCATACAATATCAGGAAAGTACAAGGGGTCATCAATTCCAATCCTAGAGACATTATAAAAGATAATAATTCTAAATCAGTAGCATAAAGAAGAAAAATATTATTTGGTGGGGCTAATGGTGGACTCCAAAAGGGCTCATGCCAAGGAGTACTTCCCAGAGCTTCTGCTGCCAGTGTCCTTGTCCATACGGTGAGCCACAGAAAATCCCTGCCTCTGCAGGAGACGCTCCAACACTAGCAGTTCCTGGCACAAAGCTCCCAAATCCTTGGAATTTCTTGAGTGATAAGAGTGGCTTATGCTTACCCTTGTGAATCTGCCCACAAGAAAGATGGCTGCAGGCTCACAGAGTATCAAGGCAGCTCACCACAGAACCAGCAGCCATGTGGTTGACAGGGTCTTGGTGCTCAGACCGGGTGTCAGGCCTGTGCCTCTGAGGTGGGAGAGCCGAGTTCAGGACATTGGTCCACCAGAGACCTCCCAGTTCCACTCAATATCAAATGGCGAAAGCTCTCCCAGAGATCCCCATCTCAACACTAAGACCCAGCTCCACTCAACGATGAGCAGGCTACAGTGCTGGACACCCTATGCCAAATAACTAGCAAGACAGGAAAACAACACCACCCATTAGCAGAGAGACTGCCTAAAATAAAAATGAGGTCACAGACACCCCAAAACACACCACCAGATGCAGTCACGCCCACCAGAAAGACAAGATCCAGCATCATCTACCAGAACACAGGGTACCAGTCCCCTCTACCAGGAAGCCTACACAACTGACTGAACCAATCTTACCCACTGGGGGTAGACACCAAAAACAATGGGACTTACAAACCTGCAACCTGTGAAAAGGAGACACCAAACACGGTAAATTAAGCAAAATGAGAAGACAGAGAAACACACAGCAGATGAAGGAGCAAGATAAAAACCCACCAGACCAAACAAATGAAGAAGAAATAGGCAGTCTCCCTGAAAAAGAATTCACAGTAATGATAGTAAAGATGATCCAAAATCTTGGAAACAGAATGGAGAAAATACAAGAAACATTTAACAGGGACCTAGAAGGACTAAAGAGCAAACAAACAATGATGACCAACACACTAAATGAAATTAAAAATTCTCTAGAAGGAATCAACAGCAGAATAACTGAGGCAGAAGCACGGATAAGTGACCTGGAATATAAAATAGTGGAAATAACTACCACAGAGAAGAATAAAGAAAAAAAGAATGAAAGGAATTGAGGACAGTCTGAGAGACATCTGGGGCAACATTAAATGCATCAACATTCGAATTATAGGAGTCCCAGAAGAAGAGAAAGAGAAAGGGACTGAGAAAATGTTTCAAGAGATTATGGTTGAAAACTTCCCTAATATGGGAAAGGAAATAGTTAATCAAGTCCAGGAAGCACAGAGAGTCCTATACAGGATAAATCCAAGGAGAAATATGCCAAGACACATATTAATCAAACTGTCAAAAATTAAATACAAAGAAAAAATATTAAAAGCAGCAAGGGAAAAACAACAAATAACATAGAAGGGAATCCCCATAAGGTTAAAAGCTGAACTTTCAGTAGAAACTCTGCAAGCCAGAAGGGAGTGGCAGGACATGTGTAAAGTGATGAAAGGGAAAAACCTACAAACCAAGATTACACTACCCAGCAAGGATCTCATTCAGATTCAACAGAGAACTTAAAAGCTTTACAGACAAGCAAAAGCTAAGAGAATTCAGCACCACCAAACCAGCTTTACAACAAATGTGAAAAGAACTTCTCTAGGCAAGAAACACAAGAAAAGCAAAAGACCTCCTCCCCCCCCAAAAAAAAACGAAAACAAGTAAAATGGAAATAGGAACATACATATCGATAACTACCTTAAATGTAAATGGATTAAATGCTCCAGCCATAAGACATAGACTGGCTAAATGGATATAAAAACAAGACCCATACATATGCTGTCTACAAGAGACCTACTTCAGACCTAGGGACACATACAGACTGAAAGTGAGGGGATGGAAAACATATATTCCATGGATATGGAAATCAGAAGAAAGTTGGAGTAGCAATTCTCATAACAGACAAAATAGACTTTAAAATAAAGACTATTACAAGAGAAAAAGAAGGCCACTACATAATGATCAAGGGATCAATGCAAGAAGAAGATATAACGATTGTAGATATTTATGCACCTAACACAGGAGCACCTCAATACATAAGGCAAATGCTAACAGCCATAAAAGGAGAAATCGACAGTAACACAATCATAGTAGGGGACTTTAAGACCCCACTATCATCAATGGACAGATCATCCAAAATGAAACTAAATAAGGACACACAAGCTTTAAATGATACATTAAACAAGATGGACTTAATTGATATTTATAGGACATTCCATCCAAAAACAACAGAATAAACTTTCTTCTCAAGTGCTCATGGAACATTCTCCAGGATAGAACGTATCTTGGATCACAAATCAAGCCTTGGTAAATTTAAGAAAATTGAAATTGTATCAAGTATCTTTTCTGACCACAATGTTATGAGACTAGATATCAGTTAAAGGGAACAGTCTGTAAAAAATACAGAGATGAAGGCTAAACAATAAACTACTAAAGAACCAAGAGATCACTGAAGAAATCAAAGAGGAAATCAAAATATATCTAGAAACAAATGACAATGAAAACACGATGACACAAAACCTATGGGATGCAGCAAAGGCAGTTCTAAGATGGAAGTTTATAGTGATACAAACCTACCTCAAGAAACAAGAAATATCTCAAATAAACAACCTAACCTTACACCTAAAGCAAATAGAGAAAGAAGAACAAAGAAAACCCAAAGTTAGCGGAAGGAAAGAAATCACAATGATCAGATCAGAAATAAATCCAAAAGAAATGAAGGAAACAATAGCAAAGATCAATAAAACTAAAAGCTGGTTCTTTGAGAAGATAAACAAAATTGATAAACAATTAGCCAGACTCAGCAAGAAAAAAAGGAAGAAGCCTCAAATCAATAGAATTAGAAATGAAAAGGGAGAAGTAACAGACACTGCAGAATTGCAAAGGATCATGAGAGATTACTATAAGCAACTATATGCCAAAAAAATGGACAGCCTGGAAGAAATGGATAAATTCTTAGAAAAGCACAACCTTCCGAGACTGAACCAGAAAGAAACAGAAATATAAACAGAACACTCACAAGCACTGATATTGAAACTGTGATTAAAAATCTTCTAACAAACAAAAACCAAGGACCAGATGGCTTCACAGGTGAATTCTATCAAACATTTAGAGACGAGTTAACACCTATCCTTCTCAAACCTTTCCACAATATAGCAGAGGGAGGAACACTTCCAAACTCATTCTATGAGGCCACCATCACCCTGCTACCAAAACCAGACAAAGATGTCACAAAGAGAAAACTACAGGCCAATATCACTGATGAACATAGATGCAAAAATCCTGAAAAAATACTAGCAAACAGAATCCAGCAGCAAATTAAATGGACCATACACTTTTAATGTAATGGATCATACACCATATGATCAAGTGGGGTTTATCCCAGGAATGCAAGGATTCTTCAATATATGCAAATTAATCAATGTGATAAGCCATATTAACAACTTGAAGGAGAAAAACCATATGATCACCTCAATACATGCAGAAAAGCTTTTGACAAAATTCAACATACATTTATGATAAAAGCACTTCAGAAAGTAGGCATAGAGGGAACTTACCTCAACATAAAAAGGCCATATATGACAAACCCACAGCTGACATCATTCTCAATGGTGAGAAACTAAAACTATTTCCTCTAAGTTCAGGGACAAGATAAGGTTGTCTACTCTCACCATTATTATTCAACATAGTTTTGGAAGTTTTAGCCACAGCAATCAGAGAAAATAAATAAAAGGAATCCCAATCTGAAGAGCAGAACTAAAACTGTCACAGTTTGCAGATGACATGATACTATACATAGAGTATACTAAAGATGCTACCAGAAAACTACTAGAGCTAATCAATGAATTGGGTAAAGTAGCAGGAAACAAAATTAATGCACAGAAATCACTTGCAATCCTATACACTAATGATGAAAAATATGAAGGAGAAATTAAGGAAACACTCCCATTTACCACTGCAAGAAAAAGAACAACGTACCTAGGAATAAACCTACCTAAGGAGACAAAAGACCTGTATGCAGAAAACTGACACTGATGAAAGAAATTAAAGATGATACCAACAGATGGAGAGATATATCATGTCCTTGGATTGGAAGAATCAACATTGTGAAAATGACTATACTACCTAAAGCAATCTATGGATTCAACGCAACCCCTAATAAACTACCAATGGCAATTTTCACAGAAGTAAAACAAGAAATTTTACAATTTGTATGGAAACATAAAAGACACCGAATAGCTAAGGCAATCTTGAGAAAGAAAAACAGAGCTGGAGGAATCATGCTTCCTGACTTCAGACTATACTACAAAGCTACAGTCATCAAAACAGTATGGTAATGGTACAAAAATAGAAATATAGATCAATGGATCAGGATAGAAAGTCCAGAGATAAACCCATGCACATATGGTCATCTTATCTTTGATAAAGGAGGCAAGAATATACAATGGAGAAAAGACAGCCTCTTCAATAAGTGGTGCTGGGAAAACTAGACAGCTACATATAAAAGAATGAAATTAAAACACTCCCTAATACCATACACAAAAATAAACTCAAAATGGATTAAAGACCTAAATGTAAGGCCAGACACTATAAAACTCTTAGAGGAAAACATAGGCAGAACACTCTATGACATAAATCAGAGCAAGATCCATTTTGACCCACTCCTAGAGAAATTGAAATTAAAAAAGAAAAACAAATGGGACTTAATGAAAGTTAAATGCTGTTGCACAGCAAAGGAAACCTTAAACAAGAAGAAAAGACAACCCCCACAATGGGAGAAAATATTTACAAATGAAGAAAGTGAAAAAGGATTAATCTCTAAAATATACAAGCAGCTCATGCTGCTCAATAAAAAAAAAATTAAAAAAAAAAACAGTGCAAAAATGAGCAGAAGATCTAAACAGACATTTCTACAAAGAAGATATACAGATTGCCAACAAATACATGAAAGGATACTCAACATCAGTAATCATTAGAGAAATGCAAAATAAAACTATAACGAGGTATCACCTCAGACCAGTCAGAATGGCCATCATCAAAAAATCTACTAACAATAAATGCTGGAGAGGGTGTGGAGAAAAGGGAAGCCTCTTGCACTGTTTGGGGAATGTAAATTGATATAGCCACTATGGAGAACAGTATGAAGGTTCCTTCAAAAACTAAAAATAGAATTACCATATGAGCCAGCAATCCCACTACTGGGCATATACCCTGTGAAAACCATAATTCAAAAAGAATCACGTACCACAATGTTCATTTCAGCTCTTTTTACAATAGCCAGGCTGTGGAACCAACCTAATTGTCCATTGGCAGATGAATGGATATAGAAGATGTGGCACATATATACAATGGAATATTACTCAGCCATAAAAAGAAATGAAATTGAGTTATTTGTAGTGAGTTGGATGGACCTACAGTCTGTCATGCAGAGTGAAGTATGTCAGAAAGAGAAAAACAAATACTGTATGCTAACACATATCTATGGAATAAAAAAAAAAAAACTGGTTCTGAAGAACCTAGAGGCAAGACAGGAATAAAGATGCAGATGCAGAGAATGGACTTGAGGACACGGGGAGGGGGAAGGGTAAGCTGGGATGAAGTGAGAGTGTAGCATGGACATATATATACTACCAAATGTAAAACAGATAGCTAGTGGGAAGGAGCCACATAGCACAGGGAGATTAGCTCAGTGCTTTGTTACTACCTAAAGGGGTGGGATAGGGAGGGTGGGAGGGAAATTCAAGAGTGAGGAGATATGGGGATATATGTATATGTATAGCTGATTCACTTTGTTATACAGCAGAAACTAACACACCACGGTAAAGCAATTATACTCCAATAGAGATGTTAAAAAAAAAAAGAAAAATATGATTATGTTAATGGTCATGAAAAATCATTTGATGAAATTCAACACACGTTTATTATAAAAGTCCACAACATAGTATGAAGATAATGGCTCTTTCTTGATCTGATAACGGGTGTCTATAACACTTCTCTACAAAATATAATGTTTACTTTTGAATTATTAAAAATATTTTCCCTGTTATTAGAAAGGATACTAAAATGTCCTATATCACCAATTTTGTTGGTTACTGCATATCCCAGACTGTACAATAAAGTATTAAAAGGTATAAGTATTTAAAGTTAGAGATAAAACTGCCATTATTTGCATACAAAACGATTGTGTAGAATGAAATTCATAAAGAATGTATAGACAACTTTCATAAATAATAAGGCAAGTAATGAGGTCAGTAGATACACAATATATAAAAGTGAAATATATTCCTATGCATTCCACATATTAGACTGTTTTATAACAACAAAAACTGTCAACAAAACAAATGAAATTATATGACTGCTAAATAGAAATCCTTAGAAACATTATTGAGAAAAATTTAAAGAGGTCTAAATAAAAGACTGAATACACTTTATTCATGAACTAGGAGACTAAATAATATAAAGATGCCAATATGTCAATGTTTATTTAGAGAATAAATTGGATTACTGTCAATATCATAACCCTATTTGTAGAAGTTGATAAATTTATTTAAAAATGCATATGGAAGGTAAAGAAGCCAAAATCGCATGGAATATCTTGCATAAGAAAAACATACACTATCAGATACTAAGGTTTACTATCAAATTGTTTTTGGACAATATGTCATTGGCATGAGAAGAAGTAGATAGAAAAGGGAACAGGATAAAGACTCCATAAAGAGATCGCTACTTCTATGACCACCTGATTCTTAAGAAAATTGCTACTGCAAATTAGAATGAAGTGGATGACCATTTAAATATATGGTAATGCAAAAACTCAATATCCAAGTAGAAAAAAGTAGTTATTCACAAACCATACATAAAAATCAATTCCAGATAGACTGTAAATTTGAGTGTGAATGGTAAAGCAAGAAAGCTCATAGAAGATAACAAGCAGAATATCTTTATGACCTTAGAGTAGGCAAAACATGTTTTAATAGGTATCAAAACTTACTAACCATAAAAGTAAAATATTGATACATTAGACTGCAATTAAAATTTTGTGTTCAATAAAATTAAGAGAATGAAATGAAAACTATATGTGATATGTATACTGACATATATAAGGCACTTACCCATAATACATAAAGAATATTACGACTTAATAAGAAAAAGACAATCCAATTTATAAAAGATGCATACAGTGGGGTAGATATGACTTAAATAGGAATTTTACTAAAGAAGTCATGGTTAATTAATATATAAAAAGGTGTCAGCATAATTAATTAGCATTAATAATAAACACATTAAACCCATGATATGATAGATGTATATACCAACAGAACGGCAGAATGGTCAAAATGAAAAAACAGACTATGTCAAGTACTAGATTTTACAAGTCATTAATTTCTGTTCTTTTTTAAAAATCATATTGCTTTTTCCTGGTTCTCAAGGTTTATCTTATTTTTTGTCTCTAATGACTCATGTTGCAAATGTAGCTCAATAATTATTTTTTTCTTTCCAAATATTAACATTTAAGACTATACTTCTCAAAGTTCTAATTTAACTAAATTTCCAATAATTTGATATGTATTTTTATTTACTTTTAGTTTATTTTAAAATTTCTACTATGATTTTTTTCTTTTCACTATTTTACTTATGAGTTATTTACATGTTTACTGTTTAAAGTTTCAAATTTATAGGGATTTTTCTTGGTATGTTTTATTTTTTCCAATTTACTTATACTCAGAAAATATGGACTGTATAATACAGACCCTATGATATAAATTTTTATAAATGTTACATGTGTACTTGAGGAGAACCTGAATTCTATCATTGTTGATGCAATGTTCTATATAAGACACCTATACCAAGCTTGCTAATTTCCCTGTTCAAATCTATATCCTTCCTGATGTTTTCTTTAACAGGTAATAATTGCAGAAGTTATGTCTAACTTCTCCCATAGTTGATTTCTCTGCTTTGCTTTATAAATATGATAATTTTGATTTACAAAATTTCAGATTTTTTGTTGTATATCTATTTAGAATCATTATAATTTCTTGAAGAAATTGAACTTTTAAACATTATATATTTATCCTTTGTATTTCTTTTACACCTTAAAATCTCTTACATTATATCCTATATATATGAATATATAAGTGAAAATATTCATATCTACATATATTTTCATTAACTAATTTAGTCACTTGTACTGTGCTTTAGGTTCACCTTGTTTTCTCTATGCTTTCTTGTCATTACTACCACCTAGTAGTGACTATTAAGATAACATCACTTATAAGACATATCCTAATTTCAGCTGATAAAATGTGACAAATGTGGTAGTCCAATTATCTGTGGTTTTAAGCAGTCTTTGTGTGTGTGTGTGTGTGTGTTTTAATACACTCACTGACTAATGATAATATTCTTTTTAAGTGAGTTTGTTTAGCAGTCTTGCAATCTGAACTTGTGAAATGTAGGGCTTTTACTGCTGGAACCCAGGGTAGTTGGGTTTAAGGGTGTGTCCCTCAAGAGAAATCTTGTACTGATTTTAAAAGTTTTGTACTGATTCTGATATGTACTTTTGCTTGAAAAGTCAGAAATACGGTGTAGGAAAGCACTGGCATTAGGTAAACCATGCACTTTCTAAATTCATATTTTGAATTAAGGTGAGCCTGTGTATAGTTTGGGAACATAATATTTACTCTAATAATTATTGTTGACTAAACTTTTGGCATTATGAAACAAATTCTAAGATATGTACACTGATGACATTTTTGAATCAAAATAATTAAAAAAAATTTTTTGAGGATAGTGGATTTACAATGTTGTGTTAGTTTCAGGTGTCAAAATATCTTCAATGAAGTAGAAGAGCATGTATGGCTTTATGACTACAGAATTACATGGACATAGTAAAATTTGTTAACTGACCAAAGAAGGTTTGTAACAACACTATTTTATGGAATTTTGTGGGTTTTTTCCCTCTGTTATCTGTAATAATTTCTATATTAATTCTAACTAAATTAAATATTCTGTCAAAGATGTTAAGATATACTCCATGTTTACTCTGTAGATCTGTCAGTTATTTTGAACATTAAAATGGTGAGGAACATACCATTTATGGTTATATCTTCTGTATATTTTTCCTTTGTAGAGAAAATGAATAATATGTGATTACAGTTAGTGTGAGCTACAAATCTCAGAATAATTAGTTTTAATGATTACCTTGCATTAAAATAGTCACAGTTTCCCTCTTTAAAAAAAAGAAAATTCCATTAAGATGTTTAAGTCCATTTTGAAAAAACTTACTTTATTGTATTTTTACATAAAAAAGTATTTATTTTAAGTGGAGAACTCTTCCAAGAGCTTCAGCAAATGTATATACCTCTGCAACCTTGAGCAAGTACAGATATAGAATGTGGTCATCAATCTCAAAGAGTTCACAGCTGGGCTTTTGCAGTAAATTCTTCCCAAGATCACTGGCCCCAGACAACCACAAATCAGCTTCTTTTACTATTGATTATTTTTTCCTATTCTACTGTTTGAAATTAATGGAATCATAGAATATATACTCTTTTGTGCTTGGCAGCTTTTGCTCAGCATGATGTTTCTGAGATTCATCCATTTTTTTGCTTGTATATCCATTTTGTTGCTGTTTTGCTGTTCAGCCCTATTCCTTTGTGTGTATTCATCTCTTGATAGCCATGTAAGTTGTTTCAAGTTTGGGGATATTACAAATAAAACTACTATGAAACTTCATGTTCAAGTACTTCTACGAACATACATTTTCACTTCTCTAGGTAAATAACAAGAGTTGAATTGCTAGGCCATGTCATAAGTATATGTTTAACCTTTTAAGAAACTGCCAAACTGTTTTTCCAGAGTGGTTTGTACCATTTTGTATTTCCAGCAGTATTGTGCTAAAGCCCCAGGTGTTCTGGTTATAATGCATCCTCTCCAACAATGAATGAAAAATTCACAATGCAGGCCATTCACCAAAGCTTTCAGTAACTGTAAGTTACCACTATTTTTATTATAATTGTCTTTAATACTAGTCAGATGGACATTGTAGCAAACTGTCTGGACAATTGGAGTTGGAGAGTCATGTTACTGCAAACAGTGAAGTTTTCTAAATGCATTGGGAATAACTAGATTTAAACAATGCTGATGGGATTGCTTTATTTAATAGTAAATATAAACAAGTGATAATGCTAGTTAACAAAATAATTTAGCATAATTCAGACCTTGTGTATAGTCAAAAACAGTAGTGACCCTCACAACAACTTTCCTTTTTTCATTTATTTATGTTAGTTGAGCAATCTTTGTTGACTCCTGGGGATACTGAGGACTGAGGAAGTCTTTTAGTCCTCTTTCCTTTTGTTGTTCTTCTTAGTTATAAAACATAAGGGTCAAATTATGGTTTATAAAAGCATCATTTAATCCAGGAACCTAGGAAAATAGCATCCATTTCCTTTTGTTCCATTCTGCAGTGCTGCCTAGAAGTTGAGGAGAAAGGTAAATCTTCTCACTTCTTTTTTCTTTTTCTTTGCTCTAGGTTATATAGTCTGTCCCCATGTAGCCAATGTATGCCTTTATCAAAGAATATGTAAACAATTTAACAGACTCTATATAATCTTTCAATCACAAATGATAGCTTCAAAACAATCTTTTATTGTTTAATTTATTAAGTTTAGAATGAGACTTTTGTATAGGGACCCCTTTTATATAAGGAACCATTACATAAATGAAAGCATTTTTAAGTTGTAAAATTCTTAACACATCCTTCTGGGTAATTTTGGATTTTAAACAGAGTAATTAAATTCAGCTTTTCTTAAAAGTTGTTTCCTCATTTGTTTTGTTAGTCCTGAGGTAAAATATGAAATTGTATCCCTTTATCTTTTAATTTAAAATTTATTGATTTCTGCACCTTTACATGAACATACTTAATAGTTTTTTTTTAATTAATTTTTATTGGAGTATATGCACAAGTTTTCAAGTTATGTTAGGAAGACCTTGTTTTTATTTGTTTGCTTGTTTGTTTTGTTGGATTGTTTTGATTTGGGCTTTTTTGGTTGATTATGCTTGTGTGTTAGTGGACCTAAGTGTCCAGCTGTATAAATGATAAATAAATATTAAACTGAGGAGGGACATAGGGACTTGATTACAAAGTGGCTGAAAACTCCTCAGCAACTTTGCTAAACTGGCATTTTTCAGTATGTACATATCTCAGAATTCTTCAGAGTTTATACTGAAATTAATAAGAGCGGGACGAAGAATCAATGCTGTATGTTTTGTTACGTACTTTGTTCCAACTAGCTGATTCTTAGTTTACATTGTCCTTCTTCATTTTGGGTTTCAAAAACATAATCTGATGCTCATTTTTGTGGCAACTTTTATAAGTACACTATACTTTATCAATACCTTTTTATTCATTTTTTTTTCTTACTCTGTAAACAAGTATGGTCATCTCTTTTTAAACATATCCAGACAAAATTTAGTTGGCCTCATTGTTTTATTAAAAATGAAAATCACAAGATGTTGTAACTGTTGATTGTTTTTTTTTACTTTATTTTAGATCTACATATATTTTTTCTTTTCTTAATGAATGGAAGATTCTTTAAATTCTATAGTACTTTATTCACACAGGTGATTTCGCTGTTGATTTTAGGTGGAGCATTATAAAATGCTGAGCTTTTATTAATCTCATTGGATTATTTTTGAATCTTGACT
This sequence comes from Stenella coeruleoalba, assembly GCF_951394435.1. Taxonomy (NCBI): domain Eukaryota; kingdom Metazoa; phylum Chordata; class Mammalia; order Artiodactyla; family Delphinidae; genus Stenella; species Stenella coeruleoalba. The sequence continues at coordinate 42,719,793 of NC_137155.1, forward strand.
GTTAAGAGACTTAAAAGTTTAATAGCCAGGGTATTACTAAATCAAATTTCACTTATTTCAGTGTTTACATTGAAGTAAATTTGAGAATTCCACAATTACTTGATGAATTAATTAATGTATTAACAAGCAAGTTTAAAGAAAGAAAATCTTGTTATTTAAAATTTTTGAAATATTTGTATTAACAATTAACTTTATACATAGTACAGGCTAGACTTTTTTTCTAAAAGCAAACACTGAAATACATCTACTGGGAAAGTGTTAATAACCAGTTGACTAAAAGGAAGAGGTCTTCTCAGAACAGGAGCTACAAATTGTTAGATATGTTTGAAAGTGATCCCCTTTTGGCCACAAGGTTTCATGCTGAAGGCTTTTTCTAAGTTTTTTGAGGATTTAAAACAGTGAGCAGTAACATGGTAAAATCTCAGGAGACAATGTCTTTGTGAATATCTATCTTCCCTGTGAAGAGAGCAAAAATGTACCTTACGTATAAAGTTTAAATAGTCAGACCTTGAGATGCCCACAAAAGGAACGAATTTTCACTAGTTTTATCCTCTCCATAAATCCAGACAAATTGGTAGACTCTTCTCAAAGCTAAAGTACCAGGAGTATGTTCATGAATTTGCTACAGCAAATGAATAACAATATAGAAGAATCATGGAATGTTAGGCTAGAAGGAACCTTACAGACCATCTAATTCCAAACCTTATTTTTAGGATAAGGAAGTAACACGAGGGAACCACCTATTAACAGGTATCAGGCAATCACCCAAGTCCCTAGTTTCCTAACTCATTTTTCTTTATTATTCTGTAGTATTATTGATTTTTAATACATGTTAATTAATAATTTCATACATGGACTCTTCCTCTTTTCTCCAGGAGGTGTACAAACTTCATCCCTCCTTGTGTATCTAATAGATATTATCTTAATTCTTGTCCAGACCCCCCACCAGAAGAATAAACTTTGCATAGAGAATCAATAACCTAAGTTTTGAACAATGCTAATCATTGACTCAATGAACAGTAGATCAGGTAAGGAAGAAAAAAAATTAAAATAGTAAAGAAGTAATACAGTTATATCATATTTGAACCTATGTAATTGCTCTCCTTACTTTCTAAATTTGTGTTAACTTTTCCTTACTCATTTAGAGATGATACATGTTAGACTTCATCCCTAAAAGAACTGACAGTTTCTTGTATTGTTTTTGTTTTAGTTTCAAAGTAATAGTGTAGAAGTCAAGTAGTTGGTTCGCAGAATTAATGTTCTATTTTACTCCTAGTTTGATCTTAATATTTATATTTCTACCATTTTTGATGTAATTCAAGTGAATAAAATCATCACCTGGCAGTCATTTGAGTGTGATTGAAATGTGAAATATGCAGACTAGGAAAAGGTTGAATTGGGAAATACATTTATCACATTTTCACTTCAGCATGACAATAAATCTCTCCATTAGGTGAAACCAGCCATGTAACTATCTGCTTCCTTTAAGTGGAAAGATATCATAAAATCTAATCTGTTTTGTGAAACAGTCTTGCATGAGACTAAAATAAGCAACAATCCCAAACTGACAAAATACCTAAGTATCACCCATTGAAGCTCAATCACAAAGAAAACATTGTAGACATTTTTTTTTTTATATATTTCTACATACATGGAATATTTCCACAGCAAATCTCCACCTCTTAGGGTTCAAATTTTTCCATTTCTCTTCACTGTGGTCATGCATGACTGGTATTCATATATTCTTAGCTGCTTACTTTGACAAGGGAGAAGCTAATGAATAAAAAAGGTTGACTAGCTCACTGAAGGTCACTTTAGCAGCAGTTAAGCTAGGAAGAGACCTGGACACCCTTCCTTGATTGAGATTCAATTTGTGCTACATATTTCTCCTGTAAAGGCTCAGATCATGCTCACATTTCAGCTTAAAGCACTGCAAGTTTGCTTTCAGTTTACTACATCCCTGTCCAGAGAAATCAGATGGAGAAGAGGAAGAACAGTCTCAGGGACCAGGTTGAAGACTCTTAACAGTTGACATACTGGCCAAATCATGAATCAGGTATCATAAATCAAGGTTTACCCCTATATTTTGTTCCAATAATTTTCCTGTAATACAATAAATATTTCTGTTAATATAAATGATAATCAGAATGCAGCTCACAAGTATTAGAACCAATATTGAAAGTCTGGTTTAGTTGATTTCAAAAGCTGTTTTTGAGCAATTTGACTCAGTCTCCCTTGAGGACTTCAGCAGACTGCATAAAATGTGCCTCAGAGTAGACCACATAAAGAGCCTCTTCATGTCAAGTTTGCACACTTGCTTGACGGCATCCTACCTCAACCACCTTCAGTTTTTTGCCTGAGGGTTTTGCCATTCTAGAGGAGCATGCTCAGACCAAGGAAGGTGAGACATGCTAGGGTGTTAAAATACCTGGGCTCAGCCTAACGGTGGTGGGTAAATACCACAGCTTTCTTCCTTTTCCAGAGGAGGCGGGCAATCAGTTGCAGTATTACAAACCCAAATACTGTATTTGGAGGCTCTTAATACAGCTGTTATTGCAATTAGTATATAGAATTCATTTCTGTGACACTTTTAGAACTTAAGCTGTAGGATTTCATTGAACAGGTGATTCTATAAGAAAGGTTCGCTGGTGAAATCTGCAATGTTGGAGGTGAGATTGCAAGCCATTTTAGGTAAGAGAAAAGAATAAGAAGAAAATTCACTGAGACTAGAATAATCTTTCTTTTTAGAAGAATCACCTAATTGGAGAAAAGAATCTACCTTAAGAAATAATGAGAGATAAGGTTGAACAGATAAGAAAGAGTCAGGGAACAAAACAAATTAAAGATTTTTGGATTTGATCTAATAAACCTTATGAAATGAATATAGGTTCTTGATTCAGGATACTCAGAAAATTATACTGTAAGATCAAACTAATATCTATTTTAGAGAGAAAGGAACCCATAATCAAATCACATCTAAAATATATTTTCAAGTATTTGCTGTGATATTTTTAGTAAATAAAAAGTAAATACCACAAATATAACAAAATTTGAAAATCTGCCTACATAGTGACTTATTGTTTGTAAATAATACCACTTTAAGAAATGAAAACTTCTATCTTAGTGTTACATGAAAAAGGTATAAGATAACCATGGAAATTGCACTTATTCATAAACAATGATATCCCACCACTTGCGGTAGGCAGAATTATCCTGTTGATAAATGGATGACTCTAAAGAAAGGTCTTGAGGTATTAAAAAGATGACCCTTAAAAGGAGAATGTAAGGTAGTCATTATCCTGTAGATATTGCCATCAGTGACCTAATTGATCAGATTCTGGAAATCATTAAAGAAAGATCACTTAAAGAAGAGGCAAAATCAAGGGGTTGTGCAGCTTTATCATTTAAAACAAATGTGATAGATATATGGATGTTTACAGGACAGTTTTTAAAATTTGACTGAGATATTAGAAAATTTGCAGTAATTCTATCATTTGTAACTACAATTTTATTTTGTCAGGTTTTTTTCCTTTCATTGATTGAATTATTCCTGAAACTATACGAACAGTTCATTTAGAAACTATTTTAATATGAGATGTTAAAGTGAACAGTGCTTCTATTAAAACTAAAATGTATCTGCCTTTGCTTGCTATATAATAGCTAATATTTTCTATTTTAAGTGAAACTTTTAAATATAGGGAAAAGAATTACAATGGGATTATAAAGATGTTTTTAATCAACAAATAAGCATAGTCCTAAATATAATTTAGAATATACAATCTACCTCAATTTTTTTTTTTTTTTAATTTTGGGCACAAATCCTTTGCATAATGTCAATTCCAGTGGAGTGGTATTAGTAATTACTCTGATTCCACAGTTTTATTTCCTATTTTTGATGAAGTTCACTATATGAATGAATGTGTAACTGCCAAATAAAAATAATTAATTATATATACATAGCTGAACATAATGTGATAAATATTGAAAAAACTGCAGGCAAAGCATTATGCTTAACAGTGTCTCAGGAAGACAATTTCATGAGACTGGACAATTTCATGAGATTGAAAAATTCCATCACTTTAATGGTATCAGAATGGAGATAATCAGGAAAACTGGAAAAGAAATTTAATCACAATGAAGTATACTGTTATATTTTAAATTAGATGCGACCATTTAAAAAATTAAGTTTCCTAAATTTTTATACAACTAATTTAAATTTTAACTTACTTATGCAATTATGATCTATAACTATATTATTATGTAATTATGTTATATAACTATAACTTTGATGATAAAACCAGATGACAGACCAGTGACAGTGACCAGCTATGACTAATGGTTTATGTCACCATTAGATGAGTCAGAAGTCCAAAGTTTCTTCACTATTTTTAAAATAATGGGCTCAGTTGACTTCTCCTTGTTGAAAGCATTATCATACTCCTTACCAGCATGTCTATTAGAATATTTCCTAAAATATCTCATCATAAAACATCTATAAACTTTATCTGGCACTATTATAAAATGGAGTAACATTACTTCACCTTGAGATGCTCATAATTAAACAATCACACATGCTATGACTTCCAGGATCCCATAGAATAATGTTGTAGGATAGACAGTAATTCAAAGATATATGCCTGGTCTGATTGGTGTTCTCACCATTACTTTCCAATGAATGTTTAATTTACATTCAATTTATCTTTTCCATACTTTTGTCATACCTAAATGAGAAATTTGTATGCATTTTCCCACTTACCTATAAATATCATTATATAGCAATTGTTTTATTTATTTTAATTGAAGTAAAGTTGATTTACAATACTGTGTAAGTTTCAGGTGTACAGCACAGAAATTTCAGTTATACATAGACAAAGGCAAATATCATATGTATCGCTTATATGTGGAATCTAAAAGAAAATAAAGACACAAATGAACTTATTTCCAAAACAGAAAGAGACTCACAAACACAGAAAACAGAGTTATGGCTGCCAAAGGGGAAAGGGAAGTGGAGGGAGGGATAAATTAGGAGGCTGGGATTAACATATACACACTACTATGTATAAAATAGATAACCAAAAAGGACCTACTGTATTGCACAGGGAACTGTATTCAATATTATGTAATAACCTATAAGGGGAAAGAATCTGAAAAATAGCAATTGTTTTGATACAATGAATCAGTGTAACATAAGGTGAATGGGCTACTGAAGTGTCAGATAGCATCAGTGAATCCTCAGGGAATGACAGAATAATTAACAAGACCTACATATTAGTTTTGGTCCTACAGTACTAGGAGTGTTATATTGGGCAATTCAATTAAATTTTAACCTGTAAAATGACCTTGATACATATATTATATTCCTCACATATTGAATGAGATAGCTACATTAATAGAAAGTACTTAAAATATCCTGGTCATCCCCTGTCTCATGTTTCTCAAACCATCAAATAGCTCAATAATTCAGGCTTTTACTTTGACCAACATCAGTAGAAATCACTTTAGGATTTGTGATGTCTAATTACCAATTATCTGGTTTTCCCTTATGGCCAGGGGGATATTCCCATGAGGAAATTTGAAAATCCCTTAAAGCAGCATATCGTCGTGTGCATGCTCTTGGTATGAAAGCAAGAGGAAGTCTCTCAGTTATCTTAGACAATCCTAATCAAGTCATTCATTCATTCATTCATTCATCTACTCATTCAACATTAATGCCGTTGTTTTTCAATAGGCCAGGCATGGTGCTAGATCCGTGGAAATTAAAAGAAAATAGTTACCGTTTCTTGTGTAAAATAAATTGAGAATTCATCTGGATCAGTCTCAGTGAGTGTAGGAAACAGAATTCACTCCTAATAGTTAAGACGAAGAAACTTTCAAACGGGGGCTGCTTATAAGAGTATGACCAAGGTTAAGCAAATACATGAAGGACGGTAAAAGCTCCTGTTACCCATACAGTTGAAAGAATAAGCTGGGGGGAATAGAAATATAATTCAATGAGAATTGGAACCATCTAGAGGAGGGGTCACATAACAGGAGTTAGTAGTGGGAGGACCTAACTCACATAGCTGGGGTTGAGGGGGAAGTCAGGAGCAGAAAAGAAATAGCATTCTTTTTTGTCTCAACTTTTCACTCTCCTTTTGATGACTCCCATTAGCTAAGTCTAACCTAGGTGATGCAATCCAAAGAGGTCAGTCTCCAGGGTCTCAGAGAAAAATAGAGAAGGGTAAAAAATGATGGAGGTAGCCATAAAAAAAAAAGAATACCCAGAAAAGTATACTCTTTTTGCCACTCAGTCTTCATTCTTACCTTTTGTTCAGAAGACAGTGCTCTCATTTTCCAACACAGAAGTCCCACAGAGATCAACCACCTTTCAACAGGGGTGATTTCAATTTAGCAATACTCCCAACTGAAATCCTAATTATAACTTATCATCTTTATACAGCAACAGGAAGACAAAATTATCTGACATAAAATATGCATAGCAGCTTCACTCATCACCACTCATCACTTCTGTAGCTAGGCAAAAGGCTTCTTCCTCCCTCCCTCCCTCGCTCCATCCCCCTTCCTTTCTTCCATCCTTCCTTCCTTCTTTCCTTCCTTCCTTCCTCCCTCCCTCCCTGTCTCCCTCCCTTCCTTCCTTTCTTTCTTTCTCTCTCTCTTTTTTTCTTCTCCATTCAATGTATCTTTATCTAATACTAGCACTTTATTTGCTCAAAGTTCTTTATCTACTGTGTTGAAACTTTCATTTTGTAAGGATTTGAGTACTTAATGATTCTGTGCTTATCATATTGATAATTTTTCAATTAATATTTATTATTGAACACATGCATTCTAAGAGACACCATGGACATGGTTCTCATGAATCTATTATGTCATGTCAACCCAATTTTTCCTTAGTAATCAGGATCAATCACCACAGGCAGGTTAGCCACTTTCTATGACAGTTGTCTCACTGATATAAGAAGACCTAAAAGACAAGTGGGACTTCTGATTTTTCAATCTAGCAGAATTATGGCTTTGTTCCTTGAAGGGAGTCTTTCTCCCTTGGGAACTAGGACCATTGAACTCAAGGACAGAGCAACGGAAAGAAAAGAATTCTCTAAGTGAGCTATTACATGTATTAGGGAGAGAATATCTGTTACTTCTATCCCTTCAATTCTCAGATATAAATTCTGGCTCTTGGAGAAATTCTACCACATATTGGTCACTGGTTTAAAGTATATGTTATTTCTTATAGACCAGTACCCCAACTTCATACAGTGTTAGCTCCTAATCGTCATTTGTAAATAAGCCTTCAGTACACAATTCTGTAAAAGACAATTGATTCTGAGATCTGGGATACTTAATATGACCAATCAATTCTGTGGGAGTGAATCTATTGCCATGCTCATTTTGCTGTAAAATGAGTTTCTTGGCCAGAAGTAATGTCATGTGGAATATTATAGTGTTATGTCAGGCATTCTAAGAGTCTGTGGATGGCATTTTTGACACAAGTGTTATGAACAAGAAAGGTAAACCCATATTTGTATTATGTCTCTGTTCCCATGAGAAAACCAAAACCAAAACAAAACATCACTGCCCCTTCCATGTTAGAAAGCATCCAGAGTAACTGATTTGACATCAGATTGATTAATCCTCCTGGAGAATTGTGTCATATGAGGGCTCCGCATCGTCCTCTACTAAGGCAGGCTGAGCACTTAGCATTAGATACATAAAGGTGAGCCTTGATGAGGGAATTCCAAACTATTGAACTCATGTGTAGCTTTTATCCTTGCAGCCATGAAACTTGGATCATGATCCCATTGATAAAACATTGGCTGGCAGTGGAAAAAGGCTAATCTTTCCACAATGGGTCATCTAGCCCATCTGATTATTGAGTATGCTTCTGCAGTAGATGCTCTCATGGATGTGCACATAGGATACACTTACATTAACCATCAATTGTGGCCATTTGTTTTACCCAGACCTCTTTGTTGATAATCTTCCAATCTTGCTCTTTCTGAGATCCTTATCCAATTTGTTAGCTACTGTCCATAAGTTAACGTCAATATGCTGTTCATATTTCTGTCCACTGAGGTTTCTTTTATTCCTGTCTTTCAGACACACTCCTTAGTAAAGCTGTCCTGCTGCTGCTTTCCCCTCCAGCTGCTGTAAGGATATCATGAAGAACCACAGACAAAGTAGGCATGCATTTTTATTTCTCCTTATGATCCATTGGTGGGTTGTAGGAAAGGTAGCAAGGCAAAAGTAGTGTGTATAATAGGAATCTAAGTAACTCAGACATGGGATTTACTTTTGCTTTCTGTATCTGCTTTTGGCCAGTTTTATAGATATTTCCATTTAGTGATAGAATTCTCCCAAGCATAACCCACTTTAGATCTGGTGATGTGGTTTAAATATCATCCCGTTCATGACACTGAGATCAGAACACGTATTTACTTTGTGTTTCATAGACATTTATATTCTCTCAAATAGTGAGCTTAGAGCTGCTTCTCAATTGGAGAATAACTTAACTCCAAAATCCTAGTGCTTCCCAAGAGTTTCTCTAACTGAGCTTTGCCAGGGGTTCCATGAAGCACACTGACTACTACAGATGCAGTAAGCAACACTGGGTACACTGTATCATTATGACCAAATGGCAGGGTTGCTTATACCATAATACGAACCTTCCAAAGAGCCCTTTCTTCCTGTGAGCCCCTCTCAAAAAGGCTTTCATGTTACTCAATAAATTGACCAGAGATTCACACCCAAATGTGACACATGTTGCCTCTAAAATCCAAAGAAATCCACCAAGCATTGTGCATCTTTTTTTCATGCAAGTGAATCAAGGTGCAGAAACTTGTATTTCATTTCAGAGGGAATATTGCAACATGACCTAAACTACTGACTCTTAGAAATTTCACCAATGTGGAAAGCCTTGGTGGGAGCACTTATATTTTAACATATGGCATGTGCAGTTCTGATAAAAGTATCTAGGGACATGCACCTTCTTGCTTATCAGGTATGATTAGCAAATCTCCATCTATATAAGGGACTAGCATAATGTTATGGGGATGTTAAGACATTTTTGTTTGCTCTGGGCTGTGAAGGAAAGAAGGAAGGAAACAGTCTTGAGACAAAAAAACGAAGACCTATTTCTCTCATAGTCAGTTGAAAGAACATGCCCTGGTGTTTCTGTATTAATCAGAATCGAGAAAAAAATGGTGACATAATTTATTATAAGCTAAACAAGAATACTTAGAGAGTTACAGGAAGCACTATTAGTAATAACAGCAGAACACCAGGTATAAAATTGAACTGTACAAGGCAAACTGGGTTACTTGGTTACACATGATCCTGACTTACTGATCTTGGTATAGAACTTCTCTTTGATTCTGATCATTCTCTAGAGTTCAGAGTGATTTTGTTAAAATACTGTCTGTTTGATATCACTATGGTATATTTTGATGGAAGGTATGTTTAATTTTCAAGCTGTTTCATATTATAAACAACAGTTAAATTTACCTTAAAAATCATACACTAGTTATTTAATGATAATTGGTTATTTCCTTGATTTTGTGGTCACATCAGAAATGTGATAAATACAAAACTGTAGTAAATGTAAGTGTTCATACATCTTTGCCTAATAATTCTCCTTTTTGTGATGTACAGATGTTTGTATATGCACAATAGCTCTGGTAATTTTTGCTAAACTCCCATTTTTATACTTCATCATTTCTCTCAGCTCACCAGCTACATGAATGCACTGCAGCGTTTTGGTGGTATTACAAGTGACCTTCTTATATTTCCCAAGTATTTTAGGAACCCTTTCATTGAAATTCAGACCAAAATGAAAGCAATTTACTTTTGCTTAATAATAAGGGATCATCTGGCTTCAGCTGGGTTCCTATGACAGAGCTTAATAAAACATTTGATGAAATCTTGATTAGGCCACACAAAGCATGATATTTGGGAAACATCAAGTGTGATTTGCGTTTTTATATAACTCTAACCCTAATGTCCCTTGTGCTGAATTAAATAATCAGTTTAAATGTATGTACACTAATGATGTGTTTGTCATGAAAACAGAGCACACAATTCCTTCATCAGTGTGACAGGGAGGACGACTGATTTAATTCATTGCTTATCTCTAAATATTTTTGTGATGGAATGCTTTTGAGAGCTCCGATATTTTTGCAATGATCTTTTGTGTCTAATTTATATAGTCCATGAATCATAAGCAAGGTTTTATCCTCAGTGGCTTTGTTTTTCTTTATTTTCAGTTTGAGAACTTTGAAAGACAAATAGATAATTGGATGCACAGAGATGAAGCCAGTATGTTTTATAAAAGGTAGAAACCTCAATGCTTATGTGCCCTTTAAAAAAATGTGATTTCTTCTATTAGTAACAGAGCCATTTACAGCGAAGCTTTTAGTTACAAAGAATTTCCTTACCTCAGAGTTTTTGTGTACTTTTGCTCCCTTTCAACTACATTTAAAAAACGAGTCTTTGAGTATGTATATGTATGTATGCTTGTATGTAAGAGATTTTGTGTGTAAGTGAAGAGGTGTGTATAAGAGCATAAGTAGTTGTGAATGTGGATGAGTTGGGAGAGGAGAGAATGTGCTCATGTTAGATTAACTGGGATATGATAATCAGTGGGACTAGTAAGTGCTTAATTAACTCACAAAACTAATGAGAAATTTTGTGTTTATAGGATATCTTTTTTTTTTCACAAAAATGCTCAGTGAGATTTTCTTGATCTTATGCTAGAAGTATTTTCCACTGAATAATAAAATCCATCATGTTCAAAGAAAAACTAACTCTTCTATCAGGCTTTATATTTGGTCACATCATAGTTCCATTATAGTTTAATAAGTATTTGAGTATAAATTGCACTCATAAAAAATCAGTGATAAGAGCAGAGAATAAAAGTTCTTGAGATTATCAATCTATTGACCAATACCTTCTAGAACTAACTCTACAATGTATCAAAAATATTACAGCAAACACCTGTTTTTGTTTGTTTGTTTGTTTCTCCTAGTGCTTTGTACTCAAACAACTGTCTGGAACATTTTCAATGTTACAGAAAAAAAAATACCTTTAATTAATGTAGGTAAGGCATGATATAAAAAGGATAGAAATAAAGTAGTCCACAAATAAACACCTAGATTAAGAAGAATCTCTTTAGCAAACAATATAATGAAATGAATTTGGTGAATTCTGGATAAAATCCTCTGAATGGAGTAGATGTGGACCCTCAGAATGGAAAATCAAGACAGAAAATGAGTCATAGGTCCACATGGACATATTCATACAATTGATGTCAGGTCATATTAAGCTACTACCACATATTTGATTCCTGAAGTTTATTTTCAAATTAATCTCTCTCTTAATTTGAATCAGCATTATTTATTTTATTCTATTTTACTTATGTATTTTATTATATTTCATTTTTTTATTTATTACATTAGTAAGATATTTACTTGTAAGATAAGCTTTAACTTACTGTTTTCCCCAATGCAATATTCTATTGCCCTAATATCATTTATTTAATGGTGATTTTTTCAATACTATCATAAATGAAATTCCTTATATCAAGGTAAATGTAAATCTGCTTATAAGCTCTCAATTCTATTCCATTATTCTTTTTTTCCCCCTACTTCTGCTGCTATGCCACAGTAGATTAACTGATAAAATCTTATAGCATATTTTCATGTCTGGTAGGACAACATACTCCATATTTTTTTCTCAAAAATGTATTGGTTATTTGTTTATATTCATTCTCTGTGGCAGACACACTCTAAATGGATCCCTGATGACTCATAACTTTGTATAACTCCCTCTATTTGAGAGACAGTGGAAGCAATGACCTGCTTTTACCCAAAAGAATATGGCAAAGGTCATAGGTTGTAAAAGGGCCTGGGAAAGGCCCAGGTAGTAAGGAACTGTGTTCTTAGCTTACTGTGTCCAGAAACTAAAAGTGGCAGCTGGCCAGCAGTCAGCAAGGAAACAGAGGAGATGCATTCTGCCAACAACTTGAATGGTCTTGGAAGCTAATTCTTCCCCAGGCAAGCCTCCAGATAATAATGCATCCCAGGCAACATTTTGATTCTAGCCTGTGAGGCTCTGAGCAGAGGACCCAACTAAGCTGAAAGTAAGCTATCCCAAATTTCTGACCTAAAGAAACTGTGAGATAATAAATTTGTCTTGTTTTAAGCCATTGTTTGTTGTAATTTGCTATATAGCTCTAGGGAACTAACATATTCTCCAAAATAACTTTTAGAATAATAAAGTGTGTAGTTATGAGGGAAGGCAAACAATACAATGACATGCATGTTAAGGTAAAATCAATTTATTAGGGAAAACCTTTTAAGTAGAGGGTCAGCAAGATGAAGTATTAAGTCCCCTATGCTTTGGACATCTGTAGAAAGGTATGCTTAAGGTTTCATGCAAATGGAAATACTGTGATTCTGTGCTCCAGCAAAAAACCTTGCCTTTTGTTCTATATTTTCATTGGCTTCTCTTGTGATGTGATTATGCACATGTTGAATGTCAGCTATTTAGGGGAGTCATGAACACATACCGTGGGCTGGGCAACAGTAGTAATAGCATCTGGAGACTTTAAAGAACGCTGATATCTTGCAGCTCCTCCTGTGTTCCAGGAATGGGGGCCCTTCTTTCTCCTTATTCTAATATCTCCATATGAGTGGTCTTGTGCAAGGGCTAAGAACTATCTGAAATTGAATGTCAGACAAATAGGAGAAGAATTGTAGACAAGCAGCATGCAAGACACAAAGGTTGAAAACACCCAGAGAAAGACAATGGGAAGCCCTTTCAATTGGGAGAAAAGAAAGCTACAGCCCTGTTAACTCATTGTCTGGCAAACCAAAAAAAAAAAAAAAAACACTGTCGTTCAGCAAACTGTCCTGTTGATTTCTCTAAAATTTTCAATAAGGTTTTCATTGGGATTATAGAGAATGGGTATAAATTAACTTCTGGTCAATACTGGCATTGCTCTAAAAATTATTAATCCAGATTACATAAATAAATAAACCCTTGCAACTATTCACACTGAAGTGGATCACACAGAGTTGCTTATGTAAGAAACAGCGTAATTGGAACTCAGGTCTAAAATTCGTAATTTTCTCTCCTGACAATGTTTTCTTCACACTACACATTTGAAACCACTGTGTATCTTCTGTATCCATTTTTTTCAAAACACATATATGGCATTTCTCACTGAACTTGCTTTGCCTTACACCTCTGTTTCAGATGCCTCTTTGGGATAACTCTCCAGTGGTCCCTCCCTTCATGCAAACATGCATGCATACCTATATTTTCTACAAGATGATCCCAAATTTAATATCCATGTTTGATTAAAGTCTGAATGGATATTTTCTTGTCATGCAGTGAAAGAGATAGGAAGCTCAGTTTATTTATACAGAGTCACAAAGTTTCAGCATCTTTACAACACACTATGTTCAAGAACATAAGATGCCTTTCCATTATTCAGAGTTTTTTTTATGTCTTTCAGTAAAATTTTATAGTTATCCTCATATAGGTCTTACATATTTCTTTTTAGCTTTCCCTAGATATTGTATGATTTTGCTTCTATTCCCATAGATCCTTTCTGTTCATTTGTTTTTAGGATTTGTTATTTTTGTTATATTGGAGAACTCTTGAATTTGCATTTCATTTGTTTGTTTACTTGGTTGGTTGCCCGTAGGGTCAGCTACCTTACACTGTTATCTTATCAGGTCTGGATTTTAAAAAATGTATTTCCTTATCCTTCAATAGTATTGGCAAATAATAATCATTATATCTGCAGATCAACACCCTTGTCAAAAAATAAGCAATAGAACTTAGACTAGTTTTCTAGCTCCAAATACAGAGCTCTTTTTTTTTGTAGTAAAATTCTGTCTCTAAGCAAGAGAAGTTGGTTTAAGATCACTTTCTTCTGTTAAAATAATTTCCAATCCAAGCAAAAGCCAGTTTCTCTCCAAGGAAAAGCTGGTCTTGCTGGAATATAAAACAGGGTTCAATATTGCAGCATCATTAGAAAACTTAGATGGCAGTCTGAGAGGGAATCTGTAGTGGATGCTGTGGTTCAACAGTCATTACCCACTGCAAGTGTAGTCACTCATTCTCCCACCTACTGCCAAGTGTTGGTTGCTGAAAACTCACAGCTGAGTTACTCTCCAGGAACTGGCCTCCAATGAAGAGAAACGGTTTCTTTAAAGTTATGTTCCCTCCCTATAGGAAGCTTGCATCCCACAGCTGGTCAATGTGGGATCTCCCTCACAGGCTGAGATCCCTTACTCAATTTGGGAAAACTCTGAAAGGACATTCCAGATCTGAAGCTCTAGAGGAATGTCCTGAGGTCTCTGTTGTATCTGCCATGCAGTTCAACTTCTTTCTCTGCTCCATCTTCATTATTTTACTCCCTGACAGATGTATCCTGAGAAGCTCAGGATAATTCTGCTATATTATCTTGATGAGATATGCTGCCATAAAAAATTTAATTTAGATATATCTAAATTAGTAGACAGTAAGAATCAGAGAAATGTTGTGGCTGTCATGAAGAATACATTTAAGAATGGTGTGAACCCTTGTTTATACCCACTAATGCAGAGATGGAATATCCACCATGATACTAAAATATTAATTTGAGTTTTGCCAGAACTGGAAGAGGTTGTTCTATTTGCACTGCCACATTATAGTAGTAATGTGGCAGCAGTAGTAATTCATTGGCTACGCAGACATACCTCTAAGTAATTTTAGTAAATATAATATTTTCAATATATACTATTGGTGATTCAATTATAAAATAAATGCATGCTCATGAAATAGAGTTGTAGTGCTATGTATTGAATTGTGTCCCTCAAAATTCATAAGTTGAAACCCTAAACCATAATGTGATGGTATTTGGAGATGAAGCCTTCGGGAGATAATTAGGTTTAGCTGAGGTCATGAAGTTGGGTCCTTTTTGATGGGTTTAGTGCCCTTATGAGAAGAGATACTAGAAAGCTTGATGTCTCTGTCTTTGTGTACATGCACTGAGGAAAGGCCATGTCCTCCTGGACCTAGGAATTATTGAGAGTTTGAGAAAAAATCAGAAAGAGAATCTATCTTTCCTTAATTAAGGTTTGCTTTGTTGCAAAGGAATCAGATATTAAGGGAATCATTAAAGCCCTTAAAAAGTATCTTACCCATAAGGCACCAAGACAACATTAAATATACAGCCTCTATAAAAATTTCAACAATAATAATCTACCCTTCAGGATTAGTTTGAATAAAATACCTCATTATTACTAAAAATGTAAAATTTAAAATGGGAATTTTGTTTTTCTTTCTAATCTTCTCACTTCCACCACTTTTTACCTCCCAAATCTGCTTCAAGCAGCCTGTTCAATCAAAAGGTGTAGATATTATATCATAGTGATAGATATTATATCAATATAGACATGAACTTATGAGGAACAGAGAGAGAGAGAGAGAGAGAGATACTATCCTGAATAGTTTTTTGAAATCTCTGAGAATCAGTAGAGGTTCCTCACTCTGCTTGCATTTTCACTAATTAAAGAGTGTTGGGGTTTTTTTTTTTTGACAGAACTTATTAGAAGCAAAATATATCCACAGCCTAATTAAAATCATTTTACCTCATTTATCTTTACTTCCTCTCCTGTTTAGGCCTAGAATCACTGGCTTTTTGCCTTGAAACAAAAGCCAGTATAGACAATACTCTTTCCTCATTCTGTCAATCAGACTCATTAATTAATTAATTTAAGTTCTGAAAAATTTGGAACTGTTATCAGTGTCATTGCCTTTGGAATTATGAAAACAGGTGGCAGCAGTCAACTAATTATTAGAGTTTCAAAAGCTATGAGGGTGATGATCCCAATTACTAATTTTGATTCCATTCATTTCAAAAACTCTTCCTGTGCTCATATTTAAGGCTAAAAATGAATTATTCACATCTAATAGAGGAAGGTGGAATAAACACTATGCACATCACACATATTACTTAGTTTGAAAGCCTTTTATTAAAGCTTTTGAATGATTACTATTTTATATTTTGAAACAAATATAGATTACAAGAATGAATATAGCAAAATTTTATCCCATTTTTAAAAAATGTGAGCATGACGCTATTAAAACAAGTGAGCATGATCAATATGTATATATAAAAAAGGCTATCTGGAATAAAAGTTATAGAAAGTATTCATAATGTGCTTTTTAAAATTCTCTAAAATTTCTTATGTATTTTTCAGCCTATTACAATTCCCTTTTCCTATTTCCTCAATATAAAAGTATCAGAATGTTAAATTATGTATTTAATAAGTATTACAAGTAAAAATATTAGAATTATTAAGTTAGCAAATTTTGTTTTTACCAGAAGACTTTCTTTCAATTTTAGTTTTTATGCTGACAAATTCACAAATTCAAATTCTAGGAAGTAGTAATATAGTCTACGTTGTCTATGCATTATAAATATATACATATTTATAAGCACAAACAGGTAGCATACTATTTTCATAATTATGTTAAAAAGCCATGGGTAAATTTCAAAAAGCAGGGAAAAATATTGATAGAATATTTATGTTAGGGTAACTATTAAAAAAATAATAGAGCATTTAAAATATTTTAAAGTATATTTTTTAAGTTGCTAGGAGAGTAGATCTTAAAACTCCTCATCATAAAAACAAAATGTGTAACTATGAATAGTGACAGATGTTAACTAGACTTATTGTGGTGATTATTTTGCAATATATACAGATGTTAAGTCATCATGTCGCCTACCTGAAATTAATATAATGTTACATGACAATTATATCTCAATGAAAAAAAATTTTTTAATTTAAATAGATATCTGAGTGCACTGACACAGAATCTTAAAGATTTCATTTCTGACTCAATGACCTCCAATCAAAATACCAACAGGCAGTTCTATTTTTACTTTTTTAAGGAAACTTCATACTGGTCTCCATTGTGGCTGTATCAGTTTTCATTGCCACGAACAGTGTAAGAGGTTCTGTTTTCTACACACGTTCTCCAGCACTTATCGTATATAGATTTTTTGATGATGGTCATTCTGACTGGTGTGAGGTGATACCTCATTGCAGTTTTGATTTGCATTTCTCTAATAATTAGTGATGTTGAGCATCTTTTCATGTTCTTTTTGGCCATCTTATGTCTTCATTGGAGAAATGTCTATTTAGAGCTTCCACCCATTTTTTTGATTGGGTTATTTATTTTTTTGATATTGAGCAGCATGAAGTGTTTGTATATTTTGGAGATTAATCCCTTGTCGGTTGCTTCATTTGTGACTATTTTCTCCCATTCTGAGGGTTGTCTTTTGTTTTGTTTGGTTCTGAGGGTTTCCTTTGCTGTGCAAAAGCTTTTAAGTTTAATTAAATCCCATTTGTTACTTTTTATTTTCATTACTCTAGGAGTTGGATCAAAAAAGATCTTGCTGCAATTTATGTCAAAGAGTGTTCTCTCTATGTTTTCCTCTAAGAGTTTTATAGTTTCCACCCTTACATTTAGGTCTTTAATCCATTTTGAGTTTATTTTTGTGTATGGTGTTAGGGAGTGTTCTAATTTCATTCTTTTACATGTAGCTGTCTGTTTTCCCAGCACCACTTATTGAAGAGACTCTCTTTTCTCCATTATAAATTCTTGCCTTCTTTATCAGAGATTAGGTGACCATAGGTGGTGGATTTATCTCTGGGCTTTCTATCCTGTTCCATTGATCTATATTTCTGTTTTTTGTGCCAGTACCATACTGTTCTGATGACTGTAGCTTTGTAGTATAGTCTGACGTCAGAGAGCCTGTTTCCTCCAGCTCTGTTTTTCTTTCTCAAGATTGTTTTGGCTATTTGGGGTCTTTTGCATCTCCATACAAGTTGTACAATTTTTTGTTCTAATTTTTTGTTCTAATTTGTGAAAAATGCCAATGGTAATTTGATAGGTATTGCATTGAATATGTAGATTACTTTGGGTAGTATAATCATTTTCACAATATTGATTCTTACAATTCAAGAACATGGTATATCTCTCCATCTGTCTGTACCATCTTTGATTTCTTTCAAAGTGTCTTATAGTTTTCTGCATACAGGTCTTTTGTCTCCTTAGGTAGGTTTATTCCTAGGTACTTTATTCTTTTTGTTGTGATGGTAAATGGGATTGTTTGCTTAATTTCTCTTTCTGGTCTTTCATTGTCAGTGTATAGGAATTCAAGAGATTTCTGTGTATTAGTTTTGTATCCTGCAACTTTACCAAATTCATTGATGAGCTCTAGTAGTTATCTGGTAGTGTCTTTGGGATTCTCTATGTATAGTACCAAGTCATCTGCAAAGAGGGACAGTTTTATTTCTTCTTTTCCAATTGGAATTCCTTTTATTTCTTTTTCTTCTCTGATTGCCAAGGCTAGGACTTCCAAAACTATGTTGAATAATAGTGGCAAGAGTGGACATGACCCAGCAATCCCACTCCTGGGCACATACCTGGAGAAAACCATAATTCAATAAGACATATGCACCCCAGTGTTCATTGCAGCATTATTTACAAGAGCCTGGACCTGGAAGCAACCTAAATGTTCATCAACTCAGCCGTAAAAAAGAACAAAATAATGCCATTTGCAGGAACATGGATGGACCGAGAAATTGTCATACTGAGTGAAGTAAGCCAGACACAGAAAGAAAATATATGATATCGCTTATATGTGGAATCTAAGAAAAAAAAAAAAGTACAAACGAATTTATTTACAAAACAGAAGTGGAGTCACGGATGTAGAAAACAAACTTATGGTTACCAGTGGATCAGGGTGGGGGGAATAAATTGGGAGGTTGGGATTGACATATACAAACTACTACTGAGATATATATATATATATATATATATATATATATATAAAATAGATAACTAAAAAGGACCTGCTGTATAGCACAGGGAACTCTACTCAGTACTCTGTAATGGCCTATATGGGAAAAGAATAAAGAAAAAAAAGAGTAGATATATGTATATGTATAACTGATTCACTTGGCTGTACACCTGAAACTAACACAACATTGTAAATCAACTATACTCCAATAAAAACTAAAAAAATAAAGAACACATAAAAAAAAGAGAAACAAACCAAAAAAAAAAAAAAAAAAAAACAACTAAACACCACACACAGGCTTCTATGTGTGTCTGCTGGAAATTTTGTCTGGAAATTGACCAACTTCAAGTTGATTAACATTTATCTGGAAATGTGAAGGTTCTAGAATAGTCAAAACACTCTTAGGAAAGGATAAAGTAGGATTTACCTGATTTCTAAACTTACTATAAATCTACAGTAATACAAAGAGATTGACATTGTCATAAAGATAGATGAACATCAATGCAACTAAGTATTGCTCCGAAATAGACCAGCCCATATATGAATGAATAATTTTTGTTCTATGTATCAAGACAATTTTATAATTAAAGGAAAAACTTTTTAACAAAACATGCTGAAAAACTGGATATCCATATGGAACAAAAATAATCTTAACCCCTATTTCATTTTATTTGCAAAAATTAATTTGTGATAAATCAAAGTACTAAAATGTAAGATCTATGTTTATAAAGCCTTTAATATAAAGCATAGAAAAAATCATGTAGAGTAGGCAAATAATTTTTGAACTAAGATAAAAATCACTCATTAAACATATAATTAAAACATAATAATAAATTTGGACTTCATCAAAATTAAACATTTCTGTTCATCAAAAGACACCACCTAGGAAATTATATATGTGATACATACTGTCAGATATATATATATAAAACAAATGGTAAAAAACTATCTCTAGACATACGTCTGACAAAAGACTCACATCTAGAGCATACAAATAACTCCTACAAATCAATAAGAAAGCAATAAAAGCATTTACTAATGGCATCTTTGTATAAACACTTCAAAATGAAGTGGGAAAAGGCGAATCATCCCACAAAAATGGGACATTGTAAATCAACTATACTCCAATAAAAATTAATTAAAAAATAACACTGATGAAGCTCAAGAACATTATGTTGAGCCAAAGAAGTGAGACATAAAAGAATACATATTGTTTCTTTCTATATGAGTACAAGAACTGACAAAATTAAGCTATGAACATAGAAGTGCAAATGTGGTAATTTCCTGAAGGTAGGGCATTGACTGGTAAAGAACACAAGCATATTTTCTGGTATGTATCTTGTTTTGGGGTGGTTGTTACTCAGACATGTAAAAACTTATGATTTATCAAACTGAACACATTAGTTTTCTGCATTTTACATATAAATTGTACTTCAACGAGTAAGTATACACAAAACTAAGGACTAACATGGGAGTCAGTGTGGTGAAAGCAAATTAGAGGACCGCCTGTATCTGGTTTCAAACCCAAGGATTGATAAGTCTTACAAATGAGTGAATGAGACATAAATAAAGAGCACATGGTATATATGTTATATAAAACTTTTTCAAAAAGGCAAAATTGATTTGTACTGTTTAGGGAGTCATGCTTATATGGCATAACTAATAATGGGAAGCAAGAAAGTGATTATCCTAACAGTCAAGATAGCAACTACATTTTGGAAAAGGTAGGAGTATACAGTGATCAGGATGTTGCATGAAGAACCTTTCGGGGTTCTGTCAATGTTCTGTTTTTTACTTATTTGGTGATATACTGGCTTTCACTGTGTGATAAAAGTATTGAGCACAGGAAAAAAAAAATGGAGAGATTTCCACAAGTCAACCACACAACTGAAAATGTTGAACATAGTTTTAGTTACTATTGGAACTTTCAACAAGGTGAAAAATCGGTCTAAAATCAACCTAACATGAAAATTGGAGCTGGTTATTGGATTAAAAGGAATTTCTTTATGTGATAACACATGGACTACATGAATTTAAATTCCTTTTTCTTCCCATCAGACATAGTGGTATATTAATGCTGTGTTTAAGACTTGGTATACAAAAGAGTGTTGATGGTATTCATATGCCTATTGCAATTATATCTGTTTATCCATAATGATGTACAGGACAAACTTATGACAAATCAAAAAAAAAAGCATAAACTAAAACACCTCTCCATAATACCCATCCATCAGAATATACTCACATAGACATCTGTTTACACACATGATTCTTCATACAGATTTACAGAATCCCAGATGCTTCTGAAATTATGTGCTGAATTACAGGTAAAGGAAGAGCTGCCACCAAAGGGAAAAAAATACGCTTGCACATTTATAGAACAAAAGCTGACATGAACCTTTCTGAAGGTTTGAAAATGTCCAGTAGACTTTTTAATTAAAAAATTGTGCTTGCCTTTGCACTTTTATGTTGCACAAAGAACTAATACAGTTAAGAGCTTAAATAGTGTAATCCACTCTTGGCAAGATTTACAACCAGTTTTTGAAACCCTAGAGGCTCAAATATTTTAGTCAAGCAGCATTCTGAAACGCTGAACACTGATCTCAGCTTTCAGATTTAGTTACTAGTAAATGAAGCACTTGTAAATCTCAGATATCATTTATCTTGTATAACCTAAGTGTAAGGAAACTATCAATAAGAGGAAAGAATAAGATTAATTTTGTGCTTTGACGCAGACATCAATTCAACACAGACATCAACACAGATGCAAACCTCAACTGCAGGTCCTGCAATTCAAGAATCACAGCTTAGATGAGGGAACATGAATTTAGAGAACTAAGAAAAAACAAGGCTATGAGGTTATAGCGAGAAACACATGGCATGCAGACTGTGTGCTAGAGTGCCATTTGTACCTTTACTGGATTATCTAAAACAACCCCATAGATATGTCTAGTTGCAATCACAGCAACTGAAAAGAAAAGAACACTGGAACAAGCATTTGTCCTCTAGCATTAAAACGATTGTTTATTATGTTCCTTTTTATTTGATAAAGAAGGAAATCAAACCATTTCAGGTTGGCTCCAGATATACGTATATGTATAGCTGATTCACTTTGTTATAAAGCAGAAACTAACACACCATGTTAAAGCAATTATACTCCAATAAAGATGTTAAAAAAAAAACTGCATAGCACTATAAACCCTGCTACAAAACCTCAATATTACTGTACATTAATTTAAAAATAAAATTAAAAAATATATTCTTTTACAATAAATTTTTAATTTGGTTTAACACCAAGAGTTTCAAACTTAAAAAAACAAAGTAAAGATGTAAAGATTAAAAAAAAATATTTACGAAAGTAATACAGACCCAGAAATAATGTGTAAAAAACAAAAATCATTCTGATTGGCCTTTATGAAACTCTTTATCAAGGGCAATATAAATGCTTCAAATTAAAGAATACTAGTAATTAAAGCTCCTGTTAGTCTAAAAAGGAAGGATATTCATATTGGGTTATATTTTAGTTAAATAATTTATTTGAACACTTATAAATAAATATTATGATAGATGCATAGAATATTCCATTATTTTTTAATTCCAATTACTACATGGGATTTTTAAATGTTCTTTAGTTATAATACTAGGCACTCTCACTTTGTAACGCCACACTTGAAAATATAATTTTAGGGGCTTCCCTGGTGGCGCAGTGGTTGAGAGTCCACCTGCCGATGCAGGGGGCACGGGTTCGTGCCCTGGTCCGGGAAGATCCCACATGCTGCGGAGTGGCTAGGCCCGTGAGCCATGGCCGCTGAGCCTACGCGTCCAGCGCCTGTGCTCCACAACGGGAGAGGCCACAACAGTGAGAGGCCCGCATATGGCACACACACAAAAAATAAAAATAAAAAATATATATATTATAATGTATTATTTTAATAGAGTTTTTAAATTAAATACATATTTAATTTCAGTTGTTTCTGTTCTCTGAGATCATCCTATTGAAAATACATTTGGTATGTTATGCTCGAGGTAATTTTATTTTGATGCTTTGTATTATGCAGATTTTTAATACTATACTATAATTGTAGTTTTTATGCTATAAAACTCCAGTAATGTTGTATTATGTATGCCCTGGAATTAACATATTTAGCTATATCTCAGGGGCAAAAATGACATATGATGGTATTCTTCAATAATATTAAAAGTACATTAGAATAATCAGCCACATTAATAAGTTACTATTGCAGTGACACCATACTTCTCCAGGATTTTGAAAGAATGCAAACTACATCCCTGTATATGAATAAAATATTGTCTTAGTATATTGTGAGAGTAAACCCTCCATACATTTACTTTTAAGAGTAATTTTTTACTATAAAGGAAATGAATATTTTTCATTTTCTCTTGGTACTGATCCTTTAATTTACACTGGACATTTTTTCATTTTCTGTTATCCATTTATAAAAGAGTTGCTTTTCTTAAATAGCCAACTTTAGCAACTTTTCTTTATTCCTTTGATTTTATCTACTCATTCCTTTCTTCATTTAACCAACCCATTCACTGAAAATCTATTATGTTCCAAGCAATGTGATAGATACCAGGAGTAAAATAAAGTAGATTACAAACATCTTGCTCTCATGGAGGTTATAGCTAATGATGATATTGGTTTTTTTGGAGATGGATGACATTAATGTTAATCATATATTAAAGATAAGATTATAAGAATTATGACAGAAATGTATAATTTATTTGCTATCAAAGATCATAACAGTTAACCTCATCTAGTCTGAAATGAAAGAAGAATTCCCTAAGAAAATTACACTTGAACTGAGATCTCATGGTTGAGGAGGAATTACTCAGATGAAAAGAAGGGAACACAAACATTCTCAATAGAGGCAAAAACTTAAGTGAAGCCCCTGAGTCAGTAGGCAGTGCCCATTTGAAACAACTAAACTGATGTCAGACAAGGAGGGTGTACAAGATGAGACAGGAAAGAATAATAGTAGCCAGATTATGCCAAATCTTGTTCTTATTAATACATTCATTCTTTACTCTGTGAGCAATGTGACTGACTCATTAGAGGGTTTTAGGCCAGGGATGAAATGATTAAAATGAAAATATTAGGAGGGGCCCACTTAAGTAGTCCGGATTAAGGGATAATGGTATCATGAGCCAGAAGGTGACAGTTAATATGAAGAAGGATTCAAATTCTATTTAAGTGAAATATCAATACAATTTGGGGATAGATTGCATGTATGGGTGACAGGAGTGTGCACATCTGGTAGGACCACCCCCTGGTTTCTAACTTGTATCACTGGAAGAAAGTTAGTGTTATTAAATTACCTAAGAAACAAATTTAAGGGGCAAGAGCATCAGACTGGGTTTTCAAGTTGAATTCAAGTTACCTCCAAATCATTTAAGTAGCTGTGTGCAGTAAACAGTTGGAGACATACAGGTCTGAAGCTTAGAGGCAAGATCAGGGATATAGGTATAATATAGAGCATAAACAGAAAACAAATCAGGACTTAGGAAGGAGAGATTTTCATTCAAAAAAACTACTGCAAGAAAGTGCAAGGGACTATTGCAATAGGGGAACAGAAGCTATTGCAATAGGAAGAAAGCTCCAATCTCAGAAATCTATAAGCATCTAAAAATAAAATAGAAAAAAAAACTTTTTAATATATTCTTTTTACAACATAAAGGGGTGGAGGTTGATGTAGGGAAAACTGGGGGTAGATGAAAAGCAGTAAACAGAAAGCAAGGCCAGCATGGCTTTGACAGAAATCTGTCTAACTATGGTCTTCGTGTATATCTGTATTATGTGTTCAACCCTATCTTCCAGTTTACTAATACTCTTTACAGTTGTGTTGTATCTACTGTTTAATCTTCTGAGAATTTTATTTCAATGATTTAGTTTACATTTCTATAAGTTCTATTTTCAAATCTACCTGATCGTTTCTGACAGTTCCTTATTCCTTACTCACTTAAAAATTTTCTACTTATTTCTTAAAATATTTCCTACATAATTATTGTATAATTATTGTATGTACCATCTGAGTATTTTCCAAAATCTGAAATATTTTTAGCTATTAATCTGATTTTCTCATGCTGAAGCCCCTTTGTGTTCTTTTTCCCTTTGTGTTTGCTAGGTTTTTTTTTTTGGCTCAAATTTAGTTGAACTTGTAGAAATATCAAGGGTCTACATTGTGAATGTTTTTCTTCAGGGAGGATTTGTAATTGTTTCTCCTTGGATACTGGGTTTATTATTGAGGCACTCTAAGAACATGTGTCTAATATGAGAGTTCTAACAGGTAGTGGGACTATAGTGACACAATTGCCACACTTACATAGCTGTTAAGCATTGAAGTTTCCTTACCTTGCAGGCTCACTTATTGCTCATCAGACAATTGCTCTGGTTTCATTTAATTGTGCTTTTACACTTTCTTTTTAAAACCCTTCTGAATCTTAGAGAATCTTTCCTTTGTTTTATTACAATCCTAAAAACGTGTGTTATAGTTGTTCTTCATACTTACTAATTGTTTTGCAGTGCCATTCTCCTAGAAATGGAAGACTCATAACACATTTTGAATAAAATTGATACTCCTTATCATTTAGGGAAATGACTGTAAACAACAAAAATGAGCTTAAAATGCTTTGAGAAAAAACCCTAATTTTCTGAACTTTGTTCATATGCTCATGTTTGATGTACCAGGGTGATGAGAAGTCTCCTAAGGTTTCCCACTTTTCACTGATAGAGTGGACCCCTGATTTATCATCACCTCTAAGATTTCACACAGAAGATGGGGGGGGCTCCAAGATGGTGGAGGGGTAAGACGTGGAGATCACCTTCCCCCCACACAAATATATCAAAAATAAATCTACACGCGGAACAACTCCTACAGTACACCTAATGAACACTGGCAGAAGATCTAGGACTTCCCAAAAGGCAAGGAACTCCCCACGTACCTGGGTAGGGCAAAAGAGAAAAGGAAAAACAGAGACAAAAGAATAGGGAATGGACCTGCACCTCTTGCGGGGAGCTGTGAAGGAGGAAAAGAAGAAACACCCTCACTGGTGGAGACGTGGGGTGGGCGGAAGGGAAGCTTCAGAGTCATGGACGACAATGCAGCATCAGGGGTGCAGAGGGCAAAGCGGAGAGATTCCCGCACAGAGGATCGGTGCAGACCAGGACTCACCAGCCTGAGAGGCTTGTTAGCTCACCCTCCAGGGCAGGTTGGGGCTGGGAGCTGAGGCTTGGGCTTCGGAGGTCAGATTCCAGGGAGAAGACGAGGGTTGGCTGCATGAACACAGGCTGGAGGGGGCTAGTGCACCACAGCAAGCTGGGAGGGAGTCTGGGTAAAAGTCTGGACCTGCCTAAGAGGCAAGAGACCATTGCTTTGGGATGTGCAAGGAGAGGGGATTCAGAGCACTGCATAAACAAGCTCCAGAAGTGGGCGTGAGCCATAACTATCAGCACAGACAACAGAGACGGGCATGATATGCTAAGGCTGCAGCTTCAGCCACCAAGAAGCCTGTGTGCAAGTACAGGTCACTATCCACACCTCCCCTCCCAGGAGCCTGTGCAGCCTGCCACTGCCAGGGTCCCGTGATCCAGGGACAACTTCCCTGGGAGAATGCACAGCACACCTCAGGCTGTTGGAACGTCACACTGTCCTCTGCTGCCACAGGCTAGCCCTGCATTCTGTACCCCTCCCTCCCCGCAGCCTGACTGAGCCAGAGCCCCCTAATCAGCCGCTCCTTTAACCCCGTCTTGTCTGAGTGAATAACAGACGCCCTCCGGCAGCCTACACTCAGAGGCGGGGTCCAGATCCAAAGCTGAACCCCGGGAGCTGTGCCAACAAAGAAGAGAAAGGGAAATCTCTCCCAGCAGCCTCAGGAACAGCAGACTAAATCTCCACAATCAACCTGATGTACCTTGGATCTGTGGAATACCTGAATAGACAATGAATCATCCCAAAATTGAGGTGGTGGATTTTGGGAGCAACTGCACACTTGGGGTTTGCTTTCTGCATCTAATTTGTTTCCAGTTTTAAGTTTATCTTAGCTTAGTATTTACAGCTTATTATCATTGGTAGATTTGTTTATTGATTTGGTTGCTCTCTTCCTTTTATATATATATATATATTTTTTTTCCTTTTTCTCTTTTAGTGAGTGTGTATGTGTATGGTTCTTTGTGTGACTTTGTCTGTATAGCTTGGTTTCTACCATTTGTCCTAGAATTCTGTCTGTCCATTTTTTTTTTTTTTTTAGTATAGTTTTTAGTGCTTGTTTTC
The DNA here is from genome assembly GCF_951394435.1 of Stenella coeruleoalba. Lineage (NCBI taxonomy): Eukaryota > Metazoa > Chordata > Mammalia > Artiodactyla > Delphinidae > Stenella > Stenella coeruleoalba. The sequence continues at coordinate 42,746,946 of NC_137155.1, forward strand.
ATTGGTGGATACGTGTTTTGGTTTGGTTGCTCTCTTTCTTTTCTAATTTTTTTTTATTTTTAATAACTTTTTAAAATATTCTACTTTAATAACTTTATTTACTTCATTTCATTATATATATATATATATATTTTTTTTTTTCTTTCTTTTTCTCCCTTTTCCTCTGAGCCGTGTGGCTGACAGGGTCTTGGTGCTCCGGCCAGGTGTCAGGCCTGTGCATCTGAGATGGAAGAGCCAGGTTCAGGACACTGGTTCACCAGACACCATAGCATCAAATGGTGAAAGTTCTCCCAGATATCTCCATCACAATGCTAAGACCAAGCTCCACTCAATGACCAGCAAACTACAATGCTGGACACCCTATGCCAAACAACTAGCAAGACAGGAACACAACCCCACCCATTAGCAGAGAGGCTGCCTAAAATCATAATAAGGTCACAGACACCCCAAAACACACCACTGGACATGGTCCTGCCCACCAGAAAGATAAGATCCAGCCTCATCCACCAGAACACAGGCACAAGTCCCCTCCATGCAGAAGCCTACACATCCCACTGAACCAACCTTAGACACTGCGTACAGACACCAAAAACAACAGGAACTACAAACCTGCAGCCTGCAAAAAAGGAGACCCTAAACACAGTAAATTAAGCAAATGAGAAGACAGAGAAATACACAGCAGATGAAAGAGTGAGGTAAAAACCGACAAGACAAAACAAATGAAGAGGAAATACGCAGTCTACCTGAAAAAGAATTCATAGTAATGATAGTAAAGATGATCCAAAATCTAGGAAATAGAATGCAGAAAATACAAGAAACATTTAACAAGGAATTAGAAGAACTAAAGAGCAAACAAGCAATGATGAACAACACACTAAATGAAGTTAAAAATTCTCTAGAAGGAATCAACAAAATAACTGAGGCAGAAAAACAGATAAGTGACCAGGAAGATAAAAGAGTGGAAATAACTAACGCAGAGCAGAATAAATAAAAAAGAATGAATAGAATTGACTACAGTCTCAAAGACATCTGGGACAACATTAAACACACCCACATTTGTATTATAGGGGTCCCAGAAAAGAAGAAGAGAAAAACAAAAGTGGCTGAGAAAATATTTGAAGAGATTATAATTGAAAACTTCCCTAATATGGAAAGGAAGAGTCAATCAAGCCCAGGAAGCACAAAGCATCCCATACAGGATAAATCCAAGGAGAAAACACACCAAGACACATATTAATCAAACTATCAAAAATTAAATACAAAGAAAAAATAGTAAAAGCAGCAAGGGAAAAACAAAAACTAACATGCAAGGGAATCCCCATAAGGTTAACAGCTGAATTTTCAACAGAAATTGTGCAAGCCAGAAGGGAGTGGTAGGACATATTTAAAGTGATGAAAGGGAAAAACCTACAACCAACACTACTCTACCCAGCAAGGACCTCAGTCAGATTCGACAGAGAAATTAAAACCTTTACAGACAAGCAAAAACTAAGACAATTCAGCACTACCAAACCAGCTTTACAACAAATGCTAAAGGTACTTCTCTAGGCAGGAAACACAAGAGAAGGAAAAGACCTACAATAACACACCCAAAACAATTAAGAAAATGCTAATAGGAACATACATATCAATAACTATATTAAATGAAAATGGATTAAATACTCCAACCAAATGACACAGACTGGCTCAATGGATACAAAAACAAGACCTGTATATATGCTATCTACAAGAGACCCACTTCAGACCTAGGGAAACATACAGACAGAAAGTGAGGGGATGGAAAAAGATATTCTATGCAAATGGAAATCAAAAGAAAGCTGGAGTAGCAATTCTCATATCAGACAAAATAGACTTTAAAATAAAGACCATGACAAGGACACTACATAATGATCAAGGATTCAATCCAAGAAGATATAACAATTGTAAATATTTATGCACCCAAAATAGGAGCACCTCAATACATAAAGCAAATGCTAACAGCGATAAACAGGGAATCGACAGTAATACAATCATAGTAGGGGACTTTAACACCCCACTTTCACCAATGGACAGATCATCCTAAATAAAAATAAATAAGGAAACACAAGCTTTAAATGATACATTAAAAAAGATGGACTTAATTGATATTTATAAGACATTCTATCCAAAAACAACAGAACACACTTTCTTCTCAAGTGCTCATGGAACAGTCTCCAGGATAGATCATATCTTGGGTCACAAATCAAGCCTTGGTAAATGTAAGAAAGTTGAAATTGTATCAAGTATTTTTCCAACCACAACGCTATGAGACTGGATATCAATTACAGGAAAAAATCTGTAAAGAATACAAACACATGGAGGCTAAACAATACGCTACTAAATAACCAAGAAATCACTGAGGAAATCAAAAAATACCTAGAAACAAATGACTATGAAAACACAACGACCCCAAACCTATGGGTTGCAGCAAAAGCAGATCTAAGAGGGAAGTTTATAGCAATACAATCCTACCTCATGAAAAAACAAACATCTCAAATAAACAACCTAAACTTACACATAAAGCTATTAGAGAAAGGAGAATTAAAAAAACCCAAAGTTAGCAGAAGGAAAGAAATCATAAAGATCAGATCAGAAATAAATGAAATGAAGTGAAAGAAGTGATAGCAAAGACCAATAAAACTAAAAGCTGATTCTTTCAGAAGGTAAACAAAATTGATAAACCATTAGCCAGACACATCAAGAAAAAAAGAGAGAAGACTCAAATCAATAGAATTAGAAATGAAAAAGGAGAAGTAACAAATGACATTGAAGAAATACAAAGGATCATGAGAGATTACTACAAGCAACTATATGCCAATAAAATGGACAACCTGGAAGAAATGGACAAATTCTTACAAAAGCACAACATTCCAAGAGGGAAACAGGAAGAAATAGAAAATATAAACAGACCAATCAGAAGCACTGAAATTGAAACTGTGATTAAAAATCTTCCAACAAACAAAAGCCCAGGACCAGATGGCTTCACAGACAAATTCTACCAAACATTTAGAGAAGAGCTAACATCTATTCTTCTCAAACTCTTCCAAAATACAGCGGAGGGAGGAACACTCGCAAATTCATTCTACGAGGCCACCATCACCCTGATACCAAAACCAGACAAAGATGTCACAAAGAAAGAAAACTACAGGACAATATCACTGATGAACACAGATGCAAAAATCCTCAACAAAATACTAGCAAACAGAATTCAACAGCACATTAAAATGATCATATACCATGATCAAATGGGGTTTATCCCAGGAATGCAAGGATTCTTCAATATACGCAAATCAATCAATGTGATACACCATATTAACAAACTGAAGGATAAAAATCATATGATTATCTCAATAGATGCAAAAAAGCTTTCAAAAAAATTCAGCATCTGTTTATGATCAAAACCCTCCAGAAAGTGGGCATAGAGGGAACTTACCTCAACATAATAAAGGCCATATATGACAAACCCACAGCCAACATCTTTCTCAATGGTGAAAAACTGAAACCATTTCCACTAAGATCAGGAACAAGACAAGGTTGATGCCCACTCTCACCACTATTATTCAACATAGATTTGGAAGTTTTAGCAACAGCAATCAGAGAAGAAAAAGAAATAAAAGGAATCCAAATCAGAAAAGAAGAAGTAAAGCTGTCACTGTTAGCAGATGACATGATACTGTACATAGAGAATTCTAAAGATGCCACCAGAAAACTACTAGAGCTAAGCAATGAATTTGGTAAAGTAGCAGGATACAAAATTAGTGGACAGAAATCTCTTGCATTCCTATACTCTAAGGATGAAAAATCTGAAAGAGAAATTAAGGAAACTCTCCCATTTACCATTGCAACAAAAAGAATAAAATACCTAGGAATAAACCTACCTAAGGAGACAAAAGACCTGTATGCAGAAAACTATAAGGCACTGATGAAAGAAATTAAAGATGATACAAACAGATGGAGAGATATACCATGTCCTAAGATTGGAACAATCGGCATTGTGAAAATGACTATACTACCCAAAGCAATCTACAGATTCAATGCAATCCCTATTGAACTACCAATGACATTTTTCACAGAACTAGAACAAAAAAATTCACAATTTGTATGGAAACACAAAAGACCCGAAAGCCAAAGCAATCTTGAGAAAGAAAAATGGAGCTGGAGGAAACAGGCTCCCTGACTTCAGACAATACTACAAAGCTACAGTAATCGAGACAGTGTGGTACTGGCACAAGAACAGAAATACAGATCAATGGAATAGGATAGAAAGCCCAGAGATAAACCCACACACATATGCTCTACTTATCTTTGCGAAAGAAGGCAACACTACACAGTGGAGAAAAGACAGCCTCTTCAATAAGTGGTGCTAGAAAAACTGGACAGCTACATGTAAAAGAATGAAATTAGAACACTCCCTAACACCATATACAAAAATAAACTCAAAATGAATAAAAGACCTAAATGTAAGTCCAGACACTATAAAAGTCTTAGAGGAAAACTTAGGCAGAACACACTATGACATAAATCGCAGCAAGATCCTTTTTGACCCACCTCCTAGAGAAATGAAAATAAAAACAAAAATAAAAAAATGGGACCTAATGATACTTAAAAGCTTTTGCACAGTAAAGGAAACCATAAACAAGACCAAAAGACAACCCTCAGAATGGGAGAAAATATTTTCAAATGAAGCAACTGACAAAGGATTAATCTCCAAAATTTATGAGCCGCTACTGCAGCTCACTATCAAAAAACAAAAAATCCAATCCAAAATTGTGCAGAAGACCTAAATATATACTTCTCCAAGAAAGATATACAGATTGCCAACAAACATGTGAAAGGATGCTCAACATCACTAATGATTAGAGAAATGCAAATCAAAACTACAATGAGACGGCTTCCCCGGTGGCGCAGTGGTTGAGAGTCCGCCTGCCAATGCAGGGGACGCGGGGTTCGTGCCCCGGTCCGGGAAGATCCCACATGCCACGGAGCGGCTGGGCCCATGAGTCATGGCCGCTGAGCCTGCGCGTCCGGAGCCTGTGCTCTGCAATGGAAGAGTCCACAACAGTGAGAGGCCCGCGTACCACGAAAAAACCCCAAAAAACAAAAAAAAGCTATAATGAGGTATCACCTCACACCAGTCAGAATGGCCATCATCAAAATATCTACAAACAATAAATGCTGGAGAGGGTGTGGAGAAAACGGAACCCTCTTGCACCATTGCTGGGAATGTAAATTGATACAGCCACTATGGAGAACAGTATGAAGGTCCCTTCAAAAACTAAAAACAGAACTACCATATGAGCCCATAATCCCACTACTGGGCATATACCCTGAGAAAACCATAATTCAAAAAGAGTCATGTACCACAATGTTCATTGCAGTTATATTTACAATAGCCAGGACATGGAAGCAACCTCAGTGTCCATCGACAGATGAATGGATAAAGAAGATGTGGCACATATACACAATGGATTATTACTCATCCATAAAAAGAAACGGAACTTAGTTATTTGTAGTGAGACGGATGCACCTAGATACTGTCATACAGGGTGAAGTAAGTCAGAAAGAGAAAAATAAATACTGTATGCTAACACATATATATGGAATCTAAAAAAAAAAAAAGAAAATGGTTCTGCAGAACCTAGGGGCAGGTCTGGAACCAAGACACAGTTGTAGAGAATGGACTTGAGGACACAGGGAGGGGGAAGGTTAAGCTGGGATGAAGTTAGAGAGTGGCATGGACATATATACACTCCCAAATGTAAAACAGATAGTGGGAAGCAGCCACATACTCTCTACAGGGAGATCAGCTCGGTGCTTGTGTCCACCTGTAGGGATGGGATAGGGCATGTAGGAGGGAGACACAAGAGGGATGAGATATAAGGATATATGAATATGTATAGCTGATTCACTTTCTTACATAGCAGAAACTAACACAGCATTGTAAAGCAATTATACTCCAATAAAGATGTTAAAAAAATATCAGGGTGCTATTAGAAAGGAAAAGTAGAATTTGGGTAGCCAAGATGGATAAATGTCCACTATATATGTCCTATATTATGTGGCTCCTAATTTCCCAACTTCATTTTGCTCTCCTTTCTCCCTAAATCATTACACATGGGTATTTTTTTTTTTTTTTTTTTTGCAGTACACGGGCCTCTCACTGCTGTGGCCTCTCCCGTTGCAGAGCACAGGCTCCGGACGTGCAGGCTCAACAGCCATGGCTCATGGGCCCAGCCGCTCCGTGGCATGTGGGATCTTCCCAGACCGGGGCATGAACCCGTGTCCCCTGCATCGGCAGGCGGACTCTCAACCACTGCGCCACCATGGAAGCCCCTACACATGGGTATTTTATTCTCTATAATCCAAAATATTCTTTGCCGTGTCAGGGTCTTTGCATGTGATGTTATCCCACCTGAAATGTTTTTCTCCCACAATGCTGCACTGATTGTCACTTAAGATTCTCAAGTGCCCAGCTCAAATAGTCACTCTTCTGAGAGACATTCCCAGACCATTCCATCTAAAAGTGCTTTCCCCTTAGTGACGTCCTGCTCATTTACTTCACTGTCCCAACCAACATTTGTTATCTGTTTAAATAGGATTTATACTTAACCCTCTATAATATAAAGTCTGTGAGAATAGGGAACTTTCATACACTGATTGTGGCCTGGTGGAATATTCAAACATATTAGATAATCAGTGATTGTTTTTTGAATGACTGTATTTAAAATTTATTATTAGACTTCAATTTCCTGAAGTCCTTGGTCACAGTAGTTTGAAGAAGTATCTGAAGCCTACTACTCTCTGAAGCATAGTAGTCTAAAGACTTCTTATTTGATATCTTTTTATACAAATATGAATCAATCATTAAATTGTTGGGCCCATGCCTATCTCAAATACCACATCTTTATCTCCCCTCTGCTCCTGACTGGCTACAATCTTGGAAACTCCAAGGTCTTGAATTCTCAGAGGATATACGCACTTCTCAAAGCCCCATTTTTTACTACACAAAAGAAAAAAGGAAGGAGTGTTGATGGGGGAGGGGAAGAGAGAGAGAGAGAGGGAAATGTCCATCAACCCATTAAGTATTTTCCTAAACATTCAGCAGGCCTTTCCAAAAGAGGAATTCTGCATTCCAGTGTAAATTATGGGTAGCTTTTAAAATGCATGTAAAAATTCTTGTTAATTATTTTTGGCAGAAATTTTATACAAAATTATGCTAAGTTAAATAAGCCAGAGACAAAGAAAAAAACTTCAGGATCTCACTTATATGTAGAATCTAAAAGAGGCAATTACATAGAAGCAGAGAGTAGAATGGTAGTTCGTAGTGGTAGAGGAAGTAGAGGCAATGGGGAGGTGCTGGTCAAAGGGTACAAAGTTGTGGTTATGTAGGATGAATAAGTCTAGAGATCTAATGGACAGCATGATGATTATACTTAATAATATTGTATTAATGCTGGAAATTTGCTAAGAGAGTAGATTTAAGGTGCTCTCATTACACACCAAAAATGGTAATTTTATGAGGAGATGAGATGTCAATTAGCTTCACTATAAGTAATCATTTCACTATGTACATGTGCACCAAATTATCATGTTGCAGACCTTAAATATATAAAATTTTATTAAAAAGACTATACTTCTACTTCCTTTAGTCATTTTAAAATGTAAATTGAATAAACTTTTAAACTATAAAAGTAATTACACATTCATCTTAGAAAATTTTCAATATAGAAGAGAACAGAAGTTTCCTATTACAGAACCACAGTTGGCAATTAAATGTTTGATATATTTAGACACATATTAGGTGATATTAAAAATTCTGTTTATAATCTGCTTTTTCTATCAAATAACACAAAGTGAACATTCTCCATGTTATTTGAAAACTCTGAAGTACTTATTTCATGATATACTCGCATTTATTTAACAACTTCCCTTTCAATTGGGCATTTAGGTTGTTTCCAGGTTTTTGCAATAACAAACAGTGCTTCAGTGCACACTTTGCACCTATGTTATTTTGTTCATATGAGTGGATCAAGAGGATAAATTCCTAGAAAAGGAATTAGTGTGTTAAAAGCAAATTACTTTTAGTGGATACTGACAAATTTTTCTCCAGAGAAGGTGTCCCTAATTTTACACTTACTAGAAGTGTATGAGAGCAGTGGACCTCTTTCACGTACCAATACTCTGCATATCAAAATTTTTTATCTTGAACAACCTGACTAGTGAATAATTATAGTTTAATTTTTATTTCTCTATTGCAAATTAAACTGTACATATTTCCAAATACAAAAGCATAACACTTAATGTCTTCAGAGTACATCAGCTTACCAATTACAATATTACCTAATTTGCCAATCCCTTACTATTAGATTCTTAGGTTATTTCCAATTAAAGCTATACCCTTAAATTTTATCTGAAGCTCTTTTTATTGCCTCAGAATTATGTGTAGAAAACTTAACATACACATATTTTTAGAGGTAGGTAAAAGTGATGTTTTGAGTGATTTCAATTTTGTTGTTTCTACTATTTTGTAGCCTCCAAACATCAAGGGTTAACAAGTAAACTCAAAGTATCTTAACATAAATAACTGTGAACTGGAAATCTGGAGAGGTAGGCTAGTTTATCAGCTGTGCTCTATATCACTTTGCATTTCTGGACTTGGATGTGTCTTTTTTTCTCATGGTGCCTTAGTTGCCTCACCTGTAATGCATACACACCCATTCACACATGTGCACACAATTTCCAGAATTTCATGAAAATCAGATCTATTAATGTGTAGGAAAGCACTTTACAATCCATGAAGTACCACATGATTATTAGGATCCTTTTTATATTAATTATAATGAAGAAGAATTGGTTAAGGTAATTTAAATTCCCTCAAAAAGAGGATGAATATGAATACATTTGTATCTAACCTGAAAATACCTGGCTTTGAATATGTGTTTATGTGAGATTAGTCAGATCATGCATGTCTTGGGCTCTGTTAAAACATATATCTTAAGGTCATTCATGAAATAAATAATTAATACAATAATCACAAGGAATACATGAAGTGATGCTTATGCTTTTCCTTGTCTGCACTACACAAAGCAAAGAAAATAAGCATATTTTTATTAAATGGCTGAAGGTAAAGAAAGAGAAGGAAATACTAGACAATTGATCTTCAGTAGAAATAACTCTTCAGAAAGTCATAGAGCAGTAGATTCATGACCTGCCCCCACCATACAACATAGCCATATAAGTTGTATACAGATCAAAAAATATCTGGGAGGTAAACGGTTATAACAGAAATGTGAAAAAAATGAAAGAAATAAAAAGAGAAGTACAAAGATGATAGGAAATGACAAAATAAAAGAGACCACATAGAAACTGAATATATTTTCCCCAGGCTGTCATGTAGTACTTTACATTATAGCATCTGAAAGCCACATCTTTCTATTTACCTGTCTATATACCAAACAATATATACATATATAATATGTAACAAGAGCAATGAAAATATTGTTGATTTCAGTCATTTGGAAAGTGTTATATTTTCTATTAAACATAAAACTAGAAAAGAAAGTGGAAGGCTTGAAAGCATTTTTGAGTATATTACTCACCATTCAGCATACTCTTGTGTTCAAATTGCTAATAAAGCTTATAGCGCAATTTCTTAATGTAGAGTGTTATTAGAGAACAAAGGGTGGGAAATGAAAACAAGAAGTCATTTACATAAAGTACTTTCTTGAAAGAGTTGTCCTTTGGCAGTTCCATAGTTATGGAATCTCTCTCTGTCGACAGAGGTTCTTTGGGCATGTTATATACCTACAGCCTTTCTCTTTCAAGTCCTTTCTGATTTTGACCTTAGTCTGAGCCAGCAATTTGGATCAGCTCCATTTAGGATGGGATCTGTTATACTTTCTTGTTTTAATCAGCCTTAGAGTGGAATTGGAATGAGATGTATAAACTTTTGATGGTGCCAGTGTCTGCCAGTCTGTCTCACCAGCTTGAGTCCATCTAAGAGATGATGTTGAAGTAAAAAGGTTACTTTGTTTACCAAGCAAATAGAGGGAGGTGAGTAGTTTTTCCCAGAAATGTAGATGTGGTTTCTTCCTAAGAGCCCACATATTGGACAGAATTGCTGACTGAACTCTCCACAGCAATGTTCCAGGATTCATTTTTAATAAAGTTGCTTATTTCAGAGCATAAGCTCCACATTCATGCAAAATGCAGAAACCAGCACAGGAGGTTAAAAAAGCTGTTCTGCTGTAATAGTGTAATTTGTTTTTTGGCCATTAAATGAGAATGCTGGGATTTTAATTCCACTATTTGGTTTCCAGCATCTACTATAATTAATTTTCTCTTATTTTGTTGCTACAGAATCAAATGGAAACTAATGATGTGGAACCCAGCGTTGTCAAGGCAGTGATGAGCTTCATCTACGAGGTAGGGAAGCTCCTCCATCTGACAAAATGGCAGATGACTTGAGTTGTTTCTAACAATGCTGGGGTCCTGTGCCTTGCGGCAATGTTCTGCTCGAATTAGACCACCTAGGGATTGCAGTTCCAAACCAAAGCTGTTTTAAATCTTTCACTCACTTGCTTCTGTGCTCTTTTGTTGGCTTAATAACATATTAACTTATTTTGTATGCACTTTCTTTATCTGACTTTTTAAGAAATATAAAGTGTGGGGCATCTTAATAAATGTTTCATTGTTTCCTGATGACATCAAAATGACATGTAACAGTGTTTTAAAAATCACAATAAAATAGAGTTTTATATATACTGCATTTTAATTACTGAAAAAAGATTAGAAAACTTTTGTAAATGAATCGAAGATATTTACCATTAGGTCATTTAATTTTTCCGAAGGCAGAGAAAGCATGAAATCAAGATACTTCTGTTGACTAATTATATTTTTATTTATTTTTTTGGGGAGGGGGTTGGCTATGAAATTAATTACTAAATTCAATTGTTTGGTCCATAGCTTATTTTTAAGATCTGTCTGCCAAGTCACACTGGCTCTGTGGCAGATGTAAAAAATTTTTTTGAATTTAATTTATGTTTTTATACAGCAGGTTCTTATTAGTCATTAATTTTATACACATCGGTGTATTCACGTCCATGCCAATCTCCAAATAAATCACAGCACCGTCACCACTTCCCCGCCGCTTTCCCCCCCTGGTGTCCATACGTTTGTTCTCTACATCTGTGTCTCAATTTCTGTCCTTCAAACCAGTCCATCTGTACCATTTTTCTAGGTTCCACATATATGCGCTAATATACGATATTTGTTTTTCTCTTTCTGACTTACTTCACCATGTGTGACAGTCTGTAGATCCATCCACGTCTCTACAAATGACCGAATTTCATTCCTTTTTATGGCTAATATTCCATTGTATATATGTACCACATCTTCTTTATCCATTCATCTGTCGATGGGCATTTAGGTTGCTTCCATGACCTGGCTATTGTAGATAGTGCTGCAATGAACATTGGGCTGCATGTGTCTTTTTGAATTATGGTTTTCTCTGGGTATATGCCCAGTAGTGGGATTGCTGGGTCATACAGTAATTCTAGTTTTAGTTTTTTAAGGAACCTCCATACTGTTGCCCATAGTGGTTGTATCAATTTACATTCCCACCAACAGTACAAGAGGGTTCCCTTTTCTCCACACCCTCTCCAGAATTTGTTGCTTGAAGATTTTCTGATGATGCCCATTCTAGCTGGTGTGAGGTGATACCTCATTGTAGCTTTGATTTGCACTTCTCTAATAATTAGTGATGTTGAGTAGCTTTTCATGTGCTTCTTGGCCATCTGTATGTCTTCTCTGGAGAAATGTCTATGTAGGTCTTCTGCCCATTATTGGATTGGGTTGCTTGTTTCTTTAATATTGAGCTACATGAGCTCTTTATATATTTTGGAGATTAATCCTTTGTCCGTTGATTCGTTTGCAAATATTTTCTCCCATTTTGAGGGTTGCCTCTCCATCTTTTTTATGGTTTCCTTTGCTGTGCAAAAGATTTTACATTTCATTAGGTCCCATTTGTTTACTTTTGGTTTTATTTCCATTACTCTAGGTGGATCAAAAAAGATCTTGCTGTGATTTATGTCAAAGAGTAGTCTTCCTATGTTTTCCTCTAAGAGTTTTATAGTGTATAGGCTTACATTTAGGTCTCTAATCCATTTTGAGTTTATTTTTCTGTATGGTGTTAGCAAGTGTTCTAAGTTCATTCTTTTACATGTAGCTGTTCAGTTTTCCCAGCACCACTTATTGAAGAGACTGTCTTTTCTCCATTGTATATCTTTGCCTCCTTTGTCATAGATTAGTTGGCTATAGGTGTGTGGGTTTATCTCTGGGCTTTCTATCTTGTTCCATTGATTTATGTTTCTGTTTTTGTGCCATTACAATATTGTCTTGATTACCGTAGCTTTGTAGTATAGTCTGAAGTCATGGAGTCTGATTCCTCCAGCTCTGTTTTTTTCTCTCAAGACTGCTTTGTCTATTCGGGGTCTCTTGTGTCTCCATATAAATGTTAAGATTTTTTGTTGTAGTTCTGTAAACAATGTCATTGGTAATTTGATAGGGATTGCATTGAATCTGTAGATTGCTTTGGGTAGTATAGTCATTTTCACAATACTGATTCTTCCAATCCAAGAACGTGGTATATCTCTCCATCTGTTGGTATCTTTAATTTCTTTCATCAGTGTCTTATAGTTTTCTGCATACAGGTCTTTTGTCTCCCTAGGTAGGTTTATTCCTAGGTATTTTATTCTTTTCATTGCAATGGTAAATGGGAGAGTTTTCTTAATTTCTCTTTCAGATTTTTCATCATTAGTGTAGAGTAATGCAAGAGATTTCTGTGCATTAATTTTGTATCCTGCAACTTTACCAAATTCATTGCTTAGCTCTAGTAGTTTTCTGGTGGCATCTTTAGGATTCTCTATGTATAGTATCATGTCATCTGCAAACAGTGACAGTTTTACTTCCTCTTTTCCAATTTGCATTCCTTTTATTTCTTCTTCTTCTCTGATTGCCATGGCTAGGACTTCCAAAACTATGTTGAATAACAGTGGTGAGAGTGGACATACTTGTCTTGTTCCTGATCTTAGAGGAAATGCTTTCAGTTTTTCATCATTGAGAATGATGTTTGCTGTGGGTTTGTCATATATGGCCTTCATTATGTTGAGGTAGGTTCCCTCTATGCCCACTTCTGTAGAGTTTTTATCATATATCGGTGTTGACTTTTGCAAAAAGCCTTTTCTGCATCTATTGAGATGATCATATGGTTTTTAATCTTCAATTTGTTATTATGGTGTATCACATTGATTTGCATATATTGAAGAATCCTTGCATCCCTGGGATAAATCCCAGTTGATCATTGTGTATGATCCTTTTAATGTGTTGTTGGATTCTGTTTGCTAGTATTTTGTTGAGGATTTTTGAATCTATATTCATCAGTGATATTGATCTGTAATTTTCTTTTTTGTAGTATCTCTGTCTGGTTTTGGTATCAGGGGGATGGTGGCCTCATAGAATGAGTTTGGGAGTGTTCCGTCCCCTGCAATTTTTTTTTTTTTCAGTACGTGGGCCTCTCACTGTTGTGGCCTCTCCCTTGCGGAGCACAGGCTCCGGATGTGCAGGTTCAGTGGCCATGGCTCATGGGCCAAGCCACTCTGCAGCATGTGGGATCCTCCCGGACCGGGGCACGAACCTGTGTCCCCTGCATCGGCAGGCGGACTCTCAAACACGCCACCAGGGAAGCCCCCCCTCTGTAATTTTTTAGAAGAGTTTGAGAAGGATGGGTGTTAGCTCTTCTCTAAATGTTTGATTGAATTCACCTATGAAGCCATCTGGTTCTGGACTTTTTTTTGTTGGAAGATTTTTAATCACAGTTTCAATTACATTAATTGTGACTGGTCTGTTCATATTTTCTATTTCTTCCTGGTTCAGTCTTGGGAGGTTATATCTTTCTAAGAATTCGTCCATTTCTTCCAGGTTGTCCATTTTATTGGCATAGAGTTGCTTGTAGTAGTCTCTTAGGACGCTTTGTATTTCTGTGGTGTCTGTTGTAATTTCTGCTTTTTCATTTCTAATTTTATTGATTTGAGTCCTCTCCCTTTTTTTCTTGATAAGTCTGGCTAATGGTTTATCAATTTTGTTTATCTTCTCAAAGAACCAGCTTTTAGTTTTATTGATCTTTGCTACTATTTTCTTTGTTTCTATTTCATTTATATCTGCTCTGATCTTTATAATTTCTTTCCTTCTGCTAACTTTGGGTTTTGTTTGTTCTTCTTTCTGTAGTTCCTTTAGGTGTAAGATTCGATTGTTTATTTGAGATTTTTCTTGTTTCTTGAGGTAGGCTTGTATAGCTATAAACTTCCCTCTTAGAACTGCTTTTGCTGCATCCCATAGGTTTTGGATTGTCGTGTTTTCACTGTCATTTGTCTCTAGGTATTTTTTGATTTCCTCTTTGATTTCTGCAGTGATCGCTTGGTTATTTAGTAATGTATTGTTTATCCTCCATGTGTTCGTGGTTTTTACATTCTTTTCCCTGTAATTGATTTCTAATCTCATAGCATTGTGGTCAGAAAAGATGCTTGATATGATTTCAGTTTTCTTAAATTTACTGAGGCTTGATTTGTGACCAAGATGTGATCTATCCTGAAGAATGTTCCATGCGCACTTGAGAAGAAAGTGTAATCTGCTGTTTTTGGATGGAATGTCCTAGAAATATCAATTAAATCTATCTGTTCTACTGTGTCATTTAAAACTTGTGTTTCCTTATTAATTTTCTGTTTGGATGATCTGTCCGGTGGTGTAAGTGAGGTGTTGAAGTCCCCTACTATTACTGTGTCACTGTTGATTTCCTCTTTTATAGCTGTTAGCAGTTGCCTTATGTATTGTGGTGCTCCTATGTTGGGTGCATATACATTTATACTTGTTATACCTTCTTCTTGAATTGATCCCTTGATCATTATGCAGTGTTCTTTCTTGTCTCTTGTAACATTCTTTATTTTAACGTCTATTTTATCTGATATGAATATTGTTACTCGAGCTTTCATTTGATTTCCATTTGCATGGAATATCATTTTCCATCCCCTCACTTTCAGTCTGTATGTTCCCCTAGGTCTGAAGTGGGTCTCTTGTACACCACATATAGATGGGTCTTGTTTTTGTATCCATTCAGCTAGCCTGTGTCTGTTTGTTGTAACATTTAATCCATTCACGTTTAAGGTAATTATTGATATGTATGTTCCTATGACCATTTTCTTAATTGTTTTGGGTTTGTTTTTGTAGGTCCTTTTCTTCTCTTGTGTTTCCCACTTAGAGAATTTCCTTTAGCATTTTTTTGTGGAGGTGGTTTGGTGGTGCTGAATTCTCTTAGCTTTTGCTTGTCTGTAAAGTTTTTGATTTCTCCATTGAATCTGAATGAGAACCTTGCTGGGTAGAGTAATCTTGGTTGTAGGCTTTTCCCTTTCTCACTTTAAATATATCATGCCACTCCCTTCTGGCTTGTGGAGTTCCTGCTGAGAAATCAGCTGTTAACCTTATGGGAGTTCCCTTGTATGGTATTTGTCATTTTTCCCTTGTTGCTTTCAATAATTTTTCTTTGTCTTTAATTTTTGCCAGTTTGATTACTATGTGTCTCATTGTGTTTCTTCTTGGGTTTATCCTGTATGGGACTCTGTGTGCTTCCTGGACTTGGGTGGCTATTTCCTTTCCCGTGTTATGGAAGTTTTCGACTATAATCTCTTCAAATATATTCTTGGGTCCTTTCTCCCTCTCTTTTCCTTCTGGGACCCCTATAACGTGAATGTTGTTGTGTTTAATGTTGTCCCAGAGTCCTCTTAGCCTGTCTTCATTTCTTTTCATTCTTTCTTCTTTATTCTGCTCTGCAGCCATGAATTCCACCATTCTGTCTTCCAGGGCACTTAGCCGTTCTTCTGCCTCATTTATTCTGCTATTGATTCCTTCTAATGTAGTTTTCATTTCAATTATTGTATTGTTCATCTCTGTTTGTTTGTTCTTTAATTCTTCTAGATCTTTGTTAAACATTTCTTGCATCTTCTCGACCTTTGCCTCCATTATTTTTCCGAGGTCCTGGATCATTTTCACTATCATTATTCTGAATTCTTTTTCTAGAAGGTTGCCTATATCCTCTTCATTTAGTTGTTTTTCTGGGGTTTTAATCTGTTCCTTCATCTGGTACATATCCCTCTGCCTTTACATCTTGTCTATCTTTCTATGAATGTGGTTTTTGTTCCACAGTGTGCAGGACTGTAGTTCCTGTTGCTTCTGCTGTCTGCCCTCTGGTGGATGAGGGTATCTTAAGAGGCTTGTGCAAGTTTCCTGATGGGAGGGACTGGTGGTGGGTAGAGCTGGCTGTTGCTCTGGTGGGCAGAGCTCAGTAAAACTTTAATCCGCTTGCCTGCTGATGGGTGGGGCTGAGTGCCCTTCTTGTTGGTTGTTTGGCCTGAGGCGCCCCAACACTAGAGCCTACCTGGGCTCTTTGGTGGGGTTAATGGTGGACTCGGGGAGGGCTTACGCCAAGGAGTACTTCCCAGAACTTCTGCTGCCAGTGTCCTTGTCCTCATGGTGAGACAGAGCCACCCTCCGCCTCGGCAGGAGAGTCCCCAACACTAGCAGGTAGGTCTGGTTCAGTCTCTATGGTGTCACTGCTCCTTCCCCTGGGTCCCGATGTGCACACTACTTTGTGTGTGCCGTCCAAGTGTGGAGTCTCTGTTTCCTCCAGTCCTGTCAAAGTCCTGTAATCAAATCCCACTAGCCTTCAAAGTGTGATTCTCTAGGAATTCCTCCTCCCGTTGCCGGATTCCCAGGTTCACAAGCCTTACGTGGGGCTCAGAACCTTCACTCCAGTGGGTGGACTTCTGTGGTATAAGTGTTCTCCAGTTTGTGGGTCTCCCATCCAGCAGTTATGGGATTTGATTTTATTGTGATTGTCTCATTGTGGCTTCTTCTTTGTCTTTGGATATTGGGTATCTTTTTTGGTGAGTTCCAGTGTCTTCCTGTCGATGATTGTTCAACAGTTAGTTGTGTTTCCAGTGTTCTCGCAAGGGGGAGTGACAGCATGTCCTTCTACTCCACCATTGTGAAACAATTCTGTTGACTAATTATTAATAGCAAGGAAATTCTTGATTAGGTGGAAATTAGAACAATTCAGGATGTGCCTATGTCATCTTAAAGCTTGTGAATATCAGAGAGTAAAACTTTGAGCATTGGTGAATTAAGATACTTTTCCACATAGATAGTCAAAACAATATTATGTTCAATTTTATAAAGAAAAACAATGGTCCAGTACTAAGGGGATTTTGATATATATACCCAGAAAACTCTCCTGTGAGCTTGGAAAATTTTGAGGTTTAACACTCTTCTGAGAACACCACAAGAAATTATATCAGGATGTTAAGGAAGACAACTCTGTTGAAAATTATATTTAAACTAAAATATGAAGGATTAGTAAGAGTTAGATGTGGTATGATTGAGAGGAGGGAAGAGAGCTGTGCCAGGGACAAAGTCTTGAGATAGAAAAGAGCACAAGAACATACTGTTTGGGAGGAACTTACAGGGGACCAGTGTGGCTGTAGCACAGTTGAAAGAAGAAAGAGTTATACAAAACAGGGGAAGGAAGGCTAGCAGAGGTAAGACTTAGGAAAGTTTTGCTCTAGGCTATTCTAAAGATGTTCGGACTTTATTTTAAGTGCAATATCAAGCCTTTGACAAATTTTAGAAGGGGGAATGGCAAGATCAAATCTGAAGTTTACTAAGATTATTCTAACTAGATTCTGGGAAATAGTTGAAAAAGGAGAATGTGGGAAGCATGTTGAAATGAGAACAGTTACGATAGCCATTATCACCTATATAAGATAGCCTTGTAAGCAAAGGTGATGGTTTTAACTAGAGTTACATTAGTGGGAAGAGAGAGGAGTTGATGGATGCAGGTATTTAGGAGGCCAAAGAGCAAATATGATCTTAAGGAATAGGGAGATGTCTTATCCCACGTTCTTTAGAAAACAGAGTCTGAGGAGGATTAAGTACTGATGTTTTATTTCAGAAGTACAACTGCAGGACAATGAAGATAACAAAAAAGTGAATGAGGTGAAGAAAGATATGAGCCACTTTGAAGAGACACAGGAATTTGTTCTGTTAATATGTCTACTTGTCTGGTAAGGCTTCTCTAAATTGGATTTCAAAAAGAAATTGTCTCAAGGTATTCCTTAAGAGTGAGGAAGAAGAGGAATTTATCTACCTGATTTTATCTCATTTTCTTGTTTTACAATGGTCAAAATTTTCTCCACATGGAGTTAATCCCCCTGCAATACCAATGGGAATATGAGGAGATGTCAAATGATTATGACTAATACTGTCTCAATCAACAAATTCTACTTGCCCAGGGGGATAAATGATGATACCATTTACTGTGATGAGGAATTGGGGGAAATTTTCAAATTCTGTGTAGTAGAGAATTAAAGTTCTACATATGTGGAGGTTGACATAGCTATGGAACAAGTGGATTACACTCCAGTGAATATCAAGGGGAGGGATTATACAGGTTCAAAGTTCAGAACTGAGTTGACTTGTTGGTAGTTAAACCCATGGGAGTGATCAGGATGCACCACCCACTCTTAACCTCAATAAGAGGGTTTGAAGTAAGAAGTCAAAAGACCAAGGAAGATACACTGAAAAGAATCCAATACTCATGGTTAGAAAAAGGAATTTGAAATTAGAAATTGAATTTGAAATTTGAAGAGAAAGTTGGTAGAAAAATGTAGCTGTGTCTGTTGAGAGAAAAAATAAGGTAAGCTTGTTTTAAGGAGTTTTGGGGAGTTGCAAGAAATGGTGAGTAATGTAATCCAGAATTGAGTTGTCCAGGTCACAGATGAGAGATAATGAAATTTTAAAAACAAATAAAGACAACTAGTTAACTAACAGAGTTTGTTTTAGTAAGAGAGAGACCATAGGAAATAGGAAAAAAGCCAATAGAAAGGGGAAGTTGAAAATAAGAAGATAGCTGTAATCAGTGGCACTGAGTTTTTAAAAGTGCAAAGAAATATCATTTAGAGGTTAGACAGGTCGAGAAAGAAAAGAAACCCAACCTTTATTTTTAATATAAAATATAAGAGAAAGAGATTGGCTATAGATATAGATAGGTGTGCCTATTTGGTCCTTTTTTATGATAAGTTCCTTTTATTTTATTTATTTATTTTTGAAGCATGAGTCAGGAGGATTAGCTAAAATGATGTAGTGATTTAGACAGGGCCTTGAATTTAAAGAAGAGTAGAAATATTTAAAATACTTTTGATAGAGAGAGTGCGAGAAAAATGTGTATACACAGATAGCTAAAAGGAAAAAAATTAAGGTAATGTTATGTATTGAATTGTATTGTATTGAATTCACCCAAAAAAGACATGTTGTAGTCCTTATCCTCAGTACCTCATAGTGTGACCTTATTTGGAGACAGGTAATGTGAATTACCTTTTAGAGGTAACCACATTAAAATGAGGTGATTAAAGTGGGCTCTTGTCTAATATGACTGGTGTGTTTGCAAAAAGGGAAAATTTGGGCAAAGAGACAGACACATGTAGAGGGAAGATGATATGAAAAGACACCAGGAGACGATCACCATCTATAAGCCAATTAGAGAGGCCTGCAACTGATGATCCTTACTTCATAGCCCTGAGAAGAAACCAATCCTGTAGACACCTTGATTTTGGACTTCTATACTCTAGAACTATTAGCCAATAAATTTCTGTTGTTTAAGGCACCCAATTTTGTGGTACTTTGTTAAGGAAGCCCTAGCAAACTAATACATTTGGTTTGCATGAATTTATTATCACCAATCTGCCCAATGGTGAGACTTTTTTCACAGCACACTAGGAGGTGCACTTTTTGGATTCCTACAGAGTTTGGGTTTTACTAACAGGTTGCAGGAAATTGACAAAACAACAAGAATATCTAGAGTATTGTCAAGCATGAAAGTTTGGTGTTGTGAATCATGGAACTAAACTGAAAAGGGAGAAAAGTAGACAGGCTGTGAAATACATGGAGACAGTAAGTTCTTACGATGCCAAAAGAACCACTGTACAAACAGAGATGATTACAACTCATAACCAGGAATGAATATAAAAATCGAAGCAAAAAAATAATGTCTGAAAGGTCAAAGCAAATATAAAGAAAGGAAAACATGGAAAAACTCTTCAAATCCATTTCAAAAGCCGCCTCCCCTCTAAAGCCTTCCTAATGCTCTTAACAGTTAGTCATCCCCTCCTATATATGTCCTCCTCAAATTTCATTCATTCCTTTTTAATTGAACTTCTCAACTTGTACTATATTTACTTCAGATATGCTCTGTGATGTCACAGTAAGGCATGAAGATTTTCTGCCCTATAACATCCAGTGCCTAATATTTACTATATATTGTTGTATGATTAATGACATGATAAGAGACTTTCTAAAAGTGATATTTGGAACACACAAACCAAAAAGAAACTAGAAATTGAATTTGAAATTTGAACAGAAAGTTGGTAGAAAAATGTAGCTGTGTCTGATGAGAGAAAAAATAAGGTAAGAATGTTTGAAAAAGATAAAGAGAAGATAAAAGAAAAAGATAATGGAAAGATCAAGTCTGTTATTCAGAGTTCATGCTGTAAGATTAGTAGATAGTAGAAAGTAGAATTACTGAACTTCTATTTTGCCTCTGTCTTTTCTGTCAAGGGGAATGAGCATCAGACTGAAAGCACAGATCTAACTTTTGGAAGAGGGAATTGAAGCCCACGATAAGTGAGGCTATAGTAAGAAGCCAGGTAACTTTTCTAAATGAGTTTGTCTCCTGGCTCAAATGAGTTATTTCCCAGAGTACTGAGAAAAGTCAAGTGAATTAAACTCTTCTTCATGATATTGGAAGAATTATATAGAACAGAAGAACTGCTGCAAAACTGGAGATAGATAATTGCCCCAATTTTAAGAAAAACATCAACGGAATTACAGATTCAAATGACAGATACCAAGGTCAGTGACTATTCACGGCCAGGTTAATAAAAGCATGGTTTAAGCATAGGAAGGGAGGAAAAGGCACCATCATAAGTTACTGAGAAATGAAACATGCAAAATTGAGTTCTAAACCAAGTCATCTGATTTCAGAGGCATGCACTGAACCACCATGCTTTAGATTTAAGGATTCATTTATGCATCCATTTACTTTTTTTTTTTCAAAAGTGATTACTGAGCACATTCTAAATTTATACCATATGCAAGCTAAGGTCTAAAAGATAGAATTGCCCATATATATATATATATATATATATATATATATATATGTACACAAATATATTTCTACATTTCAGCACGTGATCTGACAAATTTCTCATGATATTCTTTCAGACATGAAGTGAAAATGTGTTATAAATCGTAATATAATTAGGAATACTATTGATGCAGATGTCAAGGTGGCAAAAAAGTAAGAGTACTGACTTTGGAACTCAGCTTCTGGGAGTTGAGTCCTCACTTTGCCACTATCTAATATCACAATCTAAGTACCTCACCTTCCTATGCCTCAGTATCCTCATTTATAAGAAGAATTCTAAAAACATTAACCAAAAGTGTTGTTGTGAGAATTTGTGAATGTATCTAGAGAACTTAGTATAGTTTAGTCTGGCATATAATAATCACTCATAATGCCATTAATTTTTCTTATTAATTTATATATCATTTCAATTTAAAAGGACTCTATCCTTGCTCTCTTCCTAATATACATTTTTATCAATGATTTGACACATGTTAATGACTTGTTAACCAAATTTGGGAACAGCATGAAACTAGGAGGTTAAGGAATGATACGAGTGGACCAAAGTGTTTTGTAACCAAGAACAATAAAAGGAATCTACTAAGGTAAAATGTATGGGTACAGAAGACAATTATTGTTTTAAGGCCACAAAATACATTGTACGTGTGCTAAGGACTTTGGACTTTAGTGAAGCAGCCTGCCTTAGCAAGATTGATGAGATCCAGTATTTCATTAGTTTGGTCATTTAGGTAAAATCTTAATTTATTAATATAGAACACTAAGGGGTGTTTTCCCATGGCTCAGTTAAGTGTTGTTTTCAAGTGACTACTTTAGACAGTCAGCATGTAAATGTGCAGGCACCCAGGGCTCACTTGAATACTATGTCTATGTGAACAGAAGTAGATGGCAAAGTTCTCCGGGGGAAGACAGCTGAGCCAAACATTCAGATTCTTGCTGTTCAGTCTGCTGAGTCAAAGTGCTGACTCAGCAGACTAAAGAGCAGGAATTTGAATGTTCTATCTCTAGCACTACTATGGCATACTCTATTCAGCCATGTGCTATTCAGGCCACACTATTTGCTTACTAGAATGTAAACGCTTTGATGACATATATTCCTCATTGAAAACACTACATTTTTATATGAAGAATGAATGAATGAATGAATGAATGAATGAAATGCCACACCCCACTAATGGATCACAAAACTGAAGATCTACAAATAAAAGTTTTAGCCTTTACGGTATGTTCCTATATCCTTCTTTGAATTAACATGTTACTTTTGAAAGAGAAGGAGAAAGAAAAAGAAACTTTTCACCAAAAATTTTCTTCTAAGTCTGATGGAT
This sequence comes from Stenella coeruleoalba, assembly GCF_951394435.1. Classification (NCBI taxonomy): domain Eukaryota; kingdom Metazoa; phylum Chordata; class Mammalia; order Artiodactyla; family Delphinidae; genus Stenella; species Stenella coeruleoalba. The sequence continues at coordinate 42,769,590 of NC_137155.1, forward strand.
TGATGTTTTAAAATAAGCAACACTACTGTTGCTTAATATAGCAATAAATGCAGAGCTGTATAATAACAGTGAACCTGTCAAGTCTCTCTAGAGACTATTTCATAACCACATAAGCCATAAAAACAAATGTTTCTAAAGATTGAAAATTGCTTAGAAACATTAATGTTTGAAGTGTATTAAGTAAAATAGAAATAAATTCAAGAACAGAGTATTCATTATCCTGGAGCATTTATTCACATAACATAGTGAAAAGCTGATCATTAAAGAATTCTGACTGTCAACAAAGATTAATGGTATTACTTAATTATGTGACTTGGAAAATATTGTTGAATTCACCATTCAATTTGAAATTAAGCATATAGAGCATTGTGAATACTTTTGTTGCAAAACAAGATAAAGCATTAGAATTCCAAACTTCCATCTATGGCTGCTGACTGAGCTTATTGACAGGTTTTGTAAATAGGTAATCAGTCTTCTAATTTAAACTCCATATGACATAGACTGCAGATCTTATCTTTCCCATTTCCTTATAGGCATTGCTTTAACCTGAAGGATATTTTGCAGATTGCAATTCAGAAATTCTTTATGACTTCATCTTGGAGTTTTGCTAAAAAGCTGTACTGTATACAGGTAATCAAAAATGTTTGCATACTTTGGATATGAACTATTCAAAACACCCATTAAGCAAGCTAAAAAGCACACCTGTTATCATTAACAGATTTATTCTCTAATTTTATATGATTAGCACAATCAAATTAAAAGGTGAAAACAAATGATAATAACACCCTCTTTATAAAGAATGAGTAATTATTAGTGTAAATAGTCTTGTAGCAGTTATAAAACTAATTTCCCAGGAGTTATATGCTTATATGATAACAGTATCTTCATTCATAAAAAAGACTTCTTACAAGGAGGTAGTAAGGCCTTTCTATGCATTCTCATTTATTTTCATTGAAATCCACAAATAGATGCTTAAAGATTCTAGACAGTATTATTGTATTTAGATCTAGAGCTATGAACCATGGACTATATTTTGGTTTCCCCTTCCTTCTCTGCTAAAGTATTTGCTTTCACTCTTAACTGTTTCTTGACTTTTCTTTACTCCAGAAAATAATTTGTCTTTGTAGTTGTTATTGTGTTTCAGATATTTGTTAAAGTAATTTTCACATATTGTAACACAGGATAGGACTGTAATACTTCTATTTTGCTTGCTTGCTTGCTCCAGCCCTAGATCTTGATAAGTAAAAGTAAAAACTACACATTTTTTCATATATATGTGTCATAAATATTTCTTTGCTTTGGGGCTTCTGGGGGATAAAATGGGGGGTATACTTTAATTTACTAATGATAAACAGCTCTACATTAAGTGTACTTAAGCCATATGATAAATATGATAGTAAATGTAGTACAAATGTTGTACTTAAATACAATTAAATCACGTTTAATTATACTGTATTATAGTTAATATTTGTACTACAAATATTAACAGAATTAAAATACTATCTAGGTTTCATCCTAACCACAACAATTTTGGCAAATGTTCATTGCCAATGTATGATGTTATACGAAAATTTTCTAACGTTTATGCAAAATAATTAAAATTGAAGAATAGAAGCTTTCCTCAAGTTTCAAATGAAAAAGAAATGTTAACCAACCAGGATAATACCGAGGCTCAGGAATGGATGTAGGGTTGGAGCTGGGAGTATGCATAACATAGAAGAAGTGGAATTAGGAATGGGAATGAGAGCCAGAAATGAGAGAATGAAGTGAACTTTCTCAGTTAAGGTGTCAATCAAGAGCACTTTGGAGAAAAAATACTATTCTGTATCATAGTATGGGTTAGAGTCAGGATAGAAAAGATTTACAAAGAGAAAGCAAATTCCTATTGCACCATGGAAGATGCTTCCTCCACATGGGCCTGTTTCTTGAGCAGGTCTCTTAATAGACATCAATTTTTCCAGAAAAAATTATTAATAGCTAATTATTTTAAGATTTCCTTAATTTTATTGGGCTCTTGAAACTTTTAATATTTGCCTGAAAATTTTTACCAGAAAATTAAGAAATAGTTAAGATATGTAAGTCTTAGTCAAATTTGATACAGATTGTGAGTTGTTAGGAATAAGGATCAATCATCTTTGATTATAGGAATACAGATTGAGTAAATTCTAAATTTAAAAAGAGTTAAATTTAACAGTGTGAGAAAGCCAAATGTTATAGAGCAATACAAAACTTCCACTCCAACAGCAGAAGCCTCTTAATCTTCATGAACATGACAACAAACTTTATTCATATCAAAATTAAAGGTCAGTGAAGTACTTTATGAGCACAGACTGACAACTTCCATCAACACTAACATATCTAATCCTTATGTGTTCTTATAAGCAGGAAAATTTGAGTTTTATGCCAGACATGTCAAATGAAAATATAGTATAAAGGAGAAAGGAAACATTTTGCCAATCATAATAAATTTAACTGACTCTAACTAATATATGTGATTTTAACTTTAAAATTGGATTGCTGACTAGCAATTCTTTCCATATGAATGAAAAGGACAAACTGAAATTTGCAAAACTTCTTTGAAAAGTAAAATGACTAATTAAAGACTTGGAAAGAGGGGTGAGAAACACAAGGTTTTGAATAAATGCTCTAGGTTTAGAATAGCAGTAGGAAAACAGTGCCATGTTACTTCTTTAAAATTTTATTTTATTTTAGTTTATTGCCTGATGGAATCAGGCCATGTTTCAATCTATATAAAATGTGTTTTTCTTTTGTTTAATATCTATATTGCTATTAGCTCAAAGAGTAGTTAATGAGGAAAAAAAGGGTCTGTTACTTGCTTTCAGTCCCTATATTTAATCTGTGAATTGCAAGAATGCAGTAGTCAGGTACAGAGATACTTGATTATCATGTAGGCACTTTTCATAATTTTAACCCAATGAGAGTAAATCAATATGTAATTTCTCACTACATATTTTGTGAGCTAGATTGCTGAGCACTCTTAAATTGAGAGTTTGTCCATGCAAAGCTGACTCAGGCATGGATTTAACTGCAGGTACATGGGCCAGGCATTAATATTTTATTTAAGCTTATCACTTGATTCTGATGAGCAGTGAGTGCTGAGAACTGGATAAAGATTTTCATAAAGTTCTGTTTGCTGCCACACTTGAAAACTTTATTTTCTTTCCTTATATAAAATTTCAGTGTTGGTAAAAAAGGGACATTAAAAGTGATTCTTAAGAAGTTTTCAGTAAGAGTGTTGCTGATGTCTTTAATGAGATTTTAAATTTGAAACTGTTAATAAGATGCTATTGCTCATCATCACACAGTAAAAATAAGCTACTAAACCGACTTTTTTAACGGGTTACATTACTAGAGGAGGTGATTTTGGCCCATCATGTGTCATAGAATTAGATTTTGAAAGCACCACAAGAATCCCTTTGGAAGGCTGCCGATTGTAATACCCCAGGAATTTGTTTCCTCAACAACCGACAAAGGACCAAAAAAGAAAGGAAAAGATGAACTTAACAATATGTGCATTTTCAGAAAGTTACTGGATGCCAGTTCACCTCAAAACACATGCTAAACTGTCATTAGTGGTAATAGAAAGTGCATATGCATATGGAATTTGAAGAGGATATGCAGGCAAAGTGTTTTGAATATTATATAACATATGATGCTTCTCTTATAGTTTTGGTTAGAAAATGTGAGATTCAAATAGAATTTTCAATTGTAAACACAGTTCATATCCTTAGTTATACAGAAAACAGGAAGAAATTGGAAAGATTAATTATGAGAAAATCATATATAATCTGAAATCCTCTGTTGAAATTTTAAAATATGTGTGGCATTTTATGTTTAGAAATAGAAAGTAATAGGTAATTAATTTATTTTCTGATTCAGACCTGATTTCTGATTTTCTGATCTCAGGGAAACATACGATAAGAAGATACATTATACACTCTGTGCCACCAACACACACATGATCCTATTCCATTTAACAAGTATATCTGAGGTTTTAAAATTTTTTAATGTTTATAACTGCTACTAAATAATGCATAGCACCAATATATATTAAATTTACTACATCACTTATTCATAAAATTTCATTGAATCATAACTGTGAAACTGACAGTTACTGTGAGGACTGATGGAGACACAAAAGACCCCAAATAGCCAAAGCAATCTTCAGAAAGAAAAATGGAGCTGGAGGAATCAGGCTTCCGGACTTCAGACTATACTACAAAGCTACAATAATCAAGACAATATGGTACTGGCACAAAAACAGAAATATAGATCAATGGAACAGGATAGAAAGCCCAGAAATAAACCCACACACCTATGGTCAATTAATCTATGACAAAGGAGGCAACACTATACAATGGAGAAAAGACAGTCTCTTCAATAAATGGTGCTGGGAAAACTGGATAGCTACATGTAAAAAATGAAATTAGAACATTCTTTAACACCATAAAAAAAATAAACTCAAAATGGATTAAAGGCCTAAATGTAAGACCAGATACTACAAAGCTCTTAGAGAAAAAAACATAGGCAGAACACTCTTTGACATAAATTGCAGCAATATCTTTTTTGATCCATCTCCCAGAGTAATAGAAACAAAAACAAAAATAAACAAACAGGACATAATTAAACTCAAAATCTTCTGCACAGCAAAAGAAACCACAAACAAGATGAAAAGACAACTCAAAGAATGGGGGAAAATATTCACAAACAATGCAACCAACAAGGGATTAGTCTCCAAAATTTATACACAGCTCATGCAGCTCAATATCCAAAAAACAAACAACCTAAAAAAAAAAAAAAAAAAAGGCAGAAGACCTAAATAGACATTTCTCCAAAGGAGACATACAGATGGCCATGAGGCATATGAGAAGATGCTCAACATTGTTAATTATTAGAGAAATGCAAACCAAAACTACAATGAGATATCACCTCACACCAGTCAGAACGGCCATCATCAAAAAATCTACAAAATACAAATGCTGGAGAGGGTGTGGAGAAAAGGGAACCCTCCTACACTGTTGGTGGGAATGTAAACTGGTACAACCACTATGCAGTACAGTATGGAGGTTCTTTAAAGAACTAAAACTAGAGCTACCATATGGTCCAGCAATCCCACTCCTGAAAATTTATCTGGAGAAAAACATGGTTCAAAAGGGTACATGCACCCTGTGTTCATCACAGCACTCTTTACAACAGCCAAGACATGGAAGCAACCTAAATGTCCATTGACAGATGAATGGAAAAAGAAGATGTGGTACATATATACACTGGAATATGTCATTAAAAAGAATGAAATAATGCCATTGGTAGCACCACAGGTGCTACTAGAGATTATCATACTAACTGAAGTAGGTCAGACAGAAAAAGACAAATGTCATGTGCTATCGCTTAAATGCCAAATCTAAACAGAAGAAGACTCACAGACTTAGAGAATGAACTTATGATTACCAAGTGGGAAGGGTGGGGGGAGGAGGGATAGATTGAAAGTCTGGGATTGACACGTACACATTGCTATATTTAAAGTAGATAACCAACAAGAACCTACAGTAAAAAAAAAAAAAAAATTAATTGAAAGAAAAAAGGACTGTCCTCAATCTCAAAAACAAACAAAAAACATGTTTAGTATTTACGGCTCTTAAAACAAACAAAAGTAATTGGTCCAATATTTACTAAGAACCTATTTGTATATAATATAAATATTATGGAGAAAAGGTATCAAACTAAGGATGAGACCCGGGAATAACAACTCTCTCTATATATATACATTATAAAATATATGTATATATGTATATACATGTAAAATTGTATTTGATCACTCCTCAATAAACTAGGTATTTGATATTTTCTTTATGTGTAGTTTTCAGAAAAACATTATGCTCTAAAGAATAAATTTCACTTGTAGGAAATAACTATAAATATGTACATGTCTACATGGACTTTTTCAAATAAAGGAGATTACATCATTGCATTAAATTTTCCTTTTGATTATAAAAGAAAGATCCATACATTATAGAAAATTAGGAAATATCTCAAGAAAATACAGTTAGAAGCACAATATCTAGATAGTATCATTATTAACATGCCAGTATAATATCTTTCCAGTCTAGCTTTTCTATAAAAAAATATAAATTTATGATTCTGTTACATCCTGATTTTCTACTTTATATTTACATTATTTTTAATGTGGTATCAGGCCATCAAACCTTTTTTTGTTTCTATGTTCACTTTTAATGAATAATAGTATATTGTGCATGTACACTATAATCCACTCCTCTACTGTTAGATTTTTATACTGCTTCCAATTTCTGCCATGTGAATAATGCTGAAACAGATGACTCTATAAGCAATTTATTTCCTATATTTTTAGTGATTGCCTTCGTATAGATATTTAGAATTAAAATTATTTAATAAAGGGAAATAATCGTAACTGAGCAGTCTCCTAAGCATAAGGGAAACCAATGCCATTTGGAACAGAATCATCTCACTCTATTAGATTTATCTTGTTAGATTTATTATGCCTATCTACTTTGAAATTTTTTTATTCATTGACTATGAACTACTGTATAAACTCACAGATAAATGGCAATGTGTTTGTGTTGATAAAGTATGTTTCTATAAATTTATCCTTACAAAACTTCAAATGATATTCTGAGGTTATACAAAAGATAAATGGAAATGATCACTATATTTACTTTGTTATAGATTTTAATTTTCATTAATTAAAAATCATCTCATTTACCTCAGTAAATACTTTTTCCCATTATCATTGTCAGTCTTGCTTCTTATTTTTATGTTTGGCTATTTTGTATTTGTCTATGAATTTTAAACACATACATACACATTTATATGCCAACAGTTTTGTTATTGCTTTAGTTAAAACGATAAGGATGATGGGATCATATGAAGCATACTTTTTTGAGGCTTGCATTTGTCCTCCATGATATTTTGTGGCAATCCACTGTAGGTCATCATTTTCATGGCTGTATACTATTCCTTTACTATTTAGTTTTAATCTTCATTTCTGTAAGTACCATCAAATTTTACTTTACTTTTAATGCAATCAGAATATTTTAAAATATTTTTAAAATTTTTAAGTATTTACATTTAATGCAAAGTATTTTTTAAATAGAGGACGTTAATAGTTTTTGTTTTAAATTACTTGACAGTTTCCCCTTATTCATGCTTTTATTTTTATGCTATTTACTGTTTCCTGATGTTTTGTTTTGTTAGTCGAATAAATTGTTTGCTTTTTTATCTTCTATAATTATTAGGAAACTAATTTATTTTTATTAGTTTCTTATGATTTACTTAGGTTTATTAGATATTTGTCTAAGTGTATACTTTTGGAAGAAAACAATGATTTTTACACTTCTCTAGCTAAATAGGAATAAGTATCATTTAGTAAAATTTCTGGTATTTGAAATTTCAATTTGGGGCATGGGCTAGATCTTATTATATAATCATTATATTTAAGCTTACAAATATTTTCTTCAATTCTTTGTCCTTTATATTTATTTTATAGGCTTTTATAATATTTTTAGATGTGTACCTAATTTTAGTCATATTCATAAATATTGTAAATATCTAAGCATGTACCTAATGATTTCAAATCTTACAGCAGCACTTAAAGTACAACTTTTCTGTGAGTTCTGAATTGTTATCTATTTCTTATGATATACAAATGTATTTTATAAATAGAATGATATTACGTTTTTGAATTCTTGCAAAGTATCTCTGTTCATTATGATGTCATCATGTACGAGAACTTCTCCGAGTTCAGAATTTTTTAATCAAAATCTTTGTCCCTTAAAAACCTCTAGACTCTGTCTTTTTATTTTTTATTACCATACAGGAGAACTGGATGCCATATTTATTTTGTAGTCAATATGAATGTGTTCTTTCTGGATGTTTACACATTGTATCTTTAGCATGAAATTTAAAGACTATAAGTAAATCTGCATCTATTTAAACAATTTTTATTAATCGAAGCTATTATTCTGGTTAGGGTTGCTGTCTTAGGCCCTTTTAAAAATGTAATATTTTCTTTAATATCTTGACTTTTTCCATATTCTCTGATATCTTTTATAGGCACAAATATAATTTTTGACATGGATCTCTATTTTCTAGTCTAGTTTTATTTAAAAAATTGCTTGTTTCAATTTAAAAAAAATTTTCTCTTTCATCTATTATGTGAGAGCTTGTTATATTTATCCTCCTGGTCATAGACTTGTTTTACTCCTATGATATATCTCCTTTTACTGCCTCCAATGTACATTTGAATTAGTCTATTATACTTTACTACTACTTTAATTCTCTCCTTTAATTTCAGTCATCCATTTATTATATACCTCACTCTGGGTTTGTGTGGGTGCACTTTCGCCAGTTTATAAAAAGGTACAACTACTTGTACTTTTAAGATAATTATATTTGTTTCTAAACTTTTATTCTTTTTCATGACAAAAAATATTTTCAAAGCCACTTGTTTCAGTATTCAAGTACTCCTATTCTTTGTTTCTTGCAGAATCTTTTCATAGACAGTAGGATTTTCCTCTGTTTTAAAGAAAAAAAATGTGTTTTGTATTCACCTTTTTCCAGCAAACACTGGTGTAGCTAGAGCCCTCAGGTAGTTCATCAGTGTACACTTACAATCTGTTAGCTCCTGATATTCATAGTCTTAGAGTGTATAACTGAAAGATTGTGATAAGATCATGCCCTAATCTGTTAGACCTTTTATCAACTCTTTTTATTTATTTATTTATTTGGTTGCACCGGGTCTTAGTTGTGGCAGGCAGCCTCCTTAGCTTTGGCATGCGAACTCTTAGTTGCGGCATGCACGTGGGATCTAGTTCCCTGACCAGGGATTGAACCTGGGTGCCCTGCATTGGAAGCATGAAGTCTTAACCAGTGCACCACCAGGGAGGTCCCTCTTTAACAACTCTTGAAAGTCAGATTAAGTTTTAGGGTGTTCATCATGCAACACAGTACATGAAGGAATGCACATTCTGGCATGATTCACCCCATCACCTTCCTATCTTACCAGGTTTATAAATTTTCCTAAAATAAAATGACATCCAGAATGCAATGTCCTATGATTTCACCACCTCATCTCAACATAATGATGCATTCTGGAATTCACGGTTTTTGAATAAATTAAAAAATAGGGGGCTTCCCTGGTGGCGCAGTGGTTGGCAGTCTGCCTGCTGATGCAGGGGGCGCAGGTTCGTGCCCCAGTCTGGGAGGATCCAGCGTGCCGCGGGGCAGCTGGGCCCGTGAGCCGTGGCCACTGGGCCTGCGCATCCTGAGCCTGTGCTCCATGGCGGGAGAGGCCGCGGCAGTGAGAGGCCCGCGTACCACAGGGAAAAAAAAAAAAATAAAATAAGTGAGAAATGAATGGAAAATGCAACCAGTGGAGAGGAGAAGAAGACATAATATTTCTTGTTTCTTCAGAGTACTCTTTGAATCTATTGATTTCTGTTGTCTTTTTTTTTCCCCATCATATTAATGCATTAGCTGTTATATTTGTTAACTGGTAAAGCTACTACTTTATATGACATTTAATTTCAATCAATCAAATTTTTTCATAATCTGAGGCGTCAAAGTATGCATGGTTGATACGTTGCAAATAATATAACAATAGAGTTCCTTCTCATTAGAATATTCTTACTTTCCAGACACATCCTATATTCTGAATAGCTGTCATTTGTCTCTCCAGATCCTCTCTCCACCCTTGCATTGCATCAATGGTCTGACTTGTATTCCATTGTGGCAAATATGAGAAACAAGAAGGAGGTGCCAAGGCCAACAGAAGAGGGAGTTCAGGGCATTTATTTTCTCAGCTTTCTCCCAGTCAGGTGACCATGCATTGGTCAAGGTTTACAGCATTACTCTTTTAATGACTACAGCTCCTTTTATCACACAGTTCTCTCTTGTGTCATGAAACCGAGGTTATTGCTCCATCCCTTGCCATTTTCCTAAACCCATCCACCTATTTGTAAACAACTCCTTCATTAAACTGTTCGCAAATTACCTAATTTGAATGTGTCATAAGTTTCTTGCTGTGACCTCAACTGATGTGCCTTCTTAGAGAGAGAACAGGCCACCTGGAAATAACACACACTCTACCATTTAGAAGTTATATGATCTGGTTAAATTGCTTTGTATCATTTAGCCTGTTCATCTGTAATCATGTCTAATGATATCTACCTGTGAAGATGTTGTGAGAAGAAAAGTGCACTTGGGACATGGTAGGTATAAAATAAATAGTATCTGGTATTATTTTTAGTTTTCATTGGCCAAATTACCCTAGTAACTAAGAATAAAAAAATAAATGCACATGTATATATATATAAGGGGAAATAATATTATCAATTAGTGGCTCTTAAAATTTGTACTGATATTTTACTTCTACTTCAAACACAAAAGCATATGAAATTGTTTTCAAACAATATATAATGGCAGGTATATGCAAATTTAATCCACATCATACATTGTAATTTTTAATGTCACTTGTAATGAAGACTAAAACTCAAAACTGCTGTGAAAATTACATCTAGCAAAATAATGACAGCAAAAAGTGCATAGTGTTAAAATTTATAAAATATTGTCTAATTGATGCAACCCACTGTATACGGCAAAATTATCAAATTGTTGCTAATTTTCACATATCCGTGTATAATGACCTTATATAGTGTATCAAAGTGGTCTATTGTGGCTGAGATTTCAAAATGCAGTACAGATTTTTTTATGTTCATACAGTATTATCTTCTTCCAGTCATGAACCACTCCTGAATCATATACTACTCAAAATAACAACACTATAACATTGGCATTAGGTTCAGTCAAAAAATGTAAAGTTAACTATTAACATCGACATGGATTCTATTAATATGTGTTATAGTTCCATGGGATGCATGAACAGATCTTTGATTTTTCCACTTCTGAATTTCAATATTGCTGTAGGTGTTGGAGACCTCTTTTAACTTTATAGCTAATTTGGTTCCCAATGTCCTCTCACTATTGTAATCATAAATAAGATGTACATAAACACTTCAACCTAAAGATGCTTTATGTTAGGGATCTTTTAAACAGTGAAGTACAAGTAAAATGTTTCAGTATATAGTGCCATCCTTGTAAAATTTATTGAAAATTTTAATAAAAACACTTCCAGTTATGATATATCATGAAAAATAGTTTTAAAAAACTGCTTTCTGGAAGCTCTTAAAATAATGTTTTCTTCATTTTAGGTAAGAAGATGAAGGGAAGAACCAGAAGTTAGAATATACTTCATTCATCTGCTCAACAAACATCAACTCTAATTCTGTGCCATGAAATGTACCAAGCACATTTCTTGGACTAATTAATGTTTTACAAATGAAACTGTTTAGGAGACGCATTAAGTATCCTTGCCATAAAGCTGGTAATCGAAGTAGCTAGAATTGAAGTCCAGACATTATAACTCCAAAACCTATCATCTCAACTACTAAATTACATATTTCCCCAAACTCAGTACTATTATGTACTTTTTATAAGATTCCAAAATTAATATGAAAATATATTCCCCAAATCACAAAATATGGTAAACCTAGATTATATAATATTTATTAAAATGTTCTTTTATCTTAGCATGTTTTTTCAATTACAGCAAAATAATTATAATTATTTTGATAATTCCAAAATCTAGAAGTACCTTCTCAGTAGACAAAAATATTATAATATATTCAGTGTAGTTATGGGGTTAAATGTTTTAATATTCTAATTCTCTGAAAATTATTAACCCACATTTGAAATAAAGTAATATTCCATTGTTTATAATATTTGTCTAACTAGAATACACATTCCTTGAATATGTTTTATAATGGTTTATGCCTCTGTAGCTTAAGAAACATAGAAATATTTTGTTTCAATGTGACAATTAGAAGGATTGTACGTAATGCTAGCCGAAATCCTGCCCCTAGTTTCTTAAACCTTGGGGCTGAGAAATACCTCAAGGGATTTAAAATAACCATGACAGTATATATAATGGCCCAAAATTGGGATACAGTTTTTCTTATACCATGCAAATGAATCATTCCTACCTTATTAATCACTGTTAGATAGATTTGAAAAAAACAAAGTTAAATAAAAGAGAAAAAACACTGTGCTAGAAGATCAGTAGCCTGTATGCTACTAAGAAAAGGAAATGTCCAGGATTTAAAGACCATTTAAGCAATTATTCTTATAACTTTTAGTACTTATGAAAATGGAAACTTACCTTTTGATTTATTTTACATGTTTTCTCTATAGTTATGATTAAATATTAAATAGGAATACCAAACAATTACTTATCATTATGGGTGTATCAGATGTGGCTTTCATAATCACCATCAGACATAGGCAGTATAATTATTATTTTCTCTAATATTAAAGATGAGAATGTTTCAAGAAATTTGTGGAGTTTTCCAAGACAAGATGACCAGTGAACAATGGAGACAGAATTTTCTCTCTTACTAATTTTTTAATGTGCTATTTACTTGTCTACTTCAATAATTATCCCAGCAAAATTATTTTAGCGATTATAAGTGATTTATAATTTCATAGAAATTTTCACAAGCCATCTATTAATGATGATTTTATAATTTTTTTCTGATAACAAAAATAATACATGCTCATTGCAAAATTCTGAAAAGTAGTGGAATATAAAAAGTATTGAAAAATTACCTGTGTGTCTGCTCCCAAAAGATAACTCCTTTAATAACTCAGATCCGTCTTAATTTCAAAATGTTCCAGATTAGAACTCATTGTCTTTCTCTTTTTTCCCTCTTTTGCAGCCCATGTCTTCACTCTTCTCATAGCTGCTGAAAGCAGAAACATAGGAAATATCCCAAATTTGTCATTTCCATCCATCCTTAGTACGTAATTAATCACTAATTTCTATAGGTAGTTTCATCTCAGTATCACATTTTTATGTAACACTTCTCAATGCCTAAACCTGGAATGGTGCAATCTATTAGCATTGCCTTTGATGAAGAAGAGTGAAAAGCAGAGTCATCCTTCAGATATATTTTTCATTCTGAGCTATGTTTTGCCAGATATTTGTAATTCTTGCTTTGGACTTCAGACTTATTTGTTAATTTCATTAATGTTAGTAATATTTAATCCTATTAGTATAACTAAGTACAAATACTTAACATTAAATATGAGTTTTTTTAATGCTATGAATATTTTCAAAAAGTCTTATGTCAGTTTGACAGGTTTATTGTTTTTTAGGAAAATATGGTTGCTTCAGATTTAAAAATCAGTCATATTAACAGAATAAAACATAACATATATGTAACTATCTCAAAAGATTCAGAAAAGCACTTGACAAACACCTATGTATCACAAAAATTATTACCAAATAGGGAACAGAAGGAACTTCTTAATCTGACAAAGCACAATAAAATAAAAACTACAGTAAATTTCATATTTAAAGGTAAAATATGAAAGTATTTCCCTGGATAATAAAAATGAAAAAGATTATCTGCTATTACCTTTTATGTTTTTTTCATTTTACTGGAGATTATGCACACAGTAATCACTCAAAATAAATAAATTTTATACAGACAGGAAATGAAGAGATTTAATTGTCATAATAATAAGCAGAGAACTTGAGAGTCTATGTAGAAAATTCAAATAAATCTCTGGGTCAACTATTAGAATTAATAATTGACTATAACAAATTTACTAGATATAAGATCAATACATAAAAATCTATTTATATACTAGGCATAAATCATTAGTAAATAATAATTTTTTTTTTTTTTTTTTTTTTTTGCAGTACGTGGGCCTCTCACTGTTGTGGCCTCGCCTGTTGCAAAGCACAGGCTCCAGACGCGCAGGCTCAGCGGCCATGGCTCACGGGCCTAGCCGCTCCACGGCATGTGGAATCTTCCCAGACTGGGGCACGAACCCACGTCTCCTGCATTGGCAGGCAGACTCTCAACCACTGCACCACCAGGGAAGGCCAGTAAATAATTTTTAAATAGCTTTTACACTAGAATAAGATAAACATTAAAAAACGTAGGAATAAAACTAATGAAGAGTATAAAATCTTTACACAGATTTTTGAAGAATATTTTTTAAAAGAAATTAAAGACCTTAATAAAGATGTGATATATCACGTCAGTATTTGTGATGACAAAGTATTATAAAGATATCAATTTTTCCTAAATTGACTTAGAGATTCAGTTAAATGGCAGCAGCTTTTTTTTTTCATGGAAAATTAAACAACTGATTTTTAAATTTACATGGAAAAATAAACCCATGCAATCTTGAAGAAATAATGTGGTATAAAGTCTTATATCACAGTAAAGCAAAAGAGAGTAAATTAACAGTAATTATGACAGTGTGGCATTAGTACAAGTAGTGCAGAAAAGGAAAAAAAGCCAAGTGGAGTGGAACAGATGGTACAAAAACAGCAAAACTGAGCAATAGAAAGATACATAGAGACATAGATAGGGATACTTAGAGCAATTGTGAAAGTATAGTTTTTACTGTAATTGGTCTTGGGTTAATTGATTAGGTACACGGAGAAGAAATAAAGCTTGACCTCTTTTTTACACTACTTTGAATCTCTGTTTCAGGGAGATTGTTGATCAAAAAGAGAAAACTGAATAATCGAGGTTCTAGAATAAGAAATATTTTCTTAACTATGAGATAGACTCCAAAAAGCACTAACCATAAGAAAAGTGATTTATAAATTTGACTGTATTAAGTATAGAAAATTCTGAAATAAGATAGTTATAATATATAAAAATAATACATAATAAAAAAGATGTATATATCAATAACCTGAAGAGGAATTACCAATAGAAAAATGGTCTGAGGAACTGAATAGGTCATTCAATAGGTCATATGTTGAACAATTGGTCAGTAAGAATATAAACAGATGTTCATTCCCATTGGTCATTAGTGAAATGCTAATAAAAACTACAATCAGGTACCATTACAGCAAAATGTCTAAAATAAAGAATATTGACAAAGATTTGCATTGGGTGGAATTTACATATACTGTGACTGGTGGGAAATGTAAGTTAATTCAGAAACATTGGAAACTGCCAGCTATCTTCTAAAGTGAATTAATTCATTCCCTATGACCCAACAATTCCACTCTAGGTCTACACTTACAGAAACCCTCACATGTCCCAAAAGACATTGCAAAATGATCATTCAGTGTTTTTGCCAACAGTGAAAAGTAAGAAAACAACTCAATTACCCATCAAAACAAGAATGAGGTATATCCTTATAATGGAAGAGTGCAGTGAAGCTTCACTGTTACTCATATCTAATTGGAAGAATCTCTCAAAAATAATGTTTAGCTAAAGAGCGAGACACAAAATGGAAATATACTATATGGTTCCATTTTTACAAAGCTAAAAACATGCAGAACTAATATAGTGTATTAGAAGTCGGGATAGTGATTAATTTTGCAGAGAAGGAGCGACTAGATAGAAGAGTAATTTCTGGTGCTGGTGATAGTCTTTTTCTTGACATAGGTAATAGTAACATGGATAAGTTTACTTTCAATAGTAAAATGAACGCTTTTACGTATAATACAATGAAAGTTTATTTTAAAGTATAAATGTGCTATACAATATTTTTTAATTAAAAGGAAAAGCATTAGAAAGAAATACACCAATATAAATATTTTCCCCCCTTGTGGCAAAAGTAAGAGAGCTTTCTATTTTTTCTTTTAATTTTTGTGTTGTAAATTTGGTTTATAAATTTTGGCAAGTTAAACTTCTGTAGCAATCAAGAATTTTAAAAGCAATAGAGATGGATACAAGTTTTAAAATGATTACAAAAAATCTTAATACATTGACTGAATTTTATAACCATGAAATCCTTAATTATATTGATTTTTGGCCTTAACATTTGATTTTGATAATCTGGATTGGCTACCATCACAGACAATACACTAAAAAAAAGAGAAAGAAAGCAAGCTATTTTTATTGCTCTGTTAAACTATACCATTCCAAAATTAAACAGTATATGGTTCTCAGAAAACAGATTCCAATGATGAAAGATGCTACTTATATTAATAATTGAGTTGTACCACCTTAATATTTTAATTTGCTAAAATGTCAACTTAACTACTGTCCTTTATCTCAGAAGAACACACACTAGTAAAATTTCTATGTAAATACAAATATTGGGAGCATGACCAGATCTTTTGATGTCTCTTTCCCAGATATACTTTTATTTCTCATGTAAAATATGAAAACATTCAGTACAAATGTTCAGACAGTACTGGCATAAATCTAATTAGCATAAGATTATTCAACCAACAAAAAAGTAAAGAAGATTTTATGAGTGTGCCTAAATTAAACTTGTATTCATTCAATGTCCCACCCATTTATAAAATGATCATATTTCTTCTGTTGAACTATAGTAGTAAAAAAGAATGAGCAGACCAGAGGGCAGACAGCAGAAGCAAGAAGAACTACAATCCTGTAGCCTGTGGAATGAAAACCACATTCACAGAAAGACAGACAGAATGAAAAGGCAGAGGACTATGTACCAGATGAAGGAACAAGATAAAACTCCAGAAAAACAAATAAATGAAGTGGAGATAGGCAACCTTCCAGAAAAAGAATTCAGAATAATAACAGTGAAGATGATCCAGGACCTCAGAAAAAGAATGGAGGCAAAGAGAGAGAAGATGCAAGAAATGTTTAACAAAGACCTAGAAGAATTAAAGAATCACCCAGCAGAGATGAACAATATAATAAGTGAAATGAAAAATACACTAGAAGGAATCAATAACAGCATAACTGAGGCAGAAGAACAGATAAGTGACTTCGAAGGCAGAATGCTGGAATTCACTGTCGTGGAACAGACAAGAAAAAATATGAAAAGAAACGAGGACAGCCTAAAACAACTCTGGGACAACATTAAATGCACCAACATTCACATTATAGGGGGTCCCAGAAGGAGAGGAGAGAGAGAGAGAACCCAAGAAAATATTTGTAGAGATTATACTCCAAAACTTCCCTAACATGGGAGAGGAAATAGCCACCCAAGTACAGGAAGCGCAGAGAGGCCCAGGCAGGATAAACCCAAGGAGAAACATGCTGAGACACATAGTACTCAAACTGACAAAAATTAAAGACAAACAAAAGTTATTAAAAGCAACAAGGGAAAAATGACAAATAACATACAAGGGAACTCCCTTAAGGTTAACAGCTAATTGCTCAGCAGAAACTCTATAAGACAGAAGAGAGTGGCACGATATATTTAAACTGATGAAAGGGAAGAAACTATAACGAAGATTACTCTACCAGGCAAGAATCACGTTCAGATTTGATGGAGAAATCAAAAGCTTTACAGATAAGCAAAAGCTAAGAGAATTCAACACTACCAACCAGCGCTACAACAAATGCTAAAGGAATTTTTCTAAGTGGGAAACACAAAAGAAGAAAAGGACCTACAAAACCAAACCCAAAACAACTAAGAAAATGATAATAGGAAAATAGATATCGATAATTACCTTAAATGTAACTGGATTAAAGGCTCCAACCAAAGACAAACCTGGCTGAATGGATACAAAAACAAGACCCATCTATATGCTGTCTACAAGAGACCCACTTCAGACCTTGGGACACATACAGACTGAAAGCGAGGGGATGGAAAAAGATTTTCCATGCAAATGGAAAACAAAAGAAAGCTGGAGTAGCAATACTCACATCAGATAAAACAGACTATAAAATAAAGAATGTTACAAGAGACAAGGAAGGACACTACATAATGATTAAGGGATCAATCAAGAAGAAGATATAACAAGTATAAATATATATGCACCCAACATTGGAGCACCTCAATACATAAGGCAAATGTTAACAGCTATAAAAGAGGAAATCGACAGTAACACAATAATAGCGGGGGACTTTAACAGCTCACTTACACCAATGGACAAATCATCCAGACAGAAAAGTAATAAAGAAACACAACCTTTAAATGACAGAGTAGACCAGATAGATTTAATTGATATTTATAAGACATTCCATCCGAAAACAGCAGATTACACTTTCTTTTCAAGTGCACATGGAACATTCTCCAGGATAGATCACATCTTGGGTCACAAATCAAGCCTTGGTAAATTTAAGAAACTTGAAATCATATCAAGCATCTTTTCTGACCACAGAGCTATGAGATTAGAAATAAGTTACAGGGGAAAAAAACGTAAAAAACACAAACACATGGAGGCTAAACAATATGTTACTAAATAAACAAGATATCACTGAAAAAAGCAAAAAGGAAATCAAAAACTACCTAGAGACAACTGACAATGAAAACATGACGATCCAAAACCTATGGGATGCAGCAAAAGCAGTTCTAAGAGGGAAGTTTATAGCAATACAATCCTACCTCAAGAATAAGAAAAGTCTCAAATAAAAATCCCAACCTTACACCTAAAGCAACTAGAGAAAGAAGAACAAACAAAACCCAACCTTACACCAAAACCACCTAGAGAAAGAAGAACAAACAAAACCCAAAATTAGTAGAAGGCAGGAAATCATAAAGATCACAGCAAAATAAATGAAAAGGAAACAAAGAAAAGAAAAGCAAAGATCAATAAAACTAAAAGCTGGTTCTTTGAGAAGATAAACAAAATTGATAAACCTTTACCCAGACTCATCAAGAAAAAGAGGGAGATAAATCAATAAAATTAGAAATGAAAAAGGAGAAGTTTCAACGATGCCACAGAAATACAAAGTATCATAAGAGACTACTACGAGCAATTCTATGGCAATAAAATGGACAACCTGGAAGAAATGGACAAATTCTTAGAAAGGTATAACCTTCCAAGACTGAACCAGGGAGAAATAGAAAATATGAACAGACCAATCACAAGTAATGAAATTGAAACTGGGATTAAAAATCTTCCAATAAACAAAAGCCCAGGACCAGGTGGCTTCACAGGTGAATTCTATCAAACATTTAGAGAAGCGCTAACACCCATCCTTCTCAAAGTCTTCCAAAAAATTGCAGAGGAAGGAACACTCCCAAACTCATTCTATGAGGCCACCATCACCCTGATACCAAAACCAGACAAAGATACTACAAAAAAGAAAATTACAGACTAATATCACTGATGAATATAGATGCAAAAATCCTCAACAAAATACTAGCAAACATAATCCAACAATAAATTAAATGGATCATACACCACAATCAAGTGGGATTTATCCCAAGGATGCAAGGATTCTTCAATATCCGCAAATCAAACAATGTGATAAACCATATTAACAGATTGAAGGAGAAAAACCATATGATCCTCTCAATAGATGCAGAGAAAGCTTTTGAAAAAAATCAACACTGATTTATGATAAAAACTCTGCAGAAAGTGGGCATAGAGGGAAACTACCTCAACATAATAAAGGCCATATACGACAAACCCACAGCAAACATCATTCTCAATGGTGAAAAACTGAAAGCATTTCCTCTAAGATCAGGAACAAGACAAGGATGTCCACTCTCACCACTATTATTCAACATAGTTTTGGAAGTCCTAGCAATGGCAATCAAAGAAGAAAAAGAAATAAAAGAATCCAAACTGTAAAAGAAGAAGTAAAACTGTCACTGTTTGCCGATGACATACTATATATAGAAAATCCTAAAGATGCCACCAGAAAACTACTAGAGTTAACCAATAAATTTGGTAAAGGTGCAGAATACAAAATTAATGCACAGAAATCTCTTGCAGTCCTATACACTAACAATGAAAGATCAGAAGGGAAATTAAGGAAACAATCCCATTCACCATTGCAACTAAAAGAATAAAATACCTAGGAATAAACCTACCTAAGGAGGTAAAAGACCTGTACTCAGAAAACTCTAAGACATTGATGAAAGAAATCAAAGATGACACAAACAGATGGACAGATATACCATGTTCTTGTTTTTTCTTTTTTTTTCGGTATGCAGGCCTCTGTTGTGGCCTCTTCCGCTACAGAGCACAGGCTCGGGATGTGCAGGCTCAGCAGCCATGGTTCACGGGACCAGCCACTCCACGGCATGTGGGATCTTCCCGGACCAGGGAACGAACCCATGTCGCCTGCATCCGCAGGCGGACCCTCAACCACTGCGCCACCAGGGAAGCCCCTACCATGTTCTTGGATTGGAACAATAAATATTGTGAAAATGACTATACTACCCAAAGCAATCTAAAGATTCACTGCAATCCCAAAGCAATCTACAGATTCAACGCAATCCCTATCAAATTACCAATGGCATTTTTTACAGAACTAGAATAAAATATCTTAAAATTTGTATGGAGACACAAAAGACCCCTGATAGCCAAAGCAATCTTGAGGGAAAAAAAACGGAGCTGGAGGAATCAGACTACCTGTCTTCAGACTATACTACAAATCTACAATAATCAAGACAATATGGTACTGGCACAAAAACAGAAACACAGATCAAGGGAACAGGATAGAAAGCCCAGAGGTAAACCCACGCTCCTGCGGTCAACTAATCTATTACAATGGAGGCAAGGATATATTATGGAAAAAAGACAGTCTCTTCAATAAGTGGTGCTGGGAAAACTGGATAGCTACATGTAAAAGAATGAAATTAGAACACTCCCTAACACCATACACAAAAATAAACTTAAAATGGATTAAAGACCTAAATGTAAAACCAGACACTATAAAACTCTTAGAAGAATACATAGGATGAACACTCTTTGACATAAATCACAGCAAGATCTTTTTTTTCCCACCTCCTAGAGTAATGGAAAGAATAACAAAAATAAACAAATGGGACCTAATAAAACTTAAAAGCTTTTGCACAGCAAAGGAAACTATAAACAACACGAAAGACAACCCTCAGATGGGAGAAAATATTTGCCAACAAATCAAGAGACAAAGGATTAACCTCCAAAATATATAAACAGCTCATGCAGCTCAATATTAAAAAAACAAACAACCCAATCAAAAAATGGGCAGAAGACCTAAATAGACATTTTTCCAGAAAAACATACAGATGGCCAAGAGGCACATGAAAAGCTACTCAACATCACTAATTATTAGAGAAATGCAAATCAAAACTACAGTGAGGTATCACCTTACACCAGTTAGAATGGGCATCATCAGAAAATCTACAAACAATAAATGCTGGAGAAGGTGTGGAGAAAAGGGAACCCTCTTGCACTGTTGGTGGGAATGCAAATTGATACAGCCACTATGGAGAACAGTACGGAGGTTCCTTAAAAAACTAAAAATAGGATTACCATGTGACCCAGTAACCCCACTACTGGGCATATACCCAGAGAAAACCATAATTCAAAAAGACACATGCAGCCCAATGTTCACTGCAGCACTATTTACAATAGCCAGGTCATGGAAGCAACCTAAATGCCCATCGACAGATGAATGGATAAAGAAGATGTGGTACATATATACAATGGAATATTACTCAGCCACAAAAAGGAATGAAATTGGGTCATTTGTAGAGATGTGGATGGACCAAGAGACTGTCATACAGAGTGAAGTAAGTCAGAAAGAGAAAAACAAATATCGTATATTAACGCATATATGTGGAAGCTAGAAAAAAGGTACAGAACTGGTTTGCAGGGCAGAAATTGAGACACAGATGTAGAGAACAAACTTATGGACACCAAGGTGGGAAAGCGGGGCTGGTGTGGTGGTGGTCGGATGAATTAGGAAATTGAGATTGACATATGTACACTAATATGTATAAAATAGATAACTAATGAGAACCTGCTGTATAAAAATAATGAAATAAAATTCAAAAAAAAATTAAAAAACAAGCAAAAAAAATCAAGTTGGTAATGATCTTTATTTAGTATTTCAGAAATTCACATTGCAGACTTGTTGAAACAGAATATAGATTAGAAGTATTTGTGAGATGTGCACATAGATTTGATTTTTTAGATGAGTCTGTGGTAAAAGTTAAATATATGCAGCAACTGGTTCATGTGAAACACTATGATAAGTTTAAAATTTTTTTTCCTCCCAATCATCAAATAAATATTTGAAGAGGTTAATACTACCTTTACTTCAAGAAGAGGGATCTGTAGCTTATTTGGGAACTTTCCCAGGATCAAAAACTAATAAATGAGAAGGTTATTCAACTCTGGGGTCTGTTGTGATTACAAATCTGTGTAGCAAGTTTAAACATTTAAAAATATGAATATTTTGGGAATTTTGCATTTTCAGCTCTTCGTATTAGTAAAGCAGTGAATATAAATTTCATGCATATTGGGTTCTTTTGATGGCTCTTTGCACTGATCAGATTAATCAGACAATGGTAAATCTTGGATGTTATGCGCATGCTGGCATGAATATCCATTTTTATCAAAAAGGCACTTTTTCCATTTGATGCAAAACAAACATTAGGGGATAGTATAATTGAAAAAAATGTGAAACCTATTGGGAAAGCCTAAGATGATGTGCTAAAGCTATACATTTTGTCCTCTAAAATAATATATACTTTTCCCAGACAACTTTTATAATGAATAATGCTATAATAACATATGTGTGGTACTTATAATTTACGGAATTTCTAACCTATATGTATTCACAAAGATCACAAAATCACTATAAGGAAAGAAGGGAAAATTCTCTTCACCTTTTCACAGTTAAGCAAGAGGAGATCTTGACATATTGAAAGGCACTCAGAAATAAAACTGACATACTTTTATTTCAAGTTTTCGCTCTTCTTCCAAGCACACTATCTACCTTGTACAAATGCTTAATTTTGCAAAGTTTGTATTATCATTATTTTAAAAAACTTTATTTTGTATTTCAGCCACCTGAGAGGAGTACCATTTACATTATCAGGCACAGAAAAAAGCTTACCTGTGCATTGAGAATGTTGAAGTAATATTTTTCAAGGTTTACAATACATGATGCCACGTTAAATCCTAGATATGGATGAGTCCCTATTGCGGCTTTCTCTCTGGTCTAAAACCTGCTTCTCATTATCCCCACAGCTTCCCAGTAACAACATAACAAGGCATTTAGCTGCCTGAAGTGGAGCTACTACAGTCCTGTTATATACATAGTATATATCAGCTACATTCATAAAATAGGCTTAGAATTTTTTTGGTGTATGTTGGTGTGATATAATTTATTGTTGCTCCTGTGGAAGGTGATCGTGGTTGTCAAGTGTAAATGTTGGGTCAGAGAGTCTTGAGAAAGGAGGACGAGAAGGGCCACAATGGTGCCTGCCCACATTTGGGTTACTAAGAAAGGCTGTAAGTCTTTATGATTTGAGAGACAAAGGCTCATGAAATTTTAATATGAGATATTTTAGAAGGTCCTGGAACAAGCAGAATTTGGGAATGTGAGGTGCAGTACAGAATCAACAAAAATGTATTTTCTTGACCCAGATTCCAGTACTGTTGTGAAAACTGTAAGGTTGGTAACTTTAGAGCACTGGATGATACAACACCTTTGGATGCATGGTTGCTGAGACTACATAATCTGTGAAAACTGCTGAAAAAAAGCAGAAGGAGTAGCAGAAAAAAAGAGATGCACAGAAGAGTCTGTGTAGTCAGTGATGTGCTGATTAATTTTAACAACTGACTTTCAGGGGAAAAAATGGTTTGTAGCATTTGCCAGTTTCCATGGTGTAAACACTCCCATCAGGGGTGATTTCAAATTACCAACATGAGGTAATTTCACATAGAGTTTGGAAGAGATGCCCACAAATAGAGCATGTGAATCACAGAAGCTGGCTGAAGCACAGAGGTGCATGTAGCAATTCCAGATTAACTGGTGATAAATAGGGAGCTTTTGAGTACCCACACTTTTTGGTTACTCTCAGACATACATTTCAAATGTCTGTGTATAATGAATACAATTTGAGCAGTTTGGGTGTCCAGGCCATTGTAATTTGACCAAAAACATTGCAATTGGACTCTGGGCAACATCTCTGTTACACTTAATATTGCTTGATATAAAATGTAGTTTGAAATGTTCTGATCTTATCCCTAGGAACTTCAAATGCTGTCAGTTCTATTTTCTAAATGCATCTTGGATCCCCCGCCTGTCTGCTCATTAGTTCAACTTTATGTCCCAAGTGCTATTCTTGTCACTAGGAATATAATGATGAAAAAGACAGGAAAGTTTCCTGCCCTTATCATTTACTGCTTCAACTATGACAATCTTCTGATTTGTTTCAGTGTATATAGTGTCTTCATTCCATTTTAACACTGTGGTCAGGCTGATTTTTCCCCCCAGACTACAAAAATGATGACCTAATGCTCCCAATTATATTTTCCCCAAAAGTCCCTCAAAATTAGCCCCTGCCTGTCTTATTCTAATATCCCGACTCTTCCCTACTAGAGTCATGCCTAATATCTTGTCACTTTTTAAATATATGATAAATCCAGCTCTCTTGCCTTTGCACATAATGTACTTTCTGCCTGGAATGTCCTTCCCATCTCACACTAGAAACCCACCTTATATTCAAAAAAGATGACATACTCTGTAAAGCTTTCTTTGACTTATCCCAGAGAAAAATAGGTCCTCCATGTCCTACCCCTGCTTCTCAGAGTGCCCTCTCTAACAGTTATTTGTTCCGGATGCAAAAGGCCACCACATATGGCCACAAAAAGTGTGTACTGCCCAGCCTTAGAGGGCCCTCTTCACAGGAGAGTCTATGTTACGATTAAAGGAGTGATAATCGTAAACTATATAAATGGTGAATCTTTGCAACATGGCAACCGTGATATTTATATTTTCCCACAAAATGTAAAATCACCGTGGAAAGAAATTGTGTCTTGTCCATTTGTAAAAACCTGCCTATAAATTGTACAGAAGCCAATTTTTGTCAAAATGACAATAAATACAAAGAAGTGTGTTTACCAGCCTCTTATATGAGTAGGTACTACTAATGATCTCACTACTCAAGACCATAAGATCTAATGTGCTACTGATCTATAAGCCACCTCTATGCAAGCTTTTAATTTAAAGTACTTTCAGGTTGTTAAAAATGACCACACTTTAAGTTTGTTGTAGTTTATTGGTGCTTTATTAACTCTAATATACCTCTAGATCCATATAATCGGCATGTTTTTAAACTACTCCTTGTACCTAGAAAATTTTCATATAGTAACAGACAATAGTCTCTGATGAAGCTTTGATTCACAATTAATTAGTACAGCAAAAGGTTGTGCTTTTGGCTCTGTCCCTTCAGTAAATTGTGATATGACACATATTTGCATTTATTTAGCACAGCTGGTTTTCATGAATAGAGCACTTGCCCTCAGAATAATTTAAAGCAAATGCAGAATGGCTTCATTCCTAAAAGAAGAAAACCATCCTGTAAAGCAGGTGGCTTAAATGTGTTATGGACAAATAATATTTTTCATGCATGTTATCCTAAGGAATTCTTTTCAAAGAAGCTCTCCCTTGTTCACAAGTTGAAAACCCCATAAGGAAAGATAATTATCATGTGAAATTCTGCAATTCCATATTATACTATTCTTTGAAATGCAAATTTTTATACAGTACATTAAGACCATCCTATACTATTTTATTAGGTAATTATTCTAATCAAAACTATTAATCTGTTCTGTTGGAGAAAAAAATCTTATGTCAGTTTAGTGAACATAATTTTCAAATGAGTTTAAACCTGATTTGGATATAAATACTTTAAAATCATAGACTTTCTTGAATTCTGACTCATAATTTTTAGCATTTTATGTAAAATACTTTTTTCAAATATAGTTTATATTGTGGTGTGTTTCCATTAAAACATAAACCTGAGATTTTAACATAAAAATTTCATTGCACAATATAATTTGAAGAAACACTTAGATACAAGAAGGATGATGTGTGGGTGTGAAGATATATTTCTACTGAAACCAAACTAAAAATACCTTTGGAGATCTATAATTTTCCAAAGGCTTTGAATAGTAATCACAAAAGGATCTGGCATTTCATCCTAAACATATGTATCATCATCATACCAACCTAGTTTTTCCCACATATGTTAACATTATGTTCCAATGTACTTGGACAGTCTTCATATTTACTATTATTATGTTTCAACTAATTTGGACAGGTTTAATGTTTAGAATATTACTGTTATTGTGTACACCACACACATACTCCTTACGGTAGGAAATTATAAGAAAACATCCACCCTAATGCAATACTGTCTTTGATAATTTTCTATATTCATACTGCAATAAGTTATAAAGAATGATCTTAGCCCTAAAACTACACTGAATAAAACTTAACCAGACTTTGAGGAATACTCAAAATTTTATTTAGGATTTTTAACTGATTCATGGTTTTTCACATTCTGTATTATTTAAAAGATAATACAAAAATACTATTATGTTTGAATTTGGCTCGATGGGACTCTCAACCAGAATTAAGATATAACCTGGGATTGCTTGTCTTGCCAAATCTGAATGGATTTATACAAGAGGTTTTTACTGCTGTTCTGCATGTGCAGCCATTCAGCAATGTTGAGTTACACTGCTGACAACACTTGACAACATGCTAAAGTCACTGCTGGAATCTAAATACCTAAGGGAAAAGGCTCCCTAAGGGAGGGTCTTCCACTGCTGTATCACCAAAGGAAGACTGGAATAGGCATCAGGAGTGTCAGGGTCCACAGTTTATAATCCCTGACATCTACCTGCTTGTGTCATAGGATACTTGTTTTGTTTGCCTACAATCTATCTAAGCTTGTCATACCCAATTCCTTTGTCATTTTTTTTTTCAGCTACTTGATTTTAAAGCCCTTGCTTTATTTCATTATGTTAGTAGAAAAACACCAATAACACTTCTACATATCCATAATAGGAATGTATATATCTTTATCATTCTTCCCTCCTCACCAGAAGAACTTATATTCCTGTCTTATGAAAAAGAAGTAAATCTCCAACTGTCTTTCTAGGTCAGAGCTAGTTATTTTCCAGGTCAGAGGAAAGTCAGCAAAGAACTCTTTGGTACCTACTTCTGTAGTAACTTGGTAGCAAGTCGTTGAGAAAAAGATTTCAATTACTGATCAACCCGGTTAAGGAGTGTTCACTTGATTTTGGTAAGAGTCTTAACTTGGTTTTAGAAGAAACCAGACATCTGTTCCATTTGAGCAGAGATGGAAGGTGGTGAGGCTTTGGCTGGAGTGGCAAAGTGGCTGGCCTACCTGCAGCCCAAATCATGGTCAGGCTTTCACAGACCTGAATGATGAGAGCTGTATTTCCTTACAGTTTCACAGGCAAGGCCTAATTTTAAATTAACAGCCTGATGTGTTTTGAAAATATTTGTGTGACACAGTATTTTAAAATGTGTTCCCACAATATGGTGAGATTTTCTTTTACTGTGAATAGCGTTTTCTGCTACAAGAAATATTTTAAATTAAAAATATATCCAATGTGTTAAGAGATTGCATATTTACACTTAGCCTGTAAATGTAAACTGTACAGAAAACAACTGCCATTCAAGGTGGACCAAACAGTGTTCACAATGCCCCATGAACACAGGATTCCCAGGGACCCATGATGTGTGAGAATTCATTAAGACTCAGTGAGTACAAAGTAAGCATGTCACACTGACAGCCCCATTTTCCTTCTGAATTAGAACTGGATTCAAATGCAGAAAGTGGTGGTTTTCCTAGAAACACAATGACTATAGAGCCCTATATCCTTTATTATATGTGTTATTTTCTTGTATTAGCCAGCTACATATGCTGGAAGTGATTACATAAAAGAAAGGGAAAGACAGTCCATCCCATACTTCCTCTTTATTTCAGTCCTTCCTTACTCATTAGTAGGCTGAAGGTAGTATTGGTAGAAAGTGCACATATCAAGAAGTGAAATAAAAACAGTTGAGTTAATTTTGCTCATCATTCTAACTGTTCTAGTAAGAACAAAATACATATGCATATATGAGCCACGAAATACAAAATGTCTAATTTCAGTGATTCTACATATTACTCTTTTTTTTTTTTTTTTTTTTTTTGCGGTACGCGGGCCTCTCACCGCTGTGGCTCCCATTGCGGAGCACAGGCTCCGGACGCACAGGCCCAGCGGCCATGGCTCACGGGCCCAGCCGTTCCGCGGCATGTGGGATCCTCCCGGACCGGGGCACGAACCCGTGTCCTCTGCATTGGCAGGCGGACTCTCAACCACTGCGCCACCAGGGAAGCCCCATATTACTCTTATATTTACCTTTAAAACTCATAGCACAATATAACAATGAATGGTAGAATTCTTGTCAAAACTTTTCGCTTTAATTTTTCTTTACTTAGAATGGCATCAAATAGAAATAAAAGCAACTTGACAAGTCTAGAGAAAGACCATTAAAGAAAGAAAAAAAACTTTATATTTTAATAATATTAACAGAGCTTTTTACTTGCTTTTTGAACAAGCGGCCCCACAAGTTATTTAGCTGGCCCTGCAGGCAGCTATGAGATTGGAGATAGAGGATGAAAGGCTAAGAAATGGAAATAGGAAAGAGATCACCAAAACTGCAGCATAGCCTGCGAGCGTTTGTTAGGCTAAAAATAAGCCTAAAGTTCAGACATAGGCCACATCTTAGAGGTTCTTAAATATAAATCATACCAAGAGATTTCTGCTTGATCCCATAGGAATGTGAAATTTTGAGGAAAGTTAAGTGAGAGAATGTATAAGGAGAAGCATAATAGTATATGGACTGTTCTAGAAATTAGATGGAGCTGGTTTCAAATCCTAGCTCTATAATCTGGCTTCTCTGTCACTCTGGTCACATAAGGAACAGTCCTGTTGGGTCAGTTTTCTTAAGTCATGTGTAGATATTTGTAATACCCACCTCATAAGGAAATTAAGAGGATTATGTGAGGTAAAGTATTTTAAAAAATCTTACTTTAACAAGGACACATAAATAACCTTAAAAAGTAATAGTTATTATCATTTTGATCAGGTTTTTAAAAAGAAGGCAGACTGGGGTTTGAGAGCTGAATTAGAATATAATTTTTAAAATTAAGCCAAACTTTGTGAGGAAATGATCTAAACACAGAATATGGACTGTTGACAGAATAACCCAATTATAAAATGAACAAAATATCTGAATAAATATTTATCCAAAGAAAATATACAAATAGCTAATAAACACATGAAAAGATGCTCAACATCATTAGCCATCAGGGAAATCAAAATCAAAATCACAGTGAGATACCACTTCATACACACTAAGATGGCTAGAAAAAAAAGTCAGATAATAACAAGTGTTGGAGAAGATATGGAAAAAATCATATCCCTCACCTGTACTACCGGTGGGAATATAAAAGGGTTGCAACCACTTTGGAAAACAGTTGGGCATTTCCTCAAATGATTAAACATGGAGGTACTTTATGATCCAGCAATTGTACTCCTAGGTGTATACCTAAGGAAAACAGTCAATTTTAACAAAATTTTGCATGAACGTTTGTAGTGTCACTATTCACAATTGCCAGAAGGTGCAAACAACCCAAATGACCATCAAAAAACAAATGGTTAAACAAAATAAAGTATATCCATATAATGAAATATTTTTCAGTCATAAAAAGAGATGAAATATTGATAACTGATACAATTTAGATGAACCTTGAAAATATTACACTGAGTAAAAGAAGCCAATCCCAAAAAAGCACATAGTATATGATTCTATTCATATGAAATGTGGAGAAATGAGAAGTCAGTAGAGACACAAAGTAAATTAGTTGTTACTTAGAGCTTTGAGGAAAGGGGTGAAGGAGGAGGGATGGCTAAAGTATAAAGGGTTTCCCATGGAGTTGATGAAAATACAATAAAATTGACTGTGGTAATTATCGCACATATCTGTGAATATACTAAAAACCATTGAATTGTATACTTTAAATGGGTGAATTGTATGTGTGGTGAATTATTTCTTAATAAAGTTGTTAAAACTCTTGAAATCAGGTTATTTAAAATATATTTTCATACCACCAGCAACAAAAGAAATTAAGACAAAATTATATATATATATATATATATATATATATATATATATATATATAAACAATAACTCTCTGCTTAATATCTTTTGATGTCACTCTGTTGGTCACTTCACAAGACAAAGTCCAGAAAGCATGGCATGTCTACCACTTGCTGACCCCTCACCATCCATTTACCCATTAACAGATGTGCTCTGAGTTGGCTTCAGGTAACCACCCCATTACGACTGAGCTCCTTTTCTTAGGAAGATGCAGGTCCCACATCCAATGGTGGGACATGACTTTACTAGGGCAGCCCAAGGCTAAGCCAATAGCTGCATAGTGTCCCATGGCTGCAGGGGTTGGTAAAGAAATAGATATCTAATTCAGTTTGTGTTGGTGAAATACAAGAGAATTTTAATGGGGAATTACAGGAAAAATTTTTCATTTTTCTTCAGAGAAAGTCACTTGGTAAGCCTTTAAATATTGTCCCAGGAACACAGTGATTTTAATAACACACTAAAGAAAGCAAAGTATAGAAAAGCACAGAGAACAAAACTGATTGGAATATACCTGGTTCAGGATTTTTGTTCTAGGTATTTCAGGAAATAACTTTCTTTAAGGATTCACAGCTGTGTGAGTTCACTTTACCTTTACATTTAGCTAAAAGCAAGAATTTAGTCCCAACTTATCTTTGAGGTCCTCTGTATATTCTCAGCCATTAACCTTTAATTCTACTCTTGTAATGATTTGCTGCTCTTAACAAATACTTATCCTTGCACTGTTTTAGGCGCTATTGAATCTGTTTTTATTTTTTAAACATCTTTATTGGAGTATAATTGCTTTACAATGGTGTGTTAGTTTCTGCTTTATAACAAAGTGAATCAGCTATACATATACATATATCCCCATATCTCCTCCCTTTTGCATCTCCCTCCCACCCTCTTAATCCCACCCCTCTAGGTGGTCACAAAGTACCGAGGTGATCTGCCTGTGCTATGTGGCTGCTTCCCACTAGCTATCTATTTTACATTTGGTAGTGTATATATGTCCATGCCACTCTCTCACTTCATCCCAGCTTACCCTTTCCCCTCCCCGTGTCCTCAAGTCCATTCTCCATGTCTGTGTCTTTATTCCTGTCCTGCTCCTAGGTTCTTCAGAACCACTTTTTTTTTTTTTTTAGATTCCATATATATGTGTTATCAGGTGCTACTGAATCTGATCCAGCTGGGACCTTCTGATTCCCCAGCCGAAAAGTCACTTACTCTAGGAAAGCTCCAAAAATACCCATAATGATCATCTCAGTGAAGTCTTCCCCTATCCTAGCACTCTGCATAAAACTGTACTGTCATAAATTTTTCTTCATGCTATATATGTGAATATTCATTCACCTCTACTTTGCTGGTAGAGTGGAAGTGGTAACTACAGTAAGAGCAAAGAGCTGTTTTTATGAATCAGCATGAAGTTCTTACAATAGTGCCTAGCTATTTGTAGGAACCAAGAGAACATTTGTCGAATGAATGAATCAGTAACTATAAGTGAAATGAACAGAACTGCAACTGAGGTTTATATTTCAGGGTATTGTTTTAAGAAAAAAAGTATTTTAAATTAATCAAAACAGATAATAATGATTTATTAGTAAAAAAAGGGAGGTTCATAAAATTTGTAATGTTTGTGATAGATAAATATAAATATATACTAGTAATTGATAGTTATATATCATATATTTAATTAGAAGATGGGTTGTTTAATATTCAACAGACCATAGAACCACAAGTGTATGTTGAAAAACAGACTGATAACCTTTGACAATGAATTCACGCTGGCTTACAGTGTGCTTAATTAATGTTACATTATAATGAATGGACTGAAAAACTATCTAAAATAATCTATTGTAAAATATCAAAGCTTATGGAAATCCTTGAAGACAGTGACTATTTATTATTTTTTATCCTAGATACTCAATATGTGTTGTGATTAAAATATGCCAGAACACAGTCAGTGTTTCTACTGAAGAAAATTTAAGCCAGCAATGCTACTTAATTATGGAATAATAATGTCATATTGAGCACTAAACTTTTTAATAGGAAAATATGCTAGAAGCAGAAAATATTTAAGAGGTTTGAACTTTTCATTCATTTGTAACAAGGACTTAAAATGCATATGCCTACAAATGTATAGAAATACTTCCTGTTTACCTTACAGCTGTAGTTGGTAAACTGAGGCCTGCTGGCCAAATCTGACCTACCACTTATTTTTGTATAGCCCAGCACCAATAAATTTTGCAGTTTTAACAGCTGAAAATCACATATGAATAATAATTTGTGACATAAGAAAATTATATGAAGTTCACAATTTTATTGGGACACAGCCATGCTCAGTTTCTTATATATTGTCTATGGCTATCTCCGTGTTTCTATGGCTATCTCCGTGTTTTTATGGCAAAATTGAATAGTTCATCAGAGACCATGAAGACCACACAGCCTAAAATAGTTACTATCCTTTCACAGAAAAAGTTTTCTGACCCCAACTTTAGGGAAATATAAATTATAAGCCATAATTTTCAAAGAACTTCTATAAAAATGTACATTATTTTGGGGTCAACTGTATTTTGACCCTAACATTATTCAAGACTGACAATTAGGACAATTAGAAATCTCATCTGGAAGTACGAATTTTGGAAGAAGTATCGTTTTCCATGGTATGCAAAAGACAGGGTTTTAGTATTAAGAATTTAGGAATTTTGTTGTTTGACTTTAGGGGAGAAAGGGAAAAGGTTGAGTGAGTGGTACAGGAGCTGTTGACAAATTAGGCTGCAAGACTGAGTAATGGACACAGAGCCTCTAACCTCCTTTCCACCTCAAGCTTCCTTCAAGAGTCCAGATTGAAAATCAGGACTATAATTAAATGAGGCAAAGTTGTTTTGTTTGGGGGCAAAGATAGGGTACCAGCAGTATTATACAGACTTGTCTTCTAACAACTGTATTTTGAGCTACCTTGGAAAATATATATTTTGCTGTGTTCTCCAGAGCTAAATAAGTGTGTAGAACTGACAGAGGGGATTAAGTGATAGGTAAACTATTTAAGAACTCTCTAATGATGTGCCTATTTAGATGATATCACCTTCCAGAGTGAATATGTGATTCTCTTATCCCTCATATGTGAAATTTCTGGCTTTAGCTGAGTTTTAAAGTAAGAAATTGCAAGTGCTATACCGTGGAATTTAAGGGGATTTTAAGGGACTGGAAAGATGCAAGAATCTGTTGTGACTAAAATACTTTTCTGTTATTCAAGTCAGGCACCAAATCTGTAAAAGTCAAGTTCAAGGAAGTCCATTTTCACCACCATTGATTTTCACTGAAAGCAGACTGTTTTTACCTCATTGATTTTGATGTTGATTGAGTCATGTTCATCTGGTTGGTCAGTATTTGGGAGCTTGCTCATTTTTGATGGGTTAATTTGTCTAGGATCACTTCAGTTACCTTCATCTAGAGCTACTCTTATTCAACATTTTCTCAGGCCACATATTAAGAAACTTAAAGAGATATTTAATCAAATGGAATTCAGTTCTAAAGAATTTACCTAACTCCAAATAATTAATAGTTTACCATTAATTACAAAATTTGGATCACATATTATTTTTTAACCAGATGACATTGCAAGGCCATATAAAACATACATATATGTTATTTATGTCACAATTCATTTAAAAAATGGACACTTTACTGGGAAGAATGACTTCTACAGAAATATAATTTACACAAGTAACAAAACTGTAACTGACCATTAATGCTTGAAAATGGAAAGCAACTTCTGCAACCAAATAGGACTAACAACATTTAAATAAATCTCCAAATCTGAAACTCATGATTCTGTTATTGTTCAATTATCATCATTCATAAACTAGCTTCTCTACCTACTGCATATACAACCCATCAAACAGAAGCTTTCTGTCTAAACTAAATATTCTATCTGTGAATATTAGTATGCAATTCACAAGAGAGCATCTGGCTTATATCTGAGATAATAATTATCTTTTTGTGACACATTTATGCATTTTCATTTCATTAATTTTTATCTTGAAAATTTTCATTGTTCTGGTAGTCTAGTTTTAGAACAAACACCTGCTTTTACAACTCTTAGCTGAATCCTTCATGATTTTACGCTTAAAACATCTGACAATTCTATATAAGATTTTTGAGCCTTTGTTATTCCAGCTGAAACTATCCCATCTATCTTCCCTTTGTTTCCAACCTCTCATAAAAATATAAATCTTTAAGTGATTTGGAATGAATGGTGAATCAAAATTTGCTTTTTTCTATATCAGCAATCTCCTCCAATTAGCTTGTCCCATAAAGTGCAAATGATTTAGATTCCTTATAGAAATATTTCTAAAATCTCTATTAGTTCATGACATTTTCCATTGAAATCTTCAACATTGCTGCTGTTTCTGCTATAAGCAAGCGACTCAGAACACTGGAAAAACATTATTATTATTATCATCATCATCATCATTTTAGTTTACCATCTACTTTGTATGTCAAGTAAAATCTAAAATGTGAAACTAAATTTTAGTCATAAAAATTATATATTGACCAGTATACTCCTGAGAACCTAACTAGTCTGTTACCTATCATTAGATGTCCAGAGAGACATCTTCACATTACCAGAACACTCAGAAGTTCAATTATTTCCATACCATCCTTATGTTAGCAAAATTTCTATTATATTACTTCCTTTACTTACTGAAAAGATTTATGTAAACATCTTCTATGTATATATGTAGACTATTGAAAAGTCCTGGGAAAGGTAGCATCATTAATTTTAGGCAGCTTACAATTCTTTTATGTAGAAAAACATATGCAAATAGAAAAAAATAATGTATTATAATTGTAACTAATATCACATGGCTACATAAATTACCAGATAAGAATTTTAGGCTATTAATATTATTGGTTAGGAGGTTAATTAATGTAGTGTGATGATACATAACATAATAAGAACTTCAGATTTCACTCTAACTGAATTGAGAAAACTATTGAAATATTTTAAGCAGCTAGGTGCCATGGATTGACTTGCTATTAAAAAAAAAAATCACTGTTATTTCAATTAAGGCAACTGCATCATTCCAGATTCTCTGTTCAAAAATTCAGAACCATTTTAGACCTCTATCAAACCCCACATCCAATCTTTCAGGAAATTCTGTTATTTCCTCTTAAAAAATATGGCAAGGACCAAACCATTCCTCATCATATCTTTTGTTACCATTCAGATTCTAACCACCAAAATCTCTTAACCTGAACTGTCTGAATATTCACCTAATTGGTCTCCCTACTTTTTGAAGATGTTAGCCTTGAACTTTCATTTGATTGTTAGGTTCTGCTCTTCTATTCCCTTCAGAAGGATTGGTGATATTCAAATACTATGTTACTACCACTGTCTTGGCCCAAACAGAATGCATTCTTACATTTTCTTCATTCTTGTCTAATTAAGCTTTCATCTCCACTATTGGAATAGATCCTGGTCAAGGTAAACAGTTCTATTTTGCCAAATAAAATGCTCAACTCTTAGACCTCTTCTGATTTGGCCAACAGTGCATTTGACATGGCGGATCACTGCCTCCTTCCTAAAATACTTTCTTCAACTTGACTTGCAAGGTACCACATTACCTATTTAGGTCTATTTCCTTGCTTTATAGGCTGCCTCTTCTAAGACTCCTTTGCTTGTTCTTCTTCATTTTTCTGGGTTCTGAAAGTTTTTGAGCTCTGGAAATCAATTTGAGAGCTGGCATTTTCTTAGCCTACTACTTCCCAAAGTAAACGCATCCAATCTTATGGCTTTAAATAGCTTTATTATTCTGACAACACTAAATCTTCAGCTTTAGTTTTACCCCTTAATCTTACTATTTTATACCCAATTAACTACTTCCAAAAAGACCTCCTGATCTTCTGTCAACAAATCAGCTCCCACAGTCTACCACATCTCAATAAATATCATCTCCATTCTTGCACTTATTCATGCAGATTAAAGGTCATCCTTGACTACTCTTTATTTTTCTTCCCACTCAACATACATTCCATTAACATATTTTTCTCATTCTATATCCTTATTATTGCCAAAATTTCATCATTTCTCACCACCTGCATGTCCAACCCAACCCCTGGGTAAAAGTTAAGATACTTTTATACTCTAGAGTACCCCATCAGTGTAAATAAAATGGTTCCTTTATAACTTAAGCTACGTAATACCACTCTTCTGCTTAAAACACTCCAGTATTTTTTTAGTTTACTCAGTGAAAAACTCAAAGACTTAACATGAATTTTACATCCCTAGATGAACTGGCTCCCACCTGCTTCCTTGACTTCATTTTCTACCACATGTTCCCTCGCTCATTATGTTTCAGCCATATTGGCTTCTAGTGTCCTTAGATGTGGCAAATATGCTTCCATTTCTAGACCTCTGTACTTGTACTACCGTCACCTTTTAGAACATTCTTCCCCCCTAAAGTCTTCATAGCTTACTCTCCTACTTCCTTCAGGCTTCTACTAAAATGTTAACATAAAGAGGTCTTCAATGGAAACTATAAAAATGAATACTACCCCTAATCTGGAACTCTTTAATATCCTTGACCCTGCCTTAATTTTTTTTTTTCAATCCTTAGCACCAGTTAAATGTCAGACATTGGTGTTTCTTTTCTTACTCCTCAATTAATGTGTATGATCTATTGAGACTGGTACTTCTCTGTTTTGCCTGGTGCAGTATTCCCATTGCCTAGAACATATCCTACCCAATGGTAGATGTTTAATAAACATTTGTTGATGAATATATCTCAACACTTATATAATATTTAATAAATCCTATCTTTTTGACAGATATTATTCAGGTCTAGTTTTAGTAAAATATTAAGCCATAACTGACTTTTCTAACTCAAGTAGAGATAGGAAGGGAGAGGGGAACCACCTCTACATTCTCCAAATTCCCATAAGAGGAGATAAAGAATTGAGATCAACTAACACTAGACAAATACTGTATCTATCTATCTATCTATCTATCTATCTATCTATCTATCTCTCTCTCTCTCTAAAGGAGAAAGACCACTTCCATGT
This sequence comes from Stenella coeruleoalba, assembly GCF_951394435.1. Classification (NCBI taxonomy): domain Eukaryota; kingdom Metazoa; phylum Chordata; class Mammalia; order Artiodactyla; family Delphinidae; genus Stenella; species Stenella coeruleoalba. The sequence continues at coordinate 42,806,633 of NC_137155.1, forward strand.
CATGGCAAAGGTTTCATAACATTATGCAACATTCATCTTCTGTTTCTACTCAGATAAAGCATCTGACAGTGTTGTATTTCAAATGGAACTTTATTTTGCAACAGCATAGATTTACCGGTGGGAAAATTCTATTCCTCAAAAATGATATAATACCTTAAAAGTATTTCCACAGTCCCTCTTTTGAAATGTTATTTCATTTTGTGTGTTTTCAAGTGGGAGTTTAGTGTTCCAGATAGAAACATAAAATCCAACATAAATAGACACCAATAGCCTTTATTTATTTTACTATAAAACTCATACAACTGGAGTTTGCACAATTACCATTACAAGCTGGCAGCTTTCACAACAGTTTACTCTCATGGTTTTAGGGAAGCAATGGCTTTATGTTGAATGGTTTCATAAACATTATATATATATATATACACACACATACACACGTATGTGTAAACACTTACAAAATATATGTAGAAGAGCAATAAATCATACTCTTGAAATTATAAGTATAATCTTGTGGGTCTTTCATATATTCATGATAATTGGGAATCTGAGTTTGGGTTTTGAATCTTTCTCATTGAAATATTAGTCGTTTATTTTAATATAATAGATACTACACTTAGTATGATTTTTATGTATTCACATTATCTATGAAGTAGAGAGAATCGTTTGAATCCTTTAAATAACTAGTAACTATCTGGTGGTTTAAGCAGAGAATAATTATTCTGAATTGCAAAAATCTAAGCTTCTATCAGTTTGTTTGTTTACTTGGTTGAGGATTTCAATAAGGTCTGATTAAACCCAACTGGATTGCATGTATGGAGGAATTCTAAGCTGAGGTCAGGAATACTTTGCTTGGATTCCTGTCTCACTGGGCAATAGGAGTAATAAGAAAATTTAGTGTTTATTTAATATTTGTTCATCGATACAGAAATTATGATTTTCAATGTGGGATTCCATTGGAATTAACTTTTATTGAAACTATGGTTTCTTAAATAATCTGCATAAAATCTGAACTAATTCTCAGAGAAACCTTGCAAGGCAATTAAGTATTACTGTCTCGTGTAAGATGAGAAGACACAGAGCTTAAGAAATATGTTCAATATTGGTGAGTTGGTAAATGAGGAGCAAGGATTTTTTTTTAAATCTATCTCAAAGTCCAGGGATCCTTAAGTTTAACAATGGAAATCATTGCAGCATATCAGCTTGGATTTTGCATAGAGTCAGGTGGTAGACAGAGAAACATCTTAAATGGTAACATATGTTAAATACTGTAACCATTAAAACAGGAAAAGAAATAGCACTTAGCTCTTACTCTGCCATTTGTTATTCCATCCTAAAGAACTTGGCACTGTATCAGGTGTGCATGCTCTTTACTGAAAAAAATCCAGAGTGACCCTACATATACACAGTACACATTCTGCACATACATACATGGTGACCCTAGCAAAACCTTGATGAATCAGTCTTATTTAGATTTCTTTATAATCAATATTTTTCAGCATCTTCCTATCAGTGACTAAGGTGTTTCCATTGTCAAAATGCACACACACATGCAAAGCCTTAGGAAGACATTCGAAATATTTTCCTAGCAGTTTGGGGAAGGTGTTGTATCACTGCTGTGAACCCTCAGCCTCACCCTTGGTGGGACATTGACTCACTCATCTGTATTTTCAATATCTTGTTTAACTGAAAAAGCATTGACTTGATATATCATTTGGTAGAGAAGGATCTGCAATTAGTAAGTTTTATTTATACCTGGAAAATAACTTCCTTTCTTTCTGGAGGTTTTTACAAAGTTCAAGTAAATGGTAATCAAATATAATATAATATAATATAGAGCATTTGTATTTATTTTTCTGTTTGGGTTTCTAATTAGCTTAAAACAGCCAGAAGTGGGCATGCATATGGTGCCTAATCTTCCCTTACTTAAAGAGACACTCATATTTCCCACTCCAGAGGCCAGAAGGAAAGCCTTTCCTCTGAATTTTTTCTTTTCTTTCCTTTCCCACTGGAAACTATTGCATCAATAACAGAAAGAGGAGAAAGGCCATTTTGACAGAGCTGCTAAATTTACTTTCATAGTTCACATCCATGCCTTATTTTGTCTTTGTCAATAATTCAATCTGGATGACTTGGCTGCATTTGAAGGGAAACCATCTTCAATCTCTGGATTAAATAAAAGAATAAATGTCAGGCACTCCTCCACAGGGCCATTATTTTCCCCTTGCAACTATCACCTGAATATCTCTCTCCTTTAAAACAATTTAATTTAGAAGTTCTCACAGACATTATGTATCCTCCACCATGGACTCTGAGAGGCAGAAATGACTGTGGAAGGTCACTTGACTCCTTTTCATGTATTCATTCCATGTAAGAAAGTGGAGAATTTTCTCTACACCTTAGCCTTGTGCTAAAATTGTGTGGTTGTTTTATCTTCAGTGCAATCAGATGCTGTACTCTAATGATACACACCTGCATTTATTAAATATGAAAACTGGTGATATACAAAATGATTTCCTGTTTTGCACAAGTAAGCAAGAATTACTATCAAAAGAAATGAATGTACTTAAAGAAGAAAAAATGGTCAGGATGTTTGAATGAGCCTGAACATAAAACATTTTATGTGAATGTCTGTTTCTTTGTATTATTTCTGGCAATTTTCCCCTCAAGTCACAAAAAAAGTAGCCAAGAACACAAAAGTGTTTGTTTTTTTTAACCTAAAAAAAGGCACACATTCAGTGCTGTGTCATTTTTGTCATTATATGTTCAAAATATTAGTCTTCAGGAAATTACAAGAAAATTTTGAAAGCCTCTAAAAATTGGCTATTATTTATGATAATATAACAAAAGTTTAAAAATTGTAGTCACTAGATTGCCATTTGCTACTAGGTAGTTTTAGTCTAACAACTCAAGTCCTCTTTTGGTTAACACAAAAATTGTCTGATTAATACTAAATTAGACTATAAGTTCATCTGGGGCAGTAAGTAGATTACACATTCCTGAAAAGCAATATCTACGTTTTCAAGAACAATTCTGTCTGACTACTCGTAGACTTTGTGTTCAATCTCATATCAGAGGTAATTCTTAAGTTATTTTACTTGCATCCCCAGTTTATTACTTACATACTCTCATTTCCACTGATACTGTTATATTCATCCACAGAGTTTATTGGGCTCTCATGGATCTGTCTTGAAAAATCTTAGCAAGACAATATATTCTAGCAATTAATTGGCTGTGTAGGTGTGTCTGCATACATTGTGTGTGTGTGTCTGTGTGTGTCTGAGAGAGAAAGAAAGGAAGATGGAGAAAGAGTGTGTGCATAGTCAGAGTTTTTTATTCATCAGAATTTTTAAATATGCTGTCAAGTTAATTCTTAAATCTGGGAAATTTAACATTTGGAGATTAAATTGATTTACTACTGATAATATTTCCATTGTCTTGTTTTATTTTCTTTGCTATTACAGATGTATTTTAAAAAGATTTGATATTTCTACCAATGCTTTCTGCAAGCATAATGTTATTGGTCATTTTGCAAAAATACCCAACCTGCTGTGTTACAATAGCACCACATGGTGACCAACTCCTTCTCATGAACAACCCCACGCCTTGCAGGCTTTGGAATGTGAGCCAAGTTCTAGGTCAATGATCTCCTGTTGCTTTATTCTGATCTTGCTTGTACGATTCCATTTCTGACTGGGCAAGTGTCATTCAACAACAACAACAAAGTCCTTGCCTAGAGGATTTAACACAGATGAACCTAGTTGTATGTGTCTTTTTAAAAAGAGCTAGCAGACTTTTGACCTTTTGTCATTTAGAGTCTGATTTTCACATTAGCTTACAGTGGCTTATGTTATAGTTACACCAGTGGAGTCTCATGTATGTTGAAAATTCATAATTTAAAAGCTTGATGATATAAACGCATTTAAATAGATAACATGCTCTAAGTTTTTAATGTACTCACATAGGGCAGAAAAGTGGAAATGAAAATGTAAAAGACCACTAGATAAAATATCAGAAATGAAATATATTTGGAAGCATAAGACCAGAGTAAGAATAACATATGCAGCAAAGAAAAGTAGACATGTTAAAGTAAAATTAGAATTGTGCCTCCTGGTCATTATGTCAAAATGCTTATAAAGACTATGAATATTTATTTCAACTGGATCTATATAAGTTGACTACTTTGAAAATTTGCTCCTCTGTAAGCTTTTTCTTATTTTCTATATGGAAACAGAGAATATGATAAGTACCAAATAAATCCAGATTGGTAAGATGTTTTTTGTCTGTATATAAGACAGTAAACTTGAGAAAAAACAAAACAAAACAAAAAACAAATGAACAACCAAAAAACCCTGGGTGATGAAGGTAACTTATTTGGATACCCAGTTTTCAGAATTATTTATTTCCTATCAAGATATTATATGACTCCTTCATTGATGTTTCATATACAAAATTTTAAAAGTACCTTTAGTTCAACTAAAAATAAATGCTAAAAAGTTTTAGATAAGCTGCTTATTTTCATAAGCTACAAAGAATATAGATAATGAAAATGGAAAGATATTTTATACAGAAGGACATACTGATAACACTGATCAAAATTATTCCTTATAAAAACCGCTTGGTACAGATATTATTTCAAAAGCATCTACATAATTAGAAATGGCTGAAAACGTACTCATTTCTTGTGAAGTGTAGGTTGAAATCAACACTTGTGAGTCCTTTAGCAACAAAGATCAAAATTTGACTTTGGGGAAAATGGGGTCTCTGAGGACAGTATTTACGAAGATGGGTCATGATAAAGATCCAGGACATTGCTGATTTTTTGCTTTATTTTTCATGCAACAATATGCACAGCAGTGATGACAGCTGCAGATTGCTTTATTATTTACTAAGTGCATCACATTCAATGTCACATCTGACTATGTCAAACACTTTCAGATATATCACCTTATCTATCCCCATTTTAAAAATGAGGAAAAGGAGGCCCATATAGCCAGTAGCTTACTGACAGCAAGGCATTCCAATAGTATGCCCTGTGCTCTTTGTAGATACTACTTTATATCCTGTATCATATTCCCTTTTTGCTGATAAACACTATCATAGCTATTTTTCCAAGTTTAAAATGTTTCAGATGGTAATACTGAGCAAAGAGAAAAGAAGACAGTGACAGCAATTAAGTGGAATATATATTGTCAAGCATATTTTTTAGAAAAGATTTTTTAAAAAGCAAGGTAACTATTTTTATATAATGTATTCTGTGATAACTAAAAAAGTTAAAATAGAGTAGGTTGCTACTAAAATTTGGAAGATAGGTGACATTATTTAATTTATTTCAATTTTCAGAATAGACAAATACTTTATGTTTTGGGGTTATTATAGTAACAATTGTAAAAGTGGGGCAAACAAAATCATTCAAAACATTAAATGTGTCTTTTTAATAGCCATACCTCTTATGTACTGATTGCTAGTGATAATTTTTTTCATTAAAATTTGAAAGAGAAAACAGAACACTGTCATACATTTTAATCAGGAGTAGTTTGGGAGTTTTCAAAGACTAAGAAAAGTGCCAGGAATCCACTTTGGCAATCATTTCCCAATGTGATAGGATTAGTGAAGAATAGAATAGCTGAATTACATCAAGAGTGAATTTGCAGTTGATGATATCCTTGCAGTCCTGTCCTATTTTAGAAGACTTTTGTAGCTGAAAAGCAAATTTGGAAATCTTCTCAAGGTTAGAACATTTAAATCTAAAACCTATTCAAAGACTACAACATATTTTACTAAATTTTGATGAAAATTCCATTCTGAACTTAATTTGTTCAAACTTGGATTTTAAAATTAAAAGGAAAATATGGTCAAAATTTAAAAAGTAAAAAAAAAGAAGAGAAATGTATTACCAGCTACTCTTCAATCCTGTATTTCTACTAACCTTAAAACTATCTCTTTCCATATAAGCAATGAACCAAGCCAAATATTTCAGAGCCTCTCTGTTGAGGCTATGAGTGATGAACATTAAGAGTAATAGCATTCAGAGATGGTTCCCAGATTTCATTACAGACTGTCCAAATTTTCAACATATCTTTCTTCTCTTGGTCTTCAATCTAGGTATACAAATATAATGGACACTAATCTCAAAATTCAAAAGAAAAACTATTTCACAATCACTTTAAACTTATGGTTTTATAGCAAGAATTCAAGAGGCAGAAAGTTCAGAGATTAGATGGGCGGGTTACTTAATACTTCTGGGCAATAATTTCCTTAACTGTAATAAAGGAACAAATGAAAACATCTATGCCAAAGAAACTCATCTTTCCTTCCTTCTTTCTTTCCTTCCTTCCTTCTTTCCTTCCCCTCTCTCTCCCTCTCTGCCTCCCTCTCTTTTTCCTTTCTGACCTCTTTTATCATTTTATTTTCTTAGTGATTCATGTGATAATATATATGAGTTTACTATAATGCATGTAAACAATATGATGTGTTCATGAAATTGCTGTCAATTCTACATATGATTGAAAATGAACCAATTTTCAGACCATTTCATTGGGTTACTGTCTTCATGAATTTTTTATATAAAGGTCTATATCAAACATATATTTTGCAAGTATTTTCTTCCAGTCTGTTTGTCTTTTCATTTTTTTAACCCAGCCTTTAAGACTAAAATCAGTGTTGTATAGATAAATGTCTCATTCTCAGCTACATGCACACAGCATTCTTTTCTTTTTGTAGCCCATATCGTTGTCCCTGGAATAAATACTGCCACCGTGGTCAACTGCAAGCTACTGGGATAAAAATTGGCTCACAATACTCCTAAAATTTGATGGTTCTTACAAGCCTCTATCAACTGGCTCTAGCACACCACTACCTAAACTCCACAATTAAGTAATTAATACTGAAGCTAGCAATATTTTAATATTTTAGAAAGTAATATGATGTCTTTTGATTCAGATTTTTAAAATAGGCTACTTAAATAACCAAGAATGAATTAAATATTTTTGAGTATATTTTACAAATGAAAGCAGATTCAATTATTTGAATAATCTTCCTTCAGGCAGTAATATAATCAGAAGTGTTTCAAACTTTGGTTGTCACCAAACCTTTAGAAATTGTGATCCAGTTTCAAAAGCAATGAGCTAGAGCACACACATCAGTGGATTTCAGTATATTCAGAAGTGTGCAACCATGCCAACTATCTAAATTTAGAATAGCATCATCACTCGAAAATAAATCCCAAATATATTATCAGTCATTATTCATTTCATTGCCTCCAAGCCCTGGCATCCAATAATCTATTTTGCATCTCTGGAATTGCCTACTCTAGATATTGTTCATATAAGTGGAATCATATAGTATGTGACTACTTTCTTTCACTTTGCATAATGTTTCAATGTTCATAAACGTTGTTGTATGCATCCGTATTCCATTCCTTTTTATTGCCAAAAATATTCCATTGTATGGAAAGAGACATATTGTTTATCAAAAAAAAATGTACATTAACTCATTAGTTAATGAACAAATGTGTTGTTTTCACCTTTTGGTGACTGTAAATAGTACTGTTATGAAAATGCAGGTATAAATTTTTGTTTGAATACTTGTTTTCAATTATTTTTGGTATATACCAAGGAGCAGAATAGCTTCATTATATGGCAACTCTATGATTAACTTCTTGAAAATGCCAAACAGTAATCCAAAGCGGCTGTATTATTTAACAATCCTACTATCAGTGTATAAAGTTTCAATTTTCTCCATAGTGGCTGTATCAGTTAACATTCCCACCAACAGTGCAAGAGGGTTCCCTTTTTTCCACACCTTCTCCAGCATTGATTGTTTATAGATTTTCTGATGATGGCCATTCTGACCAGTGTGAGGTGATACCTCATTGTAGTTTTCATTTGCATTTCCCTAATGATTAGTGATGTTGAGCATCCTTTCATGTGTTTGTTGGCAATCTGTATATCTTCTTGAGAGAAATGTCTATTTAGGTCTTCTGCCCATTTTTGGATTGGGTTGTTTATTTTTTTGATATTGAGCTGCATTAGCTGTTTGCATATTTTACAGATTAATCCTTTGTCAGTTCCTTCATTTGAAAATATTTTCTCCCATTGTGAGGGTTGTCTTTTCATCTTGTTTATGGTTTCCTTTGCTGTGCCAAAGCTTTTAAGTTTCATTAGGTCCCACTTATTTATTTGTTTTCCATTTCTCTAGGAGGTAGGTCAAAAGGATCTTGCTGTGGTTTATGTCATAGAGTGTTCTGCCTATGTTTTCCTCTAAGAGTTTTATAATGTCTGGCCTCACATTTAGGTCTTTAATCCCTTTTGAGATTCTTTTTGTGTATGGTGTTAGGAAGTGTTCTAATTTCATTCTTTTACATGTAGCTGTTCAGTTTTCCCAGCACCACTTATTGAAGAGGCTCTCTCTTACCCACTGTACACTCTTGCCTCCTTTATCAAAGATAAGGTGACCATACGTACGTGGGTTTATCTCTGGGCTTTCTGTCCTGTTCCATTGATCTATATTTCTGTTTTTGTGCCAGTACCATACTGTCTTGATTCCTGTAGCTTTGTAGTATAGTCTGAAGTCAGGGAGCCTGATTCCTCCAGATCCATTTTTCTTTCTCAAGATTGCTGTGGCTCTTCAGTGTCTTTTGAGTTGTCATACAAATTCTGAAATTGTTTGTTCTATTTCTGTGAAAAATGCCATTGGCAGTTTGATAGGGATTGCATCGAATTTGTAGATTGCTTTGAGTAGTATAGTCATTTTCACAATGTTGATTCTTTCAATCCAAGAACATGGTATATCTCTCCATCTGTTTGTATCATCTTTAATTTCTTTCATCAGTGTCTTACAGTTGTCTGCATACAGGCCTTTGGTCTCCTTAGGTAGTTTTATCCCTAGGTATGTTATTCTTTTTGTTGCAGTGGTAAATGGGAGTGTTTCCTTAACTTCTATTTCAAATATTTCATCTTTAGTGTTTAGGAATGCAAGAGATTTCTATGCATTACTTTTGTATCCTGCTACTTTGCCAAATTCATTGATTAGCTCTAGTAGTTTTCTGGTAGCATCTTTAGAATTCTCTAGATTTACTGTCATGTCACCTGCAAACAGTGACAGTTTTACTTCTTTACCAATTGGATTCCTTTTATTTCTTTTTCTTCTCTGATTGCTGTGGCTAAAACTTCCAAAATCATGTTGAATAATATTGGTTAGAGTGGGCAACCTTGTCTTGTTCCTGATCTTAGAGGAAATAAGGTTTCAGTTTTTCACCATTGAGAACGATGTTTGCTGTGGGTTTGTCATATATGGCCTTTATTATGTAGAGGTATGTTCCCTACTATGCCTACTTTCTGGAGAGTTCTTATCATAAATGTGTGCTGAATTTTGTTGAATGCTTTATCTGTTTCTATCGAGACGATCATATGGTTTTTATCCTTCAGTTTGTTAATATGGTATATCACATTGATTGATTTGCATGTATTGAAGAATCCTTGCATTCCTGGGATAAACCCAACTTGATCATGGTGTATGATCCTTTTAATGTGCTGTAGGATTCTGTTAGCTAGTTTTTTCTTGAGTAATTTTGCATCTATGTTCATCAGTGATATTGGCCTGTAGTTTTCTTTCTTTGTGACATCTTTGGTTTCGGTATCAGGGTGACGGTGGCCTTGTAAAATGAGTTTGGGAGTTTTCCTCCCTCTTTTATATTTTAGAAGAGTTTGAGAAGGATTGGTGTTAGCTCTAAAAGTTTGATAGAATTCACCTGTGAAGTCATCTGGTCCTGGGGGTTTTTGTTGTTGGAAGATTTTTAATCACAATTTCAATTTCAGTGCTTGTGATTGGTCTGTTCATATTTTATACTTGTTCCTGTTTCAGTCTCAGAAGGTTGTGCTTTTCTAAGAATTTGTCCATTTATTCCAGGTTGTCCATTTTATTGGCATATAGTGGCTTTTAGTAACCTCTCATGATCCTTTGTATTTCTGCAGTGTCACTTATTACTTTTCCTTTTTCATTTCTACCTCTGTTGATTTGAGTCTTCTCCTGTTTTTTCTTGAGGAGTCTGGTTAATGGTTTATTAATTTTGCTTATCTTCTAAAATAACCAGCTTTTAGTTTAATTGATCTTTGCTATTGTTTCCTTCGTTTCTTTTTCATTTATTTCTGATCTGATCTTTATGATTTCTTCTGCTAACTTTGGCGGTTTTTTGTTCTTTCTCTAATTACTTTAGGTGTAAGGTTAGGTTTTTTATTTGAGATTTTTCTAGATTCTTGAGGTAGGATTGTATTGCTATAAACTTCCCTCCTAGGACTGCTTTTGCTGCATCCCATAGGTATTGGGTCATCGTGTTTTCATTGTCATTTTATTCTAGGTAATTTTGGATTTCCTCTTTGATTTCTTCAGTGATCTCTTGGTTATTTAGTAGTGTATTATTTAGCCTCCATGTGTTTGTATTTTTTATAGATTTTTTTCCGGTAATTGACATCTAGTCTCATAGCATTGTGGTCGGAAAAGATACTTGATATGATTTCAATTATCTTAAATTTATCAAGGCTTCATTTGTGACCCAAGATATGATCTATCCTGGAGAATGTTCGATGAGCACTTGAGAAGAAATTGTATTCTGTTGTTTTTGGAATGAATGTCCTATAAATATCAATTAAGTCCATCTTGTTTAATGTGTCATTTAAAGCTTGTGTTTCCTTATTTATTTTCACTTTGGATAATCTGTCCATTGGTGGAAGTGGGGTTTTAAAATCCCCTAGTATTATTGTGCTACTGTCGATTTCTCCTTTTACAGCTGTTAGCATTTGCCTTGTGTATTGAGGTGCTCCTATGTTGCGTGCATAAATATTTACAATTGTTATATCTTCTTCTTGGATTGATCCCTTGTACATTATGTAGTGTCCATCTTTGTCTCTTGTACTGGTCTTTATTTTAAAGTCTATTTTGTCTGATATGAGAATTGCTATTCCAGTTTTCTTTTGATTTCCATTTGCATGGAATATCATTTTCCAACACCTCACTTTCAGTCTGTATGTGTCCCTAGGTCTGAAGTGGGTCTCTTGTAGATAGCATATATATGGGTTTTGTTTTTGTATCCATTCAGCCAGCCTATATCTTTTGGTTGGAGCATTTAATCCATTTACATTTAAGGTAATTATTGATATGTATATTCCTATTACTGTGTTCTTAATTGTTTTGGGTTTATTTTTGTAGGTCTCTTCCTATCTTGTGTTTCCTGCCTAGAGAAGTTCCTTGAGTATTTGTTGTAAAGATGGTTTGGTGGTGTTGAAATCTCTTAACTTTCGCTTGTCTCTGAAGGTTTTAATTTCTCTGTCGAATCTGAATGAGATCCTTGCTAGGTGGAGTAATGTTGTTTGTAGGTTTTTCTCCTTCATCACTTTAAATATGTCCTGCCACTCCCTTCTGGCTTGCAGATTTTCTGCTGAAAGAAAAGCTATTAACCTTATGGGGATTCCCTTGTATGCTGTTGTTTTTCCCTTGCTGGTTTTAATATTTTTTATTTGTATTTAATTTTTCATAGTTTGATTAATATCTGTGTTGGCGTGTTTCTTCTTGGATTTATTCTGCATGGGACTCTCTGCGCTTCCTGGAGTTGACTATTTCCTTTCCTATGTTAGGGAAGTTTTCAACTATAATGTCTTCAAATATTTTTTAGACCCTTTCTTTTCACTTCTTCTTTTGGGATCCCTGTAATTTGAATGTTGGTGAGTTCAGTGTTTTCCCAGAGCTTTCTGAGACTGTCCTTAATTCTTTTCATTCTTTTTTCTTTATTCTTCTCTGCAGTAGTTACTTTCACTATTTTATCTTCCAGGTCACTTATCCACTCTTCTGCCTCAGTTATTTTGCTTTTGATTCCTTCTAGAGAATTTTTAATTTCATTTATTTTGTTCATCATTTTTTGTTTGCTCTTTAGTTCTTCTAGGGCCTTGTTAAATGTTTCTTGTGTTTTCTCCATTCTATTCCCAAGATTTTAGATCATTTTTACTATCATTACTCTGAATTATTTTTCAGGTAGTCTGCCTATTTCCGCTTCATTTGTTTGGTCTGGTGGGTTTACCTTGTACCTCATCTGCTGCATATTCTCTGTCTTCTCATTTTTTTAACTTATTGTGTTTGGTGTTTCCTTTTCACACGCTGCAGGTTCATAGTTCCCATTGTTTTTGGTGTCTGCCCCCAGTAGGTGAGGCTGGTTCATTCAGTTGTGTAGGCTTCCTGATGGAGGGGACTGGTGCCTGTGTTCTGGTTGGGGGGGGGGCTAGATCGTGTCTTTCTGGTGGGCAGGGCCACATCCATTGGTGTGTTTTGGGGTGTCTGTGAACTTTCTATAATTTTAGGCGGTCTCTCTTCTAGTGGGTGGGGCTGTGTTCCTGTCTTACTAGTTTTTTGGCATGGGGCATCCAGCACTGGAGTTTGCTGGCTGTGGGGTAGAGCTATGTCTTAGCATTGAGACGGAGGTCTCTGGGAGATCTCTCGCTGATTGATATTACATGGGGCCGGGAGGTCTCTGGTGGCTCAATGTCCTCAACTTGACTCTCCCACCTCAGAGGCTCATGCCTGACACCAGGCTGGACCACCAATACCCTGTCAGCCACATGGCTCTGAAGAAAAGGGAGAAAAAAAGAAGGAAAAAAAAATAATAAATTATAAAAAAGAAAAAAATATTAAAATAAAAAATAATAAAAAGTTAAAAAAAGAAGAGAGCATCCAAACCAATAAACAAATCCACCAATGATAACAAGTGTTAAACACAAAAGTAAGATAAATATAAAAATCAGAAACAAATCAATCGTAGACAGGAAACCCTAAGTCTACATTTGTTCCCAAAGTCCACTGACACCATTTTGGGATGATTCATTGTCTATTCATGTATTCCAAGGATGCAGGGTTTATCAAGGGGGTGGCAGGGAGGGGTATGGTAGTTATAATTGGAATGAGGGGCAAGTCTGCGGTGGCAGAGGCCATTGTGATGTTGCAACAGCCTGTGACATGCCGTGTGTTCTCCTAGGGAAGCTGTCCCTGGATCACAGGACCCTGGCCGTGGTGGGCTGCACAGGCTCCCAGGGAGTGGGGGGTGGATAGTGACCTGTGCTTACACACTGGATTCTTGGTGGCTGCAGTAGCAGTGTTAGCATTTCATGAATGTCTCTTGCGTCCGAGCTGATAGCTGCGGCTCACGCCTATCTCGGAAGCTCATTTTGGCAGTACTCTGAATCCCCTCTCCTCACTCACCCAGAAACAGTGGTCTCTTGCCTGTTAGGCAGGTCCAGAATTTTTCCTGGACTCCCTCCTGGCTAGCTGTGGCACACTAGCCCCCTTCAGGCTGTGTTCACACAGCCAACCCCAGTCTTCTCCCTGGGATCTGACCTCTGAAGGCCGAGCCTCAGCTCCCAGCCCCCACCTGTATCAGCCTGTGGGTGAGCAGACAAGCCTCTCAGGCTGGTGAGTGCTGGTTGGCAGCAATCCTCTGTGCAGGAATCTCTCCACTTTGCCCTCTGAATCCCTGTTGCTGTGCTCTCCTCCGTGGCTCCAAAGTTCCCCCCCCCACCCCTGGTCTCCACCAGTGAAGGGGTTTCCTAGTGTGTGGAAACATTTCCTCCTTCACAGCTCCCTCCCAGAGGTGCAGGGCCTGTCCCTATTCTTTTGTCTTCTTTTTTTTCTTTTGCCCAGCTGGTATATGGGTATTTTCTTGCATTTTGGGAAGTCTGAGGTCTTCTGCCAGTGTTCAGTAGGTGTTCTGAAGGTGTTGTTCCACATGTAGATATATTTTTGATGTACTCATGGGGAGGAAGTTGATCTCCACATCTTACTCCTCTGCTATCTTGATGGTCCCTTCTTTTATTGTCTTTTTAATGTTAACTATCATGGAGCCCATAATCAAAAATATTTTGGTTTTGATCTGCATTTTTCTTATGAATAATGATGTTGAGCATCTTTTTATGTACTTCTCAGGCACTTTTATATCATCTTTAGAACAGTATTTATTTAAATCCTTTGTCCATGTTTTCAATTGGATTATTTGACTTTTAAAATTTGAGTTGTAAATGTTATTTATATATTGTAAGTGCAAACCCATTATCACATACATGATTGCAAATATTTTCTCCCATTCTGTGGGTTGACTTTTCACTTTCTTAAAGGAGTTCTTAAAGTGTAAAAATTTTAAATTTTAATGAAGTCCAGCTTATCTATTTTTTTCTTTGATTGCTTGTGCAATTGGCGCCATTCCTAAACAAACATTGCTAAATCCAAGGCAACAAAGAATTTTTCCTATGTTTTCTTCTAAAAGTTTTATAATTATAAATCTTACATTTAGAACTATGATTCATTTTAGTCAATTTTTGTGTGTGCTGTGAAATAAGGGCCCAGCTTTATTCTTTTTCATGTGGATTTCCAGTTTTTCATTTGTTGAAAATGCTATTCTTTTTCCATGGAGTTGTCTTGCCACTTTTTTTGAAAGTGAATTGAACATGAGGGTAAAGGTTAATTTGTGGACTCCAGATTCTATTCTACTGATCTAAATATTTATCTTTATTTCAGTATCACATTGCCTTGATTACTACAGCTTTTAGTAGGTTTTGAAGTTAGGATGTGTAAGAGCTCCAAGTTTGTTATTCTTCAATATCATTTTGATTATTTTGGTCCACTTGAATTTTCATATGAATTTTAAATCAGCTTACCAGTTCTGAAAAAAAAAATGTTGACTGGCATTTTGATAGGTATTAGATCAAATCAGTAGATCAATTTGGAGAAAACTATGAACATGAGATGTCTTCCATTTATTTGAGTCTTCTTTATTTCCCTTCAATGATATTTTAATATCTTAAAGTTTTCATTGTACAAATATTGAAGTCCTTTTGTTTAAGTTTATTCCTAATTTTTTTTGATGCCACTGTATGGAGTTTTCTTCTTTTTTGCATTATTTATTGCTAATGAATAGATACACAATTGATTTTTGTATATTGATCTTGTATTTTGCAAACTTGCTGAATTTATTATCCATTAGAGTTCCTTGGTGCATTCCTAAGGATTTTCTATATATAATATCATGCTATCTATGAACAGAGATAGTTTTGCTTCATCCTTTCCAATCTGGATGCTTTTCATTTCTTTCTCTTTCATGCCTTTCTGATAGATTGACTCTTTTATACTTTTAAATTTCCTTTGTCTCTTGTAACTATTTTTGCTTTAAGTGTTTTTCCTCTGATATTAGTACTGCAATTACATCTCTCCTTAGGTTACCACTGCATAGTATATTTTTTACATGTTTCAAACTATTTGTGTTTTTGAATATAATGTATGTCCATTGTAGACACTATAAACTTTGATCATGGCTTTTAATTCGTTCTGTCAATCTCTGCCTTTTGATTGGAGTGTTTAGACCATTTACATTTAATGTAATTAATGATGAATTAGAATTCACATTTGTCATTTTTCTAGTGTTTACTTTTTTAAAAAAAAATTATTGGAGTATATTTGCTTTACAATGTTGTGTTAGTTTCAGGTATACAGCAAAGTGAGTCAGTTATACATATACATATATCCACTTCTAGTTATTTACTTTAAACTTTTACAACCTCTATTTGCATATTTTTTCCTTAATTTCTTCCATTACTACATTCTTTTTAGTTAAACAACATTTTTTTAGTGTGACATTCAATGCCATTATTGTTTCTTAGTGTTTCTCTGGAAGATTTCAATGAATTCCTTAACTTAAGACAGTATTTCTGACTAATACCAATTTATTTTCAATAGCATATAGAAATTTTCTCCACTATAGCTCCATCCATTCCCTTCCATCTCCTTTGGGCAATAATGGTTATACAAATTATGTCATTGCATATTGTAAGTCCACCAGCAGTTTTATAATTATTATCTTATGTAATTTTCTTTTAAATTAGATTGAAAAAGAAAAGACCTGCAACCAAATACATAGCTTTACTGTATTTACATTTACTTACGTAATTATCTTTACCAGTCTCTTTATTTCTTTTGTGCATTTGAGTTATTGCCTAGCATCCTCATTTCAGGCTGAAGTACATCATTTAGTATTCTCATAGAGCAGGTCTCCTAAATATAATTTCTCTCAGTTTTTGTTTATCTAGGAATGTATTTATTTCTCCTTCTTTATGGAAAGATATTTTAAGTACAGGAATCTTTGTTGACAAATTTTCTTTCAGCACTGTATTTTTATATTTAAGCTGCCTGTCTATGCCCATGTTGAGGTATATATGGTTCCCAGAGAAAGAGGACAGGTGTGAGGGCTGCTGCTACTGCAGGCCATGGGGAGGCATAACATCAGGGAGCATGAGAATGTTAGCAGATGAATAGGTGGACATGGCACAGTGCCAACATGGCCAACAGGGGTTGGGCAGGAGACTGGGAGGTTCAAGTGGAGATGAGGGCAGCAAAGGCCATGTAGGCCCACAGGGCCTACTCAGCACTTTAAATATGTCATCCCCCTGTATGTCATCCCTCCATAGATTTTAATGAGAAGTTAGCTATTAATTTTATTGAGG
Organism: Stenella coeruleoalba; assembly: GCF_951394435.1. NCBI lineage: Eukaryota > Metazoa > Chordata > Mammalia > Artiodactyla > Delphinidae > Stenella > Stenella coeruleoalba. The sequence goes on from NC_137155.1 coordinate 42,823,159, forward strand.
AGCACTTGTATAGAAATAATATTCTCTTGCTGCTTTCACATCTGTCTCTCTGACTTTTGATAGGTTAGCTGTGATGTGTCTGGGTGTAAATCTTTTTTAGTTTATCCTACTTGGAATTCATTGAACTTTTTAGATGTGTAGATTAATATTTTTCATCACATTTGGGAAGTTTTCGGACATTATTTCTACAAATATTCTTTCTCTCTTCCCTCTCCTGGTAATGTCGTTATATATATGTTTGTATGCTTAATGGTGTCCCATAGGTCTGCAACTCTCCTCATTTTATTTTATTCATTTTTCTTTCTGTTCTTTGGATTGTATAATATCAATTGATTTACCTGACAGTTTGCTGCTTCTTCCTTCTGCAAATTTAAATCTGTTGATCAGCTCTTAGAGTGATTTTTCATTGTATTTATTGTAATTTTTAATTCTAGAATTCCTCTTTTCTACAATTTTAACCTATTTGTATTCTCTATTTTGTGAGATATTATTCTCATAGTTTCCTTTAATTATGTAAAGATGATTTCCTTTAATTCTGTGAATATATTTATAATAGTTGATTTAAAGTCTTTGTCTAGTAAGTCCAATGTCTGGACTTTCTCAGGGACAGTTACTACTGACTGCTTTTTTTCCTGGGTATAAAAAATACCTATTTTCCTGTTTCTTTGGCTCTCTCATTTTTGCCTCATTTTGCTGGTCAAAAAATGAACATTTTAAATAATATAATGTGGCAACTCTGAGAATCAGGTCTCCCCCTCCAACATTTATTGTTTTTACTATTTGTTTAGTTACTGTTCTATTCTAGTTCTATAAAGCCTATATTCTTTCCCATATGTGCTGACTGAAGTCTTGTCTTGGTTAGCTTTAAATTTTCTTAAATCCCTTAATGCAACAAGTAACTGTCTTTGCCCAGGGTCTCTGTGCATTAGTGTTATGGCATGACTTCAGTGCTCCAATAGTTTACAGTTTTGCTTAGCCTTCACTTCCTGCTTGCATACTGCCTCAAGGTCAGCCACTGTTGAGACATTAGGGCCTCTTCAGGACTTTCCTGGCCATGTGAACATGGATGTGGCCTTCTATATTCCCAGGCACATGCCAGAGCTTTTTCAAAATTCCTCTATAGACATCTCATTACACATCTTTTTCTTTTAAGTTTTATGGTAAAGCTCTTATTTGCTCCAAATGGTATTGCTGCCCTAAGCAGTTTCCAAGTGCAAACAATTTCCACTGATATTTTTTACTTTTATTTTTTGATAATAATTTTGTGGATCATCTGTTCTTATAAAAAGTCATGTCGAATAAAGCTCCAAGGAGCTGCCACAAAAGGTCAAGTAGTGAAAACCTCTGAATTTTGCATGTTTGGAGCAGTTCCAATCACATTTTGTACCCTCCACTGCCTGTTAGGCTACTGTTATTCACAACCACTACCGTGAAGCTGCCAGTTTTCAAGGATACACGTTGCTAGAAAGAGGGTTACGGGAATAGGGCAAGTTAAAACACTATAAAGCTCACTGTTCTGTTCAATATTCAGGTGTGTTCCTTGAATAAACACTTCTTGGACATTTGTAAGCCTTTGGCTAATTTTCTGAGTTCTAAAAAAGTTGATTTTGACTTATATGTCAGTGATCATGTTTTACTAGAACAACAGACTTTGGAAGTCCTTACTCTATCATTCTGAAAGTGCTTCTCTACATTAATATTTTTGGTTGCTATTCTAATTTTTAATTTTCTACTTTATTAAATAAATGAGATCTTATATATAAAAAAAAAAAACAAAATTTGTTCCTCTGTAAAAATTAGAGTATAGGGCCCTAAAGATTCAGAAACACACATTACCTACTAGTGATAAATGCCATTTTCAGAGTCCTTAGTACTACTATAAGTATTTACATTAAAAAAGTAAATTTTATTGTTGGCCATGTCCTGCGGCATGCAGTGTCTTAGTTCCCCGACCAGGGAGCAAACCCATGCCCCCTGCATTCGGAGTGCAGAGTCTTTACCAATGGACCACCAGGGAAGTCCCTAAGATAATTTTTATAATGCTTTCAAGTTAACACTTCTACACATTATAAAAACAATTCATATAATACATGACCTTTATCAAAAAGCAATATGTCATAGGCATTGTTCTAAGTGTCATACTTCCAATACATTCAACAATATTTCATCCCAGACATGCAGACATTGCACACAGATGGTGTCTGCTCTCATGTTGCATACATTCTTGTGAGGATAATAAAATAAATAAGTATATATATGAGCAAGACATACTGGAATATATCAATATATCAATAGTAACTAATATCTTGAAAAGGAACAAAAGTATCCTGAGATATCGAGTGGTGGAACAGGTACCAATTTAGAATGTTGTCAGGGACGACCTCTTTGAATGAGTATCATTTGAAGTGAGATGCGAAGAACAAGGTAGAGATAGACATGCATAAATCACAGACAGAACATTTTGCTCCAACAAAGCAGCAAATAAAAATTTCCTAAGCCAAAAGCAAGTCTGCTATATTCACAAAATAGAAAGATGGGCTTTCTGGCTAGTGAAAGAAAATAAGACTAGAAGTTAAGAGGGCAGAAAGATGGGTAATGACAAATCATGCAGGGTAATAAAAAGTAATTTTATTTTAGATACAATAGGAAAACACAGGAGAATTTTAATCAGGGGAGTGATCTTACCTGATTTACTTTTTGTATAGATGTTCCTGGTGTTTTGTAGTAAAGAGAGTAAAGGAAGTTGAAAATGGAAAAGGGAGTCAAGCTAGAAGGCTACTGCAATATCCAGTATAACCAATTTCTCTCTGATGGTTGTAGTAATGAAGAAACTGGGTATATTGGACAGAACAAAAGGATAAAATGTGGATACGAAACAGACAGAACTTTTTGACATATTGAATGGTAAGAAGAGGAAAGCTTCCAATGTGATTTATAGATTTTCACCTGAGCAGCTAAATTTATACTGTTGGCAGTTTTAGAAACATGATAAATAGAGTAAGAATTGGTTTGGCAGGTAAAAATCAAGTTTTCTGTTTTGGCCATATTAAATTTGAGGTACCTAATGTAGTACTGGCTACTTACCTTGTAGATCTCAGTGTAAAAGAAATTGTGGGGTCCTTGCTCATAAATTACGAACTTCAAAATGGTGACCATGGAGCATACAAGTAGGGAGCCTACCTAAGTACAAGGCTCTATATAACTGCACATCTAAGATAAATCCATTCCTGCCTTTAGAGAGTCAAGAAGATACTCCCATCAGGCAGTTAGTTGTATATATATGCTTTAGCTATGCAGGATCTACTGGGGAAAGCCATTCAATTCAAGGTGACCTACTTCAAGGTAGAGGTAAAATATTGAGGTTATCGACCTGTAACACTGTTGAAGTTTAAGTGTAAGGATGAAGGAAGATTTTGGAAAGGTGAGAGTTTTTTTTATAGGAGTAGGAATATTTTATCCAACGTAATTGGAGGGAAGGGAAAAAGTGAACAAGGATATTGTGAGATTGATAGATTTGAAAATGGAAAGTTGAGGGAGTTTAAATAATAATACCCCTCTTTCTGGAGGAAAAATGAAAATCAATTCATTGGCTGAAAGTGTATGTGTGCTCAAGTGTATTTGTATGTGTGAGTGGTGTGTGTGTGAATCAGGTGGATAGAGATTTAATGACCTAGAAGGTGTGAAATGATCATTTTGGGGGGTGAAGGTGCAAACCAGAGAAATTTAATGGGCATTTAGGACACTGTTGGAAGCCTACTTGAGATGTATGGCAATTATATTTAAATGAGACCAGCCAACACACTTGTAAGTTTTTATTTAGCATATTGCAGCTGTACAAGTGCAGGCATCAAGTAATAAATCTGGGGGTATAAGAAACGAAGATCAGAGTAAGGGGTTTGAGCCTGATGCAACGAAGTGTTCATTGTGAAAGATCACAGAAATATAGCTGAATATGCATTGAGAGTAGTGGTAATGATTAATGAAAATGCAATCACTTTAGTGATGTGGAAAGAATATGGTAAGGGTAAAGAATTTGGGGGTTAGAGGTTTCTAAAGGAGGAGGAGGTAGAAACAATTTGGAAATGGCATTGTAGACAAGGAAGAAACGTATCACCGCATTGCCATGACTTAATGACAGATGGTGCAATCGAGAAGGCTCATTGGAAAGGTTTGCAAAGACACAGAGGAGGACCTGAAAATTGGGTCTAATTAGTGTATGTTCAGAGCCCCAAGGTTTTGATGATGATGATGACGATTAATCTAGGAGGCTGGGAATTCTGGTGGTATCTGTCATAAACAGAAATATGACATAGGGAATAACTTCTTGGATCTATTATAGGGATACTGGGTATGAGTTAAAACCAAAAGTCTTGGGGTAACTGGTAACAGACATCTCTTGAAGTATGCAGTGAAAGCCAAGGCAATGACTAAATCACAGCACTACTTTACTAGATTGACCTGCGATGCTTAAGCAGGTAAAAGAGGCATGGGACACAAGAATCTCTGCAGGCCTGTAGATTTAAATCTATGCTATCATTTAAACATTCATACAGCTTTATGAGGTAAATACTTAACCATTCCTTTTTTACAGAAAAAGAAACTGTGGCTTAAAATAAATTAGAAAATCTTGCCCCAAAATACTCAAAAATCGGTGGCAACATTTACCACCAATTGACCTCATGCTTTTGACTCTGGAAACTTTAACCATCATACAAAATGTCTCTCTTCTGATCTCACCCTTGACCTGCAGTATAATACTGGTAAGTAGGTAAAGTATATTTGACTATTATGCCCCATTTTCCAGACAGGAAAACTGACTCAGTTTAGGATACGTGAATTTCCTAGACATACAGCTAATAAGTGACCCAGACAGGACTTGAACACCTTGCCCAGACCTGTAAAATGGGACTTTAAGATTCTAAGTAAACAATATCTCATAAAAAGATCTCTTATTAAAATGTGCTTGTTTTTCTGGATTGAATATAGTATATGAACTTAAATCTCTAATTCAAAGCAAGAAGTAGGAAACTGTCTACTTGTGGAATACTTTTGTCTCACAATATAATAAGGAGAAAGGGATTAAATGAAAAGCTCCCATAGATTTGAGAGGGTTCATCTGAGTGTAAAAGTACTGCAGTGACTGAATGTGTTTTATATATTGTAGCATTTTAAGATCTTGGGAGTATTACAAGTAAATGATTTAACTACTTTCAGCTGTCCTGTAAGTTGTTCATAATCACTGATTTTGCTTTTCAGACGAGCATAATAAAGTTCTCAATATAGCTCTTTCAATGGCAACAGCAGTGCTGACTCTTCAGTATGAGACGACTCAGTTATGCAGGATATCTTCACATCCAAGCGAAGCAAAAAATTTAAAAAAGAATGAAAGTCCATGCAGCGGCAGCCTGGTGTGTCTTTGGTTTCATTTTTGTTAGACAAAGGTGCTGAGTCTTTGAAAAGTTTGATACTTTTAATCAAAATTTTCATGATATCTATGACTTCTGAATGCAGTAATTCTGGTAAAATGACTGTTTTTCAATTTGGCAATTTCTTTTTACAGGTTGATTTACAAACCAACTCTGATATTATCAGATTATAATGCTGTGTGCCAACTGAAAAAAGATTAATACTATCAACAGAACTTCACTAATGAACTAAGATACTCTTGTTTGTGAGAACATCTGTGTCTCATCTTGATCACTAAGTAACCTCTATTAGGAAACTAGAGAAGATAACAAGGAAATGTATAGCGACAGAAGGACTTGGGCCAAGAATAGATCACCTGACATGGTCAGTGAACATCTGTTTGACCTTAGTGAAGTTTTCCCACCTTTCAGGGTTTAGCTTTTAACACAGATCAAATAATTCCATTTTATAAATAGAAATGTGTTAAAGAAAGATATCATGAGAAGATTTTTAAAAAGCTTTTTATAAAAATATTTTGAATTGATGCTTTTATAAAATTCAAGTTTTGAAGTATCACATTATTTTTAGGTTTTTTTTTCTTTTTTTGTATATTGCCTTTTCATTTTATTGATGGTTTCCTTTGCTGTGCAGAAGGTTGTTAGTTTGATAGAGTCTCACTTGCTTATTTTTGCTTTTGCTACCTTTGCTTCTGGTGTCAAATCCAAAAAATCATTGTCAACACCAATGTAAAGGAGCTTATTCCAGATGTTTTCTTCCAGGAATTTTATGATTTCAGGTCTTATGTTCAAGTCTTTAATCCATTTTGAGCGGTTTTTTTTGTTTGTTTTTGTTTTGTTTTGTTTGTATCGTGTAAGGTAAGTATCCAATTTCATTCTTTTGCATGTGGCTGCCATGTTTTTCCAACACCATTTATTGAAGAGACTATTCTTTCCCCATTGTATGTTCTTGGTTCTGTGTCTGTTTTTATGCCAATACCATACTATTTTGATTACTACAGCTTTGTAATATAGCTTGAAAACCAGGAAGTAAGATGCCTCTAGCTTTGTTCTTCTTTCTCAAGATTGTTTTGGCTACTCGGGGGTCTTTTGTATTTCCATACAAATTTTAGGATTGTTTGATCTATTTCTGTGAAAATGCCATTGGAATTTTTATAGAGAGTGCATTGAATCTGTAGATCATTTTGAATGTATGGACATCTACATTTTAACAACATTAATTATTGCGATTTATGAACAAGGGATATCTTTCCATTTGTGTCTTCTTTAATTTCTTTCAACCATGTCTTACAATTTTCAGTGTGTAGGTCTTTCACCTCCTTGATTAAATTTATTTCTAGGTATTTTAGTTTTTCTGATGCAATTGTAAATGGAATTGTTTTCTTATTTTCTCTTTCTGATAGTTTGCTGTTAGTGTATACACACTGATTTTGCACATTGATTGTGTAGCCTGCAAATTTAATGAATCTGTAAGTTCTAGCAACTTTTTGGTGGAGTTTTCAAGGTTTTCTATATAAAATACTATGTCATTTGCAAATAGAAGCAGTTTTACTTCTTCATTTCTAATTTGAATGCCTTTCATTTCTTCTTCTTTACAAATTGCTCTGGCTAGGACTTCCAGTATTATGTTGAATTAAAATGACGAGTAGGCTTCTTGTCTTTTTCTTGAGAAAGAGGAAAACATTTCAGGTTTTACTCACGGAATATGATGTTAGCTGTGGACCTGTCATATATAGCCTTTGTTATGTTGAGGTATGCTCCCTCTACACACAGTGTGTTGAGAATTTTTATTATGAATTTTGTCAAATGCCTTTTCTGCATTTATTGATAAGATCATATGATTTTTATCTTTCATTTTGTTAATATGGTGTATCAGATTGATTGATTAGCAAATGTTGAACCATCCTTGTATTCCAGGAATAAATCCCTTTGACCATGGTGTATGATCCTTTCAATGTGCCATTGAATTTGGTTTGTTAAAATATTGTTGCAGATTTGTGTAGCTATATTCATCAAGGATATTGACTTGCAATTTTCCTTTCTTTTCTTTTCTTTTCTTATAGTGTCCTTGTCTGGATTTGGTGTCAGGGTAATGTTGGCCTTGTAAAATGAATTTGGAAGTGTTTCCTCCTCTTCCATTTTTTGGAAGAGTTTGAAAAGGAAGTGTTAATTCTTCTTTAAATGTTTGGTAGAATTTATCAGTGAAGACATCTGTTCCTGGGTTTTTCTTTGTTGGGAGTTTTTTTTTTTTTTTTTTTTTGGGAGTTTTTTGATTACTAATTCAGTCTCTTTACTCGTAACTAGTCTCTTCTGATTTTCTATGTCTTCATGATGCAGCCTTAGTAGGTTGCATGTTTTTAGAAATTTATTTTTTACTACTAGGTTGTCCAATTTGTTGGTATATAATTGTCCATCATGGTCTTTTATGATCCTTTATATTTGTGTTATATAAGTCATAATATCTGCTCTTTCATTTCTGATTTATTTATTTTAGTCCTCTCTCTTCTTTTTCTTGGTAAGTCTAGCTAAAGTTTTGTCTCTTTTGTTTATCTTTTCAAAAGGCTAGTCCTTAGTTTTGTTGATCTTTTCTATTGTGTTTTTAGTCTATATTTAGTATATTTCTGCTCTGATCTTTGTTATTTCCTCTTTTCTACTAACTTTGGGTTAGTTTTTCCCAAATTTTTAATGTAAACCAAATTATACAAATCCCATCTTTAAGTTCCATCCAAGTAATTCTTCTCACTTTGCACAAATCTAAAATCCTTAACTTGGTCAAGACGTTGCTGAATGATATGTCATCTGTCAATCTCAGATATAATCTATAGATTATATCTATTATAGATATAATCTCAGTCATATATTACGTTTTTCCTTCTTTTTTTTTTTTTTGGTGGACTTTTAGTTACTTGGCTATGCGTATAGTTTTCCACCTTCATGGTATTTATATATGTAATTTTCTTTGCACAGAATGCTCCATCTGAGCAACTCTTCATAAATTGTTCTTTTTTTTTTTCCCGAGAGGGCTTTCTCTGACACTTCAATCCAAATTAGGCTCCCCAACAACAATCTCAACTTAACTTTCATAGTATTCTAAAAAAATAAATGAAATGTCATTTATTACCTTTATGAGGAGATCCATAATGTTTGTTTTATTGAGCTCTATATACCCATAATGTAGCACAGTACCTGGCATATAGTGAGAAGACCATAAATATTTACTCAGTGGGTGGATATATTCATGTATCAAATATCTGCACTGAATGAATAATTGAATTAATGGATCTATACTAGGTATAGTCTCTACTTTCAAAAAACTTAAAATGGTTTATATTGATAAAACATAATAACAAATATTGATATCTTAAATATTTAGAATGAGAATAAAATCATATATAAAATAGTTTTCAATAAAATGTGAGAGTCTTTGAAGATTCTAATATAATCAAAATTTTACTTCAGATATATCTGAACTGAGTGGCTCTAGTAGGTTAACCTATATCCAAAAAAGATCTTAATACAACTAATTGATTCATGAATACAAGGATTCTACTCACTACTTATATTTATTTATTTTTTTATTGAAGTATACTGGATTTGCAATGTTGTGTTAGTTTCAGGTGTACAGCAAAGTGATTCAGTTTTCTCTTATACATTATTATAAAATATTGAGTATAGTTCTCTGTGCTATATAGTATGTCCTTGTTGGTCACTACTTATATATAAATCATTATGATTTCCAAAATTTATGTCCACAAAAATTGGCCCACTGAATGAAATACTTTAAATGTGTGGAGAATGGTCTACCACCAAGTACTTACTTGTTTCTGAATGTATAATGTTTGCATCTTTGAATATTATTTGAACCTTAAAGTATGTTTATTGGTTTGAAGTCACTAGGTCATACGTAACATGGACAAAATTATATACAAAAAATCTGATTCAAGTACTCTGTTATTATCAACAAATAGTATAATCTCCTTGAAGCAGAAATAGGATCTTTTTTAAAAAAAATTACAGACTACTATTCCTAGCACTTAGTACAACAATTAAAAAAATACAATCTGTGTTGAGTTCTTACTATGTATAAATTTTATGGCACTTAATTTCAGTTATTTCTCCTGACATACACTGAAGAAGGTTATACTATAATATTCCTTTTACAGACAAGAATACTGAAGCTAGAGAGATTAAATAAAAATTCCAAGAACACTAAGGTGACTATTGTGAAGAGACCATAACACATGGTTTATTATTCAAAGGAAGCGAAAGGAAAGAAAAAGTAGTGAAATCAGGAACTACTGACTATTAATTCACTTTTAACCTTCCCACACTACTGAATTAATGTATGTTTCTATATGGTGGTTACTATTATAAATTTAGCTCTAATATTATAGTTAAAACATATGCTGTCTTTAAAATAATGATAGTATAAAATGTTTGTATTTGTTTATATTGGAAAAATGCAAATTATACAAATAATACATTTACAGTGTTTTGAAGAAAATCTTCCAACTCCAACTTGCCAGACCACTGAAATGCATGTGGCAGTCTTACCTAGCAAACTTAGATAGACTAAGTACAATATTACATATATGATCATGCTTAAATAATACATATATGATATACCTCACTAAAGAAGCTATTATGAGAACTAGTCAAGAAAAATTACTCTCACATTATATCACAAAAATAATTTAAAAAATCAATTCTAAGACATAACAGACTATTTTCTGATTAACTGTTATTACATCACAGCATATGAAAACAAAGCAGGATGTAGAGAATGTTTATTCTTGTTAACTAAATTAAGAAAAACAGTGATTGAGTCTGATGGATTTAAGAATAAGATGTATCATGTTGGGTAGAATAAAGTTTTATTTGTTAAAATACTAACGTTTTGACAATATTTTTTGCTGTTTCAAAGAAAATGGACAGTTCTGTAAACACTCTCACATCAGCAGGAATTTAAAAAATATTTGCTTTAGAGATTATCTTGCTCACAAATGTGATGCATAATGGTTAACACAACTGAAAAAATACTGTCAAAATTTTGTCAAATTTTAAAAAAATCCATTGGACCAGGAATCAAGTGAATTTCATTTAAACACCAGATTTCATAAAATTGCCCTTGTAGTGCATTAAAAAAAAAAAAAAAAAAAAAAAAAAAACTAGCAATAAGGATTTGCAGAAGTGCTAGCACATAATCTAAAACTTTTAACATATTATTTGAGTTGCCTATGTCCTTTCACAGTTCTCTGTCTCTATCTCTCTCTTTATATAGAGATTCTACTAAAATCAAATGCAATGGATTATATACACTTTTTCTCTGTGGGCATCATCTGTTTAGTAAGCTAACTAATCTGAACTTACTTGGTAGACGTGTTTATATGTGTGTGGTACGTGTTTTCTCTCTCTCTTCACTTCATCCTTCCCCACTTTCCTTCCTCCCACTTTTATTTCTTTTATTTTAGATGTTTCTAACTACAGAAAACTTTCAATTTTTGCCTTTAGGTTTCAGCCTCAGTACCCAGTAGTTAATCTAACAGAGAAAACACTTGAAGATAGCTTCTATTCATAACACTGAGGAAATGTGGCCTTTCTCTTTATTAACTTACTCACTGATAATATCATACTTACGTACGATACCAAATATCAGCATTTAAAAATAACTCAAAAGTCTGCATTCCATATTTTTTTCTAAGTTGATATTCAAAAATTTGATACATAGATTTTTATCTGCAGTGTCAGAATTGTGGGGTATACCATTTATCAAATGGAAAAAGTAAGGGAGTAGCACTTTGAGCTTTCTTGAGTCCCTTTTTATAGTTCTTGCATTGACTCACTGGTGACCTTCAGCAAATGGAGCTCAGTTGATCTGACTGTAAAACGAGGACAGGCTCACTGACCTGTCTTCCAGTGGTGTTATAAGACTCAATAAATCAGAGCCTACAAAAAGTTCTTTAAGGTTCTCAGATGAATTGTGCTACATCAGGGTGAAATGTCAGAGTAGAAAAACTGTACCTTTTATACGTCAGTTATTACCAAATGGGCAGTACAAAACAGTATCACCTCACACCTTCATAAAATTATACTCAATTTCTGAAAGAATGCTTAGTTCAGCCAGTTTAAAATAGGATGTTAACAGATTGTCTTAACCTCAGAAAACTATTCCTTATCTCAAGCATTCAATAAAACTATTTTTGCCTTGTTATCTCTGATAACTAACATAAATAAGTCATTTTAAAACAAATTATGGATTAATAAATGCATTTTATGCATTTGCATATTATACTGTCTTTGCTTGCTTTACAGATATGCTATTTAGAGTTGATTAACAACTATAGAACCTTTGCCAACTCAATATATAAGAAGATGGTGGTATATTTTTAATCATCTATATCCAGAGTTGAAAATTAATTTTACTTTGATTTTTTTTTAAAACATCTACTGATTAAACTTAAGCAGCTAAACATCTTAGGCATTTAACTTCAATGTTGTGTCCTTCCCTATCAGAGCAAAATTGGGCATTTTCCTATACACAATAGAGGAAAAAAAGCAATTACTATCAATCAGTGACTAAGCAACAGATTGGAGTATTTAAAAAGACTCATTCATACACAGATTTGCAGCAGTGTTCAGCTCCTCTGATTAGATTCCATAGATTTTAAATTGTAGCTAATTAGGCTGTCATCGGTTCATTAATGGCTCTACTGATTCAGCACTCCCTCACCTGCATGCATATTAAAGCTCATTAGTTCCCTTGTCTAAAATACCACCTGCATTAATTGCTGCCAATGCACCAGGACTCTTCAGAAGGCTCTTCTGACAAGGATTCTACCTGCTTGGAGTGCCCCGTGCCCCTGGAAAGCTCTTCAGACGAGCTCACATATAAAGTTCATGGTGCTGCACACGTGGAGAGACTGCAGCTGTTGTAAGGGCAGTCAAGCCTGTTTTACGCTTAGCAGCAGGATATAAATAATTAGTGATGCCTCTGCTATAGGGCTTAACACAGGCCACTGTATTCCTTTCTAAGTGTCTACTAAACCATCCCTCTCTACAAAATAAGCTCCCAAGTCATCTTTCTTTTGATTCTTGATTCTTTAAGCAGCTTCCACGAAATGCTAAGAATAAGCCAGAGGAGAAAGCTTAGTCTGTAGCTTTCTTTTACTACATGGTCACTGTCCCTTGTGAATGCAACATGAGTCACTGAGTAGGACATTTAAAACACTCTCAGTTCATAGCTGCCTCAATAAGTAACCAACATCAACTAATCAATTATATCCTCATGTGTTTTAAAATAGCTTTTGTATCTAAAGTCAAAATATTTATTTATATTTTAATATTTTTATTCCCTTACAGTGACATCTTTGTGGCAAAAGGATGTTGAACTCAGAGTTACCATTAGAAATGCTCAAGAGAATTTCAACTACTCATGTTAAGAAAGGAGTCTTACTAAGGAAGAGCTGGCAAAAACGGTGATGGTTTTGAAGTTGGCTAGTGGTAAAACTAATTCTTATTTTCCAGCTCTTTTGCATACTTTAACTTTCTCCTTAGTGCTAAATCTTTTAAGAGTAGGCTGCTACCAACTGCTAGTTATGGTTCAGAAAGTATTTCTGTGTCTTCCAAATGTATTATTCTAGTGATCTTTTGATTTGGGAGTTTGAGTTGTGGATTCAAAGTGTCAAATTAGAAGAAATTCATGATGTCATGTGTACTGAAAACTATTTGTTCACACATTGTTTACAGTTTTTGATAGTTTCAAGTGAGAGGGAATATCTGAGCTCTGTTAATTCATCATAGGAAAAAAAAGACCACCAATAAATGAGGTTTGAAAAAAATAAATGAATGAGAAATTAAGTACCTAATAATCTGAGTTCTTTTTAAAAAAATCACAAACTCATACAAAGTGAAGAGCAGCTGGTTATTTTTTGGTAGCTTTTATATCAACAACACTGACTCTCCTTATAATAAAAGCAGCTGGTAGGTGCAAACACAAATCGTTTGTTAAATTTTGTTTTCTTCTCATAATATATAATGCTTTTAAGGCCAGATTTGTCAGTGACCACTGATTGAATAGAGATGGGATATTTACTGCCTTCCTGTGTCAAAAGATAAGGGTAAGCCATATTAAGGAAGAAGTACCAAAAGCTTGTTCTGCAAATGCCCATTTTCACTCAAAAATTTTTTGATATATTTGTAATTTAAAATTTCTCTTAAGAACTTAAGGATTTTACAGATTAAAAAAATTTTTTTAATCTATAAAGAATGTTCTTTTCCATAAGGCATATATGATATTGACAAGGGCTTATTATGAAAAATAGACTTGTTACACTGTTATGACCTGTCTAGTGGAAAGCAGATGGAGAGAGGGAAAGATCACTAAAGAATAATTTTTCTTTAAACTGTTACTACACATCCATTACTGTGTGTTTTCTAACCTTTTCCATCAACCAATATCTACTATAATCAGAAAAACATCACCTGTGCTGCCCAGGACATGTGCAGACCATAAAGCTCCAATCAGCCAAAATATAAATGAATACAGTGAATCCAAGATATAGATGAACGACTTTTAAGACCTAGGTTCTAGACTGACATTTCGGATGAGAGTTATAGCAGCTCATAACAATCTTTCAACAGGCAACAAATTACAATGCTCATAGATCTAGGAAAGCAACTATTGCCACTTCATTTCATGCTTTGCTGTCCTACCTGGAATAATACAAGGTGGTGTCTAATACCAGCATCACAAATATCTTTTCCAGAATTAGAGTACAAAATCTCTTTCAATTTCCAAATTCAGGGACAAGTCACAGTTGCTTCACTGTTTGTGACTTATCTCACCACCTTTATTTCAATTAGAAACATTTAATGAGTACATACTCTGTGCCAGACACTGCCTTAGGTTCTGGAGATGATGCTGGAAGTAATATTATACTTGCATTATAAATTCATTATAATTTATATTAAAATTAGTAATATAAATTAACTACATTCATATTTATATATTATATAAAATGTTATATGCATATTATAATTATTACTAATTATGTTGTTAATATTTGAACCATATGAAACTGATTTGAAGAAAATGTAGTTTCATATACTTCAACCACATAAAAGGGCCAATAAGCACATAGCCTGAGGAGAAAAGCGATGTCTGACCATGCTTATCATATAGTTTGATGAGTATAATGAGAAATAATATTAAATATATAAATGCCACAAAGAAAACAAAAGGGTTAACTTTTTGGAGAATAGGATCAAGGAAGGCTCTGTAGAAGTACAGGAGCTGAGTTTTTTATGGATAAGTAGGAGTTCATGACAATGAGAGATAGAAGACATATACAAGGCGCAAGGTCATGACATCATAAGCTTTGTTCGGGTAAGTACATAAATTTGGTACTACAAAAATATAATTAGGAAAGAGGCATGTAGGCAGGAGACAGATCTTTAAGACTTCTGAATACAATTGTCTGTTCATCAGTCTAGAACCCCATTCCCCAACCCAAAATATGTCTATGATGTGTAAAATACCCATGGCAGATATTTGCACTCTTCAAAGATTATTCAGGTAACCCAAGCCACAGGTACAAACAACCATTGATGACAGCTTCCTTTTTCCTCTTCCTGTTAATACTGATATGTCTACAATTTCAGTGGGATTTTTATATGTTATGATATCATTTTACTTTCTACTTACTGACTGACTTTAGTCTATGATTATATTGGACTCAAAATTGATAAATCAGAAGTAAGGAACTAATTTATTCATAGGAACAATGCTGCAAACAATGGCTAAAGTTTCTGAGTTGTGCCATAAAAAGTAATTAACGCATAATTATTCACTGATTGAATATGTATTTGTTGAGCATTTGCTGTGTGCAGACAGAGTTCTAGATTTGTCCCCAGAGTAGACTCTCAAATTATTTCCTGCCTAGGACAATAAACACTTGGAAACTCTAATGCACTAGCTTCTTCAGCAATACCAAAGGAAGGGCTTTCCTGACAGAGGGTTTTGGGTGGAGCACAAATATATTACACATTTTCATCTGTCACATGATCTGAAGAGAGAAAGTCTATGTAAATTAATATTAATACTATCTGCACCCAAAATTTATTATCCTTAGTACCAAGAAAATGTAACTTTGGAGACCATCCACAGTATTAACATAGTCAGATTTGGGATATTCTAAATATGTATCTTAATATTTTTGAAGGAAAATGTGCTCCTACTAAAGGAAGTATAAGTTAACTTTAGATCTTAATCTTGATGATGCAATGTATATCGTTAGTGATGAGTAGTGTATGGTACTGATATAAAGGCAAACTGACAGTCAACTTTTAAGCATACATGAAGATTTTCCTAGTTGCAAAAGTGTTATTATGGTCATCATTTACAATTTCTAACTGATACCACTATATACCAACTCATAAAAAAAAACCTTTTACTTAAGTATGAATAGACATATGAAAGAGATTTACTTTCTGCTCTGCATCATACTTAATATTATTTCACAGGCAATTTTTTCCACTTATGGCATAGTGACACAATTGCAACTAAGTGCATGATTCATAACAAAGTATTTAACTATATATATAATCCACATATATTGTTATAAGTCAGAGAATGATTATTTCATAATCTATTCCATACAGAGTAATTGACACACTCAGATAAAAATAATGACTGCTATAGTATCTCACACATAAAAAATTTTTATTAAATATCCACAGAATGCACTGATGAATGAATATGTGATAGTACTTCACAGGCAATAACACTGAATTTATAGCAGTTGGTAGTTGTATATTTAAGGCACAGAAAAAACATGGTGGGTTTGAGCATGTTAACATTGGCTTCATTATCCAATCCACTTATTCTGCCCTGTTTTTCTTCAAAGCATTTGCCATCACCTGACATAAGGTATGTGTTCATCTGCATATTTTCAGTTTCAACCTACTTTATAAACGAATGAATATTCTATGAAAGCAGAGACTTTGCCATTTTCTATACTGCTGTAATCTCACCTGCCCAGTTTCTGATATTGAGCAGCCATTAAACAAATTTGTTGAAGGAAAAATACATGAATGGGTTTTTAAACTCCTATACAACAGTTTGTACAATTCAATCAATGATAAATCATAAGACAGTAACTCAGTCATGACATCAAAAACTGTGAAGCAAAACTGGACCTACATCCAAGACTTTCAAGTTCCATTCTTTATCATATTATAAACTATTGATTCGTAGGGATTGGATCAACTATTCTAACAACGGCCTTAAAACCAGAACCTTATTTTAAATGTGTACTGCATTAGGCTTCTACTTCACCACAATATAAAACCCACAACCTCTGCTCATGATATAGTCATATATTTTGAACTTCACCATTAGTGTCTATTGAGGAAAATACTGAAGTAGAAGTAGTTTCTAAAGGTGTGGCCCTCTGTGTTTTTGGCAGTTGAGAGGGATTTGGTTTTATGGTTATGATTAGCAGTAAGCTTCACTGAAATTTTATAATTGCTATTTAAAATGAATGCTTATGTCAGATGAGACCATCCAGAATCCCAGGTTTCACACTACCAGCTATTAAGGTGAATCTCTGTCTTCCACTTATTAGACTGCCATTTATTTTTCTCTTATTTATGTATAGTGATTACATAATGTTAAAATTATGATCTTATCAAAGAAAAATATTTTAATTCAGAACACTTTTTTGCAGGTGTACCTTTCTTGAGATTTACTTTTCTCCCTGTCCTTTACCCAAAAAGCAGAGCTAAGCTTTTGAAAATCTTTAAGAAATAGACCTGAAGGATGTCTTTGAATTCTACAAATATGTGTGAAATATAATTAGTTGATCAAACAAGAGAACTATACTTAACCATATTCACATTAGAGACTTTAAAATTTTAAATATGTATAAGGTATATGGTAATCTGTAGATTAATAATTTTGGATACATTTATGAGAAAATTTTGATCTGAAAAATTTAAATGTCATTCATGAAAGGACTAAAAGGATGTCACTGGCAATCAAAATTTTATTTGATATTTTAAAACTATAAGACAAAAAAAAAATCTACATAACCGTAAAGCCAAAGTGATCCACCATATTTTCCATGTCTTTGTAAAATTCTGCTTAATAGTTTTAAAGTTGACACTCTGTAGGAAAATGAAGCTAAGCCATGGAATGAAAGCCATAGCTTCATGTGTAACATCAATCTCTTGTGTGATTTTTAATGCCATCAAAGTAGTTGTACCTTCTATAAGATGGTAGCTGAAAGCTGATTATGTCTATACATCAAACTTTTAGGAAGAAAAAAACAGAAGTTAAATTGTTAGTAAGTTTGACATAAATATCTATTGTAATCTTGTTGGCAAATTATATTTTGTGAGTGTTTATCTGCATTTCTCTTCCCAGCTCCACATCAATTATTTCCCAACTATTCCAGAGTTTGGAAAAATCAACCTAACGTCAGTCAGACAAGTTATTCCTAAACAGCAGCATGGTGGCAACTGTTAGGTTGGCTTGTCCTGTCACACTTCCACAGATTCAGCTGGCAAGGAGACCATGAGTACAAATGGATTTAGAAAGCTCCATTACTTACAGCAATAGTAATCACTGGTATCATTTCCCTGATTCTAATTCCCGTAATGTGATAAGGCTCAGGTACTGTCTGCATATGCCATGAGTGTGCATGAAAAAGAGGAATGCTGAGATTAAGAAACCCTGAGATTATTAGAGATGCTGGCAAACCTGTTTATCCTCCCCTTAGAGAAAGGCATTGTCTTTGTTATCTTTAAATACAATCAAATATCTCCAGAAAGGGCACACAGACATCTTCACCTTTATTACCCTGAAGGACCTCAGGGAACAGGAGGTCTCCCTGTTTATTATCATGGAATATAAATAAATTTGATCCAAAGAGTCTTTGTCTCTACCTTTCCAGAAATGCCTTATTAAGCAATTCTTGATAAAATAATTCTGAAGCAGATGGGTTGGTAATTCCAAAATGTGTATAAAGGTGAGAGATCCATAAGAATTGTCTCCTAGTACCTAAAAAGGTCTTAGAAATAATATTTTATATGGTTGTGACTGTACACTATCCAAGACTCTGAGAATATTCTGTTTACTTTTAATATTACCAAATATATATCCAAACATCCAGTCTTCTTAGTCAAATGCTATGCATTCACCTATCTTCTTGATCTTGCTTAATCTATCAGGTTGCGATAGGCTTTTTTTGTTTTTGTTTTTTTTGGGGTTTTTTTGCGGTACGCGGGCGTCTCATTGCTGTGGCCTCTCCCGCCGCGGAGCACAGGCTCTGGACGCGCAGGCCCAGCGGCCATGGCCCACGGGCCCAGCCGCTCCGCGGCACGCGGGGTCCTCCCGGACCGGGACACGAACCCGTGTCCCCTGCATCGGCAGGCGGACTCCCAAACACTGCGCCACCAGGGAAGCCCCGCGATAGGTTTTTTTATACTTTTTTTCCCCAAGGCCAAATGCTAACTATTTCATTTACTCTTTTCTAATTCTCACCTCTTCCCCACGCCAATCCTAAATTCAAGGGTGATTGTTCTCTCCTATGAAATACTAGAACATAATTCACATGGCACTTATCTATGTCTACATTATATATAATTATAGGCATGCACAGGCCACTTCACATTGACCACAGACTGCCAAGATTTTTGCATAATATTTTCTTACTCTGGTGATGTATAGATACAGATGGGGATAAAGATACGATAGAAAATATATCTAAATGATACAACACAATTAAAATGTTATGATGAAGAGTACACATTCAAGAGTCAAACAGAAACTTAAAATCCTGGTATTATGGCTTATCTGTTTTGTGTAAGGTTCTTAAGTTTATTCACATAAAATTATGATAGTATTCTCATGTTATTTTTAGGGTAAACTGAATTTGAATGTATATCTCTTTTCAAATTCCTACTGTATTTTCTTCTCCAATTTCAACAAGGATCTGTCTCCTTTGCATATTTCTTTAAATTATTTTTGTTTTCTCTTTTACTAAGTTCTGTTTTTATCTTTATTATGCCTTTACATCTATCTTCTTTGGGTTTATTCTGTGTTTTATTTTTTAATAACATCATAACTGGGACACAGCTCATAAATTAACATCAAATATTATTTTCTAATGTAAGCATTAAACTATATTCACTTTAATTGCATTTCAAAAGTTTTACGTACAGTATTTGAATTGTCATTCAAGTCTAGTGAATTGTTTATTTCTATTATAAATTCTTAATTGACACATGAGTTATTCAGAAGTATGTTTTTCAAATTTTCTAAATAAATGGAAATTTATGGGAGCTTTGTAAGTTTACTTTTTTGGTTATTTTCTTTTGCCAGTTTTGTTAGTGTTAAATTTTTGCATGTAATTAGAGACCTACACATTAACATTTCTACACATTTTTTTACACATTTTTGTGGCATTGAGGATATAAAAAGACATTTTAGATACTCTTCTTACTTCCTGAGAATTGGAAGTGCAATAAAATTTTTTAAATAAAGATACATTAATTTTGCAGTGAACAGGGCCTTTACTGTGTCTACTCTGTTCTACTTTAGAACACAGAAGTCTCATTCATGATTTGTGAAATTTTCTAATTTGATAAGCAAAATATCTTGGTGAGTTTATATTTTTAATAAAATTGAAGTTAAACACTTGTGTAGAGATATACGTGTGTGTGTACTAAGTTTATTTGCTTTATGTTGTAACATTAGTATCATCTTCCCTTTTATTTCTTCTTTTTAAATGCGTGATAAATTCTCCAGTAAAGGTATTTAAGCCTGGGGGTATTTTTTATGGAAAGATTTTTAATTACTAATTTAATGGCTTTATCTGTTGTTGGTATATTCAGATTTCTTTTTCTTCCTTAGTTTGTATCTTTATCTTTATCTTTATGGGATTTGTATATTTGATTTATCTAATTTGTTGCCATAAAGTTATTCATAATATTCTGTCCTAATTATTTAAAATTATTTAGGCAATTAGTGATGTCCCTTCTTTTGTTCCTAATTTTGGTAATAGGTTGTCATATTTCTTTTCCTTATAATCAGCTTAACTGAAAGTTTATTACTTTTTTTTTTCAAATAACTAATTTTTGGTTTATTTTTTGTTTTTAATGTCACTGATTTTCATTCTGATTTTTATTATTTCTTTAGTTCTACATACTTTGTGCTTCTTTTTCTGCCAGCTGGAGGTGGAAACTTTGGTTATTGATTTTAAATTCTATCTCCTTTCTAATATAAGCACTTAAAGCTATAAATTTCCCTCTGAGTGCTTCTTTATCTGCATCCTACCAATTTTGACAAATTGTCTTTCTGCTGGGGTATCATTCTGTGTATTCCTAGAAACCTGTGAGTTACCATACTTATTCATTGCCTTTGAAAATTCTCAAATTGATTTGACAATTATTTATACCCTGGTATTAAGTTTATACTTTACATAACACCCTCCCCAAAATTAAAAAAAAAAAGAAACAAAAATGAACATGACAGATATCGTAAGCCTCATTTTCACCTTCAGTATAAAAAAAGTTTATAAAAAGGTCCTATTAAAAGGGAATGTGACATTCTAGTTTTAATAAAAGCATGATCTTCAAGGAAGAAAAGGTGAAAGGATAGAGAAATACAAGATAATACTGATGAATGCAGACGTTTGCCACATAAACTCGTTCCCCAACAGATCATAATACTAATCCATCAGTATATTTCCCTTTTAAACCACTCTAATTATTAACAAAGCAAAGTTCCTCTGTACTGCTCTTATATTTCAGAGAATAAATCCAAGTTTCAATATTTCTTTTGATCTTCAGAACAAGGTTAGATTTTGCTTGACCCTCTTATATATGATTTGGAATCTTCTGAAAAGCAGATTTACCTCTTTTGCATTCTCCAAGAAAGATTTCATAGTATGTCTGGCAGGAGGAGAGAAAAGGTAATCATTTTGAAAGACACCCAGAACATTCTCCATAACAAAGACATACTCTCCAGTGCAAAATCCTCATCAGAATCTTGTCTCAGAGGTGTGGATAAGGGCAATACGCTCACTCCAGCCTCCTATAGTCCTCCTGTTTCACCCAAGGGTAGGGGATAATTATACAAGAAGAAACACTTATGAAGGTCACAAGCCAATCACATGGGCCCAACAAAACACTGAGATTTAACTGGAAGATTACAGAATGCTACCTGCCCCCACCAACATATACATACACCTTATCACAACACCACCAAAGAGCCAGTATTACAACAGTGGAAACAGCTTAAAGAATTGCAAAATGCAGACTCTCTCTGTGGAGGAATACTTAGGGAGGGCCAAAGTAAATAGAGGAGGACAAAATCAGGGATATTAGAGAAATATGAAACCTCTGGCACCTATAGCAATGGAAACATTTTTAAAAGCAAAACCACTAGCCAGATTAACAGAAATTCTCACAGTACAGGACTATGTACCTCAGTTCCTATTATGCAACACAAGTTTCAGCTTTCAAAAAAATTACAAGGTGTGTTAAAAAGAAAAAGAAGATCCACAGTTTGAAGAGAAGAATTAAGCATAAAAACCAGACTCAAATATGACACAGATGTTGAAATTATCATACAGGTAATTAAAAATAACTATGATAAATGTTAAGGGCTATAATGGAAAAAGCAGAGAACATCTAAGAACAGAGAGGTAATTTAAACACAAAGACTGAAACTATAAGAAAGAATCAAGCCTAACTCAAAGTAACAGAGACTAGAATGATGGTTACCAAAGGCTGGGGTGTGGGGAAAAGGGGAGATTCAAAGAATAAGAAAGAATCAAAAGGAAATGTTAGAAATAAAAACACTGCAAGAGAAATAATAACTTCATCAACCTTCTAATGCCACAAAATTTCTTTTAAAAGTCAACTTTATGTTATTTATTATTCCTAAGTGTAATATAGGTAATACTTTCTGATTTAAAACATAATGGTTCTAAATTCCCCAAGTTCACACTCTTGCAGCTATGATTCTGGTCTAATTCATAATCATATCTTATCTTTATTCATTCACAAATATTTCTTGTGTCCTCTCAATGTTCCAGGCAATAGGTTACACACTGACAATATAACAATGAACAAGACAGCTTTTCCTCATAGAGAATTTGATGTGTACTCTAGATGATCAAGTCATTTCCAATGGAGGTATGGTTAACAATTGTGAAAAAATATACATGCATACTGGATTTGATCAATGGAGTGAATGGATGATGGATGGTGGGAGACATGTTTTTCATTGTTGGAATGGGTGGTTACAAACAGGCAAAGAGAGAAAACTAGAATGACCCATATGGTGATGGACTAAAGTTGGAGACATCAGTACAAACTCATGTTTAGCTTAAAATAAATAATATATATTATATATAAAACAGATACAATATAAATATAAATATGTAATATACATTTTATATATATATATATATATATATATATATATACACACACCACACAGAGACTATAAATATTTCTAGACATCCATATACACACTAGTTAGGATACGCACATATATTTCCTTTCTTTGTCAGCTCAGAGGGCCTAGAAACAATGATACTCCAAGAGCAATGAGCATACCTAGAGCCTAGATCTTGGCTTATAATAAAATCTCTAATAACAGAAACAAAATCTTCTTGAAGAAATGGCTGATTCTATGACTGGGGCAGGAAATGTATGAATCTAGGCTATGTTTTAGTGTCAGAAAGTAAGGAACTGCTCAAGAAAAATACAAAAATGGAAATATGTCAAAGGGACACAAGAATCAACTGAAAGAGTTCCCAAAGGTCAAAGCTGAACAATTTGAGCAAAAAATAAATATCAGTTTACAACCCAAATTTAAAATAAATATCCATGAGTCTATATTGATTAAAATAATGATTATGATAAATAAGTTGAGGAAGAATAGACACATCCTCATACAGAAAAAAATCCAAGTGATTTATGTAGATATTCCACCCTGTGGAAGGTGAAGCATAACTCTCCACCCCTTAAGCATCTGCTACAATAGTCCTTTCTTTCCAAAGATTAATCTATGGAAAGAAGGGAAAAGAATAACTTTACAGTGGAGAAACCTGACAAACACTACCTCAGCCAGAAGATTAAGACTAACATCAATAGAGATAAATACTGTTGAGAGTATGTACCCTTCATATGATGTGATGAGGACAGCACTTTGCCTTTACGGTTTTTCTTTCAAAAACCAATAATTCCTGTTTATTCATGAGAAAAACATTAGACAAATCACAGTTGAAGCACATTCTACAAAATATCTGAATAGTTCTCCTCAAGCTATCAAAATCATCAAAACAAGGAAAGTGTGAGAAAATTTCATTGGCGTAGGGGAGCCTAAGGAGACATGAAAACTAAGTGTGATATGCTATGCTGAAAGGGATCTTGGAATATAAAAAGGACATTACGTAAAATTAAAGACATATGAATAAATTATGGATTTTAGTTAATAACAATGGATCAAATAGCTTCATTATTTGCAACAAATATACCAGCCTAATGTAGACATTAATAATAGAGGAAACTGGGTGAGAGAGATATTAGAATTCTCTGTATTATCTTCACAACTTTTTAATAAATCTAAATCTATTCTAAAATAAAAAATTCTATAAGCAAAGGCATCGCTGAAACTTACAACTTAGTAAAACTCCATGTAAAGTAAAGTAATTTCATTTTCATTGTGATTAACTGTTCCTCAATTTTGGGAATTACTGTTAATTTAACATCCTGAAAGGAAAGATAACTTTGTTCATTAAAAATCTTGAAATAGGGCTTCCCTGGTGGCGCAGTGGTTGAGAGTCCGCCTGCCCATGCAGGGGACACGGGTTCGTGCCCCGGTCTGGGAGGATCCCACCTGCCGCGGAGCGGCTGGGCCCGTGAGCCATGGCTGCTGAGCCTGCGCGTCCGGAGCCTGTGCTCCGCAACGGGAGAGGCCGCGACAGTGAGAGGCCCTCGTACCGCAAAAAAAAAAAAAAAAAAAAAAAAAAAAAAAAAAAATCTTGAAATATAGTGTTTTCTGTACAACCAAAAAATAAAAAGGAGAAGAAAAATGGGGAGCCATTATGAAGCATGCTTATGAGGAAGTATCTATAGTCCACATGGCTTGGTAAAATAATCAGTATTCCTTTATTCCTTTTCTCATTTAAAACTTGGATTTGCGTTGGGTTTCAGAGAAAAATTTCATCTGTTCAAGTAACTGTTTTTAGTTCAGAACAATGATTAAAGAGATATGATTTTGTCCACTTTCTGATCACTAATTTCTTTAACATATTCCATTGAAGCATCCCATTATGCAAGGTAAGTAGAGACTATCAGCCAAAGAATATCATCCTTCTAGCACCAGCCAAGTGTGAGATAATAAAAAAGGAAGAAACTGAAGAGGGAATTATTGCAACATAAAAGCCTTAAGCAAATATAAACTGAAGACATAATTAGTAACACTCATGAGAATATTAATATTTTTGAATACTTATACATCTTATTCTTGCAAAAATTGTCTGAAACTCAGTTGTAAAATGACACTGACAGAATGAATGAGCATGATTCAGCAGCCTGTTATGGCAGAGATTAATAGCTTCTGTTCTCAAACAAGTTAATCTCTGTGTAAAAATACAGTGCCTTTAGGTTACCTTAGAAGAAAAAGAATTAAATACTTAAACGATAGATCTTTGTGTGTCTGTGACTCATCATCTGCACTAATTTTCTATCAATGTTCTCTTTAAGAGGGTAAAAACCTTTGTGCATGGCATATACTACGTAGAAATCTACATAATTTATGTTAAAGTAGTAAATTGGTTAACATTATGGTTACAGTTACAGTTATGGCTATGGTTACAGTTAAAGTAATTGTAGACTAACAGACACTCAAAGTCAAGGACCTAGCTGACTGTGAAGTGTACAGAAGGTACCCAATACATTCTCACTTAATTTTCACTAACAATCATTCAATAATAAAGTTATTGGAACTGAATTTTCCATTAAGACATGTATATAAAAGAATGTCAAACAACAGATTTAAAACACCTTTTTTGTCTTTATTTTTCCTGGATAGAGCTGCAACAGAAATAAAAGACAAACTCTTTGCCATGATGTTTGGATGGGGACACTATGCCTGTCTATTGAAAAAGATTTAATGAGCTAATGAGCTTTACCTAAGTCATTCAACCATAACCCGGAAATAAGCAATCAGATCATATCTATTCTGAGGGGGTCCAATCAAAATAATCAAAATGAGACAGGTCAGAACTCAACAGGATGGTTCCTAATAGGAGCAACCTTTCATATAATAGTTAAAAGTCATATATACTGGAAATTGGAATTGCCTGTAAATTTCTTTAATGCTTGTAAGGACCACATTTCTGATAACCAAAGATCACATTATCAGCACCAATAACATTCAAAGCACAATTTGTATTTGGAGCTGTGCTATTAGGGATTAAAGATCATTTGCATTTTTGCTGCCACTTAGGGAAAGAACAGAAGCAGAAAAGAATGAACTTTTATAGAGCACCCAATATGTGCTAGGCCTTATGCTAAAGACATTACATATATAATCATATTTACTCCTTATGAAAGTAATGACATAAATCAACTGCATTTGACAATGAGAAACAGGGTAAATGTGGTAAAAATTATACTTTACAGCTACAGAACTGGCATGTAGTAAATAGTAAAATTGGAAATAGTAAAGCTGAAATGTAAATGCAGGCCATTTTGGCATTCAAGCAAGTATATTACATAACAGACACACATTAATTATTATCCACTAGTTTAACTAGAGTTGAAAGCAAATTCATCGGAATCAGTGGGTGATTGAAATTTCCTAAACATTAAAAATTAGCTTGGATGAAATCTATCAACAACTGCAATAGCTTGTATAGCCCTAAAATTGCACAAGTCTCCTTCTAAGCTTCATTCTGGGCTTGCCCTCCATTAGTGTGCAGAGCTGGCAAACCAGATTATGTTGTTAGATGGAACATCCACCACAGCACTTTTATTGATGTGCTACATACATTTGCTTAAAGATCCCATTCTGATCTCTCACATTCTGTATTTTTCTCAAAGCAAAATGGAGCAAGTTGGATCACTGAATCAACCACTTTCATAAAGAAAATATATACTCCTATAAACATTTTTTTCTGGATCCTAAGAGGAATACACCCATACAAATGTGTGTATGTATGCATACACACACACACACACACATATATATATATGCAGGTATGTATGTGTGTATGGAGGTATATATATGTGTACCTATAAGATTATCTTTTACTTTGTATTGTGTAGGCCTTTCTTTTGTTAACTGATATTAGAGAAGTCTTCTTTCATGAATTTAAAAGACATTTGGAGAAACATGAAAGTCCACCTCACCTTACAATTTATCCTCAAATGATTTTTCTTCTGTCTTTATCACATATTCTTAAAAAGAGAAAGTTGGAAAGGAGGAAGCTATATTAACTTCTCACTGACCTACCTCTTAGCTGAAGGGCTAATGAACAAATAAATAAAAGACTTCAAAACACACTATTTAAGTAATATATCTCCAAATTGAAGCTCTTTTACTCTTCAAGTGGCAAAATCATTTCTAGAGACCTAGACATATTGTGAGCACTGTTTCTCAGGATCTGTATTAGGGATTTGATTTCAATTCAACAAGCATTCCTGAATCCTTGTTTTGTTTTGTTTTTGTTTTTGTTTTAAACCAGGAACACACTGCACAATACCGGAAAATAACATTTGAACGTGAATTCTAACTAGATAAAAATGATTACAGAGATTTGGATAAAGGAAAGATAAGGCTGTGCAATCCTGACTCATTGTATGTAAATAAACAGAATATATTAAGGACAGAGCTAGATCCATGGGCCACTGATTTCAGCAACAATAGCTCACTCTTTTTAGTTAATAATCACCAGAGAATTACTGTTGATTCAGAAGAGATGGATTGCCATGAGAGATGTGATGTGTGTAGAGGGAGGAGATGCTGGGCACCTATCACCACATCTGCCTTCACCATACATCTGCCTTTCATAATCCTATTATTTCTCTTTTTCAGCAAGAGCAAATGAAAACATAAGTAAAAATGACTGAATATGTAGCAAAGCCCAAGTAATTAAAATGGTGCATTTATATCCATATACATAAAATATATCTATTTTTTTAATTTTTATAAAAATTGCAGAAATTACATTACTTTCATAGTAACTAAAGATGTTTATAGTGATTAAACATTATATTTTGGTAGATTTAAAAATTGATCAACCATGTCTTCAAGAAAAAGAGATTTTCCTTCACACGTCACAGGAATAACACAGATCTTAATTCTGACAAATCATTTTTTCTATAGCTTCTGTTTCCTCATTAAAATTGGTGGAAAATATATTGGTCATTGTCTTAATTTCCTCAATAAATTAAGTCTATTACACAAATCTTCCTCAAGTTATGATGGTGTTACAGCCTGATAAACCCATCATAAACTGAAAATATAAGAGAAAATGAATTTAATACCACTAAACTAGGGAACATCATAGCTTAGCCTACCCTATCTTAAATATGCTAAAAACACAATAGACTACAGTTGGACAAATCATCTAAGACAAAGCCTATTTGATAATAAAGTGCTAAATACCTCATGTCATTTACTGAATACTGTACAAAAGTGAAAAACTGAATGGCTGTGTAGGTACAGAATGATTGTAAGCATATCAGTTGTTTATTCTCATGATCGAGTGGCTGAGTGGCAACTGCAGCTCACTGCCACTGCGCCACTTCACCAAGAGAATATAGTATCATATATCACTAGCCCGGGGAAAAGTCAAAATTCAAAGTCGAAGTATAGTTTCTAGTGAATGCATATGACTTTCGCATCATTGTAGAATCAAAAAATCACTAAGTCGACCCATCATGAATCTGGGACCAACTGTATTGTACTCCATCCCACTCTCGCATCTCCCTGGAGGGAGTCCTTTGTGTGTGTCCTAGTCACTCCTCTGATCTCCTGATCTTTTAGCCTTTAATCTCAATAATAACCACTCAGATTCTTAGATTTAGTTGTCTATTAATCTCTTATGTAGTAATTATGAGATTTTCTTCTCAAAGTTGAATGGTATAATGGCCTTATCAATGCTTTTTTAAAAAATAAATTTATGTATTAATTTTGGTTGCATTGCGCTTTCCTTGCTGCGAGTGGGGGCTACTCTTCGTTGCGGTGCACAGGCTTCTCATCACGGTGGTTTCTCTTGTTGCGGAGCACGGGCTCTAGGTGCGTGGGGTACAGCAGTTGTGGCTCGCGGGCTCTAGAGCACAGGCTCAGTACTTGTGGTGCACAGGCTTAGTTCCTCCGCGGCATATGAGATATTCCCGAAGCAGGGCTCGAACCCATGTCCCCTGCATTGACAGGTAGATTCTTTTTTTTTTTTTTTAACGTCTTCATTGGAATATAATTGCTTTACAATGTTGTGTCAGTTCCTGCTGTATAACAAAGTGAATCAGGTATACTTATAAATATATGCCCGTATCCCCTCCCTCTTGCATCTCCCTCCCACCCTCCCTATCGCACCCCTACAGGTGATCACAAAGAACCTAGCTGATCTCCCTGTGTTATGGGGCTGCTTCCCACTAGCTATTTTACATTTGGCAGTGTATATACGTCTATGCAATTTTCTCACTTCGTCCCAACTTACACTTACCCCTCCCTGTCTCCTCAAGTCCATCCTTGACCTTTGTCCTGCCCCTAAGTTCATCAGAACCTTTTTTTTTTTTCTTAGATTCCATATATATGTGTTAGCATACGGTATTTGTTTTTCTCCTTTGGACTTACTTCACACTGCATGACAGACTCTAGGTCCACCCACGTCATTATAAATAACTCAAGTTCGTTTCTTTTTATGGCTGAGTATTATTCCATTGCATATATGTGCAACATCTTCTTTATCCATTCATCTGTCGATGAAAACTTAGGCTGCTTCCATGTCCTGGATATCATAAATAGTGCTGCAATGAACACTGAGGTACATGTCTCTTTTGAAATTATGGTTTTCTCAGGGAATATGCCAAGTAGTGGGATTGCTGGGTCATATGGTAGTTCTATTTTTAGTTTTTTAAGGAACCTCCACAGTTGCTGTATCAATTTACATTCCCACCAACAGTGCAAGAGGGTTACCTTTTCTCGACACCCTCTCAAGCATTTACTGTTTGTAGGTATTTTGATGATGGCCATTCTAACTGGTGTGAGGTGATACCTCATTGTAGTTTTGATTTGCATCTCTCTAATGATTAGTGACATTGAGCATCCTTTCATGTGTTTTTTGGCAATCTGTATATCTCCTTTGGAGAAATGTATATTTAGGTCTTCTGCCCATTTTGGATTGGGTTGTTTTTTTGATATTGAGCTGCATGAGCTGCTTGTATATTTTGGAGATTAATCTTTTGTCAGTTGCTTTGTTTGCAAAAATATTTTTTAACATCTTTATTGGAGTATAATTGCTTTACAATGGTATATTAGTTTCTGCTTTATAACAAAATGAATCAGCTATACATATATCCCCATATCTCCTCCCTATCCCACCCCTCTAGGTGATCGCAAAGCACCAAGCGGATCTCCCCGTGCTGTGCAGCTGCTTCCCACTAGCTACCTATTTTACATTTGGTAGTTTATATAAGTCCATGCCACAATCTCACTTTGCCCCAGCTTACCCTACCCCTCCCTTTGTCCTCAAGTCAATTCTCTACGTGTGCATCTTTATTCCTGTCCTGCCCCAGGTTCCTCAGAACCATTTTTTTTAGATTCCATATATATGTGTTAGCATATGGTATTTGTTTTTCTCTTTCTGACATACTTCACTCTGTATGACAGACTCTAAGTCCATCCACCTCACTACAAATAACTCAATTTCATTTCTGTTTCTGGCTGAGTAATATTCCATTGTATATACGTGCCACATCTTCTTTATCCATTCATCTGTCAATGGACACTTAGGTTGCTTCCATGTCCTGGCTATTGTAAATAGTACTGCAGTGAACATCAGGGTACATGTATTTTTTTGAATTATGGTTTTCTCGGGGTGTATGCCCAGTAGTGGGATTGCTGGGTCGTATGGTAGTTCTATTTTTAGTTTTTTAAGGAACCTCCATACTGTTCTCCATAGTGGCTGTATCAATTTACATTCCCACCAACAATTTAGGAGGGTTTCTTTTTCTCCACACCCTCTCCAGCATTTGTTTGTTGATTTTTTGATGATGGCCTTACTGACTGGTGGGAGGTGATACCTCATTGTAGTTTTGATTTGCATTTCTCTAATGATTAGTGATGTTGAGCAACCTTTCATGTGTTTGTTGGCAATCTGTATATCTTCTTTGGAGACTTGTCTACTTAGCTCATCTGCCCATTTTTGGATTGGGTTTGTTTTTTTGATATTGGGCTGCATGAGCTGCTTTTATATTTTGGAGATTAATCTTTTCTCAGTTGCTGCATTTGCAAATATTTTCTCCCATTCTGAGGGTTGTCTTTGCCTCATTTATGCTTTCCTCTGCTGTGAAAAAAGCTTTTAACTTTGCTTAGGTCCCATTTGTTTATATTTGTTTTCATTTCCATTTCTCTAGGAGGTGGGTCAAAAAGGATCTTGCTGTGACTTATGTCATAGAGTGTTCTGCCTATGTTTTCCTCTAAGAGTTTTATAGTGTCTGGCCTTACATTTAGGTCTTTAATCCATTTTGAGTTTATTTTTGTGTATGGTGTTAGGGAATGTTCTAATTTCATTCTTTTACATGTAGCTGTCCAGTTTTCCTAGCACCATTTATTGAAGAGGCTGTCTTTTCCCTATTGTACACTCTTGCCTCCTTTATCAAAGATAAGGTGACCATATGTGCGTGGGTTTATCTCTGGGTTTTCTATCCTGTTTCACTGACCTATATTTCTGGTTTCGTGCCAGTACAATCCTGTCTTGATTACTGTAGCTTTGTAGTATAGTCTGAAGTCTGGAAGCCTGAATCCTACAGCTCTGTTATTCTTTCTAATGATTGCTTTGGCTATTCGTGGTCTTTTGTGTTTCCATACAAATTGTGCAATTTTTTGTTCTACTTCTGTGAAAAATGCTATTGGTAGTTTTGATAGGGATTGTATTGAATCTGTAGATTGCTTTGGGTAGTATAGTCATTTTCACAATGTTGATTCTTCCAATCCAAGAACATGGTATATCTCTCCATATGTTTGTAACATCTTTAATTTCTTTCATCAGTGTCTTATAATTTTCTTCAGCAGGTCTTTTGTCTCCTTACGTAGGTTTATTCCTAGGTATTTTATTGTTTTTGTTGCAGTGGTAAACGGGAGTGTTTCCTTCCCTTTCAGATTTTTCATCCTTAGTGTATAGGAATACAAGAGATGTCTATGAAATAATTTTGCATGTTGTTACTTTACTAGATTCATTGATTAGTTCTAGCAGTTTTCTGGTAGCATCTTTAGGACTCTCTAGGTGTAATATCATGTCATTTGCAAACAGTGACAGCTTTACTTCTTCTTTTCTGATTTGGATTCTGTTTTTCTTCTATGATTGCTGTGGCAAAAACTTCCAAAACTATGTTGAATAACAGTGGTGACAGTGGACAATCTTGTGTTTTTCCTGATCTCAGAGGAAATGATTTCAGTTTTTCACCATTGAGAACGATGTTGGCTGTGGATTTCTCACATATGGCCTTTACTATGTTCAGGTAAGTTCCCTCTATGCCTGCTTTCTGAAGGGTTTTGATCATAAACGGATGTTGAAAGTTTTCTCTCCATCTATTGAGATGATATGGTTTTTCTCCTTCAGTTTGTTAATATGGTTTATCACATTGATTGATGTGTATATTGATGAATCCTTGTATTCCTGGGATAACCCCCATTTGATCATGGTGTATGATCCTTTTAATGTGCTGTTGGATTCTGTTTCCTAGTATTTTGTTGAGGATTTTTGCATCATGTTCATCAGTGATACTGGCCTGCAGTTTTCTTTTTTTGTGACATCTTTGTCTGGTTTTGGTATCAGGGTGATGGTAGCCTCGTAGAATGAGTTTAGGTGTGTTCCTCCCTCTGGTATACTTTTGAAGATTTTGAGAAGGATAAGTGTTAGCTCTTCTCTAAACGTTTGATAGAATTCGCCTATGAAGCCATCTAGTCCTGGGCTTTTGTTCGTTGGAAGATTTTTTTTTTTTTTTCTGCGGTACGCGGGCCTGTCACTGTTGTGGCTTCTCCCGTTGTGGAGCACAGGCTCCAGACATGCAGGCTCAGTGGCCATGGCTCACAGGCCTGCCGCTCTGCGGCATGTGGGATCTTCCTGGACTGGGGCACAAACCCGTGTCCCCTGCATTGGCAGGTGGACTCTCAACCACTGTGCCATGAGGGAAGCCCCTCGTTGGAAGATTTTTAATTACAGTTTCAACTACATTGCTTGTGATTGGTCTGTTTATATTTTCTGTTTCTTCCTCGTTCAGTCTTAGAAGGTTGTGCTTTTCTAAGAATTTGTCCATTCTTCCAGGTTGCCCATTTTATTGGCATATGATTGCTTGTAGTGATCTCTCATGATCCTTTGTATTTCTGCAGGGTCAGTTTTACTTCTCCTTTTTCATTTCTAATTCTGTTGATTTGTCTGCTCCCTTTTTTTCTTGATGAGTCTGACTAATTGTTTATCAATTTTGTTTACCTTCTCAAAGAACCAGCTTTTAGTTTTATTGATCTTTGCTACTGTTTCCTTCATTTCTTTTTCATTTATTTCTGACCTGGTCTTTATGATTCCTTTCCTTCTGCTAACTTTCAGATTCTTTTGTTCTTCTTTCTTTAGGTGTAAGGTTAGGTTGTTTGAGTTTTTTCTTGATTCTTGAGGTGGCACTGTATTGCTATAAACTTCCCTCTTAGAACTGCTTTTGCTGCATCACATAGGTTTTGGGTTGTCAGGCTTTCACTGTCATTTGTTTCTAGGTATTTTTTGATTTCCTCTTTGATTCTGTCAGTGATTTCTTGGTTATTTAATAGCATATTGTTTAGCCTCCATGTGTTTGTACTTTTTACAGTTATTTTCTTGTAAGTGATATCTAGTCTCATAGCGTTGTGGTTCAGAAAGGATACTTGATGTAATTTCAATTTTGTTAAATTCACCAAGGCTTGATTTGTATCCCAAGATATGTTCTATCCTTGAGAATGTTCCATGAGCACTTGAAAAGAAAGTGTATTCTGTTGTTTTTCATGGAACGTTCTATGCATATCAATTAAGTTCATCTTGTTTAATTTGTCATTTAAAGCTTGTGTTTCCTTATTTTGCATGATCTGTCCATTAGTGAAAGTGGGGTGTTAAAGTCTCCTATTATGATTGTCTTACTGTTGATTTCCTCTTTTATGGCTGTTAGCATTTGCCTCATGTATTGAGGTGCTATGTTGGGTGTGTAAATATTTACAATTGCTATATCTTCTTCTTGGATTGATCCCTTGATCATTATGTAGTGCCCTTCTTTGTCTCTTGTAGCAGTCTTTATTTTAAAGTCTATTTTGTCTGATATGAGAATTGCTACTCCAGCTTTCTTTTGATTTCCATTTGCATTGAATAAATTTTTCCATTCCCTCACTTACAGTCTGTGTGTGTCCCTAGGTATGAAGTGGATCTCTTGTAGACAGCATATATACAGGTCTTGTTTTTGTACCCATTCTGCCAGTCTTTGTCTTTTGGTTGGAGCATTTAATCCATTTACATTTAAGGTAGTTATTGATATGTATGTTCCTATTACCATTTTCTTAATTGTTTTGGGTTTGTTATTGTAGGTCTTTTCCTTCTCTTATATTTCCTGCCTAGAGAAATTCCTTTAGCATTTGTTGTAAAGCTGGTTTAGTGGTGCTGAATTCTCTTAGCCTTTGCTTGTCTGTAAAGGTTTTAATTTCTCCATCGAATCTGAATGAGATCCTTGCTGGGTAGAGTAATCTTGGTTGTAGGTTTTTCCCTTTCATCACTTTAAATACGGCCTACCACTCCTTTGTGGCTTGCAGAGTTTCTGCTGAAAGATCAGCTGTTAACCTTATGGGGATTCCCTTCTATGTTATTTGTTTTTCCCTTGCTGCTTTTAATATTTTTTCTTTGTATTTAATTTTTGATAGTTTGATTAATATGTGTCTTGGCGTGTTTCTCCTTTGATTTATCCTGTATGGGACTCTCTGTGCTTTCTGGACTTGAATGACTATTTCTCTTCCCATTCTAAGGAAATTTTCAACTATAATCTCTTCAAATATTTTCTCAGACCCTTTGTTTTACTCTTCTTCTTCTTGAAGGGATCCCTATAATTCAAATGTTGGTACATTTAATGTTGTCCCAGATGTTTCTGAGACTGTCCGCAATTCTTTTCATTATTTTTTCTTAATCTGCTCTGTGGTAGTTATTTCCACTATTTTATCTTCCAGGTCACTTATCTGTTCTTCTGCCTCAGTTATTCTGATATTGGTTCCTTCTAGAGAATTTTAAATTTCATTTATTGTGTAGTTTATCATTGTTTGTTTGCTCTTTGGTTCTTCTAGGTCTTTGTTAAACATTTCTTGTATTTTCTTCATTGTATTTCCAAGACTGGATCATTTTTACTATAATTACTCTGAATTCTTTTTCAGGTACGCTGCCTATTTCCCCTTCATGTGTGTGGTCTGGGGGTTTCTTACCTTGCTCCTTCATCTGCTGCATATTTCTTTGTCTTCTCATTTTGTTTAGCTTACTGTGTTTGGGGTCTCCTTTCCACAGGCTACAGGTTCATAATTCCCTTTGTTTTTGGTGTCTGCCCACAGTGGGTAAGTTTGGTTCAGTGTGTTGTGTAGGCTTTCTGGTAGAGGGCACTGGTGCCTATGTTCTGGTGGGTGGGGCTGAATCTTGTCTTTCTGGTAGGCAGGGCCACATCCAGTTGTGTGTTTGGAGAATCTGTGAACTTAGTATGATTTTAGGCAGCCTCTCTGCTAATGGGCTGGATTGCATTCTTGTCTTGCTAGTTGTTTGGCATGGGGTGTCCAGCACTGGAAGTTGCTGGCTGTTGAGTGGAGCTGGGTCTTAGCATTGATTTCGAGATCTATGGGAGACCTCTTGCCAAGTGATATTACATGGGGCCGGGAGTTCTCTGGTGGTCCAATGTCCTGAATGCAGCTCTCCTACCTTAGAGGCTCAGGCCTGACACCAGGCTGGAGCATCATGACCCTGTCAGCCACACAGCCAGATACATAGGTAGTTTCTTGCCTTTTGGGAAGTTGGAGGTGTTCTGCCAGTGTTCAGTAAGTGTTCTGTAGGAGTTGTTCCACTTGTAGATGTATATTTGATGTTTTTGTGGGGAGGAAGGTGATCTCCATGTCTTACTCCTCCTCCATCTTGAAGCACCCTTCAGCAGGCAGATTCTTAACCACTGCCTCACCAGGGAAGTCCTTCAATGATATTTTTCTACTTCCCCAGTCCCAAAAGACCAATTATTCCTTTTTTTTTTTTTAATGCTTGGCTTTTTATTATTTATTTATTTATTTTTGGCTGTGTTGGGTCTTCATTTCTGTGCGAGGGCTTTCTCTAGTTGTGGCACGCGGGGGCCACTCTTCATCGTGGTGCACGGGCCTCTCACTATTGCGGTCTCTCTTGTTGTGGAGCACAGGCTCCAGACGCGCAGGCTCAGTAGTTGTGGCTAACAGGCCTAGTTGCTCCGCTGCATGTGTGATCTTCCCAGACCAGGGCTCGATCCCGTGTCCCCTGCATTAGCAGGCAGATTCTCAACCACTGCGCCACCAGGGAAGCCCTCTCCTCTTCTTGACTCCAGTCGTTAGTCATCTTCCCCACCATAGCACAAACACATATGTGCGCACATACACTCACAATCATTTTCATCTTCATTAATCTAATACTCCAGATTTTAAATTTGGTCCTTATTTCTCTATGTTCTATAGATTCTTTCTCTGAAGAATTTAGTCTATTCTTAAGGCTTCCACATGTATCCTAATACCTTACAACTTCATTCACAAATATCTAAGTCTACATGTCTTATATTTATTAAAACTGGACCCCTTCTCTGTACCCCTCCCAATCAAATTCTGTCAGGAGCATTCCTTATCTCAGTTAATGTTGACACCAACTACTAGTCTCATAAGGTGGGCAGGAGCAACTGCCCCAGAGACACTGTGTAATAAAAAGTTTCCCTGAGGCTATTTCTCTTTTGGAGTGTGGGTATGTGGAGTGCAGAAGTGAATCATTGATAATGTAGGGACAGAGAAATTCAGAAACTTTTCCTATTTAGTAACTTTACCCTTGCTTTGACTTTGTATTTAAAGGTAATGATAAACAACTATTAGCCTCTATTACATGTCAGGCATCCTACTGACTGTGTTACATTGACATATTTCTATTTAATCTTGACGATGAATTTGCAAGTTGGATACTCTCATTTCCTGGGTAAGGAAACTGAACCAAGTACAGCTAAGTATCTTGTCTGGATGTCATACAGGTATTTTCCAAATACAAGTCCATTTGCCTCAAAAACTGCTTTTTTATCTCTATAATCTGTCACCTGTAGCTTCCAAGAGCAATTATTTGGGGACCCAAAGACTTCAAATGCTTGAAACTGGCACCTTGGTCTTATTTAGTTTAAGGAAATTGAGCTGTAGGAGGCACCAGTTAAAAGTAGTCTTTTTCTTACCTTGATACCAAGACTTAGCTGCTGAATCATGAACACTATTCTACAGTACATCATATCATAATAAGATTCCATTTATAAACCATTATGCTTAAGCACCATTTTAATGGCTGTTATTCATAAAGAAAAAGTGTATCTGCATTGTTGGAATCTGAAATCCAACCACTGGTCCTTGAAAAGGTACTGTAATAGGTAGGAATTGCTTCCAAGTAGATTTGGGTTACTGTTTTATACAGGTGAGGCTTTGGTCTGTTCAGTGGGTAAGAGCATTTTTTTATTTTTTTTTATTTTTTATTTATTTTTTATTTATTTATTTATTTTTTTGAGAGCATTTTTTAAGAAGGTTACAGTTTTGGTCACCAAGAAAAGCAGCTTTGCACAAATAACTTCTTGTCTTATAAACACATGTGTGTGTTTTTCTATGCAAAAATCATTTCTTAAATACTTTGCACCAGTCCTTGTACATTGAGCAGTGCAAAATATTTGCGAGACTGCTATGTCATAAACAACTAAAATATCAAATATGGAAATATGTTCTCTTTCTCTCTTTAGAGCCTCAACACAATGCAAGGTTATTCTTCCCACTTTAGAGATAGAAAAGTCAAGTTCAGGTAGTTAAAAAATAATATTCTCAAGGTAAAAATAAACGCTCTTAAATAGAAAAGTCAGGATGTGAATATGACTAAAAATACACATTGTAATATTGGTGACTCAGTAATGTCAGCTTTGTATGCAAAGGACAGTATGATATTACTGTCACTGTATAGTGTCATATCACGGGTTACAATAATAAAATTAGTTTATAGCAGTATTTTATTATTGCTCATATATCAGTTTAGGGCTTAAACTATATGGAGACACCAGAGGACATTAACGGATAAAAAGCTTCTGAGGGCTTCCCTGGTGGCGCAGTGGTTGAGAGTCCGCCTGCCGATGCAGGGGACACAGGTTCGTGCCCCGGTCTGGGAAGATCCCACATGCCGCAGAGCGGCTGGGCCCGTGAGCCATGGCCACTGAGCCTGCGCGTCTGGAGCCTGTGCTCCGCAACGGGAGAGGCCACAACAGTGAGAGGCCCGTGTACCGCCAAAAAAAAAAAAAAAAAAAAAAAAAGCTTCTGAATATAATGCAAAATATCTCTAGGTAACACAGCAATTAAAATTGCTCTTTGATTTGTTCCTGTTCAGTGACCACTCAAAATGAAGAACTCATAATAATATTCCAGATAGTTGTTCATATCAAAAAAAAAGTTCAAACCCACTAAAATTTGGCCTTATTAATATTCTAGAAATAACACAAATAGAATCTTTTAGTCAAGAAGCCATTGCAGACTAAATTTAAAGTTAATACAGATCTTATTCAATAGAGTTGAATTAAAAAAATATTAGAGTTCCTTTCCTTTCATGTTTAATCATTTACATTTTTAGTTAAAAATACATAGAAGATTATGAAGATTATGTTATTTGATGTATGTGGGCTTTTTTTAATTTTGAGAATTGAGGGAGAGAGACTAAATACCTTTGCATACTGAGATGTATTTATATTTTTCTGCCCTTCAAACATGTTTTCAATTTTAATACTTAAATGTGAACAGCAGTTAGTCCACAATTTAATCACAGATGATCAAGAGAATCAAGTTTAAAAATCAGATACTGTGCATGTGGTAGCTTCTTCTGCCTTCAGTTTGCAATGCTTCTACAACAAACACAAAATAGTTTTACATGACTGTTACAAGCCTCCAACTAAGAGCTGCTAACTTAACAAGAAGCTAGCAAATTCTTTAAAAAAGAAGGATTGTGTTTGGATATACCCTGCTGTGTTAAATAATTTAACTGCAGTAATTAGCAGTAGGTTTTTCAATCTTCCCATGAGAGGTAGAAGAAAGGAGCCTCTAGGGAAGAGAATAGAAAGAAAGCAAAAACTAGAGGGGAGCTGTAACAACTGAGAAGATGACATGCTGCGTGATCAATGGCCACAATTGTCATAAATATGTTTCATAGAAAGATATTAGAACTTTATACAGTGCAACACTTGAAATTAAATCCATAAGGTATTCATGAATTAGAAATTAATGTCTCAGCTCTGGCAGTTTTAACTTTAAAAAAAGATAAGTACAGCAGGCACACATTGATTTAATGCTAAACATTAGAATATACTTGTTTATTAGATGATTTCAACATAGTGTCTGACTCTTTTCCAAATCATGGGTTTCATCTATTGGAAAATTAAAATATAACATCCAGAGCATTTTCTTTTTTAAAGATAAACATCACAAATCTGTACTTTAAGACACTAAAAAGAATTTAAACAGCAATTTTAAGAAACAATTTTTATATTAAATTGAAAGTATTTTGGTTTTCAACGTAAATTATTGTAAATAAGTAAAAGGGTAATAATGTTAAATTATTAAATATTCTTTGAAATATACCTTAAGTAGATTCTTTGTTTTTTTTAAGATAAATATATATATATTTAACATCTTTATTGGAGTATAATTGTTTTACAATGCTGCATTAGTTTCTGCTGTATAATAAAGTGATTCAGCTATATGTGTGCATACATCCACATATTCCTTCCCTCATGCGTCTCCTTCCCACCCTCCCTATCCCACCCCTCTAGGTGGTCACAAAGCACCGAGCTGATCTCCCTGTGCTATGCGGCTGCTTCCCACTAGCTATCTATTTCACATTTGGTAGCATATATATGTCCATGACACTTTCTCACTTCGTTCCAGCTTACCCTTCCGCCTCCCCTGTCCTCAAGTCAATTAGCTACGTCTGCCTCTATATTCCTGTCCTGCACCTAGGTTCTTCAGAACCATTTTTTTTAATTCCATATATATGTGTTAGCATACAGTATTTTTTTTTTCTCTTTCTGACATACTTCACTCTGTATGACAGACTCTAGGTCCATCCACCTCACTACAAATAACTCAGTTTTGTTTCTTTTTATGGCTGAGTAATATTGCATTGCATATATGAGACACATCTTTATCCATTCATCTGCCGATGGACACCTAGGCTGCTTCCATGTCCTAACTCTTGTAAATAGAGCTGCAATGAAC
Source organism: Stenella coeruleoalba (assembly GCF_951394435.1). Lineage (NCBI taxonomy): Eukaryota > Metazoa > Chordata > Mammalia > Artiodactyla > Delphinidae > Stenella > Stenella coeruleoalba. The sequence continues at coordinate 42,863,362 of NC_137155.1, forward strand.
ATTGTGGAACATGACTCTTTTTGAATTATCATTTTCTCAGGGTATATGCCAGGTAGTGGAACTGCTGGGTCATATGGTAGTTCTATTTTTAGTTTCCTAATGAACCTCGATACTGTTCTCCATAGTGGCTGTATCAATTTATATTCCCACCAATAGTGCAAAAGGGTTGCCTTTTCTGGACATCCTCTACAGTATTTATTGTTTGTAGATATTTTGATGATGGCCATTCTGACTGGTGTGAGGTGATACCCCATTGTAGTTTTGATTTGCTTTCTCTAATGAGTAGAGATGTTGAGCATCCTTTCATGTGTTTGTTGGCAATCGGTATATCTACTTTGCAAAATGTCTATTTAGGTCTTCTTCCCATTTTTGGATTGGATTGTTTTTTTGAAATTGAGCTGCATGAGCTGCTTGTAAATTTGGGAGATTAATCCTTTGTCAGTTGTTTAATTTGCAAATATTTTCTCCCATTCTGAGGGCTGTCTTTTCATCTTATTTATGGTTTCCTTTGCTGTGCAAAAGCTTTTAAGTTTCATTAGGTCCCATTGGTTTATTTTTGTTTTTATTTCCATTTCTCTAGGAGTTGGGTCAAAAAGGATCTTGCTGTGATTTATGTTATAGAGTGTTCTTCCTATATTTTCCCCTAATAGTTTTATAGTGTCTGGCCTTACATTTAGGTCTTTAATCCATTTTGAGTTTATTTTTGTGTATGGTGTTAGGGAGTGTTCTAATTTCATTCTTTTACATGTAGCTGTCCAGTTTTCTCAGCACCACTTATTGAAGAGGCTGTCTTTCTTCCATTGTATATTCTTGCCTCCTTTATCAAAAATAAGGTGACCATATGTGCACGGGTTTATCACTGGGCTTTCTATCCTGTTCCATTGATCTATATTTCTGTTTTTGTGCCAGTACCATACTGTCTTGATTACTGTAGCTTTGTAGTATAGTCTGAAATCTGGGAGCCCTATCTTTTTGGATTGATCCCTTGATCATTATGTAGTGTCCTTTGTCTCTTGTAGCAGTCTTTATTTTAAAGTCTATTTTGTCTGATATGATAATTGCTACTCCAGCTTTCTTTTGATTTCCATTTCCATTGAGTAACTTTTTCCATTCCCTCACTTACAGTCTGTGTGTGTCCCTAGGTCTGAAGTGGGTCTCTTGTAGACAGCATATATACAGGTCTTGTTTTTGTATCTATTTAGCCAGTCTGTCTTTCGGTAGGACCATTTAATCCATTTACATTTAAGGTAGTTATTGATATGTATGTTCCTATTACCATTTTCTTAATTGTTTTGCACTTGTTATATAGGTGTTTTCCTTCTCTTGTGTTTCCTGCCTAGAGAAATTCCTTTAGCATTTGTTGTAAAGCTGGTTAAGTGGTGCTGAATTTTCTTAGCCTTTGCTTGTCTGTAAACGTTTTAATTTCTCCGTCAAATCTGAATGAGATCCTTGCTGGGTAGAGTAATCTTGGTTGTAGGATTTTCTCTTTCTTCACTTTAAATATGGCCTACCACTCCTTTGTGGCTTGCAGAGTTTCTGCTGAATGATCATCTGTTAACCATATGGGGATTCCCTTCTATGTTATCTGTTGTTTTTCCCTTGCTGCTTTTAATATATTTTCTTTGTTTAAATTTTGATAGTTTGATTAATATGTGTCTTGGCATGTTTCTCCTTGGATTTATCCTGTATGGGACTCTCTGTGCTTCCTGGCGTTGACTATCTCCTTTCCCATATTAGGGAAGTTTTCAACTATAATCTCTTCAAACCTTTTCTCAGTCCCTTTGTTTTTCTTTTCTTCTTCTGGGATCCCTATAATTCGAATTTTGGTGCATTTAATGTTGTCTCAGAATTCTCTAAGACTGTTCTCAATTATTTTCATCCTTTTTTCTTTATTCTGCTCTGCAGTAGTTATTTGCACTATTTTATCTTCCAGGTCACTTACCTGTTCTTCTGCCTCATTTATTCTGCTACTGATTCCTCCTGGAGAATTATAAATTTCATTTTCTGTGTTGTTCATCATTTTTTGTCTGCTCTTTAGTTCTTCTAGGTCTTTGTTAAATGTCTCTTGTATTTTCTCCATTCTATTTCCAAGATTTTGAATCATCTCTATCATTATTCTGAATTCTTTTTCAGTTTGACTGCCTATTTCCTCTTCACTTGTTTGGTCTGGTGGGTTTTTGCCTTGCTCCTAATCTGCTGTGTGTTTCTCTGTCTCTCATTTTGCTTAACTTACTGTGTTTGGGGTCTCCTTTTCGCAGGCTGCACGTTCGTAGTTCCCATTGTTTTTTGTGTCTGCCGTCAGTGTCTAAGGTTGGTTCAGTGGGTGTGTAGGCTTCCTGGTGGAAGGGACTGGTGCCTGTGTTCTGGTGGATGAGGCTGGATCTTGTCTTTCTTGTGGGCAGGACCGCCTCCAGTCGTGTGTTTTTGGGTGTCTGTGACCTTACTATGATTTTAGGCAGCCTCTCTGCTAATGGGTGGGGTTGTGTTCCTGTCTTCCTAGTTTTTTGGCATAGGGTGTCCAGCACTGTAGCTTGCTGGTTGTTGAGTGGAGCTGGGTCTTCACATTGAGATGGAGATCTATGAGAGAGCTTTCACCATTTCATATTATGTGGAGCCAGGAGGTCTCTTGTGGACCTGTGTTCTGAACTTGGCTCTCCCACCTCAGAGACAAAGGCCTGACACCCAGCCAGAGCACAAAGACCCTGTCAGCCACACAGCTCAGAAGAAAAGGTAGAAAGAAAAGAAAAAGAAAAGGAAAGGAAAGGAAAGGAAGGAAAGGAAAGGAAAATGAAAAATATGAAGATATTAAAATAAAAAAATACAAATTTTAAAAAAATTAAAAATTAAGAAAAAAAAGATGAGAGCAACCAAACCAAAAAAGAAATCCACCAATGATAACTAGTGCTAGAAAGTATACTAAAAAAAAAAACCAACAACCAAAAAAAACCAAAAAGCAAAACAGACAGAACCCTAGGACAAATGGTAAAAGCAAAGCTATACAGACAAAATCACAGAAAGAAGCATACCCATACACACTCACAAAAGAAGAGAAAAAAATTATATATATATTAAAATAAAAAATAGAGCCACCAAATCAATAAATAAATCTACCAATAATAAACTCTAAATACTAAACTAAGAAAAACATAAAACCAGAAACAAATTAGATGCAGAAAGCAAATCCCAAGTCTATAGTTACTCCCAAAGTCCACCACCTCAATTTTGGGTTGATTCATTGTCTATTCAGGTATTCCACAGATGCAGGGTACATTAGGTTGATTGTGGAGATTTAATCCGCTGCTCCAGAGGCTGCTGGGAGAAATTTCCCTTTCTCTTCTTTGTTTGCACAGCTCCTGGGGTTCAGCTTTGGATTGGCCCAGCCTTTGCATGTATGTCTCCTGAGGGCATATGTCCTTCGCTCAGACAGGACGGGGTTAAAGGAGTGGCTGACTAGGGAGCTCTGGCTCACTCAGGCTGGGGGGGAGGGAGGGGTATGGAATGTGGAGCGAGCCTGTGGCGGCAGGTGCCAGTGTGGCTTTCCAACAGCCTGAAGTACACAGTGTGTTTTCCTGGGGGAAGTTGTCCCTGGATTATGGGACCCTGGCAGTGGCAGGCTGCACAGGCTCCTGGGAGGGGAGGTATGGGCAGTGACCTGTGCTTGCACACAGGCTTCTTGGTGGCTTCAGCAGCAGCCTTAGCATTTCATGCCCGTCTCTGGTGTCCACGCTGATAACCACAGTTCACGCCTCTCTCTGAAGCTTGTTTAGGCGGTGCTCTGAATCCCCTCTCCTTGCGCACCCGAAAACAATGGTCTCTCGCCTCTTCGGCAGTTCCAGACTTTTTCCCGGACTCCTTCCCGGCTAGCTGTGGCGCACTAGCCCCATTCAGGCTGTGTTCACGCAGCCAACCCCAGTCCTCTCCCTGGGATCTGACCTTCTAAGCTGGAGCCTCAGCTCCCAGCCCCGCCTGCCCCGGCGGGTGAGCATGCAAGCCTCTCAGGCTGGTGAGTGCTTGTCGGCACCGCTCCTGTGCGGGAATCTCTCCGCTTTGCCCTCTGCACCCCTGTTGCTGTGCTCCTCTGTGGCTCTGAAGCTTCCACCACCCCCACCCCCAGTCTCTGCCAGTGAAGGGGCTTCCTAGTGTGTGGAAACCTTTCCCCCTTCACAGCTCCCTCCCACTGGTGCAGGTCCCATTCCTATTCTTTTGTCTCTGTTTTTTCTTTTACCCTACCCAGGTACTTGGGGAGTATTTTGCCTTTTGGGACGTCTGAGGTCTTCTGCCAGCGTTCAGTAGGTGTTCTGTAGGAACTGTTCCACATGTAGATGTATTTCTGATGTATTTTTGGGGAGGAAGGTGATCTCCATGTCTTGCTCCTCACCATCTTGAAGGTCTCCCCACCTTAAGTACATTCTTAAAATGAATGAGATATTTAAGAAATTCATCCAAATTGTTAAGAATCTGTACCTGTTTTTTTGCAGGACTAACTGTAGACCTAAATAATCTTTAGAGTGACAGGTAATTAAAATCAGAAAGTAAAAGATTATCTATAGTCTATCATTTATCTAGCCATTCATCCACTTCTGTCTATCGAATCTATTTAAAATGAGAGTTTAATCTTTGAATTATTATCAGTATAATTACTAGTCCTCAGATTGTTATACCTGGAGCAAACATATGTGATAAAAGATAATGAAATTTGTTGTAATTTAAAGAACTTATCCATATATACAAGTAGGTTGAGCTTCATCTCTCAGCAGCACCTATTTTTAGAACATGAGTGAAGTAATAACCATCACCCACTTTAATCCCAAATGGTGAGTTTGTTTCTCAACAAAAGGGAAGGTTTTTATATTTTTTTTAAGAAGCGAAGTAACTTCGGGAAACCTTCTTGTCGGCACTAGAACTGTTAATGCATAAATCCTTTTCAATTTTTGAGCAGGATATTTCATTCTTCTCTAATTCTGCTTAGGATCCACTTTGGTAATATTTTCTGCCTTAGATTAATTACCCTGATCTAATTCATTTTGTGGAGGACAGCTGTGGTATGTGGGTTGCCCACTGATGTATTGTGTTAAATGACGCCCATCTGTCATTGCCGCATATCAGCATGGATTCAGTGTCATCCACTTCATTGGTTCTGCTGAGATATGAAGTACAGCTACAATGTTTACTACTGTTGTTAATTTAATATCTACACCTTTAATAACCTGACTGCTGTCACTCGCTGAACAATGATACATGATGGGCAGCAAAGAACCAGATAGAAAGCATTAACTAGACAGCACAACAGATCCTCTGGCACAGTTAATTAGAACACTACTGGACAAAGTTGTTATTGGGGGCCCTGTAGAACATTCCCTTGGGAAAGCTTTATTGAGAAATAAAGTTAAAAGAATCCGTGATAATAGCAATTTTGACAAATTTAATCAATATGTTTTCTTAAAAAACAATTATTTTTTAATTATCATTTTATCTTTCAAAGAGTTAATCATGGACCCTTTATTTCTTCACACTGTTTTGTTCTTATTTTACCTCCACTCCCCAAGCTTTCAATAAATGTGTTTCCTTGGGTTTGACTGATCCAAATGTAATACACCAAATCTAATGGGTTGGGTTTGAGGTTTTCCTTCTTGGTCAAACTAACCTTATTCCAAAATTTGGGGGAAAGATACAAGGATTCCAGAGTGTATATATATATATATATATATATATATATATATATGTGTGTGTGTGTGTGTGTGTGTGTGTATATATATATAATATATATTTTATTCTGTTTTCAAAAGAGTAATTAAATATTAATATATGCACATGATTGCTTATATAACATGGTAAAATGAAAATTAAAAATATGCATGTTTAAGTCCTAAATATATTAAAAGATGACCCTATGAAGTATTTTAAATTATATAAAAAATTGATAGAATGAAAGAATAAACATACCAAATTTTTATTTTAATACTTCTAAAATACTTTAAAAAATAAAATATTAGCCAAAGAACATGTAACTTGACTTTTCTATTTCCTTTTAGCTCTAGTTTTTCATATTTTTCTAGGTTAATTTGACTTACTGATTTACATTAATATTCATATTTGAACCATTCAAAAAATCTCAATCTCTTCTCCAAATTTTTTTCTTTTTTTTTTTAAATTAAAGTGCTCAACACCACTAGTCACCAGGGAAATGCAAACAAAACCACAATGAGATATTATCTTACACCTGTTAGGATGTTTAAGTGGTGACCTAAATAGGAAGGAAATCCAAAAAAGAGGGGATATATGTATATGTGTAGCTGATTCATTTTGCTGTACAGTAGAAACCAACACAACATTGTAAAACAACTATACTCAATAAAAATTAATTAAAAAGAAGAGAGATAACAAATGCTGGTGAGGATGTGCATAAAGAGAAACTTTGCATACCGTTGGCTGGAACATAAATTTGTGACGCTATTATAGAAAACATAGGAGGTTCCTCAAACAATTAAAAATACAACTACTATATAATCCCACAAACTCACTTCTGAGTATAGATCCAAAGGAAATGAAATCAGTATCTCAAGGAGATATCTGCACTCCTATGTTCACTGCAGCATTATTCACAATAGCCAAGATATTAAAAAACCCTCAATGTCCTTCAATAGATGAATGGATTAAAAAAGGTGAGAGATATATACATATATAATGGAATTTTATTCAGCCTTAAAAAAGAAGGAAATCCTGCTATTTGTGACACCATGTATGAATCTGGAGGACATTGTTACACTAAGTGAAATAAGCCAGACAAAGACAGAAAAATCCTGCGTGATCTCACTTACTTGTGGAATCTAAAAAAGTTAAACTCATAGAAACAGATTGTAGAATGGTGGTTACCAGGGCCTACAGGGTGGAGGAAACAGGGAGATATCGGTCAAAGTATAAATTTTCAGAGAGAAGATGAATAAATTTTGGAGATCTAAAGTACAGGATGATAACTCTAGTTAATAATGTTTTGTATACTTGGAATTAGCTAAGGAGAGTAGATCTAAGTGTTCTTAGAACATTCACAGAATGTGAATTCACATTCACTGAACATTCACACAGAAAAGAGTAACTGTGTAGTGATGAATATGTTAATTAGTTTAATTGTGGTAATCATTTTACAATGTATACGTATATCATCACCACCTTTGACACCTTAAATATATACAATATTTATCTGTCAATCATACCTCAAGAAAGTTGGGAAATTAAATTAACTCAAATTTAATTAAATTTGACAAGAACTTTAAAAAAAACAAAACAAAACAAAATACATATGACCCTTGAACAATGCAAGGATTAGGGGCCCCAACCCACCACGCAGTTGAAAACTCACATGTAACTCATAGTCTGCCCTTTACACCTGTAGTTCTTCTGTGTACCCAGCTCCACATGCGCAGACTGAACTAACCACTTATCAGGTAGTACTATAGTATTTACTACTGAAAAAAATCAAGACATACGTGGACTCATGCAGTTCAAACCCATGTTGTCCAAGGGTCAACTGTAAATAAATAAATAGGGTAAGTTTCTGACTTCTTCAAGAAGTATAAAAGAGTTTGATCATTACTATATATACATAATAATCAGCCCTTCAAAACATGCTGAAAATAAAAAACATTAAAATTTTTAAACTTTTTATATTATATGGTCACAGCATTATTTAGATAATTGAGTCTTTAGAGTTCTTTATGAATAAAATAATGTTGTATTGCAAAATAATTTTAATTTTGAGAAGTTCTAATTTATCAACTTTTTATTCTATGAATGGTACTTCTGGTGTCATATCTAAAAATCTTTAACTCAGTGTCACAAAGATTTTTTTTCCTATGTTATATTACAGAAATTTTGTAGTTACAGATTTTAAAATTGTGCCTGAATGATTTTGAGTTCATTTTTGTATATAATTTGAGGTAATGATATTTACTTTTTTGCATCAGATACACAAATGTTCCAGCACAATTTGTTGGCAGGACTACCTTTTTCCTTTGAATTACTTTTCCACACCCAAATCTTTCTGTCATCTAGGTCATGCTGGTTTTTCCTCTTTTTAAACCATACCTGCCCATAATCCATCAAGGATTTTCAGGACCCAGTTCAGACAAGGTCTGCTTCTATCAAATAGGTGATTACATATTATAAATATCAACACTTGGATCTCATTAAGTGTCCTTAGATAGTTTTAGCTTTTGAGTTTGCTTACCATTTGGATTTAGATTATTTTTTCTGTGAGGGAGAGAGTGTGCTACTGGGCATACATTTTACATTCTTTTAGGTTAAGCTAAGTATTTATAAGAATGGTGATTGGTTTATCTGTCATCTTGTATTTTATAGTGAAGAATTTTCCAAACTATCTAGTTGACCACCTTGGTAGAAATAGAAGAGATACACCCTGCTCTTTCAATTGACTCAAATCTTACTCTTATCTTTACTGAAGTTGACATAGGGAATTAATAATGTTATATAACATTCTTTCTATGGAAAGTTGTCAATTCCTTATATCTGACTTACAAACACAGTTTGGAATTCAGCTCACATATAAATTTGGCCCAGCCATAGCTTCAATAAATCCCTTGAAAAACTATTTTCACAGATACAGTTAAAAAGTATTTAACATGGATGATATCTTCTTGGGCTCCATAGTGAACCTTAATCACCATTTGTGGAAAACGCTTTAGACAAACTCTCAGAAATATTTAAGCATTGCTAAAAAAGAAAATTAAGCCACCTCAGATAAGCTCATGCCAGTTATAGAAAGAGTTAGTTGTTTCAAATTGAGTTTTTTTTTTCCCTGTTGCTGAATGAAGTGTCTTATTTGCAACAATTCTAGAATAGTGGTAATATATTCACAGAAGGATAAATTGTAAAGAAAAATGAAGTAATCTGTAGTCTGAATTAATAATAGTGATGCTTCAATCTCCAATTTTCTCTGACCTATAAAAACAAACAAGCTTGTTCTAAATACTTACAGAAGAGCCACTTGATTAAGAGACTTCTAGGGAGAAGGAAAGCTCAGTTATAAGTATGTAGAAGTTAATGAGCAATAAATTATTTTAACTATAAACTCCTGATAATTTTTTCCTGAGTTTAAAAATATTACATTTGTTTGTACTCTGTACTTCTTGATATCTCATGACCCAAATGAAAGCAAGTAAAAAGAGAGACTTTTTGTCCTTCACATTTCTGTATCTGATAGAATGCCTTCCTTCAAACATCAAGGAACTCGGGCTTCCCTGGTGGCACAGTGGTTGAGAGCCCACCTGCCGATGCAGGGGACACGGGTTCAAGCCCCAGTCTGGGAAGATCCCACAGGCTGCAGAGTGGCTAGGCCCGTGAGCCATGGCCGCTGAGGCTGCACGTCCAAGAGCCTGTGCTCCACAACGGGAGAAGCCACAACAGTGAGAGGCCCACGTACCGCAAAAAAAAAAATCAAAAAAAAAAATCAAGGAATTCTACTAATGTGTTGGTGTGCACTAGAGACAAATGAATGGATTCGCTTCACTGATCTCTAGGTCTTTAATGCTTTATTTTGAACCAAAAGGTAAGAAATGATAATAAAGCAAAATGAAGTATGTCAGAGGAGCCTATGGGAAACCGGCTTCTAAATGGCTTCAGGAGCTAAAAACCTGTGTATACCCAAGTGGAGCATCTGCTACTTGAACATGAGGAATATTATTTACTGAATTTTCTCAGGAGAATTCAATAGAAGTTATGCTTTAGAAATCATACAAGTTGACTGCAATCTAAAATACACTGTCTCACTTAAAACATGGACACACACGTGTGTGTGTGTGTATAATGTTTATAGACAGTTTGATCCCAGAGATATTAGGACTGGGATTTTATTCAAGCTCTGAAACTGACTATGATGTTGCATGTTTTACTTAGCTGTTTGGTATAGGAGATATGCACCCCCGCCAATATGTTCCAACTTAGCACTCCTCTCTTATGTATTTATAAAATACCTAGATAATACTGTTCTTTTTTTCAATATGTTCAATCTGTGTACTTATCAAATTAATAAGACATAAGAAGATACAGAAAAGGTGATAAAGGGTAAATTTCATGGTACCAATTATTCCAAATATTTGGTGTACAGTCTCTACTCAGGATCCTCCCACAGGAAAGAAAGCAAAGTCTGGGTGTAGGGAGCTGGGAGCACTCTTTATTGGCGGGGGTTGTCAGTGTCATATTCATAAGCAGGGCTGGACATTGAAACCTGCAAGTCCTAGGCAGCATTTAGTAAAAGAAATGTAAACAGCCATGGCACTACATTAAGTATTCAAGCACCTGAGACATGTTAGACAATTAGAATGTACCTGACTTTTTTCTTTCCTCCCTACCTCAGGACTCTTTAAAGCAGCAACAATAGCACAAGCACCCTGTTTCTAATATTCCAAATCAAAATTTCCTCACTTAATAGTAATAACAGCAACAGCTAACATTTATCAAGTGCTTACTATATGCCAAAAACTGTGTAAGGATTTTTATAAACATCTTTTAAAAAAAATTTCTCAGAACAGCTTATAGATTAGGTGCTATTGACAACATCTGAACACTGAAACATGGAGAGGTTGAATGACTTTTCTAAAGTTACAGGCTGAGAAGCAGCAATCATACTCCAAAGCCTGAGAGCTTAACTACTATCTTATACTGCCACTGTAATGCTTCACTTTTAAAATAAATGATGTTTCTACTACCAACTACCACCAACACAATTAAGTTACTGGCAATTAAACTGAGAAAGGAATGACTGAAAGAGAAAAAAAGGAAGTGGGAAAGGAAAAGAAAATAGAAATAGGCTTACCCGATTTATTATTTGTAATAGGTGTCATCAACAACTGCCTTAGAAAGTATTTAATATTACTCATACCACAGGCTGGCCACCACAGGAATTAGATTGGAGATTAGATGAATGAGGCATGAAAGTACGCTTCTAATTATTTGTGGAAAATCTGCCTTCACCCTTCAGGTTTATAAATTCTTAAGACTAGGTAAAAAGGTTAGGAGTTTTCATTACAAAATACATTGGTTTTTATTTTTGTTTCAGTACAGTAGGAATGAAGGTTACATATACTTCCTCTTCAGTCTATAGTTAGAAATGTATGTTTTCAACCTCATTCCTTAAATAAATGTACTGAACTATATTTAATACTTTGTGTTAAACATACAATACCAAAAATTAAAAATTAAAAATCTGCCTCTCTGGGGAATATCTTTGTCTAGTAGGCTCCATCCAAATGGAGTAACAGAACAGTTTTAAAACAATCTGCCTGGGAGGGAGATGCAAGAGGGAGGAGATATGGGGATATATGTATATGTATAGCTGCTTCACTTTGTTATAAAGCAGAAATGAACACACCATTGTAAAGCAATTATACTCCAATAAAGATGTTAAAAAGTAAATAAATTTCATATTACATGAGTCATTAAATTTTTACTCAATATTTATTTAGTAACCAAATTAAATAAATATAGCATCTCAACTTAAAAAAAAAACAACAATATGGCTAAAAGTACAATGCTAAATAATCTAACCAACGAAGATTATTTTTACACATATTATTTCTTTTTATTATCGTTTAGTCAAATCCACTCTCAAGGGTTTTATTGCAACAACCTCAGTGGCCTGAGTTTCCTCCTAGTTCCAACCTGAGAGGCCAAGTGTTTGTGGGACCATGTTAATGACTCACAGTAAGTCAAAGTCTGTTGTTTGAGTGACCATCAGAGGAGTTTAGATGTGGGTTTAGCTGTGTTTACCTGTATAGACTGCTCAAACCTCTGTAACATGTCTAAAAACAACTGTGATAGCTATTTGCTTTGTTAACTGTGCATCTCTTATGGATATTGCCTCTTGAGGACCTATTCTATCCTTGAAATATGTATACATATACCCAACACGACTCCTAAGAATTTACCAAGATAACGGAAACATATCTACAAAAAGACCTGTAGAGCAATATTCATAGCAGCTTTATTCTTAGTAAGCAACAATTGGGGTAAAAAAAACAGAGCAGGGTTTTGTAATATAAGAATGGATAATAATAATTTGATATACATTTTTACAATGGAATTCTACTCAGCACTAAAAAGGAACAAACTTAGTACATGCAACAACATGGATGAAGACCACAGGCATTTGGATGAATGAAATAAGCTAGACACATAAGAGTGCAAACTATTATTCTATCTATATAAAGTTCAAAATAGGAAAAACTGATCTGTGTTATAAAAAAATCAGAACAGTGATTATTTCTGAAGAGTGTGGGGTGAGGACTGATTGACTATGACTTTCTAGAGTGATGGAATGTTATAGTATTGATAGAGATGTGGGTTACACAGACGGATGCACTCAAAACTCATCAACCTGTTTACTTAAGATCTATACGTTACACTGTATGTAAATTATATCACAACAAAATAATAAAAACAGTATAATGATACCAAGCTTTAGTGAGGATGTGGAACTTCTGGAAATCTCACACACTGTTGGAGAGAGTGTAAATTGGTACACCATATTATAACATGTTTTGCAGTTAAAGAGCCAAAATTCCATTCCTAGATATACATATCCTAAAATATATATGCACATATGCATCAGAAAGTGTACGTATGAATGTTTATAGCAACATGGTTAATATTAGCTAAAAAGTGCTATAGAACTAAATGTCTATTAACTACTGTATAAATTATGATATTTTTATACAATAGGAATATTTACAGCAGTATACAATATATGACAAAAACATAGTGAATTTTATAATGTTCAGTAGAAAAGCATAGTACAAAATCATACATTTGCTATTATTCCAGTTACATAAAAAGCAGGCAAAATAATATAAATATTAATATATGTAATATGTCTGCTTAAGAAGTAAATATACAATAAATTCAAGGAAATCATTATAATAATTCAAGGTAATGGTTAATTCTATGGAGAAGAGTGGTGTGTGATCAGGAAGAGATACAGGAAGCTTCAAGTTGTTAAAAGAGTTTCTTGATGAATGGATTAAAAAAATGTGCTGTATGTAATACATATCGTTGAATATTATTGGCAATAAAAAGGGTTAAAGTACTGATACAAGCTACAACATGAATGAACCTCTAAAACATTATACCAGTCACAAAAGAATGCATATTGTATGACTCCACTAGCATGAAATGTCCAGAATAGCAAAATCTGTAGACAGAAAGTAGATTTGTAGCTACTTATGGCTGGGATAAAGAGAAGAATAGAGAGTAACTGCTGATGAGTGCAAGTTTTCCTTTTGGGATTATGAAAGTGTTCTAAAAGTACATTATGGTGATGTACACAGTTTTGTAAATGTCCAAAAAAAATCATTGAATTATATACTTTAAAAAGGTGAAAATCATGTTATCTAAATTATATCTCAATAAAGCTATTATAATGCAATAGTTTTCAACACTTGAATTCCTCATCTGTTTCTTACCATACTATGGAAGCCCCGCTAGGCCTCGCAGAGTCTTACAGGTAACCACACATAAAATTTGTTTACTATTTCAGTATACAAATCATGGGATCCCAAAGCCTCTTGGTTGAATTATGGCCAGATATCCAATTCCAGATTTTCCTGATTACCCCTAGTTTGTAAATCACTTCGGCTACCTATTTGTCAGGGTCCTCAGTTTCTAATAACAGGAACAAAATATTGCTAATTTTAAAAGGCAAAGAAACGTTAAACATTTATTTGATATTCACAGAATCTCCAGAAATACTGTCAAACCGGGTTTAGAGCTATGCAGATAGAAAATAATAATGTCCCAAATTCTGCTTCAGCATAAGTCTGCGTAGGTGTCACTTACACAGTTGCAGAGCATCAGGTTCCACCTGATGATGCACCGGTGGTGCACTGCGGCACTGACAGAACCACACCTCAGTTGCTCAAGGAACTCAGTCCACCTGCCACCCCCACTTCCACCAGGGAATTCCTCATAACCTCTGAGATCCACAGTCAGGTACATCTGAGAAGAAGAGCACTTATCTCAGCCTAGCTGCAAGAGACCCTGACAAAGTCAATATCTGGCATTTTCAAAACCCAAGAGTTGGGGGATTCCCCCATAAAGAGGGTTCAGATGCTGGGCAAGCCAAAAAATGTGTCAAATATTCATGACAGTCAAGGCAGTAATTTATGATGGTTTTGAGACAGAAGCAAAGAGGAGGTGATTGTCAGGGACTATGAGAAGATGAAGTGGAAGTTACTATTCAACAGATATAAAATCTCAGTTATACAAATAAATACATTTTAGAGATCTGCTGTACAGCATCATGCCTATCATTAATGATACTGTACATTTAAAAATGTGTTAAGAGAGCAGCTCTCATGTTAAATGTTCTTACCACAATTATATATACATGTATATGTATGGTGTGCATATTTATATACACACACAAAGGTATGTATATATATAAAGTATTTAATATGAAAATTAGCCTTTATGTTCCCAGACTATACCAAAATATTTCTTCTTTATAATAAAAGATTATTTCATTAATTATAATGTAATTAAGTATTGAGCCTTAAGCTCATGGTTAGTAAACACTGATATGCTTTTATATGTGAGGAAATTGAGCGTTTTGATTAATTACTTAAAGATCAGTTGATTAACATCAAATGTTATACAGTCAATATCACTTGGGAAGATACATATACATATCTATATATAGATATGTGTACATATATACATATAGATATATATATATCTACCTTACATGTATTAGTGTAACTTCCTTTGAGAATAAATAAGTAAAGACTGGTTTGATGTCTCTGTGTTTCAGTGTAAGGGAAATATTTCTCACCCTTTTAAGTACCACACTTGGCTGTACAAAAATAATTTAATAGCTCATATGGGTGTCAACTATTGCCAATTAAATTCTGATTTTCCTGCCTTGGCGCTACCCTACCTCTAAAAGTCCATATTGCCTCTGATAGTGAAGAATTTACTACTCATAATCCCACCTATTACAGTGTTTCTGATTTCATGAGCCCTTCATTGATAAATAATTCAGATACATAGCTTAAGGAGGTAATGCCAAATCCAATCCTAGAGTGTCTTCCTGCAAACATTATAGGCATAAGAATTTATATGACTGATGAACATAAACATTATTTACTTTAGGAAACCTGTTTGTTCACACTTGAATCAATTCTCTGTTATAAATAATATGCAAAATGGCAGAAACAAGAGGTCCCTAAACCACCTTCTCAACTATTTGGGAAATCCACTCTTCAACATTCATAACTTTTAATTTTACCATCTGACTCCCAACATTTCAACTCTCAAATCTGCAGCCAAAAATTTCAGGTCATTTCATAGAACATCTCTAGCTTCTTAAGACACACATTTTAGGTAAACAATTTAAAACAAGGACCCTTTCGGTTATACCTTTTCCAGGGTATGATGATTCCACATAGTTAAAAATAGCCACATATGCTAAGGCAGTGAGAAAAGTGTTTATATGAATTGGATGATACAAAAGACCACAGAAATGTTGTATCCTCATTTTCACACTTGAGATTTTCTAAAGGCACTGGTCACACTTAAAATCATCCCTACTTGGATTATTCACTTGTTGATTCTATCATATTCCATTCCTCAACTGTATACTTTTTAGAAAGAGTCAAATCAAATTCCTGCTTGGTTAACTCTCCAGAGACCCCAACATATTGTCATACAGCCAATGAGCATACACTCAGCTCTCAGCTGATAATGAACACTGAGCAAAAGAGAAGGCACTTTTTTATTTTATTTTAACATCTTTATTGGAGTATAATTGCTTTACCATGGTGTGTTAGTTTCTGCTTTATAACAAAGTGAATCAGCTATACATATACATATGTTCCCATATCTCTTCCCTCTTGTGTCTCCCTCCCTCCCACCCTCCCTATCCCAACCCTCTAGGTGGTCACAAAGCACCGAGCTGATCTCCCTGTGCTATGCAGCTGCTTCCCACTAGCTATCTATTTTATGTTTGGTAGTGTATATATGTCCATGCCACAAAGAAGGCACTTTTTACCAAATCATAAAGGAGTTCAGATAATCTAGAAAGTTGCTGTCAAAATCATATGATTTATTTCAATTCATTATTCATTATCCATTTCTTCCATTATTACTGAAGTGACTATAAGCATACTAGCTTTTTTATATAATCCTTTACAAAAATATTTACACAAAAGTAGAATAGTTCAATAAGTCCTCATATATCCACATGTAGCCCTGCCCGATTTCAACAATTAACAAGGTATCACCATGCTTACTTTATCCACACCTTAGGCTTCTTTATCTTTTTTGCTGCATTATTTAAAAGCATATACCAGAGATCTGTAAACTATATGGAATGTTCTTACATAACCATAATAACATCGTCCTATTTTACAATATTTATAACAATACTTCGCAATTATCTAATGCTAAATCTATATTAAAATTTTGCTTGTTTTTTTTAATGGTTTAGTATTTCAAATAAGGAACAAATAGGTATATAAGTTCCATTTGGTTAATCTATTTCTTAAATATATCTGAATCAAAAGAAACCTCCTTCAGCTTCTCTATTTTTCCCCAGCTTTATTGAGGTATAATTGACAAATAAGAAGTGTGTATATGTAGTGTACAACTTGATGTTTTGATATACATATACACTGTGCAACACTCACTACAATCATGCTAATAAACATATCCATCACCTCATATAGCTATTCTTTTCTTTATTTTTTTGTGGTGAGAACACTTAAGCCATACTCTCTTAGCAAATTTCAAATATACACTACAATACTGATAACTACAGTCTACTTTTCCATTTTTTTGTGAAGAACTTTACATTTTACTGAAATTGTTATTTTCTTGACTTGTCTGCCCATTCATTTTTCTTACCTTTTATCTTTGCAGATATAAAATCTATAGTAGATGCTCAATAAATTTTTGATGAATACATTAACAGCTGGGAGAACAAATGTTTACTAAGGCCAAGTTTAATGTTGAGTCCTAATTTTATTTTAGATTATAATCAATCACAATGTTCTCGTTCTCTTGAAAGATAAAATTCAGACCTGGCACACACATATACCAAAAAACCAGTGCTCTCTTTTATCATGCCTTTCACTCCTGGAAGATATTATCAGTTCAGTTGTTGCTCATATTCATGCTTTGTACTTCCTATTGCATCACATTAGAAGGAACAAGACACTTGGGTACCCTTCTTTTGAGATGCTAAGGTTAATCAGTTGAAATAGTTCATGATAGCCTGATCTCTCTATTGAACTCACCATCAAATTTTTATCTTGTATTTTTTGTTAAACTTATCATTATTGCCAGAATATATCACTTTATCTAATTCTGTCATTCTTTCCACATTTATTAGTAGAAATTCTTCTGTTTTATTTTAACCTTTTTTAAATCAACTAGTACAGTCAGTTATATGGGCATGCAACCTATGCAGTCACACAGTATCCCATGTTCTAAAGGACCCCATGCTTGGCTTAATTCTCTGAGGTTGTCATCTTGAAATGTTAATTTTTGAACGGTGGATCCCGCATTTTCATTTTGCACTGTATTCCTCAAATTACAGCTGTTTCTGCCCACTGGTGCTATTTAGCCGCTACACTAAAATGGGGTTCATAGAGAAATAGAAAGATACATGATTAAATTTTCTGTTTAATTGCTGATTTTCAGAGAAAGAACTTGGAGACCTAGATAATTTCAACGGTAACCAATTTTTTTTCTGTCTTTCCATTGCTTAAGAATTATAATGATACTCATCAGTTTTATATATGAACGGTTTGAAAATCAGTTACATTCATTATTCTTTATGATGATCAAATTGTCCTATCATTGGTCCATGAGAGGCCCTTCATGTTGGCTTTTATGTACTTTTGGCACATTGGCTATTAGTCTTAGGTAGCTTTCTTGCTCTTGTGGAGACTAAATGTCCCAGCCTCATCTTGCACAGTTTTCACTTCAGAATTTATTTTATCTATTATTTTATTGCAAAATACTACTTGTTTACAAGAAATCCTGAAACATTTTAATTGAGAATTATATTTAGAGTTTATAACTCACGCACTCAATGTGATTAGTACTTTGTGATTGTCAATGTTTTGATGTTTTTGACGGAAGGATTAGGAAATATGTATATTTATATGTGTATATACATGTTTTTATATGTATATTTAAACCTATCTTACTTTGAATATTTAAAATATTACACACTTTGGAGTGTCTCCAAAACACAAGTGAATATCAATTGTACAGGTCTTTCTTAGAATTTCAGAACTGAATGATCACATTAAGCGGTTTGTAAGTAGCAGAAATCAGCTGTTTATCCCTTCCTTCATGCAATTTGGTCTGATATTGTAATCTGCAACAGTAGCAAATTCATATGATTATATTCTTGTCTTCTCTACTTATTTAAAGAATACAACAACATCTGAATAGATGCTTGTGGCCTGCTTATAAACCACAATTTATGGAGATGAATTTGTTCTTTTAAGCTGCTTTGGTTTTGAATGTATTCTAAGGGAAGAAAAGTTAAGAGTTTCTGCTGTAAATAAAGCAGGCTATCAATAAACTGGAACAGCTTACTCTGTTCTATAGCTATGTTTTGCTTCCTCTTGAGATTATCACTGAGCCCATTTCACATCAAAACATAAATAATTCCTACAAGTTATCAAAAATATTTTGGAGCTTAGTTTAATACCAACATTGCCCCTCCAAAAATTAAAATAAAACAAATCCAGAATGAAGCAAAAGATAAATTTCCACACTTGTAAGCAAAAATTTAAATAAATTTTAATATAATTAAAATTGTTTTTTAATGGCAAATATACAACTTACTGAAGTCTTTTTTTTCCTCTGACATTTTAATTAAAAAAATGGAAGTTGGTAGAAGCCAGTATCTCCAGGGAGCCAGCATTATACATTATGGTAAAGAGAAAAATGAAGGTATCTAGCTGGTTACTTTTTAAAATAAGTTTTATGTCTGTTTCCCCAAAGAGGACATTTCCCACAACACGTTTTTTTCAATAATTATCATGGTATTTGATATTGTTTTACACAAATAAGCTTTTCTCCCCTGTTGCTCAATCATTTTATTCACTTTTCCCTCACTTTGCTCAAACAATTTAATTAATCACAGTGTTCTTTGAATTCTGAAATTTACATTTCCTTGAGTAAAAAGAGAAAAAGAAAAAACTGAAGAAGCAAAGACTTAGATGAACCAGTTCACCACATCTACTAATATGGGGTTACTCTTAAATTCAATTACACCTTCCTAGCTTCCACCACTATGCTCTATACTTACAACCTATGTATAAATTCTCACGGTATCAGAGTAAACTATACGTGAACCCATTCCTTGGATAGTATAAAATAGTGAACTACCTTGATCACTGTAAAAGAGATACTTATAATAATGTAGGAATAATTTGACTTGAAAATTAGAACTTATGAATCCCATTCTCAGTTGTATTCCTAGTTTCCTCTGTCATTTATGGATGGGTTACAAAAAAATGTAGATGAGTTACAAAACTCTGGGCAACAGTGTCCTCAAAAGTAAAATGAAGGAACTAATGTTTAAAACAGTGTGAATTACATAATAATTAAATTCCATATACCACGAACTTTCATAGAAAATACATGACCTAGAGACAGTGTCATTAGAAGTATAGAGTATTTTTTAAGCAAGATCACTAGTTAGTACACTTTAGTGCATAACAGAATCAAAGTTTGTAAGACTAAAGCAATCCTATAATTATTTCTACCTAATATTTCATGTTTCTATAGTACAAAAAGTTTGTTCTTGGGAGAAATTACTGTGTTATTCTTGGACACTTTGTATATAATATGGTAAGAATTTTGTAAATAATATTGTTTTGCTAATTTGGGGGGATGGTGTTTTCCCCAATTTTGCCTAATATTACTTAAGACCTGAATTCTCTTGATACTTGTTTTGAACTTTGTCTTACTTCCTATTTCTTAAAAGCCAACCATGATACAAGCACCAGTGAGGTAGTGGAGAAGGTAAAACAGAAAAGAGATGCCAAGAAAATGTGCCATTGGAGGACTGAGCAACTTGGCTCCATTTTGTGAGGGAAACTCTGAGCAACCATAGAATATGCTACAGTATTCTTCCACTCAGCATGGGGAAGCAGTGGTATTTATTCACCCACCCCTTTCCTCACTGTTGAGGGAACTTGTAGCCAGGGAAATAAAAGAAAGAGAGAAGATAAATATTATCAGTATCAGACATGAGAGGGAAGACGTCATTTTATAATCCCATATATATTAAAAGGATAAGAAAATATGACACACAACTTTCTGCCAATAAATTTGAGACAAATTCCTTGAAAGACACAAATTACCAAAACTCACTTAAGAAGAAAGAGAGTTTATAAAAAATCCCAAAACTCCAGTGTTGAGCAGTTGGAGTAGAGGCACGTAGAGGAGAAAGAATAATATTCAGTAAGAGAAAAGGAGAAAAGTATGTCAGAGAAATAGAAAAGATCTTTGAGGATACAATGTCAGAAAAGCCAAAAGAGAACAAACTTTTACAATATGATGAAATATTTCAAGGTGTCTAATAATGACAGTGTTTGGCAAGTTATGGCTGACCTTTCAAGAAAGGTTTCAGGAGAATAGTAAAAAGGTAGCTGCCAAATTACAACAACTCAAAGGTATATGAATAGTGGGGCAGTTGAAGTAAGAATATATAAAGTACAATTTCAAGAAGTGTATATATTAATCGAAGTTCAGAAAAAGGGTAATTTAAGGGAAATCAGATTCCAGAAATTGCTTCAATAGTCTATTTTCCATTCATTCAGTACCATTTGGAAATGTTTCTGTTGTGTACACTGTAGGCATGGCAATTATATTTATCCAACAAAAATGAGATATATTTTCTGAAAAGTAGTATTATGAGTAAATACATATATCAGAGTCAGTTTGGGAGATGTATTACAGGATGAGCAAAGGTTTGAATTTCTGCAATAGGGTGAAGATTTATGGGTATAATGAGGTCATTTTAGGAATATAAATTAGCCTTTAAAACCAAAATGCATAATTGCTATGTCTGTATACATGCCATTTTTCTAGGTGATGTTTAATCAGCAAAGAATTAAACATTGTCTTTGCCTTTAAGATCTCACAGAAGCAGAAACCTAGACAAATATATACAATGTAATGTCTTAAGTCCTTGAACAGTTTTCAGAAGCCTACCTCTGTGGCTCATCAGAAAGAAAAACTAATTTTTCAGGAATGAGTATGTGCATGGATGCATGAGTTTATTGAGACTGGGAAGTTTGGGAAATCGAGAGGGATTCCAGGAGAATAAGGTAGGAAAAGTCTACCTGGGAAAGTCTGAAAGCTAAGTGTGAGGATTCACTCCTCCAAATAACCAAGTTACATTTGTGTTAAAGTAGAAAATATAACAACATCTCAGACAACCATGGAGATACTTGGAAAGGTGTTTCAGTGAAGAACAAAAGACAAACTTGCTGAGGTTTCCAGGTACTGCATCTACTTTTGTAATCAACAATAGATTTTTCTCTTACCTACAAGCATCTGGTTAATTTTCTTGGCTCTGAGAGTAAAATCTAACACCCAGCTTTGTCTCAGGCTTGAAGCAATTATGACTTACCCTTGCCCCATCCCCCCAAAATACCTTGGACTCCCTGATTCATCCATGCTAGATTTGTTTTCATTTTCTTGATACAGTCATGACAATTTACTCCAAACATTCTCAAATGCACTATAATATTTTTTTTTTAGTTTCAAACACTTCACAATTGCCACCTTCTCTTAATGTAATATTTTTTTTCACCTGATTCATTCTCCCTTTACCTAGTACATTAGATGAGGTATAGACTTTCCCAAAAGGACAGACTAAAAGAGAGATCAAGTTTAACAAGACTGAAAGTGACCTTACCAGTTCAGTGATGGTACGTAAACTCTTGTCCATGAAATCATCTGTAGATGTAGACACCTAAGTTGTAGACCTCTCAATGCTAGAGTGCTGCCAAAGAATGAAAGAAGGAAGGGAGTTACTTTGCTTCACTACCATAAGCACATTTCCCCTCACATTTCTTTCATAAGAACTTAGGCTGTTAATGACACCTAGCTGCAAAGGACACTGGAATAGAAGCCTTTATTCTTGACAACCATGTGTTCAGCTAAAAATCAAGGGTTTTCTTCCTATGAAAGAGAATAGGAGAAAATATTGGGATGTGACTGGTTGTCTCTGCCATACTGTACCCTTGGAATATCTAAATATTCAAGTGTGTGTCTTTATGCAAACAGAGAACACTCACCCCCACCCCTACCCACCCCTTACTGAGGAAACTACCACCCAAGCAACTTTAGGGACTGCATTTACATAAAAGTCTAGGGTGATGTACAGTTCTCTTTATCAGGTGTGAATGTTGTTCTCATGACCTAGAAAATTATAAAATAAGAGCATTTTGTCTGCCCCTATCATTCCTAGATACAACCATGGAGCAGAAATAAGGTAAACACAATAAAAATTCATATTCAGAAAAAGGAAAAAAGGCAAACACAGGAATGACTGATAAACAATAATAATGAAATTCTTTGGATGGTGACTGAGACAATTTCCTGTTCTGGGAATAGAATGAGTTCTTTGGTGAGCTGATCATGCAGTCCCTGGTTCAGCTCTTTTGAAGGAATTTCCTTATTCATTTTCATCTGTAACCCTTGGCTTTATTTCTGGGAGGTTTTCTCATATCACTTACCCTCTGTGGACACAGCAGGGGTTGGCTTTTGAGACTGTATCCTTTGTGGACCTGAACATTTCTCTTAGACTGAGTCATACCAGAACTCACTTTAGGTCAAGGAGGAGCTTTACGTGTAGAACTGACTTTTATAGGCCAACCTTGTAATTTTCTTCAAAAACTCTTTGGAAGTAAGCTTTTTTCCCCCTCAGATCCATGTGCAAATACCAACAGTCAAATATTCTCATTCAGAAATATTTTTAAGCCTAAATAATACATTCCTTTACTTTTTGGCCTCTGTGCTCTGCTCATTTCCCTCTCAAGTTAATGATGGCACCAGGAGGCCACTTGAAACAATAGCCTTGATTGGGAAAGCAACACCTTAATTTGATTTTTGTCAGTGGTCTGGTCTGGTTCTCATGTACTAGCAGATAATCTTAGTAGGAAATGGTTGAAAAGCTTTGGGAAACAGGCTTATCTTCTCTTACGTTGCCATTTTGGTAACAACCACATTGGTTTCAGGACTGCAAGCAGTTGTTTTGTCAATGTGGTATTATCAAATTACCAGGTTCTAAGTTAATTTAGACATATCAAGTTCAAGACAGTGCTTGAATTTACATTAATTGATTACCACCTACTTCAGCTAAATATTTTCCAACAGTACTAGCCAGACAGAGATAAATTAAGGACTTTGGATAAGTGTATTTATATTCTAAGTTGGCTATTTTTCTAATAAAACAGAAATTTGAGAGTATGAAGTGTCACTATCAAATATGTAGTTTGACTCATGCATTTTACATATGCACAAACTGACTAGGCTGAGTTTAGTTCCGAACTAAAATCTTCTCATTCTGTATCTAGTACAAATTCTACCATAATGCATCATTGCACAACTATTTGTGTAAATATCATTGTCTTGAATTTAATATGCTTAAAAAATTTAACTGTATAATGTATGGTTTAAAAACTAGTAGGCAGTAAATTTCGGTATTCTGGTCTGTTTCTCTGGTATGTAGTATGTTTGATTTCTTAGGATTAAATATATTGAAATAAGAAAAATTATTAAAAACACTACTGTGTAGTTTCACCTGTTCCTGAGTGTCATTAAATGGAACCATATAAGTTGTAAAAGAAAAAGAAAAAGGTTAAGAACTGTGTTTTTCATTATAAATTTTCATTGCACTGTAATGAAAAATGAAAAAGCAGATTAAAAACTGATTTAAAAATTAATCCTTAAATCTCTTCTTTAAGTGATTTTGCTTTTCAATTAATAAGAAAAAATTTTGAGATTTCATATTATGTTCAATGAGATTTGTGTTACTGTCATTTGCTGTTGCAAATAAAATGGGTTTAGTTTACTTTAAAAATGAAAATAATCCTCGAATCCCATTGTAGTAAGAGATGTGATCAGTAAGAAAGAAGTCATTAATCTGCATATTACATGTAGTCACACTGTTTTGCCCTTGGAAACACTAGTATATGTATATGTCTAAGGTAGAAAAAAACTGAATAGTCAAAAATAAAAGAATATTTGCAAAGTTAGGAATGAAGTTCTAGGGAACATTGATACTTTGGCAAAATAATTACCCTGTATACACAGTTCACAACCTCACTTAATTACCTCCAAAATAACCTTCTACTAGATGCCACATTTAACCTTTTTTAAAACTCATTTGAAGGCATTATTGAATTTCAAGTTTATAATATGTAGCGAATAAAAAAGTCTGCACAGCCTATCTTTTAGAAGATATGCATAAGGGTTTTATTCTTTTCAGGGAGTAAAAAATATCATTAACCTTCAGAATAAATAATAGTCATAAATACATATTTTGCAACCTTATTTGTCAGGGATTTATTGATTTTCTGTTACAGGATTAGCACTATACAGGCAAGAAAGTACATAATCAGAGAAGAGTATAAAGTAATTCTACCTTCAGTGAGTTTATAATATGTTTATGCAGACATGATCCAGGCCTTAGGAGATCTACTAGTTAACCAATAATTTTCAAAATAAAGAGAAAGGCAAAAGGAAAGGTCAAAAGCTTGGTGCTAGGTAGATCTGGGTCTTAATATTGAGTCTTTTGTTTATTAGTTGTGGAATTTTCTACAGCTAACTTAACCACTGAGTCTTAATTTTCTTATCTATAAATTGAGGATAATGATACTTATCGTTCAGTATTATTGTAAAGTAAACATGATATGTTTAGTAGGCAGCAGTGAATATTCAATTAACAAAAGAATATAGAGACAGTATTATCACGTAAATAATATGTGCAAGTGATAAATTGAGAATAGGTAAAACTCATCTGTGCAATAATGCTGGTATATCCACACAAGAAATCCAGGGGCAGAGTTTTGGATGCTTATGACAAACTCCTAAGAAGAATTACGTACTATTATTATCCCAATTTTGCAAATGAGAGAAGTAAGTCATGGAGCTCAATGATCTGCCTTAAGCTAAGTAGCTACAAAGTGAATAGATAGGATTTGAACCCAGAAACAAAAATAAAGAGTTTGAAACCTTAATCAATGTGTCAAACTGCTTCTTATTCGCATTTGGTAAGTTGAGAAATGGAAATTTAAGCATTTTATTTAAAACTGCATACAGTACAATTAGTAAAATCATATAGAAAAATGAAACAAAGGAAACAGCAAGGCAATTTAAAAAGAGAAAACTTAAAACAAGAGGACTGTATTAGTGAAAAATACATTACATGTATTTAAATAAATGCAAATAGGATGAGTTTACCTATGAAAAGGAAACAAGAAACATTTTAAGACTGATTAAAAGATGAAATGCAACCATATGTTCTCTTCAACCTGTACACTTTGCTGTAAAATGACTCAGACAGTTTAAAAGTAAAAGAAAGATTAACAATTTTATGAGTTAAATGCAAACAAAAGGATAGGCTAATGAGATAATACCAGACAACTTTTCTGTGTCCTGAGATCTGAAACTAGAAACCCTGATGATTACCACTGACTTTTCAGTTTGTTTACTTTGATTAATCTAGTTTGCATCTCCAGTAGCAGAGCCAGCCTACTTTCCTCTTTAGTTTTCCTCACGTCATTCCATTGCTGCCAACCAGCCAGTTCCTCAGACAGAATTCTGAGGGCAAACTTCTCCTTGACTTCAACTTGTCCTTCACCACCAGTTTCAAGTCAGTCATTAGGTCTTGTACTCAGATATTTCCTAAATTCACTGTCTTTTCTACATGTTCACTCCCTTATCATTCCATTTCCTTTCCTGCTTCCCAGCCATAAACATCCCCCAGCCTATACTTTTATTTCTTTATTCAACAGCAACAATGAATAAATCTAAATTAAAGGCAGACTGTGTGTCAAGAATTTTGCTAGGTATTAGGTCTAGAGGGGAGCAAAATTTGCTACCCCAATCTCTTTGGCATGAGGATTAATTTAGGCTAATTATTTTCAAGGCCCAAAAAGCTCAGGAAGAACCTTAAACCTTCCCCCTAACTGCCTAAGGAATGTAGATAGAGGACCTGTTCCAGAAAGGAGCTCTCACCGTACATGACTATACTATGAACTAGGTACGTAAACAAGGAGGTACACAGAGAAAGAAAGAGAAAATGAGGTGCATATGTCATCCTGAGTTAAGGAATGGGATAAAGGTCTAGGGCTTCCAAGGACAAGGGGGCCATTCACAGAATGATAAGAAGATTACATGTTCTGGTAATTCGATGTTTCCCCTGCTGTATTCATGCGATCACTTAGATAAAATTTAGCTCTGGTAATAATTCTTTTCTGGGAAGAAAGCCCCAATTTAAATTCTTCTAGGTAGTTAAGGGAGGGGCAGTAGTGAACCCAAAAGGTCTCGACTGTCTTTAGCTCAAAGTAATTCTCATGCTAAAATGACACATTTTGGGGAGGCTCATCCTGAACCTTAACAAGACCACCTAATGAGTGATGAGTAGGAGTTATTTATGTAAAGGTCTTGGGGGTGAGATGAGGTAAGAGTTTTATAAGAAGGGGAAACAATACGGAACAAACCTTAAAGAAATAATGAGCTTGATGCAATTCAGGAGCTTAATAATGAACTGTGTAAACTGGAGATTAGGATAATAAAAAGGAAAGCTCCAAAAGATGAGGGTGCTGAGTTAGGCTAGGACTAGATTGAGCCAGCAGTACAGGTTAGAATGCAACTAGACTAATCTTGCTAAAGCAGCAGTCCCCAACCTTTTTGGCACCAGGGACCAGTTTCGTGGAAGACCATTTTTCTATGGACCAGTGGCGGAAGGGGCAGCGGGGATGCTTTAGGCGGTAATGAGAGTGATGGAGAGTGGCAGATGAATCTTCACTCACTTGCTGCCCACATCCTGCTGTGCGGCCCGGTTCCAGGGGTTGGGGACCCCTGTGCTAAAACATAAATCTGACGGTCTTTTCCCTGTTATAAATCATTCAACAGTTTCTCATTTTCGTCAGTAACCCATAATATGACATGCAACAGCCTTCATATCCTTCTTCCTACTTACATGTCCAGGTTCTTCTTTTACCCTGTCCCTCCTGGATCCACAACTTCAATTATAATAAACTACTTGCAGTCTTCCTACTGTGCCAGGCTTTTTTTCTCACTTAACCTCTTGACGTATTGCTCTTTCCTTAAGTTTACACTTGGCTAATGTCTATCATTATTTTTGAACAAGTGCCAGATATTCCTATAAGATTTCTGAGCTCCACTGCACTTACGTTAAATGGACCTCCCCTGTGCCTCTCAGCACTTATGTGATATCTCTATGATGTTACTCATCACACCATTTTATATTTGAGGTTTGCCTCTCTCTGCAAACTACCAGCTTCTCCCACACCATACTATGAACTCTTGATACGGGGAAGAAATACGCATTAATTGTCTTTGTTTTCCCAATACTTCTCAACATACCTGATACATATTAGACACTCTAAATAACTAATTGATTAATTTGTTATTGGACTAATGAATATGTAAGAAAAGGAGTGACTTCACAAAGGGGCAGGGGAAAAAATATTGCCACCACTTTCACATTTGTTCTGTTCTACAAGCAAACTCATTTGCCTTATATTTATATCCTGAAAGAAACCTATGTTTCTAGCTTCTCTGCTGCCCTATGAGCAAAGTTCAGAGTTGAAATTATCATTTCATATCCAAGGTAGCATGCACAAAATGCTAGTTGTCTAACTTAATAATTCTTGGATAATAGGACTTGAATGGGTCATAGGTGGTGATAGATAAAAGGATAGGTCCAAGAAAGCAGAATCTAGAAATCTGTTTTTGTTTCCTTCTGCTGGTGTAACAAATTACCACAAACTTAGTGGCTTAAACCAGTACAAACGTACTATCCTACAAAGTCCAAAATGGATCTTTCTACTTCAAAATCATGGTATCTGCAGAACCACATTCTTTCTAGAAGATCTAGAGGGTAATCTGTGCCTCGCCTTTTGCGCCTTCAGGAGGCTGCCTGCATTCCTTTGCTTACGGTCACATGACTCAAAGCTCTGTTCCCATCATCACATCTCCTTCTTTGACTCTCTTGCTTCCCCTTTTCCCCTGTAAAGAACCTTATGATTATATTAGCCCACTCAGATATCCAGAATAATCTTACCATCTCAAGATCTTTAAATTAATCACAACTGCAAAATCTCTTTAACCATGTTCATTAGTTTCCTAGCTAGGGCTGCTATAACAAATCACCATAAACTGGGTGACCTAAAACAAAGCACTGATTTGTTTTAAAGTTCTGGAGTCTAGAAGTCTGAAATCAATGTTTTGGCAGGGTCAGTTCTTTTTCGAGGCTGTAAGAGAGTATCCATGCTATTATGCCTCTCTTGTAGGTCCTGGTAGTTACCAGAAATCCTTGGTGTTCTTTGTCTTTCTACATCTCAGTCCAATCTCTGCCTTCATTTCATATGGCATTTCCCCCCTTTAATATCTATATTCACATGGCCATCGTCTGTCTGTGTGCAAATGTGTCTCTGTTTTCTCTTCTTTCAAGAACACCATTCATTGGATCAGTGCCCATGCTAACCTAGTACAATCTTATATTAATTAATTACAGTTTCCAAAGAAGTTTGCATTCTAAGATTCCAGGTGGACATGAATTGGGAGGGACACTATTCAGCCCAGTATACTATGTAAGGTAACATATTCACGGGTTCTAAGGCTTAGGATGTGGACAACTTTAGTGGGCCATTATCCTGCCTACCACAAAAGCCAACATCAAACTGAAAACAAGAAGAACATGTCAAGGGTGAGAAGAAGCAAGAAGCAGTGAACACACAGAAACCAGAAACATTCAGAGCCAGGTTATAGATGGCAGCCAAACAAGACTGAAACAAGAACATCAAGACTTTTGTAGGGCCAGAAAACTTTCTGGCATCAGGACAGAAGCCATCACTGTTATTGTCAAGAATATTCCACTGAGACAACTTTCCTGAGGCAGAAGGTTTTCAACAGGCATAGATACCTGGCCTAGAAAATGGTGCCCTAAAATCTATAGTTAAATCATGCTACAGATGGAAACTTCTTCCTTCAATGACCTCTTTGCTTCTCCTTAGCTGGCCTGAGCCTATCCTAGCCTTCAAAGGACCTAAAGAATTTTCAGGAATCAAGATGATCTGAGACATTAATAATTGGGTAGTCTGGGCATATGAAGGGGAACCTTCTGTTATCACCTTGCAAATCTTTTGTAAATCTAAAAATGTTTTTTAAATTTTAAAAATAATAACAATAAACCTAAGGAGTTAGAATATAGTACAGACTTGAGAGAATGTCCACATACTGATATTAGCCTCATGAATTTGGAGTGAAAATTGAAGGTTTAAACTATTAAGTGATTTAGAAGAAAAGAGGAGGAAAGAAGAAGGAAGAGAATGACAGAAAGAAGGAATGGAAGAGGGAGGGAGGAGGTAGGAAGAGGAGGATCCTTGACAACAACATCATTAGGAAGACTACAAGGGCAGACTAAGAACTGTATCTGTTCCAGCAAGACCTCTCCATCACTTATCCTCAACATTCACAGCATCAGCACCACAATCAGCCTCAGTAATCACTGGGACTCATCCCATCATGGCTTACATCCCTGCCTCAGGCAACACAAGAAGCTGAAGTCTCCCCAATCATCCCTATTCTACCCAAATTTCATGGTCTAATCTTACCCAGTCTTACACCGTTTGCACCGCCACACTTCTGGTGTGCATCCGTGAACTGATGATCCCTCCGTAGCAAAATATTCTCACTCATTTTTTTGAATGTTCATTTCAACGACCCATTCTAACTGAAACTTGGCACTCCCCTGAGAGCTATTTCCCCCTGTGTGAAGTAGTGAATATTCTATCTCACACACCCCTATTACGGAAGGAGGAGTAAAGGCCCACTTCTTGCTTGTCTTACCATTTCAATTTGAATCATTTGCTTCATGTTTGGACCATGGATTTTTTTGTGGGGGCAGATGGGGAGGGGAGTGGGGGAGAAGTGGTGGTGGCAATTTCTAATGTTGTTTATTTTCTTGCTCGATATCTCGGCCATATCACATTCTGATTTCTTCCCTAAGTCATATGAAAGCTTATCTTGAATTGTTGTTTGGGGAAACTTCATATTACAATCATTTTTTCTCCTTCTCTATTTCAGTTGGTTACCACTAAATGGTTCTGCTTAGCTGTTGTTCTAGGATTTCTTTTCAGTAACTTTCTGGATTGGAACCATTACATTCTTTCTTACTTACTTTCATTTGCTCAAGTATATTATATATTTTAGTATGTATTATACATAATACTTGTATTCTATACACCTTGGTGTGATACATATAAACACATATAATTATAATATCTATACTCCTATGTATATCAATATTATAGGTTTATGTTTGACTGACTTCTCCAGTCCATGTTGTCTGTAATATTTCTAATTCTACTTCAGCATATTTCCATTTTTAAGCTTTATTTTCTAATTTTTGTTTTTAAATACAATAATTATATTGAATATATTATTATTCAGGCAAGTAACACCGACATTTGAGAATCCTGCCCTCTCCCTGCCCCAAAGAGAGGTAATCCCATAATGCCTGGATAAGAATTTGTAGTATAGAAGCTATAAATACACAGTACCTACTGTTCACTTAACCTAGCAAGGAGGAGTAAGGAATCTTTTACCTAGAGTGGGAATTAATTAGAGGAAAAAAATAGAATATAATTATATTCTTAGAGCAAGTACTGTTGAGCTAAGCAAGTTACATAGGCATTGCTACTTTATTTGTTTGCCCTTAGGCTTTTCATATAGGTCAGGGGATAGTAAACTAGTTATTAATTTTATCAAAATATTCAAAGTGTATCAAAAACGGCTTATTTTTCCATCTGCTCTGTTTATTTTATCTGCAGATGATATATTACTTTGTTGTTCTAGAAATGTCAAAGACAAATTTGAGAATTTTCAAAGAAGTTGTATTCTGAATGAAAAAATTACTTATGGATATTTGCACTAGAATCAGGAAGATGTATTTTATTTTCTATATATTTAATTCGTAGCAACTCTTTAAAACAATTTCTTGGGATTCAGGTTTTGGGGGAAATTATTTTTTTTTCCTACAGAATAGTAGAATCAGCGTTTATAAGACTAGTATTCTTGAGGCATTTTCACAGTTATTATATTTGTGTTATATAAAGAATTTAAATAAGTTGAATGGAAGAAAAGCTAGTTCCTATATGACATCAGGGCATTGCACTGAGTATATAGCCAAAGGGAGGTATGCATGTCTGGCCCCTTCATCTCCCTACTACTACCTATTGCTACAATAGGGCAGTTTGACCTGTTTCTAAGAATGAAGGCTATTTTGAGGGCAAATATTATAGTTTCTCTATATTCACATCATTGCATTCTTATCTCAGCAAAGTATTAAAACACAATATAACTTAATAATACTGAATATACATACTAAACTCTGATTTTCAGCACATGATTATACGGGAGTAGGAATTTAGGTAATTAAAAATAAAGTTGATTGTCTAGATCAATAAAAGAATAAGAAATGACTGCGACTGAAAAACTGGTTTTGTCAATTTCTGTGTTCTCTTAGAGAAAGGTTGTGTTGACTTAAAGAAAAATGCACAACGTAAGAGTTGTGAGTTTAAATTTTATTCAGGGTCTTACTGAGGACTATATCCCAGGCCATAGCTTCTCAGTAGCTCTGAGGGGACTGCTCCACGGAGGGAGGGGAGAAGCCAGAACATATATGATTTGGCCAAGGGATACGTGCAGTCAAACATACATCTTGGTGAAAGATTACTGCTAGTCACAAGGAACAGTTACTTCAGTTAATGATTTGGTGCTTTTTCTATGTATGGAAAGATGCAAAAATCCGGGTTAATCAAAAATTTTCCTGAGCTATACATCTAACTACCTAAGGGCCTACTTTTTCCAAAGCCCAGAGCACCCCATCATGGATTCCTCTGAGGGTGTGCTGTCAACCAGCAACTGCAGTGCCTAATGACTTAATCCTTGGAGAACTGGAAGGTGAGCAACATTCTTTGTTTTAGAGTTGCAAGGGAGGATATTACTATTTGTTAATTTGACCAAAAAAGGGAAACACAGACAAATGCCAAAGAATACTAATTTTGAGGGTGAGAACAAAAGCACGGATATGAATCTGACTGTATGTGTGTACGTGGGAGTGTGTCAAAGATAGTCATGTGAGTATGTCACATGTATAATGTTTTACTGAGACTCAGAAATACAATGAATTAAAACTGCATTTCTCTAAGTTCCTGATTCCATTTAAACCATTCTCTTCCCAACAATTAGCAAATGTTGACTTGAAATACAGGACTAAAATTTTATTTAGTATATCTAGGAATTTTTTAATGTTATTTCCAAATCTTCTTAAAAAGGCAAAAACAAGAAAAGACACTTGTACTCACACTAATAATAAATACAGGAGCAGAATCCAAGAGTAAAGTAACTGCCCCCCCTAACTATTGGGTTCTCCTCCCGGAAAAGACAAGTAGAGAGTAGAATGTAATTTCTAAAATGGATCCTTTACAAAGTCTCATTGTGGTGCTTAATGACACATAGTTCCTGATGAGCATTCCAAATTACAAGGTAGCTGTTCAAATAGAATTTAAACCAAGGGCTTCATTGATATGCTTCCTAAAACAAGGGGCTCTTTTAATTAGAAAAGTCTACGCTGCTTTCTTTCCTGGCAGCATTTGTGGGAGCTCCCACCAGAGAGTTCTCACAGCAACCAAACACTGGAAACACACAGAGATTCTGTGCTTTGCATAGTTCCCTTAGCCTTCACACTCTCCATAGCTATAAACCTTCCAGAGGACAGAAAGCAATGAATGTTTTCCCATCAGATTTTACATAGTCAAGGGAATGTCTCTCTGTTATTTAAAGTGCATAAAATACAATACACATGACCTTATTTCCCCTTTTATGAGCCTATAGCTATATGATACTAGGATGGCTCACTTGGTCTTTGTTCGCTGTACTCAAGGGAGAGAAAAGATAATTAGCAAACATACTGCTTAGTATCAATTATACCTTCCACCCTTAATCAGATTTGATCATTTTTCTCTGCTTAACACAAAAAAGCTGAGTTGCATGAATTTGTGTACACAGGTTGGAATCATCTACATAATCTGCTTCTGTCTAGCCAGAGATTCTCCCTTATTTGAGCCTTTTTCAAGGTCTGTAGATTGATAGCTCAATCACTATCTGATTCATGCATTTATACATAACATTGGTGTTATTGAGATACAAGTAATCTCTCCGAAATAGCCTGTTATTTCCATGACAATAATGCAGAGATTCCCACATACCCTTTACTCAGTTCCCCTCCACGGTGATATCTTGTAAAATTATAATACAGTTTCCACTCATAACCAGGATACTGATGTCAATGCAATTCACCTATCTTATTGAAAAATTTCCCATTTTACTTGTACTCGTGTGTGTGCACATGTGTAATCAGTTCTATGCAATGTTATCACATGTGTAGACTTATGCACCTACCACCATAGTCAAGATGCAGAAAAGTTCTTTCGAAACAAGGTTTCTTCGTTCTTGCCCTTTGAAAACTACACTCACCTCCCTTTCTAACGCCCACCCCCCATCCGTAAGCCCTGGATATTATATTTATTTTCACAATCACATTTTATTTATAATCAGATCTACTGACTTTAATACTATTATTGATGCAGTTTCATTTTTTTAAAAATTTAATGTAAATTTTCATAAAATATGCACAAAACTTAAAAAACAGAAAGGTATAATACAGGTGTTCCAGGAATATGGAAAATATGAAAAATCAATGAAGTTTAGGAAATGTTGCAATTGGTGATAAGAAGATGATGATGGATGAAGTAGGAGGATGAGGAAATTACTTTAGTCAGAGCACATGATATACATTTAGGAGCTAGAGCAGCAGTGGTTCTCAGACTTTAGTGTACTTAAACACATAGCAGAATCACGTAAAAGATGTGTTAAAATAATGCCATTTGCAGCAACATGGATGGACCTAGAGATCGTCATATTAGGTGAAGTAAGTCAGACACAGAAAGACAAATACCATATGATATTGCTTATACACGGAATCTAAAAAAAAGGGTACAAATGAACTTATTTACGAAACAAAAGTAGAGTCACGGATGTAGAAAACAAACTTATGGCTACCAGGGGATGGGTGGGGGGAGGGATAAATCGGGAGATTGGGATTGACATATACACACTACTACATATAAAATAGATAACTCATAAGAACCTGCTGTATAGCACAGGGAACACTACTCTATACTCTGTAATGGCCTATATGGGAAAAGAATCTTAATAAAAAGAGAGGATATATGTATATGTATAACTCATTAACTTTGCTGTACACCTGAAACTAACACAACATTGTAAATCAACTATACTCCGATAAAAATTTAAAAAAAAAAGAAAGAAAAAGTCGTGTTATACACTGATTGCTAGGCCCCACTGCCAGAGTGTCTGACTCAATAGGTCTGGAATGGGGTCTCAGAAATTCCATTTCTAAAATGTTCCCAGGTGATGTTAAGCTGCCAGTCCAGCTTTGAGCACAACTGGAACAGAGTGTAGGGCTTGTGTTAAAGATGGGGCCTGTGAGCTAGGGCTTCACATGAAGAAAGATGCCCAGCAGAGGAGCCTTTATTTTATTGGCAGAGTAGAGCCATTGTAGCTTTCAAAGCAGAAGATCACATGACTAAAGCAGACTTTAGAAAGAATTATCTAGTGATAACTAAGCTAAATAATTTAACACCAAAACATATAGAAACAAGTAGGATGAGTTAAGAAATTAAATAAGGTAGCAAAGTATTCAGGTGAGAAATAGATAGAATCCCAGAATCCTTATTAAAGAGCAGATACTCCAATACCTAATTAGAAGGTAGTTGTGTGGAATGAGATTTATACTGACCAACTCTTTTTTTCTCCTTTCTTAGCTTTTCTATGTCTTCCTTAGGGCTGTTTTCTGAATTCCAAAAAAAACAATCTTTTCAGAAGGAAATATTTCCAAACACATATTAACCTTTTTAACTTAAAAATCTTCACTTATTCCTTACACTCTGTTGAGAATGACTACTGAAACTTCTAGAGAGGATGAAAACTATGGTTTGCAACTGTAGTTTGAATTATAAATATTATCTGGCTTAATTGGCCCTTGAGGGTCTTGAGCTAAGCCTACAAATTCTAAATTCTCCGTTAATCACCTTACTTTTCCTTGCTTCTTTCTCATTGTCACTCTTATATCTGTTTTCCATTTTCTGTTTTTTCTACCAAGGTTGTCAAGTAGACAAGTACTTTTATCAAAAACAATTGTAATATTAAGGCAAACTAAACTACAAAGAAACAAAGTTTGAGATGACACTGCTTTAGATTATACTGTAGAAAGATTCTGAAGGAATTCTGAACCACTATGTATTAAAGAAGTGACAACCCATTTTGCTTTCCCTTATTAATTCAAAGTGCAACACAAGCATTTGATCATCTTCTGACCAAGCTCCTATACATTTCATCTTGACCAGGATTTCTGAGAGCTCTGGGATCCTGATTGGAATCCTTGGTTGTGTATCTGAATCATTTACTGAGTTTACATACTGACAGAGAAAAACCTTAATTTCCCCCTGTGGTATTTTTCTGAGAAAAAGTGATCAAAGAAATTAAGATTTATAAAAGCTACTTATGTCATATAAATCAGACATCACTCAGCAATGGCTATATCACAAGTGAAGAAAACACAGGGTACCTCATTATAGAAATAATCTATACTGTCTGCCTAGTAATAGCTCTCTCTGCTTTCTATAAACTCCAAGCACAAATATCAGACTGGAATGTCTTTCTGGAAAGCAGTGTCTCATTGGAATTTATATAAATTTGAGAAATTTACATACCTCAGGGTAAGAAAGACTCAATTTTTCATTGCTGTGTAGATAAATAGATGGCTATCTAAATGGCTAGGAGTATTGGGCATAGGAAAACTAATGGAAACTCAAGTGAAAGCATTGCATTTGGAAGTAGGCAAATCTCACAAGGTTGATGGTGACTGTGGATTGCCTTAATCTGATAATCTCAAATTTGATTTTAGGCTTGCAATAAGAGTGGGCTTTGAAATAATTTTAAGATTTTCTTTAGATGATTTTGAGACATGGGTAAGAAAAGGCAATTTCAGAAGAGAGAAGAAATAGCAGGACAACGGAAACTAAACACTACTGTTAACTGTGATTCTGTTCAAATTCTACTATGTTCAAATACAGAGATATTGATTCACAAATTATGGTCAAAAGCTGCTTTTCACACTCTCTTCACGAACCAACTGAAATGTTTTCAAAGAGGACAGAAATAAAAATATTTGTTTCAGTTTTCTCCTTTTGGTAAACTAAAATAATCTGATATAGTAGGCCAGTTTCTGGGGAGTTCTATAAATTTTGAAAATAGAACATGAAATCTAGGGGTATAAAACAGGGTATAAAATAGGTGTAAAGACAGAAAGGGGCCTATGCCACATTCCCATAGTTTCTTTTTTTTTTTTCCAAAACAAAAATAGCAATTTATTTTTAAAAATATTAAGACAAAATTAATTATACAAAAGTGTTTAAAAATACCAGAAAGTACTGAAATATATAAAGGAGAAAGTAAAAATAACCTATAGTAATACCTCCCCAAGAGGTAACCACTATTATAATTAATTTTGGGGGTGGGGCACGCCACACAGTATGCGGGATCTTATTTCCCCTACCAGTGATAAAATCCATGCCCCCTGCATTGAAGCATGGAATCTTAACCACTGAACCACCAGAGAAGTACCCTAGTTTCCAATTCTTTACCAAAGAAATGCCTGTACACTTGTCGAAACTTATAATTAGTTTAGATTACAGGTAAAAGGTGATGTTAATTTCTTCATTTCCGTTAAACTTACTTTGGTTGTCTTTAATCCTACCCCGTGAATAGCTGACTCTGCCGTTTTATTGGTATTATCTTACCAATTCTGTAAGGTAATGTAGGGTTTCTGACTCAAGGGTTTGCCACTATATTTTTAAAGGAAGAAAAAAACCTCCTCTCTTCCTAATTGTGGTTCTCATTTTAATAATTATCATAAAACAGCAAAATACTGTTTATATTTTTCTAATTAAGCATTAGAATTTATAAAGAGTTGGAGTTCACAACATAGGCCTGATTTCTTTCTTTTTTAGGCAGGGTCCTACTACGTTATATTTAAACTGATGTATAAAAGCAGAATTCCAGGGCTTCCCTGGTGCCGCAGCGGTTGAGAGCCCGCCGCCGATGCAGGGGACACGGGTCGTGCCCCGGTCCGGGAAGATCCCACGTGCCACGGAGCAGCTGGGCCCATGAGCCATGGCCACTGAGCCTGTGCATCCGGAGCCTGTGCTCTGCAATGGGAGAGGCCACGACAGTGAGAGGCTTGCGTACCACACAAAAAAACAAACAAAAAAACCCAGCATTTCAAAGTGTTAATCTCCAACAAGGAATTATAGTAATTAGAAGTTCAGCTACTTAGAGCCATTTGCTAAATTTGCTTGATAAATCTGAAATTCAAACAAGGGAGTTAGTTATTTAATATGAATTTTTAAATGCACTGTTATTCACAAAACAAGTAGATGAGACTGGTTGACTCCAAGGCTGGGCATATATTTTGTCCTTATATTTTGACTCTACATGGATGGATCTTCCTTCTTAATAACTTGATGTGTCCACTTGGATCCATCTCAAGGACCACTACCTTAACTTAGTCTTTGTTTCTATCCAGTTGCTAGTTCTGATTACCTATGCTGTATACCAAATCACTCCCAAGTGGTGGTTTGAAACAACATCATCCATTTTGTTCACAAACCTGAGGTCACAGGGCTCAGCTAGGCAACTGTTTCTGGGGATTACATTGGGTTTTAATTAAATGGTGGTTGGGGTAGGGTCTTCTTTGGAGGCTTCTTCACTAATACTTCTCATGACTGGCTGGGAAGATGCTAAGAGCTGTGGCTCTTTAGCCACTCTTTCTGCCTCTATGTGGTCCACCACAGCTCTCTTTACATGGTGGCTTCAGGCTAGTCAGACTTCTTCTATGTATAGTATTTTATAGAGAACAGCATACACAGGACACAGCAGCTCTACTCTGGCCTCATCCAAAGGAGTAGCACAACTTTTTTCCAGAGAGCAGTGACTTTTTTCAACAACTGCATTTCCTGTCCCTGGAATGACCAGCCTGGAGGAAAGGCAAGGAT
Source organism: Stenella coeruleoalba (assembly GCF_951394435.1). Classification (NCBI taxonomy): domain Eukaryota; kingdom Metazoa; phylum Chordata; class Mammalia; order Artiodactyla; family Delphinidae; genus Stenella; species Stenella coeruleoalba. The sequence goes on from NC_137155.1 coordinate 42,901,860, forward strand.
GAGTGAGACTGAATATTGCCATCATCTCAAGCATTCCCTTGTATGGCCCTAGGGGACAAAATTAAAGTTTCCCAGAGTACAAGGAAGCCAGGAGATCATGCATTTACACTGGTTTTATACTTAGCTTTTTTTTTTTTAATTTATTTACTTTTTTGGCTGCATTGGGTCTTCGCTGCTGCGCGCAGGCCCTCTCTAGTTGCGGTGAGCGAGGCATACTCTCCATTGCAATGCATGGGCTTCTCACTGCTGTGGCCTCTCTTGCTGCAGAGCAACAGGCTCTAGGCATGTGGGCTTCAGTAGTTGTGGTGTGTGGGCTCAGTAGTTGTGGCTCGTGGGCTCCAGAGCGCGGGCTCAGTAGTTGTGGCACACGGGCTTAGTTGCTCCGTGGCACGTGGGATCCTCCCAGACCAGGGCTCAAACCCACATCCCCTGCATTGGCAGGGGAATTCCCAACCACTGTGCCACCAGGGAAGCCCCTATATTCAGCTACTCAGGCAGTTTTACCCTGAGGTCTTTTTTCAATTCATATCCCAAATAGAATTGCAAGACTATGGGTACCTACCAACAGACCAAGGAACACAGCCAGACCACCAACATCAAAGTCAGACACAGTTGTGAACATGTTTTTTGGGCAGACATCACAGTCTAGATTATAATGCTAATAAAAACAAAACAAACAAAATAAACAACCAAACCAAAAAACAAACAAACAACAAAACAGGCTAAGTGTACCCTACTGAAAGACCTGCACTATCAGAGAGACCATCTCTGTCCTAATCAGCAACTTACTGCATCAAAGCTGCCAACTTTCTCTAGTGTCAGGCCACCTTAGACAAGATAGTTTTTAACTTACAAAGGATACAAGTAGAAGGCCAAGATATTTCCCCAAAGCATATGTGAGCTATGCAGAAAGATACAGGTTTTCCAGTGAAGACATGAGGAATACATGGCACAAAAAGGCTAAGGTTTTCCTCTTTTGTAGCCAACTTTAATTTCTGTACCACCATTCCAAACAAGCAACAGAGTACAGACTTTTCACCCCTTGGTTAAATTTATTCCTATGTATTTTATTCTCTTTGATGCTATTGCAAATGGGATTATTTTCTTATTTTCTGGTAGTTCACTGTTAGTGTATAGAAATGAATTTTCGTAAACCAGATCGATTTGTGAGATGGTTAGTGGTATGTGCCAACTTGGCTAGGCTATAGTGACCAGCTATTCAATCAAACACTATTAGAGGTGTTGCTGTAAAGGTACATTGTAGATGTAGTTAAGATTTACAATTAGTTGACCTAAAGTAAAGGAGGTTTTTCTTGATGATGCTGGTGGGCTTCATCCAAATGGTTGAAAGGCCTTAACAGCAAAACTGAGATTTCCTTGAAAAAGAATAAATTCTTCCTTAACAGTGCAGCTTCAGATCCTGCCCCAGAGTTTCTGGACTGTTTGTCTATAGATTTCAAACTTGCCAGCCCCTTCCAATAGCTTAAAATCATTTCTTTGAAATAAATCTCTATGTATCTATATAGCCTACTGGTTCTGTTTCTCTGGAGAACCTTGACTGATAGAATTGGTAATACAGTGGTCATATAATTTATCATCCAAGCTGGTTCAATTTTGAGTCTGAAAGGGACACTATTAATAATCATGCCAGGAAACTGGCATAAACCAGACCTTTGCCAGGCAAACCATGACCAAGGGTTCCCCTAGGTAAATTGATTCTTATTCACCCAGGGCTATCAAAATAATCCAACTGAGAAAAAGTTGTTTCTGGTTTTGTTTTATTTTAAGGGAATCTAGTTTGCTATCAAAAGTGTTCTGGGGCTTCCCGGGTGGCGCAGTGGTTGAGAGTCTGCCTGCTGATGCAGGGGACACGGGTTCGTGTCCCGGTCTGGGAGGATCCCACATGCCGCGGGGCGACTGGTCCCGTGAGCCATGGCCGCTGAGCCTGCGCGTCCGGAGCCTGTGCTCCGCGACGGGAGAGGCCGCGGCAGTGAGAGGCCCGCGTACCACACACACACACACACACACACACACACACACACACACACACACAAAAGGTGTTCTGAACTAAGGTAAAGAAACAAATCACTACATAATTTGGAAAGAAACCACCTATTGGCATTGTAGAAAGTATTTTTCCCTCTTTTGACATTTGTAAAGGTCAAAAGTTTGGAATCTTACAATTACTTTGCATTTGAAAAGTGATGAATCAAAAGGTAAATCAGAATCCACCCAAATAATGGCAGGCATTTAAACCTGATATATGGTCTTAATGCACTTGTCGAATTATCCAGGTTTAACCCTCCTCATTGTAGCCCTATTCAAATCTTTTATTTTTGACACAGACAGGTTTTACATCACTAACTGGCTGAGAATCAAGAAAAAAATGATTTTTCGAAACTGAATGCTGTTAGAGCTTGTATTTAATCTATATTTGTGTCAGACTGTCAACTGTAAATAACTTTGGCAACTGGGGAATACAGTCTATCACTGCCAAAGTGTGCATCTACACCTTTTTTTTTTTTTTTGAAAACTAGCGAATGCAACTCCAGAATCTTATTTTGGCTCTCGGATGAATTTGACAAAAAATGAGTCACGTTCGTGGCTGGGACCTTTCGATATCTAACTTTGCCATACTGATGAAAGCTGTGGCTTGGTATATTAATATTGCTAAAACCTCTGATAGTAATACCGGAAATTACATGAATATTAATTAACTTTTTGTTATCTTCATGTTTTAACTTCACGTGAAGCTTAAAGGTAACCTATTCCAACATTTTGGAAAATATCAATTAATATAATTGACCATTTAATGAAGTAAAAAAAGTCATACTATGGACCTTGTCTTCACACTTGCTCCTCCTTTTATATATCCTCTTTTTCTCATGAGAATTTTTGGAAGGAAGCATAAATACCAAAAATGTAGAGACAGACAGAGACAGAAAGAATAGGGACAGATAGCCATACAGAAAGAGAGAGAAAAAGAGTTGTACAAGTTATCCAGGGAATCAGGGTTGCATTTTATAAGTAAATTTCAATCCAAAGACTTAATTAAATACTAAGTTATAGAAAATGCCAGCGAATACATTTTACAGTGACTCTTCTGGGTAAAGGAATAATGGCATATTTAACTAGTAAATTAGTTAATATTAAAGACACACAGACACAGCTAGTGACATTTTAAAATTCCCTTATGTTTTTAGCATATATATGTATATATTTTCTAACATACTCTTTCATCTGGTCACATTTGGAATTCTTATACTTAGAGAAACTGAGTCCATATGTATTACTTGAGTCTAAATAACACTGACAGAATCTTAAGACATGATATAGAGCTCTGGTATTTTCATATTATTGATGAAATATCAAAAAATTAACAGAGTGCTCTGGTTAATCAATAAAATTATCAACTGCATAAAAATTTGACCTCAAGGGACCAAACAGAAAACAAAAAGCAATGAAATTATAAGACAATAGCAGGAAAAAGAGAATCTGAGGATAATTTGGCTTAAATTAAATTTGATTAGAACTATAATGATCATATCACACAAACAGAAAAGTTACTACTTTACTTGAAGTTTCATTTCTAATTTGTTGGTTAGCACTAATACAATGTCTCTAGGAACTTTGGGGAATCTCCTTCTTTTAAATGTTTTCAACTACTATATATACATTTATAATTATTTATTCACCCATGACTCTGCATGGCAAATTAAACAACTGAGAACTAGAGATAGTTTATTCTTGGCCTATGACCAATATGTGTGATATTTGGTGAGTAATCAAAATCTCTGAGTCTCAGCATTCTCAACTCTAAAGCAAATATTTAACTATACATTTTCTATGTCCCCAATATTTAAAAACTATGCCCAGAGAGCACCTAACTGGTTTGAACTGTGCATATTGGTATGCATATATGAACGTACAAATGTTTTATATAACAAAGCACTTCTGAGTACTGAGTTTGATGGAGTGATTTGGAGTGAGTGATGTGCCCTTAACTAACTAGTGGTAAATCACTGTGGTATTTGATTGATGGAAGGAAAGAGCATGATATAACAAGAATTTTAAAATTACAAGTACAAACAAGGAAAGTATTAAGTGATGCTATATGAAATATTTGCAAGGAATATGAATGTGAAAAGTGAGAACTGCTGAACTTTTAAATTCTGTGGTTTTATTGTGTGGGGTCACACTATATGATTTTGATTTCATATTTGGCTTGGTTAAATTATTAAAAACACATTGTCTGAATTTACCTACATGAAAATTAATACACTTGCATATGCATGTTCACATATGTACACACAAAAACATTAAAAAATTTTTAAATCACATTTGAGTGGTAATAAAAAACATTAAACTTAGACCACAGAGAGAGAGAGAGAAGAGAGAGAGAGAGAGAGAGAGAGAGAGAGAGAGAGAGAGAGAGAGACCAACCAATCAAGAAACACTACAAAAACATAGTGAAGAGTTTATAACTATAAATTTGGGGGCAATGTCTATTAACTTGTGATAATATAAAAATACTGTAAAGATAAAGGTTTTATAAGTTAACTTTTAATATTACCTACAGCATATTTGTTTTCATTTTTATATCTTAAAATGAAAACTTCAATGACATAGACTTTTTTTAAAATCAATTAGTATATGGGGAAAATGCAGTTAAAAAAAGGTAACTCAAAGACTTAGTTCTCTGAAAAGATTGATGAACTGGGAGAATTGCTGGCAAAGAAAATTAGAAAAAAAAAAGAAAAAAGAAAAGTATTTAACATTAAAAATGCAAAGGAATGTGACTATATTTGGAACAAAGACATTATAAGAAAATACACATAAATCAGTATTTTGAAAGTATGTATGAAATGAATAATTTAATGATACAGTTAATTTAAAATGATTAGTGAAAAGGCAGACTTTGAATATCATGAGAGTCAAAATTTGAAAAATAATTATAGAACAATAGTTACAGTACAAAGGTAAATCCAGTTGGATTACTAGAGAATTCTTTCAAACTTTCAAAAAAAAGTCTTACGTTCTTTAAACTGTTACAGCAAACAGAAATATCAGTTCATTTTGTAAAGCTAGCATGATTTCAAAATTTAATGATAACTGGCACTCATTCCTTCACCCTGCCTCCTTCTGCCAGCTCAGACACAAAGCTACAGACTGACACTACATAGAAAACACCACAACAGAACATAGGGTAATAGCTATACAGTTTTGGAGTAGGAGAAGGGGGGTTTGTAAAGATGTCAATGAAGACAGAAACTATAAAAATATTTAGAAAAGAAAAGCATGTGAACAATTCAATTAATTAAAACACAAATGAAAATTCACCAAAATATCGGTTTCAATATTTGTTAAAGATTGCATAAGTTTACTAAGTAGGCAAACTTCGTCCACTGCCATTTTACATCCAGCCCAGTCACTTCTTTTTTTTTCTTCTTGTAGTGGCTTAATAGGCTTATTCTTTTTTTTTTACATCTTTATTGCAGTATAATTGCTTCACAATGGTGTGTTCGTTTCTGCTTTATAACAAAGTGAATCAGTTATACATATACATATGTTCCCATATCTCTTCCCTCTTGCGTCTCCCTCCCTCCCACCCTCCCTATCCCACCCCTCTAGGTGGTCACAAAGCACCGAGCTGATCTCCCTGTGCTATGCGGCTGCTTCCCACTAGCTATCTATTTTACATTTGGTAGTGTATATATGTCCATGCCTCTCTCTCGCTTTGTCACAGCTTACCCTTCCCCCTCCCCATATCCTCAAGTCCATTCTCTAGTAGGTCCATGGCTTTATTCCTGTCTTACCCCTAGGTTCTTCATGACATTTTTTTTTTCTTAGATTCCATATATATGTGTTAGCATATGGTATTTGTCTTTCTCTTTCTGACTTACTTCACTCTGTATGACAGACTCTAGGTCCATCCACTTCATTACAAATAGCTCAATTTCATTTCTTTTTATGGCTGAGTAATATTCCATTGTATATATGAAGTCACCTTTTCTGGCAATTTCCTCCTACATGAAAGCTATCAGACGACTCAGCAGGAGTTCCAGTTAACACATGCTCATTAAAATCACCTGAGGAGCTTTTGGAAAATAGCTGCTTGGGCCACACACAGACTATTACATCAAAATCTCTGAAGACCTAGGTATGTTTTCTACTTGTTTAAAATAAAAGTATTTTTCATAAGTATTGGCTGGGTTTTTCTTTAACATTTTTAGAGAAGTAAAAGGGCCATTACTTGATTACTAAATAATCACAAAAGCTGCAGACTCCTGTTTAATATCATATAAGTAAAGTGTTTTTCCATTTTTTTGGCATCGAAATAACCCTAATATACAGTTCTACCTTGTAATTGATTGTGTTTATTTTCATCTTAAATGTATTAAAAGCAACTTAAGTATGTATTCGTTTATTGATAGGAAGCAGTGCTGTGGTAAGGGTAGAAGAGAGAAGGAGCAGGGTCAATGTACAGCATGAATTCTAAATTTATCCTAAAATTTCTCTTCATTTGCCTGTCTCCTGGAAGTCTGTACAGCAGCTGACTTCAAGTACCTCTTTTCTCTGTTCATTATATTCTTGTTTACTAAATTCTCAAAGTCTGACCAACCCAGGTTTTTGCCCTGCCCTCTTCCTACTGGTTCATTTCTTTGTTAGATGGATCACTGTCAGAGGTTCTTTGAGATTATTTTATTTCTGTCACAATTATAAAAGTCATGCTGGGGCTTCCCTGGTGGCGCAGTGGTTGGGGGTCCGCCTGCCGATGCAGGGGACACGGGTTCTTGCCCCGGTCCGGGAGGATCCCGCGTGCCACGGGGCGGCTGGGCCCGTGAGCCGTGGCCGCTGGGCCTCTGTGTCTGGAGCCTGTGCTCTGCAACAAGAGAGGCTGCAGCGGTGAGAGGCCCACGTACCGCAAAAAAAAAAAAAAGTCATGCTTAGTAAAATCAATCATACTTTCCAAAAAAGGATAAAAAATTTACTGTAATGCAACACATTTTTTTAAGATGATTAATAATAATGGAGTTGATGTGGCAAAACCATTACATTATCTTAAAGAATGTTGAATTTTAGTGTTATATTTTTAAAGAAATCAGGAACAACTTGTTGGAAAGAAGGATAATTGTGGAAGATAATTTTTTAGTAGAGTTTTAAATACAGATGTTATGTATTTCTACTTAGATGACAAAATATATATTTACTTCATTCCTCATAATCACGTTAAAGAGCTTTCAACAGTCAGGTTGTGTTGGGTAGAGAAAGACTAATGTCTTCTTTAAGGCAGAAACTATATTTTTTCTTCTTCTGTACTTATATTTACTCCCCATAACACCTAGTGCAGTGTGGACTACAGGTAAGCACTCAAAAACTGTCTGAGCAAATGAACAGTACTAATATAGCATGTACTAAGAGATAAAAGAGTATCAAACAGTGACAGAAAGGATTGTCAGGAGGAACATAGCAATTGATCAGTAGTTTCAAGAAAGCATTCAATATTGTTCCCACAACAACAAAAGAGGACAAACACAGACAAAGATCAATTTTCCTTTTTATCATGTATTTCTAAGCAAACTCCCCATCACTTTTCACCTCTAACATGGTAAATGCAGAAGGGCACATTTGCTCTGTTCCTGCATGCAGCAAATTAGCATAATTACTTATTCAGGTCCCCTCCACGCCTCCACTACCTACTAGTGGCATTATCATACACAAAAGGAATATGTGGAAAGACACGTCAAGGGATGCAATCAACTTCAATCTACGTTTACCATTTGGGCCACATATAGCTAGCGATATATTGAACATCCTCTTTCAAAGTTCTCTTATTTACAAAGTAAATATCTCTACCACTATATTTAAAAAAAATAGAGACTCTATATATTCAAGAAGCCCAGTTACCTTGCTGCTTTTATAAAACGTCATCTGACAGGAGAAATAGCATTTGAACAACGCATGAGTTGCTGGGAGCAGGGATAAGATTTGTCAGAGAGGAAGAAATTTTCCTCTGCCCTAGGGTCCTAGGTTCTTCTGGCTGGTCTTCATTAAATTGGCATGAAACAGATTAACAGGAGAAAATCAAACACAATTTTAATAACGCGTATACATGGGAAGGACCCGGGAAAACTAACTCACCAAATGGCTGAAATCTTCACCTTAAACACCATCTTCAGCTAAAGACCAAAGAGGGTGTTGGGGGTAGTGGTTTGGGACTTCAAAGAGGAGGAAGGCAATTCACAGGGAGAAGGAAAAACAAATGTTTGGTAAATAGATGTTTGCTGGGCTAGGCAGAGACAATGGGACACAGAGTGCACTCTGATCTCCAGGCCCTGCCAAGTTTTCCCCACCACACCTAGCCCATATTCATTACAGATATCTCTGGTGATAGCTCTATTCCAGGAACAGGACTGCCAACTAAAAACTGTCACTTGCCATCTGCCTCTACAAGGATTACGTCACTAGCCACTGCCTTTGCTGACCTTCGACACACCCTGAAATAAGTTCAGGGTAGAGATCGGGAATGAGGTACTCTGTCCTCTGGGAAAAACTGGCAGAAAAGACCTTCAGATAGTTAGATATTTTCAGAAAAAGATTTTATGAGCCCAATTTCTTGCATCTTCTCATATCTAGAAAAGCACTAAAATCATTAACGGAGGCATTTGCTCCTCATGACTAGGGGCACTCTTCTTATGAAATGTGTGCCTCATTGCACAAATACCCGCTTCACCAAAATCATACATGTGCTGACCTTCCCCACTACCTCCTCCGGAGCAGTTCCTCAGAGCAATCTGAGAGGCTGTCTCCTGGGCCATGGTTGTAATTTTGCCCCAAATAAAACTTAACTCACAATTCTCACCTTGTGCTTTTTTTTTTTCAGTCAACAGGCCCTTTATTTCAATTCTTTAGGCAGCTAAGGGAGAGGTAAAAATAAAGACTTCCTAGCCTCTGTTTCTTAAAAATAATCAGCGTAAATTAACCCTCATACCAAAGAAACACATTTTGGGGTGGCAAATTTTACTCACCTACAGATTGAAGAATAGAATAGGAAAGAGAAAAACATAACTGGGGAGCAGGTCTACATTGACTATATATATATATATATATATATATATATATAAAAACATACATATATATATATAAACATATATATGTATTATATATAGTAGGGGAGGAAAACATTTTCCTTCTTCCCTTCTAGGTTGTTTGGCTGGTCTAATAATTAAATTGACATAGGACAAATTAACAGAAGAAAAGCAAATTTAATTTTGTACACACAGGATACCCAAAGATATGAGGCTCAAAGAAGTGAGCAAAGCAGGCAGCTTTTATATCTTTTAGACAAAAAATAAATTTGTGAGGAATTGACAAAATAAAAGGGTTTGGGTCTTAGGTAGCTAATTAGTGAAGAAGTAACAGGTTTATACAGGCTTCTCAGCCTTGAATTCCCTGTCTCTCATGATAAGACTGTCGCTTTACCTCCTGGTACAGAGAGGGTACCTTTCACATGAGATTTATTTTCTGCTTTTAGGAGGACAAAGAAGAATCAGAGTGTCCTTCTTGTACTTGTTGTTTCTTAAGTAACTTTAATTCAAAATAATCAATTTGCCGAAGTGGTATATTTTGTGGTAGATACTTTGCTCTCCTTCAATATATAAGAGAAAACAAAACAAAAACAAAAAAGCAGTGGATAATACTACTCTTCCAAAAAATTAGCTTTCATTAGTCTTTGAGAGAAAAGTAGAATCTAGCACTGTGGCATCAGACATGGCTTCATAATTTTTCTCCAGTTAGACTACAAAGAATTACCTCAAATAGTGACAACTTAAAGCAGGTATTTTCCCACCCACTATTAAATGAAACAGAGTTGGAAATTACATGATTTATACTCTGCTTAACAGTGACCAATAGAACATTCATTCACCCATTCAACAAACATTTTAACTCTTATGTAAAAACCCATCCAGAGCAAAAAGTAAAACAAACGCTATGTGAAATGTGAAAGCAAAGGCCTCTTGATAGTAAAAGGGGAGAGTGATTAAAACCACATAGTTCAGTGAAGGCTAAGAGAAAGAGAGTGAAGTGGAGCAGAATATGCCACCCCAAAATATGCCCCTTTAGCATAAAGATTATTTTGACCTGGTTGTTAAAAACAAAACAAAACAAAAACAAACAGCAAACAAGGGAGAAGCTCTAAAAACCAAGTAGTAGTTATCTTTTTGTGAGAGACATTAACATTTATAGGAAAAATATCCATTTGTACAGATGCTTCTCTTTCTGCATTAGGAAGAGGAGAATGTCTAAATCTCTAGAAACTCTTATCAATGGAGAAAACAAGGACTTAAATCTGCATTAGAACCTTATCCTTGTTTACTGTGCTTTAGTTAATAACCTCCCATGACTAACCTTTTCCCCTATTCAACATCTTCTGTCTCTAGCTGGAGATGGTATTTAAGGTGGTGACTTGGGCCATTTCAGGGAGTTACTTAGTTTTTCTGGGTATCTCCCATGTATACAGGAGGTATTCATGTTATTAAACTTCTGTTTGTTTCCTGTTAATCTTTCTTTTTATTATAGGAAGTTCTCAGCCAATACCTAAAAGGGAAGAGGGAAAATTACTTTTCCTCTCCTACAAGAGCATGTCTACACTAACTTTCCAGGAGGAATAGGGGTTTGACAGGTGGTAAGAGAAAGCAAAGAGGGGAAGAATGACAGAAGTGATCAGAAATTCCCAGACTAAGAGAACAGCAGAGAAAGTAGTCAATTGCAGCTAGAGTGCAGAGTAGACTGAGTCATGCAGCACTTACTGCTGGAGATAAGCTGATTAAAGTATGACGATCAGAGAGGCTGATATATTGGAGGAAGAGAGTCTGGTTAGACAATTTTTTCAATAGCCATTAGATAATTTTGTCTGAGCAGGGTAAATCTGACCTGCAGTTGCTCAATTAAAGAGGTGTAACTTAAGATATATTACATAAACTATTTAGACCATAGCATACAACTATATGGGTTGGATTTTATTAATTCATCCAAAACATATTTATTAGATGATTGTTATGTACCAGGGATTGTGCTCATTAAATTAAGGGATACATAAGTGCAAAAGGTCACCCAGTCAAGCAGTGAAGACAGGATGAAGCATGAGAGTGTATATAGGGAAGTGTGAGAAAAAGCATCTCATGGTTCTTAGAAATGGGTCAATTTCCCATACATATGCAGCCTAACAGCATATGTCCCACGAGCCTAATGACTAAGATAATATCTTTTTGGGGTGAGGAGAAGGCAGGGAAGAAATGGAGGAGAGAGTAGACAACATGTAATTTCTTATTGTTATTTTCCAGCCTAATGACAAATAGAGAAACTTTAGAACAGAGGCTCCGGAGGGTCTTCACTGATTTAATTAAAGTATATATCCTCATATTTCTGACATTACATGCCTTTTTTCCCCCCTGATTTTCCTTCATAGATACAAATTAGCACTTGTCATTACAGGCTTGTCAGCAGTACGCAGGCAACTCAAGAACTCTGCATTTTTAGCTCTGGAACCCAACCTAACACGTGGGAAGTAACACAAAGCTCCCAAGAAGAAAGAGACATTTTAAAGAGAAGAGCAAAGTCCTTAGTCCAAACTCTTTGTGTTGAAATTTAACAGTAGGCTTGAGACAGGGTATAGCTGAAGAGAAATATTTAAGAATTTTAATATTGCAAGTAAAGGGCAATAGTGATAGAGAGATCAGGAAGGTGCAAGATGATAGGAGCTGCTGTCATTACTCTGTCCTCTCCCATCCCTTCCCTTTTCCTACTGTTACCCATCCTTTCCCCTTCTAACATTTAGTTTTACACCATTTTGCCTCTTCTAATTCTCATTTGCAATTGGACATAACCCTAGCCAAATAATATTTGGTAGTTATGAATGTGTGTGTATGTATGTAATATCTAGTAATTATGTATGTACTTGCATGTGCACGTGCATGCACACATATACACACACTCAAAGACATGTGTATCCAAACTAGTGGGATTTTGTGATTGTTTTTTCCATCCAGTTCTACCAAGACCCGTATTTATGCCAGGAATTCTTTGTTTTCTCACTGCGTTACTTTATAATCTGCCTGCTTATACTGAGACCACAGACTCACCACCAATTCTATTCTTCACGATTAAGTCATATTCCTATCAAGATGAATTCACAAATAAATGACCTTCCCTATTCACCTGTGCCACCTACTAGGTGGGGTGTAGCTAAAGCTCTAAGCCTCAATTTTCATACCTAAAAACTAGGGAAACTGCACCTACTTCTTAGATTTCTTACTAAAAATTAATTGGGAAAATATATAAAATGTAGTGATTAGTACATAGCTAGTTCCCATTAAATGTCAGTTACTTTTATCATCATTATCACCATCTTTATCATTGAAAAATTGAGAAAAGCAAAACTTAACAAGTAATCCTGGCTCTCATCAAGTTCTTTTTGCCTTTTATCACTGTGTTTTGGGATTTTTAAAATTGATTTGGCCATTCTCATAAAATTTGTTCTATAAGTCTCTGGTTTCCAAATTGTGTGCCAAGGTGCCCCAGAGAGCTACAAAGAGCACTCTGATATATTTTATGTTTTCAAGAGAAACAGAAACTACCAGCTCATGATCACACTATATTTCTTTCAATGGCATCATCTCTCTTCAGAGCTCAGATATTACTAATTTCTTCAAAGGCAAGTACAGTGAGAAAATCAATGTGGAACAGGAAAAAAGGATGGAGGTCTCAAACCTGAAACCAAGTTCCGAGGAGCTGTGCATTGCCCACAAGGTGCACACATCCCATCGGTAAATAATGTTGGTTATTTGAGAAAGTAACAGAAATATTATTTTAGTCTTTCAACTTCTTTTCAACAATTAACTTTTCAACGTACTGTTAGGTTGTTAGATGTAAATATGTATTAAGATGCTTAGAACTAATACTCAAACAGAACTCTTAGGTGTTTTGTTTTGTTTACTGACACAGGGGTACCAGGAAAAAACTGTGAGTGTCATGAGCGAAGAAAATTTGGGATTCCTGCTGGAAGTGGTTCTCAACCCTAGCTGCTTATTAGCATCATGTGGAATAATTACATACAAATTTAACCTCACCAGGGGATTCTGCTGTACCTGACAATTGAGAATTACCACCATAAATCAAATGTTTACTAGATGACAAAACTAGAGAAAAGAAAACCTTCTATAACTAAGTCCTTATTCAACAAAGTCAAGCCCATCAAGATTACATTTTCATGAACTCCCAAAACTAACTTCTCACCACTGCTTACTGTCCCATTACCCACTTCTATTTTGACTGCATTTTTGTCTACCATATGTTAAAATAAACTTTTGTCTTTAAGGAAAAGGCAGGTCTTTAGAACAGAAATTCTCAAAGTTTAACAATCTTTCTCTGAAGGAATTTGTTAAAATGCTGATTCTAAGTCCCCTTTCTCAGAGATTCTGATGTAGGTGGTATTAGGAAAACACAATAGAAAGTCTGGAGTAGAGAATACATGGAATCAATTACCAAGAGCTCCCCAAGAATTTGAAAATAAGAAGTACTTCTGAAAATTAAACCGTAAAATGAGGATATGATAGCTCAGAAAAAAAGTCATTTTAAGGTTCAAAAGATTAAGATATGATTATAATTGGATATATTTAATATATTTTTAAAAATACCCCTTAGTAGAATAATAATTTTTCAGTAGTGTAGGCTTACAAAGTGGTACCTGAAAGACAGACATTGCACTGGTTTGACAGAGCCAGCTGAGGCTGGCTTGTGAGAGCTGGGCTGTGTACATCTGTTCCCAGCTGTACATTCAGTGATATTAGTAACTTGAATTTAGCCATGGTGATAATATGTATACCACAGAAATTGGCACACACTACAAATTAGGATTTTTTCCTCAAGAGCCAGTTTGTTAAACATTTATCAGCAGGCCACTGGATATTGAGAAAATCTACCAAAACATGATTGAGGAAGGAAATTTCCCCCATGGCTAAGATGGAAAAGTATACCTACCTAGCAAATCTATCCTTGTTATGGAGACAGATATAATTCTATGCATAAAGTCTGAAGATCTTTAATATTCCTATCTTATAAATAATTTCTCTTGCATTGTTTTAAAATTTTGATAATTCAGCTTCACATGAAAATTTCTCTTTAAAACAGAAGAACACTGGACCATCTGATGTCTGTTCTACCTGATGGCAATGTTCCTCAGTGTAAATGAGTAAGCTGCTATTTAATTTATATTACAGTGAGAATTTTGTAATCATGATTATCAGTTTACATCCAAGAAATCCTGGGTACTGATAATATTGTTTCTACAGAGTGGCTATATGGTCAAGGATGTCATACAATGGTACTTCATAACCATCCAGTTGGCCATCTCTGAAGACACACCAGAATCAACACAACTTCCTTCAGAAGCAATCTATCTAAGATGATTACAGAGTACCTCAGCCTAGACCCATTGTACAACTTCACAAAAAGTTGTCAGAAATTAATAATGCCACAAATTGTCATTTTATCATGAAATAGTCACATCAGTTAAATTCATATTTAAAAATCGTCTCTTTCTCCTTATGGCCATTCTTGAGGTCTTCACAGATGGAAAGACAGATATACGCCTTCAACCACCCTACACCCAGGCAGTGAAAACACAGTCAGCAGAAATAAAAATCGATATAAGCTCAAATCTTCAAAGTGCCAGGACCTTACTGATTACTTGTTAATTTGGATATTTGAATTTAGTTCAGCACTAGAAATAGCTCAGGTACAAAATATCTATCCTAAAGGAGCAGAACAACATCATTTGTCTACTTATTATTTTATCCTAGGGGTTCTACTGCTTTGGTAAAGAAATCTGAAGCTAAAACTCCCTTGATGATGATCAGATTTATCATGTTCATTAGAAGAGATTACTACTAAAGTTTTTTTTAGAAGAAAACCCATTATAAATTGGGGCTTCATAATAATGTATGATTATGTTTCCAAAGATGGCTTCTGGCATGTATCTATAGATCCATACGGATGGTTTCTCAGGCCTAATGATTTACCCTCATTGAGACAAATGAAAAAATAACCCTGTAAAATTATAATTACTTACTACATCTTAATCTAGATAGGTTTTTAATGATAATGCTTTATGAAACTATATTCTTCTGATTCTAATGCACTATTTCAAAACAACCTAAGTCGATAGCAAATGAACAAAAATGATTAGTGAGAATAGGAAAGATACATAGAGCTTCTAAATAAATGGAGCATTTTCATGAAAACTATTAAATTGATGAATTAGATTAAAATTTCACTACCATTAAACTCTGTTTAATAAATGTCAAATAAATACTTTAGCAGTGCTGTACAGCCTTCATGACTGTCACAGTAACTGTCAGGGAAGGCATTACCAATTGTTTTTGCCTTTTACATGTTCTACCTAAAAAAAAGATTTAGTTTCCATGCATGATTGTAATTTTCACCCCTGCTGATGAAACCAAATTCTGAACACCACTGGGCTTGAGCAGGAAAACTTTGAGACCAGGTTAAAGATTTCTCCTAATTTCCTATCACAGACTTTATATTACTGTCCTTCTATAAATCCTTTTAAGACACAATCACATATTAGGGTATTACTGGGGCTCAGAGCAGGTTGCCCCAAATATGCCACAATGGTATATTGATTACTTTGAATTAAAGTTACTTGAGAGGGACTTCCCTGGTGGCACAGTGATTAAGAACCTGCCTGCTAATGCAGGGGATATGAGTTCAATCCCGGTCTGGGAAGATCCTACATGCTGCGTAGCAACTAAGCCCATGCACCACAACTACTGATCCCACAGGCCACAACTACTGAGCCCATATGCTGCAACTACTGAGTCCATGTGCCACAACTACTGAAGCCTGCATGCTCTAGGGCCTGTGTGGCACAACTACTGAGCCTGCATGCTGCAACTACTGAAGCCCATGCGCCTAGAGCCTGTGCTCCACAACAAGAGAAGCCACCACAATGAGAAGCCCGTGCATAGCAAGGAAGAGTAGCTCACACTCACCATAACTAGAGAAAGCCTGGATGTAGCAATAAAGACCCAACACAGCCAAAAAAATTTTAAATAAATAAGATAAAAACTGTGACCCAATATAAAAAAAAAAAAACAAATAAAGTTACTTGAGAAACTGCCAGTGCACAAAGGGCAGTCTGACCCTCCTCTGATCCCCTGAAAGCAGGAAACAAATCTCCCATGTGAAGGCACCCTCCCTATATAAGGAGGTAGAGAGGCTTCCTTGTTGCCAGAGATAGGGAATTCTTGGCTGAGAAACCTATATAAGCCTTATTACTTCTTTACTAATTTACTACCCAAAACCCAAACTCTGTTTAGCTTTTTCACTAATTAAGCACCCAAAGTCTAAGTTTCTTTGTCCTGTCAATTTCTCACAAAGTTGTTTCTTTGCCTAAAAAGTATAAAAGCTGTCTGTTTCGGTCACTTCTTAGGTTCTATTTCTATGAGACTTCAGTATCTACAAATTAGTTTTTTTGTTTTTCTGTTAATCTGTCGTGTGTCAATTTAATTATTATTCCCCTTCCCTGACAGTATTTTTTCAGTACTGTAGATAGAGGATATGTGTTCAATATATCAGCTCCCCAGGATAATCAATCTGTGTAGCAATGTTTTATTCTCAGACCTACAAGCAAGTGGAGAGGATTGTTGACTTGGCCAGAGCAAAAACCTCAGCTAGGCTTTTCAGGAACAAAATAGTAGATATAGCAAGAGGGCAATCTGCTTTAACAGCTAATGAAATGTCTCTTTCAGCAGGAATAACTGATGGGTTTGTTGTTTGAACTGCACAATGTAAAGATGAAGGAGATCTGATAGAAAAAATAATAATGATGTTACAATATGATGGCTGCTGTATCAGTCTGAGTCCATGGGTGAGTATAATAAACACTATAGGCATGTAGTGCACGTGAGAAATAGACCACTTTCCTTTATGATTGTGAGGTTAAAATATTACAACATGAGATTAATTAAGAAAGTGTGGTATCTATTCAGGATTAGATTAACAGACTAATGGAAAACAGCAAAATTTTAGAATCACAAATAACCATCTGCGGGAAATTGAAATTCAAAACAAAGCAGTCATACAACAAATCACTGGGGCAAATGTTGACTACAGTATTATGGTTTTCCATGTAGGAAAATCTATTAGATCACACACCATATAAGACATGACAAATGAAATAAAAACTTAAATATAGAAATTGAAACATTAAATATTTAGAAGAAATACAATGGAATTCAGTTACGACTGTTCTAAGTTACTTAAACAAGACAGAAGAAGCACATCATATAAAGTAAGTTAAATTTGGCTTCAATAAAATTTAAAATTTCTGATTTAAAAACAGTACTACAAACCAAGATATATGCACAGACTAGAAGACTATATTTGTAATGTATATAACTAAAGAGTAATGTCCATAATATATAAAAAATTCTTACTAATCAGTAAGAGAAAAATAATCAAATAGAACAATGGGCAAAGTTAAAAATAACAAATCACAGAACTTAAATAGAAAGTACACATTTAAAGTATGTTCAAGCAGTTGTTAATTAGGGAAGGGAGGGGATGTGAGACCAGGGAGAAACAAACAGTCAAGATCAGCCTTGGGGCAAGGTCCTGTTTTCCCATCCACAATACACATAACAATATCTTTAAGCTATTTTGCAGATGTCAAAACCCCCTCCAGGTGGGAGAAGTTAACGATTAAACGATGGTATGCTGCTCACAGACATGTAGACCCCAGACCAGTTGGACCTGAAGGTTGGTGATGCTGACTCCTACTTACCTCACCACAAACCCATCAGAAGAATGAAAGCCTGTTACTGCCTTGATCCTTATTGCATACCCCTGACCAGGAGCCCTGACTATAAGACCTCTCCCTATTCCCCAGGGAGGGGGCACAGTTCTTCAGGCGCTAGCCTACTGTGTCCCCCCTTTGCCTGGCAAAGTAATAACACTATCCTTTTGTACTTCACCTGCCCCCCCCAAAAATAAAGTATGTTCAAAATTCCCTAGTTATCAGGGAAATGTAAATTAAATAATCATGAGATATCATTTAATAATGATTACAGAGGCAAAATTTTAAAGTCTGAGAGTACCAAGTTTCTGCAAGACTGTAGAGCACCAGTAAATCTCATACAACACTGAAGGAGGCATTGCTCTTTTAATGGAAGCACTTTGAAGAGCAATTTGGAAATAATTATTTAGAAAAATATACACATTCCTTACACCTCAGGAAACATACTCCTCACAAAATACCCTGTATTCTTGGTCCTAAAGAAATCCTTGCCCATAACGCACAGTAAGTCACAATAGAAGCACATTCATTGTGACATTATAATCGAGAATTATAATAAACTTTAACATTTTAATAACCAAGAAAATGTGTAAATTACTTGTGGTATATTCATATGATGGTATAATATAAATATATGTATATAAAATAGAAGTGTTAACATGAATAAATTCAATAAATATGATGTTGATTTAAAAAGAAACTTCAGAAGGATACAGTAGTATACCATTTATATAAAATTTAAACTCATGAAAACAATGCCATCTATTGTTTATAGACATTTTTATACTTTATGTATACATACATGGGAATGATAATCAACAAAACAAGGATAGTTGCTATACCTAGGAATGATAAAGTGGGAATAAGAGAAAGACATTATGTAATTTTTTTTCTTAAGAAGTAATTAAAAAGAAGAAAAATATGTCAGGCTATAAAGATTTGAAAATTTATGTTGTGGGTATACAGAAATTCATTATATAATTTGTGTATAATTTTTCTTTGTACTTAAATTTTTCACTAAAAATTTGTATAAATAAAATATGGCATTAAAAATAGTCATTGGGAAGCTTAAAAAAAACAAAAAAAAAGCTGTATTTTGTTGGCCAAAAGTCAGGGGAGAAGAGCACTCAGGGAGGGGAAGGGAAGAGTTTGGGTCTTCTTTTTCCCTGAAGATATTTACTGACATGGATAGGGTGGCTGATAGGTTGAATAACACTATTTAAAAAAAAAAATCTTAGAAAGTATATGTATATAATTCCAAACTTACATAAAAGTTTCAAGAATAAAGGTATTCAATGTATACCCTTTATATCAATTCAGTTATTGTTAATATTGTACAAAATATGCATACACATAACTAGTTTTTATTTTTCTGAAATATTTGAAAGACAATATATCATGCTCTTTACCCCTAAATACTTCAGCTTATCTTTCCTAAGAATATGAATATTCTTTAAGATAATGGCAGTATAGTTAACAATTTCAGTACATAAAACACTGATACAATACTTTTATCAATTTTATCAGCTGACCCAATGATGTCATTTATAACATTTCCCCCTCCAATATATTATCTTATCTAAGGTCAGCTATTTCAATTATTTGCCAGGTCTCCTTAGCCTCATTTAATATGGAACATTTTCATAGCCTTTCTTTATTATGATATTAACATTTCTAATACAGTAATCCTCCTACCTTTTAAAAATAGAACTATCCTGTTTTTTCTTTCTCCTCATTACATTCTCAGCCAAAATAAAACATGAACAACTTAGTGTTCTCCTCAGGGTATCACCTCTGGATGCATATGACATCCTCCTGTTCGTGTGCCCATCATCGATAACATTAATTTTGCTCACTCTGTCAAAGTGTTGTCTAATTAATTTCTCACTGTATAACAATTTTATTTCCTTGTGGCTGTTAAGCAATCTGACATTTTTAAGACCATACAAATATCCAGTTTCTTATTAAGTTTTCCTCCTAACCTTAAAATCTACAGATGGACATCTATGGATGATTCTTGCCTGATCAGTCTTTACAGTGATACTTGCAAAATACTGATTTTCCAGCTCCAGCGCTCTGTCCATATTTACCAAACAGCACTTGGCATTCTACTGTAAGCAACAGCCCAACTTTTTGCCTTATTACTTAACTAATAGATGGCTATACTTATTTACCATTAATATAGACTCATCAATTCCTATATTTGCAATGATTTCTAATTCATCTTCATATTTCATTATTTTGGTGCTCAATTTGTCCCATATTTTGTCAGTAGGAGCCTCATAAGAGTGGCTTCTTTATCTTTTTGACATGTCCCTATTATTTTTTGAGTAATTCCTTACTTTTCTGCATAGCAATATAGTCCAAGTTCATTCTGTGTCTTTCTTGTTCCAGTCTTGGAATGAGCCAGTTTCGTGAGAAGTAAGTATTGCTTTGAGCAACACTTTCAACTGTTCCATGGGACTAGAATAACAGGCTGGAATCCAGAGTTTAATAAGAGAAAGTGGTTCTGCTGAAATACTTTACTTTGGATCAGAGCCTTAAAAGACTGCACCCTAAAAATGAAAGTCAACTACAGCTCAATTTCAAATCATCTCATTCTCTCAAATTAGATTAAGGTGATACTAGAGTGCTATGCCTTAACTCCCTTCCAGAATCACATAAAAAACCTCTCTGGAGAAAAATTATATTATTCCAATTAACAAATTCCCTCCCAAAACAATTTTGAAAATACATCTGGAACACAATTAAAAAATAAATAGGCACACAATGAGGAAGGACAACAGGAACAATATTCAACAGACACAACAGACAACAGAAAGAGATACACAGAGGCTCAAGATATTGCCATTATCTGACTTTAAAATATCTATAAAGATATTTGAAAAGGAAAAGAAAAGCAATACTGAGAATTTCAGCAGAGAAATGAAAACCATATATAAGAAACAAAAATATAAAACAATATTATTGGGATTAACATACATACACTACTACATATAAAACAGATAACAAACAAGGACCTACTGTAAGGCAGTAAATATACTCAATATTTTGTAATAACCTATAAGGGAAAAGAATTCAAAAAAGAATACACACACACACATATACATAACTGAATCCCTTTGCTGTACACCTGAAACTAACACAACA
Source organism: Stenella coeruleoalba (assembly GCF_951394435.1). Lineage (NCBI taxonomy): Eukaryota > Metazoa > Chordata > Mammalia > Artiodactyla > Delphinidae > Stenella > Stenella coeruleoalba. Next base: position 42,922,888 of record NC_137155.1, read on the forward strand.
TTGTTAAATCAACTATACTTCAATTTAAAAAATATTAATAATTATAATTAAAAATATAATTGATGGCTTATTATTTTAACAGGAGTGAGAAAAGGATGCCTACTATCACTGTTTCTACTGAACATTACATTAGATGTCTTATCAAATGTAGTAAAACAAGGAGAATGAAAACTTAAAAAGATTGGAAAGGGAAAATAACAATAATTAATCTCATATGGTTGTCTATAGCAAAATACTACAATATGCACATAGGATTAAAATTAATAGGTGATTTTATTAAGGTTGTTGCATGTAAGTTCAGTTAACCATGAACACATCCTTAATATGCTAGAAATAAGAATATAGGAAGTTTAAAAATTAAATTTGCATTTTTAATTACATTAGAAATGTCACTGTCCATGAGTAAATGTAGCAAAATATGTGCAGGGTTTCTATGGAAAAATCATAAAATTTTATTATGAAAAATTGAGGAAGACCTATATAGAGGGATATGACATCTTAATGGTTTAGAAAATATACCAAAGTATGCATGCAACCTCTCTACAAATTGATCCATAATTTAATAATATCTCATTAATCCTTTAACTGGACAAAGAGATTATAACATTTATATAAAAATGTAAGAGTCAAGAATAGATTAGCAATACTGTATTGTATATTTGGAAGTTAGCGAGAGAACAGATCTTAAAAGTTCTCAACATAAGAAAAAAGTTCATAACTTTGCGGTGATGGATGTTAACTAGACTTACTGGGGTGATTTCACAGTATATACAAATATCAGATCGTTATGTTGTATGCCTCAAATTAATATAATGTTATTTGCCAGTTATATTTCAAAAAAATAGACTAGCACTCTTTATTAAGAATAACAAAGTGGAAAGACTTCTTTTATTGGAAATCAATACATCTGTGTCAGTAATTAAGACAGTGTAGTATTGGAAGAATGATACACAAATTTACCAATGGAACAGAATGGAGTGCCCAGACACAGAAATACAGGCACATGATTTATAACAGTGATCCTGCATAGGAGAGGGAAAAGTGAGCTATTTTACTAAATGGTAAATTTACTTGCTGAATTGTGTATCCATATTGTAAAAATATAAGAATTTGACTCATACATGACCAGACACAATAAATTCTCAGGGGAGTATAGTTCTGAATGGAAAAGGCAAAGTGTTACACCTAAAACTGACAAAATATAATATTTTTTGATTTCCATGTTATGGAGAAATTCTTTAAATAGGACACAGGAAGTAATTACCATAAAGGCAAAAAACTGATGAATTCTATAATATTCAAATAAAGAAATTATGTATTTTCCTCAAAAGACATAATTAAGAGAGTTAAAGGCAAGCTACAAACTCAGAGAAGATATTTGTGATATATTTAACTAAAAAATGGTTCCTATGTAGAAAATTCCTTCAAATTAACATAAAGAAGAGTCAATCAAAAACAAAAAAAAATGGGCATGAGCCTTAAACACACTTCAAAAGAAAAGGTTATCAAGTGATCCAGGAAAAGTTGTTTGACCTCATTAAGAGTAAGACCAGACACTATAAAACTCTTAGAGGAAAAACACTCTTTGACATAAACCACAGCAAGATCGTTTTTTGACCCACCTCTTACAGTAATGAAAATAAAAACAAAAATAAACAAATGAGACCTAATGAAACTTAAAAGCTTTTGCACAGCAAAGGAAACTATAAACAAGACAAAAAGACAACCCTCAGAAAGGGAGAAAATATTCGCAAATGAAACAACAGACAAAGGATTAATCTCCAAAATATACAAACAGCTCATGGAGCTCAATATCAAAAAAACAAACAATCCAATTAAAAAATGGGCAGAAGACCTAAATAGATATTTCTCCAAAGAAGACATACAGATGGCCAAGAGTCACAAGCTCAACATCACTAATTATTAGAAAAATGCAAATCAAAACTACAATGAGGTATCACCTCACACCGGTCAGAATGGCCATTATCAAAAAATCTAGAAACAATAAATGCTGGAAAGGGTGTGGTGAAAAGGGATCCCTCCTGCACTGTTGGTAGGAATGTAAATTGATAAAACCATTATGGAGAACAGTATGGAGGTTCCTTCAAAAAACAAAAATAGAACTACCATATGACCCAGCAATCCCACTACTGGGCACATACCCTGAGCAAACCATAATTCAAAGAGTCATGTACCAAAATATTAATTGCAGCTCTATTTACAATAGCCAGGACATGGAAGCAACCTCAGTGTCCATCGACAGATGAATGGGTAAAGAAGATGTGGCACGTATATACAATGGAATATTACTCAGCCATAAGAAGAAACAAAATTGAGTTATTTGTAGTGAGGTGGATGGACTTAGAGTCTGTTATATAGAGTGAAGTCAGAAAGAGAAAAACAAACACCATATGCTAACGCATATATATGGAATCTAAATAAAAATGGTACTGATGAACCTAGTGGCATGGCAGGAATAAAGATGTAGACATAGAGAATGGACTTGAGGACATGGGGGTGGGGAGGCGGAAGCTGGTGCAAAGTAAGAGTAGCATCAACATACATACACTACCAAGCCTGTGCTCTAGAGCTCGCGAGCCACAACTTGGGGGGTTGATGGCTCAATTCAATCTAATTTGGGAGGTATTGTGAAAGTTATTCTTTAATGGGACACAAGTCACTGCTGAATAAAAATGGGGAAAGACTGATATTGATGTTTGCATTTATCTACGAAATTATGTAGTGTAGCACTTAACATCTGGACTCAGTACTTAGAGGGCCTGATTCTGCCACTTGCTGGCTCCATGACCAAGTGGAAGATGCTTAGCCAATCTCTGCCTCAGGGTCATTATCAATAAAATGGGCATAATAAAAGGCTGATCTCAAGGAGTTCTCCTGAGTGTTAAGTCAGTTAATTCATAAAGCACATAGAAGAGTTCTTGGTCCCTTTAATAAGCTTTTTGCTCTATTATAAACATTGCTTAATCAATGTAGGCATGTTCCAAAATTAAATCAAAACATATTTTATTACAAAGATGTAGTTTACTTTTTAAAAATACAAACTCATTATTTTAAATACTTTACACAGTATTTGCATGAACAAACTCCTTTCAGGTTTTTAGTTTGTTGTTCTATCCTCTGCTAGAGCTATGATTTGGAATTTGCCTGAGTGAGACAATCTGCAACTAGGTATGAAATGACTAAACCACAGACAATCTTACTGTCTTCGTTATTTTCATCATTGAAACCAGTCTCTGTCCAATTAATTCAGCCACAATAAATAGTTTAAGTTGTTAAGATAGCAGAAATAATTAGTTTAACCATCACAGTTTTCTTTATGAATTATATGTATTATAAATAAGCCTCTGTCTTCTTGATTAACTCCACTGAGTGTATACAGAGTTAATAAACAATATCAGAATTCAAATAGAATTATAACTTCTGTGTCTTGAGCTTCTACCACTTTTTTTTGTTTTTGCCTCTTGTTTCTAAGAATAATAGAGGTTTCCACATTGTGGAAGACTCAAATTCTTAAGCCATATGCCTTTTTCTTTCTTTTTCTTACCCACAATGTTGTAAGTTGCACAAAATTTAGAAATGAATTGAATGCAGTTGTACCACTGGGTTTCCACTTTGTGGAAATGACTTTTAGTACTTAAATCCCATGAGTATTCTATGGAGACTCACACTTTCAATCTCATAGCTAATTTCTTCTTAAGTTTTTAAAACTTTTTTTTTTTTTTTGTAAAAGAAACTTCAAAATGAAAAAGAAAATGCTCAGTTTCCTGAGAGTATGTTTATAGTTTCTCATATATTGGGATTTCTCAAATAAAGAAAAAACAAGAAGGGGAACAATAATAACTTGCATGAAGCATTTGTTTACATAATATGCAACAGGCAACCACATCTTCTTTACTGAGAGTCAGTCAGCTTTTCCACAAAGGGCAATAGTTCCTAAGAAATCCAGCTATTTTCTACCCCCACCATTCTTGTGTACATTTGTGCATATGCATGGGGTGTGTGTGCATGTGTGGTGTGTGTATACATGTGAATGTATGGGTATCAGTCAGTATTCTCCAGAGAAGCAGAATCAATAGGAGAGAGATTGGGGAGGGAGGAAGAGGGATGGAGGGAGAGGGGGAAGGGGAGAGAGGGAGAGAGGGAGAGGGAAAGTTATTCTAAGGAAATTGTCTCACATGATTGCAGGAGCTGACAAAAATGAAATCCGTAGGGCAGGCTCTCAGTGTTATCTGCCCTCCCCTCCTTCTGGCTGCTCCTGCATATGAGATGACACTGTTGCTTAACTTTGGAGGGAGCCCTGAGACAGAATAGTAGAGAGAAGCTGTAGAACATAGTTGATGTAGGTCTCTGTCATGTGACTGGAACCCTCCATTGGAACTACCCAGAAATAAGAGATAAGCTGAGTGTATGTTATGGTGGCACCCAGAGCTAATGTACTTTTAAACTGGTGAGTTGAAACTCCTGGGATTTCCTTTCTTTATTGAGTAACTTGAGTCAAAAATATTAGGAGAAGGCAAAATTACCTAATATAGGTCAGAGTATATGACCTAGTCAGTTCACTCCTTGGAATTTATCCATGAGAAATGAAGTATATGTTCACACCAACACTTGTACATAAATATTCATAGCAGTTTTATTTATAATTGCCAAAATGTAGAAAAAATATTTATAAATAGGTGAATGGATAAACAACTTGTGGAATAGATATAGAATAAAACTCAGCAATAAAAATGAACAAATTATTGCTAACCTAATAGCATGGATTAATCTCAAGATAATTATGATGTGTTTAAAGGGTCAGTCAAAAACAGTACATACATGGAAGCAACCTAAGTTTCCATCGACAGATGAATGGATAAAGAAGATGTGGCACATATATACAATGGAATATTACTCAGCCATAAAAAGAAACGAAACTGAGCTATTTGTAATGAGGTGGATGGACCTAGAGTCTGTCATACAGAGTGAAGTAAGTCAGAAAGAGAAAAACAAATACCGTATGCTAACACATATATATGGAATCTAAAAAAAAAAAAATGGTTATGAAGAACCTAGGGGCAGGACAGGAATAAAGATGCAGACGTAGAGAATGGACTTGAAGACACAGGGAGGGGGAAGGGTAAGCTGGGATGAAGTGAGAGAGTGGTATGGACTTATAAATACTACCAAATGTAAAAATAGATAACTAGTGGGAAGCAGCCACATAGCACAGGGAGATCAGCTCAGTGCTTTGTGACCACCTAGAGGGGTGGGATAGGGAGGGTGGGAGGGAGACGCAAGAGGGAGGGGATATGGGGATATATGTATATGTATAGCTGATTCACTTTGTTATAAAGTAGAAACTAACACACCATTGTAAAGAAATTATACTCCAATAAAGATGTTTTAAAAAACCCACAAAAAACAGTACATACAGTGTAAGTCCATTTATATAAAATTCTATATAATGCAAATTAATCTATAGTGACATAAACTGAGTCAGTAGTTCCCTATGAATGGGATGAAAGGGGAGCAGGAAGGGGCAGGAGGGAGGCACCCAGAATAACACAAAGAAAATTTTGGAGATGATGGATATGTTCATTATCTTAATTATGGTGATGGTTTCATGACATATATATATATGTGTATATATGTATGTTTACATATATGTTGAAACTAGTTATACATTTTAAATACGTATAGTTTAGCATGTGTCAACTGTACCTCAGTAAAGATGTAGAAAGAAATATTAAGAAAAGACAAAATTTACCTCTTTGACTCAATCTACCTTTGTCTAGACTAATCATCTAAGATGGGTATCAGAGTCAGCTGGATGCTCTCAGTAGACTCTACTTGTCATCCTAGGTTGGCTACCATATCATTTGACTTGTGGAAGATTATGATTTTATATAGAAAAACAAAGAAGTTAGAAGGGAATTTATGCCTAACCAGCTCTCATCAAATTGTAAAGGGTGTTGGGAGAGAAAGAATAAAAGTCAAATGAGTGTGATTAATTTAAGAAACCATCTGGTTGGGTTCACGTAAAAAAAAAAATCTTTTGGAGGCTTTTCATAAGAAATAAGAAAAACTAGGGAAAATATTTGTTTTCTTTAAGGATCTTACTTCTTTTCTACCAAAAATACCTCTATGATAACTATTATAGGTATTTTATTTTGAACAGTGTAAACCAGACTATATATTAACATAAAGCTCTTTGATGAATATATTTTCTTATTCAGCTCTATCTTGCTAAAACTATCTTGCTATCTTAGATATGTGACTAAGTTACAGGGTTCTCATGGCACAGAATGCTGATTTCTAAGTGATATTCTCCCAAAATCTCTACTATAATCATTTGGTTTCTCTTGACTTCTCATTATCATACTCCAAACATTCCACAAATAATTTTATTAATGCAAACTATATGTTGGCCATTGTTCACTAATATTTTACTTGTAGGTACTCAATTATTCAACTCTGTGTTACAAAAAGGATAAGTGAAATATAAGGTGATCTGCTTAGGATTTTTGTTTTGTTTTGTTGTGTTTATTATGGGTCCATATACATAACAAAATTTATGCTTTTAACCACTTTAAGTGTATAGCTTAGGATTTTTTAAAATATTAAATTTCTTTAAAATTGTCTAGATCAGGAGTTGGCCAACTACAGCTCACTCACCAAACCCAGCCAGTAACCTGTTGTTATAAATACACTTTCACTGGAACCCAGTCATGCTCATTTATTTACATATCATCTATGGCTGCAGAGTCGAGCAGTTACAACAGAGGCCATATGGTCTGGAAAGCCAAAAATATTTACTATCTGTCTAGTTACAGGAAACTTGCCACCCTTGGTCTTGAGTATGTAAGTTACTTGTACCACTTAAGAACATTTGAAGATTGCTATACTGATAGTCAAGAGATTTAGCCAGTTATAAGACTCTTAAACCAGGTCTACCATTAACTGTGACAACTGAAAAGTCCCATCATGTTTTGGTCATCAGTCTCCTCAAATTGCATATGTTGGGTCAAATAATTTCTATAATTCCTTCTAACTTGAACATATATTAACTAGAACATTTAATTATCCAGGGGAGGTTGTTAATACTTCTGGCTTCACTGATAGTGTCTCAATTCTTTGTTCCTTAAGTCTTTTGGAGATTGAAGAACATATTCAATAAATGAAAATCTCATAATGCAAACTATTGACATTTAAATTATTCACTGAAGTTTATAATTCCAATGAGCTAAATATATGTTAAAATTTTAATATTCTATAATTAGCATAATTTAAAATAACAAGCTAATCATAGCTATATCCTAAGCCTTCAGCAGCTCAGCTCTTTACCAAATGCTGTTGTAGGTGAAAACAAAGATTTGGCATGCCTAAGGTTTAGAATTACTTCAGAGTACCACCCTAGCTCCGGATTAGTTCAAAGCATACAGGTCTGTATTTGGTAAGCTAATAAGCAAAATAAGTGAGTTTTATGAAACATGATAAGAACAACAAAATGCCTTCTAAGTCATGCTTAGAGTAAAAGGCAAAAGGAAGAAAAGAATATTGATACTATTCAAAGCAGATACACTGTTACAAATTTTTAAAGAAATAGAAAATTGGACACTAGGTGGCTATAATCTTATTTTCATGTTTTCTTCAATGGAGAATGAAAATGTACTGTTTATAGGGGAGATGAAGCCACAGTAAGTGGAACAATGGAATGAAAGTACCTAGCATGTTAATTTAGCCCAAGTCTCCAGTATTGACATTAAGATACTGAGATAACTTTCAGGTAGAACCACAGAAACACTCTTAGTGATGGTGTTTTCTCACATATCATGGAAAACAGAAAGGTGAGAGAAGATGGGATAAGTTTAAATGTCCTGATTTGCAAGGAGAAAATAAGAAAATTCTAGAAATCACAGATCAGAGAACATATTGTTTTTCCCTGACAAAACGTTAACACATACATACATACACACATACAAAATTCCGTATTTGTGTGCCCTTAGGAAAGGATAAGGAAAACCATAATCTCTAAATTGGTCAAGAATATGTTACAGCCAAATTACCTCATCTTCTACTTCAATGGAGTTATCAGAACAGGAGAGCAAAGGATGTTATATTGCTTATATTCAAAAAGCTACAGAGAAACACCTTAGCAGTGAAAGAATGCTTAATAAAATAAAAAGGCCTATATAAACACACAAAAACATTTCCACCATCCACAACTGCAGTCTGCATATTTAGCCTTTTGTTATTGAACAACAAACATGAAAACAAGAAACACTGTAAAGCTTTTGAATAGCTGAATAGCCTGCTATTAACCAGAACATTTTCTAAACACTACTCTTCAGTTGTATTAGTGAACACATTTGCATTTCTTTGAGTAATAAAGAAACTATTATGCTATCGGCAATACAGTATATCAAAATTTCTTTAAAAATAAACTGCTATTGACATTTATTGATTCTATTGACTTGAAACTTAAAAGTCATCCACAACAAATACAAGACTTTAGAAAGTATGAAAGAACTTATAAAACATTTCCTAAAGCCATGTTACTTTACCAGTGAAGAAATTAAGGCTTTATAGGGTAAAGAAAATTCTCTAAATTCCCATGGATAGCCAGGCAGACTAGAACCCTGTCTCTATGTCTATTCCATTTAGTCATTTATATTGAATTTGCCAGTTGGTTATCAAGGCTAAACTCCAAAACTTACTTAGGCAAAATTATCTAAATAAATTGTACTTTCCTTCACTTTCTTTTCTATATCTTTATATATTGAAGAGATCACATCAGTCAAAACAAATGATCTTCCCCAATTCTATACGTTACTCATCTTATAGTGTGGAAAGGGACAGGGGGGGAGAATGTTCTAATTAGTCATCAGACCTGTCTCATCATTAATAGTAACTAAAGCTGTGCATATATGTCAACAGAAAAAACTCCTAGAAATGTATGAGAAAGAGATATGACACAAAATGATTTATTTAATATTTTAAACTGTGGTCAATCATTGGATACAGGATTGTTCACTGTTAGAAACTAAAGCTAAGCATCAAAGTCTTTGAGACTTTTATATATATATATTTTTAAGACTACTAAACACTGGAGTAAAATTAAAGGAACTAAAGTTAGAAAGTAATCAACACTGTGTTTTCTCTTTTAATTGAAAAGGAAAACGCAGTTCTGGTTCAGCAACTGTGGCTTAGAATTTCTTTTAATTCTCTCCCCACCTCTTTCTTTTCAAAAAATTTCTTTATTTAGCTGGTGGAGATAACCAGTAATGCAAGCTTGAGTTACCAAATAAAAAAGGCATTAATAAAAAAGCACTGCATCCTCATTTCTGATATCAGAATTATATTTTTTCTTTATTCAAATCAGAACAAAGATCTTTACCCTTCCCATAAATAGGGTCATTATAATCTGTCTTTGTATATTTTTTAGGAATATGTAGATATTTTCTTCCCAGTTCATTAGCTTCATAATAAGTTTTTCTTTTGTTTTATGATTATTCATTTTACCAAAGACCAATGTTTTATCTTGATACATAGCTTTAAAAATCAGGTATTTTAAACATCTCCAGGTTTAGCTTGGTGCTGTTTTAAAGAGATAGTTTTCCTTTCTATCAATCAACCTCCTATCCTTCTTTCCCCACCAAAGGGGAAAAAAATATGGAGAAGAGATGCACGAAGGTCATCACTGAAGAGTCATAAACCATTGTGAATAATGTCAGAACTATAATTTAATTAGTGCCCCATCTGTCACTTTCTGTTTGACGAGCACTAAATGTCCAATTATCATTTAATATCTGCTCTAATCAGTTCTGGCAAATTTTGCAGGCACACAAGAGATGACATTAATAGATGAAAGTGAGGCTACTCTTGCCACATTAGCAGAAAGAAATCTTGAGCAGCACTAACTTCGAATCAGGAAGGTAAGAATTTATTCCAATTAGTGGTAATGACATTTTATATAAATGATGTTGCCGGGAATCAAAAAAAGAATTCAATTTGTTCTCTCAAGAAGTTAAGGAAGTAGCCCGGCCTATGGTTCTTCAGAAACTATTCTATAGATTCTAAGATAAATAAAAAAGTTAATCTACGTAATCAGCCATTCCTGATGCAATATCTTTGAAAGCCATCTACTTCTGGGTTACTCATCTACCTTTTGCAAACTAGTTTTTCCACAGACATAGACATTATTAGGATGCACTGGATCCATGGGGAGTTTTGTAAGTAAAGCATATACTGAGTCTATTTTGGACACTGTCTTCTGTAAAAGAGGAACAAGAATCAGTAAGGGACTCTCCACTTAAAAATGATAATACTTCAAATTTTAGCTAATTTATATAATTGTGAAATGAATAGAAATCTTACAAATTTGTTCCCACTGGCAAAAAAATTTAACAGCAGTCCATTTGTGGCTACTCTTGACCATTTTGGTTTAATTTTTAAAAATTGGAATTATAACTCAAAGGCTTTTAACTGTTGTGAAATTATTAAAGGTATGCAATAATCCGTGCAGCATTCTTCTTATCATTATTAACATTTTTCCTAGTGATTCTTCCTTTTCTTTTACTTGTAAAATGAGAAAAAAATGTTTTTATTGTTGACTGAAAAGGTGAAAACCATCAAGAAATTTCACATTTTCCAGAAAATAACTGCAGCAGAAGAGGTTATTTTACATACAAAAAACTGAGGTCAAGAGAGTTGCTTAAGTTGTTTAACACTGGAACCAACAAATAAAGATATTTTAAAATTACTTTTTCCTACAATGTTTCATATTAACTATAAATGTATCTTTAATCAGAATTTAGTATGAGGTATATACCTCCAAGATAAACAGAACTGCACTCTATTCATCAACGAGAAAAATTATTAAACATCTATTTTGTGCCCAATATGCTAGACATTGTAACCAGAGAAAAATTGGGCTAATTTCATTTACATTCAAAATAGTAAAATTCTGAGTTTGAATATTTGGGATTATGATCTAGTTGAGTGGCTTCTGTTAACAATAACAGCAAAGCACAGAGTTTTAGATCATACAGATTATCTGTATATGCTTATAAAGTAAAAAATCTGATAAATATTTCACACAGTTTAACACATGGTCTATTCACTGTAGTCTTTAGAGCCTAATCTTCCTCCAGCTATGCCTCTCTTCTTTTTCCCAATAATGTATACGCTTCAATGAAAAAGGACCAGTAATTTATGTCTGTCTGCCTAAAACTTAAGCAATAATAGAAGGGAAATTCTCAACTGATATCTCACGTGTCCCCTAATGTAAATGTTTATAAACACATGAGAGATGAAGTGTCTTCCTCTTGATTTAAAATTGAATTATTAAATTTTCCTACTACATGTTTTCATAAGTGATCAGTAAAGGCTTTCCTTGACTAGGTTTTTCCTTTAATGAGAAATATATTTCATAAAAAATTTGGGGCCCAATTTCAATTTTCTTCCTAAATGAAATGACTTGTGGGACTTCCCTGGTAGTCCAGTGGGTAAAACTCTGCACTCTCAATGCAGGGGGCGCGGGTTCGATCCCTGGAAAGGGAACTAGATCCTGCATGCATACAGCAACTAAGAGTCCACATGCCACAACTTAAGAAGCCTGCACACTGCAATGAAGATCCCACATGACACAACTAAGACTCAGTGCAGCCAAAATAGATAAATAATAAATAAATATTTTTTTAAAAAAGAGAAATGACTTGTATCTCCACAACAAATAACTCTTTCCACAAAAATGCTCTCAGGAATCTGAACTCTATATGCCTTCTGGTAGTTGCTCATAAGACAAAGAAAGGTTTTAGACAGATCCTCTCCAGTGATCAGGACTAAAGATTTAAAATAAAGCTCCTTACTTTACACTGTATGTTTAAACTATATTTCTAGCGGGAAGAATATCACTAATAGATTTATATTCCTATAAGATTGAAGCTGAGATTGAACTGACTGTTTGTGGCTTGATTTCAGCAAAAATTTGTCAGGCTACTGTGCTTCTGTTTGACTCCTAATTATTCAGCCCACCCCAAAACACAGTTTGGCTCAAAGTATTTAGAGAATAGAATCTTCCTTTCTGCAACTTTGGCAGAAGTAGGAGAAAAGGATTGTATCACTACTGTACATGAGGGTGAGCTCTCATTATGTGCATCTCCATGTGTATCTGTTGACCTCTAACTTGTAAAACCCTGCTGAGCTTATAAGCCAGAACTTTGTCAGACTTTAAAAAGCACTAGCAGGGGGATCCTGAGTCACGACTTAAGGAAGTTCTGTTGGGAAAAAGAAAGTAAAATCAAGCAGCAAATTTAAACCCCAAAGTAATCTTTCCCCATGGGAACATATCACCATATTAGCCCTTTTCTGTGAGATGGAATATTATTGATCCAAAATGCCACCATTACAGAGCATGCTTCAAAGAGCAGCCTCAGTTTCAAAGAATAGTGTAAAACACTGTAAAAAAAAAAAAAAAGTTTCTAGAATCTTAACCCTGTATTAATGAAACATGTTCCATTTTAAGTGTTTGTAGCTAAGGGGCTCATTAACCTAACTCATCAGTTTGTTTGTATCCCTTTACTAAGTAGTTACACTAGAAATATTTATCCCAGATACCTTGATGAACTAGTAAACAACACGTTCCTAAACAAAAAAGACATGGGTTCCATCTTGGTTTGGAAGTCAATCTGGACACTTCTGGTGTGATGTCAGAAGTACCACCTTTATAAGCGAAGAACAGCTGTCAGAGACTTGAAGACCTAAAGACAGAAAGCTCTGATTCCTATACTATACTAGTTTACTCATTAGCTTTTATACTCAGTTCCTCAGTGTTAACTTTCTGTCCATCTTTGACTTAGGAAATTCGCTTAGGACTAGATGTCCTACTTACAGGAAACTAGAAAAAAATAGCTATGGTATATCAGAGATGTGCTAACTCCTAGGACGGGAACATGTGTTTCCTGCTGTCTCTGATCTTGGTGGTCCCAGCGACTCATAACCTCCTGGGAGGCATCATGGGGGAAGAGAAGCTTGCAAAGAGGCCAGAGCCCCTTAATCAATAACCTTTCATTTCCCTCCCTCTGAAAAGTGCCAAATCACCTCACAACCAGAGGGCATTCACTCCAAATCTCTCTCAAATACTGTGTTTCTAATGAAACACATATTTAAATCACAAATCAAATAACACAGTAGGTGAAGTGTCAAGAGAGGTCATTTCTCAATTTTCTAAATTTCTGTGAATTTTAATTAAGACCTCTGAAAATCTATATCATTCTGTAAATTTATTCTTTTCACTTAATGATGTGAACTTTGTGTGATTATTCACTTGCAGAAGGGAAGTCCCCAGGGGCAGCAGAGAGAACCCGGTGGCCACCCATCTGAAACACTCATCTTTTGATAATCTCCAGTCAAGTCCTAACCTTTCTGCTTCTCAAGGCAAACGTTTAACTTAATGGAAACAGTGTCATTATTCTTACAGGTTAGAAAATATTCTCTCGACTCCTACATTTCAGGAATTATAATGTATATATTATTAATTCAAATATTTAGGTTATAATTTTCTCCTAATATGACCTGTTATAAGCAAAAAGTCATCATCCAGACCTGAAAGAGGTAAGTTCAGATACATATTTCACAGTAACATTGTTATTGTTTAATGTAATTGTTATTCTCTCACTAGGGGTTTGAATTAACCACAAGGGTGCTATTTAGCGTATTTCTGCTTCTTTAAATATAAGAATGTCCCAGGAGTCTGAAAGAGGTACTAGAACTTCAGAAGTACAGAACTCCAACTCATTTCACTGTCTCAAAAAGTATCCTAAATTGGGCTCCTTGTTTAAAATCTGGCATGCATCACTTTGAATTTGTAAACACTAAGTTCTCACAATCCTGAGTCAACACTTATTTCCAAGATCTTCAGAAAGGCAAAGGTAATTTGATCCATTCATAGACAGAATTACTAAGACAGAGAAAACATTGGGAAATTTGCAAGGACAAGTACAGTAAATAATATTCCCTTATTAAAATTCAAGCTATGGCTAAATTACACAGGTCATGAAAGAAAATAGCTTGTTTACATTAAGAAAAGAAAATGGACTATGGACAACATTATGAAAAACAACAATATAGGTGATAATCATGAAAATTTAATTTAAAGAAACACAGGCCCCACTTCTTTAAATATAAGTTTAGAGCTTTAAATTTAGTATAATTTTATAAGACTGACAAATTGTTTACCTTGCAAGAAATACAACACAATTAAAATTGTAAAAGGATTTTTCAATATTAATTTTGATGATTAATGAATTCCAGTATTAAACAAATTTAACATCTGAAGATAAAAAATAAAACAAATGGGTAATGGATATTGTGCTTTATAGAGTGTATAAACCTTTAATTAAAAAGTAACTAAAGAATTGAAAAAAGATTTTTTAATTTATCATGCTCGTTAATAACTACCTTGTACTCAATCATGACATGCATGTTTTATAAGAAAACTTAGACGAGACTGATAGCTTTGGGAAATGGAAAAAAAGAACAACTGAAAAATTGGATTTTCCCCTCATATTTTTAGTGAGAAGCCTACATTGGTTACTTTTATATTGTGAATGTGAAAAAGAAAGTATAGGAATTGTAACAAACTCCTAATGTTTAAGTTTTTAAGAAGTTTTTATGAGTTTCAGGAAAAAAAATCCATTCTAAGCCTCTTTTTATAAAATGACTTTAAAACATATAATGGCTAAACGTAATTTTAAAACATACTTTACTGTGATTTTAAACATATCACTTCAATGAAAGATATGGGATATGGGAGGGCAGATAAAATCAACATTATAAGCTCCACTTAGAATATTCTCAATTAATTTATTTGAGTATAAATCACAATTGAATCAATGGTGCAAAAATATGGATATGATTTTAACAGCCAAATGGAATAATTTTTGTCTCTATAAGTATATATTTTGTCTATATATGGAAATATCTCTTATTCTCTCTCTATAAAATAAACAAAATATGATAGAGAACTGATACAAAATAATTTTAAGTGATAATAGCTCAGTGATGTATTAATGATTGTCAACTACTCTGAGCTAGACACTATTCTGGGCACAGGGGATTTAGCAGTGAATGAGAACAAACCCCTTCCTTCATGAAGCTTATAGTCAAGTTCCCACAATTAAGTCCTAGTTTTCCTTTATATTAAGAAAACATTTTTAGTCATTTTTATTTTTAAGCTGAGCTCACCATAAAAAAATTATAACATGGGCAGAAATATTTATTTTTAGGCTAATATGATTGCTATTTGTAAACAAATTAATATAGTAATTTCCCCCCTTATCAATTAAGGAAATGATTTATTTGGGGGGGGGGACTAGATTACTTGCATAAATTCTTTTTTTCTTCATTTCATTTTGCCATATAGATAAATGATTTTTACATTGAATAAGCATGAGCCACACAGACAACTCAAACATAACATGAATATATAAAAGGAAATTTACGCAAAGCTCAAGTGTGAATTATAAAAGATATGGTAAATTTCATGTTTTGGTTTCCCAATATAGAGATTTATCTTACTCTTTCAAAAAAAGCAGGAGGTCTGTCAGCTGAATGAAGAAAGATACCCATCAACTGAATGAAAACAGATACCCATCCTCAATGTTTTAGGGAAAAATGGTAATGAAGATATAACATGTACATATTAAGGGAACTATTTTTGGTTTGGCAACCTGTAATTTTTGTGTAACAGTTAAATATGCATCTGTTCTCTTATTTCCAGTGAGGGAAAAACATGATAACCATCTGAAACCATTTTAGTGTATTTTTAAAGCAAATGTGCTTTTTACCCAAAAATAATTCACTACAATAGGCATAAAATGAAAATGAAAAGAGACACATGGGAATTTACAAAATTAAACACTATGGCAAGTTTTCTACTTTCCTACATTAACAAAAGAGTTACCCATTAGGCCTACTATTGTTCTGTGAATTTATTACCATGATCAGGATTAAGAAAAAAGCCCTCAAAGCCCACCTCTAGGAAAAATAAAAAATAAAAAAATAAAGATATGCTTTATCTTAAAGATGCTCCTTTTTCATTCTTTGTTTCCCCTCCTTTTATACAGCTGTGACATCACCAAGTAGTACTTATGCTTCCATTCCCTTCTATACATCCTGCTCCCAAATCTTTCAGTTTCATACATCAAAAAATACCTGGCCAATCTTTCATTCTCAGCCTTTAAAACAACTGATGTGCTAATATCATATATATTCTGGAGGAATGTCCTACAGAGCTTTAGAACAGGCTATGACTTATGTTCATTGTCTGGACTCTATACAGTTTCTCATCTTCACTCAAATTATTGCATCATTAGTCGAGGTGCATGTAATGTTTTAATTTTCAAATGGTCTACCTCAGGCTAATTTGTGAATTCCATATAAAAACTTTGTTCTGCATTCTTGGTTATGGATAGGCAGAAAGTAACCAAGGAGTTGAAGACTAAAAAAAAAAAAAATAGAACAAATTCTAATTTGTGCCTTGAACAACTGCAATACCGAGTTTTGGCTTCCTAGTTTATAGTTTACCTTGAGTTTTTGTTGTTGTTAATTTTTAAATCAATATAGTGTAAGTATATGTGCTCATGTACAAGGCCCTGTCTGCTGAAAAATGGTTTCAGAGAAAAACTGTATAATTGTCTTGATTCCCCTTTCTCCTCCCACCTACACTTTTAAATTAAACATATATATTCAGGTACATAAAACTTTAAAAGTATGAAATTTGTATTTCAATAATATACCTTAAATTGGTCCTAGTATACAGTAAAAGAAAAAATTTAAATCATCCAATATATTATTATAATAGGAAGCTTCCCATAGGAGGAAGTGATACTAAAAACAAGAACAATTAGGATTAATTGAATTACTGAGCAATGAAAGCAGATCCAGGACTATCTGAACAAAACACAAAAGAGTAGTAATATAAATATTCCATCCTGACAGGAGGCTTCGCCATCCAGAAACACAAGACCCAGCTAAAGCACGCAAACTCATAATTTTTTTAAGAGGAAAAGGAGACACTGTTTTGGTAGATTCAGACGAGCTATGAAGAAGGTCACCAAGAAAATCTAAGTATCTTTAAAAATTACCTTAATCTCTTTGGTACAGTGTCTCAGAGCAAGTACACAGCACTGGAAGATGACATTCAGACACCCCAAGACTGTGTTTCCTCAAGTTATTGACACTCACTTCATTTATACCTTACCACTGCATAGGTTTCCACAGAAGAAAATATTGTTGTGGGCTGGAAGTTTTTTAAAAACCCATTTAATGTCACTAATTCATAGAGATAAGAATAAAACACTATACATTTATGCATATATGTATATAACATAAACTTTCTGTAAATGGAAAAGCATATGTCCTTACATTTCACAAAGTAGTTTTATTACTTCTAATATAAACACTGCTCAAAAAGTGAGGACCAATAAATATCCAAGTGCCAACAAATGTGCAGACTAGGACTCCCAGGAGCACAGGTTCTCAATGGTTTTCTAGACACTTCCTTGTATATTTCCTTATGCAACACAAACAGAACAAGTAATCAAGAAAATCAGATTTATAAAGCTCTTCTCATGATAAGAAAAAAATTTTAGACAAAAATTAAGAAAATGATGACTGCCAAACCATTTGCATTCACAGACTTGTGCACTACTTGCCAAAGTCTTGATATTTCGATTATACAGAATAAGGACAAATTAATTGAGTATATAAATACATGATAGGTAACAATAATTCACATTTGTTATTTTAGGCATGTTAGATTTCTTAGAATGTTCTTAGATTTTAGTCTGAAGGGAAAAATTTCATTTTAGGAAATAAAAATTCACAGCTAGAATTAAAAATTATTTTTCTCATAAAAATCTGAATAAAATATGGAGTTAAACAGCTGTGAGTAAAAGTACAGAAGAGAAGGTTAAGTAAATTAACAAAAAGGCAGAGTCAAACGAAAAAGAAAATGAGTGAATGATAAAAGAAGGACGTATTTTTAATAGCAAATACCTACTTAGTGCTTGCTGTATGTTAGGCAGTGTCACAGGCTTATTTGTGTATATCTGTTTGTGTATGTATTCTAAAAGCAAACCTATTATTCCCATTTTGCAGTAAGGAAATTGAAATATAGAGATATTTACCAACTACTCATCGTTGGTGCAGAGATGGGCTTGAACCCAGGAATCTGACTTCCAAGGATGTGATCTTATGTGCTATATAATATACCACTCCTCAAGAACACTATTAAAGAGAATATATACAAGATAATTTAGCAGAACAAGGAAAAATAAAAATATAAAAAGATCAAATATGACTTTGGGATTAGTTATTAGTTGGGAGACAAGAAAAATAGTTAATATCCTTCACATAAAGCAATCTAAAGTTGTATCAGTGTCAAAGAAAGGACAGGCAATTTTGTCCTTTGCCTGTGAAATCAAATTTATGATGTCCAATGCTGTAAATGTTCAGCAATAGCTGTTATCTATAAATATTTAATACAAATGAAGTCATAAGTATAACTCAGACTAAATGCTAATTAAAAAATATAAAGAAGATTGGTAGTTACTTTCCATCCCAAACTTCCAGATGGTGTTTAATCAGTATACGTGACTATATTAGAGAATAGCATAATTTAAATAATAATTCAAAAGCAATTTGTCAGTGACAGCAAGCCACACTGGTAAAGATTCTGTGACTTTATCACAGTCCTTTTACTACATAGTTCTTTTACAATTATCTACTTTGCTACAAATTTTGATGCTGCTGGTTTAATAATTCTAGAGTAGTTTGTCTTTAGGCCTTGAGAAAACTTAATACATAAACCACTCAGAGCTTTAAAGAAGCTAGACTTATTTAACTACAAGCAATATAAGAGGGCTCCAGTCATCTTTCCAGTCATCTTTTTAATACTCTACTTCTGTTAAATAATAATTCCAAAGATAAAAAATCGTCTCACAAATAATCTCAAGTGGAAGACATGAGAACGCCTTTAATCAGTTAAACACTCAGGAACAATTATTAACTGATATCAATAACATATATGTGTTCAACATAACTGGGCAGAGATTAACCAAGTGTAATTGATTTGATTAATAATATTATAGTTATCCCTGTTCAATTAGGTGTTAAGTATGTATGTGTGTATATACATACATACATACATATGTATGTACATGTGCATGTATTTTATAGATTCCTAAAGTTCCAATACTAATCTCATCTCTAGCTGAACTTCCTGAACTATAAATATACAAAATTAATTCACTAAAATTAATGACAACTTATTTATAAATTAAAACTAATGTTTATCCATTTGGTTTGGTGCAACTTGAATTTTAATGTGTAAGGCTTTATATATAATATAATGTAATACTGCCTTAAAAAAAAAACTACATAGCTTTTCTTCTTAAAAAATTTATTTAGTAGAAATAAAAGGTTGGCCTCAGTTTGCTTAGTCCTCTATCTTACCCATAAGTAAAATCATAAAAATTCCCATTGAACAAATAAGAGGTTATAAATTTATAAATGCCCTGATAAAGGACTTTGTGTTGTGGCTAAGAAAATGGTGCCAGACAGTGCTAGAGTTTAACAGAACTCTAGAAATCACCTAATGTGATGACTTTATTATACAAATAAAGAAACTAAAGCCTGGAGAGATTAAGTGACTCAATGAAGTTTTCAAAACCAGTTTTTCTTAGAACTAACTAGCATGCCCACTGAATCATAATCCATGGCCCTTTAAAGCATTCAAGATGTGCTAACATACAGACTCTGGAACAACAGTGTTCTAATAGATGTTAATACCTAGTCTGAAAATAATACAGAAAAAATTCCAGCAGGAAGGAGATTTCCGAGAGAACTTAACTATTACTAAGGTACAGACAGATTTTAAAGAAACAAAAAAGGGTAGGAGAGTAACCCAGGGCTATGAACTGTTAGTTATACAAGCTAAAGGGATAAGAAGAGGGGAACCTGGTCAAACAGGGAAAGAGAGAGTCATGTATGGAAGACAATTTTGAAAGAATTGATGTTTCACTGGGGACAAAAATAGAGGTGACAAAGTAGAGTTGAAACTGGGGGAATGAATAGCTCAACCTCTTCCTTTCCTTTTTTTTAAACATATTTGTTGGAGTATAATTGCTTTACAATGTTGTGTTAGTTCCTGCTTTACAACAAACTGAATCAGTTATATGTAAACATATATATCCCCATATCCCCTCCCTCTTGCGTCTCCTTCCCCTCCTCCCTATACCACCCCTCTAGGTGGTCACAAAGCACCGAGCTGATCTCCCTGTGCTATGTGGCTGCTTCCTAGTGCTGTGAAAAATGTCATTGGTAGTTTGATAGGGATTACATTGAATCTGTAGAGTGCTTGGGGTAGAATGGTCATTTTTACAATGTTGATTCTTCCAATCCAAGAACATGGTATATGTCTCCATCTGTTTGTAAGGTCTTTAATTTCTTTCATCAGTGTCTTATAGTTTTCTGCATACAGGTCTTTTGTCTCCTTTGTTAGGTTTATTCCTAGGTATTTTATTCTTTTGTTGCAATGGTAAATGGGGGTGTTTCCTTAATTTTTCTTTAAGATTATTCATCATTAGTGTATAGGAATGCAAGAGATTTCTGTGCATTACTTTTGTATCCTGCTACTTTACCAAATTCATTGATTAACTCTAGTTGTTTTCTGGTAGCATCTTTAGGATTCTCTATATGTAGAATCATGTCATCTGCAAACTCTGACAGTTTTACTTCTTTTCCAATTTGGATTCCTTTTATTTCTTTTTCTTCTCTGATTGCTGTGGCTAAAACTTCCAAAACTATGTTGAATAACAGTGGTGAGAGTGGGAAACCTTGTCTTCTTCCTGATCTTAGAGGAAATGGTTTCAATTTTTCCCCATTAAGAACAGTGTTGGCTGTGGGTTTGTCATATATGGCCTTTATTATGTTGAGTTAAGTTCCCTCTATGTCTACTTTCTGGAGGGTTTTTATCATAAATGGGTGTTGAATTTTTTCAAAAGCTTTTTCTGCATCTATTAAGATGATCATATGGTTTTTATCCTTCAGTTTGTGATTATGGTGTATCACATTGATTGATTTGCATATATTGAAGAATCCCTGCATTAATCAGTCAAACAAAGAGGGAATCAGTTAAACAAAGAGGGAAGAAAAAGTCTCTTGCCTCTTCGGCAGGTCCAGACTTTTCCCCGGACTCCCTCCCGGCTAGCCGTGGTGCACTAACCCCCTGCAGGCTGTATTCACGCCGCCAACCCCAGTCCTCTCCCTGTGCTCCGACCGGAGACCGAGCCTCAGCTCCCAGCCCCCGCCCGCCCCGGAGGGTGAGCAGACAAGCCTCTGGGGCTGGTGAGTGCTGGCTGGCGCTGATCCTCTGTACGGGAGTCTCCCTGCTTTGCCCTCCGCACCCCTGTTGCTGCGCTCTCCTCAGGTGCTCCGAAGCTTCCCCCACGCCCAGACCCTGTCATCGCCAGTGAAGGGGCTTCCTAGTGTGTGGAAAGTTTTCCTCCTTCACAGCTCCCTCCCAGAGGTGCAGGTCCTGTCCCTGTTCTTTTGTCTCTGTTTTTTCTTTTTTCTTTTGCCCTACCCAGGTACGTAGGGTGTTTCTTGCCTTTTAGGAAGTCTGAGGTCTTCTGCCAGTGTTCAGTAGATGTTCTGTAGGAGTTGTTCCAAATGTAGATGTATTTTTGATGTATTTTTTGGGGGAAGGTGATCTCCACATCTTACTTGTCCACCATCCTGAAGGTCCCCCTTCTCTTTCCTGTTATTAGCACAAGCAAACCCGCATGGAAAGGCAATGAAACCTGTTGCTGTAACCCATACTGTTCGGCCTCCCAAGGCAGATAAGAAAGTACTGAAGGGTAGATGAAAGTTCTAGGTACGGCAGACTGAAGGTATATAGCAATAGAGCCATAGAAACTTTGGAAACACTTAGATAAATAAATAACTAATTAGCTTTGTTCACTGGACATTATAGAATCTTAACTGAGACTCTCTAAGATGGAATAGAGCAATCAGTGTGTTTAGAAATCTGAATATTTCTTTTCAACACACAAATATTTAAATCTTGCATATAAATAATAATGTATAATCATGGCTCAGGAAACCCTGGAATACATTCCACTTTCCATAAAATTTTAAGATCTTAGTAGAATTCTCTGAAACTCACATGTAGTATTTCTAGAAGGTTTCTGATATTCTGGAAGCATTTTAAAGAATCTGTTTCCAAATTTCTTGCACCAGAAGAACCAAGTAATATGATTTGGTAACTTTCTCTGGTTCCAAAAAGAATCAACAATCCAACAAATATAAAAGCAGTTACAAAATTCTACTCATTCTTTATCACAACTCCAAAGCTTTTCCCCAACAGTTAAAAAAAAAAAGAAAAGAAAAAGAAAAGAGATAGACATGAAAGTCTATAGTTACAAAGTTACTCTAACACTAAATTTTTGCAAGATTCTTAGGCTATGCATGAGTGATATAATATCACTTGAGGGTAGATTGTGATACATTAAAAGATGTTTTCACTAAACCCTAAACCAACTACCAAAATAACAAAGAGAACTAATAAGACAGTAAGGAAAATAAAATTTAAACATAAAAAAATCCCAAAGAAGGCAGAAAAAGGGAACAAAGAACAGATGGATAAGTAGAAAATAGATAGTAAGAGAATAAAATCTGACTATATCAATAATCATATTAAACTATTGTGGTTTAGACACTCCAATTAAAAGGAAGAGATTTTTCAGACTGGCTAAAATAGAAAATTACAAGTGTATGATGCATATAAGAAATACGTTTTATAAAGATGCAGATACATTAAAAGTGAAATGACAGAGAAAAAAATAGACCATGTTAATAATTAGCCAAAATAAACCTTCAGTGTCACACAAGGTAGGTTCAACACAATTAATCAAAATAATATAAGATTAATAAGTGTTCATGTCCTTAATAACCAAACTTCAAAGTACTTAGAATAAAAACTGTTAGAACTGCCAGGAGAAATATACAAATTCACCATTATGGCCAAATATTTGAATACTCCCCTTCAATAATTGATATAAAATGTAGACAGAGTAAATCAGTAAAATTATAGAAAACACTTTCAACCAATATGACCTAATGGACATTTATAGAACACTCCATTCAACAATAACAGAATATACATTGTTAAGATAGACCATTTATTAAGATAGACCATATTCTGGGTCATAAAATGAGTTTCAATAAGTTTAAAAGGATTCATATCATACATAGAACGTTCTCTTCCCATAATGGAATTTAATTAGAAATTTATTTCTAAAATACAATGGGAAAACTATGAAACATGTAGAAACTAAATTTAAAAATTCTAAATAATCCATGGGTCACAAAAGACATCAGAAAGAAAATATTTTGAACTGAATGACAATGAAAACACAATATATCAGAACTTGTGATTTACTGCTAAAGCAGTATATGGGATTGGAAGGGGCAGAATTTACAGCACTAAAGGCCTATATGAGAAAAGAATAAAGTTCTCAAATAAACAACCTCAACTAAAGAAACTGGAAAAATACAAATAAAATAAACCCAAAGCAAGCAAAATGGATAAAATAACAAAAATAAAAGTGGAAGACCGTGGAAAAGAAAATAGAAAAAAAATATAGAAAACTCAATGAAACTAAAAGTGTTTTTTAGATTAAATTAATAAAAATTAATAAACCTCTAGCCAAATTGATCATAAAAAAAGAAGAAACAAATTACCAGTATCAGGATTGAGGTAGTTGATATCAGTAGAGGGTCTATAGATATTTACAAGATAATAAAGAAACCTGGTGATAACTTTAAATTTGACAGGTTTTATGAAATTAAAATGGTCCTATGAAAACAGAACTGTGAAAGTTCACTCAAGAATAAATTAGCTTATCATGAATAGTTCTATATCTACTAAAGGAATTGAATATGTAGTTATAAACCTACTAACAAAGAATATTCCAGTCCTATTGACTTTATGGGTGAGTACTACCAAACCTTTAAAAAAAAAAGAAATAGCCGCATAGCACAGGGAGATCAGCTCGGTGCTTTGTGACCACCTAGAGGGGTGGGAGGGAGACACAAGAGGGAGGAGATATGGGGATATATGTATATGTATAGCTGATTCACTTTGTTATAAAGCAGAAACTAACACACCACTGTAAAGCAATTATACTCCAATAACTATGTTTAAAAAAAAGCAATAATATCAATTCTATACAATCTCTTCCAGAAAACTGAAAAGCAAGCAATGCTCCTCAACTTATTCTATAAAGCAGCAATACCCTGATTCTAAAACTACAGAAAGGAGTTACAAAACAATAAAACTTAGCAACTGATAACCTTCATTAATGTAGATGCCAAAGTTCTAAACAAAATTTTAGCAAATTGAATTCAACAATATACAATATAAAAAGGATAATACATGTCAAGAGGAGTTTTTCATAGGAATGTAAACTTGGTTTAAAATTCAAAATCAAAATCAATCAATGCAATTAACCATTTTAAAAACAACCAAAAATGATCACTTCAGTATAGTCAGGAAAAAAACTTTTATAAAATCTAATATTCATTTCTGATAAAAGCTCTATCAAAAAAAGAAAAATCTCAATCTGATGAAGGGGATATATAAAAATCCTACAGCTAACATCTCATCTCATGGTGAGAAATTACATGCTTTATCCCTAAGATTAGGAACAAGGCAAAGATATCTTCTCTCACCACATCTATTCAACATTGTACTGGAGGTTCTAGCCAGTGTGAAGAAAAAGAAGTAAACGGCATTCAGAAGTAAGGAGAGGAGTCAAACTATCTTTGTTTGCAGATGATGTGATCATATATGTAGAAAATCTGATAGAATTCACAAAAATCTCCTGGAAATATTATACAAGTTTAGCAATATTGCAGAATATAAGATCAATATATCAAAATAAACTGTATTCCTATATACCACTAATGAATCATCAGAAGTTGAAATTTAAAAACACCCTTTTCATTATCATTAAATATATGAAATACAAAAAGATACTTAAGGTCTACAAATCAGAAATTATGAAATAATGAAAGAGGAATTAATGACCTAGTACAAGAAGAGATACACTGTGTTAATGGGTTAAGATATCAGTTTTCCCTAAATTGATGTGTATATTCATATGTTGGTAAATATAAGGAAAAAACATGGATTCAATCCATTCTTCAAACCAATACAAAAATAAAAATTGATCAGAGTTTTAAGGATTAAAAGTGAAACCATACCAAAAAAGAAATACATGTTTGAATTTCTCTGACTCAAAATCCAAAAGAAAAAAACTGAATTATTTTAACTTAATTTAAAAAACAATAACTCAACTGCATATTCCTATGAGATATATGTGAAGATCAAACAAAGCATAGAAAAATCCCATAATCATACTGTTAATAATAATATTGGGTGTTGTCATTGATATATTTGTGTATGTATTAGAATAAATAATGATTTTAGTGTCATTAGGAATGAAGAGTTCGCTTTAGAAAAAATATAAATGTAAAATTATTCCCCTCTAAGTGAAAGAAGCCAATCTGAAAAGGCTATATGCTGTTTGACTCCAACTATATGAAATTCTGGAAAAGACAAAACTATGGAGATAGTAAAAAGATCTGTAGTTGCCAGGGACTGGGTGGGAAGGAAGGATGAATAGTCAGAGCACAGGGAGCTTTAAAGGCAGTGAAATTATCCTGTATGATAATGGTGGATACATGCCATTATAAACCCACTGCACAACACAAAGACTTAATCCTATTCTAAACTATCAACATTGGTTGATGATGATGTGTCAATAGGTTCATCTTTTGTAACAAATGTACTACTCTGGTGCCAGAGATTAAAAATAAGGGAGGGTGTGCATGTGTGATGGCACGGGATATAGGCAGGCATACCCCATTTCATTGTGCTTCACTTTATTGTACTTTGTAGGTGTTCCATTTTTGTACAAATTGACGGTTTATGGCAACCTTGTGCCGAGCAAGTCCATCAATGCCATTTGTCCAACAGCATTTACTCACACTTGGTCAATGTGACCAAATATGTCACATTTTGGTAATTATTGAAATATTTCAAACAGTCCACCAGCAAAAAGATAGTGATTTGCTAACGGCTCAGATGATGGTTAGCATTTTTTAGCAATAAAATATTTTAAAATAGAGATATGTACATTATTTTTAAGACATGATATTGAACACTTAATAGACTACATGACAGTGTAAACATAACTTTTATATGCACTGTGAAACCAACAAATTCATGTGATTCACTTTATTGCATTATTTGCTTTACTGCGGTCTGGAACAGAACCCTCAATATCTCTTAGGTATGCCTATATATGGAAATCTCTGTATTCTCCACTCAATTTTGCTGTGAACTTAAAAATGCTCTAAAAATAAAGTCTATTAAAAATTCTTCATATTTCTTATATTTTGCCTCTGTATTGCAACCCCAATATGAGTTTTAACCTGAATAATCAGAAAGGGAAGAAAAGGAACTCAGGTATTGTTAGTTTCTTCACTAGTGGTCAAGAATTCTGTTCAAGTACAGAGATGCTCTTTGGGAGCTGTTTGAACTAAATACACCAACAAGGGAAAAATCAATAAAGTTGTTTAAATGGCTTCTCAGGGACCTTTGTGATTATGGAATACTACTTTTCTCCCAAGACCAACAGCTGTACATATTCTGCATTTTTGTGTTTTGGTCTGAGAACAATAACTAAACTTATTCAAACACAAACTTGGAAATAACAAAAAATGTAAAACAAAGCTACGTATAGTCTCATTGTTGTCTCTGGCTGAAAAATAGCTTTAATTTCTATTTTACTTATGTATAATAAATCATTAAAACTCTAAAGGAAACATCTTTTGAATGTAGTTCCATTCTTTTTCCTTTATTTTCTTCATTAATGCAGAAGGATCTGTACACACTAATATTCTTAGAAAACTAAGTGAGACAGTATTCCATATGATACGTGATATTGTAGATTAGAATATAATGAATTGCAAAGTAATCCTTTAGTTATTAGTCTACAAATTAATGGAAAGTCTGCATGATATGAGAGAGAATTTTCTCTTCATGATGAAGACTAGAGCTCTAAGTAATATGTTCTTTTTATAAATTTTTATTTTTATTTTTTACATTAATTGAGAAAAGACAGTCTCTTCAATAAATGGTGCTGGGAAAACTGGACAGCTACATGTAAAAAATATGAAACTAGAACATTCTTTAACACTATACACAAAAATAAACTCAAAATGGATTAAAGACCTAAATATAAGACCACATGCTATAAAACTCTTAAAGGAAGACATAGGCAGAACACTCTTTGACATAAATCACAGCAATATCTTTTTTGATCTGTCTCCTAGACTAATGGAAGTAAAACCAAAAATAAACAAATGGGACCTAATTAAACTCAAAAGCTTTTGCACAGCAAAGGAAACCACAAACAAAATGAAAAGACAACCCACAGAATGGGAGAAAATATTTGCAAACAATGTGGCTGACAAGGGATTAGTCTCCAAAATCTACAAACAGCTCATGGGGCTCAATATCCAAAAAACAAACAACCCAATCCAAAAATGGGCAGAAGACCTAAATAGACATTTCTCCAAAGAAGACATACAGATGGCCAAGAGACACATGAAAAGATGCTCAACATCACTAATCATTAGAGAAACGCAGATCAAAACTACAATGAGGTAACACCTCACACCGGTCAGAATGTCCATCATCGAAAAATCTACAAACAAATGCTGGAGAGGGTGTGGAGAAAACAGAACCCTCCTGCACTGTTGGTGGGAACGTAACTTGATACAGCCACTATGGAGAACAGTATGGAGTTCTAAAAATAGAACTACCATATGACCCAGCAATACCAGTACTGGGCATATACCCTGAGAAAACCATAATTCAAAAAAATACATGTACCCTGATGTTCACTGCAGTACTATTTACAATAGCCAGGACATGGAAGCAACCTAAATGTCCATCAACAGATAAATGGATAAAGAAGATGTGGTACAT
This sequence comes from Stenella coeruleoalba, assembly GCF_951394435.1. NCBI lineage: Eukaryota > Metazoa > Chordata > Mammalia > Artiodactyla > Delphinidae > Stenella > Stenella coeruleoalba. The sequence goes on from NC_137155.1 coordinate 42,951,017, forward strand.
ATATACAGCGGAATATTACTCAGCCATAAGAAGGAATGAAATTGAGTCATCTGTAGTGATATGGATGGACCTAGAGTCAGTCATACAGAGTGAAGTAAATCAGAAAGAGAAAAATACCGTATATTAAAACACATATATATAGAATCTAGAATAATGGTACTGATGAACCTACTGGCAGGGCAGGAATACAGACACAGACATAGAGAACGGACTTGTGGACACAGCAGGGGAAGGCGAGGCTAGGCCAAACTGAGAGAGTAGCATTAACATATATACACTACAATGTGAAAAAACATAGCTAGTGGGAAGCTGTTGTATAGTACAGGGAGATTAGCTGGGTGCTTTGTGACGACCTACAGGGGTGGGATGGGGAGAAAGGGAGGGAGGCTCAAGAGGGAGGGGATATATGTATACATATAGCTGATTCACTTTGTTTGTACAGCAGAAAGTAACACAATATTGTAAAGCAATTATAATCCAATAAAGATGTAAAAAAAATCTACAAACAATAAATGCTGGAGATGAGGTGGAGTGTGGAGAGAAGGGAACCTTCCCACACTGTTGGTGGGAATGTAAATTGGTACAGCCACTATGGAGAACAGTATGGAGGTTCCTTAAATAATGAAAAATAGAGCTACCATGTGATCCAGCAATCCCACTCCTGGACATATATCCAGAGAAAAACATGGTTTGATAGGATACATGCACCCCAATGTTCACTGCAGCACTGTTTACAATAGCCAAGAAATGGAAACACCAAAATGTCCACTGACAGATGAATGGATAAAGAAGATGTGGTACATATATATAATAGAATATTACTCAGCCATTAAAGGAATGAAATAATGCCACTTGCAGAAGCATGGATGGACCTGGAGATTATTGTACTAGGTGAAGTAAATCAGACAGAGAAAGACAAATATAATATTGCTTATAGGTAGAATATATATTTAAAAAATGATACAAATGAACTTATTTATAAAACAGAAGCAGACTCAGAGACTTAGAGAATGAATTTATGGTTACCAGCAGGGAAGGGTGGGGAGGAAGGATAGATTAGGAGTTTGGGATTGACATGTACACACTCCTATACTTAAAATAGATAACCAACAAGTCATTTGTTCATTAAATACTGCTTTATAAAAAATCTGGTGAAAATTTAAATTATGAATAATTTTTTTTTTTTACAAAAGCAATAAATTTAAACATATCTACAGAATTCATACTCTTGGGACATTGTTTTACTCATTTAAATGAGTGACCAAGAAATGTTCTCTGATTCATAAATCCATTTCAAGTTATTTTAAATGGGTGAAAACAAGTGAAATAAATCAAGTGCTGTAATTTTTGTATATCATCATGCCTTTAACATCATGTACTCCTAACAGTTACTAGATTTTACCTGTGTGATGTCATGTGAAATCAAGGGGTAGAACAAAATCTATTAGCTAGAGGACCTTCAAAATGGAGGAGGAGTACGATGTGGAGATCACCTTCCTCCCAACAAACATATGAAAAATACATCTACTTGTGGAACAACTCCTACAAAACACCTACTGAATGCTGACGGAAGACTTCAGACTTCCCCAAAGACAAGAAACTCCCCGCGTACCTGGGTAGGGCAAAAGAAAAAACAGACAAAAGAATAAGGACAGGACTTGCACCTCTGGGAGGTAGCTGTGAAGGAGGAAAAGTTTCCACACACTAGGAAGCCCCTTCACTGCTGGAAACGGAGGGTGGGCGGGGGGGGGGCGAACTTCAGAGCTGTGGAGGGGAGCACAGCAACAGGCATGCAAAAGGCAAAGCGGAGGGATTCCCACACAAAGGATCGGTGCCGACTAGCACTCACCAGCCTGAGGGGCTTGTCTGCTCACCCACCAGGGTGGGTGGGGGCTGGGAGCTGAGGCTCTGGCTTTGGAGGTCAGATCCCAGGGAGAGGACTGGGGTTGGCTGTATGAACACAGACTGAAGGGGGCTAGTGCGCCACAGCTAACCAGGAGGGAATCCAGGAAAAAGTGTGGACCTGCGTAAGAGTCAAGAGACTATTGTTTCGGGGTGCGTGAGGAGCGGAGATTCAGAATGCCGCCGAAACGAGCTTCAGAGATGGGCGTCAGCCACAGTTATCAGTGCAGACAGCAAAGGTGGGCATGAAATGCTAAGGCTGCTGCTGCTGCAGCCAACAAGAAACCTGTGTGCAAGCACAGGTCACTATCCATACCTCCGCTCCCAGGAGCCTCTACAGCCCGCCACTGTCAGGGTCCCGTGATCCAGGGACAACTTCGCCAGGAAAACACACGGTGTGCCTCAGGCTGTTGCAATGTCATGTTGGTCCCTGCTGCCACAGGCTCACCCCGCATTCTGTACCCCTCCCTCCCCTGGGCCTAAGTTAGCCAGAGCCCCCTAATCAGCTGCTCCTTTAACCCCCTCCTGTCTGGGCTAAGGACAGATGCCAGAGGGCAACCTACACGCAGAGTCGGGGCCAAATCCAAAGCTGAATCCCAGGAGCTGTGCAAACAAAGAGAAAGGGAAATTTCTCCATGCAGTCTCAGTAGCAGCGGATTAAATCTCCACAGTCAACTTAATGTACCCTTCATCTGTGGAATACCTGAATAGACAATGAATCATCCCAAAATTGAGGTCGTGGACTTTGGGAGCAACTGTTGATTTGGGGTTTGCTATATGTGAACGACTAGTTTCTGATTTTTATATGTATCTTAGTACAGTTTTTAGCACTTGTTATCACTGGTGGACTTGTTTATTGGTTTGGTTGCTCTCTTTTTCTTTTTCATTAATTAAACTTTTTTTATTTTAATAATTTTTAAAAATATTTTATTTTAATAACTTTATTTTATTTCTTCTTTTTCTCCCTTTTGTTCTGAACCATGTGGCTGACAGGGTCTTGTGTTCCGGGCTGGTGTCAGGCCTGAGCCTCTGAGGTGGGAGAGCCAAGTTCAGGATATTGGACCACCAGAGACCTCATGGCCCCACGTAATATGATTCAGCAAGAGCTCTCCCAGAGATCTCCATCTCAATGCTAAGACCCAGCTCCACCCAACGACCAGCAACCTCCAGTGCTAGATGCCCCATGCCCAACAATTAGCAATACAGGAACACAACCCCACCCATTAGCAGAGAGGCTGGCAAAAATCATAATAAGTTCACAGACACCCCAAAATACATCACCAGACATGGCCCTTCCCATCAGAAAGACAAGATCAGCCTCATCCACCAGAACACAGGCACCAGTCCCCTCCACCAGGAAGCCTACACAACCCACTGAACCAACTTTACCCACTGAGAGCAGACACCAAAAACAATGGGAACTACGAACCTGCAGCCTGTGAAAAGACAACCCCAAACACAGTAAGTTAAGCAAAATAAGGAGACGGAGAAATACGCAACAGATGAAGGAGCAAAGTAAAAACCCACATGACCAAACAAATCAAGAGGAAATAGGCAGTGTACCTGAAAAAGAATTCAGAGTAATGATAGTAAAGATGATCGAAAATCTTGGGAAAAGAATGGAGAAAATACAAGAAACAAGGACCTAGAAGAAACAAAGAGCAAACAAACAACGATGAACAACACAAAAAATGAAATTAAAAATTCTCTAGAAGGAATCAATAGCAGAATAAATGAGGCAGAAGAACGGATAAGTGACCAGGAAGATAATATAGTGGAAATAACTACTGCAGAGCAGAATTAAAAAAAAGAATGAAAAGAATTGAGGACAGTCTCAGAGACCCCTGGGACAACATTAAACGTACCAACATTCGAATTGTACGGGTCCAAGAAGAAGAAGAGAAAAAGAAAAGGTCTGAGAATATATGTGAAGAGACTATAGTTGAAAACTTCCCTAACATGGGAAAGGAAATAGTCAATCAAGCTCAGGAAGCACAGAGAGCCCCATACAGGATAAATCCAACGAAAACACACCAAGACATGTTAATCAAACTATCAAAAATTAAATACAAAGAAAAAATACTAAAAGTAGCAAGGGAAAAGCAATAAATAACATACAAGGGAATCCCCATAAGGTTAACAGCTGATCTTTCAGCAGAAACTCTGCAAGCCAGAAGGGAGTGGCAGGACATATTTAAAGTGATGAAAGGGAAAAACCTACAACCAAGATTACTCTACCCAGCAAGGATCTCATTCAGATTTGATGGAGAAATTAAAACCTTTACATAAAAGCAAAAGTTAAGAGAATTCAGCACCACCAAACCAGCTTTACAACAAATGCTACAGGAACTACTCTAGGCAAAAACACAAGAGAAAGGAAAGACCTACAATAACAAACCTAAAATAATTAATGGTAATAGGAACACACATGTTAATAACCACCTTAAATACAAATGGATTAAATGCTCCCACCAAAAGACACAGACTGGCTGAATGGATACAAAAACCAGACCCGTATATATGCTGTCTACAAGACACCCACTTCAGACCTAGGGACACATACAGACTGAAAGAGAGGGCCTGGAAAAAGATATTCCATGCAAATGGAAATCAAAAGAAAGCTGGAGTAGTAAATCTCATATCAAACAAAATAGACTTTAAAACAAAGACTATTACAAGAGACAAAGAAGGACACTACATAACGATCAAGGGATCAATCCAAGAAGAAGAAATAACAATTGTAAATATTTATGCACCCAACATAGGAACACCTCAATATGTAAGGCAAATTCTAACAGCCATAAAAGGGGAGATCAACAGTAACAAAATCATAGTAAGGGACTTTCCCTACTTTCACCAGTGGACAGATCATCCCAAACGAAAATAAATAAGGAAACACAAGCTTTAAATGACACATTAGACAAGATGAACTTAACTGATATTTATGGGACATTACATCCAAAAAAAACAGAATACATTTTCTTCTCAAGTGCTCATGGAACATTCTCCAGGATAGATCATATCTTGGGTCACAAGTCAAGCCTTGGTAAATTTACGAAAATTGAAAACGTATCATGTATCTTTTCCGACCATAATACTACTGAGACTAGATATCAATTACAGGAAAAATAGTGTTAAAAATACAAACACATGGAAGTGAAACAATACTCTACTAAATAACCAAGCAATCGCTGAAGAAATCAAAGAGGAAATAAAAACATACCTAGACACAAATGACAATGAAAACACAATAACCCCAAACCTAAGGGATGCAACAAAAGCAGCTCTAAGAGGGAAGTTTACAGTAACACAATATTACCTCAAAAAAGAAGAAAAATCTCAAAAACACAGCCTAACATTACACCTAGAGAAAACAATTAGAGAAAGTAGAACAAAAAAATCCAGGGTAGGAAAAGGAAAGAAATCATAAAGATCAGATCACAAATAAATTTTAACAATGAAAGAAACAATAGCAAGGATTAATAAAACTAAAAGCTGGTTCTATGAAATGGTAAACAAAATTGATAAACCATTAGCCAGACTCATCAAAAAAAGGGAAAAGGCTCAAATCAACAGAATTACAAATGAAAAGGGAGAAGTAACAACTGACACTGCAGAAATACAAAGGATCATGAGAGATGACTACAAGCAACTATTTGCCAATAAAATGGACAACCTGGAAGAAATAAGACAAATTCTTAGAAAAGCACAACCTTCTGAGACTGAACGAGGAAGAAACAGAAAATATAAAGCACTGAAGCACTGAAATTGAAACTGTGATTAAAAATCTTCCAACAAACAAAAGCCCAGGACCAGATGGCTTCACAGGTGTATTCTATCAAATATTTAGAGAAGAGCTAACACCTACCCATCTCAAACTGTTCTAAAATATAGCAGAGAGAGGAACACACCCAAACTCATTCTATGAGCCCACCATCACCCTGATACCAAAACCAGACAAAGATGTCACAAAATAGAAAACTACAGGCCAATATCACCGACGAACACTGATGCAAATATCCTCAACAAAATACTAGCAAACAGAATCCAACAGCACATTAAAAGGATAATACACCATGATCAAGTGGGGTTTATCCCAGGAATGCAAGGATTCTTCAATATATGCAAATCAATCAATGTGATACACCATATTAACAAATTGAAGAATAAAAACCATATGATCATCTCAATAGATGCAGTAAAAGCTTTTGACAAAATTCAACAGCCATTTATGATAAAGACCTTCCAGAAAGCAGGCATAGAGGGAATTTACCTCAACATAATAAAGGCCATATATGACAAACCCACAGCCAGAATCATTCTCAGTGGTGAAAGCTGAAACCATTTCCACTAAGATCAGGAAAAAGACAAGGTTGCCCATTCTCACCACTATGATTCAATATAGTTTGGGAAGTTTTAGCCACAGCAATCTGAGAAGAAAAAGAAATAAAAGGAATCCAAATTGGAAAAGAAGAAGTAAAGCTGTCACTGTTTGCAGATGACATGATACTATACATAGAGAATCCTAAAGATGTCACCAGAAAGCTACTAGAGCTAATCAATGAATCTGGTAAAGTGGCAGGATACAAAAGTAATGCACAGAAATCTCTTGCATTCCTCTACACTAATAATGATAAATCAGAAAGAGAAATTAAGGAAACACTCCCATTTACCATGGCAACATAAAGAATAATATACCTAGGAATAAACCTACCTAAGGAGACAAAAGACCTGGATGAAGAATACTATAAGACACTGAGGAAAGAAATTAAAGCTGATACAAAGAGATGGAGAGAAATACCATGTTCTTGGACTGGAAGAATCAACATTGTGAAAATGACTATAGTACTCGAAGCAAGCTACAGATTCAGTGCAATCCCTATCAAACTACCAATGGAATTTTTCACAGAACTAGAACAAAAAATTTCACGATTTGTATGGAAACACAAAAGAGAACGATAGCCAAAGCAATCTTGAGAAAGAAAATCAGAGCTGGAGGAATCAGGCTTCCTGACTTCAGATTATACTACAAAGCTACAGTAATCAAGACAGTATGGTACTGGCATAAAAACAGAAATATAGAACAATGGACCAGGATAGAAAGCCCAGAGATAACCCCACACACATATGGTTACTTTATATTTGATAAAGGAGGCAAGAATATACAATGGAGAAAGACAGCCTCTTCAATAAGTGGTGCTGGGAAAACTGGACAGCTACATGTAAAAGAACGAAATTAGAACAATCCCTAAAACCGTACACAAAAATTCATAATGGATTAAAGACCTAAATGTAAGGCCAGACGCTATAAAACTCTGAAAGGAAAACACAGGAAGAACACTCTATGAGATAAATCACAGCAAGATCTTTTTTTTACCCACGTCCTAGAGAAATGGAAATAAAAACAAACAAATGGGACCTAATGAAACGTAAAAGCTTTTGCACAGCAAAGGAAACCATAAACAAGACAAAAAGACAACCCTCAGAATGGGCGAAAATATTTACAAATGAAGCAACTGACAAAGGATTGATATCCAAAATAAACAAGCAGCTCATTTAACTCAATATCAGAAAAACAAACAACCCAACCCAAAAATGGGCAGAAGACCTAAATAGACGTTTCTCCAGAGAAGATATACATATTGCCAACACACACATGAAAGGATGCTCACATCAGTGATCATCAGAGAAATGCAAATCAAAACTAGAATGAGGTATCACCTCACACCAGTCAGAATGGCCATCATCAAAAAATATACAAATAATAAATGCTGGAGAGCATGTGGAGAAAAGGGAACCTTCTTGCACTGTTGGTGGGAATGTAAACTGATACAGCCACTATGGAGAACAGTATGGAGGTCCCTTTAAAAACTAAACATAGGGCTTCCCTGGTGGCGCTGTGGTTGAGAGTCCGCCTGCCGATGCAGGGGACACGGGTTCGTGCCCCGATCCGGGAAGATCCCACATGCCGCGGAGCGGCTGGGCCCGTGAGCCATGGCCGCTGAGCCTGCGCATCTGGAGCCTGTGCTCCGCAACGGGAGAGGCCACAACAGTGAGAGGCCCGCGTACCGCAAAAAAAAAAAAAAAAAAAAAAAAAACTAAACATAGAACTACCATATGACCCAGGAGTCCCACTACAGGGCATATACCCTGAGAAAACCATAATTCAAAAAGAGTCATTTATCACAACGTTCATTGCAGCACTGTTTACAATAGCCAGGACATGGAAGCAACCTAAGTGTCCATCGACAGATGCATGGATAAAGAAGATGTGGCACATACATACAATGGAATATTACTCAGCCATAAAAAAAATGAAATTGGGGCTTCCCTGGTGGCGCAGTGGTTGAGAGTTCGCCTGCCGATGCGGGGGACACGGGTTCGTGCCCCGGTCCGGGAGGATCCCACATGCTGCGGAGTGGCTGGGCCCGTGAGCCATGGCCGCTGAGCCTGTGTGTCCGGAGCTATGCTCCGCAACAGGAGAGGCCACAACAGTGAGAGGCCTGCGTACCGCAAAAAAAAAAAAAAAAAAAAAAATCAAATTGAATTATTTTTAGTGAGGTGGATGGACCTAGAGTCTGTCATACAGAGTGAAGTAAGTCAGAAAGAGAACAACAAATACCATATGCTAACACATATATATGGAATTGTTTTTAAAAAAAATGGTTCTGACGAAATTAGGGGCTGGACAGGAATAAAGACGCAGACGTAGAGGATGGACTTGAGGACACAGGGAGGGGGAAGCATAATCTTGGACGAAGTGCGAGAGTGGCACTATCATACATACACTACCAAATGTAAAATAGATAGCTAGTGGGAAGCAGCCGCATAGCACAGGGAAATTAGCTCAGTGCTTTGTGACCACCTAGAGGTGTGGGATAGGAGGGTGGGAGGGACATGCAGGAGGGAGTGGATATTGGGCTGTATGTACATGTATAATCTATTCACTTTGTTATACAGTGGAAACTAAACAACATTGTAAAGCAATTATACTCCAATAAAGATGTTTAAAAAAATCAATTAGCTAAAGGAGAGATAAGATTGAAGTACATTATTCTCAGTAATCCATTTTAATACCAAAGAACTCAAATAATTTCATTTATATCTGGAAATGAAGCAAGGGAAATAAGGTTTGTAGAGCATTCATTCTATGCCAGCCCTTGGCATGCAACTTAAATGCACACTTTTACTTGTCTTTTAAAAAAAAAAAAAAAAAAACTGGTATTATTAGAGCAGGAAAGGCATTTTGAGTTGCTCAAATCAAAACAAATAGACATATATACAAAAGAGAAAACTCTTAGTCTGAATAAAATATAAAACATATCGGTAGTATATGTGGGAAAACTAGGTTGGGGAATTGGGTAGAATTTATAGAAGCTAAACTCCCAGATTTACTACTGGGGTTATACTACAGAAACAGAGGTATATCACTGCCAGTGGACACTGGATGTTATCACAAATACCAAAAGTACTGCTTCTCTACCTCAAACTCTCCCCAGATTCAAAATCCCCATCAAGGAATAAACTGGCTAACATTTTATCATGTGACCTCAGCCTTGCTGTCTGAGTTCAGGGAGCATAAGTACTTAACCTTTGGATCTTGGCTCTCACAGTCAAAGAATGACCCTTCCTCCCCTGGAAAATCCAACAGTTACATTCCTATTTTAAATTATATGAAAACTGATTTCAGTTAGGTCTCTACCTACTGATCAATATATAGAACATTGCAAAAAACTACACTTCTAAAAATACTAGATAAAATGAGGGCCATATATTCTATGAGACTATCAAAAAGCAGAGGATTCAAGGTGAATTCCATTGAGAAACTAGCACTTTCAAAGTAAGCCGAGAGCTATGGCAGTTTTCAAACGTGTGATCCACTGCATGGTCTGAGTGTGGATGGATGAAGGGACAGTCCTGTCATAGAGAAAGAAACTTTTCAGTGACAAGAAAAAAAATCAACTGATCTTTAGACAATATATTGGAAGGAGAAAGAGGCCCAAATATTAAAATAAAATTCTCAGCCCAACAATTTTCCCTCTATCTTCCCCCTAATTTTGCTGGAAGAAAAAGTGGCGATGGGAAAGGACTAGAAAGCAGAGAAACTACGTATTTTGCTTATCATTGCAGTGCTTGGGCTCTGGAGCACTGACAGAATTGAAAGCACAGGTGAACCAAAATAATCTAAAACAGTGTATCCAACCTATTCCCAGCTCAAAGGGACAAAGTCAAATGGCAGAGGTGTGGGGATTCTAGGTTGAACAAATCACAGGTAAATTCAATCTGATCTAAGCTTTGGTCCTGGTTCAGCTCAGCTTCACTCAAAGACAAATCTAAATGATAAACTCACCTTACCCACTCCCTGGAAAATAAAACAAAATGAAATTTTACTTAACTCTCCATTTTTATTTTATGCACAATGTCTGGAACACGATAAAAAATATATATAATGCAAGAAGATAGCAGGCAACTGTAACCCATAAACAAGAAGAAAAACAGTCAGTAGAAAGACACCTCCAGATGATCCAATTTTTGGATTTAGCAAATAAGAATTAGAAAAGAAATGTAAACATGTTAATATTTTATAGGAAAATATAGATAGAGGAGTAAAGAGATGAAATGTTCTAGGTATGAAATGAAAACTCCATATAAAAGAACTGGAAAATACAATATCTGAATTAAAAAAAATATTTGATATGCTTAACAGAAGATTGTGCACTGAATAAAAAAAGGATAAGCCAACTTGTAGACAGATCAACAGTAATTAGACAAATTAAAGCATAAAAAAATAAAGGAATTGACTATTTAAACCATGAGTAATAGCAATATATTTTGGGAATTGTAACACAGATAGAAAAATAGGTGAAACACTAGCACAAAGAATGAAGGGGGGCTAAAAACATGTAGAATGTTGTGAGGTTCTTACTTTGTATGTCAAGTAGTATAACATTTCAAAGTAGTTGGTGATAAATAAATAAATCAAACATAAAATAATACTAGAGCAACAACCTATATGCTGAGTTAAGTTGAGATGCCAAGATTCAGAATTAAACTAAAGAGTGTACCAAACAGGCATTTCAGGTTCTTATTAAGCTGTGCTTTTTCCCCTAGTTGTATCAATATTTGGTGAATACACTCAAAATGTGGTGTCTCAAATCTAGACACATCTAGAAGTTGCACTGGGCATTCCTTATGCACATATTTATTAGAGCACATATTACCACAGAAATTATCAGCTATAATAGTATTTAACAAGTTTCAATATCTAACAATTCAATATTTGATGTTTCAAATACTGTCCATTGCACAGATTTAGATAATTGGAAGAAACTGAAAAGAATTAAACACTTAGTAGGCACCTATAAAAATACAATTTATCGGGCTTCTCTGGTGGCGCAGTTGTTGAGAGTCCGCCTGCCGATGCAGGGGACACGGGTTCGTGCCCCGGTCCGGGAAGATCCCACATGCCGCGGAGCGGCTGGGCCCGTGAGCCATGGCCGCTGAGCCTGCGCATCCAGAGCCTGTGCTCCGCAACGGGAGAGGCCACAGCAGTGAGAGGCCCGCGTACCGCAAAAAAAAAAAAAAAAAAAAAAAAAAAAAATACAATTTATCAACATAGGTAAAACACAGTGCAATTACACTGGTGACAAAATAAAAATATTGTTCAAGTAAGTGTGTAAACTACCATTAAGATTATTGTTATTACACTCATGTTACACAATTGGGAATAGGAAAAAAATTCATAAAAAAAAATATTCCTGGAAAGATTTGTGTATGTGTCTGGGGAGGGTTGTTGGTGAACATGTCTTCGGAAAACATAAAATTTGAAAAACCAATGGGAAATGGGAATTCGGCGTTCCAGATCTAGGATGATGATAATGACAGCTAATTCTTTAGTAAAAGTTACTTACTTAGCATCTTCAATACGTAGTTCTTTAATATAACTTTTGATTAAGTATCCCAAAAGTTACTTAATATTAAGAACTTAATCATTTTGCTGGAACTCAGAAAAGTTACTCAGGTAAATGGTTCACATACAAACACTTGGTAAATGAAATTCCCTTTAAAATGTAAATTATTTTATTGGGTTTTGGATAGCTTTTTAAAAAAATTTACCTTCTGCTTTTCAAATCCATGTTCTCTAGTGGAAGATTTGGGGCTGGCTTCAAAGACAAAGGCTGATGCCTATAAAAGGATGACTTAGAGAAGTGCCCCAGGAAGTAAAAATAAATATTCCCAAGGGACTGGATATAGGCAGGAGACTGCAGGACTATTCCTTCAACTAGGAGCCAGTGCTTTATCCAAAGTAGGGAGAAAAAAATTCAAACTAGTTTGCATATCCTTCTAAAGTTTTGTTTCTGTCTTCCACGGTATCAATTCATTGATTTATTCATTCAACAAAAATTGCACAAGTTCCTACTCTTTGCAACCACTGTACCAAGTGCTAGAAATACAGACGTGAGCAAGAACGGTAAAATCTCTATTTTCATGAAAATAATAGACTTTTTCTAGTATGCATGATATCACTTAAAATTCATTTTGATTTTAGAATTTATTAAACAGTTTTCTCCTATGGCCAGACTAATTACTATACACTCCAGTGGATTCAGAATCCAAAAAATACCCTGTTATAACAAACAACTAAAATTGTTTTCATATTCTTCTACAATGATAGCATACATTCTGCAGATTGAAGTCACTTCTGAATCATCAAATGTGCACTTATTTCCATCAACATAATCAGTTTTGTGCAAATATGTTATATTGAAAATATAACGCTTTGCATAAATTTTAGCTATATGCCTTCAATTTTTCACAATAGTGTATTCCAGGTAAATGAGAATTCATTTATTACCAAAATGTTCATGAATAAGACTGCAATCTAGTCAAATTAAACTGTTTTAAAGTACACATTGTATAATATAGTAGGCATTGAATAAATAGCAGTTATTGTTGTTAATGGAGCAATTCTACAAATGTACTGGAATTTTTAAAAATAAAAGTTGTTTTGAAAGTGGTTCTGAGTTTTATCCGTACTGGCTTATTTATCAGCTTATAGAGAGTATTATTAAGATATATTATGTTTTGAAAGTGAAATGCTGTATCATAAATTTGTGACTTTAAGGATCTGGCATAGAAATTACTATGGCATTATTTTGTTTATAACAGGCATGTTTATCTCTCTTATTATAAGCCACAGTATGAACTTATTCTCTTTCCACATGTTAGGCTCAGCCCAATTTTTGCTACCTAAGTTTATGTTGGACAATATGAAATTGAGATTTGGCAACTAAGTTGGGTTATCAATGAATTAGATAGCCAACCCAGATGCTTTGTTACCAAAAATTTATGTGAAGGGCTGCAGTATTCAAATCAGTCACAGTTTAGTTCTCAACACTGATCAAATTAATTGGCTAATTGTTAAATCACTACTTTGTTTTGAGCTACAAAGACACACATTTAGGGCCTCTGTGCTGCATATTTCAAAGCACTGAGAGCATTTCTAATCTAAGCAGTACCCTAGAGCCAGAGACTTACTGTTATCTTAGAGGGTGACCTACATGCTGGGGATAATGCAATTAATAAAAATTCCCTTGAGTTTGAACTGAAAATGGAAAATACTTTTCTATTTCTCGGAGTCATTGAGATATACTTTGTTTTCTGAAATCTTATCTGTACAAAATATTCAGAGCTAAACAAATAAACAGTTCAGAAAAGCTAAGAAAGCAATTTTAATTAAAACAAGTGCATGTCTTTTGTTTTTCTCTTTTGAAAAATTCCAAGACTGACAATAAACCTTAATATCCAGATTGTCTTATATGTGACATTTGCTTTCATAAACCATGCAGTTATCAAGAGCTAATCCTGTTCAGAAACTAATCAAGGAAGGTGTTACACAAATGCAAAACATATGATTAAAGAGGGGGAAAGCAAATCTCAAAGAACTGAATATTATAATAAAATTGCCACTGAATGGAGATGTGAAGACTTCAAGCTCAGTTTAATTAGGCCACTGAGTGGAATCCCCTAAGACCAACAACAATTGAACAGCTAATAATCAGTTTGTTCTTTACTGATTACCAGTTAATCATGTCCCAAACACAATTGTGGTCCCCTCTCTAATTATGAATACATTTTCAGTCCTCTCCTTTAATCTCTACACTTTTTATGGGTGCACAAATCTTAATCAGCTAACTGTAAGAGTGCCTACAACCGTTAGTGAATGCCTTGAAATGCCTTCCTACTGTTTAGGAAGTAAACATTTGCATCCGTTTGTGCCACAGTCGTAAACATTAACTGATCTTAGGAGGGAAAATCGGAGCTTAGGAGGCAAGTACACATCAATGTAGGGCAGATTCTTTCTAAATAAAGATTATTTTTCTTTATGAAGTCTTGCTCCTTATGGAAATCTGGAACATCACACATACAGGAAGAAAAAATTGCCTGTGGTTCTACCATGAAAAGAGAATCGCTGATAATATTTTCATTTATTTTTTTCATATATGTTTGTGGGAGAAATATATGTCTCATGTATATGTTCATATATTTATAAATAATAGTATATGCTACTATTAAATTTCATATATACATTCTCTAGATATAGTTCTTACATATTTAATAATTGCATAATTTCCTTTAAAGTAGTACAAAATAATTTAATAGTTATTAGTAATCATTTAATTTTTCTCTTTTTGATATTACGAATAACTGTTTGATGCCTTAGGATTTGAAAATCATTGATAGTTATGATTATTTCCTACAAATATATTGAAAAGAAATGAACTTAACATTTTGTTAAATATCCTTCCAAACACCAAAGATCAAAGAAGCATTTTAGCTTTGGGGGCTCAGGTTCTTCATTCGGTTATAAAAATTTCCTTCTGTAGAATGCTATTATTTCTTCTCTACTTAAAAAAATTATCCTTCTGGATTTTTTTTAATAGTTCAGCTGTGTAGATTCTGAATTCCATAGCTGCTACCACTTTTAAGTATTCTAACCTAGTACCCTGCTCATCTTCATTCTGGAAATCACTTCCATGTGAGTACACTTCCTCACTAGTTCAGACTTTGGTGGTATCAATGCAGCTACTTAATCTTTACAAAATAATTGTCAATATCTTCATGGACAGCAAGAGCTATCATTTATTTATTGGGTGTCATCATGTACCAGAAAATTTATAGCCACTTCTTATGAGTTAGGTTTTATTATCATCATTTTTTCAGATGAAGAAACTGAGGCTCAGAGAAGTGAAATAATTTGCCTACTTATAACAGCTACCAAACAACAGAATTATGTTTCAAACATAGATTTATGAGTCCAAAGCTTGATAACTTCATTGCATGATGTATGCCTTCAGTCTGATAGTTACCAATATAGTAGTATAGGAAGATGGTAAGGGATGGGGAAGTGAAAGTGCTGGGAGTGAGGGAGGGTGGTGGTGATGCAGTGGGTTAAGAGGTAAGGAGGTAATATACAAATTGAGCCAGCAGACTCTGCATATTTGAGTCAACCCACCTTTACTCAAGGTCTGTTCTGCTATTTACCAGCTCTATAATATTATGTTTTTAGGTCTCAGTTTATCTATAAAGTGGGGATTACAAGTACTTTAAAGGATTGTCATGAGATAATGTGTATAAACTGCTTAGTCCAATACTTGGTACTTAGTAAATCCTCCATATCTAACATCACCATCCTCCTCAGTGTTGATGTCATCTTATAGTCATTACTGTGTCGTTGATTAAAGAGCTTCCAAATGCAAATAAGCCTGTGCAAGAAAGTAAATAGAAATGGCTAGAATTTCCTAGGAAAATAAGTGCAAATCTATGCTAACTGATGCTAAATGCCAGAGAACACAAACTCAGAATAGGATGGAATAGGGGGAACATACAGTCCAAAATTCCTGAACTAACATTTGATGATGGAGTTGAAGGAAGAAAGGTGTTAACTAAAAACAAAAACCAAACAAAAAAAATCCTACTTAGTTGACAAATGAGATTTGAATTAGTTAATTAAGTTGTATACTTTCTTATTTCCTATTGTATTTATAAAATCACTTTCTTAATCTTTTAGAACTATTTTTTCTCTTGCTTCTTCCAAAAGGAAATTTCTGGTGCTTATCAGAGAGATGAATAACTATTTACTCTGCTATTCTAGTTAAAAAATGTATAAGGCCATAGAGTGGACACTGTGGTGAACCACCCAGTCCCTCATGCAGGACTGAAGCATTCATTCCCTTCGCTTGCTGAATTGTTGGAGTTCAGTAACTGATAGCCAAGTGCCACTCCAGAAATTGCCCTCAGCCTAAGGAAGCTGCCTTGCTCAAGGTTGTGCCCTCTACCTGGGCACAGCCTGCATCAAATGACTGATCCATGGGGGTAGGAGAGGGTATATGCAAAGGCTCAGCCCCTTTGCCTCATTTGGGACAACTCTGAAAGCCGTCTCGGCTCCAGAATTCCCTATGGGATTGGCTAAAGCTTGTGATCCAACTGCATGAGCTATATTTACTTCCCCTTTGGCTCAGTTCTGCTTCCCTCACTTCTCACAGATGCTGTTTCCAAGAGCGTTCCCCAGTAAAATTCTTGCATGCAAATCTCAGAGAATGTTTCCTGAAAATCTAATTTATGGCAGGTCATTTGAAAAATATTTTCCTGGCTCATAACCTCACACTTTTATTTAAGACAAAGTTATTCATGTGTCTGAGCACATTTAATATATATTATTTCTGTGAACTGTACAGCACAGGGAACTCTACTCAATATTCTGTAATAACCTATATGGGAAAAGAAAAAGAATGGATGTATATGTATGTATAACTGAACCACTCTGCTGTACATCTGAAACTAATGCAACACTGTAAATCAACTACACCCCAATATAAAACAAAAGTTAAATAATACTGGAGGCTTAATTCTTACTGTTGAAAATGAGGGAAGAATTTACCTTCTTCCTTTTCTCATAGCATTTACTTCAGAAAATGTGTAACTGTAAATCCTTTCTCTGTCTCTTTGAACCGTATGTAAAACTTTTCAAAAAGGTAAATATGCCTCTTTCCTGATTTAAGCCCAGGAATGTTTTTCTCAAAACCTGGGAGCCACCTCCTTGAAGTTTAAACATTAAGGGAGATAGTACCCTTGTTTCTCAGTTTCTGGTGAGACTGTAGGAGCCTAACTTCAGTAGACCCCTTGCTCCCAGTTGCAAAACTACCTCCTGTCATAAAGATTGGAGAAGCTTATGTTTCCTTTGGATAAAGCCTATTATCTAACACAGATGTTCATCCCATTACCAAGTGTTACCAAGTGAATTCAGGATGAACTATGGGCTGTCAAGTCCTCTTCCTTGAGGACTAGTTGTTTATCTTGAGAACAGGTATGTAATGGGCTGTCTTGGCTTGGCTACATAAAAGGGTGAGATTTCATTCTGTCTTTGCAGTCTCTTTAACGAACTCCCTGGGATGTGCATCACACTGTGGTTTAACGCTTATTCAATAATAGAATTGTTTTCTTTCTCTTCTACCTTTGTGGAGAGGTGTTCTGGGTTGAAAGGAAATTTGATTTTAATTATATTTCCCCAACAATACTACATGATCTTTAATGGCATAAGGCAGCATAACAATGTCTGCTGCTATGACTGAAGGACAGAATGGGCTACATGGAGTCCTGCACATATTATAGACCTTGACAAGCCTGAGGCTGGTGGCCTATCTGCTATGGTTCTGCTTTCCTTCCTATTTAGCCTAAAATTTCCAAATGTTTCCAGTGTTTATTTCAGAATAAAACAGAAGTATTGTCTCCAGAAGTCCCCATCAGTTGAAATGTTTGTGATGCCTGAGGAGGGTGGAAAGACCTTCAAGGCATCTCATGAGGACAGGTTGTTTATGCAAGCCTTCAGTTAATGATGAGGAGGCTGTCCTCTCATGGTCATGACAAACAGCACTAAGTAGTCACAGTTCTCTTTCTTATGGAGCTGGGATGTATCCTCAGAACCATTCTCTTTTTTTTTTGGCTGTATTGGGTCTTTGTTGCTCCGCACGGGCTTTCTCTAGTTGTGGCAAGTGGGGGCTACTCTTCCTTGCGGTGCGTGGGCTTCTCATGGCAGTGGTTTCTCCTGTTGCAGAGCACAGGCTCTAGGCATGCAGGCTTCAGTAGTTGCAGCATGCAGGCCCTAGAGTGAGCAGGCTTCAGTAGTTGTGGTGCGTGGGCTCAGTAGTTGTGACTTGCAGGCGCTAGAGCACAGGCTCGGTAGTTGTGGTGCACCAGCTTATTTGCCCCGGATCATGTGGGATTTTCTCAGACCAGGGATCAACCCCATGTCCCCTGCATTGGCAGGCGGATTCTTAACCACTGCACCATCAGGGAAGTCCCAGAACCATTCTTAATACAGGATCACAAGCACCTACCACCAATAAATCAGCATTGGCTCTTGAGATGAGACCTATGTTCCACCCATGATTTATGGAAGTTGTCAGCTGGCACCAGAGAAAGTATATAAAGTCTGCAATTCTCTGCTAATTCATAGCAGCAATAGAGATCATGAAAGTACAGGTAGGCTGCTTGAATGAATCGTAGAATATTAGATCTGAAAACGGTGCGCGGGAACCTATATGAAGTAAAATCTTGTGTGTGCATCTCTTTCCAACTTCACATTCAATGATGTCAAGTATTTACACCATGGAAATAGACACACATTACCAATCAAAACCTATTTTATTTCATTGTTATTTTCTTATTTGTTTTCCATAGAGTCAGTTTTCAAACATATACCAGCACATCATTGGCTGAAAGCTACTTAAGAGAGGAACACTGAACAAGTGAGCGCTAGGACAAGAAGACAGTTTCAGGCGACTACATTTTACAAATTTGGTAGAGTACAGCCGGGCTATAAGCAGATTTTCTTTCCATATCAGTCTTTCCATATCAGTCTTTTTGAAGTATATATAAGAGCCTTCTAGTAATATTAGTTTAATCATCAATGATGAAAATTAAAACAATTGTAGAAAATACAATAGTTAGAATAATTATTAATATTTTAATAAAAATTCTAACAAGTATTGCTTTTGTTTTTTTCAACAAACTGGCTACTTTTACACAAATTATCTCAAGTCTTTTCATAAAGAATTCTTAAGGTGGTCTTTTGAACCCCATTAACAATGGAGAAAAACAAATTGGTTAGATAAGGGAGGAACCTGTCTAAAGTTACATAGCTATAAATTGGTCGAGGCCATGGTTCCAAACAACTGTTGGTTCCATGTTAATGATTTTTTATTACACACCATGCTGATCTCACTTTCTACTTTTTAGATTATAAAAATATAGAAAGGCATGGCATTACTACAGGAATCTCTTAAAAGAATGAAAAAAAGTACTTGAAAAAAAGAAAATCCTATATAAAGAATACATCTAGCCATATTTGGTCTGTGTCTTCAATTTTAACGTTGCATCTTTTGAACAAATTTTTTCATATATTTAAAAAATAAGATACAGAATCTAAAGAAAAAAAGGAACGAATAGGAAATATTAAGTAAATAAACACTATCTAATAATATTGTATTCTTATTATGTGCTTGGATACTGCACTAAGTTTTCAACATACATTCAAATATCACCTTCAACCCCTATTGAGTTCCCATTTCAAGTCAGCCATTGTTCTAAGTGCTTAGATAAAAAGTGACCAAAAAATTTTTCTAAGTCCCTGTTTTAATAAAGCAAAGATTTTGTTTTTTTGTTATACTAACATAGGAGCACTGAGGCTGAAGCTTAGAGAGGTTAAGTAAGTTGCCCAGGTTTACACTGTTGATTATTTGCAGATTCAGAACTGACAGCAAAGATTCTTCACTGATTTCAATGCTTTGCTACTGGCAGGAGGAAATACCCAACATTGTTACACCATATGATGCTGTGAAACTACATAGCTCTAGAAAGTGCACATTTCCGTGCAGGCCAAATTTAAGACATACTAATAAAATGTTATTTTAAAGCAGGAGTAGAGAGAAAGAGAGAGAGAGAGAGAGAAACTATTCTCAAAAGAGCATAAAAAATTGGTTGCAATTGCCAATTTTATCATATGATATCTCTTATATGTGGAATGTAAAAAAAAATGAGACAAATGAACTTATTTACAAAAGAGAAACACTCACAGACTTAGAGAACGAACTTATGGTTACCAAGGGGAAGGTGCAGGAGGGTTAGATTGGGAGTTTGGTATTGACATGTACACACCACTATATTTAAAACAGCTAAGCAACAAGGACCTACTGTATAGCACAGGGAACTTGTCTCAATATTCTCTAATAACCTAAATGGGAAAAGAATTTGAAAATGAATGAATACTTCTATGGGTATAACTGAATCACTTTGCTGTACACCTGTAACTAACACATCATTGTTTATCAACTATACTCTAATATAAAATAAAAACAAATAAAAATACAACATTAAACCTAAAAGCACACAATTTTTTAGAGAAGTTTTACATTCACAGCAAAATTTAGAGCATCATACCGAGATTTCCCACATACCCCATACCCTTATAGATGCATAAGCTCCCCCATTATCAACATCCTCCATTGAATGATACATTTCTTATAACTGATGAATTTATGTTGACATATTATAATCACCTAAAGTCCGTGGTTTACGTTAAGGTTCACCCTTGGTGTTTTCAGCAAATACCTAATCACGTTTCCAAAATTATGGTATCATACAGAGTAGTTTTAAGACCCGAAAAATTCTCTGTGCTCTACCTAGTCATCCTTCCCTTTCCTCAACCACAAACTCAATAAGTTTGCCTTTTATGGGATGTCAAATAGTTGACTCATACAAGATGTAGCCTTTTTATGTTGTCTTCTTTCATGTAGTAATATGCATTTAAGCCTCCTCCACGTGTTTTCATGGCTTAGCGGCTCACTTCTTTTTAGTGCTGAGTAATATTCCACTGTTCAGCTACGTCACTGTTTATTCATCCATGCACCTACTAAAAAGCATCTTGGTTGCTTCGAAGTTTTGGCAAGTATGAGCAAAGCTGTAATAAAGAATCAGGTGCAGGTTTCTGTGTGGAAGTTAAGTTTCCAACTCCTCTGCATAAATACCAAAGTGTACCATTGCTGGATTGTATGCTAAGAGTAGGCTTAGTTTTATAAGAAACTGTCAAAATGACTTCCAATGTGTCTATACCATTTTTTACCCTCATCAGCAAAGAATGAGAGCTCCTACTGCTCCACAAGCTCACCAGCATTTGGTGTTCTCAGTGTTCTGGATTTTGGCCATTCTGATAGGTGTGCAGTGGTATATAACTGTTGTTCTAAATTGCATTTCCCTGATGACATGATACAGGGCCATCTTTTCATATGTTTGTCATCTGTCTATCTTCTTTTGAAGCATCTGTTAAAGTCTTTGGCCTGTTTTTAATCAGATGTGGCTGTGTTCCAATGAAATTTTATTTATAAAATAACTGACAGGCTAGATTTGGCCTACAGGCTATAGTTTGTTGACCCCTCACCTAGAGGATACACAATAGAAATTTGAGACTTATATGACCACATATCATGATAATGT
Organism: Stenella coeruleoalba; assembly: GCF_951394435.1. Taxonomy (NCBI): domain Eukaryota; kingdom Metazoa; phylum Chordata; class Mammalia; order Artiodactyla; family Delphinidae; genus Stenella; species Stenella coeruleoalba. The sequence continues at coordinate 42,972,470 of NC_137155.1, forward strand.
GGCAATATTTTTGGCACATTAATTCAATACAGAATGTTAATAGACAATAAGGAATCAAAATGGTTCCCACAGGCTTTGAATTGAAGGATTGATTTAATGTACATTTTTTTGGAAACAAAATTCCTTTGTAGAACCTACAATTTGTTAAAGTAATAAATAGAGTGGAAGTGACAATGCAAGCTTTTCTAGAGATTGTATCTCCCAAAGGAAGTTGTGAGCTTTCAGGCAATTATTGAAAGCACATAATTACCTCCTGTGTGTTTCCATCATTTGTAGGGCTCCTTTCACTTTAAAGGCTACCTAAGTATTGGGTTAATTACAGAGGAAACACTAGCACAATTCCACTTGTGACTTTTACCCTGTCTTGTTCATTCTACTAACAGTAGGGCACAAATAAAATAACTTTTCTCATTCACCTTTATTTGAACAAAGAAGAGTAGACAGTCTGAGTTTTATCAATAGGACCAACTAAATTGCAAACAGGTTGTTTTTAACTTTATAAAAATAATGTTCAGGATACATTTTTCCTGATATTGCCTTTTTTTTTTTTTTTTTTTTTTTACTAAACCAGAGAAGATAAAAACCTCCTCCTTTTTTCTCCCATTTCTTCTTCATCTTCAATAGTTTCACAGTCTACATCTGGTGGAGGGGAGAAAAAATTGCGTACTCCTTGGACAGTGGCTCTTGTTTGAATGGCAATATATCCTCTTGCAGGGAACGTGTTGTGTCTGTAAAAAGTCCTATAAATGAGTTCAAGGTAATAGAAAACAGTCTACAGATGACATGTTAAAGTAGGTGACTTCTGGTTCTACTTCCTTCCTGTATCGTCAGGAGTGGTCTGAGGCAAAGTTGTATAATAAAAAAAGAATAGAAACTTCATTCTTCATTCTCTGCCTTCTCAGTATTTAAACTCCTTCATGGAAAGAGGATTTGGAAATATTCTTCTACTCTGTGTTGTGTGACCTTAGACAAGTTACTCATACTCTGAGCCACAGAAACCTCAACTATAAAATAGAGCTAACAATACATTCTGCATAGTTCCTTTAGCTATGTTCTCTCAGTGATACACTCAGTCTTAAATATCTTCTGCTCTGAGTTGCTGGACCTGGGAGTCTGTACTCGTGTAAAGCCTGTAGATTTCCCAGGCTCCCAAACCAGGGAGCCAAACAGATTCTGTTAAATTTTACCAATAATGGCAAGAGATAAAAAGACAGAAATAAGAGAAAAACTTTTGCTTCTGACTCTGACATTGTTTATGCTATGACAGCAGTGAGGTTGAGGTGATTCCAAGACCTACCTACCCAGCAGCTTTTCAGAGGTTCCAGCCTTTTTCAAGAAAGGATATCTTTCAGACAATCCAGTGCCAATTAAAACAGCAGCTCCAGCAACACATTAGCAGTTAGATGCTCATGGGATCCTGTGAAGTAGTTATCTACTGCTACGTACCAAAGTACTCCCAAACTGTTTTTCACAGCTAAAAAGGAGAAATATTTATTATCTCACATCATTTCTGAAGATCAGGAATCTGAAAATGGTTCGGCTGTCTAGTAGTTCTGCCTCAGTGTCTCTCATGAGATTGTAGGCAAGCTGATGACCAGGCTGCATCATCTGAAGGACTTCATTTAGGTTGGAAAATCCACCTCCATGATGACCCCCTCTCTCACATGACTACTGATTTGGGGGTGCAGTTTCTTTCTGGTTGTTGATAAAACACCTCAGTTCCTCATCATATGAGCCTATCCACAGGCTGCCTGAGTGTTGTCACAATATGGCAGCTGGCTTCCCTGAGAGGCAGAAGTCATGGTATCTTTTATATTCCAGCCCAGAAAGTGACATATCTTCACTTTTGCAACAATGTGTTGGGTCACACAGACCAGTCATCATCATGAAACAGTGTGGGAAAAAAACACACAAAGGCACGAATACCAGGAAGCAGGGATCACTGGAGACCATCCAGGAATCTGGTTATTAGCCTGTTCTTAAAGCCCTTCTAACATCTTATAAATCAATCAATCAATCTCTCCCCCTCTCTCCCCCCCTCTCTCTCTGTCCTTGTCTCATATCTAGAGTGGTTTCTGTTTTCCTAGCTCTACCTTGTCCAATACTACTTCCCAGCACTTACCAAGAAATTATAATGTGAGAATGGACAGTAAAAAGGTGGCAAAAACCTGGCCTAGGGGATGACACTCAGTAGGCACTATTATTCCCACTTTAATAAAATCAATGAAAAACATGCATCTTGGCCTTCTATGATTCCCCTGGAAGAGTTAGATCCTTTATCTTTTATGGTTTTCAAACGACTTAACAGTACTTCCATTATAACTCTTAAGGTACATTGTTAAAATTAATCCACTTACACATCTGCATCCCCATTAAAATTTGAGCTCCTTCATGGCAGGAATCTTACTTTACGTTTCATTATGTCTACAAAGTCTACAGTACCTAGCACAGTGTGTGACTCATAATATGCACTCAGCAAATGAGGAGGTGAGGAATGTGTGGGCTTAGGGTGGGGAGAGGAGGGGAGGGGTGGTGATTCTAATCCCCTCCTAAATGAAAAAAGAATAGCTGACTTGAACTGAAAATGTTGAGATCACTTAAAGAACCATTTCTGAGAGAGTAGTATTTAGACATTTTTAAATCTTTGTACCAAAAAGGGAGTGGAAATATTTTTTTTTCTGTTTTCTATTCTAAAACTTAAATGTGCCTTTTCAAAATTACTTCAGTATGCAATTATGCTTATAGAAAGATAATTTTTATTTCAGATAGTGAAATAATAAAATGTTGGAGTGGGAGGAAGGCAAAAACAGGACTTAATTTTTTAAATCTTTCTCATAAAGCAACCTGGAGATTGGAGCTCCCTTTGAAACCATTCATCAGTTCTGTACTATCCAGAGAAAGATGGTGAATTAGCAACTGTGTGATCAAGGGCTGTCTGTTATCTCTTTTGTTAAAATGCCCTTTCTCATAGACAACTCAACTCATTCTTCTGTCAAGGAGTTAACACACCGTATCAAGAGCCTACTAAGATGTCAGTATGTATGTGTGTGAACCCATGCACGCTGGAAGCTGTGAATAGGGAGAGAAGTCACTCTCTGTCAAAGTCACTTTGACAGTCACTGTGGAAGTAAAGGAGACATATTCACTATCTAACAAAATCCAGGAAAATGTGTCTTCCTCACTTCTACCCTCCAATCCATTGCAACCACATCTAACTCAGAAGAAACAAACTTGTACCCAGAACTTTAGCTACAAGGCAATCTGATAAATCTAGTCCTATCTTTAAGTATTCTAATCTCTGCAGCAAAGGTAAGTACACAGAAGAAAGTGGGATTTTGATTTCACCTTCTAGCAGACCATATCTAGCACACTTTAAATTAAAAATTAAACCTAGTCCAAAACTGTAAACTACTAATGTTTTGCATTCCAGATTGTGATGTTCTGTTTTTACCTGGTTACACAACTATAATTAACAAGCTTAATGCGTATCTTGACATAACAGTGTACCTTTTCTAAAATTAATTATTCAGGAAAAATGATATTTTTCTGTGCTAAATCTTAAAATGTTATGCATAACTAGAAGGTTAAAATGTCCATATTTGAGTAAGAATTATGAGTAAGAGAATACTCTCTCCAAATTTTTATTTAATTGTTTCATAACAGAAGCTTAACTGAACACACAGCTGCTAATCCAAAGACCATAATATCCAGCCTCCCTTGCTGCTAGGTATGGTCACATCTGGTCAGTGAAACAGAAGTGGAAATGTTGTACGACTCTTCCCAGGTGTGTCCTTAAGAGGAAAGAGTGTGCTCTTCTATGCCCCTTCTCTACCTAGCTGCCTAGAACTTGAATGTGACAATCAGAGCTATGTCTAGCAACCATACTGAACTGTGAACATCAAGATCCAACCCCGAAGAATGGTTAACAGTGAGTTAAAGGAGTCTGAGTCCCTGATGATGGAAACATGGAAGACTATATATATATATTTTGTTTTGTTCTGATATTGTCAAAGTAGAAGTTGTCGATGATGTTTGAAAGTTAAATCTTGCTTCTGTTCTCAGTCCTCAGCCCATGCAAAATTTCTCATATCAGGAAATTCTTGGAAGTTAGCCCAAATTGTATGCCTGTTGAGGGCTAACGTGACCACGGGACACTATCTAAAAATCTGTAAGTACTGCCACAAGCCTGCACATTAACATGGGCTCATTCATTCATTTATTCATTCACTTGCTTTTAATTCAGCAACTATATGTTGAGTGCATCAGTAGGCACTGAACTGGGCTATATCCATTTATATTATATTTAATTATATTAAATATATTATATATTATAATAATGTTATATTCATTTATATATTTCAAGCATCCACATGGAAATCTATGACCTCATAAGGTTACAACACTTTTCTGAGCTATCAAGTCAAATATGTAATCTAAGATTGTAATACTTATAAGGAGTATAGGCAGCCATTTCTACATTATAATGTGAAGGGCTAAGCCTGGGGGTAAAAGTGGTAGCAGAAAGGACAGCTTGGCCCCAAATAATTAAATACAGAGGAAGAGACAGGCAAAACATTTTTGTACTTTGCAAATGTGTTGATGGCTGATTATTGTACTTTTATGTATAGCTAATTAATCTCTGCAAAGTAAAACTTGAGGACAGTTGCTTTTATCCTGGGGAAAAATCCATGTGCTCAATTAAGGGTGAGGACTACTGATTCTTGCATTTTAAAATTAAGAGCTGTGAGTATGTGTCTATGTGCTTATGTGCATTTGGAGAGGGGTGGTCTATGGCTCCACAAATTATAAAAACTATCTTTATACAGATACTTTGTGTACTTAAAGTAGGGATGATACAGTCTTTTCTCTCATCTGTGATGACCTCATTTCCAGATCTTCAGAACTGCACTTAAATTACTTTTGAGGTAAATAATATTAAAAGCTGAGAAAGAATCTAGGAGATAAATTATCCCCAAGGAGAGTTACGGCAATCATTACTCTATCATAGAGCTGACAGGATACCCCCGTTAACTGGGAATGACATGCAGAAAGAGAGGTTTACGACACACAGTGAGCCACAGCCCTTAAGGTCACTGATGCGGGGACAACTTAAGCCTGATGAGACAGCGCCTTTATGTAAGTTCAAAGCTATATCCTCCCAGGATTGCTTTTCATATTGACTGACACCTGAAACATGGGGATCAACACTGGAACTTTGCAGAGATGAAAAAGCAAGGCAGATGGGAAGCAAAATGACAAACTGAATTAGTGGGATATGTCAAATATTCAGCTTCTTGAAGACACAAAACCCTTATAATACAGGATTATAAATCTTTAGCCCTGAGGAGAGGAGATTTATAAAATCGTATGGGGAAAAAATAAATGGTTCAATGCAAACAAACAGAGCACTTATTACACAAGCAGTTTTCATCAGTATTTTAAGAGTGGTATTGCTCTATAACTAGGGAGCCTTTATAAATACATGCATTTTAATATGTTTATGTTACCTATTATCTTTGCAGCTTATGTAACAATTGGTATCCTTGGGTGTCATGTAACACATCACTATTCCACTTACACTTGATGGACTACAACAAGTCACACAGTCCTGTCTGAATCCAACAGAGAAGTAAACAGCAAACCTACCACATAACTGGAAGGAGACAGAACAAAATATCTGTGAAGAGAGAGACATAATTGCTACTGCAAATTGTATCTAAAATTTCAATTTGGAATAAAAAGTTAGCAACAAAAAGTAAGAACAAACAAAAATTAAAATGATTTCTCCAAGTTATAGTTTTAAAAGAGAACTATACAAAATGTATATATACATATATACAGAGAGAGAGAGAGAAAGGAAAAAGGAAAAACTACTTATAGTACCACTTTGTCTAGAGAGAAACTGATAATCTTTGTAGTCTTTCAATCATGTACAATGTACCGAAGTTTATTTAACCAATCTCTGAGTATTTGATTTTAATTTTTCCTGAATAAACATAAAATTTACATATTATATATGTATGTGAAATACCAAATATTAATGCATCAAAAAATGTATGAAATTTGCAAATTACCATAAAAGTAAGGAAAATAGAAACATCTTTATATGTACTAATATCAAGTAACACATCATTTATTTAGGATATATTATAGGATATATTATAGAGAGAAATAGTCATTTCTATTTAAATGACTAGAAACAGTCATTTCTATTCTATTATAGAGAGAAAAAGTCACACATATATATATATGTGCCATACATTTTAGTGTTTGTGTGTGCATATATATGCATTTATAATATATACATACAGTTTTGTATCAAACTTGTAATAATTTATATTCTGACTTTTCCATGTTGGTAAATGTTAAAAAATGATGTTTGATAGCATACTCCATATTATGGATATATTATAATATTTAATCAAGTTCTTACTTTTGCACACATTTTCCAACACTCAGAAATGACACTTTTATAATCACTAGAAATTCACTAGAATGTGAGCACAAAGAAAACTGTGGTCATTTATGTTCACTGGAATATCCCTGATGCCTAGAACAGTGCCTGGCACATACCAGATGTTTAATTATTATATACTGAATGAATGAATAATGAATGAATGCTTCGGTTTGCATCACAATACAAATTCTTTGTTGAATTCACTAAAAGTGTTCTGTGGTATACTGTTTATGCAGAATTGTTGCAATCAAATAGTAACAACACTATTTTGTTCAACTGTCATTTTTTAAAAGTATGAACCATTTAGATAAATGTAATCAGTGTGAAAATGCCAATCATATGACATTTACTCCAGTAATAGTATTACATTTAAGAAGTTTTCCCAAAATATTTGCAGAGTTATGTAATTTTAAAGCATTGTTTTAATGAATTTTTGTTTGAAAATAACTGAAACTGAGCATCATTTCACATTATTTGTTATTGTTTGTATTTTCCCTGATATGTTTGCTTACTATTGGCCAATAACTTTGCATTATCATTCATTTTATATTATTTAGTTTGATAGTTCTTTAGTAACTTCTCAAACTACAAAGAAAAAAGAAATAATTACATAATTCTTAAAACATTTCCAGTTGAATATGTCTTCCTTTTTACTACAATTTTTCTTTGTGTGGGCTTTAGAATATCTCTTAATTATACACTAAAGTAAGAAGAAAAAGTTATTTGTACAAAAAAGTGACCATTTTCAGATGTATCTTACTTTTTTCTCTACCTTTTAATATATGACTAGAATAATGTTAATATTAGGGACTTGAATAAAATTCTAGGAAAATAGTAACAGCAGAGAAATTATATTGTACCCTCTCTACTCTCAGGATATCAGCCTACAGTAATTTTTTTCAGGATAATTCTGTCCACAACCATAATTATTTTCATAAGTGTTAAAGCTATTCACTTAAAAGTATATCACTTCTGTACTGTCATGATAATATAGATTTATGAAAAAATATCCTAATTCATTAGCTTAAAATGAGTGACAGACTCAAATGTAGAAAGAATTCAGCTTCTATCATTCCAGAAGTTAAAAAATCCTGAATACATTTTAAAGAAGACTTTGAACACTAACTAAAACATGATGTAGCTACAGCTCAGTTGTTCCTTTCCTCTTTTTAATTTAACTCAATTATGTTACTTGCACTGAGGTAAATAGTGTAATTCATTAAAAATGTCAAACTTCACATTTCACTTCCTTGACTGATTTCAACTATTTAGAAATTATGGCTTTGTACTTGTTGCCACGTTTTAGCAAACACCACAGCTTGCATGACTTCTACTCTTTTGTGTCTTTATTGTATTTTTTTTAACTAAAGCAGGGACACTCTGGGCTACGTTACTTCCTTTCATATAAATATTTATAATTTTTAAAAGGCCAACAAATTGACTAAATTGCCTTTAATGACATTTGTTTCCTCCATCTCTGCTCACTGCTCAGTATTCCTTTAGTATTGAGGAGATACTCAGATTAGCCGAAGTGAGCATTTTCTCTCCTACTCAGAATTTGGGGGATTGACTAATATAAGATGCCTGGAGAAAATAAAACAGAGCTTATGCCCAAATACTTTATGAATGTCAGACACAGAAATTATCCTTTCATCACATGGGCCCCCAATATCTACAGAAGAAATAAAACACATAGGATGCATCTGCCATAGAAATAGAAATTCAAATAACTTTTCTTTTCATGGCAATAGCTAGGTTCAGCTTTTATAAATAAGAGTTTTAATATTAATATAGGATTCTGCTTCACCTAAAAAGAAGTATCATACTTAAGTGTGAAACTGCAACCATAACTCTATACATTTGTAAATTATTTTTAATTCCAACTACCAGCATCTTTTTCAGCTGACTGTTGTAACTGTTATAAAATATCCACCTCAACACTTTAAAGATCACACTACTCACAAAGTTTGACTAAGAGAAACAATGATAATAATGTGCTATATTATATCTCTAAATAGATCTATGTTAGTTTGATAATGATGAAGGAAGAGTTGGACTCCATTGTTTATTGTATTTGTATGAGCCCAATAGTTATTAGAACTTTTGGAAGTGGTTGGTTTCATCAGTCTACTGAGATAACGATGTCTCTGTAGAAACATCTTTTAAATATTGTTCTTTAGCCTAGCCAATCCTGACACTTCTACTGACAACATAAAATTGTCCTTTCTCTTGGATTAATCATTTAGATAATAAATTATCTACAGTTAATGCTCTTCAGCAACATGTTTGTCTTCTAGGAAATTTTCTTGGATTAGGACAAGATAAGATTAAAAGACAACTTTTTTCACTGACTCTAAAATAAAAATTTCCTATTATTATGTTACCTTTTCCAAAATACTAAGCTTCACAGGTATTGTGGATTAGTTCAATCACAACATGCTTTTGAGCCTTTCCCCCCTTGCCTTCTTTACTGGAGAAATAGCAAGTGAATGAGTAGAATTCCCTGTGTTCCTAGACCTTTCAGTGGTGTAAAGGTTTACGCAACAAAATCTGGCCAATCAGATGGAGTCTTAAGTCCTGTCTCCTAAGCAGGCATCTGCCCTCATTTTTCTCCTGCCTCCTTCCTCCTGCCTGAAATGCAGATTTGATGTATGGAAGGAGAGTAGCCATCCTCCACTATTAGGACAAAGGCAACATGTGAAGAAACAGCAGAAAGGAATAAGTCTATATTCTTGATGAATATTAAGCAGCTGCATAAACTCTGATTTACCTACTTTTGATTTCCTCATTACAAAAGGTAATAAACTCCTTACTTTGTTAAGCCACTTTTTTTTGAGGTATTCTGTTACAGATCCAAATAGAATCCCACTCAGTGAACTAGCCCTTCTAAAGGGGTGAGAAGATCATAAAAGGGAAAGGAAAGAGAGATGAGACACCATCCATGAGAACCTCTGACTTGAATAGAACTATAGGTTAACTGGAAGAGGCCTTACAAATATTATCAAGGCTTCTCATTTCATAAAGGAGGAAACTAATGTCTGCAGTGGTGAGAGAAATTGCCCACATCTTACACTGTACACAAAAAGCAACTCAAAATGGATTAAAGACTTAAACATAGACTTCAAAGTGTAAAACTTCTAGAAGAAAACATAGGGAAAAAGCTCCTTAACACTGGATCTTGGGAATACCTTCTTGGATGTGAAAACAGAAGCAAGAACAGAAGCTTTTGCACAGTAAACAACTGAAAGAGTGAAAAGGTAATCTGGAACTCCTGTAAGTCAATAGCAAAAAAATTCCAAAATAACCCGGTTAAAAAATGGGCAAAGTGGGCTTCACTGGTGGCGCAGTGGTTGAGAGTCCGCCTGCCGATGCAGGGGACACGGGTTCATGCCCCGGTCCGGGAAGGTCCCACATGCTGCAGAAAGGCTGGGCCCGTGAGCCATGGCCGCTGGGCCTGCGCGTACGGAGCCTGTGCTCCACAGCGGGAGAGGCCACAACAGTGAGAGGCGCTCGTACCGCAAAAAAAAAAAAAAGGGCAAAGTACCTGAATAGACATTTCTCTAAAGAAGTCATATAAATGGTCAATAGGTATATGAAAAGATGTTCACCATCACTAATTATCAAGGAAATCAAAAACACAATGAGATATCACCTCACATTGTTTGGATGGCTATTATCAAAAACCAAAAATAACAAGCACTGGTGAGGATGTGGAGAAATGGAACTCTTTGTATATTGTTGGTGGGAATTTAAAGTGGTGTAGCCTCTACAGAAGTATGGGAGTTGCTCTGACTTGCCTGATATATCAGAATGTAGTTGGTCTAACATGCCTGCCAAGGCAGGCATCTGCAAACTTTTTCTGTAAAGAGCCAAATACTAAATATTTTAGGCTTTGCAGGCCATAAAGTCTCTGCTGTTACCACCCAACTCTGCCCTTGTGGTACTAAAGCCTTGTAGCAGACTTCAAGTCAGGGAATGCTCTGCATATTGCATAGAAAATACAAAGAGAATTAATTGAGCTGGGTCCCAATAAAACTTTATTTACACAAACAGCTTGCCAGATTTGTCCCTTGGGCCTGGTCTGAAGCATTCAGCTTCTAGAGGTGCCACCTGCCTGAGAAGAATGCTTGCTTTTTTCTCCACACTCATTTTTTTGCTTGTTGAAGCCATTGCAACTTGTGGACCTTAAAGCTGCCACTTTACCTAGGTCGCTGTTTCTGGAGCAGGTGGCCTTTAGATGAGCTACAGGGAAATAATCACAGTAGTGTGTATTCATATTCATTTCACTTCCGGTTAGCCTTTCTCATTCTGTTCTGATCACCCGGAGATTGAAATGCCACCCAAATGCTTAAATTCCTCAAGTTCAGACTCCATGACAGACCACTTCTGGGATTATGGTGCTTTTGCTTTTGTCCAATCTTTTTTACTCTAAGAATTAAAAATAAAGCCCTCCTCCTCCTTCCCTTCTCCCTATCCGTGATAGAGCGGGCAGAGCCCAGAACTGATTTCTTCCCTTAACTTTCCTATTGCTGTTACTTCTAGCTCATCATCTCCCTCCAGAGTTCATTCACCAGATTTCCTGTCAGAGCTTTTGCTAGATAGGATCACTTTTTTAGTTTTGTTTGAGTTATGCAAGGATCTACATGAAAAGAATCTAGCCTGAGGTATCTAGCTTGAAATTCCCGCACCCATCCTCATAGAAGCTAGGGCACACCATCAAGGTGCATAATAAGTACAGAACAATTTCCAAGGATGTTATTTATGTTTCCTCTTTTCATTTAACCACAAGGCAATGGTATGTTCAATCCCTGAAAAGGCAAAACACATCTTCCCTGGAAATGAGCTATTGATTGGTTTATACTAATCTGCCCATGAGGAAGAATATAAGGCACAGAGCAGCTGATAGAAGATGAATGCTCACACCTCCTTACAAAAATGTCTGAAAAAGTTAGACTTTTCTAAGTTTCAATACTGTCTTCGATCCTAATTTAAGCATTCCAACACCAGGGTACCTTGACATCTAGAGAGAGAAAGATAAAATTATCAGAACACATGATAACATAGGATGCATTCTGAAATGCACCCTGGAAAACTCATTAAATATCCTCCAGTCTTCTCTAATTATCCCAGTGGCCTACCAGGAGTTTCTTGTAACATCCTAATAAAAAAGATATTTTTATCTGGCAAATGTTCAAGCTTTCATCAAATTATTTGCAGCCAAGAATTCCATTTCTTGCTAAATAAAAAGATTTCATGTATAGGAGATTCAACATAAGGTAGCAAAGAGCTTTGATTATTATATTTCAGAGCCTGGGAGTCAAATGTAAAAGCTAAAAGAAAATTCTGTTCCTCTGTGGGAGAACACTCCACAGAACAAAGACCTTTTACTACCCAGGACTTTTCTGAGTTTTTGATGTTGATTTTCCTCACTTTTCTTTTCAAGATCAGAATGTCTCTATTAGTGCCTTTTAGACAGGAATATCATGCAGAGAATTGAAAGGGCACCACAGACTGAAAAGCATGACTTATTATATATATTATATGCATTGCAATTTATTTAATTATAAAGTTATTCCAATTCATGTATATTTTGCATTGGCTAACAGTATTTGCTAAAAACCCCCAAACTGAAAAACAAAAGTGAAAACTGAGTCGATCATTTGCTTAAAGACCCTGCATTATTGAGGTTTCATTTCTAAATGAGAGGAGTAGAAAAGACAAAGAGGAGGAACATATAATTTTATATGGTACCAAATGTGTGTAATATGTGTTAATATATCAGTATATACATAGGTATATGCATATATACAAAGGAAGGACTATATGCATGGCTCTGTGTTTATATGTTCATATGTATATAGACAGATATATAAAGCCTGCGTGCCTAGAGCCTGTGCTCCGCAACAAGAGAAGCCACCGCAATGAGAAGCCTGCGCACCGCAACGAAGAGTAGCCCCTGCTCACTGCAACTAGAGAAAGCCCACGCACAGCAAGGAAGACCCAACGCAGCCAACCCCCCCACACACACACACAAGCTCTAAAATCACACATGTGAGTTGCTATGAAGCCTTGGACAAATAACTCAGCATTTCTAAGCATCACATTCTACATCTGTAAAATGGGTAATACAAGAGCATCTAAATCACAGGGATGTTGAGAGAATAAGATGAGTAAATACATGTAAAGTTTTTCAAGCATGTTTGGCATAAAGTAAGTATTTTTTAGAAGTTAGCAATTGTTATAAATAGCACTGTTTGCAGAAAACAATAAATGAGTAGGCATCTAAAATCAACAACATTTCAATGAAAATAGGAATTTAGGTAACAATGAAGAAGGGCTCCATGTTTGATGTCTTTATAACTCAAGTAAATAAAATCACTATTTCAAATGCTTTCTCACCTTACAGACTTTGCTTATTAATAACACAGTAGATCCAATAGTAAATGGGTGTCGGCTTTTACAAAAAGGCAGTGGCAGGGAATTATAAAAAAAAGTTAATGCAGTTCCTAGTTTGATCACTCTATATCTCCTCATATATTGATAGGTTGACTGATATTTCACACACACAATCACACTCCACCACCCCTTCTGTCTTTAAAAAAAATCTAATTTCCTTTACCTAAAGTTGTGATTTTAGATTTCATTGACTGACTGGCCTATTGTTATGTTTTATGTTCATTTTTTTAAAAATACCTTTAAACATCTTCAAATCAATCTTTCTCAGTAACAGTGACATTGTTTTCCTGAGCACTCTCAATTACTCCATAACAAACTGTGATGTTTTATATTTTTTTCATAACCAGTCCATAAATTCTTTCACCTCCCTTCATGATAACTGCTGTGAGTTTTTTCACATGAGATTCCACTTATGAGGTCACTTGTAACAAATGTCTCATGAAAAGTATCATTATGCATTGGAGTAAGTCTTCTATCTGAGGCAAAGCAAGTGTGGCTCTCTTTAGAGGGATTTTTGTTTGTCTATTTTTTGTGTGTGTTTGTATGTTTGGTTTTTGTATTGTTTTGTTTTCCCTTTTGCTTGCCTCTTTACACATATGACCCAGTTGGCTTTTGGAGACACTGTCACAAATAACGCATAAAAGAGAAGTTAATTTTTTTCTACAAAGAGGTAAGATGTGTTCTCAATTCTCACATTTCCAATAATTTCCAAATATTTTTGCCATCACGTCATCTAGAAAACAGGGCCTAACATTTACTGCATATGTCATAGTTTCTAGCAGAAAATCTTTGAAGAAGATGGTCAAAAAAATCAACTTCAGAAAGATGTTCACCGGCTACTTTCAAAGGCAAAAATGAAAGAAAGAAAAGATGAATTTTGTTATATAAAAACTTTAGATCTTTGTATATAGAATGAAAAAATGACTGATATTTGCCAGGACAGTTTTAACTTCTAATATTCTTACCCCTTGCTCATAAGTACACAGTCAGGATCTGTGCCCCTAAGCTTGGGTCTAAATGTTGTCAGTTTAATTGTGGCTGACATCGTATTAAACAAGTGTATAATCAAACACTTTCTTGGTCAGATACTCACCATAATTAGGATTCTTTGCCATATTTGCATCTCTCTTTTATGTTGACAGAAAAGGCAGTGAGTACCTTTTTCTCATTTTAGTTTCCCCAAAACCTGATGGGAAGAAAAGACAGCAAAAGAATTCAGAGGATGAAATATGAGGGAAATGTGTATTAGAAAGTCAAAAAGCATATTTGTTGGTGGCACAGAGTTCTGTCTTGGTTCTGAATAGCTTTGAATTTCTTAGGTATCTCAGCATGGAAGGTACAACTGGAACAGTCATGGCCAGCTCTGCTTCTGAGGACCATCCTACCCCCTCCACACCTTCTAGTTCATTTTCTCTGCATCAGTGAGCAGAAGAGGATCGGGGGAGGCAGGGGAGAAATGGCCGATCCACTTTGGGGTACCACCCTCCTTATTCAGACTCCAATTCTCAGCCACCGAGTAAGTTTTAAACAATTATCTGAAGATTGCAGGAATTGTGTTATACGTTTCCATTTCCTAGAACACTGAGAGCTCTGACTTTGTGACATCCAGCCTGTCGAGTGTAACAAAGGCAGGACGTATTTGACAGGTGAAGAAAAAGCTGCTGTCTCACAGGTCTACAACAAAGTGGATGAAACAGTAATAAAATAACGTGTCATATAAGATTAAATGGGACATACATGACCTCAGCTCAATGCTACCTGTGGATTCATAAAATCTGTATCAGACACATGGAGAAGATTCCATGGTTCAAACACAATTGTACTGCCTCTAGAAAAACGTTAATTAAATTTAAAGCAATGGGATCCATATTAGCAGAAAATAAGTGCTCCATCCAGCACTATTTATTTTTAGCCAGCAAAAACTAGTTATTGTTTCTTCCTATGCTCGTCTGCCCTAATCATTTATTTGACACACAATCACTGTAAGAGTCACGTGAGGTGTGTTTCTTTCTCCTCAAAGGCAGTCAGCTCTCATCCATGTCAAACTGTACATGGTCCTCGTCAGTCATATGAAAGTCTATTCAGGCATAGTGATTCCCGTGGTCCATACTCCATCATACTCTATTATGCCAGCACTTTACTGCATCATTGTCAGTCAGGTCCACCCTTTTTTGCTCTTGTTCTACTACCTTCACACTCATAAAAGTAGCAGATGCAAGCACGCCATTAATGATGGTCAATTTTTTTCTTAGTTTGCACAGATGGCTGAGTGATTTTTATTCATGAGGAAGCCTCAAATTTCAGAATTTTAACAGGGTTAAGAATCTTCCATCATAAATGGAACATCAAATTACTTATTTATTCATCAATTTAATATATGGTTCCTTCCAATAAGTTTTCCAAGTAAACTTGAGAGGAGTTATGTTCCCCTTCTCTTGCTGTAGCTATTATTTTAAGACCACATTCCTAGTTATCAGAAATGAGAAATATCAAGTATACACTACAGTATTATCAACTATAATCACATGGCTGTACATTAGATCTCCAGAACTTATTCATCCTGCATAACAGAAATTTTGTACCCTTTGACCAACATCTCCACCCCCAAGCCCCTAGCAACCACAACTGTACTCTCTTTCTTCTTTTATGAGTTTCAGTTTGGCATTTTTAGTTTTCACTAAAGTGAAAGTAAAATCTAAAGTAAAGTACTTTAGTTTTCACTAAAGTAAAAGTAAAATGATTTTACTAAAGTAAAATCATACAGTATTTGTCTTTTTGTATCTGGCTTATTTCACTCAACATAATATGGTCCAGGTTCACTGATGTTGTTTCAAATAACAGAGAATAGATATCAAGTGTTCTAAACATACACCAAAAGAAAAAAAAAAAAGGTAACTATGTAAGGTAATGGATGTGTCAATTAGCTTGATTATAGTAATCATTTCACAGTGTATATGTATATCAAAACATCAGATTGTACACTTTAAGTGTATAAAATTTTATTAAAAAAGAGAATCTCCTCAAAAGGGTGTTTGTATCTTATACTTCTGAAATGAGTGTTAGCCTACGTCCACATAACCAGGTACACATTTTAAAAACGTATAGAGGCAGTTTATATTTTTGCTAACATGTGTTTACTATTTAGTGTGCTTCCCATAGTTCTAATTAATTTACACATTTAGCTCACCCTTTGAAGAAGGTGTTAATATTTTCCCAATTTTACAGATGAGGAAACTGAGCCTCACAGCAGTTGATTAGAGATTGAATTATGTTCAATACACCTAAGTTTGAACATCAACAGTAGCATTTACTTCCTGGGTAACTTTGGGGAAATAAAACTCTCTAAGCTTTAGCTTCCCTCTCTATAAGTGTGAAATAAAAATAATCACCTGCAAATTCTATTGTGAGAATAAAATGATATAATATCTGCAATATGTCTGGTGTACAATTAGCATTCAATAAATGATAAATATAATGGTCACAGTTAGAGGGGTATAATGAAGGAGATATTTTATGTGAGTGGCTCTGCATTTATCTGCCCCACACCAATTACCATTTTAAATTACCATCTTCCTTCTAGAACTAGCATGGTATAAATTTGACCTTCATGTTTCAAATGTACCCATTTATTTCATATATCTGTGATCAGGTGATGAGGTTGGGGCCTTGCTCACTCCCAAATATGGCATCCAGAAAATTGTTTTCTATATTAAAAATAAACATACAAAAAAATCTGTTCCTCCTTCACAGCGTATACTATCCAGTTATACTACCTTCTTCAATTTTCAATTCATTCCCATATTGATTTTCTGGTTATCCACTTTCTTTTCTGTTGTATCTCACTTAACATCTTCTTTATTAACCTCTTCCATTATCCTAGGGAACTTTAATTTTATATAAGCCCTCCCTGTCAACAATTTTGCCTGTTCTTTTTTTTTTTTTGGCGGTACGCGGGCCTCTCGCTGCTGTGGCCTCTCCCGTTGCGGAGCACAGGCTCCGGACGCGCAGGCTCAGCGGCCATGGCTCACGGGCCTAGCCGCTCCGCGGCATGTGGGATCTTCCCGGACCGGGGCACGAACCCGTGTCCCCTGCATCGGCAGGCGGACTCTCAACAACTGTGCCAGGGAAGCCCGCCTGTTCATCTTTAATGACATCCTTATCCACTCTTTTTCACTCAAAAATTGTCACATTCTGATTCTACACCTGAAATCAACAACTCTTATATCCCTCTCACTGATCAAAGCTTCCAATTCTTTGCACGCAAAATAATTAAAAACTCATTAAGGCCTTGAATTTATTTTAGCCCCCAGTTACACTGAACCATGTAGCCTGTTCCTGGCTTTACTTCTTTCCTCATTTATCATACATTTCACGGTCCATCACCATTGTCACTCTCTTGCATACACCCTTAATACTCTGACACTTGTGTCCACCCCGCAAAGCATCATCTCACAATACCAAACTGAGCGCTGGAGGAGAAATTACAATGGGACAGATTGTTTTCGCTATAAATTCATGATCACCAACCACAAGTGGATCCTTAAAGCTGCCAGGCCATCTTTCTAGGCTTTTCTAGACATCTGGATCTTTCGTATGCCTTATCAACTATCTCATATCTTTGCCACTCTCCTCAAACCTTCACACTCTCCTCTATTCCCTCAGTCTCAATACAATGTCCTTACTTCACAACTCACAGAGAAAACAGAGCCATCGACTTGGCTTTTTCCTCAAATCCCTACCCCAATCCCCAAGTTTGCCTGTATCTGCACCAATCTTCTCCTTCTGTATTTTTAAGAAAAAGTCTCCCTGCCACTTCTCAATAAATAACTCTGTAGTGTATGATCAATATTTCTTCTCTTCCCATCCTCTCAGGAATCTTGCACCATTAATTACTGACTTTCTTCATCCAATCTTAAACTTTTCTCTTTATATAGAATACTTTCCATCCCTATTTAAATGTAGTCTTGTCTTTCCCATAGCACTTCTAAAAATGAAACAAAACAAAAACCCTCTTTAAACTCCATGTCATCTTTACGGTCTTATTTCTACCAGGTTTTCCAGGAAAAGTCTTGGAATAATTATTACTTAACATGGTCCTTCTATTGATACTTTCTTAACCATGTTTCAGGCATCACTTCTAATTCCAAATTAGCCTGCAATCCTTAACACCACAAAAACAACTCTGCATTTTAAAATTTTATATATATATATATATATATATATATATATATATATATACACACACACACACACACACACATATATATTTTTCAATCCTGTCTGAAGGGTAAGAATCAAAGCCCAAAAGCTAAAAGCTGCTCCTGCAGAGGGATTCAAACACAGCAGAGAAGTGCATTTTTAGAATGATCCACTACTGTGAGGTATTTGCATTTTTTAAAATCTTTCCCTGAACAATGTGTGATTTCATATTTGAGTTTACTAGGTGAAACCTCTAAATCTACTTTTCAGATAAGATTCAAAAAAAATCCCCAAACAGTTGATAATGCTTCAAAGCCATTTGACATAAGACCTCATCCTGAGGATAAAGATATCTTATTATACTCAATAACAAAAGGACCTGGAGATCACCAAATATCTAAGGATTATTGTAACCATCCAGCTTTCTGACTTGCAAAGTTTGGAAAACTGCATAAAACCTCAACATCAAATTTAACAGTCTTGTATGTGTGTGTGAGTATGTGTGTATGTACACAGTAGAAGGAAAGTGAGAACAAAACAAGCACCTTTCAATCCTGCTCCTTTTAAAAATGTTTTGTTTCAAATTCTTAATTTAATAAACCTATTTTTTCAAACTAATGAATGGCTCAGATAATTAGAGAAACCAATAAGCTTTAGAAATGATTATATAACATGCACTGACTCTTTTCCCAAGAAAAAAAATATGCGATTAAAAATAATATATAACTGGGGATTTTTTTCCATGTTGAATTTCAGAAACCTGTGCCTAAACAAGAGGAAAGGGGCAGTTTGAGTTAACAAAAACGTCCTCTCTAGTGATTGACTTTACATTTGTTGTTAATAATTACTCTACTGTAATACTGTTGTTTAAAGAAGCCACTTCTCTGAATGATATCTTTTTGTGCAGCCTAGATATGACCTGAAAGGAGCATATATTCAGAATCAATATTTCTCAGTTCTAATCTCAACTCTCACTCTCTTTTGACAGTGTGAGAACCTTAAAGATGCTAGACACTTCATCAAAGGGTCATAAGATATGTTAAAGTTTGAAGCACACATTTAAGTCATCCATCTTCTCCAACATGTATAACAACTCATCTCAACTTGGGCAGTTCCAGTAAAGACCTCTCTAATTTGCAAGAAGCAAAATATCAATTGCCTACAGTTATCAATTGGCTACTATATGACAGTAAGTTTTCTGAGAGATTTCACATGGGTTATAATAACTGATTTTTTAGGCTCAGGAAGGGCCTTTGATTACTCAATCAAAGTTATGTTGAAGTTAGTAAAATGTTGTCATGATGGCCTGATCCTGGGCCCATCTCATCCTCTTCTGAAGCTAACATTCTTTCCACAGTGGATTCAAGGATGCTTTTATATGACCACCGCCTATTGACCTAATTCTCTACTATGAAGCAACCTAAAATACTTCTTGTCTTTCAACTCATAATAGCCAATAGTAACAAACACATCGACCATTTCTTAAAGACTTCTTTTGTGTCTGGCACATTGTTATGATCTTTAGAGTTTGGACAGCCTAGGTTGTCTTTCATTGACCCCTTTACTTACTTAAGGTGTCATATTATTTTTCATTTAGTCAAACTTTGAAACAGTCATGTTTACATTCTTTCTATACTTTTTTATATTCACATTCTTCTTAACTGATTGCAATTTAATATCTACTTTCACAGTTTTACTCAAATTGCTTTATCAAATTTATCACTAATGACTCAAATCAATACATTCAATAATTTGGTTTTTATTCTGTACTTTTGTTGATGTTTTCAAATATTTGGCATTCATACTGATTCATGTATTTTAAAGTAGTTTATAACAATTCCTAGACAATGAACAAATGGAGAGAGAGCAAATCTCAGATGGAGCATTCAGGGAAGAAGGAGAAAATAATGACCAGTGGGTCACGCATATGATCATTGTATCAGCAAAGCATCTTCAAGTCAAGCACTGCTCTAGAGTGGCAAAGACTTTTATGTTCTATTAACCTCTAAATTCTTCAAAGATTGGAATAATGCCACAGTCCTTCACCTTGTACATGATAGGTGTTTGCTAAATATTTGTTGAGCAATCTTCATTTTTCTCCTGCCTTTTTAGCATCATTTTGGTGCAATTTTTACTGCATTGAAGTCAGTTACATTACACTAAAATTTTCTCTACACCCAAACTGCTTTTATTCTTTTAGATATCAGCACAAGATAAAAACTAATGCTGACTTGCTAAAAGTCATTTAGGGTGAAAGTCCCTTTTTTCAGGCCCTCTCTCCATCCTCTGCTTTAATCATTTTATTATACTTATTCCAAAGCAACTAAATTTCTGAAGATATGAGTCACTGTCAGTTTTTTCATTCCTAGAAGTTCCTTGAAGTTCATGAGTAGAATATTTGATTATTATGCAGATAGACGTGGATATAAAGCCCTCCAATTTGTGCCCTAATCTGTTTTCAATTTCTTAATGCAGTCTCTGCCCAGTACATTAGATTATACAGAATTACTACTGCATCTAGTACTTACGGATTCATAGCCTTAGGACATTTTTCTGCACCATTTATTAAGGGTGAAAGTAATTAGGAGACAGAATTGATAAAATGGATTTTGTTTCTCTGGTTAAATATTCAGAATGTTTCTAAGATGGCTATGAAACAATTCAGTGTGAAACAGTCCAGGTGATATGTGTGGTATACAGTTGTCACAAATGATGAAAGTGGCTCTTCTGGCACCAAATCTGAATGCTAATGGGGCACAGGATGTTCTCATCTCTCAATGTGTGCTCTTCTGTTTCTTCCTTCTACAAACATATACATGCATTTTCCTGTGATGCTATTAACTGTGGCATAGAAATATGGCTCTCATTTTATTTTCACAATGCCATCTTTAAAAGGAAGTGCTTTCCACTTAGGGGCACTTAAAAAAATAATTTGTCATTCTAAGAGAAAATGTAGACAGTTGTTTAACATTAGCAGCCTCCCTTATTTTTGGAGAACTGAAATATTTTACCCAGTGAAGCACTGTTGATATCTCTAAGTTACAGCATGGAATCCAGGAAACAGCAATGATTTATGTATTGTCCTGTCTGACTTTACTACAACAGATGTCATTATGGCATATAATGGTATGGAATAAATTGCCGTAAAAGTGAAACAACGTATATTTCAGGAATCACTCAGAAAACACAGCACTTGTGTCTAAAACTGAACTGAAGGATGTATCAGTTAAAGGATTTTGTTTAAGTATAAAAAATATTTAGAAGCACTTTCCAAATGATGAAGTAAGCACCTCCAAAAATCTGCTTCTGCATAAAAGCAACAATTATACTGGCAAGCATTGTCTACACCAATTTTTTCAAACTCTAGAAATTAACCGAAGTCTTACAATAGTCCAAGGAGTGTTTATTCAAGGAAAACAGCTGAACGTCAGAAATAACAAAGCTTGGTGGTATTTCCAATACTCTCTCCCTAACTCCATAGTAGCCTTGAAGATCAGCAGCAATGCAACCATTGTATCTATGAATACTAGAAGATGAACAGTTTTTCCCTTAGCCTAGAGGGAACATAACGTGTTTGCAACTCTCCAAAAAGTGCCTACCCAGAAAAATTTTCATTATGTGACATATATGGCAGCTCCCTAGAAAAGCTCTATTCTCAGAGTTTGTCTTTATTTCACCTGACTCAGAGCTCACTCTGCAAGAAAAGCATTATACTCAGGGTGGAAAAAAAAATCAGAGAAAATTGTTTAAGAATACTGATGTCTGAGAAGGTGAAAGCAGTTGGGATAACAAGAGATTAACAAAAAAGATTTTAAAGTATGGTCTGGAGAATGAAATGTCCAAGGGGGGCTTTGAAAAGCTTTGACATATACCTAGAGATCTAGAAGGGCACAAAAAAGTACAGAGGTGTGCACATGTCCAAAAGAGTCATCAGAAGACCCTAATCTCTCATCTTCTGTTGACCTTGAGGCTCTTCACAAGTAAGAAATGAAGGTAAAGGAAGGGTTGTAAACCATCACAGTGTTGAAAGCATGCCCCAAAAACATAGACTTCTGTGACAAAGGCCAGTAAATTTATTAGTACAAAGAATTAAACAGTATATATGTCCAATCATTAGATGACTACTAAGCTAAGTGAGCAGAGATATCAGTTGGCCACATACAACAGAGAACACAAACTTTACAGAATTATTTCAGGAAAGTCACTAAGCAAACAAACAGCAACAACATAAACAAAATATTGTAGGAAGGAAGTGGATAATCTGATTTCCAGATTTGTTACATTATGTTCTTTTAGAGGTCCAGTATTTAACCCCCCAAAATTTGTGAGAAGTACAAAGAAACATAAAAGTATGTCTCATACCCATGAGGAAAAAAACCAGTCAATAGAAATTGTCACTGAGGAAGCCCAGAGATTGGACTTACTAGACAAGGAATTGAAGTCAGCTCGTAAGTATGTTCAAAGAAATTGAGAAAATCATGTCTAAAAAGTTTTAAAAAATGGGAAAACAAACTCTCTTCAAATAGATAATATGATTAAAAAGATAGAAATTACCAAAAAAAAAGACCAAATAGAAGTTCTTGAGTTGAAAAGTACAATAACTGTTATTAAAAATATACTATCTGGGCTCAACAATGTATTTGAGCTGGTAGTAGAAAAAAATCAGCAAATCTGAATACAGAAATATAGGACAATAGAGATTATCCAGCCTGAGAAAAAGAAAAAGAGACTTCCAAACACTGATGAGAAACATTAATTTGCATATACAAGGAACTCATCAAAATCCACGTAGAATACATTCAATGAGATTAACACCTAAATACATCATAGTCAAACTATCAAAAGCATACGACAGAGAAACTTGAAAGAAGCAAGAGAGAAGTGATTCATCATATACAAGTGTTTCCCCAATAAGATTACTATCTGATATCTCATCAAAACTTATGGAGGCCAAAAGACAGTGGGATGACATATTCAAAGGGCTCACAGAAAAGTGTGTCAGCCAAGAATTCTATAGCAAAGATGTACTTAAAAAATGGGAAGACATTATGACAGTCTCAGATAAGCAAAAACTGGCAGAATTCTCTGCTAGCAGACTTGCCATTTGAGAAATACTAATGGGAGTCCTTCCTTCAGGCCGAAATGAAAGGACAGTAAATAGTATCTCAAATCCATCTGAAGAAATGAAGAGCACTGGTAAAGTTAACCACAAAGGTAAGTATAAAACACAGTATAAATGTAGTTCTTTTTAAATCTTTTCTTCCATATAATTTAAAAAGCAATTGAATAAAAGATTAATTTTAAAATTACATTGATGGCATTGTGATGTATAAAGATGTATTTTGCTTAACATTAATAGCACAAGGGAGTAGGAGAAAACTGATCTATATCAGAGCAACGTTTTTGTATATTACTGAAATTAAGTCATAGTAATTTGAACTAAATTGGTTTAAAGTAAGATGTTAATTGTACAAATGATCAACAAGAGTATGGTTAACAAGTATATGAAAAGATGTTCAATATCACTAATCATCAGGAAAATACAAATCAAAACCATAAGGAGACATCACCACATACCTGTTAGGAAGGCTTTTATCCTCTAAGCGAAAGATAACAAGTGTTACTGAGGAAACGGAAAAATTGGAGCCCTTGTACACTATTGGTGGGAGCACAAAACTGTTAAGCTTCAATGGAAAATAGCATGGAGAGTTACCAAAAGTTAAAAATAAAATACCATATGATCAAGCCATCTCACGTTTGGATATTTTTACAAAAGAACTGAAATCAGGATTTCAAAGAGATATTGGCACTCTCATGTTCATTACATCACTCTTCACAATAACCAAGCTGTAAAAATTACCTAAATATCTATAATGGATGATAGGAAAAAGTGTGCTAAATACATACAATAGAAGATTAGCCTTTGAAAAGAAGGAAATCTTGCAATCTGTGACAACATGAATGAAACTTAGAAGATATTATCCTAAATGAAATAAGCCAGTCACAAAAAAATAAATACTGCATGATTCCATTTACATGAAGCATTTAAAATAGTCAACCCATAGAAGCAAAGAGTAGAATGGTGTTAGTCCAGAACTAGAAGGGGAAATGGGGTGTCTCTAATCAACAGGTATACAATTTTAGTTATGAAAAATGAGCAACTTCTAGAGATCTGCTGTACAACACTGTGTCTACAGGTAACAATACTATATGGTAAACTTAAAAATCTGTTTAGAAAGTAGGTCTCATGTTAAGTAGTCTTAGCAAAAAATAAAATAAAATTGCCCCAATAAAACCATATGTGCCTTTTGCTTTCTTTTTAGGAAGATTGTTTATTATTGATTCAACATCTTTAAAATTTATGGGCCTATTCAGATGACCTTTTTCTTCTTCTGTGAGTTTTGTTTGTTAGCATCTTTCAAGAAATTTGTATGTTTCCTTAAAGTTATCAGATTTGAGGCCATAGTGTTGTTTATTATATTCCTTTATTATCCTTTAATGCCCATGGGATCATGACTGATGACCTTCTTTCATTTATGACACTAGTAATTTGTGGCTTTCTCTCCCTGTCCCCAATTCTGTCCTCTTGATTAGCCTGAAAGAGTTTTATTGAATTTATTGATCTTTTCAGAGAACCAGCTTTTGATTTTGCTGATTTTCTCTGTTGATTGCCTGTTTTCAATTACATTGATTTCTCTTTTTTTTTATTGGAGTATAGCTGCTTTACAATATTGTGTTAGTTTATACTGTACAGCAAAGTGAATCAGTTATACGTATACATGTGTCCCCTCTTTTTTGGATTTCCTTTTCATTTAGGTCACCACAGAGCATTGAGTAGAGTTCCTTCTGCTCTACAGTATGTTCTCATTAGTTATCGTTTTTTTTTTTTTTTTTTTTTTTTGCAGTACGCGGGCCTCTCACTGTTGTGGCCTCTCCCGTTGCGGAGCACAGGCTCTGGACGTGCAGACTCAGCGGCCATAGCTCATGGGCCCAGTGGGATCTTCCCGGACCGGGGCACAAACCCATGTCCCCTGCACCAGCAGGCGGACTCTCAACCACTGCGTCACCAGGGAAGCCCTAGTTATCTATTTTATACATAGTATCAACAGTGTATGTATGTCAATCCCAATCTCCCAATTCATCCCACCCCCCCCTTTCCCCCTTGGTATGCATACATTTATGCTTCTCTGACTTTTATTATTCCTTTTCTTCTGTTTGCCTTAGGCATAAATTATCCACAAATATTTGGGTTTCTTTCAGGATTCTTAATTCTATGTCACTGACCTCTGTGTCTATCCTTATGCTAGTACCACACTGTCTTGATTACTGTAGCTTCGTAATTAAGTTTTGCAATTAGGAAGCATGAGTTTTCATACATTTTTCTATTTTTTATTGAAGTATATTTGATTTACAATATTAATTTTCAGGTGTACAACATAGTGATTTAATATTTTTATAAATTATACCTCATTTAGAGTTATTATAAAATATTGGCTATATTCTCTGTGCTATACAATATATCCTTGTCACTTATTTATTTTATATATAGGAGTTTGTACCTCTTAATCCCCTACCGCTTCTGTGCACTCCCCCCTTCTCTCTCCCCTCTTATAGACACCAGTTCTCTATATGTTAGCCTGTTTCTGTTTTGTTATATTCATTCATTTTATTTTGTAGATTCCACATATAAGTGATACATACAGTATTTATCTTTCTATGTCTGACTTATTTCACTAAGCATAGTATCCTCCAGATCAATCCATATTGTTGCAAATGGCAAAATTTCATTCTTTTTTTATGGCCAAGTAACATTCCATTGTGTGTATATATATATATATATATATATATATGTATATGTGTATATATATATGTGTGTGTGTGTGTGCACGCACATGCATACACACACACACTCCATCTTCTTTATCCATTTCTCTGTTGATGGACACTTAGCTTGCTTAGATATCTTGGCTATTGTAAATAATGCTATGAATATTGGGGGTGCATATATTTTTTAGAATTAGTGGGGTTTTTTCTTCAGATATATATCCAAAAATGGAATTACTGGGTCATATGACAGTTCTATTCTTAGTTTTTTGAGGAACCTCCATACTGTTTTCTGTAGTGGCTATACCAATTTACATTTCCACCAACAGTGTACAAGGGTTCCCTTTCCTCCACATCCTTGCCAACACTTGTTATTTGTGGTCTTTTTGATGGTACCCATTCTGACAGATGTGATGTAATACCTCACTGTTGAGGTATTTCTCTGATGATTAGCAATGTTGAGCATCTTTTCATTTGCCTGTTGACCATCTGAATGTCTTCCTTAGAAAAATGTCTATTCAGGTCTTCAGCACATTGTTTGATTTTGAGTTGTATGAGCTATTTATATATTTTGGATATTAACCCCTTATCAGACATACCATTTGCAAATATTTTCTCCCATTCAGTAGGTTGTCCTTTCATCTTGTCAGTAGTTTCTTTTGTTGTGCAAAAGCTTAAGTTTAATGAGGTCCCATTTGTTTACTTTTACTTTTGTTTCCTTTGCCAGGGGAGACCGATGCAAAAAAAATATTGCCACGATTTATGCCAAAGAGGGTTCTGCCTATGTTATTTTCTAGGATATTATGGCTTTAGTTCTAACATTTAGGTCTTTAATTCATTTTGAGTTTAATTTTGCATATGGCATGAGAAAATGTTCCAGTTTGATTCTTTTACATGTAGCTGTCCAGTTTTCCCAGTACCACTTATTGAAGAACCTGTTTTCCCCCTTGTATATTCTTGCCTCCTTTGTCATAGACTAACTGACCATAAGTGAATTAATAACCAGAACTGGTTTACTTCTGGGCTCTCTATTCTGTTCCATTGATCTCTGTGTCTGTTTTTGTGATAGTACCATACTGTTTTAATTATTGTAGCTTTGTAGTATGGTCTAAAATCAGGGACTGTGAATCCTCTAGCTTTGTTCTTCTTTTCCTCAAGATTGTTTTGTCTATTTGAGGTCTTTTTTGGTTCCATATGAATTTTAGAATTATTTGTGAAAATATCATGAGTATATTAAATCTGTATATTTCTTTGGGTAGTATGTACATGTTCACTGTACTAATTTTTGAAATCCAGGGACATGGGATATCTTTCCATTTATTTGTATCATATTCCATTTCCTTCATCAATGTCATGGCTTTCAGAGTATAGGTCTTTCACCTCCTTGGCTAAGTTTATTCCTAGGTATTTTATTCTTTTTGATGTGAATTTAATGGATTGTTTTCTTTTTCTGATAGTTCATTATTAGTAGAAAAGAAACAGATTTACGTATATTAATCTTATACCCTGCAACTTTATTGAATTCATTTATTAGGTCTAATAGTTTTTTGGTGGGGACTATAGGGTTTTCTATGTATAGTATCATGTCATCTCCAAACAGTGACAGCTTTATTTCTTCCCTTCTAATTTGGATGCCTTTTATTTCTTTTTCTTGTCTGATGGCTGTGGCTAGGACTTCCAATAATATATAAATAGAAGTGGTAAAAGTGGGCATCCTTGTCTTGTTCCTGATTTTAGAGGAAAATCCTTCAGCTTTTCACCATTGACTATGATGTTATCTGTAGGTTTGTCATATAGGCCTTATGTTGAGATATGTTCCCTCTATACCAACTTTGATGAGAGATTTTATCATGAATGGATGTTGAATTTTGTCAAATGCTTTTTCTGTATCTATTGAGACAATCATGTGATGTTTATCCTTCCTTTTGTTAATCACATTGGATTCACATTTTGTTGGCTCACACTGATTTATTTGTTAATATAGAATCATCCTTGCATCCCTGGAATAAAGCTCACTTGATCATGGTGTACGATTCTCATTATATATTGTTGAATTTGGTTTGCTTATATTTTGTTGAGTATTTTTGCATCTATATTGATCAGAGCCATTGACCTGTAATTTTCATTTTTTGTAGTGTATTTGTCTGGTTTTGGTATCAGGTAATGGTGGCTTCACAGAGTGAATTTGGGAGCATTCCCTCCTCTTTAATTTTTTTTTTGAATAGTTTGAGAAGATTAGGTATTAGCTTTTCTTTATACATTTGGTAGAATTCCCCTGTGAAGCTGTCCAGTCCCGGAATTTCGTTTTCTGGGAGTTTTTTTTTTATTGTTATTATTATAAATTCAATTTCACTACTAGTGATTAGTCTGTTCAGATTGTCTATTTTCTTTTCCTGATTCAGTCTTAGAAAATTGTATGTTTCTAGAAATTTATCCATTTCTCTAGGTTGTCCAATTTGTTGGCATGTAATTCTTTGTAGTATGCTCTTATGATTTTTTGTATCTCTGTCATATCATTAGTAATTTCTCCTCTTTCATTTCTAATTTTATTTGGGTCCTCTCTCTCTTTTACTTGAAATGCCTGGCTAAAGGCCTATACACCACACTTTTTTTTTTTTTTAAGTCTGTTTTGGATATTCTGAGCCTCTTGCATTTCCCTAAGAACTTAAGTTTAGTTTCTATTAAAGATATTAGTAGGAATTGCATTAGTTCTATAAATAGAACTTTCCTTAACTTTACTTCCCAAGTGTTCATTTATAGTGTGTAGAAATACAATTGATTTTTGTATATTAATTTTGCATCTTACAACTTTCCTGAAATTGTTTTTTAGCTCTTTTTTTGTGTGTGTGTACATGTGTGCACTTCTTATGTTTTCCTATATACAATAGCATGCCACTGGTGATAGAGATCATTTTATTCTTCCTTTCCAATATAGATGTCTTTTATCTCTTTTCTTTGGCTAACTGTCCTGGCTAGAAACCCCAGTACAACTTTGAAAATAAATAATGAGAATGAACATCATTGTCTTATTTTTATGTAAGAGGTGAAGCTCAGTATTTAAGTATGATGTTTAGAAGTAAGTTTTCCATAGATACTCTCTATGAAGTTTAAGATGTTTCCCTCACTTTTGAACTTAAGTGTTTTATTATGAAAGAATGTTGGATTTTGTTGATATTTATTCTGGATGCATAGATGTAATCGTTTGTATTTTGCTCTTTATTCTATTATTATGTTGTATTATGTTGACTATGTGAAAATAACTTTGCATTCCTGGGATAAATCCCACTTAGTCATGGGGTATAATCCTTTTTATATGTTGCTGAATTTAATTTCTTAGTATTTTGTTGAAGATTATTGCTTCTATGTTTATAATGGGCTTTGGTCTATAGTTTTCTAGTGGTCTGTAGTTTTCTAGTGATGTCTTTGATTTTGGTATCAGGGTAATACTGACCACATAGAATGAGTAGGAAAGCAAACAATTCTCTATTTTTTGGAAGAGTTAGTGAAGTATTGGTGTTAATTTTTCCTTAAACATTTGGTGAAAGTCACCAGTAAAGCTACCTAGACCTGAGTTTATTTTTGTGGAAAAAAAAATTGATGACCTTTTTAAATCTCTCTGTGATATGTCTATTCTGATTTTCTGTTTCTTGAGTTTGTTTTGGTAGTTTATCTTTTCCTAGGAATTTGTTCATTTTCTCTAAGTTGTATAATTTTTGGTATATAACTGCTCATAGTACCCTTTCCTAATCCTTTATATTTCTATAAGGGCAGTATTAATGTTCTCTTTCATTGCTGATTTTAGTAATCTATATTGGTGAATCTATCTAAAGACTGTAAATTTTGTTGGTCTTTTTGGAGAACCAACTTTTGGTTCTGCTCAATTTCTAAATATATTATTCTATCTATATTTTACTTATATTTGCTCTAATCATTATAATTTTCTAACTTCTTGCTTTGGGTTAATTTGCTCTTTCTCAAGTTTCTTAAGGTGAAAAGTTAGGTTACCAATATGATATCAATCAACTTTAATACAGGCTTTTACAGCTGTAGTATTCCCTCCTAACACTGCTACATCTCTATCACATAAATTTGGTATATTGTGCTTTCATTTCCAATTATCTCAATATATTAATTCTCTTGTAATTTCTTCTTTGACTCATTGGATATTTAGGACTGTGTTAACTTCCAAATCTTTTTTTAATTTCCCAAATTTCTTCCTGTTATTGATTTCTAATTTCATTTCATGATGATTTAAGAACATACATTTTTGTGAATTCAATCCTTTTTAATGTTTTGAGTCTGCATACAGTCTGTCCTGGAGAATGTCCCATTTTAACTTGAAAAGACTGTGTATTCTGAAGTCACTGGGTGTATTATTCTGTAGATGTCGATTAGGTCTAGTTGGTTTATAGTGTTGTTCATGTCTTACATTTCCCTGCCATTCTGTCTAGTTGTTATATTCATTACTGAAAGTGAGGTATTTTAGCCTGCAACTATTATTGTTGAATTGTGTTCATCTTCCTTCAATTCTGTTTTACTTCATGTATTGTGAGCCTCTGTTACAAGTTTTATATGTATTTATAGCTATGTAAGAGAATAACTGACTTGAAAGCAACATGTTTTTATGCTGTCTGGTATACTTAAGTTTGAAATTACCTTTACTAGTGTTCTTTATATTATTGTGTGTATTTGAATTATTGATTTGTGTCCTTTCATTTCAGCCTGAAGGACTCCTTTAAGTATTTCTTGTAGGGCAGATCTGCCAGCAAGTAATTCTCTCAGTTTTTGTTGACCTGAATGATTTAATTTCTTCCTCAGTTAACAACTTACTAGGTGTAACATACAATAAACTGCACATATTTAATGTGTACATTTTGATAAGTTTTGATATATGTATACACCCATGAAACCTTCCCTACAGTCAAAATAATAAACATATTTTATATATTATTAGAATTGCTATAATACAAAATACAGACAGTAACAAATGTTAGTGAGGATGTGCAGAAATTTGAACACATACATGGCTGGTGTGATTGCAAAATGGTGCAGTGCAGCCTCTTTGGAAACAGTTTGGCAGTTCCTCAAAATGTTAAACATAGAGTTACCATTTGATACAGAAATCCCATTCCTAGATATATACCCAAGATAAATGAAAACATGCCCACACAAAGATGAGTCCATAAATATTGTTCATAGCAGCATTATTCATAATAGTCAAAAATCTGAAACAACCTAACTGCCTACCAAGTGATGAATGGATAAACAAAATGTGATTTATCCATACAATGGATTACTATTCAACATTAAAAGGAACGAGTCACTGATACATGAATGGATACTACAACATGATGAACCTTAAAAACATTAATTGAAAAAAACAGTCATGAAATATCACATATTGTATGATTCCATTTACATAAATGTCCATAGTAGAGAAATCCTCAGGGATAGAAAGTACATGAGCAACTTCCAAAGCTTGGAGGACAGGGGAATTGGAAGTGATGCTAATGAGCTCAGGGATGATGTTACTGTTCTAAAATTAGATAGTGGTAACAATTGCACATCTCTGTAAATGTACTAAAAATCAAAGAATTATATACTTTATAAAGGTGAATTATATGGTATGTGAATTATAGGAATTATATCTCAAGAACGTTATAATAAAACAGTAATTTTTACTCAGCTTCTGAAATCAAAGGACAAAAAAAAGTCACTTAAGATCTCAGAATTTAACTCACAGCATACTAAATAACTTCAAATATATGTCAAAATATATGTCAAAAATAATGTCCTTAATTATGGAATTAAACTTTCTGAGTAATAAATTTAGGACTACCTAATGTATTCCTGAGGACACCAATATGTGAAGAAACAATAAGTCAAAGTACTAAACAGTAATAAAATAATGTTGGTTAGAAGTAGACCTCTGTATCTGGATATTTCAAATATACAATAAGGATATGTATGTATGTTTAGAATAGTTTATACCAAGGCAATGGGTGAAGTTGGGCTCCTTTTTGGAGAATAGAAGATCTCTACCTTAGAAGGGGTCAGAAGTTTTTAATCAATTTCATTAAGTTGACATATACATAATCATCAAAACCACCAGGGGAACAGAATTTCAGAAGTTAAATAAAAAGTTCCTGAATAATATATTTACAAACAGGGTTATTCCAAAAGGAAATTATTAAATAGTTCTAATTTAATCTGAAAATTAGGCTGAAATATGAAGGAAGCATATTTTTTTTTAATGTGAAAACTTCAATTCTTATGCCAACTATTTATTTCTACAACCAAGAAGACAATTTCCTCCATAAATACAAGTGCCGAACTTGCTCAGAAATACATTTTTGGATTGCCTCACTATAGGATTTGGAGAGTACAGAAAGCATATGTTTCCCCACCTCTCAATTTGAGAGAATTTCTTCTAGAGGTATCCTGAATATATCAATAAAATGTTTGTCACTACCAGGAGAATTGTAAAATATCTGTGAAACACATTCAAGCATATGGCATGTTATACAGAGCTGGGGGGAATTATCCAAAAGTTAAGGGACTGACCACACAACCAATTCACTGTCTCCCTAAGTTTTTTTTTTCAAAATTAAAAGATTAATTATTTTTAGAGTTTAATTTGCTTACAGGGATTTGGAATTTAAATGCACTGTAAGAACATTTTGTTTTTTTCTCCTTAAAAACTAACTTCGCAGTAAGTCATAGGACAAACTGCTACCAACTTGAGTTTTCAGTTAAAAGACTTTTTCACAGGTTTTTTTAAGAAAATTCCTTTTTAATAAATCACATTCAACTCAAACTTTCACACCTAGACAGACAAAATCAGAAGGCTCAATTTTTAATTAAGTGGGTTCAGCATCTCCATACCTTTATTCTCCCTGTCATATTTGGTGGTATTTTACTTAATATGTGGGCCAGCAAATATGACAATGGAAGATCTTAAAAGTCAGAAGGTACTTTCCTAAAATTAGGAAAATTGTTTATTTTTCTACTTAAAGTACAAAATATGTTTATAAGTATAAAAGTATATGATGTATATGGCCTACATATCTCTCTTGGCACAGTGTCATTTAACATACATGTGCATTGGGGATATAATAGTAAATTCAATAAAAGAACCTTTGTCCTCCCAGAACTTATAATCTAGATAGGAGAAACAAATAATAAGCAAATAAATTTGATATGGCATAGCACACGGTGTTAATTTTATGGGGAAAAATAAAGCTAGGGACAGGGATAGTATGCACTGGGGAGAAGAGATGAACTTTTAAATAGAGGGGTCATAGAAGGCTGCATGAGAGGGTAATATCTGAATATCAACTAAAGGAGTTTTTTGGGGGAAGAGCATTACAAGTAGAGTAGCAGCAAGTGCAAACATCCTGAGGTGGCAGTGTATCCAGTATGTTGGAAGAACTATAAGAACAAAAATAAATTATAACATCACAAATATAATTTCAGAAAACGTGGTGAAGTACATGTGCATGTGTTTAACAATTTGAGAGAAATGAGATACTTCCTTTGCACTAAAATATTAAAATTAAGGCATCTTAATCTAAAGATTGGCAAATTATTTACTCAACAAATATTTATTATGCATCCATAAGGAATATGAAGTATGTAGTTGGCAGATACAAATTTAAAAATAAGATTGGAGTTCTGCTACCATTTATGTTACCAAGTAACTCTATGTTTTGCATACGTCAAACTCTGAGTGCCCTGAGTCATAAAATAGTGCTGGATGTATTCTAAAATTTCTTCAACTTCATACATTACGTGAACTGGAAAGTTTGAAGATCAATTGACCATCTATCCCGCCCAGTTATTGTGACAGAGGCAGCGGGTTAGATATTGGTATATAAAGTACATTTAGGTGCCTGCCTTGGAGAAGAGAATAGGGTTAGGGGAAAGAAAGAGACCAAGACTCCGCACATGGTAAAAAGTAATGTCCTGAACCTGGTGATGGCAGTTAGGGCTTCAGGAGTTCAGAGCAAGGAAAGATCACTTAAGGTCAAGTGCACCCTAATAAGTCTTCGTGGAAAAGATAATACTTTAGCTTGAGAAATGGTGGACTTGGGACAAATACAAACTTGTGGGAAAGTGGAACCTGAGAACAAACAGTTTGGACTTAGAGTCCAAACGTAAGCTAAGGATAAACTCTGGAGGTTTCTGAGATGGAAAATACCATGAAAATATAATTTAAAATGAAACATCTTTGAAGTCAAGGGTCTTAAATAACAAGCCATCATAACAAAGCAGGTCAAAATGTCATAAATTTCATATGCCAGACAGACTCTGTAACAAGAACCAAAAAGCTGACTGAAGAAGGGTAAAATACTCTGATATCACTAATTTTTTAGTCTGATGACAAACGAATAAGGTCAAGAATGTTTTGCATAAAACCTATTTTGGTTTTGAACAAACAACAGGTAGTAATATCCAGCAGGTATTTGGGAATAAAGTTGGCCTTGAACAAAAATCATACTAGGATCTTAAAATAACAACAGATACCCTATATTCACAACCTACTATCTTATAAAACTTATCACATGGCACTTACTTAATCCTACACCAACTCTATTAACTTTCTTTTAAAAAAGGACTTTGAGGTTTACATAATCATACACCATATTTATGGTCCTTCTTTGAATAAAAAGTGAAAGTAGGATTTGGTCTGACTCAAAGGTCAGCCTCTTCAATGAGGCTAAGGCTCATAAATATAAAATCCAAATAAATATGTTTACAGAAATCCAAGTGTGCTAAATGTGATGAATAAAGAATTACATGGGAGGTTTAGAAAATTAGTGGTATTAAATCAAGGAAACGGGACTGATCTACAATTTCAAAGGAAAGAACACTGGGCAGCAATTAAGGGGAAGGAAGTCTTTTAGTACATTTAGGATCAGCTGGATGGAGGCTTGCAGATGGTGGAGGGAGTACTGATTGTGAGCAGAAGAAATTACAAAGAGCCAAATTCTGCTAAAACAATAAAGTTATCCGGTGAAATCTGGGAAATTCCTGCTCAGACCTTGATCTGTCCTGAAAGGTGTTAAATATCACTGGCTTAGAGACTTCAAGGCCTTGAGTAATGACCATAAGGATATAATTTCAAGGATGATTTTAATAACTGATTTTAAATTGTTTCAAGCTTAATTGTAAATAATATATATTTTTTAATTATGAAAATTTTACAAGTAAAATCTTTCTGAATTCCTTATTCTGGTTCACTCATCTTTAATTTTCACTTTTGCATCATTTGCATAAGGTTTTAACTATTTTTCTAAAAGAGAATAACTTGTTTTATCTTATTAGATAAATAACACAATTTTTTGTGACAATAAATCATGGCGTAAAAAAAAGCACTTGAGAAAAAGTGTAAAAGTCATCCAAAATCACACCAGAGACAGCTGCTTTTAATATTTCAAAGCTTATATTTTGAGGTTGTTTTTCTATTCACATATATAAACAATTTTAGGAGAGACAAGGAGAATAGGAGAATAGGAGAGACAAGCTCTGCAAAGTTGTAAAAATTTCCACAGATATGCATCAACAACTTTTCTTCTTTATTTTATTTAAGTTCTTTCTGCTACTGTTTGGTGCTATAATCAACTTGCTGATTGCACTAAGTGCTTCAATTATGTTCAAGAAAAGTAGTTTTATACTTTACAATTTATTATATATTATAGACCTTTTTGTCATACATCTCTTGACTTAAATAAGATGGTCATACATTAAGTAAAAAAGAAAAACTATGTATTATTTATTAAGGGACGTAAGTGATTACATTGACCCATGAAAATGAGAACTTCAATTAGAGGGACAATTTACCTCTTAATCACAATGAATGCATTAGGTGTAGAACACAGGGTCATATAATGATAAGTGAAAAACTTATAGAAAACATACCTATTGTGTCTCTTATTCTTTGTCCTAGTAAAATAATTAATATTAATGATGATCTGGTAAACCAATTTAGAGACATTATGGCTTAAGTCTTGGTACAAATTAAACCATTGCTTTAGTTAATTAACATTATGACACTAAAATCTAGACTATCACAGGCATGAAGTAAATATTTACTAAATGTGGAATAAATGGAAGAGGATTCATTAATCCATTCATCGGTCAACAATTATGGAGTTCTTACCATATATTGTATGTTGTAGTATTACCGGGATACAGAGAAAAACAAAATTACTTTTCAATTCTAGAAATTCACTATATAATGGAGAAAAAAGGTAAATAAATAATTATAAGACAATATGTAAGTGCTTTATAAAAGCATGCATGGATGCTTACATTTGCCTGGGTGGTGGGTGAAATGATGCACAGAGTAGTGACAACTGAATTGACTTGTGAAGGATGGGTAGAAATTTACTATAATTGTTATTATTATAATTTTAATTTTGTAAGTGAAGAAAAAAATTTCAGAGGAGTAATTGTCACAGATCTTGTAACTGATAAATAGGAGAGTAAGAAATAAAAACTCCTGTTTTTCTATGTTATAAACTTTAGTTATCCCATCATACCATATTAATAGATGCAGAAGCAGAACTCTGGGAATCTGATTGACATCTCATAGTTAATAGCTGAGTCAGGGCAACAAAGAGCCTTAATGTAGACCTCAAGTTCTACATTATTGTTATTTATTTTGTCTAGACACATAGAACAGAGGAAATACGTCGACAGATGAATTTGTATAACTGAATTAACACTATGAACATTTCAATGCGTGGCTGATATCAAAAGTGGGAGAATTAAAAGCCTTTCCCCAAATGTGTATTTTTGCTTCAGTTGTGCCCCAAACTCTAACTAACTCTTGAGAAAGTCCACCAAATACAGGCAATGTGTTGTCATGGACAGATGTAGCCTAGAGGTCAGAGGCCCAGAATGGCCCTGAATAATGCATTGCTGTGGTTTCCTATATGATCTTAGGCAGGGCAGCCACTTATTACTGAAAATTCAGTCAAAATATATTTAGCATCCACTGTAGGATGCAGACCACTGTGATTGGAATACCACAATACGCAGAACACAGCTTTTATACTCTAAGGGTCTGCCGCCAATTATTCTGGCACTTTGTCTAAAAATCAGAAGAAAAAAAAGGGGGAAATTTCTGAGGCTGTTACCAGTCGTAATATTTTATAATTTATGTATATGAATCTTGTTTTTTAAATTTTGTCTATAATAGAAATGAAATTATGGCCAGTAGTAAATAAAGGCTGACTAAAAATTACACTTGGTATATTGTCTTTGATTCTAGCATTTTATCTGTATAAGTTATTTTAATAATTTGGCGTATTTCTATTCTAAAATTCCATGTGGGGTTACTTAACAGACTCTCTACATCAGAAACTGCATGATATATATAACCTTTCATAATACTCAGATGTCACATTTTCTTGGAAAGGAATTTCATCTTGCCTGATAGTCTTTTTTTGAAACTTATAAGCATAAAATTAAAACACCAAACACCTGTGAAAATTGTTCGCTGAGAGAAATTTATGTTATGCATTTGATAGGATACTAACAAGAACATTTCTTATTATTTTTGAAATATATAGCTTTTCTGTTACTCAACTTTTTCAGTTAAAATGATATAAAAAAATCCTGAATGAGGGCCCAAAAGAAATTATTTTAAAGTCTATGCAAATTAAAAAAAATAATATTTTAGAATATAATTATATGAAAATTAGAAAGTTATAGGAACATTAGAAATCAACTAATTTATGACCATCTAAAATTTCTTTTCTGATTTCTAAAAATCAACTGACTAATCTTAGAACATTGCTTAACGCTTTCTAGAGTGGTATAATAAATCATTTAGATGGAAATGAATTACCTATTTTCAAAAACATTTTTTAAACACTGCAGTTCATTTTGGGCCAACTAGAAGTTACTGAATTGTCATATCTCAGTCCTCTTGCCTCTACAGAACCTATAAAAAGAGTCACTAAAAATTTTTTTTTTTAGTTTTTGTTTTGTTTTGTATCTGTGTATTTCTGTGAAATCTGAATCCATCTGTGATTCAAAAGAAAAAATTTTTTTTTTACATAGGACCAAAGAGATAGATGTGTAATGATATATAAATTATATTTACTATTATAAATTATAATTATTATTATAGTAATGATATATAAATTATTCCCTTAAAATATGTATTTCGTAGACTTTTATGTTTTCATGGGTATTTATTTGAATTTTGTAAAATTAACATGAAGTACTTTTATAAATAATAAGTGATATAAATGGAAATTAATGTATGCATGTGAGCAAGTTTTAGTTAAGCCCCAATTCATGGCCCAGTTCATAGTCTTTTTCTCATATGAGAGTAATAGCTCTTTGTTTCTCAATTCAGAATCCTAGGCTGTGAGTGAGGTAAAGCAGTACTTTATTCTACACAGGCACAGAAATATAATAATAATCACCACAGACTGGACAATTACTCTTTAGAACATATTTGTTATTCCCCACAAAACAGCTGAGGTTGAAAAAGGTTGTATAACTTGTCCATTATCAAAAATAAATAAATATGGGAGTCAGATCTGAATTTCTGTCTGTCTGGTAAGGAAGTCCCTGCTTTCTCTCTTAGAAGGCTTCTTCCCAGGTAGGAAAGTGCCTTTTTGTGTAGGGATGCAACAGAGAAGACAGACAAAACTTCTTGAAGGTGTAAAGAGCTAGCCTTTGATATTGACTGGCTCACCTCTTCCTAGAAAGACTTTAATACCACAAATTCCCAGAAGTTTACCCACTGCAGGCAACCTATCTAACTGGGGCTACCTCTGGAGAGATCCTTTATATCTGGGTAACTTAGGGAAGCATATGGCCAAGAATACCTGTTGCTGTTGTGTTTATTTATGGGGAAAATGGAAAGAGAACGAACAAAATGGGAGAGTAATAAAACTGCCTTGACTTAACAATTTGATTTTCAATTTGACAGGAAAAAACAAACAAAAGAACCTGTATTTATTTTTTGAAACATTTGTGGAATGACTAAATTAGGGTTTGCTGAATAATAAGACAGGTGGCATAGAGAGGTAGCCAGTACCCTGTCCCTTTAACACTGTGATAAATGTTCATAAAAGCAGAGGCTGGGTGTCCATCTGTCAGAGGTGCTTTAGAAAAGACTTATATTGGCTGACCTTCTGGGTCCTTCCATGTCTGAAATTAAGTAATTCTAATTTTAAAATTATATTTTCATGAACTTTTTATTTAGGGCAAAAAGGCATTGTGGGTAAGAAAAATAACATATGAATGCAAATATATTCCAATACATGATACCCATCAATTCCCTGCCAAAATGTTCATTTATATAGTTGGCATTCTTCTTGTCTAAATATAGTAGGTCTGAATTGGGAGAAAACAATATATTTTATTTTTAACATGCAACTAAATGTTAAATTTCCTTTGGTTGTTATGAAATACTTTTTATTGCAATAAAATGACACTGGCAGTTCTATCTAAAAATAAAATATGACTATAAAATGTATTCATCAGTTATTTTTTCCCTCTTTCATCATTTAATTGCCTGATTTTCCATAAATATGCTAAAAAAGGAACAGAATGGATTAATTGAGCTCAATTTACTTCTCTGGACAAAATCTGAGCAATTAAAGAGATCAATCCTATTTTTTAATATTGGGTTGGCCCAAAAGTTCATTCGGGTTTTTCTGTAAGGTGTTACAGGAAACCCAAACGAACTTTTTGACCAACCCAATATTTTCTGATTCCAACATTTCCCAGGTTAGAATGTCCTTCTCTTTTTGTTCATAAGTCCCACACATTGCTTTATTAATTTAAAAAGTTTTATTTTATTCCGCTAGCTGTGGTTGTATCTCTCATTGTTGTATCATTCAACAAAGTAGAATACTTAAAAAATAGCTTTAAAGTTAAAGAAATTAACAATATGCCCTTATATTAATGATAATCTGCTGAAACACCCTGGTTTGCGTTGTGCTATGATAAACTAAACCAAAGCAGATCTGTTCTGAACTATTTTCAACTTCAGCACATCAAGTAAAACGGCTGCTTGTTCCATGCGTTGTTTGTTCTAAAATGTGAAGGATATTTTAAATTAAACATCTGCCTGCACATTTCTTCCATAATCACATTCATCTGAGGAAAAAAAGCACAAACTCCACTGACAGCATTTTATGACCTTTAAATATACAACATAATAACATTTCCTTTAGATTGACAATAAACCAGGTACTCAGCTTTGATATAATTTTCAGAAGGCTTATGTTTCTAGGACCACAATTTGCTTCCTATCAGTGCAAAGAAATGTGAATGACTATAACCAATGGGCTCAAAAAGATGTTCGAGGAGTTTATTTTTTTCCCTTTATATATTTAAATTTTTTTTAAAACCATTCACATTTCCCTTTAATTAAAGGTAATTTCAACCTCTTTGCCTGATGTCAAAGCCTTTTATAAACTGGTTCCAATATACGCTTCAAAATAATCGCAACCAATATTTTAAAATCTTTTTCCTTTTGAAAATTAGCCATCCATTTTTCCTCAAGTGTACCTGGCACTGTCTAGCTTTTGCACGTGTTTTTCACACTGCTTCACTTTCAGCTGCTGTGTCTTTCCCTTTCCCTTCCTCTACCAAATAAGAACATGCAAAACATGGCAATAGGTCATGACCTTCCTTTTTTTTTTAATATAATTCTTATCCATTAAACACCCACAGGCTAGTGCAGTCTACAATGTTGTTTCCATTCTGTGTATTCCTACAATGTCTCATTTCTTCTCTTCTTTTGGAAGCCAATACTATGGACTTGTTTAAATAATTTTTAGAATAATATATAATATATATACACATATATATTTTATAGTAGTAAATATCATTTGCTGTTACACTATCTTATGTCTACATCTGGTGTCCTTAAATAGACTGTTACTTATTGTAAGCAAGAATCATCTAGTATTTTCTTACGTACTTCTTACACTTTCCAGCCTTTTTTATTGGTTTACTTGACACTAGAATCTAGTGTCTTCACATTAGGAGAATCAAAATAAATTTTAGTTCTAAAAAGAAAATTGTGACCCTCAAACCAGATTTCACTTATCTCTACCTTGTTACCAGGAAAGGAAAGATCTAATGTGGAGAAGAGCTGTATCTGTGTTCTAAAAATTTATTCTAAAAAGATACAGTGCTTCTTATCCATATAAGCATCTATATTTGAATCAATTTATTATGATAATTGAAATGAGATCATTGCAATGAGATATCAGATATTCCTTTGTTGTAAAACAAAAGAATTTCCTCAATCATACAAGAATACTTTACTCCATGGTTTTTTATATTGGCTGTACCTGAAAAAATCATCTATTGTGGCCAAAAAGTTTGTTCGGGTTTTTCCATAGCATCTACAGAAAAACTTGGATGAACTTTTTGGCCAAACCAATATAAAACATTTCAACACAGAGATGCTCATGTCCCTATTGAAATAATTAAATTACAATCTGTAGAGATGAATCTCAGGCATCTATAGTTATTTATTTTTTTAAGTTTTCCAAGTGATTTTAATAGGCAGGCAGGGTTAAACACCACTAGTTTAAAGGTACGTGTGGTAAAGAAATGTAGCTGGGCGGGTGGCAAAGAGTGAATAAGCCTTGCCCTAAAAACTGATTCAAAGAAATATATGAGCACCCACTACTCCCATTCTGGAAGACAGATTACAGATTAGACACTGACTCTCTCTGATGTGCATGTAACTGCCTACTGGCCCAACCTCATGAAGCATATAAATTCCTTGGCTCTTCATCCTAGTGACACAACTGGACTGGAAGTATAAATTATTTCTGGACTATGAGGTAAATAATGCCAGTCAAATTAAACTCAGTTCATTAAATTAAAATAAATTATATAGCAGCCCAGCCGGCGATGCATACCCTCTCATTGAGAGAGCACAGGGAGTGGCCAAGATGGCAGAGTAAGAAAACCCTGAGCTCACCTCCTCCATGGGCACACCAAAATTACAACTATTAACAAAGCAACTATCAATGACAACAACCTGAAAACTAGCAGAAAAGATTATTCACAACTAAAGATATAAAGAAGGAACCACAATGAGATGGGTAGGAGGAGTGGAGATGTGGTGTAGTCAAGGCCCACATCCCCATGAGAGGATGGAAAGTGAGAGATGTAAAAAGGTATTCCATGCAAGTGGAAATAAAAAACAAGCTGGAATAGTAATATTTATATCAGACAAAATAGACTTTAAAACAAATATTTTAACAAGAGCAAAGAATGACATTACATAATGATAAAGGAATTGATCCAAAAAGATTTAACAATTGTAAATACATATGCACCCAAAATAGGAGCACCTAAATATAAAGCAAACATTAACAAGCACAAAGGGAGAAACTGACAGTAACACAATAATGGTAGGAGACTTTAACACCTCACACACAGCAATGGACAGATCATCCAGACAGAAAATCAATAAGGAAACATGGGCCTTAAATGACACGTTAGAGCAGATAGACTTAACAGATATGTATAGAAAATTCTACCCAAAAGCAGAATACACATTCCTCTCCAGTGCACATGCAACATTCTCTAGAACAGATCACATACTAGACCATATAACAAGTCTCAATACATTTAAAAGACTGAAATAACGTCAAGCATCTTTTTTGACCACAATGCTATGAGACAGAAATCAACTTACAAGAAAAACATTTCAAAAACACAAACATGTGGAAGTTAAACGATATACTACTAAACAACCAGTGGGTCAATAAAGAAATCAAAGAGGAAATTAAAAAAATACTTGGAGACAAATGAAAATGGAAACCCAATTCAAAATCTACGGGATGCAGCAAAAGTAGTTCTAAGAGGAAAATTTATAGTCATACAAGCCTACCTCAGGAACTAAAATAAATGATAGAGTCTACTGCTACAGCCTCTGTACTTTCTTTGATTACTGCTTTCTTGGGTTATGCTTAAATTCTGTATTTTGCTATCAGAAATGCCTGTGGTCTCTGACCCCCATGATTTCCAGTGATATAAGGGAGCTGAAAGAAGTGGACATTGTATGGGTTGATCTCTGTAGGTCTGGAGATAATATAAATGAGGCAGAAAATGGACTGCTTTATGATGCATCAGAAGCACAGCTTTATTACTATTATCTGCTAACCTAAGGTAAATTTAACTAAGGCTATCTAAAGCAATGACTCTCAAGCTTTAGTGGGAATAGGAATAATCTATGATGCTATCCTTTTAGGTTCAGCTGATCTGGAGATGTGCCTTGGATAAATATGATGAAGGTGTTCCCTGAACCAGTCCCTGTAAAATATTCTCACTCCAGTTACACATTAAATTAATATAGGACCCTTTAAAATAGTACCATGTTGTGGATCCTGTAGAGAAGTAAATCAGAATCACTGGGAATAGGACCTTGCTATTTTTAAAAAGCTCCCTAGGAGATTTTGATGCACAGTACACCCAATGACTAGGGTCTGGAATATGCAGAGTCCTCAGATCTCACATTATCGGGGGATTCAATTTTACTCAAAAGCACCAATTAGAAAAGAAATATACCTTTCCAATAAATTATGAAACAATAATTATAAATAACAAAGCATCTCTCATCACTAAATTACATTGGAAACTGAGCAGTCAGAAACAAGAGTGATATTAATTAGAAGGCAAAGCAGAAAGAGGATTCATATTTGTCTTAAGACTAAGTCTCTCCTTGCTCTAGAGTTGCCTCTGCCACACCCCACACATCCCAAGGACACCTGCTCAACCAATCATTGTTACTAAAGTATGGAATGTTGGTGTCAAGTCAAATAACTGGACTGAAAAGGTAGACTAAACACCACCTTGACCATGCTGTAAAAAATGGCTATTTAATTTTAGTGACTTAAATTTAATATTTGGTTGATTTTAATTGGAAGAGAAAAAGGCAGAACTGTAAGCAATTAGGCATCCTCTTCAAATTCCCCATGAATTTTATAGAACCCTACTTTAAACTCTGTCCCATTTATTAAGCTCTTTAAAAGAGTTGACGTGTGTGTATATGTGGTATGTGTTTGACAAATACTCATTGGAAATTTGAGATTAACATTAAAAATATTATATCTTTCTATGAGAATGGGGTTACTAGCAAAGATAATATGTGGAACAGACCATACAAATATGATCCAGTATAATAACCATTATCCAGTAACATTTTGATCACAGCAACATACAAGAGGTAGTTCCCAGCATAAAATTTCCTCTACTTCCTCCTCTGTTCTCTTACATCCATTCTCTTAAACATGGATGAACAAATAAAGCCCTGAGCAACACTGAGAAGTATGTAAGTTTTTCTTTGCACCTCTTACACATTGTTTTCTGAATTCATTCCACTTTTGCTTGAGCAGGAGAAATTATTATTATAAAGAAAATAACAAAAATAGCAGAAATCCTCAATCAGTAAAGGTGTAGTAGGGAGCTGAGTTTCACCTCAGATCACATTCATCCATTAGTTAATTCACTCATTCAGAAAACATTTATTGGCCAGTGGTATGCAAGGAATTGTGTTGGATTCTGAAAAAACAACCATGGTCTTAGCCATCAAAGAGTTTATATCTTGTGAGGAAGGCAGGCTCATAATCCTAAAAATGAACTGCAAAAGATGATAAATTCTATGAAGAAAAATAAAAACTTCTCTGAAAGAAATAAGATGAAATATAAATCAGAATGGCACCTCCAGGCTTTAAATATTGGAGGAAAAAATGAATTAATGATAAAGTATGAAGACGGAATAAAAATAAAGAACAAAGACAGG
Organism: Stenella coeruleoalba; assembly: GCF_951394435.1. NCBI lineage: Eukaryota > Metazoa > Chordata > Mammalia > Artiodactyla > Delphinidae > Stenella > Stenella coeruleoalba. The sequence goes on from NC_137155.1 coordinate 43,017,211, forward strand.
GAGGAGAAGAATCAGAAGGGGGAGATTTGGAAAACAGAAGAACAGAACAGGTGTTCAGATAAAAGGAGTGGGCAACTGTGTTAACAATGGTGGAGGGCCAAGTAAGTTCAAAGTAAAGAACTGTCCTTACGGTTTTAAAACCTGAAATTCATTGATGGCCATTGATAAGGTCAGCTTCAGTGAAATCATTGCTATTGGGGCAATTTACAATGGATTGAGGAGTAAATATATGGAAAGTACATATGGATATATCTTAAAAAAGATGAAAAGTATGGATGGATATGTTGAGAAGTTCTACTGTAAAGGAAAGCATAAATTTTGGGTAAATCCCACAAAAAATGTAAAATCACATTTATTTTGGTTTTATTTAGTTTTTTTTAAAAATGGCAGCTACTAGAACAGGTTTTTATGTTCCTAGGAATAATTTACTAGAAAGGGAAATACGAAAGATGCAGAAGAGAATGACAAGAGGGAACAATAAAAATGCGAGGGCAGATTTAATTCAGAACCTAGTTGGAAGGACTGCCCTCTGCCTGGATCAAGGTCAACACGTTCATTATATAGGCAACAGAAAATATGAACATAAAAAAAAATGCAGTGAAATGTCCACACCTGATTGTAACTTTTGTTGTAACTTTTTAAATCAAGAATGAGAAACAAATTAGCTGAGTGTGGGAGGAGGAAAGAGGAGTGAGAGATTTGAGAAAAGAAGAGGAGGAGGAAAGAGTCACTGAAACATGAAAGGAAGCTCACTAGTAAAATTTGAAGAATAAGATGAGGACATCAGCTGAAAGAGGGATGAGACAAGGAAACAAAGCTAGATGTTGTAACCAAGTAAAGATGCTAAGAAAGAGTCACTGCTAAGCATGGAAAATAAAACTTTTAAAATTTTAGACACTGACTTTTCCATTCTAATGTGTGATAGCCCAGTGATCTACAGGAATAATTCTCAGCTGGAGTGATTTCCTTCCTCTTCCCACAGGGGACATTTGGCAACACCTGGGGACATTTCTGTTGTCTCAACTGGGAGAGTTTTATAGGCATCTAGTGGATAGAGGCCAAGGATGGTGCTAAATATTCTACAATGCACTTGATACTCTCTGACTCCAACCAAAAATTATCTGTCAAAATTAAGAAACCCCGATCTAAGGGAAGACGACTTTAGAATTTTCTGCAACTGGATGCTAAGATTTTAGTTACAGAAATATACCACCTTTAGTTGAGATTTTAGTTTTTTACAAACCTGTAAGTCAACACTGTTTTGTTTATTCCTAGCTAAACATTTTCTGTAGCAATTTAGGTTCAGTTTATTTTATTCTCTCCTTAAAAGAATTTGGAAAACAAGTACTGCCTAACATTTATTAAAAACAGTGTTAATAAGTATAACTTGTTTAATCACTCTCTGCTTTCTTATTCATATATTTTCCAAAACAGAGTTTACTTTTTGAAAACAGAGGTTTACGTTTTGCACACAAAAGCATTCCCATGACAATGACTATTACCATAGTTTGGCAACGTTCCAAAGGCGTCCAGGAAGAATGAAACGGTTTGTGTAGAAGGAAGTAGTTTTATAATGTCAGGGGCAAGGGAGAGGATGCTATAAATAATGTTAAAAATGTTTTCCTTAGAAGTCTAAATACAAATCCCTATAATACAATTGTAAACATGTCTTAAATCAAGTGTATTCTCTATTGTAGTTGCCAAAGGACCTATAATTCATCTTGGCTTTGAATAAGAGACTGTGGCTATGAATCAGCCAAGAGCTAAGCACAAATGAAATGAAACTATACATCCCTACGGTGTTGAGAAAATAGTGAAGGGATGTTCTCAGGGGGATATCTATAATATCCTAAGTCTGAACTCTGTATGTATGTAGGTCAAACTACTCAACATAGACCATGAACTCAAACAGGACAACTGTTCCATAAATAAGTTTGTGGTTAAAAAGAGATAAACTTAAAATGCATACACATTTGAATCCAAGAATTATGCTAAAGATATCTTATTAATAGTAGTAATTAAATTCTATTCCATGAATCTTTGTTTCAAATGCTTTGAAATCATAGTAATCATGTTCCAGAAAGTTGAAGATTTGCAGGTTTTGACTTTCTTTCAAAATTATAAAGAAATTTTTGTTCCTTGGGATGAAGCAAAACAAGGATTATTTTATCCTTTGAAAAGTTAGATGATTTTATTGTAAAAACATATGAACAGGTCACCCCCTCACCTGCATGTGACTAAATGGAATATAAGTAGATTTTTTTAAAAAACAATCTTCAACAGAAAACTGAATTTTTGCTCATATAGTGTTTAAGCCACACTTCAAACTTTTTAAAATTTGAGATAATTGTTGAATCACATGCTTTTGTAAAAAATAACACAGAAAGAGCTTGTGTACCCTTTACTCAGTTGTCCCCAAAGGTAAAGTCTTGCAAAACTACAGTGCAACAACACAGGATATTGGCATCAATAAAGTCAAGACAGAATTTTTCTATCCCCCCCCCTTCCTCCTAAACTGGTGAGAGTCACTAACCTGCTCTCTATTTCTACAATTTTGTAATTTCAAGAATATTAATGAAATCACACAGCATGAAGCCATCTGGGATTGGCTTTTCTTCACTCAGTAAAATTCTCTGCAGATTCATTCCAATTGTTGCATTTATCAATTCTTTACTCATTTTTATTTTATTAGAGTAGTATTCTATAGTAAGAATATACTAGTTGAACCATGCCCTTGTTGAAGGAAATATAGGTTGTTTGCAGTTTGGGCTATAGAAAATACAGGTACACATTTTTGTGTGAACATAGTTTTAATTGCTGAGCCATATTAAAGTTGCATGTGTATATTTTAAAGAAACTGCTTAACTGTTTAGAGTGGCTGGACCATTTTACATTCCCACAACGTGATGAGCAATATGTGAGTGATTCAGGTTTCTCAGTCCCTAGCCAGAATTTGGTGTTGTCACTACCTTTTATTTCAGTCATTCTGATAGGTGTGTAGTGATATCTCATTTTGGTTTTAATCCACATTTCCCTTATGGCTAATGATGTTGAACATATTTTCATGTTCTTTTACGCCTCCTGTAACTTCAGTGAAATGCCTCTTCATGTTTTCTTCTAAATGAATTTTTTAAAAACTCTTGAGACTGAGAGTTCTTTATTTATTCTATACATAATCCCTTCTCAGAAATCTTTGGTTTGCAAATATTTCCCCAGTCTGTAGCTTGTAGTTCCAACCATTTAACAGGGTTTTTTAAAGAGCAAAAGTTAATTTAAATGAAGTCCAATTTATCCATTTTTCCTTGTATGGACACTGCTTTTGGTGTCAAGTCTAAGAAGTCTTTGCCTAGACCTAGATCCCAAAGAATTCTCCTATGTTGTTTTTCTAAGAGTTTTATAGTTTTATATTTTAAATTCAGTCCACAATCAATTTAGTGTTAATCCTTGTGGAATATGTTAGGTTTTAGGAACTTCCCTGGTGGCGCCGTGGTTAAGAATCTGCCTGCCGATGCAGGGGACACGGGTTCAAACCCTGGTCTGGCAAGATCCCACATGCTGCGGAGCAACTAAGCCCATGCGCCACGACTACTGAGGCCCACGTGCCAAGAGCCCGTGCTCCGCAACAAGAGGAGCCACCACTCACTGTAACTAGAGAAAGCCCGTGTGCAGCAACAAAGACCCAACATAGCCACAAATAAATAAAGAACGAAAGAAAGATGTTAGGTTTTGGACGAGGTTTCTTTTTTTTTTTTTTCTGCTTATGAAAGGCTATCTTTTCTCCACTGAATTGCATTTAAAACTTTGTTTAAAAATCATTTAGTCATATTTGTATGGGTCCATTTCTGTGTTCTTTCTGTTTTATTGATCTGTGTGTCTAACTCTCCACAATACCACATGTCTTGATAAGTAGAGTTATATAATAAGTCTTAAAATCAGGTCAGCTGAATTCTCCCATTTAATTCTTAATTTTCAAAATAGTTTTAGTTATTTTTGTTTCTTTGTTTTTCTATATAAATTTTAGAATAGTTGTGTCTATGCCTACAAAATATTTTGCTGGGATTTTTATAGGAATTGTGTTACAACCTGCATAACAACTTGAGGAGAATTAAAATCATCACTATTTTGAGTTTTCCAACCATGAGTAAGTGGCTTTATATTTATTTAGATATTTTATTTATTTCATCAACATTTTGTAGTTTTCAACATACTAGTTCTACACATGCTTTTTTTTTAATGAAAACAAATGACTTAAATTTATTTTGATAGACAATTTTTCCAAACCTAAAGCCCAGTGAAGTTGGGAGAGAAGGAGGATAACAAGTGATCCTCAATGGTTGAAAGGGTGGGATAGATTTAGTCACTATATATACAGTTAAAAAATAATCTTGGTAAAGAAAAAAAAAACCTTCCTTCTGTTTAGCCTATCAGTCTATCATTCTAGTGGCTTTCTCGTCTGCCATACCTCCTGTGTTTTCACAGTGATTTCTAAATATTCTGGATTTCTAAATATTCTGTCTTGTCTCATTCTCTAAACCTACCACCCCACAATGCTGCCAGGGTGACCTCATTAAATTGTACATCCGATTTTTTTTTAACCTCTCCATGACTTATTTATTTTATAAATAGAAGTTTTTACATTTTACCCTCTTCACCCATTTTGCCTACTTTCACCCCTCACCTCTAGCAACCAGCAGTCTGTTTTCTTCATTAGTTTGTTTGTTGTTTGTTTTTCAGATTCCACATGTCTATACACGTTTTTAAAATGTATACCTGTTTTTCATTTTTTGTAAATGTTATTGTGTTGTAAATGTAATTTTATATTCTACTTCCTGTTTAGAGAAATTCTTTTAGTGATTCTGTTGGGGTACTTGTGCTGGTGACAGAATCTCTTAACTTTCCCTCATCTGAGAATGTCCTGATTTCCCTTTCATTCCTGAAGGACAATTTGGCTAGATAATAGGATTTTGGCCTGATAGTTCTCCTCTTCCAGCACTTGAAAAATGTCCTGCATCTTCCTGCCTCATCTTTCTGATGAGAAGTCTCACCATTTGGAACTGTTTTCTCCCTATAGATAAGATGATCTTTTCCATTCATGCTTTAAACTGTTTCTTTGTCTTTAGTTTGCAGAACTTTACCTTTGTTCCTTGGGGTGGATTTCTTTGTGTTCACTCTGTATAACATTCACTCAGCTTGACTTTGTAGGTTTATGTCTTTTGCCACAGTTGGGAAGTTTTCAGCCATCATTTCTTCAAGTGCTTTTTCAAGCCTACTCTCTTTTTCCACTTCTTTTGGCATTCTAATGGCGTGAATTTTTAGATCTTTTGTTATAGTTTCATAGGTTCCTGGGTCTCTTTTTCCTCCCCATCTATCTTCTCTTTGTTTTTTACTTTGTGTACTTTCTATCGTTCTATTTTTAAGATGTCTGATTCATTCCTCTCTTCCCTCCATTTTGTTCTTGAGACCATCTGTTTGCTACCGTATATTTAATTTCTAAAATTTCCATTTTTTCTCTTCTTTATATTTTCTATTTCGTTACTTAGACTTTGTACTTATTTGCTAAGATATTTTATTTTTCATTTGTTTCAAACATGTTTGTAATTGTCAAAGCATATTTATTACGGCTGCTTTAAAGTCTTTGTCAGACAATACCAACATTTCTGTCATCTTATTGTTGGCATCAATTGACTATTCTTCATCCATCACTTGTTGATATTCCTGGTTCTTGGTATAATGAATGAACAGTTAGTGGCAACAGTTACTGTATTTACTACTTGTAAATATAACAGCAGGGATGGCTGTTAAAAATATATTGTTGACTGCTGCAATGTAGGAAACAGAGTAAGATACAGTGTAATACTATTTTCATGAACTAAGAACATATTCAGACAAAATATTCATGTTGTAAGAACTTATACAAATAAAAAGATAAACACTAAGGCCATTAGATTTGCTGTACGGTAATGGAGAATGAGGATATAAAGGATATGGAATATGACAATAAAAGAATAGATTAAAATTTGAAATATAACTATTTGAAAATGGTTAGGAGTGGCACTGTAAGAATATGAAGTATTCGCATGCATCACAATTAGATTTCAATACTATCAATATTTATAATGATAGTTCATAAAAGCCTGATGTAATAAGCATAATAGTTAGAGATATGAAACTCACCAACAAGTGTATATACTAAAATAAGAACTAAAAAAATAAAATGAAGTAGGTGCTAGGGAAGCCTAAGGCTCATTACTGCTGCTTATTTTTCTATATACTTTTATTTGCTTATATGGCTTTTGTATTTTTTAAAAAAAAACTTTTAAATACCTGAATCTTCTGGTATTATAGATTTTATTTCAGCAAATTTGATCTAATGTAGCAAATTAATTGGTGCTTTCATAATTATATAACTATTACCTGGAGAACTGTCTGGCATTAGTAAAGGGCAACACATTAGTGGAAAAAAACCCATAGTATTAATTTTATAGGAGGATTTAATTTACCTTAGCATCTCCAAGGTGCTTCGTTGACATTTAATAAATAATTTTATAAAGATTTACTGGGGACCTACTAAGTGCCATGCCCTTTTTAGGTGCTGAGGTCACAGTAGTGTATAACAGAGACAGGATTCCTGCCTTACTATCAAAACAATAGTCAAATCTTGAATTATGCAGATTATCAAAGTAATTCATTTTCTTTTCCTAGTGCTGACCTTTCTGTATTCTACTAAAGATAATATATCTTATTTAAAAATCTGTATTTATTTTAAATGGATACAGTGAACTATCTAGTACAAACTAGTCATGTGGAACATTTCATTAGGAAAGAACTGTCAATTCTTATACACTAGATGACATTTCATGTTTCACAATCACTCTAATGATTCTCTGCTTTCCTTCAGTGTTTTATTAAACAGATGCCATCTTTTAAAGTGTCAGCAAAAAGGAAACATAAGGACGTAATAAAATATACTGCTGACTCTTAAAACAAGGACAGGTCTTTGAATAGGTTAACACTAGGAACTGATTTCAGCTCCCAGAGATTTTATTGTTGTGTTTTTTAATCATTATTTTTTTCTTATGTATTATCTTCACTGATGTTTTAATAAAGTTACTCAAGTCCTCTTGTGCAAAACCTATCATAATTCTTACTTTAAAACCTTGTTTTCTATGGTGTTATAAAATGACTAATCAGAGGGTTGATAAAATAAACTTGAAAAGAAAATCTCTTCCTTTAGCCAATGCTTAATATGCCCCCAAATTTTCCCTACATAAATCCTATTAGGTTATTCAAACAGTTAATATTATATGATATATGTAACATTAAAAAAATACACAGTTTACTATATAGGGAGATCAACTTAATCTTGTGCAAGTTCCTACCTAAAAATCTAGGAAAATATACCTGTAATCACTCTGATGACAACAGCTCTCTAGGGTTAGTGAAAATTATTAAAAAATAATTTGTTTTAACCAGAAGGCTGGATTGGTTACTATATCTAAATTAGTGTTGGAAACAAAAAAATGAAAAAAATATTTTTAAGCATTTAAGCATAGATGAGTCAAAAAAAGTCATGAAAAATTAAGAGAAAAAGAGAAGACCTCAGTTGAATGTTAAGCTAAGCACTGAAACTGGGATATTGCTGAATTTCAGTATCCATAGTCTCTTACTGCAAGGAGGGCTGGAGAAGAAGTCTAGAGCTCTCTCCAGGTACGGAGTCTAAAAGATTTTCTGGAGTCTCCCTCCCCCACCCATCATAACTCAGGGGTCTAAGAAGGCTAAAACATTAGTGTGTAATGATCAACTAGTAATAGCATAGAAAATAACATCCTTAACCTGGAAATGAATAGCGGCAAACAAACATTGGACCTAATAATAAAACATTAGAAGCCATCTCTTGTAAAGTCATAAAAAAAATAAGAATAACTAACATCAAAAAATATCTTGGAGAGCCTAACCAGTATAACCACACAGATAAAATTAGTAAGTAAAGATTGGAAATAGTGAGTAAAACTGCCAAAACATTCAAAAGCATCTGTATAAAACAGTTTAGAAGTAGTAAGAGTTCAGCAAAATCTTGGTTTAGGAGATTGACATGCAAACATTTCTAGACTCCAGCAATAACAAATTAGAAAATGTGACTTTTAGGTAGACACCATTCACACCAGCAACAAAAGGTGATAAAGCCTCTAGCAATAAATCTAACCTATCTGTATAAGACACTTAGGAAGGAAATTATGAAACATTAAAGCATAAAAGAGAATAAAAGAAAACTGGAAAAACAGAGTTTAACATGTTTGTGGATTGCAAGATTCTGTATTAGAAAAGATGTCAATTTTCTTTAAATCAGCATGTAATGCAATTTTATTCAAATTCCCAGTAGTATTTTTAATAAAAACACACTTGACCCTAAAATTCATATGATATAAAGACCTAATAATAGCAAAAAAAATTATGGGAAAAAAACCAGAGTTTTTCTTACTAAAATTTAGTCATAGTAATTGAAGATACCATGGTATTTTTAGAGAGATAAATAGATCAAAGGAATAAAATAGCCAAAAATAAAAAGATTGAAGCATATATGTGATTAAGTAAACCCTAAAGTCAGAGATGACAGGACACTATCCAATGAATTGTTGGACAATTCTCTTTTCATACGAAAATAAAGTAAATAATATCTTTATCTCCCTGCTCTCCTTTTGCCTCTCTCCACTTACCTACCTCTCCATGCTTAAATGTGGAAACCAATTTTTTTTTTTATAATTCTGTTTTATTTTTAATTGGGCTATGCTTGTTTTACAATGTTGTGTTAGTTTCTACTATACAGCAAACTGGAGTTCCCTGTGCTATACAGCAGGTTCTTATTAGTTATCTATTTTATACATATTAGTGTGTATATGTAAATCCCAATCTCCCAATCCATCCCACCCCCCACCCCCTGCTTTCCCACCTTGTTGTCCATACATTTGTTCTCTACATCTGTGTCTTACAAACTGGTTCATCTGTACCATTTTTCTAGATTCCACATATATGCGTTAATATATTTGTCTTTCTCTTTCTGACTTACTTCACTCTGTATGACAGTCTCTAGGTCCACCCACGTCTCTACAAATGACCCAGTTTGGTTCCTTTTCATGTCTGAGTAATACTCCATTGCATATATACATACATATATATATATATATATATATAGATAGACAGATAGATAGATAGATATCTCACATCTTCTTTATCCATTTGTCTCTCGATGGACATTTAGGTTGCTTCCATGACCTAGCTATTGTAAACAGTGCTGCAATGAACACTGGGGTGCATGTGTCTTTTCGAATTATGGTTTTCTCTGGGTATATGCCCAGTAGTGGGATTACTGGGTCATATGGTAGTTCTATTTTTAGTTTTTTAAGGACCATCCATACTGTTCTCCATAGTAGCTGTATCAATTTACATTCCCACTAACAGTGCAAGAGGGTTCCCTTTTCTCCACACCCTCTCCAGCATTTGTTGTTTGGACATTATTTGGTGATGCCCATACTAAACGGCGTGAGGTGATACCTCATTGTAGGTTTTTTTTTTTTTTTTTTTTTTTTGCAGTACTGCCGGCCTCTCACTGTTGTGGCCTCTCCCATTGCGGGGCACAGGCTCCGGACGCGCAGGCTCAGTGGCCCTGGCTCACGGGCCCAGCCGCTCCACAGCATGTGGGATCTTCCCGGACCAGGGCACGAACCTGTGTCCCCTGCAGCAACAGGCGGACTCTCAACCACTGCACCACCAGGGAAGCCCCCCTCATTGTAGTTTTGATTTGCATTTCTCTAATAGTTAGTGATGCTGAGCAGCTTTTCATGTGCCTCTTGGCCATCTATATTTCTTCTTTGGAGAAATGTCTGTTTAGGTCTTCCGCCCATTTTTGGATTGGGTTGTTTTTTTGCTATTGAGCTGCATGAGCTGTTTATATATTTTGGAGATTAATCCTTTGTCCATTGATTCGTTTGCAAATATTCTCTCCCACTCTGAGGGTTGTCTTTTCATCTTCTTTATAGTTTCCTTTGCTGTGCAAAAGCTTCTAAGTTTCATTAGGTCCCCTTTGTTTATTTTTGTTTTTATTTCCATTACTCTAGAAGGTGGGTCAAAAAAGATCTTGCTGGGATTTATGTCAAAGAGTGTTCCTCCTATGTTTTCCTCTAAGAGTTTTATAGTGTCCAGTATTACATTTAGGTCTTTAATCCATTTGGAATTTATTTTTGTGTATGGTGTTAGAGAATGTTCTAATTTCATTCTTTTACATGTAGCTGTCCAGTTTTCCCAGCACCACTTATTGAAGAGACTGTCTTTCCCCCAGTGTATATCCTTGTCTCCTTTGTCATAGATTAGTTGACCATATGTGTGTAGGTTTATCTCTGGGCTTTCTATCCTGTTCCATTGATCTATATTTCTGTTTTTGTGCCAGTACCATATTGTCTTGATTACTGTAGCTTTGTAGTATAGTCTGAAGTCAGGGAGCCTGATTCCTCCAGCTCCGCTTTTTTTTTCCTCAAGATTGCTTTGGCTATTTGGCATCTTTTGTGTCTCCATACAAATTTTAAGATTTTTTTGTTCTAGTTCTGTAAAAATTGCCATTGGCTATTTGATAGGGATTGCACTGAATCAATAGCTTGCTTTGGATAGTATAGTCTTTTTCACATTATTGATTCTTCCAACCCAAGAACATGGTATATCTCTCCATCTGTTTGTGTCATCTTTGATTTCTTTCACCAGTGTCTTAGAGTTTTCTGAGTACAGGTCTTTTACCTCCTTAGGTAGGTTTATTCCTAGGTATTTTATTCTTTCTGTTGCAATGGTGAATGGGATCGTTTCCTTAATTTCTTTTTCTGATCTTTCATTGTTAGCATTTAGGAATGCAAGAGATTTCTGTGCATTAATTTCATAACCTGAAACTTTACCAAATATGTTGATTAGCTCTAGTGGTTTTCTGGTGGCATCTTTAGGATTTCCTATGTATAGTATCATATCATCTGCCAACAGTAACAGTTTTACTTCTTTTCCAATTTGTATTCCTTTTATTTCTTTTTCTCCTCTAATTGCCATGATTAGGACTTCCAAAACTATGCTGAATAAGAGTGGTGAGAGTGGACATACTTGTTTTATTCCTGATCTTAAAGGAAATGCTTTCAGTTTTTCACCACTGAGAATGATGTTTGCTGTGGGTTTGTTGTATATGGCCTTTATTATGTTGAAGTAGGTTCCCTCTATGCCCACTTTCTGGAGAGTTTTTTTTTTTATCATAAATGGGTGTTGAATTTTGTCAAAAGCTTTTTCTGCATCTATTGAGATGATCATATGGTTTTTCTCCTTTAATTTGTTAGTATGGTTTATCACATTGATTGATTTATGTATATTGAAGAAACCTTGCAGTCCTGGCATAAATCCCACTTGATCATAGTGTATGATCTTTTCAATGTGTTGTTAGAATCTGTTTGCTAGTATTTTGTTGGGGATTTTTGTATCTATTTCCATCAGTGATATTGGTCTGTAGTTTTCTTTTTTTGTAGTATCTTTCTCTGGTGTTGGTATCAGGGTGATGGTGGCCTCATAGAATGAGTTTGTGAGTGTTCCTTCCTCTGCAATTTTTTGGAAGAGTTTGAGAAGGATGGGTGCTAGCTCTTCTCTAAATGTTTGATAGAATTCACCTGTGAAGCCATCTGGTCCTGGACTTTTGTTTGTTGGAAGATTTTTAATAACAGTTTCAATTTCATTACTTGTGATTGGTCTGTTCATATTTTCTATTTCTTCCTGGTTCAGTCTTGGAAGATTATGCCATTTTATTGGCATATAGTTGCTTGTAGTAATCTCTCATGATCCTTTATATTTCTGCAGTGTCCATTGTAACTTCTCCTTTTTCATTTCTAATATTATTTATTTGATTCCTCTCCCTCTTTTTCTTGATGACTCTAGCTAAAAAGTTTATCAATTTTATTTATCTTCTCAAAGAACTAGCTCCTAGTTTTATTGGTCTTTGCTATTGTTTTCATTTATTTCTGCTCTGATCTTTATGATTTCTTTCCTTCTACTAATCTTGGGTTTTGTTTGTTCTTCTTTCTCTAGTTCCCTTAGGTGTAAGGTTAGATTGTTTATTTGAATTTTTTTCTTGTTTCTTGAGGTAGAATTTTGTCTCGAGGCATTTTTTGATTCCTCCAGTGATCTCTTGGTTATTTAGTAGCGTGCTGTTTAGCTTCCACATGTTGGTGTTTTTTATGGTTTTTTTCCTGTAATTTATTTCCAATCTCATAGCCTTGTGGTCAGAAAAGATGCTTGATATGATTTCAATTTTCTTAAACTTACTGAGGCTTGATTTGTGACCCAAGACGTGATCTATCCTGGAGAATATTCCATGAGCACTTGAGAAGAAAGTATACTCTGCCGTTTTCAGATGGAATATCCTATAAATATCAATTAAATCTCTCTGGTGTATTGTGTCATTTAAAGCTTCTGTTTCCTTGTTAATTTTCTGTCTGGATGATCTGCTCATTGGTGTAAGTGAGGTGTTACAGTCCCCCACTATTACCGTGTTACTGTTGATTTCCTCTTTTATAGCTGTTAGCAGTTGCCTTATGTATTGAGGTGCTCCTATGTTGGGTGCATATATATTTACAATTGTTATATATTCTTCTTGGATGGATCCCTTGATCATTATGTAATGCCCTTCCTTGTCTCTTGTAACATTCTTTATTTTAAACTCTATTTTATTGGATACAAGTATTGTTACTCCAGCTTTCTTTTCTTGTGATTTCCATTTGCATGGAATATCTTTTTCCATCCCCTCACTTTCAGTCTGTATGTGTCCCTAGGTCTTAAGTGGGTCTCTTGTAGACAGCATATATACAGGTTTTGTTTTTGTATCCATTCAGCCAGTCTGTGTCTTTTGGTTGGAGCATTTAATCCATTTACATTCAAGGTGATTATCGATATATATGTTCCTATTACCATTTTCTTAATTGCTTTGGGTTTGTTTTTGTAGGTTCTTTTCTTCTCTTATTTCCCACTTAGAGAAGTTCCTTTAACATTTGTTGTAGAGCTGTTTTGGTGGTGCTGAATTCTCTTAGCTTTTGCTTGTCTGTAAAGCTTTTGATTTCTCTGTCGAATCTCAATGAGATCCTTGCTGGGTAGAGTATTCTTTTTTTTTTTTCTTTCTTTTTGCTGTACGCGGGCCTCTCACTGTTGTGGCCTCTCCCATTGTGGAGCACAGGCTCCGGACGCACAGGCTCAGCGGCCATGGCTCACAGGCCCAGCCAATCCGCGGCATGTGGGATCTTCCAATACCAGGGCACGAACCCGTGTCCCCTGCATCAGCAGGCGGACTCTCAACCACTGTGCCACCAGGGAAGGCCTGGGTAGAGTATTTTTGGCTGTAGTTTCTTCCCTTTCATCACTTTAAATATACCATGCCACTCCCTTCTGGCTTGCAGGGTTTCTGCTGAGAAATCAGCTGTTAACCTTATGGGCGTTCCCATGTATGTTATTTGTCGTTTTTCCCTTGTTGTTTTTAATAATTTTTCTTTGCCTTTAATTTTTCTCAATTTGATTACTATGTGTCTTGGTGTGTTTCTCCTTGGGTTTATCCTGCCTGGGACTCTCTGTGCTTCCTGGACTTGCATGGCTATAGCCTTTCTCATATTAAGGAAAATTTTCAACTATAATATCTTCAAATATTTTCTCAGGTCCTTTCTCTCTCTCTTCTCCTTCTGGGACCCCTATAATGTGAATGTTGGTGCATTTAATGTTGTCCCAGAGGTCTCTTAGGCTGTCTTCATTTCTTTTCATTCTTTTTGCTTTATTCTGTTCCATGGAAATGATTTCCACCATTCTGTCTTCCAGGTCACTTAACCATCCTTCTGCCTCAGTTATTCTGCTATTGATTCCTTCTAGTGTATTTTTCATTTCAGTTATTGTATTGTTCATCTCTATTTGTTCTTTAATTCTTCTAGGTCTTTGTGAAACATTTCTTGCATCTTCTCAGTCCTTGCCTCCATTCTTTTTCTGAGGTCCTGGATCATCTTCACTATCATTATTATGAATTATTTTTCTGGAAGGTTGCCTATCTCCATTTCATTTGGTTGTTTTTCTAGGGTTTTATCTTGTTCCTTCATCTGGGACATAGTCATCTGCCTTTTCATTTTGTGTGTCTTTCTGTGATTGTGGTCTTTATTCTGTGGGCTGCAGAACTGTAGTTCTTCTTGCTTTTGCTGTCTGCCCTCTGGTGGATGAGGCTGTCTCTGAGGCTTTTCCCAAATCTTAAATAGTAGTAAAACTATTAGAAACAAATATAGTGAAATATCTTATTTATTCAGGATTGAGAGAGATTTCTCAAACAAGATATAAAATGTAGAGTGAAATGATGCGAGAGAAGCATATTAGTATGCTAATATGCAAATTCAGATATTATTTTTGAAAGTAGACTTAGCAATCCATTTTTACAAAGTATGGCTACAGTGAAAATATGTCTCAAATCACAAATGGCAGGAAGCTTAGTAATTGGCCAACAACCCCAGATGCTATGGTCTGAAATGTATCATCCAGCTCATGAAAAGGCTGCATTCCTGCCAGCTTCTGAGGCCAGTGACCGAGTGTGGCCAGATACAGGGGCCAATGCTTTCCTGGAGACAGTGGGCTCCAACAAGAATTCACTTGGCTTGAGGATTCCCCAGTACTTTTGCTGAAACCTTTTTAGAATTGCTCCACAGTCTAATCCTTTTCCTACTCTACCTTCCTTCTTTCCCTCTTAGGTCCTCTAGATTAGACCTGCCACCTGGTTTGACAGATCTCCCAACCTCCTCTAGCTCTGGGCTCAGTTTTTCCTCACACTTGTGTTTTCCTCTTATGCAGCTAATCTCACTTTTGTGTCTGATTCTCCAAGGACATGAATTAACACACAGTGGCAAACACCAAGAAGTAAAAGCAGAAGTGCAAGAAGAATAAAATTAAAATTTAACATTAATTTTTGTTTATAAGATGTAATAGAAAATAAATATCCAAAAATGATCTTAGAAGCATGATATCACTCGCACATTCATGGAAGAAAACCAATAATCATTAAGATAATCAATCACCTACATAAGTGGTTGGTCAACTTTTTAAAAAAAAAGAGCTAGATAGTAAATATCTTTGTTTTCTTCTGCCAAGGGGCAAAATTGAGAGTGTTATATAGGTACTTAGAAGCCATTTTAAAATACATCTATTTACAAATGGAAAAAAATCATTTCAGTTCCTGGCAAAGACAGAGGAGGAGGAGGGAAAGAAAAAGAGGGAGGGGTAAAGGGAGGGAGAAGAGGGGAAGAGAAGGGGGAGGAGAAGGAGGGGGAGGGGAGAAGGAGCAAGAGGAGGAGGAAAAGGAAGTGGGAGAAGAAGAGAAAGAGGAAGAGGAAGAGGAAGGTCATGACAGGCAAGACAACTGGCCAGATTTGGACTCTGGGCTGATCCCTGACAAGGGAAGAGAGTGCAAGCCTATGAGAGTGGTGTTCAAAACTTTGTTTGGGTATTCCTACAAGAATTTTGAAAAATTGTTTCCCTTTGTATATGTTTAGGATGATACCTGACGTTTTCATCTTAAGTTTGATCATTGCAAAGGATGTAATTATAGGTACAATTCTATTGTACATGTCCTTTAAGGATGTTTTTATTAAAAATTTAGAGCCTCAGCTTTATTCAATTTATGGAAAACATATATGTCTAATAATCCAAATGACAATGCTAGTCATTTCTTTCTCAAATTCAGACTCACTTCATGTCAGAAAAAAAAAGATGACTTTGCTTTTCATTTCAAATATCATGTTAAGAAGCATCACTATTAAACTCATCTCAGTTCTGATTTTTAATTCTAAGTGATGTGGTAGATAAAAATATGGGTCTATAGACAGATGTATAAATGAGAGATGGGCAGATGAACAGATAATTGCTAGACAGAGAGGCAGACGGGTGCATGAACAGGTAGAAAAAATATTTTCTCTTTTGATTTTTTTCCCTCTTTGTGGTGTCCCAGAGATTTTTATACCTTGGAATTGTGCCAAAATAGGATGTGGAATGGACTGGTGAAAGTTGCCCTGTTCCTCTGTGAAGTTGTAGCAGAAGGGTTCTGAAAACAGAGGTGGGAGTGGGAAAGCCACACAGATTCTCTACTAGGTCAGATGAGTTTTGGAAAGGGTACATATGGAATTTACGGATATGGAAGATAACGCTCTCTAATTCTATTTTTGCCCAGGCACCCCCCACCACAGACACACACTAAAAGTGGTTTATTACCTTCATACTTACAAATACTCTAATTTGAAAATCACTGGTCTCAGATCCCAAATGCTCCATTTATAACAATCATAGTTTAACACAAGAAGAGTTTGCTGTTTGTGGTGGTGGTTTGAATAAATATGTAACTCTGAGCTTACAGACTTAGGAAATTCTGCGACGCTGCACACCAGTTATTTCCCTCTCTCTCACCCAGTTGCTGTTCTGTATAAATATGTCAGTAGTAGAAGATTCTCATTGTTCAACCTCCTCTTCTATCAACCTTCTGTAAGGATAAGTCCTTATACTGGGAGATGGCAGACTTCACTCTGCTGGCAGTGCCTGTGGTTTATAGTGAGTCACAGCTTGCTAACTGCTTAACTTTTTCTCTCTACTTAAAAGCTCCAAGGAGTCATGAGACCACCCTGAGGACACAATGGGATGTCAAAAGAAGGGTATGATTTTCCCATCTCTTATATGGATGTAAACATTCAAATGTAAAGTTAAATTAGGAATCTTTGAAATGCATTTTTCTGCAAAGGACATCACTGAAAGCACAGTAACGTTTTCACTGAATATAACACAAATTATCATATACTGTTTAAATACTAATAAAAATAAATTAGTTCTCATATGAGTAGTGTAGCACACAATAAGAACACAGGATGTTTTTCTTCAGTTCTATCAGAGTTGATAGAGCAGCTAACTCTCCTCTGAACATTCACTGAGGATACCTTCTGATGAAATAAACAGGTTTTTAAAACCTAAAGACCTAGATATAAATGAAAAATATAAGAAAACAACATTGTCATTGGAATTACTAACAAAATGCTTTGATAAAATCTACCATTAAAATGTGATAGAACATGACTAGATGACTTCCCAGTCTCATTAGCTTAAACATGACCTTACAATAAACAGATGCTTCTACAAAATGCAGTTTGCAGGGAGTATTCAAAATAAACACGACAATTACCACTGCTGGTTCCAGGACAGTAAAACAGGTAGTGAAACCCAGCAACCTACGGGAACCTGGGTGAGCCTAAGGCTATCAGTGTTCTAATTTATATCTTTTGAAAATAAATTGACTTGTCAGAACACACACACACGTGCGCGCACACACACACACACACGTAATTAATCTCTTTTATGCAAATACTCTGATCTCCAGTATTTACTAAGCATTCTAGACATGCCATATCATATTTAAGTACCCAGTGTGTATATATTTTTATGTAGTCTTAGAAAACATGCTTTTGCTGTTTTACTTAAGTGAACTCAGGTTAATGTATATTCTAATAAAAGGACAGCTTATAAACAGACTCCTAGCAGAAAACAGCTATTTTTGTCATTCTATATTTTAAAAGGCATGCCTGAATGGTTTACTGAGTTATAAAAGTACATAAAAGCTTTATTAGTGTTTTATTAAAGGACTAGATGCATAAAAAATAGGTGACTTCCCTGGTCCTACTTCATAAATAAAAGTGATCTCCCTGGTAATAAATGATCTCTCTGCTTCTTTTGTGGTCTTGCTTCTCGGTCTTTGATTACAACAAAACACTTGGCATAGCATTTGTGATCAGTACAACTCTGCCTCTAAAATAACTTCCCTATTTAATGGAGAACTTGCATAGGAGAAATTGTACTTGTTTTGTTCCTTCTAAAGTTCTCCACTCCTGGTTGAACTTGTGACTCTGGAAATTCTGCTAATTTGGAATGCTTCCTTGGACCAGGCAATGCCTGCGGAAAGGTATTTGGAATGGGACTTCTCTAGAGATCAGATACATCAATCTGCGTGTTACACATTAAGCAATACTATTCAGAATGTACACACACACACACACACACACACACACACACGTCAACCAGAAATTACTAATGCATGAAAATGGAAAATAGGTTCAATAGAAAGAGTCCATTATCTAACAAATGATGTCCTTCCAAAGCATATTAAAATTCTACAAATCTTAACAGGACTGCTTTATTAGAGAACAGTTGCTTTGCTTCTGGAATCACTGTTTCAGAGGCAAAGTGTGTCTCATTTCACTTGCGATTTTAGAATGAGAGTCAAACCAACATTAAAGAGTGGCATATTTGTTTTCTGAAGGATATTCCCCAGGCATGCCCAAAGTCAGGCTGGCTTCTTGTCTGTGCCATTGTTTGCACATTTTGTAAATATCACTTGAGTTCTTCTGTATCCTATCTATCGTAAACTCCCAATTTCCAAATGACCTCCCAAATTTACTGCCCCACAAATACTGCTTTATACCTTGAAAGACACAGATTTTAGATTAAAAAAAATATATATCTTCAACAAAGGTCACCTAAACACCATCTTCACAAAGGGGAGACATTTCTACTGTCTATTCTATCTCCATTTTGACTGTGGGCTGCCTGCTGCCTACTTTGCATTCTGTTGTCCAAAAGGCTTATTAATGGGGTCTAGAGGGAGGCTGTCAGAAATGGCAGACTGAATCAAGGGATTTTCCTTCAACATCCAAATGACACACTGAAGCTAGAGAATTAAACAGATGACTAACCAGTGCCCTTTTGTCTGAAGATGAAAGTGGGATTGCCAACTTGCAAACCAATGACTGACATTTGGGTGGATTAAACCATCCTGCTATTGTACTGCTAGTTTATAATCACTACTGCTTTCTTGATCTCAACTGCCTCAGCAAAAGCCTTCTCAGTTTTTAGAGTCATGTTTGTAGAAACCCTCAGCTGAGCTTTTGCTGTAAACATTTATCCACCAAGAAGCAGTTCTCTGACACTAACTGAGAAGAAGCATTGGCTTCTAGGTATTTAATTAAAACATTAAGGGGAAAAGCTTTCGTGTGAACATTCACAAGTACTTTCCTATAGCTGAGGGTTGCTATAATTGAGTTTCCCTTCAAATGCAACCCTCCCCTCCCCAGCCTTCTCTGAGAACAGCAATAGCTTGAGGTTCACTTTGCCTCACGCTGTTAGTTGTGACTTTGAGACTTTGCCCCATGCTGTCACTTTCCTGATTCTCTCAATCTGGTTGTTAGCTTTAATTTCTAAAATCAAGATTGGATGGCAACAAGGGGCTTTAATGAAGAGTGAAAAAGTCATTTGTTAAACAGCATTAAGAATTCTTATTTGCACTGCTGTATAGTGTGGTCAAGCTGAACACTTTCTGTGTTTATGAATCATTCAATTTTCCTTAACACATAATTAATGTTAATAAGGAGAAGGCATTGTACAGGAACTTAATTCATCATAATAAATGCTGACTCTAGGTGTAGGTTCCTGGGGTGCCACCATTTTCATTGTAAGGTATTGTGAGTACCATGTATTATAAGGAAGGACATGAAGAACAAATCACATATGGTCATTTGATTGTTGACCAAGTTCACACAATGGAAGTACTTAGTTTCCCTTAAAAGTTGCATTTTGCAGTGAAAAGATAGTAAAAAGATAACTAGTAATGCCATATTAGTGAACCTTTCTGAAGACTATCATTTCTAAAGAACATTTTTAAGCTACTCTGTGCCTTGGACCATTGAATGTAATAAAGGGAGATTGCCCATGCAATTCTCTTCAGTGCATCAAGTCAATTGACAGGAGCTTTATTCCCCTTTCATAAAATGTAAAGGTACAGATTTCACAAAACATCTTGAACCAATCAAGATGGCAGCAGCCAAGTGTTGCAGGAAAGATATAAAAGTGGTTATAGCATCTCTGTTAAACTCATGTTTCATATTCAAAAGTGAATCATTTGCAGGATTCAAATTTCCTTTAAAGATAATGTGGCTACAATTTTTACTTCAAACTCATAATTTAGAACAGTCAAATTTACTTGTTATGAACAAGTAAATATTTCAATTTAACAAGAACTTACTGAGGACTTATTAAATTGGTAACACTATACTAAGAAGTAGAAATACACAGTCATATAGACACAAAAATACCACATAATGCCCAATTTGTGGAAATTATTTATCCTTGATAAAGAAAATTCTTTTGAAAACTTAAATAAAAATGCAGGCTACATATATGTGCTAAATTTTAAGCAATGTAGACAATAAATTGGCATAATATTACAGAAGGGGAAATGTGGATAGAACAGCACGCCAGGCTATGTTCCTCTTAGCTTCTGTAATCCTGCTAGCTCGTGCAATAACAGGAGTCCTAGACCCATTCAAAACTTAAGTAAGAATCAAGTCCACTTTCACTATAGTCACACTCTGATGGGTTCCTTGGTATTTTCTTTTGTATCTGAGTCCCTGCCTTGATGAACTGCCATTTACTTGAGTTCTGAAATTTCTTTCCTACCATAGTCTCAGTCTTGCCTTTAATCCTGTTCTTAAGGCATACATGTTTCTGTCTCTTGAACAACCGTATTAATAGCAAACACCTGTCTGCTTCAGCATTCTTTTCACTTGTCAAGATTCCTGTCTGCTTTCTTGCCATACTGCCTTCTGCCCTCCATCCAGTTGACTGTCTTTCATTGCTTATAAATGCCATTTCCTGGTTAAGCATCAAACCTATCTGACTTACTACCAATAAAAATCTGTAATGAATATGACCCACTCCCCACAGTACATGTATGTTCTGGCTATTACACTATCAACTTACCTGAAAAGGTCAATCTATGGTATATTTCTTCTAATATATTATTCCTCAGTGTTTTCCCTCTAAGACAGGACATGAGGAAGAACCACTTGGGATAAAGGGAGTTTCAATGAGAGCACCTCACTTGACATTATTCTATTTTTTTCTCCAAGAAAATAGATTTCTCTGTGGCTTACCCACTTCAATACCAGTCTCTGTGTAATGACCACTGTTTTTGACATCTATTCCATTATCTAGCTTCTCATCTACACTTACTTAATTTTTGGTATTAAACTATCCATTTGGAATTTCAGTACAATTCATCAAACACTGAGTGAACACCTACCATTCGCAGGCACCGGGCTAAGTGCTGGAAATACAAAGGTAAAAACACTGTTCCTGATTCTGCAAAAGTTGTCATCTAATGAATACAACTCTGTCACTACCTCAAAACTGGAATTAACTCACTTTCTACAGTCAAAAGTGATCTCAACAATCACTTTTGTTCTACTTACTAGTAGCAAATTGCTACCTTCACTGGTAGATAACGCAAGATTCAACTTCCAGGAAGGCAATTCCAGACTACTGTCTTGAGTATTTCCAGGACTAACTCCCTGAGTTGGAGCTTGAAAGATTAAGATTCATTTTAACCAACTAGTGGGTGTGATATTTAGAGATTATAAAAATGATACAAAAACTAAGGACAGCATAATACTCACCCATCTTAAAATTTTTTTTTTCTATACAATGCAGGATTTTACTTCCCAAATGTACCCAACTGAAGTAAGACATGGTAGCTGAAATCTAGTCTGTATTCTCCTCTCCAATATATACACCCTGGCTTGTAACTGCATATGACCACACAGGACATTTTTTCTAATTTATCTACCAAAAACTTGTTTCCCAATTTGTCCAAAGGGGCATAAAAGCAAGCAGCAGACTGAGCCTACTGACTACTCTTTAATTCTTTAGTATTCTTAACAATCAAAATTCTCAAAAAGGTGTATGACACCTACTATATCCATTTTCTCACTTCCTATTTATTTATAACCCATTCCACCTGGGGTTTTATGCCCATCTTTTTGCAAGACCCATCACTGATTTTCGTGTTGCAAGATTTAATGGACACTCTTCTATGTGCATCTAACTTAAAATTCTTAGCAATGGGCACAGTTGGCCATTCTCTTAAAAAAAAAAAAAGTATTCTCTCTAATCTTCTGGGAGATCATATTTTCCTGGTTTTCCTTCTACCTCCCTGAATCCCCTTTCTTAGTCTCCTTGTTGGCTATTTTTCCCTGTACTTATCTTCAAAATATTTTATTTATTTAGTGAGCATCTCAGGAGCTGTTCTTTTTTCCATTTACACATCCTCTTTAGGCAATAAAATTTTGTGGCTTTTAAGCAGCATCTATATGTTCTATATGTTCCAAATTTATAACTGTAGTTGTACAGCTCCAAATTTAACTTTATAACTCTAGTTACAAAGCTCCAAATTTATATCTCTAGGTAAGGCCTCTCTTCGCTCCATTCTCCCATCTTCAACTAATTAGGATTATGGCAAGTGAAGATGGTTTCTGTCTTCCATGGTTGTCAGTGCTACAACCCAAGGGAAGAGAGTTTTTTCTCCCTCTGTGCTGACACAATGTAAGGTTTCAAAAAGATCAGCAATACACTTATACAGAAACTGCTGAGGACTGTGCTAAATTAAAATATATCACCCAGATTTGCACTTTATTACCCAGCCAATTGTTTTCAAAGTGACTTTTTTACAAAGAGGCTTTGAGTGTAGTTAACGTTCTGCATTTAACTACTTTTCTTGAAGGTCCAAAATATCAGGGAATATTTGTTGTCCACATTTATGTTTTCTATATTCTCTACAATACCTAGAATAGTGGTTCTCAATCGTTACTGAACATTAGAAATTCTGTGAAGCTTTAAAAAAATCAGAACCTAATATCACCCCTAAAACTCTGATGTAATAGAAACGAAATGGCACCCAAGAATGTCTATTTTTAAAGTTTCCTCCTAAATGTCAACTGACAGATGAATGGATTAAGAAAATAATGAAATAGTATTTAGCCTTAAAAAAGAAGAAAATCTTGCCATTTGTGACAACATGGATGAACCCGGAGGACATTATGTTAAGTGAAATAAGCTATACACAGAAAGACAAATACTGCCTGATTTCACTTATATGAGGTATATAAATTAGTCAGAGAAGCAGAGATTAGAATGGTGGTAGCCAGGTGCTGGGGTGAAGTGGGAAGATGTTGGTTAATGGGAAGAAAGTTTAAGTTATGCAAGATGAGTAAGTTCTGGAGATCTAATGTAATATGACTATAGTTAAAAATACTATATTTTATACTTGAAGTTTACTAAGAGGGTAGATCTTAAATATTCTCACCACACAAACAAAAAAATAAAGAAAGAAAATGCTAACTATGTAAGGTGATGGATATGTTCATTTACTTGATTGTTCACTATGTATATAGTAGAATACATACCACCACTTAATCACCATATCTGGTTTCCTAGATGAATCAGGATATAGTCAGCTTTGCTAAGCACTGGAATATAGCAGTAGATGCTCAAAAACATTTGTTCAATAAATCAACCAATATATCTCAGTAATCACAGTAAAAAAAAATAATCACATTATTATTATTTAAAGTGTTTCCTTTCTTCTACAGTACAAAATAAACAGCTATTGATGGACTTGGCAAGAGATCAGAGACCTCAGTTTTATTTTGAAAAAAATCTAGAAAAGGCTTTGTGGATTTCTTTCCAACAAATCTAAACAGGCAGTGATTGCAGTATCCACAATTAATAGCAGGTACACGACCATTTAATAAGACAGCAATTGATTTGGGGTCCTTTTCATTTAGAAGCAGGCATAAATTAGCTTACATAATGTTGTACCAGCAAATAAGGTTGTTATTTTGATCCAAAAGGTGATTACTTTACCCTAGGAAAGCCTACCTTAAAAAGGAGATCAAAAAGGTTTGGATGGAAGAAAGGATAAATTATATTTTAATTCATTTACTTGATGTATTCATTCTTCTAAAATATTTAACATGAATTTTGTAAACTTTTTAATCAGGTAGAGAAAATTTCAGAAGACATGGGAATAATTTGATGGAAAAAAATTGATTTTACTCAGCTACCTATGAACTCTGTCATTGTTAACTCTGTTGCTTTCAACTCTAATTGAAGAGATCTATGTAAATTGCCTGTATGAAGTGATTTTTTTCATTCAATACTGACATACATCACCTATCCTGAAGAATTAACCCCAAAAGGTACAGATGGAAAAGAACCCACCATAATTTACATATGTAATGTAATTCCCTAGGATGTAATTTTGTACCAGAAAATAGGTAATTTCTCTATTGTTGTGAGAATTTTAATAGCTAAAAAGAAATAATGGTTTGTTTTGCATCTTATTTGGAAGACAGCTCCCTAGGACTAACTAAAACTCTGCCATATGCCAAATATCACCCCATTTCCCTATGTACAAAATGAATGCTTTACTATTGTTAACAGTGTTGTTCCTAATAGTTCAAAATGATCCTAATATATCAAAAAGGATACAGAGACAAGAACTTCTGAGCATTCCTTGATGAATGCTGCGGCCAGAGTGTGAGGATATGAGTGCCCATTGCTCCCTGCATCCACCTTGTAGATTTCCTCTCTAAACTACCCAGAACTGGTGCTACCAAAACAAGAACATCTACTTCAAGCAAAAAGGTATATGAAGGCCTTTTTTATTATCCTGCCCTTCAAAATGTCTGAAATATATTCATTGTAGGAATAATAAGTCTAAATTTATTATTTTAAATTACTCCCTGGGTTTTTTTTTTCTTTCTTTCTTTTTATGTCTACTGTTTGGTTATCATGATTTCTTCACCTGAAATTATATTCGAATTTTTTTTAAATTTTTAATGCTTAATAGATTAAATTGGTCAATAAAAATAGAAAAGTACCAACATATAAAAATATGCATTTTAAAATACAGGTCACGCTATCCAGTTGCATATGCATGCATGTGCATACACACACACACACACACACTCATGCCCTGCAAGAGCCCCAAAATATTCAAAGTGTTTGCATTTCTCAGGACCATATTTTCCTTGATTGTGTGCTCTAACAATCTTAGTGTCAGCAATTTTAAATTCCAGTCATATATCAGATTTGTTAAAATAGCTTTTGCTTTCTAATATTTTCCTCTAAAAGAGGTTTTATTTTTAAGGTTTGGAAATAGATTCCTGTGCCCACAATGAGTACATAGGGCACACTGAAAAGCATATCTCAGTTGAAGTCCCTTTGCCTGATAGGGACTGCCTAAATGTTTAAAGACATTAGCTCCCTGCAAATGACATTCATTTCCTGCATATGCAAATTTTCTTAATGTGAAACCCCCCATAACAGGTAGAATGTATAAAGTTAATGAAGCCATGTAATTACAATCACTATGGTGACTGCAATCCCCTGAGAACAATAATGTGATAATATACATCAGTTCTGAATTTCTTTGGAAACAACAGCTTATAATTTAAAAATAGATAGTAAAATATTTTCATTATCTCCCTCTTAACTCCTAAGGCAGAAGCAGGTACAAACAGATTATGCTCTTTACTAACTGAAAATAAGATGATAAGAGAAAGCAAAAATACAATGTTAGTAATTGTTTATTTTCAACTTTCAATGCCTTCATTTGGCCTCATTTTAAAGGCTTTTTCCCATTTAATCAGAAAAACACCAGGGTCTTTGGAGCCAGATTTTGTTTTTCTTAAATCCTGATCTTGTTAATCCCAGGGAGGCTACATAACTAGCATTTACTGCTGTTGTGCTAAAATGACATGACTTGTAATTGTAAACCGGGTAACAAAGCCCTCAAATATTTGTCAGTGATGTGAGAGGCCAGGGAGTAGGAGTGAAAGGATGATTCTTAGGAATCGTTGCTGTGTTGATTTTTTAAAATTATAATTATTTTGTGTTTTCTGAAAGAACAGGAAGCAAATAAACAACACAGGTGAAAGTCTACAATTTTGTAGGGTTGTCCTGACAGTTGCTAAGCCCATATTTAGCCAACGTCAAGATAAGCATAAAGTATATTTATTCCAGGAGATTTTTTGGGAGTATTAGATACATTCAGTCCTAATTCTCCCATTATTTCACATCCCTATGCATTTATTTCCCTGAATACCAAAGAAAGTGCAACCCCTGTTCTTTTATATCACTCAGGAAAAAAGAACGTTACATTCCCCTATGAAGACAATGAATCAAACTATTTACGCCTGGAGCATCACAATGTTGATGAGTATAGCCCACAACTGAACTTCCCTTTAAACACCTACCAGTTGATTCCACTTAGTGCAACTTCCACTCACTTACTCAAAATGGAGGGCCTTTCTTAATCAAGCAGCAGGTTTTGTGTAAGAGTTGGTGGCAAACAAATATACACTGAGAATTCTGTGTTCCTAAAATAGCTGAGAAATACAGTCCCCTGAAAATTGAAAACTTTTTCATTCAGCTTTATGCAATTACATGTTTTAAAAATTAACCACTTGAAACTGTTTTGAGAACACTGATTAGTTTTCTTAATCTTCCAAATGAAATTCAATACAACCCATTAGAGATGGAACTAGTCATGGTTAAGCACTGAAAATAATGTATGTATTTATTGTTGTTTTAATTTAAAAAACTAATATTTCTTAGAGCAGTTTTAGGTTCACTGCAAAATTTAGCAGAAGTACAGACAGCTCCCACCTACCTCCTGTCCCACACACTTACAACCTCCCAGACTATTAACATTCCACACCACAGTGGTACATTTGTTACAATCAAAGAATTTACCTTGACACATCATTATCATCCACAGTCTGAAATTTACATTACAGTTGTACATTTTTGGTGATGTACATTTTTTGGTTTTGACAAATGTACCACAACATTTGTACACCATTGTATTATTATACAGATTAGTTTCATTGCCCCAAATATCATCTGTGCTCCACCTATTCACCTGGTAACCCTTGGTCTTTTTGCTGTCTCCATAGTTTTGCCTTTTCTGGAACGTCATATAGTTGGAATTATACAGTGTGTAGCCTTTTCAGATCGGCTTCTTTCACGTAGCAATAGTAATATGCATAAGTTTCCTCCATATCTTTTGATGACTTCATTATTTCGTTTTTAAGCACTGAATAATATTCCATTGTTTGGATGTACCGCAGTTTATCTATGGATTCACCTACTGAAGGGCTTTTTGATTGTTCCCAGTTTGGCGATTATGAGTAAAGCTGCTAGAAAAATCTGGGCGCAGGATTTTGTGTGGACATAATTTTTCAATTTACTTGGCTAAATACCAAGGAACAAATAACGTGTATTTTGACTTGACTAGCATATTTTTGTGATGGTAAGCTTTCATAAATTGGCCTCTGGGTCAGAACAACAAACAGAGTTGGGTGATGAAATGTGTGGATTTAGGCCAATGTTTAAAAACTAAAACTAAAAACCTTAAAACTTCCTTTTTGTCTGATTCACTAATTATTCAAAGAAAACACATGGAAAATATAAGAAAACAAAGTAGCTACAGAGATGGTATTTGGACATACAATTAGTGCATTTATTTGAAGAGTCTGTACCATATTCCCATGGAAAGTAAATACAAAGCCCCTTTGAATTTTCATGAAATCTGCCCTTAAGGTTAAAAATGAAATAACTAAAGAATACAAGATGTTTTATGTTAAGCCAGTCAATTCAATACGAGATCCTTTCTGAACAGTGATGCTAAAGGAAGTGTGTGTATATATCTATCTATATCTCATGGTGTTTATTTATCGTTTGAACTCTGAAAATTAGAGAAATTCCTTGGGTAGTCTTGGCTTGACCCTAACACTAGATGGCTGCTGTGTTTATACAGATGGCAAAAAGCAATGAAAGGGTGTTCAACATCATCAGGCGTGTATTTGGTCTTTATACCACCTCTCCATCTCCTTTGTTTAAAACCTACTCTAATCAGTTTTTGCCTCCAAAATTCCATCAGATTTGTTCTTGGAAATGTTACCAGTCACCTCCACATTACTAAATCTAATGTTGATTTCTCAGTTTTCATTCTATTTCATCTACTGCTGCATGCGAAGCAGTTATTCACATGTGTCATCATGTTTACTTTCTTTTAGGACAGCATACTTTCGTAGCTTTCCTTCTACTTCACGTTCCTCCTTCTCAGGATTCTTGGCAGGATCCTCCTCATCTACCTCATATTTTTGTGATGGTGTAGCACAGAAATGTCTTTGGTCATCTTTTTTATTTGCACTCACTTTCCTGGTGATGTCATCCTGTCTCAAGCTTCATCACCACAGATGAGCTATCTGCAATAACCTAAGCTTATTATTCCTTACTAACATCCAACACTGGGAAAAGCTTATCTTTCCTCAACTTTCTGACCGAAAGAACCAGACACCTTTCTGAGTAGGTCATCTTAAATCATGTGCTTATGTCTGAACCAATTGCTAGGGCAACTGTGACATAATTAATAGTGTTCCAATTAGAGTCCACACCTAGCACCAAGGTTGAGAGTTTCATAAACAGAGGAGCATGCAAAAAGTAAAGGAATAGCATGAAGCTTGAAAGTGTTTATGTTTTGAGGGAATGGTTAATGATCAGTGTAGTTGGATCATTAAACTGCATGGAAGTTTCTGGTAGGTAATGAAGTTGAAAATATAGTTTAGGACTAGCATGGAAAGGAATAAAAGCATATTATTTTGAAAAACCAAGTTAATATGCTCCAAGTATCATCCCTTTATTTGTCTTAAAACTCAAAATCACTAAGCTTAAAGATGTGAAGATTAAACATTCTACGATGCCGCCTCAAGTAGGTATGTGTGCTAACATTGGTTTGTCAAAGACTATTGGTTTTGTAATAATCATTTAAGAAAGGTTTTAAGCCCATTAAGAATACATGTTTAATTTTGTTTGAAATTTTGACATTTTAAAATAATTATTTAACCCATTAAATTCTGACTGAATAAAATTTAAATAAGATATTTTTATTGGGAGGTATAAAGGCCTTTGGAACCTTGCTATGCTCAAAAAATTAGAGATCCTATTTATTAGTATTTCATAAGCCAATATTTCCATGAGGTAATGATGCCAATGTCTTCCTAATAGAATTATGATTGGTTTGAAGCTTTGCATTTTATTCAAAACTTTCAATAAAAGTTGCAAATTAAGTAGTATATGTTTGCTTTTAGTAAAACTGGAAATTATCCTAATACTTGTCAAGATTATACTAGTATTGACCTGGATTTCATTCACTTATAGACTAAATGGTCAACAAACTTGCATTTTTGCTAATCCTGAACTATGAGAGAGAAATAACCCAAAAGCCACCAATAACATTAAACCATAATATTATTAATAACTATGCATTGTTTGAATGATAAACATATATCATTCATTGTTTCCTTTTCAAAAGGGCTGCTACAGATTTGACTCCAGCATCTTGTTTCACTATACTCCATTAAAAGGAAATCCACAAGGATTCATTTTATATTGACCCTTTCCTCTGCATTTCCTGTTTCCTCATTACAGCTACAATTAAAAATACTGACAGCAGCTACAACCATGACCCCCATACCCTCAAACATGATGAACTAAATGTGTACTGCTTCAGCATATGAAAAAACAAAACAGAACAAAAAAGGGCTCCTCATTGTTTCAGGTCTCTGGGATTTGGTTGCCTCACATTTGTAATTGAAGAGGCTGAATTATATCCAGACAGCCAAGCAGCATGAAGCACCCCTCAATAATTGATAAAACATTCAGATGCCATACTTTCTTTATTTTAGTCATTCAATGTTAAACCACAGCTATAAATTTCATCACAGGATCTCTCATTCCTTGTACTATGATTACATAGGAAGTAGCTCTGAGATTCCCCTGTCAAATTTATCTCTGAGTAAGTGATCCTATTCTATTTTATTTCAGTGTATGACTCCCCAGCCACTTAAGGCATATCAATAATATTTATCTTACTCTCTCAGTAGCAGACTAGCTCTATGATGTCTCTGGCTGTTCACAATCTGAATAGCATTGAAAACACTATAATGTTACTATTTGCCATTTATAAGCTAACTATCATTTGCACAACAGTACTATGACATGATAAAATTGGTTTTTAGAAAATTGTTAGACACCTGAGAGCAAGCTAATATTGTCTGGAATAGGGATTGGATTGTTCTCTGGAATGGAGTACATTAAGAGTTAAATGACCAAGAACTACTTGGAAAGAGAATTCCCTGACTCTGCCTTATTGAAGGGGAGGATCAGGTGCACATGCCAGAAAGAATGATCAGCTAAGAAAAGCCTGCAATATAAATTCAAATTTTATATGTAGACACCAACTAAAAGTACAGGAGGAAACACTGAAGTTGAGTGAAAATTTAGTTCTCTCTATATTTCAGTTACCCAATAAAGCTCTTAGTTGGGTTTCAAAAAGTTAGGCAAAATATTTGGCTTTGTTTCCTTCCTCCCTGCCACTCTTTTTTCATTCTTTCCTCCCTCTCTGCTTACCTTCCCTACTCTCTTCCTTCTTTGATTACTATATTAGAAAAGCCATTAGCAAAACTCAGGCGCTTTATTTTTCAAGGTAAAATTCATGTTTTGTATTTCAAACGTATAGAATATGTTCATTTCACCTTGATGCTTTCCATCCACTTGTCAAAATCCTACCTGGTCTATTTGAAAAAGTAGAACTTAGGTTAACTATAAAATTAACATATTTTCATAGGAAAATTAGAACAGAAAACAAACAGCATGCTACCTATTCCAAGGAATTTTCCAGCAATTTCTTGGGCAGAACAAATTTCATTTTCCTCTGAAATTCCACAACCCATTCTTGGAACTCTTTTATGACCCTCTTTACATTCAACTCACATAATAATCACATAAATTTCTATCTACTATTCTAGAATGCAGGCTAAGACCATGTCTTAGGAGCCATTGATGGTCTACAGTACTGAACATATAAATTCTGATTTTAAAAAGAATGCAGTGGCTTTATATATTCCTTAATATGATTTACAATCATGTCTCCAAAGTTACAGAAAGATTCCTCTAGAAATAATAGAGGCGGAAGCTGAAAAAGAAAAACCCTCCTCCAAATAACTAGATAGTAGTATGAACAAGAAAATAAGGCTAAATTAACCAAGAAAAGAAAAATGTGATAATGCCAAATTCAAGCATTTTGAAACAAGAGACTTGCCAACATGTAAAATCTCCAACTAGCTTTCAGTTTTCACAACACAGAGCACTTCATTAAAAATGAACAACCTTAGTCTGCTCCCCAAATGGAAATCTAAGTAAAAATAAAGACTTGAAAATAAAAACCAATACTAGAATCTTGCATTTAAAGTTGGAAAGGAGAGCTTCCCTGGTGGCGCAGTGGTTGAGAGTCCGCCTGCCGATGCAGGGAACACGGGCTCGAGCCCCGGTCCGCGAAGATCCCACATGCCGTGGAGCGGCTGGGCCCGTGAGCCATGGCCGCTGAGCCTGCGCGTCCGGAGCCTGTGCTCCGCAACGGGAGAGGCCACAGCAGTGAGAGGCCCGTGTACCGCAAATAAATAAATAAATAAATTAATTAATTACATAAAATAAAATTGGAAAGGAGTCTTGGGAAAAAAAAAGAAACAGACTAACGCCTGATGGTGGTAAAACCCGTATGGTTGTAGTGTATGTTGTAGGTCCAATTAACTGTCAGCATCATCAAGTAAGAACCCAAAAGATAGTCAGCATTTGGTATTGCTACTTGGAGAAGAGTACTGCCATACACCATAAACAAATAACAGCCAATGTCTCCATGGGCAGAATTAAAAGAATGAGAAGAGAAGGTTGTTTATATCATCATGGTTTACATAATTCAAAATTTATTGTTGGGGGTCAGCAGAATGGAGTGCTAAAAAGCATGGGTTTTGAAGTCAAATAGACCTTGA
Source organism: Stenella coeruleoalba (assembly GCF_951394435.1). Taxonomy (NCBI): domain Eukaryota; kingdom Metazoa; phylum Chordata; class Mammalia; order Artiodactyla; family Delphinidae; genus Stenella; species Stenella coeruleoalba. The sequence continues at coordinate 43,049,052 of NC_137155.1, forward strand.
TAACAAATCCCGGTACTACCTATGTAACTTTGGACAACCTACTTAACCTAAATGTTTTTATCTTTAAAATCAAAATACTGATACATTTGTATCAGGAGAGTATGTATGCTTACCACAGGGGTTACATAGACAATCATTAAATAAACGGTCACTATTATCAGGAGAAACATGACTTTGATACTCCACAAAGTAGCAAATAAAAATAGGCTCATGCTATTACACCAAAGAAGAAAGGAAGGAAGAACTTTCTGATCATGTGGTTAATGAAACACTTCAGGACACTAAAATGAGAGGTATAACTTCATACCTAAAGATCACCTCCCACACCTCCATTTCTGTAACTGGCAGTCATCCCAGATTCTCTTGGGTGCACTGAGTTTCCAAAAAAAAAAAAAAAAAAACAATTTCCATCAATTTTTAGTGCTGTCAACTAGAAAATAAGAACAAAAACAAAGTGTCAGCATCAAACTAAGTTGAAGATCAAAATGCTAAGGCTGACTTTAAGAATGCTTTCTACTATATGAATGATTAATTTTATAAAAAAAAAGAAAAATTTCTGCCCTGAGTGCAAAAGAATGTAACCATTACTGAGCTATAAATACCCCAGGCTGAATGGCGTGGGGGCGGGGGGGGGGGGGGGGGGGGGAAGAGAAGAAAAGGACAGTGAAACCCATGACATCTTTCAAAAGCCCTTTTCTAAATCAAAAACAGATTATTCACCAAAGGCTTTTTGATACCTTGAAGGGTTTCTTGGCTGTTTCTTTGGAAGCTATCATTCACTAGTTCACACTGACGCAACATTAGCTGTCACTCAGAGATGAACTTAAAATTGCTGCCACATGGATGGAAAATCAGTACCAGGAAGAAAGTGCCTTTTGTAAACTCAGAAAACATATTTTTTTTTAAATGGAAAGGCTGACCATATGATAAATGCTTTTCGTATAATGGATAAAACCACTCTCTACTTGAAGAAGCATGCACAAGCCCTCTGAGACCTGCAGCTCTCAGATATTTTTCTTCAGATCACATGCAACATTTAACTTTACTGGATGCCTTCATAGCATCTACATCTTGCATTTCTCTCCTTCATCTCCCCACTTCCTTTATTTTTCTGCTTCAAGAAAGAGCAATTAAAGTAACTTGTAAGTTAGAAAATAAGGCTTTGAATAGAGATTTAAAAGGAGCTAGGGGTTATTTGGCAGGCACCAGATAAATAACGTTTTTAAAAGTATAAAGCATTTTATGGTTGATTCCATTTAATTCAACAAATGTTTGTTGAACATCAAACATATGCATGGCTTTGTGCTAAGGATCATAAAGAATATGAAAAAGGAACAGACAAGAAATTGACCTTCAAGGGGCTTTAATGTAGAAGGCACATATTTTAAAGTGCAAAAATGATTTGCAGTTTGTTGTTAATGCCTCAATAGATCTAAAAACAATTCAGACAGATCACTGTCAGGGGGAGGAGTGGGTGTTGTAAAAAATGAACAAATACTTCAATGGTTTTCAGAGAAAGCTGAATGGAGCTTTCTCTGATAAAACCACTATAGTAGTGGACCTCAAGTGGCAAAAAAGACATTCTAAGTTGAGAGAACAATCACAGGTGATGGATTCTGATGCTACTGAAACTTCAAGACGAGTTGTAATATAAGATAAATGAGAAGTTATGGGAAAGATCTAAAAAGGGAAATTTGGCATTAAATCCTAGATTTACATGCTTGGCTAGAAAATTTGGATTATAAGAGGCCTTTACAATTTTGGAGCAGTGAATTTACATGATCAGATTTATAGCTTATGAAGATAAACAGACTGTCATATAAGGAATGACTGGAGGTACAAGATACTGGCAAGGCCAATTTGAAGATTATTTGCAGTAGGGAATGTAAAAAGACAGGACTGAAGCATGCAGTGGGGATGGACTGGAGGGGACATATTTTGAAATGCCTTTTGCGGGTATAATTGACATTATCTTGGTCCCATAGGGAGACTGACTTGAGGATGATTCCAAAATGTTAAGGCTAGTTTCCTGCAAGAGAAGTAATTTCTAATAAATAATTACGGAAGAAAGTAGGAATAACAGGCCCAGTTTTTGACAGATTGAGATTGATGGCAACAAGAGATTATGAATTAGTAGGTTGTTCACTCATTCAGCAAAATTCTGGGAGAGATTCCTATGTATCGTACCAGTACCAGGCATTAGGTATACGAAAAGGAATGGACATAAAGAAAAGTACTGGGCTTCCCTAGTGGTGCAGTGGTTGAGAGTCCGCCTGCTGATGCAGGGGACACGGGAACACGGGTTCGTGCCCCGGTTCGGGAAGCCATGGCCGCTGAGCCTGCGCGTCCGGAGCCTGTGCTCCGCAACGGGAGAGGCCACAGCAGTGAGAGGCCCGCGTGCCGGTAAAAAAAAAAAAAAAAAAAAAAAAGAAAAGAAAAGAAAAGTATTTTAGGTTACTTTATCGAACTATATCACACAATAATCCCATTTATTGGCTGTCATAATTATTCTAGCATATAGTTTAATTAATTAGACATTGAAAGCTTCTGTTTTCACCCAGTCTAGAATTTCAATAATTCTATAAAAATATTTGCTTTTGCCTCAAGCTCAAATGGTCACAGAAATGTAAACATTGAGGACAAAAGTTTGAAGTGATTGCTTTAGGTCTTCATAAATCAATAAAATGCACAATGAACTTTGGGTGTAAAAGAAAAGCTAATAATTCAGGCATGCATTTTTTAAAATTATGTAATAAGAATATATGGCTAACATGTTAGACCCTGGACGTCCCTAAACTTAAAATTTTGATGAACTAAAATTAAGGACAATGAAGAGAAAAACATATAGTGTTGATCTTCAGTAAGTGGATTATATTTATATATTTGACTAAACATGGAACTTGTTTTACAGCCTTCATTGTGAACTTTCCCAGCATGATTTAATAAAACTGTAGTCTGTGAATATACAAACTAGTGTAAGAGTCATTACTTTCATTAAGAATATTACAGTGAATAAATTAACCCAAAACAATAAAACCTGAGCTGTTGATCTATGTTAAGTCATTTACATCTTGTAGACTCATTTTGGGCAGGGAAGAATAAATGTGTACGGTGGATGTTTCATTAGCCCTTACATTTCAATTGACTTTGAAAGCACAGAATAAGAATACAAAAGCAATAAATATCATCCATAAACAAGAATATCATACAGGGTTGTGGCTTTTTTTTTAACAAGATGTTCTGTGCTATTACACTTTAATAGTCCTGCTGAATATGAAAAAAACTAAAGAGGACTGCTGTAGTGCCATCACTGTATTCTGCAGCCATATTTTATCCTGCTTTATTACATCACTCTGCATTCAAAGCTACATACAGATGTCTCATGGGAAATGCCAAAGATGCTGCAGGAAACCTTAAATGTAATATATTAGCATCTTTCAGCATTCTGTACCTGATGCTAAGGAGCTTGGCTTAGGCAATGCAAAATAAATGCTCAGTGTAAGTCACGTAATAACAGCACATCACATCCACTGGATTTATAAGCCTGAGTATTTGACAGATACAGATATTTTAAAGATGTTTTCATTTAGCATCTTATTAGTATCCTGGTAGATACATACTAAAAGGACCAGCTCACTGCACTCTTGCGGGGAGAATAAAGCCAAAGAGATTTCCTTTCACAGCTGGCCATGCGCTGCTCTATTTACACTACATCCCTTGGGGGATAAGATTTCTTTTTACTACTGTCTAAATCAGTGTTATTTTTCAAAAGATGTATATCTCTTATACCAGATCAGAATGAGAATTCCAGATTTTAGTGTAGACAATGCTGAATTAGAATCTCATTGGTGGTTCAACAAAGAGCTCTAGAGATCAAAGCAGCAAAAAACAAAATAAAAAAACTCTTTGTAACAAATATTAAGAAAAATTTTAAACGCTCCTTGAATATAGCAGTTACAAGAAAGGGCCTTTTAAGACACATTTGGGAATGGGCTGAATTAATACATGGTAGGCCCCATTTGTCATAGTTGATGATGCCTCCAGAACAGAAACTCTGTGCTAGCCTTCTAGAATCATGTAATAAAGTACTAGCAGACATTCAGGATAAGACTGATGAGAACAACCCTGAAAATCTCTCAGCTACCTGAAGAGTTTGTAATCCAGATTCAATTCAGGTACTTCAACATGAAAGACCTCAGGGGCTAAAACAACTTATGCCTGTCTCTCTGTAAAACACCTGTATACTTCACTTAGGCCCCTCACTTGACAAACTCTCCTCTTCCTTCAGCTCTCTGATTTGCCACTTCCTCAGAGAAGTGTATCTGGACCATTCTGTCTAAAGTAGCCCCCACTCCCAACTCATTTTCTTTCTTTCTTTCTTTTTTTTTTTTTTGCGGTACGCGGGCATCTCACTGTTGTGGCCTCTCCCGTTGCGGAGCACAGGCTCCGGACGCGCAGGCTCATTGGCCATGGCTCACAGGCCCAGCCGCTCCGCGGCATGTGGGATCTTCCTGGACCAGGACACGAACCCGTGTGCCCTGCATTGGCAGGCAGACTCTCAACCACTGCACCACCAGGGAAGCTCCCCAACTCATTTTCTTTTAATCACACTGCCTCATCTGCTTCTCTATAGTATCAAAATCTGCAGTCATTAGGTTTGTGGATTTGTTTCCTTGCTTACTTGTTTATGACTCTGACACTAGACTATTTTCTCCAAAGAGGGAGGGATCATGTCTGCATTTCATGACTTCATACCAGCATCTTGCACAGTGCACAGCATATGGTCAGGTTTAATCCATATTTTGTAAAGGAGTAAAAAAGGAAAGATCGAAAAAAGGGAGAAGGAAGGAAGAAAAGAATGGAGAAACGAAGGGAGGGAGAGAGGGAGCGAAGGGGAGGGAAGGGAGGGGGAGGGAGGGAGGGGATGGGACAGAGGGAGGGGGAGGGAGGGAGGAAGGGAGGGAGGGAGAGGGGAGGGGGAGGGAGGGAGGGAGGGAGGGTTCCCCCTCTATCCTTAAGCATACCTGATATAAGGAAGTTGAGGATCATTCTTAAACATATTATACTGCCTTTATTCAATTAACTGGTTGTTAATATAGTGCTTGAGTATACCCTACCACAGGGCAACATAATAACAATAATAACAACTTACATTTCTGAAGTTATTATGAGCCTGAAACCATTCCACTATTCTAAGCTCACTGTATCTTTTATCTCATTTAATCTTTATAAAATCCTAGATGGTAACAATGAATTATTCTTATCTTTGTTTTACAGTGAGTAAACTGAGGCACAGAGAGATTAAGTAACTTGTTCAAGGACCCAGTTCAGTAAGAGACAAGACCTGGTTTTGAAGAGGGTTTCTGGTTCCAAGTAAGGCCTCTCAACATAGGCTCTGCAGGTCTCTTAACAGGCAATCTACATATGATTCTGCAATTATAAGGCTTGTGGAATTGTTCCTGGAAATGGATATTGAATATACGACTGTGTTCAGTCAATAGGCATTAGAATGTTTCTCTTTGGCCTATTCAGTAAGAACATAAAACAGCAACAGGGAGATACCAGAATTGAAAAATGTTTGAAAAGTTTTTAAAGGATATTCAAAATGTTTTTTAAAACTTGGCCTTGAGTTTAGTCCTGAGATTATTTTTACTCTCCCAAAGTCCTCATTTTCTGTTGGTTCACAAACTGGCCCCTGTACATGGAGGGCAAGGAGAGACTGAAGAAAATGGCAGACCACTCTAGATTGGTAGGTGGCAATTTTAACAAGCAAGGGAACTTACATATGAGGCTTGTCTTGGGCAGCTGCACCATGAGTAGATTTCCATTCCACTTACCAGTATCTTCAAAGTTTATAGAGGCCTTAATTGGGTCCAATCACATATTCAGTTAGGATGGTCTCAACAATGCCTTGCTCTGTCAAGGCTGTGTCCTTAAAATGGGAATGGTGGATGGAATGTACATTCCAAGGACAGGGCCAGGAGAGAGGAGCCCCCAGTTCTCTGGGTTCAGCTTGCAGGTCAGCTGGCAGTCATGCCATCTCAACAACCTCCTCCAACAATACTGTGCTTATAGTTTCACAGAGCAATGAATGACTATCAGAAATCCTAAGAGGTTTCTGCACACTACTCAGGTCTCGATAACTTACCCCACCTTCTCCTACCCACCTCAAAGAAGGTTCTCCCCTTAGTATTGGTTGGTGAGTCCAATTACTAAAAGGTTTCCTCTTTTGGTGTGGGGAGGATGAAGAAGGCAGAGAGAGTGGATTTTTTTCTATGCTGCTCAAATATAAACCAATCATTGTTTTCAAGGCTATTACTAGAACTACTGTGATAACAAAGATGGTAATAATAAGGGCTAAAATGTATTAAGTTTTTACTCTGTGCTTACCAGACACTCTGTTAATCATTTTAACAAGATTTTTCCAACAACTAATCCGTGTAATATATATTCCAGTTACCTCCATTTTACACAAGAAATGGTTTCAGAGTTATTTGGCCAAGGTCTCTATGTGAGTGGTGGATCTGAGATTAAAAATCCAGTCAGCCTGAGTTCAGACTCAAAGGTCCCATAGCCACCTGCAGTACTGCCTTTCCATGGACCAAAAAGCATCCTCCACCACTACCTCAAAACACCTTCCTCCTCACATGAATATGGGCAATACACACACACACACACACACACACACACACACACACACACACACACACTTTCTCTTCCTCAGGTTTCTGCTTAGGTGTTGGGACTCATTGGCTCTACAGAACTGGAGAGGAACCACTCATGGGCACTCTCTAATGCTTAGGTTTGGTTTATCGTAGGAATACTCTAAAAAATACTTCGCTATTTCTGTACTAACATAATGAACTACAGAGTTCTTTTCCAGCATATTTTATGTACAACAGAGTCTCATGATATGTAGCATCATAAAACAAAAAGTTATTCCATATTCAAAATAGTTAAAGGTTGTGTGAAGTGTGAGGGGAGATGTGACTAAGAATAAAGAGGGGAAACCCAGTAAAATTAATCCAGGTGTTTTTTGAAAAGGTTAAACTTCTAAATGGAATTTAATAAATGCATTTCTATGATGATTAATGATGCTAAGCATTTTTCATGTGCCTATCTGTATGTATTCTTTGGAAGAAATGTCTATTCTGCTCTTCTGCTCATTTTTTAATCAGGTTCTTTGTGTTTTGATTTTGAGTTATATGAGCTGCTTATATATTTTGCATACTAACCCCTTCTAGGTCATATCATTTTGCAAATATTTTCTCCCTTTTGGTAGGCTGTCTTTTCATTTTGTTGATGGTTTCCTTTGCTGTGCAAAACCTTGTAATTAGGTCCCATTTGTTTATTTTTGTTTTGGTTTCCTTTGCCTTAGGAAAGGGATCCAAACAAATATTGTGATAATTTATGCCAAAGAGTATTATGTCTATGTTCTCTTCTAGGAGTTTTATGGTTTCCAGTCTTAGTTTTAGATCTTTAATCCATTTTGTGTTTATTTTTTATATGTTGTGAGAAAATGTTCTAATTTCATTCTTTTACATGTAGCTGTCCAGTCTTCCCAGCACCACTTACTGAAGAGACTATCCTTTCTCGATGGTATATTCTTGCCTGCTTTGCTGTACATTAATTGACCGTAAGTATGTAGGTTTATTTCTGGGCTTTCTATTCTGTCCCACTAACCTATATGTCTGTTCCTGTGCCAGTACCGTATGGTTTTGATTACTGTAATTTTGTAGTATAGTCTTAAATCAAGGAGCATGATACCTCCAGCTACGTTCTTTTTTCTCAAGATTGTTTTAGCCAATTAAAAGTTCTTATTTTTACATTGCTATGTATTTGTGTGAAGTACTGCCATCATTCAGCAGAATTTTAAAATTAATTAGTAGGTCTCCTGAAACTTACCACCAAGTGTCCTGCTTACAAGGTCTACTCTCCCTTGCAAGTTGTAATGCCTTTTCTTTTCAAGATAAAATTGAAGCAACCTAAATGTCCATCAACAGAGGGATGGATAAAGAAGATGTGGTACATAAATACAATGGAATATTACTCAGCCATTAAAAAAATGAAATAATGCCATTTACAGCAACATGGATGGACCTAGAAATTGTCATACTGAGTGAAGTGAGTCAGAGAAAGACGAATATCATATGATATTGCTTATATGTGGAATCTTAAAAAAAAAATGGTACAAATGAACTAACCTACAAAACAGAAAGAAAGTTATGGATGCAGAAAACAAATGTATGGTTACCAGGGTGTAAGGGGTGGGGACGGATAAATTGGAAGACTGGGAATGACATGTACACACTACTGTATATAAAATAGAAAATTAATAAGGACCTACTGTATAGCACAGGGAACTCTACTCAGTACTGTTTAATGGCCTATATGGGAAAAGAATCTAAAATAGAGTGGAGATATATATATATATATGCACAACTGATTCACTTTGCTGTACACCTGAAACTAACACAACATTGTAAATCAACTATACTCCAAGAAAAATTTAAAAATAGCCCATCGTATTTTAATTTCTAAAATCAAACCATGTTGTATATATTCTGCTGGCATATGAGGTAGAATTGCCACTGAACAAAAAATCTCACTCTTAGACATAACCTGATATATATTGATACATTTGTTTAATCAAAGAGGAAAAACAGGAAGCTATTCCCAGAAACTGTATGGTAGCTATAGCATGACTACTGCATCCCATAATAATAGTTCTTACATTTTGTTTCTTTTCTGAAGAGTGAAGAAGCAGGCTCAAGCTTTTGATAACCACCACAGCAAAAGACTGAAAGCATTCTCTCTGTAACCCTTGTTAGGTATGTTTGGAAGGGGAGAGAAGAGGTGAAGTAGAATTCAGCTTCTCATGACCCCATATTCTTCTCCCATAGTACTTCCTCCAGGAAACTGTGACTTATGAAATTGAAGGGCAAATGGCATCAACTTTGTGCACATTCAGAGTCCTCATGCCCACGGCAAACTGTGCCTGAATTGAGGTCCTACTGTGTCCCTATTGTGAGCAGAGCAGAAGAGTGACAAGTGACAGGACATGGGTCCCCATGGACAATAGGAATCGTTAAAAGTAAGTTTGTTTTCCTCTGTCTCCACTGAGCATAGTCTATTCAGTGAAAGCCCAAAGTATTAAATGGAAATTTCATTTTTATGTAACAGAAGCTTTAGATATATTAAAAAAGAAAAAAGTGTTCTTCAAAGGCTCCCTTTCTTTGAAATAGACAAAAAGGAAAGGTGAAATTCATCTGAGAACTGTTCAAAGTCGCCATAATCTCAGTAAAAGGGGAAAAAAATGAAAATAAGTTCAAAACCACCTTTGTTTCTTCAGAAATATTTTACAAATAAAATCAGGGAATATTTGCTTAGAGCAATAAAGCCAGCCTCAGCAGAGAATGAAAGTGATACACATGGATGTTTACAGAAAAGTGTTCTTCATTTGAAGTAAATTTACTTTACAGAACATTGAATTTACACGATTAAGGTGAATAACTATTAAATTTCAGGAAACAGGCAGCCATGAATGCAAGAACCTTCTACCTAAAATACATTATAAGGCATATTTCTGAAATATCTAAGAAAATGTGACTTTATTTAGTACAATAATGTAATAATTCATGGATGATCGAGAAAAGCACACTTCTAAAATACTGAGAGTATCATGGGCCAGAGGAACGAATTGGGTCATCAACTTTCCTAATTAATTTGTGATCATTTGTGGTCATTTGGCATACTGGTGCCAATTTTATGTTGTAATACAAAAAGATAACAGAATTTCACCAATTTTGTTAAAACATTTTTAAACTGATACGAAGGGATTCTTGCATTCTCAAGAAGTATCTTCTTGACTCAAATCACAAAGGAATAAACTTACTGTAAGCTAATAATGCTTGGGTCGGGTGAAGGGTGTTTCAAAGACGTTTGATCACTAGACTTAAGGTAGGAGAAGTCACGTACGTTTTTAGAGTGGAGAATGGAATTGGCCATACTCTGCTCAAGTTTCCAAAGTGGGGAAATGATGTCTCATCCAACCCAAATAGTTGATGAAGGAACTCCTCTCAGGCTTGGGCACGGGAAAGGAGACTAGAATGCAGGAGGCTATTCTAAATTACAACTCTATCATCTTTGGCTAAAACAGTGTCTGACAATTAGATGAAGTGGTATAAGCAGCATTTACTTATAAGAGAAGAACCTGTGTTTGGAATCTTGTTCTGCACTATTAAGCTAAGTAGTTCCAAGAAAGTTATAACATCTTGAAGCCACTGTTTTCTCCTCTGTGAAATGAGGGTTGTAACATCTACCTCTCAGAGTTCTTTTGAATAGTAATTAGTACTTAGTACTACTTACTGGAAAGTAAGAAATTGAACAAAATATGCATTAATACTATATATATACACATACATATGGAAATACACACATATACATGTGTATATAATACTTATGAGCACAGACAAATATTTTATTAGCTATCTGGTATTCAGTGTATTCAAAGGATAAATACTATGTACATAGGTAGAAAATGACTTTAGTGTTAAATACTGCAGGGAAGATAGAAGTATACCTGAAATACCATATGCTCCTTTCTTCAAAGAATTTATGTGTATATTATTTTTTATTTGCTAACTTAACCCAAATAAAAATTCTAGGTACTGGTTTTACCATCCCTTTTTTATACAGGAGAAAACAAGGCACTGAGTAGTAAAAAAAGTAGTAATGGTAGCAGTAGTAGTAGCTGTTGTTGTAGTCCAGTAAACAAAATGTGATGCTATATAAAGTTTGTGATCATGAAAACAGGAGCTATTACAAGGAAGAAATGGGCCTATCTAATGGATGGTTTGAGTGAAAAATTAAAGGAGCTTAAAAAAAAAAGGATATTTTTGCATAGGGAATGAGTATTGGGCTTGAGCCTAATGGATCACAAGCTTAAAAAGGGCTATTCTGAGATATATCTGGGTTAAGATACAGTGGAATTGGGTATGAGTATCTTGACATCAACAGTCAAGCAGTTTTGTTATTATTGTTTATTGGTGACACTATCATTTAAGATTTTTTAAAGTGGCATGAGACATTTGATACAAAATCTGACCCAAAAAAATCAATAGATAAAAGTAGAGAGAGCCTGGAATTGTGGGGAGCCATGAGGAGTTTTCAACTGTTTATATTCTTTCCAAAGTGGGAGCAATTTTTTTGTTTTTGTTTTTTTTTGGTGGAAGGGAAGAGAAAGCTGATTCTTTAGTGGTATATAGATAGGAATTCAAAGTTTTAAAGGATGTTTGAAGACAATACTTTAAAATATTTCATCTTTTGAAAGCACTTTCACACACATTATCAATAAACTCTCAAATAACATAAAAGGTGGAACAAGACAGATATTTCTTTCATTGCCGGGTATGAAAACTAAAAAACATAAGAACCATAGAATTTGCTCAGTCACAAATGTAGCAAGTGACAGACACCAAAGTGCAACCCATATTGCCTATCTCCTAGTTAATTACTTTTACCCCACTGTATCACACAATCTCTCAGATATATGTGTCACTGTTCCCTTTCCCATATCAGGTAATTTTCTAACTTGCAGTATACTTTCTCTGAGGGGGCTTTTGGAAATTATAGAAATAATAATCATAGAATATTTAAGCTTCATGAAAGGTAGAAATGTGCTTTATAAATATTAAATGGTAGGTGACTAGGAGTATAAAATAATTTTGCTCTAAGCTGCTAACAATGATTAAACATACTTCTTTAAGAGCTGCTCTTTTGAAATTCTACTATTTAAATCCAGTGCTTACTTGGCAATGCCCTCCTTTAATGTTGCCTTTTGTAATGCCTGCTTCCTCCTACCCATAAAGTCTGTTAGATTATATTGACATAAATAAATGTAGGCGATATTATGCTTTAAAAAAAAAAGATGGTGTTAATTGGGGACCACAGAAAAGAAAAACACTGAGAATGAATGTCGCGAGGATATTTTAAATCCAAGAGAAGAACTGGCTTTGCTGATTGTTGAGAATAGTCTGTCCATAAGGAAGAGTGATTCCTAATGAGGATGGATGTACCACCTAAGTGTATACGAAACAGCAGCAGCAAGGAAGAAATTGTGATGCATGTAGAGAGCCTTTTCTTTGAACCATGCCTGTTATAAGGCTACGTTTGAAGCCAGTAGAAAGCATTCTCCTATGTATTGTACAATAAGTAAAATGGCATGATGGAAACAAATATCATCAAGCTCTAAGAGCCTAGAAATTGTGAGTTCTTTGTTTTCTGAACAAGAGAATTTTCCACTATCCAAAAGTCTGACAAGCAGACACTGAATTCTTTACTCAGTTGAGAATTTGTTTTAGTTTCATAATAAAGATGAATTGATACAGGATGAAAAGCTTATTTTGTAGGGGGATAAAACACATTTATGGGGCCGAGTATATTAATAACTAATGATTTTACTTCTAATTTTATTGAAAATAATTGAGGCAGATAAAACAACAAACGTAAGAAAAGCATGATCTCTATCTACCTGATAGAAGCCTATAAATAATTATGTGTATTTGTTTTTACTTTCCAGTGATTTCAAAGAAAATTTAAATATATATATAGATAGATAGATAGATATAGGAAATATTCATTCTCAAAACTGCACTCAAAATTTGCAGAGAAAAAAATTACAATATACAAGTTTTTTTGTCTGTCATCCTATTATAAAAGGATAAGAAGTTCTATTTCATTTCCAAATAACAATAATACCACCTTATGGTTATATGGCACATTTTGTCTGAGAGCATAAAAGGTCAACTCAATGCAAGGTATAACAGGATTTTATCATTAAAATTAATGACATTTCTGGTGGTGAAAATTCAAAAGTGATAAATAGCATCTGATTTTTGCTAGGCTGGCACAATGCAGACACTGAGAAAAATTTAAAAATTTGTGACTTTGTATTTTCAGATATATAAAGAGATAAGGAGAATCATCTGGAAACTTCTACAAATTTTACATAAATTTTTCAGGAGTCCAGTTTGAATCCTAAAGGTTAAAAATATGTCATACATAAAAGGTTCATTTCAATTTGAAGTACTCATTTGAGACCATTTAAAATCTTTTCTTGGATTTGGAAATCTGTGAGATGGATACATTTCTAGGAATATCAAAGATGAAAATACTGTAGTATAATCTGAAATTCTCACACATCTCATCTGTCATAACATATTTCATATATATTTCAATATATTCTCAATATATTGGTGACAGCAGTAAACTCAAAATTATACTTTGGTCCCAAATTGGTGCAGCCACTATGGAGAACAGTATGGAGGGTCCTTAAAATAATACTAGAGTTACCATATGATCCAGCAATCCCACTCCTGGGCATATATCTGGAGAAAACTATAATTCAAAAAGATAAATGCACCCCAGTGTTCATTGCTGCACTATTTACAATAGCCAAGACATGGAAGCAACCTAAATGTCCACTGACATATGAACCAATAAAGAAGATGTGGTATAGATATGCAATGGAATATTACTCAGCCATAAAAAGGATGAAATAATGCCATTAACAGTAACATGGATGGACCTAGAGATTATCATACTAAGTAAGCCAGACAGAGGAAGACAAATATCGTATAATATCGCTTATATGTGGAATCTAAAAAAAATGATATAAATGAACTTATTCATAAAACAGAAATAGACGAACAGACAGAAAATAAATTTATGGTTACCAAAGGGGAAAGTGGGGGGAGGAATAAATACGGAGTTTGGGATGAAAATATACACAATAATATATATAAAATAGATAAACAATAAGGACCTATTATATAGCACAGGGAACTATACTCAATATCTTGTAATAATTTATAAGGGAAAAGAGTCTGGAAAAGAATATATACACATATATATATATATATATATATAACTGAATCAGTTTTGTACACTTGAAACTAACACAACGTTGTAAATCAACTATACTTCAATTTAAAAAAATTATACTTCTGTCTCAATCAATGGATTATCTGTGGTCAGTAGTCCCCTGATTATTTTATCCATTGTTATTCTCCAGAAAAAGACATAGTGATATATTGTTAGTAAAGAAGATGAAAGACAAATGATAATGTTATATGTGCTTCCTGTAGTTGTCACTTATTAGTGATCCCTACACTGATTGATTACATTGATTACACTATAATTTCAGATGACACTTTAAAATATATAAACATATTCTCAAAAGGTATATTATATAACCACCACCTCTTAGAATTTCAGGGGAATAATGGACCCTAAGAATCATCTAATCTTTTGCCTAATTTTATAGCTAAGGAAACTGGAGTGCATAGAAATTAAAGTGACTTTGCCTTAGGTTTTGCAATATAAGTTGCTAGCAGAGCTAGTTCAAAAATTTAGGCCTGCTGATTCACTTTACTTATGTTATTCTATTGATTTAAGAGTAAATTAAGACGTGTAATTTATTTATTTGTGTACATTAAACAGATGTAAGTCTCAGAGAGCAATGAAATTTTTAGCATAGAACTGTTTTAATAATTTCTTACATGATTGATTTAATTAATTAAATCAGTTCTAACACTGCAACTAAAGTCACTGTGACCTGAATAAAATGTGACTGACCTTCAGTGAGTAATATGTACCCACTCACTCATTAAGTCACTATATAGTGTGTTTCTACTAAGTGCCAGGCAGTGTTTGAGGCATTCAGAGTATAGGGGTAAACAGAAATAAACCAGTTTTTATGCAAGTAATTTTTTTTTTTAATGAAGACATGGCATAAAATAAGTATGCTAGTTCATGATAAGCACTTTGGAGGAAAAAAAAGAAAAATACTATGTAAGCAAGCCTAAGGCAAGATGGAGTTTCATTTGAATAGGGTGTACAGAAAGGTCTCAATTTAGAAGCTAAACCCATGAGGAAGAACATTAACGACAGCAGGAATACCAAATGTGCTGATCCTTAATAGGAAGCGTGGCTGGTGTGCTCAAGAAACAATGAAAGGTCTAGAGCAGTGGTACATGGGAGCACGTTACTAGTAGAGGAGATCAGAGAAGGGAGGTAAGCAAGCCATGGATTGGGGAAGATTATTAGGGTCCTGAGGCCATGGAGATGTCTTGGACTTTTAGATTTAAAGCCTTCAAAGAGCTTTGAGCAGAGAAATGATTTGATCTATCTTCTTTTTTTTTTTTTTTTTTTTGCGGTACGCAGGCCTCTCACTGTTGTGGCCTCTCCCGTTGCAGAGCACAGGCTCCGGATGCACAGGCTCAGCGGCCATGGCTCACGGGCCCAGCCGCTCCGCGGCAGGCAGACTCTCAACCACTGCGCCACCAGGGAAGCCCTGATCTTTCTTACATTAACAAGATCACTCTGGTTGCTGTGTAGGAGATAGACTTTAGTGGAACAAGAGTAGATGCAGCAGGAAGAACAACAGGAAGCTACTGCAACAAAGCAGACAAGAGATGATGCTGGCACCGAAGATTATTACACCACAACTAAGTACTCTGGGAAATCCATTTCCTATAGTGTAACAGCTCAGTCAGGAAACAGGTGGATCATTCAAATGTTATTTGAGGAGATTTTAATAAAGAGATTATTTCCAAGGGTGGACCAAGGTCATTAATAAATAGTGTAATACACTGAGGCTAGTTATAACAGGGAAAAAGTACTACCCTCTAGGTCTAATGGGAGCAAGCTAGTACTGGAACCTAAAGAGGATAGCTATACGGAGAAGGCTTCTCAATGGAAGTAACAGCCAAAAGGGACACTGGTCACAAACTGGCAGAGAGACATCCAGGGGAATTAATACCCCTATATCAGTCTCCTCTCTCCTTTGATCTCCTATTGGTACAGCCTGTTGACCAAACCCAAGCAGAAAACAGAGGGTAAGGAAATACTTTGATGAGTCCCCCACAGGTTAGACTTTTGAGAATGGAACAAGGTGAAGAGTAAACTGGAAGCATAAACAGAAGATTGTCCTAACTCACACCAAGTACACTCACACACTAAACTGTTAAGAACTTACTATATCTTGTTTAAACACATACATGCAGAAATTTGAAATATATATATTCCAGGTAATAATTCATGAACACAACTAATTCATTAAAGTCATTAATGTGTTCTTACTCTTGAGCAATGATGTGTAAAGTTTAAATATTATGGCTTTTTAATGAAATTATTCTATTCAGGATGTCAGTGAAAAAATGATGTATGTGTGCTCATCTCTGTACTGTCAAATCAGACATTCAGGAATTATTATTAGGAGTTATTGAACATGTGTCAGGCATTTAAGAGATTTTCCAGAATATAAAAACACTGAATTCACTCAAAGTTCTACTTATTTTCTTAACCAGTTCCTCTTCTCTCTCTCTTGACCCTTATAGTTCCTGCAGTCTGAACAGATATTTCAGATGCCAGAAAACCATCTCATTTTCCAAGATTAGGTAATATCCCAAGGTGTTTCCTACTTTCAGATTAATTCATAGTAAAATTAGTACCTCTTGGACCAGTAGAGTTCCTAAAGAGAAAATAACAGTACAACAAAAATAAATATTGTTTTATGTTTTTTAATTTTCTAAGTATTTCTGCATATAAGAACTCAGCTGGTAAGGAAAACATGAATAGTAAAAAGTACTTACAAACTTGGCCGAGGAGGCAGAATCTTTGGGTTTTATAAAAAATATATGTTGTCAGCAGTCCAAACAAAGATAACAGGCAAAAACAAGAGTCTAACACAAGTTCAAATTATTTCAGTTACTCAGAAATCACCTCCTGTCCCTATAATTCAGTGATGATTATAGTGTAAAGTTTCATGGCAGAAGGGCAATTTTCTCTGCCCTCTCACTCGACTATTCAGATGCTCTTCTGCTGTGGTTTGTAGGTGTATTTCCAGTTATTTAGCAATTAAACTGAACCAGGTAAATAGGAATGGAGAACCCATTTCACTGATAACTCACTGGAAGGTGTTATCTTTCTTCCATTTCCTGTTTTTAATCAACAAGCCATCTCCAACCTATATCACAAGAAATATTTGATGCTTGTTTTTGCTTCTATAAGAAAATATATTCCAGGTTCTACTATGATGCATGGTCATTACTTTCTTTAATAGTCCACAAAATTCTATTTATTTGAATTATAGCATTACAAGAATTATAATTGCTTATTTTGCCCTGGGAAAATATATTATCACTTCCAAGAGGGGAGTCAGCAAACTGATATGTAGTTTGGACTGGTGGAGTGGAAAGAATATGTGCTTTAAAATCAGAGATTTATTTTATTTTACAAACACTTATATATTGCTCACCATGGGATTCTAAACACTTTATAAACGTTAACTTATAACAACCCTATGAAGAAGACTTTATCCCCCAAGGATCATCATTCTCAATCAAATTTCATGAATAAGGATACTGAGGCTCAAGTGGTTAAACAATTGACCAGGGCTTCCCTGGAGGCACAGTGGTTGGGAGTCCACCTGCCGATGCAGGGGACACGGGTTCGTGCCCCGGTCCGGGAAGATCCCACATGCCACAGAGCGGCTGGGCCCGTGAGCCATGGCCGCTGAGCCTGCGCGTCCGGAGCCGTGCTCCGCAGTGGGAGAGGCCACAGCGGTAAGAGGCCCGCGTACCGCAAAAAAACCAACAATTGATCAAAAGTCACATAGCTTATAAGTGGTAGAATGAGGATTTTAAATCAATCAGTCTCTATTCCCAATATGGGGGAAACATATTCTACCTCAGTAAATTGTAAGGATTCCATGAGATGTTTAAGGGCTACCTCCTCTCCCTATGTTCTGCTTCCTTCCCTAGACAATGAAACATGCTCAGTATTCTTCCTTAAAACAAATGATTTAACAAACAAAAAACAACATTGTCTTACTCCACTTTCTTCTCTAAGTTTACCTGATTTCTCTGCTATTCATTGTCAAATTTATTGAAAGGACTACAGCTGATACCTCTATTTCCTCATCCACCCTTTACTCTCACTTACCAGCTCCTCCACTCTGTCTTTGAGTCTTCTCCTCTTCACAGAATCTGTTTCTATTAATGGTCACTAATGACTTTCAAATTTCAAGTTCAATGGAGATTTTTAATCATTAGTTGGTCGCAGTCAACACATCTGATCACTCCTTATTCAGATTACTCTTTTCTTTTGGTGCCCTTGATTCAAAATTCAGAGTTCTGTCCTATGCTTCAATTTTCTCATACTACATACTCTGCTGACATGATAATATCCACTACTCTGACTTCAGTTTCCTTGTATGTAGGTTCTTGTGAAATACCGTGGGTTCCAGTGTTAGTATCTCTTGCCCTAATGCCCAGCTGCCATCAGCTGCTGACATCTATAGCAAATAAAGCCTATGACTTGTTTCTGGATTTATCAGGCTAATAGCGCTCTTACCTAGTCTGACTAGGGAGACTACTATTTTGCCATGTGATATATTCAGTGGTCTTCAGATACCCACCTGGGCACCCTCTCTTCAGTCTCACAGCATTGTGGATACTGCAGAGGCATAACTGCTCCCTTTCCTCCCCATTTTCTGGGACTATTTTACCCAACTGGATAGACTTTGTTGTGGGGTGCTAAGCCAGATCGCATCCCAGATATCTGCTTCCTCCTTCTCTAGGCTTAAAGGAAAACTAGAAAGTCCTGCAGAAAATTGCAAGTATGCCTTTGTCCTTTTTCAACTGGTCATGTTACTGCCTAACATACCAGCTGGGTGGCCACATGTTACACTGGCATTCCCTCTAAGGGAAACTTGATTTTTTTTCTAACATGTAGGTAAGAAAGTGAGAAACAAACACGCTTGCTCAGAACTCCTGAAAAATTATCTGGTTGTTTCTATTGCTGGAATTATGATGTTGTGGACTGAATAAGAGAGGAGGGGAGGAGTAAAAGGACTGTTTTATCCTCCACTTTCTGTCTTTGCAGAGCCGGCTCCCCTCTGGCAATGGGAATAGCTACTTTCATTTTTCTAATACATTTCTGAACTTACAATTTGTTCTTCCCTATCCTGTGGCTAAGATATAGACATAGCTGATATAGATTTGTGACAAATACAAGTTCTATAGGTCCTTTAGAGCCTGTTGATGGATAAAAGAAGGTTAAATGAGATAGAGAATTAAACATGTTTCTAACTCTGGGGAAGTGTTCCATGGGGTAATACGGGCCAGTATACTGACCAGCATTAGCTGGTCACTCTGACCCTGTCCACTTGGCCCACCAGACTCTAGGGGAGAAACTGAAAGGAAACACTGCTAGTGCTCTCTATGACACAAAAGGATAACCAAGTAGAGGTTTTATGCATAAATTCACTAAATCTCCAAAGACAATTTTAATGACTTCTATTTCAGAAGTTGGAGATATGACATGATATGATTTCTGATTATGCCTTTCTGTGGGATTCTGGAACCTGTGGTAAAGATCACTGAAAGTTTGAAAACGGCATCTCTAAAATAAAATTGAGTAGCCTATGGTCATGTTTATTTGCCAAAGGCATGGTTGATGATATAAAAATATGATCTATCTCAGCTGGCTAGGCAGCATCTTAATAAATGCACTGACTCATGCTGTGATTTCAGTCACCTGAGATGAGTTTTTTGGATTAAACCCTTTTCCCCCTGATTCCAACTTATGTTTTGTCTTATCTTTACTACCTTCAGCAAATTTATGTAGACAGCCTGTGCAAATGGTGGAAGGAGGATAAAGAAACCTCTTTTGCTTTGTAAATTTGCATTTTGATTTGTGTGATATTAAAATTGTTCAGAGGTGGTTAAAATAGGGAAACATTTACCCAGAGGTAAGAACCTGAGTGAAAATGAGAAACAGCTGGGGATATCCAGCTAAATGGGTTTCTTATAAATATCCATTGGAATTATCTGCGACAAAAGAAGACAAAGATTTAGAAGTGTGATATACCAAAGGGCTCTAGAAATTGCTTAAAACAGATCTTTTCAGGCTAAAAGTAGAAAATAGGGAAGTGTTAAGAAGGCAATTATCACCTGTAATCTAAATATCAATTGATTACACATGTGGTAACTAATGGACTCAAACTATGAAAGTGAACTAAAGCTTCTGCAAGGAGTGAAAATAGCATATTCACTCATTTATTCAAAAATTATTTATTAAGAATCTGATATGTGACAGACACTGGGGCTTCAGTGACAAACTATAAATTGGTGAGACACAAAATAAGCAATGAAATACATGAATAAGCAAAACACCCAAAGGTTATATAGTAGGTTCTGTAGGAGAAGTAAGCAGATGTTTTGACAGAAAAAAGTTCAAAGTGGGGAATGTATTCCAGATAGGATGGTCAAGAAACACCTCTCTCAGGGTGTGACATTTCATCTGAGATCTAAGGAATAAGAAGAGCCATGGGAAAGTGGTCCAGATAGAGGTGAGAGTGGATATAAGGATCTAAGGCTAGAAAGGCTCCATGTCTTCAAAGAAGACAAAGAACAATGCAACTGAAGAAAAAGCTAGGGGGAGTACAATGGGTGAAAACCCAGACAAGAGTTAAAGCATGCAGTATCTTATAAATCAGGATAAGGAGTTTCGATTTTATTTGAGCACAACAGAAAACCATTAAGAGGTTTTAAGTAGGGAAGTGATGTGATCTGAATGGTTTTTCAAAAATATTTGTTTTGTGGAGAACTTAGAAGGAAGAAATGAGAAAGTCCTCAGACTAATTAGAATACTAACAGTAACACAGGCTAGAGATGATTGGGGCTTGGACTAGAGAGGGGCAGGGGAGGCAAAGAAGAGTGGATTGAATAGACATGTATTTCAGAGGTAGAACTAACAAACTTGAAACTGAGCAAAAACAGTTTACAGAGAAAGATGAATTAAGGATGATTCTTGGCTTGAGCAAGTGATGGTTCCATTGTAAAAACAAACAACAGCTTGTGGATAGAGTAATCAGATGATCTGGGTTTTTTCAACAGAGGCTTTTATCGCATCTTTAAAATATCACAAGAAGGTCTTAGGAGTCATCGGGCATCTTACTGTTTCCATAGATAGACAACTCTTAGACTTTATTCATCAGCCTGCTGGACTTTTCCTTTTTCAGAAACATAGACACCATCTCCAAATTTTCTGATATTCTCATTTATAACTGTTCTGGCTTGCTGAGTCAAAATAGCTAAATTTGATACATGTTTAGTACCGTTTCCTTCAAGATTAACTCATCATTCTGGACTCAAGATAGTGAACAAAGAATACCTTGCCTCATGCAAACCCTGCAGATGTAGTTTTCAACCAAGAAATTTCTAATTTCAACAAGAGACCCGTTCTACATAATGAGGTTGATGGGCAAGTGGCACAAATCTCATCTTGTAACAGGAGCCCACTGTGACACCCTTGATCATGTTCTATGCATGACTATAGATAGTGTGAACAGTAACCACTTCCTTTCTATTTCCCTACTATTTGTCAATGCTGGGGTCTCTTCACTCCAAGGAGACTGAATTCTACATTGATGTGCCTGAAGTTCCTCCACAGAGTTTCTCTGGGGTCCTTGAAAATAACTGTGCATCCTTTCAGAGTGATGTCAACATTTCCTGGAATGTCAACAGTCTGATGAGAATCATCTTTGTTCTCACAGTAGAGGTAGCAAAAATCGTAACGTAAGTGATCTGTTTTGAATGTATTATGTTTGAATTACCCTAGGGGCGATGTCAGGAAGACAGCTGAATATATGTGACTGAAGCTTATAGAAGAGATCTGGACAAAAGATACAAATTTGGGAGTCATCAGCATGGAGGTAAATATTATTTATGGTCATAGGACTAGGTAAGATCATCTAAGTGCCATTTGTTACGACGAGTAACATATGTGTAGAAAACCTGAAAGTCTTTCGAGAATAAAATCTGAAACTTAAAACCATTTTTGCTAAAGAAATCATCACAGAGGAGTGACCCACACTAAATTTGGGTTTTGTTTCTTGATTCACCTATGCCTAAAATTTATTCTGTTTAGTTGTACAGGCTTCTTGCATTCAAAGAAACTCCCGTAATTCTATCACTTTATATACTATTTTCAAAGAATAAATTAGCATGTTAAAGACGTTGGTGATTTACATGAAGACTTCGTCAGAATAGTTAAATCTTCAAAAGACAAAGAGCTGGCTGATGAAAGTGTTGACAAAGGTAAGGGTTATGTGTTGAATGACAGAAATAGCTTTCACAAAAATGCAGTTCAGAGTGATGACTTGGAATATCAGAAATAAATGATATTAGTTACATTAAAAGTTATATATTTCTGTTGAAACAATTATTGAAACAATCTGTTGAAACAATTATTCAAGAAGATTGGGGATACATATCTATGTAATAGTTTATTTTTTTTTAATTTGTAGGTTAAAAAAAATAAAGGCTAAACTTCAATTAACCATGTGAGGTAGGTACTTAAAATAAAATGTAAATTTAAGCTGTGTGGTAATCAGTTAAAATCAGATAGACCTGAAGTGTAATCCATGCCATCACGTCCCAGCAATGTGTCTTTGGAGTCTTACTATCTATGCCATTTGTCAAATTCTCATAATAACAGTCTAGAACATAAAGAGCTTTCCTCAAACATTGTTTGAAGGGATTTTTCCCTGTTACTAAGCATATTACAAAATTATTTTAATAGTTGCACAAGGGTCCATTTACTGAAAGTTCTAAGCCATCATTTATCTATTATCCTTCTGTTGGATATTTAGAATATTTTTCATTTTACATTATTATCATAATTTTTTATTTGTTTTGAATCTCAGCCCTTGGTATTCTGCAGAAGCTCTGCTATACATGCCCCCACCCAAGTCTATTCACTTGACCCTCTCTTACAAGATGTTTAGATAGCCTCTACTCCTTCACTCTCCTCTCATACCTCCAAGACCTCTTCTCTATTTTCCCCCTCAGCTTGATGATCTTGCTTCCTACGCTAAAAAAAGAAAAGAAAAGAGAAAAAGAAGCAAACAGAAGAAAACATTCCAAGCTGCTACAATCAAGTCACCTATTTGTATCTGTGCCTATACATTCTGTCTTCCCTTCTGTTACTTTGAATGAACAGCCTGTGTTTTCACTGAAGGACATTTCTTCCACTTGTACACCTGCTCCAACACATTGCTCCAGGAATTTTTGTCTTGGACATTATAACTTTCCCTCTTGACTAAATTATTCCAAGGGCATACAAGCATTCTGCTATTTCTCCCATCTTAAAAAAAAAATCAGAAAACAAAATTCAGTACCACATCCTTTTTCTACCTTATCTGCTCTCCTTTAGAGGAAAACGACTAAAAGTTTTCTTTATAAGCTGTCCTCAGTTCCTTTCTTTCCATTCTCTTGAATCCTGTCCAATTAGCATTTCACCCCATAGGCCATCAAAACTTCCCTCAAGGTTATCACTACCTCCATATTTTAAGCCAATAATAAATGCTCCATCCTCATCTTATCTAAAAGACCAGCAGTACTAATAAGGCTGAGGATGGTCTCCTTAATATACTCTCTTCACTCAGCATCCAGGTTTTCATGTGCTCTTCTTTCTCTCCCAATTTTTATAGCTTCTCCTCATTCAGTTTTGCTGAGTTTACAGTATCTCATGACCTCCAAACACTGGAAAAGCTCGAGCCTCAGTTCTACTCTTAAAACCTCTTGATTTTATACCATCACTGCCCTGTGATCTCATCCATGACTTTTTTATGCTGAAAACTTTCAAATTTATATCACCAGCTCAGACCCCTCTGAACTCTACACTTAGATGTACAACTTTCTAGTAAGATATACCTGTTGGATGTAAGAATTTCAAAGACTAAACTCATGATCTGTACCTCCAAACCTGCCCTTCCCACAATTTTTCTAAAAATCAATAAAATCAATCTTCTTAAAATTAATCAGTATATCAATACTCTGGTCTTTCCCACTTCTCAGGCCAAAAAAAAAAAAAGTTATTCATGATTTGATTGTTCTTTTTGCCTTTTATACTTTTCCTCTGTCAACACATTCTTTCCTTTCTACCTTCAAAATGCAGGCAGTGTCTGAACATTTTTCATTATTTCCATTACTCCTTTCCTAATACAAGCTATCACTATCACTCACTCAGATTACCATAATAACCTTCTGGTTCAGCGGTGTGCACTTTTACCCACAAGGATCAGATAGTGAGTGTTTTAGTTACTGCAGGCCATAAGGTCCTGTTGTAGCTACTTACCTCTGCCACAATGTGAAAACAGCTATCTACAGTATGCAATTTAATGAATGTAGCTGTGTTCCAATAAAACTATTTACTAAAACAGGAAGCTGGCCAGATGTGAACTATGGGCTGTAGTTTTCCAACACCTATTCTAGTTTGTCTCTCTGACTCATCTTTCTTTCCTAATATCTATTCTCAACACAAGGGCCACAGTGATCCCTTTGAAATGAAAATCAAAGCACATGATACATCTACTTAAAACTGCTTGTGCTCCCCATTTCACTCACAGGAAAAGCCAAAATTCTTAGTATAGCATACAAATTTCTAAACAATGTTTCCTCAATTTTGCTCCCTGTGATCCAGCCACATTGATCTTTCTGCTGGTCCTTGAACTTGCCACATGCATGACGGCATCTGTCCCTTCTATGTCCTGTCTGAGAACCCATGGAACTGCGAAGCTCACTTTCCACCTTCTTTAGGTCCCTGATCAAACGTCACATTTTCAAGGAAGCCTTTCCTCCCTAAGAAATTACCATCACCCTCCTCCCAACATGCCCCATTCTCTTTTCCTGCTTTATTCTTTTTCCACCATTACCAGCTGGTATGCTAAAAAGTTTAATTTTTATTTGTTCCCTCCTCAGAATACGTCCCACTACAATATTGGGATATACTTGAGGATAAGTTTGTTTTAATGGTTTTCTATTTTATCCCCAGAATCTAGAACAGTTTCTGGTATATGATTTGGGACCAGTAAATAAATATTTGTTGAATGAAGCAACGTAAATGAACATGTGGAGGGCAAGAGAGAGTTCCTGGCCTAGATGTACCGAAGAGAAATTACTGCATCACATGGTAGAAGTTATTTAAAACTTCAAATGTAATATGCCAAGGTTTATCTCTAATTTTTTTACATAACGTTTTGATGTCCTTTCTTCCCTCTGTCTCTGTGATGCTTAATTTTTTGTGTCAATATGATTGAACTAAGGGATGCACTGATAGCTGGTAAAACATTATTTCTGGATGTTTCAATGAGGGAGTTTCTAGAAGAGGTTAGCATTTGAATTGAACTGAACAAAGCAGATGTCCCTCCCCAATGTGGAAAGGCATCAGCCAATCCCACTGGAGGCCCATACAGGGCAAAAAGGTGGAAGAAGGGTGAACTTCCTCTCTCTCTGGTTGATCTGAGACATCCATCTTCTCTTGCCCTCCTGATTCTCAGACTTTCTGACTCAGACCACTACTTACACCATTGGTCTCCTAATTCTAAGGCTTTCAGAGTCAGACTGAATTCCACCACTGCCTTTCCTGGGTCTCCTGTTTGCAGACAGCACATCCTGGGACCTCTTGGCCTCCTTAACTATGTGATCCAATTCCTATAATAAATCTCCTTTTATCTCTATCTACATCTATATTTACTATTGGCTCTGTTTCTCTGGAGAACCTTGACTAATATAGCCTCCAAAATGAAAATGACTGTTTATTTAACATGCTTTCAGTATTACCCAACTGAACTACATGTACACGGTCATATCTATACTATTTCTAGTTATACTAATCTCATATTTTTCTCCTATTATGCTCACAAACGAAACAGACAGGTCCAATATTTTACTTAGGAGCAAAGAACTTCAGAGACAACTTTAAAGCATTCTGTGTATTATAGTACTTACCCCTCTAAACTCTAATCATTATTTTCATTGTTGACAACTCCTATTAGATCAGCATGCTGTTGAGTATATCTAACTAATTTAACTAGTAATTTAGTAACTAACTTAACTGGTAAGACCCAAGATCTCCCAATTTCAGGTGTGAGAAAAGCACAGAATGAATGAATGAATGAATAAACAGATGAATCAATGTTTAGCAGTACTGGCATCAGGGCTTGGGCTCTCTTACTTCTAGTATGGTCTTCTCTCCACTACAGCATGCTACTTTTACAGTGACTTCACAAATACTTGTTAAGAGGTAGAAAGTCCCCTAAACTTCGACTTCTAAAAACAATGACAGAAAACCAAAAGCCCTACACACCCAACTGCCATTCTAACTAGACAACAGATAATTCATGAAATGAAAAGACTAATAAAAGCAAACCACAGAATTGGTTTCACAAAGTTATTCTGAAAACAAATGCAGCAATAAATTAGTCAGTGGCTGGGTTTGAAAAGAGAACCTGGACAGAATTAAAAGGGCTGCTCCTGCATAGCACAGGGATATCAGCTCAGTGCTTTGTGACCGCCTGGAGGGGTGGGATAGGGAGGGTGGGAGGGAGGGAGACGCAAGAGGGAAGAGATATGGGGATATAAGTATACGTAGAGCTGATTCACTTTGTTACACAGCAGAAACTAACACAACAATGTAAAGCAATTATACTCCAATAAAGATGCTAAAAAAAAAAACAAAGAAGGGCTGGTAGATAAATCCCTTCCATGATTCTATAATAGTAATTCTTAAATGTATTTTAGTTTTGGTTTCTGAACCCCTGGCATCAGTATCACACAGCATGCTTGTTAAGAATTCAGAGTTTGTGACCCCCAACCCAATCTCCGAATTTCTGGAGAGCTAATCCTGGAATCTGAATTTTAACTACCCCTCAGATTCTTATATACACTTTAGATTTACAGTCAGAGTCTTGCTACTCAATGTGCTCTGGAACCAGCCACAAGGACACCAATCCCACTGGATTGGTGTGGAAGGTGCTAGTGATGATGCATATTCTCAGGCCTCTCCTCAATCCTACCCAAGTCTTCATTTTAACGAGATCCCTGGGTGATATGAATGCAAATTAAAATTTAAGAAGCACTACTCTTGAGATCACCTTTCCATACGCAATGAAACATAAAGGAACTATTATTTCCCCTATTAGCTAGTCTTTCTTTACACTTTCCATTAATCGCTCTCCAATGTTACTTTAGAGCCCTACATGGAAACCAGACCATTAATTTACATAAGATAGAATTATGTAATACATAAAAACAGAATGGTCGAAGAGGAAAGGACCTTAGGGAGCACCTCTTTGAACTCCTTCATTTTACAAATGCAGAGAAATCAGACCCAGAGAGGTCATCTGGGCTCATGAAGATAACTGATGGTTAAGCCAAGAATATATTTCAGGCCCCCTGATTCTGATTTCCTGGCTAATTATATGCTGCTTCCTTCCAGAAGAATTTTACTCATAATTGGGGTTTTATTAAAAATTTGGCCTTTAACTTATACAGTTTTTTTCAAAGCAAAGTCAAATAGTTAGCAAGTAAGAAATCCACTGTTAGTCAAATGTGACATCATCAGTCATCCTAAAAAGGGGACTAATTTAAAAAAAAGGACTAGGCTCCTCTATAATCAAGAAGATTATTTTTTAATCTAATTCATTTTTCAGAATAATTACTCCAAATGAATCACTGTCAGTTTATAGTAATAATCAGAGAGGAGTTAGAAAATATTGGTGATATTGCAGGGTTCAATTTCTTCCCAAGATAAGAAGATCAAATCAATCCAACAACTGGGAATTGCATTACAGCTATTTCTAAATGGAGTTTAGCTGCATCATTTTACATTCCAGGTCCTTTGGTCTCCAATGTTCAATTTTCTTGTGTGAAAAATATATGCACAGTGGATATAAGATGGTATTTTGGAACTAATTACAGCCTCTTTCAGCTTCCTAAAGGAGGCTTTCTTAGCACAAGCAAATGCCTTCCTTTATTTCTTTCTTTGCTTTTTGTCTAGTCAAAAAGGAATGACAAACAACTCAGTCCTGAATGATTCTCTTTTGAGTTGTGAAAGGGACAAATAAGAAAGGAATGTGCCAGTAAAGCAATAATACAGTGAATTTACATATTAATGATGATCCACTCACACAGGATTTGTTTCTCAAATAAACAGCCTAAGCTATTCTGCCTCTCCTATCATGTGAAATCATTTAGTATAGTGCCTAACACAGGGGTTCTAAATAAATATTACTGTTGTTTTTTATAAACCCCAGACCATAACATAAGCATTTCCCCCAAGTATTAAAGCAGATTTTTAAGGTCCAGTTAACTCTTTCAGAAGAGAGAACATTACATAACTCAAAATGTAACTGTTTGTACTTAGAAATTGTGAAATAATGTCGCTCAGGACGCAGTTTTAACAGAGGAACCCAATTGAGTGGATTCAGAGTGTGTGCTGGGGGAAGAAAACTGTGCTGACTCATGGTCCATCTGATATTGTTTTTCTGACCAAATGCTTCATTATATAAGAATTTCTTCTTTGATATGGCCACTTGCTGTTAAAACTGCTCACCGTGACCTCAAATGTCACAAGAAGCAATGCAAGCACATTGGGTTACTATTTGTGAGACAGATGACTCAGTTAGTCTAAAATGGTTTTAGAGGAATTGATCTTGAGATAGGATTAGATAGCCAGTTGTTAATTTTTTTTAGCCTAAGCCTCAGTTTCTTCTCTAAATTGAGGATACAAATATCTACTTTAGAAGGTTTTTACAGAAAGGATTAATGTAATGCTGTAGGAAAGGTTTATATCAACTGCCTGACCTAAGTGAGACACTCAATATTACTGATCTCCTTCTCCCTTTATACATGCCGGTCTGGTGACTTCTTGTCTATGTTTGTAAAAACAGTAAAAACTATTGAAGTTGGCAACCTCTGTTCAATCCAAGCCAATTTATACATACAAGAGTAGACCAGCCCTATAATGGGCAGAACTGCCACAAAGGATAGTCAGCAATCAGGATAGTACCCCCTTGATTATGTCTAGCTCTATGTATGCAAACACATTTGGAATTCAGTCAAAACAACTGACACAAGAACTTTGAATTTAAGAGTCTTAATTTCAAAGAGTAAATGAATACCAGAGCTTCTATCTTGCCCAGCAATTTTTCACATGAAAGCAATAGCTAATTACTTTCTCAGTAGAAAATATCAGACTTTGGAAGTGCAAACTACTTGTAATTTTTCAGTGGTCACCAACAGTCTCAAGTAAAACCTAGTAAAAGCAGATAAATAAAAGGAAATCCTACAAGACTGAATTTAGCCATATTTCTATTTTATACAAATGTATTTCACTTAATTGAGCTAAGAGGATACAGTATTCAATTGACGGTTTTAGTCAATTCAGGCTTTACAACAATGATTCAGTCAAAGGTTCATACTGGCAAACTCTGTAGCCTACCAACCCAGTGAAATATTGAAATCTTTGGGAGTATGTTCTCAGGCTGCGTAAGCATCATGAATTTAATTCAATAAAACTTTTTTTGCTAGATTTTTCTCTGCTAATAAAAGAGCTTCAACAGGAGACACTTGATGTTTTAGCATACCACAAAAATCAAAGTATATGTTGTAGAATTAAGGACTGGGCTCTTAAGAAACACAGCAAATAGTTAAGCCACTTCATGAATGTAGTATGCATATCTATACTACACTGGACAGTCAGAAGCTTGAAAAATTAGCTACATTGTAAATAGTGGTTTGACTGTACTGTGAAAATGATCTAATTCAAACTAAGAGGATAAAAAAATATATTATTATGAAAGAGAAAATCTTGGGAAGATGGGAATTGTGTCAGTTTGCTAGGGCTGTCATGACAAAATACCACAGACTGGGTGGCTTAAACAACAGAAATTTATTTCTCACAGTTTTGGAGACTGAAGTCCAAGATCAAGGTGTCAGCAGATTTGGTTTCTCCTGAGACTTCTTTTCTTGCCTTACAGATGGCAGGCCTCTTGGTGTGTCCTCACACAGCCTTTCTCTATATGTGTGCATCCCTGGTTCTCTTTCTCCTCTTATAAAGGATATCAATCATGTTGGATTAGGACTCTACTGGTCTCATTTTAACTTAATCACCTTTGAAGGTCCTATAGCCACATATAATCACATGAATTAAGATCACCCAAACAACCTCATTTAATTTAATTACCACTTAAAAGGCCCTATTGCTGAATATACTTACATTCTGTGGTACTGAGGGTTAGAATTTCAATATAAGAATTTGGTTGGCATGGGAAGGGGATGGGGATAAGGGACACAATTCAGCCCATAATAGAAATATATCTGCTTGTGGCCAGGTCATGGTTCCTGCTGTGAATTTTCTACTGTTAAACTGATTTCCTTTTATGAAACAGTGAATTAGGAAATTCTTGCATGTTTTGTTACATATCTATCATTCTTATTATCACTCTTGTAGGTCTTCAGGTTAGCTATTGATAGGACACAGATGGTATATATTGTCAGACCTTTTTACTATGACTAAGAGTTTTGTAAAAATCTTTTACTTGGAATGAAGTTAATAGACGAGCATAAAACTAAACAACACATTTGGCATCCAAGCTTCCTTCAAAATTCTCATTGGAACAAACTGCCAGGTTCAAACAATACAGTAACTTTCTCTTTTCCCCAAGTCAAAGGATAGGATTAGAAGTGTTGTCAGAGAAAATGTAAATGTCAGTGTTATGTAAATATAGACTTTGGAGGATTCTCAGAAAGAACCTTTGGTTGGTATTTCTGTATAGATTTAACTTCTAATAAATTGTAAGTCATATTGTGAAATGTGAAACTAATGTAGAGAACAGTAAATTCATTCAATGCTCCATAATTTTGGAGCCCTAAAAGGTGAATTTCTCTAATTTCTTTTGCTACAAAGTAAAGAGTAAGCTTTAACAAACTTTTTCGGTATTTGTTTCCTTTGGAGAAAAAGTAATTTGGATGTTAGATATAACACAAACTATTTTAAATATCTGCATTATCTTGGCTGAGCAGAGCCGTAAGCCTAGTTTCATAGGAACTGATGGTCTTTCTCTAATCTTCTGTCTGATGCACTAGTTTCAGCCTGACACTATGTCTATGACTTCCTCCTATAGCCTATTAGGATGGTACAAGACACCATCTGCCCTTCTGGGTTTCCCTTCATACAAATCTGGGTTCTACCCTCTCAAAGACAAGAAGGGGGTTTCTTTGCCTTTCCCAAGACATGCTGAAAAACGTTTACTTTAATACTGCTATGTTTTACCACATATTTCATTTTCATTTCATCTCTATTTCATTCTTTTCCTAATTAGTAACAGTATTTTTTACTAAAAAAAATTAATACGAGAAAATGTTTCATTCTGAGAACACATTAAGTAACAGTAGAGATCAAGGTTAGAAGGTTTATAAAATGATCACAAATATTTCAAGACAGATAATTCATGCTGAGCATAACTGTAAACATCCAAATTTTTTTTTGGCCAAGGATCAGGGTAGGGAGAATCATTTTATTCTCTTATTTGTAAGTGGTCATTTAGTTGTAAGCAATAAAAACCAACCCTCCCTCCCCAAAAAAGAAAAGAAAATATTTTAGGATTCTTAGTTCACAGAATTGAAGTTTAACATTCAGTTATAAGAAGAACAGAAATCATCAAAGCAGCTCTAGAGAGTTTTATCTCTTATAAATTGAGATACACAGAGACTGGAAATGCTACTAAAATAGGAATTTGCTAGAGATTACCAGATAATAAAGATACTGCAAAGATTTATGGCAAAAGAATGAGAAAACAAACATCCCTTAACTAAAATGCCATAAAATAATTCATTGTTTAGATCACTGGAAGCAAAAGATGGAAGAGAAGAGATTTATCCCATAGAAATAGTCCTAAAATAAGCATGTATCACCAAGATGGCACAAAGTTCTAAGATTTTCTTCTAACTTTCAAATCATACTGAATAGAAAGAAAGCTTTGGAAAAGTTAGTGGCTAAAATGGACTAACCCAGAGCTTTATCAGCATTTTTAAAAGATATGCTTTTATAAAAAAAAGAAACCACACAATAAAACATGACAAAATACAAGAAACAACATGGCCCTCAACTTGGCTTATGCCATTAAGATCCTATACATTATTCTGTATAAAGCAAAAGATGTTTTACCCAACCAACACTAATCTATTCATGTAGGAACACTGACATTAGCCAAGTATTCAAGTCCACCTACAAACTTTCACCTAATTTATTATATTTAATATTTATACAATATTGTCTAACTCTATATCATATAAAAGTATACATTTATGAAAAAATATTACATAGATATATTTTATTTACAAGAAAAAGTACATAAAGTGTGACTCTGGAGAAAAATATAGAAAGGTAGAATAAATGGGCCAAAATAATTTAAAAATATAATTGAAGAACATTTCTGAAACTAGAGTTGAAATTGAATACTTAAAAGATAAAGCAAATTATATACAAATATGTTTTTATGTTTTCTTTAGCCTCTTCCATAATAATACTCAACTTTAGAATATAGTAGAGAAATATCTAAAAAAATTTGAAAGGATGGTGGCACATCCTTTATGTATAGGCAATTTGTCTTTCAAAAATACAGTAACAAACAGGCATTCTTTAGCAAGCCTGACACTGGGAATATAGCATATATGAAAATTATATTTGATGGTAAGCTAAAAGATTAATCAAACTGAAGAATCCTAGAATGGAGATATGTGATGAACAGATTTCAGAACTATAAAGCTAATACTCAATAAAGGAGAGAATTAAGGTTTCATAACTGTAAATAAGCAGTAGGTACCTTGACAATATAAAAATAAAAGTATAATGAAACAATATACTATAGAGAAGGAGGAGAAAGAAATAAGTGAGATAATGTCCTTATAATTTTTGTCAAGAATTCAATACAGACTAA
Source organism: Stenella coeruleoalba (assembly GCF_951394435.1). Classification (NCBI taxonomy): domain Eukaryota; kingdom Metazoa; phylum Chordata; class Mammalia; order Artiodactyla; family Delphinidae; genus Stenella; species Stenella coeruleoalba. Next base: position 43,081,903 of record NC_137155.1, read on the forward strand.
AACTGAAATATTAAGAGAAACACAATAATGAATTCATAACCTTAAGTGTCTTCATAATATTCTTTTACAAGTTGAGAAATTTCTTTAGATACTTATGTCATTTATTATAGAGAAATATTTATCAGAAATTAAGCAATTCCCTCAGTTTCATCTTATTTTCTTTTTGTAAGTACATTTACTTAATGGTTTATATAGAATCAGGAAGAATGAAATCCCAGGTTTTAAAATTATTTCTATTTATATGCTTTTATATTTTCATAGAGATAAGTCTGGAACAATGTTACCCGGTTGTTAACAAATGATTATATCTCAAATACTTTGTTTTCTTTTTTTTTCGTTATCCAATGCATGGTTTGGACTGCTTTTATACAACAGTTGCATATAATCTTAACAGAAAAGTCGCCATTCTTTCCAAAAAGTGTACTTCATATGATAGCATATATAGAGTATTTAAAATATCAACTCATAAAATTATAAATTGGAGGGACTCATAGTATCTATCTTAGAGGTCATATGAAGATTTATTGTAAAAACTTAGAACAGTCCCTAGCACATAGTAATCATGCAATATGCATTAGCTACACCTTCAGCTAACCACATCTATGCTAGTAGAGCTATTATTTTTACTTAAGTGAGAATCTGATAAATTATAACTTGCAAATACTACTCATATTTTTTTTCTCTTGAAAAATAGAACAATAACTACTAAGCATTATTATGGGGGTTAAAAAAATCATTACTTAAAGGCAGATGCTGGGTAGTTGTCTAGGCTAACTCTCTAAGTGATTCACTCTTTCATACCACCTCATTGTACCCATTTATAATTAAATACCTGCTGTGACTAAAATATTCTGTGAGGTACTCTAGACACAGTAGTGAACAAGAGAGATTGCAGGTAGGCATTCATTTCTCATCAATAGTAAAAATTCTGTATGGTAAATCTTATAATATAAAATTTCTAATGTCCTGATTAGCATAGTCAATATATTTCAATGTTGACTATGAAAGAATTCAAACGTTTAAACTACATTGTTATTAAGCTTATTTGCATCCATGTATGAATTAATTCTGATACAATATTCAGTCATAATTTTTTGAAAGCATCAATAAGCTTTTAATATTTAATACTGATTCAAATGAGGTTTTGACTTACATCCTCATATGTTCCATATCATTTCTTTCAGAAGACTATGAGGCTATGCTAAAGAAAAATGAGTTGTAAGGTCAAGAGATCCCCATTTCCCAACAACCAATGACTTCCCAGTAGAAACCACTACGTGTTCTTACTACAACTTAATTACTTTTTGACAAATTCTCTTAGTGTTTCATAAATTAATAAATTATTTTAATTAAGGCAATGCATTTTTTAATAAAAGGGCTTTATAATATACTGGCTCTGAAAATAATAAATTACCAAATATATAATGTCAAACACAAAAAATTCCAATAATGGACACATTCCCTATAAGTTATCTCTGTTTAATAATGAGTACACGGCTTCCCTGGTGGCGCAGTGGTTGAGAGTCCGCCTGCCGATGCAGGGGACATGGGTTCGTGCCCCGGTCCGGGAGGATACCACATGCCACGAAGCGGCTGGGCCCGTGAGCCATGGGCACTGAGCCTGCGCGTCCGGAGCCTGTGCCCCACAACGGGAGAGGCCACAGCAGTGAGAGGCCCGCGTACCACAAAAAAAAAAAAAAAAAAAGATGAGTACAAACCACTACCTAATACAGTCGTTAAGGGCCAAATTTTAAATTAGCTTAAAAATAGGGAATTTTTTAGATTAAAAGTTGAATACTTAAGCTAAATATTTGCAAATCCTCACAGTTATAGTAAGAAAATTATGTTTTAGATGTTCAAGTCTTAAATATTTAATAATAGTAATTTGCCAGCTTGATACATGATTCACATAAATACTTTATTACTAGCAGTTTAGAGAAATGATGTTACTTTTGTAATTACAATTCACTTCTTTATCTTTTGATAGTGAATGAGTTTTATTGAGTATGCTTGAAAATGTAAAATTCATAGACTAATTCTGAAATGTTATTCCAATAAAGTAAGTTCACTCTTGAGAGGAATTTTATCAGAATGATAAAGTGGTTTTAGTCAAGATGTGAATCCAAGTCATTACGGGAAAGCGATAGTCTCCTTGGTTAGCAAGGAAGGTGATGGAATTGGGTAAACAAATAAAAACTAAAATGTTACGTGAACAGAGAATCAGGAGCATGAAAAGCCTATAGTAGAATGTCTTATCACACCAGCTAGGTAAGAATTATAAAAACTAAACCAGGAATAAGATTGCTAAAGAGAAGTCTTAACAAAATATTCCAGCTGAGAAAAGATGCAGCAACTAGAAAGGGAAGCAGGCAGTAGAAATTGCCTTTGAAGCAACTTTACTGCCTCCAGAAGGAAATGTTTTCATGGGTATGGCATTTTTTTTACCAAAAGCATAATGTTCAGACTGGAAGAGGCTTGGCACTCTCAAACGCCTCTGCTGGGAAAACAAATAGGTAAAATTTTTCTAAGTTTCAAATACATAGCACATAAAAAATTTTCAAGCAAACATGCCAATATCATATGATCACCACAGATGTAATATTTACAATTTAATATGAATATGCAAAAAAGATTTTCCTCCAACAGTATTTTTTGAGAGAACTGATCAGAGATTATTTTAATAGAAAACCTAAATAGTCAACAAAAGGCAGTTGGCTAAATTAATTATGATAATGCTACGTAATCATAAAAGCTCTTTTGAAAAACTCCGTAAATTGATATATATAGGGACATAGATGGCTGTCATGTATGGTGAAAAACGCAAATTGCACAACTATATGTATAATGTGAATACGTTATATATTCATATAATTATACATATACTTATACACATGTGCTTGCATATATTTGTATGCATAAATTATAGATTTTGTGTATAGATACATGTGTAGAATAAATAGCTAGATATTATCTATATGAGGGATTTTTTTTTGCATAATCAGTTTCTGTCTCAGTCAAGGTTGAGACAAGATCCAAAAGTTTTACCATTCCCCTCCAAATCATATTTATTTCATAAAGCTTCAGATAACTTTTTACTCAAGATACTGTAGAGAAAAAGAAGGGAAAACATTATGTAGAGCATAGAAAAATAATTTAATAACCCTCATGGGACATTTCTGTTCTCTTGCGAAATTCTCTTGTCATTTGTCTTCTCTCCCTCATCCTCATCTTCAATCCAGCTCTCTCTCTTTCCCTCATATTTCCTTCCTTTCTCTCTCTCTCTCTCTCTCTCTCACACTCTCACTCTCACACACACACACACACACACACACACACACACACACACACACACTTTCCTCCCAAGGCTCCTTATTCATCGCCTCATGTTAGTCTCTAAACCATTATTTTTTAAGCAGTTTTGCTTTTTTGCATTCTCACATTTCTAGCAACAGTGGATATAAAGAGTTCCTATTTCATAAATGGTTATCTCCCTGGGAAAAATAAAATTGCAATATAGTCTTTTGTGTATGAATACACATATGTTTTAAAAAATTATTGCATGGTATTCACCAAGCTGTTGATAATAGTTATAGTAAATTTCAGGGAGTTAGGTTGAGAACAGTTAGACTCACAATCTGTATATTCATAAACGCCTGGCTTGTTCAAATACTTTGCAATAAAAATAAACTATTTTGTATATTTTGTGTAAAATGAATATTTCATTCCAATGTTTTCACTCATCTGTGTTATTCTTACAAGCTCCTATCTTGTCTTCTACCTCTAATCTTACCTCTTTCAATATACTGTTAATAGTGAAACCAGCATGATTATTTTTAAATGCAAAATTTATACTATTGCTCATTTTATACTCCTAAATGAATTGGTTTGATCTTAGGATAAAGGTCACCTTTCTTAACAGAACTTATAGGCTTCTTATGAACTATTGTTACCTTTTTCCTCTTTAACCTCATCTATTGTCATTCTTTTGTCATATTTTTGTCTTTAGGTCTTTTAAAGGTCAATTCTTTCTTCTATGATATTTAATAATTTTTTTCATTGCTAAAATTTCTCTTTCCCTTTTCTTCCAAATCCCCCTATTCCCCACCTAACTCCTATTCAGTCTTCAGGATTATACTTAAATGTCCTTTCTTTCATTAATTCTTCCCTGAATTCACAAGTCCCAGTAAGTGCTCCTCATATATTCTTACAGCGCAATGAATCTTTGCTCTTAACACACTTGTAACACAATACTTTTTAAAACTTCTCTATATTCTTCATTAGATACTAAGTTCCCTGAGAAAAGCCATTATATGCACTTTATTCAATGCTACATCCCAAGTGCTTGGCATGTAGGAGGTGTTAAAACAGATGTTTCAATAATAATCATTAAACCATGTGGTAAGTGAACTGAATGTCTATTCACTATTCATGTAATAAATAATATATCAGACTGGCTCTATCAGCCAAAATGGGATAGCTTGTATCAGACTAACCTTCCCATCAAAAGCAAAGGTAAACTTTGAAAAATACAAAAAAAAAAATATCCTTTCAAAGCACAGAAGAGCAACTAAGATGCTCAGGATTTGAGAGACAAAGGTCTTAGAGGAAAAAAAGAAAAAATGTATTGAAGAGAGCTCTATGTTCACCACTGCTTTTTCCTCAGGGCATTTTTTTTCTCTAATTTGCATTGCAGGGCATAGAGGGCAAACAGAAAGTTGTGGCTTGGAGGGTGCAGGAGTCTTACTCAGTAAGGAAGTCAAATTTGGAGTTTGAAGCTCCAATGAAGCAAGAAGGAAGGCAGGAGCTCTTGGAGGTAAGGAGACAATAAAAATGAGGGTCCATTATTTTACACGGTCTCCCTCAAGGCATTTGGGGATTCCTCAACTGTACCTGCACTGAGTAAATATTTAAAAGGTAGCTGCTATGAGGATAAAATGAGTTTCTGAAAATATTAGTGTTAATGAGACAAAAGTAGAAGTTTAAAGTCCAGCAAAGAAGAAGAGTAGACCAGACACAGCAGAAGAGAGAATTAGATAACTGAAAAAGTGGTGAGTAGGTGAGTAGAAAAGTATCTAGATTGAAGCAAACACATGAATAAAAAGAATGGAAAATACAGAAAAAAAGTGAGATACATGGGGCATAATAAAAATTCTTTTGAAAATTAAAAATAAGATGAAAATTTTAAAAAAGAAATATATTAATAATTGGAGTATAAAAATGGTAAGAGAATATGAGGCAGAATAAATATTCAAGTAGGTATTGGTCAAAATTGTAAGTACTGGCCAAATTGATAAGTCATATCGTGTCACACATAACACAAGCTCTTTGAATTCCAAACATGATTAGTTTTGTAATTTTTCTGTAACAAAAAAATTACACTCAGGTACATACATCATGGTAAAACTGCTATAAACCAGTGACAAGGAGAAAAATGAGAGAGGCAAAATCAAGAAGGAAGGGATTATTGTCAAAGGGCTAACAGTGAGATGGACAGCTGGATTTTTAAAGAAAACACTGAAAGCCAAAAGACTATAGAATGACAGCTTTAAAGGACAGAAAAGTAAAGAACTGTCAACCTAGATCTGTATTCAGTAAAAATATCCTTTTGAAATGAATGAAATAAAAAGTTTTAAAATAAAAACTTTTTCCATTAAAAAAACAGAAATTTGTATAGATGAAACTCATGAGAGGAAAAAACCTCAAAACAATTCTTCAGGGAGAAGAAATACAATTCTAGATAAAGGTATTATAACATACAAATAAACAAAGGCTACCCAAAAGGATACATTTCCATATAAATCTAAATAAATATTGACTGTTTAAAGCAGTAATAATGATTTCAAATATATGTGGGAATGAAATGCATGAAAACAACAAAACCAAAACAGAAAGGTAAGAAGGAAAAGAAATTGCTAGAGATATTTATAACTATCATAGAAGAGGTAAAAGTATTTAAAATGTATTCTTATAAGTATGGATGTTATAATCTCTACATTTAGTAATTCATTTCTGATAAATAATACACAGTGAAATTGACACTGTTGGAGATCTGAGCCTAGGTCATAATAATTGATACAGTTTTTGCTGGTTTCTCTCTCTCTCATTTCTATCTCTATCCTCTCTATCTCTATTTCTCTAGGTGCTTCCCCCAGAAATCCATGCATCATGCTGTGGGGAAGCCACATAGCCACATACCAATTCCCAATATATGTGTTTCTGTCATATTTCCAGTTGGGGTTCTAGCCGATGGGATCCCGGCATCAGTCACCAAACATATAAATCAGTGAAACTTCAGATGATTCCAGTCATCAGCATTCAAGTTGGCCCAGGTAATGTCGAGTGGAGCAAAGACAATTTATCCCACCTAGCCTTACCTAAATGGCTAATTTCTAAGGAAAATTAATGTTGTTTTTGTTTTAAGGCAATAGATGTAAATAACAGAATACCAAGTGTTGGGAAGAATATGAAAGAGCTGGAACTCTCATACACTTTTAGTGAAAATATGAATTGGTACATCCACTATGAAAACTATTTGTAATATAGCCAAAGAGTAACATAAAAAATATCCATGACCCAGTATTTCAATTTTAGCTGAATATCCGAATGAAATATATATGTATAGATATAACATACATCATGCATATATACACTGAAAGACATATTCATAGCAAAATTTTCATAATATCTAGAAACTGGCAACAATCTAAAAGTTAGAATGAATAAATAAATTGGGGTTTATTCATACAACGTAATACATTGTAATTTATATAATACAATGCAATGTTACTATACCATAATATAAAGAACTAATGATACATTCATCAACACGATTATCTTTACAATCATAAAAATGGAAGCTTGACATAAAGAAGTATATATGGCATGATTTAAATGTGGAAAAAAAGTGTCTGGTTAGAATCCAGTTTCAAAAAAGAAAACAGAAACCATTTTAGTTATTTCATACGAAGAGCATTTAATATAGGGAATTAGATACAAAAGTAATGTAAAGCCTTAGAAAGAAATAAAAGGAAACTAGGATACTCAGAGAACAGCAAATGAAGGAAGGTGACATAAACTACTTAGACTAGAAAAAGAAAAAGAAAATTAATGTAACTGAGAGTCCAGGACTGCTATGCTGCTGGGCCTGCCTAAGGAACCACCACCATGGCTGCTACAACAGAAGCCGAAATGCTAAACAACCACTGGCACTACGGAAGCCTGCAGAAGCCCATCCATGTTGCTGCTCCGGACAGAACCAGAACCTCGAATACCCTGCCACTGAGACTGAGAGAGCGCTCACCGCTGCTGTGTGCTCAGTGACTATCTGTGTCAAGCTGCTGAGGCTGCTGGAGTGACCAAGGTCATGATTTCTCATACTACTGCTGCCCAAGCAGATAGCCAGGTACCTGTACTTGCCTATCTCAGTTACTGTTTCCTGAGACTCTACCAGGAGCAAATAAAAAGTGGTTCTCCCTTTCTTCCCTGTTTTAATAACATGTCTGATCTTCCCGTTTGAAGAATTTAACCAGAAACCTACTACTGTCAGCGAGGCCTGTTTAATCTTGCTTCTAGTTCCCTGCAGTATACATACCAGAGAGGATACAGTGCAAAATAACCATCGTAGTCCATCCTGCTACACCCATTTAACCAGGGAATTTAATATAGCATTAAAGTATTGAAAAAGCCAGGAAACAAATAAAATGTGTAAAAAAACGACTACTCAGACATTAACATTAATAACTCAGGAAACTACTTACTACCCCTAGGTCAGGAGAAGCGAAAGGGAAAATCGTGTTACCCAGTGCCCACAAGCACCATGCTCTTGAGACTGCTGGAGCTGGCAGACTGCATGTGGGGATTAAGGAAAGGGAGGATTCTGGCTCACCCAACCAAGAGGATAGAGGTGCTATTCACTGAAATATGCAACGTTAGAGAAATATAATCAAGTCTTCTTTGCAGAAAGGTAAAAGTCTATGTACCAATCCCATTGGTGCTGCAGTGGACCAGGAACCCACAAACATAGCAGAGGGGAGCATGAACAGGCAGAAAAGTTGAAGAAGGCCAACTAACAAATAACCGACACAAGGAAAATGTTTTGTTATTAAAAATATAAAAAATATTAAGCAATTAACATAAATTAGATTACTAGCAAGTCAATATTTTTGTGTTAATTTGAAATCTACAGTTATTAAAGTTTTCAGGAATATTAACAAGCATTTAAAATTATTCCAATGGCAATGTACATTTATGTACACAATAATACCAAATTCCATGCAGATTGATGAGACTAGTGTTTGCCCTAGAAATTATAAACAGATCTAATGTGGAAATTTAAATATAAACATTGCAGGTCAAGAGGTAATATGAGATACTAAATGCTTTCACTAGTTAATCTCCATGAGAGAGTAAATATCTTCAGATAATGATTTCAATCATGCTCCTGAACAAGCAGCTCTGTGATTTAAATATCTAAACTCAGCAGTTTTCCTGTTCATTTGCATTATCCAAAAAGACTTCTTCCTGCTCATAAAAGACACTTTGAAAGTAGGTCTTACTGATCTTGAATGTTTTCTAAAACTCATATTCTATGATATTGGACTCTATCTCCATCATAAGAGGTGATGAACCATGTCACCTGTATGTTCTCCACAAGCATTCATTGAAAACCTACTACCTTACTATGCTCTATGTGTTGAGGGAGGAAAAAAGGAAAAAGTGAAATTGATAAATCTTTCTGCCCAATAGGTATTTCAGTCCAGTAGATAACTGACTACTATATTTGAAAAACTCAAAGGAGACGGAATTGTAATGTTTGTTTGTTTGTTTGTTTAAAGAAGCTGGACTTCTGGGGGGGTAGGAGTTTATTAATTTATTTTATTTATTTTTGCTGTTTTGGGTCTTCGTTTCTGTGTGAGGGCTTTCTCTAGTTGTGGCAACCGGGGGCTACTCTTCATCATGGTGCGCTGGCCTCTCACTATTGCGGCTCTCTTGCTGTGGAGCACAGGCTCCAAACGCGCAGGCTCAGTAGTTGTGGCTCATGGGCCTAGTTGCTCTGCGGCATGTGGGATCCTCCCAGACCAGGGCTCGAACCCGTGTCCCCTGCATTAGCAGGCAGATTCTCAACCACTGCGCCACTAGGGAAGCCCCAGGAATTGTAATGTTTAAAGAAGAGTAATGCTAAATGAGCCTGGGGAGATATATCACACCCAGTCATTCACGGCTAAGGGAGCAATATCAAAGAGTTTGGTCTTTATCTTAAGAAAGATAGGATGATATTAAAGAATATTTAATGACGTAGTGTCAAGATCAAATAAGTGTGCTTTGAAGGATCACTTTAGCTGCTATGCAGAGAATGGATTCAATGATGTTACTGCAGTGGTTGAGCAGAGAGACACTGGTGGAACTGACATGGACAAAGTGTTATGGGAAAGGAGAGTGGTAGGCAGATTTGAGACATTTAGTGAGTAAAATCAATATAAAGTGTTTATGGATTGGATGTGGAGAGTGGTGAAAAAGAAAGGAGGCACTTACTATAATGCCAAGGAATAAGACTGGCAAGAATGAATGAACACTGATACCAAACACTAGAGCAAAACACCTCATATCCTTTTATATTTGACTCTCATCCTCACTGAGACACCAGAAGGGGTTTCTCAAAGGCCCTTAATCATACTCTGTCTCCAAAATCAACAGTTATTTCTTGGTTTTCTTTCTTGGTGTTCTCTGAGCTATTAATAGGTACTCTTGGTTTCTCCTATTTCCTTGGTCTGATTGTTCCCAATATTGAGTTTTCTTGGAGGATTTACTCTTAGCCAAATCTTTGGCCATGTTTCCTGTTTTCATTGATGGTAACACTAACCCCCCGCCCCAAGTACTGTAGTCAAAACCTTAGACTTGTTTTAACTCCTTTCTCTCCTGTCAAATTGGCTGACAAGTCCTATTGATTTTTACATCTAAAGTATCTCTCTAATTTTCTCATACTCTTCATTACATACCTCCATGTCTATAGCACTTTTCTCCTCACAGTTCCCACCAACTCAAAATCTATCCCTCTCCATTTCAGTTTATACATGGTTGACATATTAACTGTAGATATCGTCTTAATTTTCTGTTCAAAAAGATTTAGTTTCTCTGAGAACAAATTCTCTACACCATCACCTACTATACAATGTTCTTTTTTCATCAGCTACTAACTTACATTCCAATCTCGATGGCAACTACCCACTATACTAGCCATTCTAAGATTTACCAGTCCATATTAAGACAGTATTATTTATGTTTTAACAAGTACATACACATATACCCATGAAAATACTAGTTCCATCCATGAACTGAAATCTATGACTTAGGAAGAGAGGTGAAAGGGAGACATATTTTGTTGTTGAATCATTCATGTTTTGTACTGTGTAGTATGTAATACGTCTTAAAAATATTCAAGTCATCTTTTCAGAATATAAAAATGCAATGGTGTCATTTTATTTCAATAGGCATAATATTTAAAGGACAAATTTAACCTTCAACAATATTCATACAGTGAAATTATACCTGCCTTTGCAAATAAAATCAAGTTACCTTAAACCCAAAGAATTTTGTGCTAAGCAGTCTTGGGAACCACAGAGAAAATATGTGATCTTGGCATTTCTTGGAAATATTCCACCTTAGAAAAGCTAAGCCAATATCATCCATTTAGCTTACTCCTAAATTTTAAACTGGACCCAAGATTTATATTTATATGTAATTAGTGTACACTTAACATAAAAAGTGAGCAGTAGAGTGAGATAACTACCTGCCATGCCAACCTATTTCCTTTTTGCTCTTTCAACATTTCTTCTGTTTTATTTTTTTAGATAACATTTCAGTTTTCCTCTGGAAAATCAACTGTTTTCTTTTTTAGTCTGTGTAGTCTGAGATGAGTTGATCCTAGCTGTCTCGGGTGTATGAGTTTACCCAACAGGGAAACCAAGAATCAGTCAGTGAACTTGACTGTGATCAATTCACAGACGGGCAGAATGTGCCAACGAATCCGTTCCTGGGCTTTTGCTGCAATGTTTAAGAAGCACTCCTTCTGTGTTATTAAGTAGACTATAAGCTTAGAATTGCCCATTTCTTAACTGGGTTGTTCGGGGTTTTTTTTTTTTTGAGATTCAATTGTATGAGCTGCTTATATATTTTGGATATTAGCCCCTTGTTGGTCATATCATTTGCAGATATTTTCTCCCATTCTGTAGGTTGTACTTTAGTTTTATTAGGTTTTTTTTTTTTTTTTCCCCCGCGGTACGCGGGCCTCTCACTGTTGTGACCTCTCCCGTTGCGGAGCACAGGCTCCGGACACACAGGCTCAGCGGCCATGGCTCACGGGTCCAGCCGCTCCACGGCACGTGGGATCTTCCCGGACCGGGGCATGAACCCGTGTCCCCTGCATCGGCAGGCAGACTCTCAACCACTGAGCCACCAGGGAAGCCCTGTATTTTAGTTTTGTTGATGGCTTCCTTTGCTTTGCAAAAGCTTTGAGGTTTAATCAGGTCCCATTTGCTTATTTTTGCTTTTATGTGTTGCCTTAGGAGACATATCTAAAAAAATCTTTCTACAATTTATGTCAAAGAGTGCTCTGCCAATGTTCTCTTCTAGGAGTTTTATGGTTTCAGGTTTTACATTTAGGTCTTTAAACCGTTTTGAGACATTGCTTTTTGTTTTGGTATATGGTGTGAGGAAATGTTCTAATTCTTTTTCATGAAGCTGTCCAGTTTTCCCAGCACCACTTACAAAAGAAACTGTCTTTTATGCATTATATATTCTTGCCTCCTTTGTCGTAGATTAATTCACTGTAAGTGCATGGACTCTCAGCATATATGTAGGGTGCACTGTGGTGGCGTGACCGCAATCAGAGATCCAGGCAGTTTCTGAGGTGCTGCCTGATTATATACCAACAATGGCCGCTGCCACCCTACTCAGGCTCCAGCTCGGGACCAGGTTGCCTCTGCATCCCATGGTTGAGGCTTTTTCCTGGTCACGGCTGCCCCAGATCCAGTACCACACTGTGATACTGGGGTGTGCAGCAAGGTGGTCTTGGGACACCCAGCAGCCACTAGAGCAGATCTCTCCTCCTCCTTGCCTCTGGGACTAGCCTGCACAGGCGTGAGCATGTGCTCCTCCCAAGCAGAGTCCCAGCTTTCCACAGCCCTTCCATTTGTCCCAGCAGTCCTCCAACCAGCTGAGGCAGCTTCTCTTCTCTGTGTAGGACCCCAGGACTGAGGTGTCCAACTTGTGGCTCGAAATGCTCATTCCCCAGGGCCAATCTCCACCCACGTAATCATCATTTTCCTCTGAGTCCCCTCCCAGAGGCCCAGGTCCCGATCAGGCACAGGCACACTTTTCTTCCCTTCCTGTCTGACTATGTGTATATCTTCCATACAGCCTTGGTTGTATAGGAGTCCTGCTGGTTTCCAGTTAGCTTCCAGTGAGAACTGTTCCACATGTAGATGTATTTTTGACGTGTTCATGGTGGGAGGTGAGCTCCACATCCTCTTAGTCCACCATCTTTATCCTGCCTCCTACAGTGCACTATTTTTCATTACATTTCTTACAATTGTAACAAAATATTTCATTATTATTTATTGAAAAAATTATTATTTACAATTATTAACTCTACATTTGTTACTCTTACTAGGTTATAAACTCAAACGACAGCAGTTTACTCCTCTCCCCAGTCCTAGCAGACAGACAAAATGAATTAGAGTCAATTTCCAATAAACATTAAAATGCTTGGAAAATTGTATTTCAAATTCTGTTGTACTAAACACTTCAAGTAATGTTGATGGTAAACTGCCTCTTATTTTGTTGTTGTTGTTATAAATTAGCTCAATATAGAGACCAGCACCTAAAACAGAATGTCAAGCCTTGATTACATTTTCTGACCAAGCCAACTTGTTTGAGTCTCAGTTTTGGTAAGAATAATCTCAAGATTAAAAGTCACAAATGAGCTTTTAAAACTATTCTGAAAGTATATTGTCCAGAGAGAGGTCACATTTTCAAAAGAAATATTATATATGCTTCTATAACATGTTTTGAAATGTAAGTTTCAAGAATGTGCAATTTCTGGTATTGTTTTCTGTAAACGTTTAGATATTTTGCCCCTTCAAAATATATCCATAAGATTACATTCATCCCTTAATGCTTGTCTAAACGCCACTTATATGAATAACTTTACCTTTTGGTTTTCAAATACCAAGTTTTTTTCAATTATGTCCATATTGGATTTGATTTTTTTAATTGTGAATTTTAGCAATGGAAATAAGTGCCACATTTCATGTGATAGCATTTTCATCATTATTTCAGATAAATTTTGCCTGAACTTATATCTATTGTGGGAGGTGGGGAAGGAGAGCAGATGAATATTAAACATATTCAACATAGATACGTCAGAAAGATTTCTATGCAATTTGTTTGCATACTTTTAAAATTTTCAATATACAATCTTACATTCTCCATGGCTGACCTTTTGTTTCTTAAGTGAATTTTATTAAAAGAACTACTTCTATCTCATTATTCTTTATGCTATCCACCACCTGCTAGGATGAAGCTACAGAGCAAAAGCTTATTACCATTAAAATATGTCAGCATTAGTAAGTACCACTAGAATTTTACAACTTTTATAACATACAGCCATTTATTTAAAGTTGCAAGCAGATTTTCTTTCCTTATTCACATTTGGCACCCTTGTAAAAAAACACTGTCCATAGAAGTAGATGTTTATTTCTGGACTCTCAATTCTCTTCCATTGGTCTATTTGTCTATAAAGACCAATATAGAGACATATGCCCATGTCACACCGTTTTGGTTACTGTAGCTTCGTAGCAAATTTTAAAATTGGGAAGTGTGAGTCCTCCAACTTTGTTCCTTGTAAATATTGTTTTGGTTATTTGGGCTCCTTAAGTTCCATATGAATTTGAGAATCAGCTTTTCCACTTAAATAAAAAAAAAAGCTTATCCCTAAGCTTAAACATTTTCAGTGTTTCATAATTGAGTGTGATGTTAGCTGTAGGTTTTCCATAAATGCTCTTTATCCTGTTGAGGAAATTTTCTTCTATTCCTAGTTTATTGAGTGTTTTTACATGAAAGGGTATTGGACTATCTTAAGTGTCTTTTTTTCAATCAATTGAGTTTCTTTTTTTCCTTCTTACTAGTAATGTGGTGTATTACATTGACTGATTTTCTTATGCTGAATCACTCTTTAAATCCTGGGATAAAGCCCACTTGGTTAGATTATATAATCCTTTTAATATGCTGTTGGCTTTGGTTTGCCAGTATTTTGTACCTGTATTTATAAGGGAAATTGGTCTGTAATTTTCTTTCTGATTATGTCTTTAACTGGCTTGATATCACAGTAATTTTGGCCTCATGGAATGAATTAGGAAGCGTTACCTTCTTTTCTATTAAACATTTTGTAGAATTCACCAGTGAAACCATCTGGTCCTGGACTTTTCTTTGTTTAGATGCTTTTGATTACTATACCAATCTCTTTGTTATAGCTCTGCTGAGATTTCTTTTTCTTCTTAAGTCAGTTTAGATTTAATCTGTCAGTTTAATTTGTTTTTAAGAATCTGTCCATTTCATCTACATTCCCTAATTTGTTGACATACAGTGTTCAGAAAATTCTCTTATCATCCTTTTTACTTTTGGAAGGTTGGTAGTAATGTCCCCACTTTCATTTCTTATATTAGTTATTTGTGTCTCACAAGAGCTTCTGAAGTAACATTCAATGAAGTCTCAATTTTATGTCGTCCTATCCAGTAAATATTAATGCAATTAAGAACATGTATTTTATCGTTCAGTGATGTAAAAATGTGTGACATTTTTACCTCACTATGCCTAAGGAAATCATCAGAAATTCATATATTTAGTGAAAAAGATGTTTGTTTTAGAATCTTTACAATAGTAAACACAATCTAAATTACCAGCATTAGGAATTAAATAATACTAACTATGGTATCTCTTTGCAATTAAATATTACACAGATAACAAAAATGTAACATTATATTTAATGTATTTATTGAAATGGAAAACCTCAAAATATAAAAAAAAAATTAAAGGGATATAAAATGTTGAAATGTTGTGGAAAGTACAAAGGTACCCCTAAGTTTTGAAAGATGACACAGGACATAGTTTTTGCTCTGATTTTCCTTGGTCTTACTGTCAAAGAGGATTCTGGACTACGGATAAGCTAAATATCTGACTTCAAATTCTCTACCTTAGGGAAAATAATTGAGTCAAATGAAAAATACTTAATTTGCATAGGCCTGAACATGAGTCATGGCTCTATGAGTTGGCTAAACTATTTTAGCTTGTGCTTGCCTAATTTGTGTATCAGGCTATCAGGAGCACAGCATTTTCTCACATTTTCAAAATTATGTTTTCCTGTAAACTTGACCAGCCTCATTCACTCCTTCAGAATAGTCTGAATTGAAATTGTGGATAGTGCTTTAGTAGAAAGAGTGTGACTTTGGTTTTTGCTGATTTTTAAAATTTTAAATACTTAATTGTTAGGATTTTTAAATTTTACTATTCCTTGAGGCCTAATGGAATTTAGCACAACTACAATAAACAGAAACATAAAATTATCTAATTATGTTACATGTTTAGAAAAATGCAAAAATACGTTCTTCTACTTAGACTGCATCAATGCCAGTGAAGCTTGCAATGATCAATCAGTGCCACTCCTGCCTTGGGCCACAAGGCTCTGGGGTTATATCCTCCACCTTGAAGAGAGAGCTAAGAACGGTATATTATCTCACCATTCCGCTCACTACGCCAAAGCTGCTCACCCCCTTTCTTCCCAGGCACCCTTCCTACATAAGCAGATCTAAAACTATTTGAGTGATGCTATTCCCACGTTCATAAAACCTAGAGGATTTCCTTGCAGGAATAATTTGGACTTATTCTGCTAACAAATTTGTTATAATTTTTAAAATCTGTGAGCCCCAAGAAAATACTATTAAAGATATTTAAAATATTGCTACTGTTACTACTGCTGCTGCCACTGTTAATAAAAAAGCAAACATCTGAAATGATAAACAAGAGACAAAAGAATTCTTAGTTTCTATGATAGATACTGTCATTACCAAGCAACCATCTGGTCTACTAGCTTTCAGTTCTGGACCACAGAGGGCAGAAAATGAGCCATGTACAGCATTTTCCTTTAACAAACAGCAGCACTGTTATCTATCACACCTATAAAGCTCTTAAGTGGCTCCTATGAGCTCTTTAAACTGATGGAAGTCGTGCCTTCCAGTTGAAGACATACTGCCTTAACACAAAGGCATGCCTGCTTAATATAGTTGAGTCAAAGGCCAAGGAGGAATGGCTTTAACTTTATTAACTTTCCCAGTAAAATGCAGGTCTAGAATTTTATGGCATACAGATGAGTCCAGGAATGGGAAGGGATTCCTGAAGAAAGGCCACAGAGATGACGGTGAAAACTGGTGCTGTTAACAGTGGACGTGTTCTAAATTTTTCTGTTTTTCCTTGGTGGAACTACATTTAACATTCAAAGAATGAGCTCTCTAAGCCAGGGCTATGGAAGTTCTAATATATTCTAAGGCGGGGGTATAAGTATTTGCATAATTCAATATTTTTTCCCCATTTGTTTGCTCTACTCATCCCCATAGATATTTTGCAAGGTTTACATGAGAAACCCCAATGTAAAGTATCTGTTGTATGAAGACCAAAACATTATCAAAATGGTATTTCTGGCTGGTCAGGTCACCACACAGGTGACTGATTGGCAACCATGGCCTTTCTAATTGCTCTGCAATAGCTGAGCGGTTGTTTAACAAACTGCTTCATAAATGGTTTCAAGTATCCAAACTGAATAGTATCAGTTTAGTAAATTCACACCAATGTGGACAAAGAATCAAGCCTAGGTGGTCGACCTAAATGAGCTTGTATGATTTAAAGGAAAAGGAAGCACTAATTTTGGGGACTTATTATATGTTTGTCATTATGCTGAGCAATACATTTTGTCATTTATTTCTCACTCAAAGCCTGAAAAGTAATTTTTTTTAATTTCCATTCTACTCTTGAAAAATTTACACTCACAAGAGTTAAGAAATATGTCTGAGGTTACATGTTTTTTATGTGGGAGAACCCAGATTCAAACTGATCTGTTCCTTCCAAACCTAGTGTTCCTTATCTCACACTGTTTCTCACTAGCACTAATGTTCATGGCCAACTCAAAAGGGCATTATTATAATGAAGATGATGGATCTAAAGCCAAGTTTGAGATGGTACCCCTCACTATAATTTCCATTATGAACAAAAGAGCAAAAGAGCTGACTTTTTAAAATACCATGCGCTAAACATTTGACATGCATTATCTCATTCCTCTAACAATTCTATGTGAGTCCCTACTATTAAGTCCATTTTACAGATGAGAAACTGATATATAAAAAGATGAAGAAACTTACTGAAGGTCTTTTAGCCAGTACATGGTAACAACCCAAAGCCAGAACTGCTAACCATGCTGATGGGAGGTGGGCTGTATGTTTGTCTCCTTTTTAATAATTCTTTCATAGTAAATCTTTCATTAAATACTGTTTCTTGTCATTACTTTCACTGCCTCTTGTCACGTTCTATTATTGTAGCTCCTTGACAAAAATACAGAGCAGATATATCTTCTTAAAATGCCCAAATGATTACCCACAAACAAGAAATTTGATATTGACCTTTATCTCTCCCAATTAAGACTATGCCAGCATGAGAATTGGGTAACATAACTTTGTCCAATATCTCAGTTTCTATACATTATACATCCATATCTTTAAGCATTTTTCTTGATATAATTATGTTGACAAGTAGAAACTTTAAAGAAAAAAAGCATTTTAGTAAATGTTAGAAACAAAACATTCATTCACTCTGGGCTTAGTCAGAAACCAAAGTATGCTTTAAGTATTCCGTCAAAGGTTGAACCCATGTACACTTACAGAAGGATAATAATTAAAGTATCCTGTTAGTTAAAACTAAGATATGTTATTTGACATAATCTATCTGCTTATGTTACACTTTATTTTGTGCATGCTCTTTAAAACCTATCTTTTACAGTGACCACAACTTTTTACTATGATACGCTCAATTTGTTTAAAAATTCTCAGATTTAATGCATTTTGTGTTACTTTATCACTAGAACTGTATAATGGAGAAGTAAAGTAACAGAATATGATTTAAAATAAGAAAGCACTTTCAGAAATCAGGCAATAATGGTGTTAGGAGGATATTCAGAAATTTAAAAATATACAAAATACAAGAGAAAAGTAAACACAAATTACATTAATACAAATCTGCTCTACTGTATTTTATCAATGAGTCAGAATTAACCTCATCGGTCTTTCCTTGAAACTATGCACCATCCAAATATGTGTTCACTGTATTTTTTTCTTGCAAACAGATTTGTGTTTGGTCTTTACTACTCAAATAAAAACTATTTTCTTATTTATAAACAAAATCTGTGTGAAAACTGGAGCTTGCCTAAACCCACTGTAAAAGATAATTTTAGAAATAGCAGCTCACTTTAGATCACCATTAGGAAGCGGTAGAACTTTGTATGGGATAGGGGAGTGGAACGGTAAGCACTTCTGAGAGGATCTCAGGAAAAAACCTTGCTTAACTTACAAACAGGACTTCTGGGCTAAAAGAAACTGATAGCCTTAAAAGAAATCAGCTGAGAGCCCATTATAACTTTCAATAATGCTTATTTGATAAAAATTTGTCAACACAATGTAATACTTTATAGTTGGAAGAAAACAAGACATTAGAGTCAAAAAGACCATTTGTACAGATAAGGATATATCTGTTCTAGGAAGAGCAACAGGTGCAGAACCTTGTGCAGATAGAGTGTGTCTGCTGCACAAGGTTCAAAGCAAGGTGTCATAGCTTATTTGACTGCAAAAGTAGCTTTATTAACTTTTCTGACATCTCCATTATACTGTGAGTGACCTGAAGGGAAAGACTGTCTTACTCATAGCTGCAAACCTAGAATAGCCTGGTCCATCATAGGAACCCAGTTAACATGTACAGAAAGGAAAGAATTAAGCAGGCTCCTCCTCTTGCTAAGAAACATAGACTATTCTGCAAACAATTTATAACAAGGTTTTTTTGACAAGTGAATATATTGATCCAAGTCTGGAGAGAGCCTGATAGAAGGAAGAAAGGAACAAGAGTTTAAAACAGTTGTAGTATTTTTAAAAAAATGAATGCAAGGCAATGGAAACAGGGCATAAATTAAAAAAGAAATTGGGGGAAACACCGCAAATGTTACAAAGGTAAATTCTGTGACTGCATATGACTTTTAAGAGAATGAGGGAAAACGTAAGAATGAGAATGACTCCCCAATACTGCCCTATAGAAAATCTTTTTCCTAAGCTCTAAATTTATATTTCCAACTACCCACTGTTTGAAGACTCCCAGACAGTTCTGTCTCAGCATTCCCAAATTAATTTATTTTTAGACTCTTTCTCCATGTTCCCACCCACATAAATAGTCAACCTGTTTTGTTTCCCATTCTTGCCTTGTAACCAATACCATTGCCTCACCAATGAGTCCTCTCATTAATGCCATGAAAAAAGTCTGTAAGACAGAAAGCAAGAGTCTTTTTTCATTAAGTAGGGAAATAATAGCTTGTAAACGAGTTAAGGTTTTGAGTGACAGCTTTAGTTTTAAAAGTATAAAGAAGTTTATATGTGCTTATGTAGAGAGCAGGAGTATAGGAAGGAAGAATAATATGAGCAAAGAAGAAAATACAATAAAATGGACACAAACAATGCATTAAATTCCCAGGTAACAATAAGGGTCACAAGCAGACAAGAGATTTGCCATTCTCTTTTCCCTTTAGCTATTTGGCTTAAAAGAAGAAAAGACTGAGTACCAGGATCTAGGAGGGGAGTACCTAAAGGCCGTCTGTGAAAGTATAAAACTCTTGCTCTTAACACAGATGAGATGACTTGCACTATACAGGAAAGGATCTTGAGGAAAGATCATTAAAAACTCCAGAATTGGTATTTTTCTAAAACCCTAAGAGCCAAACCATTTGAGACCACCTATCTATGTCTGTTAATGACTCTGTGATATATTTGAATCTCAAAATAAACATCATAAGGAAGACACAAGGAAAAAGGAGAAGAATGATTCTAAGAAATAGGAAATATGGGGGATATTGACAAAGATGTAATAGATGCTTCACCATCATCATCATCAATGGCTTTATTGATACTGCCAAAACTTAATAAAAAATGAAAATAAAATATGAAAAAAATTCTACTCATAATAAAACCAAAAACATAAAAGTCCAGGAATAAACAAAACATGTAATATGCAAGAGCATGGAAGAACTCTAGACAGCAATACTGAGGGACAAGAAATAAGCACAACAAACAGAGAGTCATATACATGACCTTAAATTTGAAGACTTAAGCATTGCAAAGATGTTGTTTCTCTCCAAATCAAACAATAAAATTAATCTAATCTGTCCCCAACTAAATACTGAATTTTTTTACTGGAGTATGAAAAGCAATTCTACAGTTTATTTGACATAAAATACAAAAACATTTAAAAAAAAGAAGAAATGTGGGAGGAACTGTCTTTCTTGAAACATTTAAAAACAAGGATAATTAAGGCATAAAATTTTAGCATATGAATGAAAATGGAATAAGAAGATCATGTGTTTATGTATGTGTATGTGTATATATACCCTAGGGAGTAATACACACACACACACACACACACACACACACACACACACACACACACACACAGTATGAATTTAGAATATGATTAAAGTGACTTCTCCAAGAAGTTCATAATGTGTTATTGAGTAAGTGGTATTGAGATGATAAACTTATGTGTATAAGAAACAAAACAAGCAAACAAAAAACTTAGATCTTATTGTATTAGTTTTCTAGGGCTTTTATAGCAATGTACCACAGACCGGGTAGCTTAAACAACAGAAATAATTTTTCCAACAGTTCCAGAGGTACAGTATCAGGGTATAAACCCTGTTGATTTCTTCTGAAGTCTCTTTCCTTGGCTTGTAGTTGGCTACCTTCTCCCTGTTTCTTCACATAGTCTTCCCTCTGTGTCTGTGTCTAATCTTCTCTTCTTACAGGGCCACAAGGTCCATTGGGTTAGATCCTACCCATATGATCTCATTTTACCTTATTTAAGGCCTCTCTAAAAGGGCCTTATCTCCAAATGTAGTCACATTCTGAGGTACTGAGGGCTAGGACTTCAACATATGTATTTTGGCGGGACACAATTCAGCCCATAACACTTATATAAAATGCATTTTAAAGAATTAAGGAATTTTTTTTTCAAAAAAATAACTAAAACAGTACTCTTTTGACCTCAATGCATAGGTTTCAGAGATTCTATGGACTTCCTGAAGTGTCGGGCAAAACTTTCTGTGTTTGAGCATTTGTGCATATTTTTGAGTGAGAGGCTTTATCTTTCATAAGCTTTATGAAAGTAGCTGTAATTAAAATTTTCTTTAAAGTTTAGAACATTAAACTAGCAGAACATATAAGTGATATTTACATAATATTGAAGTAGGTAAAGACTCCCTAAGCTTAACAGCAAAAGCACTTACCCTAAAGGAAAATATGGATGGATTTGACTATGTAAATATTAAACAATTTTTATGGAGAAAGAAACTGTTAACAAAGTTAAAAGTAAAATCCTGCTGGAAATAATTATAGCATAGATAGGGAGGTAGCATAAAATGGAGTTAAGCATACAGGTTTGAAATGGGATACACACACACACACACACACACACACACACACACCTTTAATACTACCCTATGACTAGCTATGTGACTTTCCAAAGATTGTTTTTCTCTCATTCTTTAAGTCTAAAATGGAGATCATAATACTATTTTATAGGGTTATCAAGAAAATTATATAGAATAAAATTTGTAAGAAGTTCATGCGACTTGCATGTAGTATGAATCAATAAATATTAAGGCGGCAAAGATTCTATATAGCAATATAGATAATTGTATAGGATTCTTTTTAAAAATATGAAAAAAATAAACACCTTGAAGAAAAACTGACATCAGACATGGACAGAAAATCTAGTAAAGTTGAGCAAATGATGAAAATATCAAGAAACAACGTGCAGCCTCACACTCAGAATAGCAAACAGGCCAGTACAAGTGGCTTAGAGATGGTTCTAAATAGAACCTAGTTCATACATTATTAATGGATAATGCCTAGCATATGATAAGTATTTAATAAATAAGTATGAAATAAATAGTTCTTACTTTAAAAATATTAGGTAATAATTTAGCCCATATTAATGTTTTAGAAGTTAAGAAAAATAGAATAAACCATATGAATAAGTAAGATTAAAAGATAACTAATTTTAAAGGAAATAAATGCATGAAGCAAATGAGAAGACAGGATTTAAAAGGAACTCTAAAAAAAGAGTGCCAATCAAGACAGTAGAATGACTTATAACAACTCCAAGTTACAACAGGCTAAATATTTATAACAGAAACTCACAATGGTAACATCGTAAAATATTCCACAAGAAGGAGAAGGGTGGTGGGAAAGGAAGAATCAGTTGGAGTCAATCACTCATAAAAGTAGAAAGAGTTTGTCAAAGTCTCATGTTTTGGAGAGTCCCACTCCTAAGGAAGGTGGAGAATCTCAGCTCCTTTTCCCACCCTCACTCATCCTTTCCCATGACTCATTCTCCTTTCAGCTCATATTGTCATCACAGGTGCTATGGCTCTATAATTAAAATAGGGTCAACTGTGTCACTTGCAGATGGCACAGACAGCCCAGGATCTCACCTTCCAATATGGCAACCTCCTCCTTCATATGTTCAAAAATGATCCTGATTGGTTCATTGTGAGAAGGAAATTAGATGCCGTATGTGAATGCACTTTAAAATTAAAGTGCAATAGAATATTTTAACATTATAAGTAATTATTTTGAAAGGGTGATTCAAAAAACATCTGACCATTGAGGTTTGAAAGGGTTCTGTTTAATGACTCAAACTCCTGTGACTCTCACTGACATTTAACCTCATCATTTATCTCACAGCAATGTATCATCATCACTCCACTTACACCTATCTGGAGAACTGGGATGCCAGCCTTCCATAAAGAGCATAGCAGTTCAGGAACCCCTGAAATCCTAGCTGACAAAAAAGGATAATGAGGCCACAAAACTGCTAATACTCCTATACTGGAAGATCCGAGTATACATTGATGTTTAAACATCAATGTTTAAGATCCGAGTATAAATCAATTAAGCATCTATGTTTTTGGTCCAATCAATTAGAAGAAAAAATAGATTACCGTGGAGTAGGAATAGGGAATGCAAGAAAAGGAAGGAAAAGTAAAATATGTGGACCCACATCACAATAGCGAGAACGTTATGTTCCAAGTCTCTAAGAGGGGAGTACAATAATTGACAGTTTTCACTCATAGGAGATCAGAGGAAAAAGCCACTTTAATTACATCGCTTAAGCCAGCCTCCTAACTCCCAGACTAGCTTCCCTTCCCCTAAGAAATGCCACTTCCCATTAGCCCCCATGTTTGTTAGTCTGAGTGTTTTACAAAGTGGACCATCGCATCCAGGAATTTATGAAACAGATTTTTGTCATAAGATTGGATCACTGTAAGCAGATGGGGTAATGTGAAGCTTCAAGTAACAGAAAGAGAGCTCCTTCTAAATTATTCATAGGAAATATGCCTCCAGACTGAAGAAATATCCCACGTGAGATGAACCCACATCAGCACACACACCTGCCCTATTTTTATTTTTCACTTTGGTTTGGCACCTTACACACACAAAGTCTCTCTGAGATTACTATGGTTTGGTTGACTGACAATCACTGATATTCCATCATTGAAATAAGAACTACATTAGCCATGCCTTTGATGTGCCCTGCATAAAGTGGAGATGGCAGAATATGTCCCTGAATATATGCAGCCTACATCTAACTGTGACAAGATACAGATTTCTTCTACACTCTGAGTTGCATTACTCGAAATGTTAATTTTCATGAGCTGAGATTGTTTTTAACCCACCAAATTAATTTTCTCAAACAGTAAAGTACAGTTGATAATCTTAATAATATAAAACTCTCCTCATTATTTTTCCAAGTTTAATTTTGCCCTATTTACAGCCCATTTAGATAAAGCAAGTTAAAGAGGCCATTCTTTGTGTGTATGTGTGCTAGACTGTACACTAGCATGTAAACGAGGAATATCTCAGCTAGGTAGGCAATTATTCATACTGAATATGTATTTGTGTCTAAATATTTATAAATGTATACATATCTTATTGCCACTTTGCAAAAAATACACCTGAATTTATTCTTAGGTGGGCTCAAGAAGACATTTTTCTTTTAATTTCTCTCAGAAGTAAAATTGTCTAGCTCCAGAATGTTGCTTACCATTACTGGTTGTGGCCTTAGGGACTGTTACTTTATTACCTTTCTGAACTGTACTTCAAAGAAATTAATTAATTGATGCTCTTAGCAGCCTCATCCTGACAAAAACATATGATACTCAAATGTTAAACATGGAACCTCAGATGAAACTGTCAAGAAAAAGCTGAAAGTGGTTATTAATATGGCTTTTGATAAATATCTGCTCAGCCTCACACTGTGCCTCGTCTGTTTTCATCATGGAGAGTAGTTAATCTGATTGATGAAGATCCTGGTTCAGACTGTCTCCCATGCTGAGTTGAATAACGGCACTTTATTTTTCCAAAAAAATTTCTTATTCTCAAGTGGAGATGTCTGTGCTTTCTCATTTGATTGTCTTCAGGAGCACAAACTTTAAGTGGGGTCCCTGACATTCCCTAAGAAGGTAGGAGTCCCTTACTGTCACACAACCCCATAAACATGAGAGATGGGGCTGGTTTCCAGGCCCTAGCTCTTCGCAAAGTGAGGGTTAATGAGAATGCTGTCAAGTACTCACGCTAACCCTCCAGGCATAGAAGAGCAAGCCCATCAGGACAAATCAGGCAGCCGGCACACATAGGCTATAAGCTTGGCTCATTATCATTATCCACCATCTCCCATGAGCCGTAACTTTTTTTTTTTTTATCATAATTCAAATAGTTCCACTTCTAGTTAAGCACAGTCGCAATGGCTGACACAATACAGAATGGGCTGTGCTTCATGGCATTCGTGCTCTAGCTATGGTGGAGCCTCTTAACTTCCCTCTTCCCACCTGAATTGCTAAGTGTTGGCACTCTTCACTGTCCCCAACTTAGTGAAAAAGAAATCTAATGCAAGAAGATAAATCAAAAACTAGTCTGATTAGAAGCAGTAAAAGATCAGTTTTAAAATAATCTCTTAGTATCAGAGTAATGGCTAATTAGGGAAATTCAAGAAAAGAATGGAAAACTTTTCTTTTTTTGTAGTCAACCATTTTGGATAACAAACATAATCAAATTACGAATCAATGCTTGAGTGAAAGAGAGAACTCGGTGCTGAAGTCTCCGTTCTTTTGGTAAAAGGTCTACAATCACGCAGGCATCTACACTGTTGCATTGAGTTCATTATCACAAATCAAGCAGAACAATTGCTTGTCATTTTATTTGTTGATGCAGACTCCAACATCCTTGTGCACCATCTAGATATGTAACTTGGACCTTAAAATTCTGGAAGCTATGCACTCTAACTTGTCCAACAGTACCTTTTCTGTATCAGTTAATAAAGGATTGTTGGATAAGAAGCTTCTCTTCAATTATTTTCTAAATGCCCTTCTAAATGGTATGTGTGTATGTGTTCATAAACTTCATATATACGTAAACCCACTTGCACACAGTCTCTAAAACAATGTGCATCTTAAAGAAATCAGTACTATTTTACATTAACTAATATTGAGTGGATAAGGTCAACACACTCTGAAATAAAACTGGCCTCTCTCTTAAACATATCTCTTACTGATTAGGACTTTTTGCTCTCCATATTAACCTTAATCATCTGGCTGGAGATAGCATTTGCTAGTTTTCTCCACTATAAAGTCATTTTTTTCTCTCCCTTCTACAATGTATTCTTTGGAAGGAAGTCACAATGCACATTCCACCCTCAGTGGGTGGGGAGTTATGCTTCATCTCCTAGAGGGCTAGGTATCTACAAAAATTATTTGGAATTTTTCTGCATTGCAGGTTTGTCTATTCTCCCTATTTATTTATTCAATCATTTATTTATGTCAAGACTCATAGATATTTATTTCATAATTTCAGTTATAAATTAATTATACTTTATTTTTTTTTCCTCAAATTATTTCAGCTTTGGCCGTTGGGAGTGCTTTCAATTTATCTCTGGCCATCAGGAGTGCTTTGAATTTATTTCAGCGTCATTTTGACATAATTCTGTCACTGTAGATTTTGTGGGGTTTTGGGGGGAGTGGGGCACACTCCCTTACTTTCTAATACTACAAGATGCTCCAGGCTCATCTTGTATATTTCCTATCCCTATTCCTAGAATCAGCCACATCTCCAAGGAGATCCAGTACCATTTTTGGAGACTGGTATTAGAAACCAAGATCTAGGTACTAGGACTATTGGAAATTATGGTTTAATTGAAAAATCTCCATTTCAAAAAACCAATTGTTATTTTGTATGTCTCAGATGATATCATCTTAAAATAAATTGGGCATGGGGAGCAGTGTGAAACCTTAGGGGAAATTTAAATCATAAATTCAATGATGTGACAACCCACAAAACCTGTATAAGTGTTTCTCCTTGTAGAAGTACACTTAAACACTGAAATACTATATCTAGCCAAAAAGAATATGTTTTTTGAGGTATTGTTTCATTTTACCATTTGACTGTTTTCTTAAATTAAATGTTTAAAGGTTATTCCATACTTTAATTCCGAGTTAGTAGAAGAGGTAGGGGGTAGTGGGTAAGACAGGATGAACATTAGTGACTATCAGAAAAATTAAAAATGGAATTAAAGAACCTTGATAATGCCTTTTTAAAATTAAAATCAGTAAATTTAGTTGCATTATAAAGATATTGTTTTACAAAAAAGATAATTTGGAAAGCTTTTCTTTACAATCAAATACTTCTTAGATAAACATACAAGATTCCATTATTCCATCAGAGTAATTTAAATCTTGAAAATATAAAGTTCGTATCAGTGGCAACAAATTACTTAGTTTCATCCAAAAAGGATACCCTTTCCCCAAAACCCAGTCTGTTAAACCAAATGTTATTTATTCAAGAATGTGGAATTTAACAAGTGATAAAAAGGCCAGGATACTTCACTCAAGAGTCAAAGGAGGAAAACACAGTCCAAAAAAAAAAAAAAAGAGTCAAAGGAGGTTTTCATTCATTTTTTTACAACAAAAGTACAGCTGAAGATATATAGAGAAATGCAAATAGAACCAGTGTCAAATGTTTATTAAGAATGATATACACTGTATTTTATGAATACTTAGCTAAATAAATTGGTAAGGCAGAACAAGAACCTAAGAGATGACTCTGAGGAAGATAGAATAAAATTTCTTATATTTCATTTGAACTAAAAATGTTTCTTAAAAATAGTATGAATTTTAGTTCAAACTATTCTTGTTCTGTGAAGCTTCTTTGACTACTTCAAATGTATACAGTATATATATGGTATTAAAATATACAGTATACCCTGTATTTACTGATTTTTATATTACTTAGCACATTGAATTATAATTGTGTTTTACATGTCTATTCTCTCAATTAAATTTATTTAATGTGCTTTCAACAATATTTATGAAGAGTTTATGATAGTTTTATGTAATGGTTAAGAGTATAGGCTCTGCAATTAAAATGCTACATTCGGATCCTGAATCTACTACTTACAAAGTGTGTATTGACCTTAGGCAAGCTGATTCACCTTCCTGAGTCTTAATTTCCTCTTGAAGGAAAGGGTATCATATCAGGATATGTCATATATTTATCATTTATAGCATATGATATGTTGTTATCATCATAGTTCTAGATGAGAAAATGCCCTGTATATTCTGGAGATTCAGTGCTAACATCATAGTTACTGCCCTCAGGGAGTTTTCATTCTATTGGACAGCAAACGAGTAAAAAGCAATTTTAATATACTATTATGATAAGACATACACAAAATACCAAGAACATACATGAATGGGCAAGTCACATAGAATTTGGGGATTTAGGGAAGTTTGATCCTCATTTCTTTCCTATTAATAGACAATTGGGCTAGTTGACCTTCAGGTCCCTTTCGGCTCTCTTTGTATATAGCACAATACCAGGGACAAAAGGCCAGGAGTACAGCCACAGTTGTTGAGATTTTGGTTCTCTCCCTTATAAATAACAAAGGTTACCAAAACTACACAGTTGAGGAGGCCTGCGAAATTGCAAACTTTCCTCGATTTTATTTTTATAGAAGCTTTTATACTTCTAAGATGGGAATTTTCACTTG
The DNA here is from genome assembly GCF_951394435.1 of Stenella coeruleoalba. NCBI lineage: Eukaryota > Metazoa > Chordata > Mammalia > Artiodactyla > Delphinidae > Stenella > Stenella coeruleoalba. Next base: position 43,110,352 of record NC_137155.1, read on the forward strand.
GGCACTTTATAAAAATCCATCTGTTGATGCTTCAGACAGCTGACAGCTGATCTCCAGAGTTGTTCTCTATCTACTCATCATTTTGTCCTATCAGACCTCCAGTTTCATGATCCTGCACAATTATACCTTAAACCAAATGTAGTTAGACAGTAATGCACAGCTGAAATAAACCTTCAATGTATAGTAATGGTAAAGAAACATTTGTAACTTAGTGATTTTAAATCAAAATATATTTAGGTAAATATAAGTCTATTCAAATTGCCTGTTTCTTATGCGAGTTTTGACAAATTCTACCTTTCAAGGAGTTGGCCCATTTCATCTAGGTTATCAAATTCGTGGTCAGAGTTGTTTATAAATACTGCTAAATCTTGTTGATAATTTTTTGCAGCTATGTTCATGAGATACCTTGACCCGCAGTTTTCTTTTCTTGTAATGTCTTTTTCTGGTTTTGGTTATCAGGGTAATGCTGGGCATCAGAATGAGTTGGCAAGTATTCCTCTGCTTCTATCTTCTGGAAGAGATTGTAGAGAACTGGTATAATTTATTCCTTAAACGTATGGCAGATTTCACCAGTGAACCCATCTGGGCCTAGTGCTCTATGTTTTGGAAAGTTAATAATATTGGTTCAACTTCTCTAATGTCCATCAAACTGTCTATTTCTTCTTGTGTGAGTTTTGAGAGACTGTGTCTTTCAAGGGATTTGGTCCATTTCATCTAGATTATCAAATTTGTAATCACAAAGTTGTTCATATTATTCTGTTGTTATTCTTTTAAAGTCTATAGTATCTGTAGTAATGTCCCTGCTTTCCTTTCTGGTATTAGTAATTTGTGTTCTCTCTCTTTTTTCTTAGCCTGACTATAGGCTTTTCAATTTTATTGATTTTTTTTCCCAAAGAACTACCTTTTGGTTTTACTGATTTTCTCTAGTGATTTCCTGTTTTCAATTTCATTGATTTCTACTCTAATTTTTATTATTTTTCTTCTGCTTACATTGGATTTAATTTTAATTCTTTGTCTAGTTTCCTAAGGTGGAAATTTAAGTTCTTGATTTTAGATTTTTCTTTTCTAATATATGCATTCAATGCTATAAATTTCCCTCTTAGCAGTTCTTTTACTGCATCCCACAAATTTAATAAGTTGTTTTTATTTTCATTTAGTCTCAATATTTTAAAATTTCTCTTGAGATTTCTTCTTTGACCCATGTGTTATTGAGAAGTATGTTGTTTAATCTCCATATATTTTGGGATTTTTTAAAGCTATCTTTCTGTTATTAGTTTCCAGTTTAATTCTACTGTGTTCTGAGAGCAGACATTGTAAAAAATTTTGTTCTCTTAAATTTGTTAAGGTGTGTTTTATGACCCAGAATGTTATGTATCTTGGGAATGTGTCGTGTGAGCTTCAGAAGAAGATGTATTCTTCTGTTGTTGAAGTAGTCAGTAGATGTCAATTATATCTAGTTGCCTGATGTTACTATTGAGTTCAACTATGTACTTACTGATTTTCTGCCTGCTGAATCTGTCCATTTCTGATAGAGAAATGTTAGAATTTCCAATTGTAACAGTAATTCATCTATTTCTCCTTGTAATTCTATCAGATTTTGCCTCACACTTTTTTTAAAATTTGATATTTTTTTCTCCTTGTGGCTACATTTATAAAAAATATATATTTTTAAGTATAGTTGATTTACAATATTGTTGCCTCACACGTTTTGATCCTCTGTTGTTAGGAGCATACATATTAACGACTGTTATGTCTTCTTGAATTGAACCCTTTATCATTATGTAAGGCCCCATTTCACCCTGATAACTTTCCTTGCTCTGAATCTTCTTTTTCTGAAATTAATATAGCTACTCACACTTTCTTTCAGTTAGTGTTACCATGGCATAAATTTTTCTACCCCTTTAATTTGAATCTACTTGTACAGTTATGTTTAAATTGGATTTCTTATGGACAACATATAATTATGTCTTTTTTTTTTTTTTCCTATTTTTTGACCAGGCCACATGTTATGTGGGATCTTAGCTCCCCAACCATTCCTATTTTTTGTCTGCTGCTATCTGTCTGCCTTTTGTGGTTTTAACTGAGCATTTCAAATAATTCCATTTTCACTCCTTGTTTAGCATATCAGTTATCATTCTTTTTTTTCACCTGTTTTATTGGTTGCCCTAGAATTTATAATATGCATTTACAATTAATTCAACTCCTCTTTCAAATAACTCTATACTGCCTCATGGTAGTGCATGTCCCTTATAATAATTCTAATTCCCCTCTCCTATCTTATATCATTGCTGTCATTTATTTCATATATACATAACCTTAAATAGGCTTACTTATTCATAAGTATAGATAATTGAATGTAGTGTTGCTGTTTTTTTGAACAAACTGTTATCTGTTAGACCATTTAAGAAAATAAAAAATTATACTTATTTCTTCAATGCTCTTACTTTCTTTATATAAATCCGTTTCTGACCTATATCATTTTCCTCCTCTCTTAAGAACTATTTAATGTTTCTGTTTCTTTTTTTAATGTTTCTGTTTTTAATGTTTCTTTTGTTTTGGGTTTTTTTTAACATCTTTATTGGAGTATAATTGCTTTACAGTGGTGTGTTAGTTTCTGCTTTATAACAAAGTGCATCAGCTATACATATACATATATCCCCATATCTCTTCCCTCTTGTGTCTCCCTCCCTCCCACTCTCCCTATCCCACCCCTCTAGGTGGTCACAAAGCACCAAAAAGACAGGCCTACTAGCAACAAATTCCCTCACATTTTGTCTGTAGAAGTCTTTATTTCTCCTTCACTTTTTTTAGTGAGATGCAGTTGATGTACAATATCACTTCACTTTTGAAGAATAATTTCACAGGGTGAAGAATTTTTTAATTATTTTCTCTCTCAACACCTTAAATATTTCACTCCACTCTCTTCTTGCTTGTGTAGTTTCTGAAAAGAAGTCACATGCAATTATTATCTTTGCTCCTCTATAGATAACTTTTTGTCTCCTCTGGCTTCTTTCAAGATTTTTTAATTCACCTTTGATTTTCTGTAGTTTGAATTTGATATGCCTAGGTATAAATCTTTTTTGCATTTATCTTATCATTTATCCTGGATCTATGGTTTGGTGTTTGACATTAATTTGGGGAAATTCTCAATCATTATTGTTTCAAATACATCTTCTTTTCCTTTCTTTCTTCCCTTTCTGGCATTCCTATTATACCTATGTTACACCGTTTGTAGTTGTCCCACAGGGCTGGTGTAATTTATTTATATGTTTTTAGTATTTTTTTCTTTTTGCCTTTCAGTATTAGAAGTTTCTTTTGACACATCCTCAAATTCACAAATTCTTTCCTCAGCTGAAAAATTATCGTTATATTTTTGCCCATCAGAGGCATCCTTCATTTCTGTTAGTGTTTTTAATCTCTGGAATTATTTATTCTTTCTTAGAATCTCCAACTCTCTGCTTACAGTACTCATCTGTTCTTGCATGCTGTCTCTTTTATCCATTAGAGCCCCTAGCATAATAATCATAGTTGTTTAAGTTCACGTTCTGATAATGCTAACATCCCTGTCTTATCTGAGTCTGCTTCTAATGCTTTGTCTCTTCAAACTGGTTTTGACCTGTGGTATGCCTTGTAATTTTGTCTTTATAGTCAAACATGATGTACTGGGTAAAAGGAACTGAGGTAGATAAGGCTTTAGTTAACATGGTGGTAAGTATGGGATGAGGGGAAGCATTCTATAGTGCTATAATTAAATCTTAGTCTTTTAGTGAACCTATGCTTCTGAACTGTGAACTTCACAACTGCTTCTCAGGTTTTCCTTGTCATTTTGTGGGACACTATACCTATAGTGGGCCTCCCCGACATGGAAAGTTACAGTGGGCTGAACCTTATTTCCCTTCCTCCACGTGGAAGGATATAGTGAGCAGGTGTTGAGCATTTCCCTTTCACTAGATCAGTTTGACTCTAATAATACTTCAGTAGTCTAGGTTCTTAAATAGCTTCTTCTAAGGGAAGGCTTTGTTAAGAAGGGCAGGATGCTCTGGCATATTTCAAAATGGATCCTGTCCCCTCTTGCTGGAAGCATGAGGGTTTCTTCTCAATACTCACCATGAGAACTTAGTATAGCTCCTGGAGGTAAAACTCACAGAGCGTATCTAGTCAATCCCCACCACCTCCCACCCTCATGACTGGGTCTCCCTGTGGTTTTTACCTCTCTGAGTTTTCCACCCTGAGTCCCAACAACGTGTCAACTACAGTTCAGATTTTCCTATCCCAGTACTGCTTCCTGTGGAGATTTCTGCTTGAGAATTTAGGCTCCAGCAAGTTGTGATTCTTCATGTTTCCCTGTCTGTCCCTCCAATTTGGTGGCAGTGATTTGCCCTGCGACCTCACTTCTTGGAATAATCTGACAGTTGTTGACTTTTCAGTTTGTTCAGCTATTTACTTGTTAGGACAGAGTGACAATTTCTAAGCTCCTTATGTGCTGAACTGAAAACTGGAAAATTATCCTTATATTTTTGTTAGTCTCTTTAAGATAGAATACAACTGAATTTTTAAATCCTATCTTTTAATTGCAAATTTTTGTGATTATTGATACACTTAGATTTCTTCCTCGCATTTTCTCTACTCTTTTTCTTGTTCCTTTTTCCTTTCTTCCTCCTCTGTTTATTTTGATGTATTTGTCATTTTTCATTTCATTTTGGATATATTCGATTTCTATTCTTTTAGTGATTCTGGCATTATATTTAACAAAAGTTATATTTTTCAGTAGCTACATGCTCCTTTTAAGCAATACAGGAAAACAAATCACTCTCTCTCACCACCTCCCTAACTTACAAGGTAATGTTGTTCAGCATTTTAGTTATATCTTGTTTTCATATAACACTGTAAATGTTACTGTTTTTCATGCAAAGTTTATATATAACATACATATTAGCCAGTACCTGTGTGCATCATTTATTCTTGCTTCTCAGCCTTTCCGAATTAAATCAAATTCCTTCTCCATGAAATATATTCTACAGGAAGAATTTTTGGTGTAAGTTCTATTAGTGTTAAATGTTTCTACTTCTGTTTGTCTGAAATTGTCTTGATTTTAAGCCCTAATTCTCAAAATATAACTTTGCTTGTTATATAATTTTAGGTTACAAGTTATTTTTTTTATCAGCACACAGAAAATATGATTTAACAGTCTTCTGCTGTGAGTTGGGTTGCCAGTTTACTTAAAAATAAACTGGGTGTTTTCTCCTTTTAATTCCTCTCTGACTTCTAAGAACTTAATTTTATACCTGGTGTTCTAAGTCTATGATATGTTTGGATCGGAGTATCCTTTTATTTATCTTGTGTGAAATAGTTAAATCTAGTGGGTCTCCTGAGTCTGTGTTTTGTTGTCTTGGTCATCAGTTTTTACTTTGAATATCATTCCTCATATGTTTTACCTATTCTTTGTTGATTAGATATGTATTAGACATGCTCATTCTAATTTCAGTGCCTTCTAACCTCTCCTTCATATTTTTCATCTCTTTATCTTTCTGTGCTGTTTTGCAATTCCTCCCTCTGAATTTCACAAGCTTACTAATTATTTCTTTACCTGGGTCGTTTTGCTGTTTAATCCAACCATACCATTTTTAATTTTTGTATTTTCCATTTCTGACGTATTTTTCTCTTTAAAATATTGAATTTATCATGATATTGCAATATTTGAATGCTTTATAGATTTACTTCAGGTATCAATTGTTTTTGGCAGCTCTAGTCATAGAGGCTAGGTTCCTCCCCTATTTTGTGATTCTTATCTCTGGTTTCATTTTCTTGTACTTTATGTTAATATTTTAAGTTGTGTATTGAAAATGCATTCCTCCAGAGATGATATGCTTTTGCTTGCCAGGCTTCTGAGAGCACAACAAATTCAGGGCCATTTTTTAAAGTATTTTAGATTACAGTTGTTTTGTGTTTTGTTTTTGTTTTCACCAGATATAAACAAATCTCAAGTGAGATCCAGAAATTGCTTTCAAATACTCAAAGTGAAGTTCCTCCCACACCCTCCCCATCTAGCACCAAGTTTAAATAGACACATTTTGTTTATTTTCCATTTGGGGGGTAAGGTTATTTTTAGTTCTCTCTTATATTGAGCTTGTACTCATCTGGGGTATCAGCTTTATTCCAGTGTCTTCAATTAGGTTTTCTACTTGGGCAGGTTGTAGGATTAGTCCTCTGACCTCTCCCTACCTCATGGTTATCAAAATAAGCTTCGTTTATCACCAGAGTGAAGGAGGAATCTACAGGTTCAAAACTGGCTTGAGTGCACCCTTACCTTTATGGATTGCAACATTCATGCTGTCTTTGCCTTTTGAGGATTCTTCATTTTCTAAGAAATTTATTAAATTTTCTTCCAAATTTGTCTGTTTGTTTATTAGCATTTGTTGTTTATGTTACTGCAACTGCTGTTTTCAGGGAGATGCTTATTCAGGTTATCAAGTTCTCCAAACTGCAGAAACAGAAGTTCCCATTCTTTCCTTAATCTCTCTCTTAATCTCTAAGTATCAGGATTTTATGCCCACAAATCCACTGAAACCACCCTTTTCAACTCCAAAGATTCCCATGTTGCCAAACCCAAATTTTATTCAATACTTCTTACTCAATACTCATCATCATATGACACTGTTATACTTCATTCTTTTTGAAACGCTTTTTTCCATTGGTTTCCAGGTATCACACTTCCATGGTTCTCGCCTTTTCACACATATTGCTCCTTTGCAGTCATCTCTTTCATCCTCCCCCCTTTATTCTTTAGAGCATATTCAATCATAAATTGAAATGATAAGTTATTTTCTTACATGTTGTAGCTCCATTACATTTAGACTCTTAACCATCTTGTTTATTGCTATATTCTCGAAACCTAAAATAATGTCTGACACACAAAAAAAATAGTGCACCCGTGTGAAAAGCAGCTTAGCTAGTGTTTTAAGGGCAGTGGGGACTCTAGGGCCAGACTGGGCTCAAATCTTCATTCTACTGTGTGCTACAAACAAGTTACCAAATCTTCCCATAACTTACTGTAAAATGGAGATAATAATAGTATCCACCTTAGGACTAAATTGAGTCAATAAAAGTGCTAGAGCAGTTCCTGGCATAAAGTTAACACTCAATAAATATCAACATGCTATTGTAGTAGCAGGCAGCAAATAAATGTTGAATTATCTATGAAATAATTAAATAAATTAAAAACTTAGGAGCTAGTTATTTTTAAGATAGAATAGCTGGTATTAGATCTATTTTCTTTCCCTCTATGAGAAAACGTTCTATAAAAAGAGAATATCCCCAAAATAAAAAGGTATATCATTAAGGAGTTAATTATGGGCATGCTTACTTCAGAATCATAAACTAGGGTTTCCGTAAATATTTCAAATAAAAATGTTAACAGAGATTTTTACCATTGATTCTATGTCACATTTGATCAGTTACATTTCATTTTGATATTGTGTGGCAAGAGTTATTGTCAAATAATCAGAAATAATTGGGGTGAAGAGTATGATAACATTTCTGTCTTTTATTTTTATTCAAAAAATAAATATCAGTGAATGGTCTTCGTCTACTTCAGCAAGTTGAAATACTTTTACATTTGACTTGCTCACTGTATTAGTCAACTTCAAGTAAGTTTTGCTGCAGTAGCAAATCCACATTCTCAATGAGTTTACCTTACAAGGGTAAAGGATTCTCACTTCGTGTCACATAATCATTGTGGGTTGGCTGCAAGGTAGCTTCTTTCCTCCTAACTTTGGGACTCAAGCAGTCTGGACTAAAGGAGCAGCCCCTAGCTACAGAATTGTGTCTTATGACAGAAGGAAAAGACACTATGGCAGAACCATACAGTGGCTCCAAGGTACATACTTAGATGTTGGCACAAAACCCCTTTACTCACATTTATGGCCCAGGCAAATCATATATCAAGAGTGGTGTCAGTGAAGCAGGAAGCCATAATCATCTTTTGAAGAGGGGCAATGCAAGTCACAAGTCCAAACATGATATTAAAAGTGTAGGGATGTATAATCTCAAAATACAGAGGAAATAATTATACTTAAATATCTCCCATACCAATATTAGAAGGCGGTGGGTGGGGGCACACATGTAATCTAAATATATACTTTAAATCATTCTTGAAAGACCATTTTCATAAACAATAAAAGAGAGCAGCTTTCATTATAGTTAATTCATCAATTTAACCAGTCATAATGACAGTACATATTATTACATTATTTGCCTACAGTTATTACAATTAATTATGAAACTGGCAAAAATGGACAATTTGTGTTATGCCATAGTCTGTCATTCATTGGAAACAGAAGTTAGGGCTCCTTGATTAATGAATTTAGACATGTAGTAAGACTCAACTTCTTCTAAAATTTTCCTATATAAACTGTACACTTTTTTTCCTCCTACTGCTTAATTTATGATATTAGTTTCTTGAATAATTAACTATACCAGGAACTGAGATACAAGAAAGATAGACTCAGCCTCCTTTATTTTTCAAAGCAAGACATCCAGAGACAAAGATGCAATAATTTTTGTAATTTCATGGAAATTTTCAGGGGAAAGTACCAATTTCACGGTGACATCTAGGGAAATGTGATGATTTCATGCAGATTTAATTCTCTGTGCCTAAACCATCCACAAACACAGCTCACATGAGTGTAAAAACAGACAGCTTTCTGTAGAATTTTCAGTATTCTAATTATAAAAATGAATGAAAAGGTGAAGTAGAGAACTTTGAAAGAGAATTTGCTGTTATAAAAATTAGAGGAATAATCATATATTCTCTTGAGGAAAACTATTCAAAAATATGAATTTAGATTAAAAAAACATTTCAAATCAAAAACAATTCCCCATTGGCAAATTTCTAATTTAATTTTGGTACAAATTGCCAATTTTTCCACAAGTAACACAAACTGTCATTTGACAACAGCTTACAAAATCAGTTTGATTACTGATGTAAAAAAGACTTTCAGTTAACTTTTAAATACATTTAAAAATATTATATCATAAAAATGGGAGGGCTTCCCTGGTGGCGCGGTGGTTGGGAGTCCACCTGCTGATGCAGGGGACACGGGTTCGTGCCCCGGTCCAGGAAGATACCACATGCCGCAAAGCGGCTGGGCCCGTGAGCCATGGCACGTCCGGAGCCTGTGCATCCGAAGCCTGTGCTATGCAACGGGAGAGGCCACAATAGTGAGAGGCCCGCGTACCACACACACACAAAAAAAAAAAAAAAATAGGGAGAAGACTCAAATCAAAAGAATTAGAAATGAAAAAGGAGAAGTAACAACTGACACTGCAGAAATACAAAGGATCATAAGAGATTACTACAAGCAACTATATGCCAATAAAATGGACAACCTGGAAAAATGGACAAATTCTTAGAAATACACAACCTTCTGAGACTGAACCAGGAAGAAATAGAAAATATGAACAGACCAATCACAAGCACTGAAATTGAAACTGTGATTAAAAATGTTCCAACAAACAAAAGCCCAGGACAAGATGGCTTCACAGGCGAATTCCATCAAACATTTAGAGAAGAGCTAACACCTATCCTTCTCAAACTCTTCCAAAATATACCAGAGGGAGGAACACTCCCAAACTCATTCTACAAGGCCACCATCACCCTGATACCAAAACCAGACAAAGGTGTAACAAAGAAAGAAAACTACAGGCCAATATCACTGATGAACATAGATGCAAAAATCTTCAACAAAATACTGGCAAACAGAATTCAACAGCACATTAAAAGGATCATACAATATGATCAAGTGGGGTTTATCCCAGGACTGCAAGGATTCCTCAATATACGCAAATCAATGTGATACAGTATATTAACAAATTGAAGGAGAAAAACCATATGATCATCTCAATAGATGCAGAGAAAGCTTTCGACGAAATTCAACACCCATTTATGATAAAAACCCTCCAGATAGTAGGCATAGAGGGAACTTACCTCAACATAATAAAGGCCACATATGACAAACCCACAGCCAACATCATCCTCAATGGTGAAAAACTGAAAGCATTTCCACTAAGATCAGGAACAAGACAAGGTTGCCCACTCTCACCACTATTATTCAACATAGTTTTGGAAGTTTTAGCTTCAGCAATCAGAGAAGAAAAAGAAATAAAAGGAATCCAAATCGGAAAACAGGAAGTAAAGCTGTCACTGTTTGCAGATGACATGATATACTATGCATAGAGAATCCTAAAGATGCTACCAGAAAACTACTACAGCTAATCAATGAATTTGGTAAAGTATCAGGATACAAAATTAATGCACAGAAATCTCTTGCATTCCTATACACTAATGATGAAAAATCTGAAAGTGAAATTAAGAAAACACTCCCATTTACCATTGCAACAAAAGGAATAAAGTATCTAGGAATAAACCTACCTAAGGAGACAAAAGACCTGTATGCAGAAAATTATAAGGCACTGAAGATGATACAAGTGGATGGAGAGATACCATTTTCTTGGATTGGAAGAATCAACATTGTGAAAAAGACTCTACTACCCAAAGCAATCTACAGATTCAATGCAATCCCTATCAAACTACCAATGGAATTTTTCACAGAACTAGAGCAAAAAATCTCACAAGTTATATGGAAACACAAAAGACCCTGAATAGCCACAGCAATCTTGAGAAAGAAAAACTGAGCTGGAGGAATCAGGCTCCCTGACTTCAGACTATACTACAAAGCTACAGTAATAAAGACTGTATGATACTGGCACAAAAACAGAAATATAGATCAATGGAACAGAATAGAAAGCCCAGAGATAAACCCACACAGATATGGTCACCTTATCTTTGATAAAGGAGGCAAGAATATACAATGGAGAAAAGACAGCCTCTTCGATAAGTGGTGCTGGCAAAACTGGACAGCTATATGTAAAAGAATGAAATTAGAACACTCTCTAACACCATACACAAAAATAAACTCAAAATGGATTAAAGACCTAAATGAAGGCCAGACACTATTAAATTCTTAGAGGAAAACATAGGCAGAAAACCCCATGACATAAATCACAGCAAGACCCTTTTGACCCACCTCCTAGAGAAATGGAAATAAAAACAAAAATGAACAAATGGGACCTAATGAAACGTCAAACCTTGCGCACAGCAAAGGAAACCATAAACAAGATGAAAAGACAACCCTCAGAATGGGAGAAAATATTTGCAAATGAAGCAACTGACAAAGGCTTAATCGCCAAAATTTACAAGCAGCTCATGCAGCGCAATATCAAGAAAACAAACAACCCAATCCAAAAATGGGCAGAAGACCTAAACAGACATTTATACAAAGAAGATATACAGATTGCCAACAAACACATGAAAGGATGCTCAACATCCCTAATCATTAGGGAAATGCAAATGAAAACGACAATGAGGTATCACCTCACACTGGTCAGTATGGCCACCATCAAAAAATCTAGAAACAATAAATGCTGGAGAGGGTGTGGAGAAAAGGGAACCCTCTTGCACTTTTGGTGGGAATGTAAACTGATACAGCCACTATGGAAAACAGTATGGAGGTTCCTTATAAAACTAAAAATAGAACTACCATACAACCCAGCAATCTCACTACTGGGCATATACCCTGAGAAAACCATAATTCCAAAAGTCATGTAGCACAATGTTCATTGCAGCTCTATTTACAATAGACAGGACATGGAAGCAACCTAAGTGTCCATGAACAGATGAATAAAGAAGATGTGGCACATATATACAATGGAATATTACTCAGCCATAAAAAGAAACAAAATTGAGTTATTTGTAGTGAGGTGGATAGACCTAGAGTCTGTCATACAGAGTGAAGTAAGTCAGAAAGAGAAAAACAAATACCGTATGCTAACACATATATATGGAATCTAAACCAAAAAAAAAATAATGGTCATGAAGAACCTAGGGGCAAAGCGGGAATAGAGATGTAGACCTACTAGAGAATGGACTTGAGGATATGGGGAGGGGGAAGAGTAAGCTGGGACAAAGTGAGAGAGTGGCATGGGCATATATACACTACCAAATGTAAAATAGAGAGCTAGCGGAAGCGGCCGCATAGCACAAGAAGATCAGCTCGGTGGTTTGTGACCACCTAGAGGGGTGGGATAGGGAGGGTGGGAGGGAGGGAGATGCAAGAGGGAAGAGATATGGGGATATATGTATATGTGATTCACCTTATTATGAGGCAGAAACTAACACACCACTGTAAAGCAATTATACTCCAATAAAGATGTTAAAAAATATTATGATATGACTACTCACGGATCTGTGTACATATGGATATTGCTGTGTATGATCTTCATTACTACATCAGGACATAAACAGCCAGGCCTTCAGTTTCAGTTTTTGTCCCACATAAAAATGATAAATTCTCACTAAATCTTTTTCAGACACAGAGTTCTTATAACAGCTGACAGCTAATAGAAGCAACACACAAAGAAATGATGCAACAAAAACTTCTTAAGGGTCAAACTACCTCCTGCATAAAGATTTTCTTCAAAGCCCCCTTCTTAGTGTATCTCCAGAACCTATTATTTTTCGATTCTATGTTAGCTCATTAGAAGACCTCACAAGAGTCTTTTCATCTTGGCAAGAGAAGGAAATAAAGGAATTAGGTTAAGGAAGCAATAGGAATATACAAGGTAACACAGTTATTAGTGTTCTTGGCATCTCCTAACCAGACTGCAGCAACTGAAACTTCATTGTTTAACTCCCTGCTTTACACACAATGCAGTTATTCACACATGAAAAAATATTCAGTAAATATTAAATTACAAAACAAGGAATTGTGTCTGTGAATATAATGTAATAAGAGCTATCCTGATGATGGTAACCAGACCAAAAGTAAAACCAAGAAAAAAGTACTAAAAATGACTTGGGTAGGTAACTATTTTAAAGTCAACTATGATTGTGGAAAAGTTAAAGTGACTACTTTAAAATCTGCTAAAATTGTGAAACATCTGTATTTTTTCCAGAAACACAACTCACTTTAAGTATAGGGACAACCTGTGTATAATTATATTCGCACCTTGACTGTTTTCCTATGAGTGAAGTTACACATTTATATCTGTACACCCATACAAACTCATGAATTATGTCAAGAATCACAGCTCAACCATTTTCAGACTTTTATGATAAAATAAAAATATACCAATGAACATTTCTAGTGATTATGACTGCTTTGGTTTTCTTTATTAGTGGTAATGGGAACTGAATTACAGCAATTATTCTCCATATAATTCTCTCCTTTCCCTTTAAGTTGGCAAGACACATTATTTTCTCTGCTATCCCAGTTAGTACTTTAAAAATACCTTATTAACTATGTACTTTTGATTATCAAAGACACTGTTGCCAGAACATACCAAGCACAGAATAGAGTGGCACAAATAGGGTGTGGGAAGGTAGGTAGATAGTCAGGACCAGATCGTGCACAGCCCTTCAGCTGGGAAATGGAGGTCAGATTGTATTTTAGAAGCAGTAGGAAGCTTACAGCATTGTTTTTATAAGCAGTGTTGGAACATGCTCTGATTTACATTTTGAATATGTCCCTCTGGTGTACGTGGAGAATGGTTTGGAAGTGGGCATGAGTAGAAGCCTTGCATGTCAGGCTAACGTGTCTGGAGTAATGAGATAATTGCTAACAGTAGAGGAATAGGACCAATTCTATACATTTTCTAAAGAGAATTCTTTAGAATTCTAAAAGCTATTGGAAAGCTATTGTAAATAGGCAAATGTGTGTGGAAACAATATGGCCTGAAGCAGAGAAATGGCAGTAGGAGTGAAAAATACAACACCTACATGAGAGAAAACAGAAAAATTTGCCTATTTTGGTAACTTAGACACGGAGGTTAGGATAAGAGGACAAATAAAGCCATTACCAATATCTTATGCTAGCAATCTGTAGGGGATAACAATTTAAGAAACATAAGATGTTGAACAGAATTTGGGGGAGCAACTCAAAGTTTGAAGATGTTGTAATAAAAAATAAATGACATGAAGACATAGAACAAATTGTTGAAAATTATCTGTAGTAAAGAAGTCTAGATTTGACAGCCATTAAGATAGCTAAAAGTCATAAGAATACATAAATTCACTCAAGGCAAGTATAAAGATGAAAAGAGAGATGGTGATAGAACCTTGAACATCAATTATATGTAAGCAATGGGTCAAGGCTGAAAGCATATACCAGGTCTCTCTAAACAGCCTATGATAATATCTTCTGTAATCAAGTGAATAATGCATCATGTGATTTAGGCTAATTAATGTCCCACAATTCTAAATAGCAAACTGAGGACATTTAGTCCCTATCTTAATATCTTAATAACATCTGATAATCAATATACTCAACTATTTCTAAATGTCTCTTCAGTGTCCTCATCAATAATGGATATTGAACTTTTATATTTTGGCTAATGTTCTCAAAGACATGAGATAGCACCAGTTGCTGGTAGCAAATTTTTTTAACTTGCAACAGCATGAACACAAATCTGTTCAATACACTGACATTATCAATGTGGAAATAGCTATTATGGAATAGCAACTGATCATCACTACTGAACCCGAAAGACCATGGTTGGTTCAGGGAAAGTACTTCCTATGGTCAGACTAAATTATTGCCATGTGCATTATTTATTTTCTCTGCACTGCCATGACAATAACAACTCAGAAAAAAACAGGAATGTTTTAATTTTCTGAGCTTGGCATTGGGGGTCTTGTAAATGAATATGGATTTTTTAAAAAGCTCTCAAGCAACACGTGGGTGAGGAGTACAACTCGAAGCTGTAAGAAATGGAATTATAATAAAAATTATTTCAGTGCTTCTAGGGTAAAATTTGGACTTTCTGATTCTAGGTAAAGTTATTATATCCTAAATGGTAAAGCTGACTATAGGTGCAAGAAAACTTGGGTCACTTGATAATACTAATTATGCATTATTTTAAAGCAATACTTGATATAACGTGACCCTTATGAAGACAGCAACCAGTTACAGTTTTGCTCACCACTGTGCCTGGAACTGAATAAATTTTAAAATATTTATTAAATCAATATATGAATGAATACATGCATGTATACAATGCAGTAATTTAACCATAACACTAAATTCATGGTAAGAAAGATGTTCCTATCAAAAAAAAAAAAAGGAAGCAACAGAGAACTCAAGAAACTCTAATTCCAGTTGAAGAGATTAATTTACATTTTTTGTACACATTCATATCAATGCCTCTAACTCAAAGTGATGTTTCATATTTTATGGATTTCTGGGGAAAATAATACTGACTTGTTTGCTTCTCAAATTAATTTTTTCTTTAAAATAAAATACAGCTTACAACTCTAACATATTCTCCTTAAATGGACTGGATAACATATGTTGTTGAAAACAGACATACTTGATTAGACAGCCTAGTTAACTGATAGTGCTGGCTAATGTGATCAGTGCATATAGCTGAAACAGTCAATTATGAAACTGAGGAAGACAAAATGAAGGCCAATATTTCAGAGTTCTATTGCAGAGTGAAATAAATGAATAGTTACCCTGGTGTTTGGATTCTGTTTGAAATGTTACATGTGGCATTTTCCCACAAAAGATGCAATTAACGTCACGGCTGGCACTGTCATACTGCATCGGAAACACTTCACTGGATGTCTGTCAAAATCAAAGCAGCTGTCATAATTTAACATAAAGAAAACTATTATAAAGAATTTCCTGTATACTGATGTGAAGTCAAACCAGTAATTATACAGATAACAGCCAGAAATTCAGACTAGAAAATTAATATATTTTTCCCCGCAAAATACTTTTGCTTTACCCTTTCTTGAGATTTTTTTTTGAAGATGTGACTTTGAAAAAGGAGCAACTCACAAAGTTGGTAGTACTATTATGACATTAACTTGCCATTCTAAGGAGCAAAAGGCATTTTTTCCCCACCAAGTGCCACCTCAGTTGCCTGCCGTAAAAAATGTAGCATTTTAGTTCTTATAACTTGCCTATCCTTAGGACAACATGTTACTCCTTTCAGTCTCAAGATGATTGGGTTTCTACAGAGACATTCATTCCGGTTATTGAGAAGCAGCATAGAAAACTCACAAAGCAAGCAGGTGATCTTACAAATAAAGATAAACTTCAGGGACCTGAGATTGTATATATTGTATATTTGTGAAATACAAGTACACAATTTCACACTTGTGAAATACAATTTCCTTTTTTCTTTCACTATTCTACAAATAAAAAGCTTTTGAACATAAAATCTAAGAGAAGATACATTTATGCATTTCTGGAATGTAGTTAGCATTTTGCAGGTGCCTGTCTGTGAGACATTTAAAGATACATTGTAAATAGACCTGGACCAGAACTTTTTGATATGACCTTGAGAGAGTCGTTTTACCTTCCTAATTCCACATTCCTTTGCTTTCAAAAACAGGGATTTTTCCCCTTCTTAATTTAAGCTTTAGAAAAACAAAACATTATATGGTTATTAAAAATATACTATCCCCAAGAGATACTGATTTTAAGGTCACATAAGTATGGGAACCATATCTACTTCATCCCCTTCTCAGTGACTAAAACATCTTTCATTTGAAGTATATGACAAAAATTTGTTTTAACTTGAGGAACGCCGTGAACTGCACCTTACTGAATAAGAACAAATCATCTTGGTATCTATGAGAAGCCTTTCTTGGAAGAATGGATTGAGAGTTAGTAGCTCAATACCTAGAAAAGAAGTTCCAAAGACTTTTGTGTTTTCAGAATTTAAAAGATAATTTACCAACTCATTGGTTAAAAGACCACTACAGACTCTGCAAGGATCTGAAGCTGCAAGGACTCATTACCCATTACTGCAGGGCACAGGCTGCATCTGTCAGACCAATCTCCAGACATAATTTTGTTTGGCAGTAAGATAAAATAATAATAATAGATCAATCACATGCCAATTGACTTCAAAGAATCCAAAAGATCCCATTTGAACTATGTAAATTTTTTTGACAATAAAATATAAAATACATAAGCAAGTTTAAAAGGTAGAGTTGCTGATATTCCTGTTAATAAGATAAGTGAGAATTTAGGTAACTGATTGAAAAAATAAGAGAATGGTCACCAATTCTGTGTTGTTTTTGTCTGGGTACAAAGTCATATGATGGCATGTAGAGTGTGGGAGGAGTCTGACCAAAGTGCCCACCCCCCAGAAAAACAAAAATCACTTTAGTTTGGAAAGGGGAGCTAAACTCTGCTTCATTTGAAATTCTGTCATTTTTTTTTAAAAAAAGGCTGCACAAATCAATCAACAAAACTTTTCAACAAATAGTGATGAAGCAATTGGATATCCAAAGGCAAAACAAATTAAACTTAACCTAAGAATCACATTTTATACAAACATAACTCAAAATGAATCACAAACCTAAATGTAAAATTAAAACTATAAAGCAAAATGAAATTTTGATAAATTGGACATCGATAACAGTATCAACTTGCTTTGCTAGAGGCCCTGTTAAAGGATCAAAATACAAGCTACAGACAGAGGACAAAATACGCGTTTGCAAATCACATATGCAACAAAGGATGAGGCTATAGAATACATAACTCCCAAAACTCAACGATTTAAAAAAAAAACAATTAGAAATGGGAAAATCACAGGTGTGAATGTAGAAAGGTAGAGCCCTCTGGAAAACAATTTGACAGTCTCTTTAAAAATTAAACATGCAATTACCATATGACTCTGCAGTTGTACTTCTGGGCATTTATCCCAGAGGAAAGAATAGTTACACTCACACCCATAAAAAAACAGTACACAAATGTTTATAGCAGTTTATTTGTAATAGCTAATAACTGGAAACAGCACAGATGTTCTTCAACAGGTAAATGATTAAACAAACCACAGTAAATCCAGAGCAGAGAATACTACTCAGCAATAAAAAAAAAAGAAGTACTGATACACACAAAAACTTGGATAAATCAGAGAATTATGATGAGTGAAAAAAAATCAATCCCCAAAGGTTTGATATTATATATTATAGACTGAATGTTTTGTGCCCTCCAAAATTCCTATGTTGAAGCCCTAACCCCGCAATGTGATGGTATTTACAGGGTTAGATGGGGTCATGAGGGTGAAGACTTCATGATGGGAATAGTGCCCTATGAGAAGAGATACCAGAGAGCTTGCTGACACTCTCTCTCCATAACGTGAGAACACAATTAGAAGGTACTCTTCTCCAAGAAGAGAGCTCTCATTAGGAACTGAATCGGTCAACACCTTCATCTTGGACTTGCCAGCCTCCAGAACTGTGAGAAAATAAATTGCTGTTGTTTAAGCCATCAAATCTATTATATTTTGTTATGGCAGCATAAGCAGACTAAGACACTGTATGATTCCATTTATACGGCTTTTTTTTCTGGTACGCCGGCCTCTCACTGTTGTGGCCTCTCCCATTGCGGAGCACAGGCTCCGGACGCGCAGGCTCAGCGGCCATGGCTCACGGGCCTAGCCGCTCCACGGCATGTGCAATCTTCCCGGACCGGGGCACGAACCCATGTCCCCTGCATCGGCAGGTGGACTCTCAACCACTGCGCCACCAGGGAAGCCCTATATGACTTTTTTGAAAAGACAAAATTATGGGACTAGAAAACTGATTATTGGTTGCCAGGGGTTAAGGAATGGGTAGGGACAGGAGAAAAAGTGTGGCTAAAAAATAACAATATGAGGGATTGTTATGGTGGGGAAAACGTTTTGCTTCTATACTCTCTCAATGTTAATATCCTGGTTATTGTATTATAGCTTAGAAAAATGCTGCTATTGGAGCAAACAGAGTAAAGGGTACATAAGATCTCGCTGTATTATGCCTTATAAGTAATACATGTGAATCTACAATATCTCAAAATTTAAAAAAGTTTAATTAAAACTGGATATGAATCTCAAAGAAAGAAAGGAAGAGGGAGAGAAAATAATAGGGTCTAGTATTCCCAGTAAGAATCAAAAGATACAGATGAATCAGGATAAAATTCCTACTGTAATAAAGGAGACTCTGCCTCCTTTTCATACTTACTAAAGAGAGTAGAATTTAGAAGGGATTTGGTTTGGAGAAAGTCCCCTCAAGTAAAGAATATTCTTTATTTTCAAGATGCATTGCTTTTTAGAATAACCCATCAACCATCCAAAATGGTCATCTGCCCTTACAAATTGCCAGGGATTTTACTGTTAGCTCAATGTTCTCTTTGCTAAAGTATTTCATATAACAACATTTGCTTTATGGGTTTTGTTAGCCAAGGTATCAATGAGAAAGAAGTTCCTGTGTCATAGACAAAAAACTGCAAAACATTTTGGGGTATTATGATATATAAAAAGGGCTTGATTCTACACTTCACGAATGAAATTGAATGCCAACCTTCCTCTAATAAAATAAATAAGTAAAAGAGTAATCGGATAGAAAATTACATGGTTTGCATTACAGGTATTATCACTTGTCAAAGGTAGAAAGGGAGGGAAACAGCTGAACTCTTCACTATTCTATTTACTATTTTATCCTTTTACCACGTACATTTCCATTAAATCTGGGTTTTATGGGCTGATTTCACAGCGGAACACCCAGAAACAGCCTTTAGAAAGGAAAGAATTGTCTTTTTAAAGTGTAAAGGAATCCATGCATTTATTGATTTTCTTGTCTTTCCCTTCAAATCCTTTGAAATATGATCAAAAAAGTGTCTCCATTTTATATACCACAATCTCCCTTTAATAGCTTTTTCTCCACAACAGAGTCAGAGCTCTGCCTTTCTAACTAAAGAGGAAAAAGCTGTCTCAGAGGGAAAAATAACAACAAGTTAAGCCAACTCTAAGCCACCATTAAACATGTGAACATTTGGAAGGTCAGGAAAGGGCTGTCTGGTGGCTCAACTCCGTCTTGGCTACTCTGCCCAGCAGAGCCCCACAGGGCACAGACCTAGATGACCTGGTTGATTCTTTTCCCTCATTTCCTAGGCACTGCACACCTACCCTCATTTCCCATGCTACACCCATGGTATTACAATACCTCCCAGTCCCAGCAGCAAGAAGGAACAATCTTCTGTCAAGTCATGTAATGTTTAGGCCCTTAAACATGTGTCTTAACTAGTTCCTGATTTTTGAATTCCACCAACAAAACTCTTGCCAGAATATATCAACAAACACAATGTGGGGAAATTTCCAGATATGGAAAATTTGTTCTCTCACAAAAGCATTTTTGAAATTATTTTTAGACAGCTCTGACAGGTAGAAATAACTTTTTATATTGAGGTGAAAATATGTGCCAGATGCTTCTAATTCTAATCCTTGGAGCTATTCAAGATAAGTTAATCCCTCTCTTATGTGACAGCCTGCATAATACTTGAAGACAGTAAACATAGCCACCCTAAAATTTCTCTTCATCATGTCTTGTCCCACTCTATTCTCATATGGCTTTAGTGTTACTCTAAGATTTTTTCCATCCTGATTTTTACCTGTTGGGTAAGCAACCATTAGACTGTAATCGTTTTAAACAACAATATCCTTTGGTAAATGTGTGGGTTAAGTATGGATTCAAAACTTGACTCTGGCACTTACTAACTACATGGCTTTTGCAAGTAGTCCACCCCTGTATTGCCTCAATTTCTTCATTTGTGGAATACTGAAGACACAAGTACATATCTCATAAGGTTTTCACGTGGATTAAATGTGTTCATACATGTAAAGAATCTAAACAGTGGCTGGCAGATAGTGATCATTAACTGTTTGCTACCATCATCACTGCCCCTGATATACTCTTAGAAGCATTAGGTGAAACAGGACGGTCACTACACTCATTCTTCACTAATCTTCTTTAATGTGGGCTAAGCTCTGATTTGACTTTTGATACTTAAATAACATATAACTCATTAAGTCTCTAAGAATTCAAGAAAATGGACAAAGGATAAGCACCTAAGGCTTTGATGAAGAAGTTGGTCTTGAAGTAGATACTAGAATAGAATTAAGTTTGGACAGAGCAATGTCAGGATCCTTTTTAAGTAGGGTAAGTTGGAAATGGTGTGTGCTTGCAGACCATCACATAGCCTGCCTAGTTGAAACAGAAAAGACAAATGATTGATTAGAGAAAGATAATTTGTAAAAGGTCCATTGAAACCAATGCAATTATGAAAGACTTTGGACTCTGCTGCAATGGGAGTTTCAGGTAGAGCATGGTCTGTGCTCACTCTAGGTTTCTGACACAGCTAGAAGCAGGAGGAAATTGGATATTGGACTAATATTAATGTCTAGTACACTGCCTCTGTAGTTTTCATTTTTTTAACTAGGAAACAACTCTTGTTGTTTAAGTTAGTTTAACTTGGATTTTAAGGTACTTACAACTAAAAAAGAGTGAGGGGCCATATAGCAGTGTTAACATAAAGCATGGGCTTGGCACCAAATGGAGCTGAATTCAAATCCTGCATCTGCCATTTAAGAGCAAATTATTTAACCTTCCTAATTTCTTCATTAAAAAAAAAACAAAAAACAGAATTTCAAAGGATTGTCATTGGTTCTAAACAGAACACATGGAGTGACATTTTTCTAAAGAAAAAAAAAACATCTGAATTGGCTGAGGTGGAGACAGAAATACAGAAAATTGCCTTTTGGGAGGGGTCATATTTACCTTGGCAAACAGCTTGTATGTAACTTTGACATTCTAATCAGAATTACAGAAATAACTATATTAGTTCTATTTTCCTATCCATCCCCGACTCCCCTCAAATTAGATATTTTGGTCCCTGTTAGGAACTGCTTTATTGAAGCAGGTCCCTGCCCTTGGTCTATAAGGAATCTCTCTTTTAAATTATATTATCTGATTTTATACACACACACACACACACACATATTCTCATATTCAGTTCTACCTCTTCAGAAAATGTTGAAAATGTTATGTGATCAGGAGTGTGGTGGTATTGCAGGTTCTATGCAATGTGATTCAAAGGAGCATAGACACTACCCTTTTGACAATTTTGCCTAGGAAAAACTTAAATGACCTCATTAATTCCTTTCTGGTTCAATGGTTGAAGAAATTCTCCCCAGAGTTTGGCAGTGCAACCACAGTGTAAGTTACTACATTCTCACCTGAATATGGGCCTTGACTCTTCCACCATTACCTACCCATGTCTGCTTAAATAGTTTTAGGTTGAATTACGGAGTTAAGAACAACTCTGTCACGGATAAAAATTGTACTTAGCGGCAAGGAGAGAAAAGGTCCATCACCATGTGATCTCTACCTTCCGCAAGGGAGAGAGCTAGAGTACATTTGTAAATGACTTTAAAATGTGAAACAGAACAGGGAGATTTCCCTCACCACTCCCAGGTCCCACTGGGGTCCTGACAGCCTCACCCTGCACTGGGGAGTATCCTAATGAAGGAAAGGAGAGAAGCCCTGTTGGTGAGATCATTGTTACACAAATCACTGTTATTCACAGATGAGGCAAACTTGCACTTCCACACCCTGCCAGCTCTTTCTCCCAGCTTTACTTTCTCAGACACACTATTATTAGGAATGACATCTTGGCACAGAAAATGCCAATTATCTAGCGCTGTAATGACATTTCTGGAAGTACTGTATAAGAAAATGTTCCATAAAATTGTGTTTTAGGGGCCAGGTCAGGGACTACAGAATAAAAGAGATAAAATATCATTTTTGTGAGTTTATTACATGAAGAGAAATCATCATAACTACGAATCTGAAACTGAAGTTGATAGCACTTTCTATTTACTTGTCAGGAAACTAGAATAAGATGGGAAGGAAGTCATATTATTTTATTTCATTCTTTACCTTGTAAAAGAAAGAATTCTGGCTTTAAGCAAGCTGCAGTTATTCAGTACTATTTAAGGCACACAAAATAATGCAGTGACAACACATAACACAGAGGATTAATATGATAATAATAAATATGAGGACCAAATCATGACATAATTTTTAAAAGGTAATTTTATAACCATATTTTGGCTATAATATTGGCTATAATATTTTAGGTTAGTTGGCTATAATATTGGGTACTTGGCTATAATATTTAAATAAGTATAATATTTATTTAAATATTTTAAATATATAATATTTAAATTTAGGTACTTGGCTATAATATTTTAGGTTAGTTGCAGATAAGCAAGCAAACGTACCCTTTGCATTCTAGAAACTGATGCTTTCAAGTACACTTATATGAAAGAATTAATGACCACGTTCAGTGCTGTTTTTATGAAAACTACATATAAGTTCTGGAACATACTCATTCCTCATCTCCTGACACCTCGTGATTCTTCTCCAATAAAACTGAATTTAATGATTTAGATTTAATTTGATTAACGTTAAATTTTAAACTCTAATGAAATATCAATTTAAATAAATCATAATGCTTAACTATTAATGAGGATTAAAAAGTTAAATCATAAAACTTAAATATTAATGATGAGAGAAAATGTATAATCTATTGAATTCCTTAATACAATGAATATACTTTCTCATAAAACAATGCCAAAATCCACTACCTACATAAAATTCTGTACCTTGGCCATGTTCTCATTTCCCTCACTGTCAACAATGGAGAAGAACTAGCAGTATCCACAATGATTTTAAGTATTTTATTTTGAGTGGAGAAGAACTACAAAGGCACAGTAGAAATTCTACTTAACTACATTCTAAGAATCTATTATCAAACATCCCCCTTGTTTGCTGGTATTCTTCTGTGATAGACAACAATGAGATATTCTGTATTCATTCACATAAAGAGAAATGAGACTGATGCACTAACTTAAAGGAAGGTGTTTTACAAAAATATTGTTTATATTATACAGGAATAAATGAAAAGGACTATATCTATTTTGACAAACGGTAATTCTTCTAAACTAAAAAATAATAAAACTATTCTTGTTGAATAAAGCAGAAATTCATAAAGTAAAAATTAGTCTCCCATGACCTTTGACCAGTCCTACACTTTAAAGACGTATTTACCATATTTTAACTAATCCCCTATGACGTATATCAATTATTTAACTTCTATTTTTACACTGTTTTAGTATTTCTTATTTTCAGCAATGTGGTAATCAACATTACTGAACACAAATCTTTGCACACAGTGTTAGTGTCTAAACACTGAATCCCTGGAACTGGAGTTGCTGAGTCAATGAGGTCTGCACATTAAGAAATCTTGATAGATATAAACCAGACTTAAAACTGAACAAATTTACATTGCCACAAATAGTGTATGAGAGTTTTTCTTATTTTAATTTACTGAAAACTGTCTATCAAAAGTATTCTCTTTCTTTGCTAAGCTAGTTAATGATTTTCTAAAAAGTGTTTCATTATTTTACATTTATTTAACTAGGAAGACTGAGCAGCCTTTTATATGTTTAGCAGTTTTTACATTTCTTCTTCTATGTTCTTTGTAACTACATTTAGAAAAGTGAAAAAGATATTATGACAAATACATTAATATTGCTCCCAGTAAACAAAAGAATTAATGGTGACATCTGTCAATATTTCCTTATTTTTAAGAAATAAAAAACAGCACTGATGAGGTTGAAGTTCTTTGCCTTCTCCAAGTTTCCATCCCTCCTCTTTTCTCTTTTCCCAGACACAAATTCACTGACTCGTATTTGAGTATATACTTTCTATCTACATATTTCTAGTTATATACCCTTAGTGGTTTTGTTTTATATAAATGTCAAATGGTACTTATTGTCCTATAACTTAGTGTTTTATTCAACATTATATATTTTTAAATGATCAGTATTGAGACTGTAGCTCTAGCTCATGAATTTTAACTGCTAAATATTTCATTGTATATCTCATTTCATCCATTTTTTAAAAAATTGATATTTGTGTTGTTTTTCTATTTGCCTCTTTAAGAATAAATCAAAAATTTTATACATATTTCCTTGAAAGGAACGTGAAAGTCTCCCTAGGGCAAGGCTTCTTTTTTTTTTTTTTTTGGGCAAGGCTTCTTAAATTTTAATGTTCACAAAAACGACCAGGGGATCTTGGTAAACTCTAGGTTCTGATTTAAGGGGTCTGAGAGGCTACATTTCTAACATATTCCCAGGTGATGCTGCCGCTACTGGTCCAAGGACCTCACTCTGAGTTGAAAGGGTAGCATGTAACTAGAAAAACAACTGCTAGGTATACCATGTACGTAGCAGATATCTAGGAGACAATAAGTAGTTTTCAATACTAGTAGATGTCTAAGAGAATTTCCCCCCTCATTCTCACCAACACTTAGCACTGGGATACACCTGTCTTTTAAAGTGTGTAGCATGTCATATCTGGGATTTTCTTTCAAACAATTGAAGCCTATTGTGCAAATTTTAATTCATTTTACTTTTTGACTTGATCCTAGTTATTTTTCCCTTTGATTGAATCATACATTGTTATAAATTAAACAGTTTCTCTTCAAAGAAAACAAGAAATTGCTAGTAATGTCTGATGCTTTAACAATAGTTCTATTCAAATCAGTCACTCTAGATACTCACACTACGTTTTCATTTACTCCAAAAGGTGAGCCAATTTCTCCTGCCTTGAGCTGCATTTCTTGGAGAGTGGTATCAACATAAATAGAAATAAAAATGGATATTACTGTATTGAGATGACAACCGTTACCTGGTTGATGGCAATTGTAAGGTGCCACTGCCTTTAGGACACATCATGGTTTCAAAAATGTCTAAATCAAAAAAGTGCATTTTATAACTTCTTATGGTGACATGTCAATTATCCCAACGCTATTTATTGAACAGGTAATTATTTTTCCACTGACCTGTGGTATTTCTTATATTCAAGATGCATGCATGCTTGGGTCTCCCTCAGGAATTTCTATTCTTTCCACTAATCTATTTCTTTATCCCTGCATCAGTAATATATATACTCTTCTATCCATGAGAGTATATGTCTTGATAACGAGATGGGTGCATCACCACAATACTTCTCTTCTCTTTCTTAGTGCGTATTTTCTTTATCATCTTGGTTCTTCTTAGACATTTATTATTGTATTTGAACTTTAAATTCAGCTACTCAAATTCCATATGCAAACCATATTGGGGTTTTGACAGGAATTGTAGCAAAATTTTGGCATAAATTGAGCCTTCTCATCCCTCAGTATTCTTCATGCTGATATATCTTTCAATAGCATTTTAATTTTTTTCACTAATATTCTGCACATGCCTTGAGAAATTATTTCTGAAAACTACTAGTTTTATGGCTGCTGTGAAGAGACTTGATAGTCCCATTGAAAATGCTAGTGACAAAATATTTTTATATGTTAATCCTTTTATACATCACTATTTCTTAATTATCTTATTCTAATTGGATTTTCTATGTAGGCATCATAATATCAATAAGAATCAACAATCTTATTTCTTCTCCCACCCATATCCCTCTCCCTCTCACATTTTTCTTCAATAGCTTTGACCAGTACCTTTGGTACAATACTGAATGGAAAGAGTGGCAACAGGCATTCTTGTCCTGTTTCTGACTTTGCTGAAATGCTTCTAAAAATCATGATTAACTTGCTATAGGTAAATACACTTTATCAATTAAACGCATGCTCTTCTATTCTGAGTTGATTTAATTTCTTTATGAATGAGTGTTAAATTTCACTAAATGTCTTCTGTTTAACTTTTAAAATTATTACTGGGTTTTATCCCTCAATCCATTAACATGGTGGCTTCCATCAATAGATTTTTTCTGACATTGGCTCACCTGTTCATTTGTGGAAAATGCTCAATTTGGTCAAGATATTTTTTATTTTTATATACTATTTCAATTTGCTAGGAGTTTATTTAGGAATTTTGTATCTATGTTTCTTCATGAAGCTAAGCTGTAGCTTTAGAGTCTATCAAGTTCTTGCAATGTTTTCCTGTCAAGGTAATAATAATCCAATGAAAAGTTGGAGAAGATTTTTCATATTATTCTCTGGAAGAGTTTTTATATGATATGCATCATGTGTTCCTTTGATGTTCAAAAATAAGAATTTCTGATTTCAAGTTTTTTGAAAGAAGATATTTTAAATGTTAATTTAACTTATATAACTATAAAAGTTCTAATTAGATTTATATTACTTATTGAGCCATACTTTCCTGGGAAGTTGTCCATTCCATCTGGGTTTTCAAAAAAACTGACTTAAAGATATAGAGGCCATTCCATTTTTATTTATTTATTTATTTATTTTACTTTCATGCTTGAGGTATAATTTATAAGTAAATTGTATCTATTTTAAGTGTATATCATGGTGATTTGATATATGCATACACTGTGAAAGGACACCCCCGTCTAGTTCATTAACACATCCATCACCTCACATATTTACCTTTTTTTGGGTGGGAGCATTTAAGCCTATTCTCTTAGCAAATTTTAATTATAGAATACAATATGCATCAAAAAAAACCATGTGGGAATAAGCCTACCTAAAGAGGTAAAAAACCTGAAACCTGCACTTCCCTGGTGGCGCAGTGGTTAAGAATCCGCCTGCCAATGCAGGGGACATGGGTTCGAGCCCTGGTCCAGGGAGATCCCACATGCCACAGAGCAACTAAGCCCATGTGCCACAACTACTGAGCCTGCGCTCTAGAGCCCACGAGCCACAACTACTGAACCTGCGTGCCACAACCATTGAAGCCCACGTGCCTATAGCCCATGCTCCGCAACAAGAGAAGCCACTGCAATGAGAAGCCCACGCACCTCGATGAAGAGTAGCCCCCGCTCGCCACAACTAGAGAAAGGCTATGCCCAGCAACGAAGACCCAACACAGCCAAAAGACGTTTCCCTTTAAAAAGGGAAACTTGTTTTTTTAGCAAGCATTTTTTTTTTTAACAAGAGATTGAAACAGTAAAATGCAAATGAACTGTGGAACTCAAAAAGTTCCAGTTGCTAAGTTGCAAAATGAACACATAATGGAAAAATTCATTGACATTTAAAAATATAAGATTACTTCTTTTCACTGAATTCCTCTACTTGCATCGGCAAATAGAGAGTGGTGCACCCGTCTCAGGGCTTCAGTAGCCTTAGCAAGATCTTCTTTTAACGTGTTGTACTGCACCACATCAAAATGCTGTTGCTTTGATTTCTTATGGAAGAAGTGAAGAAATCTGTCTGAAAATTATAAGACACTTATGAAAGAAACTGAAGGCCACACCAACAGATGGAAAGATATACTACGTTCTTGAATTGGGAGAATATTGTTAAAATGGCCATATTACCCAAGGCAATCTACGGATTCAATGCAATCCCTATCAAAATACAATTGGCATTTGTCACAGAAGTAGAACAAATACTTTTAAAATCTGTATGGAAACACAAAGAACCAAAATAGTCAAAACAAAATAGTCTTCTTGAGAAAGAAGAACAGAGCTGGAAGAATCATGCTCCCTGACTTCAGACTATACTACAAACTACAGTAACCCAAACGTTATGGTGCTGGCACAAAAACAGACACATAAATAGAGAGCCTAGAAATAAACCCACTCATTTAAGTCAGTTAATCTATGACAAAGGAGGTAAGACTACACAGTAGAACAAAGAGTCTCTACAATAAATGGTGCTGGGAAAACTGGACAGCTACATGAAAAAGAATGAAATTAGAACATTCTCTAACACCATATACAAAAATAAACTCAAAATGGATTAAGGACTTAAATGTAAGACCAGAAACCATAAAACTCCTAGAGGAAAACATAGGCAGAACACTCCGACATAAACCAGAGCAATATTTTTTGGATCCTCTCCTAAGGCAAAAGAAATAAAAGCAAAAATAAACAAGTGGGACCTAATTAAAGTTAAAAGCTTTTGCACAGCAAAGGAAACCAACAACAAATGAAAAGACAACCTACTGAATGGGAGAAGATATTTGCAAATGATATGACCAATAAGCAGTTAATATCTAACATATATAAACAGCTCATACAATTCAACGTCCAAAAAACAAACAGCCTGATTAAAAAACAAGCAGAAGAACTGAGTAGATATTTTTCCAAAGAAGAAATGCAGATACTTTTCATATGCCTACTGGCACATGAAAAGGTAGTCAAATATCACTAAACATCAGGGAAATGCAAATCAAAACCACAATGAGATATCACTTCACACCTGTCAGAATGGCTACCATCAAAAAGAACACAAATAACAAATGTTGACAAGGATGTGGGAAAAAAGGAACTCTTGTACATTGTTGGTGGGAATGTAAATTGGTGTAGCCACTGTGGAAAACAGTATGGAGATTTCTCAAAAACTAAATAAAGGACTACAATATGACCTGGCAATACCACTCCTAGGTATATATATGAAAAAAAACCCCACTAATTCAAAAGGATACATGCACCCCAATGTTTATAGCAGCATTATTTACAATTGCCAATATATAGAAGCAACCTAAGTGTCCATCAGCAAATGAAGGGACAAAGAAGATGTGGTATAGAGGAGCTAAAAATGCAAA
Organism: Stenella coeruleoalba; assembly: GCF_951394435.1. Classification (NCBI taxonomy): domain Eukaryota; kingdom Metazoa; phylum Chordata; class Mammalia; order Artiodactyla; family Delphinidae; genus Stenella; species Stenella coeruleoalba. The sequence goes on from NC_137155.1 coordinate 43,139,818, forward strand.
CAGTAGCATAAGTATCTTTACAAACCAAGCAAAGAACTGTTACAAAGGCTTTGAGTTTGGAGTAGGCATTTTAGGGCAATGTGAGAATACAGGGGTATCTGTAGCTCAGCCACTAAGAGTGGATTGAAATGAGGTAAAAGGATTATGCACTGCCAGATCATGCAGAAATGTATGTCCCATAGTAAGTAGTCTGTATTTTATTCTAAGGGTCATGGTTAGTCGTTCAAGAGTTTTCATTAGTTTTGATTTGAGACCAACTTGCAATGATATAGAGAATCAAGGGTAGGGCAGGATACAGAGAAAAAAGGGAATTAGAGGCTGTGGTTGATTTGGAGACCTAGAAGGGAGTGAAAGTAATAGAAATGGAAAGAGGGGGATCAATTTGTGAAATATTCTCAAGGCAAAAATATCACTAATTACTGAGGTCAGAAAAGGAATCAAAGCAATTGGAGGGATGATAGTTTAAAGATTAAAGATAATGAATATAAAATACCTGGCACATAGTAGGTATTTAAAACAGTAAATTTTAGTTTCATTACTTCCCAATTCATTGTTTTCTAATATAATTTCAATTTTTGTGATGTTTCTGACACAGAGAACTACTGCAACAATGTAATTAAAATTATGTTTTTCAATGACCACCACAGTTTATAGATCTATGACTGTTAAAAGCATATGTTAAAAGCATAAAATTTCAAATAATAAAGCATGCCCTCCTAAAAACATTTTGTTCCCAGGGAACAATTTGCTATTTTCATAGCGAAACCAGGGGTGTGTATGCATCTTTGTGTAAGACAGAGAGACATATAACACCACTTATTTTTCCCCTGTAATAAAGATTTTGGAGGAAAATTTTTAATATTCATTTTTTGTCATTTTGAATACAACTTCCCTAATTAGCTGTATTATACAGATATATTTTACTACCTGCCTGCACTTGGAATTATTCTCTACACCCATTCCACTAATTTGAACTTTTTCCAATGGTGGTGTTTTCTATTTTTTCCCATTAGGCAATATTTCACAATGAAAATCTTTGATACAGACATTCTTCCTAATTAATAATCTGATAAACAGAAACTCTGGCAGGCACACACACATGTATTCTTTGTGCTTTTTGCGTGAAATTGTTCATTCTGTGCTAAGAAGTACATATGTATTATTCTAATAATACAGAAAAATATGTTAAATAACAAAGTAAAGGTTTTTTACTGTTTTGCATTTTATTAGCTTTTATTTTTGTTTTGTTTTTTTTTGACAGAGACTTCAAAGACTATTAGATATTTTAACATTTCTCATCCACTTTTTCAGTCCATCCTCAGAATATCACTGTGTATTGTGCAGAAACTGCTTGGGTCCTCATTAACAAGCCTCACTGCTGACTCACTTTCTGATAAGGTTTTGTGAGCTTTTAGGATTAAAAGACTTCAGAAACTAATCCTACTATTTCCACAGCAATGCCATTCTGCAGTATTTCCTCTGCCAATTCCTTTCTCTTAGATGTGACATATACCAGTATGAATAACCTGACAAAGTATCATACTGCTTGATACCTTAATACAGTGCTGAGTTTTTATTATTTATTTAATTTCTGAATAGATAGTATATGCACATGACACAAAATTCGAAAGATTTAGAGTACACACATTAAAACAAATAATGTGATTGATCTCCCTCCTTCCCCTGTCCCCTAAACACTCATTTCCCTGTTCTGGAGGCAACAACTTTTATACATTTCCTTCATCTCCATCCAGAAATATTCTATTTATTTACAAACATATACATGCGTGTGTGCCTGTTTGTGCATAAATGCATACATACAAACCTATTTTATATATTTGTGTGCATCTATTAACTACCGCTACAGCGTTCAACACCCCAAAATTAGTGGCTTAAAATAACAACCATTTTCTTTACTCGTCCTTTAGTAATTTGAGCTAGGCTGACATCACCTGGGTAGTTTTTCCACGAATGTCCTTTGGAGTCACTTAAATCATCAGGAGCTTAAATGGGCCCGAAAAGTCAGACATGGCCTCACTTCCATTTCTGATAATTGGTCCTGATGGTCCAGCTGGACCTTTGTTTCTACATGGTCTCTCATCCCAGAAGAGCCAAGCCTGGCTTCTTCATATGGTGGTCTCAGGATGTCTAGAGGGCAAGATTCCATATATATGGGAGGAGGAAGGGTAAGCTAGGAAAAAGTGAGAGAGTGGCATGGACATATATACACTACCAAATGTAAAATAGATAGCTAGTGGGAAGCAGCTGCACAGCACAGGGACATCAGCTCGGTGCTTTGTGACCACCTAGAGGGGTGGGATAGGGAGGGTGGGTGGGAGACACAAGAGGGAAGAGATATGGGAACATATGTATATGTATAGCTGATTCGCTTTGTTATAAAGCGGAGGCTGGCATACTATTGTGAGGCAATTATACTCCAATAAAGATGTTAAAAAAAAAAAGAGGGCAAGAGCAGAAGACACAAAGACTTGTGAACCCTAGGCTTGAAAATCATCTGTACTCCGTTGGTCAAAACTAGTCACAAAGTCAGCCCAGAATGAAGCGAGGGGGAATTGATGCCACCTTTTTATGGAAGAAGCTGCAAAATATTGCAGATATGCTTTCATAAGCATGTGTGTGTGTGTGTGTGTGTATACATACACAAATGCATTCATACAAATGGTAAAATATCATACAAGTGTTTTACACCTTGCTCTTAACAGTATAACTTAGTAATATTTCTATGGATACATATAGATCTTCTTCATTTCTCAGTTATCTATTAGTGGTCATCCATTAGTGTTTCCAGCCTTTTACTATTATACTGAATGCTGCAATTAATTTATATGTTTATTGCATCTCCACACATATGAGCCTACCTATAGAATACCTAGTGTTGATTTAATGGCTATGTGCATTTTAAATTTTGACACATATTTGTAAATAACTTTCTGCTATGAGTTGAAATCTGTCATCTCCCCCAAATTCAGTAACCCCAGTACCTCAGGATATGACTTTATTTGGCAACAGTGTCAATGCAGATATATTTGTTGAGATGAGGTCATATTGGAGTAGGGTTGGTTCCTAATCCCATAGGACTGATGTCATTATTAAAAGGGGAAGTCTAGAAACAGATACACAAACACAGGAATGCCATGTGAAGATTGGAGTTGTGCTACCACAGGTGTCTGATAATGTCAGGGAACTACCAGAAGCTAGGAGAAAAGGCTGCAATGGATCCTTCCCTAGAGGTTTCAGAGAGAGCATGGCCTTGATTTTGAACTCTGGGCCTCCAGAATTGTGAGATATTAACTTCTGTCCAAAGCCACCCAAACTTTTGCTATAGCAGTTGTAGAAAATTAACACACTCTCCATGAATACTGTACCAATGTATATGTTTGTTAGCAATATGCATGAGTGTACCCCTTTCTCCACGTGCTTGCCAGTTTTTGACTTCTGCCAATTTGATAGGTAAAAAAAAATCTTGTAGCATTTTTTCTATTCCTCTCTTTTAAGTAAGACTGAGTGCCTTGGGACTTCCCTGGTGGCGCAGTGGTTAAGAATCCTCCTGCCAATGCAGGGGACATGGGTTCGAGCCCTGGTCCAGGAAGATCCCACATGCCATGGAGCAACTAAGCCCATGTGCCACAACTACTGAAGCCCACGTGCCTAGAGCCTGTGCTCCACAATGAGAAGCCACCGCAGTGAGAAGCCCACGCACCACAACAAAGAGTGCCTCCACTCGCTGCAACTAGAGAAAGCCCGCGTACAGCAAGGAAGACCCAACGCAGCCAAAGCTAAATTTAATTAATTTTTTAAAAGACTGAGTGCCTTTATCATGTATTTAATTGCCATTTGTATTTTTTTTCAGAGAATTAGCAACTTGGAATAAACTAGGTCTTAGAAATAAAATTTCAACATTGTTTCTCTAAACAATACATTTCTTAGTGATTTAGTGGTCTATGGAATAAAAATGTGCTTAATTATATAATATCATGTTTTTTTTTTTAAGCTATCGTCTCTCACTTGAGAACACTGAACTTTATCTTCTTTCTCAACCCGCCCTTTTCTTTATATTCTTGCTCCAGAGTACTTGTGCACTTTTATCAGTGTTACCTATGCCTCCTCCAAGGTGTCAGAAAAAGAGTTGTGTGCGTGTGCCACAGTGATGGTGACGGATCACACAGGCAACCTCGACAAGGAAATGTATAATTAGAAGTCAGTAGAAGTACCTGATAATTACAGAATAACTGCCCTAGCAGGAAGTAAATGGAGGCTTTATTTTAAAGGAATGAACATGTGTTCTGAAGCCCACTCCTTGTTAACTAACCAAGGTATGGAAAAAGGGTTCTGAAGGCACTCAACTCTATCCCAGAGAAAGTGCTATACTTTGGAAGGGGACAGCAGTAAAGTACTGATGAGGGGCAGGGCCCCTGTCCCATATGAATGAAATGTAAAAGCATTTCTGTGGCTCAGTGGTCTTTAGGCGGCACCTGTACAGTGTATCATGCCCAATTCACTGTTTGTTACATATTGTTAAATAATAATCTCATTTTCTCATTGCATGAACTTGTATTTAAGACTTTTGTGGAACACGGAGAATTGTTCAGTCAAATTAGATTTATAATCCAATGAAGAAAAAATGACAGACTGTAGTCCAAGTGGGGAGACACTGACTTTTTAAAAAATCATTCTATAGTTTTGGGTGGAAATTCTGAAGATTATGTGTAGTGGAAATCACTTAGTGGTTCTGAACTGCAATGCAGCAAATGTTTTGTTGCCTAAAGTATCAGTGACCCCTATGGAAAATCACATAAAATCCTGCCGATAACTTATTTTATCCCACTATTGCAAATGTTTATCCCTATCCTCTCTCCCTAACTATTGCTTTCAAAAAGACTAACAAAACCAAATTACCTGATGTTACTTTTATTTTTCACATTCCCAGTATAACGTTAATAGGGACGTAAAATCCATGACATGGGACATGGGCAGAAGAAATTTGAAGAAAAATAAGAGTGAAATCATAAACTGCTATTTCCTAGATAAGCAAGGACTGAATTAATCAATACCATGCAATTTAAAGTGTGTATAACATCATTTTCTTTTTATCAAATGCTGTGTAACAAATCACTCCAAAACTTAGTGGCTTAAAACAGTAACAATATTTAGTCTCCTCACAGATCCGCAGTATGAGAAGGACTTGGTGGGGGCAGCTTTTCTCTATTCTATTTAGTGTCAGCTTGAAAACTAGGGATGGAATCATCTAAAAGCTTGCTCACTCATATATCTGGCAGCAGATGCTGGGAAGACAAATAGCTGGGAGCTTGAACCGCTTGGGGTCTTCAGGCAGCTATCTTTTTGTGGCCTCTAAATGTGGTCTCTCTAGCATGGCAGCGTCAGGAATCCCAATTTCTTACAATCTTACAGCTCCCTAGATACATTTCCTGAGGGAGAGCGCCAGGTGGAAGCTTAATCCCCCTGTTATGACATAATCTTAAGAATCACATAGTGTCACTTGCACGACATTCTATTCATCAAGGCAGTGACAAAGTCCCACCAGGTTCAAAGGGAAGCAAAACAGACTCCACTGCTTTTGTGGTTTGATGAGGTTCTAGGATATGTAGAACCAGAAATATTACTGTAGCCAATTTTTAAAACTATACTCTGCCTCATATGTCAAGTTAGTAACTAATTTTACCCTGGACTACTTTCTACCTCTTTACAACCCTAGCTCTTATGTATTGTTCCTCATAGAATTAAATAAACACAAACCACTGTGATAAATTGGGCTCTATCACAAGTACGTTTTGAAATAATACACACATAGATTAGATTAAATGGAATTAATGTATTCAGTGTATCTTCCCACTACCTAGTTTCGTCTGTTCCTTATTAAATTGCTACTGTATTTACACAAATTCATTTTTTTTTAAGTACAAGCTTCTTAGCAAATGCAAGTGACTAATTCAATCTGGTTTATTATAAAGAAGATAGAGCTCAGGAATTTTTACAGGGTCAGTTAAAACAGAGCTGGACCGAATGGCAAATTTCACTCTAGCTCCTAGCTTTTGTTTATGTCTGATTCAGCTAAAACTCAGATTCATTTTTCCTTCTGCTTCCAAAGCATGAATATTAGGTACTGGAAAAGATCGATTAAGAAGTTCAAATGGAAAATAAGAAACCTGTTCCAACACTTCTCTGGGAGGGCTTTGAAGTTCATGGCTAGGGGGAGTTATGAGACTACAGATTTAAGCTACTTGTAATGAAACGGATGGTTTTCATTTTACCAGTTAAACTAAATTCTTGCCTTTAGAAATAACTTTTCTCCAGAACTAGTGTCGTGGTGTAAAAACTTTTTTTTCTTTTTCTTTTGCTATGATTTGGAATCTCTCTTGGAGTAGAAAATGAGGAATTTTTAATATTAGAAATCTATAAAATGAAGTTATATAATTAATATTGTATCAGGAAGTCAACTCTTTTCTCTCAGACAGATGATTGATAAAAAGATATAGATATATCTCAAAGGACATGAATGAGCATCTATGTCATTTCAAAATCATATATAACCCATATGCATAAGAGAATGTTAAATGGTTACAATGGGGATATCTAGTAGTATAGCAGAAAAGTCCTTGGATTTGTAAATTAGAAAACAGAATTTGATTCCTGAGTCAATCCTTGAGTTGTTCTGTGACCTTCAGCAAATCACTTTAATTAATCTTCCCACCTATAAAATGGAGATATTAACTGTCTTATTTCTTGCACTATTTTGCTATGAGGATAAACTGGCATCCTTCAAATACATTGAAGTCACTTTGAAAATACAAATAATGGTATGATTGCATGGTTATACAGCTAATACTGGACTTGATATCTTCCTTTTCCCAATCTGCCTATACTTGCACCATGATAAAGAGCATCATCATTCACTCAGTCACCCAGTCCAGAAATCCAGGGTCTCACTAGACCCTTCCTCTCTTAGGTGCTCTCTATCCTGAGTGCCCTTTTGCATGTTCCCCAACGCCAGGCCTACACTTTCCCTGCTTCTGGGGCTGATTGAATGAATGCATCCTGTGCAATAATTATGAAGCTTATCCTCTGAGAAACATTTTATGACATTCTAGTCCTATTAGAGAAGTGGAAGTTTGGGTGAATTTTAAATAATTTCCCTGGATTTCCTTTTGTAATATGCTCATTGATTTAGGGTAAAAATTACCTTTACAGCATTAGTAAGCTGATAATAAAGCTGATATGTTAAATGTGTGGGGCAAAAATAATTAACCTTTTATTGTTAACAAGTTTTCACCCTGTTAAAGAAAATCTTCATAATCAAATTAATATAATTATGTAGTCTCTATTCTCTCACCATAATACAATAAAATTAGACATTAATTTAAGAATATGAACCCGTGTCCCCTGCCTCGGCAGGCAGACTCTCAACCACTGCGCCACCAGGGAAGCCCCTGACTGAATCTTTAGGTGTCTTCTGGGCTCCAAAATATAAATTCTACATCTGCAAACACTACTATTACATAACCCACACCATCTCCATAATAGTTTCCAAACTTTAAAATACCCAACCATTTTGAGTCATAACGGATAGTTATAAACTTGTACTGGTGTTTGTTCTGTTGGTTTATTCATTCATTCATTCACTTACTTATTATTTCCAGGCATTACAGCGTTATAAAGCCCCATTTTAATGTTTATAAAGAATAGGGTGTCAGAAAAGTCCCTGGATGGCAACTAGCTAACAGGATGTGTAGGGGAATAAGTTCTTAACCTTTGGGGCCAAACAAGCCCACAGTCACTCTGCCTTTTTTTGAGAAGCCAAGCATCTTCCTAGTAAAAATACTTATGCCAAAATTCCACAGAAGTCTGAAACTCTTTTCTTTTTAAATAAGCAGGTAACTCTCAAATAATTTCAGATTCTCAGATAATTGCCTAACATAACGTGGGTGTTACCATCACTGAACATCAAGATAAAATACGCCAATTTTGATAAAGGTTGCCTCAACATACCTTTATTAATTGGTGAATAAACTTGAAATAGAACTCTAAGACTATAAACTTTTATGTTGTCCTAACTTACCCACAGGCTGCATTCCTTTACCAATTATATGTAGTAAATCAGACATGAGTTTCTATGCATCTGAATACGTAAGTCAACGGTGCATGGAAAGTTGTAAGCTCAATTCCAGTTCAAATCAATGAGTAGAGCTCAGAAGGCCATGAAGAAGCTCAAGCATGAAGCAAGCACCATGATATAAATATAAACTTGACTCTTACATGCTAAACTTTTCTCTTTACAGTACCAAACTGCCTAATCAAGAAGGTCAAAGACTGCAGACAAAGTGAAGGGCAAAATAATGGGGTTAACACACTAGAGGCGTGAGGCCCATTCCACACACTCTTGTTTCACGTGATACAGCAGGCATATATCCCAGGCTTTCACACTGATTGTTAAACCAAATTAAGAGTGGTATATACTCTACACTCCTGAATAGTAGTAATTTTATCTCATTTTACAAGGGCTTTCAAAAAAACTGTTTCTTGGAAACAGTTTAGTTACATTAGCTCCTTGGTGAAAATTCCTTAGACATGAGTTTGTAAACCATAAAAAATCAAATCCTAGGGCTTCCCTGTTGGCGCAGTGGTTGAGAGTCCGCCTGCCGATGCAGGGGACACGGGTTCGTGCCCCAGTCCGGGAAGATCCCACATGCCGCGGAGCGGCTGGGCCCGTGAGCCATGGCTGCTGAGCCTGCGCGTCCGGAGCCTGTGCTCCGCAGTGGGAGAGGCCACAGCAGTGAGAAGCCCGCGTACCGCAAATAAAAAAAAAAAAAAAAAAAATCAAATCCTAAATATGAGCAGATTCTTACACAAGACTTTCTTTATATACGGTATAATCAAAAGCAGTGTAATACTATCACTTGGAAATATCTCGGCAGAAAACAATAAAACAGGAGAAACTAAGATAGCTATATATTATTGATAAATTTAAGGTGTGTCAAGCTGAAATTCCAACAGAGCGTGGTAGTCATAATGCATAGCATTGATTTTCATCCACAGAAATTGAGAATTCACTTACACATACCAGGGATCTCACAAATGCTTGAAAGTTTAATGCTGAATATAAGATCTGAATAAATGACTATGACATGTCTCTCAGAATTCTAACACCTAAACCTTTGTCCTTCAAACTATTTCATTATTATATGACAGATATTCCCTTCACCTTATACTAAGATAAGTATCCCTCTGAAATCCAGATGCTGATACTATAAAGGATGGTTTGGTTTGATTATGTCAATCCTAATCATAGCCTAAATCCCATCTCTTCTTTCATCTTCAGACACTACTGGATTATAAACTCAAAAAAATTGACATTCTATCTCTGTTAACCTTTGGAGATACTCAAGGAACTATTCCTTGTTTGTGAAGCCATCTAATTGCTAATCTATAATCCTTTTAATATGCTCTGCCTTTTGGATTGATCCATTGCCAGCTGACCTAACACTGCCCATAGCTATATTAATCCTATTACTCACATCCTATTACAGAGTATCAGTGAAACTCTTTAATGAATCCTGAAAAGCTTGCTTGCCAGATACCAATATTAAGGACGATTACACATGTATTCATTGTTTTATTCTTAATTATACAGTTTCTGATTGTATTAATTATATTCAGTGGGATTCAGAGTTTTTCTTCTCCACATCTATCTGTGAGCTTACACTAGGTTTTGGAAAATATCAGTTTCTAAATGTCATTACCATACCTATTGTTTTGATCCTTCTTAATGGTAAATAAATTCACAAGATAAAAAGTTGTAGTGTATTTTGAGAGTAAATCCTGTTGTAAGATAAATAAAGTGTGTTGGGTATGGTAGAATTAAGTAGGGTTTATCAAGAGTAGGTAAAATATCCTAGAGAAAGGTCTGCATTTTGAGTTCCTGATATATTCACAGTACCATTAATCCCCTAATAGGATGGATAAATCTGTCTTGGATGATAAGCCTACTTGTTAAGGGAAGTACATTCTCTGCTGAATTAATCACCCCATATGAAAACGGAAAGTGTCATCAGCCTGAAAAACTATGATACTTTATCATCAATTTTAGTCTGATGAGTGGATAAAGAGAATAGATTTTTTTAATTGAAATCTATTGGCAATGAAACTCCTTTTAAAAAAAAATCTGAAAAAGTAGGTTTATAGAAAAAGAACACTATTGTTGTTGTTGATGATGTAATTGTGTTTCATGAAAGAGTAAACAGATGGGGTTCTATGGTGATTAAAGGTCCTGGGGACTGGAGCTTGTGGTTAGATGAAGAGTTTGGAATCTGCAGAATGGAAGCAAGTGTCTATATAATAAGAGTCAAGCCAGTACCAAGGAGCTATGGGTCTTGGAAGTACTTAGAATCTTGAGAGACAGTTAAAGACAAATATGCACATACATGGGTGTCGTTGCAACCTCCCTCTAGAAATTTTGTTATGTAGAGCACATTCAATAATGTAAAGCCATCACTGCCCACTAATATATACTCATTGTCCCTTTGCCAAATCATAATGATACCATGAGTTATATTTAAAGACTAAGGTCTTAAGCAAAATTTTACATTGGTCTATTTCTAGTCATTGATCATCAGAAAATACCACCACCGTGTTTCCACCTGGGTATTCGAGTGTATGAAAAATAGGATGTCAATGAAATACAGGACATCAGGTTAAATCAAATGGATACGTTTCAAATATTGCATGGTACATAAATATACAAAACAAAGCATTTACTGTATATCTAAAATTCAAATTTAACTTGGTACTATGTACTTTTATTTACTAAATATGGCAACTCTAGAGAAGGGGCCTGAAAGTTTTGGGGAAAAGATAGAAGAAACAATCTATACCAATACTGCAGGTGCTTCTTTAGATATGGCTCTTCATGTGCTGGCTCAACAGTAAGGAAGCTACCTCCAAAGATGTGGCTTTGTGATAATAACTTTAAAATTATCCATCTTAGTGTTTCACCATTTTGGTGGACACTTGTTTTTTCTCTCCCTGGCTTTACTTTTTAATTTTCACTTTGAAGCAGTATTATTTAACTCAGCCTGTTGAAACATGATTTAAAAGAAAGACTACATACAAAAGTAAAGTAATATTGAATTAAATGAGACCTTTCGCTGTACAGGTGCAATTTTCAAAACAGCAAGACAGAGAGATTTTATACAGTAAAGTAAAAGCATTTAGAATTGAAACTCAAACCAACTAAAATAAATTCACACTTCAACTATGACCTTCATAGCTCCCTAAATGCATTTTAAACAGTAGGTTGCTTTTATTTTTATAGTGTAGAGCTGCATGTAATCATAAAGGAGAATGGCAAATGCATACACTGAGTAAGTTATACAGGGAATATGACAGGTCCACATTCTGTCACCTGCCGGCACTACTTCTATTCTGATGTGTTTATCGGAGAACTAGAACTAAAGTTTGACAAACAGTACAAAGTTACGGTGAAATAGGCATATAAATGCACGTACCCACTCTTGCACATAGTCCACAGTTACTCAAAGTCACCAGCTCTGGTAGAAAGAGAACTGAGGTATAGTTTAAACTGAATAGACGTAGGGAGTTTTATATGAGGTTTTTTAAAAATATAGTCCAGGAGGTTCACAAATTCCTCTTTTACGGCACTACTGTTTATTTTACTTAGCAGTTTTGCCATTCCTAGCTTTCTGGAGATCCTTAATACAGAGAAATTACCTTAGGTCCAGACATCCAAATATATGATATCTCTTTCCCTCTCCCTCACAGATACACTGAGATTTTTTTACTCCTTCCTTTATTGATTTCATTCACATCATTTTCCAAACCTCGATTGTAACAGTCATTTTTTCCACAGTATATCATTGTTATAATTTTGTTATTTCTTATTAGTAACTTGTTATTATAGAATCATTAAATTCTATAAAGTTCATAGCATCCTACAATTTACTCACTAATGTTCAAAAATTTTAAAACATTTTCCAAGGGTATTATAGAAATTTAGAGACAAAGATCAAATGCATGCTTGGTAAGGAAATCAATACATATCTTGAAAGACTCTTCGGAAATATTCAGTTTGTGTATATTGAAAAACAAAACAAAACAAAATCCAGTTGGATTCAATGCAATAGGCCAACAGATGAGTGGTAATATACAGCCCTACTCATTCAGTTTATATATTAGGAAGTCAGTGAATAAAACTATTAATAGCAAGATACTTTCCAAAAAATAAAAATAATAATTTAGGTCATTTGCTGAAGGACAAGTCATCGTCTCTTTTTGGACCAGTATTCAAAATTAATGTTTTACTGGACCGAAAAAAAAAAAACAAAACCAAACAAACTAAAAAAAACACTACATGGTCAAAAGTAATATATTTAGAATTCTAGGAATAAAATATTTTCCCATTGCCTTTTTTTGTTTCTGTTTTTCTATTTTTTCTGACTGAAAAAAATTCACTTAATGGATAGATCTTGATTATAGAACTCTGAGCTTTGATGTGTCTGCTGCAACCACCCAAGCAAAATACATAATATTCCCATCACCACAGAAAGCTTTCTTGTGCTCCCTTCTAATCAATCCCCAATCACAGATAACTACTGTTCTCATTCTATTCAACATTGATTAACCTGGTCTGTGTTTGAACTTCATAAAAATGGATTCATTCAGTATATCTGCTTTCAAGTTCTTGTATGCTAGTTCCAATATCTGAGACATCTTGTGGTCTGATTCTACTGACTACTTTTTCCCTTGACCTTTAATCACTCCCATGTCTTTGTATGCTACACTGGTTTGCTTCAAGTTATTTTTGGTATATCAGACATTGTAGATGAAGCATTATAGGAGCTTTGGACTCTTCTGAAGTGTATGGATTTTCCTTCTAGCAACAAGTTCAATTGATGACTTATCTTCCTTTATACATTTCTAGAAAGAGTCTGTTTCAGTTTTGGTCTTAGTCTGAAGCAAAAGTTTCAGTTCTGAAATTTAATCACTAATCCTAAAATGTGGTATTATTTTGAGTTTCAAAATAAAACCCACAGTATTTATTACCAAATATCTCAGATATGGGAGAATTCAAACTACAGTGGGAAGATAGTCAAATTCATGCTGAGCTATTCAGAGTTCAGCTGTTGTTTTTACTTGGACTTTTGGATTCCCCTCTACATGTGTGTAGGACTTTAGGAGAGGATATCACAGATGTTTTGGTTCCTCCTCTGTGAATCCTTACCATTTATAATTCTCTCTCTTAATTGATAGCTACTTTTACAGCCCTGAACTCCATACTCTGAGACCAGAAGCTTTCTTCTTTACTTCTAGCTACCCCTTACACACAATATTGGGTATGCTCTCTGGGGGAAAGTCACCTTAATATTGATACATATTTCATCCAATGGTGTTTTCTTACTTTAAGGGTTAGATGCTCACCAGTTTCTGCTGGAGTTAGTTTTCAATGTCTTAAAATATACATTTTAATATTTTTACCAGAGATTATAATTGTTATCTCCATGAGGGATAGTCTGGTAAAAAGCCAGTTTTCTATTTCTAGACACAAAACTCCAAAAAGACAATTTTTGAATGCATTAAATTAACATTTACCTCTTCTGCATCAGTTATCATGACAGGTCACAAAGTTGTAGAGGTGCATCAGATATGACACCTTATTTGGTGAAGAAAACACACATGAGGCTTTATAATAAGCAAATTTATAATCAATGATATATATATATATATATATACACAAATATTGATGACAGATATATCACTTTTGAATAACTATCTTATCTCATTAGCTGAACATGTACTAATATTCTTTTAACTGCAAGCATTTGCTTTTATAAAACATGTATAACAAAGATGCACAAGATATACAATCTCTAATCCTTCTCTCACCCTTACACAATATACATATTTGTGTTTAGTGTGACAGAAACGATAGAATCTAAAAAGAAAGCAAAGTGGACATGTAATTTTGTTGCATAGCACTGAAAATTACATAAATGTGAACATTAAGGTATTTTAGGAAGATATTTGACAATATAGAAACAAAATTTAGAAACAAATTTTCATATAAATTTAATGAGGATTTCTGTGTACCTATAAACCAGAGATTATGCTATAATTATTAGAAAATATGAAAAGTGTCAAAAGAGGAATACATACAGTGCTGTGCTAACTCAGAAGGGTGGCTAATCAAGCATGCATTGGTAAGGTTGATAAGAAGTTTATTAGTGAAGCTGTCTCAAAGAAGATATCATTAATGCTAAGCAAGCAATCCTGTGAGCAATCCTTCAGAGTTTATGATAATGATCGGGAAATAGTTCCCTTGGCTTTCCAATGATGTGTGAAATGCTCCTGTTGTACAGACTCAGTAAAAGCTGAAGCGAGTAACTGAATAGAACTATGGGTTCTTTGAAGTATTGCTAGCGAATAGACACACCATAGTATGGTGTCATCTCAGGAGGTAGATGAAAAAGCTAAAAGATGCTTTAGGTTTTACTTTTCAAAATTACTAACAGTGGAAAAAATAACATTGTCATTGAATACAATTTTTGTGTGTGTTACAATTAATTTTGGTGTGTGGCCAGTGAATGACTTAAATTCCTTGGCTTTCTCTGAAAAAACATCTCAAGAGGGAAAGGAGAAATGGTTCTTAATTTTGTGGCATTTACAAAGATCTATGGCATCTAAATTATCCTATAAAAACTTATTCTAAAATAAAGGTGAAGAGAATTATGATAAATTTAAAATTTAATATGTATTATACAGTATATGAAACAATACTACTACATTTATATTCTTTATGCATACTTTATAACAAGTGTATTTCATCACCTCCTATAATCAATGTAATGAACATGGTATATTTATACCTATTACAGTCCTATTTTTTTTTAATAATTAAATATACACACAATAGTTGTTTCTCTACTTTAGAACATCTATTTACTCATGACTATGATTTATTTAACATTGAACTTGGCCAGAAACACAGAAAGAAAAAATAGTTTTATTCTGAAAAAAACGAAAAAAGTGTCACCCATTACAATATGCAGCATTGAAAAAGTGAAATTGTCTCCATATGTATGTATATTGGGTGGAGGAAGAAAGAAAAGGATATTATATTTAAGCATAATAAAATATTAGCTTCATTTCATGGAAGGAAAAAAATTTTAATTATATTTAATGGACCTATTTTCTGAAACTTAAATATTGCTTTGATATTAACATAAATGATATTATTTGGTTTCTAACATCAAATAATCATCCATTTATTAATTCACCAAATATATGTTGAATGTCTCCTTTGGGGTAGGCATTGGTCACACACCAGTGAACAAAACAAACAAAAAACTTTGCCTTCATATAAATCCTAGTGTCAGAGGCAGACAATAAGTAAAATAAAGAAATTATAGTGTTTTAGATATTGATGATTCATATGGCAAGACCTAAGACGAAAAAGGAAAGGAGGATACAGGGTCAGTGAGGGAAATTGAGATTTTATTTAAGATGGCCAGAGATGGTGGTTTTTAACCAAATACTAAAAGAGCAGCAAGTTTAAAGGTCCTGAGGTGGATGCATGTTTGGAGTGTTCAAGGAATAGCAAGGAAATTAGTATGCTTCTAGTGGAATAATTTTATTGGGTTTTGTAGGCCATTTAAAGAGGAAGATATTGTAAAAGAGGAAGATACTAAAGGGTTTTGAACAGAGACTTCTTGGCCTGACTTATTTTTAAAAGATTTTACTACAGCGACTCTGTTGAGAATAAATGTTAGAGAATCGAGGACAGAGGCAGAGAAACAAGTTAGGACAGCACTGAAATACATGGGCAAAAAATGTTGCTTGCCATGTCCATGCTGGTAGCAATGTTGATTACAGTGGGATGCGGTGAAACTTTGGAAATGTTATAAATGTGGAGTCAATAGAATATGTTAAAGATTGGGTTTTAAAAGTGAGAAATGGAGGATTTAAGGATGATGTTGAAGCTCTTGAACTCAGTAATTGGGGTAATGGAGTTGTCATTTAATGAGATGGGGAAGACTTTGGATAAAGCAAGTTCTAAGGAAAGGTCCGAAGTTCAGTTTCAAACATGTTAACTTTGAGACATCAGTTAGGCATTCAAATGAAGATGTCAGGCAGGCATTTGGAGAAAGTAGCCGGGAGTGTAGGGAGAGGACTTTTTTTTGCACTCACGCAGCAGAGTCTAGTTTATTTTAAGACATCAGATATGATGGATTTCTAATAAGTGCTCCTGCGGGGCAGAGGCAGCCCTCATCAGGAAAGCTGTTGTCTGGGCTTCCTCCAGGCTGGTACCTAGAGAAGGGCCTTCTTGGGTGCATCCAGCCCCAGCATGTACATGTTCACCTCCAGTCTCCTTGGGGAAGGGACACATCACCTCCTGGCACATACAGGGCCAGATGGACAAAGTAAGTGCTCCGTAAATGTTGAGAGGAACTGACACATGAAGTGGCCAACTGCCTTTGCCCATCTTCCTCAGCAGCCAAGATGCCCAAAATGTGTCAACAGGATTTCACATGTATCAGTGTTGCTGCTTTTCTTCTGATCGTCACAGGACAGTCAGATGTCCGTCTCAAACTGAGCATCATCCACAACTGCATGCTTCCTGTCATGACTGTTCAAGTTGTTCAAATTGTTTACTTCTAGTTTGGAGTCTTCAGCCGGGGCTGGTGACTCCTGGAAAGAAGTCCTTTTCCATATTTGTTTATATCTTGGGAGCTCTGTCTCAGCCTTAGATACAGTGGCTACTCCTTATATTTGCCTTCTTATATTCTTTACTTCTCTCTTTCCCTTAGTAGGCAATCCTCTGTTACGTATGATAATTATTTATATTAAACTTTCTATGTTCATATTACTATGTGGTTCTGTGTTCTGATCTGATTTTGCTAGTACAATGGTATTTAAAGCCAGGAACCTCAAACAAATAGAGGGCCTCCTATAAGAAAAGAGCCTTGCACTCTCCAACACCTAAGGGTTGAACAGATAAGGAAGACTAAGCACTGGAATCTCATAAAAAGGTGACAACAAAATAAAAGACCAAAAGGAGATGGACATCCAAGTGCAGAAATTGTTTCAAGGACAAAGGAATGATCAGTTCTGTCAAATGCAACTGATAGGTCAAGTAAGACACAAACTGAGAATTAAGCATTGCATTTCACCATGTGAGTCATTGTGATCTTGACAGTAGTAATTTCCATGACTGCTTGGAGAGAAAGGCAGATATACACAGGTTTAAGAGTAAGAAGAAAGGAACTGAAGATTGCAAACTTAGATTTAAATTGTTACAGGATGTTTTCAATTATGTGAAGTATTGTAATGGAGTATCACGTGAATGGAAAAGCACAATCTAAAGATCATTCTAATTGTTATTGTTTATGATAGGAGAACTAACAGCATATTTCACTACTAATGTGAATAATCATTGTGATAGAAAAAATTAATGATGCAGGGAGAGAGAGGCAACTAAATTATTTTGTGAAACAATAATTCTTAAGATTTGAAATCACTTGTAATGGTCATCCAACAAGTTAATGGAGCATTTAGGATTAGAACTCAAGATTCAGGCCAAAGTCCTGCCTGCTGCAAGAAAACCTTTGATGAATCAGAATTCTGATGTAAAAGTGATACAAATTCAATTACATATAATATTTATATATAATGCTTATGTATAAAATTAAGCACTTAACTTATGATATAACTGCTTAAAATGGTACTTCATTTTGAAAATAGCTATAAACAGAAAATTATTTCAAAAAAGTTATGAAAATTTTTTATAATTGCTTTAGACATTGTCAGCATTTAAGGCTCATTCACTTTAAGGCTATATAGCTATGTATATTTTATGTGATCACAAATGTGAAAAGAAATATGAATAATTTAGGTGTGTATAACCAGGAATATACACAAGAGTAATGAGTGATAAAACAGCACCTACATTTAATGTGGCCTGTGTCTCCTTACTGTTAATCACAATATACTTATGCATGAATTATCTCAAGGAAAGAGCCATAGTTAGTTCAAGTTAGTAAGATTTAGAAAGCCACTTTAATATATCTACTGCTTTGTTATATTTTCTATTAGTGGACATTATGAGAATAAATAGTTAATTTTTTCTGACTACAGCACTTCATTTCACACAAAAGCATAATTATCAGATATGGGGGCTCCATGTTTCTCCTCCCCGCCAGCCTAGCTACATAGTGTAACCACTTCTCCTTCTCTGCAGAGTATTATTTTGTGTATTATGGACAAAGAATCATGGAGTTCTGATTGATCTGAGCCACAATCACTATTGAGCCCCTCCTGAGTTCTTCTGCATTGCTTAGTCCCGATATTTTCAAAATCATCACTGTGTGAGGAAATAGCCAGTAGTACTTACAATCAACATGAATATTGTTCTTTCAAGTCATGTGGATCTTCCAAAACAGTCTCTTTTTCTTTCTATCTAACATATACTACCAGTTAAACCATAGGACACTGACAGAAAATAATAATAATACTGATTTCCTCAAGTCAACAGAGTGTTCTGCACCCGGAGAGCATATTAAACTTTTGCCTTGCTTTTTCTTTCAAGATGATGTAAAATCTTAGATCCATTTTTTATATCCTTTGTGAAATATGGTAATGCTTTGTTTATTGGCAATCTGACTCATTTGATTAATATGCTACAATAAGTACTGCATATGCTGACAAAGTTTCTAGGCAAGAGTAGCTGATCATTTGTATTTGGCTATGTTTTTGTTTTTATCAGTCAATTTTTGCATTAATTACAAAGTATTTATACTGATTTATGTAAGCCAGTACCAATAGTGCTCAAAGCTCTCCTTTGGATTTCTGACATCTTCCCCAGCCATGAGCCAAATGAAATCATCCATCTGAAAAATTTACCTGCGTGGACACCAAAATGTATCTCTCCAAATATTAGTCCCTTTTCAGGTTCAAAGAAGCACTCATTAACTGCATAAATATGCACAGACTGCAAATGACCTTTAGTTGTCTGTATTTGATTGTGTTGGTATTTACCTTTGAATTCTAAAATTGTGTTTTATATATAATATTGTACACAAAATAATAATATTTTGAGGATGTTTACCATGCAGTACCTTTTGTCTTCTTAAAAATAATGAAAGGCCTCATATAGAATTCAATAATACACTAATCTATCTACCATGTACTCTTTCAACATCCTATACTCTGCTGTATTATATGAAAATATTCAAATACTTTTATAAAAATAAAAAGTTTCAGATACATGGACAGCTAGCATGAGTTACACTAAAGAGCCTCCGAAATATATTATTATGTAACTTTTTGATTGAAAGATGTTTGTAAATGTTTACAACTATCTGATAGGAGAATTGATCAATCTGACAAGCTTAAATGGCATTATGTTCCACAAAACAGTTATAACCTTGAGGCAAAGCCATCAAATAGAAATAGCAACATTAATCAAACAACAGCTCTCCACAATAATTGGAACTTTAATAAGTGTACTGAAGCAAAACAGTTGGTTAAAACTGTATACAATGCTAAATAAGCAAGCCTGTCTTTACATTTGCTGTAATAGAGAGGATCTTCCTCAAAATGATGGACTCTAATCTCTTCTGGGAGCTAAGTTTCACCATCAAATCAGCCTTGCTTTTCTGCTGAATATTGCAATTCAACAAGTAGATACATAAAATGTGTTGAATGATATATTGAACTCAAGTTTGTCTTTTTTCCTTAAGTGATAAAAAGATCAGACCAATGAAATTCTTATTGTAATACTGTATGTAAACCAGTCATATTTTTTAAATTATTTCATGGCCAAAATTTGTAAGTGTTGATTAGTTTCTGTGACAAGGACACTTTTTAATTGGAAAATTATGAGGGTTTAATTATTAAATACATATTGGTCAGCTAAAATTATGGCCCATCTATATTACTGTTTTATTGCCAACAAGTTCAACATAAATAGACATTTTCAACTATATAAAGCATAAGAGAAGTCAGCCATTGTATTATAACCCATTATTCATTTTTTTAACTAATGTTTGAGGACTTTCTCTATACTAGTATTTCAAGGCTTCCAAATGTTCCATGGTTAAAATATGAAGTCTAATTCTAGATTTCTAATGCTCTCTGGATATAGCTACTCAAAACATAGGTTACTTCTATATCAGCCTATATCTACTGCAGTCTCCTTTGATGTCCATTACTTTCCACGTCTGAGCAATTTTTCCTGTCGTCCCCTGCATATAGTAGTCTTACACCATCCTTCCAACCACCAGATATGTTCATTCTACTCCTTATTTCTCACTGCAAAATTCACTTAGTTGTGAGATATTATTCAGTCAACACAAGCCAGGCACTGATCCATACACTTAATTTTAAGACTATGTTTGTTTTCTCAATGTAAGTTCACACTTATTTTATACATGAGTGTGTCTATATGTCATTTTCTTGGATGACAAAAGAACACGGGTTAATGTCCAAATACATGAAAGAGCTATAAGCAAAGTTCATCACTGCTGTTTTTTTTATTAATAGCTATATTGTAAAGCGTAACTCTCTAATAATCTAATCTCTAACCCTATTATGTTGGAGAAGTGTCATGCTGTGAAATATTGCCCAGAATGAGTCCCTTCTGCCAAATGTAAGCCAGAACTGTTCACATATTTGTATAATACTGAGAGGCAGTAATGAGAGTAATATAACAGGAAGATCTAAATTAGAACACATATTTTTTCATGACAATAGAAATGCAAATATGATACTAATTAATTAATATGCTAATATCTGTTCTCTATTTATGGATATTAACTCAAGTCATCTTGGATTAATACCTAAGCAATATCTTTACATTCTGTTCTCCAATGAATAAGTACGATTCCTGAAGGTAGGAACAAAGACTAACCTATATTCTATAACTTTTTCATAGAATATGTGCTGTTCAATAAAGATGTGATTATATTAATATAACTGTGGTATTGCTTAAATCTATTAAAATCTCAGACTTTATTATCAGGTGCTATGTTAGTTGAGGAAAATAAGGCTGGAAAAACACCTTTGACTTTTTCTAGGCATAAGGGTTATCAGGTAACTTTACAGTTACTTGTGAATCTAGTCATTAATTCATTTAGATTACCCACTTACATAATGTCAGAAAACTGAGTTTCTAAAGGTAGTATACGAAGAGCTTTGTTGTCCTATTCTTTCTACTTGCGTGTGTGTGTGTGTGAGAAATTATCTACAATAAAATTTTAAAATGAAAAAGAAGGAAATGCCAATCTTCTGTTATAGAGAAATAGATACGTCTTAAAAAAAAAAACTTGACACAATATAGATTTAATTGTCATAGAAAAAAGCTAATATTTATAATCTAGGGATGCTATCTGATTTTCATTCTGTCAAACTTTTTCACACAAGGATATACCAGCATCTCCCTTGAAAATATGTAGAAATATATTTTTTACTGTGGCTGATAGAGTACAATTAGAATACATATTGTCCTGGTAATTCCTAAATAGAAATCTGATATGAGCTCCAAGGGATATTAAGAAAACAACTCCCTGGTAGTAGAATTCTGTGCCAGGTTACCAGAGAAGGTAGCAAGGATGCAAAGGCGGTAAAGAAAAAATACTTCCTGGCAAGCCATTTACCAAAGCGAAGAAATCTTAGGATTCCATTTTTTTTTTTTTATGTTACTTGTAACACAACACCACCATAGTGTTTTTCAAGGCAAAAACAACTGGACTAACAACAAAGCAAAATATACTATTAGAGCATGACAACCAATTTAACTAGGAGGGGAAATCCTCTTCTGTTTGGAGGAATTCTAATTTTCTCATATTAAATAGCTACTATCTACTCTGATGAAGAATTCAATTTCAAGCACAAGAGGAATAAAACATCAGTCTTAATAATAGATTTCAATCTGGAATGGAAGACAAACAATAGGTGCATGTATTAAAATATGTTAATTTTACTGTTCACATAATATCATGTTTTTAATGTACTTTGACAAACTGGAAACAATCAACATTAACAGAAAATAAATGTCACTAGTCTATGCGTCCAGTTGTTAATTCACAAGCAGATTATTGTGTTTATTGTCATGCATGCATTTATAATGAAATAGCAGCAAAGTAAATAAATCTTAAAAAAGTAAAGAGTGGCTGCTTCCCACTAGCTATCTACCTTACATTTGGTAGTGTATATATGTCCATTCCTCTCTCGCTTTGTCACAGCTCACCCTTCCCCCCCATATCCTCAATTCCGTTCTCCAGTAGGTCTGTGTCTTTATTCCTGTCTTACCCCTAGGTTCTTCATGACATTTTTTTCTTAAATTCCATATATATGTGTTAGCATACAGTATTTATCTTTCTCTTTATGACTTACTTCACTCTGTATGACAGACTCTAGGTCTATCCACCTCATTACAAATAACTCAATTTCGTTTCTTTTTATGGCTGAGTAATATTCCATTGTATGTATGTGCCACATAAGTCAGAAAAAGAAAAACAAATACCATATGCTAACACATATATATGGAATCCAAAAAAAAAAAAAAAAGGTTATGAAGAACGTAGGGGCAGGACAGGAATAAAGATGCAGATGTAGAGAATGGACTTGAGGACATAGGGAGGGGGAAGGGTAAGCTGGGACGAAGTGAGAGAGTGGCATAGACATATATACTACCAAATGTAGGAAGCAGCTTCATAGCACAGGGAGATCAGCTCGGTACTTTGTGACCACCTAGCGGGGTGCGATAGGGAGGGTGGGAGAGAGATGCAAGAGGGGGGAGATATGGGGATATATGTATAGCTGATTCACTTTGTTATAAAGCAGAAACTAACACACCATTGTAAAGCAATTATACTCCAATAAAGATGTTAAAAAAAAATTCAAAAAAAAAAGAAAAAAGTAAAGAGTGGGCGCTATAGTTGAATTTATCAGCACTCCAGAACCTAAAAGAAATAAATGGGAAAAAACAAGAAATCCATTTTATGTATATTCAATTACTAGCACAAAAGAGTTCAACTGAATATGTGGGAAAGTTGCCAGAGCCCTGGGAAAATGTATTCCTTTTAACCTGTCAATAGGAAACGCCATCAGCTTGATAGAATGACACTGATAACTCCATTCACAAGGAATGGTCAATGTAAAATATGATTTTCTTAATATAAAGGGACATAATACTGATAATTAAATAAATTTTTAATAATGAAAATGTCACAGATATATAACTGCTATGAATCATTCATACTTGACTTGAAGTAAAAGGTGAAAAATGGTAGACTCATTTACAGAATTTCCTTTGCCTATTTTGGAAGCATTTTATCAATTTGATTTAAGCTGTAACCACAGTAATTTTATTCTGTCCTTAAATGCTACAGAAATTGAATAAATGACAGTCATGATCAAATGATGAGCCAGCAAGAATAAAACCAATTTTTAGAGTACACTTCTCACTAACTGAGCATCATTCCCAGAGATGCCATGGGTATTACTTAGTAACAATAGTTCCTGAAGCACTTCATCTTATTTCCATTTTTCATTTATTCAACCAACCAATATTAACTACTTATTTACTAGATGCCAGACAACAGTTAGGTTCTATATATAAAATAATCTATTCAATAATTTATTCTTTAGACAGTTCAATCATTTAAAGTGGGTGTTGAAAGTAGTTATGAGTATTTGGGGGAGGAGCAGAGATTTCGTTATTGTTTCTTAGTAATTATGAATAAGATTGTTTTTAAAATATAATTCTATCAATACTGATATAGCAACACAATTCATCTGTTATTCATCTATTATTCATTTATGCTTGTTAGTGCTTAGATTTTTAAATGTTTCTTAACTGAATATTTTGTAAAGAAGGGACATGTATTACAACAGGAAGTTCTAAACATGAGCACAATCCTCTGCATAGAGGCACTGTTAAATCCTTTGTCAACAAAAATAACATTTTAAGTAAATCTAACACAGCAACTTCAGGTTTCCAGAGCTGTGAAGTACTATGCAATTTGCTATAACTTGGGAGAAGAAGCCATTTTGGTTGATTTACATCATCCTTCTCCTGAAGGGAAAGGGGGATAAATCCTACTCTGCTGCTTCCTGACTCTATGACTTTTAGTTTCTTAATGACTCAATTTCCTAAATTAAAGTAGAATTTTTTTCATCACGAAAAATTAGAGGACTAAAGTAAAAACAGCTGACCCATAGATAGTATTCAATATATTGTAGGGTTTTTTCTCTCCCATTTTCACAACTGCCCCAATTTGTAATGCCTTGAAAACCTTCACATTCCCTAGCAATGGGTAGCAAAAGGAAAGAATATCTGCTTTAGTGTAGATTTGGCCCTCTTGGAATTGCTGCATTCTCTACATACAGTCAGTAAATGGAGTGTGATGTAAGGCTTAGGCGGACGCCATAAGGAGAAGCCACTGGAGTAGAATTCTGATAGTTTTAAATGCTGCATCTAAAATAGTTTCATGTACTTAATAGCTTTCCACCCCTCCCCTACCAACTATATTTCAGAGAAGAGAAACTTATCAACTCCCTGCCATTTCCCTTCTTGCTTCTCTATCCATATTTTCTTTCAATTCAGCTAGGAATAGGTGTTTCTCCTCAAATTAAAGTCTTCATACCTTCTCCCTAAATAATACCAATCATCCTATAGTCTTCAAAACCACGTCTTTGCTAATGACCCCTTAACTTGTATCTCTACCTTGAATATCCATTCTGACCTACAAAATCAAATAGCCAACCACTTTGTGTTGTGAATTCTCTCTGCCCCATCTTCCTTGGTCACTTTTCAGTTGGCCCTTCTCTAAGACATGGATTATAGCTCTCCTTTCCCCCCAACCTTCCACACAATCATGGATATACCATTGTAAGTAACACTTTATCACAACCACAAATAACCTAAAATGCATTTCTCTGTGCTCAAATCTGAGGGCTGACTTGACCTATCTATGGTCAGCCCAAACTCCTGGGCCTCAGCATTAGACAGAGCTCTGGGATCTTACTTGCTCAAATACATGCCTCTTCTGGAACTTCTTAAGTGCACCCTCTTTGTAGCAGGCACCTATTAACTAGGAGAGTATTAAGATTCTTCCTAGTTTAGCACATGGTTGCTTAATCAGGAGTGAGAGAATCCACATGTTTGGAGAAGATCTGATTCCTACCTATTAGGCACTCTGAAGGTACTAAAGTATCCAGGAAAAAAAGCTGAGTTGATCTCATGTCTGCTTGATGTACATTTTAATACTGTTCCTCTTCCCTACTTCTACCCAAACTATCTGCGTAAGACTTCTAATGAAGAGACGTGAGGATATCAAACTTTCTCAGATACTACGCTAAGCTTTTGAAATGAAGTTATTTTTTTAAAGTGGAAGTTAATTCTAAGTTAGCTTATGCTTTTTGCCCCTAGAGTAGGATAAGTGTGCAATTGATTTTAATTTAATATTCATGGTGTATTATAACTGCCAGAGAATATAAGAATTTTTCTAAAGAAAGAAAGCTCAGACTGGACCTAAACGTACCCTTAGAATTATCATCAGAGTTGCAAGGACATTCTGAAACACTAAAGAGCATGTATATAGGAAGTAACTGATTAAACATAGTTTTAAAAGGCAGTGCCCACACCAAACATTCAAAAGCAGTTGTATGCTATGGAGACCTCAAACAGAGCGTCTTCACTACGTCATGATCTACTTGGTACAAAAGTAATGCTGCAGTATCTCCTCATACAGATTTTCACCTGGAACATTACCACCCAGATGTTGGCTGACCCTTCCCAGTTCAAACATCACTTCCTCGGAGGGAACCTCCCTAACCACTTATTTAAGCATATACCCCCCTCCCTCTTATAGCATTTATCACTATATGAAATTACCGTTTATTCATTTGTGCTTTTTTCTCCCTCCACCATAGGAGCACACTCAAATATAAGCTCCACAAGAACATGGACATTGTCTACATTCATCACTAGAGCAATGACAACCATTCCCCGCATATATGTATGTCTTACACTTACCTACAGCACTGTGTGACACAGAACTACTTGACTCTTTCTAAAAGTCAGCGTCCTCACCTACAGAGTGAGTTTAAATCTTAATCTACAAGATTGTTGTAAAAGTAAAATGTGTGACAGTATTTTATACATGGAAAAATCATTTACATATAAATTCAAACTGCAAATGCACATTGATCCTATAGTGATATATAAAATGAACATTTAACAGGCGTTACGGTTACTAAGTGGTACCTAGAACCAGTGTGAAACTGTCTGATTAACGCCTCTGAGTCCTTGGCTCACAAGGTACAATTTAAGGGCTATATTATGAACTACAGAGGTTTTTCTTTGTTTTATTTTCCCCATAAGTGTTGTCCCATGTCTCAAGTTCTCCTCCATTTATTTCCATTAATCTGCTAACTCACATACTGCTGTTAAATAAATGATGAATTAGTGTTGCATCTCGCTGTGGCAAATTCTATTAGCTCATTGTATAGAAACGGTTTAACACTTAAAATGACACTTCTTCTTCAAGCAGGTCTAATACTTTTAAATCAATTTGCAAAAGGGCTAGTACTTTGATGCCAACTTTATTTCATTTTATTTTTAACCTAAAAATTTCGAGAGAAAACAAAAAAAAAAAAAATATGATAGCATTTTCCCTTTGATCCTCACATTGACGGCAACATCATTTTTCTCAATAATAAAATAAGTTGGTCGAGGTCATTAAAAGGCAAGTAAGAAGAACATAAGAGACGCAAATGAATAAGTTTATGATGGCGTATTTTGCTCTTAAAAAGTGAGTTTTAGTCCAAAGATCCCAAGCATGTTTTGCAAACAGAGATTAAAAGGCGTCAAAGGGATATATGAAGACAGAGATTTTAGGCCATACTTAAGTGGTTTAGCTGAATAAACAAATCACAAATGTGAAGGAGTTTATCAGGTGTATCACAGAGGATTTGTCAGTAGTTTTTCAGATCAGGACCCATTCAATCTTGCACAAATGTCACCTGCCCCAGAAGCCTTGCCTGACCTCTCTAAGCAAGATAAAGCACTTTTTCCTCATTCGTGTGAACATGAAAATCTCTCACCTTTCTAAAAAAATTTTCTTAAAACATTTCTTTCTCCCACTGCACTGAGAACTCCTGGAAGGCAGGAAGTTTATATTTTTAGGTGGAATGGTTATTGAATGACTAAAGTTTTCATAATATACATATATTTTGTTATGTTAAACAGAACTGGCTTTAGCGCCTATACAAATATGTGGGTCATTTTTCCTTACTACTTCATGTACCCCTGGGCTTTATTTTCTGAGGCCTTATGTTTGCTTGTAGACATTTTTTCTCTTCTATCTCTACTGTTATATGTACATGTAGCAACATTAATTACTCTTATGTCTAGTTTAATATGCACATGGAAACCACATAGGTTCCTCCTGGATGAAAATAAGACTATGTAGTCAATTCCTAAGCATCTGCCTGACTATGACTCTTGGGGAAGGACTTTGTCACATCTATCTGGGATTCTTCTGGCCTTCCTTACCTTCCTTCCTTACCATTTTTGACATATCTCAGATGGAATTCATTCACTCTTTAATTGAATTCTTATTATGTTTAGACTTATTTCAGAGATTAGGAAGCTGGACCACACAAAGGGTTAACTAATTTGCCTAGGCCTACACAGCTACTACTAGCAAAGCAGAGACCAGCCTCCGCTCTGCCTGACTCCCAACCTAGTGTGCTTCTCATTACCGCTCTGTGGATGAAAGTTGTCTTTCTGTCTTACTACTTATCCAACATTTTACTTGACATATTTTTTTAAACGCTTTTTGTGACTCTTTAAAATACTTTATATTGGAACTTCTAGACACATACACATGGACAATGCGCTTGTCCTAACATTAATACTAAGGGATACAATTTCCCAAATTGTCAAAAGAATTATACATGCCCCCACACTCATGCATCTAAAGAAGAACGAATACCAACCAAGATATCTGTTAAAATACCGTAAAGATATCTTTAAGTACTTCATGGATTTACAGGCTGGAATCAAATTGTAAAACCCGAAACAAGAGCTTGCTAAATACTCTGTCACCTATTAGAAGGCCACTAAATAGGAATTCATTTATTCAACAAATAATTCTGGAGGCCATGTATGTATCAGGTGTTATTCTAGGCACTGGATTCAATAGTGAAAAAGACAGGGGAATCTGTGTTCTCATGGGCTATACATGTGTTTTATGCATTAGCTATAGTGGTTCTCATTCTGATCTTTAAATAAACCAAGGTCTTTCCTACCACTAAGTCTTCACACATGCTTTTGCCCTCCGCCTGGCATATTCTGCCATACCACCTGCTCAAGCAACCACAAAACCCATTATACCTGGCTAGCTCTTATTTGTCTCTCGATTCTCATAAACACCATTTTCCCTCTCAAATAATACATTTTTTCCTCATCAGAATCACATTTTTTTTTCAACCAAATGTTGAACCAGCACTATCTAGAATTATGGTTCCCTTTCCCCCAAGATCAACCACAGAGAAACAAAAGAGAAGAAATACCAGAGAAAGAAAATGTATGAGAAATCCATGGGTTGATGGGAGGATTTTGTGCTGGTATGATTTTGACTTGGGGCAGAAGGCAGCCAGGACAGTTGCAGGAGCTTAAGTTGGAAAGAACTTTTAGAGTTTTTTTTTTTCTTATCCCTGCAATTTCCTTAAAACAAAGAATGCTTGTCTCCTAATAGTCAAAGACTCAGAACTTTTGCCCAAGCATTTTTTTTTTTTTTTCTTTTTGCAGTATGCGGGCCTCTCACTGTTGTGGCCTCTCACGTTGCAGAGCACAGGCTCCGGACGCGCAGGCTCAGCGGCCATGGCTCACGGGCCCAACCGCTCTGCGGCATGTGGGATCTTCCCGGTCCGGGGCACGATCCCGTGTCCCCTGCATCGGCAGGCGGACTCTCAACCACTGCGCCACCAGGGAAGCCCTCCCCAAGCATTGTTACAAGTAAATCAGTACTGTGCAAATGTCCTTTGTCCTTTCACAGTTCCTTGAGGAACTGTGAAAAAAATAAAGATATATTTCCTGGAAGCAAAGGGAGATGAGTAATCAGTATTTACTGAGCATATTTTCCATGCCAAATTACAAAGTGCTATGTTGTCTTTATCTTCTTCAGTCTATTCTCTTCCCTTGAGTGGAAGCCTGAGTAATCACCATTTTAGAGATGAGTAAACTGAGACTCGTTAATTACTTAACCATATCACTGTGTTACAAGGATCTAAAGAGAATATAAACCTATTTATATATAATTGCAAGGCACAAGCCTTTTCAAATACACCAAAATTCTGTTAAGGTATTCAAAGTCATAGTACAACACATAATACCATCGATTGTGCGGTGTTCTAAAAGTATTGTAAGTAAATATCCCATAAGCAAATAAAATTTTTTGTCATAGATTTGTTTTTATTTTTATATTTGACATTGTTCATGAAAATTCTATCATCAATAGACATCACTAGTCAGATCCTCTAGCAGCAGAATGTAGGTGATAGAGCCAGACACTCACTTAATTTAGACCTAAAAACTTGTTCTGAAAAAAAAAAAAAAAAACTTGCTCTGACTTGAATCAAGTTGGAAAAGAAATTATTTCTCTATATCCAGGAAAAAGGGATCTATTTCAACTACCTTGTGTTTTTTAATAGGGATCTAGCTCTTTGTTATATTGTTTTTTAATAGCACCTAGCAAAAATACTATAGGCACCACTCAAAACATGCCTGGGAAGTATAACTATCCACGTGACTTAGAGTTTTATTAGAAATGCAAATTAATATACACAAAAGCTAAGAGAAACCAAGATTACCCACAGAAGAAAATCTCTTTGTTTACCAGGGCTACCTCATGTTTACATACTTTTTTCCTGTCTTGACAAAGTGTTAAATATTAAAGAAAATGACTAAATACGGGTGAACTTAAAAAAGGTTGCTGGATGCAAACATAGTGATTTATTAGGTGACAACACATGCAGAGTAAGACTTCTCTGAAAAACATTTATAATAGTGATAACACTAAATATTGTAAGAACTGCACACATCCATTTGCTAGAAATGCAGGTACCCTTTTGCTACTTTCCCTTCTCCAGTCTTTCATTCTTCCAGAATGGCATTGTACACTACAATGTGTTGAAGACACAAAACCTTGGTGAT
The DNA here is from genome assembly GCF_951394435.1 of Stenella coeruleoalba. Lineage (NCBI taxonomy): Eukaryota > Metazoa > Chordata > Mammalia > Artiodactyla > Delphinidae > Stenella > Stenella coeruleoalba. The sequence goes on from NC_137155.1 coordinate 43,170,089, forward strand.
TTGATTTAGTCATTAGCAAATGAGCAATTGTCCATTGCCGTGGTCCTGTCATTTCAGATGTCTAGATTTGACTAACAAATCAAATTTTCATTTCATATTGAAAGTGAAAAGAGGAATCAGTGTTCCTCTCACACCATCCTAAGGTATTTAGTCACTTATTCATTTTTAGAAGAAAAATTCATTTGTAATTGTTAAGACTACCATTCAATTCTATTCACTGCCACCATTTTACGTGATGATAAGTCACTTGATCCTGACTCAAAATCCTCAATTAATTTCAATAGCAATTCGGTGTACATATTTAATACCAAGATCAAGGGGGATGGATTATGTTCCCATTTCACAGCGTCTTCTGCTATCCTAGGAATCATTTCCCCTGCAGACACCACCTAGTTAGACTGAAACAATTGTTGTGAAGGGTTGCTTTGTGTCACATTCATTTTTAACTAGTAATCAGAAAAACCTAATTAGATGTTCTATTTTCTTATTCCTCAATTTTTGAAAGTAGAGGCTTAAAAAGAATTCCTCCTCACTTGTTTCAATTATCAAGTTTTGTTTTAGTGAAGATATAAAATTTGGGTGTTGATTTCCCTGACATCTCAAACCAAAATTTTTAGGTGAAAAAAAAAAGCTATTAGAAACTTAGTTATTTGTAATAAAATTATGCTAGCTCTACTTGACTACAGCTAAAGCTTTAGAACTAAAGCTTTGAAATCTGTCACATGTCTTAAAAATAAAATTGCTTGAGTAGCTGAGGAGAACTGTATTAAAATGCAAATTTCCAGCTGTTAATATTTCTTCAAAAACCAATAATCCCTCAAGGCCACCAATGTGTCATAATACTTAATGGAAAAATATCCCTCAGGCAGAATGGCCTTTCTAAGTTGACTTTTGATTAAACTTAAAATATTATATGGTAAAAATAATTAAAATAAAAAAGGAACGTAAATATAGGACTCAAATGAAAAGTCATCCAACATGCAATGAAATGGGATGGGGAGACCCATCTTATGTCACTAATTTATGAGAAATACACCGTTTGAAAATTACCCATAATAATTGGTAACATAAAGTATATGCCTCTTCCAAAACCATTCAACAATTACATATTTGTGTTGGTTTAGTGTATGAAAGGATATTCCATTTTGGAACTGGTAATAGAATTATTTTTGGTAACATATACTCATTGGACAGAATGACAGAAACTAGACATAAGAATTAAATAGCTATATTTTTTATACAAGACTTCCATAGGTATTAGAATACAGAATAGTGGAGTTTTGTGAAGAGTTTATCTATTGTGTGATATTTATGGAATTTATAAGAAATGAGACCCAATTATTTTAATATTTTATGAAAATTTTTGAATGTTCAGAGAAATTGAAAGAATTATACATTGTACATCTATATATCTCCTACCTAGATTCTACAAATAACTTTTTTTTTTACTTGCTTGGTTACATGTGTAAGCATTTGTACATTATAATGAGTAAGATTCTTACTCCAGAATGATTGATCCTGCATTGGTAAGGGTCTAGCCAATTCACTGGTTAATTAACTGAGTGGTTAAAAATTGAAAGATTCTCCTTGACATAGAATTTTCTAAAATTCACATTTTAAGTAGCTATATTAGAGCAATATCAATATATGGTTAGGGTAATTCAGTCAAATCTCTGATCCAAATGTGTCTGTGAATCTATTAAAAATAATAACCCACATAGAGCAAATAGATGAATCACATTACTTAAAACACCTTTAAATTTCTCCTAAACAAAGAAAACCCTTGATCTAGTGTAGTTTTTTAATGTTATTTGTAGAATCTAGGTAGGAGATATATAGATGTACAATGTATAATTCTTTGAGAAATTAAGTAGTCCAATTCACTGATCTTCAATCCACCATAGGTAAATACCTCTAAATTTCTTCCTGTCATCCAAAGTGCTTTCTGTCACATCAACTGTCATTACTTTGCTCCAAGGTGTTATTTGCCTACCAACTAATGGCAACAAAGGGAACTAGTCATGAATTGCGTGTGTTCATCAATGAAAACACACATCCACTATGTGCTAGACAACCTCACAGGTGCAGCTGAATATAAGTGCTCCCCGGTTGCAGATAAATGACAAGGAGCATGTAACAAGTAATGTTTTAGATCTGAAAAATTCTGATTAATAAGGCACAAATGGTGTTTACAGTTAAAAAAAAACTGTAAAAGATCTAAAACTTTCCATTTTATTTAATTAATATTAAACTTGGTCAAATAAACAAGTTTTTATATGGCACCTCAGATTTACTTAATGCTACATAGAGTGATCTTTAAGACCTGCTCTTCTAACTATTGATACCCCAACTACTTTTTTTTTAACAAAGTTATAGTTGTGTATACCTTACACATTAAAAAAAAAATTAATGACAAATAAACTGAGAACAAATCAGAAACCATACCACTTTTGATATTTATATGTCTAATAAATGGGTCTTTAAAAAATAAACTAGGATTAATATTTGAAAGATTCTTAGTTTACCAAGATCACTTGAAGAAAATAATAAATAAAATAATTTACTTTAGAATAACCCCCAATTCCTAAGATGAAAATCTTGTGAATATAACAGCTGTGCTTTCTCGTGACTTTCCAGCATGAAAACAATATTGATATTTAAATGAATCAAAATAGAAATAAGTGCTTATGCAGGAAATCACAGCATAAATAACACTATATACTCTATCTCCTTAAGTAAACTATATTCTAATTAATTAATAAAGCCCATTGAGCTACTTCCAATCCTCCAAACTATTGTGAATAGTTCCAGGGAGTTGGGAGAATTAATTGTTATCCAAATATTCCATGTCTCTGACCATGAACTCATCACTACTTCCAGTAAATTTGAAAGAGATGTTCCGACACTTATCTTCTTCCCCTCAATCTTCTATTAAATATACTGCTGAAACAATTTTCCCATTCCTGATTCATTTCAAGAATGAAAAGAAACCTTGAAACAATCCCCAAAAACAAATTCACTTTTCATGGGTTTGGAGCAGGCCCTATTCTAAGAGAGAATACATCACATTCTGATTGTACATCATATTCCCTTATCTCTTCTGATACACAGTATGAGGTAGCAACAACCTTATATTCCCAATTTTTCTTTTCTACTTATCCAATTCATGGAGAAAACTATATGTATATATAATATATACTCAGTATGTATTCTTATATAAATATTATACATATATATTTAACTGTGAAAAATGATAATCTACTCAACAAATGGAGTTGAAAAAATTGGATGCCCCCCCAAAAAAAGAAAAATGAACCTCAAACATTATCTTAGCCCATATGCAAAAGTTGATTTGGAATATATCATCAAATTTATTTGATGATAATACATCATCAAATTTATATCATAAATTTAAAAATGAAAACTGAATCTTAGACTCATTAAGATTTGTGTTCTAAGTCCCTTCTCCTTCAACCTGGGTAGGCTTGTGACTGCTTGACCCATAGATGTTGCTGAAAGGTTTATTCATGACTTCTGAGAACAGGTCATAAAAAGTGCAGCAGCTTCTGCTTTGATCACTAATTGAAACTCCAAGCCATTATATAAGAAACTCAACTACTTTGTGGCCATCATACTGTAAGGAAGCCAAAGCCACATGGAGAGGTAGTGTATTATAGTCCAAGTTGAGCCCAGTCTTTGAAATATCTCAGGCGTGTGCCAAGCCTCCATGTGTTTGAAGCTCCTAGTTGCTCAAGTCACCCCCATTCTATTCTTCCCAGCTGAGGCTCCAAATATTATGGAAAAGAGACATGATATCATTACCACGACTTGCCTGGATTCCTGTTCCACAGAATCCATGAGCATAAAAAAATTTGTTTTTTCTGACACCACTATCAAGATAGTTTGTTACCAAGCAATAGATAACTGGAATATATACATGCACAAACTTCATATTTATAAAAATTTCCTGTTTAGAAAGCACAGGGAAATTACTCTTTAATTATACTAACAGAAGCAAATTGCTGGTAACTTCAAATTTTCATAACCTGTTCAGACTGAGTTCTGTGTCATAATAGAATTTTTTTTAAATTAATTTATTTTTGGCTGCATTGGGTCTTCCTTGCTGCGTGCAGGCTTTCTCTAGTTGCAGCGAGTGGGGGCTACTCTTTGTTGAGGTGTGTGGGCTTCTCATTGCGGTGGCTTCTCCTGCAGTGGAGCACGGGCTCTAGGTGCGCCGGCTTCAGTAGTTGTGGCACACGGGCTTAGTTGCACTGTGGCTTGTGGGATCTTCCCGGACCAGGGCTCGAACCCGTGTGCCCTGCATTGGCAGGGTGATTCTTAACCACTGCGCCATCAGGGAAGCCTGATGACAGAATTTTAAATTTACTTAGCTCCACCATTTGCTAAGATAAATTGTTTTAAAATAATTTTTGTAAAGCCTAGTAAAACACCATAATATCTTAGTTACTTCTTATTTTCTCTCTCAGCCTTAAGAAATTAGTTTTTATAATAGTTGAGAAGTTTTGGGGGTTTTTTCTTCCTCACTTTATTTATTGGTTTTAAAAAAAAAACCCTATGATCTTCCAAATCTTTTAAAAAAGAGTGAAAATGTTTCCTTATATCTACTCAAAAGAGGAAGGATTTAAAAAAAAAAAGAGGAAGGATAAGAATCAGTGACCAATATAGTAATTATTTTTGTAGTTTACAAAGTCCATCCATATGCATTTTTATTTGTTCTTCGTAACTACTCAACAAAGTAAGGAGAGAAAGTATTTATTTCCCCATTTTATAGGTGAGTAAGCCAAGTTCAAAATAATTGATGTTCCAAGGTGTCAAAACCGTTCACTAAGACAGCAATTTTAGGTCTCACTCTGACAGCCTTGAGAATGTACCTTTGTAGTAACTGTGATATATTTTACCACCTTTGTGTAATTGCTTTTGCTACTGTTTTCTTTTCTTGCTTGTATAAAATTGTACAAAACACTGTTATTTGGAAACAATACTGTACTCACCATAAGATGTGATTTCTAGGGGTAGGAGGAACGAACACCCAAGAGCAGTGACTATATGCCAGGAAGTGTTAAACTAATACTATCTCCATTTTGGTAATGATAAAATTCATTAACAAGAACACGTCAAATTTTAGAAATAAAGAAGCACAGAAAAGTTTTGTAATGTACTCAGGATCCCACAGGTAAAACACGTAAAGTCTGAGTTAATGCCCAAATCTTACTAAATCCAAAGGTTTCCGCTTTTTCTATGCCAGAAAGTCCTCTTGAGAATTACCTGTATGTCCATTTCATGTGTCAGTGTGGCCAGGTTGCAGTCCTCAGTTATTCAACCAAACACTGATCTAGGTGCTGTTTTGAACATATTTTAACAGATGTGATTCAATTCTATAACTAGCTGACTTTAAGTAACGGAGATTATCCCAGATAATTTGCGTGGGCTTGATTCAGTAAGTTGAAATACATTAAAAGCAGAGCTGAGGCTTCCCTGAAGAAGTAGGAATTCTACCGGTGCACAGTAGCTTCAGCCCATGCCTGAGTGTTCCAGCTGGCCCTTCCTGACAACCTGCCCTATGGATTTTGGACTTGACTAGTCAGCACTCACAATTCTGTAAGGCAAATCATTTAAATAAGTTGTTAATATGTATCTCCTATTGATTCTGTTTCTCTGCTTGGACTCTGACTGATACATACCCAAACAGTTAAATGTTCTGAACCTTTGTTTCATAAAGTTGATCTCTGTACCAGGAAAAAATTCTTTCTAAAAGTGGTTTCTTGCTTGATCAGTGTTGCTCTAGTCCTAGTTACCGTCCACCTCTCTACAGTTTGTTAATCACCCAATAGGTGTTATTCGCATATTTACAGGATCTTCAGCAGTATCCTGGATGTACTGGGAATACACTGAAGATCTTATCTGCTTTTTACCGCTAGGCCAAGGGAGTAAAGAGTTTTAGTAAGAAAATAGTGAAAAGCATCAGTGAAATTTCAGTTCACTTATGATTGCAGAGTGAATTCATGATTCCTAAATTCTCCTAGCTTTGTCATTCAGTTACTACTCCTGCCATTAATAATTTTAATTATATGATAGACAAATTGGAAATTGACAAAAGGTCCAATGAAGGTAAGCAAATTCTTGCAGGTTTTCAAAGAATAGCTAGACTGTCATCTCTACCCAACAAGCACGGGCTTCTGATATCTTGGTAAAAAATTATGTCTAAAGAGTTTAGAAATAAGAGGATGAAAGGACAGAAAATGTATTTCCTTTTTTTTCTTTAGAAGTTGTGTAGCTAACTCAGGCCTATAAATAACTCACCCTTGTCCATATGTTAGAGCTGCTCAATTATTTGAAGGTTATATTTTGGGTTTTGTTCTTACTGGATAGAGGTTTTTACCCCACCTATCTTGATGCTTCATCTCCAATAAAGACTTAGAAAACAAAGATTCATCTAATCAATTATGACAGATGTCTAAATATCCAGGAATATTTTCTAGATTTTAAAATTGTGAAATTGGTCCATCATGGTCCCATCAATTGCTCTGTAATAAATGCATAGCAGCTGATAAGATTCTTCCCTAATTGCAGGCTACCATAATGAGTAAGCACATCATACAATCTTTACACAATTTTCTAATGCCAGAATATAACAAATCTCCCCAAACAGACCTCTAAAATTATAATGCAATTCACTATGAAAGCCTCCAAATCCTAAAGTTGCTTTCAAGCATAGTTTTGTGCTGCCAGCTGAGTCGCTGATTTTTCAGCTCTCTCTTATAAAATATTTCTTTTTTTCCTGTTTCTGATCCTCTACCTTGCTGGGCAGCCTCAAGCCTGGTAGGATTCTTTAGTCTCAAACTAATTGGCAAAAATCCTCCTGGGAAGACGGATTTCCAGCATTTTAACATCTCAGACTATGTCTGTGATCTCGCCTATATAAGGGCTGTTGGACATAAGCAACTCAATGTTCAACCTGTCTAATGGCAAAATTAATGTGAAACTTGATTTTATTGTTATATTTTTCCTAGAGCCCCCCGGTGCTTGCATATTAACATCAGAGTGAATTTCATTATTTTTCTGAGTTTTTTATTATATTCAGAACACTTAATCTTTTTTATACATTCAAACTAGAATACCATTCTTTTATTTTCCAAATTGTTCTCACAGAGATTATGTACTCTCAAAGTCATATTAAATCCTAAAGCAAGGAATAAAGTTTGGTTTTCTGCTATTTAATTCAATTTGCTTATGTATATTTGCTCTGCCTACTTTTTTGTTTTTTTGCTTCCCCTTCTTCTCATTCCATACTTGGTGACACCTCTCTAAAAAGAAATAAGCTTAAAGAAAGGAAAAATAAGCATACGTATGTCAGAATAAGTGCTCTGACATTTATGTGTTGACAATCCCTCCCTCCCCACCCTCATATCATTGGCTGGCATGTACATCATGCAAAACAGCTCGCAGTTTTGAGGGGTTTAGAGGTTCTCAGGTGCAAAGTATCATTACAGAGTAATAATAATGCGCTTTTGTCACACATCAGTCTGGACTGGAACCAGGATTGACTGAGGAGTCTGACCTCATGACCTCAATTGTTTTTAATGTCCTCTCAGTTCTTGTTTATTGTCCTCTCTATAGTTTTCTACCATTTTTTTTTACAGAGAAGAATTTTATATTCCACTCAAAGTATTTCAAAGTGATGTTCTATGTAATTATAAATCTGTATCTGATATAAATCAGATCTGTAGCTAAATGTATTATACAAAGCACTTGAGTCAATGCTGTTAGCTTTTGGAAGGTGCCCAAGTGACGTGTTTTCCAAAATAAAACAAAGTCCTGTTTCCATAAAACTTATTTATAGAATATGAATACCAAAAAAAAATTCCTGAAAACAGCTAATTCCTTGTTTTATAATAAGTAAACTGCAACTTATTAACAAAGTTTCTCAAAAATCACTTTAAGGAAATTTCACGGAAGCGCAATCTCCAAAAATCTTATTTTATACATTGTAAATCTTTGAAAGTGACTTACAACTAATAGAACACAAAACTTATTTAAAATTAAGTTGGTATTAATTTATATTACAGTTAAAATTTTCCAAACTATACAGTAAATGAATTCCAGATTTCAAAAAGAAAGCCTCCAAATAAAATTTTATTTTAACTCATAAAGTTATATTTAAAATTTATATACTTAGAGAAACTACAATACTCTAGGCCTATAAGATAAATAGGGTTTCAAAATCACTTTCAACTATATACACTTATATATAATAAATATGCACATATAAATGCATACATTTGGCTAAATTAATAAAGTTATTATGAATTCCTACAGCAAAAGTCTATTTCATATCTGCTTTCTAAAGATTGGTTGGGCTTATGCAAAATTAATCCACATAATTTTATGATGACATCACTATTCTAGAGTTATTTACCCTTACTAATTTGAGTAAGGGCTATGAAAAAGAAGGAAAACAAATTTCTATCATGGAAATATACCAATTTGCAGCTAGAGGTGCCTCCTGTTTGTTGTAATTTAGATATATCTGGAAAATGCTGGTAAATATAGGATATTCCCTAAATATGATTTTATTCAAAGTAATCTATCATGAAAAATGAAGAGATCATTTCACGATAAGATTTTACTGGTGTAACTGTGAAACAAACATTATCAATCATTTACTCTGGGCTTAGGTCATTAGAAAGAAGAACAAAATCATTGAACTATTGTTGCTTGAGATAACACTGCTTGAAATTAAGGGATAGCTACTTTTTCGTTTTTGTCATTTTCAGGAAGCAATGCTCTTTGAACAAAAAACATTTTTTAAAATGCTGTTCATGCAGCAAAGAACTACTATAATTTTAAAACTGCCATTCACTAATCTTCTGTGGGTATAATATCTTATATCCAGTACCAAAGGCTGGCGGCCCAAGAAAAACAAAAATCACCCGCATTCCATCTGAATATTGTAGCTGATTTATTACTTCATGAGGTCTAATCAAAGCCTCACCCTCACCCTATAGCTTAATTTTAAAAATCAAATTGCTTCTCAGTAATTGTCTATTCTATAATACACTTAATAGTTGCAGCTTATCTATTTCTCAATGAAAAAAGAAAATTTTAGTAAGAAAAAGAGTTCAGTACTTGTATGTATTGATAGTTGCATGGCAAACACCTCTGGCAAGAAAATCCACCACTAAACCTCATATTGTTAATTTACCAAGCCCTTGGGTGTGCAGCACAAAAGTAAAGAAAAATGATAACAATTACGTTAGTGAGTTCTATTCAAATTGGTCCGTATACAACTTTGCTCTCCCTCATGAGGAGAGACAGTGCTAAACAATAACAGGAAACCAGGCTGCAAGCTAAGAATCTTGGCTTTAGTTGAAATTAGATATGTGGTTACTACACAGTCAAGCTAGTACTGGTGATGCAGGGGTGTATAGCATTAGACAAAAATAGACTAAAATCCAGACGTGGTCTCAGGGTTGAAGAAACTAAGATTCTTTATTTCCTAAGGATTTAAGTCTTTAACTCTGGGGACTTGTCCTAACACTTAATTTAGTCAATTCTTTGACGATCTGATTTCACATTTCCTTAATACTTGTGAGTATCCATCCTAATAAATGAAATTCTTCTGCAGTGCAACCTGGAAGTAGCTATGGAAGTAAAGTAAGGGACTGCAGAACAACCAGTCCTTACCGAAGTAAGCCAATTCCTTGACCTTGAAAACTACAGCTGATCACCAGCCCAGAAGCTACGTAACTTTTATTTGCATAAGTGATGTTTTGGTCATTGTTAGTGCTTCTGATAAGACTTGTACACTTTAACTTATAAGTCATCTGATAACTGACTTTAAAGGTTAGCATCTGATTAGCACCACAGCAATACTCTGAGAACAAGAAGCCCTCAATTTGTTTTTATATTCTCCTGGCATAAAGTGGACAGCTGTTGAAAGTCAAGGCTTCAGAGTACCTTGTTCATTCCAGTGAACCTTGTTCCAGTGGCTCCAAACAGGATTTTAAAAGATGTGACAACTAACAGTATCATGGACATTCAGCATCTCCTAATTCATCTAATGTATCCTCCTCTTAATCATCTAGAGCAATAACAAGCTAAGTAAAAAAAAAAAAAAAAAAAAAAAAAAAAAGAGTAAGATAAAAAGACAATTGATTATTACAATATTAACCAATATAAAAAAGGCACATAGTCATTTGAGAACATGAAAACATGAGAATTCAGGGAACAAAAGCTTCAGCCTCAACGTAAGGCCAGACTAGTCCATGACCCAGGTAAGAGGAACACGAGAAAAATCACCAAGTTGAAGCTGAATTTCCAAAGAACATTTGGTGTCAGGAGCATACACATTATTTTCAATTTGTCAGAATACATGACATTTATATATTAGTTTGGATTTCCTCTGGAGTAGAACATTGGCATTGGGATATTTCTGGGCTAAGTATTATCCTCATTTTATTTTACCTCAAATGAGTGTAGTGGAAAGTAAACAGGTTTGAGGCGTGAACAGAATGAGTTTGAATTCAAGACCTCCTTTGTATCCATCCTCTCAAACAAATTATTTTTCCTCCCTGAGACTTTTATTTAACTTTAAGAAATGAAGTATTTAATGTCCACATCACAAAGATGTTTTTAAGGTTTAAATGAGATAACGTGTGTTAAATATTGAGCAGTTGCTCAATAATCTATATTCTGCTTCCACAATTTAAAATGAATATTAAAGGGATGCCAATAGCAATATTTGAACTTACACTCCAATATTCTCTAGAATCTTCGCTTTTAATAAAACAGTAGTTATCATGAGAAAAACCATGATTTTCCATCCTAAAAGATGGGGAACAGTATCTGTAAGGGTAAGCCTACTCTCAATTTTATTAAGGCACTCCCCAGAACTAACCACTCCACCCTTGAGCACCTTCTGAAAACTTATGGACAGTTTAGCTCCAAAATGCATAATAAAGAGGAATTTCTCATATAAACAACCTAACTTTACACCTTGAAGAGCTAAAGAAAGAGCAAACTAAGTACAAAGTTACCAGAAGAAAAGAAATAAAGATTAGAGCAGAAATAAATGAAACAGAGACCAGAAAAGAAGAATCAATAAAACTAAGAGTTGTTTTTTGAAAAGATAAACAAAATTGACAAACTTTTAGCTAGATTAACCAAGAAAAAGATTCAAATAAATAAAATTATAAATTAAAGAGGAGACATTATAACTGATACCACAAAAATACAAAGGATCATAACAGACTACTATAAGCAATTATATGCCAACAAATTATATAACCTAAAAAAAATGGATAAATTTTACTAATAATTGAATCATGAGGAAATATAAAATCTGAACAGACCATTAATGAGTAAGGAGATTGAATCAGTAGTCAAAAATGTCCCAACCAAGAAAAACCCAGGACAATATGGCTTCATTGGTAAGTTCTACCAAATATTTAAAGAATTAACACCAATCCTTCTCAAACTCTTTCAGAAGGAAGGAAAAGGGAATGCTCCCAAACTTATTTCTCCAGGCCAGCATCACCCTGATAACAAAGCCAGATAAAAACAGCTTAAGAAAAGAAAATTACAGGCAAACATCCATGATGAATATAGATGTAAAAATTCTTGATACTAGCAAACTGAATTCAACAGCACATTAAAAAGATCATATATCATGACCAAGTGGGATTTATGCCTGGAATGTAAAAATAGTTCAGCATATGCAAATCCACAAATGTGATACACCACATTCATAGAAAGGAGGATAAAAATCACACAAATGTCTCAATAGATGAAGAAAAAGTACTTGACAAAATTCAGCCTTCTTTCATGATAAAAACTCAGCAAATTAGGTATAGAAGAAATGCATACCAACAGAATAAAGACAATATATGACACACCACAACTAGTATCATGTTCAATGGATGATCAGATTGGTCCTCCAAGAGCAAGAACAGACTGATTCTCTAAGATCAGGAGTAAAACAAGGGTGTCTACCCCAACCACTTCTATTCAATGTATTACTGGAGGTCCTAGCAAGAGTAATTAGGCAAGAAAAAGATATAAAAGGCATCCAAATAGGAAAGGAAGAAGTAAAATTATCTCTGCTTGCAGACAACAAATTAGGAATGTAAAAATGGAATGTAAAAATAGTTCAACATATGCAAATTAACAAATGTGATATACCACATTAATAGAAAGGAGGATAAAAATCAGTTTATTGGTGCTCTTTAGTGTTTTCCATGTATAAGACAGAAAACATTAAGACCACCAATAAACTGTTACAAAACACTATATACATAGTGTATACATAGAAAACACTAAAGACTGCCAATAAACTGTTAGAACTAATAAACAAATTTGGTAAAGTTGCAGAATGAAAAATCAACACACAAAAATCAGTTGCATTTCTATACACTGACAAGAAACTACCTGGAAAAGAAAAAATAATTCCATTTACAACAGCATCAAAACAATAAAATATTTTGAAATAAATTTAACAAAGAACATTAAAGACCAGTACACTGAAAACTGTAAGACTAAGACTTTGATGCAAGAAATTAAAGAAGACACAAATAAATGAAAAGATATCCCATGTTCATGGATCTGAATGATTAATATTGTTAAAATGGCCATGCTACCAAAGCAATCTATAGATTCAATTCAATCTCTATCAAAATTTCAATGGCATTTTTCATAGAAATAGAAAAAAACTATCCTGAAATTCATAAGGAACTGCAAAGTTTTTGAATATTCAAAGCCACCATGAAAAAAAAGAACAAAGCTGGAGGCATCACACTTCCTGATCTCAAACTAAGCTACAAAGCTATAATAATGAAGACAGTATGGTACTGGCATAAAAACAGACACATAAACAAATGGAAGAGAATAAGGAGCCCAGAAATAAGCCCATGCATATATGTTCAACCCCTTTTTGATGAGGCAGCCAAGAATACACAATGGGGAAATGATATTCTCTTCAACAAATGGTGCTGAGAAAACTGGATGTCCACAACTTGCAAAAGAATGAAATCAGACCTCTATCTTACACCACTCAGAAAAATTAACTCGAAATGGAATAAAGACTTAAATGTAAGACCTGAAACTTTAAAACTCCTAAAAGAACAGAGAGGAAAAGCTCCTTAACATCAGTCTTGACAATGATTGACTGATTGATTTATGGCTGCGTTGGGTGCTGTGCGTGGGCTTTCTCTAGTTGTGGAAAGCAGGGGTTACTCTTCATTGTGGTGCACGGGCTTCTCATTGCGGTGGCTTCTCTTGTTGTGGAGCATGGGCTCTAGAGTACACAGGCTTCAGTAGATGTGGCATGTGGGCTTTAGTAGTTGGGGCTCATGGGCTCTAGAGCACAGGCTCAGTAGTTGTGGCGCACGGGCTTAGTTTCTCCGCAGCATGTGGGATCTTCCCAGACCAGGGCTCAGACCCATGTCCCTTGCATTGGTAGGCAGATTCTTAACCACTGCACCAAAAGGGAAGCCCAATGATGACATTTTTATACACAACACCAAATGCCCAAGTTATGAAAGCAAAATCAAGAAGGGCTACATCAAACTAGAAAGCTTCTGCACAGCAAAAAAAAATAATCAACAAAATGAAATGGTAACACATGGAATGGGAGAGAATACTTGAAAACCATATATCTGATATGGAGTTAAAATCCAAAGTATATAAGGAACTCATATAATTCAATAGCAAAAGAAAAAAAAAGAATGCAATTAAAAAAGACTAAGAACCTGAAGAGACATTTTTCCAAGGAAGACATACAAATGACCAACAGGTACATGAAAAGGTGCTCAATATCACTAGTCAAAAAATCAAATCAAAACTACAAATGAGGTTTATTCCTAGATATTTTATTCTTTTTGTTGCAATGGTAAATGGGAGTGTTTTCTTGATTTCACTTTCAGATTTTTCATCATTGGTGTATAGGAATGCCAGAGACTTCTGTGCATTAATTTTGTATCCTGCTACTTTACCAAATTCATTGAGTACCTCTAGTAGTTTTCTGGTAGCACCTTTAGGATTCTCTATGTATAGTATCATGTCATCTGCAAACAGTGACAGCTTTACTTCTTCCTTTCTGATTGGGATTCCTTTTATTTCCTTTTCTTCTCTGATTGCTGTGGCTAAAACTTCCAAAACTATGTTGAATAATAGTGGTGAGAGTGGGCAACCTTGTCTTGTTCCTGATCTTAGTGGAAATGCTTTCAGTTTTTCACCACTGAGGACAATGTTGGCTGTGGGTTTGTCATATATGGCCTTTATTATGTTGAGGAAAGTTCCCTCTATGCCTACTTTCTGCAGGGTTTTTTATCATAAAATGGGTGTTGAATTTTGTCGAAAGCTTTCTCTGCATCTATTGAGATGATCCTATGGTTTTTCTCCTTCAGTTTGTTAATATGGTGTATCACGTTGATTGATTTGTGTATATTGAAGAATCCTTGCATTCCTGGAATAAACCCCACTTGATCATGGTGTATGATTCTTTTAATGGGCTGTTGGATTCTGTTTGCTTGTATTTTGTTCAGGATTTTTGCATCTATGTTCATCAGTGATATTGGCCTGTAGTTTTCTTTCTTTGTGACATCCTTGTCTGGTTTTGGTATCAGGGTGATGGTGGCCTCATAGAATGAGTTTGGGAGTGTTCTTCCCTCTGCTATATTTTGGAAGAGCTTGAGAAGGATAGGTGTTAGCTCTTCTCTAAATGTTTGATAGAATTCGCCTGGGAAGCCATCTGGTCCTGGGCTTTTGCTTGTTGGAAGATTTTTAATCACATTTTCAATTTCAGTGTATGTGATTGGTCTGTTCATATTTTCTATTTCTTCCTGATTCAGTCTTGGCAGGTTGTGCATTTGTAAGAATTTGTCCATTTCTTCCAGGTTGTCCATTTTATTAGCATAGAGTTGCTTGTAGTAATCTCTCATGATCTTTTGTATTTCTGCAGTGTTGGTTGTTATTTCTCCTTTTTCATTTCTAATTCTACTGATTTGAGTCTTCTCCCTTTTTTTCTTGATGAGTCTGGCTAATGGTTTATCAATTTTGTTTATCTTCTCAAAGAACCAGCTTTCAGTTTTACTGATCTTTGCTATCATTTCCTTCATTTATTTTTCATTTATTTCTGATCTGATTTTTATGATTTCTTTCCTTCTGCTAACTTTGGGGGTTTTTTGTTCTTCCTTCTCTAATTGCTTTATGTGCAAGGTTAGGTTGTTTATTCGAGATGTTTCCTGTTTTTTAAGGTAGGACTGTATTGCTATAAACTTCCCTCTTAGAACTGCTTTTGCTGCATTCCATAGATTTTGGGTCATCGTGTCTCCATTGTCATTTGTTTCTCGGTATTTTTTGATTTCCTCTTTGATTTCTTCAGTGATCAGAAATTAAAGATGATACAAATAGATGGAGAGATACAGCATGTTTTTTGATTGGAAGAATCAACATTGTGAAAATGACCATTCTACCCAAAGCAATCTATAGATTCAATGCAATCCCTATCAAACAACCACTGGCATTTTTCACAGAACTAGAACAAAAAATTGCACAATTTGTATGGAAACACAAAAGACCCCGAATAGCCAAAGCAATCTTAAGAATGAAAAACAGAGCTGGAGCAACCAGGCTCCCTGACTTCAGACTATACTACAAAGCTACAGTAATCAAGACAGTATGGTACTGGCACAAAAAGAGAAAGATAGATCAATGGAACAGGATAGAAAACCCAGAGATAAACCCATGCACATATGGTCACCTTATCTTTGATAAAGGAGGCAGGAATGTACAGTGGAGAAAGGACAGCCTCTTCAATAAGTGCTGCTGGGAAACCTGGACAGGTACATGTAAAAGTATGAGATTAGATCACTCCCTAACACCATACACAAAAATAAGCTCAAAATGGATTAAAGACCTAAATGTAAGGCCAGAAACTATCAAACTCTTAGAGGAAAACACAGGCAGGACACTCTATGACATAAATCACAGCAAGATCCTTTTTGACCCACCTCCTAGAGAAACGGAAATAAAAACAAAAATAAACAAATGGGACCTAATGAAACTTCAAAGCTTTTGCACAGCAAAGGAAACCATAAACAAGATCAAAAGACAACCCTCAGAATGGGAGAAAATATTTGCAAATGAAGCAACTGACAAAGGATTAATTTCCAAAATTTACAAGCAGCTCATGCAGCTCAATATCAAAAAAACAAACAACCCAATCCAAAAATGGGCAGAAGACCTGGATAGACATTTCTCCAAAGAAGATATACAGACTGCCAACAAACACATGAAAGAATGCTCAACATCACTAATCATTAGAGAAATGCAAATCAAAACTACAATGAGATATCATCTCACACCAGTCAGAATGGCCATCATCAAAAAATCTAGAAACAATAAATGCTGGAGAGGGTGTAGAGAAAAGGGAACCCTCTTGCACTGTTGGTGGGAATGTAAATTGATACAGCCACTGTGGAGAACAGTATGGAGGTTACTTAAAGAACTACAAATAGAACTACCATATGACCCAGCAATCCCACTACTGGGCATATACCCTGAGAAAACCATAATTCCAAAAGAGTCATGTACCAAAATGTTCATTGCAGCTCTATTTACAATAGCCCGGAAATGGAAACAACCTAAGTGTCCATCATTGGACAAATGGATAAAGAAGATGTGGCACATATATACAATGGAATATTACTCAACCATAAAAAGAAACTAAATTGAGCTATTTGTAATGAGGTGGATAGACCTAGAGTCTGTCATACAGAGTGAAGTAAGTCAGAAAGAGAAAAACAAATACCGTATGCTAACACATATATATGGAATTTAAGAAAAAAAAATGTCATGAAGAACCTAGGGGTAAGACAGGAATAAAAACATAGACCTACTAGAGAATGAACTTGAGGATATGGGGAGTGGGAAGGGTAAGCTGTGACAAAGCGAGAGAGGAATGGACATATATACACTACCAAACGTAAGGTAGATAGCTAGTGGGAAGCAGCCGCATAGCACAGGGAGATCAGCTCGGTGCTTTGTGACCGCCTGGAGGGGTGGGAGGGAGGGAGACGCAAGAGGGAAGAGATATGGGAACATATGTATATATATAACTGATTCATTTTGTTGTAAAGCAGAAAGTAACACACTATTGTAAGGCAATTATACTCCAATAAAGATGTTTAAAAAAATGCTTCATAATAGGAATTTTGGATTAAGAGACAAAACACATGGGGAAAAAAAACCAATCACATTTTTTAAAATATAAATTTATTTATTTATTAAAATAAAAACCACAATGAGAAACACACCTCACACCTTTTAGAACAATTATTACCATAAAGACAAGAGATAATACATGTTGCTGAGGCTGCAGAAAAGAGAGAATCCTTGTGCACTGTTGGTGGAAATGTAAATTGGTACAGCCACTATAGGAAACAATATGCAAGTTCCTCAAAATCTTAAAAGTACTAGAATTACCATATGATTTGGCAATTCCACTTCTGGGTATATATTCAAAGGAGAAAAGATTACCACCTTGAAGAGATATCTGCAGCCACACATTCATTGTAGGATTATTCACAAGAACCAAGACATGGAAAAAATCTAAGTGTCCATGGAGAGATGAATAAAGACAATATGATATATAGACGTAGACATAGATATATACAATGGAGTATTTTTTAGCGATGAAAAGTAAGGAAATCTTGCCATTTGCAACAACATGGATGAACATGAGGGCATTACTTTAACCAAAATAAGTCAGACATAGAAAGACAAATGTTGTATGACCTCACTTATAACTGGAACTTCAAAAAGTTGAACTCATTAAAGCAAAGAGTAGATTGGTCATTTCCAAGGGCTGTGGAATAAGGGAAATGGGGAGATGTGAGTCAAAGGGCACACACTTTCAATTGTAAGTTTAATAAATTCTGGAGATCTACAGTACAGAATGGTGATTATAATTAAGAACACTTTATTGTACACTTGAAATTTGCTCAGAGAATAGATTTTAAGTGTTCTTATCACAAAAATAAAGTAACTATGAGGTGATGGATGTGGTAACTAACTTTATTGTAGTAATTATTTATATATAATCTTTGACTTTTACACCTTAATTTCTTTTTCATTTAAATTTACACAATGTTATCTGTCAATTACACCTCAATAAATCTGGAGGAAAAAGTGCATAATGTCTTAATTAAATGAACTCCACGGCTCAATGTACAACTGAGTAAAACTTGACACCCCATTTGTTACAGACTCAATTCATTTACCACTCAGATTTGGTCAGCTGCACCTGCTCCCTAGGCATTGGCCACTTGATCAAAAGTGGGTCCGGGCCATCATCACTTTGTCCTCATCACTATCACCACAGTTTGTTCAGGCTCCTCTGCAACAGGCATAAATTAATGCACTCTCAAGAACTTAGTGAATAACATTATAATTTTAAAAGTAGCTTATGTTCTCCTTATATGTTAAAAAAATCATTCTCCCACCATCACATCCAACTTCTTAATTATGAAACACTTACTTAAGAGTAGGAAACACCTAATGTGTTCATTTGCTATCATATACCTTCCTTTAAAACCTATTCTCATATTTAAGTCTTTGATTATTGTAAAAGTATCTATAAGAAAACTATTTCAATTTTTTTTTCGCTTTTGCTTTTTCCTAATTCTTTAATACTACTACATTTGTGGCTTCAGAAATATTTGAAAATCCTGAGAACAGGCACAATAGCATTAAAAGGTTTAAAGAAGCTATACAATGAATAGATGGGCAGTGAAATTTACAAAAATGTGCACTGACATTTTAGGAGAAGGCCTAATTGTATTTTTTTAAATATAATAACTAAGGAATATTAAATAATCAATCTCATTCTGCCTGCCTCACACTTGAACTTCTTTCTCGTTATCTCAAGTGAATTGTTTTGTGAACTTCTGTCAGGTTCACTCAATCTCTGCTAATGTTTTACTGATGTTTTGATTCAACGTAGCAGATATTTTATCTTTTCTTACATTTTCAAACATCTATTTGAGACACTATTACTTTTCCCAGAATATGCTTGTGTTTGGGTAGTAATGAAGAGAAGAGAAGGGCATAGACAATTTAAAGTATGGCTAATCCCAATGCTATGTAGATCTAATTTTATAAAGTAGTTTAATAATTATAGTCAAATACAAATAAACATGGTTTTCTGTGAATTTTCTTCAAATGAAATGACCAGGTTCTGTATGATCTGACCTTACATGCCTTATGCAACTCATTTCATGGCACTCCCCTCATTTCCCCCCTGCATTCGTTCTTTGAAGATATAGTGCATCTTTCCTCCTGAAGGCCCTTGGACATGTTTTTATTTTTGCTAGAATGTTGTTTCTACTCTCTCCTCTTTTGCATATTAATCGCTTCTCCTCTTTCAAAGCTCAAACCAAACATCACTTCCTCAATGTTGTCTTTCTACAGCTATATATTAGGTTGTGCAGAGAAGCAGAACCAAAAGGATGTGAATAAAGAAAGATTTATTTTAAGGAACTGGCTCACACAATAGTGGGGGATGCCAACTCCAAAATTTGCAAGGCAGTCCAGCAGGCTGGAGACCCAAAGAGTCGATGTTGTAGTATTGAGTTCAAAGGCAATCTGGAAGCAGAATTCCTTCTTCCTTGGGGACCTCAGCCTTTTTTTCTCAAAGCTTTCAACTGATTACATGGGGTCCACCCATATGTGGAAGAGGTAATCGGCTTTACTCGAAGTCTACTGATTTAAATGTTAATCTTATCCAAACAATACCTTCAAAGCAACATCTACACTAGTGTTTGACCAAATATCTGGGTACTGTGGTCGAGCCACGTTGACACGTAGGATTAGCCATCACAGATTGACAATTCTCCACACACAATTTGGCCAAGATTCCCTGTTTTAAGTGTCTACTGCTGTCATTATTTTCCCTTATAGCACCTATAAAAATTGTAATTCAATGACCCGTTATGTAATTACTTGTATAATGTATTCTTCCAACTCTGAAATGCTATGTCCATTAAACCAAAAGCCTACTTACAAGTTGTGTCATGTTTATAGATGAATACTCAGTAAACATTCAGTCATCTACTCAGTAAGTTTTATAGAGTCTCCTCTTAGTAATTGGTACTGAGGACTTAACATTTTAAAAGACACAGTCTCCACCCTCTTAGAGAGTAGTAAGAAGGACAGTAAATAGGCAGTTTTAATGTAGTGTGATAAATGTCAGCTGGGTTCTGTGCGAACTTACAGAGAAGAGGCACTGAACCTAACCTGGAGGTTTAGGGAAAGCTCTCAGAAAAAGTGGTACCTAAATGGAGACATCAAGAAATAATAGTATTTAATCAGGCAAGGTTATATGCAAGGGAAGGGAAAAGCTACCCAAAGGTGAAAACATACTTGGAATATTGATGAAATTTTGGAACTCTGTAGGATAGAAGAGTATGTTAGGGGTAAACAGAGTGGCAAACCTCAGTGAAGTTTGCTCTTGGACTGTGAGGGTAATACTGACACTATCCTGCTCACTGTTAAGAGTTCCAATTTTCTATATTCCTGGCTCCACTTCTTCCATATGTAGTTCCTCTGACAACTCTACTAGGTAGGGTTCACATGACTGTTGGTAGAATTTTTTTTTTTTTTTTTTTTTTTTTGCAGTACGCGGGCGTCTCACTGTTGTGGCCTCTCCCGCTGCAGAGCGCAGGCTCCAGACGCGCAGGCTCAGCGGCCATGGCTCACAGGCCCAGCCGCTTCGCGGCATGTGGGATCCTCCCGGACCGGGGCACGAACCCGCGTCCCCTGCATCAGCAGGCGGACTCTCAACCACTGCGCCACCAGGGAAGCCCTGGAATGTATTTTTGATTCATTAAAACTGCCAAATATTTCCCTACATTAATACGTTCCAGGATTTGCCTACATTAATTTTTTCAGAGTCTAGAACTTTTGACATTCTCAATGAATTTTTGTTCATGATAGTGAAGACTCATATTGTACCCAGTGAAATAGTTATAACTTAAATAGTCCCTAAAATTAAACTTAGAATATTTTTTATGTAGGGTGACTACAAGTACTTATGCAAATACATAATTTTAATTCTTAATGTTATTATTTAAAATATTCAAATTTTTTAAAAAAATAACCCTTTCAAGCTTTTTAAAGAGTCATTCAGGCAACAAAATAATTATCTGATGCATAGCAGGCACTGGGCTAGGTAGTGAACACAAAAATAAAAAAGATACAGCTGAATTCCAGTGAAATTTATTCTATTAAACACATTATTTTATACATTATATGTGACTCCACTATCATTAGTTTTATTCAACATTATCTATTTTTCCATACCCCCACTGTAAAAGGCAGTTAATTCACGTTGAAAACACTAAAAGCTTAGTGGATTGGTGAGGTGTAGAATTAAAAATGAAAGGAGTGGTTGCTAACTGGTATATATAGAATGGCAGGTAAAAAAAAAAAAAAAAAATTTAGAGAATTGGAAAGGAAGAAATAAAATTGTTATTATCCACAGACAATATAAACTATATTTTAAATCCCCCCAAAAGCTCTGGTTGAATTACTGGTATTAATAATAATAAATTTTAAAAGCCCACTGAATTCAGATTCAATTTTTTTTTTTTTTTTTTTTTGCGGTATGTGGGCCCTCTCACTGTTGTGGCCTCTCCCGTTGCGGAGCACAGGCTCCAGACGCACAGGCCCAGCAGCCATGGCTCATGGGCCCAGCCACTCCGCGGCATGTGGGATCTTCCCAGACCGGGGCACGAACCCGTGTCACCTGCATTGGCAGGCAGACTCTCAACCACTGCGCCACCAGGGAAGCCCCCAGATTCAATTTTTAAAAGTCAATTGTATTTCTAAATACTGTGAAGCAATATTTAGAAAAAATTAACATACCATTTAAATATATCATTAAAAAGAAAGCAATAAATCTGATAAAGAACATGCAAGATCTCAGAGTAAAACTGTAAATCATTAATGAAAAACTAAAGAAATTCTCAATAAATGGGGTAATATAGATTTTTATGCTTTAGAAGATCATACACACAAAATCCCATCTCCTCTTTCTCTAGAAACTATAGAAAGATGCACAGCTTGTGCACAATGAGGGCATAGCAGCAAGGTGGAAATCTGAATACCAGACACAGAACACACATGCTCCAACCAGGGGAATAGAATAAGCAAGTCCCAGAATGACAACTGGAGAACATCCAGTCCAAACTGGAGCAGAAAGATGGAGGGATTTCAGAGAGATGTCTCCAAGGAAATGGGCAAGGGAAAGGGCAGAGGGCAGAATTCTAATAAATTTGGATTTACATAAAATATTTACAATTTTGATGGAAAATTTGGTAAAAATAAGTGATGACAGAAACCTGAGCAAAGAAAAAAAATAATTACAGGAAAACTGAACAAAAAACAGAAATGCAATCTATAATATACATTTGGGCAGGAAACATACTTACATAGCTCTAATAATATGAATGTTGAATATTGATTTAAACAACTGGATGCAGGAGGGCTATCTTATCTTCTCTAATAGGAAATCAATTTTACATGTAAAATTGACAACCAAGTGGTATGAGTAGAAACACATTACTTAGCCATATGAAGTTGCAAATTTGGGAAGGAGTCTTGGAAATATTGATGACTGGATCAAATATTACATTTTCCTATAAAGGAAAGTAGATATATGTACCTATAATTATATGTGTATATTTATAGATATGTACATTAAAAATATACATGTATTACTTTGATACAAATAATAATTTTAAAATAAGACACTGTCCCTACTTTCAAGTTGACCACAATTTTTTAACTATCTCTGAGACCTCACTCTTCACAGCATTTTAAAATCTTATTAATGTGAATAATATTTAACACCAAATATTACAGGTGTTTCCAGATATTCAATTAAGAAACTTGCCAAACTGGGTTTATCTCTGAGATGGTGTACTTGCAATTCAGACCAGTTACCTCCAGAGGGTGGCGATGTC
The DNA here is from genome assembly GCF_951394435.1 of Stenella coeruleoalba. Classification (NCBI taxonomy): domain Eukaryota; kingdom Metazoa; phylum Chordata; class Mammalia; order Artiodactyla; family Delphinidae; genus Stenella; species Stenella coeruleoalba. The sequence continues at coordinate 43,193,131 of NC_137155.1, forward strand.
TTGCTTTCTAGTTATCCAATGTATGGCAATATAAATATATCCTTTGTTCCCTAATTTAAAATTGTTTCCCTATTTACTTTAATGAATGTGAGATTTTGATTTCCATTTATTCTAGAACAATTAGGATTCAGATGTCACACACTGGCAACCAGTATCAAAAGTGTTGATTTGGGGGGGCTTCCCTGGTGGTGCAGTGGTTAAGAAACCGCCTACCAATGCAGGGGACATGGGTTCGAGCCCTGGGCCAGGAGGATTCTACATGCCGTGGAGCAACTAAGTCCATGTGCCACAGCTACTGATCCTCGCTCTAGAGCCCCTGAGCCACAACCACTGAGCCTGCGTGCCTAGAGCCCACGCTCCACAACAAGAGAAGACACCGCAATGAGAAGCCTACACACCACAGCAAAGAGTAGTCCCTGCTTGCTGCAACTAGAGAAAGCCTGCGCACAGCAATGAAGACCCGACACAGCCAAAAATAAACTTATTTTTTTTTAAAAAAAGTATTGATTTGGGGAAAAGTCCCTATTTGTGTTATACCCACCCTCCCAATCCCTGTCCTACCATCATTCCCCTCTCCCTTTATGTGTTTACCTCAACCTGCCTGATTCCTAAAGATCATTGCTTTTAGAATTCCAGGTAAGTATCAAAAAGTAACCCTAGGTCTAGTATTTTACCTTTCCCCTATTAATGCCACTTCGATGGGAGAGTCTGTTTTTCATCATTAGCTTTTTCAAGCTGGGTAACACAACTGTTGTTTCTCTGGAGTATGAGGTATAACTATGCCAGTTGCATCATATAGTTAGATTTTATTTATGTATCCAGCACACAGAAAGAGGAATCCCTGCATCCAACTTCTTGCTCTCAAGATTACTAATATATCCTTTCTTCAGGCTTACTTTCCTCTATTTTATTTTGCTGTTTATATCTATTTAAATACTGAACTCCAAATCCTATAAATCTTTTGAATTTTGCCATAGATATAAGGAATTAGTGATTTATAAACACAATTATATTTTAATCAAAAGATTCATTTTACAGCAGTATAAAAACTAAAGGAAGTCATTAAAAAAGCATTGTTTCTATCTCAAGATTCACCTTAGTGCAGCAACTGTCTACCTGTATAGTTTAGTAACCTACAAATCATTATTTTCCTCTAGCCGCAAATGCAGAACAACATAAACGCTAACAGAAGTATCTGTGAAGATGGAAATGTTCTATATCTACACTGTGTAATATAGTAGCCATTAGCCACATATGGTTATTAAACACTTAACATGTGACTAATGCAACTCATTGAATTTTTAATTTAATTAATTTTAATTTAAATAGCCACATTTGGCTAGTAGCTATCACATCAGACAGTACAGGTCTATAGACTAAAATCAGCATGAAAGTAATTCTTTCCCACAGTGTGCCCAAGAGAGGAAAACGTTGCACACTCTCCTAGTCTTGGGGCATTACAATGTGCATTAGCATGGTAAAAGCCCTAAGAGGGCTTAGTAAGAGAAACTGGTTTGATTGATTAACCCATCACTTCTCAAAACATATTCAGCCAAGGACCCCCCTGTATGAGTTACTACCTCATGAGACTTTTATTCCAGGGAATAGAGTTTAGAAAATGCAACTCTGAAAGTTGAACCTAATAAATTAATAATATTTTTGTGACAAATGCAGTAAGCTCAAAAATTTTTCTAGAAAGAAACTAATTAGGTGGTACACAGGCTTTGACATCAGACTACCCGGTTTCAAATTCTGACTCTAGCTTTTGGCAAACTGCCTAAACACTCAGTCTCTGCAGCCATAAATACAAGGGAAAATGAGTATTCCACAGGATTACTTTGAAAATAAATATGATACCATATAAATTACATAGAACTATTGCTGGCATATTGAAGTTCTCAATAAACACTTGCCATTATTATAATCTACTATTCTTTGGCAAGGTCTTTTATTTATCATTCCTTATGGTATCAATGTGTGCATAATAAACATAATTATGCTGATATCAACACAATATCAATATCAAAGACAGCATCATACTAGCTCACTCCACCTTTGCTATGAACACTTGAATTAGGTAAAGAACCAGAAACTTTAGATGTGGAAAGAGAAAAAGTTAAAGACTGCCGACACAAGAGATGTTACAGAGAAAGTTAAGAAATTTCTCCTATAGAAGTCTTTAAAATGATACCTAACAAAGGTTCACTTAGAAATGCAACCAGGTCTTCCTATCTTGGCTCTTACACGTGTAAAGGCACATACTGCAGCTATTTCAATTTGCATAGAGAAAACCAGAGTAAGTAAAGAAGTAATCTGGATGAGATACTATTATTCCCTTTTTATCCACACCTCAACCCTCCCAAATGGATTCAAGAAACTGGGATTGTTAGTTATAGGGAGACCCAAAGTTGTTCTTCATATTTTACAATGATTAAATTTCACACTGTTAGGTACCCAATGACAATAAAAATAGTTGGCTATTTATTCTGATCAGTAATTGATAATAATTTTTGACATTGAGTAGTATGATACACATATAGATTATATTGATATTCAGCTTGAAAGACAGTAATTATAGATTTTTTTAAATTTTGTTTTCTGTTTTTTTCCCATTCACTCTTGTAATAACTGCCATCTTCTCATAGCCATTGCTTCTTCAACCATAAGACAATGAGGGTAAATAGGAGTGCCCTTGCAAATATTTGTACTTACTTCATTGTATTTATTGAGATGCTACCGTTGCTTGGCTAAGAACCATCTTTATTAAATTCTCATGATTCAGTGATTCTTAGATCAACATGATCCATGATTCTTAGATCAACACATACTAATAGCTTTTTCTCTCTCTCTAGATAATGGAAAACTGATATTTAAAGGTATTAGCTCTACAGAAGGGACCAAAAAAGTAAAAAACCTGTAATAAAAAAGGCTCCTTTATGATAGTGCCTTTCCCAAAGCAAACATGGGAAAGTTTGCAAAGTCCATTTATAAGAATTTCCAATTTCTATGTTTTAAAACAAAATTATGGACTTCTTAATGACAGACACTGTATTTTGCTTCATGAAGCATGCTTAGCTACTGTTTGGAAATAAGGAGCCCTCTGAAATTAGAAAAAGCTAGAGCTAAAAGTGCTTCAAACACAAAAACCTGCAAAACAAACATACACTCATCAGTACTTTGACATCTAATGCAGCATTGGTTCCAGGAAACCTTGAGAAGTATAAAAGTTCATTACTAACAGTCGTTTAATTGTTGGGTTAATCCATACAACTAGTATTCTGTGGCTACTTCTCAGTCCCCTAAGGTTTTTAGCTCCCACTCGTGGGAATTCAGCATGCCTGGCAAGGAAATTCTGCCAAGGGTCTAGAGTACCAGACGAACTGACTGATTTGTTTGTTCTGGGTAAGCAAATCCTATATAAGCCTGTCTAAGACTCTGGACCATGGTTGTAAGAAGGATAGCAAAAGGGCATGCTCATTCCCAGTTCATAAGTGTAAGGTGAAGTTACAAATAAGAAGACAAAGATAGAATCCATTAAAAAAAAAAAAAAAAAAAAAAGACAGACTGGGCTTCCCTGGTGGCGCAGTGGTTGAGAGTCCGCCTGCCAATGCAGGGGACACGGGTTCGTGCCCCGGTCTGGGAAGATCCCACATGCCGCGGAGTGGCTGGGCCCGTGAGCCATGGCTGCTGGGCCTGCGCGTCCGGAGCCTGTGCTCCGCAATGGGAGAGGCCACAACAGTGAGAGGCCCGCGTACCACAAAAAGAGAAAAAAAAAGACAGACTAAGTATGATTAGATTATTTCATTCATGCATTAATTTATCCATTAATTCAAAACTGATGATTAAGCATCTCCTTTGTGTTAGGTGTTGGTGATAGGTTAGTGAATAGTGTGCACTAAGGGACAACTACTTCTTCCATAATAATTCATTTAGGTAGTAAATTCAATCACAGTAATGAGAGGTGTCCAAATAATGTGCTACGCCTCCCTCTCATTATTGAGAAATACAAAAATCGGAACTAGCAAGTTAAAACAGACCTTCATCATCCATGCTGATGAGAAAACTGCAAAAACCTCAAACACCTAGCTCAATTGCATGTAGCCGGGTCATTCACTGGTAAATCCTAATTAGATCTCAGGTTTCTTGATTCTCAGTCTAGGACTTTTTCCATAGTACAACTTTTTCTGTATTCTTCTATGAATAATGGCCCTGTCACCTTAGGATCCTCAAACTCAAGGAACAGTCGACTCTGATCAGTCAATAGAAGAGTTGTATCTTGATAAAACACTGATTGAGATATTGGTGAGCCCAGGAAACTTTGTTGCATCCTTAAATCATTTACAACTCCATCTGGGCAGAGAGCCAACCCTGACTTTGCAGGACCTGATATCAGGGTTTCCTCTAAGTACCAGTACGGAGAAGAAAAAAATATGTCCAGTTACCTAGCACTGTGCTCTAGAACAGGGATTGGCAGAGGGTCCAACTGCAATGCAAAATTTGCATAAAAGGAAAAGCAAACTATTTTAATTGGGTCCGGTATTCCACTAAGACATGGTCCTTAACAGTACTCCTAACTGCCCTTCGGATACAGTTCTTAAATTCCTTTTGAAAAAAAAAAAAAAAAACCTTTCTAGTCTTTAAGAAGTTTATAGTAATACATCATAATGTGAGAGCTCTTTATTTTCCTTCCTTTGCATTGTAAGCTAGAAGCTCCAAAACCACTATCCTTGTGATTTAGTATGGCAAGTGTAGTTTCTGTAGTCAAAAGGTGTGCTTTTCTTCTCCTGCCCATCCTTAACCTAAATGGCACCCTATTATACCAATCAGAAGTGTAACAAAGCGTTTCAGTTCTTTCCAAATCTAAAGGAATGATCTGTGGCAAATAGGAAATGCCCTTACACAGCCAAGGAAGGTAATTTGAAAAAAAATGTAATGAGTTTCAGGTTCATGAAATGTGATATTGACAACAACAGAAATAAATTGCTCCTATTTAACTGCAGTCCAGTGCAGAAGAGATCAGCATAAGCCATGCTGATGCTGGACCCTGAGAGACAGACTCTATTAAGACCCAAGTGCTATTAAGGAGACAGACTTACATTGTAAAGTTGGAAAGGTGGAAGAGAAGAAGAAAGCCTCAGTCTATACATCTCAGGGACTTGACAGCACTTGGATTCTTATAAATCTGTCTAAGTAAAGTTATTAAGTGGCTGAGAAATGTACCGCTGGCAGCCAACCTGGGACAGCAATGGAAAATGGATAGCCAATAGACAGGACAGACAAGTAAAAGGACCAGGAAAGATGCTTGCTCACAGATTCTGAGAGGTAATAAACACTGCAAATGGGATTTGGGCTGCATCTTTCTGCACTAAGAAACAGCAGATTCTGAACAGAAACTAAACAGTTGCATTATCATCTGCTATTTCCTAAATAGGGTTGAGTTAGAAAATCTGAAGTCTATTGGAAAATGGTCTAGAATTTACTAGTTATAATAAATGTGCAGAACAAAGTCAAAGAAAAGACACAAGGAAAGCTCATTCTTTGAAATCTAGGAGAAAAATTAAAAGTAATAAAAGGAGCACATCATCACTATGAGTTAATGCCACTATCCATGGTTATTTGTTATGTTTGAAGTACATAAATGTCCAGAATGGAGGCTGCTAGAATGTACAAGATGAGTCACATCTTATCCCATAGATGTGTTTTGATTGGTCCAAGCTGTGTAAACCAACAATATATTGTTAATTTTTAAAATTAATTTCCATCTCTTAAAAATGTTTTTTTTAAATTTCTCATACAAATTAATTTCAATCTCTTAAGAATATGGAGCCCTCTTGGGAAAAAAAATAATCAGATCCAGAAACACTGAGTCTTTATTCCTACACTGCAACAATAAGCTGCCATTTATCACATATGCACAGTTTTCTTAAAGCAAAGTTAAGAGAAAAATTAAACATTTCTTAGACTCATCTTTCTATCAAAATTTAAAAATAAAATATAACATTACCAAGAGGACCATGGATTTCAAGAAAACTGGAAGACTACATATACACCTTCTGAGAAGTAAAGACTAGCACTACATATATAACCTGCAAATAAAATGGTACGAAAAAAATTCAACTTAGTCAATTATGGATACCATTTTGTAAGAGTCCCCATGTACTTCACTCATATATGCTAGTAGGCATTAAATTTTGCAAACCTGGTCTGAAGAAAAAGCCATAATGGTTTGGATGAAGAAACCCAATGGTTAGAAAAGTCATTGAACTTCTCTCACATCACTCTCCCACAAACCACAGCTGCACTTTATTTCCCAGCATTTCACATAAATTGTTGGCTTTTAAGTAATAATCCTCAATGTAAACACAGAAAAAAGTCAGAGGATTATCTTCCCAAATTTTTATGAATGTTACAGAGGTGTCTTTTAGATCCCAGAAGAGGGATTTCTGTGAACTAGATGAAAAGCATTCATGTAGTGATATATACTCCCTTTGCTGAATGAGTCAAGATTGCCAGAGTCTTTGCATATGGAGGAAATTAGACTAGAATAACTCAAAGGTCTACATTGTTAGAAACGTAAAAGGGAAGAGGGAGGAAACATTTACTCCTCATACTATTTCTGAAAATTAATCCATAAGCACAACGTTAAATGCAACAAGAGGGGGGACATTTACCCCATTTTACTAAAGGCATAACATTTCCAAAACTAATCTTCAAATACAGTAGCAGTTGCCACATTGGTCTGACCATCAGAAGTGATCCCTATCATACAGATAACCCATTTCAGGACTCTAATTGAGTAGGACTGGGGCAGGACCTCAGTTTCTGTACGTCTTGAAATGCCACAGGTGATTTTGATTATCATCCAGTGTTAGTAACTACTGAACTATTTTATATTACAGCTATTCTCAAGAATGAATTATATACTTATATTTGTGAATTGTCTGAACAATGACATAGACTTATAAAAACCTTACCAAAAATTCTTAGTAAGAATCCTACAGACCTAAGAGAAAGACCATTCTACTGACAGTAGTAAAAATAATCATTTGGAATTCATCTTTTAAGTGTGATTGTTAGGAAACTTGAATCCTATGACATGTTCCCTTCACTTCTAGTAAATGATTTAATCCCAAACCAAAGTAAAGCATTACAATAATAAGTAGTAGTAAGAACAGTACCAAAAACAGCAAATTAAAATAATAATCACTAGGCTTCAAGTCTCAGTACATAACACATACATAGACAATGCACACATTATTGTCTTTGTTCAACTTCAATTACCCAGTGAGATGGCTATTATTTTTCCCATTTTATAGACAAAGAAACAGACTCGAGATTAAATAATTTACAATTTATTCTTTTTGATGCAATTTAAACAGGGTTTTGTTGGTTTTTTTTTTTTTTTGCTTTCTCTGATAGTTAATTATTAGTGTATAGAAAAGCAACAGATTCCTGTATATTAATCTTGTACCCTGCAACTTTACTGAATTAATTCATTAATTTTAATAGTCTTTTTGTGGAGACTATAGGTTTTCTATATACAGTTTCATGTCATCTGCTAACAGTGATAGATTTAATTCTTTCTTTCCAATTCGGATGCTACTTTATTTTTCTTATCTGATTTCTGTGGCTAGGACTTCCATTACTATGTTAAACAGAAGTGGTGACAGTGGACATCCTTGTCTTGTTCCTAAGTTGAGAGGAAAGGTATTCAGCTTTTCACCACTGAGTACGTTAGCTGTGCGTCTGTCATAGATGGCCTTCATTATGTTGAGGTATGTTCCCTCTATACCAACTTTGATTAGAGTTTTGTTTTGTTTCGTTTTTTTGCGGTATGCGGGCCTCTCACTGTTGTGGCCTCTCCCGTTGCAGAGCACCGGCTCTGGATGCACAGGCTCAGTGGCCATGACTCAGGGGCCCAGCCGCTCCGTGGCATGTGAGATCTTCCCGGACTGGGGCATGAACCCATGTCCTCTGCATCGGCAGGTGGACTCTCAACCACTGTGCCACCAGGGAAGCCCTGATTAGAGTTTTTATATGAAACGATGTTGAATTTTGTCAATTGCTTTTTCTGCGACTATTGAGATGATCATGGGATTTCTACCCATCCTCTCGTTAATGTGGTGTATCACACATCAATTGTCTTGAATCAATATCGAACCATCCTTGCATCCCTGGATTAAATTCCACTTGACCATGGTGTATGATCCTTTATATTGTTGGACTCAGTTTGTTAATATTTTGTTGAGAATTTTTGCATCTATATTCAAAGATATTAGCCTGTAATTTTATGTTTTTGTAATGTCTTTGCCTGGTTTTGGCATCAAGTAATGGTGGCCTGTAGAATAAACCTGGGAGTGTTCTACCATCTTCAGTTTTTGGAGTAGTTTGTGGATAGGTATTAGCTCTTCTTTATATGTTGGTAGAATTCCCCTTTGAAGCTATCTGGTCCTGGAATTTTGTTAGCTGGGAGGTTTTTTGTTTTGGGGTTTTATTTTTTTTATTATTACAAATTGAATTGCACTATAGAGATCAGTCTATTCAAATTGTCTGTCTCCTCCTGATTCAGTTCTGGAAGGCTGTATATTCCTGGAAATTTATACATTTCTTCTAGGTTGTACAGTTTGTTGGAATATAACTGTTCATAGTATTCTCTTTTTATTTTTTGTATATCTGTGGTATCGGCTGTGATTTCTCCTCTTTCATTTTTTACTTTGTTTATTTGGGTCCTCTCTCTCCTTTCTTCTTGATGAGCCTGGTTAATGGTTTATCAATTTTGTTTCTTTTCAGAAAAACAGCTCTTGGTTTCATTGAACTTTTCTATTATTTTTTTGGTCTCTGTTTCCTCTCTGACCTTTACTATTTCCTTCCTTCTGCTGATTTCGGGCTTGCTTTCTTCTTTTTCTAATTCCTTCAGTTAGTATGTTAGGTTGATTATTTGATATTTTTCTTTTTTTTTTTTTGAGGAAGGCCTGTTATCACTATCAACTTCCCTCTTAGAACTGCTTTTGCTGCATGCTGTGGATTTTGCAAAGTTTTGTTTACATGTTTATTAATGTCTAGGTATTTTCTGATTTCCTCTTTGATTTCTTCATTGACCCATTGGTTTTTTAGTAGCATATTGTTTAGTCTCTCTATGTTTGTTCTTTCCTCTTTTCGTTTTCCCTGTGATTGACTTCTAGTTTCATGTCATTGTGGTCAGGAAAAAAAATGCTTGATATAATTTCTATCCTCCCAAATTTGAGACCTACTTGTTTTGAGGCCTAGCAGGCGATATATCCTGGAGAACGTTCCATGAGGACTTAAAAAGAATGTGTATCCTGCTGTTTTGGGATGGAATGTCCTACAGATATCTATTAAGTCCAATTTGTTTATTGTGTCATTTAAGACCACTGTAGCCTTATTGATTTTCTGTCTCAATGATCTGTAAGTGGGGCATCAAAAAAATAAATACAATACTTAGGAATAAACTTAATCAAGGAGGTCAAAGATCTATACTCTGAAAACTATAAAACACTGATGAAGGAAATTAATGATACAAATTAACAGAAAGATATCCCATGTTCTTGAACAGGGAGAATTAATATTGTTAAAATGGCCATATTACCAAAAGCAATCTACAGATTTAATGCAATTGCAATCAAAGTACCATGACAGTTTTCACAGAACTACAACAATTAATCCTAAAAAGTATATAGAATCACAAGAGACCCCAATTACCAAAGCTACCTTGAGGGGAAAAAAGAACAAAGCTAGAAGTATCATGCTGCCTGATTTTAGACTATACTACAAAGATACAGTAATCAAAACAGCATGGTTCTAGCACAAAAACAGACACATAGATCAATGGAATGGAATAGAAAAGCCAGAAATAAACTCATACACTTGTGGTCAATTAATCTATGACAAAGGAAGCAAGAGTATACAATGGAGAAAAGAGTCTCTTCAAGAAGTGGTGCTGGAAAACTGGACAGCTACCTGTAAAATAATAAAATCAGGGGCTTCCCTGCTGGTGCAGTGGTTGAGAGTCCGCCTGTCGATGCAGGGGACACGGGTTTGTGCCTTGGTCCAGGAAGATCCCACATGCCACGGAGCGGCTGGGCCCGTAAGCCATGGCCACTGAGCCTGCATGTCCAGAGCCTGTGCTCCTCAACAGGAGAGGCCACAACAGCAAGAGGCCCGCGTACAGCAAAAAAATAAATAAATAAATAAAATCAGAACATTCCCTAACACCATATACAAAAATAAACTCAAAATGGATTAAAAACCTAAATGTAAGACCTGAAATCATAAAACTCCCAGAAGAGAATATTAGGCACAATACTCTGACATAAAACACAACAATATTTTTTGGATCTATGGCAAAGGAAACAAAAGCAAAAATAAATAAATGGGACCTAATAAAGGCTTTTGCACACTGAAAGAAATCATTGACAAAACAAAACAAAAAACAACCTACAGGATGGGAGAAGATATTTACAAATGATATGACCAATAAGAAGGTAATATCTAAAATATATAAACTGCACATACAACTCAATATCAAAAAAACAAACAACCCAATTAAAAAAGTGGGCAGAAGACCTGAATAGACTTTTTCTAAAAAAGACATACAGATGGCTAACAGGCACATGCAAAGATGCTCATCATCGCTAATTATAAGATAAATAAAAATCAAAACAACGAGATATCACCTCGAAACTGTTAAAATGGCTATCATCAAAAAGTCTACAAATAACAAATGTTGATGAATATGTGGAGAAAAGGGAACTTTTGTACACTGTTGGTGGGAATGTAAATTGGTGTAGTTACTATGGAAGACAGTATGAGGTTCCTCAAAAATCTGAAAATAGAACTACCACCTGATCCAGCAATTCCCCTCCTGGGTTTATATTCAAAATAACAAAAACATTAATTTGAAAAGATGCATGCACCCCAATGTTCACAGAAGCACTATTTACAATAGCCAGAATAGAGAAATAATCCAAGTGTCTATCAACCAATGAATGGATAAAGGTGTGACACAGAGACAGAAAGACACACACACACACACACACACACACACTAGAGTATTACTCAGCCATAAAAAAGAATGAAATTCTGCCATTTGCAACAACATGGATGGACCTAGAGAGTATTATGCTTAGTGAAATAATTTAGGCAGAGAAAGACAAATATTGTACGTTATTATCACATATATGGAATCTAAAAAGTGAATGTATATAGCAAAACAGAAAGAGGCTCACAGATATAGAAAACAAACTAGTAGGGACTTCTCTGGTGGCACATTGGTTAAGAATCTGCCTGCCAATGCAGGGGACATGGGTTTGATCCCTGGTCCAGGAAGATCCCACATGCCGCAGAGCAACTAAGCCCGTGTGCCACAACTACTGAGCCTGTGCTCTAGAGCCCACAAGCAACAACTACTGAATCCATGCACCACAACTACTGAAGCCTGCACGGCCTAGAGGCCATGCTCCACAACAAGAGAAGCCACTGCACTGAGTAGCCCGCACACTGCAACTACAGAAAGCCTGCATGCAGCAACGAAGACCCAACACAGTCAAACTAAAATATAAATAAATAAATTAAAAAAAAAAGAAAAACTAGTGGATAATAGGAAAAGGATGGGGAGAGTGGCAAGACAGAGGTGTGGGGATATGGGATTAAGAGATACTATGTATAAAATGGATAAAAAATGAGGATACATCACAGGAATTATAGCCACTATATTGTAATAACTTTAAATGGAGTATAACCCATAAAAATACTAAATCACTGTGCTGTATATCTGAAACTAATATTGTAAATCAACTATACTGCAATAAAAAATTAGAACTTAAAATTTAACTAGTTAGAGATGGATGAGATTCAGCCACTGCGATGCCCAAGCCCATGGTCTTATCTGTTTTTCTGAGCATTTCAGGCTAAGAAGGAAATGGGTATCTTTACAAGCCTAAGTTAGAAACACAGAGTAAGGGAGTAACAGCATTGGAGAGATTCAGGCTCGTTAACTTCTATCCCCTCTCTCCCCTCATTGCCATAATTAGCCCTTCACCCATGCTGCCTGAGTGAGTAGTTTCTCCAGCCTGTCAGACAAGGCAGTAATAAGCAGCCTGTCATAGAACTCCCATTTTGAGTTAAAAGTAACCAAAATCACAAAACTTTTTTAAATTTCATTTTAAAGTCCAGGTTGATTTTAAGCTATTGAATTTTCTTCCCCTCACTAGCAATACTGAAAAACAGTAAGTAGCCCATGAGTGCTCAAATGAAAAAATCTCCATCCTATTTTGCTTTATTTTATCCTCTCCAATTTGTAATGCATTGCAATTTCATCTACAATTTGCACTCTCACTTTTATAGCAGATCAATTAAAGATAACTGGACAAATGCTCGATTATATTCTGAAAGGAAATTTTAATATTACCTCCTGATAAAAGCTGAATCTTATCAAAGATGTAATTTCTCTTATTTTCATTTTACTTACTGGGAGTTTTAAGTATTGTAAATCAACTAAGTGGTTTTTATAATATACATGGAATTCTGTTTATCAGTTCTCTATCACACATGCTAAATAAATAATAAAGAATAAAACTGGAAAAAATGAGTCACAGAACTAGAATTCTAGTAACACCCTGACATTAAATATGAATTTCATATTATACAAAAGCAAGCAAATTTAGCAAGAGTTTGAATAACTTAAAGAAGAAAAATTCTTTCAAAGTTTCCAGAAATATCTCAAAGTTGAGAAGAAAATCAACTAGTCTAATTAAGAACAACTTGGCACATTTTGACACGCCCTGTGTTGATAACTCATGACTTTCTGTTGTTTTGTGAAATAAGAGAAGATTAAGACATGGAAGCTAGCAATAGTTGTATGTAGTTAAAAGATACATTTTAAAAATGCCACTTATGCATCATTGAAACTCCAACTATCAATACATTGGTGGAACTATGTACAAATCAATATATCTATTTTCAAAGACAATTTTGCAGTATATTTTAAAACTCAAACTGTGCCCACCTTTTGATCCAGATTTCCAGTTAGGGATTTCTCCTAGAGAAAATTCTCAGACATCCTCACACAGGTAAAATTCAAAGATAATCATCTTGATTTTATACATAATGTAGTGACATCTAACAATAGGAGACTGGTTATAATATGTTCCATATCACTTAGGTGCAGGAAACCTTAGATGGATTATTTTTCCTAAATCACTCAGGTTTATGCCCCACTTACCAATGATACAAAAACCTTACCATAATCATATTTGGCAGCAGGGCATTCCCACTCCCTACAATACACAAGTCTCCAAGGGCTTACGAGGTTGAACTTTGGGTTCTCCTTCTACTATACCTGGCTGCCTTAGAGCCTGCTCTCTGCAACATATGAACCCTTGAAAGCCTGGTGGACAGAGGGGCCAGAAAAGCAAACCTGAAATCAGCCGCTACTTCGCCCCTTAAGGTCGCCATTCAGAGTAACCATGGCAACCCGAGCCATCCAAGTCCCCACTTTCCAATCTCTGAGCAAGTAGACCAGTCTCTGAAATTTCCAAACCAAATTTCTCCTTTGCCCAATTACAGGAAAGATCACTGGAGCAGACACGATCAGACCCTGCCCCTATGTCTTGGACCTTTCATTGTTCTCTGATGAACTTCCCTTTGTCTGAGGAATTTTTCTTTTTTTCCAGAGCCAGGAAAAGGCTTCCTCCTACCTAGCAGTCTGGAAATTCCAGGGAATTAACACCACTTTCCCACTGGAACAGGCCTCAACCCGCTGAAGGTGGTAGCTAAATACTCCAGCTCTCTCACCCTTCTGTGGTAGATGAGAGGAGAAGGGTTGCAGAGGTGAAACTGAGTCAGGTGTTTACACCAGTTTATAGTTTCCTTACAGGATTGAGCTCCAGTTGCCCTTGGGGGACAGTAGGCTGAGTAATAGTGTACCTTTTGTCTCCTTCCCTTCCCTGCACCACCTCTCCTCTCCCTTATTTTCTGTACTTCCCAAATGAAGCTCTGGCACTCAAATTCCTTTCTCAGTGTCTGCCTCTGGGATAACCTAAACTAACACAATTTTCTTTTTCTTAGATCTGGGCACTCAGCCACTTCAACTCGAAGAACTAGCCTCTCTCAGTGGATGAAGACAAAGCAAATTCTTATCATCATCACAAAATACCAAGGTTAGGGGCTTTCCTGGTGGCACAGTGGTTGAGAGTCCGCCTGCCGATGCAGGGCACACGGGTTCGTTCCCCGGTTCTGGTAGATCCCACATGCGGCGGAGCGGCTGGGCCCGTGAGCCATGGCCGCTGAGCCTGCGCGTCCGGAGCCTGTGCTCCGCAACGGGAGAGGCCACAACAGTGAGAGGCCCGCGTACTGCGCAAAAAAAAAAAAAAAAAAAACAAGGTCCCCAAAGATCATCTGATGCAAAGAAGCCCACATTCAGGACACAAAAACTGGCTACATTTTTGGAATAAGAAGGGAAATTTACTTATCTCTCTACTTATTTTTCTGGTTTTCTCTAGCTATAGAGATAATAACAAAAACAAATACTCAATATCTTGCCTCACGTAGGAAAATATTATTCTATATTATTGTTCCAAAATAATAACATAATTTTTTATTTTCACTGTGTTTGTATTTATATTTATATATAGCATAGACATGAGTGGATATGCTAGCTTTTTTTTATGTGAAACAAATTACTCCATACTTTAGTGACTTGAAACCATACTTATTAATCCTCACAATCCTTCTGGTCTGGGTTTATTTGCGTGATAGCTGTATTCAGATATCAGACAGATACAAGTGAACCCACAGGTCAGATCTATCCTTATGTTGGTGGTTGGCAGGCTTTTTTTTGAAAGATTTTCTCTAGAATATATGACTAGGGGTAGAATTACTGGACTGCATGTTATCTGCACCCTCAATTATATTAGATATTGCCAAGTTCCTTTTTATGAGGTTATACTAATTTGTATTGACATCATGTATGACAGCTATTAAACTCAGACTTTTACTGGAGTTGAAAAAGTCTCTCACTGATGTCTTATTTTCACTTCTTTACTATTAAAAATATACACTTTTTCATATGTTCGTTGGACATTCAGATTTCCTTTTCTTCAGATTGTCTCTTTATGTCTTTTGCCCAGTTTTCTTTGGAGTTGTCTTTTGCTGAATATAAGAATCTTTATATATTCTGCGTCTTGGTGTTTTGGGGGGTACCATGCATTGCAAATTTCTTTTTTAGCCTCTGGCTTATCTTTGAAGTTTGTGTATGCACTTTTTTTTTGGCTTGAATGTAAATTACTCAATTAGTAATAAAACAAATTATCAATGTTTTTCTTTTTTGTTTGTTGTTTTGTATTTATTGAGGCCAGATAATCTGAGGCATCAATCCTCCAAGTACGGGTGTAGAGTTTGAGTTCTGCTGGCATCAAAAAAAGTACTAAAAAACCATTTTCACATTTGTAATACAAATACATATGTGTTTTATTTTTCTTTCAGAATGTTACATAATCTTTGAAAAAAATTTTTTTCTGGAACAAGAAAGGGAGTTGGTTGCATTACAACAACCTAATTGTAATCAAGGGACTTCTTCCTTTTCATACAGAATCGAGTAAATCTGCCTGGTACATTGACTCAACTCCAGAGGTCATGGAGTCAACTACCAAAGCTGGTTCTAAAGAGAGATAAATAATTTCTTGCTAAATAACAAATTTTTAGTTATTGAGCTAAGATAATAATCAAGTCTCATACGTCACGACCTGGGCTGATCAGCAGCAACATCACTATGGAATTCCCCGCCTCATGGTACAGTATCCTGCTGCCTGAGCTCAGCAGTGGAAAGGGAAAGTTCCTCCTCTCCAAACACCTAGCATTGCCCCCAGAAGCAGCAAACAGGAGAAATACATTTTTAAAAGAGCAGACAAAATATAACTAAATGAAAATTTCTTTTTACTCCCCTAATCCAAATCATATGAACATCTTTAACATACCAAAATCTAAGTGAAAATAAATGTGTAACAGCCATAAAGTGTTCATGCACTTATTTCTACTAGAAAGATATTCCACAGGAAAATATGACTTTACTATAGAGTTCAACATATAATAGATTTTAGATACCTATCAAGTGGTCATTTGCATTTACCCTTGTAATGGTTATAATGGCTACATGTATAATCTAACTTTGATGCTGGGCTTTGAGATAACTCATGTAGATCTCAGATTCTACACCCAGATTTGGAGGTCAGTCCTTTCCTCCTCTGTGTCAAAAGCATCCAGTTTCATTTTGATTTTTCTAGTGCAGATGAACAGATGATATACATCAAAATAGTTCAAAAACCCACAAGAAAATTAGCAACTGAGCAACCTGTGGGCAAAAATCTCCAAAGTGAAGAAATAGTATAACCTAAAGATTATTTTGGGATGTTGGTTCTTATGATAATGAGTTGAAATAACTAGAATTAGAGATTATACAATGTGAAAAGGGCCTTTTTCAAGTCGTACTTACTTCTCATAAATTTATTAAACACCCACCGCATGCTACTCATTCATGGTTCTTAAAGTCTGTTGAAGAACCTCAAGTCTCATGAAAGAACCTCATTCATGGTTCTTAAAGTCTATTGAAGAGATGGACAATAAAACATTAAAAATAGCAATTATGTAGTAAGTCAGGTAGTAAACGTGTTTTGGGGAAAGAAGAATACGAATAAACAGAATAACAGGAATGGGTTAGTTCTGAAATGAGAGTCATATAGAAGAGGGATCTCTAATAAAATTTAGAGAGGCAGAGATATTTGAAGTAGTTTTAAAACATTGAATTACTTGATTCTCTGATGCCAGGTGGTAAAATTACCCAAGATTCTATGAGCCAGGATATGGTTACCATGGGTAGGCCCTGTAACAACTATCAGTTTACAAAATTTGACTTTAAGGATTTATAAATGTGTCACTTAAAATAGCAAATGAAACCAAAAAATAAGAATCTTAAATGGACTATCCTATAGCAATCAAAAATAATTTTATAGAAAATTATTTAATGACATCGAAAAATTCAGACTCTATTTACTGGGAAGGGAAGTTCACAAAATGATATGAACAGTGTTAGCCTACATTTATAATCCTATACACATGGAAATTTGTACGGAAAGCTATGCCAGACTTTTAATAGTGATATCTCTTAGGGAGAAACAATGAGAGTTAGTTTTTATTTTCTTTTACTTTCTGATTTGCTATTTTATAATAATTTTTATCTTAGAATAAAATGACAAAAATAAGAAAACCAGATCTAAAGTTTAGCCAAAGCCTAACAGTGTGTTATAAGATTGTAAGAAGAATACATGTAGATCTAAGTTATATTTTGGTGCTAAAATTGACTCAGGAATTTTTTTCCAATGCTAAGAGAAGAATCCCATAGGTCATATAATGCCAGATACCCATAGATTGTGATGGGTTTTGTATTATCAACCTTGGTTTATTTTGTTCTATTCTTTAATCTTCAAACTGCTCTAACTTGAGCTTGAATGGAATTTATATGCTCTAAGTTTATATCTGTACATATGAACTATACATAAGTTTATATACTTATATAGAAGCTATAATTATTTACTTTGAAACTCCTAAGACATTCCGATTAGCAAAGTCTAACATTAATAGATTACGACATGCAAAAGTAATTCAATGTATAAGTGGTATTTACCAGTGTCTTTATTAGTATGTGTTCTACCAGAAGTAGACTGTTGGACAAAGATTTTAGTGCAAGTAACTTATTTTGGAGATGATCCCAAGAAATGAGTCAAGGCAAATGTAAGAGGGAAGGAAAGAGAACCAATAAAGGATGAATTATCTGGCAAGTTACCACTGTGAGTTACAGGATCTTAACTTCTTTGAGGAACACCTCATATAGACCCCAACCTAGGGACAAAGGAACTGTAACACTTATACATCAAATTTCCTCCATAACAGGTTGAGAGGGCTGCTCCTAGACTTTTATTAATTCTCTGAATTTATGGTATGCAGTGAAGAGATAAGGAAGAGGGGATATGGGTGGGGTATTAACCAGCAGTCCTCTTCATTACAAGTACTTTGAAGGCTCTGTTTGTAAACATGGTACAAATAAAGAAATGGGAAATTGATATGGAGGACGGTTTCAAAATATAGGTTATTTTATAGTATTCATAGGATAAAATTTATGCTGATGACACACACTTTAACATCTTGCCCTCCTACTGACAAAAAAAAAAGTTTAAATTTGCTTCTTGAACAATGAATGGAAATTTACTAAGTGGTGTGGGGGGCAGAGAAAGTCTGGGGACAACAATTCAAGCAGGGAAAACTGAATATTCAGAGGTAAGCCTACAAGCACGTAAGGACATGTTTGAAGTGCAGCAAACTGTCCAGTATTACTGGAGCACTGAATGCCACAGGGAAGGTGACACTGAGTAGCCAGGAAACAAACCCCACAGGACCTCTTATTCTAAGGTATTAGCAGCTTATTCTAAAGGCAATGGGAGACCACTGAAAGATTTAAGTCAAGATTTAAGCATTTTTTAAAAGAATTTTCTGATAGGAAATTGAAGAAAAATGGGAAAGAAAGAGAAGCAGCAAATTGGGTTGCCAGAAATAATGGTGGTTTTCACTGACAGTGACAAAGAGAGAAGAGAACATTATTTCAAAGATATTTAGGAGGCAGAAAACTAAGAAGAAAATTTTACAGAAAAAAAAACTAGATTTGCCTTCATATACTAGATGTATAAAAACCGAATGACAGGCAATATCTTCTCTGGTCTGAAATAGAAAGTTCCTTATAGCTAATGTTACATATTATGGTATTTTGTACACTATATGTTTTAAATTATTATTTCTTTACTTAACTAAATTGAGGCATGTAATTCAATTATGAAATTGAAGGAGGGAGGGGTAAAGGGAATGAAATATTCATTAGGAAGCATTTCCCATCAACCACTTGTTCATGCTTAGATCAAACTGATCTAATAATTTTTTGTTAAATTCATCAGTTTTCATTAGAAGAGTAATTGTAGTTGGTAAAAGGTAATGGTTACAGTGTGTTACACAATTAACAGACTGTGAAATGAACTAAAATATGTTCTCTATAGATGATTTTCTGGAAACACTAGATACTGGGTTTAGGATATATAAATGTAAGATTTTGCTAAACACTATCATTTTGTTAAATCAAATCAAGGCTTATTTATATTTCCATTGAAAACTAGTGCTGTCGTTTAGACTTTACAAAAACTGATGATGTTTTAACAGATTGGTCAGGGCTAAGAGAACGAAGTTTGATTTTTGTAAATGATCATGTCTGTACAAAAGACCAGAGGAAATAGCTTGGACTCATGTTAAACCTAGCAGGTCAAAACCTAATGTGTATACTTCAGCCCTGAAAACCCAATTGTTAATTTTCTATTTTAGTAGTTTTCTATTTATAAGTCAAAATAATTTATAAAATTATGTAAAGAATAATATTGAGAAGAAAACACTATTATTAAAAAGAAAATATTTGCGAAAGATTCATGTGATAAAGGACTGTTATCCAAAATATACAAAGAACACTTAAAACTGAACAGTATGAAAACAACCCAATTAAAAAAATGGGTCAAAGACTTTAACAGACACCTCACCAAAGAAGATATACAGAAGGGAAATAAGCATCTGAAACGATGCTCCCCATATGTCATCAGGGAAATGCAAATTGAAACAATGAGATACACATCTATCAAAATCTGGAACAATGACAACACCAAGCGCTGACGAGGATGTGGAGGAACAGGAAATCCCATTCATTTCTAGTGGGAATGGAAAATCATACAGACACTCTAGATGATAATTCGGTGGTTTCTAACTAATATAAACAAACTCTTGCCAAACAATCCAGCAACTGCTCTCCTTGGTATTTATCCAAAGGAGTTGAAAACATATGTCTACATAAAAACCTGCACACAGATGTTTACAACAGCTTTATTCAGAACTGCCCAAACTTGGAAGCAACCACGATGTTCTTTAGTAGGTGAATGGATAAACTGTGGTACATCCAGACAACAGAATATTATTCAGCATTAAAAAGAAATGAGTGACCAAGCCATGGAAAGACAAGTAGGAATCTTAAATGCATATTGCTAAGTGAAAAACCAATCTAAAAAGGTTACACACTGTATGCTTTCATCTATATGGCATTCTAGAAAGGAAAAAAAAATAAACTATAGAGACATGAAAAGATCAGTGGCTCCAGAGATTGGGGTGGAGATAGGGATAAACAGGCAAAACAAAGAGGACTTTTAGAACAGTGAAAATACTCTGGATGATACCATAATGATGGATACATGTTATTATACATTCGTCCAAACCTATCGACTATACAACGTTGAAAGTAAACCATGGTAGACTATGGACTTCGGGTGATTATGATGTGTTAATGTAGGTACATCAATTGTAACAAATGTACCACTCTGGTGGGGGAGGTTGGGAATGGGGAGACTGGGGGAGAAGGGGTGGGAGTGTATGGGAAATCTCCATCTCCCCCTCAATTTTGCTGTGAACCTAAAACTTCTCTAAAAACAAAGTCTTAATTTCTTAAAGAGTTCAAAGTCCTTATTTATACTTTATTTTTGAAAGAATTTTTGATGGAACTCTAAATTGACAGTTATATTTTCCCTTTGAACACTTTAATGATGTCATTCCATT
The DNA here is from genome assembly GCF_951394435.1 of Stenella coeruleoalba. Taxonomy (NCBI): domain Eukaryota; kingdom Metazoa; phylum Chordata; class Mammalia; order Artiodactyla; family Delphinidae; genus Stenella; species Stenella coeruleoalba. The sequence continues at coordinate 43,213,831 of NC_137155.1, forward strand.
GCCTTGGGTCTTGTATAGTTTCTGATAAAAAAATATTTTATTTCCCTTATGCTTATTCCCTTGTGATACATGTATCTTTTTTCTCTGCTTTTTAACATTTTATCCTGATTACTGGTTTTAATCTATTTGATTTTGATATATGTGTATCCTGTTTGGGTTTAGTTAAAAGGAAACATCTGAAAGCCACACTTTATTAAATATTCTCCAACATTTACAATATGTGGGTTGTATTCCACAGCATGGAAATACTATTATTTTAATCATTGATTCCTTGCTATTCAACATTTAGATGCTACTTCAGCTCAAGGGTTTTGTTTTTTTAGAGAGCAACAAGTACAGGTGGTTTATATAAACTCATCAATTATCAGGAAATAAGAAGCCATAGTGGAAGTGAGGAAAAGACCTAGATTTTCCGGGGGTGGTGGTTTCCTCACCCTATCTCCACATGTAAATGATAGAAATTATATGTCTTTCATAACAATTTCATTTCAAAAGTAGTATGATAACCATAAGAATAAAAACAGGCAATACACTTAATTCTCATCAGATGAACAAAGATTTAAAATACATCACTTTAAACGTCCAAGACAATTTAAGCATACAATAGAGTACTTTTTCTACATGATAGGTGCCAAATTGCACAAATATAAATCATAGAATCAGTGAACCACTGAAGTCAGCAGTCCATATACAAGTTGCTTATCAATGTGAGCAGTTTCTGACTATCCAAATAGAGATAGCAAGCTCACGGATATATGTCAGATCTTTAAAGGTTCTATAAACTCTTCTTGTTGACTACATTTCTTAGTATTTATAATGAAAAACTTCAGTGGGGTACAAGTGCATAAAAATCCAGAGACTACAATTCTGCAATGAGAATGAACATCCCCAAATCTGGAAAAAAACAGAATGGGAATTAAGACACTAAATCAATTACAAACTCAGATTTTCAGATCTGAGGCTTAGAAACCAAGATCAATTTTAAAAATTTAGTAATTACTATAAATTCTTCTCTATCCTGCACAGATTTCCTGAAGAAGTCTGAAGGATGAGAAAGGTGTAGTATTACCATATAGTGCCTGGTACAAGACATGTCCTGGCAGCCAAAATGAGTGAAATCTTGATGGAGGGACCCTACAGAGGCCTTAGACATACTGTTTGTAATATTCACAAAATGCTTAAATACAAATGGAATGCACTGAATTCCATTATATTTGCTCTTCATCATTCAGAATCAGCGTTAATGCTTGTGGTGGGTCAAATGACATCATTTGTGTATATTTTGATACGTACTCAGAGCCACATCTTTTGGTCCAACAAACCTACTTCACTTAAAATTTCTGACCATGTACTGAGTATATTTTCAGTCTCTGACCAGCTGTGGCAGCTCAGGTTATCATCCCTGAGTAATAAAGTCTATCTTTTTTATTTTCTTTATTTTTACTGCCATTTTAAAAAATAATCAGAGGGTTAGTTTCAAGGTAAAAGGGTCTATATGGGAATAGGTTGTCACCTAGCATTATATATTCACAGTTAGAACCTGAGGTTTAAGAGATGTGGTAGTATTTATTGATGGTTAGAGACTTGAAGCTTACATTTTAGTTGAGATGAAGCCAAAAATTCCCTTTTCACGTATTCACCATGAATGTCCATGAAACATATTGCTTCCATTTAGATTGTGAGCATACGTAAACAATGACTTTGTAGTATTTAAGACGTAATTCCCATATATACTTGTTGAGACTAGTTTAGATGAAACGTTTTTGGGATATAGGAAATTTGATGTAGTAAATATCTAACTTACTTAATTGCATATAGTTACGTATTTTTCTATTACTACATCAATACCTGCTTTGCAATGTCTTAGGTAACTATCCTTCTCATGACACATCATGCCCACTCTGCTATGGTGCGTCCTTACTTCTCCAGCTCCTTTCTTAACACTACTTCCTCATATAAAGCTACTGTCAGTATCATGGTTCTCTTACATGTTTGAATCTTTAATCGTATTGTGCCTTCTTCTGAAATACTGTTCCTTCTCTTGCCTGCTTGAGCCTCTTTAAGACCTACTTGTCGTTCAATATTCAGGTGAAGTTTCTCTTGCAGTAAAGTCTTTTCTGACTAGCCTATGGCCCATCTTCACAGAATGACCAGGTCCTTATTTGTGTTTTACTAACTACTTAATAAATGTCCCTTGAGTGAATGGATATATATATAAATAAGTCATATTTGAGAGATAGCACAAACAAAATATTAAAGTCTACAGTTCCAACAAATGTGAATTCCGACTCCCAGGAAAAAAGTGGACCTCAACAATTTTTCATAAATTTTGGTATCTTTCATATGATAGAACTATGATTTGTACTGTATAGTTTCAAAATAAATATAGGGTATGATGCTTAAACCTAAAAAAATCAAAATGTAATTGGGGAAACTAGACTATGAAGTAGTTATTGTTCACTGTTCCAAAATATCAGCATTATAATGGATTTTAAAAATATTTTCCAATAAAAGACTGAAATAATACATTCCAAAATATTAAAGAATTTTCTGGGCAATAGGATCATGGTAATGTTGGTTTTGTTTTTCTCTGCAATTTCCTGTTTTTATAGATTTTTTCATTAAGCATGAAATTTTTCCAATATTAAAAACGCAAAAATATATTCTTTCTGACAAAAATGTAAAAGGAGTTAAAAACATTACTATTCGAGTAATGCAAATTTGGAAGTGGAAAACACAAATTGATAAGCAGTATTTAGAAAGGCAATTTGGCAATATATCAAGACATAAGAGCTGAAACATACCCTTTGACACATAATTCCCCACAAATATACTAAAAGTTATAAAAAGACAAGAATGTCCATTGCAGTGTTACTCAAAATAATTTAAGAAATAGATGCAAAACAAATGTCCCCAAAAAAGCAAATGATTTAGTAGATTGTAATATATTATTTTGATGAACTAATCTGCATTCATTAAAGTAATGAAAACTATGGAAACATGGAGAAACATTAAACACACTGTAGATTAAAAGCATAATACTTATTATTAACTGTAACTACAATGATGTAAAATATATATTTGTAAAAATGAAAAACATGCAAGGTAAAATATCTATGTTACAGAAAGGTGCTATGTGTTCTTTCTTTGCAAAACTTTTAATGTCATAGTTTTGTTATTGTTTTTTAATTTAAACAATGATTTTTAAATAGAAGGTAAACTATATGATTCAAATAAATTATTTTCTATGAGCAGCATTTTTCATGTCATTTTAAAATTCCTTATATATGAGCTCTGTTCACATTATTTAATGCATATATCAATGTCATGGGTCCACTTAATCCCAGGTTTAATATCCTATATTGTGATACTGCCTTCTGTATGATGTTATATTATTTAGAGGATTCCACTTTAATTCATGTTAATTCTAAGACTACCTATCAGACATTTAATGGATACATTCTGTTTAATTGACATGTCTTCAAATATAACCACCAACAAATTTCACTAGGATAGCTTCTGTTCTTAAAAATCTTACTCTGTTATCTCCTTTAACTTCTTTTTATACCCTGGTTTATTGATTCTTAATCCATTATCAAATTTAGGAGACCCCCACAATGTTAAAAATTCACTTTTCCTTATATTGTCTGGCTACTGTTTTGTTTATTTTTTAAGAAAGCTAATTTACAGAAAAAGGATTACTTGGTTATTTTTTAACAAAGTAAGAAAAACCACAGGAACAATTCCAGAAAAGCAGGAGAGCACATAAGAGACTGAGACTAAGAACTTGGGTCTCTCCAAATGACTCTTTGTGGAGCATGTATCCATCTAACACCAGATGGATAAAACTGGACAGGATGGCAGATGAAGGGGTAATTCCCCAGTGGGAGTACTGTTTCCCCACTCTCATAGAGCAGGTGTACTGAAGACAGAAGAGATCAGAACTTGTTAATAGGACAGGCCAAAAAATTCAGGAATTTGCAAATTGAACAGGTGAAAATGTAACTGGTGATAATTGAAAGCTAATTATCATCAGCTAGCAACTGGCAACCAGGTGTTCTGAGTCACCTAAAAGGCAAAGCAGGGAGGACTGTGAAGATATTTGCTTTTGGCACAGATGAGACGAGTGAGTTTCCTGTGTGAGGCTTCAGTATAGGAGAACGATTAGTCTGTTTACTGCTGCTATGTTTTAGCGTGTCTAGGCGGCTAGCCATGAACGAGAAAGGGTTGCAAAGCAAAGTAGTTATGGCTTTGGTATAAGAAGTGCCTTATACTTTTTCTAAATTGGCTTTTTCCAAATGAGTGAAGCAGAGATATATAGTAACCACCAAAGCCACATCTACTGGCAGTAGGCCATCCTGGGATTACAGTGGCTTTACTCTTTAAGTAGTGCTAAACACAAAAAGTTTTAGGAAAAGAAAAAGCTCTAGGTCAATTGATACATACATTCCTTAAAGCCATTTTTTAGAAGCTCAGGATTAGATAAATTAATGTATTCAAGGACATAATGCTAGTAAGCAGTAAATTTAGGATTCAAACTCAAAACTGCCTGTTCCCAAAATCCATCTTTTATTGTACAATCTTGCGTTTTTATTTTTTCCTTGCTTAAAATAAGAGCTTTTTCCCCACAATTCTCTGTAACTCTAAATATTACAAATTATAGGCATTACCAAAATTATTAATAAAGGTCTATATTCAAGTACAACATTTATATAGAAAAGCACACACAGCTTACAGGTACTGCTCAATGAATGTACATAGGGTGAATACACCCACCTAACTCTCCCCAGCCAAGAAACAGTACTATCAAGTCAAAAAGTCCTTTGTGCCCCTCTCAGACATGACCTCTTCACCACTGCAATAATTTGTTTCCTGATTCCTAACATAAGAGATTTCTCCTGCCAAGGTTTGAATTTTATTTATATGGAATAATAGTTTGTACACTTTTGTTTCAGCCTTCTTTCACTAAATGTTCTGTTTGTGAGATATGACCTTTCTATTAGTGTAGAAGTAATTCATTCACATCCATTGCTATACAGTATTCCATTATATTAATATATCTCAATGTATTTATCCATCTTACCTTTGGTGAACATTGGGGTAGATTCCAGTTTCTATTACTATTAATGTTGTGAACATTCTTTTTTTTAATTTTAATGAACATGTGTATGCCTTTCTGATGGTTATTTACCCAGATGTGTTAATACTGAGTCATAGGGTTTGGCTAGGTTCAGCTTTATAAGATACTGTCAGTTCTCCAAAGTGGTTGTACCAATCTGCACTCCCACCAGCAAGCATGAGACTTTCTATTACCCCCACTACCTTGCCAGTCCTGAGTAATACCAGTCTTTAGTTTCAGCCATTATGCAAGATGTGCAGTTGGAACTCATGGATTTAATTTACCTTAATTTGAGAACTAATAAAGTTGAGCTTCTTTTCATATGTTATTTTGACCATTTGACTAACCTCTTTTGTTACGTACCTAGTTCAAGTATTTTGCCCTTTTTTTTTCTTCTTGACTTATAACAGACCATTATATATTCTAGATAAGAGCTCAATTTTTCCATTATACAATAATATTGTACAATCTTCTTGAATCTCTGGATTTTTTTTTTTTTAACCACATAATGGGGACTTTGGGTGAAAAAAAATTATTTTTATAAAGTGTAACATAGCTTTCCTTTCCGTACTGTTTATCAGGGGTTTTTTTTGTCCTATTTAATAAATATTTGTATGTCCAAAGGCCATGAATATGCCTGCTCTCCTGTGATTAGTTTTAGAAGACTTTTCATATACATTTTCAATTGTCTCACCAGCACTTATGGAAAAGCCTATCCTTTGCCTGCTGCCGTGAAATTCTGCCCTTGTCATAAATCAAGTGTTTGTGTACATGTGGTTCTTTATTCTGCATAGCTTTCTGGTAAATTGATCTATTTTTCTCTCCTTGCATGAATAAAATAATTTTTGATTAATAGAACTTAACAAGTCCTGATAACTTGTTTTAGGTCTTAGAGCTTTGATCTTTGTCCAGTTTGCCTTGGCTATTTTCACATGTGTAACCATATGAACTCTAGACTAATCTCCTCAATTTTACCAAAAGAAAAAATGTTGAGATTTTGGTTAGAATTGCATTAAATCTATGAATCACTTTAAGGAGAACTGACACTTGTATAACATGGAGACTTCCAATCCAAGAATATACTATATTCTGACATTTAATTAAGTCTGATTTAACATCAAGATTCCACAATTAAATATGATTTTTGCTTTAGCTTTTGTGTATACTCTTTATCATATTAAGAAAATTCTTTTCTACTCCTAATTTTCCAAGAGTTATTATCATGATTCGGTAAAGAAATTATCAAGTGACTGTTCTGCATCTATTATTCTCTTGATGTACTGAATCCATCAAACTGTCAGAAGTTTGCATTCCTGGATATAATATCCTTTTCATATGCCACCAGCGCTCAGTTTGCTAATATTGTGTTAAAGATTTTTGCATATATGTTCATGAAGAGTTTGGTATGTAATTTTCCCTTTTTCTTTTAAAGCCCTTGTCAAATTGTATTATCAAGATTATACTGACATGTTGGTGTTCACTCTTCTTCTATTTTTGGAAGAGACTGTATAGAATTGATATAATTTCTTCCTAAAAACTATTGGAAGAAATATTTCACCAGGAAAGTCACCTGAGCCTAAAAGTTTTCTTTGTGGCAAGTTTTAAAATTATGCAGTGTTTTTTTTAATACATCTGCTACTTATTATTTTGTTAGTTTTGATTATTTTTCTAAGAGCTCTCTCATTACTAAATTTTCAGTTTTAATAGCACAATGTTGTTCATAATATTCCCTAATAATCATAAGAAAGTCTGTAGAATTTCTACGTATATTAATTTTTCATTACTGATACTGATGTTGAAATTTTATACCTCTTCCCTCTCCCTCCCTATTTCCCTCTCCCTCCCTATCTCCCCTCCCTCCACCACCCTCCACCACCCTCCACCTAGCTTGCTAGAACTGTACTGATTTTATTTATCTTTATAAAGAATTAACTACTGGCTCTGCTGATCCTCTCTACTGTTAGGTCTGCTTATTATTTTATTGATCTTTGCCACATCTTTATTATTTTTCTTCCTTCTAATTTCTTTAGATTTAATTGACTGTTCTTTTTCTAATGTATGGAATCAATAGATCAGTACTTATATTTAATCTTGTTTTTAATATATTTAAAGCTGTAAGTTTTTCTATTAGCCCTGATTTGCTGCATCCCACAAGCTCTAAAGTGGTATCTTTTCATTATCCCGATATTAAAATATTTTATTAAATTTATTATGATTTATTTCTTTACCCAGATTTTTTAGAAAAGTTACTTAATTTAAAATTTTCAATGTATCTTTCTGTTAAGTTCTAGTTTAATATCAATGCCAGAAATCACTTTGTAATATTTCAAATCCTAAGATTTGTTAAAGCTTGTCATATGCAGCATTATGTGGTCAATTTTGGAACTGGAAATTTGGGGAATTTTCCAAATTCCAAAATTTGGCAAATTTGACAAATTTTCCAAGTGCCCTTGAAAGATGACATGTTTTGCAATTATTAGTTATATAACATTACACACATTTTTTGTGTTTCTGTGTATATTTATATGTTTGTATAATATATACAAGTAAGCTTACATATATTATACAAACTTGTATTAATTATATACTTGTTTGTTACATTCTTGAAATCTTCTACATACTTAAAATCTTCTACACACTTATCTTTTGTCTGTTTATTCTATTATTTATTCAAAGAAACACATCCAAATCTCAGACTATGGAATTAGGAAGTTCTATGTTATTGCTTCATATGCTTTGAAGATATGTTATTAGATACATACAAATATAGAATAATATGTCTTCCTGATATACTGTCTTAAATTAACCCTCTACCTCTAGAATGTGTCCTTAAAATCTACATTTTAGGGGGGACCTTCAAGAAGGCAGAGGAGTAAGACGTGGAGATCACCTTCCACCCAACAAATACATCAAAAATACATCTACATGTGGAACAACTCCTACAGAACACCTACTGAATGCTGGCAGAAAACCTCAGACTTCCCAAAAGGCAAGAAACTCCCCACATACCTGGGTAGGGCAAAAGAAAAAAAAAAAAACAGAGACAAAAGAATATGGATGGGACCTGCACCACTGGGAGAGAGCTGTGAAGGAGGAAAAGTTTCCACACACTAGGAAGCCCCTTCACTGGTGGAAACGGCGGGTGGGCGGGGGGGACGGTTCGGAGCCATGGAGGAGAGAACAGCAACAGGGGTGCAAAGGGCAAAGTGGAGAAATTTCTGTCGGTGCCGACCAGCACTCACCAGCCCGAGAGGCTTGTCTGCTCACCTGCCGGGGCTGGGAGCTGAGGTTCTGGCTTTGGAGGTCAGATCCCAGGGAGAGGACTGGGGTTGGCTGCGTGAACAAAACCTGAAGGGGGCTAGTGTGCCACAGCTAACTGGAAGGGAGTCCAGGGAACAGTCTGGAACTGGCTAAGAGGAAAGAGACCATTGTTTCGGGGTGTACGAGAAGAGGCGATTCAGAACACTGCCTAAATGAGCTCCAGAGACAGGCACGAGCTGTGGATATCAGCGCGGAACCATCAATGGACATGAAACGCTAAGGCTGCTGCTACAGCCACCAAGAAGCCTGTATGCTAGCACAGGTCACTATCCACACCTCCCCTCCCAGGAGCCTGTGCAGCCTGCCACTGCCAGGGTCCCGTGATACAAGGACAACTTATCCGGGAGAACACATGGTGCGCCTCAGGCTGGTGCAACCTCACGCCAGCCTCTGCTCCTGCAGGATCACCCCGCATTCTGAGCCCCTCTCTCCCCCCGGCCTGAGTGAGCAGAGCCCCCTAATCAGCCATTCCTTTAACCCTCTCCTGTCTGGGCAGGGAACAGATGCCCTCAGGCAACCTACACACAGAGGCAGGGCGAAATCCAAAGCTGAACCCCAGGAGCTCTGTGAACAAACAAGAGAAAGGGCAATTTCTCCCAGCAGCCTCAGGAGCAACAGATTAAATCTCCACAATCAACTGGATGAACACTGCATCTGTAGAATAACAAACTGGACAACAAATCATCCCCAAATTGAGGCGGTGGACATTGTGAGCAACTGTACACCTGGGGTTTGCTTTCTGCATCTAATTTGTTTCCAGTTTCATGTTTATCATACTTTAATATTTAGACATTATCATTGGTAGATTTGTTTACTGATTCGGTTGCTCTCTTCCTTTTTTTTATATATATTGGTTTTTTTTTCCTTTATCTCTTTTTGTGACAGTGTATGTGTATACTTCTTTCTGTGATTTTGTCTGTATAACTTTACTTTTACCATTTGTCCTAGGGTTCTGTCTGTCCGCTTTTGTTTTGCTTTTGGTATAGTTTTTAGCACTTGTTATCATTGTTGGATTTGTCTTTAGGTTTGGTTGTCCTCTTCTTTCTTTCTTCCTTTTTTTAAAATTACTTTTTATTTTTTATATTTAATATTTTTTTAAATTTTTATTTTAAAAATTTGTTTTACTTTACTTTATTTTTTTCTTTCATTCTTTATTTTTTTTTCTCCCTTTTCTTCTGAGCCGTGTGGCTGACAGGGTCTTAGTGCTCCAGCTGGGTGTCAAGCCTGAGGTGGGAGAGCTGAGTTCAGGACATTGGTCCACCAGAAACCTCCGAGCTCCATGTAACATCAAACAGCAGATGCTCTCCCAGAGACTTCCATCTCAATGCTAAGACCCAGCTCCACTCAATGACCAGCAAACTACAGTGCTAGACACCCTATGCCAAACAACTTGCAAGACAGGAACACAACCCCACCCATTAGCAGAGAGGCTGCCTAAAATCATAATAAGGTCACAGACACCCCAAACACACCACTGGACACAGTCCTACCCACCAGAAAGACAAGATCCAGCCTCAACACAAGCACCAGTCCCCTCCACCAGGAAGCCTACACAACCCACTGAACCAACCTTAGCCACTGGGGGAAGACACCAAAAAAAACGGGAACTATGAACCCGCAGCCTGTGAAAAGGAGACACCAAACACAGTAAGTTAAGCAAAATAAGAAGACAGAGAAACACAGCAGAAGAAGGAGCAAGGTAAAAACCCACCAGACCTAACAAATGAAGAGGAAACAGGCAGTCTACCTGAAAAAGAATTCAGAGTAATGATAGTAAAGATGATCCAAAATCTTGGAAACAGAATGGAGAAAATACAAGAAACATTTAAAAAGGACCTAGAAGAACTAAAGAGCTAACAAACAATGATGAACAAGACAATAAATGAAATAAAAAATGCTCTAGAAGGAATCGATAGCAGAATACCTGAGGCAGAAGAACGGATAAGTGACCTGGAAGATAAAATAGTGGAAATAACTACTTCAGAGCAGAATAAAGAAAAAAGAATGAAAAGAATTGAGGACAGTCTCAGAGACCTCTGGGACAACAATAAATGCACCAACATTTGAATTATAGGGGTCCCAGAAGAAGAAGAGAAAAAGAAAGAGATTGAGAAAATATTTGAAGAGATTATAGTTGAAAACTTCCCTAATATGGGAAAGGAAATAGTCAATCAAGCTCAGGAAGCACAGAGAGTCCCATACAGGATAAATCCAAGGACGAACGTGCCAAGAAACATATTAATCAAACTATCAAAAATTAAATACAAAGAAAAAATATTAAAAGCATTAAGGGAAAAGCAACAAATAACAAAGGAATGCCCATAAGGTTAACAGCTGATCTTTCAGCAAAAACTCTGCAAGCCAGAAGGGAGTGTCAGCACATACTTAAAGTGATGAAAGGGAAAAACCTACAACCCAGTTTACTCAACCCAACAAGGATCTCATTCAGATTTGACAGAGAAACTAAAACCTCTACAGACAAGGAAAAGCTAAGAGAATTCAGCACCACCAAACCAGCTTTACAACAAATGCTAAAGGAACTTCTCTAGGAAGGAAACACAAGAGAAGGAAAACACCTACAATAACAAACCCAAAACAATTAATGGTAATAGGAACATACATATCAGTAACTACCTTAAATGTAAATGGATTAAATGCTCCCACCAAAAGACACAGATTGGCTGAATGGATACAAAAACAAGACCCATATATATGCTGTCTACAAGAGACCCACTTCAGGACACATACAGACTGAAAGTGAGGGGATGGAAAAAGATATTCTATGCAAATGGAAATCAAAAGAAAGCTGGAGTAGCAATTTTCATATCAGACAAAATAGATTTTAAAATAAAAACTATTACAAGAGAGAAAGAAGGACACTACATAATGATCAAGGGATCAATCGTAGAAGAAGATATAACAATGGTAAATATTTATGCACCCAACATAGGGGCACCTCAATACATAAGGCAAATACTAACAGCCATAAAAGGGGAAATCGACAGTAACACAATCATAGTAGGGGACTTTAACACCCCACTTTCACGAATGGACAGATCATCCATAATGAAAATAAATAAGGAAACACAAGCTTTAAACGATACATTAAACAAGATGGACTTAATTGATATTTATAGGACATTCTACCCAAAAACAACAGGATACACCTTCTCTTCAAGTGCTCATGGAACATTCTCCAGGATAGATCTTATCTTGGGTTGCAAATCAAGCCTTGGTAAATTTAAGAAAACTGAAATCATATTAAGTATCTTTTCTGCCCACAATGCTATGAGACTGGATATCATTACAGGAAAAAAAATATTTAAAAAGTGCAAACACATGGAGGCTAAAAAATACACTCCTAAATAACCAACAGATCACTGAAGAAATCAGAGGAAAACCAAAAATACCTAGAAACAAATGACAGTGAAAACACGATGACCCAAAACTTATGGGATGCAGCAAAAGCAGTTCTAAGAGGGAAGTTTATAGCAATAAAATCCTACATCAAGAAACAAGAAACATCTCAAACAAAGAACCTAACCTTACACCTAAAGGAATTAGAGAAAGAAGAACAAAAAAACCCAAAGTTAGCAGAAGGAAAGAAATCATAAAGATCAGATCAGAAACAAATGAAAAAGAAATGAAGGAAATGAGAGCAAAGATCAATAAAACTAAAAGCTGGTTCTTTGAGAAGATAAACAAAATTGATAAACCATTAGCCAGACTCATCAAGAAAAAAAGGGGGCTTCCCTGGTGGCGCAGTGGTTGAGAGTTCGCCTGCTGATGCAGGGGACACGGGTTCGTGCCCCGGTCCGGGAAGATCCCACATGCCATGGAGCGGCTGAGCCCGTGAGCCATGGCTGCTGAACCTGTGCATCCAGAGCCTGTGCTCTGCAATGGCAGAGGCCACAACAGTGAGAGGCCTGTGTACCGCCAAAAAAAAAAAAAAAAAAAAAAAAAAAAAGGGAGAAGACTCAAATTGGTAGAACTAGAAATGAAAAAGAAGTAAATACAGACACTGCAGAAAGTGAAAGATCTCATGATCTCACAAATGATCATGAGCGATTACTACAAGCAACTCTATGCCAATAAAATGGACAACCTGGAAGAAATGGACAAATTCTTAGAAAAGCACAACCTTCCCAGACTGAACCAGGAAGCAGCAGAAACTATAAACAGACCAATCACAAGCACTGAATTTGAAACTGTGTTTAAAAATCTTCCAACAAACAAAAGCTGAGGACCAAATGGCTTCACAAGTGAATTCTATCAAATATTTAGAGAAGAGCTAACACCTATCCTTCTCAAACTCTTCCAAAATATAGCAGAGGGAGGAACACTCCCAAACTCACTCTAGGAGGCCACCATCATCCTGATTCCAAAACCAGACAAGGGTGTCACAAAAATAAAAAACTACAGGCCAATATCACTAATGCACATACATGCAAAAATCCTCAACAAAACACTAGCAAACAGAAACAGCACGTTAAAGGGTCATACACCATGATCAAGTGGGGTTTTTCCCAGGAATGCAAGGATTCTTCAATATATGCAAATCAATGTGATAAACCATATTAACATATTGAAGGAGAAAAACGATATGATCGTCTCAATAGATGTAGAAAAAGCTTTCAACAAAATTCAACACCCATTTATGATAAAAACCCTCCAGAAGGCAGGCACTGAGGGAACTTACCTCAACATAATAAAGGCCATATATGACAAACTCACAGCCAGCATCTATGCAATGGTGAAAAATTGAAACCATTTCCACTAAGATCAGGAACAAGACAAGGTTGTCCACTCTCACCACTATTATTCAACATAGTTTTGGAAGTTTTAGCCACAGCAATCAGAGAAGAAAAAGAAAAGGAATCCAAATCAGAAAAGAAGAACTAAAATTGTCACTGTTTGCAGATGACATGATACTATACATAGAGAATCCTAAAGATGCTACCAGAAAACTACTAGAGCTAATCAATGAATTTGGTGAAGTTACAGGATACAAAATTAATGCACAGAAATCACTTACAACCCTATACACTAATGATGAAACATCTGAAAGAGAAATTAAGGAAACACTCCCATTTTCCACTGCAACAGAAAGAATAAAATATCTAGGAATAAACCTACCTAAGGAGACAAAAGACCTGTATGCAGAAAACTATAAGATGCTGATGAAAGAAATTAAAGATGATACCAACAGATGGAGAGATATACCATGTTCTTGGGTTGGAAGAATCAGCATTGTGAAAATGACTCTACTTCCCAAAGCAATCTACAGATTCAATGCCATCCCTATCAAACTATCACTGGCATTTTTCACAGAACTAAAACAAAAAATTTCACAATCTATATGGAAACACAAAAGACCCCAAACAGCCAAAGCAATCTTGAGAAAGAAAAATGGAGCTGGAGGAATCAGGCCCCCAGACTTCAGACTATACTAAAAAGCTACAGTAATCCAGACAGTATGGTCCTGGCACAAAACCAGAAATATAGATCAATGGAACAGGATAGAAAGGCCAAAGATAAACACATGCACATATGGTCACCTTATCTTTGATAAAGGAAGCAAGAATATACAATTGAGAAAAGATAGCCTCTTCAATAAGTGGTGCTGAGAAAAACGGGCAGCCACATGTAAAAGAATGAAATCAAAGCACTCCCTAATACCATACACAAAAATAAACTCAAAATGGATTAAAGACCTAAATGTAAGGACAGACACTATAAAACTCTTAGAGGAAAACATAGGCAGAACACTATATGGCATAAATCACAGCAAGATCCTTTTTGACCCATCTCCTAGAGAAATGGAAATGAAAACAAAAATAAACAAATGGGGCCTAATGAAACTTCAAAGCTTTTGCACATTAAAGGAAACCATAAAGCAGATGAAAAGACAACCTTCAGAATGGGACAAAATATTTGCCAAAGAAGCAACTGACAAAGGATTAATCTCCAAAATATACAAGCAGCTCATGCAGCTCAGTATCAAAAAAACAAACAACCCAATCCAAAAATGGGCAGAAGACCTAAATAGACATTTATACAAAGCAGATATACAGATTGCCAACAAACACATGAAAGGATGCTTAACAACACTAATCCTTAGAGAAATGCAAATCAAAACTACAATGAGGTTATCACCTCACACCAGTCAGAACGGCCATCATCAAAATATCTACAAACAATAAATGCCAGAGAGGGTATGGAGAAAAGGGAACCCTCTTGCACTGTTGGTAGGAATGTAAATTGATACAGCCACTGTGGAGGACAGTATGGAAGTTCTTTAAAAAACTAAACATAGAACTACCATACGACCCAGCAATCTCACTACTGGGCATATACTCTGAGAAAACCATAACTCAAAAAGAGTCATGTACCACAACATTCATTGCAGCTCTACTTACAATAGCCAGGACATGGAAGCAACCTAAGTGTCCATCAACAGATGAATGGATAAAGAAGATGTGGCACATATGTACAATGGAATATTACTCAGCCATAAAAAGAAACGAAATTGAGTTATTTGTAGTGAGGTGGATGGACCTAGAGTCTGTCATACAGAGTGAAGTAAGTCAGAAAGAGAAAAACAAATACCGTATGCTAACACATATATATGGAATCTAAAAAAAAAAAAAAAAGGTTCCAAGGAACCTAGGGGCAGGACAGGAATAAAGACGCAGATGTAGAGAATGGACTTGAGGATACGGGGAGGGGGAAGGGTAAGCTGGGACAAAGTGAAAGAGTGGCATGGTCTTATATATACTACCAAACGTAAAATAGCTAGTGGGAAGCAGCCGCATAGCACAGGGAGATCAGCATGGTGCTTTGTGACCACCTAGAGGGGTGGGATAGGGAGGGTGGGAGTGAGATGCAAGAGGGAGGGCATATGGGGATATATGTATATGTATACGTATAGCTGATTCACTTTATCATACAGCAGAAACTAACACACCATTTTAAAGCAACTGTACTCCAATTACGATGTTAAAAAAATTAAATCAAAATAAACTCAAATATGAAAGAAAATGAGATATCCATATCTTCTTTGTGTAGAAAAGAACTTTTCACTTTCAACAAAAATAATTCATTTTCTTTGTAATAAAACAGAAAAAATACAGAGAAGTATCAAGAAGAAAATGAAGAATATTTGCAATTCTACTGCCCAGAGATTTCTGGGTATTCTTTTCAGTCTTAAATAATTTTTCAATTACAAAAATTTGAAAAGAATTTTAAAACAGAAAAGCAAAACCAGAAATAAGAAATCCCTTGCGATGTCACCATTCTGATATGTGTAATAAAATATCAGCAGAGGTTTATATTCCATTATTTTTCTCTTTTCCATTCCCTCTTCCTCCCTTCTTTTCTTCCTTCTTTCTCCCTCAAAATAATAGTATCATATTTCAATACTCTTCTGTGGTCTTCTTTTTTAACCTTTTTTGGACATATCAAATATTCTGTATTTCAATAAATATTCATCTAAAACCTGAAAAAAAAAACTACTTTTTATTATATTAGCTGTATTAGCCTCTTTTGGTTAGTATCTTTTACATTTTACTTTCAACTTTATCATAACTTTAAGCTACCCCTTCTTGTAAGCAATATCTAAATTATTTTTAATCTTTTAACTTATTCTGGCAATATTTTTAATTATGGTATTTTATTCCCTTTATGTTTATGCAATTGTTGATAATTTAAGGTTTAAATATTACTACTTCACAAATACACACACACATACAAAACACATCTGTATGTATATGTATGTAAACTCCACAAGTTATTATTTTTATTTTGATCATTCAGTATTTGATTTTCCCCACATATTTACTCTTTCATGTCATAAATTCTGTGTGATTTGATAAATCTCCTAATGAGTTCGGATTATTTTTGAATACAGTGTTACTAATTGTTCTTTCTCAGAAGTTACAAGGAAGTTCACCAAAACTAGTAAACAAAAAGGTATTTGTGAACCATGAGTCAACACAACTCACTATAGATACAGCAGTAACTTGAAAAAAGACCTCATTTAAATATTGGAGAGATGTGATGGTCTCAAGCAGAGGATTTTAAAGTAGAAATGAAATAGATATAACCTTATCATCCTCCTTTTGCAGATGAGAAAACTAAGGCTTTGAGAGTTTATTCAAGTTTACTCAGTGGAAGAACTGGGATGGAAGCCAGTCCGCCTCCATAACCTGGGCTCCTCAGAAAGGAATAAGATAATGCAAATCAAAACTACAATGAGTTATCACCTCACACAAGCCAGAAGAGCTATAATTTAAAAATCTACAAACAATAAATGCTGGAGAGGATGTGGAGAAAACAGAACCCTCCTACACTGTTGGTAGGAATGTAAATTGGTACAATCACTATGGAGAACAGTATGGAGGTTCCTTAAAAAACTAAAAATAGCATTACCATATGATCTAGCAATCCCACTCCTGGGCATATATTCCAGAGAAAACCATACTTCAGAAAGATACATGCACCCCAATGTACACTGCAGCACTACCAGAGCCAAGACATGGAAGCAACCTAAATGTCCATAGACAGATGAATGGAAAAAGAAGATGTGGTTAAATATATACAATGGAATATTACTCAACCATTGAAAAGAATGAAATAATGCCATTTGCAGCAACATGGATGGACCTAGAGACTGTCATACAGAGTGAAGTAAGTCAGAGTAAGAGAAATGTTGTATGATATCACTTATATGTGGAATCTAAAAGAAATGATATAAATGAACTTATTAACAAAACAGAAACAGACTCAGAGAACGAACTTATGGTTACCGGTGGGGAAGGATGGGGAAAAGGGATAGTTACGGAGTTTGGGATTGATATGTACACACTGCTATATTCAAAATGAATAACCAACAAGGACCTACTGTATAGCACAGGTTCAACACATACTGTTTTGAACTCTGATCAATATTATGTAACAACCTAAATGTGAAAAGAATTTGAAATAGAATAGATACATGTATAACTGAATCACTTTGCTGTATACCTGAAACTCTCACAACTTTGTTAATCAACTCTACTCCAATATAAAATAAAAAGTTAAAAAAATTCCTGTGCAATTTCTGACCCAAATTAAAGATCTCACAAAATGGAATCTATATAAAATTCATGGACAGAATACACAATATACAAGAGTTTCTTTAAAAGTTTTTAAAATTTTAACTTAAAAATATGCCTTAGTTTAATCCTGCCTCCATGAAAACTGTGCTGTTCCTTCATTTTAAAATTTCAGTTGCTTACAGACATGCTTCTATAGTCTTAGACATACACCTTCATATAACATATATCAAAATTGATTTGTTCATGTTTGTTTACTTGCCAGTCTCCCTTCTAGACTAAGTCCATCAGAGTAGAGAGGACTTTGCTACACATTCTGTATCTCCAACACTTAGTACAGTATGACCTCTGTAAACATTTATTCAGTGGTTTTAAAATTTCATACAAAGATACTTTATTGGCCAGAGGAATGGACCAGGATTTCTAAACAATACTAAAAGTCAATCTGAAGTTGAAAGGCATGAATTTATAGAAGCAGCAATCTGTTTTATTGTAGTATTTTCTCCAAAACCTCTGTGCTACTTGGGCACAACTAAAAATAAAACAGGTATTTGGGTTCACCCAGGAATGGGATTCTGCCAGAGCGGTGTGACAAAAGGAAAGGGAAAAGAAAATTATATTAGTGAGAGTTTTTTGATGTGATAGGGCTTGTGATTTAAACTGACTATGAGGGTGGTGAAGAAAAGAGGAAGCTGATGAAAGGAAAATGAGTCAGGGGATGGAAGGATCTGTAAAGATTTAAGAATAGCCATCATGAGAGTTACTGACAAGTAAGTTGAAAAGAGGAGATTTGGGTTAGAAAGCTGTATTCCTGAATTAGCAATTACAGGATGGAGCACTTACAGGGCAAAATATGACAATGGAAATAGGTTGTCCAGGTGAAAGGAAAAGGACGTAACTGGAAATGAGGAGGTCAACGAATTGACAAGTGAAACACAGTGATCTACTTTCCACATAGATTATAAAACACTCAAGTCTGGAGCTCTTTTCTTTCAAGGGGAATTGGCCACTCAGCCTCACTCCTGTATTCTCTAATGTTTCAGATGTAGTACTTCTGTGGAAACCCTAGCATCAAGGGTTTGAAAAAAACATTGGTTTAAGTTAGTGAATGGTATTTCTTTTAAAAAAGTAATAAATTATTTCCCTCATTTTTCTGCCAAGGTCAAAGCAGACAACTGTTCAGTGGTGAGGGTCTCATTTAGGGAAGTAGCTCCTGAAATGACACATGTCAAACCACAGTTACATAAATCCATTAAAAACTAGTTTGCATATTTTCATTGTTGAGCCACTACTTCAGCATCAAAATGGTAGTACCCTCCCAGCAGCGCCACTGTTACTTCACCCAAAGCTAAAGGTGGTGTGAAGAGAAGACCATTATACTTTACCCCTAGTTACAATCCTGGATTACCCACAGGGGAAAGAAAATGTTCCTCTACCTATAAATCCTCATTCTTTCACACATACTAAAGGGAGGAAAGAAACTCCAGCAGGCTTTCGTCCACAAGAAAAGGCACAAAGGGTTAAATTTTACATGGTTTGCCTCTAAGGACATTTATATTCTCATTATTAAGGAAGCAAAGCAATATACTAAGGGTGCAGTTTGTGAAAAGAGAATAAAACAGCACAAATAGAAACAAGACAAATAACCACTTCTGAATTGCTAGCAGAGGGTGAGGAAAGGTTAAGTACCAAGTAGTTTCCAGGAAAGATTCATAGAACTAATTCAGCTTGCTCTACTTTGGCAGGGAAAAATTCATGTCCCTGTAACCACACCAATAGTTTGGGAAGAAGAGTGAGTCCTCTTGCCCTACACACAGTAGGTCACAGACATTCCAGGTAATGCTGGATTATTTAAGCGTTCATTATCTTCTTCATGAGTTTCCCCTTAGACCTTTCTTCTCTACCTTTTCCTTATTCACGTCCATGGTTTGGTCATTTCACTGCTCGTCAGCATATAAATTAAAGAGTTGGAACTTAGGTTAAGTTGAGATTTGTTAGATTCTCTGAGGAAAAAAGGTAGGAGAGTAACAGCATGTTTAGGAATAAGGCTCAGCTAGTGATTCAGAGGTGCCCGTTATTTTTTTCCTGCCCCTACATGTCCTCCCTGGAGAACCTTTGTATTCTCTCTTGTTAGGCCCTCTGCTCTACATCCCTACTAAGTGGGTGCTGGCCCATGTGACCCAGCACCCTGGCCTTAAATGATGGGAGTGGGCTAGTAGTTGATTCAAGATGAATTAATTAGTATTTCTTTCCTGTAATTCTGGAATTGTGTTACAGGGATATTAGCTATTTTTATTGGGGTCTTGACTGGAGATATTGCACAGAACTGTGACTGGGACCTCCAGTTCACACGTAAAGAGAGCCAGTCTTTAGAGACAGAAGAACTGAAACGGGTGCCTGAGAAAAGCAGAGTTAAGAGATCATGCAGGTCTGGAGGAAGACATAGCACAAAAACTGACTTTCTAATTTCTGGTTCTTGTAGCTCACATGCCTGCCAATAACTCCTGGCCCTGAGTTTAAAGTCTGACTCCTGAACCTTTCCCAAAACTCCTCTCAGTTTTTCTCTTTTTAAGTAAGTTGAATTCTGCTCCTAATGTCTAAAAAACACTTTGTATCCAAAAAAATCATGACTGGAGCATTAAAAAAACTTGGGTCCCAATTAGTATTAAAGATTTTTTTTAAACTAAACTATTGCCATGTGCCAGGAAGTGATATCGCATTGTATATGAATTAAAGGGTCACTGAAGATTTTATTCCATCAATACAGATATATGGAAGGTTGAAAAAACTGTTAAGAGGAAAGAGTCTGACAGCTCTATGAAGGATGAATGGGGGGGAAGGTCTGAACATGTGATTAATAAAGCCAATACACTCCCAGTACAAGGCAGCTTCAGTTTTGACTGCATAATACATTTCACTTTGGGAAAAATTTTAATTACATCATGCCAAGAAAAAAAATTAAAGATATAAAAGAGACACATGATTGAAGAAGTAAAGCTAGTCTATCAAGAAGCAAAGTGTCATGAGCAGAAAATGAGTCATCTTTACCACCCAAAGACCTAGATCCCAGAAGCATCTACTTCCTTGCCTTGCCACAAGCAGAATCACCACTATTCCCTTAAACAAGGAGAGAAAACCTCTGACCTCTGCCTCCAAATGGTGAATTATTAATAACAAAAGTGAATATCATCTATAGCATTGTAGTATGCCTATCACACTCGAACAGCCCCTCTCCACCACCACCATGCTCAACTGCCAAGCCCCAAAAATCCCTCCAACACTGAATTCTGTAGTATCTCCCTCCCCTGCTCCCTCCTCCCCCCACATCCTTACCACTTGATGTGTGGAATGCCCCCCACCCTAACCATGACCATATGCCTGATAGGGCCCAACCCATGAGCTCCCTTAATAAGATTTATCAATGACACTCACTGCCTACAGGATAAAATCTCAACTCCTTAGCCTGGCATACAAAGTTTCTTAGGATCTGGCTCCTGCCCACTTCTCTAGCCTCATTCCATGCCAACCCCTTACATACTCGTTCTAACTAATCTCAACTGTCAGAATTCAACATGTTCCCTCTCACTCTGCCCCACTGCACATACTGTAACTTCTACCTGAAATGGCCTACCCCTTCAGTTCAACAGGCCTGACTATCAGTCACCTTTAAAAACTCAATTCAGATTCATTTCCTCTGGAAACATTCATGAATTGCCATTCCCTCCCTGCTCTCTGAGACTGCACAGGCATAACTGTCTATTTACTGTGCTTTCTCCTCTATTTCACTATAATCTCTTTAGGAAAGGGACTATCACACTGATTTCTATCTTACCAGCATCTATCATAATGCTTCTCCCATAATATAAGATGAATACATGTCAGCTTGACAGATATTAATTTGTTTGGTTTTGATAGCTGATATGTCTAACAAGTTCATTGTGGGCCCTCTATTTAATAGGATTAAAATTTAAAAGCTGTTTGGCTCTTACTTCAAAGCTCACTTTTACTGGATTATTTTTAGAGATAACAAAGTATATTATTGATATTAATTTCCTTCATGATCCAGCCACTCATCTGAACTTTAGTCTAGAACAAGTGGTTTCTCTGCACAAATGAAATACAATTTTTAAATGTTAATGATATTTTAATAAGAAAAGATAACAACTCTATACAGGACAAGAAATCTACTCATTGGCTTTATAACATCTTAATTAGCAGCACAAGTAAACAAGGCATAGCCTGATTTTATTTTGCCCATACGACGCAGTTCCTCTTTCAGAGAGGCAGTTCTGATTGTATTAGCATAGCCTGTCAGGTATCTAAAACCCAGGTCATTACAGTCTTCCTCATCTTGGGAAATGCGGCTGCTCATCTTTAATAAGAAGACTCTCCTAGGAAAAAGACTCCCAGGTGGAGAAACCCAACATTAGATGCAAAGCAGTGTAATTCTGCTCAAGATGGCCTTGAGATGGAACCCATTCGTGGATTTCAGCATCCATGAAATTGGAAGAATAACCATACCCTGAAAATGGTTTTATTTTCTTTTAGCAAGTAGAATAGTACTTTCTTGCTTTGCTGCTTCTTGAAAGTTTTTGTATCTTCAAGTGGCTTTAAAACCTAGAGAATGGAAAACAAAAATTGCAAGCAATTGCCCAGCTAATGTGTGCCTCGGATGCAAAGTCGGGGAAAAGTAGAACATCTTCCAAGAGTGTAATCAGCTTGAAACGAGCGATAAAAATTCGATTATCTACCAGTGCACATTTGTGCAACAAACTGCCATCAGCCATGTATGGCCTAGGAACCTATTTGTTACTTTCAAATCATTTTGACTTTCAATAGAAAAAAAAATCACAAAAACATCAAAAATATTTTTCAGGTTTGTCAATGCCTACCAAATACAGCTTTATGCATCATTTATGAACTTCAAGTAAATGCTCTTAACATAATTATCCTTTTAGTATAAAACAAACCATTTTACAGTAATGTTTTCAAAATATATTTATGAGATGATAATTACTGTTTCTTGAAACAAAAAAAACATGAAAAGAAATAAACTAGATTTCATGGTCAAAACATTTTAGAAAGCTCTGAGTAAGCAAAGGTAAAGAGGTTTCTTTACTGTTGGATATCTTAGAGACTTTATTGGACCAACATGCCTTGAAAACATCCATGAGAGAAATGGTTTTCCAAACTCATCTGACCATTAAATCTTTTTTCCAGGAGTATCGCAAGAGACTATTATTCTACATTTCCCTAATAAAGGCCATATTAAGTATTTGTGACCAAACAGTAACAAAACACACAATCTCCATGGTACTTCATTGGATTTTGCTTCTGTGTTTCTGTGTTTTGTTTCACTTCAGTTGCTATTACAATATGTTGCAGTGATTCAGGAAGAGCCAATTCTCAACATAATGTCAAGAGACTTCTAACCAGATGGTCTGATCACTTGGCTTGGAAATAAATAAAATCAGTAATATTAGAGGGGAATACCAAGTTATCATGAGGTCCATTATGACCAGCATTTTCACTGTTCATCTCCATAGCTCATCTCTAACCCACTTCCACTTCCACGTTTTTCCAACCAGAGAGTGGAGTAAATTCTTTCTGGATAATTATTCTCAATCTAGGCACTCTGTAGATTACCTGAACTAAAAGAATTGACAGGACTCTATTTTGACCCTAAAACTCTAGAATTTTCAATCTTAAATCACATAACTCAAAGCTGCATAAAGATAATGTGCTCAAACTTCCCAGACCTGGTAAAGTCCCTGTAACGTCACTACAAAATAACCACTTTCTTCTTCTAAAATGTACCTGGATCAGCAATAACCTGTCTGTATTTCACTGGTTTTGTTACTCATTTTTCTTCGAGGTTTTAACTTTAGAATAGATTTACATCCTAAGATGGTGAGGCTTTTTGTATTTTGTGTTAATTGATGTATCCCAAGTGCCTGTAACAGTGCCTGACATTTATTAGACAGTATAAAATATTGCTGGGTGAAGGAATTAATTTTAGAAAATAAACTCCCTTATTTCTGATGTTAAAACCCTCTTCTAACTATTACAAGTAAAAGGAAAGTCAGCAGAGGTGAGGGAGATTGGCCATTCTGATTTTACTCAATACCAGCTGGATCATTACTTAGATCCCAGGGTTATATAACAAATTCTGCTCTTTACAACTATAAATGATAAGACAAGTGGTATTACCTTGCCCTTTGAAATTAAAAAAAAAAATCGGCTTTTGTCAGCCAAACGTGAAGGAGTATCTCTCTGAATGTCTCTTAGAATTCTTGGGGGCTTACATCCCTCCTAGTTATCACTGCCTTCAAGTTCTTTCCTCTTAATTAGTTCAGCTTCTCTTGCTGTCCCGTATATTCTGTCCCTTTCCTTTACTGAATCGCTCCATCCTGGAAAGTATCCTGATTGCTTCATTTCTCAAAATAGCCACTGATGTAAGGCTATGTCTGCAACTGACTTTAACTGGAGATAAGAGTCAATGGATGAGACTGACATCACAGCAGAATAAGCAAACAGGAATTGAACACTCTGTATCGCTGCTCTTAAAATTCCTTTGGCTATCCCACTACAAGGAATGTGCAACTGAGCATTCTCTTCACAGATTCCTGTGTTGGTTTATAAAAGGATGCTCAGAAAAGAAAATTAAAATATCAAGAAAACTAAAATATTACCCTATTGTCCTACCATTTTTTTCTATACAGGGCTCCTCATGCAAAGTTGTTAAAACTCTATGTAGATTCATTGATAGATGCTTTTTCACTTAAAATATCTTAAGCATTTAGAAAAATGTTGTATTTTTTATATCTGCACAATAGTCCATTGGTAAATATACTATAATCAATTTAATGATTATTCCAGTAGATACTTAGCTCACATCTAATATTTTTCCACTGAAAGTTAACACTTCACTAAACATATTTTTACATTAAATTAGTTCAATATTTAAGATTTTTTCTTTACGATTCATCTTCAGAATTGAAATTAGTAAATCCAAAAATATGAACCTTTCTATGGCTCATTATATGTATTAACTGCTTCTGAAACAGTTATATTTTTTCTCACATTATGATGCTTAAAACTTTACTACATCAGCTTTTTTATTGTTTGATCAGAACCAAATATTTGCTACTACCAAGGTTATTGAACTTGAGAATAACAGAGCTGACACAAAGCATTTGAGTTTGGCATGAGGTCAGTGGAGGCTTCTGAATATCTTTCATCTTCCTCTGTTTGCCTGGGATGACCTGCTCTCTCATTTACGAAGCAGTCACCTTGCAGGCTGTGTTCCCCCAGGTAATAAGAAATAATTGTGCTTTTAAATGATGTTTTTTGGGGTCTGTTGTTATCTTTGCTAAGCTACACAGAATGAAACAGATTTCTTCTGTAACATCTTTCTAATAGCAAAATTATACATATTTACTATAAAAAGATGGAAAGATATAGAAAATTATAAGGAAGAAATGCTTAATTACTTGTAGTATCACAAGCTAGCAATAATCTCTTAACATTCAGTACATTTCTTTCTGAATGTATTAAAACATTACAATGTCACACTCACAGTGTTGCTACCACCACATCACAACAACCAGGACCATATCTACCAACAGTCTACAATCCTGAGTTTTGCAGGTTACATCATACTATGAGAATTTTTCATACCATTAAATACCTTTTGAAAATATAAATTTAAAAAGCAAGTAACATCCCATGGTATGGATACACGATAATTTATTTAAGTTATGTTATTAGACATTTAACTTTTTTTTATCATTTTGCATTGTGTTCTTGCATGTTAAAAGATGTAATAAAAGTCCTTAAACTTAATCTTTGTATAGAATTTTGATTATTACCTAAGGATAAATTCTTCAAGGAATCTGAGCCAAAATTTATGAGTTTTTTTAATAACATCTTTATTGGAGTATAATCGCTTTACAATGGTGTGTTAGTTTCTGCCTATAACAAAGTGAATCAGCTATACATATACATATATCCCCATATCCCCTACCTCTTGCGTCTCCCTCCCACCCTCCCTATCCCACCCCTCTAGGTGGACACAAAGCACTGAGCTGATCTCCCTGTGCTATGCAGCAGCTTCCCACTAGCTATCTATTTTACATTTGGAAGTGTATGTATGTCAACGTCACTCTCTCACTTCATCCCAGCTTACCTTCCCCCTCCCTGTGTCCTCAAGTCCATTCTCTACATCTGTGTCTTCATTCCTGTCCTGACCCTAGGTTCTTCAGAACAATTTTTTTTTTTAGATTCCATACATATGTGTTAGCATACGGTATTTGTTTTTCTCTTTCTGATATACTTCACTCTGTATGACAGTCTCTAGGTCCACCCACCTCACTACAAATAACTCAATTTCTTTTTTTATTGCTGAGTAATAGTCCATTGTATATGTGCCATATCTTCTTTCTCCATTCATCTGTCAATGGACACTTAGGTTGCTTCCATGTCCCGGCTATTGTAAATAGAGCTGCAATGAACATTGCGGTACATGACTCTTTTTGAATTATGGTTTTCTCAGGGTATATGCCCAGTAGTGGGATTGCTGGGTCGTATGGCAGTTCTACGTTTAGTTTTTTAAGGAACCTCCATACTGTTCTCCATAGTGGCTGTATCAATTTGCATTCTCACCAACAGCGTAAGAGGGTTCCCTTTTCTCCACACCCTCTCCAGCATTTATTGTTTGTAGATTTCTTGATGATGGCCATTCTGACTGGTGTGAGGTGATACCTCATTGTAGTTTTGATTTGCATTTCTCTAATGATTAGTGATGTTGAGCATCCTTTCATGTGTTTGTTGGCTATCTGTATATCTTCTTTGTATAAATGTCTATTTAGGTCTTCTGCCCATTTTTGGATTGGGTTGTTTTTTTGATATTGAGCTGCATGAGCTGCTTGCACATTTTGGAGATTAATCCTTTGTCAGTTGGTTCGTTTGCAAATATTTTCTCCCATTCTGAGGGTTGTCTTTTTGAAGTGTTTTTCAATACCATGATTTATAATTTTAGAAAACATTCATTTGTTTGTCCATCATTCTCCTCAGTGTAGTCCACATATCAATCTATCTGCTATCCCTGATAATGCCACATCCTTCCTTTACGCATTAACACCTTCATTTCTCACTGAACAAAATATTATGGATTAATGTAATCAACTGTTGGATAGATTCCAGAAAAGAAAATAGTTGTGGTTCTTACTCAGCTCACAGATAATTTATAGCATAGTGTATTTTTACGATTACCATGACCAATGCACAGTCTTTTTAGAGGGAATAAGAAGGTGAAGTGATACACATTAACTGTTTCTAAAAAGCTTTATGCTACGCATGCCATCTAGGTATGTCGGTGTATACATTCACTATAATACATATGTATCTGCAAAGAGAAATGCGTTATTCTAGTCATCAAGGATATACCAGTTTTACACAAAGTGACAGCTATCTGAATTACGTGGGAATAAAAAAAAATCACTTATTACCCACATTGAAGTTACTGTCATAAGAGTCCTAATAATGTCCAGATTTACAATGCCAACATGGACAGAAATACTGATGCCCTAAATGAACAGTACCGCTGACTGACTGGGGGAATATTAATATGATCTAGGATCAGAAAAACTGATCAAATCCTGGGCTTCAGAGTCAAAGCAAACTTTGGCTATATCAACTAAGTTGGGCACCTGGTTGATTCCAAATTGATCTGATAATAGAACATGCATCTCCCTTCTCTCACTCTGGTTAAGTAGACCAAACCCCAAATTAGCATCCGGGTAAATGATTTATAGAGGAAAACAAAGAAAAAGCAGCTAGCCATATAAAATCTCCAGGTCTTGCTATTTCTCACCTGTTAAATTTTTCTGAGATCAGCTTTAGCTAAGAGTTGACCACGTTTTGTTTTGTTTCGTTTTATTCAAATAATGGTAAAACAAAGGGCATATTAGTAATTGATAACCTGCCATTTTTTGTGTTTCTCCAATTGAAAATTCCCTTGTCTACTTCCCAACAAGCCAATTAAGCAGATCTTCTAAACCTGACTTTATTGCAAGTTTCTAATCTTGCTCATAACCTAGGCAGTAAAGGTTTAGGGAGTGTGATTAGGCATTACATTCTAAGATGTCACTCATATTCTTAACCTAAATTGTCTTACTACAAACAATTTATATTTCAGTCTTGAAGCCAGATGGACAGTAGGCCAAATGTTTTCATCTTTCACTGCAACCCACTTGATGATCCTTTAAAGACTACCAATACATGGACTCCACCCTAGAGGTTTAAGTGGTGTGAGGTGGGGATCTGAGTATCTGTATTTTTATTTTTAAAGCTCCCTTGTCGAATCTAACATGCAGGTGGTTGGGAACTACTGGTTTAGACTAAAGGTGCATTTATGGACACATAAACATAGGTAAAAAGGAGAGTTATTTATGAATAAGTTTGACTCAAAGATCTTCAAATGCTTATTTACTTGCTTTAGTGGTAAATTTAAAATAAACAATATTGTGTTGTCATTAACATTATATCTGGATTCTCAGGTTAAAAGATATCCTGTATTAAAATCAGTAATAGCAGCTAGCATTCGCGGACAATCCACTATGTGTAAAGCACCATACTGGGTTACTTTATAAACTTTATTTAATCCTTATAACCCTCGGAGGTAAGTTATCACATGTATTTCACAGATTAGGAATCCAAAACTCCAGAGAGGTAAAATGATTTATACTAAGTGAAACCAAAACAGCTTAAAAAGCAAATCCATATAAAACATCTTTCCCAACCTCCCTCTCCTTTCCAATTCTACCTTCAATTTCTTAAAAACAGGTCCAGCTTTATATCTACTTGTTGTGAAATCAAGTCCACACGTTTCAGAGTGTGGGAACTGTCCTCCTCAAATAATTAATATAAAGAATCAAATGCTAACATAATGTACTTTGGCTTCAAAAATATTTCAATAGGGGCTTCCCTGGTGGCGCAGTGGTTGAGAGTCCATCTGCCGATGCAGGGGACACGGGTTCGTGCCCCGGTCCGGGAAGATCCCACATGCCGCAGAGCGGCTGGGCCCGTGAGCCATGGCCGCTGAGCCTGCGCGTCCGGAGCCTGTGCTCCGCAGCGGGAGAGGCCACAACAGTGAGAGGCCCGCGTACCGCAAAAAAAAAAAAAAAAAAATTCAATAATGGGAGCAAACTTTAAGAAAACACCCTCAAAAATTCATATTAATTATTTTCTCCCTATCTTGGAAGGCTTGAGTCCAAAATGAGATGCTTCCTGCCTGCTGAAGAACAGGTGGAAACAGGAAGCTATTTAAAGCCATAAATATGCTCCAGAGTGATGGCTTACAGGACTTACTTGCACATAAATCACCTCAGAAACAGACCTAAATCCATGCATTTCCATATACTTTTCAGCTACTAGTAAATAGCAACTCTGAACTAAAACCCTCATTTAAAAAAAAAAAAATGAAAGGACCCAAAACAGTAGAATCCTTTACTATCAACTGATAAACAAAATTTGTTCAAAAATAAAAATCTTTCCTCCAGGCTAAATGTTTCATCAGCCTAGCTTCAGCTAAAGGGGATGTTTGACCCATAACATGTCATGCAAATTAGTAGAAGATGAACCTCTTATGAGTGAAGTCCTTAGCACTGAAGTTATAAAATCATGTTTAGAGACGCTGTATTATCAAGTTATCCCCTTCCTGTTTCACAAGAAATCACTTTTCAGAAATCAGGAGGATGTTCATGTTTACTTCCTTCACAATCTTCAATAAAGAACCTCTTTTACAGTAGTTTTTAATCCACTGATTGGTGGGAAAGTATATCAAAGAACATTTCATCTTCAAATATCAAGTGAAAGAACATTTTTAAATATTTATAAGAGAGTGGTATTCTTCTATTTATATCATGCTAGAGTTTTTCTAGAAAACTGATGCCACCTCAGCACCCTATCTCAAAGTCAAAGACATGAATTGGATTCAGGCTCAAGGAAACCATTTTGCACAAAATATTGTCATTCAGTCCTTTCTGCACGACTCCAAACTAACTCAATCCAGTAAGAGAAAATATGTCTATAACATTTATTTTGAATAATGTCAGTTCCTTCATATTATCATTCTTAACGTGCTTAAGTTACTTTCTTTTCTTTTCACTTTTAATTAACTGTACTGACCTGTGTATATGGACTTCACAATGTACTTAGTAAGAAATAAGACCACAGTGTAAAGGGTAATGGACTGAGAGTCAGAACACTTAAGTTCAACTCCCAGTTTTCTCTAGACTTATGCCTTGATCCAATGACATAACACTTCACTTTCCTCATCTCTCATATTCTGCTATTAGGGCCAACCTAGTATCAGTTGAGAAGACAAATGTGATAACAAAATAAAATTACATATAGGAAACAATTTTAAAAACACAATTTCCCAAAGCATGATGCAAAGAAAACTGGTCCCATGAAGTGGTGTGTGAAAAGAAAGGATGGCAGTCAAGTAAGTTTTGAAAATGCTAGGAAATTCACAGTTGATATTCAAATGCCAAATATTTTAAGAAGTCCTATAGTTATAGTGAGGAAACCTGTAAAACTTGATTTTTGCCTCGTATTTCCCCAACTAATTTGACCATGCTACTTTTTGACTGTGAGCATCCTGCTGCTTAGATGTGCTATAGAGTATAATTTGGAAGATGGTGTAGAGTACATTAAATTAAAAATTATTGTGATATTGTTTTAACTAGGCTTAATTTGGAACAAAGTTAAATTTCAGTTAAGTGTATTATTAAAACTGAGTTTCTAATTTATTAATTAGAAAAAACACTGTGCCCAAAATGTAATGACCAAATTTTAAACAAACAGAAAATTCTCAGTTTAAGGGATGTTTTGACACTGTGATTTCCCCCATATCATGAGTGGCTATAAAATATTTTTTCATTTTGTCCTAAGCAATAACAACCCCCCAATTGTTTCTTCTAATGGGAAAAATATTAGATCAAATTCTCTAATCTTTCTAACCTCTAATATCTTTTATATAATCCCTATAAAAGAGGAAACATCTCTCCCCTGCCACTACTCCAACACAAACCCTGATTTCCATAAGGAAAAATCTATTCTGAAGATAACTCTTGGCCTCTCTCTACTCCTTCACTATCTCCACCCCTGAAGAGCAAAGTGGTGTACCTGACAAATAACTAGACACGTTCAAGTCTGCAGTACCCTTTCTTCTACTTGAGAATAAGCTTGCCCTCCAAGAGTAAGAATTCTCACCCTGCTCAGTCTTCCCTGGGCAGGCCAACCATGTGGAGAAGTGCAATGCCCCAACCACTGGTTAAAAGCCTCTTTCTGGGGTATGAATATCTGATGGATTTGGCTCTCACAATAAATTACATTCTTATAGAGAGCTGCTATCAGTGAGAATTTATCTTTGACCTCCAAATTTATTCTTTACTTAATTTCTAAAATTATGTAGAATCTGGGTAGAAAAGAATGTTGCTATTTTGGGAGAGTCTCTTATCAACCCGAACAATCTGACTCACAAATTCTCATCAAATTCTAAGCAGAAAAGAATAAAAGCTATCCAGTTGCTTCATAGAACATGCCCACAGATGAGCTATTTGTAGGAGAGACCAGTTTCACACTGGTCTGATATTTTCAAGTTGTGCCTTCAAAGTGCACTGGACTGATTAGGAAAATTCTGAAATGTATGTATCTTGAGAAAGAGCTCACTAAGGTCACTTTTTTCTATAGTAATGTTTTCAGTTTGAGCCCCCCAAAATCTTTTGTTCTTTGTCTTAGAACCAAGGTAGAGTGCTTTAATTAAGGTTCCCAGTTAGTGTTACAGCTTTCAGAGGATGCTCAACTTACTTCTATGCTCTTTCCAGTCCCATGTGTAACAGTTACCTCTGCTTACCTATAAACTCCCTTTATTGGCTGTCCTTCCTTCCCAATCTCCCTTCTCTACTTTCCAAATAAATACTTGCATTCAAACATGTGATGCAGGATCTATGAATGGGGGAACATATACTAAAATGCCCTCCCATACTATCTACAGGCAAAATATTTTATTTCTTCATCATGGCTCCAAAAGCAATACACCTTACATATTATATCATGTTATTATCATATTATATTACCAATCATGTGATATAAATTGCTTTTACCCTTCTACAGTATGTCAACTCTTAAAAACATTCATCTTGGTCTTCTCAGCACCTAGCATGATGCCTAGAATAATATAAGTGCTCAATAATTACTTAAGTGAAATGTTAAAGTATAACCGCAAAAAGGCAAAACTATAAAGACAGTAAAAATATTAGTGGTCACCAGGCATTGGGGAGGAAAGAGGGATGAATAGGCAGAGCACAGAAGATTTTCAGGGCAGTGAAAATATTCTGTATTCTACCATAATGATGGATACATTTCATTATACATTTGTCCAAACCCACAGAACATACAACACCAGGAGTTAACCTTAACGGAAGCTATGGACTTTGGGTGATAAAACTGATAAACCTACATTCACATATCATTAACAAATACCACTCTGATAGGGGCTGTTGATAAGGGGGGAGACTATGTATGTGTGGAACGAGAGGTATGAGAATCTCTGTACCTTCCCTTCAATTTTCTGGTGAACTTTCAACTATTCTAAAAAAATAAACTCAATAAAGTTAAAAATTAAAAAAAATACAACGGCAACAAATAAAGAGCCTAGAATTTTAAAATACTATTTGATCTCTTCAAATTCTTCTAATAAAGTGAATAATCATTAATATGAAAGAAAAAAGACATACATTCTGGGTAGAATAAAGCTAAGCAACAGTTGAGAAACAGAATATTAAGCCAAGATTATAACCGTGCATTAGCCTTGCCAGATAAATCTGTGGTATGTCATAAACTAATCGTCTTTATGTGAAAATCCATATGCTTTTTAACATATGTATTTCCTTGCAATTTATTCACTTTAGGGAAAAAAATAGTTTATCTGGTTTCCATAGCATTAAAGATCGCTGTTACTTTGCTCATTATGCCTTACTAATGCCAAACTATGCTATGTACACATTTCTATTCCTATATACATGCAAATGCTACAGTAAATAGTCACCTTGAGAGAGAAAAGGTCCTCAAGTCACAACCTCAGTTATGTCAAATCTCTGATATTGCTAGTGGGTTGTTAGTATAAATATTATATCATGGCCCCTTGATTCAGGATAAGGGCATAAATATAAAGCAAGTATATTTTTAAATTCTAATAATTCAGAAACAAGTTTACATTAATTTTTCCAGGTCAAAGTTAAATAGTTCACGTACATCATTTGGAAAAAAATGTTTATATAACCTTCTTCAAATACAAACTCAGTGGTTCTCTATAAATCTCTTTATACATCTTTATCAACAAGAAAAAATATATATATCAGCATTTTTTCTAGGTGTCTAGGAAATCAGTACCTAAAACCTGTTTACATCCAACATGGATTTAATTATGTCCAAAAATTTAAAACAAAATAATAGTATTTAAGATGAACACCCTGTTTGGACTCAGACTAAATCTCTCTAAACCTCAGTTTCACCATCAGTAAAACATGAATGATTGTAACTATGGATCTCACAGCATTACTTTTAGGATTAAAAGAGATAACTGATGTAAAATACCTATGATAGTGACTGAGGCGTAGTATACATTCAATGAATGTTTCCTACCTTTTAAAGTCAGCTATCAAATTGGAAATTGACCACCTTTGAAAACTAACAATTCATATATGCCATATAAGTATTCTGGTGTGAAACTTTCAGAGGATAGATGAATAAACTAAACACGCAGCTGTTTTGAGGCTGCTGATGAGAATCTACAAGATTTTGCCAGAAAGTTCTGACATTTTATTTTGATTCTGTTTCATATAAGTCAATTCCTTAAAGAGCTGGTATATTTTACAGAAAATAAGACCCTTCCTAGATTAATACATATGATCCATTCGCAAACAACATGACAAAGGCCAGATTTCACTGATTAACGTAAAATAGGAAGCTTAATAGCACAAATGCCTCTTAAAATCTTAAACATTTGCAGATAATTATTTGATTTTCTATAGAATTTAATGCAAGCATCAAAACAAAGCTGGAGTGTAAAGGTGATTCACAACACAGAGTACTAACCACTAAACGATTACGGCTAGTAAAGTTGATTCAGAAGGAAGCATATTCTACAAGGAACCAAAATACTCAAATTAGCTTTATTTTCTCCTAATATGTCAACTGGAGCCAGAAATGTAATTTCTCAAAAGAAATGATGAGGCAAACTTCTGAAGCAGACGCAATTCATGAAGAAACTGAAAGCCGAAGACTGTCCACTGACAGCACTCTCAAAGGCTGGGCTCTAAGTCTTTCATTGAAGGAGAATGTGGGTGACACACCACAGTGTCCACAACAGCCAACACATGGCTGTCTATCAGGAACACAGTGTAAAAATAAAGCCATAGATAGGTTAAGGATAAAAGGATTTTTAAGAATTACACTGTGAAAACACAAATCAAAAGAAAGATGAATTGGCTGTATTAAATTTAAGTATACTTAAGATTCCTGAATATTACCAGGAATAAAAGGATATTTCATAATGAAAAAAGCCTTGATTTGTCAGGAAGCCATAACATACTTAAATGTGTATGTAACTAATAGTAGAAATTCAAAATATCAATACATGCAGCAAAAAGTGGTACAAGTGAGAGAATAGACAAAACTAAAAATAATAGTTTCAGGCTTTGACCAGTCCCTCCCATCAGGAAACTAACACAAGCCTCTTAGACAGCCTCATCCACCAGAGGGCAGACAGCAGAAGCAAGAAGAACTACAATCCTGCAGCCTATGGAACAAAAACCACATTCACAGAAAGACAGACAAGATGAAAAGGCAGAGAGCCATGTACCAGATGAAGGAACAAGATAAAACCCCAGAAAAACAACTAAATGAAGTGGAGATAGGCAACCTTCCAGAAAAAGAATTCAGAATAATGATAGCGAAGATGATCCAGGACCTCGGAAAAAGAACGGAGGCAAAGATCGAGAAGATGCAAGAAATGTTTAACAAAGACCTAGAAGAATTAAAGACCAAACAAACAGAAATGAACAATACAATAACTGAAATGAAAACTACATTAGAAGGAATCAATAGCAGAATAACTGAGGCAGAATGGCTAAGTGACCTGGAAGACAGAATGGTGGAATTCACTGCTGTGGAACAGAATAAAGAAAAAAGAATGAAAAGAACTGAAGACAGCCTAAGAGACCTCTGGGACAACATTAAACGCAACAACATTCACATTATAGGGGTCCCAGAAGGAAAAGAGAGAGAGAAAGGACCCAAGAATATATTTGAAGAGATTATAGTAGAAAAATTCCCTAACATGGGAAAGGAATTAGCCACCCAAGTAGAGAAAGCACAGCGAGTTCCATACAGGATAAACCCAAGGAGAAACATGCCAAGACACACAGTTATCAAATTGGCAAAAATTAAAGACAAAGAAAAATTATTGAAAGCAGCAAGGGAAAAACAACAAATAACATACAAAGGAACTCCCATAAGGTTAAGAGCTGATTTCTCAGCAGAAACACTACAAGCCAGAAGGGACTGGCATCACATACTTAAAGTGATGAAAGAGAAGAATCTACAACCAAGATTACTCTAGCCAGCAAGGATCTCATTCAGATTCGATGGAGAAACCAAAAGCTTTACAGACAAGCAAAGGCTAAGAGAATTCAGCACCACCAAACCAGCTCCACAACAAATGCTAAAGGAACTCCTCTGAGTGGGAAATGCAAGAGAAGAAAAGGACCTACAAAAACAAACCCAAAACCATTAAGAACATGGTCATAGGAACATAAATATCGATAATTACCTTAAACATGAATGGATTAAATGCTCCAACCAAGAGACACAGGCTTGCCGAATGGATACAAAAACAAGACCCATCTATATGCTGTCTACAAGAGACCCACTTCAGACCTAGGGACACAAACAGACTGAAAGTGAGGGGATGGAAAAACATATTCCCTGCCAATGGAAATCAAAAGAAAGCAGGAGTAGCAATACTCATATGAGATAAGATAGACTTTAAAATAAAGAATGTTACAAGAGACAAGAAAGAACACTACATAATGATCAAGGGATCAATCCAAGAACAATATGTAACAATTATAAATATATATGCACCCAACATAGGAGCACCTCAATACATAAGGCAACTGCTAACAGCTATAAAAGAGGAAATCAACAGTAACACAACAATAGTGGGGGACTTTAACACCTCACCTACACCAATGGACAGATCATCCAAAATGAAAATAAATAAGGAAACACAAGCTTTAAGTGACACAACAGACCAGACAGAATTAATTGATATTTATAGGACATTCCATCCAAAAACAGCAGATTACACTTTCTTCTCAAGTGCGCACAGAACATTCTCCAGGATAGATCACATCTGGGGTCACAAATCAAGCCTCAGTAAATGTAAGAAAACTGAAATCATATCAAGCATCTTTTCTGACCACAACACTATGAGATTAGAAATCAATTACAGGGAAAAAAATGTAAAAAACACAAACACATGGAGGCTAAACAATACATTACTAAATAACCAAGAGATCACTGAAGAAATCAAAGAGGAAATCAAAAAATACCTAGAGAAAATGACAATGAAAACATGATGATCCAAAACCTATGGGATGCAGCAAAAGCAGTTCTAAGAGGGTAGTTTATGGCTATACAAGCCTACCTCAAGCAACAAGAAAAATCTCAAATAAACAATCTAACCTTACACCTAAAGGGACTAGAGAAAGAACAACAAACAAATCCCAAATGCAGAAAACTATAAGACACTGATGAAAGAAATTAAAGATGATAACCAACAGATGGAGAGATATACCATGTTCTTGGATTGGAAGAATCAATATTGTGAAAATGACTATACTACCCAAAGCAATCTATAGATTCAACGCAATCCCTATCAAATTACCAATGGAATTTTTTAAGGAACTAGAACAAATTATCTTAAAATTTGTATGGAGACACAAAGACCCCGAATAGGCAAAGCAGTCTTGAAGGAAATAAATGGAGTGGGAGGAATCAGACTCCCTGACTTCAGACCATACTACAAATCTACAGTAATCAAGACAATATGGTATTGGCACGAAAACAGAAATATAGGTCAGTGGAACAAGATAGAAAGCCCAGAGATAAACCCACATGCACCTATGGTCAACTAATCTATGACAAAGGAGACAAGGATATACAATGGAGAAAAGACAGTCTCTTCAATAAGTGGTGCTGGGAAAACTGGACAGCTACATGTAAAAGAATGAAATTAGAATACTCCCTAATACCATACACAAAAATAAACTCAAAATGGATTAGAGACCTAAATTTAAGACTGGACACTATAAAACTCTTAGAGGAAAACATAGGAAGAACACTCTTTGACATAAATCACAGCAAGATCTTTTTTGATCCACCTCCTAGAGTAATGGAAATAAAAACAAAAATAAGCAAATGGGACCTAATCAAACTTAAAAGTCTTTGCACAGCAAAGGAAACCATAAACAAGATGAAAAGACAACCCTCAGAATAGGAGAAACTATTTGCAAACGAATCAACGGATAAAGGATTAATCTCCAAAATATATAAACAGCTCATGCAGCTCAATATTAAAAAAAAAAACAGCCCAATCCAAAAATGGGCAGAAGACCTAAATAGACATTTCTTCACAGAAGACATACGGATGGCCAAGAAGCACATGAAAAGCTGCTCAACTCACTATTAGAGAAATGCAAATCAAAACTACAATGAGGTATCACCTCACACCAGTTAGAATGGGCATCATCAGAAAATCTACGAAAAACAAATGCTGGAGAGGGTGTGGAGAAAAGGGAACCCTCCTGCACTGTTGGTGGGAATGTAAATTGATAGAACCACTATGGAGAACACTATGGAGGTTCCTTAAAAACTAAACATAGAATTACCATATGATCCAGCAATCCCACTATTGGGCATATACCCAGAGAAAACCATAATTCAAAAAGACACATGCACCCCAATGTTCACTGCAGCACTATTTACAATAGCCAGGTCATGGAAGCAACCTAACTGCCCATCGACAGACGAATGGATAAAGAAGATGTGGTACATATATACAATGGAATAT
Source organism: Stenella coeruleoalba (assembly GCF_951394435.1). Taxonomy (NCBI): domain Eukaryota; kingdom Metazoa; phylum Chordata; class Mammalia; order Artiodactyla; family Delphinidae; genus Stenella; species Stenella coeruleoalba. The sequence goes on from NC_137155.1 coordinate 43,251,569, forward strand.
TACTCAGCCATAAAAAGGAATGAGATTGGGTCATTTGTTGAGACGTGGATGGATCTAGAGACTGTCATGCAGAGTGAAGTAAGTCAGAAAGAGGAAAACAAATATCGTATATTCACGCATGTATGTGGAACCTAGAAAAAAGGTACAGATGAACCAGTTTGCAGGGCAGAAGTTGAGACACAGATGTACAGAACAAACGTATGGACACCAAGGGGGGAAAGCGGTGGCAGCTGGGGGTGGTGGTGTGATGAACTGGGAGATCGGGATTGACATGTATACACTGATGTGTATATAACTGATGACTAATAAGAACCTGCTGTATAAAAAAGTAAATAAAATAAAATTCAAAAAAATAGTTTCAGGCTATTATACTCTTTTATCAGTAATAGAGAAAACAGATATGCACATAATTGGTAAGGATATAGAATACTTAAACATTATCAACCAACTTTACATAAATGACATTATACAACATTATAACAAACAATAGCAGAACACATACTTTTGCCAAGTGCATATGAACCAGCTACTAAAATAAACCATATGCTGACCCATAAAATAAATCTCAGTAAATCGAGACACTGAAACCATGCTGAGTATATTCTGACTGTAATTGGATTAAAGCAAATATCAGTAACAAAAAATGTCCGAAAAATTCACAAATATTTGGTGACCATTTCTAAGTGTACCATGGATCCCTAAAATGATAAAGAAACATAAAATATATCAAAATGAAGAAAAATGAAATCAAAACAAAATGTATACACATATAAATCAATGGAACAGAACAGTGTTCAAAAGGAGACTCCATATATACATTCAATTAATTTTTGCAAAGTTGTCCTAATAATCCAATGGGGAAAAGATAGTCTTTTCAATAACTGTTGCTGGAAAAACTGTATGTCCTCTTGAAATACTTCAACCCTTACTTCATACCACAAACAAAAGCCAACTTCAAATGCATCACCGGTCAAAACAAAAAAAGTAAAACTCTAATGCTTCTGGAAGCCGACCAAGATTTCTTAGGCAGAACACCAAAAAACACTACCCGTAAAAAAAAAACCAATAAATTAAACTCTGCTCTTCTAAAGACACCACTAAGAAAATGAAAAGGCAAGCTAAGACCAAGGGAAATTATTTGCAGTGCATATAACTAAAAGCTAGTATCCAGAATATATTAAAAATTTCTAAACTCAATCATTTAAAAATGTGCAAGTATTTCAGACACTTAACAAAAACAAACTATCTAAATAACCAATAAGCATCTGAAAAGACACTCAACGTCATGAGAGATCATAAGGAAAATGCAAATTAAAATTAAAAGCATAATCATATTGAGACACTATTATATATCCACTAGAATTGCTAAGATTAAAGAGACTGACAATACCTTGTGTTGAGGAAGACATAGGGCAACTATAACTCTTATAGAATGTTGGCAGAAATGTAAAACGTATAACATAACTTTATCATCAAATCCAGGAATTACAACCCAGCAATTCCATGCTTAGAAATGAAAACAGGTCCACAAAAAGCAGGTTTTTTCTTAGTAGTCAAAACTGGAAGCAACCCAAGTGTGAATGGATGAGCAAATTGTAGTGTTTCTATACAATGGGATATTACTTAGCAATTAAAATAAAATTATTGATTCATAGAACACACAACAAATAAATCTCAAAAACATAATTCAAAGCAAAGGAAGCCAGACAAATATTTTCTCTATGTGAAATTCTAGAAGAAAAACTAACCTGTAATGAGAGAGGGCAGATTGAGTGTGGTGGAGGATTGACTACAAAGGGGTATGAAGGAGATTTTTAGGGTGATGGAGATGTTCTGTATCTTGATTGTGATGGTGGCAGTTACAGTTGTACACAACCTTACTGAACTATACACCTAAAATGATTGCACTTTATACCTCAATTAACGTGATTTAAAGTCTATATTCATAAAAAGATATTACATTTATGACCAAAAGCAAATATCACAATAGAATACAAGTTGTGAAATCTACTTTTTTCTTAATGTGGATTCCCACAAACATTTCCTGAGACAAAGGTTTGAATGAAAGTAGGTTATACTGGAGATGATTATAGAAGGCATCAGTAATGGAGTGAAAAAGTGAGACAGAGAAGGGAATTCAATAAGGTGTGCTCCACGAAGTAAGTTACTACTGTGGGATTTGGTGAACCAGTGTACAGCGCACACATAAAAAAAATTATCCCACCTGAGGATCACTGGTTGAGGGCTGTTCCAGTCATCTTTGGAAGCCTGTCCCTGTGCTCCTGCAGAGTGTTAGTTCCTGGGCACATCTGACCTGCTGCACAAGCAGCAAAGCAGGCTCCAGTAGACAGAGAAAGCCTTTGGGGGAAAAAAAAAATGCAGGTACTGACGGTTGGAAGTTGAGCTAATATGGACTGAAGTGGTAGGGGAGCATGGACTTGGGCAGGACACCGTCACCGTCAGTGCCTGCTACAATATTACCAGAAAAGAACACTCAACAATTCAAAATACATTGGTGATTCAGAAATTTTAGCCATACAGGTATTAGAGTTAAGGACAACTTCGGATCCTTTATACTTTTATTTCCACTTTGTTTTCAAGACTAACACATTTTTTTTTTTACAAATATAGAGATGTAAGCCACAGGAACTGACCACAAAGTCAGATATATGCTATTCGAATATGCTGGAAAATGCAAAATTCATTGTATTTAGCCATCAAATTAAATACACATCATTGTGAAGAAAATATACTAATTCTTTTTCCCCGCAATAGTCTTATTTGGCATAGACCTACATCCTCCCCAGGATCAATCATTCACAGCAATATATTTAGAAATATAGTATTTAAGACACTTCACTGTTATAGCTAACAATTATTCTATAACAAGAGAGCACTACATGTTATCCCAGAGGCTTAAGAGAATATAAATTCCCATATTCGAAGTGAAACAATTAAATTTTTTATTATTGTTTTGTTTTTTTAATGACATAAGAGTCAGCATCAACCAATGGCTATAACTGGCTATTCAACTACCACATATATTTAAATTTCTAAATGAATATAAATTCTACATATTCAATCTCCAGGCACAATACTTTTGAATCAATTGTCTGATAGTACATCTATATGGATTAAATGCACTAGCCAGGACATAATTACATGAGCATTACACAGTCCATTTTTTCTAGACATATGAATTACTATAGCCTTTCCATTTCGTGATTAGTAGACTCTCAGTTTTCAGAGTTTTGATTGAACATTTCTGGAAAAACTGAGTTCAGGTCTAATGTTAGTATTCACAGATTTTGAAAAGGCTTGTAGATTAACATAATTCTGGTGCCAACACCTGATTTTAAAGTATGCCTCAAATATGCTTCCAGACATTTTAGGATGAGGTAATATTTTAAAAGTTTAAATTAGTTTTTCAATTTTTATTCAGAGGTTAAATATTAAAATGAAAACCTTTTCTAGCCATATCAAAAGTATTTTTAAAATTGCAAGTGGTTAAGTATAAAATAGATTCACTTTTAAGTAATGTTCCATAACATCTTTCAAAATTTCCTTTTGTTGCTAACATAGGTTCGGCCTATCAGTTCATAATATCTTATTACCCAATTTTGCTGTTCTTGACCTTTTTTACTTTTAAAAACTTTTGTAAATATGATGGAAATTTGGATCTTTCTTCCAATAAAAAAGGAATATGTATACAATTGGCAGAATTTCTTGGCCTCCATAAAAGTCAGCTCTGGAACCCATACACTACTTGCAGATTATATGCAGGTCTGCATAGACATTAACTGAGCTTAAAAGTGAACATGAAGAATTTACAGGTACATTTTCCTATTTACTTGTTCCCTCCAATTTACATCAAAGCATATTTCCCTCAGATTTTCACAATGGATCAGTACAAGTCATACTATATGAAAGAGTTCTTCATGTATTTTTAAAATGCAACATCTAAAGACAGAAACATCAAACCTCACAATGCTTTTAAGAGCAATAAAGTGACTGTCAGAATGCACAAAGTATACGGACTTTTCAAAAAATAAAATGAATTCCTTTCCCTTCCACAGTTCCAAAGAGATAGAACAAACTTATTAGTTAATCAAGATCAGAAGGGGCATGCTTATTTGTAACTTCCAGCTAATTCCAAAGCAGGTGTTAAAATGTTTGTTTCTACAAAGCATCTATCTTTATATGTAACCTGAAGATAAAAAATAAAAAAGGCATCACTGATTTCTCTCACACATCAGAACCAGTCCATCAGTCAATCCTAGGTTCTATATCCAGGATCTGGTGATTTCTCACTGCCAATATTGCTACCCCTATGTCCTAAATTTGAGCCATCATCATCTCCCACCTGCTTTATTACAGTAGCTTCACACCTGGCCTCCATTATATTCCGTTCTCCACATTGCAGTCAGAGTGGTCCTTTTAAAACATAAATCACATCAAGTCACTCATCTGCTCTAAACCCTCCAAAGGTTCCCTCCAGTGCTAACTCCGTTCCAGTGACTCTAACCATTTTGCCTTTCCTTAGAAGCACACCAAGCCAGCCTTTGACTCAGGCATTTGCAACTGCTTTTCCCTGTCCATGGAATGCTCCTGCCCTAGGTATCCATATGACCACCTCCATCACTGTCTTCAAATATCACCACAGATGAGCCACTTTTCCAAACCACCAATATTAAAAAAAGAAAGAAAGAAAAAACCTAATAAACCTCTACACTCTCTCTCTGCTTCGTTCGTCTTCATAGTATTAATTCCCACCAGACATACAATATATTCATTTGGTAAATGCTTTCTCCTTCCACTAGATTCTAAGCTGCCTGAGGGCAGGGACCTTGTCTGTATTGTTCACTGATGTATCCTCAGGACCTATACCAATGCATGACACATAGTAGACATTCCATAAATCTGTGTCAAATGAATAAGTGAATACTTGAGTGAAAAGTTAAGCAGATGGCTCAGTACCACCCCCTCCTTGGCCTCCATGTCCCCCTCTAAAGGCTCAGAAGGCACCTCTTTGGAAATTTAGGGATTCTTGGAACACGCTTGTAAACCATGAATCTAGTTCTAGAAACATTTTTTTTTTAAACAAATATACAAGCAGGAGCTCCTAAGAAGAGTGGGCAAAGTATAATTACAGTGTAATGGAAAGAGTGTTAGACTTGAAGCCTGAGTTAGGTTGAGCTCTATTCTCACTACCAGGCATTTCCCTTGACAGGGCCCTGTAAAATATCCTCAACATTCTATTCCTTTCAGTGTGCCAGTGCTTGGAAATAAGCTCTATATTTATTCATAACCTGTAAAAACATGACTGAGAAAGGGAGGATAAAAAGAATGATTAAAGGTGTGAGTTGAAAATATTTACCTTTTCACCATCTCCTTCATATCTCTATAATTATCCCTTTCATCCAAAACCATTATTTATAAAGGTTATTTAAGCCAATATAAAATTAAAGATTTATATTGGGGCTTCCCTGGTGGTGCAGTGGTTGAGAATCTGCCTGCCAATGCAGGGGACACAGGATCGAGCCCTGGTCTGGGAAGGTCCCACATGCCGTGGAGTAACTGGGCCCGTGAGCCACAACTACTGAGCCTGCGCGTCTGGAGCCCGTGCTCCGCAACAAGAGAGGCCGCGATAGTGAGAGGCCCGCGCACCGCTTTGAAGAGTGGCCCCCATTCGCTGCAACTAGAGAAAGCCCTCACACAGAAATGAACACCCAACACAGACAAAAATAAAATTAATTAATTAATTAAAAAAAGAAGACTAAGTAGTCATGGCTATAAAAAAAAAATTTATATTGGATGGAAATCATCATATAGGTCACAAAATCCTCCTGCATTTTAATAAATTACTTTGTCCTTCAGTATAGGTATCTCTAGATTAAAACATGTCTGTTTCAGAATCAGTGTGCTAGGGCTGCACCTTCCACAAAACAGATAGCAACACCTTCTATCAAATGAATGAAAATATCTAGCAGATGTTAATTTCAAGTCACATTATCAATTGTGGAATAGATGTAATTTTTACCTTTCTACAACTTAATTTTTATCTTAAGCCCAAACTCTACCATACGGAGAACACTAAAATCTCAGCCAACTGAAGCCAATTTAAGCCTATCTAGGGGCTCTCCAACCTATTCCCAAAATTACAAAAAACTTTCACATGGTGTTGGCAAGAGATGACACCTGATCCTCATTCCTCATCAGCCCACACAGGCCTCCCAGGGACACACATCCATCTGGGCTCCAGTAGTCAGGTCTGGTAGACTGCTCCTGCCAATCCTGTCCCAAACTCAAGGCCTTGTGGGTATACTGGGCTCTCTCAAGTTTACACCACTCTAAGATAACAAAAGAAAACTTCGTTGTTTTCATGACACTTTTTATATCCCATTTCCAATGGCCTAGATACTCTGCACAGCGATCTCAACTCTGCTGCAAGACTTCCGCTTCCCTAGATTCCATCCCCAAATATTTCTATTCTCAGAACAAAGCCCGAGAGCACGAGGCTCTTTCCCAGAATCATACTGGTATTTATAATCTTGCCTTCCACGAGTAAATTCCTTTTCTTCACCCTGTAAACAAGGAGCACCTATTCTGAGTGTGAGAAATGAGTATGGAGGAACTGGCTCTGTATAATCTTAACTTTTTCTATTACATATAAAGTAGAATTTGTGCTCTAATGCTCCAAGGTCTCCCTTTTTATATACTTCACCCAAGCTAAAAGAAGAGAAAGCAACAAACACTTTTTTTGGTCAAACCCAATAACTCTGCTAAATTTTGAAAAAAAAAAAACTCACAGAAGCAGCGAGTTGGAAAGCTGTAGTTGCCTATGTCAAGGAAAGCCCACGTGGTCCAAAGAAGTAAATGCATGTATGGAGGGGTTGGGAGCATTACTTCAAAAGGCCCTGCATGAAAAATAGCTGGCAAATACCAAGGAAGGAAGGAAGGAGGAAGGGAGAAAGGGAGGGAAGGAAAAACCTGTGAACTCAAGAAAATGAAGAACTATATTTGTAAACTCAACTCATCCCTTAGTTTTCATAACTTACGTACAGTAAAATATTATAAACATTACAGATTGAAACACAAGTGTTATTTTAATGATATATTTGATTTTTCCCTAAAATCTGTGGAAAAATGAAAAGGTGGAGCTCAAGCTCAGTTAACAATGAAGAGAGGGCTCATAAATTATTTACGACATGATAGAATTTCAGGACAGTTAAACCAATGGAGTATAACTTGCCTTCACACTTAGGGGTTCTCTCAAAGTGTGCTAATTTTGAACATGAGCAAAACATGAGTAAGAGAAAAAAGAGGAACACATATCACTGTTACAGGCAGAGGGCCAGGGTATTAAGAGTATTCTAAATCCCTGTTTTTGTGTTTAGAGCTAGGTCTTTAAAAGACTTGAGGAATTAAAGCAAGAAAATTGTTACAATTTTTTCGGTGTGTTTGTTTCAAGAATAAGACGCAGCAAAAGAAAAACTAAGTATGTCAGAAAAGAAGATTGAGCAAATCCTTCCCAATCTCCCCATCCACTAAGCTTTACATAGAAAATAAAATGTGGTTTTGTTTTCCCTCTGTGAGAAAAAGACTTTAAAGCTTAGAGCAGAAGGGCAAAAAGACACATTTTGAAATGATACAAAAAGCTGACTGAAAACCATATTAAAATTACTTGACTCATTTTTGAGGAAAAATGGAAACCATGGTCTGAAATTTCCTAAACATACAGGAAGATTTCCCTGAAAGGAGATTCTGACGCAGGGACTGGGTGACGGTGACACTGACACACACACACACACACACACACAGGTTTGGGGGGCCACAACGGGTTGGCTGGCCTGGGCTGCCCAGCCACCGCAGAGGCAACTAACCGGGCCACACGGGACTCTGAGGGGCCTGGACAAGTAAGAGAAACAGCAAGCCGCTGAAGAAAAACAAATGGATTCAAGGAATTTTTCATCTCTTCTTTATATAATTATACTATATGTTCATCCTAGATGTGCTAATTTTGCATATACGTTTTTTCACAGAGTAACAGAGAGAAGTAGCAGCTTCAAAGTCAGACTCTGGGGTCCTGAAGATGGGATTTGACTCCTGGATGTATCACGAGTTGTACTGCTTTGGGCGAAGTCACTCCATGTCTCCAAGCATCAGACTTTTCACGGCAAGGGGGGCCTCGGAAGAGTCTCTATAACCTCGGCTTAAGTGAGGGGACACACGGAAATGGCCGGGCACAGTCAAGGGCTCATCCTTACGTGTTCAACAACTATTAGCCATTATCAGAAACTTGCACTCCTTTCTCTTTTGGGTGAAGAAAGTAAGAGAGAATAATAACTGCTTACCTCACGTAACAGGTTTATGAGGCACTGCGGCTCAGACGGCAACACAGATACTGAACTCGGCTCCTCCCACGGACAAACTGAGTCGACAGCTACATAGGGAACGATTTTCTCTTGAGAAAAACCCCCAAAACTCGTGGAGCCGCTGCTGCACGGCGGGCGAGCAGACAGAGGGAAACCGCATCAACGCAGGTAGAAGGCTGAGACACAGTCTTTCCACGGTGACCCACAATCTGAGCAAGCTCAGAACCTGAAGCTTCTCCCTGAGGACCGAAGGAGTCCTACTCCATGGCGGGTACGCCAACTATTAAGACCTGCACCTGAGAGGCAAGCCCTTAAAAGGCCTCGCTTGGAAAAATCTCGAGAGAGCGCATGCCCATGAGCTCGCGAGAACCACGGGCTGCGGCCACGGAAGGACGGCTCTTAAAGGGTCCGCACACAGACTCACCTGCCACAGTGCCCAGCACAGAAGCAGCCCTTTAAAAAGTGCCATAGTTTGTGTGAAAGAAGCTTATTTGCTAATTTTAAAGCAGGTCGACTGAGGGGCAGGGGCTTGCTGGGATCCCCTCTGGCAACGGAGGCTGGTGGGCACCATCTTCACTAAAGCAGGCAGGAGCCATTTTTTTTTTTCTTGTTAAAATCAAACCCAAATGGAGACCAGGCTTGAAAATTCCCTGAGCAGGCAAAACCACTTAAGTAATCCAAACCTTAATTTAGCTTATTTTGCAACACTAACTTGACCTGAGTCATTTCATGCTTATGGCTCTGGAAATCATAGGCAAAACTTAAACCGTTTCCCAAAATTGATATGAGGTAACCGCTAACCAATGCCCTATCATTGAAGAGAATTCAAATATAACCAGTCACTGTGAAGAATAAACAGTCACTGCCTTCTCACTACATAAGCTGCTTTATAACAATGTACTCCTGATCCTCATTCCATGTTCTGGTTTGAGTGCTGCCAGTTTGCAAACTGCCCTTTTGGTGTGTGCACAATAAACTTTTATTAATTACTACTTCAGGGATTTATTGGTCTTACTTCTGTTATTTCTGAACATTTACCAGTTCATAGCATTAAGAGCGGGATCCAAAGAAGACCCCGTATGACCCTGAGGCTAGTGAGCAAACTCATGCTGGTACCTACAGAGTCCACTGAGTTCACTACTTTCTTGTCAACCCTGGAATTTGAGGGTAATTCTCTTTTGGGCCCAGGCTCTGCTGCCTTTGCATTTTGAGCTGTCCCACTTTATTGTGCATACCTCTATTATGTTTGTTAAAGCTTCTTGGTAAGTCACCCCATTCTGTTCAAAAGTGAGGAAAACGTGAGTCCCGGTGTTTTGGAACAGCTGTTAAGAAACTCCCCTTGCAGTTATGAACTCTCAGGGAATCTAAATGCAAAGATGGTTTCCACCTGGTCTAAAACTTTTTCTCCATCTCGCTCAGAAAACTCCTGCTTTCTATATGTATACCCCCTATGGATCAGAATCTTGTGCCTTTTTGGAAAATGGGTGAACTTTTGGATAATTTGGAATTGTGGTGGCCACTTGGAACTTTAATTTGGATAAGTCTACCTTGAGGCACATTCTTGGCAAGAGAGAATCTCAGACCTCCCAGAGACAATGGAATGCAGTCTTTGATCATACAGAGAAGCTTCTAAAAGACAAAATGACTCCAAAAATAGCTCTAAAACCATACAAATAAAAACTCTTTAGGAAAAAACTTCAATAAATAGTGTTGGGAAAACTGGGCAGCATATGTAAAAGAATAAAAACCGGACTACTATCTTACACTGTACACAATTTCTTTTTTGCCTTCTACCGAAAACTTTTATAAAGTGCATAAAAGAAATTAATTGTAATAATAAAACTGAATTTCAGAAAATTGGCAAAGTGAATCTTGGCAGTAACAGAAACAATGGTAGATATATATGTATATTACATATACATACATACATATTTAAAACTTATTTGAGAATAGAGGCTCTCTAACAACTTTCTGGCATTATTTCTTGAAATAGTCACTCTCTCAATGGCCAAATTTACTCATGTGTTTGGGTCAAGGAATTTGAGTATCAAAAATCAGTAATTCCAGTTGTCTATTGAGGCGCCTTACACAGAATTAGGAATTAGAAATCCAGCAACTGTCAGGTGAGGTTGATGTGAACAGAGCTTTGGCTGTATGTCTAATTTTGGGAGAATGTACACTTGGCACCTCCAACCATGACAGCCACTACAGCCAATGAAAGGAAGTCTCTGTATCCTTTGCCTTTAGGGCCTTTACAGTCATCCTGCAATCCAGCAGTAATAAAGGGCATAATCCTCTAAATGCAGAATTATAAATATTAAACTGCTTTCCATCAAACTTGGCCAGTTACTTGGCACAAGTACTCTCCTAATTTTAGGTGATTTCTCTAGACTTTGTTCACACAAACACATTGAAACTAAAACTCTCATGGGATTTCTGTTCTTTGCCATCCTAGTAAAAATAAAAGTAACTGTAAATTTGTTACTTAAAAGTATTTCTGATAGTACTGGATATAAAAAGCAATGATACACCACAATTTTAAATTGAGAAGGACTGTTTTCCTTATGCTCCCAAGCCCTGAAATCATTCTTTGATATGCATGTGACTCCTGAGAAAAGCTGACCTAGCAATCAGTTTTTCAGGATTCAGTTCTGTTAAGGTCCTCAATTTTTGTCACCTACAAACTAGGTAAATAGTAATATTTTTTATGCAAATTAATGCGTTTAAATGTTTAATTTTTGACCTACTGATTTTCATTTTATTTGAATAAAAATATAAAGATAAAAATAAATATAAAATAGATAAAAAGACTGATAATAAATATCAATAAATGTCTGAAACTAGTACATTAACCAAGTCTTTCCAAAGTTAATAAACACAGCCATTTGAATTTGCTTCAGGCTAAAACTTGTCATTCAGAGTTGATGGTGGAGATGCAAATTGTTTCTCCAAAGAGCTGTTTATATCGGTTAAGCTGCTGCTTACATGTAAAGCAGTGGGGAAAAGGGAAAAGACAAACACTTTCTCAGGCTTCTCATGATTTTTTTAATCTATCTGTGTAAAAATATGGCTTACAGTTTATTGCTGAAATGTAGGAACCTGAAGACTCCTGTCCACAGTTTTAAATTTAACAAGTATTTCAATTACTTCCAGAATAATCACTTCCAGAACTTTAGTACTGTACTATTAATAGTTATGCCCCTTCTACTCATGCAGAGAAATTCTCACAGGAGTCATGGACCCCAAAATGCCCAACTGAAACCATACCATGACAATTCATTGCTTTTTATCATAAATAGATAAAGCAGTAACTTGTATCATTTTTCTTCCATGAGGTGAGAAGTTGCAATAATCATTTCTTTATAATAATTTCAATTTTATTAAAATGTTTCTGAAAATAACAATAAATGATGACACACCCATGTTTGCATCAGATGCTATCTATTTCCATCTTGACTTTTTTTCTATATCTTAGCAAAGGTGTGAAAGAATATTTAAGACTCTAGAAAAAGCAATTTCCTTAGGGAAGCTTTAAGTTTATTTTTTCCAAATAACAAATGATTTTCTAGCATAACTAAAACTTAACTAACCAGTTTGTCGAAGCAACAAGTTGGCCTAGTAAAGTTTTTAATGCGAACCTTTGAATTTTCTTACTCATCATCTTTCTTCATCCTCTTCCTTGTCTAAAACAGAAGTATATTAGATACAAATAATCTTTTGAATCAAAGTTCTATATCATCACAACTTTTCTATATCACAGATGGAGGTGCTGATGATATAGGAGTTAGGGATATGTGAGTACAGGCCCAGAAAAAGTCTTAGAAGTTTAAATTTTTAAAAATTGGAATCTTCATTAGGGAATTGCTAATTTTCTCCTTTTTCTTCTAAAGAAAAACTACAGAAAAATAATTCAATGCATTGTTAATTAGCTGCATTCTATATGTTTATAAAAATGTAAAAGCAATATTTCATAAGAACTTTGGAGAGTAGGGCAGATGGGTGAAGACTGAAGCATATTTTTTTTTTTCTGAAACATATTTTCATCTTATCTTGAATGCTGGATTACAGGACAGATTACAGCACATAATGAAAGTCACAGGCCACTAATCAAATGATCCAAAAAAAAAAAGAAAAGATTTTTGCCTTCTTACTTATCCTCCTTTTTGTTAAGAGAGAACTGACTCTTAAGTGATCACTTTGATAAATAAACCCCAGAATAACAAGGTTTAATCTGTGGAAAATATGTTCTGCAGCTGGGACTCAGGAAGCTCTTCCTGCCAATTGTGCCAGAGAAGTCTGTTGTAACATCAGCTTCTAAATTCCACAGCAAATTAATTAATACATTGATATAAATGGTTGTCTAGCTATGTTGCAGGATTTTGAGAGATGGACACTTAACAGAATGATGTGTCTTTAATTGGCAATTAAAGGCTCTCTTCAGTCAAATCAGTCATTGAGTTCTCACTTTAGAACTCTGTGGTATTGGGTTCCCTGTAGAACTTCTATTATTCTCTGTATGAAAACATACTTACCCCTATGCAGCATGAAGGGAAAATGAGAATGGGTGAATGTTCTTAATTTGACCTCTTTGGTTAACCTTTGAGAATTTTCATATCCCAATCCCCAATTTGTGACCTTAAGTATGGGTTATTACTTTACATATTTTTTCTTCTGTTTATTTTGCTGGGATTGTGTATGGTAATTAGTTTTAAAAAGTAAAGCTTAATGCCCCAAAATAATGCTATATAGATAAATCGATCCCTTTTGCTATATGTAAATTGAGCATAGAAGCCCTTCACTGTAATTGTAATTTTCTCAATTGAGTCAATACAGTAGAATCAGGGAAAGTCAGCCACAATCTTCAGACATCTTGGCTTTCTTTTAAGGAAAAAAAAAAAATTACCTTCTCAATATTCTGCTAAATAAAGACGCTGTACAAGAAAACAACAACAACAACAACTAGCTATAATTAATTTAGGAGACCTCAATCATCTCCTTATGTTCATTGATTTTTGGTATTCTTGGACAACTAGCATGACGGCAAACCAAAAATGTATGTAATACTGAATGCCACAACTGTTTCCCAGTTTTGAGACTTAAACTCCTAAGTTGTTTTGACTGGGCAACTAATAGCAATTTAGATAGTTCTGTACAAATTTAGAGACATGAGATGCAAAACCATGACTGTATTCCAACACATTTTTCTTGTCAGAACCATTTAAATCACCATCTTACACAAGTACATATTGAAACTCAAATTTAAGCATTTTATTTTTATGTACATTTCATTTGTCCAGAAATAAAATATCTAAATACAGACAGACTGTAATGTTGTATATGTATAGCTGTCAACAATACTTGAGCTGAATAAATGCTTTGTACATTAAGTTTGTCTTTTTAATGGGGTTCACAGCTACATTGATAGAATGGATTCCTCATATCCTTTTTTTTTCTTTTTTAACCAATAACAAGCAGAGAGACAAGTACATAGTTAATATTAATAAGCAGCTCAAATAACACTTGGTTAAACTATGTACAATACAAACCATTCATACAAATGAAGACTAGGATATTGAATTTGTTACAATATGTGTAGTAAAGATAAGACAGACACATAACTTACATGGTGTCTGTCAGGCATTTCCCTTCTTATATAATGATCAGAACTTATTTTAAGCAACCTTAGCTGGTCTCAACTTTGCAAAAGTCCAATGATTGGTGATGAAAGCTGTAATCCAGTGTCTGCCCACGTGTAAATTCCAAATGTTTGCTCATCTTTACTGAGAACAGGCTCCCTCCATAGAAAAAAGAGCCATCTCGTATCACCTTGAATGTGCCTACTGAATGCTGGAAAAAGTTACTACACTTGTTGTGTTCATAAAATAAAGAATACTGAGCTCTAAAGACACATTTTTTTTTCCAATTTTAACAAGCATATACTCCTACAGTAGTATTTACCAGTACAGCTACTCCAAGCAGTAGAAATGCATGAGTGGGGATTATTGATTAGCATGTACTCAAGACTTTAAAGGAGATTTCCATAACAGCAAGTGCTAAAAACCATTCACTGTCTAGTTAATCCTTTTGCTTGATGATCGTTTATCCTGAACCATTATGAGTCAGACAACGAAAGCCCTCTTGACAAGAATCATGACGGATGCCAGCTGAAATGTATATGAGAGTGTGTCTGTGTACATCTATGTGTGAGAGCATGTCTTCAAGTGTGGCTTTAGAATCTGTGGTGATTTACAACTATACTGAGAGATGAAGCTGACTGGGCAGAAATTACATCAGATTGTTTTCCACGAGCGTATTTGCAGCCAGTTGACGAGAGCAGCAGTGTAGACACATTCCAGGCAACAGATGGGACCTTCCTCTTGAGGTAACAGCCCTGTCATGTGACCTTGAATTCCTCAGGCTTCAGTCTCACCCCTACATTCATCCTCATCCAGAAGGGAAGTAAGGTGTGTCGCTGTGGTAGTTGTAGTCGGGGCACACTTTCTGTACGAGTTTATAATCTGTACTATAAAAGGAAATGTAAATACAGATCACCTTAAAGGGCTTGGAGCAGAGCCAGGACACATGACTTTGGGTCTGCTCCTGGTAACAGGTTTTTGAAGGGTCATAGTTGCAGAGTGTGTTCTTGGTAGCCTTGTCAACCTTTTCATATTCAATGCGACAATTAAAGGACTTGGAATCTTTGGCATCAATCACGGTTTGCTGTGCCAAGTCGAATTCCACTATTTTCGTAGGGGGCACCAAGCTGACAGATACGTTCCCTTGACCAGTGGAATTATGCCTGAAATAAACACTAAATGTCCCATTGCCATGATCTACAATTTTCCCAGTTATCAATAGGTTTAGCTTCACTGTTTTGATGTTGGAATGAAAATCACCCCATCCAAACATTTTCTTAAACTTGCCCGTCTTAACAATGGGCCTTCGCTTGGCCCTGGGCCGAGGCTCTTGAAGGTCTGTGGAGTTCCTCAGCCAGTCCCAGAGGTCTTGCTCAGAATAAGGTTCTGGGGTGTCATATCGCAGGTCTAAATCTGTATCATTTTCTTTGCCACGAAAAGTCTGTGACAGGAGTCGGCTGATAGACAAGTCTTTGCTGCTTTCTGTCCATATATGCTTTAATGTGGATTTGCTGCTTCCTGATTTAAGAAGTTCTGACTTTCCACCGTTTGTTAAATTGGCACATGTGACCTGCAAATGGAACAGAAAAATGGCGTTTACATCTCTGTATCTGAGAACACCCAACACAAAGATCCAAGCCCTTTCTCAGAGGCTGGGAATTAAAGTACCTTCAGCACCTAGCCAATATTTATTAGGCCATGATAAAGTACCACTTCTATTTCATACAATGATGGGAGAGAGGGGGTGTAGGTGGATAAAAGCCACTAAACATGACAGAAAGACTATATAAAAACATTTGACGAGAAAAAGGCCACCTAACATGAATAAAGCAAATTAAATTCAAACATAAATCACACTAAAGTAATTACTTCTCAGCACCAAAATCCAAACACTCTTAAAATAAAATTTTACAAACGATTATGTTACTTTTTTACTTCAAGATCACCATAAGCTTTATAATAGTATGATTCTCAGAAATACGTCGACTGACGTACTATAGGCTTTTGGTAGTCCACAGCCACAGTCACATAAGGAAAGTTAGTTTGGCAAGGAGGCTGTAGTATATTTTATCTGGCCAAAACAAAATAACATGTTTATGATCACCCATTATTAGCAAGAAACATACTGTATAAGACAATTGTTTCCATTAAGGAATTTAAAATGCGATCTAGGAAGACAAACATTAACTGATAAGAGTAGTGCAGATCTTTTGATTTTAGAGTTTATTTTTGTCTTTGTTTGTTTTGTTTCAATGAAATTTAATCAATTGGTCAAACATCCAAATCTGTACTTGCCTAATTCTATAGGCATTGTTCTTATTGCAGCCTCTATATTTATCTTTAGTATAAAAGAAATGAATACATATCCTAATCTCTAGAATTACATAGATAGTTTCCCATTCTTCAGGTAGCAAAAAGAATAAATACAAGCATGCATTTGGTAATGGCTTGGTACTTGTGTCTCATCATCAACACAGTTGATCAAGGAGAGGGGCTGTAATGAGATGCATCATGGTGCGCTGGCTCATGAAGCAGTAATGAAATTGTCCCAAAGAAGAAGTGAAAAGGGATTTAGAGTTCATTTACCAGCAGCATATAGGGAGTAAAAAAAAAAGGGAAGTGTCAGATTTCAAGGAGAAAGAACCAACCTATTGAAGAGGATGCTAAGATTCTGATAGCAGAACAACCTCTGATTTTCAGGTAGAATAGAAATTTACTTCTAAATTATACTCTCCACAGCTATAGTGATTATGACTCTGGAGTCTGACACCCGGGAATTCCAATCCAGGCTGTGATCCTTCACAGCTGTATAGTGTGGGCAAGTTGCTTAACTTGTTTATACTTCTGTTTTTCTCTTCTACAGAGTAGGAGAATGATGCCGCTTTCCCTCACATGGCTGTTTTGAGAATTAAATAGGACACTCCATTTAAAGCACTAATGGACAGTCACCTGGACACGATGAGTGTTCAACATTAGTATTCTAACTATTATCATCCTCAAACATTTTATCTCTGAATTCCACTGGCTAATATTTTATGTAAATGAATAACTTACAGTAGGATTTGAGAGCAAAGGGTATCTTTATAAGAAAATCTCCCTTTTATATAACCAAAAACCTAAAGCAAACAATTTAAATATATATATACTTTTGAAAGTGCTGCTGTAACAATCTAAAAACATAACAAGTTGAGTAGATAGTAAAACTCAGGTTAATAAGACATGAGCATAAGTTCATCTATTAAACTGTTCAACTATCAAATGCAATGAATGTATTAGCCTTCAATGGTGTGATGTGAACAGCTTCCAGTGGTGCAGACAGTCAAGAAACCTCTCTGGAATATCTCAGTTTGGGTACAGAATCAAAGCAGGTTGTAGTCATCAACACTGCCTTCAATATTCTTATTCTCTCTTCTCTTCCCTTTCAGGGCAATGTCTCAAAGAGAATACCAGTCATGAAAAATCAGGGAGGGTCCTTAGGAAAGTCCCCAGATCTGTTCAGTATACAAAACACTGATTCATTTTGTCTTATTAATTCAATAACTATATAGTGAGATTCCGCTAATATTCAGTAAAATAATAGTAATACAAAGGTAAATGAAACATGGTTCTTGCCCTCAAGATGTTCAAAATCTAATAGTGAAATCAGTTAAGCAAATAGCAGTGTGATGTAACCAACACTATGTATGATATTCTTGGAGTCATAGTCAAAGTTAAAAGGTAGAGAAGATGTAACAGAGGAGACGATACTCAGATCTGGCAGATAAAAAAGAGGTTCAGAACCTCAACAGATAGTGAATAGGCCAGAGAAGTTCTCCTAAGTATAAGGAACATACCATGTAAAAGTAAAAAGTTGAGAAGGAACATGTCACACGTAAGATTGGAAAATTGTTCCTTACCTCTGAACATTAGGGAGAATTGACTGGGAGGATAAAGAGAAGAAAAGGTTGCAAGAAGTCAGCAGAACCTGAAGAAGGTAGGCTAGGGTCAAATTATGAAGGTTCTAGGGTCAATTTGTGAAGGCATTTAAAATTATTATTATATATGATGGGGAATCCCTAAATTTCGGCATGTTTTGCTTTTAAGTAGGTCATCCTGGCTGTAGAAAAATCACCGATTGGACATTGAAAGATGGATTGGTAGGGAGAGAACTTGAGGGAATAATTAGTTAAATAACAAATTGCAATACTTCATTCGAGAAAGTAAATGAGCTTGAACCAAGGCAGTGGCAGAGAAAAAGAAAAAGAAAAAATGGGTATAAGAGATATTTTAGAGGTAGGATTAACTCAGCTTGATGATTTACTGGCTAAGCAGGAGCAGGAAAAAGTTGCAAATTAATGAGTTTGCTCACATCTGTAAGGAATACAAAAGTAACAAGTTAAAAAAAAAGTATAAACACTTGAAAAGAAGCCTCTTGATTTTTGAATTCACTACAAAGGACCTTCTTGGAGCAAGTTTCAGTAGTGGTAAAGAGACGATGTAAGATGACAAAGAACAGCAGCAAGCTTAACACATCTACTACCAGATGCAATCAGGAATCCTTGGCTTTCTCACTCTATTATATTGCTTACATCTTAAGCATTTTCATTTTTGCAACACATAAATGTACACATAAAATTGAAATCGATTTTGAGCCTTACTGAATAAACAATACCATTTTTTTTAAAAAAACCCTTATACTGAGAACACCCTGTACCATTGATTTTACAAACACAATAAAAGAGTTTCTTTTTAAAAGTCACCTAAAGATCCTTCCACGTCAGTATATCAAATGATAACAGAGGTGGCAAAGACTATGGCATAAAATGAGACCAAAAGAAAAATCTGACAATTTCTAATTGACTAAATTCCAAAAAGGCAAAGCATCGTGAACCTTCTTTTCTACAAAGAGTAATTTTTCCTATAACATTGAAAACACCAAAGATACTTCCTAACTGAATATAATTTTCCAAGGCAAAAGTGGCCAACACCCGCCCACTCCAAAGGAGTTGACCCACTAGTCCAGTGATACCATTTCCACAAATTATGTGATTTGCCTGTTTTAGAAACAATGAGAATCATAAAGACTCAACATGATTAGGTATATGCATTTTAAAGCTTATGTTTCTTTTGAGAACATTCAAATATAGGTGCAAAGAGAAGGGTCATTTTCTTCAACCGTAAACAAAGACAGAGCTAGGATCTAACATGAAGGGAGCATGTATGAGGCAGGACCTGTGTGTGGAGCTGGGGAGAAAAGACTACTGTTGACTGGTGGGAGTGTAAGTATATAAGAAGTTGCAATGATCTTGATCTAGCTCCTCCTTTATATACCTCAGGGTCATGCTTTCGCATTGCTTTCTCTAACATCTTTTCATTGCAGGCTTACAATCATAATGTCAATATATTATCTTTTAAAATATTGTTGAGGGCTTCCCTGGTGGCGCAGTGGTTGAGAGTCCGCCTGCCGATGCAGGGGACACAGGCTCGTGCCCTGGTCCGGGAAGATCCCACATGCCGCAGAGCAGCTGGGCCCGTGAGCCATGGCCGCTGAGCCTGCGCGTCCGGAGCCTGTGCTCCGCAACAGGAGAGGCCACAACAGTGAGAGGCCCGTGTACCGCAAAAAAAAAAAAAAAAAAAAAAAAAAGATGTTAAAATATTGTTGAAAGGCACCACTTGGGAAAAATAAACTTCACTGCCACTTCAACTATGCTCCTGCCCTTATGAGATTTTATACAAACATTTCACTCTTTTACATGTACATCTCCAACTAGAGGCGCCTCCAGATGTCTGCGTCCCTCTTTTTACAAAAGAGCAATAAGATGCCTTTTAATTTCTACCAAACCACACATTTACTGTTGATCTATTACTGTTCAATATAAATTATCTCAAGATTACTTTGAAAATCATGTATTTATTTCATCAACTGTATGAGTATTTAAGCCAAACAAAAATTTTAGATAACCTGATGCTTAAGCAGTATCTCTGATCAGTGAATAACTAATCAACAAAACGGCCTTGCTCTGTGATTACAACTTCATTTTGGCAGCTTTATGATTTCCTAGGTTGAATATATGTTGCATACTATTAACTGCTATTGGTTAAGGACATACTATATTCCAGACATTGTAATTAGCA
Organism: Stenella coeruleoalba; assembly: GCF_951394435.1. Classification (NCBI taxonomy): domain Eukaryota; kingdom Metazoa; phylum Chordata; class Mammalia; order Artiodactyla; family Delphinidae; genus Stenella; species Stenella coeruleoalba. Next base: position 43,271,694 of record NC_137155.1, read on the forward strand.
TCTTACATATGGCATTGCATTTCATTTAAACCACACACACGCACTCACTCATTCACTCACTCACACACAGACTTTAAGATCAATATTGTTATTTTCAGCTTACAGGCAGAGATATGGAAGCTCAAAAAAGACTTATCCAAGATTACTGCTGGTAAATGAAAGAGCTACTGCTTAGCTACTCCACAGGGTATTTCCTTTATTTTTAAAATCATTTTAATCATTCAATTGTACATTAATATATGTTTATCAAAACATTTAAACATTATAGGATTTATGAACTAAAAATTAAAAGCCTATCTTCATCATCAACCCCTCTTCCCTTACAATCCCACCTCTCTCTCCAAAGGTAAAACCTCAAATTTTTGATGTATATTGTTTCTAAATATTTTCACTATTTTTTCATGTATAAATATTTTACATAAATAGTGTCATATTTTATGATTTGCATTTTGTATTTTTCCAGTCAACAAAGTATCTTGGAGATGCATACGTCTTAGTACATCCAGGTATATCATCTTTATTAAATGGGAAATAGAATTTTAGAATATGAATGTATCATACTTCTATTTTGGGGATACCTTTTGTGATAGATCCCTAATTATTACATTGTTTCACAGCCAGGTTACCTAGACTTATTTTTTTAGCCTTGATTCCATTGGTTTTTCTGTTCATTGTTGCTTCAGATAACTTACTCCCTCCTCTCTTGAGCTGGATTTTCATTTCTATGGTTGTATAGATTTGTGTGATTCTTTTAAAAAGAGTTCAAAAGAGATAAACTATCTGAGTTGTCCCATGCCTAAAAATGTCTTTACTGGCCATAGGCTTACACTGGGCAGAATAGTCATTCATCTCTTAACTCATTTTGTTGTGTTTTATTTTCTTCTCTCTCCAAAAAATTTAGGATTTTTTTCTATTTCAGGTATTGTGAAATCCCACAAGGTGGGCTACGTGTGCTCATGCTTTCTCCAGACCCTTTCTTAACTAGTTTAGGGAAAAGCACACAGATATTTATAGACACGTTAGACTCTTTTTCATAGAGTTCCACCAAGAGGACTACAATCTCTTTGAGGGATGCTCTTTCTGTATTATGCCATTTTGTAACTTGGGAGAGAGAGTACCTCGCATAGAGTAAGTACTCAATAAATGACATATATGGTTTATATTCTTATTTACATCTATTTCAATAGTGAAGGTTCATTGATTCTTTAGCCACAACCAAGATTTTGGTGGGATATGTGGCCCATAGAGGTTTCTCTCCTACAAGTTTAGAGCATAGACTTCATTGACAATACTTGGAGTTCCTGTATTATATGTGATAAGCCAGAGGAAATGGGTTAGTATTTTAATACATCAAAAACACATCATTTCCTTCTGCTACAAAGCAGTGCTCCAGGAGTAGCAGTGCTGCCTTAACAACAGAAAAGCAGAAAAGGAACTCATGCCTCTCCCTTAACCTAGTAGTTGCTGGAGGCTGTATTGCATAGGAACTAAGAAAATGGGGTTTGCAGTCAGAGATCACAGGGCTAAATCCAAAATCTGCTGCTTTATCACCAGTGACCCCTTAGAGCCATATTGTTTTCCAACTAGAAAATAGAGATGATACCTTACTCACTGTGTTTTCGTGAAGATAAAATAAAAGCTTTTATATGTGGCACAAATAAAAGTATGGAAAGTAGTATGAGTTCAACACCTGAGAGCTATCATGCTTAGCTAGGTTATGAAGCCCCGAAGAAAAGGAAAACAAGGCTTTCAGAATGCGCACGGCTATTCTATCCCCATCTTCTGACTGGAGACATTACATCTGCTCAAACGGTCCAAACAAACTGAGATGGAAATTAGCATAATTGTAACAACTCTGTGGTCATCTTTAGTAGTAGGTGGTGGTAGGAGACCACCCTGATTATGTACATTACAATTTAGTATTGGCAAATATTGGCAATAATTAATCTTTAACCTAACAACTTTAAAAGAAGACATTCTGATCAGCCTGCACATTCCATGCCATCCTTAAAAACTAGAAACATGGTATGTTTCCATCACTTGAAGAAATGGCTAAGAATTTTAGTATGTTACTCCATGAGTTCTCATGATCCCATGCAGGATGGCTCACTTCCAACATAGGGCACCAACTATTCCCTACATTATTGTATTGGAGATTGGTCCTGAGTCATAGGTAATTGAGTACCTCACAAGTTTGTATAACTATACAGTTAGTTTTCCCTTTGATTCTTCCTCCTGTAGGTCCTCTCATGAAAATTATCTTGAAAATGTTTTTGGTTCTTTAACTGCAGGAGAAAAAGCATGCCTTGTGAAGAGCCATGAACTACTGTTTCTGCTACTGAGAAACAGAATTTTTCATCTTACAAAAATATTGTCTCTTCCCTCATGCTCACTTTATAAACATATAGATATAAGTTTTGATATATAGACACATTAACGTTGGTGAGAAATTAAAAATTATATTCTACATAGTACCACTTAACCCATTCTCTCAAAACATAATTACAGATTACCTTACCCAGATTTGCATTGCAAAAGTTGCTTCTTTTTTTAGCATTTTACATTACTTCCATTTAAAATGTATAAGGAATATCTCATGTGAGTACTCCTGGATACTTGGTTATAATAATGAACAAAACACTTAAAATAACATGTTGAAAAACTATTTCCTGTCTGAAACAAAGCCACTTCAGCATTATTTTTTCATTATGCATAAAGAGATTTTAATTTGTCAGTAAATCTAGCTGTCTTTAAGGAAAAGACAAATACTGCATATGTAGGAATAGCTGGGTTAGATTCAGGGTCTTTCTTTCTGAACTGGAGGCCAATATGAGTGATTGTCCATAATAAGGCATGTACATGGAGGCTTTTGAAAGTTTATAGCTTCTTAAAGTCCAACAAAGTACACACCTATCTAGAATGGACCAAATGAGGAAGGACTGACTCACTTTCCAATCCTATTTCCAGCAACCTATACATACATATGTTCTCATATACAGCGATGGTATAAGAGAACATACTGAATTCAGTTTATCCAATAGAACTCAAATTCCTCAGGAAATAATAACTTTGATATTTTTGAGACAATATGCCTACTTAACACCCTTTGATTTTCCAGAGGTTGATCTGAAAACCCTCCAAAAGACAGAGGAAGAAGTCGTTATATAAAGAAAGTGATAGAGACTAGTTGCAGTGGAATATCATCCCTGTACCATTTAGATCCTGGATTCATTCAAAAATTCTTCTAGGACTTCTTTCTTATCAGGCTAGAAGGTGTGGAGACTGATCAGAGCTTCACAGGTACAGAGTGGACAACAAGGCAGACGATCAACCCAGAAATACAAAAGGGGATGCAGATTCTGGAAATACGGTCCCTCCACATTCCTGTAAAAGTACTGTAAACTGGGAATCTCCAGCTTCCCGAAGTGGAACAAATCCAATGTCCTGTGAACAGACAAAACCAACAAAGAGAATCGACCCCTCACCCTTTTATCAAAGGATGGTGCTGCTGGAGTTTTAGTTAGGTAAAACCTTTTGACATTGAGTAAATATATATCTTTGGATCATGCCTTGACCAGAGCAAGATGTGGTAAAGCATATCCAGCCTAGAGCACCAGGCCCCACTATGGCTCTAAGGCATAGCTCAGGGAAGACACAACTCATGCACTGAAGGAACTTCAAAGGTCCCTATGTCCATGAGAAAACAGTTCCCTTGAAAGCTCTTAAACCAACCTGTTCTTTTCTGAAGTCCCTCTGATAAGATTAGCATCCGTTCTTTGATATTTGTTTCTTCCATGTAACATTCTTAGCACTCGGGAAACACAAATCTCTTACCCAATTATTGTCAGTTTGGGAACCAGATACACCATGAGTCTGGGCTACATTTCACTTCGGTCTTGGCCCTACCCTTTCCCCCTATTCCCAGTTTCTTAAAGCATGGCATGTGGAATCTCATATCAAAAACCCAAGTGCTGAGGGAAAAGGATGCTTAGGCAGAGAGATCTCATCAACAAGGAAAAAGATGACCTCTGGATTTAGGTGCTGTGGCTTTAAGTTAATCAGATGTAAAACTGAGTGGTATGCCTAGATTCCAAAAAGAAAAGTACTTGGCTCTTTCTGTTACCAAGGAAATTAAGTGGACCGTTTCACTAAATCAAAGAAGGATATTCACCCAGATTATGTTACAGGAGGAGAAGAGATGGGTCATGGAGAGATAGAGCAAACAGAGCCCAAAGAGACTGAGGACGATGTAAGAGTAGTCACAATAGAAAGGATGGATGGAGGAAAGTGTGTGTGCAAGCAGAGCTCTGAGATTCCCTTGACCTTTAATGTACTTTAAAATGACTTATCACAGCATTAATGTGAACTGCTGTGAACACTGTGGATAGAAGGAATCATAGGAGAATTGAAAGAAAGACAGGCTGTTAGAGTAGAATTTCCTCTCCTCCCCGACCCCCCACCCATTATGTCCCCACATGCATACTTCCAAACTCTGAGAGGGCGTTTACCCTTTTCAAAAGAGCTGGGTAACACTCCACCTGCCACTAGAGGGCACAGCTAGGACATCTGACAGCTGTCTCTATTCCTGGTGCTGAAGTCAGATGGAATTGTGTCACTAGGGGCCCCAGAGCTCTTTGAAAAAAGAAGATGGACCAGGAACCTTTGTGGTACCTGCTGACTGTTGCAGCCCCTGGAAGCTACCTCTTCTATGAGCTGCAGAGACCAGGAAGGTCACTGTTGCTCAAGAAACTACTACAGAAGCCATCACCAACTAAAGAAGCAGTTGTGAGCCTTTGATTCCTCACAGAGGGTATGTTCGGGGTCTAGGTCAATGCAATGTATTTCTACAACTCCAGCTGCATTTTGGCTGCTCTTCCCTTTGGCCTCAGAGTTCAGATCACATCGGACTTTTTTATGTGTTCTCTTTCTTCCAACTTCAGGACCTTTGCATGGGCTGCTTCTCCATCCTGGAATCCTTTCTACCCACTCCCATTTGCTTAGCTAACTCCTACTCACCCTCTAGCCCAACCTAAAGTTCATTTCTACAGGAATGGTTGATCCTCTCAGAGCACCTTGTGCTATTTTTGTTCATAAAAGTAATACTATTATCTATACCTATACCTATATCCTTATCTATCTATCATCTATCTATCTATCTATTCATCTTCTTTCTCTGAACTGTCATCTCCATGGGGGTGGGAGTGGTCATTTAATACCTTAGTCACTATTACTACACTTTATAAAATGCCAGGTTCCAAGTAGGTGCTCTATAAATATCAGCTGAATGAATAAATGCATGTTTGAATGGAGTGCCTACCTACACCTAATGATGTTCCTTCACAGATGAGCTTGCCCCATAAACAGATAAACAGCTCATTTTCTGGCATAAATAAAAGTGTTTATATTGTAAGCCTTCATGGAGGCTTTGTGTAATTCTGTAAACATCCACAGTGGTGCAAGAGAAAAGGTGATAGTTTTCTAAGAAAATACAAGTGAGTTGATGCTATAGGTCATTATAACCAGACAGGAATGTTACATCAAAAGTCTCCAAATAAATGTGAGTATTATTTAAATCAAAGTGAAAAGTGAATAAGAGCAAAAATGCCTATATGAACATAACTATTTTGGAGGCTTTACAAATATCAGAAAAGCTTAATGAAACAATGAGTGTGGTCTCTTGGATGGCAGGAAAGTTAGTGTCATCTTCTGGATTTTCTCTCTTGAATTTCCAGAAATTTGATGCTAAGACAGAAATGAAAGAAAATGCTGATGGGATTCTAAGAGCAGAGGTTCCTTCAACAGGAATCTGCCAGACTTTCCGGGGGCATTATGTTTGCACTATTCAAGTGGATACTGTATTGACAAATAATAATTGAAATAGGCAGTTAGGCATGTGTTAGGCTATTTCTTTGCATAAATGCCCACTTTCTTGGAAAATGCAGTGGGGTTTTATAAACTTGAAGAAATACAACCAGTTTTATGGATGTGTTTGCAAAGGCTCAAATGGAGCTATAAAAATGTTCATTAACAGTACAAATTAAATTGTTATTAAAAAATATGAGTCTTACAGGAATGTTTGGCTTTACTCTAGAGTTGACAGAGTATAAATACAGTACAACTGTGACATTTCTGCTTTTTGTCTATATCACTAAAATCCATGATTGTTGAGAGTTAGAATCACAAAACATCTGAAGCTAAAAGGGACCTTGAAAATAATTTCATGACTTAGGAAGCTGAGTCCCATAGAGCTGAAGTAACTCACCTAAAGTTCCCACGGTGGTTAGGGGCAGAGTTAAAACTATAGTGAAGGTTTCCTAGTATTCAGTCCACTCTTCTTGAGTTCTAAAGTTTCCATAAGAGCTGGTACCTTATGTCTCCTCCAGAGTTTACTGAAACTGGAAATCAGGGTGTCAACTTCAAAATAAGGAACTGGTTTATCTTTGCTCTTAATTTTGTGGAAGGAGGGGATACTATGGAAATTTGCCATCGTTTGCTAACCCTGAAACAAAGAGGCACTAACCCAGTGAGTGTATCTCAATTACAGCTTGGAGTCTCCTGGATTGACTATGTGCACAAACCTATGCTCAGACCTCCTGAGACTTAAGTCTGAACAGTGACTGCTCTGAGGGGAGAGAGAATCAAAACGAGCAAACAGTTGTCATAGGTTTTCAGTTAAGCAAATGATAACACAGAGGGAGTTATTCTTTAGTCTCTAAAAGAGAAAGTGCTTTATATTTGTTTCCAAAAAATTTGTCAGTTCCTATTTTCAGAAGACTTATTATTTTTTTTAAAAAAAAGCAAAGTTAAAGCAAAAGTTTGTCAGATTCTCTCTTCTATAAGTCCATCAGCAAGCATTTGTTAAATAACCATGATTTTTTTTAATTTTAAAAAATTAACCTCAGGGAAGTTATTGTACTCAGTCTAAATCTGTATGTCTGCTCATTCTAGATAACCTACATCAGTACTTTAGACTCTCTTATAGATAAGGTCCTACTACTTTGGAGCTGCCCTCCTGTTATGAGCCTTGAAAGTCAGTGATTCCCAAAAGAGATTACTAAAGTAAAGCCAGGGTAACGTGAGCTGTAATATATACTGAGGATTATAGCAGAATTGGTAGTGGGGGTGTTGGAATGTGTACTGTATTAAAAAGCTTATTCCAAGTGTATCATTGATTTGCTTCTAGTCAGAATATTTATTTCATAGTTTGACATAATTTTAAAGGAAGGTTTGAGATATATGTTTTTTTTCTCAAAGTGGAGGCTGGTTTAAACAGTGAAGAAATGTATTTACAAGTGAAATCATCTTTTGCTAAGTAATCTTGGTTCTTTAGACAGACTGCAAGCATGATCTATCTTAGTTGGAATCTGCACAGAAAACAGTATTTATGTTTATATAGTTTTGTAATTTAAAAATTTCAATATAATTTCCAACTTACAGAAAGTTGCAAGAAACTTCCATACACTCTTTACCCAGATTCACCAATTAATTCCATTTGATCACACATCATTTTATTGCTTTCTCTCTCTTTCATTTATATACACATGTATATTTATATGTACATGTATATATGTACACGTTTATATGTACACGTGTGCGTTATCTATATTTCTGTGCGTCTAGGCCATTTTCAGAGTAAGTTGGAGACAGCATGCCAATTTACACTTAAAGAAGTTCTAAAGTAATTCCTGAGAAATATTACATTTTCTTATATACACATAATACAGCTATCAAAAAAATTAACCTTGATACTTTACTATAATTTAATCTATAGTCAATATCAAATTGTCCCAACAATACCCTTTACACTTACTAATTTTTCTGGTCCAATCCACTGTCATGCATTGCATTTAGTTCTTATGGCCATTCAGTAGCCTTTCTTTCTGTTTCTTGTCCTTTACATTTTTGTAAAATGTAAACATTATAGGCTACTTAATTTGTGAAATATTCCTCAGTTTGGGTTTGTGTGCTGCAAATCACTTTATAATAAAGTTCTAGAGCTTTCGACTGACAAAGACGATAATGGGAAAAGAGTGTTCCTGGATTTGACAGTGAAGGAAGCAATGCTTTGAGTAGTTGTAGAGAGAATAATATTATTGTACTATGCTAAATCATAGCCTTGCAAGTCATTTGGACTATTTAATATAATTTTACAGATAATTAATTTGCATTACGTATAATTGTTTTACTATTTTTGATAATAAACTCATTTAATTTTGTCATTTTATGGCTCTTTCATTTCACATTTTGTTTAAATGAAGCTAAAGTTTAAAAAAAAAAAACCTGTTTCCTGGATTAACTAATCAATCTGAGGCTGACATTCTTTTAAGTCAGAAGGATTTTTAAAGTAATATTTGCATAGTATTTACTTTCCAATCAAAAACTAGTATGTTATATGAGTAGATTGAACTCTGACAACCTCCCTGGGATGTTGATACCAATAATCCAATGATAGGTTGCAGGAAACTAAGACCCTAAGTCTCTGGCAAAGAGACTTCCTTCGAATCACACATCCAAGAAGCAACATTCAGATTTTGTGTCAAAAACCCCAGATTGCTCTGCTGTTACCACAATGTACTGCTATTTAACAAGAGTATACATGGTCATTCAGTTCCTTGAATGGGCATGAGCCAATTGACCTTGACCAAGTAGAGGTATCCTCATGCTTCAACCCTGTATGTAGAACTTCAAGTATTACTTGAATCATCATTCTTCCAAAAGAGCTGACTAGCATATCACTGTTCATTACCCACCAGGTACTCAGGTATACAGACACTCAGTTAATTTCAAAGCAATAATCTCTTAAACCTCAATTTTCTCATTATAATTGATATGAATACCTTGCCCCAGCATTATTTTGAGAATTAGAAACAATGTATGTGAATATTTCTTCTCAATAAATGGTAGTTGTTAATAATACTTGCTCTGATTTGGTGTTTTTTAAACTCATCCAGATAGTTACATTGATCCGTGTGGTTATTTTGTATAGAAGAGTCTAATTTCCATAATTTAACGTCATGTAGAAAAAACTGTACATTTTAGGTATCTTAGAGTAGTGGTAAAAGCAGGGGCTCTGGAGCCAGGCCATAGGCTCTCATCCCAGCTCTTAAGGCAGATGCCCTTGTCCATGGGAATTGCCTAAATGGTGACATCCCAAGTCATTCTGGCAACCAGTGCACTGTTATTCCCTTGAAGTGGTAATACTCCAAGCGCAATATGATTTTCACTAATGATCCTAGTTTTAGAATGTGAAATTATGACTTTACAAAGAAACTTGATTTAAACTGTAGATTTTTAAAATTTTCTTTTCCTTCCTTCCTTCCTTCCTCCCTTCCTTCCTTTCTCTTTTCTTTGTTTCTTTGTCTTCCTTCCTTTCTTTCTTTTTAATGATACAGTATAGAGAAATACCACCCAATGCCCCCATCAGAGTTGTACTATCTAATCCATGACATTTTCTTTTTTTTTCCCCTATACGCGGGCCTCTCACTGTTGTAGCCTCTCCCTTTGCGGAGCACAGGCTCCGGACGCGCAGGCTCAGTGGCCATGGCTCACGGGCCCAGCCGCGTCCGCGGCATGTGGGATCTTCCCGGACCGGGGCACGAACCCATGTCCCCTGCATCGGCAGGCAGACTCTCAACCACTGCGCCACCAGGGAAGCCCTCCATGACATTTTTGATGTATTCTTTACAGAGCATCCCATTAGAGTTCCAGAGAAACCCTTACTTTCTATTATGTCAACGACACCTTTGTTCTCCTGGAGCCATCATCAGCTCTCAAGCACTGAACCATGAAGCAGTATCTCTGTAACTAGGCCAAATAGGCCATGACCTGACAGGCTATAAAGTGGTCATTATCTCCTATTAAATCTGAAATCTGTGCTTTGCATATTTTAAAACAACTATCCAGTTGCGCTATAGAGGTACAACTGCCAAATGAATAATTAGATTTTTAGGAAACTATAAAGAGAACCCAACTGCTTTCTACTGTGCCAAAAACAAAGTCAATTCAGATTTACTTTCTCTCCTCCCCTGTTTTTATCCTCACTCTCTGGCAGTCAGACCAAAAATATTTTAATAACCGATAAATAGACTTCTATTGCATAATTTAACTGTATAAAACCAAGTCGGGGTTTGTTACATGGGTGCCAAAGCATTCCATGTTGTGCACTTTTGGGCTGCTTTCTTGTATAGTTGCACAGAATACTGTAGATGGTTGGCACCTAATACTTGCTTTGTTTGGTCACTGTGATTACAAAGAGGGTTTTATAAAATGTAAAATGACTGAATGGGCCACTTAAATGTCAAAGCTCAGAAGAGATTTGCTTTTATGGTTTAAAATTTGTGTCTTTTTTTTCCTTCCCTGCTCCCTGGAGATGTCTAAGTAACTCATTTTGCATAGCTTTAATGGTAGAGATGTAAGGGACTTTAGAAAGATTTGTAATAGGATTGAAATATAACTATATAAAATATCCTATTAACTCTTGCCCCCTGTTTTACATTTTGAAGATTTTTAACTAAACTCTTGAAGCTCAGTACCTATGATGTCATTAAACATTTTTCACTTCAGTGGATTGTGACTCTGGAAAATTTGTAACTACTCTTGTCAGCAGGGGATTAAACTTTCAGGGAATAAATTAAATTGGGTTAAAGTGTCTAACAGAGTTTTCAGATGAGTGCTTTATTCAAGTAGCACAGAAACATGTTAACTTTGAAATGAAACTCTAGTTAGGTAAATAACTTTTGTCAAGAACCTATTGCTTAGGTGCTGCACTGCTCTAAGCCTACTTTATTAATATTGGTTTGCAATCTTCAGTACAGGTGCAGAAAGGAATTTTAAATGCAATTAAAGCTGAGCTAGAAGGTCACACAACTACGTTTTAATCAAAAGCTGAGTTCATGCCTGCTTTACATATAATATGTGCAAAGAAAGATCCCCTTTTCACATTGAATATGACTACATAAATACTCTGTTTTGAGAGAGGGCAAATGCGCTTCAAGAAGAAATGCAAAGGAATAACACTGTCGCATTATAAGAAATGTTATAAGCACCTAAAGAAATACCGTGCCAGGAATACATTAATATATTATTAAGTATTACAAGTTATGACTTTTTAAATAAACCCTGAATATGTTTATATGTGTGTGTGTGTAAGTACACACACACATCAATATGGGTTTTTTTTGTGTCTGTACACACACACATATACATACACACATGATCCAGTTTTTTAATTTTATAGTTTAACATTTATTAGGGAAATCTAGAATCCATTATTCTCAAATCCATTTAAAACTAGACATAAATGTTGTAAAAAGCAAAATGTTTGCCATTATTCAATCGTATTCACAAGTGGTAGCATAAAATAAGGCAAGAAGATAGGAAATGAGTATACCTGGAGGCATCCTTAATTCAAGAGAAAGGATGTATCATTTCCAAAGTCGTACTTTTATGCTCCCTTGGGAGCCTATGAATGGAGGAGAAACATAGGGAGAAAGATGTAAGAATAAGAAAACTTGAGTAAGAGAAGAAATGGCTACCTTTCCTAGCACGTTCAACCAATTACCTTGGCGTGTTAAATCGTTAACAACTGTATCAGCACCAGGATGAGTGCTGGGGCACCTGACTGTCCCGGAGCCTTCCTTCTGTGCTAGTCAACTCTTCAGGTGCTGGACTTTAGGGAGGGGAAGGAATTGTCTTGGGGGGAAGGGCCAGAGGCTAGAGTGGCCAGAGTGCCCAGAATAGCAGAGAGAAGTATGGGGGACACTCTAATGGCTCAGGACAGTGGCTATTTACCAATTAATACATAAGTATTTAAATAGTTTAACACTGGTGCCTACTAGCTGAATATCCATCCTCTTTTCTTCATCAGTCACAGTTCACCATTCATCAGCCTACAACACAAATACAGGTTATCCTTGAATACCATGAGGGTTAGGGGCAGATCCTCAGTGTAGTCAAAAATCCCCACAGAGGGACTTCCCTGGTGGTTTGGTGGTTAAGACTCCATGGGTGGTTAAGACTCCATGCTTCCACTGCAGGGGGTGCGGGTTCGATCCCTGGTTGGGGAACTAAGATCCCACATACCGTGTGCTGTGGCAAAAAAAACCCAAAAAATCCCCATAGACCTTGTACTAGGCCCTCCATATTTGCAGTTCCTCCACATCCGTGGTTTCAGCCAACCACAGATGGAGTGGTACTATAATATCTACTACTGAAAAAAATCTGCAAATACATGGACCTGAAAAATTCAAACCCATGTTGTTCAAGGGTCAACTGTATATCTCAACAGTATTCATTTACCTCCAAAGGCCAAGGAATTCAGAATGGCTAAAAGGCAATGGAAAGCACAGAAATATACTTTCTTTACTAGTTACACTTCTGTAATGCATTGGTATAATTCTTCTGAATTATTGCTATCTGATAAAATAAACTGGATCAAAATCTACTCTACTTAATTATGTTTAGTTATAAATTTTCTAAGTAAATATTTTTGTTAAACTAACCCTTTCATGAGATTATGAAACAATGTTGGTCCTTTGGTTTTTTTTTTTTTGGTTTTTTTTTTTTTAAATCCATTAATCCTAATCCCACAGCTTAGGGTTTGGAAAAATTATATTAGCTCAATTCCCTTGCCTGGTACTTTTACACAGAGAATTATAGATTAATGTTATATTCAGAGCTGCCTTGAAGGGGAAATGACATAAGAGGGCTTCCTGACGTTTGGGGGTGTGTGATATGGAAAAGAGGAGGCTGAAGTCACCCGACACTCACACTACTTTACTACTGTGAGGAAAGTGTTAGAGAAAGATTTGAGGTTAACATCTAGAGAGGCCCAGTCTGTCTCCCTGTCTGCTTTCCCCCTTTGTTGTCTTCACCGCATAAACCCACATCAGCGTTCAGCACCACAAGTCACCATCACCTCAATATGCATATGTCAATCACATTATACGTGCCCAGCACTAAATATTATAAGCAGGATTTCAAGTCCTAGTAATGCATTTAATTTGGGGACACATCTTCCTCCATCAGTCACCTCAGCTCACTATTCCTGTATACTGCCCCACACTTGTAGCCTGTTGTATTCTGATTACAAGTCTACCATTTTCCCAATCTGGAATGTTCTCCTGAAGACTCTTTCCTAATCTGTGTTACTTTCTTTTTCATGACTTCAAATTATGACTCTATATAGCCTTCCCCAATCACTCTACTTCGAATTAAAAGACAATAACTTTGGCATTTTTTGCCTTCTCATAACTAATTACAGCAGCCTGAAAAGAAACCTGGCTCAAAAGTTAGAGAGACACAAGTTTAAATTCTGGCTCTGCCATTGTGTGACCATGAACAAGATAGCTAACCATTCTGGGCCTTAGATTCCTCATCTGCAAAATTAGGAATTCTAATACTATAATCCACAGGGCTGATACAAGAAGTAAGTTAGATGTTTGTGACGTGAGATGTTTGTGTGTCTGGTACAGAGTAATTATTTGATCCAGAGCTATTCCTATTTTAGGGGTCTTTTTAGGTTTTAGTTTAATTTTTAATTTGTGCTTTTCCTTCTTCCCTCATTCTGTTGCAGTCTTACCAAGGGCAGACTGCTCATTTAACACTTTGTATCTTCCCAAGGCACAGAGGGAAGAATTCTTATTCAGTGGGCACTCTACCAATATTGACAGACTTTTCGAAGGAGTTTGAACTGCTCGTTTGTCTGAGCAGTTGATTTACTTTGCTACCTTAGAATGTCATGAAAATGTAACAATATGAAATCTGGTGAGATTATGATAGCTGCTGACACAAAGATTTATTACCTAGATGAGATATTTAATATATGCTTATTTCAGGAAAACAAGCCTTGTAAAAATGTTGGATATTTTGCTGAAAAAAAAGAAGAGACAGAGGGAATTGATCCTGAAATTAAGCATACTGAATTTAACATCGATTTAGGGATGCATACTTAATTGTGTTCACTGTCAACCTAAACGTAAAGATAGTTGAATCTAGTACCTAATAGGCAATACCAGTGCTGTGGTCACATTAGCACACATTCAGTAAATCAAACCTGACCTCTCATCTCTCTTTTGGCAAAGGACAACACTGAGCTTTCAGAAAAAGAAAAGAAAATAAACAACAACAACAACAAAAATATGATCAAGTAGACTTTCTGGTTGTGAAACCAGAAAATGAATGGCAAATAATATAAACAACTGTCTCAGGACTGGAATTCACTCAAACCAGTATCCCCGACCCCAGCCCCCGTCTGCTCAAATTCACTTTCTATACTGTAACCATATTATTCTTCCCAAAATATGCTTTCAACATGCCAATTATCTACTCAGAAAAGTCAATGGTCTCCTAATCTCTGTAAGATATTATTTAGCCTGGCATTCAAGTTCTTCAAGGATCAGACTCCTATCTACCTAAGCGTGTTCCCTATTATCATCAAAACATATCCCGGTCCTTCCCAGTTCATTCTTTGCTCCTTCTTGAATTTAAGTCTTTGTTCATTCTGCAGCAATCTGCATCCCCCACTACGTGCATGTCCCTACACATGTACACACGTCCATGCACACTCTCATGCCCATACACAGTACCCCTTTTCCTACACCCTTACGAAATATACATACTCTTCAGGCCCAGAGGCAGTCTTGCTTCCTGTCTTGAATCATGCCAGACCATGCTGATATCTCTTCTCCTGAACATACATAGACCTCATTGACACTTAACCTGACAATAATATGACTTAACTGGGAATTCTCTGGCAGTCCAGTGGTTAGGACTCCGCACTTTCACTGCAGGGGGCATGGGTTCGATCCCTGGTCAGGGAACTAAGATACTGCAAGTCACGCGGTGTGGCCAGTCATGATAATAATAACATGACTTAACTGTATGTAGTGGTCTGTCCTATGACCCCAATCAGATTATAGCATCTAACGGGAAAAGTTGCTGCCTTCATTTCAATTTCCATGCCTGCCTCAGTGTCAGGCTCATAGGAAAAATACAGTAAATCCTTTGATGGAAAATCATAATATTTTGCATTATAAGTAAATACATTTAACCCACTGCTGGACTAGCCGCACAATAATATTTGACTGGTTTCAAAGTAAAAACAGAGAAAGGCAAAGCAAACCAAATATGCAAACATCTGCAAGGCTAGTGGAGTCAATAAATAGGTATGTCAATAAAGTTTTGGTTTTCATCTCTAGGAGTATTGAGTATCAAGGTCGCTCATATGCAGTCATTATTTGGAAATGATTCATTCTTCAGATTTCCTTTTACTAGAAACACTCCTGGGATATGACTTGAAAGTTATTTTGCTTTATCTAAGTTTAAAACTGCTGAATATGGGGGGGGTGGGTAGCAGCAGGATACAGGAAATAAAATTTATTTCCCATGGAATACAGTATCCTTGCATTATCACAAACCATGTTTGACATGCTTCGTTCAGTAACCACGTAGGCAAACCTGCAAAGATTTATTTGTTTGGCAGTTGATCACACTTGACCTCTAATGCCATTTGATTAACAAGTTTCCCCTTGAGCCTGTTTTACTGAAAAAAACAACAAAAAAAACAAAAACAAGGTTTAATTCCCCAATGTTAGAGAAATGTGCCCTTTTAAAATGTAAAATGTGACTTGTAGAAGAGAGAGAATGAACCTCCCACATTAGTAAACCACTCTACCCTCCCACCACCACCTTACAAGTAGGCTTGATTAACAGATAAAAATCCACCTCAAGATTCCCAGGTAGGCAAGGAGGCTCATTTGCCCCAGCTGCCTGGAGACATTTTAACAGCAGGAACTTTGAGCTTTTAATGAAAATCAAGTTGAACAGTGTGGCATCAGGAAGCTGCCCAACCTGTCTGCCTGCCAGAATGAACTGCTCAACTGGCAGCACCCTCCTCTTCTAATCAAGAGCTCAAACACCCACCCTACAAAGTCCCAGAATTGTTCTTAAAACCAATGCTGATACTTAAGAAGGCTCTAAAAACATCAATACAGCCTAATTATTCAATTCTCTTCATAGGGCAAAGAAGATTCTTTTTTAACCCCTACAGTGATTAATTTATGCCCCAAAGCATAATATTTGATTACCCCTCTCTTAGCGTATATAACGTGTGACCCTTAATACTGGTCATAAAATTATTCAGCCACAATAGTCAGTTCAGCGGCTTCCTGAGGCAGTATGTTCAACTGTTTGGCTGCCTGCTGGTAAAAATATATAGCCTGACATTACCTCAGAATTTACCTGCTACTTGTTTTATCAGTACATGTTTGACGTAAATGATTTCTAAATTCCTAGATAATGATTGAATCCAGTTAAAAAAAATAGAAAAATAATTTGTCTATAAAAAGCCTGATATTCACCAGTGTGCTCACAAAACGGGATGTTTTAATTGAAGTGAATGTTCTCATTTAGTCAGAAATCTTTTGGGTTTTCCACTCTTGTTTAAAATCTTTATAAAACACATTAATCCATGTTTCTGGCTCAGTAAATACAGTATAGTGTGCTGAGTATAATTAATACTTCTCTGATAACTGTACCCCCCAGAGTATCTCAGGATCTTCATACTGAACATTAATTATGATGCTCAGAAGGGTAGGTGGCGAAGAGGGAAGTGTCTAGGTTTGCAATGCTTAAATCATATAACAAATCCTGGAAATATTTAGGCTGTTTACGTTGGTTTTATTTCTTTTTACTTTACCTCATTCCACAAAGGATTTGAAGCACTCAATAAACCACATAACGTTTTTGTTTAATTGAAAGTATCCAGGCAAAGGGAAAATGTGGATGGCATACAAATGAACAAGCAAAAGGATAAGAAAGGTACTTGCAAAGAGGCCATGACGCAGTGCTCAACAGATGTAACATGGACTATATGATGTGGCCAAGGCAGAGAGGAAAATGGGATCAATCACAAAGTTCATAGCATTCAAAAGATTGAAAAACAACTATAACAAAAATCTCTTGTTTTGGAGATGCACAGATTTATTCCTTGATTATGTGTACTCATAATAATAATTTTATTATTATTTTATGATAAAATAATTTTATGAGGAATATCATAAAGAAGACACCACTGGGTGATGTCCTGCTTCTCACACTTTAACGTGCATATGGACCATCATGGGATCTGATTAAAAGGCAAATTCTGACTCAGAATATCTACAGTTGGAACCTATGATTCTGAATTTCTAATAAGCTTTTGGGTAAGGCCAAGGCTGCTGGTCCATGGGCTGCTGATATTATAATATCATTTAGTAATCACTTCTATAAAAGTAATCTTAGGGCTTCCCTGGTGGCGCAGTGGCTGAGAGTCCGCCTGCCGATGCAGGGGACACGGGTTCGTGCTCCCGTCGGGGAAGATCCCACATGCCGCGGAGCGGCTGGGCCCGTGAGCCATGGCCGCTGAGCCTGCGCGTCCGGAGCCTGTGCTCCGCAACGGGAGAGGCCACAGCAGCGAGAGGCCCGCGTACCGCAAAAAAATAAAGTAATTTTACTAGTAAAGTATAAAAACATGCATTCCCGGTACACATTAACATCTACCTTGACCCAAAGGCAAAATTTAAAACACCTAGGTGAGTAAAGGGTGAACAACATATCTTACTTCATATCAGCTGAATGAACTAATAGGCGTTAAGTTCCACATATGTGACGATTTTTTCTGAGTGAAGAAAAAAATTAAGAGTTCTTGATAGACTGATTCGGTTGTTTGTCACTATAGTGATTCAAAATGTGTGAGGAATCTTTGTGATAGCATGTTATAAATATTTTCAGTTTCAAATTAATTCAATTTAAAATTTGCATATTCATATATACGAATGCATATTAAATTATTTAAAGATTTATATTTTCTATCCAAGCAAAGTTTCAACCATTGATCATCTTCAAAAGAAAAAATCTTTCATTTGCAATATTGAAGCAATTATTCTAAACTATGTAAAAATAATAAGAAAGGACATTTTTTAAGTTAATTGTTTCTATAATACAATTTATTTATTGTTCGGAGTAAATCATGAAACAGTAGAATTACAATGTTAAAAGAAGCCTCCTCTTAAAAAAGAAGAAACTGAGGCTCAGGGAGATTAACTGACTTTCTCATGGTCACACAGCTAACAAATCCCAGAGTTAGGCCTTTGACTAAGTCTCTCACATGTCACACTGCTTCACTATCATTATTCAAATTGACCTACGAACCTCAACAGCATTATGATTCAATATAGTGGAAAAAATAGAAAACATAGAAAGAGGGGCATATTCCATTCAGTCACTGAATATGTATTAAGAACCACTGACGTGATAGTGGTAGTCAATGACGTGATAGTCATTGACTTGGTGGCCAAAGGACAGTATGCAATAATGGATAGCATTTTCTTGCTATGCTTTGATTTACTCAACAAACATGATGGATCAGCATGCTCAGTTGTGATATGTGCTGTCTCCCAAATCCAAATTAGCCAACCAAGCTTTGTGCCACCATAATCTTTGAGGACTAAATTAAGGCAGAGAGAAGGTGTGTCAACACAACCCTAAGACAGTACTGTGAAGAAGGACTGTTGATCCTGTTAGGTAAAAGTAAATAAGCACACTGCTGGTGATCTTTGCAAATTGTTACAGAGACAAAAGCATTTTCCAGATTAATAGTTTTGCACCAGGTCCAAGGAGCCGTGTTGATTTGCTTCAGTAAAGAAACCACATCTGGAACTGCAGCTGCAATTGGAATCACTGCCTGGTTATATTTAAGATAATCCACAGTAATTCTCTAAGATACATCCATCTTCTTCAAAGTGCAACCAAGTGAATTCAATGAGGGTATAATGGAAATCACTACCCCTGCACATTTCAAGTTTTTGATAGTGGCACTGATCTGCAGTTTTTCTAGGGCTATAATTCTAATTTAGGTTTGCCATCCTGGCAGAGAAAGGAATGTCTGTCACGCAGCATTTTGTCAGGAAAACCAAAACCAAACCAAGTATTTCCAAAGACAGCCAACAGCATGGGGAACTGGTTTCATAGGTATTGAAGGACTACAAAAGCACAAAGGGAACACTAAAGCAACATGGACAAATAATTATAAAAAGCAGCTACCACCTCTAAGGCTAGAGATATAGAGGGTATGGGTTGTGGTTATCAGAAGTTGGAAGGTAATAGGAGGGACTAGAGACTCAGAGAGCTGAACAGAGGCACTGCCCTACTGGTGCTGGTAGTCCTGAGGAGATATAATGTGATTGGTTCTGGGAAGGCCGAAAGAAGCTTCTATTCAACTTCTGTTGCTAGCTATATGCTGACAAGAACAGCAAGCAGAATATTACTCTCCTAATATCCAGTCTCCCCCATGTACTCCATGTTGGCAGAACCCAACAAGAAGCCAACTGGTAGAGAACAGAACTCTGCAAAGTCTTAGCCCCGGTATAAATCAGAGTATGGAAGGGTAGCTTTAGAACCAAGAGACAACAGCTTGATAATACGTATGTATTTTATATGAAGAAAACAAAATCACAGAAAAATTACATTGGTTCAGGAACTAGGTTTTAGCCTCAGCCACGTTGCTAACAAACTGTAAGAATTTTAGCAGGTAATTTCAACTTTCTGAGCATCAGTTTTACTTGAAAAAATCACTGTAACAATATCACCAATGCTTTCCTTCCAGGAGGCATAATGTAGGTGAAAGCACTCTGAATAAGTATAGAGTGCTATATAATCATAAGCTTGTCTCATTATTATTATCCATACTAAATGGAGCCAGGAAAATATAGATGAATGAAACTTATAGATAATCTTAAAATCTTCTTTTAGATGGTTTTATATTCTTTCCCATTTAACCAGTCTTTACAGGGCACATGCAAAATAGGTCAGTAAGTTCCATGTCTAGCCTTCTATGAAGATGCTAACAAACAGTAATGTGAATCCAAAGACAGTACCAGGGGAGAAAGATAGGATATGAGGAGCTTAGTTAATTCTCCAAACAAATGGCCAGTTTGACTAATTGAAACATAGACACAAACTGTTTATGTATAACCTGCTCCTCCTGAAAGCTGAATTTGAAAATTTAACTATTGCTTACAGAAATAGTAAAAATAAATAAGTAAATAGTAGGCCAACTTAAAATAAATAGCAAATTTGGTATAGAAAAGACTTTCTTTTCATGATACATTGAGGTCATAAATAGTTATTTGGGAAGGAAATAGTTAATAGATAAATTGATGCACTTGATTCAATAACTTTGCAAGTTAAGAAACCACAAAATTAAACAGTGAGAACTACAACAATTGGAGATGCCTATCAGAGACTTTTGGGTAACCACTCACAAGATTCAAAGTTTCATTCCAGACCAGATAGAATTAACAGACTTGATTGTTATTATTTTATAATTTTAGATCTGCTAAATTAAACTGAAGAACCTCTCTAAAAGTATGAGCACTTATTTATTCAGCCAGCAAATATTTACTATCTTCTTTATAAGAAATTCTAGGTTCTAGGATACAAAAGTGAGAAAGAGCTCTGATATCTATGCAGATGATGACACCACAGAAGAAGTGGAAGTGGGCGAACAATTAACTTTACCTGAAGGCTCTAAAAAAGCATTTTTAAATGTGACATTTAAGCTGAGTCTCAAAAATTTAATTCAAGTTTGCTATTTAGAAAGTAGTAAAAGGGCAGTAAAGAAAAAGGCAGCTGCATTACAAAGGCAGAGAGGCATGAAAGGCAGCAACATATCAGGAGGACAATAAGAAGTACTGTGTTGTGGGAATTTAGGATGCAAGGGTGGGAGTGGAGGGTACAGGCAGCCAACGGAGATGAAACTGGAGAAAAAGTCAGGGCCAATGAATGAAGGGATTTGTTACCATGATAAGGAGCTTGGACTTAATTCTGTGGGAAGCAGGGTCCCAATGCCACCTTTAATAGGGGAGTGAAATGACCTAATCTATCGATTTTCACACGATAGCTTTGATACTAACAGAATTTGAATTTTATTAAAGAGAAACCGGGGTTAAGAAGAAATATTGCAGTTGTCTAGGAAAAAGACAGTAAGGACCTATATACTAAAGTTGTAGAAATAGAATAAAGAAGAGGAGTCTGGTCTGGAGATATTCCTTATATACATCAATAGGATATGCATCTGAATAAGAGGAAAGGCTGGAAGATAATTCAGAGTTTTTGATATTGGGAGATTAAGAGTTGAGAGAGTGGTGAAATTTCCATTCAAATAGAGTAGAAGTCAGCAAACTTTTTCTGTAAAGGGCCAGATAGCATAGGTTATTTTAAGCCTTTGAGAGCCAGACCGTCTTCAACACAACTACTCCTTTCTGCTACTGAAGCACAAAGGCAGCCATAGGCAATACGTAAACAAATAAGTGTGGCTGTATTCCAATAAAACATTTTATGGATGTAGATATTTGAATTTCATCTAATTTTCACGTCATGAAATATTTTCATTTTCTTTTAAAGATGTGAAAATTATTCTCACCTTTCTGAAAGGCCATGCAAAAACAGGCAGTGAGATAGATTTGGCCCAAGGACCATAATCTGCCAACCTCTATAATAGAGAAAGCAGAGGAAGGAACAGCATTCGGGTTAAGTTTAAGGTGTTGTGGGACATCCAGGTGACGGTGTGCAGAAGGCAGGTGTTCCGGGCTGGACCTCAGTGAAAAGAGGCAACCAAAATGCTCTACGAACACTGTTCTTCATGGTCATAAAGAACCAAAACTATATGAGAAGGCAAATACAACAGAGAAATGAAAGACAATATCATACCCTAATGCTGTTTTTAAAGTACTTTTTAATTGAAGGTAAGGTAATATTTGAGGATTTTATATTATCAAACCCAGACACTTATCTCTATAATAGGCAGTTAGAAGCCATGGCTAAAGAACTAAAGGATTTATGACAGAACTTATAAAAGTAATGAAAGACGATAGAGTACAGGAACTGTCTAAGAAGCAAATAATGTTTCATCCTTTATGGGTGAAAGACAGAAATGAAGCTGGATTTAACTTTAGAAAAGCAATTTCATTTGTTACCTGTCAAATACTGATGCAAAAGATAAATAGAAGTCATAGAAATCTTCTTAGACAGTATGCAACACTACTCCACAGCCCTATGCTTGTTAAGTAACATTCAAACCACTCATACAGGATCCTAAATAGGAATAGTTTACAATTCATTTTGGTAAAGAAAGGATGACAGTTTCTCAGACGCCTCACTGGAGAGCTTTTGGACATGTGCTGCCCTGTCTTTCACAGGCAGAGTAATGAAAAGTAAATTTATCTTGAGGTTTTACCATTTATTTGGTTGAGGCGCAGTATCTCTGGTCCACATTGGATTTTTAACAGATGAAATATTTCCTAAACCAAGTAATTTGATTCTGTGCAGATAGTAACCACAGGCAGTATAATTAATTTCTTTTATATCTTCAACACAGTAAGTAAGTGGATCTTCCCTTTCTAACCATAAGACAAAGCCAGACACAAATCACTGTGAAGAGCAAGGTGCATCATGAAGATTAAGAAATCTCCTATGATGCTGTGGATCCAAGCTATTCATTGCCTCATAATAAAGGTGAAATGTTAAAAATCATTTTTTTAATACCAGGTCAATTTCCAATGCAAAATGGCCCAAATAGAAGAAGACAGATTTCGT
The DNA here is from genome assembly GCF_951394435.1 of Stenella coeruleoalba. NCBI lineage: Eukaryota > Metazoa > Chordata > Mammalia > Artiodactyla > Delphinidae > Stenella > Stenella coeruleoalba. The sequence continues at coordinate 43,294,326 of NC_137155.1, forward strand.
TTTTTAACTTCTATTTTTCCCATTGTCAAAACCCTATCAAAAACCCCTTTGATACAATAATAAAATATTGTTGATATACTCAACAATATATTCAATATATTCATAACTGTTAAAAATTACTTTTTTACATGACAGTTACTGCTTAGTTAATTCCTTCTCAGTTATTCTTCTACAGGATAATAATATTGTTGGTACTTCATAAGATAAAACATTGACACTAAAATGAATATTTTATTAGGTGAATTTCTATAAACAAAGGGAAAATCAGGGATAAAAACTGAGCAGCTTTTCTACTAAACAAGTATCAGTTTTAAAACCTTAGAGTCAGGTACATGTAAAAGTATGAAATTAGATCACTCCTTAACACCATACACAAAATTAAGCTCAAAATGGATTAAAGACCTAAATGTAAGGCCAGACACTATCAAACTCTTAGAGGAAAACATAGGCAGAACACTCTATGACATAAATCACAGCAAGATCCTTTTTGACCCACCTCCTAAAGAAATGGAAATAAAAACAAAAATAAACAAATGGGACCTAATGAAACTTCAAAGCTTTTGCACAGCAAAGGAAACCATAAATAAGACCAAAAGACAACCCTCAGAATGGGAGACAATATTTACAAATGAAGCAACTGACAAAGGATCAATCTCCAAAATATACAAGCAGCTCATGCAGCTCAATAACAAAAAAACAAACAACCCAATCCAAAAATGGGCAGAAGACCTAAATAGACATTTCTCCACAGAAGATATACAGACTGCCAACAAACACATGAAAGAATGCTCAACATCATTAATCATTAGAGAAATGCAAATCAAAACTACAATGAGATATCATCTCACACCAGTCAGAATGGCCATCATCAAAAAATCTAGAAACAATAAATGCTGGAGAGGGTGTGGAGAAAAGGGAACACTCTTGCACTGCTGGTGGGAATGTGAATTGGTTCAGCCACTATGGAGAACAGTATGGAGGTTCCTTAAAAAACTAAAAATAGAACTACCATATGACCCAGCAATCCCACTACTGGGCATATACCCTGAGAAAACCATAATTCAAAAAGAGTCATGTACCAAAATGTTCATTGCAGCTCTATTTACAATAGCCCGGAGATGGAAACAACCTAAGAGCCCATCATCGGATGAATGGATAAAGAAGATGTGGCACATATATACAATGGAATATTACTCAGCCATAAAAAGAAACGAAATTGAGCTATTTGTAATGAGGTGGATAGACCTAGAGTCTGTCATACAGAGTGAAGTAAGTCAGAAAGAGAAAGACAAATACCATATGCTAACACATATATATGGAATTTAAGGGAAAAAAAAAAGTCATGAAGAACCTAGGGGTAAGACAGGAATAAAGACACAGACCTACTAGAGAATGGACTTGAGGATATGGGGAGTGGGAAGGATAAGCTGTGACAAAGCGAGAGAGAGGCATGGACATATATACACTATCAAATGTAAGGTAGATAGCTAGTGGGAAGCAGCCGCATAGCACAGGGATATCAGCTCAGTGCTTTGTGACCGCCTGGAGGGGTGGGATAGGGAGGGTGGGAGGGAGGGAGACGTAAGAGGGAAGAGATATGGGAACATATGTATATGTATAACTGATCCACTTTGTTATAAAGCAGAAACTAACACACCATTGTAAAGCAATTATACCCCAATAAAGGTGTTAAAAAAAAAATCTTAGAGTAAAAACCTATATGTGTTTTCTATTTGTAACAATCATTAAGCATTTACCTAACCAATATGGGAGAAATTTGTGATAAGGGGAAGATAATCAAAAACAAATAGAGGGCTTCCCTGGTGGCGCAGTGGTTGAGAGTCCGCCTGCCGATGCAGGGGACGCGGGTTCGTGCCCTGGACCGGGAAGATCCCACATGCCGCGGAGCGGCTGGGCCCGTGAGCCATGGCTGCTGAGCCTGCGCGTCTGGAGCCTGTGCTTCGCAACGGGATAGGCCACAACAGGGAGAGGCCCGCATACCGCAAAAAAAAAAAAAAAAAAAAAAATAGAAACATATTTTCAAGTTTAAATTAGAAACCATAATAAAACCTAGTCTTTTCTACAAGGTATCCCAACAACTAAAAGTGAAGAAAAGCCACAATCAGGATTTGTTCTTAATATAATGGACCAAACAATTACTATATCTGTTCTTACTCTCCAAATTTAATTACTTTAATCACTAAATTGGCTGAATTAACACCTTTATCTTATTACCAGCAGAGACACAGCTTTAAAGTATTTTCATTGGGCCAAGAATTTAAGCAGGACACTACAATGAACAAACTTCTGAAAATAAATCTTTTCATTGATGGGTATGATATAATCAAGATGGGCTTTGGAGACATTCTGAGCTGGGTTCAAAACCAGCATCTGTGGCTAATTAGCTATGTGTTCTTGGGCAAATTACATTAATCCAAGAGACCATTAGGTCTAACTCCATCTAGTTTAACATCAGTCATCAGCAGAAACTTAAGCTTCCTGGGTTATCCACTATTACCTAGATCTGAGGTTCTCAACTTATCAGATTCATGGCTCCCTTTACATAACAATAGTTTAATCACTCTGAAATAAAACTCATCAATATTGTAACCTATTTTTCAAAAAATCAGTATAGTGTCCCGTAAGATGTATTCCAATATGTAAATATACGGATACTACTACTCTACAAGACACGTTGGTATCAGATGCTTGAACTCATCCATAGAGCCATCAATAAGATAATTACAAATGTAGGTAGATACAGATGTGAGGCATTGGCCACTTAAATACCATAGGTGACACTGCCGTCAATGACTTGATTTTTCCAAATGTGAACATCTATTAGCACAGTTCAGTAGAGAACAAGTACAGTATTTCCTTCAATATACACAATACTTGCATTTCTAGAAAATTTAGTATAGACTAAAACTATGCACAAAGGATTTGTGTTTATATAAAATATATAATTGTAAACAGATTTTTTACCTCTATAACTCTCCAGGAGGGTGCTCATAGGTCACGTAAAACATGGGTGGGAAAATGTGTGATTGTGCAGAACTCATCCACACATTACAAGATACCTCACATCCCTGCCTCCGATAACCTTCTAATGACTTCCTTTTCCCTCTTCTACTCTTGCTCCTTGCACCACCCTCTTCCCCATCAATTCGTCACATAACAGTGAGAGTGATTCTTTAAAAAGTGTCTATCAGACTTCGTAACTTGGGCTAAACCCATCAATGATTTCCTGTCACAGAATACAATCCAAACTCTTTCGCATGACCTTCAAGTCCTGAATGATCCTGCCTGTAGCCAACCTCTGTGACCTCATTTACCAGTATCCCGCTTGCTTCATGCTCCAGATAGACTGGCTCTCTTGATGGTCCTAAAACTCATCAAAATTATTCCATACTTGGCATTTTATATTTGCAGTTCTCTCTTTATGGAGCACTCTCAGCTGAGTTTTTCTCTCACTCCTGTACCCTACCTGACTTCTTCACCTGAAAGGTGAATTTCCCAAAATGGAGATTGGTTCACTTGCTCCTCAAATCATCATCCTGCCTATCTTGCCAAATGGCACATCCAGTTGGTTCAGGCTAAAATCTTTGACAATTTTCTCCTTATCCAAATGCCTTTGTCCACCTATTCAATGAATAAGTCCTTTCCTCTTTATCTCTAAAACATATCCCAAATTTATCACAGCAACTGCTAATTTCTCTCTGAGTCATCTCTCACCCATAATATTTTACAGGCCGCCTAGTTGGTCACCGTTGCTTCCGTTCTTACCCTCTATAATCCTTTCTCCACACAGCAAAATCAGATCATGTCATTCCCCCATTTCAAGAGATCCACTGACATCTTTCACACTTAGAATAGAACCCAAACTCTGGCCACAATAATCTACAAATGCTTTGACATCTGGTCCCCTTGCCTCATCATTCACCTTCCTTCCACTCACTCTCTATATAACCAGCTTTTTTCTGATAAAAGAACAAGTCACACTCATTCTCACTCTAGGACTTTTGCTGTATCCTGCAACTATATGCCTGGAAATTACTGTGACACATATTTGAATGGCTGGCTTCTTCCTATCATTCAGGTGTCAGTTTAAATGTCACATCCCCAGAAAGGTCTTTCCCAATCTACCATGTCTGAAGAAATCGCCACTTACTCCCTTTCACAATATCTTCCTTTATTTTCATCATAGAACTGATTAGTGTTGGGGTTTTTTTGGTTTTGTTTTGTTTTTTTGCTTACCTATTTATTAATGACTATCCCTTGAATATAAGACCCATGGAAGCAAGAATCTTGATGAAATTAACTATAAGTCTGTACCCAATGCCTGAGAAGTCATTACTCAGAATGAACACTGAAAAAATATTTGTTGAATAAATAAATGAAGGAGTGGCTCAGTATTCTAACAAGATTTTCCTGGAGAAAATTCTTTAACTTCACACTTTTCAAACTGGAGTATGTGCATCACCAGAAAACATGAGTCAGTTTGTTCAAACCCCAAGAAAATATGGAATACCTTCCAAGTATTTAAACAATATATTTATATAAAAAGATTAAAATACATAATGAATTAGAATATAATATTTATATGGGTTTTTAATATAAAACAAGATTTCTGTGAAACTTCATAATTTTAGCACTTGCTTCAGACTATGCCTCCAAATCTCCCAATATAAGGTGTCATTCTTCTCAGTTTTTTTGTTTTGTTTTGTTTGTTTTTTTGCGGTACGCGGGCCTCTCACTGTTGTGGCCTCTCCCGTTGCGGAGCACAGGCTCCGGATGCGCAGGCTCAGCGGCCGTGGCTCACGGGCCCAGCCGCTCCGCGGCATGTGGGATCTTCCCGGTCCGGGGCACGAACCCGTATCCCCTGCATTGGCAGGCGGACTCTCAACCACTGCGCCACCAGGGAAGCCCCTTCTCAGTTTTAAGGAGTACATATGTACTCCTTAATTTAAAAAATTAGGAAGCAAGGCATTAAGTAAGGCAAATGGTTAGGAAGCCCCATGTTTAATGTTATATTAAAAACATTACCATATAGATAAGCAAAGTTTCCTATTTGTTGAGTAATTTCTAATATTGTGAATCATAACATTTGTGAGTTGTTTTTTCTTTATAGAACAGCTATGAGTGCCGCTAGTTCCTGTCAGTGGTAGAAAATGTTAACTCTGGTACCAAATGCTTAGTGTATTAGAGGTCAAGCTGGAAGACCAGGACCAAGAGACATACAAATTTCCTTAACAAGGAAAGCCAGAGTGGTCTCATATCTACCTACCCTTCAGGAAAGTAAGAGGTAGGGGTGATAGAAATAACAGTGCAATAAAGTCTAATGACAACAATCTGCTGAATAAGGGATGAAAAGGTGTTCAACAAGCAGGTCAGCAGTAACTTGTGACTCCCACTAAAGTAATGATGACATCTAGGAAGAAAATATAATAACGATCATCCTGGTAAACAAATTGCATTCTGTAAAACAGTGGGTAATACCAAAACCTGGCATTGAAAACTGTCTCTGTCAATAACTAACTGTGTGACTTTGACCCAATTACTAGCCTCATCTGTAATATGAACATAATAATACCTAACTCTTAAGAAGATTGGTAAGATTACATGAGACAGTATATATCAGAGACCTAGCATCCACAAAGCCCTTGAACTATAGCTATTATTGTTACAGAATAATGTACCTACCATTACAAAAATTAAAAGTATCCTATTCTAATTCCAGATTTAATATAAAAGGAAGTTTGGTTTAATATTAGCAATGAATATTTCACGCTTTTTTTCTAAAGGAAATGTTTTAATAAAAGTTCATACCCTACTGCTGCCAGACATCTAAAATTATAGCCAATGGTTTTATAAGTCTAAATCATCTAATATTGGGGTTTAAAGTAATATTGCATTCAGAGATTTTCTTTGCTAGATGGACTGAATAATCAAAACAATCCCAAATCCTATCCTGAAGTATTCACTTTTTAACTTAATTTAGCACTTATTTTTTCAATCAAATTCTCATTTTCTTCAACTTTTTTTTCATGTCTACACCTCTAAGAAGTTAGCAAGCTACCTAAGGCAGAGGCTGTTTTGTGTGACTGCTTTATATGAATTTTTAGTTACACAGTGGGGAGAATAAGTTGGTGTAGGGAGGGGAGTGAGATGAATGTTTACAATGCCTGGGTTTTGTTAATTATAACACGAATTCCTCTATTCCTTCCCTTCCAAAACGTAATCAATTGAATTATGAATCAAATATCACTCTATGAAAAAAATAGGTAAGTGTTATCATAACCTGTTTAAGCAGAAATGAAATATTCAGGATTCAAAGTTTCATGTTTTCTCCAATCTGACATGGTGCTAGGTCTAGGTCCAGATTAAATGTTTAAAAGAACTTTTTCCTCCACCAAATGGACAGGCTGAGAAATGAAATCATCATGCCAGAAAAATGCCATCCCAGTGGTTGCTCCCAGACAACCCTGCTGTATTTTCTGCTGGGACATAGAAAAAGCTCATTTTCCCAAAGGAAGCTGTGGTTCTTTGACAAGCACACATGACATGGGTGGCAAGAGACAATTCAACCTCTCCCCACATGCACGTAATGGCACCTGAAACACAAAGACAACTCTGCATCTGCGCTTGGGAGAGAGTGAAGCCATGAATGTTTTCCAACATCACAAGCACTTTCATAACATGCAGCTTGAGGATGTACCCATAGAAGTGCATTTGGTTTGCCCCAGAATGTTCTAGGAATGACAGGTTATCATCAACGCCCCCATCCATCAGGGCTTGCTGGTGGATTCACTGTCTGTTTGGTAAGCAAGACACTACATTTTTCAGAAAATCACTTTTACAAATGTAATCTTGACTTGAACCTTCCATCAGAGAGCAGTAAGTTTTCCAAAGATATGTATTTTAAATTACATATTGAATGATTACATGAGTAAAAAGAACCATGAGTGGAATGACCACATAATTTGTTATTCAAACCAGGACACTTGAGAGCGAAAAGGGAAACTATTAATAATTATGCCAAAAACAGAGGAAGAAATCACATAGGATTTCTTAGGAGAAAAAGTTTAAAGCAAGCATATATTTATTTATGCAAACTTGTAGACTAAAATTTGAACATTGTGGGGGAAAAGGATTTTTCTGTAATGGAAGAGGCGTGGTAAAGTGATACAAGGGTTGAAGGAAAGAAAATAGCAGAAAGAAAATAATATTGATTGATTGCCTGCTTTAGACCAACCTTTTAAATAATAAAAACTCCAACAATTATAGTATGTATGGTAATGATAACCTTTTAGACAACAATCTGTGAGGAAGATATTAGCCATGTTTTACAGTTAAGGAAACCAAAGTTTTAAAGGGTTAAGTCTCGTGCTTTGTGACCACCTACAGGGGTGTGATAAGGAGGGTGGGAGGGAGACACAAGAGGGAGGAGATATGGGAACATATGTATATGTATAGCTGATTCACTTTGCTATAAAGCGGAAACTAACACACCATTGTAAAGCAATTATACTCCAACAAAGATGTTAAAAAAAAAAAAGGGTTAAGTCTCTTGCCAAAGACCTGTAGATAAAAAGATGGAACTTGGATTCAAACACGATGCTAGCTCATTAAATTTGTTCCAAAGTTACTATGATTTTATGAATCTCCATTTTATAAATGGTATTACATCTCCATATTATAAATGAGGAAACTGAGGCTCAGAGACTGTGTCTTGTTCAAGGATTCACATATAATATGGAATGTGGATTCAAATTCAGGCCTGCCTGATTCTTAAGTCAATGTTCTTACTTCCAAAATATCGACTGGGATTTGTTCAGGCTTTGTTTGTTTGAGTTTTGTATGGGGGTTTTTCTGAGGGGAATGAGGCAAGGATCTCTTCCCTTCTTCTTACGTGGACTCTGCTTAAGCTCCATTTGCACTCTAAAATTTCCCCTCCTTGCCTCCTTTTTTCTCTTTTCCTCAGAGCTCCTTCTAAATATTTAATCAAGATGTCAGAACTGGGCTTGTCAGAAACCTTAGCTTACTAGTAAGGAGATTCCGTAGTGTATCCTTCACATCACTTGCAGTCTGTGTTTCGTCTAATTTGTGTTCGTTTACATACCCTTATTTCTTATGAAATTCATTCAGTATGGGGCATTTCATCCTCCACATCAGCTTATCCACAGCATCTCATTCTGCTATACTTGTCCTACTTTCAACTTGGCTTGAGAAGTTATCATCACCCTTTTCTAAATAGCATGAAAATCTATTAACCACACTGTGTACACAAAGATGCAGGGAGGTAACACAAACCACTCTCACACTATGAGCAGATTGAAAGGAATTTCCCCACAGTATTATATGAGAAATTTTAAGTAGCACTATTCTAGACAAGAGGCCAAGAAAACGAATGAAAGAAGAGTATACCAAGGGCACATGTAAATTCCTCTTGAGTTCTTACCCAGGCAGTCTTGTTCCGTTAATAAGAAACAAACTATGCTCTGATGCTAGTCATTGACGATTACATTCATCTAGACTGTATTCTGAAGTTAAATACCCACAAAGCAAGACTTGTCCCCATTCTGCCTACTTCTCTCCATCCTTGTCACCAGCGCCCTAGTGCAAGCCACCACCATCGCTCACTGGGGGTGCAACAGCTTGTCAATGGTCTCCAGGCTTCCACTCTTGCCCCTTTTTGGTTAATTCTCCACCCAGTAGCCAGAGTATCTTTTAAATCTGTTTATCAGATCTTGTTAGTCCCTTATGTAATTCCCTCCAGTTATATCCCATAGCACTTAGAACAAAATCTGAACTCCTTATCCCAGCTTACAAACCCCAATAGGACCTTGCAGGCTCCTCCTACCATCCTATCATACTTTTTCTCCAGGCCCACTTCAGCCTCCCCGACCTTCGTCCAATACCTGAAATGGGCCAGGCTGTTTCCAGCCCCAGAGCCTTTGTATATACTATTCCTGCTGATGGACAGGGTGCCTCCCCAGATGGTGGCTTGTCTGGTGCCTCTTGTTGCTCAGACCTTGGCTTGAAAGTCGCCTCCTCCAAAAGACCTTCCTTAACCTAAAGGGCAGCCACTCCATTATTCCCTAACATACTAATCTCCACATAGCACCTAATACTCTCTGACAGTTTATTTTTTATTTACTTGTTTTACAGTTGCTTACTGCTTATCTCCCCTACTGCCAATGTAAACTCCATCAGACTAGAGAACATGCTCATCTTAGCCACCACTGTATCCCCTATGTCTAGAAGAACATCTGGTGCATAGCAGGACTCAGAAAGCATTAGTGAACAAATAAATAAATTAGTCAACCAATTTATTTATGAATTTTTGCTTTACCTTTATATCATAATAACTGGATAAGATTTTTTTGATTTCCACTTTTCAATATAAAAACATATTTGATAACAAAAATATTTTCTTATGATTACATATGACTTTTAAAAAGTGTGTTTACCAATGTCAAATTGTATAAATTCTTTGATTCTGTTTTGTGGATGTGACCTCAAAAAGTTCCAGAAAGAACTCACCACAACTACAAGCTCTTGCATAAACATATTGTAAAAAACTAGTGAGGCCTTGAATCTGTATTTTAGGAAGGCTCAACCCTTAATTGGGACTGTGACCAATCTTGGTTTAAGAGGCTTTCTGATAGCATGCTATCAATTAAAGGACACAAAATCCTGCCTCTAGAAGTCTGTATCTGTAGCTGCACTGTAACTCTAGAGAGTTAAGCCTTCATTGAATGCACAGAACTGGTCGAATGACCAGGTTAAATGCTTTCTTACCAATAAAATGTTTAATTAAAAAAATTTCACTGGAAAGTTAGTAAGCATTTTCCTTAAAGAATATATCCTACCTTCCAATAGGGTTGCAGAAACACTAGGGCTGAGTGATCCATATGTCACCCCAACCAATTAGAGTCATAGTCAAGTGACTTTCCTAATCGTTAACTAAAAAGAAGTCTCTGGAGGAAAAAAGTAAGTCCCTCCTTGAGGACCTTATTCAAATCTGGATGGACGGCAAAGGAGCAATGCAAGAGCCTATGAGCACAGAGACTCATGTAAGCTGAACAAAGGTAATGGTATCAAGAAAGTCAGTAAGCCAGGAGCAAGGGCACCAGAGGTGGGTTCAAGCCCACACTGCCCTTGACTTCAGGGAACTTCAAAAGAAAGCATCAGATCACTGATGTTGACAGGGTTGTCACAAACAGGGCATTAAAAACATATATATGTAAGCTGAAATACTGAGAAGCAGAAATAACTAAGGTTGTTTATTTCCCAAGTATGTGGTTCAAAATTCTAGCCAAGACTTGTTTAGAAGGTAAACCACAAGCAATTTTCACAATTAGAGCTTCCTTTGTTCCAAATCTGCTCCATCCATTTGATCATATTGCTGTTTCTTGGCTTAACTAAAATTATTTTTATCTTTGAACTTCAATGTACCTATCTGCATATGTGGAAATGTTTGCTGATCTCCTTAATTCCTTGCACTCATTAGTATTCCTTTTCTTGTTCTGTGTTATATATAATGACATTGCAAACCACTCCTGGGCCATCACCAATATTTACCAAGACTGAAAATATTAATCACAGGTATCTTCCGAATCAAAGCAACCAACGCTGTAGTAATTGGTTTTAAGATATAAATAAGACAGAAGGGCCATGGCCAGAAAGAATAAATAGCTCACCAAATTCCCCTGTGCATAGTACGTACGTTCCACTTATTGAATAACAGACTCTCTCTTGCCTCTACTGTCTTCAGCATTCAAATGAGGTTTCTAAGCAGAGGGAGCCTACTAAACAAGATAATCAGGTCTTAGGTTTAAAGATAACCTAAATCCTTCACATTCTTCTGGCAGACATTAGCAGGGGACTCAGTAATAACTGCCAACTTTGGAAAGCCTGCCACAGGGAGATGAGTCTAAATTGCTTTGTTAAAATAACCCAAACTTCTGTCTCAAAATATCCACATTGCTCTATTGTAAGAGGAGAAAATTTGAAACGTGGTGAAGAAAGGGAAAGATTTACCACATTTACCTACTCTTATCATGTTCTGTTAGTAAGGTGACAATAAGCCCTGATTCTTCTGGTACAGTTCTATTTTCTGCCTGTTGTCCCTGTGCAATTACTAATTGTAGTGTCCCCTTTCATTCTCAAAAATGTTGCAATTTAGATAATAAATTATATGGTTATCCTGTGTGTTCAGTAGCAAGTACTATGCTCATGATGGATCCACAGATAGACAGAGAAAGAGAGAGAGAGAAAGATATTTTTCTCTATTCCACCATTCTCCATTCCACAGAGGCTAATCTGTATCACCTGTATTATTGTGTCCCTTCTGAGTAATTTTGGCCACTCAGAGGCACTAGCAGGAAATACGAGGGTGGGAATAAAGAAAAGTAGTCAGGATATTTATTCCCTGATCTCACTCCCTGCCTGGCTATGGTCTAGCTGGTATGGTCCCTCTACTAAAGACCACAGCTCCAAATGGCTCTTTTGTACAAGCACAGTCCTATATCTGGCTGAACCCTTCACTCCCATTGCTTCTTCAGATCTAGACTTAGCAATGATTCTGTTGCTAGCCCTACAATGCTTCATAATACCTTGTAGATGTCCTTTAACCTTGTCCATACCTTTGTAGAGTAGTTTCTTTCCTCAATTTCCCATTTGAGTGTTCCCTATGTTTCCTGCCTAGAAGCTGACTAAGGGAATTTTTTTTTTTACTTCATCTACACAGAAATCCTATGTATTAGAAAGCATACCCATTTTACTTGCGAAAAGATTAAGGTACAGAAAAGCTACTTTATTTTTCCAGCTAGATAGAAGAGATTCAAGCCCCAGACTCTGAAATCTGTGGGTTATCCTCCTATATCAAGCTAGTCAATCTACAGACTCCCTTCCTATATTAGATAATGACGGACACAATAAGTTCTAAAATTCCAGTGATATATGAACGTATATTTATTCAACAAATACTTTTGAGCAAGTGACCAGTATGAATTAGGTAATGTGCTCATTAGGAAAAGCACTAGAGGAGGTCAAAACAAAAGCCATGGAAAACAAAGGTACCTTGAACATTAACTGATATCAGGTTTAAATGGGACAATACAGCAGTCAGGAGCATCTTTAGAAGGATGTGCCTGGGAGCAATGATCTGGTTCTGTAACACTTATTGACTACCTTCTGATAAATGGAAATCCTGATTCTTAATTGCGTCCTAACAAGGAAAATTTATCTGCAATCTCAAAATCAGTCTCTCAATAAGACTGTCAGATGATAAACTGGGTAACAACAGGACCCATGCTTCCCGTTTTCTATCATGGGCTCCCCCTCCGTTTTAAGGATGACTAAGTCTTGATGAGTGCCAAAGTCTCAAAGGTAAAAGAAGATAAATCCATTTATCTCATTTGAATACAACACATTAAGTTCCAATATCACTTACTATCATCTCTTTTGCCTGCTGAGCCCAGATCAGTTCAAGGACCTGTGACCCTTTCTTTCCTTAACTATATTTCCCAGTCCTGTTGAGAAAGTTTGGATTTGAGAAATTTGCAGATTGGTTTGGACTAAGGAGAGGAGGATGTGAAAAATAAAAGCAGAAGCAGCAACCTAAGATACTATGTTAATTGGAAAACATGACAACCACATTTACCAAGATTCATTCTATAGTATATTAAATAATAGGAGAGAACAAATTTATTGAAAATGTTGAGTTAACCATGAGATATGTAAAGGAATTTATGATGTATAACAAATCAGTTCCATGACTTACATTAGTGCTATTTTTAAAGTTTACATTTCTATTTATCAAGTTTCTGAATAATGAGTTTTACCCACATTGAGAATATCAAGTCCCAGGGCATCCGTCAGCTAATTTTGAAGATATCCTTTTATACATAGAGCTCTGCAAAGTAAGCAGGGGTCCCTGTCCAAGATGCCAGGGAGAAGCAGGTAACAATGCACATTTCATAATAAGTACATTTATTAAAATATCCACATTCATTTTCAAATACGGAAGCTTTAAATTTCCTGACATAAACAGGATAGAGCAAGACTCTCTTTACTTACTTTTTTGACATCAAGTTAACTATGCATACGCTTGTACCATATGAGAAAAACAGAACGACACAGCCCGATGGTTCTGATTTCAAAGACGAAGAGAAATGAAACTACATTTATTTGTGTGAAGTCTGACCAATAGACTTAGTTCCAGAAAGAAATATTTTTCAGAATATGTCAGAAGAGGGCTAACTTTATCAATAATAATGATTCTAGCTGATACTGAACATTTACCATGTACCACCTCATGTGCAAATATCACCATATTTCTCCTCAAAAATCTCATCAAAATTATTATATCAATTTCACAAATGAAAAAAAAAAGGATGGTCAGTGCAGTTATTTCACTTGCCCAGGATCACTTTACTCCTAAGTAGCAATACCAGTATTTAAACCCATTTCCCTCTGATTCAGTGTCCATGCATTTTGAGGGAAACGCTCAGACACATAAATTTGACAGAAAGAACCATATTTCTATGGTTAGAAAAATGAGGCTAAAATTATGTTTCAATATAACATTGTAGCATAGTTTTAAGTCAAAGAAGGGAGCTCTTTTGGAGAATGCGAGTCCTTTATTTAGAACTTCCTAAACTATACCATACTGGCAGTGATTTACTTTGTCTTTACGAAAAATCTATCTTATCAAATTCTTGCCCACTTTTTTTGGTTAAAACAACTTCTTGGGCTTCCCTGGTGGCGCAGTGGTTGAGAGTCCGCCTGCCGATGCAGGCGGACGCGGGTTCGTGCCCCGGTCTGGTAAGATCCCACATGCCGCAGAGCGGCTGGGCCCATGAGCCGTGGCCGCTGAGCCGGCGCGTCCAGAGCCTGTGTTCTGCAACGGGAGAGGCCACAACAGTGAGAGGCTCGCGGACCGCAAAAAAAAACCCAACAACAACAAAAAAACAACTTTTTATAGGCAGAAAAATTAGCATAATTTGTTCACCATAACATGTAAGCCAGAATAAAATGCAGCATTCTCAGTCACAAATACAATAGTGACATGAATGACATCAGTTCAAGTTTATCATAAAATTAAGCTGATTTGAAGGAACCTAGTTCGAGTTGCATTCTCCTAACACAGCATTTTTAATATTATCCTCTTCCCTAATTTGACAAGATTAGCATTAAAAGCAGGTGAAAACATGTCACTAGTCCCTTTGTCTTTAACATATTCATGGTGCTAACCATCTTTGGTTTTTCACTTACTTATCAGAGCAGGAAAACAATTCTCATATGCACAATTGTATAAAGAAACTAAGATTTTCTGTGTGCAGATGACCTTCTGTTCTGTCAGACCTCTCCATCGGTCCTCCAACACAGTCAGGCACTTTCCAATATTATTTTCCCAAAGGTCATATTCAAGTGTAACAAATCCACCTGACATTTTCTACATTATTTGCATGTAATTTGCTTATGCTTAAACGGACTATGATTTTGAAGAGTACAAATCTAATTTAAATTTTCCTGAACTACCACAATGAAATGATAACTGTGCTTTTTGAATTTTGACAGCAGTACAGAATTTTCATTAAATGTAAGTAGAAAACACCGAACACTTAAGGAATGGAATATATTCTAAGTGCAAACTAGAAGCAGGAAGCTTGTAGGTATAAAATATCAGGCACATTTGTTAAACTTAAGGTCATACCTAACAAGGAGCTTTAGAAATGCAAAGAAAAAAAATGACTCTTTTTGATTGGGTAGGAAGAGGGTAAAGAGTACCTTATTTATTTTAAGGAGCCAGGAATGTCCCTCTACCTCAAACATAACCAATTAGAAAATAACTCCTTTGGGTAACATAAGCTGTTAAAAGCAAACAAGCATTTTAAAGGAAACCCACTGAGAGATATCAGTTTATTAAACCTTTGTGTGAATGAGTTTAAGAGAACATTATCTAAGAACAGGTTTTGAAGGGAACAGGTAGAAACTGCTCCTGAGAGAAAAGTGAAGGCCACTAGCAAGAAAGGGAAGGGAGGAGAAGACAAGGCTAAGAAATGAGAAGATAAAGTTCTTCTACTTCCAGTTCTGCCCAGAACCAGTCCAAAATACACCTAATGCAGGTAGACAAAATAGCACAGTGAATTGGAGTTATTTAAAACTCACATTTCTGATTACCCATTCTCCAAACCCACATGTTATTTTTGTTGGAAGATATTTAAACAAACAGCAAAGCAAACACAACCCGTGGAAGATTCTAAATGTCACCAAAGCAGCAAAATTAATAGATTTAAAAGAGGTAAGCAAAATCGTTGCCAGGGGAATAGGATAAATAGCATAGGAAACTGAACAGTGGAGAAAATTATTTGGAATTTTCTTTTCACAGTGACAGAAACTGGTTTTCAAATATAATTAATGATTAGGTCTGGTTTGTTCTTTAAAGTACAGCTTCTTCAAACATATACAATCTCTTCTTGCAGTTACAGATCTGTAAGTCTGCCAGGGTTGTTAGGAAGAAAACAATGAAGCTCTAAACATCTAGAATCTCTAGTACTTAGTACCAGGAGACCTAGATTTTTCTCTTTTATTCCAAGCAACAGTCCTTTCTTCCAACCTATACACCATCTTGAAACAGACTGAAAGGGATAAGATTATGCATTAATAAAATCAGAGTATGGCCTGAGAGAAAACAGTCAAGAAAATAAAAAGACTGAACCTAACCTTTAGCATCCCAGTATCACATATCAGAGGCCAAATTTCAAAGCCAGGATACCAGTCAAATGTCTTCCTGAAAATAAGCCCTGGTGTGACGAAACATATACAGACTATTGTGGTAATCACAGCTAACAGCAAAGGTGCCTCGTAGGCAGAAATAAGAAATTAACAAGCCCAGAAATGTCCTGATCTGTAGAAAATTGCTACCCATAAGCCTCACTACAGGTGCTACGAATTACAAATCCAACCCATCTTTTCAGCTCATTTCCCAGTGACCTCCTTCGCATGTCCTGCACACAAAGCTAAATTATTCACTGTTCTCTAAATATGATCCAGTTCCTTCACTCTCTGTGCCTGAAATGCTGTTCCCCAACAAATTTCTAATTCCAAATCCTACCTGAACTTCAGGATGCAAATCACCTGCCATCTCCATAAATATGAATAACACCAGATTTAGACAGATCTCTTGTCTGAATTATTATGATAATCATCATTTTCTAACATATTGTTTCTACTTTTTTGGACATTGTATTTTTCTCTACTAATCTCTAAATTCCTTGGGAATAGACTTTCATAGTAAATATCCCAATGTCTTGAATATAATTTGTGTTAATAAATATTTGTTAAATGAATGAATGACTAGTTAGGATGGTATATAAAATGAAAATAGATTAGGGACCTAGGAAAAAACAAGTTTTCTTTTTCTTTAATTAAAAGAGCTTTAAGGATTTAGGGAATATAAATTCTAAGTTACAATGACAAATAAAATAGAATATTAGATCTTGGGAAACTTTGGAGATTTAACCCTGTTCCTTTCTGTGTCAGTAACTGAGTGAGGGGTAGTGCCCGGATTTCTTGAAGTGAAATCAAGGGCTCTTTTTGCTGCAAGCTGCCTCATGGTAAATCCATCTTCTCTGATGTCTGAAAATATTCAACATCACATTCAAATGACTTGAAATATAAAAAGGTTAATAGTGTGTGCATTCCTTTAAATGGCATATTTTGTGTTACATTTCTGAAGAGGCATCACTCATCCTTTATAAAATGCTACAATGATTTCTTCTGACTACTGGTCAATACTTCTATTTATTCATGCCCAGAGTCTACTCAGTGTGTATTCATTTCCACTAAGCACTGAGGGCATGAGATTATTTTCAATTTTGTATATGTGTGTTGATCTCACTTATGCTTATTGCAAGTGATAGTTTTGTTTTTTGTTTGTTTGTTTATAATGGTCTAAGAGTAGAAGAGGAAAGTCTTACCTTTTATTTTTATGATATTTATATAGACCAAAGAAATTTGGTAAAGTGAAGGTAATCTCTTGCAATCATTCCAGAGACTTCATTAAACATTAAAATACAATCATTGAATTATTTTGTTTGTACTGTAAAGAATTCCCAGAGGAGTGTGCCCCAAATCCAGTTGTGTATCAGAATCTTTTAGAATGCCTTTTGAAAACACAGATTTCTGATCTGGACCAAAGACCTACAAAGCCAGAATGTATCTCTTAACCACTACCCTGGGAATCTGATCCCAAGGAGCTTCTAATGCATAATTTGGTTAGGGAATTACTACTCCAAAAACCTGTGTCCCTTGTAGACGTTTGAATTCCTGAATTCTCCTCCAAACTGCATACCCACTCAGATTTTGCTCTTCTTGCACCAGCCACATTAGCTTGGAGCTATTCATTCTCACATCCCCACCCAAAGTATTCTAGGGGATTTTTTATGTCCCTGTGTTTGGATTAGACTCTGGCCTCTGATTCTCCCCAGGACCCTGAGAAACCACATTCCATCGTCATTACTTGCTCTGACCCTTGCGTGCCCTTTCAATGACCCAGTCTCACCCAGGTATACCACCTCTACCCCCAGGACTCTTCCAGACCACTCTTCTGCTAGCCTGCTCACCCATCACTTCTACTCTTCTCCTGTTTCTTTCCTCTCCTGCCTCTCCCGTCAAGCTCCCATAGTAGAGGGAGACTTAGCAAAAGTGGGCTACACAGGCGATATCTCCAAACCATCTAGGATCCAGCCTGACAAGGTGCTAATGTTTCTCAAGGATTGTGACTTCCCTTTAATAACAATTATAAAATTCTTAATGTAGTAAAAAAAAAAAAAATTAAGACTGCATGTTTCCATACATTTTATTTATTTTTTAACATCTTTATTGGAGTATAATTGCTTCACAATGGTGTGTTAGTTTCTTCTGTATAACAAAGTGAATCAGCTATACATATATCCCCATATCTCCTCCCTCTTGCATCTCCCTCCCACCCTCCCTACCCCACCCCTCTAGGTGGTCACAAAGCACTGAGCTGATCTCCCTGTGCTATGTGGCTGCTTCCCACTAGCTATCTGTTTTACATTTGGTAGTGTATATAAATCCATGTGACTCTCTCACTTCATCCCAGCTTACCCTTCCCCCTCCCTGTGTCCTCAAGTCCATTCTCTACGTCTGCGTCTTGATTCTTGTCCTGCCTCTAGGTTCTTCAGAACCATTTTTTTTTCTTTTTTTTATGTTCCATATATATGTGTTACCATATGGTATTTGTTTTTCTCTTTCTGACTTACTTCACTCTATCACAGACTCTAGGTCCACCCACCTCACTACAAATAACTCAATTTCATTTCTTTTTATGGCTGAGTATTATTCTATTATATATATGTGCCACATCTTCTTTATCCACTCATCCCATGATGGACACTTAGGTTGCTTCCATCTCCTGGCTATTGTAAATAGAGCTGCAATGAACATTTTGGTACATGACTCTTTTTGAATTATGGTTTTCTCAGGGTATATGCCCAGCAATAGGATTGCTGTGTCATCCATACATTTTATATTATGAAATCAAAATCCTTAGACTTGGTAGTTCACACTGAAGAAATGCCCCCCCTCATGTAATTGCCCTCCACAAGCCATATCTCTCCCAGAAGACCTGTGACCTTACTATCTAGTCATGGATACCCACGGTCTGCTGATCCAGTAGAGGTTAGGACAGTGGCACTGTCTGACCTAATGAGCTTTCCCCACTCTGAGCAGTTTTATTAAATTATATATTAAAGCATATATCTTACATATGTATTATAATAAATATGAGGTCCCTTGGGTCTCTGGGAAGCTAAAGAAATTGCATTAGTGGGAAAATTGTCTCAAAATATCACTTAACTTTCACTGGAAAAAAACATAAATCAATTCCAGTTGAAAATTAGTATTTCTGCATTGTATATCACCTTGATTAGAAAATAAGTACAGGAGTACCTCATTTTATTATGCTTTGCTTTATTGCACTTCACAGATACTGGGTTTTTTTACAAATTGAAGGTTTGTGTCAACCCTGCACTGAGCAAGTCTTTTGGCACCATTTTTCCAACAACATTTGCTCACTTCACGTCTCTGTCACATTTTGGTAATTCTCATATTTCAAACTTTCTCATTAATATTATATCTGTTATGGTGACCTCTGATCAGTGATCTTTGATGTTACTATTGTAATTGTTTTGGGGCGCCACGAACCATGCCCATGCAAGATGGTGAACTTAATTAATAAATGTTGTGTGTGTTCTGACTGCTCCACCGGCTGGCCATTCCCCAGACTCTCTCCCTGTCCTCGGGCCTCCCTAGTCCCTGAGACACAACAATACTGAAATTAGGCCAGTTAATAACCCTCCAACGGCCTCTAAGTGTTCAAGTGAAAGGAAGAGTCACATGTCTCTCTTTAAATCAAAAGCTAAAAATGACTAATCTTAGCCAGGAAGGCATATCAAAAGCTAAGACAGAGCAAAAGCTGGACCTCTTGTGCCAAAGATGTGAGTGCAAAGGAAAAGTTCTTGAGGGAAATTAAAAGTGCAACTCCAGTGAACACACAAATAATAAGAAAGCAAAACAACTTTACTGCTGATATGGAGAAAGTTTTTTAGTAGTCTGGTTAGAAGATGAAACCCGCCACAATGTTCCCTTAAGCCAAAGCCTAGTCCAGAGCAAGGCCCTAACCCTCTTCAATTGTATGAAGGCTGAGAGACATGAGGAATCTGCAGAAGAAAAGTTTTAAGCTAGCAAAGGTTGGTTCATGCTGTTGAAGGAAGAAGTCATCTCTAGAACATAAATGTACAAGATGAAGCAGCAAGTGCGAATGCAGAAGCTACAAAAAATTATACAGAAGATCTAGCTAAGATAATGAATGAAGGTGGCTACTGTAAACAACAGGCTTTCAATGCAGATGTTGAAAGAAGATGTAATCTAGGACTTTCATAGCTAGAGAGGAGAAGTCAATGCCTGCCTTTAAAGCTTCAAAAGACAGGTTGACTCTCTTGTTAGGGGCTAATACAGCTGCTGACTTTAAGTTGAAGCCATTGCTCATTTACCATTCTGAAAGTCCTAGGGCCCTTAAGAATTATGCTAAATCTACTCTTCCTCCTCTATACATGGAAAAACAAAGCCTGGATGACAGCACATCTGTTTACAACATTGTTTACTGGATATATTAAGCCCACTGTTGAGACCTACTGCTCAGAAAAAAATATTTCTTTCAAAATATTACTGCTCATTGACAATGCACCTGGTCACCCATGAGCTCTGATGGAGATGCACAACAAGATTAATGTTGTTTTCATGCCTGCAGACACAACATCCATTCTGCAGCTCATGGATCAAGGAGTAATTTCGACTTTCAAGTCTTATTATTTAAGAAATATATTTGGTAAGGCTGTAGCTGCCATAGATAATGATTCTTCTGATAGATCTGGGCAAAGTAAATTAATAACCTTCTGGAAAGGATTCACCATTCTAGATGCCATTAAGAACATCCATGATTCATGAAAAGAGATCAAAATATCACCATTAACAGGAGTTTAGAAGAAGTTGATTCCATGGATGACTTTGAGGGGTTCAAGACTTCAGTGGAGGGAATAATTGCAGATGTGGCAGAAATAGCAAGAGAACTAGAATTAGAAGTGGAGCCTGAAGATGTGACTGAATTGCTTCAATCTCATAATAAAATCGAAGGGCTAAGGAGTTGATTCTTATGGATGAGCAAAGAGAATGGTTTCTTGAGATAGAATCTAGTCCTGGTGAAGATGCTATGAAGATTATTAAAATGGCAACAAAGGATTTAGAATAGTACATAAACTAAAGCAGAAGCAGGGTTTGAGAGGACTGACTTCAAATTTGAAAAAAGTTCTACTGTGGGTAGATGCTATCAAACAGCAATGCATGCTACAGAGAAACTGTTCGTGAAAGGAAGTCAATCAATGCATCAAACTCATTATTGTCTTGTTTTAAGAAATCGTCACAGCCACCCTAAAATTCAGCAACCACCACCCTGATCAGTCAGCAGCATCAACAACAAGGCAAGACTCTCCACCAGCAAAAAGATGATAACTCACTGAAGGCTCAGATGATGATTAAAATTTTTTAGCAATTAAGTATTTTTTAGTTAAGGTATGTACACTGTTTTTTTAGACATATGTTATTGCACACTTAACAGACTATAGTCTAGTTTAAACTCAACTTTTATATGCAGTGGAAAACCAAACATTTCATGTGACTCACTTTATTGAGATATTCACTTTATTGCAGTGATCTGGAACCAAACCTGCAATATCTCTGATTTATACCTATACTTATTCACGAATGGTGATATGATATGATAGAAAGATCTCAAAGCTAAAAGTAAAAGGGCTGCTTTTTATTATTATTATAACTCTGAAACTAAGTGACTTTGAAAGGCCACTTAATTCTCTCACAAATATCTATTTATTTAACTACCTAATATGTGATATAATAAAAATATATGTACAGTGTCCCTCGGTATTCAAGAGGGACTGGTTCCAGGACCCATTGAAGATTCCAAAATCTGAGGATGCTCAAGTCTCACTGTCAGCCCAGCCTCCTCAGGTTCCACATCTGGGGCTTCAACACTGCCAACCTTAATCATAGTACACAATTCAAGAATGTGGAATCTGAAGATACGGAGGGCTGGCTATATTTGTTCTTCATCCCTGGTTCCTGGCACAGAACTCCTCATGTAATACAATAAATTAATATTTGGTTTTTTGTCCAGATTACTGCCACAGAGCTTCTAGGACCCTTAGAATTTCCTGAGTGATAGAAGGTTAGTGGTGTCTTTTATTATTTACAGCAAGTCCTTATTAATTGTACTTGAGTTTATGTTAAGGAAGTGACTCCTGGAGGATGGGAGCTGGTTACCAGAAAAACCAACAATGTGCATGTGCTTCCAGGGTTAGAACTTTCAGCTCCACCTCCCAGACTTCCCAGGAGGAAAGAGGGGTTAGAGACAGAGTTCAATCACCAATGGTCAATGATTTAATAGATTATTCTTGTGTAATGGAATCTCCATAAAAACTTCACATGAAGGGGTTGGGAGAGCTATCAGGCTGTTAAACACACGGAGGTGCTGGGAGAGGGCATGGAAGCTCAGCAGCCCTTCCCCACTCCTTGTCTTATGCTTCCCTTCCGTTTGGCAGTTCCTGAATTATATCCTTTTTAGTAAAACTGGTCATAGTAAGTAAAGTATTTTCCTGAGTTCTGTCAACCATTCTAGCAAATAATTGAACCTAAGGAGGGGACTGTGGGAATCCCAATTCATTTTCTGTTGATCAGAAGTACAGGTGACAATCCTGGGGGCTGTGGCTGGCATCTGAAGTGGGGCTTGAGATGTTCAGGGACTTGAGTCCCTGAAGGGTCTCAAGTCTTGAAGGACTGAGCCCTGAACAATGCAGAGTCTTCACTAACTCCAGGTAGTTAGTGTCAGAATTGCAATGTGTGAAAAACCTACACATTCAGTGTCAAAAGTGTTGAGTACGGAAAAAGCTTTTCTTTAACTGATATAAAGGAAATGGACAGGGGTAGCAAAATCTATGAAAAGAGTACTGGACGCTAGTATCAGCTCTATCACTAACCAGCTGTCTGACTTTGAGCAAATCACTTTACCTCTCTGAACCTCAGCTTGCTCATCTATAAAATAAGGGATCGAATTAGATATTCTCTTAATTCTCTATTCTGTCCTAGTTGAAGTATTCAGAAGGTTTCTGATAGCTTTGGATCACAGCAATCCTTTTCTAGCACTAACATTCTGTTAATAGAAATTTCCCTCATGGATTATGAGGGAGCTGTTTTAGCACTTCTTTTCTTATAAAAGATGCTGATAGCAGGTACTTTCAACTGAAGCTACCTCATTAGCAGTGGCAGCTCCAGGTGTTAACTTCATATCAATAACTCTTACAATGATCTCTTGTATTATGAGAATTCTCTCCTTTGATTATTGCATGATGATGCTACAGTTTTCCTCAGTCACTACCAAGTCTCTTGACAAAGTACTTCATTTTCTGAAACATATCTACACCATCTTCCTAATTCTACCAGGAACATATTTTGTTTTCATTTTGTTTGCAGATGCTTTCCTGTCATCAAATGCATTTTACCTGAGCATGTGTGTATGCTACCTAGCATTTATACTTGAATCACTTGGGGAAATAATCTATAAGCCATGAGATTTGTTTTGCTCATTGAAATCTGCAATCTTAAAGTGTATGGCTTGAAGGAACAGACTCCCTACCTTTATAACTTTAGCTGCGGCTAACTGTTCATCTGATGTCACACAGGCCCTGCATTTTCCACACTCTATGCTTTCTGCACTTGCTATTTCTTCCATCTGAAACAAACACCCTCTCTCCTCCCTTCATCACCAGTGCACTATTACCACCTTTAATGCATCGCCATATCCCCAAGGCCTGTTATAACACCTTATGCACAAAATATTTGAAATGAATTTAACTTCTTTTGTACAGTTACCAAGATAGGCAAACCCATAAGTGGCACTGAATGAAAGGTTTCTCATGTTGGTGGTAGTAACCACACCATGAATGAATACAACCCCATGTCTGAAGAAATAATAAATTTTCAAACATCTGATTTAGATTAAATCTTAATGAAAAGGATGAAACAAATAGACCTGGATGATATGTCCACCAAAAAACAATCCTTCACCCAATTCAGACACATCTGATCAAATATATATTAATCTTAACCAAAGGACTTTCAACTCATACCAAAAATAATAACAAAAATTAGTTTATGACAAACACAAATTAAGAGAGAAAATTGAAAATAAGATTTGAACAATTCTTCTGTGACTGGAGTGCCCCTTCTTTATTTTACCTGATAATTTATCAATTAAACATATTAAACTGATTAAGATAAAATCCTGGCCAATATGTAAGACATACATAAATAAAATGCAGGTCCTATTTCATAAAGATTTCTAGTACCTCAGCACCTTGAGAATATATTTGTCTAGTCCACCAAGCCAAAAATTGCAGTGAATTACATTTAAATGTAAATATTTCTAAAAGTGTTAGGGAACACTGAAATATCATGGTAAGTTAAGTAAAGCAAAGATAAACCTAGGAAGGTGAATAAAAATAAAGGGAGGAAAGGGCTGAGAATAAAACAGATGTTAGTACTAGAGCCCCAAGCAATTCTGCTATGGGACCACTTTAAATAAGCAAAATTACAACAATAAGAGAAAATCATTTATTTTATTATGAGTAGTTCACGTCCAGACCACCAACCTAGAGGCAATGGTGACAGCCTGAAGTTGCAAATTGCAGAAGCAGCAATTAGTACAAGATGACCCATTACCCAGCAGGAGGCCCCACAGGATCTACTGGGAGTCTATGATTTGGCTGAGAACCGTGGAGTGAGAGAAGTAAGAGATGGGATCCAGAAGAGAGGGTTGCTCCTGAACACTAGCAGTGCTGCGCATTGGTGCAAGCATCTCCAATGCAGCCTTCAGGAAACAACAACCAGAGAAAGTTAAAATGTAACTGGAGAAAACCTATACTGTAGATGTAGAAACTGTATATGAGAAACTCCCACAGACTTCCAGAGATATTCTGGAATTGAGGACGGTGCGTCAGAGAGGCAAAAGGGCAAAGTCCAAGGTCATAGGCAGAAAACAAGAAATGGAAAAACATCCCTACTCTGGGGAGAGATGTAAACTTATATATTGGCAGTTAGACTGAGCACCAAGTGGTGGGGTATACTGAGCCTTCGGACTGCCAGCATAACCTTCTTTTGTACCCATAAACCTGGTGAGTCCTTTGACCCCTGGGCTACTAAATAATAGTACTAGAAATCTAAGAAACTTAGGAAATCACTTTCTCTAGAAAGTGCTTGAAATAAGGATGAATTTCTTCCTCTTGTTCAACAGATTATCTTAGAAATTTCCTCCAGCTCCTTCACACTTTAACTCATTCTATATCTATTACACACTAATTCCTTGGCCAACTGTATGGCACCATAATCTAATCACATTGATTACATAACATGTTGAATTGAGTGCACATTTTCCCAATTCTTTTTATATGAGTAAGCTTTATATGAATAAGTTTCAAATAAGCCTTGATTAATTTATAGTCTGCAAATGCATGGTTTTATTATCAATAAAAAATCTCATTTTCATAGCTAAATCTATCTTTGGTTTTCTTGTTCTAAATTAAATATATTTGAGTTTACTTTAAATTTGAGGTCTTGTTTCTTTGGAAACCAAGGATGGGCAGAAAGGTTCACCTCTTCCCTTTTCCATTTCACAATTATGAGATGGGCTCCATATGGCTTGGAGTTTTTGTCAGATTTCACATTCTAATACCTTGATCATCTGGTTTTGTGCTATCATAGTTCTTTTCCTCTCTAGGGAACTTCATGTCTGTTGCTGGCATCTGTCCCCTGATTTTCCCTGTAAATGTCTTAGCAAATAATTTATTTAATTCCTACTGTTCCTATTAACAAATTAGCACTTTCTCTTTGGTTCGTAATTTCTTAAATGAACTTCTAAATATCTTTCCGTTAAAAATCTATACAGTTTCTATATGCATACTCCGATAACTTTTTACTTAAATGGAATCCAACTGATACACATACTCACTAAAGAATCAAGAATTCTTACATCATAACTTTAGGAAATTCTGCCGTTATCAATCTGGTTAAATGTAGCATGGGGGATTTCTGCAAAAATTGCCCTTCATAATTGTTCTCTTAGTTTCTTTAGGTCTCAATACCAGATTAGGAAGAATAAAGTACATCTATAAACCTACTGCTCTCTGTTGTCAAGAGAACTCTGATCTCTCAGACAGGACACCACAGATGGCTATGTTTTAACCTGTAGCACTCATTCAGAGACTACAATTTAAATGAGGTTCTTGAAATGAACAAAATACAGACATCCAATATTTGCTCAAGAATATAAATAAACAGGGTTAGTTTTTCTGCACTGGCCCATATACTTTAGAATGACAAGTAAATTTACATTTGGTTCAGAATCTTTTCTCCCCCTTAATGACTTTAGTTGGCTTTTTCTAGTTCTTGATAAATAATAAGATTTGAAACAACAGAGTATAACACTACAGGTCTCATCCCTAAGTTTTCTTCTGGCCTTAAATTCCCATATCATGAAGTATCACATTTATTTAAATAAGTATTTTACCCATTTAAGCAATTAACCAATATGTCATAAACACTGGGAATTATACAGATACAGCCAAGCTCTATATAAATCAATAAGCAACCCTTGAAATGTTGAGTCGTGGGCTATCACTTCTTTTCTTTTCTAGTAATGTAAATGTATATATTCAGCATTTTCTCTATAATATCCATGTATTTCCCTGTACTTAGACTTTGCTAGGCAAAGCAATACTTTAAAGACGTGTATTCCAATAATATACAAACAAAAGGACCTTTTTATCCAAAAGGTCTTTTCTAACATTTTTTTCCTTACTAAAATAAAAATCACAATTTTATAGGTAAGGACTGATTTGGGGCTCTCAGGAGGATCATTATGCAAATGACTTCAGTTTTTGGCTGCTCACTTTAGCTCACACAACCCAACTAAGGTACAGAGCTCCAGAACTCTATCTTTTGCTCTGAAAGAATACCTTGAACAAAACTTAAACAGTGCTTTTAAGCTAGTTCCATTATAGCACGTAACAGGTGCCTAGGATAACACACATCTTAAGAATAGGAAGGCATAATTCCTTCTGGTTATTCAATCTATAATACTCTTTTTTTAAGGCTGTCTACAAACTATAGTAGCAACTCTTTTGAAATGTTAATACCTAATAAAACTTTACACATTTTTTAAACTAAGACATCTGTAGCACTGACCACAGTAGTTAAATTGTTTAGAAAACCATCTAAGACTGTGCCTGCAATTCTAGATCTTAGCCCTACAGCTTGGATAGTTTACACACGGCCAAGCAGCATAGAAAACTTCTGAGAATTAGTTGTGGATGGAAGCAAGGGTGGGAGGCAATGAGTGAAAAAAGAGAGACTAAATGGAAATGTGTGTCTTTGACTAGGGTTGAATTGACTAATTTATTGGAAGCCATTTAAAACTTACAACTGGCCTTTACAATACCTGAAAGAGATCCATGGTTGTCTATACAAGACCTTCATATCTTTGTATATGTTACCCTTTTCGGGGAATATACCATTACCGTAACCTTCCTTTACTTGGTTAACCCATACTCATACTGTAGGAGGCTCTACAGATAACCCAATACTCCACCTGTCCAAGCTGTTCCCTTAGCATCCTGTACTCATCACACTGAATTGAAGTTTTCCATTAATTCTGCAGTGATCAGTGACCAATGCATAAGCAGAGGCTGTGTCCTCTATCTCTAAAATCTCAGGACCTGGCCCAGTTCCTGGCACACTGTAAATGCTCATTACCTGATTGCTGAATGAATCCTTTCCCTTTAGGAAAGGAGCAAGGAATGTCAGGAAATTGTAATTGGGAAAAGACAGCTAGTACACTGTATATCAATTCTTGTCTCTAAATAGAAGGGGACCGATAGAACAATTATTTATTAAATAGTTGTTGTATGCCAGGGCATTACATATGACATCTTAAGCATTTTGCATTAAGTATTCTTAATCCCATTTTAGAGATGAAAAAACTTACCAAGATACTAAGTAACATACCCAATTCTACAGCAAATAAATGGAAGAGCTGGAATTTGAATGTTAGGACTCTGACACCAGAGTTCCTATTCTCTTACCTTCACCCGAGACTGGGAAGATTTAGCCTACGCTAGCTTTGTTCTATTTTAGGACTTACCCATGCACACCATGTCCATAAAACCCTGTCAGCAGTGGTAGGAAAAAGTCAGGATTGCTCTGTCACTAAGTTGGCTTAGAAAAAGCACATATTTCATCTGGAGCTGGCTACACTGATAGGGCTTGGCTATAAGATACCCCTTGAAAGACTGGTCTTGGTTTCTAGGTCAATTGTTCCTGATGAGCGTTCGTTCATACCTCATCAGAGTGATGCACGGAACCTCATTAGTGGCATCCCTTCTGTGATAGGCCTCCAGAGAGCATGATTTACTCTTTGGTGCACGCTGCTGGCTGTCAGCATGATTCACCCAAAATTGACAAGAACCTGCTTCATTAACGCAGCTACAATCCCACCTCTCTGTCGCTATGGTCATATATTACCAGTTGGTTACCAGAAGCTGCTGATCAACTTCTCCCGGGCTTCTGCTTTAGTGATGCCCAGAGCCCTGGATTTCTTTAGGGTTAGTTTACTTCCCTTTCTGCCTCCAACCCCCAGACCTTCAGTGGCTCTCCATCTGAACACACCCTTGTTTCTTAATAGAGATTGAGTTATAAAAATGAACTTTCTTTTTAAATATGATACATTTTCTGAACATAACAAAATATAGCAAAGATCCGTAGAGTGACATAACAGCAATACTTTCAGGAAATGAAGGCACTTTAGAGAGACAAAGTGACCCAATAAGAAGTCAAGAAATCTCCCACATAGTGTGTGTCTTAAGCAACACACAAAAATCTTGCTAATCTTCAGTTTTCTCATCTGTACAATAGAAATATTAAGAAATGCCTTGCAGATTTGCAGCAAGCATTGAATTGAGTGTTTGTGTGTGTGTGTGTGTGTGTGTGTGTGTGTGTGTGTACCAGGAACTCAGATTAGAGTTGCATCTTATAATAAAATAAAGGTATGATTCATGTTTTCACCACAGATTTATACCTCATTTAAAAGATGAAAAAAATCATCTTTTAAATTTAGGTGCAACCCCAATACTGTATTTTGTTTGCAAATTCAAATAGATGATAGATCCTTACTCTGTCACATGAATGTAGCTTTCCAAACTATAGCTCTCTTTAACTTCTTTATCAGTGAGTAAGGTACTGATAATACTGATCTCCTTATTTTAGCCTCAAATTGTGGCCTTTTCTAGTCTTTTGAAGATATTCAACATTTAATCAGCATTAGCCATAAAATAATTCTGGGAAGGTTACCAAACATAATCATTTCCAAGTAGCACTATCTCCCTGCACCTACTATCACTACTAATGATAATGATAACAGTACTTAATAAATATAAAGCATTTATTCTTTGCCAAGCAGTGTTGTAATCCCTTTGTATTTACTCAGTTAATTACCACACATGCATGCACATACATATAAACTATATCGCACAGAACTGTTATTATCCCAAATTTACACAGGAAAGCATGAAGCACAAAGCAGTTACGCAGCCTCCCCAAGGTAACAGAGCTACTAACTGATGAACCTGGAATACAAACCCTGGTACTCAGCTCCAGGACCTGTACTCTTTTGTTATTGTTGTTTGTCTGATAATACATTTTTTAATTTTTATTTTATTTATTTTTATTGAAGTATAGTTGATTTACAATATTATATTAGTTTCAGGTATGCAACATAGTGATTCAATGTTTTTATAGATTATACTCCATTTAAAGTTATTAAAAACAGAGCCCATACTCTTAACTTCCATGCTACATAGCTTCTCTAACTTGGAAAACAACACGTGCAAAACTACACTTGGCTTTCCTAGATAAACATACAACCTCAATATACTCTTCAATTTTTAAGAATATATCCAAAATATTTTTCCAGAGTGGCCTCCAATTTAGGAAGATTACTAGAGGATCTATCATCAAATTATATTTGAAAACTTAATTCTATTGTCAGTATTTATTTAGTTTAAAAGCCTACATCTCAACTGAAACTGTTTATGTTAATAATACTTGCTTCTTTTTATTTTGGGATATCTCTTTCAAATATCTTTTGCTTTTATTTATCATGTATTCCTTTTTTAGAGCCAATTTGTTTCCCTTTTATCAGGCTTAAAATAATTATATTCAAATTGGCAGTGGTATTTCAACACGACATACGAAAATAGAACAATAATGCCTAATAATTATTGAGAATTCATTTTGTGTCAGCAACTGTGCTAGGATGTTTTCCAGATATCATCTCATTTTGTACCAGCTTTGAGAGGTAGAGTTTATTTCAGTGTTCTCACATGAGGATATATAACTTGACAAAGGAAATCCTGATGCTAAGTGACGAAGATGCAAACCCAGGTCTGCCTGATGCAAATTCATGTGCTTTTCATTCTGCCACCTTGTCCCTTCCCTTAACAGCACACGGGAGAAAGCAAAGATGCTGGGGTTGGAGAAGGTCATGTGGAAAGAGATAGCAGAGGGGACCATGGGACAAGAAAGGTACAAAATCCTCAAAGTTGGAAAGTGAGAAAAGACCCCTCATGCAACCCACAGCAGTTGGCACATAATGTTGAAACTACTTAGGTCACTTCTATAAAAAAGCTGATACTTGGCTTTGGTTATCACTTTTTATTTCTTCAAAATATAAACCTCTTTTATTAACTGCCTCAACCAGCCTAGCAATTGAGCTGTATAGAGATTAGAAAGCAACTGGACAAGACAATTTAGAATTTCTCTTTTAAGTTCTTTTCTAAAGAGGCAACAGAGTATTTACATTTATTATTTCTTTTATCCTTAAACACTTTCTTCAAAAATAGTGAAAGAATTAAGATTTACCCAATAACTTTATGACAGAGCCAGCACCAGACCCAATTTCTCCGAATAGGAATGTTTTTCTGAACCAAACTTATCTAAGACATTAGAAGTATTCAAAACAAGACCTAGAATGACCTCAGAAATCATCAAAGAATCACTCCTTCACTGCAGAAAAGAGCTTCATTAAGAACTCCAGGAATATAAATAGCCATT
Organism: Stenella coeruleoalba; assembly: GCF_951394435.1. NCBI lineage: Eukaryota > Metazoa > Chordata > Mammalia > Artiodactyla > Delphinidae > Stenella > Stenella coeruleoalba. The sequence continues at coordinate 43,325,154 of NC_137155.1, forward strand.
CTGTTTTTAAAGGCCTTAATGGGAGGCAATTATATGACCTTCCACAGTCTCTCATTCCAGTGCTCTAAAGTGTTTCTCTCGCTAAAACTGAGGGAAAGCATCAGTAGTTTCATTCTTTCTGGCAAATATAGGAGCGAGAGTCCCTGAAGCCAAACTCTACTGGCAATCAGAAAAGTGCTTTTAGAAAGCTCAGGCACATATCTGTCCAAGAAAGCTTCAATGGCCGAAGACAGCTGGGTGCTTAATATGATAAAATCCTTAGTCAAACATATGGTCTTCTCCACATGATAGTACTTTCCTATAATAACTTTCCCAATTTTTTTCATATAGAAATCAAACTGTTTATTTAAGCAACACAATACAGAAAAACAGTATGTGCTATGTATTTAACATATTTGTACAGAAATATTTTTGCTATTATAATAAGGGATCTAAAATATGCACATCATTTATTAGAGCTGAATGACATGTATCTGTGGAATGCCTGGCTTGACTTTGTCCACAGACCAGGGTAGGGCAATTTTTAAGGGACCTCTTGTTAAAGACCATGATGACAATTCAGGAAGATGGGAACATCACAGATAGGTCAGACTACATCAAAGGTGATATCATCTTGGGTGCACCTAACACACCATATATTGATCGCAAGATTACAAAGCAATCCCAGAGGGATGCACATACGGAAAGATGTTACAGGCCAGAAATCCTTGGAGAACTAGGAACAAAGACACCCCTGTCCCTATCCCCTTATATTGAACAAAAAAACTCTTCTGTGATGCAGGTATTTCAAGAATCAAAAAGTTGTTCAAATTGCTTTTATATTGTTATATGCTGTGTATCAGACCCTGTTTTACCATTGACTTCCATTTCAAAGACTACGTTTTTCTTTAAATGAGGATATTGGGCAGCCTAAAAGTGAAGCAAATAGAATTAATGTTCAATTGAAATAGTGAAAGAAGAATTTAAGTGAGATTAAATGGAAAGGAAAGAAGGAAATAGGAAGGAATTGGTTATGTTGGCAGAAAAGATGAATGAGAAGGAGTTTACATGAGAATCTTTGTGTTGGACAATTCAGACAATGGTTTGTACCATTAAAAGAATCTGGAGGTCACAAAAAGTACTGAATTTGGGTTAGTTAAGTTCAATCTTATATAAACTTGGGTAAGTTCAATCTGGCTTTAAACACTGGTTTTAGGTAAAAATGTTTAATAAGAAAAGAGGTGATAGAACTTGTGAGAGACTTCAAGACTGAAAACGTAGATTTGGGAAAAGTGAATTTTCCAGAGGAGACTGTTGAGATAAAGCCAAGGATACTCCTCCTCAACAGAGGAGACTCTGTTGAGATAAAGCCAAGGATACTGCCTGAAGTTATGGTACATAACAAAATACTAAACAACCATTAAAAATCATATTTTCAAATAATAAATGAGACCTGTTTTGTGGCCTAGTATATGATCTGTGCTGGAGAATGTTCCCTGTCCACCTGAAATAAATGTGTATTCTGCTGTTTCCTATGAGCTGAGTAAGTTTCCATGCTACAGAGATATGCAAAAAGATTATAATATCTATTAATATTAATATACAATTTCACAATAGTATATATGATTATATATATACTTATATATAGCATAGTGTGTATATATATATATATATATATCTCATAGTGTACATGTATAATCCTCTTCTAAAAGGAAATCAAGATTAGGATGAGGGGCTTCAAGAGATGGAAGCTACCTCCATGAACCAAGACCATCAGACACTGGAAACCTGATTATTTCTTTGTATTACAGGATTAGACTCCCTTTAGCTCAGTTAGGTTTGATAAAGCTAACTTTGGGTCCCCTGGCTGATGAGTCCAGTAACTAATGCACTTCTCATGAATTTCCATAAATTACAATATTAGGTTAACTTTTAATTTTGTGCGGGATACCTTTTGTGTTGGTAACTGAAGAACCTGGAATAAATTGAATACAGGTCTTTTCGCCTCCAAACTGTATGGTATGTGACATAAGCAGACCTTAGCTATTATTTGTGTATAATGACTTATACAAAAAGCCCACTGTAGATGAAAAAGCCACAGAATTTTTGAGGAAGAAAGGACCTTGGAATTCATCTACATTAGGGCCAGACAAGTAATAATCATGTGAATCAGACAGATTGTTAGGACTAGAGAGAGTATGGGACGCAGGGTGGAATGTCAAGTGTGTGTTCCCTCTAGAGGATTTAAAAAGGAAAACTGTGTGCATTATGCCAAAGGAGAGAGAAGGAAGAATCAGCCAGCAGACACCATGGGGAACACTTCACCTCATTTTTACAAGTAATAATATTTGATACTCATATACATAAGTGACTCCAGGTATATGAAATAACTCCCAGGGCCCAATTTTCTAGCTCCCTGTTCAACCACACCTTTATGCCCCTGACCTTGTTGTCAATCATTTGTAAGCAGTCATTCTGTCTCCCAGCACATTGAAATATTACACCCTTATCAGATCAGAGTATTGCACCCACTCCATCCATTCTTTAGCACTTACTGTACTATAACCACTGAACATCCTGAGAAAGAGAAAAACAGATAACATGGATGGTCTTTAGTAGACACACCTTCACTTGTTTAAAAAGGCATTACCTGTATGGAGGTCCTCAAAATATTAAAAATAAAACTACCACATGATCAAGCAATCCCACTACTGGGGATATATCCTGAGGAAATGAAATCAGTATCTTGAAGAATTTGTTCACAATAGCCAAGACACAGAAACAACCTAAGTTCGCCAACTGATGAATGAATAAAGAAATGTTGTATAAATATACACTGTAATATAATTCAGCCATAAAAAGGAAGGAAATCCTGTCATTTTTGACAACATGGATGAACCTCGAGGGTATTATGCCAAGTGAAATAAAGCAGACGGAGAAAGACAAATGCTATATGATCTCACTTATGTGTGGAATCTAAAAAAGAACACACAGAACCAGATTGGTGTTTACCAGGGACTGGGGATGGGGGAAATGGGGAGATGTTGGTCAAAGGGTACAAACTTTCAGTTATAAAATGAAAACATTCTGGGGATCTAATATACAGCATGGTGATTATAGTTAATGATACTGTATTTCATATTGAAATTTGTTAAGAGAGTAGATCTTAAGAGTTATCAGCCCCTTCACACACAAAAAGATAACTACGAGAGGTGATGAATGTGTTAATTACCGTGATTATGGTAATCATTCACAATGGTAAGTATATCAAACCATCACATTGACACCTTAAATATATACAATTTTTATTTTTCAATTATACCCTAGTAAAGCTGGAAAATAATGCACAACCTTTTTGTTTCACCTTCCAAGTAGTTAATGATTACACACATTTATGAATATTTAGTTAATAACACTGGCAGTAGTACACATATAGCAAATTATGGCTCTGGATAACACTGCAGTATTAAATAGATTTAAAACAGTAGTCGTGGTTTCGTGGAAAAAGTACTGAACCTAAAGTCAGATACCCATAGTTTAAGCCCTGACTCTGACATTTACTTTCTATCTGACATTAGGCCAAGTAACTTCACTTCCCAGTTTTCTTATTTGCAAAAGCATAACTCAATAATGCCAACCTATGACCCAGAGTTGATGAAGAATTAAAAGCCTTTCCTTCACAAACTTTACAAATATTTCTACATATAGGTGAAATTTTTAATTTTTCACAATTTTCCTTTAAGAAATAAAATCATAATTATGTTTGAAATTGTCCCTGTACACTTTCTCATTCTGGTTAAATAAGCTCATGAATAAGTTTTAGTAACTTAAGCCAGACTCATCTCCAATGACACAACCTGTTCTGACAGTTATAAACTGAATTAAATGACAAGCAATGGCCCGCCTTTCTCATTTATGGGAATCACAGGCATTAACATCATTTACTGTCAGTTACAAGTTTATACAGCAGTGCTGAAGCCAACAGGGAAACAAATACAGACTATGCAGCTCCTCTTGATAGCTCAAAAAATATGTAATATCTCAAAGAATATGCAATACTCATTTTAACTGGAAATACGAGCCAAGGCATAGAGCACTTACAAAGTCATTTTCAATTTCCTGAGCAAGTTTTTGGTAAGAAGCTACCTGAAAAGTCTTTACATTTTTATTTACTTAACGTATGTTATTTAATTTACTATTTTAAGTTAATTGCTTCTTTTTTTGTACGTGGTGTGTACCAGATATCTATAAGTTTTCCTCAGTTTTAAGATGCATAATTCTATGTGTCAGTCATACTTCATAGTTTATTATTTAGAAACATGTACAATGAATTATTTTAATACTATAAAGGACCTACGGCTTCTTATCATTTAGGAAATTTAAAACTTAGCAATATCATTATACTTGAGGAATTTTTTATTTTTATTTATTTATTTATTTATTTATTTTTTTTGCGGTACGCGGGCCTCTCACTGTTGTGGCCTCTCCCGTTGCGGAGCACAGGCTCCGGATGCGCAGGCTCAGCGGCCATGGCTCACGGGCCCAGCCGCTCCGCGGCATGTGGGATCTTCCCGGACCAGGGCACGAACCCGCGTCCCCTGCATCGGCAGGCGGACTCTCAACCACTGCGCCACCAGGGAAGCCCTACTTGAGGAATTTTTATCTCAATTTGGTTATTTCTTTTAGTTGCTACATATTTGGGGTATAATTGAACCAAAGTCATGAATTCCATTTACATTTTGTTTTGCCTTTGTTTTGCAGTGCACTTTTAATGCCCTCCTCTTTATTAATTATTACTCAAGGCAGTTGTTAGATTCAACTAGATTGCATTCTTTTGATACGTCTGGATTTGATGAGTCAAATTGTTATTTAAGAATCAGTAGATGGGGGGCTTCCCTGGTGGCGCAGTGGTTGAGAGTCCGCCTGCTGATGCAGGGGACATGGGTTCGTGCCCCGGTCCGGGAAGATCCCACATGCCGCAGAGCGGCTGGGCCTGTGAGCCATGGCCGCTGAGCCTGCGTGTCGGGAGCCTGTGCTCCGCAACGGGAGAGGCCACAACAGTGAGAGGCCCGCGTATCGCAAAAAAAAAAAAAAAAAAGAATCAGTAAATGCAGGATATTATCACTTTGAGATTGGTGTTACTCCGGATGAAAAAATGACTTTTTATAACCCATCCTCAGTCCCAGCTATTCTCCATCAATATCATTTTGTGTGTTGTAACTTTAAGAGAAGGGTGGGAAAGGGAGGGTGGGAGGGAGACACAAGCAGGAGGAGATATAGGGATATATGTATATGTATAGCTGATTCACTTTGTTATACAGCAGAAACTAACACACCATTGTAAAGCAATTATACTCCAATAAAGATGTTAAAAAAAAAAAGAGAGAACTAAAATTTTCAAATCCATATTGTGAGGATAAAATAACTAATGAAATGTTCTAAGGTTACAAAATGAAGACACCTCAATATTCCAAGTTATTCTTGCTTTGACTACTTATTATTCAGACATGATTTGGAGAGGGAGCAATCACGCTGCTGTCCTTTTCTATGCCACTGAGCAGCTTCTTAATCAAAAGAGATTACCTGAGGAAATGATCACTCCATCTAAGGTTATGTTATGTATAATGGCATTAGCCACTTTTTAAAAAATAAGGGACTGATATATAAATTATGTCCTCTGCTTTTCATGAAATTGGCATTTCTCTTCATTTGTAAAAGTAACCATTTTTAAGATGGAAAACTTTGACACACAGAAGACAAATAGGAAAACTAAAAATCAAATATTTAAGCTTCAAACCTAAACCTTAAACTGGTTCCTACACTGCATTACAAAGATGTTTGCCTACTTCCAAACCTATTATTGGAAGGGTTGTGAATCGTTTCTTTGTCTGGTACAGCTGCTTCAATCGTACATAAATATTTCACAATTATTCTTGTGCCAAAGAAGCCATCAATTGCTATTATTGAAAAGGATTTCTGTTCTAGTGAGTGGCTTCACTGCTGTCCAATTCATTTTAAATTTACATTTCTTGTCCTCAGATGCCAAAAAGTGAGTTTTACATTTGAGTCTTATTGATCTAAAAAATTCAACAAGTTTGCCATTGTAACTGTTTTCAAAACTTATAGCTACTTGAATGTAGGAGAGTTGTTCTTAATATTGAGCAGTGGTGTGTTAGCTGTGCACACTCTGTGTTCCTACTTAATGTCTTCTTTCAGAAGTTTCACATATGTATTTATGAAAGTTAATGTATAGTTTTAGTTTGTGCCCTTCTCTACTCCTGACTAGTTCTGTAACCATTAGACAGGTACTCAACTTTTTAAGTCTCACTCCTTATCTGGAAAATAATAGCAACAACAAAACAAACCAGTGCCTATCCAGCAGGGTAGTTTTAAGGATTAAAATGAGATAATGCACATAAAACATTTTCCCAGGGCTGACACATAACAAGATGCTAGATATATGTTAGGCCATTACCATTATCATATTATGAGCAATTTAATTAATTTAAAGTTATATTGCCAGTTGCAGAAAGTAACACAGGGTATTTTTCCAAGCACGATTATGCCATTCCTATGTGTTCCCAAAAGACTCTACACCAGTCCCATCCCAGCACTTCTCTCTGTATTGTGGAGTGTCCTGAATTGCTCACTGGTGTGACCACTCACACATCCCTAGCACTGGATGATGAGTGTCATCAGGGCTGAGACTATCTGGTTTACTGTGCATCTTCAGGCAACTTCACAATAAGCAATAATTTTGAGTTGGTTAAATAAATAAATAAATGCATTTTTTACTAGATTATATTAATCCATTCCTCTTAAAGGCTATTTCCTTCTGATTTTTAATAAAGGGTCTAAGAAATAACAACCCTTAGTACTGGGGACATCCAAAGGTTTTCTGAATAGTAATGTTTCCTGGACTAATAAACCTGTTTAGGTTCCTTTTCACCTTTACTTAGTTCTTAGCAGTAGCACTGTGGTTATCTTCCATTTTAACTATGTTAATTAGCCTACAAAACCTCCAGGGCTCTCCCACAGCCCATCAGGTAGGGCTCAAAACCATCATAGACTCATAAAGCCACCTGTCATTTGGCTCCAAGTCATGAAACAAACCCAGTTGCCAGTTTATCCAGTTCAAACTTTTCTACTTCAGCCAAAAAAAAAAAAAAAAAAAAAATTGTTCTTATGCCAACTTTCCCTCTACCGTTCTTCCATGAGTCACAGCATCCAAATATTAAAGATCTGATACAAATCTTACCTGTATAATTTATCATTTCTTTTAGACTATTCAAAACTAATCTATCCTCTCCTAAAATATTCTTATACAATCAAACAATTCTGCCTCACATTGTTTTATAGATACTTTATTCTATATTATTTTATTTTCTCATATGTAACCTAAATTGATTGACCTTTTTTTCATACTAGGGTATAAACACCTGGAGAACAGGTCCATATGTAATATTATAAAATAATAGACTTCTGAGTTGAGAGCTGGATATAAATAAGTTGTTATAAATAACTGGTGTTATAGGAACAAGGATGGGTTTCAAATGATTTTTTTAGTCTTACTTGATTGTATATTGTACAAATCAATGACAAGGATAGATAAGGGGCTTATTTTTTTTAATGTTTGAATGTGGCCACATTTAATCTACATTTTTTTTTAAATCTCAAAATCAGTTCATAACCAGCAATCAGAATAAAACAAAGTTTCCTTGGTGTGGTGTGCTTTATATCACAGTAGATTTATTGCAGCTGTGGTTACAATCTGTTCTGATATGATAAACATATTAAAACTCAAGAAAGACTTCCTTAAATTCTTAACACTACTAATATTCTAAATGGAAATTTGTTCATCCACTGGGTACTTACTATAAATTAGACACTATGATAAGTACCAAGGATAAAAAGATGAATAAAACATAGCATTAGGAATTCATAATTGAGGGGCTTAGATAATGTATGAACATATAAGTATTAGGACTAATTTGATTCAAAATTTACACAGAAAGTATACATGAGTGTACCTATTCGTTATATTGTATTTCCAAATTCATCAAATACTTGTCTGAAAATGGGTGTGTAAAGTGAAATTAATTTTGAATTGTTGCATTTTACCGATTTTTTCTTCTCCTTCTCAGCATTCGCATTCTTATTGAGACCAAGAAATTTTTAATTTCTGAAACTTATGATATTGGAGTTTTCTTTGATGTCTCTTGCTGTTAGACTGTTGATTATAAATGATACCTTATTCTCCAGCCTGCTTCCCTTCTAGCTGCCATGACGTCATCTCTGATTTGGCGGGTTCCCACTCCACCATCCCCAGCCCTGCCTCTACCCACTGCCTCCTCCGCTCTCACATTTCTTGTCGTTCCCAAGACAAGTGCTCAGACGCTTCCTGTGTAAGGAAAAGTCCTGCAAATCACTGCTGAAAAGCAGTTAGGGATGACCAAAAACAACACTAATTGGGGAGTTTCAAAATCTCTTACAAAATTATCAAAGCGAACTGTCCTGGCTATTCCCACACACAATGATTTCTCTCACTTTAGAATTAGAATTAGAATTTCTCTCACTTTAGAATTCATAGCTCATTTTGCTTGTAATATTTCTTTGCCATTTATACTATCTTATGTAATTTATGGTACTGTTTTTTGCTCTTTTAATTCAGAATTGCATGTCAAACGTTTGTTGGCTTTTATAGGTAAAATGCAATGTTAGGTAGATATTATGAGACTAAGAAATGAGTGAAACACAATTGCTGCCCTTAAATAGCCAAGACTATATGTCCTATAGGACTATATGTCCTATAGCAGCTAGTACAACATCATCTGCCTAAAAGTTCAATAAGTCTTAAATCAGAGAGGCTTATTCTGCCATACATAACTGGAATAAGGACCAAAATAAAAAATGCATTAATGGATTTATAAAGAAGAACTATAAATTCATTGATGAAGAACTATAAGTTGACACACAATACGTAGAGGGGTTAAGAGCATAGTGAGAAAATGAATAAGACGGACCTCAGCCAAATACTGGCTCTACTGCTTATAAGCTATCTGATTTTAGTAAAGTTACTTAATTTATTTGAGTCTATTTTCTCATCTCTACAATGGAGATCATAATACCTCACTCACAGAGTAATAAAAGAGAAATGACATAATGTAAATAAAGTAATTTACTCAGTGTCTAGCACATATTAAGTATTTCAAAAACAAGCTTATATTCATTATTCATTTACTCTACAAATATTACTAAATACCTACTGTGTGTTTTTGTAATACAAAAACAAATAATATTTCAATATTCACTGTCAATCACGCTTACTATTCATATTATCAGGAGTAAAGTAGATAAGTCTTCCTTAGCAACATTTCCTACATATGTCTGGCTTCTATAAGCAACCAAGACATAAACCTAAACTGAAGCCAGTGATGTATGTCACTTAAATTAAGAGCATTCATTCAATAAAATTTTATCTTACATCTAATTTGTGCCAGCAAATTGCTGTGCACTGGAGATACCAGAGATCAGATGCTACCATCTCCTATATTTTTTTCATGTACTCAGAAATTGGTCAATTTCCAGAAAAAAAAGATACAGTGGAGAATCTCGCCTTCATGGGTAGCTGAATTTTTCAGACTATGCAATAAACAATCTGGATAATTATGGTTTCTTGCCTTTGGATCTTCCAAACAGCTTTCTTTGCATTTCATTTTTCTTATATTATGAGACCCAATCATCCACCCACCTCCCCACCCTCCACAAGGGAGACTGTCAAAATCATTCAGCCGGTAATGCCCCAAACCCCTTCTTTCATATTCCCACCCTGAATATCCAAATCTCCAGCTCAGAGAGACAGATCGAATCACCATGGATGTCAGTGGGAATGATTTGGAGCTGACAAAGGTATTACATATACAGTACCTCCCCCGAAACTCAAAATATATGGCTAAGCAAAGAGGTGACTTGAGTGGGAATGAAAAGATTAGCAGAGATGAGACCACCAAAACTGTAGCCATTGCCTCATGCCTCATGGAAGGTTTTATGGGCTACACAAATCCTTCTATCAACAGCTGGGGATAAGCTGATTTCCAAAGGAGTGAGTTTTCCCTTTGCACCTGAATCTCTCAGTGTGACACTATATAGTAATAAATTTGTATTATATGTTCCTTTAGTAGAATGTGGTCTTAATGGTGTAAATTCAAATTAGGAATAATAAGATAATCATATTCATTTTGTAACCTTTTAAAAATCAGATCATTTTCAGAACAGTCGAGCTGTAATAAGTGCTTGTCCCTTCTCTCTTTGTCTTTAATTCCAGCTAAAAATCCTCCCAGAATGTCAGTTAAAAATGTAAATACTAGTTGGAATCTGACCTTATGAAAACTGTAGTAAGTGAGTCACTTGAAAAAAATCTAATAGAGTTTGTTTTTTCCAAAAAGAAAAAAAAAATTATTGAACACTAATTCTGAATTCTCCCAGGAAAAATGGCAGAAGAAATTGAGAATATCCAAAGCAACTTGAAGACTTTGTCAAGAGTTAAAGGCTAGAGGGATCTTTGACTTCTAATGTCCTCCTGGTATTCCATCTTCTGCAAATAGATTTATATATCAAGAGAGATGACAAAAGCAAAACTACAGTGAAAGCCCAATTGAATCCAAGATGGTTAACTAACTGTTGTGTTAATATTACCACTTTTAGTCTACATTCTCCTAATGATAATAGTTAACCCTGGCCACGCAAAAGTACATGGAGGGGGAATAGTCATCTGTGTATTATAAGAAATGAAAATAAGAAAACGTCCAATGGTACACCATCTTTCTGATAAAATGAAAAATCCTCTGAAAAAGTTCTTCTATCAGTTTATGGGACAACTTGACAGTTAAGAAAAGTCCCTGAGGAGGTGGATAGACTCCCCTTCTGCATTTGAGAGGGCAAACATTCCCCAGAATCTAGAGGAGAGAAATGAAATATAGATTGTTAGTACAGACTATGCTTAATTGAAAATCCTGCCATTCCTATGATTGAGAAAACAGTACAACATATTTAAGGGAAATCAGAGCCAGAAGCTGAGAGCCTGCATGGATGTGTGTATACCAACAAGGTTTGAAGTCATTTGAGTCAGTCTTAAGAACTGTTTTATGATAGTGCAAAGCCTCCCTGTTCAGAGCTGGCAAGCACTGTAGAAATCATCCCGTCAAACTCTGTTTTATGGTTGAGGATATAGAAGCAACACCGCACAGAGCATCACTGGAGTACAAAGTGGCTTTTTAAAATTCTACCACCAAAACAACTACTAAAACATATATAGCCTGTAAGAGTCAGATAAAATTATACTGTAATTTGTATGTACCAAAATGTGTTCAGTTAGGAGCATTTATTTTGAATGAGTGACATGAAAAGATGACTCTGAAGTAAATACCTACTAATAATTCCAGCTACGCTTTCAGATTTCTACAAGAACAGTAATTTCTCTGTACAATCAGCATCTCCAAACAAAAGCACAGAAACCTAGGAGTCACTTGTAGCATTAAGGAGTAGAGGGATGGAGAAGTACACCTAAGCATGTTTTCCCTTAAGTTGTATAAAAAGGATCATCTGAAGACAACAAACTAAGGTACCTATGTGATCATGGGAGAGTAGGTCACCCAAAGAAGAGATTATTTGAATGCTACTCTCCAAAAATAAGCTCCATATAAGAAAAAATTTATCTATCCTTATTTTGCTAAACTCTGGTGCCTAGAATACGGACTGGCACATAGTAGATACTCAGACTATGTGTTTAATAAATTAATGATCTTAGAAACCTCCTGAAATTCTAGTAACTGAGGATTAGCATAGTGAATCTTGGCACATCCATGTAATTGAATTTGAACAGACATAAAATATGTTCTAGAGGTATATTTATTGATATGGAGAGATGCCCATGATGGAGGTTTCTCTCTATGATGTAGGTTGAATGACTAAAAAGAGATCATAAAATCATAGGAAGTATGATTCCATTTATTTCTATATATAAGGTAAATAAAATATGTAATGGCTCTATTAACATATAAACACTTTGAGGAGTATATATAAAAGTGTAGCATCGGTTATTTCTAGGTATGGAGACATAGGTGATTTTGTTATAGCTTTTTCTTATTTCTATGTTTTATAATAATAATTTATTGCATGTGGACTTTTCAAATCATTTTTAAAGGAAGCTCGGCCCAGTGAAGTTTTACATGGAAGGCTGATTTGGTCAAGTAAAGGTTGAGGCTAAAGCTAGGAGCTCCAGAAATTGAAAGTCCTTCATAGAATGGTGAAAACTTAAAAACTGATTAAAAGAAGTAAAAATCCTCTGGGATTAAAAAAAGAAAAAGAGCAGGGAATGGGGGTGTGAGGATAAATGACCCTATGTTGTTCTGTGTGCCAGAAAAATAATACCAATAAAAAGTCAAAATAGGAAAGACTCTCCAAAAGAAAATTATACTCACTCTCAATAATTTATACACTACACAAAAAAAGTGGATGAGGTAAATACTTTAACCATAAATTATCCACTACAACTGTTTTCAAAAATGTATTGAAAAAATGCTTCTAGTGTTCTGATAATGATCAGAGAGTTGATAAAACTCTGATTTGGAAGGGTTTTGAAACATTTTCCTTCAAGTATCACAACATAAGACAAAGACAAAATATGAACTTGAAATGATGAACCAAAGTTACATGTTCTAAAGTCAATCATCCAAAAGGCTTGCAGGTACAGAGGAATTCTATTTGACAACTTAAAATTCCAGAATTCCAAAGTAAATCTCATCTTTTGCATAAATCTTCAATGATTTGTTTCCAACATTTTATCCATGCAGTTTAATTGTGTTTTTCTTCTTCACATTTGACCTCATAATTAGTACAATGAATGTCTAATTAAAGCTAAATATTTGCTGCTTTGGCTCATCTTAATGGCCTCCACCTTTGTTGCAATAGCACTGTCATTTCTCTTTTTCTAGTCATTGCCTATATAATACCGAAAAATGACAGGCATGTTGTCAAAACTGAACTGATGGATGTAAGAGAATATTGTCATGTGGCAACGTAAATATTTATTAAAATGGCAAAGAGAGCATAATGTATTGTAATATATAGACAGGCAAGTATATTTAAAGTCAAACATAAGAAGAAGAGGGCTGCAAAGACCCCACTATATTCTCATACCTCTGGAAGTAAGGTTAGGCAGGTATTGTAGAAGACAAAGTTGAAACACAGAAATTGACCAACTTGCAACAATGAAAAGATGATATTAAAACTCAGACTGCCTATCTTGCTGATTATTGCTCATTCAAAGATACTGAGTCTTTAGATCACAAGACAGTCTTTTAAATTTTATAGAAATCTCATGTGGTAGAGGCTTTTTAAATTGAATCTGCTTTTTCTATGTAGATGAAAATCACCTAGTAAACCTTAATACTTTACTAAGAAGTCTTTTAATTTGTCATATTTTCAGCTAATAATTTCGTTAGGAAAAGAAGAATAAAAGAAGACTTGGAAGTTTTTAATTCATTTTAATCTCAAATTTTGCAGATAAAGCATTAAGAACAAAAGTCGCTGGATAAAATTTTTCTGTATCACTCAAAGACTGCATCTTTTTCTCTTTTAAATAAAAAGAAATTAAAATAAATTCACTGCTTCCTATTTGTATAGCTGCCCCAAAATACCAGCAACACAGCTCCTGAGTCATGAAGACAGACACCCCAGGTGAATGGGTTTCACTAAGTATCACTGTCCCCAATATCCAGTTTACGCATTACACATCACAGCTTCTCAGTCCCTCCTTAATTTAAGCCCTGTTTACCTGTACAGAGAACAGCATGGAAAAGGGGGTGGAGAATAAAAGAGTATTTGGAGCTTCTGTTTCTGGCAAGGTGGCGGATTAGACATCCCCAAAATATCCCCGCTACCAAACACCAAAAATATTTAAATGTATATCTGATTCTGCAAACAAGTAAGGAAAATAGTCATAAGAGAATAATGAAGTAGGAGTAAAGTAGAAAATTTTAAGCAATAACTTAAGCCTGTGGCCACAATAAGGGTGTCTGCTAATCCAAGAAATCTATTTCTAATATAGCCAATGAGGACAAGAAACAAGGTCTTGACTCACTTGCAGTAGACGGGGAACCTGGGCACATAAAGCTGGAAAAAAAATCCCTCTCTAAAGGGCTACACAATCAGTGAAAAAGTAAATTAAAAAGAATCCACCCTCCAGAAGGCTCTTGGCTGGAGGAACAGACTCCACGCTGCTGAGAGCTGTTCCAGAGGGATGCTGCCAGAGGTCCTGTTGGAGCAGAGGATGACTTACCACTTATGTCTGTTGGAGACTTGTTGCCAGATCAGAGACTGTCTCTCCTACTGAGACTTCTTGGAATGGTCCATTACCCTTTTTCCCTACTTTGACTAAACTGTGTTGTATGCTAATTGTGTCCAGTAAGCTAAGTAATTTGTGATTTTTTTTAAAACTCCACCCTCCAAAGGGAGATGGTAAGGAATTATTTTTCATGGTCTTGGTTCTGTATGTGTTTATGTGTATGTCTGTGCACATGCAGGGGTGTAGAAAGGCATAGTGGTTTTTGTCTGTATCAAATAGGTGAGTTCAGTGTAAAGTTTTAAATAAAGGGGAAAAATAAAATAAGATAAACATTGAATATTACAAAAGGAAAGAAGTTTTTAATGTAAAAATCACATAACAAATAAAAAGCACAAAAAGGATAGCAAAAATAAATTCAAATATATTGATAATCACAATGAGTGTAAACAGACTAAATTATCTAGTTAAAAGAAAAAATTACTCAGAGAATTTTAAATTTTTTTCAATCAAGCTTTGGGTTGTTTTAAAGAGCTGTATATAAAGGTTAAGAAAAACTCTATAAAATATATCTATTAAATGACATCAAAAGCAAAGAATATAAATATATCACAAAGATGGATTTTAACTCAAAAAAGCATAGTGGTGAAAAAAGTCCTCATAATAATTATGCTTTAATCTAAGACAGGGACATACCAATTTGAAGCTTGTATGTATTTAACAACACAGCTTCAATTATACATAAAGCAAAAATTAATAGAAGTACAAGATATTGACAAATTCACCTTCATAGTATTGGCTTTCTGAGTAGGTCCCTCTCTCAATAATTGATAGATTAAGCAAACAAAAGAAAAATGAATTAGGTTCAGATGTTTCCAAGGCAATTTACACATTTGATCTAATAAACATAGAGAAAGAAACATAATAAACATAGAAGGCAAGAAAATAATATATATACCTATATATGTGTGTGTATATATATATATATATTATACATATATATGGCACCAAACTGGTCTTATTCCAGGTATGAAGATTAATATATCATTATGAAATTTATTAATGCATTTCATATTACCATATCTAACAAGAAAAATCATATGATCACCTTAACAGATTAAGGAAAGCAAATGGGAAAATTAAATTGATATTCATGATTTTCTTAAACTCAGAAATCAGGAATAGAAGAGAATGCCTTGAACTTGATAAAAAATATAACCATAAACAATACAATAAAGCTTATATGCATATTTTCTTAAAAGAAAAGGATGTTCTCTATTAGCATAGCCAAGAAAATGAGACAAGAAAATGAAACAAAATAGCTCAAAATAGGAAAGGAGGAAACAATATTGTCATTAGTCACAGATTATAAGCATAAAAAGCCTGAAATAATATACAGACATACTGTAAGAATTAGTAAGAATTTAACAAGATGGCTGGATATGAAATAAATGCAAAAAAAATCAATTGCACTTATATGTAACAGTCTTAAAGAGTTAAAAATGTGTCTCTAGTAAGTTTATTTACAATAAGAAATTAAATAAATAATAGGTACCTAGTAACACATCTAAGCAAAGTGGTGAGTAACCTTCACAGAAAAACATAAAATCTTTGCTAAAAGATATTGAGGAAGACCTTTTTAAAAGTAGAGGAGTTGCCCACATTCATGGATAGAATGATTATATTTAAAAGATGTCAGTTTTCCAAAATTAATTGATTTAATATGTATCAAAATCATATCTACAGGATTTTTAAAGGACTTAACAAGATGATACTAAGATACACACAGAAAAGATAAGACGTACACTGCAAGTGTTAGCACTTATTATAAAAATAAGTACTTAGCACTTATTATAAAAATATAATCAACACAATATGGGATTAGCAAAAAAGATGACAAAGAGACAACAGAACAGAAAGAATTGGACCCACAAATACTATAGGTAAACTTGATACATGACAGGTGGAATTGTTGATCAGCAGGAGAATAACAGTGCTGGTAATTCCATTTGGAAAAAAGTCCATAAAATTGTGTAACTACCTTGTAACATACCCCAAAACTCAATTCTAGTTGGATTAAACACTCAAATATAAGAAATAAAATTTTTAAACTTTTAGAAGAAAATATAGAAGAATGACTTTAAGATCTCAAGATAGGGAAAGATTTCTATAAAAAGACAAGGGCTTCCCTGGTGGCACAGTGGTTGAGAGTCCGCCTGCCGATGCAGGGTCATGGGTTCGTGCCCCGGTCCGGGAAGATCCCACATGCCGCAGAGCGGCTGGGCCCATGAGCCATGGCCACTGAGCCTGCGCGTCCGGAGCCTGTGCCCCACAACGGGAGAGTCCACAACAGTGAGAGGCCCTCGTACTGCAAAAAAAAAAAAAAAAAAAAAAAAAAAAAGACAAAACTTGAAGAAAAAGATTGAAGAAATTAAAAGATGAACCAAAAATCAGAAGGAATGTATCAGTAGTAAGTACATTATGTATCATCAAGGAAGGATTGATATCTAAAATTTATTTTAGTAAATTCCTACAAATAAATTAAAAATACAAAAAGTGAAAAAATGTGCAAGTGATATAGAGAAGCATTTAACAGAAGAAGGAATATCCATAACAAATGAAAAGATGCTCAAGCTTATTAGTAATCAAGAAATTGTAAACTAAAAGCACAGTGAAATATAGCCTTATACACAATATATTTGCAGAAATTTAAAAGCTTAAAAATGTTGCTGAGGGTATGGAGACTTGCAAACTTTTACATAAGACTTGTGGGAATGTAACAGTTACAGTCTTTTGGAAAAATAATTTATCTAACAAAATTAAAGATGTGTATCTCATTACCCACTCATTCTAATCCTATTCATATAAGCTCTAAGAATTCTCCCACATGTATACTAGGAGAAAAGCAAGGGAATCATAGCAGTGTTGTTTATAATTTTAAAAGATCTAGAAACCACTCAGATGTTCACCAACAAGAGAATGAGCACTATCTTTATTCAGTGGAATACTCTACATCTGCAAAAATAACAAATGAACTAGAACTGCATTTGCCAGCAAGATGAATCTCACAGAAAGTACAGTAAACAAAAAGGTAAGCTTCCAAAGAAGACAATCCATTTATGTAAAACACATAAATATGAAAAATTAGATACAGTGTTTAGAGATATAAACATTTAGAGCAAAATCATTACGAAAAGCAAGGGAACAATTTGGAAAAAAAATTTAAGTTAGAGGTTACCACTTGGAGAGGAGAGAGGTGTATTGGGCAGGTAATACACGGTGAGAACCAACGGTTATTTTACTCTTCTAATTCTTTAACTGTGTGGAAATTATCATATTACTTCTTATATTTAGATATTTTAGGTAATTTATATCTTTTTAAAAAAACTTTATCTTTTAAAGCATGCGACAAGATCAATTCGAGACAGATTGAGCACATTCTTATAAATTCCAATATGGCAGAAAAAATAGATCTTTAAAAAAGAATTCATCAAAAACTGTAGTCATCAGAAGAAAGGATGCCATAAACAAGCCAGAAATAGAGAAGAATTTCTAAAAGAGACAATAAAGATGGCACAAGCTAACAGAAAGAACAGTGAGAAAACTTCGACCCAAATGGCCTGAGAGAAGGCCATTGCCAAGGTGAGAACCTTTCTTCCCAAAGGAGCTGCAGAGAAACTCCAAGCTCAGGAAATTTGAAGAGCAGGATAATGATCAGAACAATTAATTAAAAGACCATCCGTCAAACAGCAGCTGCTGTGCCAGTATTGGTCCTTCTTCTCTGAGACAAAAGCAAAGCAGCTGGAAACAGGGGCTTTTGCTTGCCAGGATAAAGCTTAAGAATTACTTTCAAAACAAAGGAGAATCTTCCCTGAGAGAGTTTTTAGACGAGATATCCAGGCTGGAGGCAAAAGAAAACCAAATTTCCACAAAGGAAATTGGAATGTGAGGCCCAGAAGCGAACACACCAAACTTCTCAATCCCCAGAGCAAAGACTTCCATCCTGTTGTTGCCCAGGAACCCAAAGGAAAGCCTTCTATGAACAGACACTATTGTTATCACATAAAATGTAATACCAATACAAGACCAAAAGCATTAATGAGATAATATGAATATTTATATTGGTAAAAGGCATAATCCACATACAGTTACAAATATTGTAAATCAAACAACATAGTATTCGAAATTAAAACTCTTTAGATATATAAGAAGATATTATCAAAAATTATAATCACAATGGGGCACATTAATATACTGCTATGCAAAAATAGTAAAGTAATAAAATTCCCAGGGGGAGGGATAAATTAGGAGCTTGGGATTAACATACGTACACTGCTATATATAAAACAGATAACGAACAAGAATCTACTGTATAGCAAAGGGAACTCTACTCAATATTCTGTAATAACTTATATGGGAAAAGAATCTGAAAAAGAATGAATATATGTATAACTGAATCACTATGCTGTCACCTGAAACTAACACAACATTGTAAATCAACTATACTCCAATAAAATTTTTTAAAAAAAGACTTAGAATGAAAATATAAGATTGTAAAATATCTCAAAAATGTTTAAATTGGTTACATATTGAAATGATAATATTTTGGAAGCATGGGATTAAATAAAATATGATAATAAAATTTAAAAAATAAAAATAAAATTCTCAAAAGTAAAACTTTAGTTATTTTAATACTTATTAATTTACAATAAGTAGATGTGTTGAGAAATTTTGTATATGAGAGAAATTATGTGTTATTTCAAATGTCCTTTGCAATAATTATAATAAAATCTGAATATGCATTAGGCTAATAAAAAAAAACTCACTACATTCATGTAAGTGATATTTAAACTATCCAAATTCTCAGATTTACAAACAAAGGCTAACCAGAAATTTTCTAAAGGCTAACATAACCCAATAGCCAAACAGGAGGAGGAAAGCATAAAAAAGATAGTTTCAGAACATCTCTTTTGTGCATATTTATGTAAAATTATTAAAAATCAGCAACAATCCACCAGTTTCTTAATAAAACAGTGCATCATAGCCTCAGATGAATTCTCCAAGAAGGCAAAATTATATGTACATATATGCATATATATTATTAAAAACTGATGCCAAAGTAGATTAGCATAAACTTAATACTTATTCCTGATGCTAATCATATTAAGCTAGAAATGAAAGGAAATTTCCTTAACTTAAAAGATATATTCCCAGATATACATAGCAGAATACTAGGAATATTCTCATTAAAGTGAGTAAAAAGAAAAGGATCTCTGCTACTACAGTTACTATTCTCCATTGGTTTAGATATCCCAACCAATGAAATAAGACAAGAAAAAAATGAGGAATAAATATGGAAATATGGAACTATAAAGAGAAGTCATTATTTGTTGATCATAATATTGCCTATCTAAAATAACCAAGAAAATCAACAGAAAACTTTATAATTAAAAAATTCAGTCCAGGGCTTCCCTGGTGGCACAGTGGTTGAAAGTCCACCTGCCGATGCAGGGGACATGGGTTCGAGCCCTGGTCTGGGAAGATCCCACATGCCGTGGAGCGGCTGGGCCCGTGAGCCATGGCCTCTGAGCCCGTGCGTCCGGAGCCTGTGCTCTGCAACGGGGGAGGCCACAACAGTGAGAGGCCTACGTACCGCAAAAAAAAAAAAATTCAGTCCGATGGCCAAACAAAAGACAACATTAAAAAATAAAAAAGCTTTTCTATATATTTTCAGTAACTAATTTTTAAAACATTTAGAAGTCCCAGAGGGAACCAGTAAAGCACTCCCACACTCAAAAGATCTACCAAATGAATGGAAAAAATGCCTACCTAAGGCATATCATTTTAGTTTAAGAATGCCCAGGATTAAAAAAAAAAATCTTAAAAGATTCCAGACAGAACTAAAGGGCCACCTACAAACAATTTGGAATGAGAATGACATCAAACTTTTTAACAGCAATATTGGAAGCTATAAAGTAATAAATCAATGTCTTTAAAAGTTCAAGAGGAAAATGACTCCCAAATTGAATGCTATCCTCAAGTATGAGGTAAGAATAAAGATACTTTTAGTCCTGCAAAGTCCGAGAAAAAAATGTACCTCTTTTAAGGAAGCTAATTGAGAATGCCTCAAAATGAAGGAAAAAGAAATCCCAGTGGACAGAAGCAAAAGGAATTCCTATAGTATGAAGAAGAGCCTAGGGATAACACTTGTACTGTAGACCTAGAGAGAAGAATGGAACAGGAAGATGGAGGGCTCCAGAAGGAAAATCTCCAAAGGGAAAGAAATAAAACTTATACTAACTACGAAGTGTGTCTGACTTTATTGAGAAGGGTTTCACATATTTGGTTGTGAGTATAGGCAATTCACAGAAAACTAGGCAGAGAAAAATAAACAATTATTAACTTGAATAAGAATGAAGGGATTGTATAAGAACAGAAACAAAATTATAGTATATAATATAGCTCATGCGAAAAATTATAGTCATAATATTGTGCCTTAATAATAAATTAACTTAAAATGTGATGCAACTATAATGTAATGGGAAGGAGAGGCATGTACATGTAAGAAAGTGAAGTTATCACCTAGTGTAGGAAGTAAATATCATAAACAATGTCTAAAAAGTAAAAAACACCTTACCAGCAAAGCATGATATTTAGAAACAGATATACATAGCTGAAGATATTGCTAAAAATGTTGAACGTTGTTTCTGGGGGTGGGAAGTGGAGTGGAGTAGTGCAACTCCAGAAGTAGGCTGGTAAATGCTTAAAATTTGCTCTCTCAAAAAAAATCAAAACCCTGATTTGCAGTATGTGACAATTTTTGTGTTGGAAATACTCTCACTGTGGCTGATTTAAAGCTACCAATGTGTTGTCCCTGAACACAGAATTGGGGAAAAGCCCACAAAAACTGGCTCCAGTACATCAGTGTTCTAGATACAACGATAATTATTTTTTATTTGATGTTAAAAGTCTGTACATGTATTACTTTAAAATAATAAATAAGTAATTAAATAGATTAGTCGGTATGATAGCTTAAAATAAAAAAGTATTATAAAAATGATCTCATTATCATAAATAATAAAAATTATAAAATACCTAGGAATAGGAATAGATGTTATTGGAAATGTTAAAGATACACATCAAGAAAATTAGCAAATTTAACTAAAGATATTTAAAGGCCAAAAAGAGACTTTGTTCTTACACGGAAGACTCAAGTAATTAAAATACTAAGGCTTCACAAATTAATTTTTTAATTAATTGGAAGCTCAACCTAATCTAAATAGTTTTTAAATAGAATTTTATATGCTGATCCTACATTTAACGTAAAAAGACTAAGAATTATATGAGACTATCACATAAATAAAAACAGTTAGCATGTGCCGTAGTATGTTAAAACATACCATAAAGCCATATTTATTTAAAGATTATATTGTTGGCATAGGCACAGAATATACAAATACACTAATAAATGTAATACGCAAATCAGTGAGGAGAAAATGGACTACTCAAAAGCTACATGAGGACCACTAGATATTCTTAAAGGGAAAATATTAAGCTGAATTGTTAATTTAGATTTCTACTTCATATAATATTAAAAACTCAATTTCAAATAAAAATCTAAACATTTTTTAAAATGTTAAAAGCATTTAAAACACAGATATTTCTTTAAATTTGGAGTTGAGAAGATTTTCCTAAATTAGACATAAAACCCAAAGGCCTTAAAGGAACGAATTCACACTGACATAAACAGTAATAACTTCTATGGATTAAAATAAAACAGAATCAAAAATTAAAAGGCAGGTAACATTGGGAATAAAGGTCTGCAACATACATTATGAATCAATATCTATATAAAAAGAGTTCCTATAAATCAATAAGAAAAAACAATCCAGTAGAAAAGTAGTCAAAGCATAAGATCAAACAATTCACAGAAGTTAAGTAAATAGTCAATAATATAAAAAGGATGCTCGGCCTCACTAATAATTAATGTCAATGAAAACAATGATGAGAACAATTTTTAGCCACCAAATTGGCAAAAATTAAAAAGGATGTAGAGAAACATTTTCTTCCTTCCTTCCTTCCTTCCTTCCTTCCTTCCTTCCTTTCTTTCTTTCTTTCTTTCTTTCGCACTGCTAGTAATAATGTAAATTGGTACAATCTTTTGGAGGAAAATTTAGCAATATCTTTCTAAAGTAAATGCTTAGGCTTTTTGTCACAGTGTCTGGGGTCAAGGTGTGAAAGTCTATTTGCATACACAGAATCTAATTTACCAGATAATTCCTCATATGTCCATTTGCCTGTATAGATGCAGCTATCAGACAACAATTTTTCTAAAATTAAACCAGTTCTAGACAGGTCTGAAGTTTGATAATGTGATATTACAAAAGTCAGAACTCTCAAAATATTAATTCCATCATTAATTAGTCACTAAAGGTTTCATTTTTAGTTTATATAAAATTTTAAAAATAATTATGCAGTTATTTTTATGTATACGTAGCTCTCACAGAAAAAGAAATGTACCAATCACTTATTGACAGCTTGCTCCATGCCAAAAACTATATTAAACACTTTATATAAACTTCATTTCATAGTTTTAATATGTTTATGAGGTAAGTATTATGATCCTCACTTTGAAGATGTGGTTCAGAGAGCCTAAGTAACTTATCCAAGGTCACACAGCAACTTAGAGGGTAATTCAAGCCCACATCTCCAAAGATCTCAACCCCTATGTCATGATTGTAAAATATGAGCAATAAAAAAGTTGCAAAGGATAAAGAATAATGCAGTCAAGACTGTTAAAGTATGAATTTTTAATCACATAGAGTTAACTATAGGATCCATTGTTAAAGTCATACTACTGAGACATTTAAAAAATCATTCACTGAATTAATATTCACAACACTATACAGAGAGCAAGGGAGCTTTTTTTTTTTTTTTTTTTTTTTTTTTTTTTGCGGTACGCGGGCGTCTCACTCTTGTGGCCTCTCCCGTTGCGGAGCACAGGCTCCGGACGCGGAGGCTCAGCGGCCATGGCTCACGGGCCCACCCTCTCCGCGCCATGTGGGATCTTCCCAGACCAGGGCACGAACCCATGTCCCCTGCATCGGCAGGCGGACTCTCAACCACTGTGCCACCAGGGAAGCCCCAAGGGAGCTTTTAATGTGCTCTTTTCTCTCCCTCTTAAGAAAACCTCAAAGTGTTTATCTATCCAAAATTACAACTACTTGTGAAAATTATTTATGATACCACAATCAATCCCTACATAAGGCAGTCATTCATTCTACTGATGCTCCTTTAAAGGTTCCCACTGTAGATTACAACTTCTTAATATAATATCTTACATAATTCCTTGGTTTGCTGTTATATTTAAATAAGAATAGCACCAGCAGTGGCTAATATGCAAACTTCAAGAGACTTCCTGGCACCAGGAGGACTCTAATTCTCTCCAGGGATTGCTGGCCCACACAGTGAATGCAAGCAGCTACAGACGGGTGGTCTCTCTGCTTTTTCTGATACGTCCAAGACAATGAGCTTTGTAGTGCCAATTCGTGTTCCTAGCTGTCTGACACGGTTGCCAAGGTGTTTGTTTGCTTTTATTAGTTCATTGTAGATGCTGGCTCTCCTCCCAGATTTGCTGCTTTGTTTTCCCAGCTCGTGTTTGTTTGGACCATCTGCTTCACTAGATCAGCATTCTCCTCCCCAGGTTCTTCATCTCTGTTGCTACAAGTTGGGGTATTTTCTTTTCAA
Source organism: Stenella coeruleoalba (assembly GCF_951394435.1). Lineage (NCBI taxonomy): Eukaryota > Metazoa > Chordata > Mammalia > Artiodactyla > Delphinidae > Stenella > Stenella coeruleoalba. The sequence continues at coordinate 43,349,221 of NC_137155.1, forward strand.
AGTAATGGCCACCTACACCTTATCCATTTTTGTATTCAATGCTCCAATTCTCTTCAGCAGACTTTTCATTTTTGGAGAAGTCTGTGTTATTCAGTTTGAGCGTCTAGAATGGGATTTCTATTCCAGGTATGGGCTGAGCTTGTTCAATGCAACTTTGTAACCCAATACCACATTTAAAATAAATTCCTTTGATTTGCTTTATATCATGTCACTAGAGGTCCTCCTATTAATATTATATTTACCTAGGTAGATACCCTATTTCTTTTCTGTCTTAAACCACATACCTAACAGAAATACCAATCTCTATTTTAGCAATAAATTCAATGAAGCTGAAGAGCACGTGAAGCACTGTGAGTTCATTCCACAAATTAATAAAGGTTAGAGTAGCTAAAAGCCTAAAAGATGACAGGCACAATATCTAAATGACAAGAAGCTGTCAGAGGAGCAGATCAGTCTGTGGTAAAAGCTCACCAGGGACAGTCCAGCCTCACTGGCCAGAACAGGAAATAAGTCAGTCTCAGCAACAGGCAAGATGAGGGATGTAAGGTGTGAGGGGCATGGTTTTTAAGGGATTGTAGCCACACAAAAGGCAGAGATCCAGAAGTTCCTTGGTTTGTGTAAAATATGACCACATGCGTGTGGTCTGTGCCAAGTTTCTGCTCCCTAGAAGGAGAGGGCAGACCAAAGTTAGCACTGGAGTACGATACACAGGGTTCCCAGGGAGAGGAAGCCAGGATGTTCACCTAGATCTGTAACACAAAATAAGGTTATGGTCGTAACATCAAAGCCACATCCCTCGTTTTAGAACTTGAGGACCAAGTTAGCAAAGCTGGCCTGTTCTTGAACCTTCAATTATTACTCCGATTCCAAAATTTCACTGATTGTCGGTATCCAATGCCCTTAGAATCTGATGAATTGAGTATTCAGTTGGGCCTATGTAGCCCAAATTAAGGGAAGCTGAATGACGTAGATCAGAAAACCAAACAGGTCACTATGATTGTAGGCCTTTAAAACCTGATGTTGAGGACTTAAGCTAGAGGTGGAATATGTCAACCTTAGAACATATGTTCAAATATGAGACTTGCTATCCAAGGCCACGGCAGACATCAAAAATCAATCACAGCACGTTTTCCCACTGACTGCAGATACATTCTCATTGTCTCAGCCTGTAACTGATGCCACATACTAATTGACTGGAATTGGCGTTCCATTGGAAGTGAAATCAATTTGCCGTCCTTGATTTGCCCTTTCCTTTTTAATCCTTTGCTCTTCAGTTTTTATGGAAAAATTTAAAGGAATGTCTTTATCTCCTGTAGACAGATGTAGTTTCTTTACCTAGTAACGTGGGAAGCTGTCTTGAAAACATCAGAGGCCCTATTGGAAATTCTGCTGACTGACGAATACTTTTGCAGTCCAAAAAGTATTTTTTGCATCTTATCTGGAAGAAAGTTCTACAGATAAATTTCTTTAAATATTCCCATAGTGTCCTGAGTTAAACTTTTGTTTAAAGGGAACACAGAGAAAAACACAAGGAGCTTTCACTTACATTTACCCAAATATCCCAAAGGGCTGTGGCTGGAGTTTGGCTATTGAGTGAAATAGTCTCCTGAGTCTATAAGCTCAAACACCATTCTTTTCAGGGTGTAAATGAAGCTGGGCACAATTAGGCAGAAAATTATATCTTTAAAGGAAAAAGAAAGTCTATGCAGGCTGCAGTCCAACTTCAATAAAAAATAAATGGGAGAAAGAAAAGCCTTACCCTTGGATAAATAAAGTGACCTTCAGCGGGTATAAGTAAGAAGCATTACTTTTAAGCATCTTATTCCTTGGATTCTCTCTTTCTCTCTCAAATAACACTCTTTAACAAATAAGAGATAAAATTAATACACATTTTAAAACTCAGTTAATTCAAACAATTGGGCAACCTCTTTGTTGGACCAATATTTTTAACTGTTCAAAAAAACTGTTTTATCTTTTCATTGGTTAAAAACTTAAGATAAATGCTTCCAAAACACAATTCAGTAGAATGAGATACAATGTCCACAGGGTGTTGATTTCTTTTAATATTTTCTTTTACTTATTTAAATACTACAAATGTATTTAGACCTAATGTTGCCACAGTCACTCTCTAACATTCCAGGAGATAACTGAGCAATGGTTCTTCATCCAAATTATCTAGCTTGATATGTCTTTATTTTCTTTCTTCTATGACCATGGCATTGCTCTTAAGATTTAACAGCCATTTTGATAATGAAGGAAGTCTCAGAAACCAATTACTAAGATCTTGTAGAATTTAATAGAATAATTCAAATGCTGCCCAAGAGATTGAATGTATTTATAACACCAAAAGGAGAAAGGTAGAAAAAGAAACTTGAAAGAAACTCTAAAGTTCTTTTGAGTCCAATAGCTGTCTAAATAAATGGAATGTGATTTGAGATTTTAGGGCAAAAGGCAGCAAAGGCTGCTGTGTATTAGTTCTTAAAGAATTGTACCTCCAGCCTGCTAATAGCTGTTATTCCCATAACCTTTGAAGAAATGCACATAGCACTCAGCCTCCAAGTTTCCCTTCACCTCAGTGACAAAGCATTTTTTCTATTTGCAAGTCTTATTCAGCATTTTGGGTTGTTTCTTAAAAAACTGCCTACTGGTTGACTGCTTCAGATAGATAAGACTTCTAGACTGCTTTTGACAAAAAAAATTACAAATCACTATTTTGAAAAATTCCCAACGTTATAACTACATCCTCAAAATATTGTTTGTGTTCCAGTAATATGCTGATGATAGGAAGCAAAAGAGTCATTTCTACATATGGTAGAAAGTTATAGAGAAATTACTAGGTATTCAAGTACTTCAAAAATGCCTGGCGAAGGACTTGGAACTTCTGCATTCTGGAGTTCTCAATACTAATTCTTGGGAAAATCATCAGATATTTGGACCAGAGATGAACATTTTGTGTCTTCTTGCTTTCCTAATAGATAAGCAAATAAATATAAACCCTATCGTTTCCTGGTCCATTTTCATTTCAAAGAAAATCACTTAGTGAAGGAGAGGCAGCTCTCTTTGGAAAGAAATCTTCTGGACAATCTCTATAATGCAAATGACTGCAGAATAAAGATTTCACTCCAAAGGATTTCATTCCTATAACCTTGTAAATTAATACAGATGTGGCCACGTCTTGGACCCAAAACACTCAGACAAGTGTGATAGCAAAACAAAACAAACTTTATCGTTATCAGGGAAAATATAAATAAATAGGAGTTATCATGAGACAGATTTCAGCCATCAAACTCAACTTTCAAACAATTAGAATTGCCCTATAATAGAATAAACATCTCCATTTGGGGGAAAAAATCCCTATCTACAGATGTTCTTAAGCAAAGACTTTTTAATAAATACGAAAACTGGGCCCAGTATGTAACCTAGGAGTTCAGATTCTTAAGCAAATACTTCACACACAAAAATTATTTATCTTTAGTACAACCTGACAAGCCACTTCCACCTATAGAACTCATTTTTTCATCTGCAAAAAGAAGGTTCAACTGAAATGGGGATTGTCAAATATGTGCATTGTTGTCAGTTCACACAGGGCCAGCTTGATGAGCCACGGACTGTATACAAATCACAAGTCTTCTCCTCAGTTCTTATGGGTAATTGGCTGGAAACTTCTTTTTACAAATTACTGAAGACTACTAAATATCATTTTGAATGGTTTATTAAATGTTTCTAAAATTTCTGAAGTTCCCAGTTCATAAGCAAATGTTGGCTCATTACTAGAGCACATTGAGGCTGAAATTAACTCTTCTATTAAGAAATTTGGTTGTCACACAACACTGGGGTATAATGTGTATGCACTTTCACATTCCTACAATTTTGGGGAAGGAAGCTTTGTTGTCAGATCAACAGGAACATCTTGAGCTGACTGTAGTTTTCACTTGCTGTTCTTATTTCAATAATACGTTACGGTTTTATTAATTCCATTATTATTAATTGAGTTCATATGAGTTGTTTGGTTGCATGTGCAAGTGCATGGATTCATCATTGGTAATGTCTGTAAAATTTTATTAATTAGTCTTCCACATAGTAGACACATAAATCCATGACATTTTGAAAAAGAATCATCCAGACATCTATGACCAAAGTGATGTAATACCGCACAGAGCAGTAAAGAATCTTCCGCAAAATATATTTGCCTTGTTTTCTTTTCATCACTAGGTACTCGAACTACAAGAATGCGGATCTAAATAAAGTATGTCTCAAAAAAATTATATATTAAAAACTTTCTAGCAAACTGGAAGATTTCTAGGAGCCTTCAGAGCCCTACTTTACAATTCCAACTCTACACCATGGAAACCCTTCTCATGTTGGGAAGGAAGGCTTAAGGGTGAGTTGAAATGACGTAGTGTTAACTTAGAAGAAAGCTAGTCACACAGCTGCCATATTTGAGGAGAGCACTTTCTAGTTCAGAAGAGCCATGAGGAATCGAGAACAGAGAGATTTCATGCGCCAGTCACTGTTCCAGCTGCTACATTTGGGAAACAAAAGGATGCTCACCATTAAGTGCATAAGTGAGAAAAATCAAAGCCTAGCACCTAAAGTGACTGATATCCTACTCACCTCAGGTAAGCTTCAGAGTAGCCAGAAGTGAGGCTTTCGGAGAAAAAGACTTATAGACACAGAATTATAGGTAAACTTACACGTACACAGGTGAACAACAGGACCAAGAACATCAATACTGAAGTCAATAGCAATTTTAGAAAAACTACTGCCAGCCATGAGATAGATGAGCCATGAGATGTTTTATATTTTAAATAAATCTTCCTCAAGCTAAAATTCTTTGCTTAGTCACCATCAAGAGATTTTTCTAATTTGGTATATTTATTTTAAATAAAGAGATTAATTAGAAGGCAGAAATTTTCAATTATGAGTAAATCCCTGAACCCAGCTACCAGTCCCTGGAGAAAAAAGGAAGTACAAGGCAACTTTCCACTTTGCTGCAGCCATCTGATGGCAGCTCCCTGAATGGCAGGTACAAGGTCTCAGGGCTTACGAGAGTTCTAGCTCTTTATGAGTACTGTAGATATCTCAGGGTGCACTAAAGAATATCCTGTAACCTACACATGTTTGAGCGTGTCCTCTGTCAGACCACGGGATGGAGGGCATTTGTACTATGAAAGATGCAATACTCATTTTGATCAAATACATTTGAAATAATGCAAACACATTAAAATTACAAGTATGATTTTCATGTCCTGACTGTAATTATAAGGTATAACTTGCTTCTAACCAGAGAACATTGGGAAAGAATGGAATAGAATTAAAATGAGTTAATACCTGGAATATCCAATAATCCATGGCCCTGTTGATGCTGAGCACAGTACTTGCGAGTAACAATGTTGGGATGACAGAAAATTGTTAAAGTGCTTGTGAGCAGTAATTTCATGTACACACTACTAACAAAACAGCAACCCAAAGCGAAGTAATTGAAAGTGAAAAGTTGAAATAGCACTAATTCTATTAATAATGGCATGCTGGAAAAAAAATCCCTGTGTTTGTACTTTCAAACAATAAAATGAAGTCAAATTATGCATAATCTTCAATAGTTTGACTTTGTTTGGCTCAACATCACAGGCAAAAACAGAACTAAAAATTTCAATACTCATAAAAATCTGTTCAACATTTTTAAAGAGAGTGGGCATATTTCTTTTGGTGGTAAAAATGACAGCTTACTGAGAACGTTAACTAATGACTTTTATTACCTATGCTTATAAAATATTTTAATAAATATCCTGTCAAACTGCCTAGTTCTTTTTGCATTACTTCTTCAAAATATTTGTTTGTTGTTTTTTTTACTTTGGTCAAATCTTAGATCATTCATGGGAATGCACTGCATTTGGAACAACATTCAGTATTAAGCACAAAATGCAGCATTAAATGTCTTGAGAACAGTGAGTAATTACAAAACGTAAAATTTTAACGCTTCAGTTGGTTTTTCATTCAGTATTGGATTCAATTTAACTCAACCCTTATAATTTTAGAAAATTTCTTAGTAGTAATGACTTTGTATGTGAAGTCTCTTACCTATTACAATACTATTATATCAGTGTGATGCTACAGAACTACTCTCAGGAAGCCCCTTACAGCATGAGTTGTTCTGGCAAAGTTAAGAGTATATTTTCTTTCTAAGACTTAGGGGTGAAATGTGGGGGAGGGAACTCTTCACCAAGCCCCCCATCTTGGCTTTTTTAGCACAGTACAACCAAATCAGGCAAAGAGATATATAAATGTAAAGCTATTATATAGGGTAATCAGGGCAAGCATATCTAATTCTCAGAGAGAAGTGTTGTAGGACTTAAATTATCCACAGTGACTACCTAAGCTGATAAATGTACCAGATAATTTCTAAACTCTCTACTTCACTTTGTCTATGTAGCTACAACTGTGTTTAGAGTTCTCCACACACGGCTTTAAATTGACTCATTTGTAATATACTGCAGATGGTACTTCCTTTCATTACTGAGTGTTGCTCTGCACTGTGTCACAACTTCAGCCTTTGGACAGCAATTTGAACATTTTCCACCAGTGCACCCTACGTTATAGACAATAAATACTGTGTAGTTATTACCTACCTATATAAAGAGCAACTTCAGTAATTTCAATGAACAGCTTGTAATATTATTTCATAGAGCAAAGTTAAAAATGAGTTTGCATTATTTTCAACTAGCTCTGAAAACCTATCCAAAGATTTTAAATGAAGTGGTATCTCCCTCAACTGCACATAAGTCATTATAAACCTTATGTCAGAAAGCATTCATTATGGCTCCTACCAATTAAACTTTTTTAGCAATTATAAAGTGGGTATAATTTCTAGAAGTTGTTCTCAGTTCAATAAACTTTCCAGAACTATGCTAGCTAACCTTTTTTCAATGTCCACACACTGTAATTTTCAAAACTCTTAACTTTAAAAACTGGAAACTTTTGTGTATAAAAGGAAAACTTAAGAAACAAGTGTATAATGTTTTGCATTTCTCTACTGGATTTTCATAAATATATGATTAAAAATTTTCTGTGACCATAAGATTCTACAATAATATGTATAAACAATAATCTTTCTTAGAATTGTTTTGATAATGCAACAGTATTTCTGAAATAGAATCCCATGTACTTGATTTGTTTTTATTCATTCCTTAGTTCGTTTTATTCCTTCCTTCCAAAAACAGCACAAAGCTATTAGAACAGTTCACTAGATTTGTCTTAAATTTTGCCGAGACTTAGAATGCATGTGGCCTTGACCAATCTCATTAGCCTAATGATAGTGAGATATATGAGGTTTCATCCTCCCATACCATATGGGGTCTGGCTTCAAGGGAAAATGCAGCCATTATAAAATAACCTGGGCAGCTAACAACTGTAACACAGTCTGTTCAAACCAAGACATCAAATCTCTGCTAAATTTACACATTCCAGTTCCAAACTTACGTTCTTTGTTAATCCAGGAAACATTGATTTGCATTTCTTTTTTATCCTAATCCAACGACCTTTTTGTATACCACTCAAGAGCATACTTGAATCTCCCTGAAGATAACCTATGCATTGTTTTTTGGCATATGAATAGAATCATTTCTTTCACATCCCATAGTTCTTAGTCCCCTTTCTTTACACTTACACAGAAAGGCCTCATTTAGGGCTTCCCTGGTGGTACACTGGTTAAGAATCTGCCTGCTAATGCAGGGGACATGGCTTCAAGCCCTAGTCCGGGAAGATCCCACATGCCACAGAGCAACTAAGCCTGTGTGCCACAACTACTGAGCCCGCGTGCCACAACTACTGAAGCCCACGTGCCTAGAGCCCGTGCTCCGCAACGAAGAGTAGCCGCCGCTTGCAGAAACCATAGAAAGCCTGCGCACAGCAATGAAGACCCAATGCAGCCAAAAATAAATAAATAAATTTATTTATTTAAAAAAAGGCCTCATTTAAGTCAGAGGAAATAAAGTTCTAGTTTAACTAGTAAATTTTTTTCAATCATATTACCAGAAGTGACATTCTTGCCACTGACGTTCCTCTTTTTTAAAAAGTTTGTTTTGTTGGCTTTGAGTTCTTTTTTTTTTTTTTTTTAATGTGTGCTATTTTGTTTATGATGACTCTTCTGACCTTAAATTATCAAGGAACAATGCCTAAGTGCCTCAATGTTCCCTACCTGGTTGAATCACTTAGAACCAAGTACTTGCGTAGAATTTCACTGAAATGTTTGAAGACAGATGACATCTAACTCTGTAATACATTAGTGATGTTTTTATTTGCACCGTCTCATCTCTCTTCACTGTGAAAACCTTTTGAGGAAATATTCTCAAGTTGTCAAGTCATCCACATATTCTCCCTTTACATTTCCCTTACTTTGATTCAGGAAAAAAAAAAAACATATTCCTTATGATAAAAAAAATAATAGTAACTTCTGAATACTTTAATGATTCTAGCTGTCATGATTTCTCATTTTGACTTTGGCAATTATCTCATATATACCCAAGATAACCTATCCAGTCTAGACATTACTTCTTCCTTGTCCTCTTTTCATAAAAATACTTTATATCCGTGCCGTGCCTTTCATCTTAAGAACCCAAAGTGGTTCTTTTTCTCTAGTATGCCTTTATATTCTTTAGAGACCAAAGAGGCTTTTTTTTTATTATTATTATTTTTGTAGCTCTAGCCTTCTTTTATGGGTTAAAAATCTGGTCTGGTTGCTAAGCATGGATGTGAATTCACTCTCTAGCAGCTTCTACCCTTTCAGTTTTAAAATGGTTATTTTTTTTAATCCATTGAAGTGCATTTGACTATCATTTTTAAAAATCTCCTTTTAAAAGTCAAAACGCAACTCTCTGGAAACCAATGAATCTCATTGCCACGGTATGGTAGGTTCTCCTGCTCCAAGATCTATAATCATTTCTTCAGTGTCAGTAATAAAATGCTTCAGTAACCTCTCCCAGCCCTTTGGCAATCGGCCTACTAGTGTCAGGCCATTCTCCCTGCAATCCTACTACTCAAAGAGCCAAGACTGATGGTGCTGCTACCATGGCAACTTGGAGCATTGAAGGTCTGGAAGTCTTTTCTTTGTTTTATATGAGATATTAGCTAAAGAGTGTATGTTGCATAATTAAGAAGCTTATTTTGTTGACAACTTCCCCAAGTATATTTTCCACTCCCATATATACTTACCGATATACATATGGCCTTTATTTCTAGACTAACAAGTGGTTCCTTATCCTGCTTCATTTAAGCAATGAGCATTCCCTTGTTACCTTGACCAAAGTCACACACAAGTGCCCGGTTACCCAAAAAAATTACTGGGACACCAAGTGTACATGAAAATTTGCATGAGTCGGCAATTTTATTCTTCCTTCCAAGTAGGCCAGTTCACCTTAACATGGATTAATCAATTACTGCGTGCCAAACACGGTGCTACGTATTAGAATACAAAGATTAAGAAAATCCTAGCCTTGTTTTCAAGGAGAAGATAGATAGGATGTAGATGGAAACTCAAGTGCTTGCTCAAGGGTCCTCCAGGGCAGTGAAAAAGTCATGGATTCTAAGCAGGTGGCAAGTTACCCTCTGCAGATAGAAGGACCTGGACTAGAGAAAGTATTAGAAGTTGCCGAAAAGAAAGTAAACTGCATGACAATGATTACATTCTTCTGAAATGTCAGATTGATGCTCTATGAAATTCAACAAAGTTGCAGGTCACAACAGAGACTAGGACCCAAAGCCATGTAACTCATTATGTTTGTCCAACCATGCTGCATCACACCCACTATGATGTGCATGCCAGCACTTCCTTTACCAAAAGTTTCTTGCTCTTTTCAGGATTGATTTTCCTTAACAGCTTTAATGCATCCTTTGTTTGCAGTGAAGTCTGGTGTGCTTAAAGAGAAAGAGGTCTCTTAGCAGAAATGTAAAGAATAATGGGTCTCCCCAAAACATGAGAAATAACAGCACCTTGCATTTCCTATACTCCTAAACCAACAAAAAGAAAAGCAGTGTCCATATATCACAGAGAATAGATTCACAAACCAAAAGAAGATTATGCAACTAATTTGAAGGTCATAGAGAAAATCAGTCATCTCAAGATTAGAGCCCAGGCCACCGACTCAATGTTTAAAATCCCCCATTATGTCACTTATCTAATGGAATGTGGGTTAATCTACAATTGCACTTTGCCAAAATCCTTTCTAAAAATCTTTAGCTTGACATTGATCTAGGATAACAGATGATGCCTGAATCATAAGAAGCATTTCAGACTTTTTATCTCTTTTTGTGATAACAAAGATCTGAAAGCTTTGTTAAGAAAACTGGTTATGAGCCAGTTTCTGCTCAAGCCTCTGGTAAATGTTCTGAGAAATAGGGAACTGTACAGTTAAAAGGAGTTGGTAGATTTCTAACACAACGCTATCCTCTTCAGAAGATCTGTAATTCATATATTTTATAGTTTACTTGAGACTATGTTCCACAGCATTTCTTTTAGTCACTGAGAGCTCTGGCAGAGGTTAATTGACCAAAGAAAGCATTTATCATTCCAGGTTTGTCATTTAAGCAGAATGGTACCATCCGCATAATATTTTCTGCATATTTGGACCTAATATGATGTACAATTTTATAATGGAGTAGGGAAAAGGTACAGAGTTTTGCGTTAGTCTTCCCCTAACTTCCTACTAGAAATAGCTACTAATGCATAGCCACTGATTATGACAGGTTCTTAAAAAAAAAAAAACAAGAATCTTTGATAGTAGAAATTAAAAAATTAAAACATAATTTTGCAATTCAATCAAGTCACATTTTGTTTATATCAAATTATTATATGGATATATGTATTGACTATTTCAATAATTGATCATAAATGCATGAGTTTGCAAAAAAGAGAGAAAAATATTTCTAATCTTACATATGGTCTCAGTGGTCAACACAATTATAGACACATAGGATTCTCAAACTGACACAATAATATGTAACTTAGAACGGTCCTGTCTACATACTCTTTTTAAAATATAAGGGCCAATAGAATGTGAGTGTTGAGAGAAATACTGTACATCACTTAGTCCAACCACTTTTTTATGGAAATAAAAATTGAAGCCCAGGGAAGTCTTTTATGAGTTAGGAGTCATGACTTGAACCCAGGTTTTTCTATCTCCAAGCTGCCCATAGGAGCCATCCTCAACTCAGCTTTTCTTCTCAATACTGACTTGTGCTTCCCCAATGACCACTGCAATATCCTCCCAGAAACCTCTTGTCTGAGTTTAAAATAACCTCTTAAATTTCTTAACTTCTAATCCCAAATGCCTTTTTGTTAACTTCCCAATTTTCTTAACTGCTCTGTATCTTTTGACTCTGATGAACTTCACTCCTTTGTAAAACTCCATTTATCCATTTGTTCAGAAATATTTATGGAGTGCCTGCTGTTTGTCATGTCCTCCTTCAATTTTTCCACATGACACTAACCTATTTCCTTCTGACATGGCCTGCTCTGTCTGCTCTGTGGCCACCACTTTTTCTTCCCCCCACCTAAATTTCTAGGCATTTCTCAAGACTTCTCTCAGTTTCCCTTTTGTATACTCCCTTACTCCTAACTTGCATCCAATTCCATGATTTCAACATTCACCCTCTGTGACTAAATGACAAAGTGACATCTCTGGTCCAGCTCTGTCTCCTCAGAGCTTGGGCCACCTTCCACAGCAAGTGTTCACCTGGAAAGCTCAGATTCACTCAAAACTAAACCTGAAACTGAATACATATTCTCTCCTGAATCTAAGTCCCTTGAAGATTTTCCTGTCTTGATATAAAATGTGACCACATCCAATCAGCAAGGCCTTAATGTCACACTCATGCTTAAGAGAGTCCTCTGATGCTCTGAGTTAAACAAATTGCCGAGAGTTGCCAATTATCCCTGCACATCTGCTCCTTTTCCACTCATACTGCATCTGCTTTAGGCTCCAAGGCCTGATTTATTTCTCTTTCTCTTTGGCTCAATTATTATTATAAAAATCTTCAACATACCGAAAAATTAAAAGAATAACACAGTGCTCATCTGTATACACACAAACCAGGTTTCATGATTTGTAACATTATATCATATATATGTATCATATACATTTTCTTTTTCTGTACCTATATCTGGATCTAGCTATAAGTATAGGGATAAAGATACGGATGAGTATGGGTATAGGTATAGGTGTGAATATACATATAGACATAGACAAGATGTAGATAAAGATATAGATACAATACAGATATACATATATATATATATATATATACATTATACATACACATATATTTTCCCAAGCAATTTGAAAGGAAGGAGCAGATATTAAGAGACTTCTCAGCACACATCACTCATCTCTTAAGAATAAGAACTTTCTCTTATATTACCACAATATCATTATCAAAACTATAAATTAACAACAATCCACTAATGTTATCTAAAATCCAGCCCACATTCAAATATCCCCATTGATTCCCCACCAAATGGCTTTTATAGCTATTGTGGGGGTTTTTCTTTAACTATGATTTAATCACAATTTACAAGTTGTAGTTGTATTTAATTATCCTATTTCTTTGATCTCCTTTTTATTTTCTTCCCTCCTGTTTATTATTCATGACAGTTTACTTTGTCTAAGAGAATGTCAGATAACTTGAGTATATCTGATTGTTTACTTGAAATGCATTTGTCTTTTACCTCTTCCCCTATAACTTGTAGAGGCTAGATCTGTTCCAATCACTTTCTAATGGGTCCTCATTATTTCATCTAATTTCCCCAATCTCTTATATACTGAGTGAATCTTTATCTCCTCCCCCCTCATGTTTTCATTCCTTGGCTAAAATCCTCCCTGTTCCCACTACTCTGCACCAACCCCTCCCAACCATCATTCCCCTCCTACATCATAAAATCTTAGTTTTCCTTTTAAGACCTCCTCAGGCTGGTCTGTTCCCCTGGTCTAACTGTTTATCCCTAACTGTTCCCCTACTTAAACCTTGGTTTCAGACAAACTGCTCCCTGGAGCATACCACGTACTTCCCTATTTCCAGCTTTTATTCTTTCTGATTTCAGCATGCTCTCATCTCTTCGAGTCCTACCTTCCAGACTTAGTTCAAATACTTCTTTCATGAAGCTTCTCCAGACCACTCCAATGCCTACAACTATTTTCTTCCTCTGAACTCATAGTCCTTAATATTCATGTGACATCATTCATTTGGCAATTAGTTATGTACTGCCTCAGAACAGTTGTTTAATACTTTCTCATAGATCATGCATCTCTTGTACCATATAACTGTTCACGTACTGCTGTATAAATTTCCACCTGGTCCCTTGACCATATTTTAAGTTCCATTAGCATAGAGTTCACACAAAGTTCTTTTTAAGTTGATGCATAATATTACTTGAAAACAGGTACTCAATAAATATTTGTTATCTGATTTGTTAATAGATTATTAAAAAACTAACCAAATGAGAATTCCAAATGAGAAGTACAGTTTGAAAGAAGATTAATCTCTGTCAAATCATCACTAATATTCAATAAGTACTTTGAATTTTTATGCTAACTAGTAATAAATCCAAATGTCAAATTTCAGAACCATACCCTTCAGCCACTGGTAGCCTAAAGTAATGGAAAAAGAACTGGACGTTAAAGGGCCTGAGTTCAAGTCACAGTTCTCGCCACTCTAACTGTATGCTCTTAGGCAAGCTACTTAAATACTTTTGATCTCAGTTTTATTGTCCATACAATGGGAGTAATAATGACAGTTACCTTCCCTGCTTGTTGAAGAAAAATGAAATAATTATGATACAAGTGCATTAACTCAATCCCTAGCTACTGTGATGTTCTCAATAACTGTTGGTTGAATCTAATTCATGAGATTTCACTCTCTTGCTTAAAGTCTAGAAGAAATGACAATGCATTTCCTGTTAAAAGAGAGGCTCTTCAAATGCTCAAAATCCAGTCACTCTAAGAATGTGTAGATAGTCACTCTGAATATTAAACGTGCCAAAAATATGACTACTCATTGAACCGTGAGAGCACAATTATCGACTAGCTTGTACGAAGTGACTGCTCTGTTTGTATGTCTTAGAGAGGAGAGGGAATTTCATGACCAGAGGAACTGCATATGTTTCAGAGGCACACTAACCTAGTTGGGTCTGCCTCACCCACTCACAGGTTTGGTAAACAAGTGCAACTCTAAATAAGTTGTAGACAGCAATAATAACTACCTCAAAGGTACTAATATTAAGTAAGATGATCCATGTAAAGTGTTTAACCTAATACCATCTGTATAATAAGGTTGCTCAAAGGTTGCTATCATGTTGTTGTTTCTCAATGCAAACCCTAAGCAAAGAGTTGTTCTCAGAAGTAACAGATGTAATTTTCCAAGTTCTTTTTTCCTCACCCTATTCATCTGCTGCATCCCATCCTGTTTAGTCACACCTTCCTCCATCACCATTCTCTCCAGCCTCCGAGTCCTTGCCTGTGCTATGCTTCAGCTCTTGGAAGGACTTCTTCCACGTCACCTGCCCAAATCCTAAAGATTTGACTCTAGCCCTGTCTCTTTCATGGAGATTATCATTTTTCAATCTTTGATGGCCTTGCTCTGCTTTGACTTCTCCAGTGACACTCATATCACATTTAGTTATATACTGACTTGTATCTACTTTTGTTTCCACAATAAAGTTATCTTTTCTACCAACTAAATTACAAATATTTTGAGGGCAAGGATGATGTCTTGTTCTCTAGCCTAGTTCAGTGTCATGACAATAATTATTTGTTGAATTAATACAGGTAACTGACTGTGACAAAAGCCCCTTCTGGAAACTCACAAATTTTGTGAAACTTTAAACAGTGATAGTTTTTATTCATAGGTTATGAATCATCTATCCAGAGGTAGATGAAAAACACAAACTGGAAGAGATTAGATCAAATGGCAACGTTCAATTCTAAATCTCTCCTGTCTCCACAAGGTCCTTAAAGTGACAAATCAAAAATTTTAACCATTTGTGAAAGACTGCAGATGACTTTTTGTGCTGTTCAAGCAGAAATATATTAGGATTCTTCAGGCTTCAAGTGACAAAACAACCTAACCCAATTATTTTAAGGAAAGGGGGAATTTTTTGGTTCATATAACTCTGAAGTGCAGAATTAGCGTGGGCTGTTTTGACATCAAATGATATCAGCAGGGTTCAGTTTATCTCTCAGCTCCCCTCAGCTACAGTCTCAGCTTCAGAAGAAGTCAGGATGGTGGCAGCAGCTCCAGTCTGTGTGCTTCCTGGTTGAGCTCCAGAAGGGTGGCAGTATTCTCTTCCCAAAAGTCACAGAGAAAGTCTCTCTGGTTGAATCCAATCACCAGGACAAGAAGAGACAGCACACAGACCTACTGAGGCCCACACCTCCATGCATGCCCACACCTCTGGGTCACGTGTATTGCTAGTTGGCTTCCTGGGGCCACACAGACTGAGAGTGAGCGGGGGTGGCTCCTTAGAGGGAAATGAATACAGGTATCAGAGGGTGACTGAATGCATACTGAAGGAATATTTCCAGAACTCACGGACTGTTATGCACATAGTAATCTTTCAATAAGCTCATTCACTGACTTAAGCAGGTTTCTCTTCTTCCATTAAGTGCTAAGACTGTGCTTCTAAGCTTTTTTAATGTCATGGTATACAGAAAATAATAATAGTCCTGTGTTACACTAAATGCGGAGAGAGTCAGTGTCTCAACACTGCATGAAGGGCAACCTGTGAGTGGGAAAGCTCTAGCTGGGAGGCAGCATGATTTTGTGGAAAGACCACCCAATCAAGTGAAGTCTCAAGTGTTGGCTTTTAGATCCAGATTTACCACTTACTTATTGTAAGTAGTTGAGGCAAGTCTCAATTTCTCTGTACTTTAGTTTCCTCATTGGTAAAATAAGGATAATAATACCTGTCCAGCTTACCTCACAGAATTGCTGGGAAAAAAGTCACATAACATAATGCTTATCAGTGTATTTTATAAACTACAGAGTGTTATACAAATGTGAGACATTATTCCTATTTTCTGGGACTCGGTTTTCCCATTTGAAAAATAAGTTGGGAGATAGGAGATCTCTCCAATACTTTTCTACACTGAGTTTATACTATTATCTGATTTTGCTTCATAGCTAACTGAATCCATAGGTGTCAATGAGGTTGCTCAACGTAGATACAACTAACACTATGAACACATGTTGGTCAACAGGGTCAGCCAGGATATGCAAACTTATTAAAGCTTAAATTATTGATCCCATTACTTTAAAAGATATCTGAAAGAACACTAAGCCTCATTTGCCTAAGCAAACATAAACAAAGTAGGACCAGAATTAACCAAAACCATAGTAAAGTGTTCACAATGGACATATAATTATAAGCTTCAGCCCCTAAGCAGGAACAAATGTTAACAGAAACATAGAAGCAAATTACAGAAGTTAAGTGGGGGGAATAGAAGATTTCAAGGGCAACCTGGACAAGGAGACAAGACAAGGAGTGCTGACTATACAGAAGGCCTGATTTCTTCTGAATAGAAATTAGTGCTCCGTCAAAATGAAGAATTATGCCATGAACATGTGGCATATGTAGAAATGTTCACCACAACAGACACAATCAAGCTCAGTGAGTTCTCAACTTCCTTTGCAAAAAGAGAAAATAACCAACTGATGCCACAGGAATTCATTAATCCCACCTCTCTTGTCCCTCCTAAACTCTTGCTGCCTAAAAATAGTAAAATATAAAATGAAAAGATTTGCATTTTACAATTTTCCTTTTCTACCATACCCCTGCTGTGAAATGTGCTTTCGGAGAAGAGAAGAAACTGGGTCCAGACAACTTCAGTTGAGGTACACAGAATTAGACATAACTTGAATTCTGTGTGGCGTGTTTAGCATAAATTCAAACAAATAAAATAGAAAAAAAAAATACATAGAATACAATGAGTTCTTCTTACGCAGATTCAACATATAGTAATACAGAATTAAATATCTTGTATAATCTCAGGAGGCCCTCAAGATGAAAGAATGATACAGTGATTACACTTCTGGGAACAATACATTAGCAAAAGGCTGAATATTGACTCCTCATTTGCAGCCCCTTTCCTAGTTTGCAAGCAATATTTAAGCTTCACAAATATCTCAGTGCCTCAAAGTTTGCTCCATTAAAAAAATACAGCTAAATTGGCCTCTTCCTGTCAATACAAGGACATAAATAGTATGAAGGGAAAATGCATGTGGAAGTGTTTGAGCTCCTTTATAAAAAGTTAAGAAAATATTTAATTATATAGTCAGTTGGACATCCAAATTCTGCTAGAAGAGTGTTAATGTTCTCAAAGGATGGATTCAATGGCTATTTTGATCTTCGTTGCTCTGAGAATCAGTGCCACACATATCAGCTGTGTGAATACAGTCAGTGACTCAGTGACATCAATTAGTTGAGTGAAATATCAAACCAAATGTTATCATTCCTAACCTCCATACTGCTACCATAAAATATATCCCAAATATCCACATCCCAATCATAAAGTACAAACATGATTAACCATTCCACCTTTTCAGTTGGTGGTGCTACTGTCAAAGACAAGAGAAGACATAGGATGGACAGAAATCAATGATTCCATATGGGCAGAATAACCTAGTAGTATTATAATTCTACAGTGAATGATACTTTTATCCATTTAGTAATGCAAGCCCCAAATCTAGGAGTTACCCATAATACCTCCATTCCTTAACCCCCATATCTACTCCAATGAGTTTTTACCTCATGCACCTCTAAAACAGAGTTTCTCAGTTCTCAGCACTATTGACATTAGGGCTGGATAATTAATTCTTTGTTGTGCAGGCTGTCTTGTGCATTGTTGAGTGTTTTGCAGCATCCCTGCAAAACACTAGGTCTCTACTTGCTAGATGCCATTGGCATCATCATCACCCTGCCCCCGACTCAACTGAGATGACAAAAATATATATGGCCAGATACTGCCAAATATCCACTGGGAGGCATAACTGCTGCAGCTGATAACTACTGGTCTTAAACCGTCCACTCCTCTTCTGATCCACTGAAGCCCTGTGTAAGTGGCCACCATCTCTTGGACACACAACTACTGTAACAGACTCCTAATTGATCTACCCATATCCACTCTGTTCCTCTCCAACTTTATAGCCACACTGTAGCTAGAGTGAGGTTTATTTATTTATTTTTTGTTTTTCTAACAAAAATTTAATCATGTTAATCCACGCCCTGCTTAAAATAATTTAGTAACTTCTGTTTGTGTTTAGGGAAAAATCTTTTTTTTTATTGAGGTATAATTGACATATAACTTTATATTAGTTTCGGGTATACTACATAATGATTTGATATTTGTATATATTGCAAAACGATCACCACTATAAATCCAGTTAACATCCATCACCATACATAGTCACAGAATTTTTTTTCTTGTGATGAGAACTTTAAAGATCTACTCTCTTAGCAACTTTTGAATATGCAGTACAGTATTATGAACTACAGACACCATGCTGTACATTACATCCCCATGACTCATTTATT
This sequence comes from Stenella coeruleoalba, assembly GCF_951394435.1. Taxonomy (NCBI): domain Eukaryota; kingdom Metazoa; phylum Chordata; class Mammalia; order Artiodactyla; family Delphinidae; genus Stenella; species Stenella coeruleoalba. The sequence continues at coordinate 43,367,798 of NC_137155.1, forward strand.
TTATAACTGGAAGTTTGTACCTTGTGACTCCTTTTACCCATTTCAAAGTCCATCCCCCATGTCCCACCTCTGGCAACCACCAATCTGTTCTCTCTGTATCTAAGAACTTCCTTTTTTTAAATTCCATATGTAAGTGAGATCACATGGTATTTGTCTTTCTCTTTCTGACTTGTTTCACTTAGCATAATACCCTAAAGTTCCATTCATGTTGTTGCAAATGGCAAGATTTCAGAAAAATTGTTAACAATTGCTTGAGCCAGTCCATACCTACCTTTGAAGTCTCTATCACTCCATAATTTATTTTGTTCTCTCTATTCAACAGCAGCCCTGTTCTTCCCTTAGCTTGTCTTAGCGGGCATTCTTCCACCTGCCTTGGGGCCTTTGCACATGCTTCTCCCCCAGTTCTAAATACTCTTACCTCCATATCTCTTCATCCTTCATTCATTCTTCAAATACTGAATGAGTGCCTAATCACTTTCAGGCACTTTTCTGCAAGCTGGGACTTCAGCAGTAAACACAAACCCCTGACCTCTTGGAGTTTTCAACCAATTGAGTAGAGATGGGGAAGGAAAACCAAACATAAATAAACAGGTAAAGTTATAAAATGTGAAATGGCAGTAAATACAGTGTAAAGGTGATGTGGAGTGCTGACGGAGTTAAAGTTACTGTTTTGAGTAGGGTCATCAGGGAGGATCTCACTGATGAGGGGGCATCTGGAGAAGAGTGTTTGGGGCACAGAGCAGCAAGACGAGAGATTCTGAGGTGGAGTTTACCTGTGTCTTCAGGGAACATCATGGAGGCCAGTGTGGCTGGAGAGGAATATGCAGGAAGAAAGTGGAAGAAGATGAGGTCAGATAGGTAGCAAGAGACAATCACATAGGGCTCTATAAAGCCAAGCTAAGGACTGTGAGACTCACTCTAAGTGAGATGAGAAGTCATGATGAGAAAGATTTGAGTAGAGGTCGAATGTAATCTGGCTTTCATCTTAATGGGATGACTCTGGCTTCTATGTGGAGGACAGACTGTAAGCAGCAATAGCAGATATAGGGAGACTATTTAAAGGTCTACTGCTTCACCTATCTGACTCCTATACTTTCTTTATATCCCTGTTTCAATTCCTCAGGGAAGTCTCTCTAATCTTCTATATACGCTTGTAACCCATATATCTGTCATTAACATAGCACTTGGCATCCTTGCAATTCTGTATTTATCTGTGTGATTATCTGATTAATATTTTTCTCCTCCACTAGTCTACAAGTTCCTTCAGGAAAGGGATTCAATCAGTTTTTCCTTCTCCAATGTCTAGCAGAGTATAGAAAACAGGTGGTGTACAATAAGTAGGAAGGAAGGAAGGAAGAAAGGAAGGAAGAAAGCAATAGAGGGAGGGAGGGAGGAAAAATATAGACACAAGAGTTATTTTGCCAATTCTGGTATGTTTGCTTCAAAATGATGCAATAATTTGGGGCAAACAGAGTAGGAGTTTTCGCCAAAGATACAGGAAAGGTTATGCCCTACCATCCGAGGAAAGTGTGGTTCACCAAGAGATATCAGTAAAAGCTAACATTTATTGAGAGCTTACTAGGTCTCAAGTACTTTATTTAAATAATCTTGTTGAATCCTCTCAACAGCCTTAAGGAGTTTGTATTATTACATTTTTCAGATGAACAAATGTACACAAGAGAGGTTAGTTACACAGCCAATAAGCTACAGATCTTAGAGTTCAAACCTTCCTGTTTAGCTGCGATGCACACTGCCTCCTGCAGGGACAATCAATAGCAATTTTATTAAAGATTTAGCTCCTGCAATCCCGTTTCTGAAAATTCATTGTGTCAAACAAATAGCAGGGTTCAAATACAGATGAAATTCTGCCGCACATCTAGTGTGTACATTTCCCCCAACAGAAACAATTCCAATCAGTGTCATACAGTTCCATTTGAAATTTTAATGAGGCACAACAAGTAAAAAGGAGAAAGGGAAGCGAATGGGAAATCAGAGCCACCTAACAGTAGATCTAAGAAACTGTATTTGCTGCAGTATTAAAGCACTAAACAGAATTTTTCATCTCAAACACCATTTAAAAGACCTTGGTTTGTTTAATATATTAACAAAGAATATAATTTAATGTCACTTTAAGGCATAGAATAATTCTTATTTCAAAGTGTTCAATAAGAACAATAATTGCCACAAAAATGAACCTCTCCTTTTGATAAATCTTTAGAGAGAAATAGGAAAAAAGTTTTAGGCTATACTTTGGAATTCTTTCATCACAGCTGCATAATGAAACATAAAGTTTCTAAAATATTTATGGAAACTTTCATTATTTAAATATTTCCAGTGAGTTTTATTTTCCCAAGGAGAAACTTTCTTTTTTTTCTTAAAAAATACATGTATATGTATATATATGGTTAGAGATAGAGACAGAGATACATATGTATATAGGTATGTATATGTCTATAGATATGAATACATATATAGCTTCCTCTCATAAACAGCTGGCAGGAACATAAACTGGTTCAACCTTTTATAAGGCAATGAAACATACATGAAATTTTTATAACTTTCATATTCTTGATTCAATAATACAATGTCTATGATACTATACATAGAAAATCCTAAAGATGTCACCAGACAACTACTAGACCTCATTTATGAATTTGGCAAAGTTAGGATACAAAATTAATAAACACTCTTGCGTTTAAATCTTTTGCATTTCTATACACTAACAACAAACTAGCACAAAGAGAAATTAAGGAAACAATTCCATTTACCATTGCATCAAAAAGAAGAAAATACCTAGGAATAAACCTACCTAAGGAGGCAAAAGACCTGTACTCAGAAAACTATAAGACATTGATGAAAGAAATGGAAGATGACACAAACAGTTGGAAAGATATACCATGTTCTTGGGTTGAAGAACCAATATTGTTAAAATGACCATACTACCGAAGGCAATCTACAGATTCAATGCAATCTCTATCAAAATACCAATGGCATTTTTCACAGAACTAGAGCAAATAAATTTAAAATCTGTATGGAAACACAAAAGACCCTGAATAACCAAAAAAATCTTGAGAAAGAAGAACAGAGCTGGAGGAATCATGCTCCCTGACTTCAGACTATACTACAAAGCTACAATAATCAAAACAATATGGTATTGGCACAAAAACAGACACATAGATCAGTGGAACAGATTGCCCAGAAATAAACCCATGTACTTATGGTCAATTAATCTCAACAAAGGATGCAAAAATATACAATGGAGAAGGCAGTCTCTTCAATAAGTGGTGCTGGGAACACTGGACAGATATATGTGAAAGAATAAAATTAGAACATTCTCTAACATCATGTACAAAAATAAACTCAAAATGGAGTAAAGACCTAAATGTAAGATCGGACACTGTAACACTCTTAGAGGAAAACATAGGCAGAACACTCTTTGACATAAATCACAGCAATATTTTTTTTGGATCCATTTCCTAATGTAAAGAAAATAAAAGCAAAAATAAACTAATGGGATCTAATTAAACTTAAAAGCTTTTGCACAAAAAAGAAAACCATTGACAAAACGAAAAGACAACCTAGTGAAAGGCAAGAAAATATTTTCAAATGATATGATGGATAAGGGTTTAATATGCAACATATGTAAACAATTTGTACAACTCAACATCAAAAAATCAAAGAACCCAACTGAAAAAATGACCAGAAGAACAGAATAGACATTTCTCCAAGGAGGAAATGCAGATGAAAATGTGCTCAACATCACTAATTGGAAATGCCAATCAAAACCAAAGTGAGATATCACCTCACACCTGTCAGAATGGTCATTATCAAAAAGAACTCAAACAACAAATGTTGGGAAGGTTGTGGAGAAAAGGGAACACTTGCATACTGCTGGTGGGAATGTAAATTGGTGCATCCAATGGAAAACTGCATACTGTGGAAAACAGTATGGAGGTTGCTCAAAAAACTAAAAATAGAACTACTATATGACCCAGCAATTCCACTCCTGGGTATATATCTGAAGAAAAAGAAAACACTAATTCAAAAAGTTACATGCATCCCAATGTTCATAGCAGCATTATTTACAATTGCTAAGAAATTAAAGCAACCTAAGTGTCCATCAACAGATGAATGGAAAAAGGTGTTTTATACACACACACACACACACACACACACACACACACACAATGGAATACAACTCAGCCATAAAAAAGAATGAAATTTTGCCATTTGCAGCAACATGGATGGACCTGAAGGGCATTATGCTAAATGAAATAAGTCAGACAGGGAAAGACAAATGCTGTATGCTATCACTCATATGTGGAATATAAAACAAACTAGTGAATATAAGAAAAAAGAAGCAGACTCACAGATATAGAGAGCAAACTAGTGGTTACCAGTGAGGAGAGGGAAGAGGGGTGGGACAATTTAGGGGTACAAACCATTAGGTATAAAATAAGTGACAAGGATATATTGTACAACACAGGGAATATAGCCAATATTTTACAATAACTATAAATGGAGTACAACTTTTAAAAACTGTGAGTCACTATTTTGTACACCTGTAACTTATATAATACCATACAGCAAGTATACTTCAATAAAAATACTAATAATAATACATTGTTTAGTCATTTATCTTATGACTATACAGAAAGATTTAACTATAAGTGTAGTTATCCTGGTATTGTTTACAGTAAAAACAACGAAGATATAATCTATCTAACTAGAGACAATCAGTCATAAATTATGGCACATCCAGATACTGGAATACTGTTCAGCCCTTAGAAATGATGCTGTAAAAGCACATTTGTTGACTTGGGATTATGTTAACAGTACATTATTAAGTGAAAAAAAAATAGTAAGCATAGGAATTCCCTGGCAGTCCAGCGGTTAGGACTCTGCGCTTTCACTGCTGAGGGCATGGGTTCAATCCCTGGTTGGGGAACTAAGATCCCACAAGCCACGTGGTGTGGCCAAAATAAATAAATAAATAAAAATTTAAAAAAAATAGTAAACATGTTTCCACTTTTGTAAAAATGTACATGTTATACACAGAAATAAGTGTGAGAGAACAATTATCAAAATAATACTAGTTGTATATGGAAACTGAGATTATGAATTATATGTGTGTGTGCTTATAATGTATGTATGTGATGTATGTCTGTGTGTCTATAGATACAAAGATAAATATAAATGATTTTCACAATTTTCAATGAAAAAAACTGGCCAAGGTTTACGTTTCTGTTCCAGGAAAAAAAAAAACTACAAATCTTAATTTTTACAAATTGAATCCTTTATAGCCAGTTAAAAACTATGAGAAATAAAATGTATACAACAAAGTCAAAAGCTTAAGATATTTAATAAAATGCACTTAATAAAATAATATTTACCTAACAATCTCGCCTAACTATATATTGAACCATACATAAATAATGGTTACTTATTCCTTTTTACAAAAATATCCTACATTACCTAGTCATTTTACCTCATCTGCATTTTCCTTAGGTCTTTTTAGAATGTTCAGAAGCTACATCAATTGCCTTTCTATAATAAAAATACGACTCTGTTCCCACTCAGCTTGTTAAGAAATCAAAGAAAGAAATTAAGTTAGTTTGGCATGATCTGTTTTTGATGAACTCATGTTGCCTCCTAATTATCACATTATTTTCCTCCAGATGTTTGCAAATTGAGTGAGCACAGAGATTCTCTTTGTTGACATGCACCATGAAAGCCCTGGACAATAGACTATGTTTGAAAGCTTTCGAGTTACTGAGTTTGCTAGCATTTAAAATGGCTGAAGAAACAAGTGTGCACATACTTTAACACATGACTATAATTATTAAAATTGGTTATGTAAAAATAATGAGCTAGCATCTCACAGGGAGATCAGCTCAGTGCTGTGTGACCACCTAGAAAGGTAGGATAGGGAGGGTGGGAGGGAAATGAAAGAGGGAGGAGATATGGGGATATATGTATATGTATAACTGATTCACTTTGTTATACAGCAGAAACTAACACACCATTGTAAAGCAATTGTACTCCAATAAAGATGTTAAAAAAAGATAATAATGAGCTAATGACGAAAAACACCTCTGAAACCTATACACTAAGGAAAATGCAGGATCATGTGCTCTTAACCACCTAAACAAATACAAAGTAATAGCAGCATGAAAATGCAAACATACAATTACAATTATATAAACATAAACACATATCTATATAGCTACAGGTAAAAACACATACATATCTGTAATTTGGCAACACACTGATCATCTTTATTATCGTTTATTCAGTTTATGCAGTTTCATTGCAGCATATAGTCCTCTGGTGCATAATTGAGGCCTAACTTCGGGCAAAGTAGCAAGGAAATAAAGCTGCATTGTTTCCAATACTTTTATCTATTATCAGCAATAACAGTGAGTGGACAGAACATCTGCCAAGACTACTGACCTCCAAGTCTCTTTATCTACAAAGCAAGGTTAATGATTCCAGACTGGGGAAAGGGTTTGATGAATGAACGAGACATACTGTGAAAACAGAATACTAACAAATTAAGTAGTAATCTAATATCAAAAAAAAGGAAAAATCAAGACATAAACATATAATAATTTAAATATTCCCTTTGAATTGTAACAGAAGTGGAAGCACGAGTTACTGTGGAGCTGCAGAACTGATTTGTTTGTTTTATAACCTAAGAAATATAAATGCCTATTAATTTACTCTTGGCAAAATTGTCCAAGTCAATACTTTCGTAGATATAATGTGATAGCATTGGAACACTTACGAAATTACAAGGCAAGGAAAGTTTCTCTTTAGTGCTCCTATAAGCCATTACTCTATCTCCTCTCCTCACAGCTATTTTTGAGAGAATGACAGAGAAGCAAGAATTCACCAAAAAATCCTTTATTACAGCCAAAATCCCTGAGCTGGTTGATTATATCACTATAAATATTCAAAAAGGAAAAAGAAGGAAGGAAGAAAGAAAGAGCGAAAAGGAGGAGAAAGTAAGAAACAGAAGGGAAGGGAAGGGAAGGAAGGGAAGGGAAGGAAGGGAAGGGAAAGAAAATAAAGAATATAAACTCAAATGATCAACATGCCTATAAAATAAACTCCACATACTCGATTACCTTTGTAACACCCTGGATTCCCAGGGGGTCATTCTTGTTATTCTTTATTATCTTGAAAACTTCAAGAAATTCACAATTTTGAAATGTTTATAAGTACATCCGACTTATTCTGCAATTACATTCTCTTCCTGAGTAACATGTGTGCTGGGAATTTCCTGACACCACAAAATAACTTTCCATATTATTGTAGACTTTGTAGTACTAGGTCAAACAACAAAACCCTGCTGAGAAGCAGACACTCAGTGGTTGGTTAGCTGCATCTACTAGCTAACCAAGGCTCCCATCATCACTTAGCCATGAATTTCATTTAACTGTAACAAAATTATAAATTCCAATATGAGTGGAATTTCTAACTAAGTGACCACTTGGAATATTGAAAACATATTTCTTCATTGTGCCACAAAGATCAAGGCACAGAACATAGTCTTTATTTTACTTTCCCTTTTTTAGCATCTTCTTTCACAAACTCCCACCAAGCATGTAGGATTCTCGCACTGAATCTTGGTGACTCAGAACCCTCCACTGCAATTCCTTCAACTAACCACTACTCAGTGATCCACCATGCACACCGTGCTGTCTTCTTTCCTCTGTCAAGATTCTTGTTTTATGCCCATTTCTTCAGAGATTTGATTTCTGGCAGGTAATCTGTGTATGATGATTGTCTCTCCCATGTAACACATTTATTTTTTTAAGATGCTTTCTGAAGACAAAATTATTTAACCCAAAGGAAAATTGGGGATGGGGGGACCGTAAGCCCTCGGACTGGCTGGTAGAGAGAGATTTGGGGTAAAAGGGAACTCACAGAACCCATCAAATTATATCATGTAGATAGCTATCTGGACTTCAGTCAAAAAGTTATAAGTATTGTGCCTGTACTCCTAACAAGTCAAGGGTGATATAATCATGGGAATGAAGATTTGGAAATAGATACTAATGAATTAAAAACAAATGGGGAGGGGCTTCCCTGGTGGTGCAGTGGGTGAGAGTCCACCTGCCGATGCAGGGGACACGGGTTCGTGGCCCGGTCCGGGAAGATCCCACATGCCGCGGAGTGGCTGGGCCCGTGAGCCATGGCCGCTGAGCCTGCGCGTCCGGAGCCTGTGCTCCGCAACGGGAGAGGCCACAACAGTGAGAGGCCCACATACCGCAAAAAAAAACAAATGGGGAGAATGTTTATAGGTGTATAAAATGGCATTGAAATGTAAATTACTATCTAATTCAACCTTCATGTTGTACCATGGAAAGTGCTTGAATCACATACAGCTGTATATCTCAAGCTATGCTTTGGTTCATAAATAAGCACTCAGCTCTTTTTAGAAAGTTCAAAGAGAAATACTTGCCACCTCCCATAATTGGAATCATCGCTCTTAATGCTGATAGCCAAATGTGAAATTGCAACCAAACTGTCTCAAAAAAGCTATAAAGTACATTTATTACTGTTAGCAATATTAAAATAAAATGTTATATTCCCTTCAAAGCTATCACTCTAGCAAGCAAATAAATCAAAATTAAACTTCAAAACTCATACCATGTCCAACAGCAATACTTCTAAATCAAACAAGTAAATTTGAATAGTGCAACACCTTCTTCACCAAGGGATTTGAAAGTCTTAGTGGCAAAAATAATCATCCTCATTTACTTTAACTGCAAAAATGTTTTTCCTTTTCCTAGCATTAAGTAAAAGACAAAGATAGTTCTCCCTTAGAACTGCAAAATCAGAAAACTACAGTCTCTGTTATGAGGCATTAATAGAAAAACTAGCTCTCAGAGCTTAGAAGAAATTTTATCATGTAGAGCTCATTCTTGGCTTACATAAAATCATGAGACCAGTAAAATCCAGGTACACAATGGAGGATTACACAGGTGATAAGGATTTTCCTTTGTAATATTAGTTCAAAGATAACTGTCCAAAATGTCACCAATAAGAATGTACTTTGGACCATGAAACATCTTTGCCCTTAAGCCCTTCTGAGAGTATCTCAAAGTACTGCACAGTCATAACCCCAGTCTCTTCCCCTCTAGAAGATCTGTTTGCATGACACCAGCTTCTTGTTATTTGAGGCAATTCCATGAATTAGCTTAGGCTTGTGTTTCTCTTCCTTCCTCCTCCCACTGACAATCTTTTAGACTGTTTCCTAATTGTTACATTCTCCATCTACAAAGAGAAGAGCTGTAAAGCTCTCATTTATGATGACTGCCCTAGTTTTAGAGTAAAAGGTTGAAGAATCATCAAAAGGATGTTTTTGGTTTTTTAGTTGCTTACATATGAGTTTCTAAGCTTTTCCTAGCTTAGCTAGCATGGACATCAACTATACCTAGAAAGATTAGAAAGCCTGAGTTATATCTTTGGACTGATATATGGTTAAATTATACATATATATATATAAATATAAATAATTTAGTTGTAAATAAATATAAATAATGTAAGATAAAAATTAATAAAATAAAAAACATATATATATATTTTTTAATTTCTCCGGCTCTCATTTTAATGCTGTATCACCTATACAAGTGATTTTTAAATGTGACCCAAAACTCCCCTAGTGTAACTGTCAATCACAAAATATGACTCATTGGATTTATATATAAATTACTAAAATTATTTGTAATCATTTGCCATTCATATCACATCAAAAACATATTTTTATTTGGGGTTCATTTTCTCTGAAGTTTGTGGTAGTTTTATGGTGGGGTAGTTTTGTCAACAGCAATGCGTAATGCGTGAAAAACTTCCAATTTTTCAAATTGGCATAACAAAAAAGACAAAACCGGGCTTCCCTGGTGGTGCACTGGTTGGGAGTCCGCCTGCCAATGCAGGGGACGCGGGTTCGTGCCCCAGTCCAGGAGGATCCCACATGCCGCGGAGCGGCTGGGCCCGTGGGCCGTGGCCGCTGAGCCTGCGCGTCCTGAGCCTGTGCTCCGCAGCGGGAGAGGCCACAGCAGTGGGAGGCCCGCGTACAGCAAAAAAAAAAAAAAAAAAAAAAAAAAAAAGACAAAACCCCCATACATTTTAAAGGCACAGAAAAGGCTTTTTCACTTGAATAACTTACTCCAATTTCTGTATTTTAATTCTACCTCTGTCTCTCCGTCTCTTGCCCCTTCCTTGCCACTACCCTCATTTCTATTACTCTGATATAAATCTCACTCATTTTTGAGAGTTTGTCCTGATGAACAACATGACGTCTGAGTCTCCCATTTATCCCTGAGAATAGCTGAGCACTTCCTCCTTGCTAGCTAAGCAGTTAACAATTGCTGGTTAACAATTCAAGTAAGAAATCTGTATTTGTTTCCTCAGGCTGCTGTAACAAAGTACCACAAACTGGGTGGCTTAAAACAACAGGGGTTTACTCTCCCATAGTTATGGGAGGTAGAAGTCAAACATCAATGTGTTGACAGGGCTATACCCAGGCTGAGACTCTGGGTAGAATCCTCCTTACCTCTTCCTAGCTCCTGGTGGTCACTGCCAATCCTTGGCACTCTGGATTGCAGCCATATCACTTCAGTCTCTGCTTCTGTCACCACATGGCATTCTCCCTCTGTCTCTTCTCCTCTGTTAAGTACACTAGTCATACTGGATTAAGGGTCTACCCTACTCTAGTATGGCCCCATCTTAATTTACATCTGCAAAGACCCTAGTTCGAAATAAGTTCACATCACAAGTACCAGGGGTTAGGACTTCAACATATCTTTTGGGGAACACAATTCAACCCGCCACATCACCTCATAAAGGCATAGTCAACCATAACAAAACAAAGTTGTCTAGCAAAACAGTTCCAAAGGAGAGTGTCAAAACTACTGCAACTAGGTATGTGGAATATCCAAAGTATTTCCTGGAGGACTTAATGGTGAGTTTTTTTGGTATTTGTTTTTTGCGATACGCGGGCCTGTCACTGTTGCGGCCTCTCCCGTTGTGGAGCACAGGCTCCGGACGCACAGGCTCAGCGGCCATGGCTCATGGGCCCAGCCGCTCCACGGCATGTGGAATCTTCCTGGACCAGGGCACGAACCCATGTCCCCTGCATCGGCAGGCGGACTCTCAACCACTGTGCCACTAGGGAAACCCGTGATGGTGAGTTTTTAAAGAGAAGAGCCAAGGTTATTTTCAGAGCTAAACCGAGTTCTTGTCTTCCTAGCCAGTTCTCCTAAGAATAAGTTGCAGAAGTCTATTGCATTAATAACCAAGGGCAAAATGTAGTATGTAGTAATTATACTGATAACATGATCAACTAATGAAGTTCATTAGTCTAGCTGATGGAAACAGGGCTTTATTGACTTTTTTATTTGTCACTGGTAAATGAGTACTGTAAAGACAGACACCATCCAGGCAAAGTATGAAACAAAATGCATTCTTTCAGCATCTCACTGGTCTTAATTAAATTGTGCTTTTAACTCATTTAAGCTAAAATTATCCAGAGCATGTAAAATTTAAATACCTATTTAAGCAATAATACATACAAGTATGTATTAATTACAGACAGGTCAATCATTTTTCCTAAATTTAAAATGACCCAAGGTGATTTCACACTGCTCAGGTTCAAACTACTTTGAATTAATTTTATTAATATTTACTATATCATTAAATTTCTTGGTCCCAGAACAAACCAGAATCAAAGCCCCAAGTAAAATTGTTCAATAAAATATGTCTTCAGATTATTAAATTTACTTAAAATAGATTATACCCCAAAAACACAAGAAAATAGTCATTAAAGGCAGCATTCTACTTCTCAAGATAGAAAAATATCTAAGAAAAGGAAAGCTGATCATCTTCAATATTCCAAGGACCTACATGTTCTCCTTGTGTAATCACAGGTTCTTACCAACTCTATGACCTCATAGGTTCTTCAAATATTGTCATCAGTATCACTTCTTGATTTACACATACTATTCTATACATATTCACTGATCAAACAGGATATACACTTAGATTTGAACTAAGGACCCTGTGTAAATATTTCAAATTTCTGTATAACGGAGCCAATTCATTTAACAAGCTTTGAAAAGGCAGAGTGTGAGAGGGCAGCAGTCCTGTACATTTGCCTATTATAAAAAGAGGGACAAACACCATGTCTTAGCTTCCAATGCCTGTGAGGGATTTTATGTTGTGCTTGTACCAGACTGTTTTCTTGATCCCCATTATGCTGTTAGCTCAGTAGAGGAAACAGACAGTTTAAAAAATGTCAGTGGGAAGTGTTTTAATATTGAGTGGTAAATCCCCAGAGGCAAATGTAAAATATATTCACATTGTTAACAGTGCCTTTGAAGCAGGGACAAGATTGTTAAAATAAGTGACTTGGGTTTCTTTCCTTTCATTGAAGTTGTTTGTGGTTTGAGGTTGCTTGGGGTTGGGGAAAAGAAAAAATGTTTCCCATAAAGTGTAATTATTTTTGTATTCTTAGATATTTTATATTGTACCTCAAAATATAAAAACCTTCCTTCTCATCTTCCCTCCACGTTTCCTAAAATTTAAAGTAAAATATACATAGAACAAACAGTGATTTTAAATTGAGTACTGAACACCTCAAAATGTAAGCTTCTCTGTTGTATTGTGTTTAATAGCATCATTGTAGGTCATTGCCACCCTGACCCCACAGGCAATCACCAAGAACTATTTTTACATATTTAACACAGGAAGGATTGTAAATATTCAAAGACAATCTAATTAGTGTTCTAGAATTGCAGAATCTGTCTTTCAAGGAAAAAAATATGGCCTCATTTCACACATTGTACTGAAGAAAATAACAAAGGTATCTCAGACTACAGTCTCTGGAAATTAAAATCAAGAATAGGTACTTTTACAGAGCTGGAAATAAAACTATTAAGATCTTCTGAAACTTCCACACATCCCTTTCTGATGTCTTTGATGCTCTTTCTTCCTTATCTCATTTGATTGTTATTGTCCTCTCTCTAAAAGATTTAACTTATCTATTTGCAAAAGTGATTAGGTTTTTGGTATCCATTGCAACTCCTTCGTGGGCAAAATTGGTATTTTGATCTCTGACGTTGAACATCTGCAAACTAAATTTATATGCATGGTAATGACACACAATCATAAAGGATGTGAAATAATCTGTCTGTGTTACAACAGATGTCAATTTTTGTTGCTTGTTATTACTAAAAGGGGAAATGGAGCTCCTCTCTGTGATAAGTCATGTTGCTTCTAATTCCTAGCAATAAATGCACCTAGAGTATGTGCAGAAGTGGCACTCAGCCTGAATATCCATCACCATTTTGATTGTTTGAAATGCATCTGGTCCCTTTGAGTATATTTACTGTGATTACCCAGTTCAAGCCTTTTCACACTATTGTATGTGTCATCAAACGACAGTAATGAAAATAACTGCAACCATTATTATAGGTTTTAGGACTTTGCCATCTGTTGAGTATTAGCCTTTGCCATTCCCCAACTGGCATTCCAGTGAGCCAAAATTACACAGAAGCTACCCCACAATACTGTATTTCTATATCACCTTTCATTTCACACATACCAAAGATGAGGCATCCCTTAAACAGTTCTACTAGAATCAAGTAATTAAGAATGAATGTGAATAAACTCACTTGATGTGATTTCAAACCTTAAAGTACAGGTATAAAACCCTAGAAATAAGCATAGCATATGCTACGCAGTTCCAAGAATTAGCAGTGATGTATAATGCTGTGATATTTGAGCATCAATCTAAAATGGTAAAAAATGACAGGTATGTTATTATTTCCATGTAATGTAAATTATTTTGAAGAAACCTATATATCTCTTTTATGTAATAAGTAAGTATGGTTAGGCTTATGTTAGGCTACAGACTTCTAATTTGCCAGAATGTCAGCATTTTGACCAGCCATAAATTTGTTAGGATTTGATTTGTATTCACAGATCCAAAGAATGATATTTGATTAGGCTATTGTCAGCAGTAGTCCATTACCATACTAGAACCTTAGTATAACACCTTCTTTTAAAAAGTATTCAACAAAAATTCCAGTCAAAAATAGGGTGATAACAAAACTCAAAATGGATTAAAGACATAAATGTAAGGCCAGACAGTATAAAACTCTTAGAGGAAAACATAGGCAGAACACTGTATGACATCAATCACAGCAAGATCCTTTTTGACCCACCTCCTAGAGAAATGGAAATAAAAACAAAAATAAACAAATGGGACCTAATGAAACTTAAAAGCCTTTGCACAGCAAAGGAAAACATAAACAAGAAGAAAAGACAACCCTCAGAATGGGAGAAAATATTTGCAAATGAAGCAACTGACAAAGGATTAATCTCCAAAATTTACAAGCAGCTCATGCAGCTCAATATCCAAAAAACAAACAACCCAATCCAAAAACGGGCCCAAGACCTAAACAGACATTTCTCCAAAGAAGATATACAGATTGCCAACAAACAGATGAAAGGATGCTCAACGTCACTAATCATTAGAGAAATGCAAATCAAAACTACAATGAGGTATAATCTCACCCCAGTAAGAATGGCCATCATCAAAAAATCTACAAACAATAAATGCTGGAGAGGGTGTGGAGAAAAGGGAACCCTCTTGCTCTGTTGGTGGGAATGTAAAGTGATAACAGCCACTGTGGAGAACAGTATGGAGGTTCTTTAAAAAACTAAAAATAGAACTACCATACAACCCAGCAATCCCACTACTGGGCCTATACCTTGAGAAAACAATAATTCAAAAAGAGTCATGTACCACAATGTTCACTGCAGCTCTATTTACAATAGCCAGGACATGGAAGCAACCTAAATGTCCATCGACAGATGAATAGATAAAGACGATGTAGCACATATACAATGGAATATTACTCAGCCATAAAAAGAAATGAAATTGAGTTATTTGTAGTGAGGTGGGTGGACCTAGAGCCTGTCATACAGAGTGAAGTAAGTCAGAAAGAGAAGAACAAATACCGTATGCTAACACATATATATGGAATCTAAAATAAGAAAAAGAAATGGTTCTGAAGGACCTAAGGGCAAGACAGGAATAAAGACGCAGATATAGAGAATGCACTTGAGGACATGGGGAGGGGTAAGGGCAAGCTGGGACGAAGTGAGAGAGTGGCATGGACTCATATATACTACCAAATGTAAAATAGATAGCTAGTGGGAAGCAGCCGCAGAGCACAAGGAGATCAGATCAGCTCGGGGCTTTGTGACCACGTAGAGAGGGGGACAGTGGGGTGAGAGGGAGATGCAAGAGGGAGGAAAAGGCTTCCCTGGTGGTGCAGTGGTTGAGAGTCCGCCTGCCGATGCAGGGGACACGGGTTCGTGGCCCGGTCCCGATCTGGGAAGATCCCACATGCCGCGGAGCGGCTGGGCCCGTGAGCCATGGCCGCTGAGCCTGCGCGTCCAGAGCCGGTGCCCCACAACGGGAGAGGCCGCAACAGTGAGAGGCCAGCGTGCCGCAACAGTGAGAGGCCAGCGTGCCGCAACAGTGAGAGGCCAGCGTACCGCAAAAAAAAAAAAAAAAAAAAAAAGGGAGGAGACATGGGGATATATGTATATGTATAGCTGATTCACTTTGTTATACAGCAGAAACTAACACACGATTGTAAAGCAATTATACTCTAATAAAGATGTTTAAAAAAATAGGGTGATAAAATATTAGAAATTCCAAAATGCAAAGGAAAAATTATAAACTTAAAACTCAAACTTTGACTGAAAGTTATATTTTGCAATATTGTTTGTTTCAAAGTCCCTTTTGCACAATTTTAACCAGACAAGTGTGAGAGAAAAGCAGACTGCTATGGAAAAGAACAAGGCAATCATATAGTAAGAAAGCAAGAACAGTGCAATTAAAGAAGAAATGCAGATGAAAATTTCTCTAATTGCAAATTCTTACACTCCATTTGTACCCCTCTGAGAGTCCACCTCAGTTTGGGTATATTTTAAGCACTCAAGAAATAATTGCCGAAGATAACTGGAAATTAAAGGACTAGGCTACATTAGAAATGGCCATAGAGAATGTTGAATCAACAGACTTTTTTTTTAAACACAGGGTGTTTTATAACAACTGAATACAAATCACTCCTTATTACATAAAAGTTAGACTTTATTAAATAGCACATGACCCTGACCCAGAAAATACCAACTTTGAAGGCAGATGCCAGTTCAGTCTTTAGAAGAAGGGATAGAACCACTCACACTGTTTTCATTTTTTTCTCAATTACATGCACTTTTGCTAATACAACATAGCTAACACTCTATCATAATTGCATTTGTCCCATGAGAAAACAATAATCTGGGGCATTCATTTTAAAGAATGCAAAAGAATAGATTTCAATAAGAATTTTTTTTTCAGACAGATCTGAAGACTAACTTTTCTCAATTAGTTTTCCAGAAAGTAAATGAAAAAAGAAGGAAGAATAAGGAAAAAATATAACCAGGTGTAATTTTTTTTAATTAAAAGAAAAACCCAACAAACAAAGGAAGAGAGACTGAGGAGACTGCACACTGTGACATAAAATAAAATGTACTATTTCTTAGGATCCTAGAAAGAGTGAGAAAATTATGTACCTTTCAATGTCACTTAGAGAGCAACCAAAACAAGTTAAATCATTTTCTATCCAAAAGTAGACTTGGAAAGATAATTCTAACCATAATAGGTAAAATCTGAAAAAGTAACATGAATTGTGGAAGACCTAAGCAAATGACAAAAATGACCAATAAAACTCAAAATAATGGAGGCAGACTCGAGTGGTCTTCTTAAGTAAATGGGTAGTACTTTGTCTGGAATGTAACTGATGACACAATTATTGATCCAATTTTAATGATGATGTGGTCAGCTGAATAAAAAACAAAAATAGTAAGAGCAATAACGTCTCAAAAGTTTATGGTGGCTACTGAGGTCACTAAGAACACCCTGTAATACCCACTGCTCCCTGGAATAATATTTACTTACTGTATTTCTATTCAAAATGCTATATACTCCTGAATAAGTTTCAAAGTAATGAGCTTATTTCCTTTGAAAATGTTCCAAAGAATTTGGACAAGCCATAGCACTTTGGTGTTTGACCCATGCCTGCTCCTTATTTGTGGGCAATAAATAATTCAATTCAACCAATATCTCTTAGGCATTACTAAGTTCTAGGTACCGTGCTAGGAACTGCAAACAACACAAGGGTAAATGGGACTCAAATATTGTTGAGTCTGAACTATTTATATGCCCAACCAACAGGAGCATTGTGTTGGAGCTATAAAGGTGGCCCCTGTCTTTATGTGGATTATAGGAGAGTGGAAAAAACTGACATTAAACAAGTCATCACAACAAAGTGTGAGAATGATAATCCCCTCCCTCCAGACTCAAAATCTACTGGAGAAAGCAGGCACGCAAACACAAAGCTAAGGTACAGCTGACGTGAGAGATGCTTAAAATAGAGAGAAACGAGTTGTGAAACAGAGTGAAGCAAGGCATTAATTCTAAATGAGGACATTCTGAGGGAAGGAGGATTTGAATAGGCTTAGCAAGATGGATAATGATGGGGGAAGGACATTTGAGACAAAGGGACCAAGTACGTAAAGCAGTACCTGTTGAAATGACAGAGACCAGAGGATGGATCAGAAGGTTTAAGGGAGATAGAAAGCCATGAAAGGTTTTAAAAGCCAAGCCAAGGAACCTGAGTCTATTCTGTAGGCAAGGGAAGGCAAGTAACGTTTTTCGAGTTAAGCAATAATGTGATCAGACCTCTGGTTCAGAAAGAAATTTTTGGAAAGCTTTTCTGGACCATTTTAAATACAGAGAGAAATGACTACAAGAACATATACTAAAATATTCACAAAAGTGGTATTTTTGAATGATAACAGGTAATGACCTCTGCTTATTGATACTTCCTAAGTGTTTCGCAATCAACATGAATGCCGTCAGTATTTTTTAAAGCCAGTAGTATAATTTTCTGATATACTATATCCATCAATATAAATATACTATTTATTATTACTATTACCTAAATAAGAGGTTGGAGGCCAAAAAAAAAATCCAAAGCCATATTTAACTTTCATTATTGATTAAGCCAAAATGCAGCCATTGGTCTTTGGTCAGGACTTTTACTGAAATTGATTTAAAGCCAAATATTTCCAGCAGCCAGCAAATGATGGCACTTTCCCGAATACCCTGCAGTCTAGTCTTCGAATAGCACTGTGACTCCCTGAGTTACAGGAAGAAGAACCAGTTGGATCACAAATCTGGGAAGTAAAGGAGTTTCTCATCACAAAGCATGAAGGCATCAGATAAGCACAAGGGCACACTGACTTCCTGGTTTTACAGAATCAAGTCCTGACATAATATATTCCAGGGTGACTAGATGTCTCCCTTTAAAGGGTTCAGTCCCCATTTTTAATAAAAGGCAATCTAGATATAACACGGGTGAAGAAAAGGAGCAGCATCACTTACCTCTCCTGGTATAATATTACTTGCTCTCCACTTGCAGAGGAAAAAAAAAAAAAAAACAGTGAAGGGACTTCTGAGAGATATCATCCTGAAGAATGGGTATCACACACTGAGAACTTTGGTAACTTCAGGGTCACTGGATATTCCACTTTGGTGGTATTATTTTAGTTCTTTTCCCTTAATGTATTAAGAAGTAATTTTGAAAAAAAAATTCTTCTTTTTACGTCCTCTTAGTCTGGTTCCTCTATGACTTAACACCATAGTAGATTAAAATTCATATACTAAAAAAGAAGTTTGATTACTTTTTAAAGAGAGATTTAAAAAACTACCCAAAGAAGAGGAATGATGGTAATATTACATAAACTTCAGGAAAGAAAAGTACAATCACCGTACGGAAAAAAGAAAAAATATATATATACACATTTTTCCTTTAACAAATGGAATATCTGCATTTGTATGGAGTCTCCTGAAGAGAACAAAACAGTCTATTTATATTATGCAATAAAATTTAAATATTCTTCTCTAACCAAAGGTCAAACATAACTCATTAATTGTTGAGTGGAGAGAAGAGTCAATGAAGGCAACTGGCTTAAAGTTAACTTAGGTCTGGTTGGTCAGTCCACATAATCCACATATCTGCCCTGAACATCTCTGTCTGATTAACCCACCCCACCCTGGGTGGACAGAGCCAAGAAGTTGCTGCAGGTCTGCAGCAGGTCTGTGACCCAGTTTAGGTCAGAGCAATGGACCTCCCACCTGTCAAGTGAATGGCACAGGAATGCAATAACCAATAACCAGGCCTAAATAGATCAGAAAGGAGAGCCAACACCACAAGAAACCAAGTGGATCAAGCACTGAGTGAGCTGAAGCATAAAGAGGAAATAAACTGAGCCTTGCAAAATCCTCTGAGCTGTTTTCCAAATTAGCTTTTTACATGGTTTCTCTCAATCACTGGCATGGGTTTACCAGGATCCATTAAAAGAGTCAACATAGGGAAAAACAAACAGGCAGAGGCCCCAGATCAAGCATGTACCAGCGTCTTGCAATTGGTCTTTTTTCGGTAATTACTGAATGAATCCAACTTTTAATTTGAGGACCAAATAAATACATATTTTCTTAGTAAGGGATGTGTGGATGTTAGAAATACCCTCTACCATGCCACTTTCTCCCTTTCAACTAATATTCCCCACAGATAGGTCTTGTTCCCCCAATCCTTTGTTCTTTCACTTCTTAAGCTCTTTCTTCAAAATTAACCTATTCTAGAATCGGCTTCATTATTATGACTAAAAGATACATAAATAATCATTAAACCTGGAAATTCTATTTACTGATAAATTAACACCAACAACCCTTCCCCCCCCCAAAAAAATCCCTACTGCTGAGGATAAGATGGGCACAACTAGATATGAATAAGGTTGGTTAAGCACCATTTCAGGTTGTTACTTTCCCGCTCCATTCACACTAGCCTGCAGTACTAGTTGAGTAAACCAGGTCTTGACCTCTAACTATAACAGTGATGGAAGTGATTGAACTTAGTATTTGGCAGGCAGATGAGAGAAGAAAGTGTTAAAGGCAGAAAGACAAATAGGTGTAAACAGATGCTTGCCAAATAGGTGATCCTGAGTTAGACTGCAGGAAGACATGAAATGGCAGACACAGGTATCTATCAGACCATGGTAGGTGTCATATACTAAGACAGGAATCTCAGGCTTTATTTGGGGGGCAGTGGTATACTCTTGTACTTAACAAGCAGGGGAGACAGGATGAAACTAGTAAGTTATAGAGCTTACTATGGTGGCAATATGGAGAAAGAGATAAAAAATGAATGAGACTAGGGAGGGGGGAGGGTAAACTGGGACAAAGTGAGAGAGTGGCATGGACATATATACACTACCAAATGTAAAGCAGATAGCTAGTGGGAAGCAGCCACATAGCACAGGGAGATCAGCTCGGTGCTTTGTGACCACCTAGAGGGGTGGGATAGGGAGGGTGGCAGGGAGATGCAAGAGGGAGGAGATATGGTGATATATGTATACATATAGCTGATTCACTTTGTTATACAGCAGAAACTAACACACCATTGTAAAGCAATTATACTCCAATAAAGATGTTAAAAAAAAAATGAATGA
Organism: Stenella coeruleoalba; assembly: GCF_951394435.1. Lineage (NCBI taxonomy): Eukaryota > Metazoa > Chordata > Mammalia > Artiodactyla > Delphinidae > Stenella > Stenella coeruleoalba. The sequence goes on from NC_137155.1 coordinate 43,388,441, forward strand.
GACTGGAAGAGCAGTACAACAATAGGAAAGAGGAGAATCCTGAAGACCAGGACAAAAGCAGTGGCAGAGAATGGTTAAGAAGATGAAATCATAGAGTGTGACGACATTCGTTACCGCTATGGCACTCCCTCAGCCTGAATGCTCAGCCCCATGCTACCTGTAAAATATCTTCTTACTCTCAAGGTTCAGCTCAAAGGTTTCTTCTCCCATGAAGTCATCTCTTTGAGAACTCTTCCTTTGTTCTCTCACAGCCTTTTGTTTGCTCTGTACGGTCAGGCCACTCAAGGTGGCTGTTCTCTTGCTCTTGGTACATCCCCTGCTCTACCTGCTTCACATACACCCTACCCACATGACTGACCTTCCTACATACTTATCCCACCCCAGCTAAGGAGTGTTCTAACTTTACATCAGAACATCTCCACCTGTTAGCTTATTAAAGAGGAGGTGAGGGGTGTGCCCCTCTCCTGGTTTCCCTGGTAACCCTTGAGCCAACCTGACATCAATTCCCCTTGTAACTGGTGGCCGCCCCACTACCCCCACCAGCAAAGACTGCCACCACATCCTGCCCATCGTCTGCCACATTTCCAGGTCCTTGCTTTAGAAAGGTAATGATCCCCCATCATTTAAGCCATTGATGTCTCTGTTGCTGACTCCAGGCTCTCTCTTCAGTCTTAAACTGGGCAAGTACAGGCCTTGTAGGCCTGTGGGGTGCAGCCCAGCATCCTCTTATAACATTTAGTTCATTCAGCCCTGTGTTAGAGTTAGCCCTTTACATGTGAACTGCCTCAGTTACACCACAAACTCCCTGAAATAGGGTCCTTGGCTGATCCATCCAGTCATTCTCCTTCACCCAAGAACGTCTAGCACGGTACCTTGCACATAATAGTTTGGACGAATAAATAAAGTAATTGAAATGCCTCAAAGAAACACTTTGCTAGCTTTGCATTGCTATAGAGATAATGAAATTCCAGAGTGAAAAGCAAGCATAAAATGGTGAGGAGCAACTGGACTAACTTCAGAAAACCCAAACTAAGCTATAGAGAAAAAAAGGAGTAATTGGAACATGAGATATTTCTTAGTAAGCACTGACATTTTTTTCTTTATCGAAATATTTCTCTGTGCATCTCCCTGCAAATCATGACAATAGTAAAAGAGATCCAAGGCCATTTTACTTGTAAACTGAAACAAACAAAAGAACTGGCATTATACAAAGACAATTGTGATTCACTGAGAAAATAAAATGTTTTACCTCTCCCCTCCCTCCACTTCAACATTAAAATGGAAAAAGAAAATTCCCTAGTTAGCAATAAACACAAGCCCTTGGGGCTCCAGAAGAGTCTAGTTATGAGGGAAGAGGGGGAAGTGGCAAAGATACAGCTTCTCTCTTTTAATTACAACTTTACCACCAAGGAAAGGAACTATGTTTATCTTCCCCAATATTAACTGAAGAGGAGGTTGAATACTAAGCCATTCATTAACAACTTATCAGGCATTTTGGATCTCATAATTGAGAAGGGGTGAAACACAAAAGGAGAACCATCTAGGGTTAATGGCTTCCTAAGAATTCCTCAGTATTAATACCACTCCCCTTAAATCCCTTTGAGGATAGCTGCTTAGATGCTGAGAGAAAATAATTGAACAATTTCATGGTGACATTAAACAGCAGCTCATAATTGACCTCAATATGAATAGCAATAAAGATGGAGAGAACAACATATGCTCTATACAGTGAGTGTGGGCAGGATTCAGATCCTAATGCCTTTAAGTCCAGCAAGGAAGGAGCACATGAGAAAACCGCTTAATAATCATACAAAGTCTATCTGCTTTCTATCGCAGAGCTGGACATTTTCATATTACCTCTGCTAATTGACTGCACTGAAATGATAGGACCACTTTCTGCAGCAAAAAAAACTCTCAGATTTGCACCTATCTAGGAATTGACCAATTTGGTAATGCCACTCGTTTCCTAAAAGGGCATTTCAATTGGCCAAATCAAAGTGAAGTGTTGTGCAATTTTCTGTATAATCAGCATTAACAGCAGCTAAAGAAGGACTGGTCTTCAACTCAGAAAGCATGCTGCCAACTATAGAGGTTATAGCTGCTACTCCCTGTCCCGTCCTTTTATATCTTGGATCTGACTATATGAGCAGAGCTGGAGACACTTACTCAGACTGTTCTGATTCTTCTTTAGACAACTCTGAAGTCTGGGTGTGCAAATAGAGAGAGGCTGTTTGGTTTTTAACACTGGCTCCCCTGAGTATCTGTCCCCACAAAATAGATCATTCAGAGTCAATTCAGTAGCCCCCCTTATCCACGGGGAATACGTTCTCAGATCCCCAGTGGATGGCTGAAACCGTAGACAGTACCAAACATTACACTATTTTTTCCTACATATACATACCTATGATAAAGTTTAATTTACAAATTAGGCATAGTAAAAGATTAACAACAATAACTAATAATAAAATAGAACAATTATAACAATATACTGTAATAAATGTGGTTTCTCTCTTTCTCTCTCAGAATATCTTATTGCACAGATTCAATGTCTTTTCCATCTTAACCAAGCACTTATCAGGCATTGTGGCCATAATATTTGCAGTTTGAGGTGTGACAGCAAAAACTAGCATGAATTTCTTTTTCCTTCTTCCCAATTTCAGAATAGAAGATTCTTCCTTATCACATCCTCAGCATACAATTTTATTTTCTTCCCTTATTAAGTCAAGAGCTTTTACCTTTTCACTTAAAGAAAGCACTTTACAGCTTCTCTTTGGTATATCCAAATTGCCAGCATCACTACTTTTGTGCTTTTGGGCCATTATTAAGTGAAATAAGGGCAGTTGATCTGATAACATAGAGGACTAACAGGTAGGATACGCGGGGCAAAGGGATGATTCACATCCTACGCGGGATGGAGCAGGAAGGCCGGAGATTTAACCACGTTACTCAGAATGGTGCACAATTTAAAATTGATGAGTTGTTCATTGCTAGAATTTTCCATTTAATATTTTCAGACTGCGGTTGACCATGGGTAACTGAAACCATGGAAACAAAATCAAGGATAAGGGGGACTACTGTATTTAGAACACTTGCATATTAAAATGTGTATTAAAGGAAATTCTAGACAAAAAGGAAATAAAAAATACTACCAAAGTGACTCAACTAGTAATCGTATAACTAAACTCACTATCTTCCCTGACCTGTTCTTGCTGTTGCATTCTCTAACACAGATGCTCCACCATTCACCTGATTGCCCACCCCAGAGCTGGTATTGCCCTTGGTTAGATTCCTATATTGGCCCCCTTACTGGTGTCTCACCCATCCCATCTGCCCACCACAAATATGTCTACCTAAGCAATCTAGCTAATTAACAAATCTCACCCTTTAATGGCTGAAGCCCCTTACTCCAGTTGAAGACCTACCTCTCCTGTTTGTTGCCTTTCTCTTTATTCTCATCTCCTGGTCTCTCCACCCTCTCTAACATCATTCTACATTAACCATTACTGAACTAAATACTTATAGTTACACACTCATCTTGTAGTGCCAGGCCTCCTGCATTTGCGTATATTCTTCCCTCAGCTATGAATGGCCATCCCTACTTGGCCCACTTGGAAAGCTTCTCTTTAGCCTCAATACTTTGCCTAGGTTATCACTGGCTCTGTAAATTCCTTCCACAAAACTACCCACATAAGCAATACTAGCAGTCCTTTTTCTTTCTTTTTTTTTTTTTTTGTAGTATTCCTGCATCTTGTGCACAGTTCTTTGATCACATTTATCCTACCATATTATGAGCACGTATTTCCTGTTCTCCTCTACAAAATGGTAGCTGTTCAAGTGCTTCTCCTGAAGTCAAAGAGTGATGAGAAACATGGGCTCTGGAGCTCCCAGATTTCAAATCCTGCGCCACTCTTTACCTAACCTCTCTGTGACTCAGTGTCCTCAATTGTAAAATGAGGATCAGGTCAATATATACCTTAGAGAGCTATGGTGAGGATTAGAAAATCTGATTTCTGTAAAGCATAATCAATGTTTAATGAATGCTATTTACCAGATTGAAAAATCAATGCCATTCATATTTCAGTTCCAGTGGAGACATGGTAAAGATCTAGACATGATAGTTGAACTGGACTGCAAAAACTGACTTGGAGAAAGATAGTAAAGTTCATTCCAATAGAAACACTCTGGCAGTGGTGGATACTGGATTTTGTGAGCCATTTAAGCAGCAAACAGTCTTTCAAGAGCCCTAATACCTACACATCTTCATTAACTCCTTCCAGTACTGCTATTCTGTGTCTTTTCAAACTTTGATTCTCAAGCACATTCATCCTGGGACTTCCCTGGTGGCGCAGTGGTTAAGAATCCGTCTGCCAATGCAGGGGACACGGGTTTGAGCCCTGGTCCGGGAAGATCCCACATGCCGCAGAGCACCTAAGCCTGTGTGCCACAACTACTGAGCCTGCGTGCCATAACTACTGAAGCCCACGTGCCTAGAGCCCTGCTCTGCAACAAGAGAAGCCACCGCAATGAGAAGCCCATGCACCGCATTGCAATGCAATGAAGGGTAGACCCTGTTCGCCATAACTAGAGAAAGCCCACGTGCAGCAACAAAGACCCAACACAGCCAAAAATAAAAATAAATAAATAAATTTATTTTTTTTAAAAAAACATTCATCCTTTCTAAGGTCTTATTTTCATACCAATGCTGTCTTTCTTGTCCTGAACAGAACTTCCCCAGGTAAGTTAGAAAGAGCTAATGAGCTTAATTACTAATTCAGCAGGAAATAACTTCCCAATCTCAGCTTTACTGCTCATCTTGGAAAAAACATAATTTCATGAGCCCTTAACCTTACCTAACTTAATATCATTATATCAAAGAAATAATACAAGATCCCCAAGAAAAAATGTGTAATGTTTAAGTGGATACACATACATACCATTTGTCTTTCCTGTGATATGCATGCCACAGACATGTCAAACTTATAAACTAAGATTTTTAAGTTTTGAGTGTTAATACAATATTAATTTATAAATTAATTCATCTGAGTAGCTAAAAAATCATTGAATCTATTACTTATCTGTTCTCATAATAACCTTTTAAGAATAAACAACACATTGTAAAACTAAGCCACGAATGGGTACATGACCCATTAAAAGCAGTGGTGAAGGGTAGTCTTTGTTCAATGCTCTTTTTTTAGGACATGAAATTTAAAATTCAAAAGAAAAACAGCTCTGCCAAAAAACACAACAAAAAACTAAGCTCAACTAAATACACTCTAGAATCAGTAGATATGAGTTATATCTTCACAAATTGTGGAAACTTCCAGCTTTAGAAATTCAATTTTACTAAACACCTTCCAAATACCTAGCAGATTAAGTCAATATCTTATACCCAATTACCAATTTATAATTACAGTGTTTAATAGGTTTCCTCAATATAGACTAAATTATGAAATCCCCACATACATATATTTTTTAAAATGTTAGACAATTTCACTAAATTATTTCCAAATGGTTGTCATTTTTCAGCTTTTCAACTTGTGGTAAATATGACTTTAACATCCATTTTTTTCTCAAGTCAAAAATAAATTATTATTTGTAAATCCAATCACATTTTTTAAACGTACTAAAAGTCAGTTCATGCATTCTTCAAGTCCACATTTGTCTTTATTTCCTATTTTCTTATACTGGGGTTTCTCAAAATGAGATAACTCTAAATTCTTAAAATCAAAGGTTCCTCTTTATACCACAAAAAAACTTAGTATTGTTCTAGATATACGTATGTTTACAAGAAGACTGTGATGATGTTGCAATTAAAAAATTGAGGCCAAATAATCCACCAGAGTGACCTTTAAGTTCTACTTAATGGTGTATAAGTTAAAAGTTTGTTTTTGTTAGCCTAGGTAGCTTTTAGTCAGGTTCTTGAACTCTGGAGTTTTACCTAGGCTAGCTCATCTTTTGGCTTCTTTGCTTCCTGCCTTGCTAATTAATAGAAATACATACTCAGCCAGCAGCAAATTCATGAAGTTTATTCCCCATGAAAACCTAATGAAAAGGCTGTGCCTCCACAAAACAATAATTTGTTTAAATTTGGAAGTGCCAAGTGGAAACAGTATTGATTCTTTGGGGACATCAGGGCTCTATTAAGTACAATCTTCCTTCACTGAACCTCAGTAAAGTCAAGTCGTCTTCCAAAGAAATACAACTAGCTACCAACTCTCCCTTGAGAAGACTCACTGAGACCAAAACAAACTTCATTTCTCTTCCCATCAGTCCTTGCTATCATTTTGCGGAAATCAGCTGCTGAGGTCAGAACCTATTCAATTTATTTTTTTCATGGTCTTGTCCCACAAACAAGCAAAGAGGAACATATTTTTAAACTTGAATGGCCGCTTTATAGGCATATAGACTATGCATCTATACTGCTGAGGTAACTGTAGTTAAGAAAATATGCTTTCTTCGTTTCTAGACTTCTAAACTGGGTAATGTTAACTCCCTTCTCCAGCTGGTCAAGGCAGTTATCTTCTCCAGCTGTTTACCATTTTTAACAATAACATACTCCTGCATGTCTGAAATATGGGAAACTTCAAAACAGCCCTTTCATGTCCCTATCCAGAACAAACATCAAAAAAATTTCCTCTTTCTGCAAATACCAGAAAATGAAATAGACTTATTGCAAAACTACCGTAGCTTGTGGACGTGTCATTTCATTTTTATCCTCTTATGCTTACATTTACCATTCAAGCAAATGTGGAGGTGGAGAGGGTAGTCCAGTAAAACATATGACTCTAAAGGCAGATAGTCATTAGGGATCTTGAAGAAGTCCAGCCTCAGAGGAACCCTTTTAAAAGAAATTCCCTAAACCAGTGGACTTCACAATTTGTTGCTATCATACCCTCCAAAGAATTTTGAAACATTGTATGCACTCACACATTTTTAAGTTGACATCTTAAAATTTTATCAAAAGCTGAAGTGTTGTAAAAGATATGTATTCTGGCATGTGACATATTGTATATCTGCTTTAAATATACTTTTCATCAAATCCTCAGTACTATGTAGTTTAGGTCCTTTGATTTACAGAAAATGTCTGCATAACCAGTACCTTAAATAACAAAACTAACATCTCCACTTGTAACTCAGTAAAAAATGACAAAAAGAAAAATAAAAAAAAGTCAGTTCTCATTGTTAAAACAATCAGCTATATTCTAGATGTTAATACTCCTGTGACAACTTTGTCACATCTGAATTTTAATTTTAAGGTAACTAGGGAGAGAGATAGAGAGCCAGAGAGACAGCAAGACAGCAAGACAGACTGTTACCTACATATTATTTAACGATTACCAATTGTTTCAAGCATTTTCCATTTATTTACTCATTTTTTTAGGTTTTAAAAGCTCCTACGTTCCCCTTTAATAGACTCCACAGGCACAATTTCAAAACAAGAAATTAAAGAAATCCCCCGTGGTCTAGGGGACTAAAGGGCAATTTATCTCACAAAGGAAGAGAAATAAACTTTTTTGTGTTTTACAAGATTTGCATGTGAAAACGCATAAAATGACAGTAATTCTATAAATGTGACATAAGAGTTGCACCTAGAATTTTAATCATTTTTCTAATCAGTCTTCAGGGCAGCATTTTAGGGGACTAAATTATGTTGGTAATAGAAATACGATTGCTGTGTATTCCCCAAAATCCTACAGTTCTGAGTCACTTCAGATAAACTGTTTGAAGGACAATTAAGCCACTTTTGAATGTCTGCTACAAGTCCATCATTGCTATAGAGGGAAATAAGACATACAGAAGAAAGAGTTTCTTCCTCTGAGAAACAAGCAATCTGATTGGGGAATAGGATTTATACACCAGAAACAATTAGGAAATCATTCCAGGAACCCAACAGAATTGTTAATGCTATGAGTTATTTGGATTAAAAACATGGAACTTGGAATCTACCAGACCTGAGATCCAATTCTGGTTATAAATTACTTCTCACTGACCTCAGCTTCCTTGTCAGTTAAACATGGACAACCAGGACAGGGACAGGCAAGCTACAGCCCATGGGCCAAATCCTGCCCAGAGCCTGTTTTTGTATGAGTTGTGAGCTAAGAATAGTTCTCACATTTTTAAATGGTTAAGTAAGTTTTTTAAAGAATATTTGATAATATTTTTAAAATATATAACATTCAAATTTCAGTGTCCAGAAATAAAGTTTTATCAGAACACAGCCACACCCGTTTATTTACATATTGTGTATAGCTGCTTTTTTGTTAAAACAGCAAAGTTGAATAGTTGCAACAGACGTCCTGTGTCGTACAAAACTTATAATACTTTCTATCAGGCTCTTTACAGAAAACTTTGCCGAGACCCTTGTTGTACAGAATTAAAAGAAATAGTATGGGAGGACCTTCAAGATGGCGGAGGAGTAAGACGTGGAGATCACCTTCCTCCCCACAAATATATCAGAAATACATCTACATGTGGAACAACTCCTACAGAACACCTACTGAACGCTGGCAGAAGACCTCAGACCTCCCCAAAGGCAAGAAACTCCCCCACGTACCTGGGTAGGGCAAAAGAAAAAGGGAAAAACAGAGACAAAAGAATAGGGACGGGACCTGCATCAGTGGGAGGGAGCTGTGAAGGAGGAAAAGTTTCCACATACTAGGAAGCCCCTTGGCGGGCGGAGACTGCGGGTGGCGGAGCGGGGGAGCTTCGAAGCCGCGGAGGAGAGCACAGCAACAGGGGTGCGGAGGGCAAAGAGGAGAGACTCCCGCATAGAGGATCGGCGCCGACCAGCTCTCACCAGCCCGAGAGGCTTGTCTGCTCACCCGCCGGGGCGGGCGGGGCTGCGAGCTGAGGCTCAGGCTTCGGTTGGATCCCAGGGAGAGGACTGGGGTTGGCAGCGTGAACACAGCCTGCAGGGGCTTAGTGCACCACAGCTAGACGGGAGGGAGTCCGGGGAAAGGTCTGGAACTGCCTAAGAGCAAAGAGACAGTTGCTTCGGGGTGCATGAGGAAACGGGATTCAGAGCACCGCATAAATGAGCTCCAGAGACAGACGCGAGCCGCGGCGCGGACCCCAGAGACGGGCATGAGACGCTAAGGCTGCTGTTGCCGCCACCAAGAAGCCTGTGTGCGAGCACAGGTCACTCTCCACATCTCCCCTCCCGGGAGCCTGTGCAGCCCGCCACTGCCAGGGTCCCGTGATCCAGGGACAACTTCCCCGTGAGAACACACGGAGTGCGTCAGGCTGTTGCAATGTCAAGTAGGCCTCTGCCGCCGCAGGCTCGCCCTGCATCCGTACCTATCCCTCCCCCCGCCCCGGCCTGAGTGAGCCAGAGCCCCTGAAGCAGCTGCTCCTTTAACCTCGTCCTGTCTGGGTGAAGAACAGAGGCCCTCAGGTGACCTACACACAGAGGCAGGGCCAAACCCAAAGCTGAACCCCAGGAGCTGTCCAAACAAAGAAGAAAAAGGGAAATTTCTCCCAGCAGCCTTAGGAGCAGCGGATTAAACCTGCAAAATCAACTTGATGTACGCTGCTTCTGTGGAATACCTGAATAGACAGCAAATCATCCCAAAACTGAGGCAGTGGACTTTGGGGGCAACTGTAGACTTGGGGTTTGCTTTATGCATCTAATTTTATGTTTATCTTAGTATAGTATTTAGAGCTTATTATCATTGGTAGATTTGTTTATTGATTTGGTTGCTCTCTTCCTTTATATATATATATATATATATATATATATATATATATATATAGTCTTTTCCTTTTTCTCTTTTTGTGAGCATGTATGGATATGCTTCTTTGTGTGATTTTGTCTGTATAGGTTTGCATTTACCATTTGTCCTACTGTTCTGTCTGTCCATTTTTTTTCTTAGTATAGTTTTTAGCACTTGTTATCATTGGTGGATTTGTTTATTGCTTTGGTTGCTGTCTTATTTTTTTAATTACTTTTTTATTTATATTATTTTAATAAAATATATTTTTTATTTTAATAACTTTTTTTTTTTAATTTATTTTTTTTCTTTTCTCCCTTTTCTTCTGAGCTGTGTGGCTGACAGGGCCTTGGTGGTCAGCCAGGTGTCAGGCCTGAGCCTCTGAGGTGGGAGAGCCGATTTCTGGACATTGGTCCACCAGAGACATCCCGGCCCCTCGTAATATCAATCAGCGACAGCTCTCCTAGAGACCTCTGTCGCAACACTAATACCCAGCTCCACTCAACGACCAGCAAGCTTCAATGCTGAACACCCCGTGCCAAACAACTAGAAAGACAGGAACACAACCCCACCCATTAGCAAAGAGGCTGCCTACAATCACACTAAGTTCACAGACACCCCAAAACACACCACTGGACGCAGTCCTGCCAACCAGAAAGACAAGATCCAGCCTAATCCACCAGAACACAGGCACCAGTCCCCTCCACCAGGAAGCCTACACAACCCACTGAACCAACCTTACCCACTGGGAGCAGACATCAAATACAATGGTAATTACGAACCTGCAGCCTGTGAAAAGGAGACCGCAAACACAGTAACATAAGCAAAATGAAAAGACAAAGAAATACACAGCGGATGAATAAGAAAGGTAAAAACCCACCAGAACAAACAAATAAAGAGGAAATAGGCAGTCTACCTGAAAAAGAATTCAGAGTAATGATAGTAAAGATGATCCAAAATCTTGGAAATAGAATGGAGAAAATACAAGAAACATTTGAAAAGGACCTAGAAGAGGGCTTCCCTGGTGGCGCAGTGGTTGGGAGTCCGCGTGCCGATGCAGGGGACACGGGGTCGTGCCCCGGTCTGGGACGATCCCACATGCCGCGGAGCGGCTGGGCCCGTGAGCCATGGCCGCTGAGCCTGCGCATCCGGAGCCTGTGCTCCGCAGCGGGAGAGGCCACAACAGTGAGAGGCCCATGTACCAGAAAAAAAAAAAAAAAAAGACCTAGAAGAACTAAAGAGCAAACAAACAATGAGGAGCAAAACAATAAATGAAATTGAAAATTCGCTAGAAGGAATCAATAGCAGAATAACTGAGGCAGAAGAACAGATAAGTGACCTGGAAGATAAAATACTGGAAATAACTACCACAGAGCAGAATAAAGAAAAAAGAATGAAAAGAATTGAGGACAGTATCAGAGACCTCTGGGACACATGAAATCCACCAACATTCCAATTATAGGGGTCCCAGAAGAAGAAGAGAAAAAGAAAGGGACTGAGAAAACATTTGAAGAGATTATAGTTGAAAACTTCCCTTATATGGGAAAGGAAAGAGTCAATCAAGTCCAGGAAGCACAGAGAGTCCCATACAGGATAAATACAAGGAGAAACACGCCTAGACACATATTAATCAAACTATCAAAAATTAAATACAAAGAAAAAATATTAAGAGCAGCAAGGGAAAAACAACAAATAACAGAGAAGAGAATCCCCATAAGGTTAACAGTGGATATTCAGCAGAAACTCTGCAAGCCAGAAAGGTGTGGCAGGACATATTTGAGTGATGAAAGGGAAAAACCTACACCCAAGATTACTCTACCCAGCAAGGATCTCATTCAGATTCGATGGAGAAATTAAAATCTTTACAGAAAAGCAAAAGCTAAGAGAATTCAGCACCACCAAACAAGCTTTACAACAAATGCTAAAGGAACTTCTCTAGGTAGGAAACACAAGAGAAGGAAAAGACCAAAAATAACAAACCCAAAACAATTAAGAAAATGGTAATAGGAATATACATATCGATAATTACCTTAAATATAAATGGATTATATGCTCCAACCAAACGACATAGACTGGCTGAATGGATAAAAAAACAAGACCCATCTATATGCTGTCTACAAGAGACCCACTTCAGAACTAGGGACACATACAGACTGAAAGTGAGGGGATGGAAGAAGATATTCCATGCAAATGGAAATCAAAAGAAAGCTGGAGTAGCAATTCTCATATCAGACAAAACAGACTTTAAAATAAAGACTATTACAAGAGACAAAGAAGGACACTACATAATGATCAAGGGATCAATCCAAGCAGAAGACATAACAATTATAATTATTTATGCACCCAACATAGGAGCACCTCAATATATAAGGCAAATGGTAACAGCCATAAAAGGGGAAATCGACAGCAATACAATCAGTAGGGGACTTTAACACCACACTTTCACCAGTGGACAGATGATGCAAAATGGAAATAAATAAGGAAACACAAGCTTTAAATGACACATTAGACAAGATGGACTTAACTGATATTTATAGGACATTCCGCCTAAAAACAACAGAATACACTTTCTTCTCAATTGCTCATGGAACATTCTCCAGGATAGATCATATCTTGGGTCACAAATCAACCTTTGGTAAATTTAAGAAAATTTAAATCGTATCAAGTATCTTTTCCGACCACAACGCTATAAGACTAGATATCAATTACAGGAAAAAAACTGTAAAAAATGCAAACACTTGTAGGCTAAATAATAAACTACTAAATAACCAAGAGATCACTGAGGAAATCAAAGAGGAAATCCCAAAATACCTAGAAACAAATGACAATGAAAACACAACGACCCAAAACCTATGGGATGCAGCAAAAACAGTTCTAACAAGGAAGTTTATAGCAATACAATCCTACCTCAAGAAACAAGAAACAACTCAAATAAACAACCTAACCATACACCTAAAGCAATCAGAGAAAGAAGAACAAAAAAGACCCCAAAGTTAGCAGAAGGAAAGAAATCATAAAAATCAGATCAGAAATAAATGAAAAAGAAATGAAGGAAATGATAGCAAAGATCAATAAAACTAAAAGCTGGTTCTTTGAGAAGATCAACAAAATTGATAAACCATTAGCCAGACTCATCAAGAAAAAAAGGGAGAAGACTCAAATCGGTAGAACTAGAAATGAAAAAGGAGAAGTAACCACGGACACTGCAGAAATACAAAGGATCATGAGAGATTACTACAAGCAACTATATGCCAATAAAATGGACAACCTGGAAGAAATGGACAAATTCTTAGAAAAGCACAACCTTCCAAGCCTGGACTGGGAAGTAACAGTAAATATAAACAGACCAATCACAAGCACTGAAATTGAAAATGTGATTAAAAATCTTCCAACAAACAAAAGTCCAGGACCAGAAGGCTTCACAGGCGAATTCTATCAAACGTTTAGAGAAGAGCTAACACCTATCCTTCTCAAACTCTTCCAAAATATAGCAGAGGGAGGAACACTGCCAAATTCATTCTATGAGGCCACCATCACCCTGATACCAAAACCAAACAAAGATGTCACAAAAAAAGGAAACTACAGGCCAATATCACTGATGAACATATATGCAAAAATCCTCAGCAAAATACTAGCAAACAGGATACAACAGCACAGGGCTTCCCTGATGGCACAGTGTTTAGGGATCCACCTGCCAATGCAGGGAACACGGGTTTGAGCCCATCTGGGAAGATCCCACATGCCATGGAGCAACTAAACCCATGCACCACACCTACTGAAGCCTGCGTACCTAGAGCCTGTGCTCTACAACAAGAGAAGCCACCACAGTGGGAAGCCCGCGCACCACAACGAAAAGTAGCCCCCACTTGCAGCAACTAGAGAATGCCCATGCCCAGCAACAAAGACCCAATGCAGCCAAAAATAAATAAATAAAATAAATTTTTAAAAATAATAATAAATATTAAGAAAAAAAAACCGAATACAACAGCACATTAAAAGGATCATACACCATGATCAAGTGGGATTTATCCCAGGAATGCAAGGATTCTTCAATATATGCAAACCAATCAATGTGACAAACCATATTAACAAATTGAAGGAGAAAAACCATATGATCGTTTCAATAGATGCAGAAAAAGCTTTCAACAAACTTCAACACCCATTTATGATAAAAATGCTCCAGAAAGCTGGCATAGAGGGAACCTACCTCAACATAATAAAGACCATATATGACAAACCCAGAGCCAACATCATTCTCAATGGTGAAAAACTGAAACCATTTCCTCTAAGACCAGGAACAAGACAAGGTTACACACTCTCACCAGTATTATTCAAGATAGTTTTGGAAGTTTAGCCATAGCAATCAGAGAAGAAAAAGAAACAAAAAGAATCCAGGGCTTCCCTGGTGGCGCCGTGGTTGCAAATCTGCTTGTTAATGCAGGGAACATAGGTTCGAGCCCTGGCCTGGGAGGATCCCACATGCTGCGGAGCAACTAGGCCCATGAGCCACAACTACTGAGCCTGTGCATCTGGAGCCTGTTCTCCACAACAAGAGAGGCCACGATAGTGAGAGGCCCATGCACCGCGATGAAGAGTGGCCCCCGCTTGCCACAACTAGAGAAAGCCCTCGCACAGAAACAAAGACCCAACACAGCAAAAAATAAATTAATTAATTAATAAACTCCTACCCCCAACATCTTCGTTAAAAAAAAAAAAAAAAGAATCCAAATCAGAAAAGAAGAAGTAAAGCTGTCACTGTTTGCAGATGACATAATATACACAGAGAATATTAAAGATGCTACCAGAAAACTACTAAAGCTAATCAATTAATTTGGTAGAGTAGCAGGACACAAAATTAATGCACAGAAATCTCTTTCATTCCTATACACTAATGATGAAAAACCTGAAAGAGAAATTAAGGAAACACCCCCATTTACCATTGCAACAAAAAGAATAAAATACCTAGGAAAAAACCTACCTAAGGAGACAAAAGACCTGTATGCAGAAAACTATAAGACACTGATGAAAGAAATTAAAGATTATATAAACAGATGGAGAGATATACCATGTCCTTGGATTGGAAGAATCAGCATTGTGAAAATGACTATACTACCCAAAGCAATCTAGAGATTCAATGCAATCTCTATCATTTTTCACAGAACTAGGACAAAAAAATTTCACAATTTGTATGGAAGCACAAAAGACCCCATGCAGCCAAAGCAATCTTGAGAAAGAAAAACAGAGCTGGAGGAATCAGGCTCCCAGACTTCAGACTATACTACAAAGCTACAATAATCAAGACAGTGTGATACTGGCACAAAAACAGAAATATAGATCAATGGAACAGAATAGAAAGCCCAGAGATAAACCCACGCACATATGGTCACCTTATCTTTGATAAAGGAGGCAAGAATATACAATGGAGAAAAGGCAGCCTCTTCAATAAGTGGTGTTGGGAAAACTGGACAGCTACATGTAAAAGAATGAAATTAGAATACTCCCTAACACCGTATACAAAAATAAACTCAAAATGGATTAAAGACCTAAATGTAAGGCCAGACACTATGAAACTCTTAGAGGAAAACATAGGCAGAACACTCTGTGACATAAATCACAACAAGATCCTTTTTGACCCACCTCCTAGAGAAATGGAAATAAAACAAAAATAAACAAATGGGACCTAATGAAACTTCAAAGCTTTTGCACAGCAAAGGAAACCATAAACAAGAAGAAAAGACAACCCTCAGAATGGGAGAAAATATTTGCAAATGAAGCAACTGACAAAGGATTAATCTCCAAAATTTACAAGCAGCTCATGCAGCTCAATATCAGAAAAACAAACAACCCAATCCAAAAATGGGCAGAAGACCTAAACAGACATCTCTCCAAAGAAGATATACAGATTGCCAACAAACACATGAAAGGATGTTCAACATCACTAATCATTAGAGAAATGCAAATCAAAACTACAATGAGGTATCACCTCACACCAGTCAGAATGGCCATCATCAAAAAATCTACAAACAATAAATGCTGGAGAGGGTGTGGAAAAAAGGGAACCCTCTTGCACTGTTGGTGGGAATGTAAATTGATACAGCCACTATGGAGAACAGTATGGAGGTTCCTTAACAAACTAAACATAGAACTACCGTATGATCCAGCAATCCCACTACTGGGCATATACCCTGAGAAAACCATAATTCAAAATAGTCATGTACCACAACGTTCATTGCAGCACTATTTACAATAGCCCAGACATGGAAGCAACCTAAGTGTCCATCAACAAATGAATGGATAAAGAAGATGTGGCACATATATCCAAAGGAATATTACTCAGCCATAAAAAGAAATGAAATTGAGTTATTTGTAGTGAGGTGGATGGACCTAGAGTCTGTCATACAGAGTGAAGTAAGTCAGAAAGAGAAAAACAATTACCGTATGCTAACACATATATTTGGAATCTAAAAAAAAAAAAAAAAAAAAAAAAAAAAAAGTGATTCTGAGGAACCTAGGAGCAGAACAGGAATACAGACACAGATGTAGAGAATGGACTTGAGGACACAGGGAGGGGGAATGGTAACCTGGGACGAACTGAGAGAGTGGCATGTACATATTTACACTACCAAATGTAAAATAGATAGCTAGTGGGAAGCAGCTGCATAGCACAGGGAGATCAGCTTGGTGCTTTGTGACCACCTAGAGGGGTGGGATAGGGAGGGTGGGAGGGAGGCACAAGAGAGAGAGGATATTGGGATATATGTACACGCATAGCTGACTCACTTGTTATACAGCAGAAACTAACACACCATTGTAAAGCAATTATACTCCAATAAAGATGCTAAAACAAAATATAGAAATAATATGAATGAAATGGTTAACACAGAACCTGGCATATAAGCACTCAATAAATAGTAAATATTATGATTCTCTTGTAAGAAGCTGTAATTTGAACCAAATGTATAACTTCAAGAAACAACTTTTTTTATTTCTAGAAGAGACTTATTTGAAGAAATATTACAACATATAAAAACTACATAAAGTCTTAATTCCCACTCATACAGCAGTAAATTTGATATAATGCATAATAAAATACTTTTAAAATCCAGAATGCACAAGGTACTGCTTAGTTTGATCACTAAGTCATTAATTGATAAGCAAAGGTAAAGAAGGCTACAAAAGGCATGACTTACCCATTAAGTAACTGGCCATTAAGTTCCTTTAAAAAATGGAAATATTGGTCTGGTCTAACTTATAACCATGCAAACACAGATAGAGCCTGTCATGCGTGCATAACGAAGAACTGACTGCCAGAGGAATCACTGCTCTATCATCTATTCCATAACATTTGAGTGGATGGAGACACATGATGTCCCATCTGCTAAGGACACTCTTCCCTCTGCTTATCCCAGGCTCTCTTCTTTCCACCCATCAAGTCTTCCCTTAAATAACGCTTCCTCAATCACTCTATCCTAGCATCACCTTTGTTTCCTTCATAGCACATTTATAATTATATATTTAGGGAGCCACTTGCTTATGAGTATCTGTCTCCTCCATTAGATTCTTAACTCCAAGAGAAAAGCAATAAATCTGTCTCTGTCGCCATTATATGCTCTGCTCCTAGAAGACTGAAAAGTGACCTGGTGAATAAATGCTTGGAACCCTGCAAGTCACCTTTAAAGGACAACTTGTCCTCAAACATAATGAAGTGCAACTGAAGGTACTATGGGAAAAACAAAAACAGCCCTTTTATTCTTTCTTTCAACCCAGAATCAGAAAAATACAACGTTTATTAGTTGTTAGCGAACTTTCAAAATGAACAACAAAAGTATTTTGAGTACCTGCTATATTCAAGACACTATTCTAGACACCAGAGAAATATAAGTTTTACAAGCTAAAGTGCTGACTCTCCAGAACTACACAGGACAAACACAAAATTCTAATACAATGCAGACTTTGAAAACGATAATAATGGAAGTACAAAATGTTATAGGGTTAAGACAGGAGAAGAATGCTTATTTTGGCTGGAGAGGTATAGAAAGTGTTCTTGGAGGAGATGGGCTTTAATCTGGATCTTAAAGCATTATTAAAACTTCAAAATGCAATTAGGAGGAATAGCCTGTTTTCAGTCCAACAAGAGGAAAGACACATTTGGGAAAGTACAGAATGTGTTCAGTACCATCTGAGCCATTTTAGTCAACTAAGGAAAAGTGATGGTTAAAAATGTGGTTTCTAGAATCAAACAGTTTGAGTACCAATCCTAAATTCACCACTTACTAGCTCTGTGTCATTGGGTATATTACTCTACCTCAGTTTTCTCATCAGCAAAATGGGAATAATAATATTACCCTCCTCAAATTGTTCTTGAGAAGGTCAGTTAAGATAAAACACAGGAAGATAAAACACAAGTCTTATCTCATGGTAAGAGCTTAACAAATGTTATCTTTGATTGTTCTGATTATCTTTCCTTAGTACCTTACCTGTGAGAAATACTATCCTGTTCTTTCCTTTTTGCTTTCCTCATGCTATTCTGAACTAAGCTATTCCCTGGCAGCAAATTAAACATTTCTGAAACAGCATGAGCACTTTAAAGCTCTTGGGGTGCCATTGTGTACAGAAGCAATATCTAATTGAATAGTAGCCTAATAGCCTCAGAAAGTTGCTGCAATTTTTTTTTAAAAGTTGAGTTAAAAATAGGATCAGTTCAGGCAGTGAGAGAATGAGCTTTATGAGTGGGCTTGACATTCTTCCTCAACACTCTTTAAAAGTTACATATCTAAACCCACCTCAGTATTTGCCTCTCTAGTGATGCTAGATATCGTCTCAGTTACCCCGAAATGTCATTTCAGTGTTAGGATCCAAGCTGTTTTCCAGCAGGGTCAATCTACAACTATGGAAAGAAAAGTGAAGCTTTAATGTTGGGTCAAGCCTTCAGGTTTACTGCCACTTGTCAGGGCCTCTCAGGGCTCATAACTTTCCTGCTATGATGGAAATGTTCTAAATCTGCACTGTTGAATATAATGCCCTCTAGCCCTGATAATTCCACAGATGGAATGTGACTAGTGCAACGGGAACTGAATTTTTATTTTACTTGATTTTAATAAAGCTCAATAGACACGTGTGACTAGTGGCTACTTATTGGACAGTACAGATGGAATGCTAGCCCTGCCATCAATACGTTTGTCCTTTCCACGAATATATTCTTTAACCAGTACCAGCCAGCCTCAGTTGCACATTTTAAAAGCATTCCTCTGAGAACCCTTGAAGATCTTCCATCAAGATCCCCTTCTGAGTCATTGACCTATCATGTTTGTGTCACCCATGCTGCCATCTCCTACCCCTGAAGTCCGGTGTCCAAAGCTGATTTCTTCACCCTCACCTTTGCTGAGTATGGGCTGGTCCTGGTACTCTGTCTGGTGCATATGCTCCCTCAGATACCACTCCTCCTCCATCTTCTGTCTTTAGCAAGAGTTTACCACATAGTCAGCTGTCTTCTCCTGGCTGCTGGTGAGCATAGCTACTTTCTCCCTGTGGGTAGTTATACTTTAGGAACCAATATTGCACCCATAAAAAATTATAATTTCCACAGGTTCTACTCGTAAACCTTACACCCTGTGGCTTAATATAATAGAAATGGCCAGGCCTGCCAAACAAAGATAGTTCAGCTCCACCTCTAATTCTCTGATTCCCAGATTCTATTTTAGGCATCTATTCTCATCTTATACTTTAAGATTTGTCTACCTTTTTGACTATTCATCTACAGTCTGCTTTCCATAGCCCAGAGCAGAGTAAAAATATTTTAGAAGTTAAATTTCCTTTTTCTAAAGGTCAGTTATCCAGGTGTGAAAGCCAGCAAACTTTATTCCACCAGAAACTTGTTTTGAATCTTTTTTTCTGCACTGATAACAATATACTGCTTTATTCTAAATTACAAACATGAACAGCCTAGATATTTGCTCCATGAATTTCTATATAATGCTAATATGTAAAGGAACAAAAAGAAAGATGATAGCATGCATGTAATTAAATTGTACATTTATCAAATGTTATTTCTGTAATTACAAACAATGAAGTGCTAGAATGCTCTGAAATTTTATGATCTTAAAATAGCATTTTAATTGCCCCTCCCTTGTTTCTCTATACTTTAATCCAAGTGTAGTTGTATAAATGTGTTTGAAACCAATTAGGGGAGGGTGGCTGCCCAGCTTGTTCATCTTGGAGCACACCAGATATATACAAACAGACTCCCAAGTACCATGCATGTGCCAGGTGACTCCATTTAAAATTGATTGGGCAGACATCTAACCCAAGTCAAACCAATCAGACATGGTTTCAAGCTAGAACTAAGGGAAGAGACTCAGTCCTTATCTGCGAGAGCTGTGGGTTATGAGGCCTGGCAGCCTTGAGCAGCCGTGTTCTCAGCCATGGGGATGTATGGTCTACTATGCAAGCAGAGGCCAACATGCAGAGAGAAGCAGAAATTTAATTCCTAATTTCCTGCTATCCCAAGACCCAGCTTTCCCTGTCCTTCTTGCTTTACATTAGATGTCCCAGTACAGTTCCAATAAATTCCCTCTCTTCTGAGTTAGTTCAAGTTATGTCTCTACTATTTGAATCCAAGAATGTCAATCAATACAATATTTTTAACAAATTTTTAAAAAGTCACCCCTGAATAAATGCAGCATTGTAGAAAAGAATTGTTTTGCATATATAATTCCAAATATATATGCAAACCCAGAAAATTAAAAATGAAGGATCCCAAGCAACTATATAAATGTATATATATATATACATATATAAATATATTAAATGTTTTATATATATATTAAAGTTTATGAGAAACATGGTGCTTGAGATTTGACTAGGCATTGAAAAGAAATGTCATTTTGAATTCTCTGACGTGTAAATGTTTAATTGTATTTTGAAATTGTATATCACTAAAAATAGTAAAGAATAGAATTTTTAAAGCATGTACAGTATGACTCAATTTTTATAAAATTATTTCATATTATCTATCAATTATCTTTCCACCCATCTATTTATATATTCATAGACAATTGCCTGAATATTTACATAATGTCAACAATGAGCTTTTTTCTAAGGGCTATATTATTACATGGCATTTTATTATTTCCTTCACAGTCTTATGAATTAAAATTCTCAAGTCAAATCAACTGACATACCTTATCTCAGACATGTCAAACATGGCTACATGTGTGTAAATGCATAAAAGCAAGGGAGAAAAACTAACCAAGGTAAGACCCTGGGACTGCTCCAACAGGAATGCAAAAGGCTTGAAAGTCACTACTTTTATTCTAAGACAAATATTTTATACTATGTAAAGCTTTTGCTCAATATATATCTATTCATTATTCTCTTAACATGACATTCATACTTCTGGAATTTGTGTTCATGTTCTTCCTCGATTCGCTTTCCAATTTTCAGACTCGTATCCACCCTTCAAGACTAAACAAAGCCTATATTGTTCTTGGAATCTTCTCTGAGCAACTCAGTACTCAGGAACCTCATTTCCTCTCAGACACCATAGTCTTTATTTGTATTCCAGCAATGGGACTCTGAGCACATGACATGCAATTTCAGTAATGAAGTTTCTATGAATCAATCCTGAATTACAAACTAAACTATCTACTCTTTGAAGTCAGAATTCAATTCTTAAACCCATTTGTACCACTGCCTCCCTCCACAATTTTCTCCCGTTCCACTCTCACGCTCTGTGGCCGTAGTACAGTTTCCCAAACACAGTGTTTTGGGATCAGAATTTTCAGTATTTCAGGTTCTTCATTGTTTGGGCATTGAAATTTTATTTTAGTCAACTAATTCCATTCTATCTAATCAACTAAGATAGGGTGTGTTCACACAGACTTTCTATGTCACTGTATTTCTTCATCTCTATAGCAAACTCTGTGCCAAATTCTTCCACAATAACTGGTAGTGTGACAATGTCTATTCCACACTGAGTTTGCTGAATTATTACTCCAAATATCCCCATGGAAAAATATTTGATGAAGGATCAGTTTTATGACTCCAGGCAAGCATCTACCTAGTCAGGTCAAGAAGCAGGCATTTCTAAAACTCAATAAAACTCCCCTGATGAAACCAGGGCAGTGTCACAAATTGCAAATTGTCATGAAAAAGAATCTGAAAAGATTGCCAAGGCTGGAAGTCTGCCTTCCCTGCCCAATCACTTAAGAGAGTAACACCAACTAATTGCAAATGCTCCAACATATGTGATGCATACTCATCCTTTTATTTTTACAACACAAAAGCAGCTTCTTGAAATAAAGCAGTCCAGCCAAAGCACATCACATTGCCAGATTGAGGGAGAGAATGAAAATATATTCACAAAACTGATTTAAGATGTAAGGCTTCTGGGCTTCCCTGGTGGCGCAGTGGTTGAGAGTCCGCCTGCTGATGCAGGGGACGTGGGTTCGTGCCCCGGTCCGGGAAGATCCCACATGCCGCGGAGTGGCTGGGCCCGTGAGCCATGGCCGCTGAGCCTGCGCGTCCAGAGCCTGTGCTCCGCAGCGGGAGAGGCCACAACAGTGAGAGGCCCGCGTACCGCAAAAACAAACAAACAAAAAAAAAGATTTAAGGCTTCTTAGATATGAGACACTTAGATTAGATCAAAGAAGGGCAGGACTGGAGCATGGTCTCCTGGTTCCTATGACTCTCTCTACTAAACCTGACTGTGCCGTCAATAACCCTGGTTATGACTTACCCAGGGATAAGCATATCAAGTTTTACTGAAACAACTGAGCTACTCTGTAAGAAATTCTATGTTTTATGAAAGCCCCAGTTCAAGAGCCCTAATGAAGGATTGTTTGTAGCAGAAACACAAAGCCAAGTGAACTCCTCACCCCCCGAGGCAGAGCAAGCATGCCTCATTTGGAAACCAGAAGTAGAAATGGGCACCAATAAATTGAAGAGGCACGCATACTTGTATATTTTAAAAACACAAAAGAAAGAGGTGTACTGAAGTATAAGTAGCCCGGCTAAAGCGTCTCATGTTACCAGAAATAAAGTGATTTTACGGAAACAAATTATTGATATTTCCTAATAAAAAGGGATCTATAAAACACTGTGTAGACCTATTCTCTAGACTTTGAACACTACTGACACCTCTGATACAGAAAAGCAATCAAAATGCAAAAGGATAACATTTCTTATGCTTAGAGTAGCCTTAAGTCAGTTTTAGGGTTTTGCTTTTGTTTTTATTTTTATAACATAGAAAGAGGCATAAATTGTACTGCTTACCTAAGCAATTCCTATACGGTCAGTCTAAAGAGAACAAAATAAGCTAGAGAAATATTTCAAGATCCACAACACAAAGAAATGTAAGATTGTGAATAATGAGAAAAGACCACTTAGATAAACAATAAAGTGAGCTACCTTGACCACAAGAGTTAACATCTAGTTCACTTCATAATTCTATTGTGGTCAAGGTAGCTCACTTTAAATTATTGTTTATCTAAGTGGTCTTTTCTCATTATTCACAATCTTACATTTCTTTGTGTTGTGGATCTTGAAATATTTCTCTAGCTTATTTTGTTCTCTTTAGACTGACCGTATAGGAATTGCTTAGGTAAGCAGTACAATTTATGCCTCTTTCTATGTTATAAAAACAAACACAACATTGTAAAGCAATTATATGCCAATAAAGATATTAAAGAAAAAAAAGAGGGACACAAACAGCTTCAGACCCTAAGGACAGTCTCCATTCTGATCCCAAAGATTCCACTTGGAATCAGTGGTTAGTGATGTAATGTCACAAATGCGTTTTAAACAAGTCCTCAGAACCCATAATATGGATCATATTTTCAGGTCCCTTTATCCCTCTATGATAGAAATCAATACTTTATCTTGGGTTAGACTTCTGGGTGTGTGTCGGTCTCTCTGTATGAATGTTTGGTTCACTGGATCTTGACCCCTTATAAGACATCTCATTTATCTTTGATCCTCTAATGAAACCTAAAGTAACAACTTGCACATAATAAAAATATGAGTGCATATTTGTTAAATCAGAAAAAAAATAATTCATTCTGCTGAGGAAGAAAGTTTGTAAGTAAAGAAGGAAATCTAACCTATTCTGAGCTCCAGCAGTGACTGGGGCACAATATTATTGATGTTGCAATATAATCTTTTAATTTTCACAACCAAAAAGTTTCTAAGTATGGAGGTTAAGAGTATAGACTCTGGAGTCTGACTGACTGCCTAGGGCCACATCCTGGCTCCACTTCCTAGCTGTATGAACTTCAGTAACTTTTTTAACCTCTATGCCTCAGTTTAATCATACATAAAATGGGGATGATAATAATAGTAACTAACTCACAGACCCGTTATGAATATTCATTGAGTTAATACATGTAAAGTACATGAAACAGCACTTGATGCAGAGTAATAGCTGAAGAAAACTTAACTTATTAGCTTATTAACAGTTTGGAGGAACTGTCCAAGACCACACAGATAACTGCATTCTGACTGCATACCATTAGCAACTGGAAGCTTGAACACCTCTTCCCATCTCTGCAGGAGAGCTCGGTGACCAGGCTATGTAGCATGAAATAACTTCCTCTCCACTGCCTCTTAGAGGAGTCCCAATAGGAGAAGAAGAAGGAATGGGATGGGGCTACCTGCCTCCTCATGCTTTATCACGTCTCAAGTCCCGGCCATCTGGCAAATGTCTGGGAACCACGGTCACTGCACTTGTTGCTCTGGCCCCTCCCAGACTTGTTCTTTTATTCCTTGGTTCAAAGCCTTCTCAGAAAAAGGGAGTGCTGCACCCTTCATCAAGACAATGCAAACCCCAATTCTATCACTAACTTTTGTGCACACACAACTGAAACCCTTTGCAGCCCAATCTCTCCATCTGCAAAATGGGAATAATAATAAAAATAACGATTGCAAACATGTATGGAATGCTTAGAATCTATGGAGCACTGACCTTATATCCTTTACAATTCACACAATCATATGGTAGAAGTACTCTTAGTATCCAAGCTTTACATATAGATAAGGAAACCATTGTATGGATAAGGCATATAACTTGTCCAAGGCTACAAAGCTGACAAATTGCAGCACCAGGATTCAAACTCAGACACTCTGATACCAGAGCCTATGAACCACTGCACAATGTCTGGTAATACAGTAGGTGCTCTGTGAATGCCAGGTCTCTTCACCCACTCTATGAAGTCATGATGAACCTGGGTACTGGCAGACAATATAGATGTCAGTGTAGGAGTCCTCCTTATACCCTTGTGGGTAAGTATAGCCTCTAGCCCCAGCTTGAACAGATTCCCCAAAATGACTTTCATGCTCTTCATGGATTTGCCCTGCTTATCCTTCCAGTGTCATTTCTCAACATCTCCAACCCCACCTTTAGTGACCCTCTCCCAACACCATGACCACCAAACTTCACCCCACCTGCATGGACTTCTGTCAAATATGTGCTTTCTCCTCCTCCATCCTAACTCCTCTGAAAAGAAAATTTCAATGAACTTGGAGCATTCTAGGATGTTAGACCAAAAATTTCTGTGATTGCAGAGGTAGAAGGTGAATCCCATTTGGTGCTTGAGCACAACTCCTTTTCCTGCTCAAGGGTTTGGGATTTCTCAGAAGTGAAGATATAATCAGAAACCCTAGAGGACTGGGTGGATTGATGGTTAGGTTAAACAAACAAACACCTCCAAATGTAAAGGAAAATGTTAAGAATATAAGAATAACTCCATCTGCCAAGTGCTAGAACATAAAATATTTCACTGATAGAAGGCCTGAAGTTTGAAGGAAAGAGTTTTCCTAAATGGTCCAGAAGTAATTTAATTTGTTGAGAAGCCTAAAAGGGCTCAGTATCATGCACAGCTACTTTTCTCCCTCCCCACAAAAAGGAAAAAAAAAAGGACCAACACAAGTCAGACTGCATGAATAGAGCAGATTCAGCTTGGATGTCAGGGAACTTCACTCAAATGTCAATCATCATGCCAGAATTCTAAGCTACCCAGAGGTTTGGCTGGATCACTGCCAGTCAGTACTATGACTGATATCTTTTTCTTCAGACATCGCAACATTCAAAAATAAAAGGAAAATATGTTCAGCTGCTGCCTCTTCAGCAGCTTTGCAATTTTCCAAGGATCAGCCCCTCTCCTATTCTCAGTCCCCTAATCTCCAAGCAAAGTAATAGCTTCTCCTTGCCTAGCAGGAGTCAGGAGACTGCCTAGCCAAGCAGCCTCTGGTCAGTATTTCAAGAACCCTTGGTTTCCTAATCTTTTCCTGCCAGGAATAAATCAGTGGATGTTAGTTAAATGCAAGACTCCATGTAAAACCCTCTTTCTCTCCTTCTTTGTCCCTTCAATCTTTCAAGGTGTCATAGATAGTGGAAGTATAAACTCATAATAATAGCAGCCTGTGACTGTCTCCTCCAAACCCCATATTTAATCAGCACTATCTTTCACCCATATCCATTCTCTAAAGTGTTTGAGAACCCTGATGCACCTTCTTTCTGTTCTCTTATGTGAAAGGTCCTAAGTCCAGTCTACATCCTTATGTCCCCCTTCCCACGTGAAGCAGGCTACAGGGACTCAGCCTAATTTGTACTCCTTAACTAGCAGTCACCACCTATTCTACACTTTTCAGTTCTTGGTCAAAGCGGCAATGGAATACCATAGACTCTTCTCAGCTTGTCTCTACTCACCGCTCCTGATGACAAAGTCCTAAGTCATTTTTTAACATAAAGGCATAGTTTCCACTCTCTATAGGTACTGAAGCCGGGGAATTCAATGCTGACAAATGCCTGACTCCCTTCTAGCGGCCCCCAAGGGGTCTGACAGGGCTGGCTGTAGCTGGACAAGCCTTCAGATTTTCTAATAGCCAACTCGTGATCTATCTTCTGCAAGACACACTAAAGATGCTTCCAGTGATCAAGGGGAACAATCATGTGGATCAAATGAAATCAAGTGGATAAAATGAGTTACATTCTGAATTTTGAGTCATAAAACCTGAATTCCATGAGCCTTAGACTAATGTCCAAGTTTCTGACTCTACCATGATGAGTTATAATTTAAGGTACGTCTTTCCTTGCCTTCTCTGAATCTTAGTTTCCTTCCTCCCTTTTAAGGTAGATATTTGGTTGCTTGCCCTTTACCTGTCCAGGATACCGTAATAAAGAAATAGTAAATGCTATAAAATGAAAGGGGTAGAAAGAAAACTCGAGTTCAAGTTTTAGTTCAGTGACACACAACCTTGCACTTCAAGTCATTCCCCTGAACTCTTACAAGCATGTGGTACTACATGGTCTAAGGTGATGAAGAACTGGCTCCTGCCTACTCCTGCCTAGCATCACTGAGCACCATTTGTCTCTTTCCTTGTCCTACTCCATCCATACCTGACTTCTTTCAATTTTTTAAAATAGAGACGGCTTTACCCTGACTCAGGACTTTATTTACTAATATTCAGCCTTTCCGTCACCTACCACAGTTTTTTCCTTAGATAACTCTCTCAATCTTGTAAGTCTCAACTGAACTATAGCATTTTCAGAGAAGCCTTCCTTTATCCTCATATTTCTTTGGCTTCCCTCTATTTTATGCTTTCATAGCAGCTAGTACTCGAACCTTGGCAGCAAGCACGACTCTTGTAATCATTTAAGTGTTTCTGTCCTCTTCAGAGAGATTTTGCCTGCCTTGATCTCTGCTATGACTCCAGTACCTAGCTCACTGACTGGAATATGGTAAATACTCAATACAAATTTAGTAACTACCTCCTATTCTGAAATCCTCACTACTTTCAGAGGGCTATGTTTATAATACATTGTGTGAAAGCACTTTATAAACTGCAAAAGTAAATAGCAAATTGCTATAAAAATCAAAGTCACTACGTATTATCTTTGTATGTTTTGAATTCCAAAAAATCTCAAATTGTAACTGAATCTCTGTGTGCTGAAGCTATGGTTGAATTTTCTTTATTATTGACTGGAACATGGCTGCGATGTGAACACTACCCTCCCCTCCTATAGAAGGAAGTACACTATGATGGCAGGGAGCGGTATTAGAATTTTTTTTGCAGGATAACAAATTACCCCAAAACTTAGTGGCTTAAAACAACAAGAAACATTTATTATCTTTCCCAGTTTTGTGGGGAAAGAATTTGGGAGTAACTTGGGTGGGTGTTTCTGGCTCAGAGTATCTCATGAGCTTGCAGTAAGATGTCAGCTGGGACTGCAATAATCTGAAGGTTTGAGTAGGGCTGGGAGATCCACTTCCAAGGTGCTAATCCATATGCCGACAGGTTGGTACTGAGCAGCTGCCTCAGTCCCACCCTACATGGGTTTCTCCACAAAACAGCTTGTGTCCTCGCAACACGGTGACCGACTACCCCCAGAGTAAGAGAACCAAGGAAACAAGATGGAAGACACAATGCCCTTTAAAACCAGGCCTTCAAAACGGCACATTGTCACCTTCGTCAAACAGACAAGCCGAGACTTACTATGGGAGGAGACTACAGATGGGCATGGACACCAGGAGGCAAGGAACATTGGGAGCCGTCACATCTGGCTTCCACAGACTTGTTCTCCGTCCAAAGTCGCTGGCACAGTGCATCGTGCACAGTACGTACTCTAAAATAAATGTTTGATGGGATCTATAGCTGGAATCACAGATAAACAGATGAAAGAGTGGAGCCAAGGAGTGGATGCTACCTACTTTCTGAGGCTAGCAGTGGAAAAGTCAGAAGAATGCTAAAGCACTTGATAAAACTGCACATACATACTCCCAAATCACCACAGCAAAGATTGCAGTGACTGGTTTTGGAAGGGATGCAAAACAGGTGTTAGTGACAGTGGGAGAGGCATGTGGCCTGGAATAATTCTCTAGTGTCTGAACCTAGTCTTACTTCTTAATCATTTGGCTAAGAACACAATGCATGGATAAATAAACTCTTCTATCACAAAAAAAAAAAAATTTGGTGAGAGGCTTAGAAACTGCCAAATTCTTTTTTTTTTTCCTGCATTATCCTTATTATGGAAATTTATAATTTAGCTATCCTCGCAAATGTTATGCAAATACATTAAACAATACAGGGGCGATTTGAGCCTTTAGAATTCTTGACTAATACAAGCATTACTATAATTATCACTTCAAAGTTCTAATAATAACGTTATTTGCATTTTCTTTGACACTGTTTTTGGAAAGAATTTCTAAATACTTGAGTAAATATTTGTAAATTATGACCATGAAACAGTAAAGGCCATTCAGAGTAAGAAGGGAATATTGCAGACCAGAATTGCTTACTTTAATACTCAAGCTTATTAGTTCACTCCAGAAACACAGCTCTGACCCTATAGGGGTTTATGATCTAATGAAACCAAGAGCAGGACAGTATTTCAATGGAGAACAACCAGCATCCACACAGGGAGCAAGTCAAAAACCTGGTATTTATCCTGGACACCTCCTTCATCTAATCATTAATATCCCCTAAATCCACTCCCTACTCTCTGCTCCCACCAGCCTGGACCATTGCAATAAGCCCACGCAGGTTTCAACACACATACTCTAAAGACTCTCATCCGCACTTCCCTTAACAACCACACTGACCTTTTAAAAAACAAAGATCTAGCATGTCTCTGCCCTTTACAACAGTCTTCAATGGCTTTTTACATCTTGAATATTGAGTAAAGATAAAAATTGTTAACATGACCCACAGAGTCATGTCTGATGTGGTCCAGATGTAACTCTCCCATTTCACCTGACAAGACCCCTCCTCACATGCTGTGCCCAAGCCTTCTTTCAGTCCTAGAACATTCTCGTACCACTTTATTCTCTGGACTACCTTGTCTAGAATGTCCATCATTACATCCTTTCTTAAAAATTGCTTCTTCAGGGAAGCCTTCTCTCTGTGGAAAGGCCTCAGTGGAAATTAGTTCTTCTTATTATACACTTTATAGCACTATGTATCGTCTTGGTAGCTCTTATCACAACTGTAATTTTTACTCTTCATGGGAAATATTGAGTAGTGTTGATATCCCGTTTTCTCCAACCTCCCCCCATTCCCACCCCAGCGGCACAGACAGTGACTACTGTTCTTGTTGCTGTGCTTCCAGTGTCCTACACCAGGCTCAACACAGAGCCCATGTTCACTGTGTGTTGATGGACTGAATAAATGAAGATTTCAAATGCATGCCCAGAATGTAGCTTAGACTGTGGCAGAATTTGATGCACTTATTTAAGAAAAATAAAGTAAAAACAAAAGCATAATGTGTCTCTTGGATTCTTGTATTACTATCAATGGCTAGAGTAAAAGGAGATAGAAGCTACTCTGGACAATCAGAGAAGAGGGAATCCCGATCCCCGATTTATTTGGGAGGTTTTTACAGGTAGCAAAATCTTTCTAGACAGACTTGAAATGTAAGTTTGTTGATGGCAGTTCTTTTCCATTTAGAAGGCTTTCAAACATTCAGTGGGAGAGGGAAATGGGAAAAGAGGAAGTAAGGGGAAAATACGATGTGACAAAACAATACGTAATAGATTCACCAGTATTTATAAAGCATTCTCCTTTGCCTACATATAAACCATTGCTAGCTAACCTTCACTGAATAAGAGCCTATTTCCTTAAAAAGAAAAGCAGGATGATTGTTCAATGCCTTATCTTTGGGTAGAATTAAAGAAAAAGTAGCCAGTGATTCTCAGAAATATAGGAAAGCATTACAGAAAATTTCATTAAGGGCATTAGACCTACCCAGACAATGCAAATGGAATAAAAATATGCATATTGAAAATATGGACCACACAGAACTTATGTTCTGTCTGTAGAAAAGTTAGCAGCAGACATTCAAGAATAGAGTGACAGCACTGACTATAGTTAGAAGTAATTTTGTGTACTTCAACTCTTTTAAAAAGCATTTATATGCTTTGTATTCATTTTAACAAATTCTAAACATGAATTCCAAATTTCTATTAGGACAGTCACATATAAAAGAAAAGAATTTTAATGAGTTTTCTCCCCAAAATTCCCAGAGGTACAAATCCACATTAAGGATTAATGACCTGTCAGCTTGTACTTAAAGGACAGAAGAGACATTTCAGTTGTAGAAATTTAAAAATAAAAGAATCTGAAGTAAGAAAGCTTACCATTTTTCCCTTTTGTGTCATAAAAAGAACCGACCTGATTTATTTGCTTTAAATTGGCCAAAAGAACAATGTATTAAATGGTTGGCATTTTAAGCAAAAATTCACTCTGGACAAAGTTTTATGACAAAATTAGAAAGCCTGGTCAGAAATACTCTTTTAGTCACTTAAATGATGCAGCATTAATGTCAGAGTCAAGCATAGTATGAAAGGGAGAGGATATTTACATTGTAGATTTAACAAAAGGTCTTCAATGACTGCAATGTCTTGGAAGGAGTGCCTCATACTCTTAACCAAGCATGTCTGGTGGTAGGTGCCATAAAATACTTGAATAGCTATTTCAAACCATCAGTGCAATTTTACCCCTATTTTTTAAAGTCTTATCTATTTCAAGTAAAAGTTAATGCTCAGTTTTGTGATTCATTTATACTTAACACACGGCCACGCCAGACAAGCTCTATCTGTGGTACTATGAATCTCTTTTTTCCCCTCTGAATTGAGAAGTGATGTTATGACAGCAAAAGACAGAATCCAAAGACTAAAAAGATCAGGTTGAATTTGAAACTCAGAACCTTCAGTGTTTAAATAGAATCTAAATGTGGAAGGTTTTGTACTCTCCCAGCCGCAGTGTGCATGACATAACTACAGCAGGAAAACAACCCATGGTGAGAGTCATGTGATTGTAGTCAGTGTCTCATCTTCCTTTTTGTGGGCATGGCTCACATCAAAGAAGTTAACGGATTCCATTTCTTCCCTTCAAAAAGAGACAATTTCCGTTGTCCAGACTGAGCAACGTTTATCTGAATCTCCACTTGCTCTGTGAAAGCATCAGTGTGATGGGAGAAAATAAAATCACCCAGTTTTGCCTACAAGATGAAAAATAAATCTAAATATTTGAGTAATTTATTTCTTTAGCTTTTCATATAAATATTTAGTGTCATAGAGAAACAGAGTACTTGGAGAAAAAGAGTACACTGTGTCCTGATTTTAAATAGACAATATGTACTCAAATCGACTTTTCTATAGCATTTTTGTTCTTCTAGTCCTGCTCTGAGCCAGGAATGGTTACAGGGCACATCATTAAACAAGAAGGTCCTAGAAACATCTTAAATTCTCAATAAATCTTTATAACATTCACAGTTCTATATACCACTGGAGTACACATTAAAAGGTTTCCATGACACAGAGTTGACCTAGCACTTTCTACCTTCCAGGGGCTTTATGCAGTCACTGACAGAACTGTGTAAAAATCAATTTATGTTCAATAAGGTAAATGTCAATGATATCTTTAAACATGATAAGCCAATGGCATAGTTTATTTCTAGACATTCAAATTTTGATAGCTGATGACCTTAAATATTATTTGGGCATGATCCAAAAGTTCAGAGACATTTAATAAGCTATAATTAACTGGAAGAAAGTTCTAAAGTCATGGCATTCTCTGCTCAGAAGCTTTCTGGGGCTCACGACTTCCTGTAGAAGGAAGGCTCATTGGAATAGCTGGCATTTAAGATCTTGCATAATCTGGTTCTAAACTACGCTTTTATCCTGATTTCACCCCTCCGTCACCCATGCCTTATGCTCCAAACAAATCTAACTATTCCTGTTGTTGATCACATACCACATTTTCCCAACTCTGTCCCTCAGGGCTCCCTTTTCATTCCTTCTGTTGACTCTTCAAGTCTAAATTGGGACAATCTATTCAGAAGGCAGTTTGATAGTATGTGTGTCAACATCATTAATGTTATTTTATATCCTTAACCCAATAATTCTACTTCTAAGTCTTAGAAATAATGAGCTATAGATTTTTTAATGTACAACAATGTATTTTATAATAACAAAAGGAAAAAAAAATCCTGGAAGGTACCTAAGAACAAAATATTAGAGGATTATATTAAAAGTCATTTTCATCCATTTAATAGATTATTGGTTAGCTGTTAAATGATGTTAAAAGAATTTTTAATGACAAGAAGAAATGTTTAAGACATATGTTAGGTGAAATAGCAGAATAGAAATTGCATAATATGATCTTAATTATGTTAAAAAAAATCAGAAAAAGACTGAAAGGGAATATATCAAACTGATAACATCAAGATAATTCTAGATCTTGAAATTTGGGGTAATTTTTTTCCGCTGCTTCTATAAACTCTCCTCTGCTTTACAAAATTTCTGCATATATTACCTTTAAATCAGAAAGAAAAAAAAACGCACTGAAAAGATTTTTTTAAAATCCTATATTTTAAGTAGATGCTTACATGCCACCCTCTGTGAAATCTTCTCAAATGACCCTTGATGGAATTAATTCCTTATTTCTCTGTGGTCCCATACTATTGTGTAGTATGGGATATTTTTTAGTCACATTTTCTGCCCAATATATTTGTTGAATGTCACTGAGGAAAAAAAAAAAAAAAACTAACATAGATACGTCTTAGAACTTCTAAAAACAGACTCAATTGAAGAGGTATTTTCTATATATATTAGACTGTACCTGTAATACAGTTTTATTTTCACATTGCCTTGTTTAGCACATCTAATATCAGAGTCTCCTTTACAAACCAAGAATCATCAAGCCTACACTCACAGCTCTACATCTGCAGTTTGTTTGAAAACTTACACCTTAATTATAGACTTTCTTCCTACCAAATGCTGTACTAACATTATGGAACAAGGTGCTAAAATGTATGCAGGGGTTAAAAAAAATAAACCAGTAATTTTATCATAAGCACAAGAAGAAAAATCATGGCATAATTCTCCCAGCAAGACTATTCTCCTTTTTTCCTCCAAATTGGATATACAGATGTTTGTATGAATTAATGTTATAAATTTCTATATAACATCTTGCAAAATTCTCAGCTTAGCTTTTTAAACATTAATATTTGCTATAATTTTCTAAATTTGCAGTATATATATACATATGAAAAAAATCCCTTGTTAATATATATATACATATGTGTGTGCATATACATACATATGCATATATATCAATATTTATATATATATCTTTGTTATAATTAGAGAATTGGAGGGAGTTGTCAGATAAGATACATGAAACCTAGTTAAATTTGAATTTCAGATACATAGTGATTCTTTTTTTAGTATCTGTATATCCTATTCAATATTTGGTATAATCTTTTTATACTAAAATATTGTTCGTGTTTATCTGAGATTCAAATTTAACTGGGGGTCCTGTGTTTCTATTTGCTAAATCTGGCAACTCTGGGTGGCAGAGTGATTGCATATTTAGAGATTTCTCAGTCTGGCTAAATAACTTCTTAAACCTACCCCTGGGTAGCATTTCATTTAAACTCAGCAGTTAGTGAACTCAGATATCTGAATTCTCCACATCCCTCCCAACTAAGTTTAAAAAAGAAAATCCACTAACATTGATGCCAAGGAATCACCAGGACTCCCTAACCTCTCCAAATTCCAGAGCCTGAATTCTTTCTTGCCAAGTCTACATGGGAGAATTATATACAAATTATCAAGCTCTGTTGTGCCTTACACTTTTATTTTTATGAAGTTATGCTTAATAGAGGAGCCAGAAATATTTGACTTTACAAGCTCAAAAATTTTTTCAGAGTATTTAATGCACAGTAGAGAATCAATTCTAATGTGCCCTTGTTCTTTTATAGAACAGTAGAGGGATATGTCTAGAATTTGTCATTGTTGGATTCTTCGTTGATGTTAAACTAACTACTTTCTTCAGATTTTCTAATTAATGTGACTCCATTTTCCTCAGTCCATTTTTTATGGATTTCCTTCTATGTCTCATAGCCCGCTTAAAATCAACATGCCGTAAAATGAGTTCATTTTCCCAACTTCGTTCCCCATAACTTCCCTTTTTCCTGTATTCCCAATTGTTCATCCAGAAATTATAATAAGGAATCACAGATATACTCTCAATTCACCCTCTTCAACTAACCCCTGCTCAATCCCCATACCTTATCAGTCAAATCTTTTCAGATTCATCTCTTAAATATATCTGTTACTGGTCCTTATTCCTACTTTCCATCCCCACTGTCCCTGCCTTAGCCTAGGCTCTGCTAGGCTGTCTCCAGACCAGTGTTTCTCAAATTTCAATGTGCCATGAATCACCTGCAGATCTTGTTAAAATGCAAGCTCTTATTGCATAGATGAGGTGGGGCCCAGAATTCTTGTTTCTAACAGATCCTTGGTAATACTGATGCTGCTGGTCCAAAAAACACACTTTGCACAGCAAGGCTCTAGGTTATTTTTATAGACTATCAGTAAGTCTTCCTTCCATTCCAACCAGTCACCAAATTGCTGTCACTATTCTGGGCAAAATTTTCGTGTGACTCCTTTTTTTTTTTTTCTTTTTTTCGGTAAGCGGATCTCTCACTGTTGTGGCCTCTCCCGTTGCAGAGCACAGGCTCCGGACGCGCAGGCTCAGCGGCCATGGCTTACGGGCCCAGCCGCTCCGTGGCATGTGGGATCTTCCCGGACCGGGGCACGAACCCATGTCCCCTGCATCGGCAGGCGGACTCTCAACCACTGCGCCACCAGGGAAGCCCCGTGTGACTCCTTTTGCCTACTGAATTATGAAGACATACACCACCCAGGCTACCGTGACAGTTTCAGGTCCAGTTCCTCTCCATCCCCCAGACCCACACTGTAAACTCTGATCCCACTCCACTTCCTTCTGCTCCTGAAACTCTCCTTTCGCACTTCTAGGCCTTTGCCTAAAACATCCTTAGAGTAATCTTCTTTGCCCTTAATGGCTCCTTCTTTTTGCTAAAGTTCAAATGTCACACTTAATCTGTGAAATTTCTAGCACCACTCAGTAGCAACTCCCAGCACATAATACAATTATCTGCACCTGCCACAATAGGGTATTTGCACATACCACTTTGTGCATGCACTGATAACAATAATGCACAGGACTTACTATGTACTAGGTACTATTGCATGTATTTTATGTGTAATCATCATAACAATCCTATAAGGTAAGTACTATTATATCCCCATTGTACAGACCATGAACAAGGTATTAATGGCGATTTTGCTCAGATCACACAGTTTCTTCATGCCAGAGTCAAGTTTCAAGCCCATGCAATCTGATACCAGAGTCTAGCATCTTAACCGTTGTACCACTCTCCTCTATAATTGTATCTCACTTCAGTTATTAGGGTGAACCATATGAAATTACCAGTATTTTACTCTTTTATACCTACAAAACAGCAATCCCCTATGATTCAACTTTTTCAATAAATTAAGAATGATTCATGGACAGATGCCACATCTTTTTCTCCATAAAAATCCCCTGGATTAAGCAGAGGTCTGGAACATACCTGACACTTAATTAGCCTTTGTTAAATGAAGCCAAGATAGTAACAGCTCCATTTACTGAGGAGTGAACACATGCTGGGCATCATACCAGGTGTTTCACACACATTGTCATATTTAAACCTCATTACAACATGTACTGTGGATACTATTATTTTCACTATACAGATGCTACCTCTATGGCTCCTAGGGGTTAATGCCCATGGACACAAAACCAGTAACATAGCAAAGTAGTACCCAAAGTAGGCCTGCCCTAAGAGGCAAGTTGTCAGCCTTCAGTGTTAAGTAGAGTAGGACCTTGAAGAATATCTGTTTTTCTAAGTCAAACATGAGTTCTGGCTTCAAAAAACTTGCATATTCTAGCATGAAGACAAAGCTCTCTTTGTCAGCCTATTTTATATATTTTTTTAAATTTGAAACACAAAAATAGAGACAAGAGTAAATAATCTCCCATGAACCCGTCACCCAGCTTCAAAAATTATCAAGAGGGCTTCCCTGGTGGCGCAGTGGTTGAGAGTCCGCCTGCCGATGCAGGGGACACGGGTTCGTGCGCTGGTCCGGGAGGATCCCACATGCCGCTGAGCGGCTGGGCCCGTGAGCCATGGCTGCTGAGCCTGCGCGTCCGGAGCCTGTGCTCCGCAGCGGGAGGGGCCGCAACAGTAAGAGGCCCGCGTACCGCAAAAAAAAAAAAATTATCAAGAGTACACCATTATCGATTTCACCTACCCTCCCACACTTTATTTATGTGTTTATCACTGAACTATTTTAAAGTCCGAAATGTCATATTATTTCACATGCAAATTCATCAGTATATATCTCTAACAGATATCTTAAAAGAGCCAGAAGACAGTTACCACACTTAACAAAATTAAAAAATATTCCTTAATATAATCTAATATCCAGTCTATGGTCAATTTTCTTGATGTTAAAAAATGTCTTCTTGCAGTGATGTGTTTGAATTAGGATCCTAGCAATGTCTACCCATTACAATTGATTGCTATGTATGTTAAGTTTCTTTTCATCTATAATGGTTCCCCCTCCCTTTTCTTTTCGCAAGCCATTTACTTGTTGAAGAACCGGTAGCTAAGTCTAGGGGCTTAATTAAATTCAAGTTCAATTATTTTTGACAAAAATCTTCATAGGTGGTGCTGTATATGTCTTATGACACCAATCAGGATATACATAATGTCTAGTGGTCCTAAATTTAGTGAGATTAAGATTGATCAGTGGGTTCAAGAATTGTCAGCCTGATCCACTAATTATTCTGTGTTCCAACAAATTTTATCAAAATAGTTTTAGAAGTCATTGACTTTTATTTTCAAGAACCAATATTTTAAGAGTTTTAAAAATGATAATATTTTGTGATTCTATAATTCCTTTTCCATTTATAAGATGGGATTCTTATTGATTATCAACCACCTGTTATGTTGGTCAGTAAATGGGTCAAGGTACAAATGCAAAGATATCAAATGTTGCATTCAGTATTGGCTTGGAAACAGATAAGTGTCTCAAGTCTCAGAAATTATTATTCATATCAAGACAAATGAACAAGTCCTCCATTAAATTACGGTTGACATAGACCTCAAGTATCGCAGGGTACTTGGTTCTTCGAAGAACATTTTGGCATTGATTCAATAAAAATTTATCCTATTAAAAGTAGGATTTTGCTAAGGAAGTGAACTTTCTTTTATGCATTATGCAGAGATATTTAATGACCTGGTTTTTGACCAAAACATCAAATTTGGAGATCTACACACAAACGAAGTAGAACCATAGTTAAGAGGTCATAACACTGTGAAGAGAAACAAATAAAAAATATTGTCCTCATCATATTAATATAGCCAATCCTACAAAAATATGGCCTTTTCTTTATGTAGCTACATGATAAGTTGCTATGCTCTGCATTGTGTAAAAAACATCATCTATAACATTTGCACAGAGCATCAGATAAAGAAATTCATAGCAGCAGGAAGAAGAATGTAGCTAATGAAAGTACATCATTAGCTCTCTATTTATTGACAAAGGAAATTGGGTCCCAAAGAGAAACATACAAGGAAAATTTTAAACTGAAAGCATTTGAGGAAATTAAAGCCCAGCATCTAGGTTCAGGACTAGTCATAGGTGACAGAGGCCTCTACCATCCATAGGATTTTTGTTGTTGTTGTTTGTTTTTTTTGCGGTACGCGGGCCTCTTACTGTTGTGGCCTCTCCCGTTGCGGAGCACAGGCTCCGGACGCGCAGGCTCAGCGGCCATGGCTCACGGGCCCAGCCGCTCCGCGGCATGTGGGATCTTCCGGGACCGGGGCACGAACCTGTGTCCCCTGCATCGGCAGGAGGACTCTCAACCACTGCGCCACCAGGGAAGCCCCGTAGGATATTTTTAGTCAGTATCTACATAATCTTCTCCATTCTATTCACCTGTATTTAAAGGGCTCATGATAAGTATAAATTTTAAAGCCATTATGTTTCTCCATCCTTGGAAATAGCATGGGACACTGGAAAAAGCCTTGCCCTGCAGTTCAGCAGATTTAGCTCCTAATTTCTACACCCACACTAATTATCTGCTTTGGACAAATCCTCTCCTATAAATATGAAGAGATTGGATGAGATGGTATAAAGTCACTCCTAGCTCAAACTGTCTATAATTTTGTTAAGTGCTATCCAGAAAAATGTACACAATTGAGTTAGTTCAATGAAATCATTCCCTGAGCAACGCCAAAAAACCATATGTTCTCCTCGAACTAAACTGTTTAGATCTATTATGAACATCACAGTCAACATAGCCTCACTAGCAGAAAACTAACCTCAGAGAGCAGCAAATACAGTCCACCTCAGAGAAACATACAGGCTTCAATCTAGTGGCACTGAATATCCAAGGTGAAGAGAGCAATAGAATTTGAAAATAGTTGGTGCAAATCACAATATTTCAAGATTTTGTGTCATAATTTCACGTTTCTCCTTTATTTTGAGTCATTCAAGATATAACATCAATAAAAATGTCCAAGTTTTGAATAAAATAAAGTTTCCTCTCCCTTATCTTTAAATATGTCTGACTAATAGTCGTCCTATAGGAGTGGACCCATTTTAAGAATGGCATACCATGTACACAGGTGTCAGTCATTGCAGGTCCTACTCACAGCCTCTTCCATGAGGAAACGTCCTGCTCACAATTCCCAGGCATGGTACTTACTAAGACCTCTGCCAGAGATGATTTGACCAGATGTGGAAACATGAACCTACCACAAGTAATTCAAACTTAGCAATTGACCTATAAAAGGACCTGTTATTTAAAATAAAAATGGTACAGGACTTCTCAGGAAATAAGTTTTGGAAAACCCAAAAGACATTAAGAGTTATTTGGGAGAGCTAAAACCATAGTTAGAGTTGAACCATAAGACTTGGAGTAAGCTAAAAGTATCAGGGACCAGAGACAATCAGTAAAGAAAACTAGATAGTAGAAAAGGTGTAATGGAGGTAAGAGAAAAGCAAAACTTCTATCACAGATGTCTATGGGGGGAGAGAAGAAAAGCAGCTAGTCAACAGAGAGGCTTGGATTTCTCACAATGTTCTCACTGAAGTTCTGGCCCATATGAATCCTTACTCTAAATATTCTTCTCCTCAAAGTAATCTGAGTAAGCGATGGGTCTCCATCCACTCAACCGAGGTTAAACAACAGGTTTAGTTTGGGAACAATTTCATAGTCATACAAAAGAGTCACACAGAGAAGCTTTCAATGATTCCATATGTTCAATTATCTGAGTCATCAGAAGAGATGATGCCAAAGAACCAGAGAGCATAGAGCTCCCTTGCTGGTCTCTATGGGAGACTCAGAAACCACGATGCTGTGCTTTCTCGGAAACCAAAGCAAACAAAGAGGAAGCAATAAAGGCTGGACTCTCTTGACAGGGCCTCCTTATCTGGCATCATCCTACCTAGTTAGGAGTGGTCAAAGCCAATGGAAATTTCAAGAGAAATGTTAGCATGTTAAGGCATACAAGGAATCCTCCATCTCTAAACCAATAAAAGACATTATGCTACAGCGAGATTTGTGGGAGAAGACTGTATCAAAAGAACCATTTTGGGCTTCCCTGGTGGCGCAGTGGTTGAGAGTCCGCCTGCCGATGCAGGGGACACAGGTTCGTGCCCCGGTCCTGGAAGATCCCACATGCCGCGGAGTGGCTGGACCCGTGAGCCATGGCCGCTGGGCCTGCGCGTCCGGAGCCTGTGCTCCGCAACGAGAGAGGCCACAACAGTGAGAGGTCCTCGTAACGCAAAAAAAAAAAAAAAAGAACGATTTTGTTATTGATTTTGTGAACCTACAATTCACCAGGTTATGACCGTAAACATGTAAACCAACTGTAAAGTTGTTTTTCCCAGAATTCTGGTAAAATGCAACAGTGGGCCAAGAGACAATGTCAGCTTATT
The DNA here is from genome assembly GCF_951394435.1 of Stenella coeruleoalba. Lineage (NCBI taxonomy): Eukaryota > Metazoa > Chordata > Mammalia > Artiodactyla > Delphinidae > Stenella > Stenella coeruleoalba. The sequence continues at coordinate 43,429,005 of NC_137155.1, forward strand.
CCACCAAATATGTGATGGGAGCACCTAAACACACCAGTAAAACCCAGAGCTCTTTAATCAGATTTAAGCAGCAAATGTGAATTCTACATTTCAATTCTTCTGTTGGCTCATGCTCTCCTTGGTGTTTTGGCTTTAAAAATGCCAAGATCCTATATTGCATGCATGCTTAAAAGATGGGTATAAGACAAACTCTTTCCAGCCATTTTCCTGGGAAATACTCTTGAGAGAGAAGAAATGCACACTCTGTTGACAGCAAAAGCACATTTTACTTGTTTTGAAAGGAACCACCCACGGTGACAGTGAGCTGGAATCTATCCGTCTTCACTCTCCAGGTTTCTGAAAATGACCGTTAAAATCTGTGAGAACTGTCATAAGCAAAAACACACCAGGTCACATCTGCTTTGAGGTACCATTTTATAAGTCAGAGGTGATCAGACTGGAAAGAGTTCTCAGCACAAGGGTCCTATTTTATCTCTACTATTTGCTACCTCTGATCCAAAGTTTAAGGGGACTCTTGACATCCACTTCCTGAAAGGACACAGTTCAGAAAATAACAGAAGAAAATTCAGTAGAATGACTGCCCATGCCTTCTGGAATGAGCAATTGAAGTGTCAAGTAAACAAAGAACAAAATAATCATATGCCTCCTACTCCTTCATTTATTCCCAGCAAAGACTGTTTCAAACTCTGGTTTCTAAAGATCACGGTCCTCTGCGCAAGCTTTCTAAGCATGGGCAGCAATTGACTAGCTCTATCTAATGAGATTAAGAACAAAAATGGGCCACACTTCACCTAGATTGAGTTCTGGAATAAAAGAAAAACATCTTGCCTTAATGAATTGCCAGTCAGCAAAGCATTCAGGTGATGCTTATCCTCTTCCCTCCTTCTTGATTTTCTCTCCCTGTCAGGAGTTTGGAGTAGACGTTCGACCCAGCAGGGAAGCTACAGTGTTTACTAACTGAGATGGCAGCCACAATCCCTCGATTTGAGATATGCCTCCAACTAGGTGATGCCAACTTTCCTTCCAGATGGCTGCTAAGCACCCACAACCAACGACCGACACAGCTCCTGGCAGCAGTTAGGAAGAGCTGTGAGCAATGTCACATTCCGAGGAGAGAGCCAGCAAATCGCGTCTTCTGTTCAGCTATTCTCAAGCACCAGAGGATTTCTATTTTTATTAACAGGACCATTTAGAATAGGCACGAAATTAATTTATTGCTACACTGGCTTAAAATATTTGCGTGTTTATTATTTTTGCAGTTGGCATGAATCTGTTTTACTAGAAGAGATGAGGATGGAGAGCAGACAATGAACAAGGACAAACCACACAGCCCTGTCAGAGCAAGTGTTTGGCAACGTTATTGGTACTCTTGCCCAAGGAGCAGGCATTTATACACAAAGCATGGGCTAAATCTATAATTTTTATGCTTTGGATGCAATAGGAAAAACAGGGGTGGAGGGTCTTAGTTCCATGCAATGGGACTGAGATGGACACTTGCCCTGTCTTCTGCCCAAGTTCTGACTAACACTGAGCAGTTCTGGAATTAACAAACTAAAGAAGCATCACTTATTCATTTGTTTTGGCTGTTTGCTTTGCTCTTTTAATTTGAATGGCCCATCAATTTTTAACTAAGCTGTCTCCAGGGTTTATAATTTGGGCAGGCCAGGTCACCCGGATAAACAGCATTTCTTAAGGAATTTCTGTGTGCATTACTAGTAGAGCACAGTGGCTGTGAACTCCAGGTAAAGAGATAAAGCATTTGCTGGTGAAGTTTGTCCAAGAGTGGGAGGGAGAGGGAGGAATTTCCAAGAGTGTAACCCCTCCCCCAAACCAGAACCACCCCAAGGTAGCTTTACTTCTCCTGAAATCCTTTCCCTGTACCAGCCCTCATACTACATTTCAATGTTTTTCATGTCTTATTGGTGGTAGTCAGAAAGTACTTCCTACAGTCTCTTCTCAATTCTTTTTGCTTTCTCCCTTCTTATGTCATCAATGAAAATTGTAACATCAATATATAGTACTTTCATAAATTTAGCTTTCTGATATCCAGATACTGTATTATACCATACCATGCCATACCATACCATACCATATTTCATTGTCCATTCTAGAAGCATATGTACTCAAATCCCTAATTGAGTGGGCATTCTCAAAGAGCTCCAAGAATTCAAAGCTAATAGTTGAATATAACCCACACAAAATAAGGCTGACTTTTTACTTGAAATATAGTTTCTTCTCTTTTTAACACAGTGTTGTTTTTCTTCCCCTAACGAAAGAGTGCTATACACTAAGAAAGCAGCAAAGATTCCAAGGAGCCAAAGTTTAGAACGGGAGCTGGCAGTTTTCTTTGCAATGTGTGATTGAGAATCAGTTTCATTTGACCTTCTGAAGCTTGACTAATCCTATTTTAGATTCGGAAGTCAATGTTCTGTCTAGCTTATAAAGTCAGAAGATTTAATTTTTTTTTTAAAAAAAAGCAGAGATAGGTGTATGCTGGTGGATTAGGATTCATAACTTGACTAAGTATCTGCTGGAGCCATTTCTAAAACATGATGCTTGCACTGTATTTATCTCACTTTTAATAGCATCTTTTCTGCTTATTCAGGTAATACGTGTCATTTATTTTTAAAAATGTGAAATTCAGAAGAGTAAAAAGATACACATTTAAATCCTTTATATTCTCAGAGATACCTGGAGGTATATCTTTCTAATCTTTTTGAATATGTGCATATACATATACACATTTTTAAACAAAATTGGGCTCATACTAGATATACTATTTGTATATCGTTCCCAATTATGTTAAATATATCCTAATACTATTCCATCAATTGTATTTATTTTTAAATTAGTTTCTAAAGTTTCCAGTTAACATTCTTCAAAAGCCCAAAATGTTAATCATTAAAGAATATCTGTGGGACTTCCCTGGCGGTCCAGTGGTTAAGACTTCACCTTCCAATGCAGGGGGTGTTCGATCCCTGGTCGGGGAGCTAAGATCCCACATGCCTTGCAGCCAAGGGACCAAAATATAAAACAGAGCAATATTGAAACAAATTCAATAAAGACTTTAAAAATGGTCTACATCAAAAAAAAAAATCTTAAAAAAACAGAAGAATATTTGTAAAACCACATTCAAGAAACTGATGGTTTAAGGTAAACAAAAGAAAAACATCATTTCACTGCACCCAGAGGTATATCCAAAGTCATGCAGGCAAAGGAAAGTAATTTCATCAATTACTTTAAGGAAATTAACCAACCTCTAAAACCAGAATATACAGAGGCCACCTTTTGGAGAGTATCCTTTTGCTAGGGTGCTTTTGTTAGTACTACTCATACAACTCGCTTGATTTTCAAGAACCGGTCTTCTCTATCTGGCCAGCTTCTCCAAACTTTTCTTAGAAAGTCTCTTTTATGTCTTGGGAGGAAGCTGAAGTATAAAGGTTAAGAATATAATGTTGGGCTTCCCTGGTGGCGCAGTGGTTGAGAGTCCGCCTGCTGATGCAGGGGTCACGGGTTCGTGCCCCGGTCCGGGAAGATCCCACATGCCGCGGAGCAGCTGGGCCCATGAGCCATGGCCGCTAAGCCTGCACGTCCGGAGCCTGTGCTCCGCAGCGGGAGAGGCCACAGCAGTGAGAGGCCCGCGTACCGCAAAAAAAAAAAAAAAGAATATAATGTTGACCTTGTGCAAGTTATTTAAACTTTGTGTGCTTCCAGTTCCTCAACTATAAAATGGGGATAAAAATATTCCCTTTCTTATAAAACTGTTATGAAGATCATAAGTCAATATATAGCAAGCACTTAGAATGTTGCCTGGAACACTATAGTGATCAACAAATGGTTAGTGTCATTATCTGCAACTCTCATTTGGTCACTTAATCACACATTGTTTTGGATTTTTTTGTTTCTTGGCAATTATTTTTGTTTTCCCATTTTCTGTAGTTTTACCATTTGGGCACAACACTCTTTTTATGTAAATACCTCAATTTTTGCTTGCCCAGTGCTCTGCTCTACATTTTCTGTCTCCTTCCTTCCTGTTGAGAACGCATGGACCTTTACAAAACCTGATTATGCCCTCTAAAGCCTAAGGCTTTTGACTGTCAGCCTGGAGTTCGGAAATAGTCTAGCAGAAAAGGCAACCTCAAAAGATTCAGTCTGTGGATCTGTTTCTGCCAACAGGCTTCCTACACCATGTGACTCGACCCATTTGATAATCTTTGCTCATTTGTTTTCACCCTTGGGCTGAATGTCCCTGGGCATAGAGGGCCTGTCTATCAGGTGGCAGTTGAGTTGAAAATGAAACCTACTACTACTTTCCCTGGTACACTATTCTAATTACAGAAAACAGCCCAGAGGAATGAGGAGAAACTGAGAGAGAGAGAGAGAGAGAGTCACAAAGGCTTCCCTCATCTCCGCAACTGAGTGTTATGAGAAGAGGCGAGGAGACCTCACCGCGCACCTAAGGGCAGTTTCCCACACAGCCAGCTCAGCAGTTGTCAGTGGTTCTCACTCACCAACCAAATCTCCTTGCTGGAATCATTTTTCTCTTTTAGAGCCTCAAAACACCAAAGCACAAGGAAGCATCGAGTTACAAGTATCAGAGCCCAGCTGATTCCCTATGTGTGCATCTGTGTATCCTACCGGGAGAGTATAGAGGATTCCCGTAGTTATAATTGGCGCTGCTGCCCTTCGGCTTAGAATTCCATTCCTTGAAAAGCAGAGGGGTTGCTGTTGTACTTATGCTCATTAATATTTCAATCCAGAGGGAACTGTTTCCTAAACCCTAGGAGAGGTAACGGAGGTTAGCGTGGCAAAAAGCAGCCAAAACGCCATAACCTGCAGCCAGATGTGTTATGAATAACAATGAGTGAAAGAAATAATAAAAATGGATAAGGAGAACAAGCTTCTAGTGTTAAAAAACAAATTAGCAAATTGAGGGGTCTTGTTTAAGTACGTGGGAGCTAAATGCCTAAGAACAGCCCCCGACCTAAGCAGCTTGCCGAAAGGGGCTGCACATAATTCAACAACTCTGCCAGGAAGGTCACACACAAAAGCTTGAGAAAATCTGATCTAATAGATAAACTAATGGCCTGGAAGGAAGTTATAGAACCAGCAGCTCATCCCAGACTCCCCTCCCTCTCCCCCTTTCCTTGACATTCCCTCAGGGCCCCATTGCCTTAGAAAACGAATTTAACTAACACACTGCAGAAGGGGTAATAAATACATGCCAACAGCCTACCATTGGGGGGTTCAACAGAAATAATACGGGTTCAAATGAGTAGCTGCTTCCAAAATGAGAGCATCTCTGTGACAACAAAGTAGACTCCCTTGCAGTCACATCAAACACAGTCATGCAGATCAGACCACCTTTTTTCTAGAATTAGAGTGTGTTCTTTCGAGGGTCAGCGTTCAGCTTCTCTGGTTTTCAAATGTCAGCAGTCTTCGAGGTACCTACTGCCAGAGAGGAAAGTGAGTCTGTGACTGTCTTTAGTTTCATAAAATGAGGTTGGGTCTGAGAAATTGAACCTTACAACCTGTAATCCTTTAATAATGATAAACTTCTACATATGCTGTTAGTTTTAATATGACCTAACTATAACTACATATACGGAAATTAGTGGGTGTTAAGATGTTCCGAAATGAGTAATGTTGACCTTTCACATAGAATCCTGTTTGGGAGCTGAGGCATCTAAATGAAATGAAAGGGAGCCCTTGTGTTTTCTTAATAAATAATGAATACCTAGAATTAAAATGGCAAATATATGGCTCTCCCATTACCATATTTCCCTCCATGAAAGACAGGGAGGGAATCATCGCTCCTGTCAGTCTCTCGTGCCAGCCTGGCTCTATTTACAGAAAACCAGCACCTCCAGAACCACTACAAATGGCTCAGAGTCGGCAAGCAAGTGGAGAACTGGGCCAGTATGTCACACCCACTTTAAATTGGTGACCTCATGCCTTCCGTAGTCATTGAAGTATTTGAGTTTCTGTGACTGAACTCTGTGTCTCCTTAGAGTTGCCTTGAAAGAAGAATATGAGATAAAATGGACAGGCCTAAATCGATAGGGGGCTACACTTAGCTCTGCATGGGCACCAGATGCAGTGCAAGCTATTAACGCTGAATGGATTAACGGCATCTCAAACCTCACACATCTGTGGATTTAACTGCTGCAAGTTTTGGGGAACTCGGCTAAGACAAAAATTAGTGTTTTCAGCATAAGTCAATCACTACATCTTAAGGAATTAGGAAGAAAATGGGAACGAAAAGCATTTATATTTTTATTAAATTTTGGTATTCAAATAATGAGTTTGGTTGCAATTTTTAACAAAAACACATAAGACAAAAGCATGGCTTGCTAATCTAAGGGAAATTGTAGATGCAGATCTCCTAAACTACAAAGGAGGCGGCAGAAGAAAGAAAAGACACATAGTTTAATCAAATGAAGATACTTTTGTTTTTATATTGATGTTCTAAAATTATTAGGATGTGATCAATATTCCAATTTTTTTTTTTCTTTTTCCTGTGGTTCACTATACCTCCATAAACAAAACAAACACCAAAAAAAACTATAGGAAAATAGAGAATCAACAAAAAGGGCAGTCAGCGTTGAAACAATTAAAAGCGAAAGCCAGCAAGAAAGCTAGGCAGTTCAATCAATTGGTTCTGACTTGAATTCTGCTGTAGGCTGAAGAAATGTAATTTTAAAAATAACAAAGAGAGATTTTAAAAAAGTTATTAAATATCAGTAACACTCACATAAAAGGAAAGGGTGGGTTTATAGGTGACTTGGGCCCAGGAGAAGTAAGAATCTAGCTCAGTTTGGCACCTTCTTTAAAATTTTGAAAAAGTGAAGCTGCTTATAAGAAAAGGCCCCAAGAACAAAGAAAGAGACCAAAGCAGAAGCACTGTTAATAAATATCCTGAATAATAAGCAAGTTTTATTTGTTCCCGTCTCTTAGACATAAGATAAAAAGATCAAATCAAAAAGTTGTTTCACCCTTAACCCTTATTAGGCTTCTCTTTCAAACCTCAGCTACTCTAACTCCTCAAGTCTAGAAGGATTTCCAGGGAGTCACTGGAGAAAAGCGCTCTGGAAGAATTATTACTTCCACCTCCGTTACACAGGAGCTCCTGCGTCCCACAGGGACATGTTCACGTTTGTTCTGCAAAACACAGGCCACATTCGGCCCCATGAAAGCTGATGACAAAGAAACCCATCCAAAACCGAAGTAATTATAAGAAGTTAAAATCAAAGTGTTTCTCAGGTGCAAATGTCAAATAAAAACATCTCTCCCAGATTTAATTAAGAAAATAGCAAATTAGAGAAGGCAGGAGAGAGACTTGTAACAAGAAGTCTTTGTGTGAAGCACTTTGAGTCTTTCTTTCTACAGCAGGACCTGGGGGCAGGAAGGAGTAGATCCTGGTCTACACCAAAGAGATAAAGGGTATTCAAAGCTGGGAGTAAACTAGGAAGAACTGCTCAGAAAGTGAAGAATTGCCTGGATTAATTTTCTGTATTCCTTCACGTAGTACTAAATCTGCAGGATACTTTTGCACAAGGAGGAAAATACGGCGCCTGGTATGCTCTTGAATACTGAGATGTGAGCTGGGACATTTATGTAGCCACATGTAAGCGCTTTGGCATATGGATTTCTTTGGGGATTTGTCCTGACTTTAGAGGGTAGCAGCTACTTGAGAAGGAAATGTTTTTACTGCACCAGTTCTGGGCAACACTCAAGAAATACCTTTAAAGAAAATAACACCAGATGAAAACCTATTACTGCCAGATACATCAAACACAGCATACTAATTTTTCCTCCCAACCTTAAAGGTATCAGCCATGTTCTACAAACCAGGAAAATGGGCCCTGAGGGGGGGGGTCAATAATTTACCCAAAAATTATAAGGACTGCAAAAGAGTCACTGGGATTTTGACCAAGTCCATCACAGACCCCAGACCCCAAAGCAAGTATGCTCCCAGTGTATATCATTCATGCCTCTTTTGGAAGGTTTTAAAGGAAGAATTTAACTGATCTTGTTGTAAGATATTGAGAGTAAGCCTGTCTTTGGAAAAAGGGGATGACTTACTTTTTTTTTTTTAACATTTAAGAGTTTATGGAGCACAGACGTTTAAGACTCTGATAAAAGCAAAGGGCACACACACATGACCAATGCTGCATAATAACCATAGAGGCTTCAAGTATCCCATGAGCACATGAACTTAAGCCCAGGTTTTTAACCCATGGATTAATGATGCTGCTATTTCTTGTGTCTTTGTGCTACATTATAATGTCTCACTCTATACAGTCACTCTGAACAAGAGAGAGAAAAGTGCAAGTTCTGGGGTTAGACCATTTGGATTAACATCCTGCCTTTGCCATTTAATAGTTGTGACCCTGAACAAACTATATTACCTCTTTATATCTCAGTTTCTTCATCTGTAAAATGGGGACAATAATAAATGTTTAACTCATAAGTTGTGAGAATCAAATGAGCGATCATGTATAAACCTTTTAGCCCAGTGCCTAACACAGAGTAAGAAAAAAACAAATGTTGACTATTATCATTAACTTTGAGTTCACTATCAAGGCATTTCCTCCCTTTATGCAATGTGATTTTGTGTAATTTCATTAGTAAAGCAGCATGTGACAGACTGTATTTTCTAAATATGGCCAAAATAACATCTCCCATCGCATGTAGTCTTCTACAATGTGACCATGCCACTCCCCCATAAAGAGGTAGAATATGTGTCTGACTAAGTAAAGCTATACCACCTCTAGATGTAGCCCTTAACTGGCCAGTTAGCTTTTACCTCCTGCCTTTTGGAACACTCTCTCTTGGAACTCAACCACCACGCTTTGAGGAAGCACAGATAACCTCCTGGAGGTACCCATGTAGAGGGAATGATCAAGGCCCCCAGCCAACACTTGCCGCTGAACTCCCAGCAAACAACCAGAGCCAACCTGCAAATCAGATAAGTGAGCAATCTAGGAAGTAGATTCTCCAGATTCCGGAGCCCACCTACCTCCACATGGAGCAGAGTTAAGCAGTTCCTTCGAAATTCTGCTTAACTGGCAAATTATTGTTGTGCCAAGTCACTACATTTTAGGACAGTTTGTTAGACAGCAGTAGATCCTCAAAAAACAGCACTTTATATAGTCACTCTTTTTTTTTTTTTCCACTTTCCCGGTGCTCACCTTCTCTAAGTGGGTCCATCATGGAGATACTTCTTGTTTTAGAATCTATAACTATGATACGTGCTTAGTACCTGCTGTTTGCCAATCACTGGACTGTTCTGGATGGAGGGAGGAGGGAAGAATACACTGCATAAATAAACTCATTCCTGTCCTCAGGTAGCAACAGTGTGGTTAGGGAGAATGACTAGCTGTATGCGGAAGTAACCAAAATACAGTTACCAAATACTTATTACCAAATACTTAACCCCAGTGCAGGGGTTACAAATGATAGAAGCTTAAACCAGGTCCGTCTGCTCCACATACAGATAAAAGTCTAAGCAGGGAGTACACAGCCAGGACTGGGTTAGTTATGAAATGCTTCCCAAAAGTTAGATTTAAGCCAGATTTTTGAAGGACAGCAAAAACAGAGTAGATATACCAATGGCAGGCAGAAAATATGTTCTGTAAGTTAGAAATGGCATATGTGAAGTTTCAAAAGTAGTAATGAACAAGTCATTGACAAGACCTGTGAAGGAGACTGCTTAAATTCCAGCAAAGGGTCCTTGCCAAGTGAACAAAGAAATGAGGCTGCGGAGATCAGAACGAAGGGTCAACAAATCTCGACTCCAAGCTTTTACAACCTGGTGTGTTAGCCTTGGGAAAGTTTTTCTTTTCTCCTTTCAGACCGAAGCCTTCTCTCTAGCCCTCAAAGACGAGCAGCCTGAACAGTGACTTAGGTGCTTCTGTTACATAATGCTTGGTCTCTTCACAAACCGGCTTGCTGTGTTTTACTCAGCAGTCTGTCATCTCTTTTGTGGAATCAGGATTGCTCAAAATCTAGCCGTACCTTCTGCCTGGTGTCTTCTGTCAGAGGTGTCTGAGAGGATTCCTTATACATCCATCAAAGAGGCACACTTCAAAATGGGAACTAAAAGCAAAGTGACCATATCAATACAAACTGCTCTTAGTTGATTCACAAATGTAGCTGCCAATGGAGTGCTGGGCAGAAAATAACTCCCACTGGACTTCAGTCTATCAGCTGTGTGTCAGTTTTCCCCCACCAGTGGGCTGTGTTCACTCCTGACCATTCAAACCACAGGTTCTTGACACCAGCACACCTGGGTTGCACGCTACCTTTTCATTCAGTCCTTCTATTGAAGACCTACCCTTTATCAGAAATGAAGCTGAACGGCAGGGCCCTACCATACTGCCATCCAAGGGCTATCCTTCCCACTGTCAAACTTTGGCAGAAAATGGCATCTAGATATGTCCTGATCTACAAGAGACTTACAGCCCATGTGAATCAGGAAATCATGGCAATTTCCCACCAATTTGAGATCCCCCTCTTGAATTCTAATAGAATCAAATAAAATTTTAAACTGCAATTAGAAAACCTGAGGTCTCACTGTTTCTCTCTCTTCTAAAATCTTCCTGCATATATTGTTACAAACCCTATTGTTCTGGGCCAGATTATACCATTTCAAGCAAAGAGCATTCCTAGGGAATAGGAGGACTGAAAACTGAAAAAACATTAAAGAATCCAGGAAATAGATCAACCATGTTCTGTTTATTTGTAAATATCAAAGCAGATATCTCTAGAACCTCTTTTCTTCACAAATACTGTTTTGCTTTTCCTGAACTTTGAAAATGAGAAAGAACGTTGAAGTATGAAGAAAATATAAATAACATATACTAATAGAATAAGAACCCTTCTAAGTGTATTCATATATCACAATTCAGGGTGCTGAGAACTGCTGCTCACTTACCTACCCGCACATACCCAAACGTGTAAACCCCAACAGCACAACACCCTCAGCTTCAAACCCGAAGAACACCAACGGGCTCATCCTGATGGATGTGAGCTGATCTCACACCATATGGTCCACCTCTCTCCTCCACTGATGAGTGCATCATCTCCATGTTTGGATCACATCTGTCTCATTAGACTGGAGGACTGACTGCCCCTGGCTCTTACTGTATTTTTAGACAACTTCAGCATCATCCTAAATGCCAGCAGGCTAAGACCTAAACAATGACAGTATGCAAACATTTACATAGCCTTTTCCTTTTTTTTTTTTTCCTTTCTTGATTTACAAGCTCCCTGGGTCTCACATCCTGTTGGGACCAAGATTTTGACTCTTCACAAACTTAGCTCCCGCCCTAAACACCCTATAAATCTCTTAAGGCTTTGTGGATCACAATCACACCCTGGCTACTAATATGACCTTTTCAGCTCTCTAGAGATTCAATACTAAATTCCACAGTTATATCAAAGAATTTCTTCTAAGAAATGTGCTTGGAAATATAGTTGAAAAGTTTTCCCAGTGCCACAAGAAATACCCAAACTAATCAGAGTACTTATGTGATGATATGGAATTAGTAATATGTCTCAGCTAGGGAGGACTATAGACTTTGGCATCTTTATCAGATGATCATGACACAAGATGATTGATTGCCTTCTCTGGGCATGTTAGCTGGATGGTTTTTGGTGATTCATTACGTTCATGGAGATAAGCTGGTTGGAAGACTGAAAGACAAAGAGATTTTGGCTGGATAGATGAACCTGGACCTGGGCTGCTACATAATTAGCACCCTGAGAAAGTTTCCTGCGTAGTCCCTCTCTTCTTATAAAACCAATCCTAGACTAGGACTCAAACTTGGGTATAGTCCCAATAAGCCAAATAGTCATGAAACTGGCCCAGGCTTCAAGCCGAGACAATGCCAAGTAACATTTAATTTAAGAAACATTTGTTTAACAATAACCACGTAGCAGGCAATTTCTTTTTTTTGTTTAATTTGTTAATTAATTAATTTATTTTTGGCTGCATTGGGTCTTCGTTGCTGCGCACAGACTTTCTCTAGTTGCGGTGAGCAGGGACTACTCTCGTTGCAGTGGGCAAGCTTCTCATTGCAGTGGCTTCTCTTGTTGCGGAGCACAAGCTCTAGGCACTTGGGCTTCAGTAGTTGTGGTGCATGGGCTCAGTAGTTGTGGCACACAGGCTTAGTTGCTCCGTGGCATGTGGGATCTTCCCAGACCAGGGCTCGAACCCGTGTCCCCTGCATTGGCAAGTGGATTCTTAACCACTGAGCCAACAGGGAAGTCCCTACCAGGCAATTTCTGCTTCAGCATTTAAACATAGAAAAATATTAGATTGTTTCTGCTTTTCTAATAGATACAACAAGCAAAAAATGTGCACTGTCTCCCTCCAAAAAAATTTTTGAAAATTGTATAAAAAGCTACCAAATTTCCAATATTTTGGGATGTCATCTTTTTAAGCCCCAGTGAGGAGATAACTTGTTTGCCCACTGGAATCCAGTTTCCACTTAGTACATTAAGGGTTGAGAAATAGATTTGTTTGTCCAGTTCTGCCTTTTTCCCTTTCAGCCAAACAGAGTCTGCAGAATCTCCAAAGGCAGCTTCACTAAAACTGTTTTTCAGTTTCTGGTCCTTTTTGATAGAAGGGGTCATTTGAGAGGGATCTGGTGCCAAAGAGCTTTCCCCCACCTTCCATTTTGCAGCTGCATTTAGTTTTTGTTAAATGGCTGCCAGAGCTCGTCAATGGACTTCCCACATGACCATTAATCCATACATCTTCAAAAAGGAAAAAAATTTTTTTTCTTCCAATCTGATTTGGTGCTTTCCTATCTGTGTTACATATATCCTGAAATGTAATTTCCTGGGCAAAGAGTAAACACAAGCAGTTTTCAATTAAGGGCAGCTGAATGGTGACATTGAAGGAATCGTGGAAATAAGTACAATGCACTAATCATGCAAAATTGAAAAACAAAACAAATTGAATATTGTTCTATGCACTCACATTCAATAGAAAAACTTGACAACACCCTGTATATTTTAAAATCATGCAACCAACTGTCCACTGTAGAGAGAAAACAGTTTAAGAAATCATAACTCCACACTGCACAAGGTTAATACTATTTAAAATGCAAAAGCCAGGGAGGTGGTACCACATTACATGGTATTTTCACCATTTAGGCACCCAGGAGCAGATATGTCTATCTTTCACCTTGACATCTGATTGCTGTGCTAATGCCATTTAAAACTAGATGGAAGAAAATTATATTCTCCTAAGGAGCTGCCTGATTCTTTTCTTTAAAGAAAAGAAAAAAATAAATAAAGATAGCCATTTTGATTCAAACAAAGTGCTACACAGAAACCACTGGGCATACATCGCATCAGGCCTCTATAATTTTTGCTTGCTATTGGTTATTGCTGGGATAATTGCATAGGAAAACTATTTGTGTAATTGTCAGCAGTAATACTCCTGGACCAAGGACCAAGGCCTCCTGCAAATTTCTACAAATCATTACTCTCCTTACAGTTTGTGGGGGTTTTTTTCTTTGTTTGTTTTTTTTCCTGAAGATTACTGGAGTTAAATCAAATGGAATTATGGTTCTCAGACTTGGGAAGCTTCACTTTAATTTCTGAAAAGTACAGACAAATTTTACAGCTAAGCAAACTTGTGTCCTTTGTTTAAGAAAAAGGGACTCCAGAGGGTTGAGGGGGGAACAAAATGCACATCTTCAAAGCCATGGATCTACCTGAACAAACTGAAAGCTAATCTGGTGAACAGGGTCAAAGAAGCCATTAGACAGTTTAATTCAAAGGGGTTGGACATGGGAAAAGACATTTGACAGTATTTGTACAACTCTGTTTTCTTGCTCATTTGTTTTCTCTTCCAAGTTGTTGTAACGCATTATAGGAGTACAGAAGCAATGGATTATATACTTAGAGTAGTAAATAAGGCTCAGCAATACACACACACACACACACACACACACACACACACGATGCATTTCCCTTCTTCCAAAATGGTAGTTCTCCCTTATTTATAATTTAGCACCTTTTTATAAAATATTATAAACACATTATTTGTTCTGACTAGACCTTTCCACATTTCTCATAAAAACAGTCTTGATGAACACTGGTAAAGGAAAATTTTTTAATTCCTGTGAAATTGTTTGGCATTTAGTATATTCGCTTTCAACAAATTTGTTTGGATTTTCCAACGTTTTTATCATAACATACAGTAGCAAAACTTCTTTAATACTTTAAATTTTAGACAAAGGATGTAAGCAGAAAATTTATTTGCAAAAGAGGAAACACAGATGATAAGTAAACATTTACGAAATGGGAATTGAATAGGATATGACGGTTGGCCTATTAAATTAATTAAGACATTTTTTTCATAATAATCCTTAATGTTTGTGAGGATTTGGTGAAACAGACATCCTTTTATACAGCTGATAGAACAAAAATCAGCAAGATGTTTCTGTAAAATAATTTTATAATACATAGTGAAGGTTTTAGACAGTATAGTCTTTGAAAATGAACACCTATCTTACAAATGACTATACTAAAAATAATTTTAAAACCTAACAAATATTCACATATAAAAATACTTATTATTCAAAATAACAAACATCCTTAAACAATCTAATTGTTCAACAACAGGAGCATATCAAATAAGTTATGGTACTATGTGCAATGAGTTATTTTCCACTCATTCAATGGTGTTTTCAGATCCAAAATTTTTAAATATGGAATGATCTGGAGAAATATTCATATAAAGTGAAATACAAGATTTAAAATTGTACATGTATGTGATTCTAAAGTCATTGTAAATAGAAATATGGATAGGAAAAAATACTGATAATTTCTGAATAATGGGATTGCAAATAATTTTTATTTTCCAATCTGTGCTGGTACTTTATCTTGTTTTGCATGTAATATGTTCATTAAATAGTCATTGTTTTGGATATAGATTACTATACTTTCAAAATCTACAAAATACAGAAGCACTGTACTTCCCAAAAAGCCTAGAGAAGAGTTTGCCCATGTTTCTCTGGCTCTTAAAAAAAGACTTCAGGGATGAAAAACGTGAGCTAACTCTACAATGTGGATGCTTGGAACTGAAGTGTCGAATACTGAGATCCTTTTGGAATGCCATTTAAAAATATATCATTAATTTTGTTTTAAGTTGAGGTTGCCAGTGAAGTTATTACCATAAGCCAGATCCCTGCACCCTCCTTTCACCCCCAAGCATTTCATGTTCTGTCACTTCCCTCTGGAATCACTAATTGTCTCCTAATTGTTTCTATCCCCTACAGCCATTGATGGCTGTCACTGGGAAGACATTCTCTAGTGCCTTTAGCCAAGAAACAGAGTCAGTCAGAAGCTTGTACCTATTCCTGCTTTCACTAACATCTCCAGGTCACCTCAGGCAAGTTTTGTAACCACCTATTTCAAAATTGGGTTGCATATTATATTCTTCCTCACTGAGAAACAAAATAAGATGTAAAGATCACCAGATACCAACTTGCATTCTATGGTTTCAGTTCTCACTGTTCAGTGTCTAGTGTGTCTCTCTGCCTTAAGGAAGCTGACATAATTTAGGAGGAATTCAAGAAATAGTAGTAGTTTAGCGGCTACAACCACATATGCAAACTGGACTTCCTGGATGTGAATCCAGCTGTCATTCACTAGCTATATGATCTTGGTAAATTCACAGACTCTCTGTGTTTCTATTTCTTCCTCTGTAAAAACAGATTAAATGAGTTAGTTAACACATATACAGCACTTAAACCATATCTGGTATAGAGCAAATGTTAGCAATTATTATTAGAAAGCTGTAGTGCAAGCTCTGACAGTTGGCTTTTCTTTTCTAATGCAGGTACTTGATGTAAGTTTTGATTGCTGAGGAATCCACTCCAAAGGGGCATTCACTTCAAAGACAGATATCTCAAATGAACACATTTCTAGCCATAGGACTAGATAAAGAGCCAAAAGCCTCCTGCCTCATCCTCCCTTCTAGGCTCCCTCGTTTTAGAGATCTTTGTTGATTTCTGATAACTAACCATTGGGTGGCTTGTTTTTTTTTTTCCTTTTCTGGAATTTGAATTCCTGCTTTTATGTTTCAAATTCACTGATAAAGAGTATGCCCTCGAAATCCTAGGTCCTGACCCCTTGATACCCAGTAAAAGCAGAACCCTGGACCCATGTGTCCTCTCTCTCTCTCCCCTTCAACCTCACTGTGTGGCCCCAGGTATTCCATGTAATTTCCAGGACTTGTAAATAATACACTTTTTCAAAGTTTCCCAGGTAGTTATTGCTGAGGGCGACTTGCAATCATAGTAAGAACCACAAGGGCCAGGCCACACACAATATTGGCTGAGACTGGCACAAAATAAAAATGATGTGTCTTCTCTCTTCCAAGGTTAAAAATATGTTAACAAAATTCCTGGCTACCAAAACGTACAGATTACACGTTGGAGGGTCTGTTCATAAACAGTTCCATTTTCCACGAAGGGAAAAAAATCTAATCTATTGGGTTAGTCTTAGAGGTAACTTACTCAAAACAGAGTAACACACTGGAGTTGTTAAATACTTAGTTTTTATATTGACAGAGCCTCATTAAATAGGTTTGATATACAGTATACTTACTCAGAATAGAGCCAAGATAAATGAGGATTCCCAAGTAGTTTTGCACATGTTTATATCTGTCTGTGACGTACAGATTTAAAATACTTACATTTCATTTTGGCTCACGTCAACCACAAGTTAGCTCAGCACAATTTAATGGAGAAGTACGTTGCCTTTGCACTTAATGAGGCCACATTTGATAAGAGACTCTGATGGGATCTGGAATCATAACAGTAATGAAATCCAAGGTTTGGATTCTTGGTTCATTAGGCAACAAGACTGGCTCTTCAATATACTTGTTTCCAAAGAGAAAAAAAAAAAAAGGCCAACTTGTTAGATTTTTTTCATTTATTTTTTAAGATGCTAGAGAATGAGTGGGCTTTTATCTTTCAGTTACTAAACAAAGGAGTTCTACAACAGCTTTGACTTAAAATAATGAATCTTAACTATGAATCCTAACTATCATTTAACTACTCCATTTACTTACTGATGAGGAACTGAGGCCCACGGATATAATGTTCTTGCCAATGTCAAGAGCTTGTTAGTGTCAAAAGACAAGACCCAGTATAACGACAGTAATTGTTAGTATTTATTGAGCACTTAACGAACCACAATGTTAACTCATTCAACCCTCAAAACAGTCCCATTTAACAGGTGATAAAATATGATGGCACAATAGAATTAAGCGACTGGCCCAAGGTCACACAGTAAGCAGCAGACTATATTGAGAACCCAGGAACTCCAACTCCAGAAACCACACTCTCAACCCTATACAATACTGACTAGCGAAATGACCTGAAAGTTCTCATGTCAAAGGCCGCATCAGACACATATTACTCAATCTGATTGGAAGTCAGAAAAGATGAATACAGTCATCCCTCGGTATCTGCAGGGGATTGGTTCCAGGACCTCCAAAGGACAGCAAATCCGCGGGTGCTCAAGTCCCTTATAAATGGTATGGTACAGTTGGCCCTCCTCTGATCTGCAGTTGCTTGAATCCAGGGATGCAGAACCCACAGCTAGGGAGGGCCGACTGTATCCCACTCTCTCCAACCCCAGCATTTATACAACCACCTAATAGCCTTCTTACGAGCTCACAAGTTAACCAGGTCAGAGGGTTTTGATACCTGGAAAAAATATCCTGATTGTTAGCCATCACATTCTTCTGGATTCCTTTTAACAGAGAATGGACCTTATGCAGATGGAAATTTTCTTGGAGAGAGACTATCACTGCACAGCTTGCTCCTTGAACCCAGGACAATGCTAAACAAGGTACCGCAGCAACAATGGAAGTATTGATCACTGAGACTTCTGGCAAAGTCCATGAGTCGGAAACTTGCTTTCTAATGTGAATGTCATTTTATTGTATGTGACTTTAGAAATGTTGCTAAATTCCTTCTCTAAAATGTTGGGAGAATAAGATTTACACCTCTTCTATTCATTCATCCACTCATTATGTATCTATTTTGTACAGCAGCCAGGTGTCTGTCACTGAACTACGTAAAGGCAGAAGTGAATTTATTTAGGAGACAGTGAAGCTTGAGCTTGAGGGCCCCTCACTTCCCTGGGCCCCTTCAAGGGAACAGCTGGCAGCGGGGGACAACAATGTGTTCTCATAATCATATATTTTTCCAAAATTTGCAAAAGAAGATACTTTAATTACAATCAGTTAAGGCCACTGTCTCTTTCCCGCTTGGATTGCCCCTCTCTCTTCCTTGCTTTCCTGTGTACTGTGGCTTTGGAGTGATTGCACAGGTTTTTGGCATCCACCTTAGGGGAAACTGAATTGTGAATAGTTATATTTAGTTGGATTTTAATGGGATATATTTATGTGGCTTACAGTCACCTCCATGTAGATCTAAATTCTTGTTAACCATCTCAGTTTAGGAGTATTTCCAGGAGTTCTCCTACTTCTCAGTGTTCCCACTCATCTAGCGTGATCACACAGAAGTCCAGGTCCAACGCCATTTTACAATATAAAAATGCTCCGCAGCCTCTGACACCAGAATTATATGGATAAAGAGACACAAGGTTTGAAATGTATAGAGCCAGATATTACTACTACAACTACTACTACTACTATTACTGTTATTATTATTATCATCATCATCAAAATAGAAATGCCCCTAAAGGGTCTAATGCTTTAAGCTCTCATTAGCAGGCATTAGTTGACAGTTCACTGAAACCTAGACAAGCTGATGGTAGGGGATGGAAGAGGGATGAGGGGTTCCTGGGAAAAGCAGGCAAGCAAAAGAGAAAATATTTGTCCTGACTAAGTTCTGGCTGCTGCTACCTGAGTTAGTGGTTTGAGAGTTTTTAAGGAGTGTAAGAATCACCTGGAATTTTTGTTTGGCAACGTATACTCCTGAGCACTACTCCAGACCTACGGAAACCGAGTATCTAGTTGTGAGGTCAGGGAGTATGCATTTCAAGAAATTCAGGTGATTCTAAGAGAGGTAGTCCATAGATCACACTTTGATCTAAAGAGACAAATTTCTAAGAAAGCTAATCCAATTAACTGAGCTGGAATATCCGCAGATACATGACCAGAGGCCCAACAACAACCTGTGAAGAATATCCCCATCCGGTTTCATTAATGATCTGATGGGATCTAGTTTTTTCCATGTTTACAATTTCCTTTCCCAAACTCAATTGCCCTCTGGGGTGAGTAGGCGAAACATACATTTATGTACTCAGTTTTGTAAAGGAAGAAAAAACAACTCCAGGTATGTTTGAATATTCTTTCAAAGGTTAATGTGTAGATGTTCTTGGCACTTACACATCTAAATCATTACTCCAAAGTGCATAGTCGTAATACATATGAAAAAGAAATTTCTGCATTATACAATGATCCAAGAACAAGCTTACAAGGTGTGCATAATCATTGATATTTTAATTAGCTTGCATCAAAAGATCCCTGACCTTTTGTTCTAATTTTTAGGGTAAATCAAAAGAGCAACAACTGGTCTCCCTGCACACCGTGAGCATTTAGCCTACACAAAAAAAGGTGACTATTTTTGTTCATCAACATAATTAAACCCAGATATGGACTGACCGTGTCAGACTCTGGCCAGAAGCTAACTTGTATGAGAGCTTGACATAATCATATTGAGGGCTAACAGTGCTTAGTTGCCATGAACTAAAAAAAAAAAAAAAAAAAATACACAAAATAGCGTAGGTATATATTCTCTGCTGCATGTTAATAAGCTAATTGGAGTCTAAGCAGTTGATATTTATAATTTCTATATTTTAATTGTGAAAATCATCAATATTATAATCGCTGAGTGATATTTCCTTTGACTATTAAACTACTAATTGACCTAATTGAGCAGAATATTGCTAAAAGCAAATACAGTATTTTGTTTTAGCTAGAGAAGAAGAAAATTATTTGGAGGCTAGTATTTTGTTTTAATTTAATTAGAACCATTGTGTATGCGGTTTCTATGTTTGTATGTCCTCTAAGCAAAATTCCATGTTCAACTCTAGAAGAGGAGAGTTTTTCCTGATGAAGTTTACATTATTAGTTGGGACATTTCTCTAGTGCTATTTTTCCTTCTTTCTGCTAAAAAAATTTGTTCTGAGCAATATAAATAATTGGAATTTTTACTATAGATGTGCAGTATATACATGTACAAGACCATCTAGCTTAACACCATTATTAACTGATGAATAAAAATATGCCCCAAATCAGAGAGTGTCCTTGTGACAGAGGCAGGGCCGGAACTCAACCTTCCACTCCCCTATTAATGCTCCTATTTCCCAAGCTACTCTCTGGGATAAAATTTTCCTTAAATAATATTTCTCTTTCTTTATTTCAGACTTACACTAAAGAGATGTTTCTCTGGCAGCTGTTTGATAAAATGTTGCTCATCCATTAAACTTCAGTTCATAATTCCTATCCCGTGAGAGCAGAAAGATGCTGTTCCCTTCAGCAAAGCAGCAAAGACAAGCAGATACCCATTAAGAAATTATTCTGTTAATGTCAAGCTTGACTAAAGTGGTCAAATAGGCTTCCCTGAGCTTCTATATTCAAGGAAAGGGCTGTGGGGGAGAATAAGACACATTGCATATGACGAAGCATTATATATATTTACATTTTCCAAAGGGTATATGTACATAGTTTTTCTTGACTTTTGAAAAATCCACAAGATAAATCTTTTATGTCTAGGATATATATAAATTGGATTACAGATGATGAAAACCATTCTTTATATCATAACATAATGTTCCACTTAAAGAAATAATAGGCACTGTAGCACTGAGGAATAAAATAAAAAGGAGCATAATAAAAATTCTTGTAAATAAAAAAGCCATAGAAATCCATCTAAATCACACCATCATATGGCTTAGTAATTCTGCTTTATAACATTACACTGCACTCTTAACTTCCCTAGCCTTTGGTTTATAACATATGTGTATGGTATCACCAGATAGTGATTGCTTCAAATGCAGAGCATCCTCCCATGAAAATCTCTATCTTGAAAGGATCTTGAGTCTTTCCAAGAATATAAGAATTCAAGGATCCAAGCATTTATGTGCTTGTCTGTATAAAGCAAAGGTTTTCAACTGGGAGTGATTTTGTTTCCCAGGGGACATTTGGCAATATCTAGGGACATTTTTTATTGGCAGTGGGGTAAAGAGTGTATTGGCAACTGTTGATTAGAGGTCAGGGATCCTGCTAAAATTTCTACCACGTGGGACAGGCCCACAAAAAGGAATTATCTGACCCCAAATTTTCCAGGCCAAATAAGCTAAAGTAACAGCTGCTGTGAGTTCTTTAGAATGACATAAAGTTTTTAGTCACTTAACTTTCTGAGAAATGTGTGTTTAAATCTTATTGCTTGTGTCACTACCTAGGGTTACTGGGCAGATTTCTTAGTGAGAGGCAACACATGCAGCAGCAAGAACATGAGGTTTCGGAGCTTGGAGACTTGGTTTCAGAAGATGCAGCTCTCTCTCTAATTAACTGTGTGAACTTGGGCGATTCACTTAACCTCTAATGCCCTCAATTGCTTCATTGAAAAAATGAGAGAATCAATTTAATTCTAGAAATCCCTTCCAGCTCTAAAATTCTATTATTCAAATGAGAAGGCAAATCACAACTTTAGAAAAAAAATTTTAATTAAGATACCTGGCTATGCAATTATTAAAAACAAAAAACCTGAAGAGTACATACATTAACCATTAACTGCACTGCTTCAATATATTTGTGAGCATTTATTGAGAATCCATTATATGCTTAGCACTCTACTTGTTGATATAAAGATATAAAAGAAGGATTAGACACTGTGCATCTCTATGAGTAAACTAGATTGAATTATTAAAACCCATTAAAGAGATGGGGTTTTTGCCAGAAGTAAATATGTAGATCCTGAAATCAGGATATCCCAGGATCTTTGGTAAAATACAAATTCCTGATCCCTTAGTCTTAATGGGTTGGGATTTCTAAGGATTTGGTCCAAAACCTGCCTTATTACAATCACTTCCAAGTGAGTATGTATACTATAGTTTAAAACTCACTGAATTAAAATTAATGGATAAGAGAATCAGAGAAAGAAACATTAATGGCAGGTCAAAATAGTTAAAGGAAAGTCCCTAGTAGGTAAGATGAAGTATAAATAGATGGGGTTTAGAAAGAGCCAGGAAAGGTATTCATGTGGAGATTCAACATGAGCAAAGGATCAGATGTGGGAGTGGATGAGATGGGCTTGGGAGTCAATGAAGAGTCTCAAGACATCAGTACTTGTATTGAACAGAAATAATAAAGTGAGTTAGTTGTATACATGGATGGTAGAATCAATTTGAAAATGTCTATCCCCCCAAAGGACAACCATCCTGGAAAAAAAATTAGTTCAAAGATGTTTAAATCCTATTTAAGTGTTGTCTGACTAAAATGTGTTTCACTGATTTTTAGGCCATATATGCAATTCAAGAAGAAAATAAAATTACTCAATGCATTAA
Source organism: Stenella coeruleoalba (assembly GCF_951394435.1). Lineage (NCBI taxonomy): Eukaryota > Metazoa > Chordata > Mammalia > Artiodactyla > Delphinidae > Stenella > Stenella coeruleoalba. Next base: position 43,451,580 of record NC_137155.1, read on the forward strand.
AACTTCTAGATCTCAAAGTCTCCTAATTCATTTTATTTCTCAAAAGCCCATGTTTATTTGCTGAATAAGTCTTACTTCCCTCTAGTACCCATATTATTTTGCCAGTGTAAACCCATACATAAAATGACATTCCTATACTGACCATTTTTATACACTTTAACATGATTTTTCCTCTTGAGAGGTGGGAACTGAGAGTTCCCCCCCCCCAAAATCCAAGGATATTTCACTCAAATAGTTGTATAATATAAATAATTATATCTGTTAATTTGTTAAATGGACTACTTTATTGATTGTTAATTTATTTCCACTATGGTCAGAGAATCTTTTTCGTGATTTGAATCCTTTTAATTTATTGAAACAGTTTTATGACTTAGAATATAATATCCAATATCTTTGAACTTGTTTCACACATTTTGTCCATCTTTGGTTGTTTTGAGTAAAAGTGTGAATTCAACCCCCATCGTTTCATTTTCACTGGAGGCAGAAGCCCCAATTCAAGTAGATTATTTAAATATATTACTATTCCTAAAAATTAATTGACTCAATGCCATTAATATTACTGTTAAACCTTATATGGGAATATCAGCTCTTATTATAATTATGGAAATAATAGACTGAGTTTATAATGTAGTTCTCAGTAAGGTCTTAATGTAATATATTTAAATGTCATTTTTCTCAGATTCTGATAAGAACCACTGAGTCTCCCATGGTATTGGAGATGTATTTTGACCATCCAAGGTGGGAAGTTAATTTCTTAAATTACTTCCCATGTGATTCTATGATTCTGTGACATCATTCACCTTCTTCCCCAAATAAGAAGTACTAGTAATTTGTTTTTAAGATTATTGGACCTAGAGACTGTCATACTGAGTGAAGTAAGTCAGATGGAGAAAGACAAATAGCATATGATATTGCTTATATTTGGAATCTAAAAAAATGGCACAAATGAACTTATTTTACAAAACAGAAATAGAGTCACAGATATAGAAAACAAACTTATGGTTATCAGGGGGTAAGGGGGGAGCAGATAAATTGGGAGATTGGGATTGACATATACGTACTACTATATATAAAATAGACAACTAATAAGAACCTATTGTATAGCACAGGGAACTCTACTAAATACTCTGTAATGACCTATATGGGAAAAGAATCTAAAAAAGAATGGATATATGTATAACTGATTCACTTTGCTGTATACCTGAAACTAACACAACATTGTAAATCAACTATATAGAATAAAAATTTTTTTAATAAAAAATAAAATAAAATGAGGGAATGGAAGCAGATACTCTTTGCTCTGAGTGCACTTCCACAAAAAAAAAAAAAAAAAAAAGAATTCATATATTCAATGCCAGGTTCTAAGAGTTACCAAAGAAGAGAAAGATTCAGTTCCTGCCCTCCATGAGCTAAAAGTATAGTAAAAGAATAATAAGTGTTATCATCACATTTACTTATAAAAAAAGTTTGCAACCTGCATTTATGTTTGAAGACATGTATTTGGTAATATTATTAACAAAGCTTATTGATAATTAATCAATACAAACTTTACTTCCAACACTAATAATACCTTAAGTTTATATCTAAATGTCAAAAAAATTCTGTTGCCCAATACTGCATTTCATAGGCATCCTTATACGTCATCAGAGGGAGTCATAGTTCCGAAACCACTGTGAGAGCCTAGACAAGCATTTAAAAAAAAAGGGCTTCCCTGGTGGCGCAGTGGTTGGGGGGTCTGCCTGCCGATGCAGGGGACACGGGTTCGTGCCCTGGTCCGGGAAGATCCCACATGCCGTGGAGCGGCTGGGCCCGTGAGCCATGGCTGCTGAGCCTGCGCGTCTGGAGCCTGTGCTCCGCGGCGGGAGAGGCCACGGCAGTGGGAGGCCCGCGTACCGCAAAAAAAAAACTTTATACAAATTTTACAGATAACTCATATTTATCTCATTTAGGAAAGATACAGAAAGTAAAGATTTAGGAAAGATACAGAAAGTAAAGATAGGTGTAGATCATCTGGTTTTTCTGCTTTTTTATCAATCACCGTTTTAAGTTAAACATTTTAAGTTAAACACCGTTTTAAGTTATATAAGTGCACACAAGAAAACATAGTAGCCTCCTTCTCACCACTCCCCACTCCCCAGTCCTATTCTCCAGCAGTAACCACATTCAACATCTTTTGTTGTTTTTCCGGTAATTGCCTTAATGTTTCTAACTATAAATATTGCTTTTTTATTTATTAAGCTTAGACACTATTCTCTGACATCTTGTCATTTTAGATAAGAATTTAGCTCTTTTTCACCACTGCCCTCAACTCCTTCTTTTCCACTCACCCATCTTTTCGGTAGAATGAAGTTACTATTTGGGGTTACACAGGTAAGCAGTGTTTAAATAATTCTGACTGTGTAATATTGTTCATCAAGCCAAACGATGTACAACGATGACATTTCCTTTACTATCCATATTTTCTTGAAGATACTTGTCTCATTTCCTTAGATTTACATGAACGATCACTAATATTTTCTAAACGTTTTTACAGACCTTTCAAACACCAATCATATTTTTCATGTTCAAACACATTGGATAACCTAACAATTTTATTTCTTTCCTAGAGACCTCCTTCCAGTGGCCCTCCACCCTTCTTTTTAAGCCATACTGGTTGCTGTCCAGGCCTAAAGCACTGCTGTCATCTTCTAACATCCCAACTGAACTACTCTGACAATATTCCCAGGGCAACGTTTGAGCAGATATCTTTGTCTGCCAGACTGCAGTGCCAAACCTTCCTTCAAAAGTACATGTAATAACTTCTAGGTAGGTAATATGGAGAACTTCCTTCATTTAGGAAGTGTGGTGGAGGGGAGACAATACTTAAGTACTGTTTATTGACTTCATTCATGCCATGGACATTGCCAAGTACGTGACATACATTACATCATTTATTTTCACTACATCTCTTCGAGGTTGGTACCCATTATTATTAACCCCATTTTACAAATGAGGAGACTGAGATTCAGAAACATTTGATACTTATCCAGTATCACACATGTAAAAAGTACCAGAAACTGGTTTCAAACCCAGGTTTTATCTCACCCCTAAGGTATGTTCATAACCATTTTAGTGCACTGTCTCCACAGTGTATGAATGTATTCAACTCTGATTGCTGGAGAAGACAGGAAAGGACTAGAAGAGAAACTGAAGGCTTGTGCCTCTTAAGGAAAAAAATTATTCCCAGGTCGGCCATTAGCTGATCAGACATCCTCAGGCAAATCACATGACATCTAACAACAATAATCATTGTAAGAGGCAACATTGATTGAACATTTATTCCTAGCACTTTTGGATGTTTTATCTCATTTTAGTCCCATGAGAATTTTTTTTTTTTTTGTGGTACGCGGGCCTCTCACTGTTGTGGCCTCTCCCGTTGCGGAGCACAGGCTCCGGACGCGCAGGCTCAGTGGCCACGGCTCACGGGCCCAGCCGCTCCGCGGCATGTGGCATCTTCCTGGACCTTGACACGAACCCGTGTCCCCTGCATCGGCAGGCGGACTCTCAACCACTGCGCCACCAGGGAAGCCCCCATGAGAAGTTTTTTGATGTAGGTGTTCTTATTGTCATTGTTATTATTGTTACTATTATCATTTTTAGTCTCATTTTATAAGTGGGGAAGCATACCTCAGGGTTCTATCTACTTCTCTCACCTTTCACGTGAATGAGTTGAATTGATTACCTCTAAATCCTCTCTTTCTAAAAATACCTTCCCTTGAAACAGTTACAAAGTAAAACCTACAACTACATATTGGATTTGCACACTTCAGAGAGAAAGATACCAATTACAGAATTTTAAAACTGGAAGAAACTTTAGGGATCACCTCTAATTGCCTCATTTTTCAAACAAAGAAACTGAGGCTCAAAAAAATATTAATTGGAGCTTCCAGAGTCACACAGCTAGTAGAGACTAGTACCCAAATGTGAATAATTCCCAATTTAGTGCTTTTTCCTACATCGAAGAAGGCAGGGAGATGGCACATAGAGAGAAAAAAGGAAAGAAGAAAGGAAGGGAAGGGAAGGGAAGGAAGAGACAAGACAGGGAGATAAAGAGTAAGCAATGTGGAAGTCCCTACCACCATCTATTCATCATTCAACTAATTGAGAGACCCAGAAATACAGAGTACAAAAGTGAGTACAAAACATTCTATCCTTAGAAGGAGTTTACAATTAAAAACGAGGAACAGTATGTTAAGACATTATTTTAAAACATAATAATAAATGTCATAATTTGCGAATTCAGTCCAAAAACGAGAGTTGAATATATAATTTGGCATCTAGAATCTAAAGAATCCATGATGGAACTCTCAGTTTCAGTCACCCACCATGTAAGTGTCACCATCTCAGTAAATGGCACCACTATTCAGTCAGCTACTCATGGCGAAAATCAGCAAGCACTTTCAGCTCCTTCACACCCTGCATCCAATCCATAAAATAAATCCTCTTGATCCTATTTCCAAGATATATCTCAAACATATTCACTTCTCTCCTTCTCTGTTTCCACAACTCTAGTCTAAGCCACGCTATTCTCTTGCCTGGGCTATGAATACAGCTTTTTATTTTTTTTATTATTATTATTTTTTTGCGGTACGCGGGCCTCTCACTGTTGTGGCTTCTCCCGTTATGGAGCACAGGCTCCGGACCCGCAGGCTCAGCGGCCATGGCTCACGGGCCCAGCCGCTCCACGGCATGTGGGATCCTCCCGGACCTGGGCACAAACCCGTGTCCCCTGCATCGGCAAGCGGACTCTCAACCACTGCGTCACCAGGGAAGCCCTGAATACAGCTTTTTAAATAGTCTCTCTTCTTCCACTCTGGTCCCATACAATATATTTTCTACCTAGCAAGCAGGATGTCTTCAAAATCAGGTGAACCAGATGAAGTCACTCCTTTGCTTAAGCCTACCAATGGTCATAACAGCCTTCTTTCTGTAGTTTATAACTGAGCTCATTAAGTGCTTTTCTAGGTAAACTCAAGAAGGTACAACCAGCATCCCTAAACAACCACAACCTACTAGCAAAAAAGGGCCATCTGTGACTTCAGTAACAGAATATGATACATGATATGGTTCTTAGAAGAGCAGACAACAGTATCAGAAAGGTGCATTGTCAGTTAAATCTTCACAGTGCAAAAACAGAAATATTCTAAAATCATTTTCTTATCACCCTAGAATCCACTTACTGTCACCCATCTTTGCTGCTCTCAATGTTTTATTAGAATTGAACTTCAAACACTCTGTATTATTATATATATGTTTATGTACTCTGTATTATTATATATGTGTTCAATCCCCCAAATAGAAGATAAACTCTTATTTTCCTATCTTAAATCTCCACATTCATAGGGATAGAAAGAAGAAAAGAAAAGGTGAACAGAAGTGCATGATCTTAGCAGTCTGGTAATTCAGTCAAGTGGGATTGGCTGCTATTAAACACAGTTACAAGTGTGATTATGAAAGCGGAAGAATGAAGTATTAAGGGAGAATTGAAAAGACAACGCTTGTCTGAGAAAGGGATCATCTAAGTTGAGACCTGAAGAATAAACAGAAGTTACCAGAATCACTTGGATAAAAGGGGGAGCTGGGTGGAAAGTGGGAAGGAGACGCTTCCGGTAGAGGAAGCAGCACAGTGGACAAAAGATGTACAGGACATGATTCTGCCATCACATATACCTTAATCTGTTCACATCCACCACCTTTGAAAAACTCAGCCTTTTTGCATAACCATAAATTGATTGAAATGTATCATTAAAATTTTACCTTGTCAAAAAAGGCCCTGCCTGAACCCCCCTATATGAAAGAGCACCCCAGTCACTCTTTCTTCCTACCTTTGTTCCAACCCAATACTGACTACCACTTGAAGTGGAAAATATTTATTGGGGGTTTCTTTTTTCTTTCTTCACCCACTAGACTCTAAGCACCATGGGAGTAGGATCTTGGTTTGTTCTTATTTTTGTTTTTTCTGTGCTGTACCCCATTCAATCCTGGTCACCAAGGCAGGTTAGCACATATCCTCTTCAGGCCTGTATGATAGGAATCCCACTTATCTCATTTCAATCTCTTTTTCTGTTAAAAAAAAAAAAAAGAGAGAGAGAGATAAAAAGGGAAAAAAGGCCCATCATCATGGGCTTAAATTGTAAAATCCTTTTGATAAATTTTTCCAAAATCCCAAGTGAAGCATGAGATTCTATTATGTATATCTAAATTTGTCCTTACTGTTTCCATGGGTTGCTTTTTTGCTACAAACCTAAAGGTGACAAACAGCTAAACTATATTTAAAACCAATTCACAATTACTATAAAATGCATAATTTGAGCCAGATAATCTTTGCTGTGCAACTCTCTGTCTGTCTATATCTTAACGTCAGCTGGGCATAAATGATGTCAAAGCATCTGGATAAAAAGAAAAATAGTAGTCAATGACCCAAACTTCTTGGAACACTGCACTTCACATTTATTGATTTGGGCATTTCTAGATGTTAAAGGTGGTACACACAAAGCAAACTGGGTGCTGTGTTGGGGTTTTTTTTTCTTTTCTTTTTGTTTGTTTGCTTGTTTGCTTGTACTTTTCACACAGATATTTTTGTGCCATGAAAACAAATTATCAAGACAGACAAAAAATAGAGTATAAGTAAGCCCCAACTTAGTAACTATAATGACCCACATTGTAATTTTTACCCTACCAGTAACTTTGAGCAAATGACTTAACCATGCCTCAGTTTCTTCATCAGTCTGGGGTGAAAATGCCCACCTGATACAGAGCTGTGACAGGAATAGAGTGATAAAATAGGTCTGAAAACACATCAAATATTTGAGAGTATTATAATTTATAAATGTAAGGTACCATTATTGTATGATATCTCTTCTTTGGCTTACACATTATAATAGGCTTTTCCTCTCCACATTCTCAAGAACTTACAATAACATCTTTCCTCATTTTAGAAACTCTGCTTTTATATAAAAGATTATGAAATACCTTAGTTGCAGATCCCTCTTTCCCATTAGCTACCAAGCAACTCTCATTATAAGTAACTTAACGCATCAATGTGGCTGGGAGATTATTATTGGTGTGGAGAATTGTTCCATATAGTCTACAATTTCTTTATACCCAAAGGTTTCCAACCTAGTAGTAAATGGATTGTACTGTGCTATCAAAAAGAAAAAAAAATTAGCAATCACTTTATTAGAAAATGGAATGTTTCCAATAGCTCATTTATGGCCCTGAAAAGTACTAGAGCCTTTTTCATTACATTTCCTTTGACAATGTGGTATTTTCATAATTTTTCTCTTTGAGGCACCAGTGTCTGTTCAGAATCCAGAATGACCTCTAACTATTTCAAGTGGTAACTAAATAAATACATGAACAGTAGAGAAATTCCATCTATAAAGTGATAGCTTGATCTATAAAATAACACCCATATTGATTTTTGTGTGTTTCCAATGACTTGACTGATGTTGTTTTTCATTAAATTAGTAAGTTTTGGCATTGCGGAAACACAACACGTTGTTAACATTTGTTCAAAATTGGAAAAGAATTTTCTCGCTTATTTGTTTATTCTGGGGCTTAGTCCTCTGGTTACCCTAGATTAATTTTCAAGGTCAGTGAACTGAGGCATACTTCTAACAGCGCTCACCAAGTTTTAAAATAGTCCCTCTCTCATCAGTCTCTCCTTCCTCCCCTTGGCACCAAAATATTGATCAGCTTCTCTCTCAGTGTCCTACAGAGGTGACCAGGATGCATGCCTAGGAGTGAGCAGCAGCCTGAAGAAACATAAGACTGATGCTGTGAGGTTCTATTTGCAATTAATTTGCTTTCTTTTGAAGGAAGAAATTTTTTTCTGACTACAAAGTAATATATGTTCATTGTGGTACAAAATTCAGAAAAGGTATAAATTCTAAAAAAGTAAAGAAATTACCTACAATTCCACTAACCCTAGCTAGCCATAAACAAAATGAAATTTTCAATTTAGTTTTCAAATGTTTCCTTACTGATTCCTTTGATGTACATATTGCCCTGAGCCAAAGAAAACTATGTTGATTCTTCAGATTTGTCAACTAATGTTGATTTTATACATATATCTGGGGGGAGGGGTGGAGAGTAGCAGATTATTTGCACTTCTTAATGCTATGAGTTACGTTCTTATTTTAGAATGTGTATGTTAAGAGTTCCCCATCACCAATAAATGTATTGGTACCAGAACACATAGGAGAACAACAGATGAACCAGCAAGAGGACTTCACTGTGGAGCTGATAAGGACCAAATGTAAAGCTAGAAGAAGAAAGATAGATGGATTCCAGGGGAAAATAAGTAATAAAAGCAGACAAAGTATGTGGGGTTTGATGTCACACAAACCTGGATTCTTGTCTTTGCTCATGGCTATGTGACCTCAAACAGGTTACTTAATTTCTCTGCACCTCAGTTTCCTCAACTGTATAAAACAGGCATAATAGCAGTACCTACCTGAGATTTAAAAGTGTGAATACATGTAGAGCACTTAGAACAGTGCCCCTCAGAGAGGAAGCACTCAGTACATCTTAGCTGCTGACAGTAGCAACAGTACAATATTTATCAGACTCTGAGCTAAGTGTCTTGCATACATTGCCTCATTTACTCCTACGCTACCCTATAAAGTAGGAGGAAACGATAATGTACCCAGAACACTTTATCATTCAGAAGCTTGAATTACAAATGAAAAAACTGAGGTTTAGAAAACGTTACAGTTTCTTGCCCAACACCAGAGAATTTTAAGTGATAGAGCCTGGATTTTCACCCAGTGCTTATGACTGCAAATGACACTCCTTTTCTAAGTATGGCATCAGGACCACCGTCAGTATATCAGTATAATCAGAATATCTGTAATGGGGCCCATATAGGTTTAACAAGTTCCCCAGGTGTGTTTTAGGCCCCAGATCATGGCTCAAAAATTCTGAAATTTTATTCGGAGCCCTGCACAAAGCAGGCCCTCAGAAAATATCAAACGATAATCTTGCAGCAGGTGAGATACTGCTCCAAAAAGAGACCAACCAGATACAATGTAGAAGCAGGGCTGCAGTGAACATCTGCCTTTTTTCCCGCCTAAAGGTGTCTGTTTGCACGTGACTAATTTTTATCTTACGCTTGATGAATTGATACATATATTTAATTATATCATGTGTTGTCCCATCAATACCGCTTTGCAGCTATTTTACATTCAGCCCGCATGCCAGATTGAATTAAATGGTTTTTTTAAAGCCTATAAAGAGGGAAAATATCTTTCCCTGGTTGGTATTTTTTACATACTGGTTACTAAGAGTCTGTAAGCTAAAGCAGGTAGTAAAGTTCATTTGCTAGTGAGGAAGCCCATTTGACTTTTATGGCTATTAATATTTTATGGAGCACAAAGCAGAATTATTGGTGTTGCTCCTGACTTAGACACCTCTGTAGCTATCGGGACTGAGGGCACCTCCACTTGGGAAGCAGTTCTCCTGACCACCCCTAAGGGGACAAACGATCACAGACAAACAGCTTCCAGGTCCTGGTCATAAGATCCATCTATCTGCAGTGATACCTCCTATGAGTCACCAAGAAAAGTTATTGCTATTGCTTTAATACTAGATGTGATATATTATAGGCTTTAAGTAATCTCGGATGGGGTAAAAAGGACTTGATCACTTAAGAAAAGTCATTATCACAGCTGAAGCATCCCCAAAAGATATTAATTCAACATCTTTCTTGTGTGCCTACTATGTGCCATGTATTGTTCTATAAATGCCATTTACAGTAGTGAGAAAAGGCAGAAATAGGCAAAAGGATCCACTTTCATGGGTCTCATATTCCAAAAGGGGGAAGGAGAGAGTCCGATAATAAATACAGGTGGATTTGTCAGGTGATAATACTTCTGAGAGGGAAAGTTAGGCCAGATAAAGGGTAGAGAATAATTAGAGGGAGTTCTATTTTAGATAGGGTGGTGAGGGAAGGTGTCTCTGATATAAGGTAACACACTAGCAATTACACCATACACTTCACTCAGGTAGGAAGAGAGATTTAAGGTTTGAGAATTTTTCTACAATGTTGCTGTATGTGTGAAAATGTTGCTTCATTCAACAAATAGAATATACTTACTCTAATGTGGTATTTCACACATTGACTTATTTTGAACTTCACAACAGAACACCCTGTTGTTGTTGTCATTCATTCATTCAATAACTATTTTTTTATTATTTCAAATTTCCAGGTACTGCACCAGGATTGAAAAATAATAGCCCATAGTTACGGGGCATTTACTAAATGCAAAGCCCTGTGCGGAGCACTTCACATAGCTTTACTGACTGGCAAGTCAGATATTATTATCGCCACATCACCAATAAGGGGTGAGACCCTGAAGGGTTACTGAACGCCCAGGTTCACATCTCTGTTTAGTGCCAGGGCTCAGACTGAAACCAGGCTTTCTGATCCCCATTCTAGTTTTCCTAAAACTAAAACATACAAAACTTTAGATTAAATTTTTTGCCTGCTTTGAAGGCAAACGAGATACTGTATATCCCAGAATAAATATACCTCATTGCTAAACGAACCTCAAAAAGCCCTGCCTTCAGACAAATAAATCAGTATTAACTTCATTTACAGATGAAGCTTTCACCAAAAGAATTCAGTCAGCCCAAGAAACAGGCTAGTAACTTTATAGTACAAACCGGAAGTCTGAACGGATGGTCTCTCTAATCAGAGCTTGTCAGGGCTAGGAAAGTGGGTAAGTCTGTATAGCAGCCTTCCCTCTCATCTCACCCACGAGACCATCTCCCTTGTTGACTCGCCTCATTCCTCATACCAACTCTGGACCCAGCCAGGCCAGTCTCCACTGTTGCCTGCAGAATCCCTACAACAGCCCTCTCTCCTGCCCACCCCCCTCAGAGTAATCCTCCTGGAGCATGTGCTGCTCACCAGAATGGCTGTCCAAACTGTTATACAGTAAGATCAAAGATTTTAGGAATCCACTCTGTCTCAGCAGCCTACTTCATAGAATCTTAAAGGAGAAAAGAACCATAGACATCATCCTAGACCAACCTGCATCGTTTACAAATGAGACCCTGAAAGAATGCAGGACTTATGGCTAGTTAGTCCTAGGACCCACCAAAATGCAGATTTCCTGCTTTGAGTCAATTATTCTTTGTATTCTACACTTTGCTTTTTAGGTCGTAATATTGTAAAAGAACAAAATCTCTAATATTAGTATTTGGGGCATTTGCTACAAATTGATAGGAGATTTGAAGGGGCGTTTGACTTTTTGACATTTCTCAGTTCACATTCCTTGGCCAGCCAGCTACTCTGCCCATTCATGGGGTAAGCAAATTTCCAACATACTCTCCATGATGATTGGTTTTCTCTATATCTTATTGAATGATGGGCCCACAGGAAATTTCCTCGACTTCTTCCATTATTTGTAGGTGACTCTGATAAAGAATGAGCTAAAAGAAATCAAGATTGTTTTCCTCTACATAATCATATCCTCATAAATAACCACTGATTATTTCAAACTGCTCAAATATCAACAACTTACTTTTCACAATATCTTCATTTTAAAGGGGATAAAACAAAAGTGACACAGAGAAGGGGTGATCACACAGCTAACCAGTAGAAGAGAGAGGTCAGAAACTAAATTCAAAATATTCTCAGCTTGATATGAATTACTCTGAACCACTTCTTCTGATATACAAAAAGGAGGAAGTAAAAATAAAAACTGCAAACATTTATGGACCACTGACAATATGCCAGGATATTCCCTAGCTCATTTATACTCACAACATCCTATAGGGTAGGTAATTATTATTATCTTCATTATACACCTGAGAAAATTCAGGATAAGCAGAATTAACTAAAATTTGACGAAGGGAGTAAATTTAATAAATGGCAAGGCCAAGACTTGAACAACACAGGCTGCTTGATCCTTCAGTCCGCACTTAACTAGTACTACTAGTGAAGCCTATTCTTGCCAGCATGAAAAATAGGTCACGGCAAGTGTAGACCCCCATCATAACTCCTAACTAGCCTCCTTATCTCCAGTATTCTTTCTGAAATACAATCATACAAATGATTGTAAAAATACTAAAAATGTCCATCATGTCTCCCTTTACCTTCCCATATATACCATGCCCACACCTTTCTTGTGCTACACCTCCTGCCTTGAACCTCCTCCTCTCTCCCTCTGGCAGGCAGAATTTTGCCGCCCCCCCCCCATGCCACACCCATGAATACTTTTCCTTATATTGCCAATACTTTTCCTTATATTGCCAAAGGGACATTGCATATGTAATTAATGTAATTAATCTCCCTTAAAATAGGGAGATATGGATTATTTGAGTGAGTCTAGTGTGATTACCTGAGCCCTTAAAAGCAGAACTTTCTCTTGGTTAAGGGTAGAGGAGGAAATCGGAGGGATTTGAAACATGAGAAGTTTCAACACCCCATTCAACACCTGATGATGAAGGAGCCACCTGTCAAGGACATAGGGACCTGCTCTACCGCTGCAAGGAGCTGAACTCTGCCAACAACCAGTGAACATGGAAGAGGGCCTTGAATTTCAGATAAGAACTGCAGCCCCAGCTGATACCTTGATTTTAGCATGGTGAGACACTAACCAAAGAATCTAGCCATACCCTGCTGAACTTCTGACCTACAGAGACTGCAAGATAATAAATGGGTGTTGTTTAAACTGCTAAATATGTGGTGATTTGTTCCAGCAACAACTGGAAACTAATACACTACCTTCTGTCTTATTAGTTTCAACTCCTTTTTCAAGGTCCACCTGGGATAGGAAAAACAGATATCTCAACTTTAAAATAAAACTTCAAATATTAAACAAGTATACGCAATTTCCCTGATATCTCTCCTTTCAGCCACTAAGCCATTCCCTCTACTCTTCAACAAAATAAAAACTTTATGCTTCTCACTGGTAAATTGGAGCTGTTCCTTGAAAGAAAAATGAGGGGGAAGAGACCACTGCAAAAAGGAACATATTTTTCATATGGAAATGAGGCATCATTCCAGACAAAGAGTCTTAAAACAAAGATAATTCAGTATGGTCCATGCCTTGCACTTCATTTGTGTAGATTTCATGTTAAAACGAATCATGTGTCTGTGCTTGCTGTTTACTTGTGGGATGCAATCTGCTGGAAAAACAAACGCTTTTCTGCAATCCAAAGTCATGCCTAAATCCCACCACATCCTCCGGAAATATGTCCAGCCTGTAGCCCCAGGCTGCGTGGGCGCTCCCGCCCACTCCAGCTCCCCACAGAGGTGTCACCCCAGCAGGCAGCCCAGGCACTGTGGAGAAGGGCACAATCTGTGCTGCTGCTGGTGGGCACTGCCACAGGCCTCCAAACTCACCCTTCAGGGGAGGAAGGGTCCTTTCAAGAGAAGCTTTTGTTTCCTTCCCTCCTCCAGCCTCTTTTTTCTATAAATGAAATGGCTTCTTCACACCATAGCTCCTCTCTCACTCCAAGTATCAGTTACTGTGCTTTCGGAGTTGGGTCAAAGAACCACCCTTGTGAGTTCTGTCAGCTACAAAGTGAAGACTAAAGCAAACAAATAAAAAAATAGTCTACCAAGGGAAGCTTTTTCCCCAGGAATATTTTCACCAATCAGTTAGATAGCATGTCATGGGCCATTAACAGTGGATCAAAATCCATCCAGTAAATTCCCATAACCCATGCTCCTTCTTCTCCCAAACTCTCCCACTAAAAAAGCACATCGAGTTATGTGTGTCTCTTTGCCATGATAAATCACTATGGTGGGGCTTCTTAAAGAGGGACAAATGTGTGTCAAACAATTGCAGACTGGATCCTGGATGAGTAAGCTATTTGGAGGACATGTCAAGATTTAGCTAATCCAACAAGTCCATTTCTCTCCTTGCCAGAGTTTGGATCCATGAAAATACATCCATTTGGGAGCTCATAAAGAAGTCTCATTCAAAAGTGTGGACCACTTGCACTAATTCCTGCCAAACTTAGAAATAATTAAGTCCTTGTCTCAACTAATGACCTAAGTCCTCCCCTTCTGATTCTGTGTGTCTGGATTGTCTTCTCTATTGGGTTGTCAAAGCCATACTTGCTGTCTTTTTTTTTTTTTTTTTGGTTACGTGGGCCTCTCACTGTTGTGGCCTCTCCCGTTGTGGAGCACAGGCTCCGGACGTGCAGGCTCAGTGGCCATGGCTCACGGGCCCAGCCGCTCCGCGGCATGTGGGATCCTCCAGGACTGGGGCACAAACCCGTGTCCCCTGCATCGGCAGGTGGACTCTCAACCACTGCGCCACCAGGGAAGCTCTTGCTGTCATTTTTTAATGAGGAGACTGTTACTTCATCAAAAAGGACAAGATTGAAGCAGGAATACCAGTTGCATGCCCTGAAGATAAGATCCTGAAGGCAACTCATAGACCATCTGAGCTTCCCTGATGGTCAGATGGTCTCTGAGTCTATTGCCTGCTCCTCCTCCCTGTCTACTGCTCAGTCAACATGCATGGATCAGGTTTTTGATTCCACGTGTTCTGAACATGAGGTGAGGTGACAGGCCAACATAGGGGGCCTGGCAACAATGACCCCAACTGGAAATCTCTGCATAATAAGGAGCTGCCACTCAAAATGGCTTCACCTTTTACTACCCAATGGCCATTATTTCTCCAGCTACGCATGAAAGAGGAGAGGGTTGTTAGGTTTGGCTTGGTTGAATTTTAGGTAGCAGAAAAATTCTGTGCATTTTCTTTTTGAAATTCTATTGGGAAATGACTATAGGGGAATTCATGACTGTGGTCCTGGCTGGTATTAGAAGAACAGGAATTAAAAGTTGTGACAGTCTATATCATCCAAGCAGAATAATACATTTACCTCTGCTGAGACACCTCTGCATTGTCTCTCTAAAGAAAAGAGAGTGCCCAATATCTCAGAGGGCCCCTTATTTGGGCAAAGAAAGGGAAAAAAACAGCAAGCCTCCCTGTAATTTCCAAAGGGCAGTTGCCAAGTCTGCGTAAGTAAGGAGGAGAAGGACGGGGCAGGTGAGCCTCTGAAGCAGACCTTGCAGACCGACCCACTACAGGCAAGTCCTGCCTGGGGTGCTCTTTTTAAGAGCTTAGTATCCTGGGGAAAAGAGCCAGGCCTCAAGAGGCTACTGACTGAGAACTGTCTGGGTCACTGTGTGCCATAAGGACTCACAAGCATGGACATAGCTTTCCTGAATCCTTGACATACCAAAAACACTGGTGTTTCTTACAACCTGAAAATATGGACAGGGGCATACAGGTCTGCAAAAACATATGACGAGTAGAGAAGGACAACAAATTGGGTCCAGGCACATGTAAAGAAGGGGTAAGAGGTGAGGGGCAAAGGGAAGCTGATGAAGCTTCAGAACTGGGTCCAGAAGGGGCAATCTAAGTTTAACTCTGCCATTCCTTTATTTATTCATTCATGGAACAAATATTTGTTGTATGCCTACTCTGTATCAGGTCTCTTAAAGATCCATGGTGCAAAGTAGAATACAAAAGCTCTGATGGGCTTCCCTGGTGGCACAGTGGTTGAGAGTCCGCCTGTCAATGCAGGGGACGCAGGTTCGTGCCCCGGTCCGGGAGGATCCCACATGCCGCAGAGCAGCTGGGCCCGTGAGCCATGGCCGCTGAGCCTGCGAGTCCGGAGCCTGTGCTACGCAACAGGAGAGGCCACGGCGGTGAGAGGCCCACATACTGCAAAAAAAAAAAAAAAGAAAAAAAAAAAAAGGAAAACAAGCTCTGATAAATACTGAAATAAGAAAAAATATTATTTAACTCAAGGTTCCTAAAATGTATTTAATCCTTAGAATCCTACTTTTTTCTGCCTAAGAAAATTTAGACCATCTCAGAGAATTAGTATTCCCTGGAACAAGGTTTTGGAAATACTACTATAGAGCAAATCATACTTAATTCTCGTGAAAGAGCAAGTGTACAGTTAAATGTATCAAATCCTTCAGTCATTTTCATACAACCCTGAGATTTTTTTAAAAGTACTCTAAGAATTTTCATATACAGGAGTTAGGAGGACCCAGATAAGATACAGATACCACAGAGGTCAAATAAGCAACATCTTCCACTATTAGGAAATTCTGAGTATGCCTACAATAAGGTACCACGTGTGAGAGGCAGCAATAGGTTCCCTGCCTTAACTCTAGAACATGTAGGCTCAAGATGGACACTGAATAGGGGCCAGCAGCCACAGGACGTCCTGGGATAGCACTTTGCCAGCACTGCAGGTTACATTCATTCATACAATGATCCTGTTGAATGCCTGTAACCTTCAAACATGAAACACATCAACTCTTACAATTCTTGAAACTGCCATCCCTGCATTATTCCCATTTTACAGATGAGGAAACTCAAGTAAGTAGAGGTAACTTGATTTGCCTAAAGTCACATAGTGACTACGTGACAGAGCTGAGATTGAAATCCAGGTCCATTTGCCTCCAAAGCCAATGTCCTGTATCACACTGTTAACACTCTCTAAGGGGAAGTCCCACGGGGGCCCAGAAGATTCTTCAGAGCCTCTAGGCCTTTGAGCTCAGAGCCTGGTATAATCACACTCACCATCAGAAAGATGGGGTGCACATAGGGCCTGGACCTGAAGGTGGGAAGCAGCAGTGGATCCACTTCTGGCCATTTATGGAAGATACAGGCTGAGAAAACCAAGCTGGAGCTGCAATTCAGCTTTTAAATAGGAAAATTAGTTTTCTATAACCTAGGAGGAAATTAATCTAAATGACAACTGAATAAAATTAACAATCACAAAAGGCAGACTTGAATTTTAAGTCCCTCACCAGCATCGTCTGTGCTTTAAAAGAATGGTGCTGGAGTTGATTCAAATTCATGAACTTATCTCTCAAATAACTGTCTACTCTATAAAATCAATAATGCGTACTCAATAAAATAATAGTAACTGCATAAAACAAACTAGATCCATTTTCTACGGGACTTTAGCAATGTTGTGGCATAATCAGTCATCACATTCAATTGTATGAACGAACTGATTTACAGGCCCAACCACGGTGCAATCAAAGTACATTGGTGCTATGAAAACTACATACCTCTGGAAAACTAGCCCAGCAGAGAGTGGGACCAAGGGACAGAGCTAGACTCAAACTGACATCACTGATTTCACACGAATGGCCTATCTCCCACAGGTCCTTATTACCTTTGTTCAGTTATGACTTGTCTTCTGACATTCTCTCCTCAAACTCTGAAACACCGCCTCTTAATTAAGAACAATAATCACCTATATGTATCTAGGTTTCTAGTATTTAATACGTAATGATAAGGACTTCTGCTTCCTTTCACTTCCCCTCTCCAAGGCAGCAGGGCCAGTGTCCTACACTGAGGCTCTCCCATGCAGCCACGAAGTCATGGCTCACAGCACTGGACTAGTGCCTTCTTGGAACATCTTTCCTCCTGTCCCCTTCCTCCTCCCATTCAAATCTTCCATATCCTTAAATTCCTTCCATGACTACTGATCCCATCCCTCCTTGTGCTAAGGAAACTCAATGATCTTACTTCTCACTTGGTGACAATTACTTTGTCATTGTCTTATGTTGTCATTTAATTCTTATTATTTGGCTTAACATTCCATTAGGCAGAAGAGGCCAGACTATGCTGCGGTGTATAGGAAAGAAACCCTGTATCTTAACTGTGTAACCTTTCGAAAGTTTATTTTTCACTCACATAAAGTCTAATGAGGGATATTAGAGTCTCTTCACCATTCCCGGACTCAGAGACCCAAGCTCTCTTCATCTTGTGGCACTGCCATCTCAACACCTGACCCTCAAGGATACCATGGTGAGGGAAGAGAGAGTGTGGAGGTAGCTTTCTCAGTTCTTCAACACCCGAGCCCCGAAGTGACACACACCTCACCCTCTAACATGTAACTGGCCAGTCACACAGCCCACCTACCAACAGGAGGCTGAAAATTATAGTATTTCCATAGGTTCCAAAAGAATAGAAGGCCTGGATATGGGTGAGCCTTAGTATTCTCCAGCACAGTGAGTTTGCATCATGTCTCCCAAATAGACTGGGACATCAGTAATGCTAACGGAAGTTAAACTGAGCTCTGGTTGTTTGGTGGTGAGCTGGCTTGTCTGAGCTCCCGAGGCACTCATCGCACACATGGCTGGAATTCTGCCAAAGTTCTTAGAACTGTGCCTCGTATATAACAGAACTGCTTCAGAAAGTATTTATTGATGGATTTAATCTGAACACTGACAGGGAAAACATCATATCTGATCAAGTTATGTCTCTTCCACAGCTCTTTGTCCCATTTCCTCGCTGCTGAAAAAGTGCAGCTTACAAGACAAATGAACGTGGCAGGGATGTCAGAATCTCTTGTGGCTGTCTCAATCGACTACATGTAAATGCTACAACTTTGAAACTTCCCCCTTCACTGCTTTGTACTCTAGGACAGAGGAAATCAACAATGACGGACAAGACCCTACTGAGGAGAAAATGAACTGACAAAACTTGGCAAGAAATATGTTTATGATACAATGCAGCACAACAGCACATTTCCTCTGAGCTGCCTTCCACAGAAAGACTCAGAGCTGAGACACTGTTATCCCCATTAACAGATGGGGAAAGTGATACCTGAAAAGGTTAAGTTTCTCCGTCATAGTCAAACAGCCGCCCAAGAAAAGCCAGGGAGAGTACCTTGCAAGGTTGCAGGCTTGGAGCTGTTCCTATTAAATTAGATGATGTTCATTCGTCACTGACAGCTTTGGGGGAAAATGGATCAATAAGCACTTCCCTTTGGGTCACTTTCCTACTGTGTCAGATTTATATCTGCAAATGTTTAAAGAGTTCCCATTTACCTGGGGTTTTATGACTTTGTTATAATTGCCAGAGCTGAGAGAAAGCTGCCTTCCGTCTGGCTTCTCCTCCTGCAGGGAGCAGTCCAAAAACCATGTCATCTCAATCATAGAACAAAAACGCTTTGAAGGAAAACAAATGCTGCTTTTTTTTTTTTTCCTTAAAAAGAAATTGTTGAATTGTCTGGAAAAGTCAGACGGTGACTTGCAAAAAAACCTTTCTTCTAGGTTGACTGCCTAGATCACTGCAATGGATTTGCTGAGTGCCCCATCCAGGTAAGCATGAGAGACTGGAAGATTATTCCGGAGTCTCATGACACCATGGTCAAGCAGCTTTTCAGTCCAGACTTCTCAATTTTAAATTTGGGGTCTATACACCCATTCTTTTTATATAATAAAGAATATATACCACACATAACTTTATAAATAATAATTAATGAGCATTATGATGAAGATAGTTGGGGAGTGACACTAGCACATTTATCTATAGCTACTTGATGATGCGGCATTGAGTTTTAGATATTTTCTCATAAACATTTCCATTTCAACTTACATCTTAATTCATATGCAAGTGCACGCCCACAAATATATACTCTTTCATGTTAACAAACAGTGAAAATCAATAAGCTTTTGTTTGCTTTTTTCTTGTTTTTCAACTGCAACATCCCTCAGCCCATACCTGGCTTTCAACTAATGCACACAAATATGAAAAGCTAAAAAGATAGAGGGAAAAAAAGAGAAGAAAGCAGAGGAAAAGGAATGCTGTTTTATAATTTATCAAGATAGGAGTATTGACAATTCAATCTTATAGCAAAAAAGCTGTGAATGTGCTTGTTCTGTGTTATAACTCTTTCTTTGTGCAGTCCATTCCTTTTCGCTCCTCGGAATCCCCTAGTTCAAATGTGTTTTCAGTTTAAATGTGTTCATTGGGAAAAGTGACCACTAAAGCAAACGGCATGGCAAAGCCATTCTGAATCTGAACCTTGAATTACAGAATATGTAATACTTAATCAGCTCACTTTGGAGCTATCTCTGTACAACAGGGTAGCTTTAATTAATGTCTGTGTCATTTGCTTCACCATTTTAAAAAGTACGCTTTCTAAGTGTATTTAACACATTTCCTGTAATTGTCTTGACACAGTTTTTTTTTAACTTGCCCTTATAAAGTATACAAAAGTAAAGCTCTATTATCCCTAGCAAAATAATAAATAATTCAAAATAAGTAGATACTACTAATGATGCTGAGCTATACTGCTCTGAAGCTTGGATCTTCAGAGCAAAGGAAAGGCTGATGGGAAGAGGACACGTATCAATTAAACACCTCCTCTAAACAGGTCCTCTACCACATATCTCATTGTGTCATCACAAAAATCCTGTAACATTGATATTATCTCCATTTTGAAAGAAAAAAACAGTCATGAGGTGGGAGGACCTGGGGAAGGAAACACAAAGAATTTAAGAACTTGCCCTACATTGCTCCCAGTGGAAAATGGTTAGGTTTAAACACAAAGTTGTATGGCTCCAAAATCCAAGGACTAGAAAGAGCTACTTGGAGCTAGAAAATAAATGTATATTTTACAAATTCTTCTCTGTTCTTACTATCAATATTCTTTCCTCTTTTTTAAAATTATGAGTTAGGACAGGCACATATGAAAACACTTTGGAAGAAGTGTGACATCACAGTAACTGTGTTGTTGACAATGAAGACACTTCTAACACTAATCTTAATTAGGATAACATTCCTTCAACTTGTCAACAAAGATTATATATCCAGTACCCAGCTCAGTACTAGGGATAATTCAAGAGAAGTAAATAAATTGTTCTTCATGTGGAAGAAAATAAATCTGGGGTTTTCCTTGAATTCCATTTTGATCTGTAGTTTTTAGTGATATATTCAAAATTCAACTTCATTCCAGTAATATTTTGGCACACCCACTACACACAAAGTACTGTGTCATAATCTAGCTGAGGGCATACCTCAGGCTTACAAAGTGCCGTAAATACGACTACTAAAATTCAGCACCTAAGCATTGATATTTCTACCTACCTTTTATCTGCATGTTTGACACATATTTCAATGGTGGAAAGAAGCTGCTTCGGGGCATCAAACATACGTGAAACTTTCCATTTCTAATACCATTTTGTTTTCTAAAACACAGTCCCAGGCAGCTCTGTTCACGCCTAGCAGTTCTTCAGAGATGTCAAGGATCATCTCTGTAGCCCTCTCCCCAGTGCATGTTTTACATTATCTCAAAAATTTGCCAGGAACTGCCTCTACATAAACTTGCCTAGTAGAGGGTAAGAAAATAGGTGTTATTCCTCTGCCTCCTCCCTGAACCCTGCTCTACTATTTCTATAAACTGAAGCCCAGGCACAAATGTGGGTAGAGATCTCTTCTGGGAGGGCGCCGGATTCCAGTGCCATAGTTCCTTTTAAAGAGAAACAGTCAGAGCACCTCTTTAGTCTGCGTGAGTATCTGCCTGCTTCAAACCCAGAGTCAGATCACAAACAACGCATGTAAGAGCTACTCTGTAAGGACCACTCCAGACTCCACTTCTCTCACCCCTGGTCAGGAGGTGGGATCTCACAGAAACAAGCTTCACATCTGCGCAGCACTGCGTTGTGCCCCCCAGCCTCTGTCCTGCAGCCACGTGGACCTTCATACTCTCCACTTTCTCTTTCATCCCCGGCCTCCAGTCATGCCCTTTCCTCTGCTTGCATCTCGTCTCATTCCGACCAGTGAACTCCTACATAGTCTTCAGTTCCCCATGTATAGGTTACCCTTCCTCTGAGCCCGCACATCTGGGTGAGGTAGCTCTCCATGCCCCTGCAGCACCCTGTCCTTCCCCTGTAGTGGCCTTGTCACACACCACCGTTGTTCCCTGCTGAATTGCTCTCACACACACTAACCTACAAGCTCAGTGAGGGCAAATACTGCCTCTACCTCCTTCACTATTGGTTTTTTGGTGCCTCATACTATGCCTGCACTAAGTAGATGGTCAGTAGTATTTGTGGATTGAATTAATCCATCAATCAATTAACGTCTATCTATAGTTTATGTATGATTTGTTAGATAGTAAAAGATAAATCCTACCAGATTTAACCCTAAAGGACAAAACAAACAAACAAGACCCCTAAGGCGGCTAAACACAGGATGCTCATGGGAAAATAGCTGCTTTCTTTCTTTTCCATCTATTCTTCTATACCCTGGGTATTGGACCTCTTTGCAGTTATTTATGGTTTTGTTTGATAAAGAGCTTTATAAACCCATTTGAATGGGGATAGATGACAAGAGACTCATTCTCTTTCTCTCTTCTCACAAAAGTTCTAAACTCAAAAGACTATAGAGTTCTACCTCCTCTTGGCAACTAGCCATAAGGGCAAGAATAACTTGGATAAAGCTATTCCCCTACTCAGGTGTTGAAATACTTTCCTTAAGGAAAAAAAAAGAAATTACTTTTATTGATCAACATACTGAAAATCTCAGCAGGATCAAGATATTTCTGAGCATCAGATAATATCTGAAGAATTTCAAACAATACTTCATACAAAACAATTGATTTCCTTATCAGCAAAAACAGTATTAGATAGTCCCTTGAGGCTCACTGTAATGCTCTTTGATCTATGTTTATTCTGTTACTTCAGAGTGGACAACTGAGCAAGTTGTCTTAATTGATTGATTGACTGATCGGCTTATTGATTGATCATACCAATGCCTTAAGGTCCAAGAGAGCACCCAGCCAATGACGTGAGATACTCACCAACTCATAAACAAATCCCAAGTAGACAGAAGATGAGAAATGGGGGGAGAGAAAAGAGTTATGATAGATGATCTAAAAGATGTGCAATAGTGGAAGAGGAAAAAAAAAAGAGAGCTTACTAATAATGGGAAGAAGGGGGTATTAAAAAGGCTTTGAGGGGGCTTCCCTGGTGGTGCAGTGGTTGAGAGTCCACCTGCCTATGCAGGGGACGCGGGTTCATGCCCCGGTCCGGGAAGATCCCACATGCCGCAGAGCGGCTGCGCCCGTGAGCCATGGCTGCAGAGCCTGCGCTCCACAACGGGAGAGGCCACAACAGTGAGAGGCCCGCGTACAGCAAAAAAAAAAAAAAAAAAAAAAAAAAAGGCTTTGAGAACCAGTGGGATTTGAGCAGCTCCCTAAAGATGCCCAAGATTTAAGCAAGCAGAACTTGGATAATAGCATATGGAGTTACAGATGAGAAAATAAAAGCAAAGGTTTGGTGGCAGTAAAATATATGACTAAACCAGAAGGTAATGAATAGTCTAGCTTGGCAAGAGTATCAAGTGTGTGTGCATGAGTGTGTGAGTGGCTGAGTGGGGCCAGGAGGGTGGGGAGTAAGAAGGGAAGAAGGGAAGATTTAGAGGGAGATAAGGCTATAGAGTAACAAGCAACACATGGGCCACGACAAAGGAAAATGTATATTTTATTCAATTTGCCCTGACTTGGAGGGCCTATGTGATGAGATCCACATTCCATATGTGAGTTTATAGACATCATTAAAATGCTCAATGTCTCAGGTCTCCCAACTGTGGAAGGGGGAAGATGCTAACACCTGCAATAAACACACTTCCCAGCAATGATTCCAAGTACATACCAGGTCTTACCTAAAGCACTTTAGAATACCTTGGTAAAAAGTAATATGGAGTTCATAAGTTGTGTTTTTTCCTATACTCTTAGCAGAAAAAAAAAAGCCAGTTTTTACTGTAATATATACATTCCATTTCCTCTCTGTGATAATCAGCTGAAACTGATACATACTCATAGAATATTTTTCTTGATTCCCAAGACTGTGAGGTACTTTTGTAAACAATATATGAAGGAGTCTCTTTAACCAACTGTTCAAAGATCCACCATTTAGCTGTGAAATGTAGCAACTCTCCAGGACTCCTTGGCAGGAAATAAAATATTACTCTTCAGAACAGCATACAGTGCCATGTGCCCCATGATCTATCATTCAATAAATATTAATTGATGACGATGAAGCAGAATAACACAGACTAGTGGGAGTTCTGCAGAACTGTTCTCTTATTTATCCCACCTCCCACCTAGACACACATCTGCCCAGAAATGCAGATTTTTTGCCTCACTCAAAATTGGTCCCCATGGGAAACATTTGCAGCCCAGCTAGATTAGAAACTAGTAAAATGTCATTTTTCTCTGGCAAGCATTTTGTAAACTACAAAGCATCTTACTCTCTCTTTCTTTCTCACTCTTGCTCTCCCTATCTCGTGTGTGTGTGTGTGTGTGTGTTTGTGTGTATCACTTTCTGCAATGCTCGGTTTAATCTGATGTTCTTGGAAAGAGACAAGAGGCACTAAGTATGCAGCTGTTTCTGCGTGGGACAGAGGACATATGGGCCATATGAATTAAACTGACTGTAAAATATTTGGAAAATAAGACAGTAAAGTAAATTTCCCTTAGAGTGTGTAATCTGTTTTAAGTCATCTCAACTGAACCACTGACTTGTAGCCAGGGGAGAGGAGCAGAAGGGTAGGAAGTGGACTAAGCTGGACATTCACCTGAGGTGAAACACAACAGCGTGGAACTGGAAATCTTGATATGCTGCCTTGCAGAGTGCTTGTTTGGATCAGAGCTGACAGTGTAAAACACCAAGGAGATGGCAGGCCCTACCCATCTGACACATATACCCTACAGCTTTCGAAATCCTCAGTCATGGGAGCAGCGAGAGGGGGAAGTGAGGTTTTATACACCATCCTGAGGTAGTATCTAGGGATGGATTCCTCTGTTTGGTTTAACCATTTTCCAGTACAGCAGACAAAACTCCAAAGCTTGTCTATAGAGGTAGAAAAACTGAAGACTGAATTCCAAGTCTGCTATTTATTGTGTAACCTTAGAGACGTTACTGGACCTCTCTGAGTCATCCTTAGAAATGAGAACAATAATAATTTATATATAGGCTTCATAAATATTAAAGGCTTAATAAATGTCTGGAAAGGAAGAGGACCTATGAGGGAGAAGCAACACATTATCTTCAGTCTAGTAATCGAAGAAACAAAAGAAACTGAGAACAGGCAAGATGTGAAGGGTTTTAGGTTTAATTGTATACCCTCTAAATCCATAAATATTAAAGTTATAACCTCCAGTACAGCAGAATATGACTTTATTTGGAAATAGGGTCTTTACAGATGTAATTTGTTAAGATGAAGTCATTAGGATGGGCCTTAATCTAATATGACTGGTGTCCTTATAAAAGGGGGAAATTTGGACACAGAGATACACACAGAAGGAAGACAATGTGAAGAGATATAGGGGGAAGATGGCCATCTACAAGCCAAAGAGAGAGTCCTGGAATAGCTCCTCTCTCAGCTCTTAGAAGGGACCAACCCTGCTGACATCTTGATTTCAGACTTCTAGCCTCTAGAGCAATGAGACAATAAAATGTTGTTTAAGCCACTCAGTATGTAGTACTTTGTTATGGCAGCCCTAGGAAACTAACACCCAGAACAAGGTACAGGTAAGTCTAACAAACCATGTGATATATGTAGTTCTCTGTGAAATCCTTAGTGGTGAGCTCAAAGGGAATTCACGGGGTTCAAATGACTCTTCCCTAATTTTCTCATCCTATCACCCACCACACCTCCAAATGACCCTTGTTTCCCAAACCATAATGAAATTCTACAGCTGCCCAAAGGTATGCAATCCCTTACCTGAAACCCTTAAGGCTAGATGTGCTTTGGAATTCAGAAATTTTCAGATTTTATCAAAACATTATAGTGCACGTAGCATTTATCACGTAAAACTCCCAGTGGGATATGGTGATACACCCTACAAACAACATATTAATGTGTCTGCAACTAAATTTGTGAATATTAACACTAATGGGGATAAACAGAAACTACATGTAGCCTCACATCACTTCAGGTCAGTTTTGTTGCCAAATGAATTAAAAACCTTCAGATTTTAAAGTTTTGTGGGTTTCAGAATGGCAGGTAAGGTACTGGGAACCTATACATATTTTTATTCCTCCATATCCCTGTATATTCTGTTTCCTTCACCGAGAATGTCCTGCTGGTACCCTCATCCCTGTAAAATTCCTATGCCATGCTTATAACTCAGTTCAAAGAGCACCAGTCCCAAGAAACCTCCCCTCATTACTTAGGCAGTTGGGCACTTTCCCAACCTCCTTCCATGATATCTTCTAAATACGTATCTCTAATTTGGCAATACTTACATTGACTGTGTACACGTGCAAAAAGAACACCTTTCTCCAGGTCTTTAGAGATAATGAAGGTCAATGCTATATATCTCCATCTTAATTTAGCACCAAGGGCTACTTGCTAGTAAAGTACTAAGTGTGCCAGAAGTTTCTAACACTTAGCATTTGAAAACGAAAATTAGTGTTTCTAAGAATGTACTTAGAATTCTGGTTCAGTTTTCTACTCACAACTCTGGCTGCCCTCCAATGCTGGTCAACATTGAAAAGCTCCTTCTCTGCATACACATAAGCAAATACATGGAATCTGGCATTTGGAGAAAAAGCCCTTTATTACCAGTACATTATCAATACTCTAAATTGGATGTAGCTTGCATTTGTTACAATTAGTAAGAAATTTCTATGAATTTAGCTTCATCATGAATTTACTTTGGGTTAACTGGTTAATCCTTTAGCATGAAGAAAGGTGTATTTACATCAAAATTATTTGAGCCTATAGATTTTACATTACCAGACTAGGTATTATGATTCAAATATTAGCCATATATTTCACTGGCCATATATTTCACTAATCCTAAAGTAAATTCATCATAATCACTCTCTGAAATTTTCCACCACTGGAAAGAGGAAGAAGGTGGAATTGGTGAGCCATGGAATCTTCAGCCCCTCCCAAGTGGGCTGTGTTCAAAAAGTCTGAGAACCACTACCTTAAGGTAAGTTACTATACTTTTATTTAACCTCCATATTCTCACTGCTTACCATGGAGTGGGCATTTAATAAAAGACTGTCAACTGATTGAATAAATGAATGCTTTAAAAACCAAAAGGGCCACAAATAATGTACAGGATTTAGCTCACAACCTCCTCCAGGTATAGCAGTGATACACTGGATTAAGATTATTACATGATTCCTGTGCTTCTTAAAATACAGAGGAAATTGTAATGTTCTCTTGGCTTCCCTTTAATGCTATATTTGGAGAGGAGCCATGGCAATCCCTCTGGTTCCTTCCTGTCATCTCCTTCAGAAGCACCAACTCATTTGGGCACTCGGGGCGGGGCGGGGGGGCTAGTTTGGCAGCTGTCAAGCTCTGGATTATGCATCTTGAGCCCTGGCATCTGCAGCTGTAGTGAGACTCATCTCTAGCATCTGCCCTGGCTGGGCTCCAAAGGCCAGAGCTGCCGGGGCAGGGTCACCCATTCCTGGGCTGTCAGAACTTCCTGGTGGCTACTTTCTTTCAGTCAACCTTGATAAAAGGAAATATGCCTTCAATTCAGTCCCTTGGCCCATGTCTTATTGAAGCTGCTTGCACTAGACTGAAATTGTGCCAGAATCTTCAGCAGGGTCTACAAACCTGCTGTGTGAGGATTTGAAGCTAAGAATCTAATTCAACACCAGAACAGAAATAACTGTTATTAGCTGTATTATGTTGGTGCCAGTGGCATACAGCCCACAAGTTCTCTGGGGCCAAGAGAGTCAGATAGAGATGGAAAGGTCTTCCTCAAATCCTTTGGGTACATCGTGCGGCATCCTTTTTTTCCTCTACTATTAGTCTGTTTCTCTCCAATCTCTGTAAAGTGAAGGAGAAATTTCAAGGTCTCTGGTTGAATGAGTGATCAGTCTACCCTGCACACAGTGGACTCACATCTGAGAGAAGGGGCAGGGTGCCAGAGGCCATTAGACCCAAGGCTACTTGCAGCAGAAATCTGAAATCAAAGGCCAGGACAATATTCATAGGCAGGACAGTTTCCACACTTAGAAAGGAAATGCAAAATTTTGGTTGACAGACTCTGACATAAGAGTAATGGGCCCTAAGGAAAGGGAGATAAACCCTGTAGGAATTAACTCAGAAAGTCACCAACACAAAGCCTGATAAAATAGCAAAGATTCGTAAAACAGGTATTCATAATGCCCCATTTCACCTGTTATCTTTAAGGGTTAGAACGATTGCTTAATGCTGCACACAATGCATTATTTCTTCAAAGCGTTTGTCTGTAATTGTAAATCAAGTCTGATTTATTTTTTGGATTCCAGTTAAAGCCAAACTCTGTTGTTCTACTTAAAATAAGGTTTGTTTGCACAGTTGAGAACAGCTGCTGCAGCCTCTCGTTTATTGATCCAAGGTCAAGGAAGCAAAGATCAGACCAGTACCAGCATTACTACAGGTATTTATTTCCCAAGATCCCATGACAAAATAAATGGAACCTTCCAATGAAAGGGTTCAGAAGTTCAAACTTAAATGAATTGAAGCCAGAAGACAAGTGTTTATTGAGAGAGACTATAGCTCCAGCTAGGAGTAACAGGTACCCTAAATTTATACTAGTCCCTCACTTTGACCCTATAACAGAATATTTTAAATAAATATTAATGGTGGGTATATATAAATACATACACATATAAACATATGCCTATATAAGTATCTTTTAAAGTTATATATCCCTATATTTTATGAGTATATGTTTATATAATTACCCAAAAAGAAGCAGGCTTTCTATGCTTTTATTCCCATACTTCTCACCCTACCTACAATGAAAATTTAATATTTCTTCAATCATGAAACTTCAAAAACATTCAAAATACTATGCCTTTCCCTGTAACCCTATATTTTAATGGCGCTAACATTGGAATTGTATGTGCAGAATATGTGGGAAAAATAACCCTGGATTTATGTCCCAATTCTACTATACACAAATGTCTCAAACTCTCTGAGCCTCAGTTTTGTCACCTGTGAGATGAGAATGATAATTACCTCAACAGAGTAATTGTGATAATTATATGAAATAATGTTTATGAAAGTATTTCACTTAATATTTGTGTACAATGACAGACACTAGGAGTTACTAATAAGACTATGATTATATTCATCACTGACTTATTAGCAGTCATTTCAGGGGCAGAAGTAGGCAAAATGTCAAGTTTATGTTTCTTGGCTCCCCAGACTACCTTTACGTCACACCTGGCTTTCCGCCCCACTTGGCCTTTTGCTGGGTTTCCTTGTTTATAAACGTCGTTCCCAGCTATACGCAGGAGCGCTGCTTAGAGTAGTGCCCGGCACACAGTCAGACTATCAGGGTCTGTAGTAAGCACCCTAATGTTTGAGATCAGCTCAGATTCTGAAACAGTAAGCATCTAAATGGAACCCTTCAATGCAAGATTTATAACTACGGATTTTTCATTAACTCCTTTTCTGATGAAGTTTAAAAGACCTGTCATTAAGCAGATGCTTTCAGAAGAAATAATCATTGCTAATTCTCAGCTACATGATGAAATGTTGTCCCCCATACTTCCTGTCCATCACCACACAAAGGCATTGATGAGACGTCCCCACACTGGTTTCACTTTTGTTGGAACACGTGTTAACTATTTTACTGGTATTAGTGAAGCTCACAAACAATGAAACTCACGTCACACTGAGGAGACATATCATGCCCAACTTGCCCAGTCTCCTTTTACTAACTCTCTTCTCCCTCAAATAAAACACAAGCTTCTACCCACAGCAGACCCTTACAAGCTCCCTTACAAACCCCACAAGGAGGAAATGGAGAGGGAATATAATAGGGAAAATCAGACCCACCACCAGTTTCCTAAGGGTGATTCTAATTACTACAGACCCTAGGTAAAGGAAGATGTTTGTCCTCAGAGACAGAAAAGAGAAAAAGAGAAAAAGACACTCCACATATAATACACTGTCTATGACAGGGCACAAGTTGACACTGTCTTTGGAAAATAAACATGCTCCTCCAAAGCAAAGTGTTTATCCTAGACACCACAACATATTTATTAATGTGGAATTAAGCTACTCAAATTATACAAAATCCCTTCCAAAATTAATTCCATCTTGCAATATTAAATCAGCATGACTTGGATTTTTCAATAACCTTGTGGAATCAACATTTTAATTTTTAAATAATATATGTGAGTAGGTTTTGTAGTTCATTCCAGGCTGGTAAACAGTGGACTCCACAGTCATGCACTAATGGATAATATCATTTAATAAAGATATCAAAATTATGCAGTGTTGGAATTTTTGTTCCATGGTGCTTCATGCCTATTTCAGGCGAATCTGATTCTAAAACAAGGAAATACCCACAAAAATTGAGTTGTTTTTTATAAATATCATTTGTTGGGATTGTGTTACAAGACACTGTTTTGTAAAAATCAACTTTCTCTTTTGCCACAGACCCAGTCCCGTTGCTTCTAAACATCCCTCACCTCCCCAAATGATAGTGGGAATGTTAATAACAGCCTCAGATTGATTCCTCTCCTTTTAGAAGACCCTGCCTCCCCCCTTCCATGGAGATTTGAGAACCAATGAAAAACCTACAAATCACTGTACTATGTATTTATTTACACAATGTACATTGATTGACCCTATACAGCACATGGGGCCAGACACTGGGCTTAGAAAGAGAAAGAAGTGGAGCCTCTGCCCTGCAGGATTCACATTCTAGACATTAGACATTTAGGAGACAGGTGTTGAACAAATATGAGATCACATAATTGTATTATGTGATTGTTCGTCACATAAGTGACGAACAATTTCTTTTGGTCCTTTTGGTACTTTTCATACTCTATCCACAGTGCCCACCCCATGATGGAGAAATATTTACATTCTCTCTCACCATGTTGAGCTAGGTGGGGACTGTTTAACAATAAGTATAGCCCTCAGTGAATGAATGCTTACCGAAATAGACTGAACGTTTGTGCTCCCTCAAAATTCATATGTTGAAACCTAGTCTACAATGTGAGAGTATTTGGAGGTGGGGCCTTTGGGAGGTGATTAGGTCATAAGGAGCCCTCATGAATGGGGTTAGTGCCCTTATAAAGAGACCCCAGAGAGTTCCCTCGCCCCTTCCACCATGTGAGGACACAGCAAGAAGATGGCCATCTATGAACAAGGAAGTGGGCCCTGATCACACATCAAATCTGCCATTGCCTTGATCTTGGACTTCCCCAGACTCCAGAACTGTAAGAAACAAATTTCTGTTGTTTATATGCCACCCAGTCTGTGGTATTTTGTTATAGCAGCCCAAATGGACTAAGACACTTATGTGGCAGGCACTGTTCAAAGCATTCTGTAGATATTTGCTTCATTTAATTCTGGCAATTACCCTTTGAAGGAGGTAATATTATTATCATTTCTATTTTATAGACGAGAATAGCAAAGCTTATGTAACTCAAAATGGCATGCCACGCAATTAAATGCTAACAATTAAAATTAAAGCAATCAAAATGCTAACCTAAGTCAGACAACAAAGAACCACTAACTCCTTGTGCCCTTAGCAATCTAAGTTTGTTAGCTGAAAACATCTAGATTTTCTCTTGGGCTGAAATACACCTGTAAATATGCAAGTATTCATCTAATTATAATTTTGCTTCACAGGTAGACAACTAAATTTATAACAGAAAAAAAAAACTAAGTCACAATTATCTGAGTAGTGTTCCACTGAAAAAATGTCAGCCATGATTTAATAATTATATGCTGGGAACTGTCTAAAGTTGAAGTCAGAAACATTGGATGGGCATCAGGTGGACTAGTAACGTAAGATCCACTTAAATCAGCTTGGCAAAGCACAAGCGTTCTTTTCAAAGGGTGTTCCTGATTTCATCATTAATCAGCTTATTCTCCTTTTTCCCTATTGACTAGCCATCTACTTCAACAGAGCACTCTGGCTGTTTCCAGAGCTTTCTCATTCAGCCTTTAAATTAGCTAACTGCCCAGCCACAAGGCAGGTAGCAAATATGCCAAACAAATCACGAGGCAGGAGGCACTGAGGAAAGACTGCTTATTTTCCTTCTGCTCTCTCATGAGGAGGGAAGAAGTGACAAATGCTTGTGGGTTGGTAAACTGTACTAATTTACAAGCCTGCTGCTATCTTTCTAATGCAACACTCCCTAGAGGAGCTCTGAGGAGTGATCTAGTTGAAGCTTTCAGTTTCAATCAATAAACTTGGAAGATTTTGAAACATGGGCTCCTATTTAATACAGTAAAATCCTACATTTATACCATGGGGGGAAGGATTAATGTTATAATTTTGAAGTATAAGTTAAAGAAATTAAAACATGAATTAATATAGTGCTTGCCATGTTTTGTGAGCAAAATAATAGTAATAACCAACATATTTATACCTCATTACAGCTCAAGATATCCACTAAGATGCCTTGAAGGCATCTTAAAATCATCACCATCATCATCATGGCTACTATTCATTGACCATCAGACACAGTTCTGAGTGCTTTACATATGCTCAAGATCTCCCCCTTCACCTTCAAACTCTTTTTCCATGTAATGTTTCATATCCTAGTGAATGAACCACCACAATTCGATTATGCAAGTCATAAATCTGAGTCATCCAGACACCACCCTCTCCACACCTTCCAAATATAATCCATGGCCGAATCCAATCAATCTAATACCCTATATCTATTTCTAATACACCAGCATCTCTCTAAGTCTACCACAGACACCTTAACCCAAGTCTCTCACCTAAACCGTTGCGATAGCTTCCAAACTGGCGTTCTGGTATTCTCTGCCCTCCCTCCACTCCCCATTAATCTTCCCAGAGCAGTCACTGGAAATGCAAATCTGGTCACATCACACACACCTGCCCAGGCACTTAACATCCTTCAAGGATTAGGTCCTGAACCATTACATGGGCTGCAGCACATTGCGGAGTCTGGAGCCTGCTGGGGTCTGGGGTGTGCTCCCGCCTGAAGCAACCACAGCGTTTGTTCACATCCTTCAAATGTACCATGTACCATCTACCACATTGTCCCCCATTTCTTCCACCTGGAATGCTAGCACCACCATCCCCTTGCTTAGTTAATGCCAATTCATCTGTCAGCTCTCATCTCAAGCATTACCTCCTTGGGTAAAACTTTCCTGCCTTTCTTGTACAGACTTCTCACTCCCCACTCAACTCAAATTTCTCCATTCTATGCTCTCATAGGACCATACTCATTTTCCCTACTATCTGTTCAGGGAGATCAGGGATGGTGTCTATCTTACTCACTAATGTCTCTTCACTTCCTAGATCAGTAATTAAGTAACCAAAGCAAGTATTCATTAATTAAATAATTTAATATACTTACAAATTACACTCCAAATACCTTTTCCCATTTAATCTTCACAAGAGCCGTATAGAAGAGATATGAAATAATATTATCCCCATTTTTATAAATGAGGTGATCAAGACTCAGAAAGGCCATGTCCCTTGCCCTAGGTCTCAGGCCAATGGGTGATGAAGCCAAAGCTCAAACGTGGGTCTTTTGACTTTCTGGTTCTCCCAAAACACTTAGCTGCCTTGCAGATAAGAAATTGTATGTACATTGTCACCAACTGGCATAATGGACTGTGTGATAGATCAACCCACACAAAGGAAAAAGAGGTAACAGTCATTATAAGAATTGTACAACTCAGCAAATGTGCTAAAAATATAGGCTTGTCCACTAAGGTAGGTGAAGCTTATAGCATGTAAATTATAGTTTGATAAAACTGTTTTTGAAAAGCACCACAACTCTTAAGTGATATTTTGGAGTTCAACCCAGAAAGTACCTTAAAAGTTGTTAAAATACTTGAACACCTTCTCTAGAGACAAATTTAGTGCTTCTTCAAGTCATGTCCTCACACCACATGCACAGAACCACACTGGATGCTTGTAAAAGTGCAGGTGCCTAGGCCCACTTCCAGAACACCCTCATCAAAATGGCTGGGGATGAGATCCCAGAAACCTACATTCTTAATTTGCATGGGAAGTGGTTCATATGCACATCAAAGTTGAGAAACAGTGATCTGCGTGCAGCTGGACTGCTTGTAAAAGGCAAGTGTCCTCAAGGAGAAGGCTAATCACCTGGTTAAGACCTTGTGTGGAAACACCTGCATGCTCTTCAAAATTAATTTTCTAGCAGAAAATGAGATTTCTAATAATTGAGAAAAAAAACCATTGTGTCTTACACAGTTATGCAACTAACAGCTATTGAATGTTTAGTGTATGCAAAACTTTAGTGCAAACAGAAATCTTCAGAAAGTCACATGGAAACCTAATGGGCACAAAAAAGTGCAAGTTTTACAAAGTTTTATGAAAATTATCTAATAATATATAGGACAATATATCTCTAGAGTTTGTTAATATGAAAAATATGGTTTTAAAACTATTTTTCTTACATGGCTTCCACCAGAAACCTCTGCTGAGTGGCTCAGGAATCCAATCTGCAACGTTGAGTTCTATTACTTCTTCCTAGATATAGGTATTCTAGTGGTGTATTGCTTATAAATGACTGTTTTGGCCACTCAGGTTACTCTGGGGCTAATTACAAACAAACAATAAGGACCTAGAACTGGAGAGGAGGCCGAGGCAAGCCTTCAAGAATCAAGCAGGGCTTCCCTGGTGGCGCAGTGGTTGAGAGTCCGCCTGCTGATGCAGGGGTCACGGGTTCGTGCCCCGGTCCGGGAGGATCCCACATGCCACAGAGCGGCTGGGCCCGTGAGCCATGGCCGCTGAGCCTGCACGTCCGGAGCCTGTGCTCCACAACAGGAGAGGCCACAACAGTGAGAGGCCCGCGTACCGCAAAAAAAAAAAAAAAAAAAAAGAATCAAGCAGGTTGTCAGCACTGAAAATAAGCCTAGGTCACTAGGAAAGCTTTAAAGATCAAGTTGGAGGTGTAAATGAGGTTAGGAATTAGAAACAGGTAGGAAAGGGCATGTATAAACAGAAGAACAGCCAGCAGAGGCTCAGAGGCCCAGCATTCTGTTGATAAGCAGGAAAACTTGGATTCATAAATGCAGAGCAAAACCAAAAATCTAATCCAAAATGACATAAAATTAAAAGTTAAAAAAGTTTTTAATCTTTTACTATGTTCAGGGTACCATGTGACAGAATGTCATTGACCCTTTCAGGGCTGTGTAGGGTAACAGGACATGTAAACAGATGAACCCCAGAACCAGTGATTTCCTTGATACACCTTGCTCTCCATTCATTTACTATTAATCTTGAGACAGGAGCATGTCCCAGCAACGATTAAGAGACAGAAACTGCAACTGAATGGCTGCAGCCTCTGTGATGCTGCCGTCGCTGGACATACTTGTGTTTCCTGTTCTACATCCTCTCAAAGTAAATTTGATGCCAAGTAAATCTAATTGAGTCTTGTGAGCCTGACTGAAAACCAGACCTTGAAACCTATATTGATGACTTCTTGGATTTCAAGAAATACAATCTGTTAGGTAGACACATACATACATACATACATACATGCATGCATAGCTGGATGAATGATAGGTAGGTAGGTAGATAGATAGATAGATAAAAGAAAGAAAAGTTAGTAAAATATTGGCCTGCCTTCAAGGAACTTGTGATCTAATAGGGTAGAAGTCAAGAACAATATTGTTATCCTAAAAAGCTATATGAGAAAAACATAGCACCCTGGAGCTTAAAAGGAGAAGAAGATTATTTGAAAATAGGAAAGGCTTTGTGGAAGGATTTGTTTCTGAGATGAGGTGGAATTGGACACATGCCACTGGGGAGAAAATCTTCCAGCAAAATGCATGCCTGAAACAAAGGATGGTGGCAGGAAACAAAGTTGGAGGAACACTGAATATTCACTTCAGCTAGGCAGGCAGATCAGTGCTAGTAGAAGTGAGGAGAGCTAGGGCTGGAAAAACATTGTCAGGATTATGACATAGAGGGCTCTGGAGTCTGAACTGAGGGAATGTGCTTTATTAGGGTAGAGCCTGAGGAGATTATGGAGGAGGGTGGTGATATGACCAGAGCTGCTCTTCATGAAGGCTAACACAGTGATGGTGTTCAAGGTGAACCAGACCTCTCATTGGCAACAGATGTACTGGTTGGCGGGCCATGTTCACAGTCAAGTAAGAGGTACTATGGGTCTGTACTAGTGTAGTGAGATGGAAAGCAGAAAAGAGATATAGAAATGTATAGATATAGAGAATCCACAGACTGCCTCTTCACATTGTCTCCTTCATATACAACAGGAAATGTTAAAAGAGAGTAAGGGAGTAGATTTGTGGTTTGATTTGGATATACATAATTTTAGAAAAAATTGGAGAAACATGGAAAACAAACAGGAGAATAGTAACAACTTTGTGCTAAAGTTTAAGGATTTTATGTAATGACATTATATCATCAAATTGGACGATAGTGAGGCTTGCACGTGAAGCCATGAGATAATGCTGACCATGCATCACAGGCGAGAAAGTAACACAGAGGCTTCATAGTGGAGTAATTCAGAGTAAGTGCCAGAGCCAAACGACAAGCGTTCAGATCTTGGCTCTATCACTTACTACCCATGTGACCCTCCTTGGGCAAGTTGTTTTACCTTTCTGTGTCTCAGTTTCTACCTCTGTAAAATGGGGATAATAGTAGTGCCTAGTTCACAGAACTATTGAAAGGTGTTCCAATTATCAATTTATTTCCTCAAAGCTCCAAATTTAACCTTCGTTGCCTGCTCTGCACAAATGGAGTTGGGCCCTTTAAACATTTCTCCTTTGCCAGCTGGCATGATGCTAAGCACCACCATTAAAGAGCAACGGAGAGACACTGGAGAAGGAAGGGGTTTCCCTTCCAGTGCCAGCTTGTTTCATTCAGCAGGCTCCCGCAGCTTGCAGTCTTTTCAGCATCCGGCTTTTGTAGGGACTGAGTCTTCCAGCACCCAGCTTCTGCAGTGTGCGACAGCCAGCAGAACCCGCACCCCAGAGGATGAGTTCTGAGCAGGTTCCACCTGTTCCACCTGGTATTTCCTCTGCTACCCAGTGTGCCATGGCCACACCCTCTTCAATGGGGTCTGAATCTTAATTACGGGTAGGGGGATCCATTTTCAGGTTTATTTCTACCTTGGGAGCTCTATCTTAGCCTAAGGGTAGTGGCAGTTCCTGTATTTGCTAATCCTATATTTTTTACAGTTCTCTTCACTTCTTACTAGCCAATTCCTCATTACTTCAATCCCTTGTTATGCTTATTAATGCTTTATATTTTACTTTCACTATTCAAATTACTGTGTGGTTTCTGTCTCCTGGTGGAGCCCTGACTGATGTAGGGGGATTAATAAAATCCTATTTGTTAAGTATAAAACAGTGCCTTGTACATAATAAGCACTTTTAAAGTGTTTGTTACATTAGTCTTTTAATATGAGGGCCAGGAAAGAAAGGAATAAGTATAGTTTTAGATCTAGCATCATATAAGTGTCCCCTCTGACCTGGTATCCTTGGGAAAAGAAAAACTATTTGCTTTCCTTCTTTTTTACTTACGGCTTTTGCCATTAAATATGTTTAGTGCAATAAAACCTATTGCCTGTCATAATAGGTAAAAACTAGGCATTTACATTAAATAAGTGATGTTTAAAACAAGTATATAGTGAAAGCATATATATTTTAGTGTTTTAATTGGTGAGCAATGTTAACAGTGGCTGAATGATGAATTAAACTTAAGTTTACTAACATCTCCCTATTTCGTAAAAATCATTTCTATTTAAATGGCTTTCCATATAACAAGATTAACATGTCTAATATATTATACTTTTTAATGTACTTTCCTACATATTTTTTTAAATTTTATATTCATAATGATCCCATAAGTATTTAGGGAAGATATTATCCTATAATTTCTGAGATAGGGAAACGGAAGCTAGAAGTCAAATGACTTACCTACAATCCTGCAATGCAATTAGTGACAGATGTAGGAACAGATCTCAGATCTCCCAGTTTCCAGCCAAATGTTTTTTTATGCCCTCCACCGTATTAACTCCCAACAACGATGATTAAGACTGATCCAATCTCAAATGACATCTTGAGTTAATTTTTTCTCTAAATGTGGAACATGGCAAGACAAGTTTAAAAGATGCACACAGGCCAACTTGAGGGGTATATAGGCCTTGGGCCTTACCCTCTGATTCCTGTCTCCACCACTGGTGTCCACAACCTTGGAAGGACCTTGTATATGTCCCTTTAGAGCTACCTTATCTCTGTGATGGGAGCTCTGAGAGATCTCAGCTTGCTGCTCTGACTGTGACCTAGGGCCAGTCACACAGCCCTTCTGGTTCTCAGTTTCTTCATCTCTAAAATGTTAATTGTGTATCAGGTCATCTATGAGCTTTCTTCCTCCTCTAAACCTCTATGATCCTAAAACCTATAAGCCACCCACAATCTTATTTTCTTCATCTATAAAATGTACAATTGAACTGGATGTTACATTAAATTCCTACCAGTGCCCAAGTACTTTGATTCTAATACTTGAAATACAACTCCAGAGTTTCAAGACTGTTTTAATGTGTCATTTGGGAATCACTGTACAATTTTTTTCCATCTGCTAGATATCCTAATTCCAAGGGTTTAAATGGGCCCAGAAATCTAGGTTCTAGAAGGTCCTGGGTGCCAGGGACTGCATGGCTGGGTATGATCATCACTGCTCCCAGGCACTCAGGCTCCTTGTTTCACAGTCGTATCTTATATAGCACAACTCCTAAAAGCTTCCGGAAACTGATCATTTGCCATTTCATTACTCAATAACAAATTAAAGTTTCTCGTTTTTGCACTGTGCACATGAAAAGCCCAACTTCAGTTCAATGGTGAGAACTGATAGCCACATTATATTATGAAATTTAGAAATGACAGATCCTTAGTCCTTGAAAGAGCCAGATGACAAAAATCATATTTGTGATAGCTGACAGATTTTTCAAAGCTCTAAAAGCAAAAAACAAAAACATGCTGAAGATCCCAACTCAAAAACAAGTATCATTAAAGGATTTAATAATCCATGATCCCAGGCCAGATCTTTCAAGATTAGGGTTACAGAGACCTCATCTATGGCATCTATCTTTGAACATTATGGTTTTTTTGTTTTTTTGTTTTTTTTGCGATACGCGGGCCTTTCACTGTTGCGGCCTCTCCCGTTGCAGAGCAGTCTCCGGACGTGCAGGCTCAGCGGCCATGGCTCACGGACCCAGCCGCTCTGCGGCATGTGGGATCTTCCCAGACCGGGGCACGAACCCGTGTCCCCTGCATCGGCAGGCGGACTCTCAACCACTGCGCCACCAGGGAAGCCCTGAACATTGTGTTTTATTGGAGACTTCTTAGAGCTAAGAGTATAAAGACTAGTAATCAAATTCAGACTCTGTAACTACAAGCTGGGGGACCACCACCTACTTGCTTAACCTTTGGTCATATGCCTGAAAAATGAAGAGGTCCAAGTGGAGAAAGTCTGCATTAAAATTTTATGATTCTGTGAAAGGTGAGGCTAAGAAAGTAAACTGTGTTTGTATTTCGCTATCAAGATTACAGATAATGCACCAGCTGGTTCCAATGGTTACAGACAGTGTTATTACCATTCTAGTTAAGAAACAAGTTCCTTTCAAAAATTCTATATTACAGCAGCAGGCAAAACTGAGCAGTCTAGACTATACTGTGCCCTTCACAAAAGAGGAGGCTTGTGTTTGAAAATAATAATAGCAAACACTTACATGCCAGGCACTGTTATAAACTTCAAAACCCAGCAATTCATTTAATCCTTACAACAGCCAAATAACGCAGCTACTGTGTCTGGATCAACCTGCCCCAGGTCACACAGCTAGGAAACGCCAGGCTGGGATTCAAACTCAAGCAGTCAGATCCTAAAGATCTGTGTCTGTTACCCTGCCTCTGCCCAGTTCAACAAACTTAAAACCTTCCCAATCAGGATCTACGAATCAATCAGTCATCAGTTCTCAAGAGAAACCATAAATAAAGAAATTCAAATGCTTGATTCAATGCTGTTACCATCAGGGGCTATTTGACAGATGGGATTTGATGCTGTTGAAGAGAAACTGAGATTTAAAATGCAAGAATGACCACTGCTTAAGTCCACATTTCCAGAACACTGAGCTTTCTGTCATCTGAGCCTTCTGCTATCTTTTTAAGTCCATGCGCTCCCAGACACCAAAGAAAGCCTTGCCTTGTTTTGACCCGTTTTGGTTGCAGAATCTTGACCCTGGTGATCAGGAAACTTCTGCCAGTGCGAGTCTGCACATAACAATGCCTGGATACAGTATTTTAACTCTCAAATATATAAAAATGACAGAAAGATTTGTTCAGAATGTTGGAACCCACATTCTATTATGAAAACATTATTCATTTTATTTTATAGTCACTAACTTCACACAAAGCAAACTGTAAAGGACACGAAGAGGGTTTTCTCTCCATCTGTGGTTCTTCCTTGTGAGGGAAGTGGAGATCACCTGTAACAAAGGAGACTACAGAATGAGTCTCTTTGCTGGTTCAGCCCCTCCCTCTCCTGTGAATGAAGTCCAGGGTGGTGTGGAAGCCATGCCTAGGCCAGCTGTACAGGCCCACACTCACAAGTGTTCAACTATGGCATGGAGAGTAAAGACCCCCAAAACAGACAGACCTTTGAGGCCTATACAAGGCTGAGGCCTTTCCCCAGCCCAGCAGTATAAGGAGCCCAGCTTTTGCTGTTCTGACCTAGTTTTTCACCAGGCATTAGTATCAATCACAGAACTTGGGGGCATCTATCTCTGTGCAGACCTGAGAGGCCTGGGAAGGTACTGTACCCACTCACTCATTTACACCCCTATCTTTACACTGCTTCTTTTAGTAGATCAATAGTAAACCAAACTGTAAGTAACTTAAGCCAAATCCAAGTCTCATTCTTGATGATCGTCAAAACAGGCCTTTGTGGGCTGGTGAAGCTCAGTTGAGATCTCTGCTGTTTGCATCAAGGGCCCTTATTACCAAGTCTTGGTCTTTGCCTGAGCACTTGCTGAAAGTACAGTCTTGGAGCAATGGCTGTTTGCTGTGAATCTAGGGAGTGGCTGTAGAAGACTGTCCTGGCTGGGGGTCTCCTGGTCTTTCTGTCTGAGTGGTCTCAGCTGGAAGGAAAATTCTTATGCTCAAACAACTTGTTCGGGCTTCCCTGGTGGCACAGTGGTTGAGAGTCCGCCTGCTGATGCAGGGGACACGGGTTCATGCCCCAGTCCGAGAAGATTCCACATACCGCGGAGCAGCTGGGCCCATGAGCCGTGGCCGCTGAGCCTGCGCGTCTGGAGCCTGTGCTCCGCAACGGGAGAGGCCACAACAGTGAGAGGCCCACACACCGCAAAAAAAAAACAACTTGTTCTTTTTTGTAGTGGTGATGAGAGGGTTTTTAAGCCCCTTCCATACAAATGGTCTCTTCCTACTTGATGTAGGAAATGAAAAAGAATCCTCCACTGGCACAGCAGCTCAAAGATACTTTCTGTCTCACACCATTAATCACCACCCCGGCACCTGGAGCGGGGGTTCCCACTAGCATTACTGCCTCATCTCATCTTGTCTTATATGAGGTTTACATTATGTAGAATCTGTTCACTTCATGCTAAATATTCCCAAGTCCAAAC
This sequence comes from Stenella coeruleoalba, assembly GCF_951394435.1. Lineage (NCBI taxonomy): Eukaryota > Metazoa > Chordata > Mammalia > Artiodactyla > Delphinidae > Stenella > Stenella coeruleoalba. Next base: position 43,493,023 of record NC_137155.1, read on the forward strand.
TGCTAGAATGCCAACTGCCAAACTTTATACTCTCGTGTTAAACAAATATACACCATCTGATCACAGATGAAATCCCAAATTCTCAGTGAAGCCACCCACACACAAGCATTATCTACCTGACCCTAACCTAGACTCTATTTGTTCATAAAACTGACATCACAGTCAAAAGAATCAAAGACCCTTTCCTGGGTCTACATCTTATTGCTCTATCTAACTAAGCTCTGAGAAAGACTTGGAACAGTTTCACATTTGATATCTTCCCCTAGGACTTGGCACTTAATAGCTCCTCAGAATAGTATGATCATTGACTGCTAGCAATACTGAAGTTCATGACACAAAACTATCAGTATCTAAAAAGGCAAAAATTTAATTGTGCTCTAATTCCCCAAAAGAACTGAAAAAGAGATTGTTCCAATAAGAACAAGTAAAGTGAGAGTATTTTCAACTTGGAAAGGATTTTCCACAAATGGAAATTTCAAAAACAGTCAGTATTATCCTTAAATTGCTTTTGGTTTGCAAATGTTATTAACCTCACCCAAGGTTGGGTTTATATGATAGACAGAAACATTTTCAAAAGTGAGGGGAAAAAGCAGGGATATTGATAAACCAGTAGTCATTAAATTACTCTAAATACCCAATCTCAGCCTTGACAAAATCCATCAACTCTATTTTTTCTCACTGAAATTAAAGTATTTAGTCATAATTTGACCAATTTCTCCCCCTCATTTGGCTCTTCTGCTTGATACCTTATTAGTTAGTGGTAGGAGCTGGTTGACAGGTATGATAATGAAAGCTAAATGATCAGCAAACCCCAAGGATATCCCTTTCAAAATGAAACTGATGTCCATGTAAATAAGGTACTTCTAATAATAACCTGCATATGTACAGTGCTTCATGGTTTAAAAAGCATTTTCAAATACATTAGCTCATTTGATGCAATATTTTCACAAGATAAGAAGAGCAGGGATGATTATCTCCTACAGAAGAGGAAATGTCAGTGTAATGTTACTACTATAAGGAAACAGGTTAAATCTTTTGTTATTTACATATCTCCTTTACGTATATTGAGAGAGGCATTGGTCATTAAATAGATTTATTTGAGCATGGTGGAGGGCACTACATTTTTCTTGCGCTACTGTCAGACATTGTTCCACGACAAGTGTTCTCAAGGCTTAGCCTGCGACATAATCACTTGAAGGGCTTGAGATTGCTGAACCCCACTGCCTGGAGTTTCTGAGTCAGTAGGCTGAGGGGGAGGGTTGCATTTCTAACATGTTCTCAGGCAACACTGATGTGGAGGGTCTGGTGAACCACACGTTGAGAACCACTTGTCAGGTACTCAAGACACAATTCTCTTTCGTCTCCCCATGACCCTAAATGAAAATTTGAACAAGTAAAAAGGCTTTTCTGCTCTCTGTTGGGTTCTTTTAAATTGCAAATACAATTGCTCTAAATTATAAACAATCTTAATTCAGAAAGTAGAATGTCTAGTCTATCATATTAATCAAAACTCTGAACTTAATTTAATATTAAAACATCTCCCCTCTTCCTCTTCAGGCTCTATCAGGCTGAAAGACAGCAGAGTAGGAAAGAGGGGCATGGCTGGTTTGGGGATTTCTCTGCCCTGTGCTCCCTACCATGTATACCAGCTCCTCTGTGGTTGCTGAAGGGTATCTCATGGAGGTAGAGAAAAGAGGGACAAAGGGTGAAGAAAGACCTTACATGAACTGGTACTGCTGTAACAGCCTTCACATGTTCTTGGTTAGGAAGAGTTTGAAGCTGACTCTATAGTGGATGCTCTAATGGGTTACTGGGAGAATCTCAAGGCTGCAAGTTATCTGATATATTTCTATTCTAAATAACTGTCACCTGCTCCTTCCTCAGCCTCTAGAAATCTAATGTTTGGGTTTTTTTAAAATATTTATTTATTTATTTGGCTGTGCCAGGTCTTAGTTGTGGCATGCGAACTCTTAGTTGCAGCATGTGGGATCTAGCTCCCTGACCAGGGATGGAACCTGGGCCCCCTGCATTGGAAGTGTGGAGTCTTAGCCACTGGACCACCAGAAAAGTCCCTAGAAATCTAGTGCTGACCCTCTAGAATCTTGCCTCAGGATCCCTTGGTCCCTTCAGGAGGCCTTATTGGAGAGACATGCGATCACCCATGTTAGCTCTCTCTCCCATGGTTCACCAGAAACAACACCACAAACCCTGCCTAACAAATTCCAGGAATACACACCAACCCCATGGCAGCCATAGGCCATGGTACCATCCTCATGCATGTGTAAGCCCTGGTCCTCTAGGTCTTCTCCCAACTGGAAGGGACACACTTCAGGTTTTCCAAGTAGACTTACGGAAATCTCTTTCACGAAGCTTGAGGCAAAGGAGGTAATACGCACCCCACATCCCTGGGGTAAGGGAGGGTACGATGCACAATACACCATACCTCTCTTCAATTACATCTCTTCACAAATCTTGACTCCTCTTCCTTCTCCCCAGACCCTGTCATATTTTCAGAGTGTGACAGAGGCTAGAAAAGTAGGGAATTTGTTCCTGATTATTGCTTCTATGAATTCAACCTAGGTAAAACCAGCTTTGGAATATTTTATCCATTATATTGTTATGTGTAATGGTTAATGTTATGTGTCAACTTGGCTAGATTATGATGTCCAATTGTTTGGTCAGACGTCAGTCTCAATGTTGTTGTGGAGATACTTTTTGGATATGATTGACATTTCTATCAGTAGACTTTGAATAAAGAAGATCACTCTCATAATGTGGGTAGGCCTCATCTAATCCGTTGAAAGTCTTAAGGGAAAGACTAAGGTTTCCAGAGAAGGAGGGAATTCTGCCTCCAGACTGCCTCTGGACTCAAGACTGCAACATCAACCCTTGCATGAAATTCTAGCCTGGTGGCCTAACCTGCAAACTTCAGACTTGCCAGTCCCTACAACCATGTGAGCCAATTCCTTAAAATAAATATATCTGTAAGCCAATCTCGATAGATATGAATAGATAGATAGATAGATAGATAGATGATAGATACAAAGATAAATATTCGATTGGTTCCGTTTCTCTGGAGAACCCTGAAAAATGTATGATGTCTACTTGAGACTTCTATTTTAACATCCCTTTTGAAACCTCACAAAAATCTATACTATCCCCATTTTACATATGAGGAAATAAAAGTGCAAACTTAACCAAGGAGACAGCTTTCAGTGAAGGTATGGTCAGGATGTGGCCCTGAGATTTGAACAGGTCTCTCTGATTCCAAGGACCATATTCTCACCACCACAAAGTATTACCATGTGCCCATAAAAGCTGAACCACTAAATCAGTTGCATCTCATATGTAGATTCACCCATGAAATTATGTACGCCTAGAACAAGAACAGTTAATTCAGTGATTTAAGCTCAAGATAATTCTGTCAACTTGATTGAACCGGCACTTCTCAAAGATCACCATTTAGATGACTGACTGCATTTTATTTGCCTTGTCAAGATATTTGGGGAGGAAATATACTTGTAACAATAGTAAAAAAAAAAAATTCAAAGCAACCATTTTCTGAAATCTTTACTATGTGTGATCTTAACTCTATACACATTGTATTGTTAAATATCTATGAAGAAGGTATTATTAGCCTCATTCAACAAAGAAACTGAGGTTCACAGACGTCAGTTAAGGTTGCACAACAAATAAGTTTAAATCCCAGCTCCCTCAGAAATAAAATGAAAAAAATAATACATGCCTCACAATTTGATACAAAGAGAGGAAAACTGAATAATACATGTAAAAGTGTTTATCACAGGGTTTAACACATTCTGTGTATTCAAGAAATATTAGTTCCTTCTCCTCTTTGCAGAAATAAATATCTACCTAGAGAAATTATACTTGTCTGCTAAAAATTTTATTCTGCTGTGAAAATTCAAGAAGGAATTAGAAAACAAAGTTGGGCCAATACATACCTCCTATGAGCTTGCTGACCACCTGATTCTCAGTTAGGCCTTCCAAAATCGGAGAGAGTAAAAAATCTAGGATACATAGGTATGGCCCTAACAGAAAAATACTTTTAAAATCAACTAACTACTCCCTATGCTTTCCTTAATTTAACTTTTGGATTCTCACTGTTATTTAAGCCAACAAAATTAGGATTAAATGCCCCACCCTATTGATCTTACCCAGCAGTATCCCCATGTTACTCCTATTGCCTCAAACATGCAGAAAATTCTCTCAACTTAAAAGAGGGAAAGAGTTCACTTTCTTGCACATATGAGGATCTCATCTGAATAGAAGCAGCTTCTTCCAGACTCTTGTTCTTAAGCCAAAAAGTGGACCTTGACCTCACCGGAAAGTTTCCTTGACCATATAATCTTTCTGATTGCATATATATGAGCATTTTATTATGTTGCTCACCTCAGTGAGTTGAAAATAGGCAATTAATTTTCCTCTAATCCCCAAAGTGGACACTAACTCTAGGTCAAGGTGGGAAAATATATTGTAGTCATATAACAATGAAGTTTATTCTACTGTCCAGATTCTGCTCAAGGCAAATTAGCCTGAGCTGATCCTTCATTCTATCAGGACAAAATGTTCTTTCTTCACATAGTACAGACAAATATTCCAGGAGAATATAAGGTTCTGGGAACAGCAGTAAGCAAAGTCAAAGCATAAGGCAGTCTGATTATTTATCATTTAGTTACCCGCTGCCATCTTTTATATCAGCAAAGGACTAGGTTTGAACTCTACCCTTCATTCAGCAGTGTTGAAATAGCCAGAGTTATATATAGGGTTAAAACTTCAAGTAATTTAAAACACACTCCCTTCCATGGCTGTTACAGAAGGCTCAGAAGGAGACATTCTTCCAAGCAAGCTAACAGTTGTCCCCATGTTATTTAGGAGACATAAAATCCCATAACATAACCCTGGTGACAACTAAAATCTCCTAGTTCAAAGGGCACAATCCCTTAATCAGATTTGTCCTGCCTCACAGAGACAGCTGAGATGGTGGATTATCCATCACATGGAGAGCCAAGATAAGCTCCTGAGTGATCACGGATGAAACAGGAAGGTTTATTCTTTGAAAATGAACTTCCCATGCTCATTGACTCTGATAGATTACATTTTAGAAGAGTGTAAAGAAAAGGCCTTTCCTTCTTTTTTCTTACTGTCTCTTTCACTTAGAACACTCTGGCTACAAGGGAAATAATCAATAAATAGAGCTTCCAGCCAAACTTAAGGGGATAAACTAGTAAATGCTAAGCTTTGGAGCATTAAGAAGGCTGATTGTGCAGTGTCAAAACAATTTCCATGTCATTAGCTCTAACTATTCCCTCCACCAATGGGACTGACTGTCAGGAACAACATCAGCATGATTTTGCTTTGCACCCCCAGGCATGACAGCAACTACGACCATATAACAATAATGATGGGGCTTCCCTGGTGGCGCAGTGGTTGAGAGTCCGCCTGCTGATGCAGGGGACATGGGTTCGTGCCCCGGTCCGGGAGGATCCCACATGCCGCAGAGCGGCTGGGCCTGTGAGCCATGGCCGCTGGGCCTGCGCATCCGGAGCCTGTGCTCCGCAGCGGGAGAGGCCACAGCAGTGAGAGGTCCGTGTACCGCAAAAAAAAAAACAAAAACCAAAAAACAATAATGATGATGAAGCCACCTTCCATATGTGTAACTTATTCAATTATATGGATTTTATTTACATACCCATGGATTATGTAAGCTCCATGAAGGCAGGAATCATGTCCGTCTTATTTAACATCATGTCCTGCAAAAGCCTGTCAAATTGCCTGGTTGATAAATGTCTCTCGACTAAATAAATTAAATACCTCATTTAGTCCTCAGAAAATAATGTCACTGGAAGTGGATTCCTGGTTCCATTTCGCAGAGACTATAACTGAGATTCAGGGAGGTGAGCAGTATGCTCGAAGTACACACTATTAAGTGCCTGAGCCAGAAGACAAACTAAGGTATTCTGATTCCAGGTTTAGCGTTCATCCCCTATAGTGCTGCCAAACTTGATGAGAGCTTTATCACGGATAAGGCAAGTAACAAGATTAGCACATCAAAATGTAGCAATAACTACGCCTCTGAAAAGAATGGCAAAAAAAAAAAAGCTAAAATTCTAAGGTCAGATCACAATAAAAGTGCAGTGAGGAGTCAAGTTCACGAGATTGGTCATTATTAATCAAATTACAGATCAGCCCCAATAGCCACATATTTTCTTTCACTTGCACTCAAGAGACCCTCCTGTAAAACATTCACAGAAAAAGATCGATACCTCTCTGGAGGTAAGTAGCATAAATTATGTCTCAACATATACACCACAGGAGTTTTACTGAGTGTTGTATACAGTAATTGCATTTTATAGATGGCTGTGGAAAGCTTCAGTCCTCATTGATTTTGATCATAAACTAAAAGGCGACAAAAAGAAAAGAACAGCACTTTATATGAAGAAGTCAGTCAGCTGAAGCTGCAACAGAAAATGGAAATTTGGCTTTGCTGAATGTGATTAATTCATGTTTCTTGGAAAATGAATGTAGATATTTGAGTGCTTTCATTATGAGCCAGTAGCAAGACTTGAACAGTACTATGAGAATCTCTGTACATCGAACAGTGGTGGTACCTATCAGCAGGATTTAAGACGACAGGAAGCCGGCCTAAACTAGAGCCCTTTCTCACTTTCCAAATTATGGATGCCATCAGAATGGCTTATGAGCCACATTAACTGGATATTTGTGTTTTTATTATTGCATTTAATGTGTCTTTGGGATTTACAATCAAAATTAAATGGAGATTGTGATGTAATCTGGGACCATCAGTATGTTGTTAACATTTCTAATTTCCAGAAGCATATTTTTCGAGCATTTCTCTCTTGATTTCCTTCATTTCTTCATGCCCTTCACAGCAAGCAATTCTGAAGGGATGTTAATGCAGCATAACAACTCTTTACCCTTTTTCAAAGCCAATTTTGCAATATGGGCAAAATGATTGGAAATGAAGTCCTAAAAACACTGAAACCATCTGTCAGGGACTCAGTTAAGAAGATCCACACTGTTTCACAGCCAAGGATGGGGATAAATTATGCCTGGCTGGAAATGTCCAAAGCAAGTGGATTCCCATTCAAGCTTATTAGGATAAATTACAAAATCCTTTTTTCTTCATTGCCCTGGTAAAAATCATACTTTCAGATGATGATAAACCATAAGTCACACTGATGAGGAAGAAGCAAAAAAAAAAAAAAATGTTTTTCTAATAATAAATCATACTTAAAGCAGGTGTCACTAAAAGATACCACAAGTTTCTGTCAAAATGTCTGTAGATCTATTTACATTTATAGACACAATCCTGTGAAATGTTCCTGTGCATTTTGTAAAAATAACCCTGTTAATATTTAATCACAAACTCCAGAAGTACTTGACTAATATTTATTCATGAAATGTATTTGGTAAAATATTAAAGGACTGGAGGGTGGGGCTGTTGTGATTAAATTATATCGCTTGGGATGTCAAGCTTCAGAATAAGTTAAACACTGTGCCTCCTTCCTCCCTTAAATATTTATTGCCGTTATAAAAGTATTGACATCTTACATAGAAAGCAGTGATTCTCACATTTTTTAACACAGATTTTTATACTAGTGAACAGTAGTAGTCCAAATGTTCCCATGAATGTTGGAACTGATGTACTTCACAGAAAGCCAAGATCTCCCAAGTGTAAGTGTAGAGCCACACAAAATGAATCATCACTTCCACACTGCTTCACACACACAAGGTTGAATGAAAATGAAAAATAGGGCCCTTTCTATGAAGTACAAAGTAGAAAGTTTGATTACAAAAGTGCAGTTGGTGAGTTAAATGTGTTGCAAAAACAGCCTGTGTATATAGAGGACAAACACAGTTACTTCCCTTCCCCCAGACTCCTGCTAAAATATTGGAATAAGTGAACTGAAAAGTTAGTCCAGCAATTTCTGTGCTAATTAGAATACCGTTCACGGACTCTTTTCGTTTCTCTTGATTTTTTTTTCATTTAATCTTAATCTGAAGCACTGCCAGAATAGTTTGGTTAATTTCTCTCTAAGTAGTACACATAAAGCCCTTTTTTAATAGAAAAGTGGCTGAGTATATTGTTTGGAGAATTATGGAATTTGAATGCCCATATCAAGAGTTTTCCTTGAGAGAGATGTTCCAAAGAGCAAGATTGGTAGGTAACTGAGAAGAAACCCCTCTCAAGGCTGGGTCTCGGGGTTGTGAGTTTCTGATTTTACTAATGAAGATGCAGTAGGATTAGGATTTGAGAGGTAGAGGAACCAAGGTACAGGCTCAGAGAATAAGGTGGAATGTGGCTAAATTAAATCAAGGACCCAATCACTTTAAACCAGAAGTCAAGTCAAAATAGGATCCAGCAAAACTATTGAGATGCAGAGAAATTTTCCTGATTTTAGCCATTAAACGGGTCCCTGAACCTACAGCAGATTTGAGATAGAGATTGAGTATCCAGCTAGGGAACTGGGGGAATGTTTTGGCAGGTCCTTTCAACAACACCCATAGCACTAAATCTAAGTGGTTTTGTCGACCAGAATCGCAAGGCAGAAATCTTGAGCTTTTCTTCGTAAGTTGGGAGCTCCTGATATTTGACAGGCAACTATTTTCCGTGGGGCCACTAGTAGCTAAGAGAAGGTTCCCTCTGCACAGCCCACAGACTTATGAATGAATCAACCACTCAAATATAGTAACAGCACCGCCCACTCAACCATGAGCCCCACTTAGACCTCCAGGGGTGTTGTAGGCGCTAACTGTGAAAATGGCTTTCAAAGTTCCCAAGTGCAATTTGAGGACACGGGGAGAGGGAAGGGTAAGCTGGGGACGAAGTGAGAGAGTGGCATGAACATATATACACTACCAAATGTAAAAGAGATAGCTAGTGGGAAGCACCCGCATAGCACAGGGAGATCAGCTCGGCGTTCTGTGACCACCCAGAAGGGTGAGATAGGGAGGGTGGGAGGGAGACGCAAGAGGGAGGAGATATGGGGATATACATATATGTATAGCTGATTCACTTTGTTATAAAGCAGAAACTAACACACCATTGTAAAGCAATTATACTCCAATAAAGATGTTAATAAATAAATAAATAAAAATAAAGTTCCCAAGTGCAGTACCGGCACATCATACACAGTCAATAAATTCTAGTTCCTTTCTCCTCCTTCATTAAGGTGGTGAGTGGTTTAATGCCCTGGACAACGGCACCAGAATTTTCTGGAACTGTAACAGACTGACATCATAAAAACTCAGATACCCTTGAATGACAAAGAACTTCTTCCATCTGAAAAGGCCACCCACCTTCCAGAAGGTCCCATATGGAGCACTGAGGGAAGAAAGGGACATCCCGCAAACAGGCCAAATCCACTCTAACACATGGGGAGGCGGAAGTCACTGTGATTTTACCCTCACATTTCAGTCCTGCATAATGGGGCTGCCAATCACATGAAGTTCCCTTAAGCAGGCATTCTATATCCATGTTCAGAGCTCCATGTGTTATGATTTGCAAATTCAAGGAACTCAATAAAATGCCTCTGAAAGTCTTGAGTCTGAAGACCCTACATCAGAATCAATATTGAGAGTTGAGACTTACTACAGAATTCAGAACAGTTATTGAAGTTCAGTAGGCTGCTAAAAGAGTTGATGGACAATTGCATAACAGAACCAAAAGCACTAAACTTTATTTACCGAACTCTTACCATCTTCCATAAACTACATACCATGCAAAGCATAAATTATTTCATTTAACCTTCATAATCTTTGAGATGAGTCCTACCATCATGCCCATTTAACAGATGAGGAAACTCAGTCAAAAGAGGTTAAGTAACTTATCCCAGGTCCCACAGCTAGTAGGTGGCAAACCTACTCAGAGATGCTGATGCAAAAGAATATGTGAAAGAGGCAAGTCACCCATTAACTTTCAGAAGAACAAAATAATCTGAATTAAAACAAAAGACACAAAATGGAATTATTATATAGCTTCTGCTAGCATTGTTAAGTGGATACAGTTGGAAGAAAGAACACAAAACTAAGAGATGTACGGCTTGGGTTTCAGTCACTTTGATTTCTATGAGAAGATTAGCTGTACTCTCTAAGACTTTCCATTTTGGGGGTAGCGCTATTTATTTCAGGGCAAGCTGGTGAGTAAAGTTAAATATAAAGATTTTTATTTCAAGAAGCTTAAAAATCTTCCACGGTGATTAAAGAGTTATAGTACTCATTCACAAGTAGTTCTCCACTTATGGAGGTAGAGTTATAAAATGGAAGGATAAGGGACTTCCCTGGTGGTCCAGTGGTTAAGACTTCACCTTCCAGTGCAGGAGATGTGGGTTCGATCCCTGGTCTGGGAGCTAAGATGCCACCTGCCTCGCAGCCAAAAAACCAAAACATAAAACAGAAGCAATATTGTAACAAATTCAACAAAGACTTGAAAAATGGTCCATATCAAAAAAGTATTTAAAAATAAAATAAAATGGAAGGACAAGAGAAAGGCCATCCAGTGATGGGTCTACCATCATATAAACCAGTGCGCTGATGGTTTTTGAGACAGAAGAGAAGGAAACTACTATCAATAAGACACGCACCATATGCTAGGCATTTAACATATTCATTAAACACATATTTACTGAGTAACTATTATAGGCCAGGTTCTCTGCAAGGCTCTCAGTATATAATGATAAACAAAATAAACACAGTCCCTATTCTTAGATGCATAATTTCCAGTCAGGGAAAATAGACATTCAACAAATAATTATTTAAGTAAATATAAATTCCGAATCATAAATGCTATGAGTGAGAAATAACAAAGGGCAGGTAATTTAGATAATGAAAGGGGTCAGGAAGAAGCATAACTAAGGAAATTACAGTTAAGTGAAGAACTGAAGAATAAGTAGGAATTAATCAGATCCAGAAAAATGGGAAAGCCTGTCCAGGTAGAGATGACTGCATACCAAAAATCCCAAGACAACAACAGCATGATGTGTGCAGGAACTGAAAAGACTGTAAAGCCAGAGTGTTGAGAATAAAGGTAGAATGATCTAGGAGAGGTAGGCAGAGGCTAGATCCAGCTTATCATGCATGAATTATCTCAATCAATTAAGTGATAGATGTAGGTCTTTATTATGTCCATCTTACAGATGAGGAAAGATTCAGAGAAGTTAATGAATGCTCTGAACATACACAGCAAGTCATTGGGGAGTGTCGTCTTACAATGAGAATGTATCCTTGTAAGGAATGCTCCTTTCCCACCCTGCCCAGAGAATTCCTTCCATCTGAGGGACCCCTCCAGCAGAACAGGCGAGCCTTTCTCTACTCCTGCAAAAGGAGCAAGCAAAGGAGTTTGGAACGTGAATGAAGCACTCAGCACCTAGGCTGTGCTTCCTCTCTTTCTCTTCCTTAAAGAAGCACACATTCTGCTCTGCTCCTCCAAGTCATATATTAGGAGTCTCGCAGTGCCATTTTGCTATCTGTGGCTGATGTGAATTCTGTCTAGTTCTGCCTTCAGAAAGGAAATTCACTTACAAGCAGATAAAAAACATACTCTCCAAAATCAGTTTTATCAGAAATAAAGGTGATATTTTTGAAGTCATCTTCCTGACACCTCTCAGTTGGTTCTAACTCAGGTAGGGGAAGATACTTGTGGGAGTATCTTAGATCCCATAATATTTGTGTAATTTTAAAATCTAGGGAATAACTCTTTTTCTAAGCATTTAATCCTAGCTAGTCAGGTTGGAAAGGGAAAAACCGGGTAGGTTGAAATTGATCTTTATAACCAGCATCAATGCCAGATAAACACCAATGATATTTAATCCACAAATGGTCCTGGCAGCTACTATTCTTGTTTTTATGACATTGATTTGAACCTATCAACCTTTGCTCCTCTCATTTTCACAGAGGATCCTAATCAATACCTGAATCCAAAATGTTCCCTTCAGGAAAACAATTTATAGTTATCGCCTCTTGTACTCTGTCTCTGATGTATCCCTTAAAATGTATTAGCCTGAAGTTGGAGAAAAAATAGGTCTCCTTTTTTTAATACTATATTTAAAACACACAAGAAAACTGCCAAATGGGAAGTTGTCTTTTGAGCCCCCTCCCCGACTTACCCAAAATACTACACTTCTGCCCTAGCCCACCTCAACCTCACTACATCCTGAAACAGAATGGAATCTCCTATCTGGAGAATAGGATGGTTCTTTGTGTCACCCTTCTGTGGAGCAAGAGGAAGTGATGAGAAATCGAAATTCCTCTCACAGGAACTTCTGAAATCTCCATGAACAGGACACTCTAGAGGATGAGTTGACAGATTGTCATTTAGTTTGACTTCAGCTTTGGGTTTGGTGTCTTAATAAATGTACTTCATGCTCACGATTACCTCACCTGTCTTTTTTCCTTTGGTCAGAAGCTTACATATTTAGCAAGTTGCTTAGGTGATGGTCTCTATATCTAAGTATAGTATGGAATGACAGAGGTTCAAGGTCATTGTTGCAATTTGACTACATTTGGAATGTAATCTGAAAGATGAAGAAGTCCATTTCTGGATGAAAAAATATTTTTCTTGGATGAGAAAAGACCATTATTTTTATTGAAGGAAAAGAAAAAAATAAACACTCCTACATATGCCCATTTTCCTATTATAACTCCCAAAGGTGATAGCTTGTTGAAGATTTTTTCATCATTTTTAGAGAAGCTCTGTTCTATGACCATTCACCAAGTTCAGGATAAATAATCCAAAAGCAACTTATGAAGGGGTTATATTGTGTACAGTTTAAAAAGGGGAGGGCTAATTTCATTTCATTATTGCTTTAATTTCTGAAATGTTTTAAAAATATATTTTTTAAATCTCTAACTTATTTTTTCTTATTTTTTTTAAAAAAGAAAGTCCAAATGCTTTGTAGAACTCACAAATGAGGCCAGAACCTATTTCTTGAGAGCTGCCATCACTGAACCCTGAATCACAAGCATTGCCATCATCCAGCTTGATGGTATAAACCTAGACAAGCTACAGCAGATAAAGCAAAACAAATATTTCATGCACAAAAATCAAACTATTGTGTTGCACCACACTTAAAAAACTAATACAATCCTGGTACACAATGCCTAAGACATAAAGTTGCATTTGCTGAGCACAGTTTGAAAACTGCTGTGACTGTGTGAGGTAGGGCTGTGTGTTAGTGCCTGTTGTAACCCCAGCATGAAGGTACCCCAGGCAGCATCGTGCCTGGCACATGGACAGCATGAAACACATTTCTGTGGGTCTGAATTTGTTACAAGGAAAGAGGATGGAGGATTTGATGCTTAATGAAACAGGTGTCTCCATAGACAAGATGGCTCTGTAGAGTGCAACAGACATTTCTGATGTCCTCTACAGGCCACTTCTTAAAAGAAAACAAAGGAATGGGTGTGTCATTTAGCCTAGCTGCTGGCTGTGGTTGCACAGGCATTACTATAAATTTCCAGTTGTTTCTATTAGAAAAAATTGATCAAGGCATTGAGAGATTAGTCTTCTTTGCAGGGTTAGAATCACAGAATGTTAAAGTTTGAATGGATCTTGGAGAACATCTGGTCTAGTGGTTTTCAAATTGTGTTCCAGGGGACCCTAAGGTGCCACAAGGGTGATTTTGCATAGCTCCTTTTATATATCTCATTTACATAAAAGGGTTTCATAAGATGTTATTAGCAATGTGGTTTCAAGTGCTAAAAACAATGCTTAACATTCACTCATCTAATTCAACCTTCCAATTTTACAAATATGGATGTAGAGTCCAAACACCCAAGATGTTGTAGCAATTTGTTACAGGATATAAACAAAAACCCAGACATGCTGAATCCCAGTCTAGTGCTTTTTCCACAGCACTATTAATGCTGGGAGTTTTCGGTACTTAAAGTACCCGGCACCTAACAGCTCCTCCGAGTCTAGGAAATAGAGAAGCAGAAATCTGCAATACATTATGTTGCTAACAGCTTTTATTTGTGTCACACTAGGCAGTTTGCAAAGGCATCCACACCCATTTATTTATTTATGTATATTACAACAAACTGCAAGGTATTCAGAATGGGTATGTCATTTCTTCTGATGAGGAAAACTAAGTTTCAAAGAGATCAAATGTAGTTGAAGTTAACTGAGGCAAAGAACACAGTCCTAACCATTCTGTCCAAGGCTCCATCCATTACAATACGGGGGTGAGGCCAACTTACCAGTCTCTTGGGCCACTCCACTGCACTATCACTGAAGCATCTCTTACCAAGGATAGGAAATAGAATTCAACACATAGGCTAATTCATTGATAGGCCATATTAATAAGTATTCTGAGATTGAGCGCAGATTTAGTAGAAAGGCATCAATGACCATAAGTAATGTCAGCCTTTGGCACAAGAAGGAAGAAATGGGGGCATGTGTGTCAAGTCATCACCATTCTTTTTTATATATATATAAATTTATTTATTTTATTTATTTTATTTTTGACTGCGTTGGGTCTTGTTGCTGCGTGCAGGCTTTCTCTAGTTGTGGCGAGCAGGGGTTACTCTTTGTTGCAATGCACGGTCTTCTCGTTGCGGTGGCTTCTCTTGTGGAGCACGGGCTCTAGGCATGCGGGCTTCAGTAGTTGAGGCTCGCGGGCTCAGTAGTTGTGACACACAGGCTTAGTTGCTCCGCGGCATGTGGGATCTTCCTGGACCAGGGCTCGAACCCATGTCCTCTGCATTGGCAGGCGGATTCTAAACCACTGTGCCACCAGGGAAGCCCAACCATTCTTGATTTAAAATGACAAAAGTTCAAAAGAGAGAAAAAGGCCAGATACTAAGATTTAAATCCTGAGCTAGGGCAGTTAGCTTTCACTTTAAGGCCCATTATCTGCCAGTTTAGGCTCGGGAAGCCCAGAAGGAGACCTAAAGTCCCCCAAAGTCATATAAACAATAAGTGCCTCCTCACCTAAACAACCCTAAACAACTCCCTGCTAAAAACAGAAGTGGGCCTGACCAGAGGTTTGATTGTGTGGGAAATGGACTTTAAAAAGGGAAATGAAACCACCCTCATTTCACTGAGGCACAATCAGATGGCGTGTTTGGACACTGCTGACAGTGGCCAGATTCCACAAGCTCGTTTGTGAAAGCCATTGAAGCTCATGGAAACACTCTCCCTGCAATTTAGCTCCAGCTGTTCAAGCTGAGGCTGCTCTTTAAAGTGAAGCAAAATAGTGAAAAAGCTGAAGTTCAGCAGTTTCACTCTGTTGGGCCAAAGCTTCTGCATAGTCCCAGCCCATGGATTCTGCTACATTGGCCAGATGCTCAGGGCCTCCCAAGCCAGTCTTACAGGGAGCTCCATCAAAAGTCCACTGGACTCCATGTGTATTAGGTGCGGGCAACAGGAAGTTGTCCAAAGGGGGCATCAGGTCCTGGTCAGCCTAATCTGCAGCACTGAGTCTGGTCTACGCAAAAACTTCAGAGGAACTGAAGTCATTAGGATTCATTTTTAAAACTAGCTACTAGAGCAAGATAAAGCACTTTTATATGGTGATGGAGGATTTATTTTTTTCAACTTTATAAATTACTTTCCTTCCTCTGAATGCCAACTTCCTCACAGTAGAAGGACTCTTAAGTTGTAAACAAATCCAAAAGCAATGCAAATGAGCTCACTCTCACTTCTGACCTCCAGGTTTCATTTCATAGTGTTTATTTCATTTCCCAATACTCCCAAAGCTTCAAATTAAAAAATCTTTCCCCACCACCCAAAAATGTTTCTATGGAAGTTTTTTTTTTTCTCTCCCAAGATGTTTCTATACATATCTGCTCACCATTGCGACTGGATAAATCGCACCTTTGCTAATGCCTCTCTGATATATGCTCCATGGCCTAATGCAAAGAATTTGCCTTCAGCCCTGGACAGTCACTCCAGCATTATTTATGAAGCAGTTTATTCTACATGAGTTCTGCAAAGAAGAGAAAAGAGTTGACTCTGGTGATCATCACTGGTTATTTCTTTTATTTTTTTAGATATTGACTGAAAAGCTAGACCCTGAATGGAAGTTCAGAAATCTCCACCATCGTCCATGAAAGAGGCTGCTGTGGCTCATGAGATGTGGATATAATGCAGTATATGTGGGACCCTCATCCCTGAGCACTAATGTACAAATGAAACCTTACTACCTGAGCCTCTCATGTCCAGTTTCTGTCAATAATTGAAGTAACTGGAAGATAAAAAAAAGAATCTCACCATGAAATGAAAAGATAATTCCTTCAGAAACATCATCTTGACAACAACTAAATGTGTGGACCACAATTGCAAACACTTAGTGAATCACTAAGAAAAAGAGATTTAATTTCTAGGACTGCTTGGCGGTGAGGGAGAGTTTGCCTTTCACAATGTACAAGTCTTGGGGACTCATTTTTCTTCTTATAATTCCCAGGTGGCCAAGTTCACACAATGGGATGGATAGATTTAATAAAGATCAACTCTAGCTTCTGGAAAGTCCAGCTTGCAGTCATTTTTAGCAGCTATACAGGGAGTGCTATGGCATGAGTAAGCCACTTAGGACAGTGGTTTAGTCCACTGAGATTTACTGCCCAGCTCCCTGACACCCCAGTGTTAGAAATTCTCACTGATGACAACGAACATATAAAGTCATATTATTTTCCCTGGAGGCAAATAAAATGCAGAAAAATTCTGGACTCCAAAAGAAAATTATGTCTGTTTTGAACCATGTCAAGTCTCTAGAGCATTGGGCATACTGTCACGTAAAGATGAATTTGCCCCTTATTTTAGGAGTCTTTGAACTTTAGGCATTAATAAGATCTCAGACCACATATATGAGCAGAGGAAGAATCACAGAATTTACTTGGGAGAAGGAATAAAAGTCCCATCCAATCTTATTTTCCTTTTTTGGCTTTTAACTTTTTAACTGTGAAAGAAAATCCACAAAAAACTTATGTATAGTTTAATGAGCTATTATAAGGTAGACATCCTCCAACCACCACCTAAGTCAAGATATAGACCTTTGCCAGCCTAAGATACTGCATGCATGTGCACCATCCATATCTCAAACACCATCTGCCTCCCAAAAGTAAGCACTATTTTTATAATAATCACTTTTTTTCTATCACATAAGTTCTATCACATAAATATACATTCCTAGACATAATATTTTAGTCTTGCCCATTTTATTAAATCCGATACATATTTTAGGTCCCTTTTAATCCACAGATTTCTCAACCATCTCTTTCTTTCCCTTACAATTTTTTTGTTCTAGGATCTGGGGCATTTGACCTGCAGAGTTTCTCACAGTTCAGACAGTGCTGATGAACATGGTACAGTTCAACATGTTCCTCTGTCTAGTGTATTTCTTTCAAATTGGCAGCTGGATCGGGAACCTTGACTAGGTTTGGGTTCCATCCCTTTGCAAAGACTCTAATTACTGTGGCCTTTCACCAAAAAGCATTTAATGTCTAGTTATCTCTCTTTCTCCATTAGCTGCTGTTGAGGCTTAATGCTTAAATCTAGTCATTCATTTGAGGTTTGTAAAATGGTGATAGTTAAATTTTATCCTTTTTTTTTCATTTATTAGTTAAAAATTTTTTGTAAATATGTGCTTCCCCTCATCTACTCTTTGGTTTCCCCGTGGTTCATATTGGAAAGGCAGGATAAATGTTTCATTCTTTCCGTCTACTTACCATTTTCAAGAAAATGAATTGGCTCCTTAGAATCTTCTGAAGATGGTTAGGTTTTTAAAATACAATTATGTATCCATGGATTTAAACATAACTTATAGGTTTCATTCAATTGCAATTACCTCTTTCGAAGCTTAAATTGTCCCAATGGGAAGCTCTTAAAGTTGGTTCCTGAGTTCTTTTGACAAACCCCAGTAGTTTTTGATAGCTTCCTAGCTTCATGGTATGACAAGACGTTCCAGATTAATCTTGTGCATTTCCTGCCCCAGACCTAGAATTGACCAATTCTCCAAGTTCTAGTTTCCTTTTTTTAAACTTTTTAAAAATTTTTTATCTTATATGGGAGTATAGTTGATTAACAATGATGTGTTTGTTACAGGTATACAGCAAAGTGATTCAGTTATACCCATACAAGTATCCATTCTTTTTCAAATTCTTTTCCCATTTAGGTTATTACAGAATATTGAGCTGAGTTCCCTGTACTACACTAGTTTCCTTTAATGGGAAATATTATTTTAAGGCCACCACAATCTGAATGTTAGGTGTGCCCTCTGCACACGCATTTTTATAGTTATTTTAATCTACATTTTATTGCGTACTGCTGTTTTATAAATTCTTACTCCCTCTTAGCCCTCATTTAGTCTTAGTTCTATTTTATAACTATATGTTTAATGTTCATCACTAGTCCTTATGGCAATGTCTGTCTGTCTAACTACTTTCATTGTCTGAGGATCATTCTCTAGTAGATTCCTCAGAAAAATCTGATGGGAAATATATTCTTTTTATGAACTATATTATTAATATTGTATGTTAATAACAGTCTGTGCTCTTTATACTTGAAAGTCAGTTTTTCTAGCTACAAAAATCTTTGGCTCGGGCTTCCTTGGTGGCGCAGTGGTTGAGAGTCCACCTGCCGATGTAGGGTACACGGGTTCGTGCCCCAGTGCGGGAAGATCCCACATGCTGCGGAGCGGCTGGGCCCGTGAGCCACGGCTGCTGAGCCTGCGTGTCCGGAGCCTGTGCTCCACAATGGGAGAGGCCACAACAGTGAGAGACCCACGTATCGCAAAAAAAACAAAAATCTTTGGCTCACATATTTTTCTTCATATTTCCTAAAATATGTTACTCCATTTTCTTCTAGCATAAAGCATTGCTGTCCAAAAAACAGTGCGATGATAATCTAATTCTCTTTCCCTCATAAGTCACTTTCTGTGTCAAGATGCCCAAATGACTTTACTCAACAAAGTTTATTGGAATATATCTTGGTATTATTTGTTCAGGATTGATATTCTCAACTACATTTTCCAATATGTGGTTTCAAATCATTTTTTAATTTTGGAAAATTTTCTTGAATAATGGTTTTTCATTCATTTGTTCTGTTCTGTTCTCTTTGTTTACTTCTTCAGAGATTCCTATTAAATTGATACTGGATTTTCTTTCATTCAAAAATTTTTTATTTCTTTCTTCATTTCTTTTTGACCATTAAAATGTTCCTCCTCTTCCCCTCATATTTCTTTTAAAGCAGTATCTGTTGTGCTGATTTATTTGTTTATTCTAATTTAGTCTTTTTTTCTAAACTGATTCTTCTTTTATTTCTGATTCTTTCCTGAGTTAAAGTCCCTCATTTCTAAGTATGTTTTATTTTGCTTTGATCGATCCATTTATTGAACCATTTTCTTCATGTTCTAGCTTATTTTTAAATAATATATTACAGGTTTTTTTAAAAACTATGTTTTTCTGGTGGCATTTTGAAGGGAGTGGGTGAAGTGGTAAATTTTTTGCAAGTGCCCACGCAATCTAATGCCTAACTAAACAATTCAACTTAAACCTCGAGAAATTTCTATCTGCAATGTCTCCCCAGTCATCATGCATTCATTCTTCTATTCATTCAACAAATGTCTAATGAGCACCTATTATATGTATGCAATAAGGATCAAATTATTAATAAGATAATTACTGATTAATAAGATGAATGATTAATGAGACAGACATGGGCTAAGCCATTACAGATTTACAACCCAATGGAGGAGTCAGAAAATCAAACAGGTAAGTATAATGAAGTCCTTGAAGGCAATCTATCTCTGTGGTCCAGTCCTCAATCTTCTTCTACCATAACATACATGAGGGATAGAACAGCAATAGGCTAACTAGGCAGTGATGATTTTGCAGTTCATTAAACATGTTTCCTTAAGGCAGCATATCAAACAGCTCTCCACGTGATTCTGATACAGCCATCCTCCCCACCACCACCCCTGTGGCAAGAGGAGATCCCTATAAGAATCGCTGGTCTATCTATCTGATAAGGAGTTAACATCCAAAATATTGTATATAAAGAACTCATAGAAGTCAACAGCCAAAACAAAAACAAATAATCTAATTCAAAAAAGGGCAAAGAACCTGGACAGACATTTTTCCAGGGAAGATATATGAATGGCCAATAGATACATGAAAAGACACTCACAAGTCATCAGTGAAATGTACATTATAGCCACATGAGATATCACTTCATGCCTGTTAGAATGGTTATCATCAAAAAGATGATAACAAATGCTGACATGGATAGAGAGAAAAGGCAACCATTGTTCACTCTTGGTGGGACTGTAAATTGGTACAGTCACTACAGAAAACAGTATGGAGGTTCCTCAGAAAATTACAAATAGAACTACTATATGATCCAGCAATTCCATTTCTGAGAATATACGCAAAGGAAACAAAAACACTAACTCATAAAGATATTGCATCCCATCTTTACAGCAGCATTATTTACAACAGCCAAGACATGGAAACAACCTAAGTGTCCATTCAATAGATGAATGGATGAAGAAGTTGTGGTGTGTATGTATATACACACCACACACACACTGGAATATCATTCAACCATAAAAAATGAGGAAATCCTACCATTTGCAACAGCATGGATGGACCTTGAAAGCATTATGCTAAGTGAAATAAGTCAGATAGAGAAAGACAAAACCATATAATTTCACTTATAAGTGGAATCTAATTTTTAAAAAACCAAAAACACCAAACTCATGGAAAAAAAGATCAGATCTGTGGTTACCAGAGGTGGGAGGCATGGGGAGGTAGAATTGGAGGAAGGTGGTCAAAGGTACATACTTTCAGTTATAAGAAGGTAAGAACCAGGGATGTGATGTACAGCATGCTTACTATAGTGAACACTGCTGTATGATATATAAGAAAGTCGTTAAGGAAGTAGATCCTAAGAGTTCTCATCATAAGGAGAATTCTTTTTCTTTTCTTTTTATTGTATCTATATGAGATAATGGATGTTAACTAAACCTATTGTGGTAATCATTTCACAATATATGTAAATCAAACCATCATGCTGTACACCTTAAACAACAAAAAAAAAGAACCATTAGTCTAACTCAAGCACGAATATGCCATTAAACTCAGAATTGTATTAAAATGCCCACTAAAGACACGATAAAAGTAAGCACATTGGCATATTCCTTTTTTTAATGGTACAGTTCACTCTGTCCTATAGTACATTAATATGTGTTTCTAGGCAAAAAATCTAGGAAGGAAAAAGAATTACTACTGTTTTCCCAGTCTTCCTTACCTCAAGGAAATATAAATTTATTCAGCTGAGATGATAACCTATGGCCATCAGTCACCTGCAGTCTAGCAACATAATTATAAAGAAACAAAAAAGGGTAAACACAAGATGGAGTAATATACCAATCTTTGGGCAAACCAGAGTTTTCTCTTTTTTCATTGTTTATGGGAACTGTGGAAACTTGCTGTCCCAGGTCATCTACCAGGGAAGTGCCTTTTTAGAGCTGTACCTCAGACTGTTGTCTCCCTTTCAGAACCAAGAAGGAGAGGAGGAATTCTTCATCTTCTCACTCTCTCAACTAAGCAGACACAATGTATTTGGTACACTATTTAACATACAGACAAACCCCAAGTCTCACAAAAATGTGACCACATTTGAACTTAGATACCTTCCTTTAGCTAAAATCCCCAGTCAATCTTCAATTTGAAATAAATTTGTAACCTGCTCCAGAAATCAGCTCTGGGAACAGCTCTACACTGTTTTTAGATTTTAAATGCAATGATAAATTTATTACATTTATTAATAAAAAGCATGTTAATATATCTATTAACAGAAAGCATGCCTTTTGTTGACATACTTTACAGCTAAGGTTGAAAAAACAATTAATGTGGTACTTCCCTGGTGGCACCTGCCAATGCAGGGGACATGCGTTCGAGCCCTGGTCTGGGAAGATCCCACATGCGGCAGAGCAACTAAGCCTGTGCGCCACAACTACTGAGCCTGCATTCTAGAGCCCGTGAGCCACAACTACTGAGCCCACGTGCCACAACTACTGAAGCCCACATGCCTAGAGCCCATGCTCTGCAACAAGAGAAGACACTGCAATGAGAAGCCCACTCACCACAAGGAAGAGTTGCCCGTGCTCACCGCAACTAGAGAAAGCCCACGCACAGCAACGAAGACCCAACACAGCCAAAAATTATTTATTTATTTATTTATTTATTTATTTTTAAAAAAGAGAAAACAATTAATGTAAAGAATTGCATTTCAGGATGTCAGATCAGAAGAAGTTTAATGTAAAAATATATCATTAAAAACTAACTAAAATAAAACTGTAGGCATCAAATAACATGAAATATGAATCTGGAAATTCTTGAGGGGAAAAAGAACAAGCTAAGGTTTGAATAATGTGAGAAAGGGAAAAAAAATGAATTTAGTCTTATCTCAGATAAGAAATGATTTAGGGTAAGAGGGTTCTGTAGGGAGAGAGCCAAAGGGCCTATCTGAGGTGGGGACATGAAGACACACATCCGGGTCTGAAAGAATAGAAAAAAATTTAAAAAACGGGTCAAGTACTTCAAGTACCAAGAAGGTGATCAGTTAATACAGAAAGAAGCAGGGTTTTCTTACACTTACTGATGCCACTCAAAGTGTTGCTAAGAACAGGTGCCATAGTCAGGGATTCATGAACTTCCTTTAAAAACATACAGAACAGAAGAAGAGAATATATAATCTTTACAACAGAGTATCCATAAATATTTTCATATTCACAAAAGGGAATATGACCCCCCAAAAATGTTAAAAAACCTGCCATAGAAGAACTTAAACTGCTTTCAGGATCAACAAAATCATGTTAGTATTGTTTCAGACTCAGCCCCACTCCCATTGTTCTAAAACCAACTAAACAAAAATATTCCCTGTTGGCAAGGTGAGTGGAAATTGGAAAGGTTGGGCGGGGTGGAGAGGACATGGCTATTAGCTGGAATAAAAACCATTAGAGATAAAGGTCACAGAATCCAAATGCCTGTTTGAGATAACATTTTACTATGACTAAATTTTACTTCAACCAAGTCGTTCAGCAGTCCCTAATCAACAAATAGATATGTGATATCCTCATTTTAATGGGGGAAAAGAGGAAAGGAAAAAAGGGGGTAGAGAAGTTAAAGAATGTTCCCACCAAAGAAGAAACACTTTGAACACTAAATTTCTCCTTTAATCCTACAATGATTATCATGCTCTGGGCTGCAGAGAGGGAGGGCATTTGAAGGCAGCCAGCTTCATGTAATTCATCGAGGGTTATTTTTTCATCCAGTTTAATTTTCAGTATGGCTAGTGCCATTTCTTATAAAGGCTCTGCATTCTATGTGTTTCTTATGATATAACTGTAAATCACATCCAAGTTAGCCTTCATATACCTAATCCCAAATCTTCCCAAATGATCCATTACTTTTAGACCAAAACTACATGGTACAACTTTATAGTTTGGTTATGGAACAGGAAGGCTCATATTAAAGGGAAACATCAAAGAAAGCATCAAGTCCCTGAGATTCCCTCTAAGGAGACCAAGCCGAAGAGTTTAAATGGAGCCTGTATGGGACAGGCCAGAACAGGAATCAGGTTCCACATCCTATAGCTCTCTACACGGGATCTAAACAACTGAAGTTTAGGGATTTCTGAAGGAGTCTAGGAAGGTGGAAACAAAAGCAAAGAGAAGAGCACAGTACAGGAAAAGCACACCTCATCACCCTCCAAATCAGAGTGCCTCTACACGACCAGGGATGGCCTCCTGCAAGTAGAGGTGATACCCAGAACCAGGACGTTGCCAGCAGCATCCCCACTCTCACACCTTCTCCCATCCTTATACTCAGGCCTCTGTTGCATTTATTCAGTTCACCTTGGGAGAAGGTTCCTGTAAGAACTAGTGTGGCCACAATTTCATAAGGTATTCATCTTGAACTCCTGCTGAGAGGGAAGGAAAAGCCAGTGTAAGGTGGATAATATACTAAAGACAGTGAGAAGATAATGTACATGACAGTGAGGATGGAAAAACGAAAAAGTGTGGGCTTAGATGAAGGAAACTAGAAGAAAAAGGTGAATGATTAGGGCTGGGTTGAATAAAACCTGTGAATTAGTATGTAACTGCTGAAATCGTGTTTTCTAATATATGGAGTGATTGGAGGGAGATGTTCACAATATAATGATCAACCATGAGAGCAGGTTAAAAATAGTTTGTAGAATCTACTCATTTTTGTAAATATGTATAAACATATAGAGGTTAGTATACTTGTATACCTATTATATTAGATGTGTGTGTGAAAGATGGGAATAGAGACAAAGGCCAAAGAGATAGGAAAATATACCCAAAAAAAAAAAAAATTCTAGCATGAGTTTATTTTGTGTGATGGGATTTTGGGTGATTTTCTTATTTTAATGCTTCCATGTTCTTTCCATATATGCTTTTTATATTTTCCAATCATGTGAAATATATAATAATAATAAATAAAAACAAAGAAAGCTTTGTTACTACTTCTTTTTCTGTATCCTTTTTCCCAGCACCCGTCTGATGGAAACTCATGATATGACTGTTGGTATTCACTGAAGAGAAAGAAAAAAATAACACAAAGCATGCATAAAAGTCATCACGATCCTAACATTGTCTTTACACACCTGATTCTTAATTCCGACCAGGTCCTCCCATGCTCCCAATTACAATAAGGAAAATAAACATCATGAAAGAGAACATCAAACTGACACTTCTGACAAGGCAACAGTTAAAATTCATGAGGGTACATTTTGCTGTTAATTGGCTACCTACCATTAAAAACCTGGCTTTTTGATTAAGAATAGTCACAGCAGGCCCTTGTAGATTGGCTAATGAGCGGTCCACTCACTGGAGAGTCCAGCTATTCATCAAGCCCCTGGGTAATTTGAAGGGAGCTCAAGATACATGCAGTTGAGAAGTTAAGTAAATGGAAAGTCTATCATTGCTGGGGTTTGGCAACTTGCCTCCTCTCCTAGAAAGCATGGCATGTTAATATCTACCTTAAGCCATTGTCTACTGCCTAAGAATGACATTAGAATCTAGTAAATGAGAGTATAAGCTTATTTGTATAGAAAACAGTACAAAGAGATAGAATACTGAAAAAATAGGACTATAATTTGGTGGAGGGAGATAAGATGTTGGAACTGACAGTACAGCACAATAATAAGTGATATGGAAAAAAATCCAATAATGGAGCAATTTAATTTAAGCGGGTTTTAATCTGAATCTTCCCACCCACATACCAGTTTTAGACTGCAGGAGGTATAAAAGGACACTCAAGCCCAGCAATGTCAGCCAACTGCCATCTTGGCAAGAGTGCAGACAAATAGTCACCATGCAAAAATCAATAGCAGTGGGAAAAAGGCTTTCTTGTACATTTATGATGGATAGCACAGCCTGGGTGTAATGCATTGAAACAACTGACTTAGATGATGTGGACTGCTTTGGTCAATGATTTTCAAGCCTTGGTTGAGAACAGCTGCACTGCTAAAGCATTTACTGTTCTAGGCACCTGACAGCAGCTATTCCCCTACATCAGAGAATTAATCCAAAGGAATTCCCTGAAAACTGGAAAAAGTAAGAAAGAGTGGAAAGGACCATCAGTTATGACATATGTGAACACCATTCTCTGCTTCTGCAACTGGAGGGCAGCACATAACACTGATAGTCTTCTACCCGTTTTATGTAAGATCCACAAGGTGATGTTTCACTGAGGAGGCAGATTGGCTCTGCTGTTGAACTATGGGAAAACTGGAACATCAGAGCAGCAACGGCTTTTAGAAACCTGTGGCAAGGCCAGAACTAAAACCAAGTGAGTTTCCTTCTTTTAGTCCAGATCCTTGTATTCAAGCCTTCTGTCTCCACCAGGCATAGGGGAATCTATTGTGGCTGAAGTGCTGGCTCCCTCCGCAGCCTAGCTGCACTCTTTATTAGGTAGAGAAGGATGATTGGCAGTCAACAGCTCCCCTGCCTTGGCCTGGTGAGTTCTTCTATCTGCTCTCCTGCCATGGTGGCACTCTTGGGTTGTGAGATCCCAGCCAGAGTCCCTTTCCTACCAGGCCAATGGGCCCACCCAGGAGCGTGACATCCACAGCATTTCCAGACACCAGAGCCTCTGAGAGAACTGGAGGCACTGAGGCAGGCAGCCTAGTAACAGAAACACGGGCCCAGAGAAGAAGAGCCAATCCTCACCCAGGCTCTGATACAGAGTCAGGGTGACTTTGGACAAACCATCCAACCCCTCTGTGGCCCAGTCCCTCATGTGTAAAACAGCACTGATCTTATCTCCCTCAATGGACGGTCAGGAAACCAAATAAAATCATGAATATGAAAGTACTTTGAAAAATGTTCACTCATAAAATTACAGAATTTTAGAATGACCTTAGAGATCGTTTAATTTAGCGCTACCCCTTATTATACAGATGAGGAAACAGTCCCCAAGTGCTTAAATGACTTGAACAAAGTCAAACAGAAGCAGAGCTTCTATACAATTCAAAGCATGATTATTACAAATTAGTATAATTCCAATGTGACTGCAAATATATTAATAATGTATTTCTCTTTCTTCTTAGCACAAAAAAAGCCACATTGCCTATAGAAATAAAATGAAGTAATCAGGAAGGCCACCAAGTTTGGAATACATGATGAATGGCTTATTGTAATTACATTGTAAACATGACAAAATAATATTATTTACATTTTCAGTTTTTATGGCCACACCCTAGGACAGCAAAAAATAAATAAATGGGGGCTTCCCTGGTGGCGCAGTGGTTGAGAGTCCGCCTGAGGGGACACGGGTTCGTGCCCTGGTTCGGGAAGATCCCACATGCCGCGGAGCGGCTGGGCCCGTGAGCCATGGCCGCTGAGCCTGCGCATCCGGAGCCTGTGCTCCGCAACGGGAGAGGCCACAACAGTAAGAGGCCCAAGTACCAAATAAATAAATAAATAAATAAATAAAAATTACCCATAATCCCTCTCTCAGGAAAAATATCAGCGTTAACATTATGGTAAACACCATTTACCATGAGATTATACTCTACATACTGTTTTATAATCTGCTATTTTGCATGAGAAGAATTAAAAATGCTAGTCTTTATCTTTCAGCAAAGTAACATGTGGTGAAGCATGTTAATGATGAAAAACATAAAAGAGTAATTGGTTTCATGAGAAAAGGACACATCCATAAAGTTCTTGATCTATTCTCCAGAGAACAAAAGAACAAATACACATAGCTTAAGAAGTTAACAAGTAGTGGCTTCTCCAGTTAGTTGAAGGCCATGGACAAATCCATCCGCCTAATGTTCCATGCTAAGTCAAGATATGTTCTGTGGTAAGCAACAAAATGAAATCCTAAGAAAAGTCACTCTTATTGTATTTAAAATCTATTTCCAAAGCAGTTACTGACTCAGCAGCTCCAACCCTGAGTACAAAACTGAGATATTGCGCCTTTTAACATTCATCCTTCCATCTGTCTTCTGAACAAAAGATCAGTTTTATGAGAATATATCTTTTATATTAATGATATGTCTGTGACCCAGAGTTTTTACTCCTCACAAATCCTTCCTCTCAGAGTGAGGGCTCATGCTAGTTATAAATTCCCTTACATGCAATCTCTATTGTAGAGTGCTACCTCACTGGCCTAATCTCCACCTTAAAGAGTGAAATTCAAAGATGACATGTCCTATTGTTTGTTCTCTTTAATTCTGAAATTCTAAACTTGGCAATTCCACATAAACCAATCAGATCCAATTTGGATAAATCCAAGCCTCCTGAAATAGCTATGATTTTCAGATACAAACCCAGTAGAAACCCAAACACCATCATTTTACCTCTGCCCACTACTCAACTGCCCGAAAAGGAAACCCAATAAGTTCCAAATAGTTACTCCTTTTCCTGCTCTTGCCCTAACCTCCAGTTATCTCTCCGAAACACAGAATTGTATAAGATCTCATCCCCATGTCCATGCCATCCTGCCACTTCCTCCTTTTTTACTAAAAATGTCATTTTTCATTGTCCCAGAGACACAGCTCGTAGGGAGGAGAAGACTTCACAATCCTCAGCCCTGAAAACATTATACAAAAAAACCTTACAATAGGTTTTTACGATTATTACAGGACATTTGAAACAACTTGGTAAAGAGCCATTATAAAAATCCACATTAAAAAAAAACTGTAAAATACATAATCAAGGATCCTAAATGTAGGTGCTTCTTTTATATTCACCACCTCATCAAGCTTCAGTATAGGTCTGCCCCTTCCCCACTGGCCCAGCCAGTCCCTAGGTCTCCCTTCCTGAGATCTATCTCCTTACTCCAAGTTTTGCACTACAAAAGCTCAAGTTGGCCTTGTATGGCCTAAAATTCAAAAGTGTTTCAGCTTTAAACAAAGTACAAATTTTCTGAGAATTTTGAAAAAGCACATCCTGAATCAAGTAAAATTTTCCCTTTGTAGGAAAATTATTTCCAGTTTAAAGATTTATCAGGAATGTTAGTCAGTTACTCTTGACCATATGTCAAAAACCATAAGTCCTTAAATCCCTCCCATTCTTAGATGATGTGTGCTAACACCACTTACACATGCAGCAAATGATTGGAATCTATATTTTAACCATTTTAGTGGTCAATGTAGGTCCCTGGATGATCCATTTGGCAATGCAAGTACAACATAAATGGCAAATACTAGAGTCTTTCCTGTAAGACTGGCAGGTTGAGCCATAGTCAGCTCAGCTCAAAATTACTTTCACTCAATTTGACTGTGCCTGAGGTAGATTTCTACAGCACATGTACTTTATTTAGACAAGACATACAACCCATATTGTCTAATATTTTCGATGTTAAGATACATTCAGAGGCCAAATAGCAGAGTGAGAGGGGCATGTGCTTTAGAAGCAATCAGAAGGCAGGTAGAATCTCAGCTCTTCCAATCATAGGCCACATGGACTTGAACGAGCCCAACATCACTGAAGTTCAGCTTCTTCATGTAAAATTAGAGTAATGATGATAACGTCTTATAGAGATTGTTGCATGGACTAGAGATAAGGTATATAAAATGCTCACCATAATGTCTATGGTAGATGCTATACATATGGTAGACGTCTATAGCTAGCAATAATAGTAATGGTGTGTATTTTACCCTCAATATAGTAAGTATTTCAATCCACAATTAGAAGCGTAAAGATTTCTGGGAGACTCCATAGTGAGCTTATTCTGCTTATTCATTGTGAAGTTATTTTAGATAAGATGTAAGTTATCTGATTAACTGACGCTGATTGTTTTCTGAAACCATACTTTGAAAAAGAAAGATAAAGACTAGTAGTCTTATGAAAGGGTAAGGGGAGAGGGAACCATTACTGGGGAAACAAGACTCAGAAGAGAAACAGCTGGCAGCACAAAGACATATTTGTTGCTCTGTACCACTATGTCCTAGATGGTGGTTCTCACAAAACCAAGAGCTCCTGAACTAAAGCTAAATCACCCAGCACAGTGCCTGGTACCTGATAAGTACTCCGTAAAAATGTATTGGCAAAGATTATATTTATGTCCCTGTGATTATTATCACAGAGAGTTCATGGATCACTTTAAGAAAAGTCATTTTCAAAGTCTAGATAAATTTACTATGCAAGTCCAGCAAAGTCCAAGTCTTAAAATTCCAGAGACTGCAGCATCTCAAAAATTCACACTAGTGCTTTAAAAAAAAAAAGTTTAATGTGTTCACCTTTTTCTCTGTATGATATGAAACTCTAAGGAAACCTACATGATTTTTCTACATTAATATTTCTTTTTTCTGTCTTAAAGATACTTGTGACTTAAATTTTATTTTCTTTTAGGTGTACTTTGAATTTATGAATTAAAAAATAAGCATTTCTAGTTTTTTAAGGAACCTCCATACTGTTCTCCATAGTGGTTGTATCAGTTTACATTCCCACCAACAGTGCAGGAGGGTTCCCTTTTCACCCAACCCTTTCCAGTATTTATTGTTTCTAGATTTTTTGATAATGGCCATTCTGACCGGTGTAAGGTAATACCTCATTGTAGTTTTGATTTGCATTTCTCTAATAATTAGAGATGTTGAGTATCTTTTCATGTGCCTCTTGGCTATCTGTATCTCTTCTTTGGTGAAATGCCTATTTAGGTCTTCTGCCCATTTTTTATTTGGATTGTTTTTTTGATATTGAGCTCCATGAGCTGTTTGTATATTTTAGAGATTAATCCTTTGTCCGTTGTTTCATTTGCAAATATTATCTGCCATTCTGAGGGTTGTCTTTTCATCTTGTTTATGGTATCCTTTGCTGGGCAAAAGCTTTTCAATTTAATTAGGTCCCATTTGTTTATTTTTGTTTTATTTTCATTACTCTAGGAGGTGAGACAAAAAAGATCTTGCTGTGGTTTATGTCAAAAGGTGTTTTTCCTATGTTTTCCTCTAAGAGTTTTATAGTGTCTGGTCTTACATTTAGGTCTTTAATACATTTGGAGTTTATTTTTGTGTATGGTGTTAGGTAGTGTTCTAATTTCATTCTTTTACATGTAGCTGTCCAGTTTTCCCAGACCCAGCAATCCCACTACTGGGCATAAAGCCTGAGAAAACCATAATCCAAAAAGAGACATGTAGACATGTACCACGATGTTCATTGCAGCACTATTTACAATAGCCAGGACATGGAAGCAACCTAAATGTCCATCGACAGATGAACAGATAAAGGATATGTGGCACATATATACAATGGAATATTACTCAGCCATAAAAAGAAACGAAATTGAGTTATTTGTAGTGAGGTGGATGGACCTAGAGTCTGTCATACAGACTGAAGTAAGTCAGAAAGAGAAAAACAAATACCATATGCTAACGCATATATATGGAATCTAAAAAAAAAACAAAAAAATGGTACTGATGAACCTAGTGGTAGGACAGGAATAAAGACGCAGACGTAGAGAATGAACTTGAGGACACGGGGAGGGGGAAGGGTAAGCTGGGACAAAGTGAGAGAGTGGCATGGACATATATACACTACCAAATGTAAAATCGATAGCTAGTGGGAAGCAGCTGCATAGCACAGGGAGATCAGCTTGGTGCTTTGTGACCACCTAGAGGGGTGGGATAGGGAGGGTGGGAGGGAGATGCAAGAGGGAAGGGATATGGGGACATGTATATGCATATGGCTGATTCACTTTGTTGTACAACAGAAACTAACACAGTATTGTGAAGCAATTATACTCCAATAAAGATCTATTTTAAAAAAAGCATTTCAACACAAGCATTTAGTTAAAAACAAGATTTTTATATCAATATCATAGAAGAGAAATAGTCTTAAAACCACAGATAAAACGTAACAATCTTAAAAAATGGATTAATTGCCTTATGTGTTTTTCCAGAAATAGAAAGAAATGAGATAAATTCCTCTAGATGAAATCACCTTTCCAGAATTTTATCTCAGGTAATTGTTCACACTAACCCCATTAGAATTATTGCTCAAATCTAAGAACTGAAATTATCATGATAGAATAACTACCAGGGAAAAACTTACAAATACAGGAAGAAAAAGTATCTTCAACAGATCAACTGCAAGCAACACAGAAACTTAACCCAAAGCGTTGAACCTTCTACCTAAGGCCAGTATTATCTCAGAGGCTTTCAGGGAAAGTGCACAACCTTAGGTGTGCAGAAGCATTCCAAGCCATAGTTCCCTGATCTGTGGTGAGTGATGGTGAAAAATAGAGTAGCAGGACATGGGACAAATCTTAGGTTACACAACACAAGTTCAAAACCAATAACCAAGCACAAGATTGTCTACTCATGGACTAGATCTCATTGGTAGAATGAGATACATGAAAATAAATGCAGGTTGTGGCAAGCATGGCTTTTATCTAATGGTCAGCAATTTCGGAGAAAAGGCTTTCAAAGATAAAATGCAAATAGGCTTTAAATTTTTGAACTGGTTTTAAATCTTCAATTTCTGTAAGCTCATCTGCCTACCCATTTTAGAAGAAATTCTAAGATAAGATCACTCTTACATGGCTGTTTGCTAAGAAGTTTATCTGACTTCACTTTTAATGCTCTAACCAACTTCCAGATTTGATTTCATACAGCATCCTATATGTTATATTCTGGAAGGATTTATGTTTATCATTATTCTATAACCTGATATATTTGTTTTAGAAATTTTGGTGGAAGCATATTAAAACATGGTAAAAACACTTCTTATTTTTTCTGCTTCATTTAAATGGAGTATGGATGGATCACAATTTCTTTCCTCTTTTTTATTTTTGTGCAGTTTATTTCACAACTAAATGCTCAATAAACTGTATTAATTAACTGCATACAAATTACAGGTATCCCTACAGAGTGCAATCAGTAACACTGATAGCACAAGGTGCCCCAAAACTTGGAACTGGCCTCAAAATATTAAATAGCAGTGCTTGGTAATAAATTTGTAGCAGAAAATAGGCAAAATACCTAGGAAATCCTTTCTTCCAAGAAAATGTCTATTCATGATTATTCACTTTAAATCAAAAAGTTCTAAATTAAATGGCTGCTATCTTGTTACTGATCACCATATTAACCAACTGGTCCTAATTACAGCTTGATACCTGTGAACTACCAAGATGTCCTAGCAAGATCTAAAGACATTATACTGCAAATTCAACATTTTCATACATAGGCTAAAATGCCCTGGCAAAGGTTTCTACCGCCCCCTACCCTACCCCTCACTTAGCTTGTTTATCTGCTGTCTCAGGCTCATGTTTTTAGAAAATTAACAATAAACTGTTTAAGATATAAGAAAGTCTGCAAGAAGATTCAGTAAACTCGGGAAATTTGTGTCCTAAGGGGAGCCATAATAAAATCCTACGTTGAAAATATCGCAGAACAGATAGGAAGCATCTGTAAATCGCCAATTATATGCAAATGTGTATGCTCTGGCCTTAGGGAGATTCCAGAAGTGGCCTTATCACCTGCTGCTTCCTATGGCTCCTCATTTAGCTGTATTTAGGTACTAACACACTTTCATAGACCTATAAAAGACATTGACCTTCCAAACCAGATTTGAGTTAAACTTCGCCATACTAGAAGAGGCCCAAAGTAGTCGCAAACTTCCATATAAAAAAATGTACTCTACAATAGGAAGATTTTGCAGGACTCATACTCAAATAATAAAAACAATTCACTCAACTCTAAGTGCCGCACAGTGTGCTAAGTGTTTTACATTTCTCTCATTTGTATTATTCAGCGTCAAAGCAGTCCTAGGGGAGGTATTATCTCCATTGTACGGATGTAGAAACTACTACAGTCTAGAAAGATTAAGGAAGTTAACTAGTTAGCAAGTAGCAAAGCCCGTATTTGCATCAGCCCCTAATGACTCCAGATCCTGGGCTCGTTACCACTACCCTACTCCACCTCCCCCACCCATAACTGGGGGAAACAAATGGAAAGAAAAGTGAATTTCCAAGACTAAGGAACAAAGGATTAGGACTCAGCATCTCCTAAGTTTTCTGGGTCTAAAATTATGTTTCTTTCTTTTTTTTTAAATGGGTAATATAAATAATATCACAGGAAGTCAGATAAAAGCGATTTTTCACAACTCATCTTCCTTACTAATATATTGAAAACTAAGAATACGTGAATTCATAAAGTCCCTTCAAATCTTTATCTACATGTGAGACTAAAGAAAAATGGAACATCAATAGCTCAGAACTCCAGTAAATGTTGCAGACACCTTTATTCTCCCAAAGATGTCTACATTTTACTTTTTTTGTTCATAAAAAATCATAATTAAAATTGCAAAGAGCAGCTTAATCTCATTTTAGTGCCTCCATACATCACTGGTTCCACTGACCTAATAAAAAGAGCTCATCTTTCCCATATCAATTGATGTACCAAATCACTGATTAGCTAGTGTCCATTTTGTGCACAGACGAGGGTGGTATTTAATATATCAACTCCATTAACTGCTTAATGCCATTTTTGAGATTTAAGAAAGCAAATTCAAAAGCCTATTCAACAAACTTCCTGACAATATGATGGTCCTGGTCTTGATTTCCTTTAACTCATTAATTCTTTTGTATTTTGTCACCAGTTTTCAAGATGCTCAGGAAAGTCAGGGAGGGTCAAGAGAGGCCAATAGTACAAAATCCTTTTTCACTGCTTCCCATTTATCACAGATCATTTCATTAGGAATGACCTGAATGAATTGATGCAAGTCAAGGAATAGCATCAAGGTTCCCCCTAAACAACTAAGAACAACCCATTGAAATTGCCCTATCCACTCCATTAGAGACTTTGGAGTGGATGAGAAAGGGGGAGGGGCTTCTCATCCCCCCCCCCCCCAACTTCAAGGCTGTGAGCACAGCAGACTCCAGTGTTGCTAATAACATGCCAACACTGTCACTTCTGCTCAGGGGGCTGCTGAAATCCCCATGAGAGTCACACTGTGTGACATGAAGCCAGCTATCGCTAAGTGAGGTCTAGAGAATAATTAGAAAACAGGCATTTTGACTTTTAAATATTCTACTGTCTTTAAGTGGTTTAAATAATTTCTAAGCAGAAGTGCCACCTGGGAGAGCAGGGCGTCAGCAGCAGAATGGATGTTGTTGCTAACAGCCAACAGCTGGAAAGGGACTGTGACAATGGCCCCTGCTTTGCAGTACTTTCCTGGTCGCCTGAGCTACACTGGCTCTGGAGTCTAATAGCACAATATGGGAAATGAGAGCTCATCTATCTACTTGTCAGGGGCACTGCAGGCAATCCACATACACGCCTTCCCAGCTTGGCCTGGGCTGAGCTGGACCATGACCTAAAAGGAAGCCTTTCAGGGGTGAGAGGTCTTTTATGGCCTCCACGAGGCACAATCCCCAGTGTCACCTGAGCATAGAGGAACAAGTAGGAAATTCCACTATTCTAAATTCTTTATAAATATATCACAATGAAAAGGGGCTATATCAGAAATTCTAAAGGAAAATCAAGTGTTTCTGTAAGGATGCCACGATAACCCCCTGGATGCTTTAACTGTATTTCTCTCTAGCTTTTCCATCAAACCAAGAACCCCTTGTGCAACTGAAAGCTTTTTTAGATTCTGGGAAGACCTACTGTGCTATATCTTTTGCTGTTGTCCTTTCCATTATAAGTGCCATCATTCCTTAAATTAGAGCTTCTTTCCCCTGCCCCCCATGCCCCAGTTCTAGTACCTACATACACCTCTTAACTGGTCTCCATAGCTCCTTCTCTCATGTCTAACCTTTGTCGTACCACCAGATTAATTACCCAAATTACACTTTGATTCTAACCCTCCCTTACTCAAAAAAAAAAAAAATTTTTAAGTCCAAAATCTAAACTACTTAGGCTGACATTACGGCCCTTTAGAGTATGTACAAATGAATCCTTGGCAATAAGTAGAGCCAACCCAGTGAGCAGTACACTCACTATATGAATTCTCAGGATACTTCTGAATGAGCTGTCAAGGACAGTCTTCAAGGGCAAGAAAAGAAAATGGCATGCAATACATATCTAGGGAGGGCTAGGAAGGAAGGAGATTAAAGGGACTGACTATCCAGGTGAAATTGATAAGATCTGGCAGCTGGTTAGATATGGGGAGTGAAGAAGAGGGAGGGGTGAAGAGGACTGAGAATTGACAAACCTCATTAGTCAGAGTATGAAGAAGCCACTTCACAGGCAGAGAACAAAGAGAAGGAGGAAGAGAAGATAAGTTTCTGGGAAGATACTGATTTAAGCAAAAGAGAGGGATAGAAATATGAATCTGGAAATCCAGAGAAAGGTTCAAATGACACAGTGAGAGAAAAGTGCTGGTATGGAGTAGAGGAAATAATAAAATAATAATAACAGTCAACATTTATTAATGGTTTATTTTCTGCCAGGTACTGTGAAAAAAACCCCTTATATTCTCATTTAGTCCCCAAACCCCTCAGTTTACAGATGAGAAAACTGAAGTTCAGAAAGCTTCAGTGACTAACCCAGAAAGGAACCTGGGCAGTCCATAGAAAAAGAACTACAAATGGCTTTAAGCACATGAAAGGTACTCAAATTCAGTGAAAATTAAGTAAATGCAAATAATAAAAATAAGTTCCTATTTTTCACCTATGTAAGTACTGATGATCAAAATCTTAGTGAGGATGTGAGAAATAGGTCTCTCATACACTATTGGTAGGGATATCATTTGGGACAAAACTTTTGAAGGGCAACTTGGAAATAACTATCATAATTTTAAATTTACCCGCCTTTCGACCCTATAATTCCACTGTTAAGAGTTTCCAGTATTGGTATATTTGCACATGAAAGTTGGGAGGGCTGTGAATCCTAAAGTCAGAAAACAATAAAGCTATTTGGATTTGGGGGAAACTCAGCGACCTAGATAATACTATCTACTTCGAATTAATGATACCATCTCCAGAATCTCTACAAGGCCTTCCTTGGCCTCCTAGGCTCCTTAATTCTTTTCAGTTACCTTTTCCCTTTTTCTTTTCTTCTTGCTTAAAACCTGGTAGTAGCTGAAGTTATTCTTCGTTCAGCTGATGTTTTAAACAAAGAAAAAAGAGAGAAAGAACTGGAGAATGAGCAATGGATTTGTGCTAACTAGCATCTTTTCCCGATCATGTGATGTGAGAGAGGGAGTATGAAGAACTGAAAATTGAACATTTAGACAGCAAATGCTGAGGGACAGGATCCACTCTCCAAATGTTCTCCTCCTCTGCAACCCAATGCTGAGATCACCTCCAAACAGCCCTCAGATCCTTGTGTGTTTTCCCAACGCTCTAAATAAACAAGAGCTACCACATTTTTAATAAATTTAGTACTCTGTCAGCAGTGTAAGCTAGTCCTTTTTAATACATAATATCAAAAATTTGCAGACACAGAGAGCCAAAAGGAAAGAAAACAAAACATGGGGAAATGTAATGAGGCTATAATGTGTGCCAGATACTTTCACATATATGATTTCATTTATTTCTCACAAAGTCTTGGGAGGTGGTTATTATAATCTCCCTATTTACAGATGCAGCAACAGAGCCTTGGCTGTTGTTAAGTAATTTTGCCAAAAATAGGCAGCCAGTAATTGGGACTGCTGAGATTCAAACTCAAGTATGTCTGGTCCAAGGCTCATGCTGTTTCACTTTCCACTTCTCATTATGCCAGGAGACAAAAACTTTGAATGCAAGAAGTAAAAACCATTCAAAACCTTGCAGACTCATTTCACTTAACCTACTACTCCTCTGGAAAGATCAGAGCTAGGCATGTCCAATGGTCAGTACAAGGTTTGAAAGTCGGTCTCCCCACTGAAAACTTTCCTGTTGATCCCATTCTATTGCTAACGAAACAGACCTGCTTCAGGAAACTCCTAAGCAAAATATCATGCAAAGAGGAATCAATTTTGCTTTCAAGGCTCAAACACTTAGATTTGTACACAGTTGCTTGATTTTTAAAAGTTTGATTCTTAATGGAATCTAATCCAAAACAACCAGAGGGACAAGAAAAGGTATAAAGAGAGCCCCCCTTTACCTTCCTCTTCCTTTGGAATAGGAGGTCTAGGGCCATTAGGAAGAAGGAATGAAAAAGAACAGAGTTGCAAAATTGGTACATGACAAATTTCACATAAAATTAATAGAAGTTTAGCTTCAAATACTTGGCCTGGGTTAAAAATGATAGATTATATCATTCTTTTTTTTTTATTGAAGTATAGTTGATTTACAAGGTTGTTAGTTTCTGGTATACAGCAAAGTGATTCAGTTATACATATATATATTCTTTTTCAGATTCTTTTCCATTATAGGTTAATACAAGGTATTGAATATAGTTTCCTATGCTATATTTGTAAATGAAACACTTATTAAGTTTCTTTTATATGCAGAGATGCTTTTACTTATCTGAATAAAACCAACAAGGGAACTAATAGGAAAACAAGAAATGTCACATACTAAACTGTAATCCTAAGGAAAGCCACTTATTTCATTAAACTTTGGAGGTCATGATGGCATAGCTCAGTTTGGCTAAGCATCCATATTTTATATGCCTCGTGGCTGCTTTCATTTTCAAAGGGTCTTCAGCCCTGTATCATTCATTCATGAATTCATTCATGCAACAAATACTTATTGCCTCTAGAGCTCTTTATTGCTTTCTGTCATTTTCTTCACAGACACACAGACTTCATAATGGGATTTATTCCTACTACCCAACCTTACTCTTTCCCCCTTAAATTTTCTTTACCTTTTCCACTTCATTTTGATGCATTTGTCTCCCCAACCTCACAGTTCCTTCCAGCCTTGAGGACCCACAGTGGGCCAGTTTAACAGACTGGAATAAAAGCTGAAGTCATTAGTGGGAAAAAGTAGTGCGTGCTTTTGCATTAGTATTTCTAGCAATAAGTAGAGGGCAGGGTAGCGGACAATTACACATTTTCCCAAATTACACTGAAAATGCATTTGAACATTTCAAAACTCTGGCACTCAAAGTTGTTTTCACTGTTGATGAAACTGTAATTATACTATTGGGCAATTTAATTAATTTTGTGTTTTATTACAAAAGTCCACGATTCTGCCTAAATAGAGTTAAATTAATGGAATATAAATTGGTTTGTCACATCTCCAGGAATTTTCGTGAAGGGTATTTGGCTTTAATTTGTAAAATCCAGTAAAGTCTCTACATGATAAAATTAATCATCCTTCTCTATCATTTCATCTAGAATTCAGGTAAAAAATGCATAATTTTATGTTCTCATTAACCATTTTTCCTGCAAAATACTAAAATTCTTAGATAAGCATTAAATTATTAGACCACAGAGACAACTCAAGATGTTCATTAAGTTGACTCCTTCTGCTTGAAAAAAAAAATCATTAATAGATCAGCATCAAAAAGCTACTATATGATAAGGAGGCTGTTTTATGTAATTGTAAGTGTATGGATAAGAATGCCCCAAGACAATAATCAATTTATAAATTTAGTTTAAGAAAAAGAGGGGATCATTTGCTCCTTAATCTTACCCCAAAATTCCATTTCCATGCCAGAAAGCATCTTCCCAATAGTTTTGTAAAGTGGTTCTTTCCATCAAGATTATTTAACCTGTAAATGTGCTATGTTTTACCCAAAATTCCTCTTCCACGAAATTACCGTAACATAACTTTCCTTCTCTCTCCTTCTCCCTCTCTTTCTTTCTTATTTATCGCAGGTTACTCTTTTCAAAACCCTATTAAGTACTTAAGCAAATATCACAATCATCACTTAACAGATGAGAAAACTGAAACGTGGAATGCTGAATGACTTTGGGAGCAGTTTAGTGTAGGAGAAATACTGAAGAATTTGAAGTTAGAAGTCCAAGATTCTATTCCTTATTCCCCCTGTAATAAACTAAGTGTTCCTGGATTAGTCACTTCATCATTCTTCAGCTCATTTTCCTTAGCAATAAGATGAGACTTAGTATAAATCAACTCTAAGGTGCATTTCATCTCCAAATTCTAAACCTTGTCTAACACTGAGAGATTCAGAATTAGGATACAGGTCTTCAATTACTCATCCAGTCCTCTCTCCACTGCTTAAGTCAATAAACCTGAAAGTCAAAGATCCTCCCTGCCTCTTTGGAACATCTTTGTTCATCATTTCACATCAACACAATTCAACAGACTATGAAGGAAAAAGAGCAGAATATGTACAAATTCATTAGATATCAGTTCATTCAGACCCCCCAATCAATTCATTATTTTTGTGGGCCAGCAATTCTTTTCATAATTTTAAAAAATATATCAATTCAATTAGAGCAAATCTCAAAGAATTAAATAAAAACATTTAGTATGACTTCATGAAGAACTGCTCCGGGAACCTGGCCCAAGCATTTGACTCTCTGTCTGACCTTAAGCAAGTAAATGAACTAGAATTGGTCTGAATGATTCTTAAATTTTTCATAGCTCTGAAAAATTTAATTGTTTTAATCAACGGCAAAAAAGATTATAGAAATGCCTACCTTAGTCTTCAAAGAAACACGCACATACACACAGGGGGTAAAAATGGCCTTCACCTGGTCTTTGCCAGAAGGCTGAGAAGCAAGGGTAGATATGCGAGTATTTTACGTGGATCCTCACTGAGAGCTCAATCCAAAGAGAATGCTGAGGAAATCTAAGCATGAACAATGGGGGAGACTCAGTAGCTATGAGATCTAATGGGCCAATGAAATTGGCTCACCTACCTTCTGAGGCTCCTCTCAACTGTTTTTGAAAAAAAATTCAGCAAGAATTAGGGTAATGAAAAGCATCCTACCAATGAAAAATATGGTGTGTGACTAGACCCTCAGTTTCTCAACTATGTCAAGGATGTGAGCCTCTAGGCTGAGCTGTCACGGCACCATGATTCATTTTTTTTTTATATCTTTATTGGAGTATAATTGCTTTACAATGGTGTGCTAGTTTCTGCTTTATAACAAAGTGAATCAGTTATACATATACATATGTTCCCATATCTCTTCCCTCTTGTGTCTCCCTCCCTCCCACCCTCCCTACCCCACCCCTCTAGGTGGTCACAAAGCACCAAGCTGATCTCCCTGTGCTATGTGGCTGCTTCCCACTAGCTATCTATTTTACGTTTGGTAGTATATATATGTCCATGCCACTCTCTCAGTTTGTCACAGCTTACCCTTCCCCCTCCCCATATCCTCAAGTCCATTCTCTAGTAGGTCTGTGTCTTTATTCCTGTCTTACCCCTAGGTTTTTCATGATTCTTAACTACCCCTAGGTTCTTCCTGATTCTTAACTACATCGTTTGACAAATGGTTTCCCCATCAACGTATCAATTCTGATCCAGCATATACCAGTCAC
The DNA here is from genome assembly GCF_951394435.1 of Stenella coeruleoalba. NCBI lineage: Eukaryota > Metazoa > Chordata > Mammalia > Artiodactyla > Delphinidae > Stenella > Stenella coeruleoalba. Next base: position 43,533,865 of record NC_137155.1, read on the forward strand.
AGATTGTATCTGCGGGTTGTTTCTTTCCCCCATTTAGGAAGAAGCTCTGGAACTGCCTGAGAAAATTAAACTACTTAGACTAGAGAAGTAGAGATTTGTTTCATTTGCATCAGTTGCCAACTATTGCAAAATGGCTGTACCGCAAAGGGCATTTCTTTAAAGACATCAGAAATTAAGTGGAAAAGCCAAGAAGTAATGGCGCTTCCATAACGAAAGAGTTTGAAAATACCTCTTAAAAGCCGTTTTTAAATGTAAAAAAACCCATAGCTCCTACAAAGTGTTTTTAGAGGTCCATCTGATGAGCATAAATACTCAGTTGAGCTTTGTGGATATAAGAGATTCTCTGTTCTACATGTGAGGTGCCGTGTTTGAAAGTATACCTAGGATAACGTGCCACCATTCTGATAATTTAATATAGTTTGAGAGTTGAAGAGTTTATTTAGTCAATGGTGGGGAGGGTGGTGCAAATGGAGAGTTAGCATTGGCAAGGAAATAAATTGAAAACATAAGTCAAAAGCAAAGCCTTGTTTTCAACAAGCTGGACCTTAATAAGTGAATAGATATGTAAGAGGGCAACAACAGCTTAAATTACAAGTCTCATAAAGCCAAAAAATTGTTTCCTTTTATAGTTAATTTAATATAGCTTTATGAATTTGGATGCACAAAGTATGAGAAATAGAAAAATCAACTACTTTTGTTTTAGTTCGTTTTTCTGCTCAAAGTCAAATAAGCCAGAAAAAAAGTTATGTTTTCAAGCCTGTCGAATTCCTTTTCCTCCATGATTCACCGATCCCTGGTATGTCATGTCTGGCCTGGAAGAGAAGCAGATGTCATTCCAATAAGACCTCTGTTTCCTTGAACCTGCATCTTCATTCATCATTTTTGTCACATGCTGAGCACACACAGCCACTTGGACCAGACTCAAGGTCCCATTGCCTCTGTGAATTCTAAAGAGATGGGCAGATTATTGTATAAAATTGCTCAAACTACAGCAACCTTGAAATCAAGTAATAATGATGAACAATCACAACAATTATTTATTATTCCCAAGCCAGGGATCAATGAGTTAATCAGCTATCACCAAGATGAACCAGAATTCTTTATCTCCTTTACAAACTTCATGCTTTTAGGTAAGATCCCCCTAAGTCAATATATTAGGCTTTCACCCTTATGTAGACAGGGAGTAGCAAAATAGTATGAAATCCTGTGGTTCTTAATTTCTCTTGCTGGCAAGATGAAAGTCAGCAGACTTGATTCTAGCTCCTACACGTGTGACCCAGGTAAGACATTTAACTATCCTGTGCCTCAGCTTCACCACTTATAGAATAAATTACCAACAACTAGCTTTGTTCCTTCCCATTTCAGAGCAGAGGCTATATCTAGAAAAGTGCCTTAAAGAATTGTTCTTTTCTGTAAGAGTCAGCAAATAAATGACTGGCAAAGAAACAGCCCTTAGGACACATGGCAAGAAAACCCTGCATCTCATATTTGGTTTGAATGACTGACAAGTACACCAATGTGTATTGTAACAAGTCACTTTTTATTTTCTAGGTTAGTGGCTTCCAACAGCACCTGATATTTAATATTGGCCCAAACACTTTTGGAAGAAGTAACAGAAAGTGGACGCTGATAAGCATCAGGCAACTTCCTCCCAACTTGTGCTCACAAATGGCTTGTGAATGTTAAAATTCCAGGCTGGAACATTGCTCAAATTCTGATCCTTTCTGGGAAATGCCATTCTCTCTGGACAGTAAACGTCAACTCAGGCTACAAGACTGTGCAGATGGTATTCAGAAAGAGGGAAGTCTGTTCTCATTGTGAGCTGAAATGCCCTGGCTTGGAAATAAAGCTTTACCTTTCACCCTTCTGCTAGAGCTGTTAACAGCCTGGATTTCCATTCAAAGATCCACTCCTTTCCTTTTTCAATGGCAACACAAAGGAAAATAGGACCAGAGATTACTCACCAAGACACAATATTCAGTACATCAATTTTCTCCATGCATGGAATATTACTCCAGCTGATTAAAGTCTTGGGATTAGCCTTTTAAAGTGGCCACAAGTTGATCTTTAGTTTAAGCCAATTCATTTTCTTTTCAGACCTACACTACAGTTTTGCAAACACAGCTTTAGTCCCCTTTTGTTAAAGTTACATATAGGAGAACTAATAATATAATTCGTAGAATAATTCAGTGACTCATTGGGGGCCGTATGGAAAGTAACGGCATGGCATAGCATTACAAGGCTCCCTCTGATAATCTGAGACACAAGACACAGTCCATCTTGCCCACAGTTCACTCCACAGTGCATAGAAGCTCAGATGATGAAATCAGTAGTATAAGTTAGACTTCTAGATTCCAGTTTCTAAAAATTGTCCTTGTCTTTTGCATTTATCAGAGAAAAAAGATTTCTACATAATTTCTCCACAGACCTGTTTCCTGTCTCTGAGACAGGAAAAGCACCCCCCACCACAAAATGCCCTGTTTACCACAAGCACATAAATATAAGGCAGTAGCTAAGAAAGATGAATGTCCAGCTGCGGTAACCCCCAAGAACTGAGAAATTCATGATTTACCAAAAACCTGTTATAACACCCCATGGGGATGTTAACTCTGGTTTCAATATTGAGACTCCAGTCAACACTGATTGCTAGAAAAGCTGCCTCATCCTTTCCACCTTTACCATGAACCAGCAATATTTCTCTAGAACCATGTGTCCCTTTTTAAAGGGCCCTTTTGTACTCGTTCTTAATTTTGAGGATAGCATAGATTAAGGGAAGAGAGATACAGTAGGAATCAGAAAGAGGAGCTAGTGGCTAAAACGTATCATCAGAGGATTTTCTACATCCTTCTCCACGAATGGTCCTAATTCTACCACTTCCCCAGTCATTAGAAGCCAAAACTGGAAAAGAACTAAGGGCTTAGAAAAGATGAAGAATTGTGTAGCAGGGGAAGAAAAGTGCACAATGAAGAGGAGAAATGCAAACCAAAATCACAGTGAGATATCACCTCACAACTGTTAGAATGGCTATTATCAAAACATAAAGAGATAAATGCTGGTGAGGATGGTGAAAAAAGGAAACCTCGGCATACCATTGCTGGGAATGTAAATCAGTACAACCACTATGGAAAATAGTATGGAGGTTTTTCAAAAAATTAAAAATAGAATTACCACATGATCCAGCAATCCCACTTCTGGGTATACATCCAAAATATATGAAATCACTATCTGGAAGAGATATCCACACACCAATGTTCACTGAAGCATTATTCACAATATCCAAGACATGGAAACAACCTAAGTGTCCACTGACAAATGAACAGATAAAAACAATGTGAGATATAGATACACACATATATAAACAATGAGAGTATTATTCAGCAATAAAAAAAGAAGAAGGTCCTGCCATTTGTGACAACATGGACTTTGAGGGCATTATCCTAAGTGAAATAAGTCAGACGGAGAAAGACAAATACTGTATGATCTCACTGATATGTGGAATCTAAAAACAACAAACTCATAGAAACGAACAGTAGAATGATGGTTGCCAGGGGCTGAGAGGTGAGGAAACGGGAAGAGGTTGGTCAAAGGGTACAAACGTTCAGTTATAAGATGAATAAGTTCCAGGGATCTAATGTACACCATGGTGACTATAATTAACAATACCATATTAAAAACTTGCAAGTTGCTATGAGAGTAGAGCATTAATGTTCTTACTGTAACAACAACAAGAACAACAACGAAACAATCATATGAGGCAAGGGATGTGTTAACCAACCTTACTGTGGCAAATATTTCCCAATATATACATGTATAAAATCATCACATTCTACACTTTAAATGTATACAATGTTATATGTCAATTATATCTCAATAAAGCTGGGGGAAAAAGCTGTGAGAGAGAACCAGCTCCAACAGACATTAAATAAAGCTAGACAGCCTTTCTAATTAACACAGCGTGGTACTGGTACATACAGAGGCAAACAGACCAATGGAAGAAAAACAGATGCAAGGATATTTAGTATACGATAAAAGCGTCATCTGAAATCACTGAAGCAAAGGTGGTATTTTAAACAATTGATGGTAGTCTGTCTGCCTATCCATTTGAAAAAATAAAATTAGACTTCTATTACACCATACATAAGACATAAATTCAAAATGGATCAGGGTTCTAAATGTAAAACAATAAAACAACCATGTATGTACAAGAAGAAAATATGGATGAATTCTTATATTATCAGGGTGTAGGCTAATTGATAAATATGATCACATTAAATAAATTTAATTATAAAAAAAGGAAATTCTGATACATGCCGGAACATGGATGAACCCTGAGGACATTATGCTAAGAGAAATAAGCCCTGTCACAAAAGGATAAATATGGCATGATTCCACTTATACGAGGTACTTAGAGTAGTCGAATTTAAACAGACAGAAAGTATAATGGTGGTTGCCAGGGCCTGGAGAGAGGGGAAAATGGGGAGTTGCTCTTTAATGGGTATAGAGTTTCAGTTTTGCAAGATCAAAAGAGTTCTGGAAATTGGTTGCACAACAATGTGAATGTACTTAACATTATTGAACTGTACACTTAAAAATGGTTAAGCTGGGGCTTCCCTGGTGGCGCAGCGGTTGAGAGTCCACCTGCCGATGCAGGGGCCATGGGTTCGTGCCCCGGTCTGGGAAGATCCCACATGCCGCGGAGTAGCTGGGCCCATGAGCCATGGCCGCTGAGCCCACACGTCCGGAGCCTGTGCTCCGCGGCGGGAGAGGCCACAACAGTGAGAGGCCCGCGTAAAGGTTAAGCTGGTAAGGTTTATGTTATACTTTACCACAATTAAAAATAAAAGTAGATTTTTTAAAAATTTTAACCATCCTTGCCAGAGACCAGCACGAACTAGATTCCTAGGGAACAATTCCTCATGAGATTTTCCCAGAAAAGCAAAGTAAGAAGCACACTCATCTCCTGAGCTGTCAGAGGGAGCAATCTGCATTGACGCTTCTTACCAAAGAGGATCCATTTAACTTTTGCCAATGCGTTTGCAAAACAAAGGAGAATTCGTGAAGCGTCTCTAGTATCAATCCCCACAGCCACCACCTCACCCTCTCCCCCACTCTTTTTAACACTTTATCAGGCACCAACTTCTACAATCCCATGAAATCTGGAAAAACCAAGACATGTCTATAGGATGCCTACTGTAAAAACAGCTCAAGCATTTGAACAAAGGCATGGAAAATGCTTCCTTCTCCCCTCTTCCCACCACACACTAAATGGCTTTGCCTAATTGCTTGAATTACCCATCATGAATAACCCCCAGTAGAGGTGTGAAAGAGAAACCTATTAAATCAACATCACATATTCACATTCCTAGTCTCAAGGCCTTGCAAAGCCCTAAAAAAGGAAGATATAAAACATGATGGAGGGTCAAGAGTGTCAATGAGTTTCTAACGCATCAAGAACCAAGACATTAAGGAAGAAAATGATGCCTTCAGGAGATCTAATAAAATAAATAATGGGAATAGGAAGACTATTCAATAGGTCCACTGGAGCAGCTGCTCGAAGTTTTATCAATGATAGTAACACACCTAGAGAAAGAATGTATCAAAAAGATCGAAAGGGTCTGTCAGCATAGAAAACAAGGATTCAGAGAAGCAAGCAAGGTGATGCATGCTCAGCACTCTCAAGGATAGGAAGACACTAGACAGAAAAAGGGAACCTTCGACTCTACTTTGGGGTCTGCCATGCGTCTTATGAAATAACCTCAAAGTTATATATATATATATACACATATACATTTATAAACACACACACATACACATATATATTTATATGTATAAAGTTTTGATTACTAATTGGACTCTCCAGAGCTACCATATTGAAAGTAATGTGCTCTGAATAGTGTTTTAGATACTCTTCTCACAGCAAAAGGGCATTATCAAAATGATTTGCTGGTTAGAGTGAGTCTATTTCTGTGTTAACTCTAGGAGCACTGGTAACGTTCAGTTTCTGGGCCCTGGACCAAAGCAATTGCTCCATGCTGACGCCACTCTGCAGGACTTCTGCATAGCTAATCAGCCAGTCCTTTTCTATCAGCTTTTCCCATGACTGTGTAATGCACAATATTTAATTTAAAATGTTACCAAATTTTTAAATAAAGAGTATGGGATACATTCCATGAAGCACATTATGGTAATGAACCTGGTTGCCCAAGTTCATGAGGACCCTGAATGTCTCATAAGAAAGGGAACGTAAAAGATGGGAATGATTTCCTTGCCTATTCAACAATCTTTCATAATCATAAGCCTTTCATAAAGGCTTATAATCAACCTTTTTCAGCCATTTGAGGATTGAGTTGTATATAAGATGACCACATAATTTACCATCCCCACCAAAACACTTTTGAAAATGAGATGGTATTTTTGATATAAATGATAGGCATAAAACAGGACTTTCCCAAGCAAACAGGGGTGTATTATCATTGTCTTACGGCCTTGGTCATTCAATATTCTTGACATATCTACTCAGAGAGAGGACTAATACTCTTTACAATTTAAAAAACAGCTAGAAATTTTTGAAACAGAGTGATCTCAATACATTATTCAATAAACAAAATAATCTCCCAAAGACAGAAAAACTTGTGATGATATTGGTCTGCTCATCTTCCCAAAATAATTTGTTCAGCTCGAGGTTAGTAAGAAAAAGGAACTCCTACTGCTTCTGATAAAGCCATCTGTGCTTCGGAAATGGCTGACAGGTACCTCCAGAAGAAGCAGTCAAAAGTCATTAACAATCAAAATCATGACAATTAAATACAAGGATCTATCAGGGTCTTATTATCCAAATTTCAATGAAAAGAATTCAAACACCCTCTCTCTCAAAGAGAAGAGCAGTTACTTTACTGTCTAAGTCCATTGGTTGCACTCTGCTATGAGGGTTCTCAAACCCCATTTTCTGACTGGCCTACAAGGAAAGGAATGGTGATAATAATTAGAATAAGCTTGAACCCCCAAAATTTTTCAAAAGCACATTCTTCTCTCATTGCAGATTTTCAGCCAGACTATGTATTCTGGGAAGATCTGGCATTTTTAAAAGTTCAAAGTTGAAAGCCCACATTCTATAAATAAATCTACAATGAACTGCTAAAAGGTTTATTTCTGATTTCTTATTTCACAAACTAGGAACTAAGCATAAAAATACTGGGTCATAAAATGCATAAAAAGTAGATTACTAAAAACTAATAGAACACATTATTATCTATTGAGCCAATGATGGGTCAAATGGCATTTGGAATCCTTGCAGAGAATATGAATATGACCTTCATGTATACCATTTACAGAAAGCAATTTTATTTACATTTTTAAATCCACATAAAGGTGAAGGATGATACTGCTGCAAAATGGAACATTTAATTTTTTGCCCCAAGGCATAACTAAGCTTTCCCAAGGTCAAATGTAGTACAAGACTGAAATGACGCCAGACTCTCCACCTTCATCTCATGCCAGAGGGCTTCTACTTTGGGCAGGAGTATCTTGGATCTACCTTTATTCTTCAGAAATAGAAAAATTCCTAAATTCAACATAGACCGAGTAATTCTATAAAATATTTTGTGAGCACTTTTCTATTTTACTTTTAAATCACATATCCAGCCCACAGTGAAAATGCCTATGCTAAACTAGTTAAATGTTTGGGGCTATTTTGACTATAAGGTATTAAGTTAAACAGATTTTCTAAAGTTTCTTAATTTGTATCAATGTGCAAAGATTTTGCTTATAAAATAACATGGATTTGCATCTCTCTTTTATATCTGTCAGCTCTCAGAAACACAGAACTCACAAGGATAAATGCCATGAGAAACACTAGAGTTTATGCCTCTTACATGTGGTTATCCCCTTACAAATAAACTCTACTCTCCTCTCCCTACCTCCTCCTGCCCGGACATGGCAAATAATTCAGAAAACAGGTGTGTGATTTGTTAGAAGAGATATGGATGTCATGGATCATTTTAAACTCCATCACAGATGACTGTAAGAGCTGTGCTTTATGCCCGGGTCTCACTTATTACCTTACCCTGAGGCCCAGGGATCATTTTTCATATTGGTCAGGTCAATAGATGCAGAGTTCCTAAAGAGACCGTGTCCCACACACGCCATCAGCAGAAGCTAGAGTCACAACCATCAGTGTCAAATCTGCATATATTACCTTTGTATCCCCCCTTTGATGCACTACATCTAATAAAACTACTAAATTACAGTAGTACCAACAGCGTTTTATGTACACATCCAGTTATTCAAATAAGGTCTAACCAGAGGGAGGGGTAGCAAGAACTAGTCACTGAAGTAGAAAGCAACCCAGTTCCTACTTTCAAAAAATATTTTAATCACACACACACACACACACACACACACACACACACACACACACTATGGTGTTGTAATTAAAAGCAGTGGCTCAAGAAAGAGACTATCTGGAAGAGAATCTTTCCACCTTGCACTGTTCACTCACATTCTCAGTGCCTCAATTGTTTCATCTATAAAATGGAGTGTTATTAATGATATGACTAGGATGGGTATATTAATATATTAATATTTAGTGATATTAATAGTACCTTACTGATGGTACCTATCACCTTACAGGGTTAAGAGAACTAAATGAAAAAAAAAAAAAATCCATGCTAAAGTCCTGGCACAGTACTTGGCTCAGGGTATAAACAAGAAGGTAGAAGATTTTATCTTTTGCAGTCATCTCCACACCTTCCCCACTTTCAAGTCAAATCCAAGACACAAAATACTATCTCTGTGTAGGAACCCTTCTTGGGTACCCAGGACAATGCCTTGGAAGGAGGCATATGGTGGCCTACAGGAGATATTCTGAGCAGCATATAGGAAGGGTGCTATGCTCTCAACCCACTAAATTATTTCATCTAGTACTTCTGGGGAGCTAATGTACTGCCACATACAAGCGTGCAGCTAGAATGAACTTCACCAGAGAAAAGCAGCCTGTATCCCCTGTCCAAAGGTCTTTGGACTTTAAAACCCAGTGGGCTGTACATTTTGATTATGTTGTGTGCAAATTTTAAGAGAATTTCAAGTGTTAAAAAAAAGTAAATAAAAGAAAATACTGTTCACAAATTAATCAATACTTAAAATTAGATCTTAATAAATGCCCACAGTGTTTGCCACCTGAAATTAAAACATCACAAGAATTCTCATTTCAATTAGGCAATCTGTTCATTGGGCCTGCCGATGACTTGTCTCTTCATTTCTATAAACACTTGGGTAGTTGCTGTAGAAATGGCCATTTTCTTGTGTTTTAATCATAATGGTTACTATTCCCATTAAATACATATGGCTTACGGGACAGCCCTGGGCAAATGGTACAGCAATCAACCAGCTGCAAGAGGGAAACAAAAGATAGGATTGGTCTTAGGGCAGAGCGGTGTTTCATCCCTGTAACAGCTGTGCTGGAAGCATGGGAACCTGGTCCAGAAACCTTTCCCTCAACTTTTTTCCTTTACTATTGATTCACCACTGCTATGTGCCACACACCTTTCTAAGCTCTTTGTAACACATTAACTCAGTTAATCCTCAATAACAACTCTGTTGGGTAGGAGGTATTGTTAGCCTCATTTTACAGATTAGGTAATTAAGATCTGAGAGGTTAAAAAGTTTGCCCAAGGTCACAGAATTAAGAAAATACTTTGCCATTCTCTTCCCCTCTTTTCTCCTAATAAGTCTTTTATCAACACCATTTCCCTTAAGAATTGAAGTGAGAGAGAGAGACCGGAGGGGGGTAGGGGCATCCAGGATGAATGAAAAGGGCCTATTTTCTCCCTCCTGTGGCCAGGTCTTCACTGGAGCAAGAAGTCACCCACTTTTTCATCATTACTTTTCTATTCCTGATTAGAAGAGTAATGAATTCATTGCTGACATTGCACAGGTGCCATGATATTATCCACCTAGCTAGAAGTAGTGGTCTTTGGGAGGATATCAGCCATCTTTTGGCATGTTGATTTGCTGTTAAAACTTCTCATTTTTTTCAGCATTTGTTCAAGGGGGGGAAAAATCCATCAGTCTGAGAAACGTGCAAATCCATCTGGCCACACATTAGAGCTCTTCTAACTGTGAAGGATTTCAGTCAAGAATGCAAGGCAGGATTAAACATCTCAGGCCAAATCATTCACTCTTCATGCTTCCACACTCCAGAACATTTCAGCCTGACAGCAGAGCTGCAGATCCAAAAGTGGTAGCTCAGCTCATATGTGCTAGTGCCAGTTCTGCTTTAGTTTGATAATGGCTAGAGATTGTGGCTGCCTCTGGTGCAGCTACTCGTAACACTGCCTTAACTAAACCATCAGAAATAAGGTTGAAAATCTAATATGAGGTACTCATCATTCAATTACATATTTCTTGTGAAAGAGGCAAAAACTCTGCCATGTTCTGCAAAATCTCAACATCAATAGCAATTAAGTTTCACATCAAGAGCAGAGAAATACTACACTGACTATCCATGAATAACTTCATATGCAGTGGTTTGCATCTTTCTCTACATTTAATGCTGTAAGACAATAAATGATGGTGCCCTGGCATAGGAAACTATTCACAAATAAGCAGAAAAATTATGTGAGTAAAGGTATTTTATATTTCCAGTTTCAGAGATCATGTAGTCGGTCCCATTACCAACAGCACAACTGCTCCAACAACAAATCACAAGTCATAGTTCAATTCAGTTTTAGAATCAAACCTGGGATTAATTATGGCATTTTCATTGAAAACTTCTCAAACGAAAAGTGTAATGGATCTCATGTAATCTGATGCATGTTTTTAAGAGTCTTCCATCAAGTATGGAGCAGCATCAGCAATGTATATAGATGGTTGGTAAATTAGGGCATTGCTTCTCATTTAGAGGAGATGTTAACACAATAGTCTAGTGGCCATTTATACAAGAAGAAAAAAATATGACCATTCTAGAAGTTTACCTAGTAAACTTCGAGTGAAGTGGGGGAAAGGGGGAAGAAGGCTTGGAAAAGGTCACTATGGTTTTAGGCTGCGTAAAATTCTCAGTCTAATAAGGCAGGAGAAAAAAAATGCTTCATTCCCCAAACGAAATGCATAGTAAGGAAAAAAAAAAAATCCATAGTGGGGCTTACGGCTTGTCTTTGAGATCATAAACTAAGTAACAGATTAAAGAGAAATGCAGTCTTTAATATATGTTTAGAGGGGGAAAAAAAAAAAGAATGAGGATCTCTCATTTTTCCAAATTTTGTCCACATCAATGAAAAACATGAAGAGATTTATTTTAATAATTTCACTATACTCAGAAAGACTATTTTTATGAGTCTGATGCTAAATTAAAACCTCTATCCATTTTCCTATTCAAAAAATGCATATAAAATGTCCAGTGTATTCAATGCCAATAAATATATGGTTGATCATTTTAAACAAAATAATAAAGCAATGTTGGAGGGTGTGTGTGTGTGTGTGTGTGTGTGTGTGTGTGTGTGTGACTTCATGGTGACCCGTGGATCTCTTTGTAATCTAGTAAGTCAATAAATTCATCTTTCCTAAAATTTTGATTATGTACTTAGATGTTGCCTTGGAACCTTACGATCAGTTTCAAAACTGGCCAAGTACATAAAAGAAGAAGCAGCCTTATGATTAGCACATCAGTGAACAAAGATGAACAATAAATTTCCATCACACTGTTAAACTCACTCAAAACAATCAAATACTTCATCGAACCATTTACAACTACCGATTGCACACCAAACCTGATTTTATATTCTCCCTATTTTAAATAGGTGTAATATTTTACAAGGGCTTCACGAGTAAGAGATTGTGAATGTAAAGCAGTCCATTAATTTTATATAAGCTGTTTTATATACCTGTGGGCCTCTAATAGCATTCAGCTACAAGGTTACAAGGAGAAGTATCATTTACTAAAGTTCAGTTGGAGAGGTTGGCATATATATACATCACTGAAATTCCAGCTATCGTGCCAGTAGTTCTTCTTCACCTAAATTGCTTTCATTCTATAGCTGAAAATACTGACATAAACAGGAAATAACGTAGTATCAGGTAACAGATTCCTATCAAGGAAATGGTACTGTCAAACCCAAGTTGAAATTTCGGGTCCAACAACTTATGAAAACAAAAGAATTCCCCATTATAATTTTCCATGGAATCCTTCAAAGAGGAGATGTACAGATATCCAGTCTTGCTCTTATGTGTGTGCGTGTGTGTGTGTGTGTGTGTGTCTGTATGTGTGTGTGTTTAACCTGTACATGTAAAAGGGTCTTCTAAGCCAGGACATTTTCTCCAAGACTTTCCATCATAAGTTTTCTGGCAATAACCTATCTTAGAGAAGGAAATCGGTGCCTTCTTCCCTTTAGTCTATGGTTTTCAGTTTTATTAAAATTCCTGTTGATTTGCTGCATGATGTCTTTGTGTTGGCTCTGGAAGGCCCTGTTACTCTATGTGTAAATGTGCATTGTGACAGGTTAGGGGCAGGGATAGGCAGAAAAATGTAGGGCTTTGCAGCTGTTTCCAGCTAGCTGCTCAACGTCCTACATCATACTGCAACTTTGCCACATTTAGCCTGGTATATATTTCCAGTGAGTGGCGAGCCTGGCCTTTTTTCCCACTAAGTTGGTACAAGCTAATTAATGTCTTTTTCACTTTATTGGGATCTCTCCTGAAAAAGGCATGACTATGGGGTCTGGTCTCACAGAGACAGTCTTTTAGACTTGAGAAAAGTAAATTAAAGTGACATTTCTGTTAATATCAAAGCAGGCTTATTACTTCAATATAAGCACTTCCTTAATTTTCCTTTCTCAGCATGCTACATAAATATAAATAAAAAGTCCTCCACTGGATTTATGTTACATATATCTCACGGAGTTTAATTATAAAACCTCTAAAAATGAAGATGGTGGGAGGAAATGATGCCAGTAGATCATACAGTGCTGGTGTTTTGTTGGCTAGCTGTTTCTGCTGGCAAGGAAACAAAGACACTCAGGTAATTACAATGTACCATGAAAGGCTGGGCTCCAAAGAAAAGAAAATTCCAGGGGAGAAGGGTATTATTATTACTTTAGTGGCTGGAAGTCCACAATTTTAAATTTTGTTCTCATCAGTATTATTATAAATGTTATTATAACTATGATAGTTTTACTGCAATTAAGGAGGAGGAGTTAGGGTTTTTTTAAGGGCCACACCCTATCTTCTCTGCAGCATTGATCTGCTGTAATAAGGGAAAGGCTGCCAGATGAAGACCAAGCACTCAAAGATACACACACACACACACACACACACACACACACGCGCGCGCGCACACGGGCACACACACACACACACACACACACACCCCTCACTTGACCATAAGAACTGTGGCATTTCAGGGAACAGTGAAGACACCTCTACAGGAATACAAGTTTCATCCCAGCAGCTGCCCACCAGGAGCGTCAGGCAACTTCTAGGAGTGAGAAAGGCTGTGCCAGGGCGTGAGGGCTGCAGAATGGAAGAGAAATGGGGAGACGCTGTGCAATATACTCGGCAGGACCCTCAACAGTTCGGCGACTCCAGTGGGTGCAGGTGGGGCCCATTCCCACTCCTGGAAAACTGCAGCTGACTGGCGCGCGTAGGCAAAAGGCCAGCACCTCACCTGGAGCTGGAAGAAGGCCGTTCTCACCGGGGACCTTCGAGAATACCCTGGAGGCGTTATGCCTAAACCTTCCCCTCCCTTCCTATTCAATATTCGACTTCCCTTCACCTCCAGATTCGTTCTCTTCTCTCGGGCTTGCATTTCTCCAAGCTGGCTTCTCACACGGGTTGATGGAGCACTACCTGCCAGACCCCTGCTCCTTTAATACTGCGAGGATTTGCAGAATCGGGAGTCCAGAAAGGACTGGCTCTGACGCTAAGGCGAGAGAAAAGGACGGAACTTCCCAGTCAACCTTCGCCTTTGACACCGAGAACCCCTAGCGCCAACGCTCGGTACTCTCCGGCTTATTTCTGGACCAAATCAACCGTGTGACCGCCGCCAAGGAGGAACTGCTCGCACTTCAAGTGACCGCAGTGTCCGCTCTAGAGTGCTCGGGGAGGCCTGGGGGCGGGGGGGAGGGGGGGAGTATGCAACAGAAGCCGGAGCAAGAGGGCGAGGGGAGGGGGAAGAGGAAGAGGAACGACGGTTGTTTATCAGTGTTCGAGGGGGTAGGGTTGGTGGAGTGTTTGTTTTGCTAAGTAAATAAGGGGAAACTGCCCCCCACCCCATCCCGGGTCTAATGATGATAGATCCCATGCTGCTTCGGGCCCCAAGCCGGGGAGCCTAACCACGGAAAATAATGAGGCTGCATCCCCATTCGTCTGCATTACGGGCGAGCCAGGCACTTTCGATAACAAATATATCGATTCCCTTGCTCAGGCCGTTGTTTCGCCTGCTCTCCGTGAATAATTACTGCTCCTCTGGAAATTCATAATAATTAGGACTCCGCACCCCAGCCCACCCCACGCTGCTTTTCAAAGGCGCATATCTGGTGGGCGACTTGGTGGCTCCAGCCGTGCTCCCCGCAGGTGGGAGACAGGGCAGGACTCATTGTTCCCCACTTGGTTTTACTCTTTCGAGACAGTTGGTTCCCCTCCTACCTCAGTTTCCTTGTCTGTCAAACGAGTCTTTTACAGTGTTAAAGATGCTTGCCGCTCTACCTCACAGGATTCGCGTTTCTGTTTGGGAGGAGGGGTAGATTTAACGAACTGTGCGAGGCAATGGGGGCAGGCAGGGGAGGAGAAAGTGGAGGAAAAGAAGGATTCACCTCTCCTCAGGACAAACTCTGTGGCGACCACGTGACGCCGCCACCAGGGAGGGGGCGGGGAAAGGAGCGCTAACGAGAGGCTCGGACCACAGGAAACCTTGGGGACCTAGCGATCGGAGCTTAGTGCTCCCGGAAGACTGGGAGGAGGAGGCGGGTGGTTCAGGTCGCGACTGGGCGGCAGCGAGGTGTCTGCGGAAAGCGCGCACTCTGCTTGCAGAGGGGCCGAGCCCGCACCGCGGCTGGGAGGGAGGCCGGGCCGCGGGCACCATGCGGGGCGGAGCCTGTGGCGCTGTCCGTGGTTCTGAGGGATCGCTCTGCGGGCCCGGCTTGCCTAGCCGCCGGCCTCCGGCCAAGGCCCCATTCACCCTCCGCGCCACGGCCTCCCTCCGGAGAACCGCTGTTGTCCTGCCGGCTGCCCCAGAAGCATCGAAGCTCGGCGGCGTCAACGAAGAGTTCCCCAGAAGCCACGCTTCTGGTGTGAGGCCTTGGGGTCCAGACGCGAAAGGGCTGCACCTGTGTTTTCGTAAACCCGTTGGGACTGCTGGAGGTCACCTGAGGCTAAAAGCAGACACTGGAGAGCGCAACTGTGACGGCGGTGACTCAGGCTGGGAAACTTTCCCAGGCCCGAACTCCGCGGCTTCGGTCAGAGGGCTGAGTTTCCGAGTCGAGGGTCTGAAGCCTACGTCGAAGGAAGTTTCTCGCTTCTAACTGAAGAAGATGACTTGAAATGGCCTTGAAAATCAATGGGTGGGAAAGGGGGTCTGAGAACGGGGGCGGCATATGTCAGGAGGACGCCCGCTTCCTCCGGTGGGGCGAGGGCGCGCAGCCTCTCTTCGCGCCCCTCGAGCCGCTGTCTTGATCCTTCCCGTCAGAATCCATTAGGGTCGCGGGGATATTGGGCGAAGCCCGGCCAGAGTCAGGTTCGGCAGGGACGAGGAGAGCCCCCACGAGCCAGTTTCTAAGGAAACACTCGGTTTTTACAAGCAGCAATTTGTTTTACTGTGGGAGAAAAACAGCACCAGAAAAGCCTCACGGTTCTCCATTCTCATGCAGATGCAGCGGTGTGCTCCGGCCGCGGCCTGCTTATCACCCTCCCCACCGTATTTCCAGCTGGAACAAGTAAAATACGCTCATTAATTTTAAAGGAAGTGGGAGCCGGCGAAGGCTTTTCGCTAGCCGCGGCGGGAGGGGCACGTGCAGCGCGCTCTCTGCTCCTGAGGCCCTAAGGCACTCACCATCCCCAGGCCCCAGCTCTGGGCTCCGACCTGCCTTCCTGAGCCCCCGACCTGATGCCGAGGAACCTTCTATAACAGTGGGACCCCTAGAAGGGGAATTCTCTCCGCCCCACCCCCACCCACCCCCCGCCAGCCCCCACCTCCGAAGTAAACAAAACATACTAGGGAAAGCTCTTTACAGAAGAGGCAACCAGGTTTGGAGCCCGCAGCAGAAACGCGGCAAGCTCATTAGAAGTTTAAACAACAGCCAGCAACCCGCGAGGGCAGACAGCAAACTTGGAAAATGCGCCAACGCGCTCCTGGGCGCGCGGAGGGGCTTGAAGAAGCCGCCAATACATATCATCTCAATAAAAAGCCGCTCTTGAAAGCCTGGCATAGTAATTGAGATGGGCGCTCTTTCCTGATCTGGGTTGGCATTTCCTCATCTCGTGCTGACAGAGCCAGCTCAGGAAATTGCCGGTAATATTCATCTGGGAAGCACTTTCATTTAAGGTAATTCATTCGACTTTCACAATAAATTGAGTGACATCCTTACGGCGGAACCTTTTTATCCTTGATTAAGTGCTTGCCAAGCTTTGGTTCCCACTTTATTGTCACATTCCTTCAAGCGGAGTCGTCAACCTGCCCATCGGCAGCAGAAAAATGCGCGCGCGCCGTGTTTACCGAGCTCCGGGAGGGGTTAGTGCTGACTTAGAGAAAAAGAGCTGGTCTGGGGCTTGAGTAGCGGGTAAATCAAGATCGCAACTTCCCGCAAACTGACGGCAGGACTGGCTAGAAGTATGTAGGGGGAGGCGAGGGAGCAGACCCGCCTTGCCACCCAGCTGCTCTGGAAGTCGCTGACCCGACGGCGCCCGGCAGGCTAACTCGCCTACTTCCCTCTATTAATTAAAATGGCGCGGACTGTTAAGGTCTTAGAATGAGATCTGAAGCTCCTAAAGGACGAGGTTGCTTTAAGAGAACTTACCTGAATCGAATCAAACCTAGGCATTTTTTTAAAAAAGAAAGAAAGAAAGAGAGAGAGAGAGACAGACAGACAGACAGAGAGAGAGAGAGAGAGAGAGAGAAAGAAAGAAAAAGAAAGAAAGAAAGAAAGAAAGAAAGAAAGAAAGAAAGAAAGAAAGAAAGAAAGAAAGAAAGAAAGAAAGAAAGAAAAGAAAACGCTTCCTAGCTAGCCACTTGAGAGCAGGCAAACTTTCACAGCTTCCATCAGCTTTCTTTATGGGAGGAAGAATGCAACAAGAGGGTTATTCTTCATTCTCAGGATTCCCTTTTGACCCTTAATATCACTGCGGCGACAGTCAAACTCACTGAGAGCTCTTCAGACCCCGCAATTCCAAGCAAGGCTGACAAGTACCTAGGTATCTCAGAACTAGGCGAAACCGGGAAGGCATCCGTTTGCCAATGCGTGGCCCCTTCTCCCCCACCCCCTATAAAAATCAAAGAAGCCCAAGAGAGAAAATTGCTTATTTGAAAAAGCAATATCCAAATGCTTTCATCACTCAAATGCCCTTTTGAAAATATTGTGGTCGGTGGTTATTACCTGGACAATACTGTCAATTTCTGTAGTCTGCAGAAAATCTTCCCTCAGATAGAAAAGTAGGACATTGGTCACCTATCTCAAAAAAATCAACCAATTTCCCTGCCACCTGATATATTTTTCACCCAGACAACACATTCATTAAGGAGGAAATAGTCGCCAACAATTCAAAGCCAGATGGAAATCAACTTCACACAAAGAGGAGCCACAAACTTAATGGCTTTCTGGGAAAACACTGCTGAGAAAGTTGGAGCAATTCTAGTTCTCTCCTTCTAATACTGAAAGCTGTTTCCCCAAAAGTATCACTAGAAGGCCCCAGACCAGTATAATCCTCCTGGAAGTGAGTAGAAGTGCGACCCACCCAAGCGCTTTCCACACCCCCAGAGAGCTGCTTTCCTGGTCAGTGGAGAGTTGACTATTTCAGGGAAATGCCTGGAGTGGTAGCAACTTCTCTTCTCACAGAGCCCTGGAATAGGTCTTGAGACTGATGAGTTCTCACTTTGTGCTGCTGGGGCATAGGCTCCTTTAAAAATCTAGGTTTAATCCTTTATCTGGAAGGCTGATCTAGGGCACAAGAGTCAGGAAATTCAGTGGGATTGGGTAACTTATAGTACTGCCTCCGAGAGCTGACCTTAATAGAGAACACTGAATCACTGCTGTTAGGTAATGTGCTTTTCTTTTCAGGAATAAGCTGAAATTAATTAAAATGTTCAGCGGTCAGCTGGCTTAATTTTCAAAGAATGGGAAGTACACATACCTAGTCCAAAGGATAGACATTGGTGATCTCTTTCCTGCTACTTTTCCCTTAGCTTCCACATTTCTTAACAGCTACCTTCATAGTGAGTGGAATTCACCCAAACAGTCTGGCTTCTAACAGTGTAGAGGTAGTATTCCATGAATATATTAACCATGCTTTAATCTCTGTTAAACAATTGGTAATGGAATTCATATTTTCAGGATACCCTAAATTCAAGGGAATAGATGAATCAAAATGTTAAGCACAAGTTTGAGAAAGAACTTTCCATTTTTGCCCATATCGGTTAAAAAAGCGACTAGGATTATTAGCAAATTAATTTCCTAGCAAAAATGGTGGGAACTAAATTGGAGGACAAGGGGCCTCTTCTCAAAATAGACCGTGGATGCGTGACTTGATCACAGTAGCATCATTCAACCTCTCAGCAGAATCTCTGGACTCAGTTTCTGAGTGACGTTTTTGTTAACATGCCCTGGGAGTGCTATTTTACTTAATTCTTGACTCTGAAAATTGCCACAGGTGAGCCCCCAAGCAGGACACCTCTGCCTTCTGCTGGGAGGTGCCCTCCCTGCGTGCTCATGCCTGTCCTTCAGCTCATAACTCAACTTAGGACCCTCATTCTTCCGATCCAGAAACCACATTGCCCTAGATTATCCAGTGTGTGCTTCAATTCTGTTAAAATGCTATTATCTGTTACCCCATTATATCACACTGAAAATATCCTGGAATCAATCCAGAACTGACAGGAGAATAAAGATTGCAGGACTTTTTTATTTTTAACAAGTATTATTACACTATAAGTTCCTCTCCTGCTGAATTCAGAATTTTAAATCTGCAATTCAATAACATTCAGTAAACAGAAGATTTCCTTGCCTTTATTTATTTTTTTTTTAATGATTTCCCACTCCCCTGCATTTATGGCTGGAGTTAGCCCTGTGGTGATTTTTGAGTATCCTAGCTAATATGCTTCAGGAGGTAACTTTGCAGACACATCTCTAATTTCCCATTGCAGTATTAAAATAGGCTTCTAGTTTGAAACAGGACAGACCCATCTCTCAAAGCACAAAAAAAGACTCAAAATTCTCAAACTAGAACAGGCATTCAAAGAACCCTGGGCCAAGAAACATACTTTGAGAACATTCACCTAAATACAGGCTGGGAACTGTGGCTTAAATATGGAGCACTGATCTGCTGGATAGAGAGTTATTTTTCACTTAAAAAAATATCTTCTTAAAATTGGGAGTATTTAAGGTATGTCTCTATAAGCAGAAGCCTCAATATTGTTGCATAGGAGATACCTAAACAAATCTTGATCCTGGAACATAATGTGTGATTATTCCTTGGGAAATATAACTGGGATTCGAGGGGCTTAAAGAGAAAGGTGATACTGTGGTATCAGCTATGAGGCAATGTACAGAGTGCCCCTGTCACTTAACTTGTGGTGTGAGTCCATAAGGACAAAAAAATTATTCATTTAACTCCTCCCTGGATTGTGGCAATTCAAGGGGAAAAATAAAATAATGGTTCTGCCACCCCTGCCTTTTTGGAGCGTAACTTGAAGCATCTCCTGACAACCTGCAGGCATCTATTGCAGTTTCTTGCAAAGGTCTGGGATGTTTTGGGGTGCGGCTCCAAACAAATGATAAATTCAGTTACTGTTTCTGGTATTTAACAAAATAGATGGAGAAAGAAGCTTTGACCACTTCTTGGTCTGTCTCATTGCCCCAGAGATTTAATCAAGGGTTTCTACGTATTTACTTGCCGAAATCCAACCTGTCCTGACTGCCCAATTCACCCTTCTAAATTCATTTCCATGGTAAAAGTCAGCTTCTTGCTCCTCCTGGAAAACAGCTTGGGATCTTGCCGACAAATAACCATGGGACTGCAATCCCTGGAAATACTGCCTTGGGTCACAGCCACCAGCCTTTTGTTTTTGTGGTGCGTGTGGTTTCTAATCCCCGACACACAAAACAACTTTAGATCGGAGAGAAAAAGAATGGACTTCTAAATCGCCTTCTCTATTTTATTGTTCACATTTTGTATTGTTTTGAGTGAAATTGGAAAAATTGTCTCCTTTCTCTGTATTGCCAAAAGGCATTCAGGTAATGAAGTCTGTAACTAAACGGTAATTGAATCAGCATAATTTTCACACTGAATGGTTTTCAAATGCTCCCAGTTTACAATTAAAGGAGAATTAATGCGCTTGTTGTTGAGAACGCAGCGCATTAGAATAAATCCAGCACTGTTGTTGCAATGAGTGGAAAACGGTTTAACTGCCAACAAACACATTTAAAATTTAACACAACGTATTGATTTCACTTCTACTTTTGACAGATTATTTTCCAGACTATCGAAATACTTGTTCCAAGCAATAACTGCACCACAGCCGCGAGCTTCTGCCGTGTGTGAGCACAGTTCAAGGACGTTACGAACAGTCCTGAGGTTCAGGTCCTGCGTAAAGGTATGCAGAGGAGAGGGGCAGGAGGGTTTCCATGGTCAAGGGAATCTTTAATATTCTCCCTCTGTAGCTTTCACTTTGGGTCCCTCCCCCTTCTTTCAACAAACAATTTCTGTGTTTCCTCTGGCCAAACTTTCTGCCCTGCTTCTCTAAGCTCTCAATGTCAGTGGGTTTACTGGACACAGGTGGGCAAGAATGATTGAAGATGAGAAATGGGAAGGACACTTTTTGCAGTGCGTCTGCGTTCTAGCCGGGGAAGGCACAGACTTCGGTAAAGGAGTCAGAAAGGCAGTTCTTTTGGATTGGCTGCCCGGGCTTTCACCTGTTTACCCCAAGGTGTCCTGTAGGCGAGGACACTGACGCGCAGCGCCCTCTGGCGTCCGCGGCTGCCATGGTCAGGCGATAAAGGTGCAAACACACGCAACACTGAGGGTTCTTGGATTCCAGCTGAAACCCGTTTACACACATACCCTTACATTCATATTCACACACACGTATACATACACATTCATTAGCATATACAGAGTTCACACAACTAGCAGCCCTGCAGTCACAGGCACCAGGGCAACAGCTGGGAAACGCTCTCAACTGCAGGTATGGCAACACTTTTGCTCCAACGATTGTGGGTTCTGAAGCCCTTGGGGTTGAGACGGCACCGCTCACCCCATTCCCGTTTATTCAACCCATCATGCCGCCCCAGCGCTTCTTGTTCCTACTCGGAACACATAGAGCCCTCAGTGCGCTCCTGCGGCCCAGAGGTAGGTTATGGGGTTCTGTGCACTGAGCACAACTTCACCAACAGGATAAGACTGTCCCTGGCCCTCCCTGAAGTCAGACCCGAGAAATCGTGCTCTCGGTCTTGGCTCCGCGCCGTGTCCACAGCTACCAATCCACCACCACCACAACAATAAAGTGCTTCCCTCAAAGCCCCCCACCCCGCCCACGCAAACCCCAGTTCCAACAGTGGGCAAAGTCCGGACCTCAGAAAACTCGGCTCTGGGAGGACTCGGATGGTAGCTTTGCTTAGTATTTTCTCCCTAGCGACAAGGTCTGCCACTCCCTAATAAGGGGGCTCAGCACTGGAACTGGGGTTTGGTTATCTGGTGGGAAGGAGAGATTGGGAGGAGAGAGAAGGGGAGCCTCTACATGTTTGCTGGAGCATCTCTGACCCAACTCCATCTGGACGCTTGTGGGGCTCCTAGATAGTTAAACTTGTCCTGTCTGAACCCTACAAGTCGAACAAAGTTACCTGCACTTCTTTATGTGCCGCATCTCCAAACTGGGGGTTAGGTGGGTGGATTTACTTTCAAAGTCGGGGACCTGGGCAGATTCATTGCTTTCCATTCTCCACCTCCATTTCCTTTCGTTTAAACTCTGGATGAACTAATAAGAGTTCCCTGTCTTCCACCCCTTCTCTTTGCCTTCTCTCCCTATAAAGCATCCCGTCCAGCTATCTCTTCGGTTTCTGGGTATCTAGGGCGCCCTAGACGCGGTTTAGAATCAATCGCAGGAGAGGAGGGGGTACTGGAGCAGGAAACGAGGGTGGGAGCCCCGGAAAATCCCACAGGGATGGGGAGATCAGTTTGACAAAGTTGTTCCAACACCGTCGCTAGGAACGTCGCTCTCGCTGAATTGGCGGTCTCACCCTCCTCCCGCGCGCCCCCAGTTGCCTGGCCTTGCGACCAGGGTGTGATTGCGGGGGCGCGGGACTGGCAGCGACTTACCAAGTAGACGGTGGGCTGCAAGAGGAGAAGCACGTACCAGCACGTAGCCTGCATCCTCCCGCGTCTCAAACTTCCTCGGCGGTGCGTTCGCTGAGTCTTTGTTCCTTCAAAAACATAGATCCACCTGACATCCACTTTATAGAGCAAGGAGCGCTCTCAGCAGCCTAGATACAAATGAAATTAGACATCCCATGACCACGCGGGCAAGGTTAGGCTTGGCAACCAAGCGCGGAAAGGGGGTCGTGGCGGGAGGGATGGACCAAAAAAAAAAAAAAAAAACCCGGAGGTGGGGGAGGCAGGAAAAACTGAAAAGCGAGCAAATCCAGCGCCTGAAACCCGCGAGCGCGCGGTCCGCAGGCAGGCGGGCAGGAGGGTTGGAGGATGAGGGGCTCCTTGCGCCCTGTGCTGCTCGGGTGCGAGTTCCCGGGAGGTGGAGCCAGGAGGTGGCGGGGCACACAGAGCCGCGTGCAGGCTGGTTCCGAGACCAAGCGTCTCTGGCAGCGAGACCTGCCCTAGTGTTTGATGGCCGGGAGGCTCGGACTAAAGGCGGTGGCTGGTTCTTCGCCAGCCCTGGCAGTGCTCACACACGTACACACCAGCAGAGAGAGGTGGAGAGAGAAAGAGAGGGAGAGCGAGCGAGAGATATTGAGCGAGGGGGGCGCGGGAAGAGGAAGGGGTAGGTAGGGCTGACCAGGATTAGGTACCGGGTATCTCCACGCGTTTGGTGCGATGGGGGTGGGGAAAGTGAATGCAATTTGCATATAGGAAAGCCGGCTTCAATTTACCCATTCGAGCGCCCTGCACACACACAGATACCACGCGCATACACATGTACTACTTTTTTCGAGCGAAGGGGCACAGCCAGTCGCTAACTTCTAGAGTGGAAGCCTGCCCGGGTCTGTGAGGGTCACCCCTCAGGCTCACTCTGTCTCCCAACCAGTGGCCTTCCCCGCTGCCCCTTCCTGCTGCCCCACCGACCCCACCCCAAGGTGTCCCCCATATCGGGACTGTGGAGGCGGAGGGTACGTACCGCACAGGACTGGGGGCGAATCCAGCAAGCAGGGACCGCTCTGCGAAGGCTCCATGGAGGAGCTACTCGGGCCTGGCGTCTCCGGCGTCCCGAACATGCCCTCCCTGGCGCTTCATCTCCATGCTCGGGCGCGGACCGGTCCCGCTGCCTTGTCCAGCCTCGGCAGAGTCCGCGTCCCAGTAACCGGGTCGCGCTCAGGATTGGTTCCGCGGGAGCCTAGGCTTGGCACAGTTGGATTCACGGTGCAGGAAACTTAAGAGGCAAGAGAGGGAGGGGAAGTAGAGGGGGAAAGCGAGGAAGAGAGAAAGGGAGGTAGAAAGAGAGGGAGGGTGAGAAGCGAATGCGCCGGGCTACTGCACCGGACAGACCGGGACTGCCCGCGTTGGATGTGGGACGAGCGGTCCGAGGCTCGCTGATTCCCGAGGCTGCCGAAGGATGGTAGAAATGACTTAAGGGGAGGAGACTGGGCAAGTCCTCAGGACTTGAACTTGAGATATAAGACACTGGCCTTTCGGAAGAAAACAGCCACACGGCAGGCGCAAGCAGTCCGAGTTTCAGAGGGAGGGGTGGGGTGAGCTGAGCCCCGAGGATCCTGGCGCAGCCAGCAGCTGTACCTCTACCGGCGGCCCTGAGAACCCCGAGAGCCACTCCGGAGCGGAGTCGCAGGCTCTATCCGTGGTCCTGCCCGGCCACTGGGGGACGCTCTGGAGTGCGCTGGGGTTCTCGGCGCCAGTGCCGTGGTGCTTTCTCCGTAGGTCCACCGCTCGGCTCGCCTACCTTCCTGACTCGGGCAATTACATCGGCACGTGGGCGAACGATTCCTCAGAGACCAATTAATACCCCGTGTAAATGGATCCCGCTCCTAGGCTCTCGGCGGGCTGGGCCCGCAGGGAGAAGTGGCTCCTGCGGTGTCTCTGGTGGCCGCAGTGCACCCTTCCCAAGGGTCGTGAGGAGGACTGCGACCGCCAGAGGAGTGGCGGGAAGCGTAGTGGGGCGGTGCGTAGGGCGGAAACGGGAGCCGGAGGGTGCAGGTCTCCCCAGCCCGCCTTGGGCGCCTACGCGGGGCACCGCGGACCTGTAGCTGGGAGGCCTGAGACCCGGGCGCTGCGGACCGCCAGCCATTCAGCGCGCGACAGCCGAGAGGACTGGGCGACCTTGCGCGCTCGACTCCTAGCCGTGGGCTGGGCAAGGCGGGGGTGCGGCCTGGGAGTGGAGGTGGGGTGATAGGGGATGCTTGCAGCCTTTGCCACCTCCCTCGCTCCTAAAACCTCCTCCTCGGCCAGTATCTCCCAGTCTCCACCTCTTTGCTCTGACTCTCATTGTCTCTGTTTTTCTCAGTCTCTCCCTTGCTGTCTCTCTCTTTCACTCTCATTTCTGTGTCCTCTTTCTTGTACTCCATGCCTGTCCCTCGGCGTCTTTCTACCTCCTTCTGTGTCTCTCTCAGGTTTTCTGACCCTCTCCGTCTCTGCATATCTGTGTCTCTATCTCACCCTCACCATTCCCTCTCAAACCTTGTCCTTGTCTTCTCCCCTTCACCCTGTCCATCACACAACCAACAGGCCAGCTTCACCCGTATCCGGTGAGATCCCGGGACCAGGCCCTCTCTGCCGGAGGGGAGGCCAGCATCTCCTCAACGGGTCCAGACTCAGTCCACAAGTCGGAGCAGACATTTTTCCTCCTCCTACCTCACCTGTTAGTTACCTCATTCCAGGCCAGGCACTAGCGAAGCCTGCCCTTCGCTTATGCCTGGCCTGGAATGGTGCACTCTGCGGGATGACAATTCTATATAAGTGTTGGTTTGAAATTCATCTCAGGAGCCCCAGTTAGTGACCATCAAAATAGAATCGTGATTTTTAATGAGTCCTGGGGAGTCCTTTCCTCCAGCATGGCTACTGGACACCTCAGGCTCCAGTGTTTCTGCTTAGGTCAGTCGGGACCCAGACACAATGTACCCTCTACACAAGAGGTCTCCCCCAACCACAGGTTGAGTTCCCCGAGGGAAAGCTGGTACCCCCACTCCCCCACAGAGCAGTGACAATCAGCAGAACCACCCTTTCCTAGAGCAAATGCAGAAGGAGCCTTGCTGAGACCTTGGCCTGGAATCAGACCTCCAATTTAGATCCCCACTGTAGGACGTACCTGCCAGGCACTTCCAGGCCTACACTCTCCCTTACAAGCTAAAAATAGCTCTTTAAAGAGCAAGCTCTTCTAATCTCCAAAGTTGTAGTCTGCCTCTGTGACCTCTTGGAATTCATTGGGGCATATGCAGAGTAAAGCAGTGAAGCACATTTTCTAATTGGGACTTTGAAAATGCACTTTAGAAAAAAACACACATTTATATATAGCATGGTTGCAATGTTATCTTGGCTATCTTCACTTCCCAGGTTTTTCATGCTCTTAAAAAGTTTCAAGAAGAAAAAAAAGTACCCATATCTGAGGCTGAGGGTCAAAGTAGGGCAAAGGAAGCTTCGTCTGATTCCACCCTTTGGGATTAAGCAGGCCACCCTAAAATTGATCCCCACTTGTACATTAGCTCCCAGCACTCCACTGCTGGCATGTGGAGCTGGAGTGAATGCTGCCCACAATGCTGCCCTCTACCCACATGCCCAAGCTCGGTGCCCTCCGAGCTGAACTTGCATCTGACCTTAGGGAAAAAGGAGAAAGAATCAGGCCAGCTTTGGGATATAACAAGTTCTTTTCCTAAACCTTACTTCAAAAACATTCTCCCTCTAGGGCCATTTAGCCTTAAAAAATTACTGCTTGTGAAACAGAAAGACGATGAAGGACCTTAAAATCTCTGTCTGAATGGGACTGATTATTGAAGAAAAGCACCACAGGCACCTAGTAATGGGAACTGGTCTGACACTTTGTTCTATTACACAGGGTGCCAAAGAGCTTTTTATGGTAATGACCTGAGACCTTCTGCCCTGACATTCAACTCTCATGGATCCTACAAGACCCTTGGCCTGGGATATGAAACAACAGTGGACTGTCATGTTTGTCTCTTTGTACAAGTCTTCATTTCCTGTAGTACTCAATCAGAAAAGGACACTAGGCCAAGTAACAATGAAAAACTTATTACTGTTTCTGCTAAACCTCTCCAATTTTAATAACGTAACATTGGTGGAGTGGGGGTAGGGGAAAGAAGGATGGCTGCTTCACCCTCCTTCTTTCCTATCATTTGCTTTAAAAAGAACTAAAAACATTAAGGGCGTGATTCTCATACGTTCTTCTGTTTAAAGTAGTACGCTACTCTAAAATGCACTCTTAGAATTCATCCACAATCAGCCTTACCAGGATAGAACAAAAGTGTGATTATCCTTAAGAAGTATAGTACTCATGCCATTTTTTTCAGACTTTAGTCATGTTGAGAATCCTTTCAGAAATCACTCTCTAAATTTTATGTGCTGCAACTTAATACACATATAAATTTAGCATGAATTATAACCACAGTAAAACATAGTCCTCTGCCCTTGGCTTTTCCCCAATCTACCTGATCCAATCTGAAATGAATATTATAAAGCAATAATATATGCTTATCCCCAAGAAATATATTTTTAAAAGAACTAAAATGGGCTGACCTCAAAAAGGAAACAGTGATACTAAACAATTTTCCTGATAATTAAAGCCAGAACAAATTAAAATTAGAATTCATGTGAAATAAAATGATAATCCTGTTAACTGTAATTAACTGTTTTGGTTGATTTGTTTCAGTTCATTTGTATGATTCTCTTCTCTGAGTGGGAGAAGGAGGACAGGAGTTAAAAGTTTGAATTATCTTGGGGCTGGGAAGAAGCAAGAAAGAGATTAATTTTGAGTTCTACAAAACTCTGCCCTAAAATGAACCTGCCTTTAAAATGCATGAATACCGGGCTTCCCTGGTGGCGCAGTGGTTGAGAGTCTGCCTGCCAATGCAGGGGACACGGGTTTGTGCCCCGGTCCGGGAAGATCCCACATGCCGCGGAGCGGCTGGGCCCGTGAGCCATGGCCGCTGAGCCTGTGCATCTAGAGCCTGTGCTCCGCAACAGGAGAGGCCACAACAGTGAGAGGCCCACGTACCGCAAAAAAAAAAAAAAAAAAAAAAAAAAAAAAATCATGAATACCATCATCTTTTACCCAAAATCCAAGTAAATATGTTGTTATGAAGCACCCAGCTGTGGTCTTGCTTAAGCTGCAGGCCAAATTAAATCACTTTGTACACAGTAAGTGCATTGTACCTATTTTTCCCCTAATAGTGCTAAAAACTTACAAAGCATGCATTATCTTGTCTGCCTTGACCACAGTATAACCTGGTATTTACATGTGTTATGACCTTGGGAAAGTACCTGAAGATTCCCATGACCTCAGAACCTTCCCCTATATAATGAAAAAGTAGGCTTAGATGATGTCTAAAGTGCCTTCCTGTTCTAAAATACCTTTATTTTGTTTTTGTATGATTAAATGTGAAGTCATCTCAGGTTTAAAAAATTTACTTCACAAATCACAATTTTATAATGTATTATGATTTTCAAAAATATTAATAATTTAAAAGAATATATTCTGTTCAGTGCATTTCAAAGATTTTAAGTCAAGCGTGTTTGTAGGTTTGAGTTCAAGGCCTTTTGGGGGCATTCCTTCTCTGCCCCATCCTCATACCCTTTCTTCTAGGTCAAAGGTTGGCTCTACTGTATTAATTAAATAATTTTTTATATAAATTGTTCTGCACATGTTTTTGATGTCATTGATTTATGAGACTCTACACTCAGAGTGGCATCTTTATTATACATATGAATATTTATTTAAAAGACCCAAAGCCATTTCCACTACTTTTGCAGAATTCTTGAATGTCACTCAGGACAATTAAGAACCCCCAGGCCCCTCCACACCCCAAGATATTTTGCTAGTGGAAGGAAGGAAGTATCATCTGCAAAGCGATTTGATATTTGAATGTAGTAGAACTTGGTTAATAACTATGAGGCATGTGTGCTAAATTACTTTTACAAGAATGTTTTAATAACAAGATCACTGGACTAGAGAGAAAAAATAGTCGACAAGCTCTGGAATTTAAAAATAAGCAAATTTAACGGGAATCAAAAAGCTTTACGTAGAAGGCATTTTCTTTTTCTAGAGGTAATTTATATGCTCAGTCTTTGTAACCATATTTCATTTATTCTGCTAGGCTGAGGACAGAAGTTTCTCAAAGGTAGGGTAGTTTTAATTATACTCACAGACTTTAAAAAGAGAATGAACACAAGAGAAATTGAAGAAAATCAGTGTTAAAAACGCAGTTGAGGGACTTCCCTGGTGGTGTAGTGGTTAAGAATCACCTGCCAATGCAGGGGACACGGGTTCTAGCCCTGGTCTGGGAAGATCCCACATGCCGCGGAGCAACTAAGCCTGTGCGCCACAACTATGGAGGCTACACTCTAGAGCCCGTGAGCCACAACTACTGAGCCCGCGTGCCACAACTACCAAAGCTCACGCGCCTAGAGCCCATGCAACACAACAAAGAGTAGTCCCCACTTGCCACAACTAGAGAAAGACTGAGCGCAGCAACGAAGACACAATGCAGCCAAAAACAAATAAATAGCTAAATTTAAAAAGGCAGTTGAATGTAAAAAGATGGGAAGATTGGGCTTCCCTGGTGGCGCAGTGGTTGAGAGTCCGCCTGCCGATGCAGGGGACACGGGTTCGTGCCCCGGTCCGGGAAGATCCCACATGCCGCAGAGCGGCTGGGCCCGTGAGCCATGGCCGCTGAGCCTGCGCATCAGGAGCCTGCGCTCCGCGACGGGACAGGCCACAACAGTGAGAGGCCCACGTACCGCAAAAAAAAAAAAAAAAAGATGAGAAGATTGGGGTCATCGCCCAAAAATCATAATTAAAAATTTTTTAAAATACTGTGACTGGTCTTCCCTGGTGGTGCAGTGGTTGAGAGTCCAACTGCCGATGCAGGGGACACGGTTCGTGCCCCGGTCCGGGAAGATCCCACATGCCGTGGAGCGGCTGGGCCCGTGAGTCATGGCCACAGAGCCTGCATGTCCGGAGCCTGTGCTCCGCAACGGGAGAGGCCACAACAGTGAGAGGCCCGCGCACCGCAAAAAAAAAAAAAAAAAAAAAAAAAAAAAAATACTGTGACTAAGCAAACCTTCGCATTATAATCTAATTACAGAAACTCTTCATGGTGGTCCCTCCAAGGATTATTAATTGACAGTTCTCTAAAGCAGAATCATTAAAGATAAAAAACTTGGTAACCAGTGTTCTCTTAACAAAGTGAAATACATTATATGCTTTCAGCCAGGAAGAATACTAGGACTCTGAACCACGTTGAAATGGAAGAAATCATGAGGAAAAACTGCAAGCTCTGTGATTACCTGAAAATCAGAAGCAAGTCTGAAAATGCATATTTCATCTCCATAATCTAAAGTATGTGGATATTTTGAAACATACATGTTTTTTCAGCTTTTATTCTGATTTGGCAATATAAAGACAGAACTTCAAAACAAGGTGATTTATACAGGCAGGGAACAAATGGCCCCTCAGCCCTAAGATCCTAATGATAAGAATGTCTTGGATTAGACATCTTTTAAATAAGCGATATCACAGGGATGCAACAACCCTCTCAATTTCCCTTTTTAACATCAGATTAATGAAAACAACTACACCAGAATTTCACCATAATTAACTTCAAGGTTATGCCATAAAAATCAAAAAATATTACATTTTTCTGCTTCCTCTGGCTCTAATAATAAAATGCTTTTGATAAAATTCAAAGCAAAATGGTCTAACATCAAATTTTGTATTAAACTGGTAGTAATTTCTCCAAGCTCCATAGATTTCAATAGGATAATAATGCCTAACATTTACTGAGCGTCAGGGACCACACCCTGGGTTCTATTTACGTTATCCACTGTTTCCCTAGTGATTCTGTGAGCATCAATCAGCAATTTAGTTTTAAAAGTAAACCTCTCAGGTTAGATAAGATCTCCTTCTTCACACTGGTTCTCCATGGAAGCCAACTTAAAACAAATTTCAGCATCAGTGGACCATTCATTCCTACCCCCTCCATCTCGTAAGTCTCTTCTCTAGTCAGTAACACCATCCTCTCTCCAAATTTTTCAACTAACCCTCTAACCATTCCTTCTCAGATTATCTACAGGCTGCTCATCTTCATATATTAAACACTCGTGCTTCTCAGGGCTCCATCAGTAACTCTCTTTGTCTGTTTTCACTCTGATTAGACAATTCTGCGTATTTCCACAGTTTTATTTATTACTTAACACCCAATGACCAACAGGTTCATAAGTCCAGCTCTGACATTTTTCTTGACCCAGCTATTCAATTGTCTATATGTCCTAGAGATAGATGTCCTAGAGATACTTAGAATTAGCATGCCTAAAGCTGAACATATTATATCACTATGTTACATGCATATCCTGTTAGTTGGTGTGATAGATTCCTGGAGTTCTCTACTTATAATATGATTAAGTGACCCTTTGCCAAGTGACCTCTCATTGAAATGGAGGAATATACCTCCCCGTATATGCAAATTTTCCTCTTTTTCCTCTTCCCTTTTTCTTTCTTTCTTCCTTCCTTCCTTCCTTCCTTTCCTTCCTTCCTTCCTTCCTTCCTTTCCTTCCTTCCTTCCTTCCTCCCTCCCTCCCTTCCTTCCTTCCTTCCTTCCTTCCTCTCCTTACTTCCTAGGAAATCCTTCTTTAGGATTCCTTTTAATCCTAATCAGAGCCTTCAAGAGGTATAGCATGTTCCTACCTGATCCTCTAGTCAGCAGAAGAATAGCAGACACCAGGTAAAAGCTGCATCCTTCAGCATGGGTCCTGAAATGAAAAACACATGAAGCAGACCAGAACCTGACCTGTGATCTGGATCACAGCCACCATAGCTGACTTGTAGCCCCGCAGATCCAAAAGTAAGAAATAAATATTTGTTGTTTAATCATCAATATTTGGGGATTATTTGTTTTACAGCATTATCATGGTCAAAGCTGATTAATTGGTGACACCACTACTTCACTGAAAACCTAAGAATTAGATGTCTTTATGCCATCTTTTTGTTTCCTACACATCAAAAATAAAATACCAGCACCTCTCAGTTTTTTACCTAATTATCTCTCATTATCTCTCCTCCCTCCTCTGTTTCTGCTCCTGCTACTGACTCAGGATCATATCATCAGTCATCTGGTCTATGGCAATGGCCTTCTAGTCTCAGCCTTTTGAGTTTCTACCTCCATACAGATGCCCCCTTCCATGCCACCATAAAGCTATAACAAAAATGTGTGCACATCACACATTTGTTTAAATCTTTTCACAACTTCCCACTGCTTATAGAATCAAGTCAAACTCCTTAGCTCAGCACAGAAGACTGCTTTCGAGCAGGCTTCTGTCCACTCATCCATCTTCATATCCTGTCCCCTGGCCTCTGCTTGACTGTTTCACATTCATCAATTACAGGATCCTTAGAACTTCTAAATACACAACTGTATGTCTCAACCTGTGGCCTCCACACCTTCTTTCCTTTGCTTTGAATTCTCTCAATTCAACCTCTATATGAACTCTTAATCTTCCTATATACCTCCGTTCAGAGATAACCCTTCATCCTCTCCACTTTTCTCAGAGATCTGTGCACCAAAACATATTATTAATCATTTACTCCATGCTGTTTAAATCTTCTCTACTGGACTGTGTCATTCACTTTTGCACCCCTTGCCTACCCTGAACTGGATTGAGCTGAACTTTCAGCCACGCTTGGAAAGCACAGTGTCCAGAAAACAGCCTAGTGTACCTCTTGCAAGACAGCACATCAGAGGCTCTGGAATAGCAAGTCTTCATCTATGAAGTGCTCAAATATGCACAATTGGAAAAAGTTTCAGGCAAATCTCAGCCTGGTGAAATGAGAGAAAGGAATAGGACCAGAGTGGGAGGCTTAGGACTGAAGACAGAAGCTCCCTCACCCTAAACACCCTCTAACATTCTTCTCAGAATCAGGGGCTGATGAGAAATTTAGTCTGAATGGATTACTCTATGACTGACTCATTAACCCTTCTCATTTCCAGGGCCAAGCATGACATGGAACCCCCAAATCCCCAGATGTCCCTAAATTCTAGTTTCATTCTGCATTAATACACTGTAAATCCTGTATCACATTTCAGTACTATCAGACGCTGCCTTAACCCCTTCACCTTCAGCACCAGATAAAAGAGAGAAGGGGAGCTAGAGAGAGGGGAGCTCAAGCAAGGAAAATGAACACCTTATCATAACTACCACCAGCTTTGGATCTGGTAAATGGGATTAACTAGACCCATAGGAAAATAGGACTCTAGACTTGATGGCTCTGAGCTTCTGAATGAACCTGGCAGAAAGGAGAACTGTGAAGCCCGCAGTCAAGAAAATACACTAGCACTTTTTCCCATCACAGTTAAATTCCTGA
This sequence comes from Stenella coeruleoalba, assembly GCF_951394435.1. Taxonomy (NCBI): domain Eukaryota; kingdom Metazoa; phylum Chordata; class Mammalia; order Artiodactyla; family Delphinidae; genus Stenella; species Stenella coeruleoalba. The sequence continues at coordinate 43,566,824 of NC_137155.1, forward strand.
CATCGTAGTCACCTGTGGCTCCTGCTTCATGATCTTTGAGGTCTCACTAAGCTCCCCTGAATCATATTTCCATCCCTGCACTGATAGGGCTCTGAGGTAACCTGTAGCCTACATTTAACTGAATTCAATAGCCTTTCTCAAATTTTACATCATCAATTCTCCACAAAACCATCCTTATCAGGTTTCTTTTCAGCCTCTCTGAGTGTTCCTTTTTGTCTCCTATGCTGGTTCCTCTGAGTAACTCTCCCCAAACTGTCAGTTTTTTAGTTTCAAGCCACCCCTTTGAACCTAAACTATAGCCTAACATCTTCAGCAACCAGAGGGTATCATCATTCAAATGTCCTACAGTTGTCTGACACTAAACATACAAGAGTAAACTCACTAATACTCCCAACACGCCCCCAGCACACACACAAAGTCCTATTCACCCTAATTCATTAGTTACCCTAATTTCATTAGTGACACCGAAATTTTCTTTCCACACAGCCTTTAAACCTCAGAATTAGCTCTCACTGTTTTAGTATGTGTCTCATAGATCAGTCATGTACATTATCTCATCACGTCTTCCTTCAGAATATCTCTTTCACCCACCTCCTTACGACCAATTCTAGATGAAGTCTTCATCATCTCGTATCTGGACAGCCGCCTTCTGAAATGTTTTCCCTGGCTATAGTCTTTCCCAAGTCCCATTAATCTCACTACTGTGAGCACCATAATAGTAGGGACTATGTCTTATTCACCTTTGTACTCCCAGCACCTAATATGGTGCCAAACACATAATAGATGCTTAATAAATATTTGCCTGAAGCATGGATTAAATTCCTTACACACCTCCAGATTATTTGTTGTTATTTTTTTTAAAGCTTTCCTTTTTTTAGTTAAATTTATTTATTTATTTATTTTTAATTTGTTTTTGGCTGCATTGGGTCTGCATTGCTGTGAGGGCTTCTCATTGCAGTGGCTTCTCTTGTTGCAGAGCATGGGCTCTAGGCCAGTAGGCTTTAGTAGTTATGGCACACCGGCTTAGTTGCTCCGCGGCATGTGGGATCTTCCCAGACCAGGGCTCGAACCTGTGTCCCCTGCATTGGCAGGCGGATTCTTAACCACTGTGCCACCAGGGAAGTCCCTGGATTATTTCTTAAATAACACATTTGCCCTTTTATTCCATTGCACACCAAAAATAAATAAATAAATAAAACTTCTTTCATTTTCCCATATATAGAGGGGGCTATTTTATGTGTTCACTTATTTTTTCCAATAAACCATTTCTTCAAGAGAATCTTCACTCAGACACATGGTAAATAAAACAGAAACTCAAAGCCTCTCTGGTTGAGTCTGGGAGAGAATGCTTAGATCCGCATCTATAAACTCTCCACTCCACCTCCTCTCCTTTGTTCCATCCCCAAGCAATCCTAGATAACTCTCCAGGATACTCTAAGACAGTAGTTTCCAAACCTTAGTTTGCTTAATTTTCACCTGGAGGAGGTTATTAAAATGTGCCTTACCAGCCCCACTTTCAATTACAATTTATTGGTCTGGTCTTTGACCCTGAAAAGGATGCATTTTAACAGCATCCAGGTGATCCTGACAAACACTGTCAGAAGAATACACTTTGAGAAACCTTACTCTAGAAGCAGATGGACTGGAATTTTAAAACTCTATCTCACAGGATGACATCTGAACCTCTCGTGGTAGCAATTAAAGACTGTCAAAGCCTCATGAAAAGATGACAATTGAGTAAAGATTGAAGGAGGTGAAGGAGTAAGCCATGAAAATATTTGGAGTAAGAGCTTTCTGGGCATAAGGAACGGCAAGCGAAAAAAGCTGAGAAAGAAGTACAACTTCATATATTAGAGGAACAGCAAGAATGCCAATGTGTCTGGGGAAGAGTGAGCCAGGAAGAGATGGCAAAGAGATGAGGTCAGAGGTGACAAATTTGAGTAGCATCTGTAGGGCATTGGAAGGATTTGCCTTCATAAGTCCTTATAGAACGCTCTTACATTGAGCAAAGAAGTGACACATCTGACTGACATTTTAACGAGATTATTCTAGATTCCATGTCAAAAACACCTTTAAGGGGAGAAAGAGGGGAATCAGGAAGAACAGTTAGGGACCGTTGCAATAATCCAAGCAAGAGGCAATGATGACTCGGTGACATGGGTTGTGGTAGAATTGGTGAGAAAATAACCAATTCTGAATATATTTTGAAGGGAAAGATGACATAATTTGCTGATGGATTGAATGTGGAATATGAGACACACTGTTGTCTCCAGGGTTTTGCCCTGAGTACCCTGATTAATATGAAGAAGACTGTGAGAGAAGAAAGTAAGGCAGAGGGAGAAGAAAAACTGACAGCTGAGTTTCAGACATGTTAACATGTTAAGTTTGAGATGTATATTAGACATCCATGTGGATGTATTGAGTATTATGAGTCAAGAATTCAGGGGAGGGACTTCCCTGGTGGTCCAGTGGTAAAGAATCCGCCTTCCAGTGCAGGGGATGCGGTTCAATCCCTGGTCAGGAAGCTAAGATCCCACACGCCGCAGGGCAACTAAGCCCACGCGCCACAACTACTGGGCTCTCGCGCGCCTCAACGAGAGAGTCCACGTGCCGCAAACTACAGAGCCCATGCGTCCCGGGGTCCGCAAGCCACAACCAGAAAGAGAAAAACCCGCCTGCCACAACTAGAGAGAAACCCAAGCGCCACAATGAAGAGCCCGTGCTGCGACAAAAGATCCCGCATGCCTCAACGAAGACCCCGCATGCCACAACTAAGACCCAACACAGCCAAAACAATAAAGAAAATAAATTAAAAAAAAAAAGAATTTGGGGTAAAGTTTTGGGCTGAAAATATAAATTTAGATATTATTTATATAGAAGGTATTTACAGACCTGAGATCATCAAGGGACTCAGTGTAGATGAAGACGAAAAGAGTCCTTGAGCACTTCATTGTTAAGAGGTCAGGTGTCGGGTGGGTCCAGGGAAGCAGACTGAGAGGGAGTACTCAGTGATGTAGGAGGAAGCCAAGAGAGAGAAGTAGGCAACTCAATCAAATGCTTTGATAAGTCAAGTAAGATTGGAAATGACCACTGAATTTAGAAATATGGAAATCTTTGGTGACCTTGGCAAGAGCAGTTTCAGTGGGTGGATGAGGGGGAAGGTGAGTGGAGTAGATTCAACAAAGAAACGTAAAGAGAGAGAGTGTACACAGAGAGTATAGACCACTCTTGCAAGATGTTCTTCAGCCCTCTTAACTTCCTTCTCCCTGAGTCTCTGTACCAACTAGTACCAGTCTGCTCATTTTGGCATTTTATCATATCTCACCCTCAGTGATACTTAACTCCTCATTATGTTTATACCTTCTTTCTAACTAATTTGGAAGCTCTTAGTGGAGAGGATCAATAACTCCTTCTACATCTGCAACAACCCCCCCACTCAGAGCTTTGCACAATTCTGTGCCTACAGTGAGTATTTGAAAATGTATGATGAACGACATAAATATTTCTCTAATGGCATTCTCTGCCCCCTTTTCTAACTCTTCTGCCTGATTATAATTTTAAGCAGAGTGTAGGTCAAATTTCTGATCTTCATTTTGACCTTTAGGGACCTTCATGAAATGGATCTACCCAAAATGTATCTTTTAGCATTTTCTTATATAGCCCTCTGTTTCAGTCAGGATAATTTATAGACCATATCCTGAAAAGAGGAATTTTTTTTTTTTTTTGCGGTATGCGGGCCCCTCACTATTGTGGCTTCTCCCGTTGCAGAGCACAGGCTCCGGTCACGCAGGCTCAGCGGCCATTGCTCACGGGCCCAGCCGCTCCGCGGCATGTGGGATCTTTCCAGACCAGGGCACAAACCCGCTTCCCCTGCATCGGCAGGCAGACTCTCAACCACTGCGCCACCAGGGAAGCCCAAGAGGAATTATTTTTACATGCCATTTTAACTATAATATTACCCTTGTCTGGAAATTCCTGCTCCATCCCAAGGGTTTTTCTCCACTCTGAAACTAACCAAGAAAGAACCCTAATTTTTTCTTTTGGTGCTCTTTGCTTTAACATATAGTTACTCCAGATTTTAGGCTTATCATCTGTAACTCAACATCATGACGTATCTTGCACTATCTACTGGATTCAAAAATTCTATTTTTATATACCTTCCACTTAAAAAAACAACTTAGACCAAGCTTAGCATTGTTTATTCTACCGATCAAATGGCACTTTCAGGATCAATGAAAAATCAAGTGAGAAAATAGACCCACACATGAAGATACTTAATGAAGGTTTAATATATGTTAGAATGAGTAAATAAACAATGGATGGATGGATGGATGAAAAGGGCTTTACACTGAACAATTATTTCATACATCATACATTATCTTCTTTAATCCTCTCAAGAGCCATAGGATGTTGGTAGCATATATTTTATAAGACTATGATGCAATATTCTTAAAGAGGTTGACCTGCCCAAGGTTATTCCAAGACATGGAACCTAAATCTCCAACTTTAGAATCCAGTCCTTTCCTCTTTCCACCATAGTTGCTCCCTGAATAAAAATATAAAACTACCTGATACCTAATTCAAATTTGTTTTCCAAGCCTTTTCACTTAGAATTGAAGATGTTTTGCTAAATGTTTTTCAATGAAATTAAATTCTTTAATTCTATTTTTTCCTCTTTAATAACATATGAACCAGTAGTCTTACAATTGGTTTGATAATTTAACTTAACAAAATATCAACAAAACAGTTCTTTGACAACTTCCTGCTTTTGATCCTTTCCACCTTGAAAGCTTATCAAACTACTACTAGCTCAAACAGTAATGATTTACAAGTCTGAGTTTCTGAAAATCAGGATTAAAATGTTCTCTGGGAATACATTTCCTCTTTGGAGTGGACTTCTTTTTGCCACAAGAACTTCCTCTCAGATTTCTGATCTTAAGAGAAAAATCAAAGAATGGTTTAGGGACTTCTCTGGTGGCGCAGTGGTTAAGAATCCGCCTGTCAATGCAGGGGACACCGGTTCAAGCCCTGGTCCAGGAAAATCCCACATGCTGCGGAGCAACTAAACCCATGCACCACAACTACTGAGGTGCGCTCTAGAGCCCGAGAGCCATGACTACTGAAACTCGCGCGCCTAGAGCCCATGCTCCGCAACAAGAGAAGCCACTGTGATGAGAAGCCCGCACATGGCAACGAAGAGTAGTCCCCGCTTGCCGCAACTAGAGAAAGCCTGCGCACAGCAATGAAGACCCAATGGAACCAAAAATAAAATACACTTAGTAAAAAAAAAATTTATTAAGCAAGAGATTTCTGAGCCTAATATGAACTGCACACCTGAAATATAGTTCTTAAATGTTCCTTTTACTTCCCCAGTATGGAAACTTGCGAATTTTGAAAGCTTTCTTAATCCTCTTAGGTCATTGGGGCTCCATTAGAGATCTGAATGAGTAATGACTAACAACTATCCCAACATTATTGACTCCTTCAAGGTTAGCAACAAAAGTCTGGCAATCTTATTTGCCTTACTTTTAGTCATGGGCTCTAAGAAAAAAAAAAAAAAAAAAAAAAAAACAAGGAAAATTTATATGGCCACATACGATGCTATGAAAGAAATACATTCTCTAATGAGATGGACCAACTCCTTACGGCAGTCAAGGAGTTCACTCAGCATCCCAAGTACCTGCCCAAGAGACCCTCAATCTGTAGCTTATATCCTAAAATCATCATCTGTCCCAAAACTTGAAGTTACATTGAGATCTTCTAAGGGGTTGTATATAAAACCGAAGTGCTAATTTTTAATTTTTAAAATTATCTTTGATAAAGAAATATAAAATTGGAATAATTTAACTTAAACTTTACTGTATATTAGTAATTATTTTTCTCATTTTATATCATGGTAAATTGTGAATCTGCAATGTAGAAATATTGGATTTTAGTTTCTACAATTCAAAATAAGATGAACTATATTAGATATGTGTTAATTTTGTGAAACTGATATTCTATGTGACTATACTAAGGTATTATTTTATCTTTAGACTATGTATCTTTATATTTTAAACCTCAAGTTTACTATTTCTACCTTGTATCTTAGGTTTCAGAATTAATTAATGAGAGAGAACCTTTCCAAGTATTGCAGAAGAATTCGACAAATAAGCTGATTGAAAAACTAGGTATATGCTTTCTTTTATCATTTTCAAAAAGAGAATAGAAATGTAATAATGATTAACCCTGTGTACTATTTTCTCTTTTGCCAAATCTTAACTGACTTCCAGAAAATGGATATCTTCCAATGAAAATGGACAAAAACAACCCTCAATGAAATGATTATGAAATGGATTTTCCTGTTGAAGAGTCAAGATGAAACACGAAGATCAGCTTATGCAGCAGACATTTTTCATTCTTTTTTACAACATGAGCAAGTGGAGGATGAAGGAACAGCCTTCACCTTTCATCATACGCTCTGCTATGCTCCAAGATTTACCGTGACCCTTTAAATTAAAAAAAAAAAAGCTGCACAAAATAAGGAAAGGAAACTGTCAGTCATTGGAGAGATGACTATCAAGTAGTATTTTCATGTGGATGGTTTACAGTGAGTTGATGACTGTTAAGCAAACTAAGACCATGACTTTAAGGATCAACAAAATTTGGAAATGGGAGCATCCAAACAAAGGAATGCTGTTTCTATAGTGTAGTTTGTTTTGAAAAGTTAATGCCCAGTGAGCACTGCATAAACTCTATTTCACTCATGACAAAACTGAACTTGGATTCTTAGCGAGCTAAGCCATAGTCAGAGGAGAAAGAAAGCTGATCATTTGCATCAGTCTTTAATGTAAAATTTCACACTCCTCTTGGTTCTGACAATGGTGTGATTTGCAAAGGGCTCTAATTGTGGTCAATTATTACAGTCCTCTAGCGCCACCTCGTGTTTTCCACATATTGCTGTAGCGCGGCTTGCCTATTAAACCAAACTAAAATTTCTTACAAAGGAATCCTCACAGCCCAAATAAAAGGAAACAGGAAGACTTCATAGCTTGATTTTGAAATCTTATAGTCAAGGTATTTTCATTCTTTTATTTTACTACTTTAAAATTGCTGAAGGGCTCTTGTCATTTTTGTTGAATTCAAAGTCTTTTACACCTTTGGGGTTCATTCCCATTGATAAACGCCTAGCCTAATCACCATTGCTTTCTAGCAAACCAATGCAGTTATAAGATTGACCTTGTTTTTGATAAAGGTAAGCCACTTAATAATTGATTCATTTTAGCATTTCAGAGTGGAAGATCTACACATATAAGTGCTGTGTTTACAGAAAAAGCCAATGAAACATGAAGAAAAGGGTGACCGTTGAATACCCAATTTTCATGAAATGAATTTTTAAAAATTGGTTGAGAACACTCTCAGGTTCTTGTTATTATAAATAATGGTGTCTACATGTGCCTTGAGAAAATATCCTATTATTCTTGTTCTGCTTTTCTCTTTCTCAAATCTCTTTATCAAAGTAATCCAACAACCAGAAAAATGTCCTTGCTTCTAGATAAGAAATGCTAGGATTGAGTCAGATAAAAAGTATTGTCTAAGGAAATAGAATTGCAGTCTGGATCTTTCAAATCCAGATGCACACCAGGCTAATAAACTAGCTTAGTCAGCACATGGAAAAGCCAACATTTCTGTGCAACTCTGGTCAGGTAACAAAGGAGGAAGGAGAAAGCTCATCATTTCGGCCTGAATGGCCTTTTTTTCCCATTTTCAGTCAAGTCCATGAATGGAGAAGAATCTAAGTTCCCCATAAAACTGCTTTAATTTCTTCATTTACAAAATGTAAATGGGAGCAGAAACATGACAAAGGCATTTGATGCTGAAGGAGAGATGGGATATCACCTTGTACTCAGCTTTTAAATAAGTATTTCAAAAGGGACATTTATTTTGTACCAAAGAAAATTTATAATGTTTTATAAAATTAATACCTTTATGTTTTGAAAAATGATGAATAAATATATCATTTTGTGTCAGTACGATAGGAGATACATCCAGGCTAACTTAAAAGATGCCATAAGGTTCACATGTGCCCACATGTCTCCCCACTCACTCAGTGAAGTGGCAGCTTCCCTTCTTGCTGAACCTCGAATTCTCACTTTATAGCCAGTGCTCTGATTCAGATAACCCCAAAGCAATCAGTTCTCAATATTAAATCCTAGAGGCAGAGGTAGTGAACACCCTAAAAATGTATGCAAAATATTGTGAGTGTGTATATATGTCCCTTTTTTTTTTTAGAAACTGTGCTTCAGAGCTTTAATTATGTTCATGAGTGTCCCTACTCTGACTCAGAAGAGCTAATGAGCACTGCCCCTAGTTTTTATCTAGCCCCTCAATTATCTTATTATTAGGGATTCATCTACTAGAGTCACACCATTCTCCTGACAGGACACAGAGAATCCACGAGGAAGCTGGATTTTTTGCAGGTAAATGCTGCCTTACGTGACCCAGGACTAAAGTATCAGGTTCTGTGATTAGAATCTATGTTTGACAGAGCCTGGGCTCTGGGGTAAAGTAGATCTGGGGCCACAGTCCTGCTTTGTCCCTCACTCTGTGTGACTGTGGTCTGAGCCACCATTATCTGCTGCCTGCATCCATGTAGTCGCCTGACTGCTTCTGCTCCTGCCCTTCCTCAGTCTGTCCTCAGCGCAGCAGCCAGAACAATAGTTTACATTGTGGTCCCATCATCTAGCCCCTCTGCCCCAATCTTCTCTTGCCTACCACATCGGCCAGCAGGGGAGCCGGAGAAGTTATATGGCCCCACTGTATGCAGGCCCTGTACCACCTCCACTTCCATTCTCATCTCCTACCACCCTCCTCCTCCCTTGGGTTCTCTTCTCCAGCCACTGTTCCTCAAGCCTAGTAACACTCTCTCCCACGTCAGGGTCTTTGCAGTTCCCTCTGGCCAAACGTCCCTCTCCTACATACCCTCTCTCTCTACTCCCTCAGTGTCCCTGGGTCTTTACTCCCATGTTACCATTTCCAAGAGTTCCTCTCTCATCCTAAATTCCATCACACACACACACACACACACACCACTGTTGCACTTGCCGTCTCCCTTTCCCTGCTTTATTGTTCTCCACTGCATCCATCACATCTGACATATAATTCCTTAGTTTATTTTTTTCTCTCTCCTTTGATGCCTAAGCACCATCCCCTATACTCTCAATCTCCTTAGAATATGGGTGAGCAAACTTTTTCTATAAAAGCCCAGAGAGTAAATATTACTGGCTTTGTGGGTCATGTGAGTCTCTGTCACAACTTCTCAACTCTGCTATTATAGGGGAAAGGAGCCATTGGCAATATGTTAACAAAGAGTGGGGCCGTGCTGCAATAAAACTTTATTCATAAAAACAGATGGCAGGTGCTGGATTTGGCCCATGGCTGCTCTAGAATAATAAACTCCATTAGGCAGAGACTTAATCTGCTTTATTCACTGTTTTATCCCCATCACTTCGAAGAGGGCCTGGTACAAAGTAGTTCCTCAATAAATTCATTTGTAGATGAATTAATGTCCCTAACCAAGGTACCAGTTTCTCATGAGTAACATGAGGTAACAATATCAGCTTTGGGGATTATCAAAAATAAACAGTTTGTGTAAGTATGTCACACAACTAGCAGACTAGCTACATAGTCGTGGTTAAAATTATTCTGAACTCCATACCCCAAGAAGAATATGAAAAAACTAGAAGACAAACAGGATTTAGAGGAAAACCAAAACTGTATATTTGAGAAAATATTGAAGGGAGAGAGGGCATTTTGTCTGGAGCAAATTTAGAGGAAGATGGTCATTGCCTTCCTAAATTTGAAGATTATTTTGAGCAAGAGAGATTCTCTATATACTTTGTGGCACCAAAACAGGCAGAACTAGGATCACTGGGTAAATACTGCGTGGAAATGGAAGTCTGCTTATTGAAGGCATGCACTTTCTAATCACCTCTGGAGGGCAGAAGCCACATTCATTTTCTTTACTGATGTACCTTAATGCTCTAGCAGGAGGCCCTAAGGTGCACAACCAGTCCTAATTGAATGGATGATTGGGAATGAAGAGTGAATAACCTAATCTTCAGTGCTGACCAAAGCTGGAACAGGCTCCCTCAATTTGTAGCTTGGAATGTTCAAGAAGGAACTTTTCAATCACTTGCTAGGGTACAGCAAAGGTGACATTTTACATACAACTATGGTATCTTTGCCACAACTAAAGAACTAACACCAGTGCATTACTATGAACTACACACACTTTGTTCAAATTTCACTGGCTTTTCCACTAGTGTCCTTTTTCTGTTCCTCGATCCCATAAAATATACTAGATAACATTTAGTTGTCGTGTCTCCATAGGCCCCTCTTTACTGTAACAGTTTCTCAGACTTCCCTTGTTTTTAATGACCTTGACGATTTTGAGGTATATTGAAAATTGTCCTTCTATTTGAATTTGTTTATTTTCTTCGATTAGACTGGGGTTACAGGTTTGGGAGATAAAGAACACAAAAGTAGTGTCATTTTGAATCACATTATACTAAGGGTACATTTATTAACATGACTTATGACTGTTGATGTGAACATTGATCACTTGCCAGAGGCAGGGTTGGTCAGATTTCTCCACTGTAAAGTTACTCTTTTTCCCCCTTTCCATAACCTACTTTTTGAAAGCAAATTACTATAGAGCTCACACTGGGTGGGTGGAAGGAACTGAGCTCCACCTCCTGGAGGAAGTCTGTTTTTTGTTTGTTTGTTTGTTTTAACATCTTTATTGGAGTATAATTGCTTTACAATGGTGTGTCAGTTTCTACTTATCTCCATAAATTACCTGGAGTTCTGTAAGGAAGATCTGTCTTTTCTCCCAATTCGTTTACTTGTTTATCAATCATTTATATTTGAGTATGGACTCAAAAATATTCATTTTATTGCTCACATCCTTCCAGCTTTGGCCACTGGCCACTCTTTTAGGTTGCCTCCAGTGTCTCTTAGACATGCTCCTATCTTTTTGTTTTTTGAGCATTTCTCAACTTCTGGCACTACAAGACACCCCAGGCTCATCTTGTGTTTTCCCTGCCCCAACCCTAGAATCAGCCATTTTTCCAGGGAGCCCTAGTTCCTTTTATTAGAAAATAGTATTAGAAACCAAGATCTATGCTCTGAGTACGCTTGTTGCTACTGGGGTGTCACTGCTTCTAGGCCCTCTCAGCAGACAGAGCTAGAAAAATACATGTATGTATACTCACCTATGTAATATGGGTTATAAAAATCTATAATTATTTCTGCATCTATCCATCTTTATCTATATTAAGTTAAACACAGTTTCATAATGATGATTCTGTTTTTAATCCAGTATCTCGTGGTACATCTACCCCCTCTTGCCCTCTCCTTGCTTATCTGTAACCTCTCTCTCCAACTTGGAGAAATCTGGCTCCCATCACCCACCATCCATTTTTTCATTTGTTCAAAACTCCAGTATACATGCATAGCAGTTTCTGAACTGTTAACCCAGCTATGCCTTTTTATATTAGGCACTTTACATATATGTTATTACATCTTGTCTTCATGACAACACATTATATAGATAAGGAGCCTGAAATTAGAGCTTTTAAATTACTTGCCCAAGGTCACACATCCACCAAGTCTGGAGCTGGAATCTGAACCCAAGTCTGCTTGTTTAGAAAGCCAATGATCTTGCTGTTTTACATATTGCTTTCCAATATTATTTTTAAAAAGAGGAAACTAATTTGTAATACACAGTTTGAAAATAAACAAATATCTTGAGCTTTTGTTATAAAGATATTCAGGTTTATCATAAAAATCTGAAAAAAGTTATCTACACAGTTATACTATATGTACAATTTGGTACACTGCTTTTTCTTAAATAACATATGTGCATTTCTACACCTAATGAATACTTTGTAAATATAATTTTTTTTCATTGCACAATTACACTATTTTATTTAGTATTTTTAAATTAGGTGTTATTTGCTTCATTGTTAAAGGTACATGCTTGCAGAAAACGAAAAATATAATAATGAGTATTTTGGCCAAGTTTACCCACAGTAGCCTGACTCAATCAACCAGTCAGTTGAATGTGTAAAGATAATTTTTAATGACTACTTAATGTTCCATCTAATCAGTAGACCATAATGAGCTCAACCATGTCTCTGTTGTTGGAATGTAGATAGTTCCACATTCTCTACCAACATAAAAAGTGCTGAAACTCATTTTATTTCTCCAAGAGATAGCATTACTGGACCAAGGTGTTTGAGGTTTTCAACACACTTTGCCAAATTGCTATCACAGGAAATTGTACTAATTTAATTCTCCCCAAATTATCAGAGTGGCTGTTTCACTGACAAATTTTAATATGATTGTTTAAGAGCAATCTCTATGCTACTAATGGCCATTAGAATTGAGTCTTGCTTCTATCATGATCAACTACAATCTAATTTACTCAACCTCCTACCTCCAGGTATTAAGTGATTCTAACAAGAGTTAAGCTCTCTGTATAGGATTCTGTTTAAACAGTGAAAAAGTGCATGTGTCACTTGAAATGTGAAATATTGTTCTTATTACTAAATCTTCTGATATTTATTAATACCTCTGCCCCTAAGGCTTAATCTTGATTTGTTTCTGACCCTAAGGCTTAACCTTGATTTCTTACCACCCCTTAATTAAGGACTCTTGGTAACATCAGTTAACTAAATCAACTACTGTTTATATCTATAGTTGCTGGTCTATCATGCTCTGACTGTGGCCCTAAGCTTATTATGAGGAGATTCAGAATCTATGCGCAAACCAAGAGTTATTTATAGATTGAATAAATAGTATGTATCCTATGAAGACAGACCACTATTTTTCCAATGTATGTATATATTGTTGTGCAAAACAAATTTATTTCAAAGCATTGTTGAATTCATAACAGCTTTTGTCATCAAATGTTTTCTCAGCAGATCCTAAAAACACAACTGCTCTTATGGGGATTTTAGAGATTGGAAGACATTAAAAATGTTTCTTCACATTCAAAAATGTTGGAAACCATTTAAGTGGGTGTCAGAGCACATGTGTACATTTGGTGGAGATAGGAAAGGCAGGTACTTACTGAATGCCATTCAAATGGTCCTTCTTTAGCTTATGTTCTAAGTTGGGTACAAATTTAAGTATTCCTTTCTGAGAAGCTCAAGTACTGTCTTCTTTCAATGAGGAATGTTGCAATAGTCTAAAAAAAGAATGACAACAGCACCACATTCAGAGCCAAAATTTTCCTTAAGCCCAAAGTATCTGGTGTGAATGCAAGCACAGCCCAAATCTTCCCTCAGTCACTGCACGTGTGTACTCAGTCTTGGCCACTGATCTCAGACATTTTCCACAACTTTCCACAAGTGTCAAGAAGAATTACAGGGAAACTGAGCTATCATCAGTTCATGGGGTGTTTTTCTGGGATTCCTTTGTTACTATTTATTTATTTATTTTTATTTTTTATCTTTGACTGCATTGGGTCTTTGTTGCTGCATGTGGGCTTTCTCTGGTTGCGGCGAGCAGGGGCTACTCTTCGTTGAGGTGCGCAGGCTTCTCACTGTGGTGGCTTCTCTTGTTGTGGAGCACGGGCTCTAGGCATGCGGGCTTCAGTAGTTGTGGCACATGGGCTCAGTCATTGTGGCTCGTGGGCTCTAGAGCGCAGGCTCAGTAGTTGTGGCTCACGGGCTTAGTTACTACACGGCATGTGGGATCTTCCCGGACCAGGGCTCGAACCCATGTCCCCTGCATTAGCAGGAGGATTCTTAACCACTGTGCTACCAGGGGAGCCTGTTACCATTTAAATATCCTAAAAGCCTGAGTGACCATACTAAGGCAGGCACCAGGCAAGAAAAAAAAAGGCTGATTTTTTATAAAGAGAGATGGAAGTGCTGTTACACAACTCTGCCTGTAAGACTACAAAACCTTACAGCTTGTTTTATAGGGAGGAGCAGTGAAGCAGGAAATTGCTAATGCCACAAATCTGAAGAAGCCAGAAAATGTGAGGATACCAAGCAAGAATGCTGAGATTTTAATACCTACCCAAGGCCCCTGCAGCAGAGACTAAAGGGTTCAGAAGTAAACATTCAAGAAGTGAAATACCACTTAGCTGATTATAGATTTGAGCTTGATTAGCTCTAAAGAATCTTAAGAACAAAAGAATGGGGTTAATCTATATATTTAGTTAACAGGCATTTTCCTCACCAGCTTCGATTTGCCATTACTCTTATTTCTAATAAAGCATGTTAACTATCACATATAACATAGGTGGTAAGCATATATTCACAGTTTTAGCATTTTGTAGAACTTATTTCTCAGGTATTTAGGCTGACAATACACAGTATGTCTTTAAGCTTTATAAAAACCTAATATTCGGGCTTCCCTGGTGGCGCAGTGGTTGAGAGTTTGCCTGCCGATGCAGGGGACACAGGTTTGTGCTCCGGTCCGGGAAGATCTCGCATGCCGCGGAGCGGCTGGGCCCGTGAGCCATGGCCACTGAGCCTGAGCGTCCGTAGCCTGTGCTCCGCAATGGGAGAGGCCAAAACAGTGAGAGGCCCGCGTACCGCAAAAAAAACCACAAACAACAACAACAAAAAAACCTAATGTTCAACACACAAGAATTTCCAGAGGATGTGTGAATTAATCCATTTCCAGATCCTCAACTTTCACATATACTCTTTCTTAAAATGTATTTGCTTAGCTATCATTCAGACCTTGGTTTCTAGATACCATTTACCTATAAAAGGAACTAGGCCTCCTTGGAGAAATGACTGATTCTAGGGACAGGGCATGGAAAATACAAGGTAAGCCTGGAATACCTTGTAGTGCCAGAAAATAAGAAAGTGGAAAGAAAGAAGAAAAGAAAGAAAAAGTGGGGGGGGGGAAGAAAGGAAGGAAGGAAGGGAGGGAGGGAGGAAGGAAGGAAGGAAGAGATGGGAGAGTTGGAGGGAAGGAAGATAGAAGCATGTCAAACGTACACAACGCTAAAGAGTTCCCAGTGTCCAAAGCTGGAAGAAATTGAGCAACAAAATAAATAATATCAGTTTATAACCCAAAGAATAAAATAAGCATCAGTGAATCTGTAGTCATATAAACAAATGAATGAATAAATCAATAAATGGAGAGGAGACTATTTTCCTTATATATTTGCTTGGCCAAGCGTGAAGCCAAGAAAGAATGAGTGAAACAGAAAATCACCATTAGAATGCCACCATAATAACTCCTGCAGATAAGATACACTGACAAATGCTAAAATTAGGAGGCAAAACTTTAATGTTAAACAGGATAGTTGAATAGCCTCTCCCAAAATATTTATTAATTACTGTGATGATGGTTTTAACATTTATCCATATTTTCTGCTACTCCTCCCTCCAGGAGGTGGAGTTTCATTCCTCTCCCCTGAGGGTGGGCTGGACTTAATGACTCTCCTCTATCAAATAGAAGATGGAAAGGGAGAAACCATAACTTTATGGTGGAGAAACCCAGCATACACCACTTACCCAAGTGATCAACGTTAATACCACCATGATAAGTCATGTTGATGTCACGTACCCCTGACCTGATACAATGAAAGCACTTCACCTCTGGGGTGTTCTTCTTAAAAATGCATAACCCCAGTCTACTCATGAGAAAACATCAGACAGACTCAAATGAATATACTTTATACAAAATACCTGAAAAGTACTCTTCAAAAGTGTCAAGGTCATGAAAGACAAGGAAAGACCAAGATACAGTCACAGATTAAAGAGTTTAAGAAGACACAAGAACTACAGTTGACCCTTGAACAATGCACGTTTGAACTGCAAAGATCCATCCATACACAGGTATTTCTCAGTAGTAAGTACTACAGTACCACACAGTCCACAGTTGGTTGAATCCAAGGTTTTGGAGGAACCAGGGATATGGAGGATCGACTAAATTATAGGCAGATTAACCCCCACACACAAACACACATGTTGTTCAAGGGTCAACTGTAAATGCAACATATTATCCTGCGACAGAAAAAAAGACATTAGTGGGAAAACTGGTGAAATATGTATGAATCTGTGAAGTCTGAACCAATGTTAATTTCTTAGTTTTGATAAATATACTATGGTTGGGGGAGACGTTAACATTATCAGAAGCTGGGTAAAGGGTATGTGGAACCTCCCTGGACTATTTTTGCTACTCTTTATAACCTAAAATTATCTCAAAATAAGAATTTTTGAAAACTGATCTGCTTGAGAATGCTTCTCCTTCTGACGGTTTTCATGTTCTTTCTTCCCCTTTCACAATGACCTGTCTCCCGCTTGACAACAACAACAAAAAAAATCAAAAAACACTTCTTCCCCCTACTTAATTCTTGCTGTGGTAAACTGCCCCAGGGTTTAAACCCACCTGCAAAGCAAACCAGGGGACAAATTTGAAATGCCTCTGAGGATAAGTCCATTGGGAGGGAAGCAAAGAGATCAGAAAGTGGCAAGAAGGACTAATAATGGGAGCTAAACCTCTCCTCTCTCCTTTTCTCTCTATTCTGTTTCTCTGTGTCTCTGTGTCTCTCTCTGTCTCTGTCTCTCTCCCTCTCCCTCGTGCTTACCTCGTTTCTCCTATAAACTTACCAACCTAAAAATTTTAATTCAAAACTAAGAAAGTTATCACAGGGATATGTTCACACGTTGATCTGAATTTTTTTAAAAAAGAAAGTCTAATATTTTTCTGGCAGAAAATAACTTTGATTTGGCTGAAAGGTTCAACAGCAAGGACTGACTTTGCTAATTAAATTATATGTTGGACACTTGAATCAACTCGAATGGACTATATTTGAGACTCCAAAGTTCTGAGGCAAATATATTGAAAGCATGTACAATATGCCAGAAAATATGTCTTTTGCAACGATTTAAACTTGATCTTAAAGTTTTATACATCCATTTTTAGATGTGAGGTTGTAAACAGTTTTAAAAATTTTTTTTGGCGGGCGGGCAGGGCGTAGAGAATGCAAGCAAAACTTCTGAAGACCAATATAGTAGAAGGGGGAAAAAAATCACTGTGCCTACTTAACTAATTGAAGTGGCATTCTTATGAGCACCACTCATAAGTGTTTGGTCTGCGGGAGTCATGGGGAATGCTAAGATACAGGCAGATATGGAACAAGACAGAACAAGTGCCTGAACTACAGAGACTCAGAGGGAAGGGGCCAGGTGTTTATCTACTCTGGTTTTTAACCCATCTTGGGTCTCATATCCTTTTGAGAATTCTATTAAAGTTATGAACTTCCCCCACAGAATCACACATGTAACAGCATACTCTCTAAATTTTGCGTACAATTTGAGGAGGTTCAGGAAATGCCCAGAGGACCCAGTTAGGAAGCCTTGGTATAGAGAAATGGATAAATGTCTATCCACATGTGTGAGCATCGCAAAGAATTTTTGCATGCACTATAAATCTCAGTCCATGTGACACCAGCGTAATGACCTGAGAATGAGGCCATGCTCAGGACTGGGCATGTCAACGAGGTATAGCATTACTACAGTGGCCACTCTGCCTTCCTCCCCCTTCTACACCATCTCTCTCAGCCATTATCCCCCTAAGCCTGCCTTCTTCCCTCTGCCCACTTCCCACCCCCTGCCCAAGTTCTGAAAACTTAGTATGAATTGAAATTTGGCCCAATCACTTAATCTGACAGCCTGCTTTTGGAATGAGAGCCAATGATAGTCTATAAGGTGCCTGCAACAAAGTTTTAAAAGTATCCCCCTTTGGGCATGAATTTTAAAAGGTCCCCTCGAGGAAGATGTAGGCCCTCATTTAGGTCTTGGCAAAGATGACACTTTTGGACAAGGAAGAGATTACCCCTTCTGGTCAGATGGAACCCTGCAACAGGGCACAATTTTTGATGAATAGGGTGAGCTATACTCCAGTAAAAACAAATTTTTCTTTAAATAGCGTGAGCTACATTTTAGACCCTCAATCATTCCTCAGCTGCTCTTCTGAGCAGTGGACAAACTGCACAACCGTAAGTGACAGTTTTGTTTATCTTATTATGAACACTGCAACTATTCTGACCTGGTGAAAGTGCCAATTGTTCTGTCTTGTTTCTAGAATGGAGAGTCAAAACTGTCAAAAAGAGCCCAGCCTCTGCTAGTGTGACTATTACATCTTCCAATTTGGAGATAATCTGCCCTGAGAATCAGTCCCTGGACTCTCTTTGGGGTCCATTTCCACCTCAAAGGGGTTCAGACAAAGACACAGCTAAACCTGTGAATTCCTCCATAGATACAGGTTACTGGCCTGTAAGGAACCCCAAGACTCAAGCAGGTCACCTAAGCCTTGGATTGATTTTCCCTTTTCCCCTGTTTAACACTCACTAGCACAGTTCCAGAGTGGCCAGACAAACCCTCGAAACAGTCTAGAGTCTGGACTAGCAAACTGATGACAAGATTATGGATATGGATAATTCTTCTAGTCTAACGATTCTCAAAGTATTATCCATAAACTGGTTATCAAAGCCTTTTGAAAACTTCCAGTGATATTAGATTTTTTAAATTGTGATAAAACATACATAAAATTTACCATCTTAACCATTTTTAAGTTTTTAATATTCTTTTTTTTAATATATCTTTATTGGAGTATAACTGCTTTACAATGTTGTGTGAGTTTCTGCTGTACAACAAAGTGCATCAGCTATATGCATACATATATCCAATATCCCCTCCCTCTTGAGCCTCCCTCCCACCCTCCCTATCCCACCCCTCTAGGTCGTCACAAAGCATCGAGCTGATCTCCCTGTGCCTATGCAGCAGCTTCCCACTAGCCATCCATTTGACATTTGGTAGTGTATACATGTCAATGCTACTCTCTCATTTCATCCCAGCTTCCTCTTCCCCCACTGTGTCCTCAAGTCCATCCGTTCTCTATGTCTGCGACTTTATTCCTGCCCTGCCACTAAGTTCATCAGTACCGTTTTTTTAGATGCCACGTATGTGTGTTAGCATACGGTATTTATTTTTCTCTTTCTGACTTACTTCACTCTGTATGACAGACTCTAGGTCCATCCACCACACTACAAATGACTCATTTTCATTTCTTTTTATGGCTGAGTAATATTCCATTGTATATATGTGCCACATCTTCTTTATCCATTCAACTGTCAATGGACACTTAGGTTGCTTCCATGTCCTGGCTATTGTAAATAGTGTTGCAATGAACATTGTGGTACATGTACCCATGTATATTTAATTTTTAAAAAAATTATTTTATTTATTTATTTTTGTCTGCATTGGGTCTTCACTGCTGCATGCAGGCTTTCTCTAGTTGCAGTGAGCAGGGGCTACTCTTCATTGCAGTGCACGGGTTTCTCATTGCAGTGGCTTTTCTTATTGTGGAGCATGGACTCCAGGCACTCGGGCTTCAATAGTTGTGGCACGTGGGCTCAGTAGTTGTGGCTTGCAGGCTCTAGAGCACAGGCTCAGTAGTTGTGGCACACGGGCTTAGTTGCTCCGCAACATGTAGGATCTTCCTGGACCAGGGTTTGAACGCATGTCCCCTGCATTGGCAGGCAGATTCTTAACCACTGAACCACCAGGGAAGCACTACATGTATCTTTTTGAGTTATGGTTTTCTTGGGGTATATGCCCAGTAGTGGGATTGCTGGTACCATCTTAATCATTTTTAGGTATACACTTCAGTAGTCATATACATTCAAATTGCTGGACAACCAATCTCCAGAACTTTTTTCATCTTTCAAAACTGAAACTCTATACTCATTAAACAATTCTCCCCTCCCCTGGCAACCACCCTCCCACTTTTTGTGTCTATGAGTTTGACTACTCTAGGTATCTCATATAAGTGTGATCATACGGTATTTGTCTTATGACTGGCTTGTTTCACTTAGTTCATCCATGTTGAAGCATATATCAGCATTTCCTTCCTTTTTTAAAAAATTTTTAAATTTTATTTTGTTTATTTTTTTAAACAGCAGGTCCTTAATAGTCATCAATTTTATACACATCAGTGTATACATGTCAATCCCAATCGCCCAATTCATCACACCACCCCCCTCACCCCCCTGCCGCTCTCCCCGCTTGGTGTCCATATATTTGTTCTCTACATCTGTGTCTCGATTTCTGCCCTACAAACTGGTTCATCTGTACCATTTTTCTAGGTTCCACATATATGTGTTAATATATGATATTTGTTTTTCTCTTTCTGACTTACTTCACTCTGTATGACAGTCTCTAGATCCATCCACGTTTCTACAAATGGCCCAATTTCATTTTTACGGCTGAGTAATATTCCATTGTATATATGTACCACATCTTCTTTATCCATTCGTCTGTCGATGGGCATTTAGGTTGCTTCCATGACCTGGCTACTGTAAATAGTGCTGCAATGAACATTGGGGTGCATGTTTCTTTTTGAATTATGGTTTTCTCTGGGTATATGCCCAGTAGTGGGATTGCTGGATCATATGGTAATTCTAGTTTTAGTTTTTTAAGGAACCTCCATACTGTTCTCCATAGTGATAGTATCAATTTACATTCTGACCAACAGTGCAAGAGGGTTCCCTTTTCTCCACACCCTATCCAGCACTTCTTGTTTGTAGATTTTCTGATGATGCCCATTCTAACTGGTGTGAGGTGATACCTCATGGTAGTTGTGATTTGCATTTCTCTAATAATTAGTAATGTTGAGCAGCTTTTCATGTGCTTCTTGGCCATCTGTATGTCTTCTTTAGAGAAATGTCTATTTAGGTCTTCTGCCCATTTTTGGATTGGGTTGTTTGTTTCTTTAATATTGAGCTGCATGAGCTGTTTATATACTTTGGAGATTAATCCTTTGTCTGTTGATTCATTTGCAAATATTTTCTGCCATTCTGAGGGTTGTCTTTTTGTTTTGTTTATGGTTTCCTTTGCTGTGCAAAAACATTTAAGTTTCATTAGGTCCCATTTGTTTATTTTTGTTTTTATTTCCATTACTCTAGTAAGTGGATCAAAAAAGATATTGATGTGATTTATGTCAAAGATTGTTCTTCCTATGTTTTTCTCTAAGAGTTTTATAGTGTCCAGTCTTAAATTTAGGTCTCTAACGCATTTTGAATTTCTTTTTGTATATGGTGTTAAGGAGTGTTCTAATTTCATTGTTTTACATGTAGCTGTCCAGTTTTACCAGCACCACTTACTGAAGAGACTGTCTTTTCTACATGGTATATCCTTGCCTCCTTTGTCATAGATTAGTTGACCATAGGTGTGTGGGTTTATCTCTGGGCTTTCTATCTTTTTCAATTGATCTATCTTTCTGTTTTTCTGCCAGTACCATATTGTCTTGAATATTGTAGCTTTGTAGTATAGTCTGAAGTCAGGGAGTCTGATTCCTCCAGCTCTGGTATTTTCCCTCAAGACTGCTTTGGCTATTTGGGGTATATTGTGTCTCCATACAAATTTTAAGATTTTTTGTTCTAGTTTCATAAAAAATGCCATTGGTAATTTGATAGGGATTGCATTGAATCTGTAGATTGCTTTGGGTAGTATAGTCATTTTCACAATATTGATTCTTCCAATCCAAGAACATGGTATATCTCTCCAACTGTTGGTATCATCTTTAATTTCTTTCATCAGTGTCTTACAGTTTTCTGCATATAGGTCTTTTGTTTCCCTAGGTAGGTTTATTCCTAGGTATTTTATTCTTTTTGTTGCCATGGTAAACAGGAGTGTTTCCTTAATTTCCCTTTCATATTTTTCAACATTAGTGTATAGGAATGCAAGAGATTCCTGTGCATTAATTTTTTTATCCTGCAACTTTACCAAATTCACTGATTAGCTCTAGTAGTTTTCTGGTGGCAGTGGCATTTTTAGGATTCTCTATGTATAGTATGATGTCATCTGCAAACAGTGACAGTTTTACTTCTTCTTTTCCAATTTGTATTGTTTTTATTTCTTCTTCTTCTCTAATTGCCGTGGCTAGGACTTCCAAAACTATGTTGAATAATAGTGGTGAGAGTGGGCAACCTTGTCTCGTTCCTGATCTTGCAAGAAATGCTTTCAGTTTTTCACCATTGAGAATGATGTTTGCTGTGGGTTTGTTGTATATGGCCTTTATTATGTTGAGGTAGGTTCCCTCTATGCCCACTTTCTGGAGATCTTTTATCATAAATCGGTGCTGAATTTTGTCAAAAGCTTCTTCTGTATCTACTGACATGATCATATGGTTTTTATTCTTCAATTTGTTAATATGGTGTATCACATTGATTGATTTACGTATATTGAACAATCCTGGCATCCCTGGGATAAATCCCACTGGATCATGCTGTATGATCCTTTTAATGTGTTGTTGGATTGTTTGCTAGTATTTTGTTCACGAGTTTTGCATGTATGTTCATCAGTAATATTGGTCTATAATTTTCTTTTTTTGTGATATTTTTTTCTGGTTTTGGAATCAGGGTGAGGGTGGCTTTGTAGAATGAATTTGGGAGTGTTTCTCCCTCTGCAATTTTTTGGAAGAGTTTGAGAAGGGTGGGTGTTAGCTCTTCTCTAAATGTTTGATAGAATTCACCTGTGAAGCCATCTGGTCCTGGACTTCTGTTTGTTGGAAGATTTTTAATCACAGTTTCAATTTCATTACTAGTGATTGGTCTGTTCATATTTTCTGTTTCTTCCTGGTTCAGTCTTGGAAGGTTATACCTTTCTAAGAATTTGCGCATTTCTTCCAGGTTGTCCATTTTGTTGGCATAGAGGTGCTTGTAGTAGTCTCTTAGGATGCTTTCTATTTCTGCAGTGTCTGTTGTAACTTCTCCTTTTTCATTTCTAATTTTATTGATTTCAGTCCTGTCCTTTTTCTTGATGAGTCTGGCTAATGGTTTATCAAATTTGTTTATCTTCTCAAAGAACCGCTTTTAGTTTTATTGATCTTTGCTATTGTTTTCTTTGTTTCTATTTCACTTATTTCTGCTCTGATCTTTATGATTTCTTTCCTTCTGCTAACTTTGGGTTTTCTTTGTTCTTCTTTCTCTAGTTCCTTTAGGTGTAAGGTTACATTGTTTATTTGAGATTTTTCTTGTTTCTTGAGGTAGGCTTGTATAGCTATAAACTTCCCTCTTAGAACTGCTTTTGCGGCATCCCATAGGTTTTGGATTGTCGTGTTTTCATTGTCATTTGTCTCTAGGTATTTTTTGATTTCCTCTTTGATTTCTTCAGTGATCTCTTGGTTATTTAGCAACGTATTGTTTAGCCTCCATGTGTTTGTGTTTTTTACATTTTTTTCCCTGTAATTCATTTCTAATCTCATAGTGTTGGGGTCAGAAAAGATGCTGGATATGATTTCAATTTTCTTAAATTTACTGTGGCTTGATTTGTGACCCAAGATGTGATCTATTCTGGAGAATGTTCCGTGTACACTTGAGAAGAAAGTGTAATCTGCTGTTTTAGGATGGAATGTCCTATAAATATCAATTAAATCTATCTGGTCTATTGTGTCATTTAAAGCTTCTGTTTCCTTTTTTATTTTCATTTTGGATGATCTGTCCATTGGTGTAAGTGAGGTGTTAAAGTCCCCCACTATTATTGTGTTACTGTCGATTTCCTCTTTTATAGATGTTAGCAGTTGCCTTATGTATTGAGGTGCTCCTATGTTGGGTGCAAATATATTTATAATTGTTATATCTTCTTGTTGGATTGATCCCTTGATCATTATGTAGTGTCCTTCCTTGTCTCTTGTAACATTCTTTATTTTAAAGTCTATTTTATCTGATATGAGTATTGCTACTCCAGCTTTCTTTTGATTTCCATTTGCATGGAATATCTTTTTCCTTCCCCTCACTTTCAGTCTGTATGTTTACCTAGGTCTGAAGTGGGTCTCTTGTAGACAGCATATAGATCAGTCTGGTTTTTGTATCCATTCAGCAAGCCTGTGTCTTTTGGTTGGAGCATTTAATCCATTCACGTTTAAGGTAATTATCGATATGTATGTTCCTATGACCATTTTCTTAATTGCTTTGGGGTATTTTTTGTAGGTCCTTTTCTTCTCTTGTGTTTCCTACTTAGAGAAGTTCCTTTAGCGTTTGTTGTAGAGCTTGTTTGGTGGTGCTGAATTCTCTTAGCTTTTGCTTGTCTGTAAAGCTTTAGATTTCTCCATCGAATCTGAATGAGATTATTGCCGGGTAGAGTAATCTTGGTTGTAGGTTCTTCACTTTCATCACTTTAAGTATATCATGCCACTCCCTTCTGCCTTGTGAGTTTCTGATGAGAAATAAGCTGTTAATCTTATGGGGGTTCCCTTGTATGCTATTTGTCATTTTTCCCTTTTTGCTTTCAATAATTTTTCTTTGTCTCTAATTTTTGCCAGTTTGATTACCATGTGTCTCGGCATGTTTCTCCTTGGGCTTATTCTGTATGGGACTCTCTGCACTTCCTGAACTTGGGTGGCTATTTCCTTTCCCATGTTAGGGAAGTTTTCAACTATAAGCTCTTCAAATATTTTCTCTGGTCCTTTCTCTCCCTCTTCTCCTTCTGGGGCCCCTATAATGCGAATGTTGTTGCACTTAATGTTGTCCCAGAGGTCTCTTAGGCTGTCTTCAGTTCCTTTCATTCTTTTTTCTTTATTCTGTCCCACAGCAGTGAATTCCACCATTCTGTCTTCCAGGTCACTTATCCATTCTTATGCCACAGTTATTCTGTTATTGGTTCCTTCTAGTGTAGTTTTCATTTCAGTTATTGTATTGTTCATCTCTGTTTGTTTGTTAATTCTTCTAGGTTTTTGTTAAACATTTCTTGCATCTTCTTGATCTTTGCCTGTATTCTTTTTCTGAGGTCCTGGATCATCTTCGCTATCATTATTCTGAATTTTTTTTCTGGAAGGTTGCCTATCTCCACTTCATTTAGTCGTTTTTCTGGGATTTTATCTTGTTCCTTCATCTGGTATATGGCTCTCTGCCTTTGCATCTTGTCTATCTTTCTGTGAATGTGGTTTTTGTCCCACAGGCTGCAGGATTGTAGTTCTTCTTGCTTCTGCTGTCTGCCCTCTGGTGGATGAGAGCTCCTTCCTTTTTAAGGCTAAATAACCTTCCATCATATGTATATACCACATCTTGTTTGTCCATTCATCCGCTGATGAACACTGAGTTACTTCCACCTTTTGGCTATTGTGAATAATGCTGCTATAAACATGGATATACAAATACCTCTTCAAGACCCTGCTTTCAATCTTCTGGGTATATGCCCAGAAGTGGAACTGCTGGATCATATGGTAATTCTAGTTACAATTTATTAAGGAATCATCATACTGTGCTTCCACAGCAGCTGCACCACTTTACATTCCCACCAACAGTGCACAACTATTCCAATTTCTCCACATACCTGACAGTGCTTGTTTTCTGGTTTTGTGGTTTGGGGTTTTAACAGTAGCCATCCTAAGGGATGTGAGGTTTTATTTTTGAACCATCAAACTGCAAAAATCCATTGTGCATGAGACTGGAAGTTCCCTCACTTGGGTCAACCCCAAATCTCCTGTGTTTTAGCCTCTTTTGCAAAATTGGGATATGCCTTCTCCTTCTCATCTTACAGAATAAAAGCAAACACGGTTGCTCCATCCTCATGAGAGGAATGATACATACAACTGAGATTACTTCTAAAGAAATGGCAAGATATTCCTAGGAGTGCAGCGGAATAAGAGGAAAACAAGGAGAACAATGTAAAGGAATTAGAAGTTCATGGGAAACTGAGCAGGAGCTACGAATAATCAGACAGAGAAACTCATGGTGTGTAAAGCTCACACCTGCCTTAAGGTGAGTAGCCAATAGCAGAAAGCAAAACACTCTGGAGAAAAGAAGTTCACTCATGCTGTTCCTTGATTATGGCATGCCTCCTCCAGCCTGAGAGCCCTTGCACAGCAGTTACCTCTGATGCAAAGTTCTTCCTCCCATTATCTGTGTAGATAATTTCCTCCTCTTCCTTAGTCTTTAATTGACTGTCATCTTCTCTTTAAACCAAGCTTCAATCATCCTATTTATATTTGTAACCCCCATCAACCCCTGGTATGCTTGATTCCCTCTTACCCACTTTTAACTTTCATTTCTCTCACAGCTTTTATCAACTTCCAACAGATCTTGTGATTTACTTATCACATAGTGATTTATTGTTTATTGCCTCTTCCCTTCACTAGAATGTAAGCTTCACAAGGGCAGGAATCTTTGTCTGTTTTATTCATTGATGTACCTTAAAGTCATAGAATAACGACTTTATTATTCTATTCTTACTATGGGTTCAACCCATAGTAAGTGTTCAATGAATATTTGTTGAATAAAAGGAGAGGAGAAATATGTGAAAAGGAGGGAGAAACGAAAAAAATAGAGTAATATGTTCCTTGTGCTTCAATAATGATGCCCAAAGCTCCTAAAGTGAAAAAAAAGGGGGGGGGGGAGAAATGTGGCTTTATTAAGCATATGTGCTAAAATTGCTCATTATGTCACAGTCTGAGCTACTCCTGAAAGCAGAACTTGATATAAAGTCTTGAGCACAGTCTATGGTCCAGGGAGCAGCAGTGAGGGACCAATGAGAGTGAAACAGAGAAACAGGAAAGAACAATACAAAGATGCATTACTGAGTTTGTCACTGCTATAGGTGACTCATGCTTGATCTTCCTGTGACCTTTTGAGGAGCCTTAGGAAATGTCAGAACTGTCCACCCCAGAGACACCAGAGAGACTGATGCACTTTATCCATTAGCTTCTGTCTCCAGTGGTCAAGGATAACTCCACCTCCAGAGCTTAGGTGGAGGTCAAGCTCTTGACACTAGAGGCAGGAACATGATATATGCAGCCCGTGAGGTGAGGTACCACCAGATGACCCCTGTGAGAAGCTTCCTGAACAATGCACAGAGCTAGTCACTGAAGCCTGGATAAGAGGAAAGAGGATGTAAAGTGGTTCAGAGGACTGTCTTACACAGGTGCCAAGCACACACTTGAGGCACTCTTCCTGACCACATTTTGAATCTTTCCTTAGCTCAATCCCTCCCAAATACTTAATGCTTCAATATCTTACATTGGCCCTACCTTGAAACCTACCTCAAGGAAGAGAATGAAAACGAAATTGAGATGTGTATGGTTTCCAAAGGAGAAATAAGGTATGGGGAGGGCCAATCAGAAGATTTGCCAGTGGGCTAGGAACACCCTAAAGAAGGCAGCAACTGACCCCAAAATGAACTAAAATGACTGCCACCTTAAATGCTCTAAGAGACTCAATCCAGAGATCAATGAGTATGACAGATACATTATGAGCAAGTCTTTAAATATTTCTGGAGGGCTGGAAATATGGCAACCCTCACTCATGCCAGTGAGGCCACAAGCAGACTGGGAGAACTTGGCATTGGGCAGAGCTGTGGCAGGAGAGGGCTGTGGCAGACCACGTGCTCCTGACTCTCACTAGGGAGTGGGGAGAAATCACTATGCATGTTTTGGGCCAATAATAACTCCTCATTGATTGCCACTCAGTGTCAGAGATTAGCCCTTTCAGTCACTGACAGGGCCCATTGTACAGGGTGTGGGAATGCAAAGATCCCAAAGGGAAACATCCATTTACTCATTCAAAGTCCAACGAGAACAAGGGAGCAGAGGAAGAAATCGAGGCAGAAGGAGTAAGTGGTTGAGACTTGGAGAAATCTGGCAGGTCAAGGCCAATGGAGATGAGAGATTTGGCTCCTCAGAAGGGTTTAGTTAAAAAAATAAAGAAGGGTGAAAGCAGGTGGGATGTAAGAAACAAATGGGATTTTTTCACTAGTAGAACTGAAAATAGTAGAGAAGAAATGGATGGAGTAAATCAAACTAACATAGACAGTGAGAGGCATGCATGTGCACACACACAGAGCAGAAACCATAGACATACCTGCTGCCCTCAAGCCTTGTCTGCCCAGGTGTTAGTCCTTGCAGGAAGCCCTGCCCAGTGCCCCCAGGCTGAGCTGGCATCTCTCCTGTGTATCTTCCCCACCATAGCCCTCCTTGTGTGGCATGCAATTGACTATTTACTTGTCTGTGTCCCACCTCAGAGTGTTAACTGCTTGAAAGCAGGGACCTTGGCTCTTCTTTGTATCAGTGTCTAATTCAAAGGAGATTCTCAGAGAATGAATCAACTATTCTTCCCATGAAACAGAGGTGTAAAAACAAGTCCAGTAAAGTCAAACACAGAGTGAAATCATTGTGGTTACAGATGAAACAAAACATACAAAAATATGAAATTCTTATTTAAAAAAAATACAGATTCTTTGCTTTCATACCAAGAGATTCTGACTCAAACTTTCTGGCTATCTCTCCAATTATAGTTCCAGATTTAGAAAGAAACAGCTCTTCCAGGAAATTCTTGCCATCAAGTATTTTCTTCAAATTCTGAGTAAACACTACTATTATTTTCAGCTTTCAATCAAGAGTAAGAGAAGAATGAAGATGGTTCAGACACACAGAGATTTCTTGGTGACTTCAGTGATTCTGACACAGTAGTGGGTTTGACAGAAGCCAAATGAACGTGTACTTCTACAAGCCCACCTAGAACTTTCGATACAGGTGATCCATGGGCCACACTGTGGAAAAGCTACTGGGTAAGCTGCAGACAGCAAACCCTATGCTGACCAATGCTCTTACAGTGATAATGATGTCCAAGGGCACACAAGTATCATCAAGAATTTTCATCAGTAAGCGTGTTCTCCTGAGGCAGGAGGGGCCAGTAAACACCGTGATCACATGCAGGGCTGTCTGTGTTCATGCCCAAGAGGCAGAGAAGAGAAAGCAGGCACATCCCTGAGGCACTGCTGAAACAAATGGACATGATAGGCTGGAAACAGTGCTTGAGAGTTCCTCACAATGCAAAGTGTGTTTAAGTTCTTCGGAGAAAAGTTTAATGGTCAACAGCAACAAAAAAATCAAATATGCCTAATAAGGAACTTGTGTTCATTTTCTTGGAAACACTGAGGAGCTGTCTGTCCTAAGATAGGAGGGACTGGAGGGTGGAGATGCACTGGAGAAAGGAGAACATAATGAACAAGCAGAAGCAAAATAGAACAAGACTCCAGAGGGAAGCCAGTGCTTTTGGCCTGGAGAGTTTCACTGACGGATTTTATAAAGGCCCCTGACAGTTAAACCTTGCACACAGGTTTAAGAGCAATGCCCAAGTCCACCATACAATGATGAACAAAGACTGAGTAAAACAGAGTTATGATAAAATCTAGAAATGAAAAGCCTTCCTGCTACTGAGTTGGCATCTCCACCCATTGCTGTGTCTTCCATGACATTGTACATACAGCATATTTTATAAATAAACATATTTATATACTGAAGCATTTACCTTTTATTTTCAATGTTTAGACTTACATAAAAGTCACAATAATAGTATAGAAAGGCACCATATACCCTTCACTCAGCTTCCCCTAATGTTATCATCTTACATAAGCACAGTGCAATTCTCAAACCCAGGAATGAACATCGATATTATATTATTAGCTGATCTAGTGACCTTATTCAAATCTCACCAATGTTCCTACTAATAGCCTTTTTCTGGTCCAGGACCCACTTGAGGACCACACTTTGTGTTTAGTTGTCCTGTCTCTTTACTCTCCTCTAGTCTGGGACAGTACCTGAGTCTTTGTCTTTTTTATAACCTTGACACTTTAGAAGGCCACTTCTCTTGTAGAATATCTGGTTCGGTTTGACATTCTCTCATAATCAGACTGAGGTTATGTATTTTGGGCAGGAATACCACAGAAATGAGACTATCCATTTCTCACTGATGTATTCTTAAGGGACTTGAGAAGAAAGCAGAGAAATCAAAACAGGAATGAGGGAAATGTTAAGTTTTTTTTTTTAAAGATAAAAAGGTGATGTTTTCAGAAAGAATAATAGACTGTTGACAGAAAGTAAACGTCTTAGGTCAGTGGGAGTAAGGACACAGTGAAACAGGATCACTCAAACATTGCTGGAGTGAGAATAAATTGGTACAAAAATTTTAGAAAGCATTTTGACAGATATATCACAAATCCTAAAATTTTTTATAAAACCTTTGACACCAAAACTTTACTTCTGAAACTCTATCCTAGGAAATAAGTGGAAACTTTGCTATTTATCAGTGCCATTTAAAATAGAAAGAAAATCAAAGAAAAATAACAACATCATTATAGTAAACAATTGGGATTTTTTGCTACACAGTACCTGAACATCCTTCTGATTTAGTAAGGGCAGATCCCAAGAGGCAAAGAATTTAGGGCCCTGATTCCCACTATGGAAGACAATCAAGGCATGTAACAGCGACACAGGCTCGACCAATCAGATACTTACACCTGGAGTTTTGAATACTGAGGGAGCGATGCAAACAACCAGATGCAGTCAGAAATCAGCAACAATTGAGGATGTTTATCCTGTAAATTACTGAATCACAACATCATTTGAATTCATATGTTCACCATGTGTCATATGTAAAAATTAGGACAGTCATTGGGAAGTAATTGGACTTTGAGAACTATCCTGAGGATGTATGATGCTATGGACTGAATTGTGTCCCTCTAAAAGTGCTATGTTGAAGCTCCCCAATGTGATGGTATTGGAGACGGGGTCTTTGGGTGGTAATGAAGTTTAGATGAAGCCATGAGAGGGGGACAGTCATCATGGTATTAGTGCCCTCAGAGAGCAATCTCTCTTTCTCTCTCTCTCTCTCTCCTTCTCACTCTCTCTCCCCCATGTGTGGACACAGTGAGAAGGCAGCTGTCTATAATCCAGGAAGAGAGCCCTCACCTGGGAACTGTATTAGCCACCACCACCTTGATTTGGATTTCCAAGCCTCCAGAACTGTGAAAAATAAATTCCTGTGATTTAAGCCACTCAGTTGATGGTATTTTGTTTTGTCAGCCCAGGCTGAGTAAAACATATGGGAAGATTTGGAGAACTTTATTTACTTTGAACCTTCAACTGCCACCCTTGTCTGATGGAACTGCCCCTCCTATACTTGAAGACCCTCTAGTAACCTCGTATGAAGAAATTGCTTTGCAAGGAAAAATCAGTTCTCCTTATCCTTCACTTCTCTACACCACTAGTCTGATAACTAGAGTCAGATCTCACAATGTCTTGGGAACACAATGACAAAGTCAATCACTTGTGGAGAAGGCTTATACACCAATGGAATTGCTGGAATGTACAAAAATCTTGGGAATATGTGTAGAAATGAATTCTAAAGATGCTCAAACAAGTGTACACAGCATGAGTACATTCACCAGAGATTCTGGATTTGATAAACTAATTCAAGTCGCTACAAGTGGGTTTAACTGGTGTTTGGATGATTTTCCCGAAACCTAGACATAACAGTGGACAACACAAAATGAAGTCGGATGCCATAAAAAAAAAAAAAAAAAGCACCCTTAAAATAAACAGGAAGAGGGCTTCCCTGGTGGCGCAGTGGTTGAGAGTCCACCTGCAGATGCAGGGGACACGGGTTCGTGCCCTGGTCTGGGAAGATCCCACATGCTGCGGAGCAGCTGGGCCCGTGAGCCATGGCCGCTGAGCCTGCACGTCCGGAGCCTGTGCTCCGCAGCGGGAGAGGCCACAACAGTGAGAGGCCCGCGTACTGCAAAAAAAAAAAAAAAAGAAGAAGAAAATAATAATAAACAGGAAGATATACAAGAGTTCATGAAATAATACTGGAATGGATTAATCATAGGCAACTCATCAACCATCTACCCTCTAACTATGTCCTTCAAGGGGATCTGACACTTCATTCTCCCAGGCCTTGAGAAATACACTGGTGAGAAGAGGGCTAGTATCTGAAAAGCACTTAGGTGGCTTTGCCTAAGGTCAGGACACTGGTGGGAGACACTGCAGTGCAATGGGCTCCCTGACTTCCAAGAGGATGGGAGGATCCTGAGATGACCGAGGCTCTGGGGTGCCACTGAACCGCCCCGCACAGGATGGGAGTGGCTGCCAGAAACAAAAAGGAGGGTCAGGGTGAACATCAGAGTGTTGTCTTGCAGGGCTCTTTGGCAGAGAACACTGACCATGAAGTTCTTAGCACCAAAATATACAAGCAGATGACCAAAGCCCTTCTTGATTTGTATAACTGGCAGGTCTCCAGGCTGGTAAATAAGAGCCTAACCTGAGCATAAAGTATCAACAATCATAATACCTCACAGATGAAGAGCTCCTTAACTGAAGGGGGAGTGGGAGATTTTTTGAGGAGGACTTTGCAACAATACCAGACTTTATTGTGAAACTTCCCCCAGCCTTCAAAGGAGAACAGAAATGTGAGGAGTTCTTACACCTGTTTTCTAAAGTTTCTGGTTCCAGGCTGCCCCCAACACAGTATAGGGCTATTTGGTTATACCACCCACTTCCTGATTATACCCAATCTTGTGAGCAGCATTTCCAAAGATGCACAATGAGAAAGTTATGCCATAATATGGGGGATTCTGTAAATAACATAAGCTAATTAGATCTTTTCTGGCTGGGAAGAAAAAGATTTTGCTCTCAGTGGAAAAGATTTAATTTGTCTTTGGAAACACATCCTGCAACTAAGTGGAAAGGTCTGTCATGCTTGTAAAGATGATGCCAAGTGCACAATGTGTAGCAAGAAACCTCTACAATTTACCCATAACAAAGCAAAGGGAAGACAGGCCTTCTGACTTCTGGAGACCTTTTTTGGCTACACACACACACACACACACACACACACACACACACACAGGCACACAGAAAACCAGAGAAATGCTGTGCTTCCAGACTAAATATAATAAAAATCCTACTACCAGGAAATTTAAAAAGAAGTTGTTTGCAATTAGCAGTGAGAATCCTCTCAATGTAAAAAGCACATGCCAGTTGACCTACATACCTAACTAAGGTAAGATGGATGAAATTGTGTCTACTCTGTGTCAGTCATAAAACTGAAATAGCATAAAATGTACTGCTTGATTGGAAAATGGGAAAATACAAAAAAGACCCCTTGAGAGCCTCATGTGTCAGTCTTTCCTTGTCCTCTGGGAGAGAGAAGTTTAAATTCTCATACAGCTTTTAGAGAATACTTAACAAGTGCAGTCAGAAAATAAAGCAGACGCTGGCGGCAAGGATAATAGTATGAATAAACTGGAATTATTACAGAATTTTGTACTCTGTTTCCACCCATGAACTATTACTTCTATTATTTTAAAAGATGCAGTCCATATAAATTCTCAGGTGCATTCTCAGGCACCTTGCAAACTGCTGTCTAAAGATAGCACATAACAGGTTAAATCTTGAGAAATTCTTTTTAATTTTACCGATGTTATCGTGCAACCTAATTATAAAATTTCCCCATTTAAGGGGAAAAAAGATTTCAAAAGAAAAAAGGAAAGATTTTTAAAGTTCCACGGATTGGAAATAGTTTAGCAGATTTAGGAATAAAAACTGTTAGAAAAATTTTAGTATTATGGTAACTGTGTACACAATGGTGCTAAAGAAAAAGAATTACAGAAGCTGCCAAGGTCATAAAAATTAATTAGACACTTTACTTACATAAGATATTACCTATCTAGGCAGATATGACAAAGAAATTGTTATGGAGTATTGTGTGTGTTTGTGTGTGTTCAAACTCACTGCTCACAGAAAGACAAGCCCAGGGATGAAATATACACACATCACACACATTTTGGGGTTGCATGGTTTTTTTTACTCTCAAGGAAATGCAGCTTTACTGAACTCAGTGCCATGGAGATAGGAAGTAGGTTTCTACTACATCTAGTAAGGGGGAGAAAAAAAGAGAGAGAGAGGAAGGTGAAAGACTTGAAGAGAAGAAAGTGTAGTTATATGGCAATACCATTCGGCCTCAGAAGCAATGAGTCTATTTCTAAAAAAAAATAGATTATTGCTTCTCTTGTGCAAAATCTTAAAGGAGCCTCCTGAATGTTTCTTCCAAGCCCATTGTTTCTTTATCACTTTCCCCACAGGAGGTGTATTGGTGGCAATGTAATTGCAATCGTTTTTTCTGCCTATTCATTTCATATTCCCCCCTCCCCCCGCTCCCCTCCCCCCCCCGCTCCCCTCCCCCCCCCACCTTCGCCTTCCAAGTCCTAAAGTTGTTCAGGTTAAAGTCCCGCCTCATATTTACCAGAGTTCTCGCTTGTGGGCACGTGGATATGTGTTAAAAAGGGTGGGAGAGGTGTCGGGAAAATCTAGAAGCCTAGTTGAAATTGCCTCATAGAGACATAATCTTTGACAGGTGACCAAATTGGGTCCTCCTAACCCTGTCTGCCTTGGTGACACACGAGAGCGCCCTGAGGCAGCACTGAGGCTCGTCCAGCGCCAGACAGAGAAGAGATGTGTGCGTGGAACAAGGGGCTGGAGCGCTGGTTCTGAACTGCGGGTGACAGGTTGCTGATGGGCTGCAGACTGACATGAGGCTGGAAAAGACGGAGGGCAAACTGCTTACGAGCCATTGTTTGCACCGGAAATGGGTACCCAGTACAGAGACCGGAAGGAAAGGTCAGTGGGGGGAATGCGTGACTGACGCGCAAGGAGAGGCCTGTGCAGGCGGCCAGGAGCAGCGGGGCGCTGGCAGCGTGGAGATGCCAGTTCAGCTCCCGCAAAGAGCGGCGCCCCTAGGCCGGGCTCAGGGTTCCCGGACTGGCGCGCAGTCTGGCGGCTCCCCGAAGCACCAAGCCAACGTCTGCAGGCCCCGGAGCCCTGTTCAAGGACCCAACGCAGCTCCTGGGTGTTGCTCAGTTTTCGCTGAGAGACCGCAGCGGCCGTGGGGGGGTGTAGGGGGAAATAGCGTTCTGATAACCTCGGTGTCGAGGATTAAGCTGTGGCTGACGCTTCCTGTGGGGGGGGGGGAGGGGGAAGGGGGCTGTGAGGAATCCAGGGACGTGGGTGCACTCGGGACTCCCAGGAAAGCCCTGCAGGCCCCCCAGATTCAAGCTATAGGTAAAACGTAGAGGGTAAAAGCTAGAGGAAGCTCACGGATGAGGAAAACTGAAATGACTCCGAGGTCTGTTTGAGGGTATTTTAATTTAGATTATGAAAGGAAGAGTCCCTGAGGTCTGAGACCCTCCTTTAAGGGCAAACACCTGAGATACATATCTGAACGGAAGTGTTCACAGTCCAAGGCTGAAACATCAATGGGCATTCAGACTAGATGACCCTGTGTCCTCTACTCCATGTCACACTGTCCCTACATGCTCTTCCACTTGGTTACTTGGCATCTATGAGGGAGTGAAATGGCAAACAGGTCTCCCAACCTTCTCTTTGTGTGTCTGTTCTTGATAGACATCAAAGCCAACATGATTAGAAACAGCCTGACAGCTCTATCAAGACAAAAGGAAACAATTCTTAACGGGCTCAAGGTATTGAAAACAACTCAGCTTGTAAAGTAATCTATTTCAGACAGCACTCTAGAAAACACAATTTTTTAAAACCACATTATGAGACTATTAGATATCAGCATATATGGAATGAAGGCTGCATTTTTAAAAAGTCCTTTACAAATCCCTTTTCTTCTAAAGCACTCTGAGTCAATTCCATAAAGTTGGCCTGTTACACTTAAATTCTTTCAAATACCAGCACTCTAACAAAGGCTTCTATTGAAGACCTGCATGACTTGTTAAGAACTATCACCATAAAAATATTATCTCGTGGTCTTTGATATTTTCTAAAGTAAAAGAGCAAATAGAATGTAACTCTGGTTTGAGTTTAACTGCATTCCAATCCAATTAGTTTTATAAATTAATAGCTGTTTGTATCTTAACAGTAGGTGATGTTTAATTAGTCAGTTTATTGTTTCCAGTCTTAGTTCAGAATTTCACATTCTGAAGAGTTAGAGTTTTAACTGAGTGTATGAACATTCATCTAGGAAACTGTTTATGCTCAAACTTCTGTCAGAACACTGTGGTACATTAAGATTCCCAGGTGTAACAAAATTACAATATTCTATCTCCAAAATTTATAGTACTTATGGTAGGAACTGCAAACAAGCTGCCTATGGTACTCCAGGCCTGCAGATACATTGTTGTTTATCTTTTCTTCTTTTCTTTAATTTCTTTTCATTTCTTTTCTTTTCATTTCGTTTTCTTTCTTTTTCTCTTTCCAAGACCATATATATATTTTATACACACACACACACACACACACATGTGTGTGTGTGTGTATCTCCTATATATATATATAGGATTACTTGGCATCAAACCAAGTAAATTCAGGCAGATCCCATATTCAGAACAGCAGAAGCAGTGGAGTCCCTGTGAATGGACCAGCTGCTCTCCCCTTCTTTTCCATCCTTGCTAGGCCTATGCCATTTACTTGCTTTAACTGTCAGGCCCCTGTGTGTAGTTTTCACATTTGCCACTCCTCAAGGGCTTGCAGTGTTGGTCTGACCTGAAGGCTATATCTTTCTTAGAATTTTCCACATATTTGCAGTAGAGATTCTGTAACTGGGTTGTGCAATAACTCTCTCCCTTTTTCTCACCAAGTGCTCTGGGAATAATATCCGTTCACCAAATATTAGGACATAAAAGGAATTAAGACCAACAGCAGCAAATGCTTTAGTGCCAATAGACATCAAAATATCTACACATGCCTATGATTGGGGCTAAACATTTAAGGGTAGAAGGTGTTATCAAAAGGAAGAAGAGGAAAAAATGACATCTAGAAAAGAAGGCAAAAAATGAGTGAGTGAGAAGGAGAAAGAGAGGAGAAGCAAACTCAAGGAGGGAAAGACACTCCATCCTGGACCTCTGGTAGAGAAACACCTACAGGGCTACCCACAGCTCCTTCAGGGTCGGCTCAGGGGTCCCAATGACACCAGTTATCTACCCAAAATTAAAGCAACACATTAGAATAAAAATGAATAGGGAGGGGGAGGAGAGGTTTTTATCTACTAGATAACAAGGTTATACAATCACTTGGAAATTGAGTAGAGATATCCCATTTGTTCCACACAGATCCATTAAGGAAAAGTAGTTCTCCTGGGCTTCCCTGGTGGCGCAGTGGTTGAGAGTCCGCCTGCCGATGCAGAGGACACGGGTTCATGTCCCAGTCCGGGAAGATCCCACATGCCGCGGAGCGGCTGGGCCCGTGGGCCATGGCTGCTGAGCCTGTGCGTCTGGAGCCTGTGCTCCGCAACGGGAGAGGCCACAACAGTGAGAGGCCCACATACCACAAAAAAAAAAAAAAAAAAAAAAATTAAAAATTAAAAAAGATTAAAAAAAAATAAGTAGTTCTCCTGAAATATGTTCATTTCTCTCAGGGTTTTGCTCGTTTGAGTGCTTAAGCCAACCTAAAAGTCAGTAATAGACACCAATCTCATCATCTTCTAAACCAACCACACTGGCGACAGAAGAAAAGCTAGTTTCATTATTTCAGCTTATTCCCAATATTTAATAATAGAAGATATTTTGAGGGCATTAACAGGGTTACTTGTCAGGAACTACTTTTACATAGGCTAAAAACACGCCAGGAGTGACACTTGAAATTGATCATCCTTTTAGCCATTCTGTCAGGCTTCCGAAAATTAATGAGTGGGCTGCAGAAGGGAAGTGGCTTACCAGAACATCGCACAAATTTGCTGATCTTGACTTGCTGGAATTTTGCTTACCTAATGCAAAGCTGAACACTTCAATTCTCTATAGTGTTTACATTCTACCTAAATCTTCTTTTGGGTTTCCTGCATTCAATGTTGCTTCCTCCTCAGGCAAGTAACAGTGAAATACAAAAGGAAGCCACAAAAATCACTGTCCTCAGCTGATGGGATGACACAACAGATACTTTTCAGGCTTAAACTACAAAAATCACTGTATTTATATAAAAATCAAGGTTTCAAACGCTGTATGATATTTATTCAACAATACTAATTGGGTGAAGATGATGTTCAGATCACTACTTGAGATGCAGCAAGAAACTTACCTGGGTGAGGAAGTATCTTGAGCAGGAAGGTGATTCTCCCATGGCAAAGTTTAGCTTTTTCACTCTGTAGGAATGACCTCAGCCATTTTTCCAAATATGAAAACTCAACTTCATGCTCTGTGGAAGATACAATATTCTCTGTCCCTAAAATACTATAATTTACTGAATTAAAAAGAAAAAGGAACTAAAAAAATTCAAAGGTAACAAGTGACAATCATTAAGGCATTCTCCAAATTATGACAATTGAATAATAAACATCCCACATATATTTCTCACTTCACTTCCCCTAAAAATCCTAGACCCTGACTAAGCAGCCTTAGCCACAAAGCTGTCTCGGACAACACTGCCGCCTAGTGGGTCTTTGAGGAAACTATCAGATCCCATAGGTCCTTTTTTTTTTTCTTCTTTCTTGGATCATTCATAAGGGAACTTGGGTAAAAGTTACAATTCCATATATTTCTCTTCCACGCTTATTGTTTACTTTTTTAAAGTTTTTCTGTTTCTCTTAATTTCTCTTTAATTCCCTTTCTCTTTTCTGTTTTGAATTCTTACCAAATTCACATTAAAAAATTTTTAACTTGCTTTCTTTTGCTTTCTTTGAACCCTTTTCTCTCTATTGCTTTTGTAAGTCTAAAAAACTTGATAAGAAAGCAGCAACTGGGACTTCCCTGGTGGCACAGTGGTTGGGAATCCGCCTGCCAATGCGGGGGACACGGGTTCGGGCCCTGGTCCGGGAGGATCCCATATGCTGTGGAGCGGCTGAGCCCAGGCGCCACGGCTATGGAGCTTGCGCTCTGCAGCCCGCGAGCTCACAGCTACTGAGCCCACATGCCACAACTAAAGCCCATGTGTGCCTGGAGCCTGTGCTCCGCAACAAGAGGAGCCCCCACTCTCTGCAACTAGGGAGAGCCTGCGTGCGGCAACGAAGACCCAACGGAGCCAAAGTTAAAAATAAATAAATAAATAGTTAGTTAAAAAAAAAAAAAAGAAAGCAGCAACTGTTTAGACTTCAATAGAATAATTTTTGCCAACTTCTAAAGCAATTAGGGTTTCAAAGTTATCTTCTGAATATATTTACTAAAGTTGTCTTCTAAGTTTGCTTTCTTCCATACCTCAATTACCACGATATTTTTAAAAAATTAAATACAATTAACACTGCAGTTAAAATCATAAGAGTTTGTGTTAAACTCCGACTCAAATTTCAGCCCAACCACATATTAGCTATGCAAACATGAGAAGTTGCTTAAACCTTCTTGTGCCTCAGTTTCCTCCTCTGTAAAATGATGAAAATCATAGTACTTACAGGAATATTGTGAAGTCAATTAATACTTGTAAATGACTTAAAATAGTGCTGGCATAGATAAAGCTCTAATAACTTATTTTATTGTCAATATTGCAATATTATTTTCTGATGCTACTTCTTAATTTTAAATATTTGCACTTAATCCATACTTTGGATTCAATAGATTTTGTAGCTTGGCCTGGAGCCATAACTACCACATGTAACATTGTTCCAATTAGAAAATATGTCTATGTTTTTTTACAGTACTCTTAAACTATTAGAAAACATCATAGTTATAAATTAATAGCTATCTGTTCACATTAACTTCACAGCAGCCAACGGATCATTAAGTAGGGGACTGAAAAGGATCTGGTTGCAGAAGAGATTAGAAAAGAATAATTTCCTAAAGTATTTTGTCTGGGTTTTTGGTTAGAATTAGGAATCTTGAGAAGCAGAGAATAGAAAAAGGAAGGATACACTCCAAGTGATGAAAATAGCATATGCAAAATCTTAGTGGAATGAGCAAGTTGAAAGCTTACAATTTAGATAAATCTCTGCTAAATAATAATAATAATATTTTTAAACCACCTTGGCAATTCAGTTCATTTTAATGGCTCTTGATATAGACTCTTTTTCTTACATTCTAGAACATTAACACTGCTGTCTTCAAATCCAAACTGTGATCTAGATCCAAACAGGAAAGTGGAATGCACGGTCAACACTCTTTTCCCATTATGGTATTTAAAGTAGATGGAAATTGAACATATTAAAAGAGACTTGCCTTCTACTTTTCGTAATGTTCTATACTGCGCATGAGCTGATGCAGGAGATCTGAGCAGTGGGGGTGGGTAGCAATAGGTGTATGCATTCGTGACAGCAATCGGAATCAGATGCTTAATTTATGGACTCATAGCACATAAAAGAAAAAATTTCAAGCACTTACTGTAGCTGCTGCTGATTACTGACTATTCATTACAAAGGTATTTGGCTTGTGCCAGTGTAAACCCAATGTTCTTCATAAAGAAAAGTCCATCATGCAGTTTTCCTATAAATTATACAGCTCCCTGTTTATTCTTCTTCAAAACCCATGCCCTGCTTCATAATCAAGAGCTGTTTAAAGGTTCTCACAGCCTAGGGATTGTAGCTAAAATACTGGAATCACACAATTAAAGGGAAGAAAAAACTAAATTAAGCCTCCAAAAAGGGATGCTGCCCAAGTTAAATGCTTCCCTTGTGCCCAAGTGAAACTCACTCTGACAAGCGGGCCTAAAATGTGTTCCAGTAATTGCTTCTTTCCCCAGCACTGCTGAGTAATTGCTCTGCAACTTTGCCCTTCCGGCACACACACAGAGTTATCATGATGTGATCCCAAAATTATACCTAGACCGAAGGAGCAATGTTTTATAAATCCTGCAGATGAGAAGAATGGGAAAGATTACCAAGAGAACCAATTCAGCTTTCAGTCTAGCAACATCTTAGGCATTCATCCAGAAAGGAGAGAAATGCACCCAGAATACCATCAGGGCTTACACTTTATCTTTTTCTGTGTACAGTAGTCCACACAGCCAAACACAATGCATCCAGATGCTTTGACTTCTCAGTGTCTACTCCCATATCAAGAACTAGAGAATATAAGAAATATCTTGCTGGATCAGACAAATGGCTTATATCAGGTCACCCGTGAGAGGATATGTTCATCCTCCCTGACATCAATCTCAAAAGAGAGAAGGTTCGCTCTGAAACACCCCTGGGGATTTTCTCTCGTTAATAAAGCTGATATGCATATAATATATTGCTCCTTTTCCACCCTAAATCTTTCCTGACTCTATATGCATTTTCAGCTTGTACCCACCTCCTGAAGTTCCGAAAGTTACAAAGCCTGCTATGATAAATAGTATCTCGTCTGTTTGCCTTAAAACACCCTTTGTACTGATGGCTGACACGGTGGGAAGCACACAGAAGATATTTGCGGGGGAAATGCATAGTAACGCGAATGGGCTGGATTAGAATGATGCAGGGTCTGACCCTTAACTGTTAATGCACCACCTGGTCTACTCCCCTTGACTGAGGGCCTCAGGATGCCAACCTGAATATTTTGGCTTGGAAGGAAAGATAATCACATGATATCTGGGTCTCTTGCTTTTTAAATGTTGATTCCAAAAGATATGATACAGTATTTTCAGTGATTCCACTGGCTTAGGGGTATGGTTAGAGCGACTAACTCTTACCACCGATAAAGCTGATAGAATCCCTTATCACATGGCACAAAGCCATCTGGAAAATAAACGGGCAGGTTTTGCTTCAGTCTGTTCTAACCTCACTTTTTGATGAAAAGCAAGTTGATCATCATCTTTTCTCTGTTTCCTTTATCCTTTGTAGCCATTGAGCCTTCCACATGTCCTGCTGCATACTGAGATATCTTATTGAAAATTTCTCCTTACTTTCTATGACCAATCAAATAAAATGTAAACTGAGAAAATAGATTTGGGGTAGGTCATTTGTAAGTGTGAAGCTTTGGGAGAATGCTTGAGAGACAAATTCTAAGACCATCATGGGAAAATCACCAGGAATCCCAGGCTAAATTATTTCTACTCCCAAACCAAGCCTTCTGTCACCAACTGAATGTTGAACTGCACGTAGATGAGGCAATGTCTTGTAAATGGAGTTGAAACTTCGGTTTGTATGGGGTTTGTTCACTGGTTACACTAATTTTTCTCAGGTTTTAAGTAAAGAAATCTATGTTATAATAGTTTTCACCCTGTGAGAGTGCCTACTTTACAGACCAACTATTCTAAGTTATACCTTAGTTAAGAGAGGAATACTCATACTGCCACAAGCATGCATTGATGATTGATTTTCCCTCTTCCTGAAATAACCCATCCCATTCAATGGTTGAACAGTAAGATAACTGCTCTTCAGAAATATGGACAACATTTGATACTAATGTTCATTTTCCCTCTGCTGCTGTCACAGCTTATCACTCTTATTTGATGGTGGATTGACCCACTGCTTTGACTTATTCTGGTACTTATGTGACAAAGGCTAACCCACCAAGGTCAGTGGTTGGGTGTCATCCATCATATTGCCAATACGTCTGCCATGATTGATAGGGATGATACATCTCAAGGTCCCTGAATTCTGTTACTGTCACATTTTTTTCCTCTCAGTCACACCAGGACTGGAGCTCAGGTACTGTGCCATCTCATCTCCTAATGGCCTTCTTGACTACAATGGCTTAAGAACTGGCCTGCTTTCATGGGGCAGTGGGAGAACAGGGTGTTCAGGACTAGTGTTCTTGTTGACTCAAAAAGTGTGCTGACATGTGTACGACCTAGGGCGAGGACCCAAACTGAGCTGTCATCCTTTGCTTGAGTGTAAACATGGATGATTTTTACCCAAATTCATAGCCCTGATAAATAAATGCATTCGAAACATTAAAGCCTGAATGATGTGAACAAACCCATTAAAGTAACCTTGAATGTTTAGCCAAGTTAGCAATAGATCAGTGAATTTTATAGCTAAAAAATTAAAAAAGAGTAATCTTCTTGTTTTTGTAGATAACATGCAGTCTCAGAGACATGATTAAAATCCTAATCCTAGGTCAATAAACACAATATTCTTGATTCTCAAGCTTCTCTTCCCAGCAAACCTGACAACTCCAACACAGGCAGAAGCATAGATGTCGATTATGGAGAAAATGCAATGGACTGTGTGTACACTTCCTCTTCATCGTCTTCTCCTTTAAATCAGTCACACACTGAGTCTCCAGCTTCTATTGAATTAGGTTACAAAGCTTTTTTGTTCTTACCTGTCGCTAAGAAAAATCATTCATGGCATCCTGGATCAGAACTAGCGGAGACTGCATGAATCAAAAAGGTAAAAATGTTCCCTCCCCAGGGAGGCTGCCAGCTGTCTCATTGATTCAGCGCTGCTCTTGGCAGATTCTGAGGCTACCCTGGCACCAGTTCCAAGAGTGCCGGATAATAAGGCACCACAATGCAAACTGTTACCAGGGAGGAACAGAACATCTGGTCTGGAACAAAGGCAACGTCCATTGCTTAGAAGCAACCTGGCCATCCACGTCCAAGCGTGAATACGCCAGGCCCTGTCGCCTGAAAGAGGGGGTCCCTAGAGCCAAATAAGTGCAGATGAAATAGAAACAGTAAGGAAAAGAAACCCTGAGAGAGAAATAACATTATTTTCTCATCATTTTTATCTAAATGTAGAAAGATAGTATCAACTAGGATACTTTTTCTAGGAGCTTTATTTTTTAATGTAATCAACAATGATAAAAATCGAAATTTTAAAGAGCAATAATCAGTTGATTTCTCTTTATTCAGTGTGCATATGTGTGCACGAGTGTGTTTAATGGCCGAAAGGTTCTCTTGTCATCCCGCTGTTGTAAGCAGAGCTAATGACTGGCCTCTGTTCTGTGGAAATATTTTAGCTGCCAAGGACCCACTGATGTGGGCAGCAAGTCTGAGAACAATGAGAAAGGAACAGCACCCAAGGGTGCCTACCATGTGCCTTCCACCAAGCTGTGCACCTACACCAGGCAATTTAGACTCTGAGACTGTCCAGACTCTATCAGGTTTTGTTGTTGTGTTGCTTTTAGTACTAAACACCACCTTCAGAAAAGGAGAAGAATCTGACTTCCAGTTGCTTTAAAATCCAGATTTTCTTTTTTTTAAAAAAGGCTTACCCTGTTGACAAAGCCCCTGTCAGAATGAGAGTCATTATACTCCACGGAAGGTTTGTGTACTTCATTCCTTTCCAAAGCCATCTGTCTGAATTTAATTCACTGATAATTTTATCAGTCTCCCCATGCTTTGCCTGAAACCTCTCCATTGCATTTTTTATTCTTCGCAGATGTTAACTCTTTGAATGACAGTTTCAATGCATTGAGAATTTTGATGAAGATACACATTCTCTCTGAAGGATCTCCCTCCAATGTAACACTTTCCAATTGCCCCACTGCGCCAACAGTTGTGCTTTCCAACAAAAGTTGTGCCTCTCCTGGGCAAAGACAATCTAGATGCAAAATTGTATCCAGGACATTGCTAAAGTAGCCGCCTGCAGTGGCATCATCCCAGGGACACTCAATACCTATCATTTAAGACGCCTTTTTGGAAATTTGAAATTACAGTACATTTTATAGAAATAGTTCTAACCTTTCTTCCTACTTAATATTATCTTTAAGAAAATACAGGCTATTAAAAGATACTATAGATCTATTTTA
This sequence comes from Stenella coeruleoalba, assembly GCF_951394435.1. Taxonomy (NCBI): domain Eukaryota; kingdom Metazoa; phylum Chordata; class Mammalia; order Artiodactyla; family Delphinidae; genus Stenella; species Stenella coeruleoalba. The sequence continues at coordinate 43,611,229 of NC_137155.1, forward strand.
AAATTAACTGTTTGAAGCATTTGGTTTTTTATTTAAAAGAGACCATTTAGGACTTCCCTGGTGGCGCAGTGGTTGAGAGTCCGCCTGCCAATGCAGGGGACATGGGTTTGTGCCCCAGTCTGGGAAGATCCCACATGCCGCGGAGCGGCTGGGCCCGTGAGCCATGGCCGCTGAGCCCGCGGCACTAAAGACAGAGAAAATCTGGATGTGTTGTCAGAAGGAGGGAAAAGGAGGTCCTGGATTAGGGCAGGTGTGATTGGAATGAAATCCAGGGAACTGGTTCAAACACTCCAACCAAACAGATGGGAGATATACTTAAATCAAAAGAAAGACCCAGGTGGGCTGATCAAAGCAAGTTGACTAAAGTGCTCTTCAAATTTGCCTTTTTTTTCAGTTAACTGTTGGTTTCCCAGGTGTCACTACCATTTCCCAAAGGAATCTAAGCCAGCTCTTTTTGGAAGTGTCCTCCTCATACTTGTGATCATTTTTTGACTATTAATTTAGCACTGATATTGTTCAGGGCAGTTAGAAAGTTCTTGATACTCATTTTGTGTTTACAGACCCAGAGTTTCACTGGAAGACACCATTCTGAAAGCCTGATACTTGGGCAAGATAGAGGCCAAGAAAACAAGGCATTGACTCCATGGTGGCCCAGGTCCAAGGGCATGATAGATGAGAGTGGTGGGAGAGGAAGTTTAGTGTCTTAATTAAAATAATGTAGACAGTAACTGTAGATTAAAATGTCAAAAATTATCAAAAATGCATTGCTTAAAATTGGGAATGATGATGATAATGTTGATGGTGATAATCATTGGCCTGATGAGGGACAATGTGATACATGAACTAAAGATCCACATCCTCTCAGGATATGATTTCTGTTAACTTTCACTTGCCTAGAGAATTATCTATGACACTAAAACAGGTCCCCAGCCTAGAAAAGCTAAATTTAGAGCAAAGTGTATAAATACTCCCCAAGGAGGAACTTAGGAGAGAATCTGGCTTAATGCAGTGTGGTAGCGACTAGCTAGTAGTTCACTGAAGCCCATTCCCTTTTCCTCCTATGTACATAGCTAAACACTATTCCCCAGCCTCCCTGTGGGTAGGTGGGCTCTACAACAGACTTCTGCCCAATTGTGTGTCATCAGAAGTGAGATTCCCTACTTATCAGTCTTAACATCTTCCAGCTTGATCCTCTGCACTCCCTTTTATTGTCTTCTGATCAAGTGGAGCAGCAGAGAACTCCAAGGCCCTGGGAATAATGGGGCCACTAGAAAAAAGGATTGTGTGAAGCAGAAGTTTCCATCAACCATTGCTAGAATTTAGTATGAATAAGAACACTTTCATAAATGATTATTGTGTTCAGCCACTGAGGATCTGGGGGTGCTCTGCTACAGCAATTAGCCTACCCTGACTGATACACATTTGAGGCTTTAGAGCCAGATAGACCTAGGCCTATGTTTCAGTTCTTTCATTTCACTACCTCTGAAAACTTACAAGTTACTTAACTTCTTGGAGACTCAGTTTCCGTAAAAGTAAATCAGGGAAGGGGACTTCCTGTCAGGAAGGGAACTAAGGGAAATAAATCAGTCAGGGAACTAAGATCCCACATTCTGCCGGGCAACTAAGCCCGTGCACCACAACTACTGAGCCCACACGCCTCAACGAGAGAACCTGTGTGCCACAAACCACAGAGCCCACACGCTCTGGAACCCACGTGCCACAACTAGAGAGTGAAAACACGCAAGCCACAACTAGAGAGAAGCCCGCACACCACAAGGAAGAGCCCGCATGCTACAACTGAGACCCGACGCAGCCAAAAATAGAAATAAATAAATAAATAAAATAAAAATTAAAATGTAAATCAGGGAAAATAGGGCTGCTATGAACATAACATAAAATAAAATGTATGTAAATCTACTGGCACATTGCCTGGCAATAGAAACCATACAAGAGAAGACAGCTATTATTATCTCTGGTAGAAAGAAGGCATCATTTGTATGGTCTTATTAGCCAGCATAGAAATGGTCTTGGAGAATGGGATAAGAAGGTAGATCTAGAAGAAATGTTCTCCTCTAGTATTTTCTAGAGAAGGAAACTGCAAGTTTATATTCATCTATTATCAAATATTTCCTTGTAATTAAAAGGATATCTTCTTACTCCCAAAGAATGATGGAGAAACCTAAGTTTTAGAGTTGAGTTCAAGTTCCATTTCTGGGATATCTACCTCTGGCCATGATGGAATAACTGGTATAGGAATTACACTCCTATTGCAAACTATGAAACTGTACAAAATATATGAAACAATTGTTGTCAGGTGTTAGAAAACAAAATGCATAGGGTTGTGATCTTTGACAGAAGGAAATTATGTGAGGTGAGTTTCATGTTGACCCACATTTCTATTGAGGGTACTTTCTGAAGTGGAGTACAGAAAGTGGCAATCTCATTATGAAGAGGACACAGAGTTTGGAATTTAGGGTTGCTTAGGAGGCGAGAATTTATAGGCAAAGTTCCTTGAGATGGTGGAGATCCCCAGAGTTCTACACAGAGGTGCCCTGAAGGACTTTGGCCAAGCCCTGGACTGTACTTCTGCAGGGTGAGACGCAGTAAGACTAACCAGTTGCTGGGAGGTGAGTCCTGAATAAAGATACTAGAAGTTGTAAAGTGCTGGGAGACATTGGAGGTTTAGCCGGTCAGAGTGGAATAAAGAGACATTTAGTACTTTGGGCATTTAGTTAAGACCCCAGCAAGGCCAAATGTTAGAAATAAGGCATACTCTAGAATAAGGTACGTGCTCTAGGACTGGGGGGGAAAACTGAAATAAACCCTCTCTAACAATGTCTAAAACATCTACAGTAGGGTTTTTCAACCTCAGCACTACTGAAACATTAGATCAGATAATTAGTTGTTGTGGGATGCTTTTCCTGTGAATTGTGGGATGTTTACCAACATTCCTGGCCTCTACCCACTGTCACTGTCATATGTCATTGTCACCCCAAGTTGTGACAACCAAAAATATCTACATACATTGCCAAATATCTCCTTGGGTGGGGGGAGCAAAACTACCGCTAGCTGAGAAGCACCACTCTATAAGCTCCAAGTGATCACCACAGTTTAACTGTCTGCCAGGAAGAAACCTCAAATTCTTTAAAGAAAACAGCATAATCCACAAATCATGTCTTGTGCACAATGTCCAGTATACATTTTAAAAACTACTGTACATGCAAATAAGCAAAAAATATGACCTAAAGTCAAAAGAGAAAAATAGCCAGTGGAAGCAAGCCCCCAGGATGCAGCAGGTTTTGAAATTATCAGAGAAGTACTCTTAAAAAGCTATGATAGGGCTTCCCTGGTGGCGCAGTGATTGAGAGTCCGCCTGCCGATGCAGGGGACGTGGGTTCGTGCTCCGGTCCGGGAGGATCCCACATGCCGCAGAGCAGCTGGGCCCGTGAGCCATGGCGGCTGAGCCTGCGCGTCCGGAGCCTGTGCTCTGCAGCGGGAGAGGCCACAATAGTGAGAGGCCCGCGTAGCGCAAAAAAAAAAAAAAAAAAGCTATGATAAACATGTTCAGAACTTGAAATTATGGATACAATGACTGGATAGAGAATATCAGTAGAGATATGAAAATTATAAAAGAACCAAATAGAAATTCAAGAACTAAAAAATAAAATATATGAAATTAAAAATTCACTAAATGAGCTTAACAGAAAATTAGACAATGGAATTAGTAAGCTTGAAGATAGGTCAGTAGAAATCACCCAAACTGAAAAACAGAGATTCATAAAAAAGATTTTTCCAAATAAACAGCAAATGTGACTGTAAAAAGATGTTTAACGGACATAGAGTCTCACAAGGATAGGAGAGAGAGACATTGAGGCAAAAAAATATTTGAAGAAATAATAGTTGAAATCTCCCCAAATTTGGTGAAAAACATCAACCCACAGATTCATAAAGCTGAGCAAAACAAAAATAGTACAAGCACAAAAAAGACCATCCTTGGGCACAGGATAGTAAAACAAACATCAAAAAAAAAAAAAAAAGAAATATATTAATAGCAGCCAAAGGGGGAAAATTATTACATATGGGGGAACAACAATAGGGAGACTCTGACTTATTAGAAACAATGAGTCAGCATCTTTAAAGTGCTAAAAACGAGAATTTTTGCTTTCAACAAAGAATAAACTTTGTTACTCTAAATAAATTTTGATTTATTAATTAATAAATGTTAATGATAAATAATACATTAATTAATTTTTATTTAGGTTATTTTAACCTAAAATATGGAAACAGAAAAAAGCAAAATATATAAAACACTGGACATCAGTCAACAAAGGACAGTTATCCCTGAGAGACAGGAAATAGTGATTATCCCAGCTTCCTGGCTTGAGAGTTTCCAGGCCACCACTCAAAGAGGGAGAAACCAAGCAGAGCCCATCAGACTTTGTGAGTTGAGGAGATGAAGTTAGAGTCCAAGGAAAACAAAGCAGATGGAGTTTGCAGGACAGAGGACCAGAAAGGAGAGATCTGCACAAGGAAAGAAGCCTGGAAATCTCCAGAGAGTCTTCTTCAAGTGTTTAACACATTCATTTGAGAAAACTACCTGAAGCCCTGCAAATCAGAGGGAACAGTACTCAAGTGTCAGACAGGACAAAGACTGGTTATCACCAGCCAGACTGGAACACCACATTACTCTGGGAGCATTGGGTAGAGTACTCAGAGGAGTATTGCATTAGACACGGGGAATAATTATCCCTAGACTACATGATGCTCTGGTCAGACTCACGAAATTGTACAAGCAAGACCCAAAAGGTTCAAACTGTTTCCAAGCAACTTAACTGCATCCTGGAACAAAGCACAAGGATATTTATAAGAATACAAAAATATTCAGCACTCAATAAGATAAAATTCACAATTCTTGTATCCAATTCAAATTAACCAGGAATACAAAAAAGCCAGAATATATGACCCATAAAGAGGAGGAAAAATCAATCAATTGAAACCCATCCAAACTGAGACCAATATTAGAATTAACAAACAAGAACATCAAGATAATTATTATAACTGTATTCCATATGTTCAGAATATTAAGCTGAAACAAGAAATATTTTTTTAAAAGGGAGATTCTCTGAAGTCAGAAATTTGGGGCAATCAGACTTTAAGATTTGAAAACCATGATGGCTGTGATGAAAACTACACTGGATAAGAATAACAAGAGAGGTAGCAATGGCCAAGAGCATGGAGTCTCTCGAGATCACTGCTGGAAGTAAGTGGCTGCAGAGACTCTGTCATGGCAGCTCCGGCGGGTAATGCCAAAATTTAGAAAAACAGAAATAATAATAATAAGAGATTAGATATTTCGAAGAGAAGAATAGTAAACTGGAAAAAGCAGCAGTACAAATTATCTAAAATGAAACACAGAAATAAATATTCACAAAAGTAAACAGAGCATCTGTGAGGTATCAGCCAACTTTAAGTGACCTAATATTTTTTGTAATTTAAGTCGCTGAAGGAGAAGAAAGGGAGGAACCCAGAAAATGCTTGAAAAAATTATGGCCAAAATTTTCCTAAATTGATGGAAACCAAAAACTTAGAGATCCAAGAAGCTCAACAAACCCCAAGAACAAGAAATATGAATTAAATTACCAAGATACATCTTAATCAAATTGGTAAAAATTAGTGGTAAAGAAAATCTTAAGAGTATCCTGGGGAAAGGGGGCGAGGGTAAGGAAAGGGAGAACACGTTACATAAATATATATGTTATAAACATATATATAAATAAAAAAATAAATATATATATATATATATAGAGAGAGAGAGAGAGAGAGAGACAGAGAGACAGAGAGAGAGAAAAGAGCAGATTTCTCATCCAAAACAAAGCAAGTAAGAAGCCAATGGAGCAATCTCTTTAAAGTATTGAAAGACAAAAACATCCATCAACATAGAATTCTATACCTAGCAAAAATAAAGGCAAAATAAAGTCTTTTTGAGACATGGAAAAGCTGAAAGAATTTATCACCAGAAGACATGTAATACAAGAAATGTTAAAGGAAGTGTTTCAGGCCGAAAGAAAAAGATATGAGATGGAAATATGGATCTATACAAAGGAATGTAAAATACTAGAAAAAGTAGCTACATGGATAAATATATAAGATTTTATTCTTATTTTTAGATCAATTTAAAAGAGAGTTACTATTTAAACAAAACTAATAGCAATATATCATGGGGTTTATAATATATGTAAATAAAAATGTATGACAAAAATAGTCCAAAGGCTAGAAAGAGGAAAACGGAAATATGATTATTACATTATACAGTAAGCTATATAATATTGATTCTAAGTAGACTATAAGTTAAAAATGTATACTTTTATCCAAGATCAATGTCTTTTAAAAATGAGATGTAGTTCCAAAGTCAATGTAGGAAATAAAACAGTATTATAAAAATATTTGATTAATGCAAATTGCAATTTACAACTCACTTTCTGTGTGACCTTATGCAAGTTATTTCAACTTCTTTTAATTACAGCTTCCTCGTCTCTCATTAAATGTATTTAATAATATTAAATTGTGATGATAAACCAGGTTTTACGTTCACTAAGAAAAAATCATATCTTAATAACTTTATGTTAATTTTTATATTGCCTGTACCAGGCATAGTGCTTGACACGTATATTTTTATATTTACTAAATTTTTTCTTATACTCTACCTTGTAAAGTGACTTACTGCCTGGCATATAACAAGTATTCAATAAACATTTTTTTTTTTTTTTTGTGGTACTCGGGCCTCTCACTGTTGTGGCCTCTCCCATTGCGGAGCACAGGCTCCGGATGCGCAGGCTCGGCGGCCATGCCTCACGGGCCTAGCCGCTCCACGGCATGTGGGATCTTCCCGGACCGGAGCACGAATCCGTGTCCTCTGCATTGGGAGGCGGACCCTCAACCACTGCGCCCCCAGGGAAGCCCTATTCAATAAACATTTTTAAGTGAATCCATTGCAACGTACTTTACAAAATGATGAAATATAACAAGAAAACAAATGTATCAAATCAACTAAATGTCATATATTTCTACTGATAAGCAGTAAGTAAAGGGAGGAGTGCACATGTTCGTACAAAAAAGAGGTCTCACTAAGAATATTTGAAAACGAAAGCAATGCTCCACTTCTTTGTCTCAGCGACAATGGCATAAATATCAAATTTTGTCTTACAGATGTCCTTTAAAATACATTTAACCCTCCGATGATTTAAAACTGTCATAAGTTAAGTCCTGATGACCTCAAACAATTGTTCTTCCCAAGTCAGGTGGTCTCTGAGGACTCTGGTTAGTAACAGATAGAGAAAGGAAGAAGTTAAGAGTTTCTATGTATTACTCACAGATGGCTGTATGATTAACAGGCGCTCAGGCTCTGGAACTGTTTGGTTATGAAACACTTTAATTTAAATGTTAAGTAGGAGAAAAAGCAAGAGATGCATCTAAGAAGATGCATCAAGACAGTCTTCAGATCTGAGGAATATTTACTGACCTACAAAGATTCCCATTCACTCCTCTCATAATTAAAAATGGTAATCGTCATCAGTAATGGAGCACAAATTCTGTCAGGCCCTGAATCAAGTACTTGACATATGTTTCCTAACTCAATGTTTACAACTCCATAAACCAAATGTTATATATACCTAACCATTATATGTATGAGACACTAAAGCTTAGGGATGTCTACTGATTTGTCCATATTCACACATTTAAGTGGCAGAGACAAACTTGAACAAAATCAGGTCTGATTACTAAATCCAGGCTCTCTTAAATACTTGACCCTACTGCTTCCCTTATATTTATTGTGGAAATGAGGAAATCTGATATCAGTGAAGAGCATTCACCTTAAAAAGTATAATAATATGTTCTAACATATCTTAATAGTTTATAACCCAATTAATTTCAGTCTGAGATTTTGGGAGGTCTCCAATGATTTACGATATAAATAGCCCTCTCTCTCTCTCTCTCTCTCTCTCTCTCTCTCTCTCTCACTCACATACACATATATAGGGATGAACACACTTTAGAGTTAGTATAATGAGTGGAAAGAACACAGGCTTCAAAGTCAGCTAACTTTGGTTCAGATTTTGGCTCCACCACTTACGATCTGCATGACTTCGACAGAATATTTAACTCTATTTTTCCTGATCTATAAAATTAGAATAACAAAGTTTACCTTGTAGAGCTTCTCAAGGTTTAACTTAGCATTTACGGCAGGTCTCAGAACAGAGACCAGTAAATATTTCATATCCGCTTTCCTCCTACAAAAACTCACAAGCATTTAAAATGAAAGACTCTTAGCTACAAAGAAGTCCCTGTTAATTAGGCATTGCCATTTGATGTGTGGACAGTATTGGAGAGCACAGGTCCTGCTTTGGTCTCTGGATACCTAAGGGCTGTGTCTGCCAGGTGGCAGAAGATGTGTGATGACAGATACACGGAGGGCATCTTGACTGGGGAGAAGAAAAGCATTCCAGAGAAAGCAAATAGGATGGACACTTCCCACAGATGGACACAAGACATTAGATAGAAAATTCCTACTGTCCATGAGAAGGTAATGCTTAATGTCTCTTCCAACTCTTGCGGGCCATGGTCTTACATTTCCCAGGAGAGCTCTGGTCCAGGTTAGAGTTACAATCACACAGATCTCAGATTCCAAGCAGTAGTACTAAGTTAATGTGTACCTAAATTAAACTGATTCTCATTTGAGTATCATAATGAAGAAGGGCAGAAACCAATTATAATACAATGAATTTTTAAAAATCCATCAGTTCCCACAGATATAAAATATATCTTACATGTATGTGCTTATGTATGTGTATGTGCGTTGTAATCATAAATAAATAATATTTTTAAGTGGGGTGGAGACAGAAAAGCTCTTATTTACAGAAGAATTCTAATAAATGTAGAAGGGTCAATAGAATTAGAAAATCACCACTGGCAAACCACCATGGTAGTAACTGATTCAGGTGAGAATCAACAATAGATGCCAAAACACGGGTGACAGACTGTTGAAGAAAAAGATATTCACATAGTCTGAAAATATAACTCTACTGATTAGTTATTAATTTCAAAGAGAAAAAGATAAGCTTGATAGCAGGAAAATCTGATGGACTCCACCTTAATTAAATGATCAACTTAACATCACCAATTATAGGACAAAATGACCTAATGTGTCTCTTAAATTAGATGTACTGAGAAGAGCACATCACTTCTGTAATATTCCTGAAAAAAAAAAAAGTTTAACCTTTATCATAATAAGACAATCAGACAAATCCCAATTAAAGGACAGTCTGCAAAATAACTAAACTTGACTCTTCAAAAATGCCCCCAAAAGGGCTAGGAACTGTCCTAGAAAGACCCTAAAGAAGTATGACAAGTAAATGCAATTCATGATCCTTGACTAGATTGTGGATTTATAAATTCTGAAAAAAAAAATTAAGCCTATGAAAGACATTATTGGGACAATTGTGAAATTTTGAATATGGACAGTATATTAGATCAATAGGTCATAGTGTTATGTTAATGTTAGATGTCTTGAATATGAAATAATGTTTGGTTATGTCCATTTCTTAGAGGATATAGGCTGAAAGGGGAAGTGACATGAATCCCGCAAGCCTGAAACTAACTCTCCAATTGTTCAGGGAAAGGGAAAAAAAAGTGTGTGTGTGTATGTATAATTTTATGTACCTATATAATTTTGTATACATAGCTGAGGCCGGGGGGAGCCAATTCCTAACTCTGGCAAAGTGTAAAGTCTAGACCTTTATTCTTTTGAATTGCCTCTCCACTTGGAGCCAGAGAAGCGACTACCAGTGCCCGTATAAGCCTGGTCACTCTGAGCTCTGGCAGCACACTCATTTGTAAGGCCACATGTGGGCTCCATGGGACGGCAGCATGTATCTTTATCTGAATTTATTCTCCAACTGGCATGAAAGTGGGTCATTATATCCGCATCTGAGAAAGGTCAGACTTCAGAGCGTTTCTCAGCACCCAACCTGCTCTTCCTTATATCATTACACTTTACAGGGCTCCACCAAGTCTATTTTGAGATATTTTTTTTAATGAGGAAGTTGGTATGGTGTCTGTGATCCATTGAAATATATTTGCTAAAAGACAGACTCCAGTCTGATGCCCTCCCACTCCTAGTGTCCCCTCTGCTTGACCCTCAACAATTTTAAACCTGGAACATATACAGGAATCTGTTAGATGTTGAAAGAAATAACATGGGCAGGGAATTCCTTCTGGCGTAGACTTCCCTGACAGATTTCCCTGCAGAGTATGGATCGTCTCTCCCTTTTCCCTACATACTTGCTCAGCTCTGTGCTATTTATAAAAGTGTGTGTGTGTGTGTATCTATATATAGATATATAGACACACACACACACATATATATACATATATATTTTTTATTACTATGTTAACCTGAATCCAGAAAAAACAAAACAAAACAGGAATTTCCAATGTTTCAGGGTATCTTATACAGATTGCCTGATCTTTGCCTGCATTTCTGTTGTCTCACCTCTAAAATAGTAATAATAAGAATCTCATTGAGTTGCTTGGGGAATGAAAATGTGAACTTCCTGCTTGATCAGGAACTCCTAGAGAGTAGGGACTTCCTTGTTCATCTTTGTGTCACAGCACCGAGGACTTTAAATACAAGTTTGATGGAATGGTGCACCTGAATGTAAATGATGCCTTAACAAAGATAGTCCCCTGCTCCCATATGGTCTAGGGAAGAACATTTTGACTAATAAGTTCTAGAGATATGTGCTATTACAGTTGATGTGGGTAGTACCATTTTCTTATATATGTTTGTGTTGCTGCCCTTATACTGAATGCCGACAGTTATTAGATACAAGAAAACACTGATTTGAGTTTAGAACATATGGCATTGCTGTCTAATTAGACAGTTAAGATGAACAGAGAGATAAAATTATTTTTCACATATTTTTACATGTTAGATCAGGGGTCAGCAAACTGTTTCTGTAAAAGACCAGGTAATAAATAGCTAGGCTTTGCAGGCCATGTGGTCTCTGTCACAACTCCTCAATGCTGTCATTGTAATGGGAAAGCAGCCAGAAACAGTACATAAATGAATGAACCTGGCTGTGTTTATGGACACTGTATTTCATATAATTTTCACGTCTCAAAATAGTCTTTGATTTTTGTTCCAAACATTTAAAAATTTTTCTCTGAGCTAAGACCACATAAAAACAGGCATTTTTCTGTCAGTATATTACTTGTTAGGGTACTACCTGTGCTAAGATATTACATGAATTTAGCATGCATTTTTACATCAACCTAAAATTCAACTTCTGAAAGCAGAGTTAAACAGATATTGAATTGAAATTCATATTTTAAAAAGAGTGAAGACAGTCATAAGTGTTCCTTTAAAAGGCAAGCCTTTCTCAGAAATTTAAAGTTTTGTTTTTCATTGTTTTCTAATAACAATAAAATTTCTAAAACTCCCAGTGAACTGTTAGAATTGTTTTCACAGCATGTGATTTAAAGTGATTAAATTAGGCATGCCTCAATAGATCTTAACAGCTTATAGGTACCACTTAACAGCATATTTATTCATTTATTTTATACAATGATTCCCCCCAATACTAACAACCTTAGAGCTTCTGTACATTTTTTTGAAAAACAAATATGTATTTTTTTCCTTGACATGTAACCACCCCAATATATATCAACATCTGGGAGAACTATACAAGCCCGGTAAGGGAACTACAGTGAATAAAGAACTCTTATAAAGGAAGAAGGAACATGTAAGATGATTGTTCACCCCCGTCTTACAGATTTGTCAAAATCTTCAAGGCTCTATACTTTGAACCTGTGTCAATATTTTTTACACGGTTTTGCAAGGGGCTGGGAGAATGGTAATTATTCATTTAACAAATATTTACTGAGCTCCTCTTACATGCCAAAGATTGCTCTGGCATTCACAAAGCAGTGATCAGCCACTCAAGCTCTAGCCTCACAGAGCATACAGTCTAGTAAAGGAAAATAGACAGATAAAGAAGAAACATGTTAGATAATGATGGGTGCCATGCAAAGAATTTTAATAGGCTAATGGGACAAAGAAAAAATACCAGGGAGGCTAGTTAAACCAGGTCAGTAAAAGGCCTGTTAGAGGAGGTGATACTGAAGTTGAGGTTTAATTTACAAGAAGAAACTTGTTGCATCAAGAACAGGGTAAGTGCATTTGAGACAGAGGAAACAATTAGTGCAAAAGCCTAAGATAAGTTAAGTTGGTCTACCTGAGAAACAAATAATATCTGTACAGCTAAAGCACAGTAAGTGGAAGTGAGCTGAGATGAATTCAGATCGGTAGGCACAGGCCAGATCAAGCAGGGTTTGGTAAGCCACAGTAAGGAGTTTGGATTTCATTTAAGTGTGACGTGGCAAGAACGTAAGGAGGGAACCCAGTGAAGATGGTGTCACGGTAGTCCAGGCCAGGGTTGATGGTGGTTTTGACCAGCATAGTAACAATGGAAATGGAGAGAAATGGATGTGGAAAAGGTAGATCTGGTAGGATAAAGACAACAGATAGGTATTTAAATCCTGCTAAAGGATTAGAGGTGGGAGGAAAGGAAGAGAGAAATAGAGGATGATTCCTCAATTTTTGGTTTTGGCAACTGGATGGATAAGGTTGCCATATGCTGAGAAAGCAAGACTAAGGGGAAATAGGTTTTGGGTGGGGCACATCAAGAGTTCTGTTTTGGAGACTTCCCTGGTGGCGCAGTGGTTAAGAATCCGCCTGCCAGTGCAGGGGACACAGGTTCGATCCCTGGTCTGGGAAGATCCCACATGCTGCGGAGCAACTAAGCCCGTGTGCCACGACTACTGAGCCTGTGTGCCACAACTACTGAAGCCTGCACGCCTAGAGCCCGTGCTCCGCAACGAGAGAAGCCACCGCAATGAGAAGCCCACGCAACACAATGAAGAGTAGCCCCTACTCGCCACAACTAGAGAAAGCCCGCGTGCAGCAACGAAGACCCAACGCAGCCATAAATAAATAAATAAAATTAAAAAAAAAAAGAAGAGTTCTGTCTTGGTCATATTAAGTTTGAGATACTGTATTAGTTTCCTAGTACTGTTATAACAAATTACCACAAATTGGGTTGCTTAAAACAACAGAAATATATTCTCTCAAAGTTGTGGATTCCAGAAGTTTGAAAACAAACTGTGGACAGGGTAATAAATCCTAACGGATTCATTCCAATCTTACTTCTATTGAAAACTGAAAAGAGCTCTTTGATTAAGAGAGACAATAACATAATGATTAAGAGCAGATATTTTTTGCAGGTAGATAGCCTGGATTTAATTCCTGATGCTGCCACTTACTAGCTTTGAGACTTTGGGCAAATCTGCATGCCTCCATTTCTACATCTGAAAGTGGGGCTACAATGCAATTCTGACACTAACTACTTGGAGTTTCGCAAAACTTCACAGGTTAAGGGCTCAGGCCTCCACAAGACAGCTCTCACTTCAAACACCAACCATAAGTTCAAGGGTTCCCAGGCCAGCTACACCTCTGACCAACTGGCTACAAATTTGGGAGTTCCCATTAATAGGTTTAATAATTTGCTGACACAACTTACAGAACTCAAGAAAGTGCTATACTCTTAACAGTTGTATTGTAGCAAAAGAATACAACTCAGAAACAGTGAAAAGATGAAGTATATAAAAGGATATTTTGGGAGGGTTCCAAATGCAAAACTTCCATGTCTTCTCCCTGTAGAGTCAGGACACATCCCTGGACTCACTCAATCTTCTGTGTCCAGAGTTTTCATTAGGGTTTCACTATGTAGGCATGATTGGCTGAATCAGTGGCCACATGATGGAAATCAATCTCCAGGCCCATCCTCCCACCACACCAGGAAGTTGAGCTGGTACTGCTTGGCTCAAAGACCCAACCCTTTAATCACAAGGTTGGTCTTTCTGGCATAGTTGGCCCCAATCCTGAAACTATCTAAGGACCACCATGAGCCATCTCATTAGCATAACTATCATGAATAACAAAGGGACCACCATGAATGGCAAAAACATTCCTATAACTGAGGAAATTGCAAGGATTTAGAGGCTCCCTCCCAAGAACCAGTAAAAAAAGTCAAAGTTCCTTATACAACAGGGCTAATGACAAAACCTACCTCAAAGGATATTTTTAAGAATTAAAAGAGCTAATAAATATAAAGTACTTAAAACATTGCCTGGCACTACAGAAATGTTAGCTACTTTTTTTCATTTAATATTAGATATTTTTATATATATTCGGTAAGTACTATTAAATCTCATATTCCTGTTACATTTTTCCCTCCGAAGAGAGATCACAGAACTTGACTTTTCCAAATGTAATAGATCCCATAGGAAATTCTTGCAAAGGCTGAACTATATGTATTTTTCATCTATCTTTTCAAGACCTGTGACAAGTTTTTAATATCACCATTGTGTACCAAACAGAACATGGTTTTCATACAAGGCCTAAAAAATGTTGAGTGACTGGGAGAATTACTAGCAATCAATGTTCCTAATTAAACCTTCCAGCTACATTTTAACATAACCAATTTATATTTTTCATTTTTAATTTTTTGTTTCAACAAATATTTGTTTAGTGCCAGGTACTATTCTAGGTGCTGAGTTTATAGCAGTGAGCCAAGCAAAGTTATTGACTTCATTGAGCTTGTATTCTAGTGGGAAATTCAGAAAATAATCACATTTTAAAATATATATATTTATAACATACATCTAGTATCTATTTAGTATATCTAACATATAATATACATTTAATACATAGTAACATTTCTATAATGAAAAGTAAAGCTGAGTGAGGGATGGAGAGTGATGAAGTATTCTATATTTAATTAGACAGTCAGAGAAATTTTCTCTGAGGAGGTAATACTTAAGGAGAATCTGAAATGAAGTGCCTCATATGTGTCTTCTGACCTGTTTTCTGCTGTTTATGCACCCACAGTTCTGCCCCACTGGTTTCTGTACATACAGTCTTTCTTCTTCACCTTGTACATAGACCAGTTCAACCTTGTTTATAGCTGTGCACTTTTTTCATGTGTCAAGGTGAGTTTGAAATTCAGTGGTGTTCTACACCTAGTCATTTTGAGTCAGCATCAAATGTAATAAAATTGTAATGCCTGTATTGATGTTTTAAGGATTTTAGTCAGAGAGAGTGCTTAAGAGGGTGATTTTGTGGAAAGGACACAGGAGCCAACTTCAGCAAGGCAGCTGAGTAATCTTTCCCTTGAGAAAGCAGCAGAGTTATTTTTTATTTCTTTTTTATATTCTGCAACTTCAGATTTCAGTTAATATTAAATTACTTAACAGAGAGAGTTTGGAATATGGTTTTCTTTATATTCCATTTAACTTAACATCATTTCTCTATGGTGAAGTCTCTTTGCTATAAAAGCTCTTTTTATAGATAATTGAGCCTGAGAGTAAAATCTAGGCATTTGAAGGAAACATAGCTGATTCTCTTTCCAAGGGAAAATAATCCTGGCCTCCTTCCTGGAACCAGCGAAGTATGAGGCAAATGACAGTCCTTGATTTCGATCAAAGATCCAAGACTATTTCCTTACAGTTGGGGGCAGATCACCAAGTGAAAGCCTGTTTCATCTACTCCACTGTCTATTCAAGGCACACAGCACTCAGATAATAAATGATAGGCCACTGAAGCCATTAACAAGGAGAAAATGCATTGATAACTTATCTTCTCTTCACAAAAATTCAGCAGAAATATTCATCAAACCCAAACTGTGAAAGGATACATAGATCAAAGAAAGGAAGAAGGGAGTGGGTGCAGGGGAGGAAGGGAAGGAGAAAGGGAGGGAAAGAAGAAAAGAAAAAAAAAAGAAAAGTCATCAGCAAAAAGAATTTCCTTATTTACTCTCAGAAAATAGTACTAGAAACAGATAAACTCCTTAGTTAAAATCATGGAAGGGGTTATGTTCTGCTTTATTACTGGATAGCAGGGTTGTACATACAGACCATTACAAACTGAATCATATGAACGAAGCAGCATACATGTACAATCAAACCGTCTATTAAGACATGGAACCACAGAGCAGAAACAATCACCGTGGAAAGCAGTGCAGTGACAATACAACTTTAAATCCATTTGATAGGCAAACTATATCAGTTTAAATTTCTCTGGATGAATGAGTTTGAAACTCGTTATCTATAGAGCAGCCTATCCCATGATACCACTTTATTTATTCAGATGGAGATTGGAGAATATGGGTAAACATTACAGCTCCAGCCTCAACATGTTTTGTAGATAAATCCTGTACTGTTGTTTGTTCTCTATGCCTTTGCATAAGTTCTTTTCCACTGCAGAAGAAAAGAGTAGGGAGTAAGGGGAATAGTGAAAGGGATATCTTTAAAAGACACCATGCACAGGACTATGAAAAGGCAAGATGTGTTTACCATGCAGGCCATAACAACACTGGAGGGCATTCTGTCATTTAACATTCCCACTTTAGCGTTTTAAATAGCTGGGAAGTGCTCTAACCTCTTCAAGCAGTCTATCAGACAGTAAGATTTCATTATGTCTAAAGGCACCATTTAGCCAGGACACACAACAAAGTAACGTCACAAAGTGTAGGTCATAAAATACGTATTTTTTTTAACAGTTGAATTTTCACATTTTCCCTTTTCTCCGTTGGGAGAAAAGGGAAACCCTAGCCAGTTTCAGTTGAATGAAGTAAAGTGTCTAAAATGAAACTAAGGAACAAAATGTCTCTGTGAAAGTACAATAAAAATAATTCTTGAAGGAACTGTGGTTGAAGAAGGTTGGAAACATCTTCTATGGAGAGGATGAGAGCTGGAATACAAAATTTACATTCAATGTAAAAATTTCATAACAACGCTTATGAAAGAGTTGCAGATATCTTTTTTCATTTACTGAAAGGCACAGATGGATTCTCACTAAACAAAGGACTCTGTCTTGATAAATGTCTTAACTCTTCTGCTGAAGGTTGAACCCTCAATCTTATTTGTCCATTTCTTTGTTTACTCATGAACATTTTGCTATTTTAGGTGGGAAAGAGAGTACAGTGATCATAAAGGTTTATTTTTTCCCCACAAAGAAGTTGTTCTTGGTGAGTTCACTGATTTGGGGGTGAAATACTCTATCGGGGATTACTTGGAGTGAACAGCATACTTATCTGTTGAATGTGCCACATGCATTTAGCATTATGGGAGGACTGGAGTCAGGTATGGGATATTGGTGTGGGATCTGGAGCACATCACAATCTCCACTTGGTTTTTGTTTTGGTTTTTTTCTATCTATAAAATGAACATTTTAGATTATAATCCGAGTCCCATTTCAGTGTTTTAAGATTTGAGTCTTTATTAAGAACCTCCTACAATGGTACATAATCCTTTTAAAGAGTTCCCAGCTAATATGAACTATCTTTATCAAACACGTGTTATCACTTTTAATCCTCACAACAACCCTACAAGGTAGCTACTATTATTTTAACATTTAAATTCTTTTTTAAGTAAGGAAATAAGCAAACCTAAAAAGATTAAATGGAATTCTCAAGGTTTCATAGTTATGAAGTAGACGAGGTCTGTCAAATCCAGGTCTATATGATGGCAAAGATAGCTTCTTAACCACAAGGGCATATTACTACCCTTAGGGAAAGTGATCATCGATCCCAGGGCCTCATTTTACATTTGCCAACTTGTAGTTTAACAAGGTCAAGTAACTTGCCCAAGGTCACAGAGCCAAAAGTATCAGAGTCAGAACCTGGATCCAGGTTCATCGTCCTCCAAGTTGGTGTATATTACCTTATACCACACTGCCTGTTTCATGAAGCTGCAAAACAGCACATAAATGAGCAGGAGATTAGTATGCCCTATGATTCTAATTATCAGCTTTAATAAACATAAATTCACATAACTAGAGAGATCCTAACTGAAGTCCAGGGTAGGTGAATTTTCCAAAAGCAAGAGAAAATAAAACAGACCTGATAAGGACTAAAGACTATATTAGAAGGGCTTTAATGCCATCTGCTTCTCTTTCCATCAACTTGCAACCAAAATGATATCTAAATTCCCATTATTCCCTGCTCCTGGGAATAACCTACATCCAAAAATATCCTGAGTCCAAGATCTATGGAGAGCCTCCCTAGTGCACTGACCCTACAAAAAAAGCATGACCGTAGAGAAGCAATTTAAACGGACCATCTCAGTTTCCTGCAGAAGTCTCATCATTTGTTGCCAAGAGCATGTTTTGTAATGGTGAAGAGCTTGATGCTTAAAACTTTAGTCAATTTGAGCTGTCATAATAAAAGCAGCAGCTCCTCTGCACAGAGGGAATATGTACATATATTTTGTCGCATCAAAGATGACCTCTCCTCCAATTTGAGAAAAAATAGTCTTTAAGCTAAGATTAAGCAGGAAAAAACTCCCAATAAAAAAGGAATATTTTTCAAAAACTTGCAAGTGACTGCAAAGCCAGTTAACAAAGAAAACCTTGTCACCTTAAGTATGCCATTTGTTATCACACATGCTGGAATACATCTATTCATCTTCTTTTAATTGCTTAGCTGCACTAGAAATACAAAGCAGCTCACTGATGCAGAGACTGTGAAAGAATATTTTGTCATGGAAACTTTGAAAAACCTTTCAAAGCAGAAGCCCTTCTCTGGTGATATGAAAACTTCTAGCTGTTTGCTGGGCATTGTATTCAGCTGATAAGTGTCTGGAATAAGAGGCCTTCTCTCTGAGTGGCTTTTGCATATATCATCTTTTGCTCGCAGGTGGCTGAGAAAATTCCTACAGTTTTCCAAGCCAAGTTTGGGAGAGCAGTAATTTGATGTTTCATTCTCTTTTCTTGAAAAATGACAAGATTAACCCTCAGCAGACAAATACCTGATTGCTCCTGTGAGCATATCTGAGACCAATCTTTGGACATTTATGAGCCCATCCTTCCTCTAAATAATTTTGCCAAAAGTAAATACTGAACATGTATATACATTTTTTTACTTTTTTTTAAATTGAGTACTTACTATTTATGAACCAGGTGCTTTAACTATGTTATTTCACTGAATCTTTACAGTAACTCTAAAACATCTATTTATAGATATACCAATTTCACTAATGACAAAACTGGTAATATAATTTTTGTTTTTTTTTTTAACATCTTTATTGAGGTATAATTGCTTTACAATGGTGTGTTAGTTTCTGCTGTATAAAAAAGTGAATCAGATATACATAAACATATATCCCCATACCTCCTCCTCTTGCATCTCCTTCCCAGCCTCCCTATCCCACCCCTCTAGGTCATCACAAAGCACCGAGCTGATCTCCCTGTGCTGTGCACCTGCCTCCCACTAGCTATCTATTTTACACTTGGTAGTCTATATATGTCCATGCCACTCTCTCACTTCGTCCCAGCTTCCCCTTCTCCTTTCCAGTTTCCTCAAGTCCATTCTCTACATCTGTGTCTTTATCCCTGTCCTGCCCCTAGGTTCTTCAGAACCTTATTTTTTTTTTAGATTCCATACACATGTGTTAGCATATGGTATTTGTTTTTCTGACTTAACTTCACTCTGTATGACAGTCTCTAGGTCCATCCACCTCACTACAAATAACTCAATTTCATTTCTTTTTATGGCTGAGTAATATTCCATTGGATATATGTGCCACATCTTCTTTATCCATTCATCTGTCAATGGACACTTAGGTTGCTTCCATGTCCTGGCTACTGTAAATAGAGCTGCAATGAACATTGTGGTGCATGACTGTTTTTGAATTATGGTTTTCTCAGAGTATATGCCCAGTAGTCGGATTGCTGGGTCATATGGTAGTTCTATTTTTAGTTTTTTAAGGAACCTCCATACTGTTCTCCACAGAAGCTGTATGAATTTACATTCCCACCAACAGTGCAAGAGTGTTCCCTTTTCTCCACACCCTCTCCAGCATTCATTCTTTCTAGATTTTTGATGGTGGCCATTCTGACTGGTGTGAGGTGATACCTCATTGTAGTTTTGATTTTCATTTCTCTAATGATTAGTGATGTTGAGCATCCTTTCATCTGTTTGTTGGCAATCTGTATACCTTCTCTGGAGAAATGTCTATTTAGGTCTTCTTCCCATTTTTGGATTGGGTTGTTTGTTTTTTGATATTGAGCTGCATGAGCTGCCTGTATATCTTGGAGATTAATCCTTTGTCTGTTGCACATATTTTCTCCTATTCTGACGGTTGTCTTTTCATCTTGTCTATGTTTTCCTTTGCTGTGCAAAAGCTTTTAAGTTTCATTAGGTCCCATTTGTTTATTTTTGTTTTTCTTTCCATTTCTCTAGGAGGTGGGCCAAAAGGATCTTGCTGTGATTTATGTCATAGAGTGTTCTGCCTATGTTTTCCTCTAAGAGTTTTAGTGTCTGGCCTTACATTTAGGTCTTTAATCCATTTTGAGTTTATTTTTGTGTATGGTGTTAGGGAGTGTTCTAATTTCATTCTTTTACATGTAGCTGTCCAATTTTCCCAGCACCACTTATTGAAGCAGCTGTCATTTCTCCAGTGTATATTCTTGCCTCCTTTATCAAAGATAAGGTGACCTTATGTGTGTGGGTTTATCTCTGGGCTTTCTATCCTGTTCCATTGATCTATATTTCTGTTTCTGTGCCAGCACCATACTCTCTTGATTACTGTAGCTTTTTAGTATAGTCTGAAGTCAGGGAGCTGGATTCCTCCAGCTCCGTTTTTCTTTCTCAAGATTGCTTTGGCTATTCGGAGTCTTTTGTGTTTCCATACAAATTGTGAAATTTTTTGTTCTAGCTCTGTGAAAAATGCCATTGGTAGTGTGATAGGGATTGCACTGAATCTGTAGATTGCTTTGGGTAGTATAGTCATTTTCACAATGTTGATTCTTCCAATCCAAGAACATGGTATATCTATCTGTTTGTATCATCTTTAATTTCTTTCATCAGTGTCTTATAGTTTTCTGCGTACAGGTCTTTTGTCTCCTTAGGTAGGTTTATTCCTAGGTATTATATTCATTTTGTTGCAATGGTAAATGGAAGTGTTTACTTAATTTCTCTTTCAGATTTTTCATCATTAGTGTATAGGAATGAAAGAGATTTTTGTGTATTAATTTTGTATACTGCTACTTTACCAAATTCATTGATTAGCTCTAGTATTTTTCTGGTAGCGTCTTTAGGATTCTCTATGTATACTATCATGTCATCTGCAAACAGTGACAGTTTTACTTCTTCTTTTCCAATTTGGATTCCTTTTATTTCTTTTTCTTCTCTGACTGCTGTGGCTAAAACTTCCAAAATTATGTTGAATAATAGTGGTGAGAGTGGACAACCTTGCCTTGTTCCTGATCTTAGAGGAAATGGTTTCAGTTTTTCACCATTGAGAAAGATGTTGGCTGTGGGTTTGTCATATATGGCCTTTATTATGTTGAGGTAATTTCCCTCTATGCCTACTTTCTGGAGAGTTTTTATCATAAATAGGTGTTGAATTTTGTTGAAAGCTTTTTCTGCATCTATTGAGATGATCATATGGTTTTTATTCTTCCATTTGTTAACATGGTGTATCACATTGATTGATTTGCATATATTGAAGAATCCTTGCATTCCTGGGATA
This sequence comes from Stenella coeruleoalba, assembly GCF_951394435.1. NCBI lineage: Eukaryota > Metazoa > Chordata > Mammalia > Artiodactyla > Delphinidae > Stenella > Stenella coeruleoalba. The sequence goes on from NC_137155.1 coordinate 43,632,877, forward strand.
AACCCCACTTGATCATGGTGTATGATCCTTTTCATGTGCTGTTGGATTCTGTTTGCTAGTATTTTGTTGAGGATTTTTGTATCTATGTTCATCGGTGATATTGGTCTGTGGTTTTCTTTTTTTGTGACATCTTTGTCTGGTTTTAGTATCAGGGTGATGGTGGCCTCTTAGAATGAGTTTGGGAGTGTTCCTCCCTCTGCTGTATTTTGGAAGAGTTTGAGAAGGATAGGTGATAGCTCTTCTCTAGATGTTTGATACAATTCGCCTGTGAAGCCATCTGGTCCTGGGCTTTTGTTTATTGCAAGATTTTTAATCACAATTTCAGTTTCCGTGCTTGTGATTGGTCTCTTTATATTTTCTATTGCTTCCTGGTTCAGTCTTGGAAGGTTGTGCTTTTCTAAGAATTTGTCCATTTCTTCCAGGTTGTCCGTTTTATTGGCATATTGTGGCTTTTAGTAATCTCTCATGATCCTTTGTATTTCTGCAGGGTCAGTTGTTGCTTCTCCTTTTTCATTTCTAATTCTATTGATTTGAGTCTTCTCCCTTTTTTTCTTGATGAATCTAGCTAGTGGTTTATCAATTTTGTTTACCTTCTCAAAGTACCAGCTTTTAGTTTTATTGATCTTAGCTACCATTTCCTTCATTTCTTTTTCATTTATTTCTGATCTTTATGATTTCTTTCCTTCTGCTAACTTTGGGGGGGGGGTTTGTTCTTCTTTCTCTAATTGCTTTAGGTGTAAGGTTAGGTTGTTTATTTGAGATGTTTCTTGTTTCTTGAGGTAGGATTGTATTGCTATAAACTTCCCTCTTAGAACTGCTTTTGCTGCATCCCATAGGTTTTGGTTCATCTTGTTTTCATTGTCATTTGTTTCTAGGTGTTTTTGGATTTCCTCTTTGATTTCTTCAGTGATCTCTTGGTTATTTCGTAGTGTATTGTTTAGCCTCCGTGTGTTTGTATTTTTCACAGATTTTTTCCTATAATTGATATCTAGTCTCATAACATTGTGGTTGGAAAAGATACTTGATACAATTTCAGTTTTCTTAATTTCACCAAGGCTTGATTTGTGACCGAAGATATGATCTATCCTGGAGAATGTTCCATGAGCACTTGAGAAGAAAGTGTATTCTGTTGTTTTTGGATGGAATGTCCTATAAATACCAATTAAGTCCATCTTCTTTAATGTATCATTTAAAGCTTATGTTTCCTTATTTATTTTCATCTTGGATGATGGTAGTTTAGTTTTTAATGAGTAATGAAACAGCAAATCAAACCCAGCCCTTCAAATCCAGGGTCTTTCCAGCATGAACTTGCTCTTTGTCTAACACAGCTCCTGCACCCTGAGTATGATGGAAAGCTTGAAAGTGGTTCATTTGGTTTTTCTTCAAACTCTTTCCATTCTTCAATGTTCTACCAAGAATTATGGGAAAGTTATAATCCAGGCCTTCCAAGAGGGACTGCTGACCCCTGGGTGTTCAAGATTATTCCAAAGGGGAATATAGGCACAGAAATTTTAAGGAACTCAATTTCCCGATTGGATCCTCAGTTTCCACATGTAGTCTGTTCTTTCCTAAAATTGATCTGCAGGAGAATACACCTGCAGTTTTATCTACTGAGCTTTCCTTTCTCTGCCCCACTCCCTTTTCACAGTTGCTCTTTTCCCATTTTACCAAAGCATACCTCCTTATGGTGTATTGTGTCAGAGGATAATTTGAAATGTTACTCTCTAAGAAGTATTTGCTCATTAAGACACCCTAAGTTCCCCTTCCCATGAGACATACACAGAGACACAATTCTTCTCATGACGAAATAAGCTTTTAATAATTTCTTTATGTTTTGCAAGAGTATGTACCACAAATTTAATGTTTAATTTGGTTTTATAAATTATTAGTTAATAAAAATGTTATAACTCAATAGAGGAAAACAATTTAAGTCAAAATTTTACAAAATTATGAAAAAAGTAATTCCAATTTATAAACATATTTTGGCAGCAGAGAAATATGATAGGAGAATCAATAAAAACTGTCAAAAATATATGTATTTCATTACAATAAAATTCTGTGGGGGAAGTGAGAAAAAAGAACAACATAAGATCACTAACTCTTAAAGAGTTTGTTCTAGTAATTTTAAATGAGTGGTGGTAGAAAACTGTGGTATTAACTCCCACAAGACACATTTTTAAATGATGAATTTAACAGTTTTATTTTTAAAAGAACATAGTTTTAAGGCCAGTTCAGGTCCTCACAAAAACGCCATATTGATTTGCTATTCTTGACAAAGAATGAGGACAGGAACAAGGATATGTGAAGACAAGTACCAAAGGCCAAAATTCAGACTGTAATGAATGCAAGTAGGTTGATATAATTTCCTCTTCTCCAATTCCATTATATTCATTTCATGAAAAATGCTTTCATATTAAACTATTTCCTCTTCTTAATATCTTTGTCATGTGGGAAGATATCAGCATTTTAATGATTTATTTAAACTGTTTTGATAATCTCTGTCCCTTGATCGACACTTCTACTTCACCTCTTCTCCTCTAGTTACAGGAACTGAGGATAGGAATTGTCAGCAAATCAAGTTACACATTGTTGGAAGGTTACTGTGCCAGGTTACCGTGCTATTATCTTTCTGACAAAATTTATAACAAGGTGCAACCAGAATCCATTTATAATCTACCAGTAGGAAACAGAGAATACCATAGTGCAGATTTTAGAAACAACAGAAATAATTGATATTCAAAGAAATGCCATAATTCACGTTCAGAATTGATTTTCCTAGCCTTTTTGCTGAGATTGTCAATAAATGAAATGGCTCTTTAATTCAGCAATGGTTGCAGTAATATGACACATGTCAACTAAGAAATTAAAAGATGCTTTATCATTCACCACAATTACAACTACTTTCCTGAGCTCTCAACATAAGGCAACCCATTATATCTGAGAATTCAGTTCACGTGTCTCTGAAACCTGGAAGATTTTTGTGATAGTATGTTCTCACCTGTGTAGTTTTCCCAAGGTGTAGACAGAAACATACACACACACTGCATTGTAATGAGATGGCATGATCCTCATTGGTAACACATTTCACTTTCTATCATGTGTCTATAAATTTAGAATTTATAGAAAGATATGATTAGGTGGGAAAATGGTTTTAAATATACAAATCATCATTTATTGTAAAATACGGATTCATATTCTATGACTACATAAATAATTTTTGCCAACATCTATTGAATGCTATTTACCATGCAGTGTTCATGCTTTACATAGCATATTATTTAGGCACCATGACAATCCTATGATGTAAATACTTCTATTACTTCCATTTTAAACATAAGGAACCCAGGGTTTAAAGGATTAATTAAATTGCCCAAGGTCTTTTGGCAAATAAGCCACAGAGACCCAGCCCAAACCCAGGACTGAAAGCCCTGGATTTAACCTGCTCTGTTCAATATGGTGGCCATAGCACTTGAAATGTGGCCAGTCCAAACTGAAATGTGCTGTATGTATAAAGTATACATCAGATTTCAAAGACAGGATGTAAAAAGAATGTAAATTATCTCAAGAGTAATTTTTAAATTGATCACAGGTTGGAAATAATATTCTAGATATATTGGATTAAATTTAAAATATTGTTGAACTTTTCACTTTTTGCTTTTAAATGTAGTCACTAAAATTGTTTAATTATGTATATGATTCACAATATATTTCTGTTGGACATCACTGATCTTACTGTATCTGAATGTATTTATGTATGTATACGTGTGTACATATTTTTTAATTTTTTTATTTTATTGAAGTATAGTTGATTTACAATGTTGTGTTAATTTCTGCTGTACAGCAAAGTGAATCAGTTATAAATGTATATACATATATCTACATTCTTTTTCATAATCTTTTCCATTATGGTTTATCACAGGATAATGATTATAGTTCCCTGTGCTATACAGTAGGACCTTGTTGTTTATCCATTCTATATATAATAGTTTGCATCTGGTAATCCTAAACTCCCAATCCATCCCTCCCCCACCCTCCCTCCCCCGTGGCAACCACAAGTCTGTTCTCTATATTTGTGAATCTGTTTCTGTTTCATTTGTGTCATATTTTAGATTCCACCCATGAGTGATATCATATGGTATTTGTCTTTCTATTTCTGACTTACTTCACTTAGTATGATAATCTCTAGGTCCATCCATGTTGCTGCAAATGGCATTATTTCATTTTTATGGCTGAGTAGTATTCCACTGTGTGTGTGTGTGTGTGTGTGTGTGTGTGTGTACACACACACACACACACACACACACACACACACCCCATATCTTCTTCATCCACTCACCTGTCGATGGAAATTTAGGTTGTTTCCAAGTCTTGGCTATTGTAAATAGTGCTGCCGTGAACATAGGGGTACATATATATTTTAGAATTATAGTTTTTTTTACTGATATATGCCCAGAAATGGGATTGCTGGATCTTATGACAACTCTATTTTTAGTTTTTTAAGGAACCTCCACACTGTTTACCATAGTGGCTGCACCAATTTACATTCCCACCAACAGTGTAGGAGGGGGGTTCCTTTTTCTCCACACCCTCTTCCGCATTTGTTATTTGTAGACTTTTAGTGATGGCCATTTTGACCAGTGTGAAGTGGTACTCGTTGTAGTTTTGATTTGCATTTCTCTAAAAATTAGAGCATCTTTTCATGTGCCTGTTAGTCACCTGTATGTCTTCTTCGAAGAAATGTCTATTTATGTCTTCTCTCCTTTTACGATTGGGTTGTTTTTTTTTGTTATTGAGTTGTATGAGCTGTTTGTACATTTTGGAAATTAAGCCCTTGTCAGTTGCATCACTTGCAAACATTTTCTCCGAGTCCATATGGTTTCCTTTGCTGTGCAAAAGCATATAAGTTTGATTAGGTTCCATTTGTTTATTTTTGCTTTTATTTCTATTGCCTTGGGAGCCTGTGTATATATATATTTTTTAGTCGAGAAGAACGTTAAAGTATAAAAAGATTTAAAACCTTAGTCTGTAGTAGTATGCTCAGGCTGCCACCACAAAATATGATAGACTGGGTAGCTTAAAGAACAGAAATTTATTTTCTCACAGTTCTAGTGGCTATAAGTCCAAGATCAAGGTGCCAGCAGGCTTGGTTTCTGGCAAGAGCTCTCTTCCTGTCCTGCGAATGGCCTCTCACTGTGTCTTCACATGCCAGAGAGAGGAGAAGAGAGCCAGTGAGCTCTGGTGTCTCTTTCTCTTCTTATAAGGGCACCATCCCTATTGAGTTAGGGCTTTATTACCTCTATTATACCCCAAAGACCCCATCTCCATACACCATCACATTGGCGTTAAGGTTTCAACCTCTGAAACTGAGGGATGGGGTTACAAATATTCAACACATAGCAAGTGGTTATTGCTAGATATTGAATTCTAGTGATTTTATTTTCCTGATAATTTTATGCAATGTATTTCTCTTTCAATCAGAAGGCATACACATATTTCCACTTTTCAAAATGAAATTTTACAATATTACTGTGACTGGAAACAAGAGGATCATTCTTTTAGATTTTTCTCTCATACTGTAATTTTATGATAAAAATTTAAAAGATTGTCAATATTAGGCATTTATTTGTAACTTCTAAGTGGCAAGCTGTCCCCGATATATAGGAGACTCTGACAAGGACCAGAACACCCAAGATAGTAGCTAGGTGCTCAAAGGTTTTTCACTACCCCCTGGGAGACCCCCGGCCTCTTGAGCATGATACTGGTGGCTCTGGAAGCATGAGGAAACAGGAAGGATGGCTAAAGGGCACAGCATGCTGAGGATTCCAGGCAGGAAGCTCAAAGCCAAGGCATGGGCAGACATGAGGACTGACCTTGTTTATCCTTCACATATTTGAAATATTTATCTCTTCGTACATAAATACGGGATATTAAAAATACACAAATGGATACACTTGTGTGTATAATATAATAATATATTATTATTTATATGAAACCTGATGAAATTTTCAGACTCATTTAGCCAGTTGTCAAATGACCAGAAAAGCAGCCAGGAGCTATGGACCGAGATATTTTAGGAAAATGGAATGTTAAATGGGAGAGACAGATTAGTTACAAGCATTTGATTCTCAACAGATTTCACACCTCCCTCTCTACCCCCCCATTCCAATAGCCATATCTGCTGGCTATTGAATAATGAAGTTTAAATTCTCTTGGACTGTTATCATAGCTGCAGCAGCAATCTTTTAACATAGTGCTTGCTCATTCAACTCCTATTATAAATTCCAGTGAAATAAAATATCACAAAGTCATTCAAATTCATAGACTAAAGATATATCTGTAGTGACAAAGTAAAGTATAGGATAAAATTCATTATCCTGATAAACTGATGAACATGGACAGTCACTCTGAATAATTCGAGCTAAAGGAACTTTACTCCCAATGGTTGGATATTTTTGGCCTGATTTATCCACATAATTGCCTCAGCTCTCCATTTAATTTTGCCCATGTCAACACAGCAAAGTCTCCATACTTGATTTTGAAAGCTTCACTATTTCATGTCACGTTAGCAAGAGAGATGCACATAGCAAATTCTGGATGGGTTCTGTGACAAATGACTTCTATGGTCTGCACGTGTCTCTTCAGTGACAGCTGCTGGGAAGAAACATCACCTCCCAGCTGCACAACTGGATCCTTCTCTCCCTTGTGAATTAGGAGGAATTGAATGTTTGGCCTTAAAGTGGCACTTCACACTCCTCTCATTGAATATCACAACTGTGCCCGGATGAAAGGAAACAAAAGACCCATCACTGGCAACTGATGCAAGAAAAAACAGCTCTCTCATTTCAGAGATAATAAGCAGGATGTTCCCCTGCAGCCTTTCTTCTTAATTCTCCTTATTGTATTTTATTAAATGATGCAGTTTGAAATTAAGGCTCTGGCAACCTTCGTGCACACTCTGCATAAACAAGCAAAACAGAAACACAGTTCAAAGGGCAAATATAAGCCCTTCCTAAGAGCCATCTGCTTTCTTTTTGTTATGAAACTTCAATTCATCAGCAAAACTCCAAAGAAAATATTTATAGCAGAAGTGTAAACCTGCATTCTGAAGCTTTGAGTCAGGATTAACAGAACGTTAGAAAACTTGGTTAGAGACCTTCAAGATGGTGGAGGAGTAAGATGTGGAGATCACCTTCCTCGCCACAAACACATCAGAAATACATCTACATGTGGAACAACTCCTACAGAACACCTACTGAACGCTGGCAGAAGACTTCAGACTTCCCAAAAGATATATATTTTTTACTTTTTCTCTTTTTGTGAGTGTGTATGGGTATGCTTCTTTGTGTGATTTTGTCTGGATAGCTTTGCTTTTACCATTTGTCCCAGGGTTCTGTCTGTCCTTTTCCTTTTTTTTTTTTTTTTTTTTTTACTTTTTAACTTTTTTAAATAATTTTTTTTATTTTAATAGCTTTAGTTTATTTTATATTTTTCTTCCTTCCTTCCTTCCTTCCTCCCTCCCTCCCTCCTTTCCTTCCTTCCTTTTTTTTCTCCCTTTTCTTCTGAGCCATCTGGCTGCCAGTGTCTTGGTGCTCCAGCCAGGTGTCAGGCCTGTGCCTCTGAGGTGGAAGAGCTGACACTGGTTCACCAGACACCTCCCAGCTCCATGTAATATCAAATGGCAAAAGTTCTCCCAGAGATCTCCATCTCAAGGCTAAGACCCAGATGCACTCAACGACGTGCAAACTACAGTGCTAGACACCCTATGCCAAACAACTAGCAAGATAGAAACACAACCCCGCCCATTAGCAGAGAGGCTGCCTAAAATCATAATACGGTCACAGACACCCCAAAATGCACCACCGGACATGATCCTGCCCACCAGAAAGACAAGACCGAGCCTCATCCACCAGAACACAGGCACCATTCCCCTCCACAAGGAAGCCTACACACCCCCCTGAACCAACCGTATCCACTGGGGGCAGACACCAAAAACAACGGGAACTACGAACCTGCAGCCTGTGAAAAGGAGAGCCCAAACACAGTAAGTTAAGCAAAATGAGAAGAAAGAGACTCCCTATTGTGAGAACACCAGAATCACAACTAGCTGCTGGACAATCACTGACAGGAAGACACTGCAATTCACCAAAAATGATACCCCACATCCAAAGACAAAGGAGAAGTCACAGTGAAATGGTAGGAGGGGCGGAATCACAGTAAAATCAAATCCCATAACTGATGGGTGGGTGACTCACAGACTGGAGAACACTTATACCACAGAAGTCCATCCATTGGAGTGAAGGTTCTGAGCCCCACATCAGGCTTCCCAACCTGGGGGTCCAGCAACGGGAGGAGGAATTCCTAGAGAATCAGACTTTGAAGCCTAGTGGGATTTGATTACAAGACTTCGACATGATTGGGGGAAACAGAGACTCCACTCTTGGAGGGCACACACAAAGTAGTGTGCGCATCAGGACCCAGGGAAGGAGCAGTGACTCCCATAGGAGACTGAACCAGACCTACCTGCTAGTGTTAGAGGGTCTCCTGCAGAGGTGGGGGGTGGCTGTGGCTCACCGTGGGGACAAGGACCCTGGCAGCAGAAGTTCTGGGAAGTACTCCTCGGCTTGAGCCCTCCCAGAGTCTGTCATTAGCCCCACCAAAGAGCCCAGGTAGGCTCCAGTGTTGGGTTGCCTCAGGCCAAACAACTAACAGGGAGGGAACCCAGCCCCACCCATCAACAGTCAAGTGGATTAAAGTTTTACTGAGCTCTGCCCACCAGAGCAACAGTCAGCTCTACCCACCCACCAGTCCCTCCCATCAGGAAACTTACACAAGCCTCTTAGATAGCCTCATCCACCAGAGGGCAGACAGCAGAAGCAAGAAGAACTACAATGCTGCAGCCCGTGGAACAAAAATCACATTCACAGAAACATAGACAAGATGAAAAGGCAGAGAGCCATGTACCAGATGAAGGAACAAGATAAAACCCCAGAAAAACAACTAAATGAAGTGGAGATAGGCAACATTCCAGAAAAAGAATTCAGAATATTGACAGTGAAGATGATCTAGGACCTCGGGAAAACAATGGAGGCAAAGATCAAGAAGATGCAAGAAATGTTTAACAAAGACCTAGAAGAATTAGAGAATAAACAAAAAGAGATGAACAAAACAATAACTGAAATGAAAACGACATTAGAAGGAATCAATAGCAGAATAACTGAGGCAGAAGAATGGATAAGTGACCTGGAAGACAGAATGGTGGAATTCACTGCTGTGGAACAGAATAAAGAAACAAGAATGAAAAGAACTGAAGACAGCCTAAGAGACTTCTGGGAAACATTAAATACAACAATATTCACATTATAGGGTTCCCAGAAGGAGAAGAGAGAGAGAAAGGACCCGAGAAAATATTTGAAGAGATTATAGTTGAAAACTTCCCTAACATGGAAAAGGAAATAGCCACCCAAGTTCAGGAAGCGCAGAGAGTCCCATACAGGATAAACCCAAGCAGAAACACACCGAGACACATACTAATCAAATTGGCAAAAATTAAAGACAAATAAAAATTATTGAAAACAGCAAGGGAAAAACGACAAATAACATGCAAGGGAACCCCCATAAGGTTAACAGCTGATTTCTCAGCACAAACTCTACAAGCCAGAAGGCAGTGGCATGATATATTTAAAGTGATGAAAGGGAAGAACCTACAACCAAGATTACTCTACCCGGCAATAATCTCATTCAGATTCGATGGAGAAATCAAAAGCTTTACAGACAAGCAAAAGCTAAGAGAATTCAGCACCACCAAACCAGCTCGACAAAAGTGCTAAACGAACTTCTCTGAGTGGGAAACACAAGGAAGAAAAGGATCTACAAAAACAAACCCAAAACAATTAAGATAATGGTCATAGGAACATACATATCGATAATTACCTCAAATGTGAATGGATTAAATGCTCCAACCAAAAGACACAGGCTTGCTGAACAGATACAAAAACAAGACCCATCTATATGGTGTCTACAAGAGACCCACTTTAGACCTAAAACACATACAGACTGAAAGTGAGGGGATGGAAAAAGATATTCCATGCAAATGGAAATCAAAAGAAAGCTGGAGTAGCAATACCCGTATCAGATAAGACAGACTTTAAAATAAAGAATGTTACAAGAGACAAGAATGAACAAACAAGAATGAACAAGAATGAACATAATGATCAAGGGATCAATCCAAGAAGAAGATATAACAATTATAAATACATATGCACCCAACATAGGAGCACCTCAATACATAAGGCAACTGCTAACATCTATAAAAGAGGAAATCGACAGTAACACAATAATAGTGGGGGACTTTAACAACTCACTTACACCAATGGACAGATCATCCAAAATGAAAATAAAAAAGGAAACAGAAGCTTTAAATGACACAATAGACCAGATAGATTTAATTGATATTTATAGGATATTCCATCCAAAAACAGCAGATTACACTTTCTACTCAACTGGGCACGGAACATTCTCCAGAATAGATCACATCTTGGGTCACAAATCAAGCCTCAGTAAATTTAAGAAAATTGAAATCATATCCAGCATCTTTTCTGACCACAATGCTATGAGATTAGAAATGAATTACAGGGAAAAAAAACGTAAAAAACACAAACACATGGGGGCTAAACAATACATTACTAAATAACCAAGAGATCACTGAAGAAATCAAAGAGGAAATCAAAAAATACCTAGAGACAAGTGACAATGAAAACACGACAATCCAAAATTTATGGGAGGCAGCAAAAGCAGTTCTAAGAGGGAAGCTTATGGCTATACAAGCCTACCTCAAGAAACAAGAAAAATCTCAAATAAACAATGTAACCTTACACCTAAAGGAACTAGAGAAAGAACAACAAAGAAAACCCAAAGTTAGCAGAAGGAAAGAAATCATAAAGATCAGAGCAGAATTAAATGAAACAGAAACAAAGAACACAGTAGCAAAGATCAATAAAACTAAAAGCTGGTTCTTTGAGAAGATAAACAAAATTGATAAACCATTAGCCAGACTCATCAAGAAAAAAAGGGAGAAGACTCACATCAACAGAATTAGAAATGAAAAAGGAGAAGTAACAACTGACATTGCAGAAATACAAAGGATAATGAGACACTACTACAAGCAACTATATGCCAATAACATGGACAACCTGGAAGAAATGGACAAATTCTTAGAAAGATATAACCTTCCAAGACTGAACCAGGAAGAAATAGAAAATATGAACAGACCAATCACAAGTAATGAAATTGAAACTGATTAAAAATCTTCCAACAAACAAAAGTCCAGGACCAGATGGCTTCACAGGTGAATTCTATCAAACATTTAGAGAACAGTAAACACCCATCCTTCTCAAACTCTTTCAAAAAATTGCAGAGGCAGGAACACTCCAAAACTCATTCTATGAGGCCACCATCACCCTGATACCAAAACCAGACAAAGATACTACAAAAAAAGAAAATGACAGACCAATATCACTGATGAATATAGATACAAAAATCCTCAACACAATACTAGCAAACACAATCCAACAACACATTAAATGGATCATACACCATGATCAAGTGGGATTTATCCCAGGGATGCAAGGATTCTTTAATATATGTAAATCAATCAATGTGATACACCATATTAACAAATTGAAGGATAAAAACCATATGATCATCTCAACAGATACAGAAAAAGCTTTTGACTAAACTCAACACCCATTTATGATAAAAACTCTCAAGAAAGTGGGCATAGAGGGAACCTATCTTAACATAATAAAGGCCATATATGACAAACCCACAGCAAACATCATTCTCAATGGGGTAAAACTGAAAGCATTTCCCCTAAGATCAAGAACATGACAAGGATGTCCACTCTCACCACTATTATTCAACACAGTTTTGGAAGTTCTAGCCACGGCAATCAGAGAAGAAAAAAAAAATAAAAGGAATACAAATTGGAAAAGAAAAAGTAAAACTGTCACTGTTTGCAGATGACATCATACTATACATAGAGAATCCTAAAAATGCCACCAGAAAACTACTAGAGCTAATCAATGAATTTGGTAAAGTTGCAGGATACAAAATTAATGCACAGAAATCTCTTGCATTCCTATACACTAATGATGAAAAATCTGAAAATTAAGGAAACACTCCCATCTACCACTGCAACAAAAAGAATAGAATACCTAGGAATAAACCTACCCAGGGAGACAAAAGACCTGTACGCAGAAAACTATAAGACACTGATGAAAGAAATTAAAGATGATACCAACAGATGGAGAGATACACCATGTTCTTGGGTTGGAAGAATCAATATTGTGAAAATGACTATATTTCCCAAAGCAATCTACAGATTCAATGCAATCCTTATCAAATTACCAATGGCATTTTTTACGGAACTAGAACAAAAAGTCTTAAAATTTGTATGGAGACACAAAAGACCCTGAATTTCAAAAGCAGTCTTGAGGGGAAAAAAACGGAGCTGGAGGAATCAGGCTCCCTGACTTCAGACTATACTACAAAGCTACAGTAATCAAGACAATATGGTACTGGCACAAAAACAGAAACATAGATCAATGGAACAAGATAGAAAGCCCAGAGATAAACCCACCACACCTATGGCCAACTAATCTATGACAAAGGAGGCAAGGGTATGCAATGGAGAAAAGACAGTCTCTTCAGTAAGTGGTGCTGAGAAAACTGGACAGCTACATGTAAAAGAATGAAATTAGAATACTCCCTAACACCATATACAAACATAAACTCAAAATGGATTAAAGACCTAAATGTAAGGCCAGACACTATAAAATTCTTAGAGGAAAACAAAGGAAGAACACTCTTTGACATAAATCACAGCAAGATGTTTTTTGACCCACCTCCTAGAGTAATGGAAAGAAAAACAAAAATAAACAAATGGGACCTAATGAAACTTCAAAGCTTTTGCACAGCAAAGGAAAACATAAACAAGACAAAAAGACAACCCTCAGAATGGGAGAAAATATTTGCAAATGAAGCAACTGACAAAAATTTAATCTCCAAAATTAGCAAGCAGCTCATGAAGCTCAATATCAAAAAAAACAAACAACCCAATCCAAAAATGGGCAGAAGACCTAAACAGACATTTCTCCAAAGAAGATATACAGATTGCCAACAAACACATGAAAGGATGCTCAACATCACTAATCATTAGGGAAATGCAAATCAAAACTACAATGAGGCATCACCTCACACGAGTCATAATGGCCATTATCAAAAAGTCTACATACAATAAATGCTGGAGAGGGTGTGCAGAAAAGGGAACACTCTTGCACTGTTGCTGGGAATGTAAATTGATACAACCACTGTGGAGAACCCTATGGAGGTTCCTTAAAAAACTAAAAATAGAACTACCATATGACCCAGCAATCCCACTACTGGGCATATACCTTGAGAAAACCATAATTCAAAAAGAGTCATGTACCACAATGTTCATTGCAGCTCTATTTACAATAGCCAGGACATGGAAGCAAGCTAAGTGTCAATCAACAGATGAATGGATAAAGAAGATGTGGCACATATATACAATGGAATATTACTCAGCCATAAAATGAAATGAAATTCAGTTATTTGTAGTGAGGTGGATGGACCTAGAGACTGTCATACAGAGTTAAGTAAGTCAGAAAGAGAAAAACAAATACCGTATGCTAACACATATATTTGGAATCTAAAAAAAAAAAAAAATAGTGGTTCTGAAGAACCTAGGGGCAGGACAGGAATAAAGATGCAGACGTAGAGAATGGACTTGAGGACATGGGGAGGGAGAAGGGTAAGCTGGGACAAAGTGAGAGAGTGGCATGGACATATATACACTACCAAATGTAAAATAGATAGCTAGTGGGAAGCAGGTGCATAGTACAGGAGATCAGCTCGGTGCTTTGTGACCACCTAGAGGGATGGGACAGGGAGGGTAGGAGGGAGATGCAAGAGGGAGGGGATTTGGGGATATATGTATACATATAGTTGATTCACTTTGTTATACAGCAGAAACTAACACAACATTGTAAAGCAATTATACTCCAGTAAAGATTTTTTAAAAAAAAGAAAACTTGGTTAGATTGTGTCAAGTACTAACCAACCTAGAAGTAGTCATTTAACCTGTCTCATTTACTCATTCAACCTTTTGTTCACTTGTTCATTCATTGAAGAATATTTCTTTAAGACCCTTAATGTGCCACGAACTGTGGCAGGTGCCTCTGTTTCCACATCATTAAGTGAAGATAATAAATATACCAGCTATGCCATGCCTACCTCTCAAGACTGCTGAAAGTACTGCTACAAACTATAAAACAAATAAAAGTATCTGTGTTTATTTTCCACTAATAAGCCACCAGAAGAAAGTGCAAGTTATTTAGTTACCTATGCAAAAAATTTAAATATGATTATAACTTAGAGGAGATATTATTTTAAATGTCCACTAGCACAAACGTTCTGCTAATTTTCACTCTCGTAAATGTAATAAAATACTTTCCTCTCCCTATCCTTACCCATTGCTCTCTCAAGGGAGGGAAACCAATGATTCAGGCACTATAAATTTTCTTAATCACATTGAATAAACATACAAGTAAATATACCTAACAATAATACTGACATATAATCCAATTTTGCTAAACAAAATGTCACTCTGAACTTCCATTTTCATTTTCCTCACAATTTATACCCTTCTGATCTGATGGTAGCTTATAACCATGGCTTATAGTGAAATAAGACAGGACCCTCGAGATTTTGCGTGAAGAGAAAGAAAACTTCATGGTGTTCAACAACTAGGTTGGGATGAGGATATCTGTTTCCACAGCATATTCTAGTCTATCCTAACAAATTTAGAAATTGTACCAGTGATAAAAGGCCATAACAAAGAAACCTAAAATATGTAGCAATGGCTTAGTAATTAGACAGAAGGCAGTGACGTATCCAGTGTTTGATCCATTTTACACAGTGGGAAAGCATTTGGTAAAATTATTTCCTGTGGTAATTTGGGAAGCAGACAATATGCTTCTGAGCCCACTGGTTTAGGGGAAGAATGCTGAAAGCAAATTTTAGCTATATTTGACAAAAGTTTACAAGGATGAAGTAAGCTCAAACAGAAATGAAAGGAATGGGAATAGCTCAGAAATTTAGGGACTTGCAAAAAGAAAAAGTGACTACTTCTAGAGCTCAGAAATTAAAACTGGGAATCTCCAAAGACTGCAACAAAAATCACAGTGAATCTTTCCTGTCAGATGAAATGACTCAAGACAAAGATCAAGTTAAGTGTGTGAATTTCCCACCTATTATCCAGACATCTTCAAGATAGCCACCATAAAGTTGACAGAGAAATGCATGGAAGTGTGAAGCAATGAAACAAAGCAGATTGTAGAACTTTGTCTAGAAAAGAACTTTAGGTGTGATTACTGTCACATAGACCTTGTTGGAAGCAAATACATCAGAAGTCTACTATGTCTGGGAGGGAAATGCATTGCCAAATAAACCATGAGTCTGCACTTAAAAAACTATTGACATTTTGAGACTTGCAACTCTTGGGTCCCCAGTGTTCCATGAGAAAGAAGGTTGCTGAGAAAACTGTGCAGCTACCAAGGAGATCATGTTCCCCAACACCCACTTCAGAGGTGTTAAAGAGACTAATGGAAAAGAAGGAACATCTCAGAGGGCACAGCTTGCAGCCATGGAGTACAACAGATGAAAGAACTGCTCTCAAGCCTCAGAACCAAGGCCTAATCCAGGAACACACCACCCCAGGTGAGAGAAGCCTTCACCAAGTCTTCCCAGTGGGATTTCATCATTGCTGTGTGTCCTCAATCATCCCCTTTCCAAGTAGGAATGTGTACTGTAGTTATCCTGCCCCTTTCCACGAATATATGTCCAGTAGAGGTGGGAAGTCTATATAATTTTCCTTTCAGTTTGTAGATCACCTGATCACAAAGAGCTTCACATAGTCCTCATGAAGAGGCCCATGTATTCCATAGAACTTGATGTAGTGACTGGATTGGACTTCGGGATGTCTCTCCTAAGGCTGGCTTGAGATGGCCTCTGTGTGTGAATAAGGGAGTAATTGGAGACTTGATGACTAGAAGGGAAGACAGTGGAGAGACTATAAGAGCCTACCTAATATTAACGTGTTTCTCTACATTTCCAAGCCCCATAAACCTAAGTGGGATCGTGCAATCAGATCATGCCAGTGGAAGGTGAGCAAAAGGGATATGTAACTTCCCACCTAAATATTCTCCTGTTCTTTCCTTTTCCCTGCTCTGGTGACCTGGGAGGCTATGTAATCCAGACAGTGTAGCTACAAGATGGAGAAGGGGTATAGTGATTACAGTTAGTAACACTGTATTATGTCCTTGAAAGTTGCTGGAAGAGTAAATCTGAAATGCTCTCACTACAAAAAGGAAATGGTAGTCATACATGACAAAGGTGTTAGCTAATATCATGGTAGTAATCATTTTCCAATACATAAGTATATCAAATTAACACATACACTTTAAATTCACACAATGTTGTATGTCAGTTATATCTCAATAAAGCTGGAAAAAATGGAGGGTATCAGATTATGCATGACAGAGAAATATGTATTATTTGTGTAGAGTCACTAGGATTCAAGGGTTTATTTGTTACCACAGCATAGCCTAGATTAGATTAACTAATATATTATGCAATATAAACCTCATCCTCATTCTCCCCGCAAAATTTTTAGCAGGGGCTATGCTGATGACTAAACTTTTTGGTGTGAATAAATGGAGAAGAATGGGTCTGAAAAGATTCTGTCAGTGTTTGGGTAAAAGTGAACTAACTGAAAATATTACGCGCAAATGAAGATGCACATTGCAATGAGAAACAGCTGATACGTAAGCGACACTTAAGTAACTGCCTCTTGGCTCCCAGTGTTCCTCTCTCTGGATACAAGAAGCAGATTTCAAAACAATCACCATGGGATATCCTAGCTTCATCCCGGGCCAGAATTTGAACACATCTGGGTATATCTCATATAATGGTGTGGCAAACTTCCAGAAGTGTATTTACTGGGGGTACAAAGGAGTCTCCTAGGAAAACTTTCATCCCTAAGAAGGAAAGAGTTGGGCACGTCAAAGTTCACCCAACACCAAAGCTTTAATCACTGAAGGGGAGAAATGTGCTGGGCGTAACATGGCATCTTCACACATTTCTTTCTCTGGTCCAGTCTCTAAGCCCTAGGAAGACAAGGGGCTATAAATAAAACCTAAGATTTATTTAAACTTCTTCAAGATATCTGGTGTATTGTATGTAACCACGCAACACAGAACAGAACAAACAAGGCATTTCTGTAACTTTGTCATTCTTTCCTGGACAAAGCTTTGGCACCTTGAAACACTTGTTGAGGCCAGAGTACCAGCTAGTAGTAGAAAGATGAAGCAATAGCTGCTACCAGTGCAGTGTCAACATGCCAGGTGGAACAGCAGTGTCCCACAGAACTGGTAGTAGGACCCAGCGGGTGCTATCTGTCTGACCACCAGATTTTCATGAGCACTTATGAAAACACTGCCTAAGGGCCCCAAGAAATAGTCAGGGCCAGAGAGGGAGGACTTTACCAGGAAATGAATTCTTGGGTGAATGAGTGGAGGGTAGAGCCAGAGAAGTCTCACGTAGCAGTTAGCTTTTATTGTATAAAAATACCCCAAACGTATGGGCATAATATAAGAACCATTTATTATTTCTCACAAGTCTAGGAGTCACAGCTCTGGTGACCTGGGCTGGGCTTGGTTTATCTCATTTGGGCTCACTCATGTGTCTGTGGTCAATGATCAGGTCAGCTGGGGACTTGCTGAACCAGGTGGCCTTGGCTGAAACGGTTCAGCTTTCCTCCAAATGTTTCTCACGTACCTCCAGTGAATTCACCCAGGCTTGTCCCCATAGGTGGAGGCGGGGGTCCGGGAGAAAGAAAGAGAAAGAGCAACACAGCACAGAACTTCTTGAGGCCTCGGCTTGGACCTGGAACACCATCAATTCCACCCCATATTGTAAGTCAAAGCAAATCACAAGGCCGGGTCATATTAAGGGGTGTGGGTATAGACTCCACCTCTTGATGGGAAAATCTGCAAAGTCATTGAGAGGGAGGCAGATGCTGACAGGGAAATGACGGACACCGTTTTTGCAATCAATCCACCACATCTGGGTTATTGCTTTTATCATGATACCGTATGTATGGGAGAAACTTGGACTCTCCATAAGTTTGCCAGAACTCTAAAGTTGGAAGGATTTTAGTGATTATTGTTTACTCCAACCTAATTTCAGAGAGAAGAAATCTGAGGCCCAAAAAGGTTATGTAATTCGATTAATTTCTCAGAGGCAAAGGAGGAATAGAAATTACTTCTGATTCAGCTCAGAGCTCTTTCTACCACACTGCACTATCCTCTCTTCCAAGGATACCTTTAGGATACAACAAAATTTGTTTTTGTTCTCCATTTTTTTACCCACCACTTTTGCCATGAAACAGTTATCTGGAAAAGCACCAACAGTGGCCAATAAAGACTTTTGGTCTCTCAGCCATGATACTCTCACTGAGGCCCCGTCCTGCTCTGCTGCGACTTGAGCTCTGCCTGTGAGTATACTGCCCGAGCCCTCTCCCACAGTGAATTTCCGTGGTCCTAATTATCTGCCCTGTCACGTGATTCTCCCTCCCTACAGAACCAACCTGCCCCAGAGGGTCCCAGAATTGACCAAGCAATGTCTATACTTGCCTCAACATTTTACGCTCTTAATGCTTCTAGAACTGTCCTCACAAACAGTTGCTAAACTTATTTATAATTTTCCCTTCCTATTTGCATAAACAGTTACAATTCTGTGCTCCTCAACTGTAGTTTTTCTCCAGAATCTATATTACAAGCCAGAAAATTGAAAGTTCAGTACATATTTCCTACCTCAAAGGATTATAAATCCATTTTAACTGACAAGCTGTTAGAAACATAGCTACCCCTTACGTTTTTTTTTTTCTTTCTTTCTTTTTTTAACATCTTTATTGGAGTATAATTGCTTTACAATGGTGTGTAAGTTTCTGCTTTATAACAAAGTGAATCAGTTATACATATACATATGTTCCCATATCTCTTCCCTCTTGCTTCTCCCTCCCTCCCACCCTCCCTATTCCACCCCTCCAGGCGGTCACAAAGCACCAAGCTGATCTCCCTGTGCTATGCAGAATGAGAGGGATCAAGGAAGAGAGAAGGTATAGCTTTCCGGCAATGGGATCTTGATCCCTTAAGGGCTTGGAGCCTCAGGGCAGGGTTGTGGGTCAAGTACATCAGGTGCTGTCACACTCCTAGGCAAGCACACTTGGAAATGACTTGGTACTGAAGAGAGCTGCTCCCTGTACACAAAGCATGACAATAGACAGGAAAGCTTCAGATTTTTAGTCATTTTTATGGTTCATCTCTGTTTTTATGGACAGCCCAGCAGAGTTCACCTCATTAGCCATTACTGAGATTTTAATTCTTGAGTTAATCCTGTGTTCATTCATCAGAATGAATATTAATATCTTTCTAATGTAATTTTTAATTAAATATAGCATCATCATTATAACAGCCCGAAGATCTAAATAGAGTTTGAAAGAGAAGACAGACACTATCACAATAAAAATCAGAAAATTCTGCTCACATTCTTTTCAGAAGGCTGATCACCTATGAAGTAAAGAGAATAAACTGTGAGATAATGTAGGACAGATCTAATTAAGATAATGAGCTACGATTATGGACATGATTTTCCAGGGTTAGAGATCTTAACAAAAGGCAATATATGGATATATTTTAAATACCCTCTTTGGTCTACTTACTTATATTAGCTATGCCTCTTAAAAGGGAAAATATTCATCAAAAGTAATGACCCTGCGTCTAATGCAAGTGCAGAGTTTTAACTATTTTGCTATTACTTATGCATTTAATACCTTGACAGATTTTTTTAATTTACTTTGTATATTTCACCGAAACAGTTTTTATTTTTTAAACCATGGCATTCAAGGGGAAAGAGACACTAGGATCAGTGTTCTCTCTGCACCTTGAAAGCTATATCATGAAGATATTTTAAAGTGGCTAGTACAGATTTAAATGGATATTTCTGGAAGGAACTAAGGAATTAGCCTGCTTTCAACAGCAGCAGTGGTAGGCAAGACAACCAGGGGAAAGGTGTCATTGAGCTTTGTAGATATACCAGGGTGCCAGCTTTCCTTCTCTCCAAAGATAGAACAACGACCACTTAATCCTTGGTCAATGACAGTTCAATTAGCAGAAATCAGTATTTCCTGAGAAGTGTGGAAGTGCTAAAGGAAAGCCCCGGAAGGGTCTGATGGCTGAATTACTTAGTAAAGATCAAGTGTTGCACTTTGAAAACTCAGGCACTTGGACAGGTACCCACTAAAGCTGATGGGGAGAAGGAATTTAATCCAAGGGATGTTAAGAGTTCTGCCCCCTAGAGTCAGCCTCGCATGTATGCCATTCACAGTTACTGTCATTTGCATCAAGTAGCATCCTATGGTGGGTCTGTTTTAGACCATGCAGCAAGCTCAGCTCATTACCTGCAAGAAAACTGTAACTCTGGTTCTGTGTTTGACTGCAGTGCAGTGAACTCCTAAGCTCTATTAACTCCCCAGCCTCCAGGACCCTTCAGTGGCAGCCTGTGTGGCTACATCAGTGGCGCTTCATTGAAATCTTGAGACCCTAAGGATCTTTGAAAAACGTTGGACAAAACAAAAGAATGAATGTCTGAAAGACATAAATGATGCGTTTGAAAGCAAAGAAATTTTCAGTTCCCTGGATTTTTATTGAATCTTGCTTTGCATTCCTTTTCTCTATTATATATCCTCTCCCTCCCCTTCCTTCTCTCTCTCTCTAAATCTACGAGCACACACCACCACATCTGTGTGGGTTTGTGGAAAGAATATTGCTAATAAGTCAAAAGACATGCTTTTTCTAGTACTGGCACCAACTCTTCCTAGCTGTGTGGGTCTGAGTAAGTCACTTAACCTCTCTGATCTTCCATTTCCTCGACTCATATTAAAAACAAAAAACAAAAAAACACTGTCACTTTGTAGGACTGATGTGAAGACTGAATGATATCATGAAATTTAAGTATATTTAAAATTATAAACCGTCTAGTCTACATACTCTTAAAACATAGTGCTGTCAACATGTTCCCACAATGTTAGATAATTTGGGAAGCAAAGCCACTGGATGGTTAGCTTATAACCAGTGATTAACTGACATCTTAAGGAAGTAAAATAATGATTTTCAGGTTTGGCTTATTTTTTTTTCAATATATTAAAGTATTTTTATTATTGTTATAAAGGCATGATTTACAGCCTAAATCGTTAGACTATGTTGCGTATATATATATTTTTAACATCTTTATTGGAGTATAATTGCTTTACAATGGTGTGTTAGTTTCTGCTTTATAACAAAGTAAATCAGTTATACATATACATATGTCCCCATATCTCTTCCCTCTTGCATCTCCCTCCCTCCCACTCTCCCTATCCCACCCCTCCACCTGGTCACAATGCACCGAGCTGATCTCCCTGTGCTATGTGGCTGCTTCCCACTAGCTATCTATTTTACATTTGGTAGTGTATATATGTCCATGCCAATCTCTCACTTTGTCCCAGCTTACCCTTCCCCCTCCCTGTATCCTCAAGTCCATTCTCTAGTAGGTCTGCCTCTGTATTCCCATCTTGCCCCTAGGTTCTTCATGACCTTTTTTTTTTTTTTCAGATTCCATATATATGTGTTAGCGTACGGTATTTGTTTTTCTCTTTCTGACTTACTTCACTCTGAATGACAGTCTCTAGGTCCATCCACCTCACTACAAATAACTGTTTCATTCCTTTTTATGGCTGAGTAATATTCCATTGTATATATGTGCCACATCTTCTTTATCAATTCATCTGTCGATGGACACTTAGGTTGCCTCCATGTCCCGGCTATTGTAAATAGAGCTGCAATGAACATTTTGGTACATGACTCTTTTTGAATTATGGTTTTCTCAGGGTATATGCCCAGTAGTGGGTCTGCTGGGTCATATGGTAGTTCTACTTTTAGCTTTTTAAGGAACCTCCATACTGTTCTCCATAGTGGCTGTATCAATTTACATTCCCACCAACAGTGCAAGAGGCTTCCCTTTTCTCCACACCCTCTCCAGCATTTATTGTTTCTAGATATTTTGATGATGGCCATTCTGACCAGTGTGAGATGATACCTCATTGTAGTTTTGATTTGCATTTCTCTAATGATTAATGATGTTGAGCATTCTTTCATGTGTTTGTTGGCAATCTGTATATCTTCTTTGGAGAAATGTCCGTTTAGATCTTCTGCCCATTTTGGATTGGGTTGTTTGTTTTTTTGATATTGAGCTGCATGAGCTGCTTGTAAATTTTGGAGATTAAATCTTTGTCAGTTGCTTCATTTGCAAATATTTTCTCCCATTCTGAGGGTTGTCTTTTCGTCTGTTTATGGTTTCCTTTGCTGTGCAAAAGCTTTTAAGTTTCATTAGGTCCCAATTGTTTATTTTTGTTTTTATTTCCATTTCTCTAGGAGGTGGGTCAAAAAGGACCTTGCTGTGATTTATGTCATAGAGTGTTCTGCCTATGTTTTCCTCTAAGAGTTCGATGGTGTCTGGCCTTACATTTAGGTCTTTAATCCATTTTGAGTTTATTTTTGTGTATGGTGTTAGGGAGTGTTCTAATTTCATTCTTTTACATGTAGCTGTCCAGTGTTCCCAGCACCACTTGTTGAAGAGGCTGTCTTTTCTCCAGTGTATATTCTTGCCTCCTTTATCAAAGATAAGGTGACCAGGGCTTCCCTGGTGGCGCAGTGGTTCAGAGTCTGCCTGCCGATGCAGGGGACGCGGGTTCGTGCCCCGGTCCGGGAGGATCCCACATGCCGTGGTGCAGCTGGGCCCGTGAGCCATGGCCACTGAGCCTGCGCATCCGGAGCCTGTGCTCCGCAACGGGATAGGCCACAACAGTGAGAGGCCCGTGTACCGCAAAAAAAAAAAAAAAAAAAGATAAGGTGACCATATTTGTGTGGGTTTACCTCTGGGCTTTCTATCCTGTTCCATTGATCTATATTTCTGTTTCTGTGAGGTTTGGGTTATTTTAAATGCAACCATCAGAGCCCTGGTTTGAGATCTGAGTATCTGGGAAGAAGCCTGAATACAGGCATTGCAACAAGAAGTTATGGGATCTTTTCCAAGGACTTATATCCATCAAATACATTTAAATAATATTACCCACTCTTTCCCTTTAAAACCCATGCTCATCCTATTAATTTTCTTTTCCTCTCTCATCTCAGGATCCAATATGATAGAGTAGAAAGAGTATGTGGACCTTTAGGCAGAGATACCTGGCTCTGCCACTTAGTAAGTTATTTAACTCTCCGAGCCTCAGGTTTTTCATCTGTAAAATGGGTTCACAGATATGGTCTTATCTACCTTAAATTAAAAGCACTTAGGACATAAATGTTAGGTTCGTTCGATTGTACTCCAATTGTTGGAGATTAGGAGTATTAGAGCAAAGAGGGCCCTGTAAAAAAAATTTCCATGTGTTATAATTGGTCTCTCCCACCTCCCTATCTGGACTTGTTCCTCCTGGAACTTGGCTTTTATTTACCCTTATCTCCTAATTTGTGTGGCTTCATGCACCCCCAGCTGCCTAGTTGCCACCATCCAGAAACTGCAGTTTCCCCCATATTCCCCAATTAGTTCCTCCCATTTCTTCCAAATCTGAGACCAGCTCAGCTAATTACTAATTGCTCTATGTAACATGAGGTTGAGAGTGACTGGCAGCCCATTAAACTTCCAAGGATACTTTTAAAAGCCACATTCATTGCAGTGCTAGGAGCTGGGACTGGCACTGGCCACAGAGTGGAAGGGTTCCACTCCTTCTCCTAAACATCAGACACAGGGGATGAATACCTTCCAGAGAGGTACTTTGCCAGCCTACCTAGCTGTATATCCATCTGCCTTTGAGGTCAATGTCAAGCCATTCCACCCTCTACCTGTCTTCTACACTATCATTAATCAACTGAGATAATACCCAGGATGACAAACACAGCAAGACCAAAGCTCAACTAATTACGTTCCTTGCTAAACCTCTATTCCCTATCCTAGTAAATTAAACCACCATAACTCTAGTCTGAAATTCGGTAGTTATCATCACACCTTTCTGTACCACAACTCTGTCCTGATCCAGATACTGGTTTCTGGCAATGGCCTCCCAGTCAACCCTCGTTCCTCTAGTCTTGCTTCCTGCAATCAGCTCTCAACAGGGTAGAGAGAATGGTCTTTCTAAAGAGCAAATTGAATCAGTTTATGCTTCTATTCAGAATGCTTACATGTGCCCCCCTGGACCACAGAACAACATCCAAATCCTCAGTCTGTCATCCTCAGTGAGCATTTTCTCCACCCCTCTCACCAGTCATTCCCAGTAACATCCCTTGTGCTCTATGTGCAGCTCTGATCTGTTAAGCACCTCCAGGTCTGTGCACTTGCCTCTCAGAGTGTCTTCTCTTCCCTCCCTGCCTGGTGAACTCCTGCTTATCCTTAGGTATTTAGCTCAAGGGCACCTCTTTCTGGGCTCGCTCTACGCCTTCCCTACACCCACCTCCATCTTACTCCTTCCCTATTCCCCTATGTCTCTGTTTTGTACAAAACTCTTTTGTAATGAGTGTCCAGTGTGTTTACAATTATTTGCCAACAAGTCATGGTAACCTTGAAGAAAAGAACTGCACTTTCGTCATCTCAGTATCCCTAGCGACTGCTGTGGAGCCATCCCCTCTTCTAGTTATACATATTAAGGCATCCTTCAAGCAAGTTTGTGAGGATTTCACGGTGATGGAAGAAAGCCCGTTTGGGTGTCCAAATTTTACTTTGCCCAGCACTAGCCAAGAAATAGTTGGAAGACAGTGTAAAGTAATGGAAATAATAGTTGTCTTAGTGTCTAAAGTAATCGTTTATACTTCAAAAAAAGTATTAGTTACATGAGCCTTGGAGTTCTTTGTTTTCCTGTTTTCCTTACTTAGTGCCTGAGTTTCCAATCCTTGTCATCCTCCATTTCCTTGCCTCCAAACGGAGCTGATTTAATCATGTGTAGCAGAAGTATGTCTCTATATGTTACAGGGGCTATAAATCTTAAAATTCTGGTTTCAATTAAAATGAATGTAATCCCAACATTTTGCCTCAAGGTATTTCATTATAGCACAACAGTAATACCTGTCATATGTTGACACTGCACAAGGTGTTATTCTAAAGAAACTGTAATTTAGGATTTTTTTTTACCAACTCTTTGTGCCTTATTCGCATCTCTCTAAAGTTTGATTCTCACGGTGCTATGCCAATGCTTTTTATTGTTTTCATTGCCATTTAAGGCACTTTCATCTGAGAATCATGTCTTTCTTCCTTCTGATGATATCATTCAGTCTTCCCTGTTGAGAACGTTTATTTGGGAATACTCTGCGAGAATTAATAGCAAGCAAAAAATATATCCAGGATTTATTCAATTTATATTGAAATATCAAGTCAATAGCATAAATGTGGCTGTAGAATATTTTCTATTTTTCAAGGTCACAAAATTTGTAAACCTTTTTAAACCAACTAAAAATATAAATGCATTCTGTTTTCCTCTGAGCTCTTTTATTATTTATGTGTATTCACCACCACATAAAACAGAGGCGGCTTTCATAAGCAATAGAGTGCAGTATACAAGATCAATTACATTCAAGATTTTCCCCACTCAATTAAATTAATTTCTGCGGATGGGGGAATGAAGGGGATACTTTCATAGGTATGTGCAGGAATGATTTGTTTGTCTGAGGCATTTGTGGTTATTGCTGTTGTTGTTAGGTATTCCCTCTTATTATATTTTTACCTCTCTTATTACAATTTTATTAAAATTGTCCTTATACCCTGATTTTTCTGCATTCTGATGTACTACTTTATGTTGTATTGATAACTATTAAAGATTCATTCCTAGTATTTGGTTACAAAGGGTAGGTTCTATCAAAAGAGTCCTAATAGGGTGGACAATCTTTAGCTTGGATCTCACTTGGAAAATATTAGCTATGGCAGTTCATCCAGATGTTTTTGTCATGTGGGATTAGCAATAACCTAAGCCAGACTGTTTCTAACTTTACAGCAGGTTAAGTTTTATTGAAAATATTCATTTGTCTTAAAATGCTGCCTCTAATAAGGCTGTAAAACACCACTTTGTGGGAAATGCTTATATAGTTAAAAACTACATTTTCATAACAGCTAATGAAGAATGCACAAAGTCCCAGACTCTTAAAGAGCAAAGAAAGCGAAAAGCTGACTCCAGTGTTTAGGTGTTCCTGAATCAACTAAAACTGGACGAATGTTGGAACCAGAGATTCCCAGAGGCCTTCAGCCATTTTCAGGTGAAAATGTAAATTGATTGCTGATCCTTCAGCTCTATCAGCAGTGAAGGATTTTTTTTTCCTTTTTTTTGCAGAAAAAAATTTTAAAGAGGTAATACTTCCAAATTAAATAGAGTATTTTAATACTCTATTTTCAGGGAAAAAGTGAAAGGCAAGGGGAAGAATATTTCAAGAAGGCTCAGTCATGGTAAACATCCCGGTTCAGCCCTCTGCTAGGGCAGGCTACTTTTTTTTTTTAATATATTCTTCTTCAAATTCTCTTCCCTTATAGGTTATTACAAAATATTGAGCATAGTTCCCTGTGATATACAGTAGGTCCTTGTTGGTTATCTATTTTATATATAGTAGTGTATATATGTTAATCCCAACCTCCTAATTTATCCCTCCCCCCACACCCTCTTCCCCTTTGGTAACCATAAATTTGTTTCCTATGTCTGTGAGTCTCTTTCTGTTTCGGAAATACGTTCATTTGTATCATTTTTTAGATTCCACATATAAGTGATATCATGTGATGTTTGTCTTTCTCTGTCTGACTTCACTTAGTATAATCTGTAGGTCCATTCATGGTGCTGCAAATGGCATTATTTCATTCTTTTTTATGGCTGAGTAATATTCCCTTGTATATATGTACCACATCTTCTTTATGCGTTCATCTGTCGATAGACATTTAGGACACTTCCACGTCTTGGCTATTGTAAATAGAGCTGCTATGAACACTGGGGTGCACGTATCTTTCTGAATTATGGTTTTCTTGGGATATATGCCTAGTAGTGGGATTGCAGGATTATATGTTAGCTCTATTTTCAGTTTTTTAAGGAACCTCTATACTGTTCTCCAGGGTGGCTGTACCAATTTACATTCCCACCAACAGTGTAGGAGGCTTCCCTTTTCTCCACACCCTCTCCAGTATTTACTATTTGTAGAGTTTTTGACGATGTCTAAGGCAGGCTACTTAGCACAGGGTTTTATATCAGTTTTCAGATGGAATCTTATGGAAATACACGTTATACGAGGAGATCCCAGCCCAGAATTACTATGGTTAAGATCCTCTATAATGAATACCATTTCAAGTAAGGTCTCCATAGAACAGAGCCACTTCTGTGTACCAACTATTTGTGAATCTGACTTGGCAAATGCTCTAAAATAAGCCTACTCAATAAATGGTGTCCTGGTCTCTGGATATGTAAAATGCCTTCTCTATCATACCTACTTGTCTGAACTATACAATTTAGAACTCAATTTTACTTCCTTGAACTGATCCCCATGTGCCATTATAGTCTCAGGAATTAAAAATGAAAATGGATGCTTGAGAGAGAAGCAGCTTTGGGTAAACTCCAGTCACTGTGTTTAGCATAGAAAGAAAGAAGTTTCCACGTGCACCCAGGAGTATTCCTTACACCCATCCCCAGTACACAGAGTTCTACAATTTTGGCTTTATCCATGATCACTGCAACCCCAGAGTACAGCCAAAGCAAGCAGGTCATTCTGACCTGGCTCTGTCAGCTCCCTTCACCCATGACTCATCACTTTTCTGCCAGATAGACATCAGAATTTAGTCCTCAGGCTCAGCACCCTTTCTCTCCCAAGGTTGCCGTGGAAAAACATCTAAGAAACCTTTGCTTTTAATAATAGCAGACTTGGTAATGAATACTAGTCTTTTCACTGAGGACAAATTGGGAAATGCTGTTTTTAGAACAGCTTCTTAAAAGCATCAAAGAGCTAACAAGAGAGAGGAACACACAGGCCAAAGGGGAGAGAACCCAGAGTTGGTGGGCTGCTTTTGCCTGTTAACATTTATCTATCTGGAGGGGGTAGCTGAGATTCTGAGCTGCACAACTATACATTAATAGCAGCAATCCCCACAGTTAGAGGACCAGGAAGACAACAGTAAGAGTCCAAGGTTGGGAAACGTGGTAAAGTACCCTCTACTTTAGGCTGCAACCTCAAAAGTCTCCACCCTTAGAAAAAGGGGAATCCCAAAGAAATAAAAATGTCATTATTCATAGACAATATAATTGACAATGTAGAGAATTAAGAGTCTACAAATGAGTTATTAGAATTAATAAGTGAATTTAGCAAGGTCACTGGTTATCAGACCAAAATTAGTTCTATTTCTCTGTGCCAGCATGAAACACTGGAAAACGAAGTTTTTGAAACAACATCATCTACAGTAACATCTATAATTCAAATACTTAGAAATAAAATTTTTTTAAGATACGTAAGACTTCTATACAAAAAAATATTATTGAAAGAAATTAAAGATCTAAATAAATAAAAGGATGTACCATATCTATTCTCCCCAAATTAAACCATATTTTCAATGCAATTCCAATCAAAATTCTAGCAGAGTGTGTGTGTGTGTGTGTGTGTGTGTGTGTGTGTGTGTAATGACCACCTGACACTCAAGTTTTTATAAAATGCAACAGACCAAAAATAAACAAGGTAAGCATAAAGAAGACAAAATTGGAGGATTTACTCTACCAATTATCAGGGCTTTTTAGAAAGCTATAGGAATTAAGCCAATGTGCTACTGATACAATAGTAGACATATAGATCAATGGAGGGGTAGAGAGCCCAGAAAAAAAAAAAGCATGCATATATGGTCACGTGATTTATGACAAATGTGGCACTGTAGGGCAGAAGAAAAGGGTCATATTTTCAAAAGATGGTACTGAGTCAACTGGATATCCATATGAAAAGCAATGAAACTTGACCCTTACTTCACATCATACCAAAAAATCAATTCCAGGTGGATTGTAGATCTACATGTGAAAGGTGAAACAATCAAGCATGTCAAAGATAACATAGGAAAAGAACTTCTGTGACCTTGAGGTAGGTGAAGATTTATTTAACAACACAAAAAACACTAATCATAAAGGGAAGATTGATACACTGGACTTCAAAAAAATTAACCATTTCTGCTCATCAAAAGACACCACTAATAAGAGTAAAAAGGCAAGACACATGATAAGAGAACATATTTGTAACACCAGCAACAGACAAAGGGCTGGTATCCAGAATACATAAGGAATGCCTACAAGTCAATATACCTGTCAGACAAATGGGCAAATGACTTGAACAGACACTTACCAAAAGAGAATACCCAAATAGCCAGTAGACCTATGAAAATATGCTCAACTTTCTAATAATCAGGGAAATACAAGTTAAATAGAGTATCAATCACAGCCAACAGAATGGATAATATTCAAAAGACTGACAATACAAAGTGCTTACAAAGATTAGAGCAACCCTAACTCTCATACACTGGCTGTAGAAATCTAATTTGGCAGAAGCAGTTTTGAAAACTCTTTGGCATTATCTATTAAAGTTGCACATATATGTGTAACCCAGAAAAACCACTCCTAAGTTTACACCCAACAGAAATCTGAGCACATACATACCAAACAACTTGTACAGGATATTTATAGAAACATTCTTTTCTTAAAAAAAATTTTTTGGAGTACAGTTTCCTTACAATGTTGTGTTAGTTTCTACTGTACAGCAAAGTGATTCAGCTATACATACACATATATCCCCTCTTTTCTGGAACATTCTTAATTACCAGAAATAGGAAAATAGTAAAAAAAAAAAAAAATCCATCAGTAATATAATGGACAAATGGAATAGTCATACAATGAAATATACCTATCCTTTGTTCAATGACTTTAATTCATTCCTGAAAACACTGCTACTGATTACTCTGATCACTAATTCCAGTGTGTGGAGGGGGTTTCCCCACATCACCAAGCAATTCTCAGTGCCAGCTGAGTGTTTTACAATTCAACTCAATTCTGACACTACCAACCTAGAGACAGCATCGTATCCCACAAGATAAAGACTCAGTCCTACAAGACTGCATCCCTCTCCAGCCTCAGTTATCACCTGTGCTTCTGACTGACTAGCTATAGATTGGAGGCTTCAGCAATCCCCTCCTTAGGTTTGGTTAAGTTACTAGAGTGGCTTACAGAACTCAGAGAAACATTTTACTTACTAGATTACCAGTTTATTATAAAAGGATATAACTCAAGAACAGCCAAATGCAAGAAGTGCATAGGACAGGCATGGGGAAAGGGTGCAGAGCTTCCATGCCCTCTCAGAGTGCCAGTCTCCCCCAATGTCCTCGTGTTCACCAAATCAGAAGCTTTCCCAATCCTGTTTTTAGGTTGTTATGGAGACTTCATTACATAGGCATGACTGATTAAATAATTGGCCATTGGCCATCTAGTCAACTTCCAGCCCCTCTCCCCTCCTCAGTGGGTTGGAACGTTCCAAACCTCCAATAACATAGTTGGTTCTCCTGACATCCAGACCCCATCCTTAGGTGAGATCCAAAGGTTACCTCATTAACATAGCGAAAGACACCTTTATGGCTCTCATCACTTAGGAAGTTCCCACAGTTTTAAGACCTATGTGCCAAGAACAGTGGAAGAAGACCAAATACATATTTCTTATAAATCACAATGTCACAGCTACTAAAGCAAAAACATTCAATGAAAAGTATTTTTGTTAGTGTTAATGGAAAAAACTAATGCATTTTATTCCAATCATAAAGACCCAAACAATATTCACAGATAGAATATGTACCAAATGAACAACAAAAACAAGTTTATATAAGTGAAAAACAATAGTTAAAAAGCAGTTTGCACATAAAATATAACGTGATATAAGATTTACTGTATTCATTCTTTTTTCTTCTTTCTGCATCTTTATTTATGTGTTTACTTATTTACTTAATGAAGTATAGTTGATTTACAACATTGTGTTAGTTTCTGGTGTATAGCAAAGTGAGTCAGATACATATATTCTTTCTCATATTCTTTTGCATTATGGTTTATTATAAGATATTGAATATAGTTCCCTGTGCTATACAGTAGGACATTGTTGTTTATGTATTTTATATATAGTAGTTTGTATCTGATAATCCCAAACTTCTAATTTATCCCTCCCCTCCCCCCTTCAGTAACCATAAGTTTGGTTTTCTATGTCTGTGAGTCTGTTCCTGTTTTGTAAATAAGTTCATTTGTATCGTATTTTAGATTCCACATATAAGTGATATCATGGTATTCTGCACCATTTTTTATAACAACTATTCAGCATTTTGGGGGTTATGGTTTTTGCACTCAAACTGCACTTATAAACAAAGTAACAGCATAGTAAAACAAAATAGAGGGCAAAATAAAGACTAAACATGAGATTTCCTGGAAGCAAGTAGAAACACAGCAGTCTTAAGAGTCATGGGAGATAACACTGCTGCCTCTCTCTTGTATCCATTGAAAACAACACATTTTGGGGCTTCCCTGGTGGTGCAGTGGTTAAGAATCCGCCTGCCAATGCAGGGGACACGGGTTCGAGTCCTGGTCCGGGAAGATCCCACATGCCACAGAGCAACTAAGCCCGTGAGCCACAACTCCTGAGCCTGTGCTCTAGAGCAAAAAGAGAAGCCACGGCAATGAGAAGCCTACACACGGCAACGAAGAGTAGCCCCCTCTCTCCGCAACTAGAGAAAGCCCGTGCACAGCAACAAAGACCCAATGCAGCCAAAAATAAATAAATAAATTTTTTTTAAATAATAAAAACAACACATTTTGGGTTCATTCAGATGTGACACACAATTAGAATTTGTTCCATATGATATTCTTTGACTAGGAACAATTGTTCAAGAATTTTGGTGAATATGTCTGCCTGAAATCAAATGTTAAAACATCACTTCCTATAGCATATTAATTGAGTATGCTTTAGGGCTGAAAAAGTCATTTTACTAAATAAAAAGTCATTCCAAAAAAGTGGAATAAATTTTCAAAAGCCATTCAGTTGTTAACTGAACAGTCATTAGGTCGGGTAAATCAGAACTACAATGAAAATGAATAAGCTATTGCTACATGCAAGAACATGGATGAATATCAAAAACATTGTTGAGGCAAAGCCAAATAAAGACTAATGTATAATGTGTTAAAAATTATATAAAATTCAAACATACAAAACTTATCTTTAGTGTTAGAAATCAGATTAAAGGATACCGTTGGGGAAGAGAGAAGATATCCTAACTGGGAAGGGCATGAGGATGGCTTCTGAGGCATGGGCAATGTTCTATTTCTTGATTTAAGTAGTAATAACCAGGGTATGTTTTTGTGATAATTCATTCAGTTGCAATACTTGTGTTTTCTGCATTTTTCTGTTTGGATGTCATACTTCACTAAAAATATTTATTTTAAACAATTCTTTAAATATGGTTGAAAATAGCAACAAAAATATTAAGTACCTAAGGAATAAAACTAATAAAAGATATGGAAATCTCTTAAACTTTGTTGAGCAAAATGAAAGCAGACCTAAAGAAATAGGAATGTCTACCATATTCAGAGACTGGAAGAATCAATGTTATAAGGACTTAGTTCTCCTCAAAGTGATCTATAGGCTCAACACAATCTCAATCACAATACCAACCGATAGTGTGTGTGTGTGTGGGGGGGGGGGTTTGACAAGATGATTCTAAGATTTATAAGAAAAGGCAAAGGTCTAAGAATTGTCTATATTCTAGACATTCCAAAAGGAAAGAACAAGGTGGGAGGATTTTTGCTGCTGGATATCAAAACTTAACATAAAACTAAGGTAATGAAAGGATTATGATACAGTTGAAAGATTATTCAAAACAACCGATGAAAAAGAACAGAGAGAACACAAATAGACCCGTACACATAAAACCTCTTTATGACAAAAGTGACATTGCAGAGCAGTGAGAATGACCATGTTTTTCATAAATGGTGTTTCTACAACTGGGTAAACATATGGGAAAAAATGAAATTGGAACCCATCTCACACCACACAAAAAGTCAATCTCAAATCTATTATAGACCTAAGTGTAAAAGGCAAAATAATAAAGCATTTAGATGATAATATAGAATATCTTCATGACTTTGAGATAGAATATGATTTATTAAACAAAGGAAAGAAAGAATGAAAGGAAAAAAGAAAGAGAGAAAAGCCACCAAAAATCTTAGTAAATTAGACTGTATTGAATTAAGAGCTTCAGTTATTAATAAAACTGAACGTCAGTTCACCTAAAAACACCATTAAACGAGTGACAGGCAAGCCACAGGGTGAAGGAAACACTAATTGTAGTACTTATAATCAATCAATGTAGGACTCACATATTAAAAACTTTTACAAATCAATAAGAAAATGACAACCCATTTAAAAAATGTGCAAAAGACTTAAACAGGCACTTTACAGCACAGAAAATCCAATGAATAAAATTAAATATAGGGAAATAGCCTTACCTCATTATGTAACCTTGGAAATGTAAAGTAAATCTACAATACAGTATGACTGAGCTGCCACTGGAATGGCTAAAAATTTTTAAAAATCTGATAATATCAACTGCTTATGAGGATGCTGACCAATGAAAACTGTCAAACACTGCTGATCATAGTATAAATTAGTATAAGTGGAAAATAATTTAGCATTACTAGTAAAGTTCAAGATATAAATATCCTATGACCTAGTGTTAAACTCCTTAATATATACCCAACAAAATGTACATGTACGAGAACGTTTTACAACATCAGTATTACATAACAACTCCAAAATTTTTTTAAGTGCCCATCAACAATAGAATAGATTATGGAATATTATACTGCAATGATAATTAATGAACCACAGTACACATCAACGTGGATGAATCTCAATACTGTATTATTGAAAGAAAACAGACACATAAGAGTACATACTGTGTGATTTCATTTACATGAAGCTCAAAAGTGGGTTAAATAAATAAGCCTTATAGTATTTAGGAACGCATTCTTCATAGATAAATCTATGAAGTTATTTTAGTCGTCAGTTAATTAACTATTCAGTCTCAGGAAGATGTATAAATCAAATTCCTGCAACCATATTAATTCATGTAAATCTAATAACCTCATTATTTCAAGATTCTAAGTCAGCACTTCCCTGCAATTCAGCAGTTAGAAAAACTGACAAAAATTACTGGATTTACCTGGTCACATTGAAAGACTCTATGTTAATCAAGAAAGTCAACATTAGAAATTGTTATTATTTCTTCCAGGACGTTCCTTCCAGATTTATCAAGGCAACAAGCAAAAATTAAACCTACCTTATTCCCCAGTGACTTAATATACTACATTTTCCCCTAAACCAGATTTGAGATCCTCTAAAACTCTCAGACTGGTTCCACCTTGCTTACAGGGTAATACTTGTTCTGGCTGGTGCTATTGGAGCCCAAATATCACTCCTTCATTTATTCTGGTCACACAGAATGCTTTCCCTTCTATCTCACCCACCTTCAAAGTACAGCTTCCCTGCACTGTCCCAGCCAAGAACCTTTCCAAGACCTCAGTGACATCCCTCTTTGAACTCCTGAGGCATGTATAGTGATACATCATCTTGAATTGCTAGCTATCATGGGCTTGTCCTATCTCCCTAACTACATATAAATTCTTGCAAGATAAGGATCGAGTTTCCCCCTTAGCTTGTTTTTCCCACAGCTTCTAACATAGTTCTCATCCCCTAACAGGCCTGCTGAGTGAGGATGGCAATGTAGGAACAAGAATGTCTGCATTAAACAGCCTGCTGGAAAACTACTAAATGCTAAATGCATCTTAAATCACCCTGTGTCTCACCCACAGAACACCAAAACAGACAGAGGGAGAGAGGGAAGCTCCATTAATCTCCTTTGCTGAAGTTCTATGTTTTACAAACTACACATAGTTGATCTCTTCATCTTTGCCTTGTCCGGAAGATGAAAAAGGCTATTTATTGTTGGTTCACTCTGTTCCCAGTCCCAGAAGGCTAACTTGCATGGCCCTCACGAGCAGACTGCCTTCCTTACCCACTGGCTTCCAGCAGATTACAGAAAGAGTGAGGTCAGGGTATTTTCCTTCCACCTTCCTCCCTAAGGGGTCCCCACAGGCAAGCTGCATCCTTCCACCAAGGGTCTCAGCAACCCTCTTCTCATCCTCACTGTGTCTAAGTCCTGGTAACCCCATCCCCTCCCCCAAGACCTCGGAGTGATAATACTTTTCCACCCTGTTCTCTGTATCCAGTGGTTTCCCTATACCCTGCTCACATATCTGCAAAACTCTCTTCAAATTATCCAATTTGAATGGGTTCTTTCCTGTCAGGACATTGTCTGATCCTGATGTTTTACTTTATGATCTTTATAATTTTAATCTTTATAATATTTATGATACATTTTCTAGTTTCAATAAATGAGCACACTTACTATAATGTGTCCTTCTCTTAATGATTCAGGGTCATCAGTGGGGCTGTCAGAGATGGTACGATTGTTTATCAGTTTTTACCATCCACACTCTGCTTTAAAGACATTACCTCACTTAATCTCCCCATTCCTCCAAAATAAGTCTATGATATGGATCTGATAAGTACCTTTTACAGAACCAAGGCAGCACACCTGTTAAGAAATAAACTAGTAATGTGAACCCAAGTGCTTTGCTACAAAACCTGTCCTTAACTAGTACATAAAATTGGTCCCTTCCCACACTGTATTGTCTTAAAGGGCTAGTGACTCATGTTGATCTAGTGATTCTTACACTCGGTGGTCCCCACTGTTGCTCTTTCTGAGTTGCAATGAAGATTTACATACCTCCGCTAAAGGATTAAAACTGAATCTGTATCCCGATACCAATCTGACAGTGACTGCCCTATCCGTTCACCTGACTCTGGCAGTCACCCTTGACTGTCTCATTGGCTGCTTATAATCTTCTATAGGCCAAGTTACATGAGGTGCACCCCTACTGGAACTGTGAAATAAGAGTAACAATTTCTTGAATAAGGGCCTAAAAGATTTTGGAACATGAAATTTGTGAAAGCTACTTTCATCACTGGGCAGCTCTATTTTAGACACTACTAAACAACACTTTAATGTGTAAAGAATATCATATTGTTGGGAGCCCAAGCCACATGGAAAGGACACAGGTAGAAACACCAGTTCACAATGTCCCAGCTGTGTCCAGCCTTCAAATCAGCCCAAACCAGGTACCAACATGTGGAGGAAGAAGCCTCCAGATGATTCCCAGCCCCCAGCCATTCAGTCACCCCCAGCCACTCATTTCTTCCCAGCTAGGGTCTCAGACATTATAGAACAGAGACAAGCCATCCCTACTGTGTGCTGTGCAAACTCCTAACAACAAATTTCATGTATGTAAAAAACTGGTTTTAGCTTTATGGCACTAAGGTTTTGGATGGTTTGTTATACAGTAGTAGATAACTGGAATACTGACTGTTAGAAATAAAACAGGAATTGAGATGCTATGTTATAAATTATGGGGAACTAGGAAGAATCAAATCACCCCAGAGTCTATATATATATATATATATATATATATATATATAGAGAGAGAGAGAGAGAGAGAGAGAGAGAGAGAGAGAGAGAGAGGGAGAGGGAGAGAGAGAGTGTCTATAGTCTCATTTAAATACTGTATATATTTTAAAACGTGTGTGTATACACACACACACACACACACACACACACACACACATATATTCTGCTGTCTGTTAGCAGAAGACTCTGGAAAGCTAGTTGGACTATGTTCTCTTCCCTCCTCCAAGGCCATACCTGAATCTTTAATCTTACCACCCAAAGACAAGCAACATGAAAAGACCAAAAAGCATGAAAGATAACAGGATTTATCACTGCTGCAATGTGGAGCAAGGATAGACAAGAAAAGTACAGATCTCTGCAGAGAGCACACCTATTAATAACTCTACCAATTGATGGTATAATTAATAATCTAAATAGCCAATAAAAATAACATTCCCTCCTCTTCAGTAAAGAGCTGCATAAAGAACTTCCACTCCACCCTAAGGGCCATTACCAGCTCTAAGGTAAAATTTTGTCAGACAACATTTTTCTATTTATTACTCACATTAAAATGGAAGTTGCCTTCTTAAGCTCATGATGTCCAAACTCTGCCTGCTATGAGGAGGCATGGATGAGGCTGGTGACAGCCTTCAGCTAGAAAAGTTCCTTGGATCTAAGTCAGAAGGAAGGTGCATTCCCAAGGCAGTTCAAACATGCATCACCAGGACAGACAGGCAGGGTCCTAGTGCTAATGGACCAAGGGCATAATCCAGGAAGATAAGAGCATAGGTCCAATGAACAGGGTGAGGGTGAAATGAGAAAATTGGTAGTTGAGTAACTGCATGGGAGGGATGAACAGACAAGAGGTAACATGTGCTATCACCCTTTTAATGAGGCACAGGTGCTTGACAGTGTGACAAGCAAAACAGGTGAAAGGTAATAATCAGGGTCAAACTCCCTGCTTGTTCTGCTTTGTGAAATAACCATCAGCACAGCCCCAGGCAGATGCCAGAGTTGATTCGAAAGCAGGTGACAGCAAAGCGAAAAGAGTAAAAGAGATGATTTCTAGGCAAAGGAAGGGCAAGAGCAAAGGCCCTGAGGCAGGAGATACCGGGTATTCAAGGAAAAGCAATCAGGCCAGCAGGGCTATAAGAGATGAGAACAAAGGGCAAACAAAGGCCAGACAATGCCAGGCCTTGAGGCTACTATTGGGTTGGCCAAAAAGTTCGTTTGGGTTTTTCCATAAAATCTTATGGAAAAACCGAACGAACTTTTTGGCCAAGCCCATATTAAAGACTTGAGCTTTTCTCTGGGTGACCACTGGAGAGTTTAGAGGAGACAAGTGAAACTGCCTGACTTCTTTTTAGCAGGATGACTCGGGGAGCTGTATTAAGAATAAATGGAAAGGGGGACTTCCTGGTAGTCCAGTGGTTAAGGCTCCATGCTTCCAAGGTAGGGAGTGCAGGGTTTGATCTCTGGTCTGAGAATTAAGGTCCCTCATGCCGCATGGTGCAGCCAAAAAAAAAAGAATAAGTGGAAAGGGGCCAAGTTAAAGCAGGATGGCCAATCTGGAGGCTACTGCATTATTCCGCCCTCGATACACTGGTGGATTGAGCTGAGTAGTGGAAGTGGTGGAAGTGGTTGGTTTCTGAATATATTTCGAAAGTAAAACCATCAGAATTTAGTGACAGATTAGAAGTGAAATGTTCCCCTTTCTTGTGATGTTTTTCTTCATAGCACTTATCACTTTCTGACATAGTACACATTTAACTTTTAATATTTTTATTCACCTTCCCTCACAAATGACAGCTCCATGAAGGTAGGGAATTTTTTGGTCCATTTTGTCCACTGCTGTACCCCCACTGCCTGGTACATAGTAGGCACTCAATAAATAGTTAACTAAATCTATTCATCTGAAGAATTTTTATAACTTAAGATATTTCACTCTTCTCACATTCTCTTCCTTTTATAAACATTATTATAGGTTTGATCTCACTATTCCACCATGAGTCACTTACCACAGTGAATCCACTTTAAATTGATCCACATTGTTTAGAAAGTACCACCTAAATTACTTCTACAGTTTGGTAACCCTATTCTGATAACTGGTATAAACAAGCAGCTCTTGACGTGCTAGACATGGAATTACGTCATTGCTGAGTTCTAATCGACTTCATTTAATTAGTGTGGATGTCGGTGAAGCATATTCAGAAAGGCAGATAGTGTAACAACTACTCGTGTTGAGGTAATGTGCCTGTCTTCTATTTTAAGTGTATGATCTGTTCATAAAGCCGCTTTGATGCAGCCATTTCGATGCCAAGATAATATGATGAGACCCATCTGAAGGAACACTTTGAAGCAAGAACACTATGACACTACCTAAAAACAAACCATCAGATTTCCACCTTTCATCTTCTACCAAGTGGTGAGCTTCACTCCCTCTTTGAGATTCCAGGAACTGATGTTGAAGACAAGGTGGGCCCAGGAACGAACTGAGGGATGGGCTGAAGTTACATTCTATCTTTAAGGACTCATATGTTTGCTACATTTGCAGATCTTAGAAAGGGACGTCAAAGATTCTAAATGGAATTTCTCTCATTCTCTGATATTCACCTATATCTTGAATGATCTGCACATTGCATAATCATCTGCTTTTATTTAAATTTCTTTAGTTGTTTAATAATGGCAGATTGTTCTATTAGGCATAGAAGACAGACTGAACTCCTTTGCTTTTTTGCAATGCTTCCTTCTTGTTAGGCCAGCTTACTTGATTAGGTGTCTATAAGACCCCAGAAATGAGGGAAGTGAGGGAGGGTATCAGGGCAAAGCAGATTTCCTATTCTCAGTTTTAGACACACAAGAAATCCTCAGTTGGATTTCTAATGGTTTTCTTAGAGCTCTCAATTATACTTTGTATATAACACTGCAGTGAGCTATCACTATACTCCATTTTTACCAAACTGGTAAAATGTGCCATGAATCAGAATATACATTCCTCAAAGCACATTAGGCTATGGAGTCTCGAGAGAACACCCCAGCCTTACTGCCTTCTTTCTTTATCTTCTTCAACTATTCCAAAGAATTTAAATTCCATCTATCAGGAAAGATCAGAGATAGCGTTTTTACAAAAAGATTTAATGAAAATGGTATTGACTAAAAAATATCACAAT
Source organism: Stenella coeruleoalba (assembly GCF_951394435.1). Taxonomy (NCBI): domain Eukaryota; kingdom Metazoa; phylum Chordata; class Mammalia; order Artiodactyla; family Delphinidae; genus Stenella; species Stenella coeruleoalba. The sequence continues at coordinate 43,672,848 of NC_137155.1, forward strand.
GCAGACCTATTTAAATAACTCCAGGCACTGAAAACACAAAAAAAAGCTTTGAAACATACAATTATGAGAGGTCAAAACAATTCCTTGTACTCTAATCATGTAAATTTGGAATTTGCTTAATCCCAGCCAAATGCTTATAGTTGATTTAAGGAGATTAAATTATACCATAGATTTTATGTCTTAACCAAGAAGTATGAAATGGTAGAAATGGCAATAATTCCACCAATGGTAAAGTACACTTGTAAGACTGTTTTGCAATTTATCCAACAAATATTTATGGAGCACCTACTAGATGCCAGGCACTGTTTTATATAGGCACTGTTTTATATCCTGGGGATACAAAGGTAAACCAGGCAGACAAAGCGCTTGATATCATAGAGATAACTTGAGAGTGTGGGAGACTGGAAAAAACAAGTACATAGATCAATATATTGATATAAGATAACTGCAGGTTATGACAACTGTTATGGAAAAGACAATAGGGATGCAGAAATAAAGAACGAGAGGGGGAGGGGGAGGGATAAGGTGTTCAGGAAAGGTTTCTCAGAAGAGCCTGAATTGGTGAGGAGAGAACTACACTAAGATCTAGAGGATGAGCATTCTCAGCTTTAGTAAAGCAGGTTTTAAGACCAGAAGCCTGGAAGAAAAGGTCAATGTGGGTGAACAGGGAGCAAGGAGAAGAGTCGTAAGCAGTCAGTTTGAAGAGAGAAGCAAGAAAACAAGATAATGTAGAGCCTCAGAGACTTGTGGTTAAGAAGTCTGGATTTTACTTAGAGTATAATGAGAAGTAACGGGAGTTTCAGTTATTATATGTTAAAAGCTAAAATATAGCACTGACTATGAACTTGCACTGTTCTAAGTGCTTTACAAATATGTACTCATTTAATCATTCAACAAGCTTATGAAAGAGGTGTTGCTACAGCTGACTCTTGAACAACGCAGGGGCTAGGAGTGCAGATGCCCCACGCAATCAAAAATCCACGTGTAACTTCACGGTCAGCCCTCCATATCCAAGGTTCCACATCTGCAGATTCAACCAGCTGTTAAATTTATTTACTGAAAAAAATCCGCATGTAAGTGGACCCTCACAGTTCAAACCTGTGTTGTTCAAGGGTCAACTGTACTAACCCTATTTTACAAATAAGGAAACGGAGGCCCAGAGACATTTCATCACATTTCGTCACACATGCTTGTATAGAGCAGAGCCAGGATTGTAACTAGGACGATCTATCTTATTTATTTTAAAAATTCACTCTGGTTGCGATGTGGAGGACAAAATGTAGGAGGGCAGGAATAGTCCAGGCCTGAGATGATGGGGTTTTAGACCTAGGAATGACAGTGAAAGAGGTGAAAATTGAAAATTGAAATAAATGCTCCAAAGGTTACAAACAAGTTGCTGAAATGGAGAAAGGTAAGGGAGCATGCTTAAATAGTGAGGTCAAGGAAGGCCATTCTGAGAACAGGACATTTGACCTGGGACCTGAAGAAGAACAGAAGAAAGCATTCCAGGCAGAGGGAAAACATGTGCCAAAGTCCTTGGATAGGAGAGAGTGTAAAAAGACTAGTGCAGATGGGGCTGCATAAGTGAGGTTAGAAAGGTAAGCAGGGCTTGAAGGTCAGAGTCAAAGAGAGGACTTCACTGTATGTACAATAGGAGGCCCTTAGAGGATTTCAAGCAGAAAGGTGGTATCATCATATTCATTCAGATAGTCGGTTAACAAGTATATATTGACCATCTGCCATGTGACAAGGACTATTAGGTGCTGGCATATACATACCCTAGAATATGGGGAGAGATATAACAGACCATCCTCTATGTCACTGTTGTGTGTTCCAGAATTCATCCTCCCTCTAGCGTATATAGGGGAACATGAATGAGGGGGCAATATATCTAAAATACAACTGTAAGTCAATCAAATTTACTTTGACTCTTTTTTTTTTTTTTTACTTTGACTCTTAAATGCTTAAGAAGATAACCTAATCTGGTTTATCCTCGTAGTAGCTGCTGAATCAAGGCTCACTGACTCAATGTACGAAAGAATAAATGATAGTAAAGCCAACCGCAGCTCTAAATAGTAGACTATAAATGAATCAAGCATAAAATGGTAAGAGTTCCCAAAGTTAATATTTTCCTACAGTCATTTATAAATAATTCAGATTTCTGTTTGCACCACCTGTCAGTGTTTCTGGGGAAACTAAATTGAGTATGTACCTGCCTATGACTCCACTTCCTGACTGATAAGCCACAGTGGACAAGGATACAAAGCAGAGAGAGGCATCCCTCTCCACATTCTCTCTGGTTGGATCCACTTTCTTGTCCAGAAACTTGGATAAGGAGAGTCTCACCCTTCCAGGAATTAAGGCAGTTTGGGTGTATGGTAAAGACCCCAAACTAGGAAGCCTAAAAGCCTGGTTTAGGTTCCTCACTTTGCCCCTTACTCGGGTTTCAGGGAAATTGTCTTAAATATGCTGACACTTAGGTTTCTCATCATACTTCATAGGGGGAAAAAATAGCTATAGACAGATTAATAAAGATTATCATTGCAAATAATGTTAAATGCTATGAAAAAAGATAAAATTCAGCACTATGGCAGAGACTGGGAAATGTGGGAATTCTAAGTCAGCCAGATAGTTTGGAAAAGGACTAAGCTGGAGGTGCTATCACTCTGCACTAAAGGGAATATCAAGATTTTACAAATCACAAGTTGTGAATATTAAATGTAGGGAAAAATAGTAAGCCTAAGTAAGTGCTCATTCATTCAACCATGTGTAGAAGCTAAGGGTTGTCTGAGAGGAGTGGGGATTCAGAAGGCAAGGGTAAGGACCTCACCACCATGAAAGGCAAACCAGGAAATAATGACAAAGTGAAAATCAAGACTTACCCTGCTGCTGTCTATATTTCAAAAGGGAGCCCAAATCCAGGCCACTGTGTTGTCAGTTGCACAGGTTCTAAACCAGAGGCTTCAGTAGTCAAGAGATGTGCTTTTTATTTCTTAATCCCTCCTGGTTCACACTGAGAGAATAAATAAGTTAATTTATTTTTAAATTTATATCTTGTAAAAACAACACAACAGGCCCCAAATGGAGTCACTTACGTTAAACCCCACGTCGCCAAACCAAAACATAAATTAATTAGTTTCAGTTCTCCCAGAAATGGAGTCTAAAACCAGTCAATCAGGAATCACCTATCAGCACTGAGTAGGTAATCTGCCTGACAGACCCCCGCCAATCCTTAAAGGGAAGTGACCTTGCAATGACCAACCACTTTGTTGCCTAGTAAATGTCCTTGTTCCTGCTCCCTTCTGCTTATAAAAATCTCATTTTGTATAGATCCTCGGAGCCCCCTTCTATCCGCTAGATGGAATGCTGACTGATTCAAATCGATTTTTGCTCAAAAAACCTCTCAGCATGTTATGGGCTTCCCTGGTGGCGCAGTGGTTGAGAGTCTGCCTGCCGATGCAGCCCCGGTCCGGGAGGATCCCACGTGCCGCGGAGCGGCTAGGCCCGTGAGCCATGGCCGCTGAGCCTGCGCGTCCGGAGCCCGTACTCCGCAACGGGAGAGGCCACATATGCCTCAGTTTATCTTTTAACAGTCCTGGTTTCAGAAAAGGGTACCAGAGGAGACCCCCGAGGACCCTCTGGAGCAAGAAGCAAGCAGGTGACTGTGCCTGTGAGCCCCTTGAGCTCGCCGCTTTCTTACTGGTGGTGGGTGAAGCCCTCCTCATTCCTACCTCAGCAGCTTTTGTATCGCGAGCTTTCAAACTTTCTTTGAGCGGCTCTTTTTCCGGGCTGGGTCCGGAAGCCGGCTGGAGTCCAACGGCTTCCGACTTAGAAACCAGACCGTGTCTGGGGTCAGCCTGGGTCCGACTTGGAAACCAGACCGTGTCTGGGGTCAGCCTGGGTCCGACCTGGAAACCAGACCGGATCCCGGTCCAACTTAAGCCGGACTAGGTCCAGTGTGAGGCCTCAAGGGAACAAAATTTTGCTTCAAGGCTGAACAAGCAAGTTAACCTTACCGAAAATAATCTTGAATTGGCCACAGTGGAGAACTTTAACCCTGGATAAGCTTATCCATTACTACGGGGTGCCCTGGAGAAAAAGGGTCTCAGCCAAGCACTCACCATAATGGGTAGAGCGAAAATTATTTTTCCTCCTCAGCAGTTTCTCATGACCAGAGTAAGAGCCGCTGGGACACCCCACTCGCTGCAGAACCTGCACACAGAATCCTGGGAAGACTGGCAGAAGTGAGCAAGGGGTGAGAATTCTCACCAAAGTCAGCTCTTCAGATCTCTCTATCTGTGGTGCCTGGTGGAGAGAGGAAGGTAAAATTTCACGTTGTCCCTTCCTTCCCAAATGCAGATTGACAGGGAAAAAAAAAAATTAAGAATTACATTTTGAATTGGGACTTGTGAATTTGCTTTCGGGTACCCATTGGTTGTGGATCCCGTCTCTTCCGCAGACAACTATTGCCTTCTTGTCTGATCCGTTTTGTGTCCCGAGAACTAGAGTTGGTAGCTGTCAGGTTGGGGGGCCCCCAAAATACAGGCAGACAAAAATGTGGGTTGCTAGAGTCCCACAGACTGTTGCCAGCTCTCAGGGGAATTGTCTTTTTTATGGTTATCTTCAGGAGTGGCTCTGGATCTTGGGAGGGTAGTATCTTTTGCACGTTCTTTGGGACGCCTTTTGTATCCAAGAGGTTGTTCCGTACTACCAGGAATATTTACTGTTTATCCCTGCAGAAACCTGACAATCAATTCGAATCTATTTTTCCTCAGATAAACTCTTAAAAATTTTAATATGCCTCAGTTTATCTTTTAACAGCCTGCACTGCAAGCAATTGCATGGCAGCAACATAATCTGCTTCAGAGAGGTAGCTCCAGAGCCAGAGGAAGTTAGAGCTTTTTTTATTTAAAAGAAAAAAATATCAAATTCACTAAAAAAAAAACACATTGTTCATTCACCTACTTAATCATAATTATTTTAACTCATATTATAAACAATAAGTTAGAGAGACCAAATCTGAACAGTAAGACTTCCAACTGGCCCTCAGAACATTATCAAATGGAAAAGGCAGCCATTTTTAAAAAACAGCTTTACCAAGCCCTCGGGAAGCTGGAAGGCAGCTGAAACCGTCATTAGCACATCCAGCCACCAGATGTCACCATTGGTTTAAGCAAGTTATGCTCTACCTAGCTCTAGGCTGGCTAATTTATACAATTCATACAATTTTGGACCTCAGAGACATTAAATGGCATCTCGCCTGGACAGCTGATAAAACTGAGGCTCCAGTTAGTTCCTAGCATTCATAGAGTAATTTTTTTTAGGACTCAGTCTAGCATCTTCAAATTCCCTTTCTAGTGCTGTTACCTGTACTTTTATTTTTTTAAAAAAACTGAAACCAGTTTAACGACGCCCTTCAGGCTAGTAATCTACAACTAAGAAGAATTATATCGAAACAGTTGTCTGTGTCAGGGAGCTCAGATCCAGGTAATAGTGTTTATTCACCGTTTCCCTTTTTAAAATGCCACGCACAGGCACAGTTGAAACACATCTTCACAAAAGGAAAGGAAGTAGTGAAGAACTTGCCAATCAAAGTCCAATTAAAATGTATTATTTTAGGCAGGTGACATTTAAATAGTAGTCCGTAGAAGGCAGTTCATATTTCTGAAATTTGCAGATGACTTTTTCACCATATATGTGTACCCAGGATTACTTTATTCCTTAGTTTCTCTATTTTTTTGGTAAGTATAAAAAAGATTAAATGTTAATATCTCTTGTTGCTAATCCTTTGACATCTCTCCGTAGAACAGCAAGTAGTCTTCCATTTACACAAATCCATTTTCCCTCCAGCAAGACTCCTTGTGCATCCTCACCTTCATTCAAATATCCCAACAAGCAATTCTTTCACATTTCTATCACCTCCTTCCCATTTGCTCAACTTCTACTGCCTTCTCAGGGCGAAATCATCTAATAGTTTTTTATTCCCTAAAGTTATCTTGGAAGTTCCTCATTACATAGAAACCATCATTATTGTTTTTCCCACTAAAAATAGAACCAAGAAACAATACGTGACAAGGGCAAGGACCAAAGGGGAAAGCAAAGAAATGTGTGCAATGTAGTTTTTATGGAAGAAAATCCCAAGAATTTACTCCTGGTTTGTTCTTATTAAATCACATAATTCTGGCATTGTGTTTCTTAGAGCTCTAGGAGTTTTTAAATTATTTTCTTAATTGAAGAATAGTTGATTTACACTGAGTAGAGTCCCCTGTGCTATACAGTAGGTCCTTATTGGGTATCTATTTTATATATAGTAGTGTGTATACGTCAATCCCAATCTCCCAATTTATCCCTCCCCCCATACCTATTGTTAATAAAGATGTTGGCTTCTATGCTCTGTGTTGAACCAAAAAAAGTTCAATTGTAGAGTGATCTATCAATGTTTCCAGTAATACTGCTACACCAGTTTCCTTTTAATGGCTCATCAGTTATGCCATTGCTGTGAAGGTAATATGAGGAGACTCATTTAGCAACATATTATTACATCATCTTAACATGAAGTAAGGCTCATCAGGCTGTATTAAATTAACCTGAATTTTGCAGTATGTCAGCAGCATTTTATGTACATTAATAGCAGAGTTAAATGTTCCTTGGGGGATTCTGTTGAAGAAAAATGATTTCAAAGTGGTGTTTGGATATAATTTTGTAGTCACTATTTATATTTTCTTCTACTATCATTGTGCGGTTAAGATTATTATGTTGCTTGTGAATAGGTAAGACAAAATGGCAGCCAATTATTAATTGTTTGGTGTATTTTTTTCTTCTCTGACCCATTATAATAAATACAGTTTGGAATACAAAAGAAAAAGAATAGTTGATTTACAATATTGTGTTAGTTTCAGATATACAGCAAAGTGATTCAGTTATATATTTTTTTCAGATTATTTTCCTTTACAGCCTGTTACAAGATATTGACCATAGTTCCCTGTGTTATACAGTAAATCCTTGCTGCTTATCTATTTTATGTATAGCAGTTTGTATCTGTTAATCCCATACTCCTAATTTGTCCCTTCCACCCCCCCCACTTTCCCATTTGATAACCATAAATTTGTTTCCTATGTCTGTGAGTCTGTTTCTGTTTTGCAAATAAGTTCATTTGTATCATTTCTTTAGATTCCACATATAAATGATATCATATGATGTTTATCTTTCTCTGTCTGACTTCACTTAGTATGATAATCTCTAGGTCCATCCATGTTGCTGCAAATGGCATTATTTCATTCTTTTTATGGCTGGGTAATATTCCATTGTATATATGTGCCACATCTTCTTTATCCATTCATCTGTTGATTGACATTTAGTTTGCTTCCATATCTTGGCTATTGTAAATAGTGCTGCTATGAACATTGGGGTACATGTATCTTTTCAAATTAGAGTTTTCATCTTTTGGGGATATATGCACAGGAGTGAGATTACTGGATCATGTGGTAGCTCTATTTTTAGTTTTTTGAGGAACCTCCATACTGTTCTCCATAGTGGCAGCACCAATTTACATTCCCACCAACAGTGTAGGAGGGTTCCCTCTTCTCTACACCCTCTCCAGCATTTATTATTTGTAGACTTTTTGATGATATATAGCTCTATGATTTTGTTTTTCTTTTATTTGGCAAACAAAATTAAGCTCACTATTCAAACAAAATAACAAGGAATTGTGGGAGCTGCGATGAACAAAAATGCATAGTTGATTTATTTCCTAGGAATAATAGTTAATGAGTTTGGATAAAACTTGCTGCTAAAAACAGGACATTAAAGATAATTTAAATATATTCAGTGCAGTCATTCATTCCAGTGTCATGCACATTAAGTAGCTTTTTATCTCTGAGGTGCCATCACAGGAGCTCTCGGACATTCAAAACAACAGCGTTATATCATTAACACATTTCTGGTCAATGAGTTGAGTAATGTAGAGCTTAGGAAAATATATATTGCCATGCTCTTTCGAATGAGTTGCATATTACTTCCATTAACATAACTATATTGATCTAATTTCCTTATTTTCAGTAGAGTGCAGTTTAGAAATATAAAATTGACAAATGAGAGCCAAATGAGGAGAGGGGTCTTACACAAAAGGTCATAGATGACAAAGCCTCAATAAGGAATATCCTAGATAATTGCCATGATGTAGAAATGTTAAGTAGTATGCATTTAGTTTAGTTTTGTTTTTTTTAAGAAAGAAAATCTTACATGTTTTAACCATTTTATTTCAGCAGACTAAATCTGTTGGTGGTAGATAATTTGATCTCCTTTTCAGAGAGGTAGTTTGAATTCACCTAAGTATCTAGGTTATTTTTCACATGGACTGTGGGAAGGTCAAATCAGAGCCTACCTTAAGATATGTACTTGGATCCTACCTCCAGAGATCCTGCTTTAATTGACCCAGAGTGGCCTGAGCCTCAAATATTTAAAAGCTTCCCAGGTGATTCTAATATGCAGACAAGGTTGAGGACCACTGCACCAAACCTTACATCTTACATAAACTGATGTTAACACACTCCTGCTTTATTTTCAGTGTTATTTATAAAGGGGGTTAGTTCCAAGTTTGGTTTAAAATGTGCTTTTGGAAGTCTGTCAAATTACTGCAAAAGGTGATTGTAAACTAAACATTCTTTACAGCCAAAGGAAAAAGAAAATATAATTAGTAGATGCACCTTCACTCATCTCTGAAGTAATCAATGAATCCATTACAAAATTCCCAAGAGCCAATTCTTTGGACCTTCCAAAGAACGTTACTGGTATTACAACAAAAAATTTTTAAGTCAAACAAAAAAATCCAATATCAAATAATTTGGGGTTAAATCATACTTTTCTTTTCTACCGATTTCTTAGAAACATGGTAATAGGCTGTAAGTCCCCAAGAGGAACAGAATTCCCTGTGTAGCATGCAGTAGATGTGTTGAATGATTCAAGGAACCATGGACCTAATGTTTTATGGAACACACTTTAGGAAATGCCATCCAAGGATGTCTCTTTTAAGGCAATAATAAATAAGACCTAAAACCAAAAATGTTATCCAAAGATTTTACTCTGCAGGTCTGACATACCACTTGCTTCTTAATATTCTCTTTTGGATGTATCATTATATTGCCTTCAAATATTTGGAAATTTTCTACTACAGGCCCAGCATAGCAGTTAAGGTTACAAACTTAGGAGCAAAAATTTTTAGCTTCACATACAGCATTTTTTACTTAATCTCTCTATGCTTCAGTTTCTTCACCTGTCAAATGGGGAAGTGTATCACACCTACTACATGGTATGTTGTGCTTGCTAAACTTAGGTTGTTGACATTCCATTACAATAACAAGAGTGATTTAAAAGTGAGGTACCAAACTGCCATATAAAGAATTTCAAAGGAAATTTCTGAGAATCCATGCCATAACTTCTAAACCCTCTGACCCACTTTGAGAATATGAGAGGATTGAGAAAGGGAAGGAGGAGGGATATTTGTGAAGAGAGAGCACTTTGGAAAGAGCTGTTGCCTAGTTAATAGGCTTCACCACCTCACTCTGTTGAGAAGGACTCAGATGGGTCCCCTCGGTGACCCTGAGTGGTACATCCCTGCACTTTGGGGACTCCAGGCCTGCCATCTGCCTTCTGTCCAGGAAATCTAGAGGACCACGGATGGTTGACTAACTGCTCTGGGGGCAGGTCCATCTGCATTGCCAGAGGTTTTCAGGGTATAGGACATGAGAGTGTTTCCTTGTGGACCAGAGGTAGGCAGCTGATGAGAGAGAATCTGGCCCAATAGGCGTCCAGCAAGAGGCTGGAGGTGAGGCCAGATTCCTCAGGTCCAAAGCAAGAGATGCAAGTGGCCACCTGGAATCCAAGTGGCTCTGTCAGCCAGCAACAAGGGAACTGCAGGAGGGAGGTCACCAGCAAACGTAATCATGAAGACTCCACAAAAGTGCCCCAGGAGGAAAGGATCAGCTTTAAACCTAAAGGCCCAAGATGAGTAAATAAAGGCTAATGAGGGCCTCTTTCCAGCAGACTTACCAGGGAGCAGGCTCTTGCTGGGCCGAGGGAGGTTTGCCTGTTAAATTAAGGTCAGAGCTTAGTTAATATCTTGGGCCCCCAAATCTAATTACTGAATTGAGCCTTGTTCATGATCTTAATTGACAGGAGGAAGATCTATTACTTAAACATGAGCAGAAAAGTCATGGGGTCTGGAGAAATTTTCATCCAGGAGCACCCAGTGATTACTGGGGCAGGAAAGAAGAAAATAAAGATGATTTGATGATTTGCTGTTATACCATGAGTCCTGCACCAGCTACATTACATATTTTTAAATATATATTTTATATATATAATATATATTTATACTTACATATTATAAATATATACTAATATACAACATAATGTATATAATAATATACATAATAAGTATTATATATATATGTATTTTTAGGACAAAAGTTTCATAAATTCTCATGAATTGAGGGACGATAATGCCCTCAGTTTTACACCCATGCTATTCAAAATGTGGTCCATGAACCAGCCGCATCGATATCATCTGAGAGTTTTGTAGAAACACAAAACCTCAAGCCTCATCCCAGACCTGTTGAATCAGAACCTGGATTTTAACAAGATCCCCAGGGGACTCATATGAATATTAAAGTTAGAGAAGTATTACCTTATACCACCTGGCTGTCCATAAGAAAATCTTCGTGAGATTTTAATACCTACTGTGACATAACCAGTCCACTGAAGTTCATCATAAAGGACTCATAATAACAAATATGTTATAGCACTTTGGCATTTTCAAAACTCACTTTATGTCTGTTATACTCACAATTAACTGGTTAATTTTTAATCTGGTTTAGTTTTTTCATCTGTACACTTTGTGCACATGCAACTCGTCAGACAAGTGACAATAAAACCTGTTTCTAACACCTGGTGTTCCCAGACCACCTTCTAATACTAAAGGAAGATTAGATAGTTCAGTGTCTGTTATTGGGCAAAATACACTTATCAGCTTATCTTTGCAGTTTAGCCACAGAGCTTCCAGATGCTGTGGGTAATAAGTGAGACAGCTTTCCAGATTATCGTAGCCTCAGGAAAACTTGCTTTCCCGGCCTTATCAGCAGAAATGGAGACAAATTACCCTTTGGCTCTTCACTCCCCTTTATATCAGCCTCTCTCACTAACTGGGAGCCCCTGGCTACAATAAAGAGGCAAATTACCATCTGAGTTTTGGTGGGTGGATTCAAGGACAGAACCTGCAAACATAGGTTTCACTTTGGAGAGCCAAATAAAATGCAACATCCTACCAGAGAGGTACCCAAGACCCATGCCAGGTGTGAGCAGCTGGAGGATAACAAATCAGTATTTATTGGATGAATAAATAAGTCATAAATTAATACTTACATAAGATGAATTAGTCTGCAATTCATATCTTTTAGGCTAATTTGTGTTCCTAAATCCCTATAGTTCCCTGATGAATGAAATCTTATGCCATATTTCTTTTTTCATTCCTTCTCATGCCTGAACTCATCCTATAGCTGTAGGGATTCCATTTGTTTCAGGAGAAAAATATTATAATCCAGACAAGGCCACTGTCATAAGATCACTAGTTGTGGTGTTGGAAGTTCAATCCAGGTTGCACCACTTGTAGGCTGTATAATCTTGGGTAGTGACCTAACTTTTGGAGCCTCTCTGTCCTCCCTTGTAAAACAAGACTTGTCTATAGGATTGTAGACAATCCTATAGACAATACCTTGTTTATAGTAGTATTTTGTGATTTAAAGAGGATAACATCTATGGAAGTTTGTAGCATAATGTGGGTACGTAGTAAGTCCCCAATAACTTACTGTACATTTCTCATTACCTCACCCCCACCCTAGATACATTGTTCTGGCTTTGATGAAGTCTTATCCCTGTCCATACTAGATTCAACTCCTGAGGGTAATTTAAGTTATCTACCTCTGCAAAGTGTTCTTAAAGGCAGAGCATAGAATTTGCTTTATTTTTGTACTTTCAAGTCCATTTGTTCATTCATTCACACATTCTTTCAAATGATCATTTACCGTGTACTTAGCAAGCATCAAATATAATCCCAATATATCCAACTAGAAATAAGCCTCATTAAGAGAAAATTCTATAATGGGTGCTACAATCAAAACGCTTGCTGCTTGTTCTGCTCTGCATCGAGGTCCACATGTATAGACGTTCATCCAGTCATAATGCCAATGGAAATGGATCAATAGCAAATATCTCAAGAGTAGATATATAAAAATTCTAATAGGTCACTTCATAATAAAACACGTTTGAGTAAAAATGACAGATATATACATCAGGTCATATTTATGTCCAATTTTTTCCAGAAAAAAAGCTCAAAATATTACACTATCTGATTCAGAATGGGACACCTGTCAACATTTTTAAACTCCATTTGGTGAGAAGTGGCCTTTCCTAAATACAGTCTAAATTCTCCAGGATGTTGAGCTATAGATGCCGTGATTCTTCCTGAGTAAGACCATTAAGCATCACACTCGGTAAGTATACACAGGACATTTTGTTTAATCCTGCTCATATTAGATACTTTTACATTCACAGGCACTTTAAAATCTTCAAAGCCACATGGATCAAACTAAGAAAACTAACACCAACAGTCTGTAGGGAGCTAGAACACTATTTTAGGTGTTGGATTAGAAACAAAAATGATTTAGCCTCAGTTGCAAGTGACTTTATAACTTGTAGCTTCTGGGGAGAAAAAAACTAACTCAAGAAAAAAAAATCTAACCTATAAATTTTGTAGATGCTTTCAACAATAAAGGCAGGAAATGCAAGTGAAAAATAAATCTCAGAAAGAAGGTATACTTTGAAAGATAAAATATTAAGTCCTAGGAACATCGGTGACTACAAAGATGAATGAACCTAGTTGAGACAGTAGTTGGAGACTTTGAGGAGAAACTTCCTAGTAGAAGAAGGGTTGGCAAGAGATCCAACTGAGCAGAAGGTGGGATGCAGGAGCAGAGCTTGGGGCTTCTCTTGGATTGTGCCACATCTCTAGGTTTTAGAAAATGAGCACGCTGAAACACAGACCATCAAATGTTTAAACACTGTTCAGAATTGTATCTCATCCTATTCAGCTGGCAACAGGATTTCATGTATTTCCAATGAGCTTCACACACTTTAAATCTAGCATAAATAAGGCCTAATCCTTATTTAGGATTCAGGTGAGTCATCTTGATTCCCCAGCATTCTGTAAATATCTGCTCAATGGGGGATGCTGAACTGAACTAGAATTTTGTTTAGATGTTCCTGTACCCCAAGATTTTGAAATTAATTGTGACCTTTTAGTGTATGTATGTATGTGTGTGTGTTTTCCCTCTAATAGAAATTAAACTAACGAAATAGACTTTATTAAAAGGGCCCAATAAAAGTCGCTCTATAAAAAAAGTTTAGTTGCTCTATAAGGTACCTTCTGCTCTACGAAGCCTGGCTGGAAAGAGTTGGCTAATAGCAATGGCTTTCAATTAATTAAATCAGCTGAGCAAACTGTCCATTTTAAAGTTATTTCCCATTTCTCCTGATTCTTTGCTCATAGAATAACCTGTAAAGATCTAAAAACAAAACTTAATTTGAAAAAGGTTAATTTTTAGTGACTGGAATAATTTCAACATGACTGCCAATAATTTTTCATCTTTATCTAGCTTTTTTTAATCTATCATAGTAAATGATACTAAGTTACAGCTTTTATTAATTTGTTTTTAATTTGCAATTTTAACTAAAATTAGTGTCAGTAAAGGTCATCAAGTTTTCTGTAATTTTTGCAAATCTCAGTGAAATTTTATATGTGCAGAAAGACCATCACTATATATCTATATGATTTCACTGGGCAGTTTTAGAATTATCATAACTACTAGCGTATCTGTTTAGTAGTCATGGCTCTTAAATCTATAAACACACTACACTTTAATTAACTATATAAGAGAATAAATCAGAGTAAGAGAGTTTGCTTTAAGCATACTTTTTGTGAGCAGCATTAGAAATATAATCCAAAAAATTGCAATTGGAAAGAAACAATAACAAATAAACATAACCTAACAGTATCTTATTAATATGTGCTCAATGAATGTCTGGCTGAATGAATGGACACAGAGAAGACAAATAACACAACTGTGGAATGTGTAAGTTTACAGATGAAGAACTATAGAAAAACTTTCTGTACATAGAGGAAATAGAAGAATATGTTTTTATATTCAAGGGATCTCAAAGTTGATAAAAAATGTTCAAGTAGCTGCTAGAAAGATAGGAAAATAGAGAAAAATCATTTGGGTCAATGTATGAATGTTTTCATTCTCCACTATTGACTTGAAATAATAGAAAATATTAAATCCAAGAACAATTACAGGTTTAATGTATTGAGGAAGAAGGAAATTTTAATTAAATTTTGCAAACAGAATAAATCTCATTTAAGTATGAATGCCTCTTCAAAAAGGAATTAATAATAAAAATGCTAATGTAAGTTGAAAAAAACCAAGAGCATTGAAAAAAATTAAGACAAAAAGACAAAATTAATTTATAAAGACAGATTATTCCAGCACAATAAACACCAATAATGCAATAGCAGAGAAACATAATAGGAAGTCAGGAAGGAACTAGTTTCACAGTAATAGATTTACAGAAAGAAAAAAATGTCTGAAAGAGCCATTAGGAAATTTCCTGGCATAATGTGGGTTAACAGAAGCTGAACATGACATTTATTTTATAGACAATACACACACAATAGTATGGCCTATGCCTTAAAAAGGGGTTATTTAGAGTTGACATTTGCTTCTTGTTGAATTCCTTAAGGAAAGCTAAGTCTAAATTAAGAATTTCACCTTGTGATTTTTAAATTGTGTTTCCAGTAATTATAGATGAAAAATGAAAGGTCAAAGAAAAAAATAACTTTTAGAAAAATATGTATCTATCAAAGCGCTTCATGTTCCAAGTCTTTAAAAACATCTATAAGATGACACAGCCTTAACAAAGATCAAATAACGATGATTTTATCTTCCTAAGTAAATCCCTTTTCTATTTTGATAAAGGAGAGAAAAAATAATCATGAAGTTCTTCCAAGCTCACTACAACTCTTAGCTTTAAAAATTGGGGAGGTGGATCATTTTCTATGGGCAAAATAATTCAAAAGGTCAGGAACTTTTAAAGAAACATTAATTTTGTTCTTGTCACCGTGAATGTAATTGACTAATTTACTTCTGCATCAAGTACCATTTCTTATTAGTGCCTGAAATAGTTAATGCCCTCCTCCTCCCCAGCAGGTGCTTACTTTCTGACACACTTGATCTGTTTTCTGCAATGCAAACCCAAAATTAACTGGAAAAGAACAAAGTGAAACCTAATCTTCACCCACAAGAATAACTCTAAACACAATGACCATCATGCCAGACAAAAGAGACAAATTTTCATATTTACAGTCTAACATCGCTTAAAAATACTTTGAGGTAACTCGTCCTTTAAACATTCAAGGTTAAGGTGTTTCTGGTTGAATTACTAAACTAGCTTTAAAGTAAAATACATGGTTCTGTTGTATTTTTAGTTATGCTTGGCTAAACATCTATCCAAAACAGTAGTAAATTGCACCAGTTTCAAGAGCTGGGCTGTCTCTGCATTTTATGAAAAGTAAGAGGAATGAGGGTCCATGGTGCATTCTCCCAGACTCTTTCTCAGTCTTCTGGATTCCTCAATGGATATTTGATTTAAAAAATTGGTGAGGGGGCTTCCCTGGTGGCGCAGTGGTTGAGAGTCCTCCTGCCGATGCAGGGGATACAGGTTCGTGCCCCTGTCCAGGAAGATCCCTCATGCCGCGGAGCGGCTAGGCCCGTGGGCCATGGCCACTGAGCCTGTGCTTCCGGAGCCTGTGCTCCACAACGGGAGAGGCCACAACAGTGAGACGCCCACGTACCACAAAAAAAAAAAAAAAAATTGATGAGGGAAGGAAGGCAGGGAGGGAGGAATGAAAGGAGGGAAGAATAAAGGAGATTTTTTGTGTGATTTAAAAGTGCTTGAACTGTCTCAAAATCACTGGCAAAACAAGCTAATCAAAGGTTATATTAATTTTGGGGGTACAGCAGGCAGGCGATCTCCCACCTGAAAAATAAAGGGACTTCCATCTGCCTTTCCTTAAGGCCTAAAATTTCTCATATATAACAAGGACTTTTATAACCACAATTAGTTTAAGTGTGAATTGTCTGAGTTGCTATGACTGAAATTTAATTTCACGTAGCAGTGTTTCTCAAATGTGATCAATTACTGGCCATGTCATGGTTTCCATGAGACAGTGCTGGTTTGCACTTGTCCTACCAGAATAATTATTAGTAGCAACTCACTTCACTCTCAAAAGTGTTCTGGTTTAGAAAATAATTTACACATGGTCACTCAACCAATGACTAATTGCATTTGAAAATCCTGGTTCTTATAAAAAATAGGGCTTCCTGCGTCCTACCTTGAACCTAATAAATTAGGACCCCTGAGGGGCAAGCCCAGAATATGCATTTTAACAAGCACCCCCTAGGTAATTGTTAGGATTGCTAAAGTTTGAGAACTACTTCATTAATATATAATAGAGGATATTAGATTTCCTTGAGGAGAAAGCTGGAAAGACCAGTGAATGAAAATAAACAGGGAGAAGGTGACATTAATGATATACCTAAAGCCACCAATTTATAATTCTATTTATTTGGCAAGTTTCTTTATAGCCTGTATCCACTACCACCAGAACATCTACTTGTGTCCCAGTGGCAGTGGGATTAGTAAAATGGTACAGGTATGAGGAAGCTAGCACTGGAGGACTTCATCCGGCTTATGTATTTACACTTGTTTTGATCCTCTGTTTGCCTTTACTCCAAGTTTTTGTATCTTTACTTCTTGTCCATCTGACCCAGTTCTCTCACTAAACCAGCTACACTAGATGCTGTTTTTCATTCCTCCCCATGCCATCTCCTCTGTACATCCAAATTTTAACTTTAGAAAAATAAATACAATTTTTCCAATAATTAATGCTGAGTTTTTTCCATCGCAGAATTAAGGGAAGAGAGAGGTCAGTGTAACCCCATGAAGAAAGAGATTTGCTTGGAAGTCTTCCTTTCTTCTTATAGTTTTCTTCTTCACAAATAATTGATGATTTTTTATTAAAATTAAGCAACCACATCTAGGACCACCCCATACATAGGTAGTCTTTTATTTCTGTATTATCTAACTAATATTCTTTGGTTGTGAAGAACGTAAAACAACACTGGCTAACTTAGACAACAAAGGAAGATTATGGGAGGGGTTTCAGAGCATTTCATGAAATCCAACAAAGGGGTAAAGGACAAAGGCTTAAAAGGACAGGAATTGGTGAGCTTCCAGGGCATCAATGAGTTTATAGATCTCTCTCTAGAATTTGCCACTAATGTGACTGGGATCAAATGGCTTTTCAACTCTCTGTCTCACCATTCCAAATGTTAATCATCGCGATGCCAAACATAATCAAGTGGAAACTCCCAGACAAACATCTATGACTAGGTAGACAGAATCACATAGCACAGATAAAATCTCCTGGGCCTATGTCTATATGCAAAGAAATAATCTCTCTGAGAAAGGAGAAATCACAGTTGACTATACAGCTACCCCAAAGCCATCTGCTACAATCCGCCCTCTGGCTGCCCAGAACACACACACACACACACACACACACACACACACACACACACACACACACTCATTCATTCATTCGTTCTCTCTGTCTCTGTCTCTCTCTTTCTCTCTAATACATACCTTTTTTTCCTATATCCAAAACAAAAAAAAAACAAAAAAAAAAACCCACTCATAACACACGATCCAACCAATTCTCACACAACAGCAATGGGAGACAACCACAGTCATTTACAGCCACTGCACACAGAGGTGAGATATTGGCTGTGGAGCCCAGGACCTCTGGCTTGTGTCCATTCCTCTTCAATTCTGTCACAATCCCATCTCAGTATTCTACAGCCTATAGACTACACGATAAATTCAACCACTACTTAGATAACATATACCCCTGGAAGAAAGAGGAAAGAAAAGAAAAAAATAATTATTTTAATTATCATTTTAAAAGGAAACACGAGAATAAATAGCACACTTAGCAAGCAAATACTGGTGCAAGTCCCCCATTCTGTGGGCATGCACAAGAATGCTGCTGACTTATAAGATAGATTTCTTCTCAACTTGTTCCAAGTTCTCCTGGCTTTCAGCCAACACCACAGCTTGCCAAGGATCCTTGCCCTGATAGCACAAAGAATCTAACATACCTAGGTGGTAGTTTCAGCTCCCAATTCAATAAAACCTACACTTTTTTTAACCCTTAGATGAAGCATCCCTTCTATGAATACTGATTTCCTTACACTAAAAAGTTAAAGAAATAATTTTAAAGAATTAAAGCCAAAACTCTGAAAGTGAAAGAGTAGCTGTAGTATAAGAGGTGTCTTCACCTCTAGGTCCTAGGTTGCCTTCTGGCTATGAAAATAATATCAAACATATTGGTCACTGGTTCTGCTCATGTTCTACATCCTACATCAGAGCACACCAATGTCACAAGGGACTACTTCTTAGATAGTGTTGTGGCTAAGTTTCCAATGAAGTCTAGCTTCATCAGGGTGATTGGATATCTATACAGTTAAGGCCAGGCAGTTAGTAGCCTATTGCCTTGCTTGTTTTGTGATGCAGTGAGTTCATTGGTCAGAAGCCATGTATGGAATCCTGTGATGCTTTAGAGGCATGTAAGCAGGGAAAGAGAATCCAAATCCAGAAAGACTATTCCAGTGATGATAAATGCTGTTCCTCCATGATGAAAGGGCGTTTCCAACTCAAAATAATTTATGTGCCACAGGATAGTAGATCAGGTCCCCTAGAAGCACATTGCTAGTCACTGTTGCTAACAGTATATGAATCAGTTTTGTTGAAAGGAAATTTATGTTGTTGACTCCAAGCATTACCTCCATGCTGGCCATCATAGCTGTTATATCCATGAACCAATAGACTAGCTGGAGAAGGAGGATGACTGGCTCCCATAGAAGGAGTCATTTTGTTCTCCTGGTTATTAAGAACCTCTTAATAATGCAGGCCTCCTAGTGAGCATTCACATGAACACAGATGTTCTCACACTATGGGCCCATTCTGAAAGGTCCATCCATCCTCCCCTTCTTGTCATCAGTTCTCCAGTCTTGATCCTTCTAAGTCCCACCATCTAGTCAGACGAGAACAACAAAATTACCCAGTATGTACTCATTCAACCCTAAGCATTTCTAAAATATTGCCACTGTCCCAAGCCCCCTGCCCCAGTATATCCACCATTGCCCAAGTCAATCTGGTTCTTTCCTCAGAGACATCTCTGACTCCCTGCAATTCAGCAATAAAAGGGTTAACATCTGGCACAACAGGGGGTCTTCAGCCCCAGTTTCAGTGATAGATTCCAATTGCCTTTCTTGTTACAGATCTTGAATATCACCTCTGTGCTCACCTCTGAGCACCTCTGTGCTTAAGAATCAGTGTAGATCCTGACCTTAGGCAAAGTAGACAATAAAATGTTTCCTTCTAGACAAAGTGAACATAAAATTACTGCTCAAAATTTAACTATTGTAAGCATTTCCCTTCTCAGATGTAGTTCAGGGCCACCCTGAGGAACAGCAGCACTTCCTCTCATCTGTCTGGTGCCAGCATATCATGCAAAGCCATCTGTACACCAGGTTCAAGTTACTCTGTCCCTGGTCCACTAGTCATAGGAAACTCCCCAGGAGTCATGAAGAAGAAAGAGTAATGTAGAAGTGCAACTACCTGCTCATACAGGTACCTGTGTCTTCAGGCTTCTCATAGACTCAGCCATCTCAACCCACTTGATGTGGATTACTTCTGGGAATGCCTGGCTATTATGCTAAGTGTCTGAGACAACACTATTTCATGTCAGGCATTGAGGTACCATGGCCATCTTATGCCAGATGGTTGAGTGATTCAGTCTCTACATGAAACTAGCAATAAGCCAGGACTCATTTCTCAATGAAGAGTCACTTGATAAAAGTAGCCTTTGCATTTTCCTGAACACAGAAGGTCTCCTCTGCGGTGGTCTTGCTGGGGCTTGTCCTGGACTCCATACAGCTTTTGCATGGGCCACAGACTATTCCAGCAGCACTGGATTCACTAGCTCACAAGAGCCAAGGCAGAGATGCTTGCCTTGCTGCTAGGACAGGCTGGACAGCCCCCTCCCACTTTGGGCCCCATTCCAAATGGACAGCTTTTGGGGTGTCACCCAGAAAAATGTCACAGTATGACACCCAAAAGTGGCAATACTATGTTTAAAATCCAAAGAGGCCCCAACTCACTGTGCCTGGTAAATTCTCTTTTTAAAAATATTGTGGGGGCTTCCCTGGTGGCGCAGTAGTTGGGAGTCTGCCTGCCGATGCAGGGGACACGGGTTCGTGCCCTGGTCCGGGAGGATCCCATGTGCCACGGGGTGGCTGGACCCGTGAGCCATGGCCACTGGGCCTGTGCGTAGGAGCCTGTGCTCTGCAGCAGGAGAGGCCACAACAGTGAGAGGCCCGTGTAACGAAAAAAAAAAAAAAATATTGTGAATGAATGTTTCACTACCTCATATAAATTTACAAACTCAATATTTAACTTCAAAGTGCTAAATTTTCAAGGTGCTGCTTTATTATAGTAATCAAACTTGGTCATATTTTTTCCCACTTTATTTCATTCATTCATTCATTCATTCCTTATTTAAACTTACCTGCTTACAAAAGAAATTGAAAGTGTCTTGTCATGTCACATTATTGCTTTTTCCTAATGGTAGCAAGTAGTTGCAGAGTAAGATAGCATCTTATAAAATTCAAGTAAATTCATTTAGCTACATTTAGTTTCTATGTTATGAATGCATATGCAAAAACATGCCTGCTTGGAAAACTATTTAAAAAACATTCAAAAACTCTTAGAATCTTTAGCTTTTGTGTGAGACAAGCAAAATAAGTTATCACCCTGCCTGAACTAGAAATCATCTTTTGCCATTCTCTCTCTTTGGAAGCCACCAAAGCTAAGACTTTTAAATCTAAATGTCTTTAAGGAATTTTTTTTTTTTAACAAACCACTCTTTTGTCTATTCCCTTTAAGAAAAATCAGAAGTAAATTAATATCTATGTCCCTATTACTTTTTTTAAGTGGTTTTAACATTTATTTATTTATTTTTTTTTATTTTTTTTTGCGGTACGCGGGCCTCTCATTGTTGTGGCCTCTCCTGTTGCAGAGCACAGGCTCCGGACGCGCAGGCTCAGGGGCCATGTCTCACGGGCCCAGCCGCTCCGCGGCATGTGGGATCTTCCCGGACCGGGGCACGAACCCGTGTCCCCTGCATTGGCAGGCAGACTCTCAACCACTGCGCCACCAGGGAAGCCCTTAACATATGTTTTTGAGTGCACCCCAAAATTGCTTCACTTCATTTACTTCTACAAGTATCTATTGATCACCTACTAGGTACAGGTTCTAGGTGAGGTCATAGAGAAATAAGACTCAGCCAATAAGCCATCAAAAGATTACAGTCTAGGGCTTCCCTGGTGGCGCAGTGGTTGAGAATCTTCCTGCCAATGCAGGGGACACGTGCTCGAGCCCTTGTCTGGGAAGATCCCACATGCCGCGGAGCAACTGGGCCCGTGAGCCACAGCTACTGAGCCTGCGATCCGCAACAAGAGAGGCCGCGACAGTGAGAGGCCCGCGCACCGCGTTGAAGAGTGGCCCCCGCTCGCCGCAACTAGAGAAAGCCCTCGTACAGAAATGAAGTCCCAACACAGCCAAATAAATAAATAAATAAATTTATTTTAAAAAAAAGTTACAGTCTAGTAGGGATTATAAATAAGTAGACATAAAATTACAATATACAGATGGTCCCCAACTTACATTAGTTCAACTTTATGATGGTGCAAAAGTGATACACATTCAGTAGAAGCCATGCTTCGAATTTTGAATTTTGATCTGTTCCTGTGCTGGCGATGTTCGGTATGATGTATGATACTTTCTCACGACATCGGGCATCTCCCAGTCAGTCACGCAATCACAACCATTCTAACCCAGACAACCATTGTGTTTTTTACTTTCAGTATAGTATTCAATAAGTTACATGAGTTATTCAAGACATTGTTATCAAATAGGCTTTGTGTTAGATGATTTTGCCCAACTGTAGACTAATGCAAGCATTCTGAGCACGTTTCAGGTAAGCTAGGCTAAGCTATGATATTCGGTAGTTTAGGTGTATTCAATGCATTTTCGACTTACAATACTTTCAGCTTACAGTGGGTTCATCGGGACACAACCCCATCAAGACCCATCATAAGTCGAGGAAGATCTGTAGTTTGTCAGGGTCTAAGACAGGACTAACAAGAGGGTGCTGGAGTATTGGGGGTGTTGGGGGTCAAGGAAGACTTTCCAAAGGAAATGATATGTAAACTGAGGCCTAAAGGAAGAAGTAGGAGCCACGCAGACCAAGATGTTAGTAAATGAAGGAAAGAGAGTGTGTTCTAGGCAAAGCAAAATTATGTGCAAAGACCCAGACACCACAGAGAGCATAGCATTTTGGAGTGCTGAAGGCAGTTCTGGAAGACTGGCTCTTAGAATTGGGGTGGTGGTGCTGGTGATAGTAGAAGGACAGGGAGGATAGTGGAAATATATGTGTGGGAGACATGGTTTCTTGCTATGCTACAGCCCCACTTTCCATTCTCTGCTAACAGAGCCTCAGATAATTGGCACAGATCCAGGGATTTAAGGACAGTTAGAGAATGAGTCAAGGTAATTTTTGTTTCACAATCATGAGTCTAGGGTTGGGCATGTGACCCAGTTCTGGCCAATGAGATCTAAGAAGTCAGCTGAGACTTCCTTTCCAGGCTAAAAACAGACCCTCCCAAGGAGAAAGCTGTTGTCCTCTGCTTCCTTATCTAGGATGCTCACATAGGTCTTAAAGACTGTGTGGAGCTGCTACAGCCATCCTGTGATCAAGGAAAGACCCAAAGAGTTGTGAAGAGCTAAGGCATTATCATTTAGCTGAGCTGATAAACCATCCCTGGAACTATCTTTGTCTACACTTCTTGGTACAAGAGAAAACAAAATGCCTTCATCATTTAAGTCTATTTGTCTGTGTTCTGTTACTTGCAGCTGAGCATCTTCCTAAGATTTATATGGAAACTGAATGGATAAGCTGGGGCCATATCATGCAGGGCCTTACAAGCTATTCTTTTTTTTTTCCTTCAATTGCACTAATGTTGATTACTTTACCAATCATTACTTAAGTGCCAATTCTGCATTAATATAAGCTAAGGGGCAGATATGCATCCTTATGTTACAGGGATGACACTGATAATCAGGCAAATCATAGTGACAACGGCTAACAGAGTGCTTGCCATGTATCAGGAGCAGTTGTGTGTTTCCTTACAAGCTCTTCTAACCAAAACTCTTTTGTTTGCAAGTGACAAAAACCTACTTCTAACTGACTTAGGTAAAAGGAGGGACATTATAGGAATGTACTGGGGTATCTCATATGACAAGGAAGGGTGGAACAACCAACTTCTAGAAGGAAAGGGGTACAGCCAAGGGTTAGGGACAACTTGAACCAGGGCTTCTAATAGCACCAGCAGCTTGCTCCCTGTCTCTCATATCTGCTTCTCCCCATGGGTTCCTGTACCTCGTGAAGAACAAGGCCATTGACAGCTCTTGAGCTTCTCCTCTTTTAGCTGCCACGCCCCAGGAAGGACAGGCATATGTGCCCTCTAGTATTAAATTTCAGAATCTCATTTCATTTCCATGTATAAAGAAGTCATTGTGGGTGGCCGGAACACAGCACAGGAGACCAACAGAAGAATTTAAGCAAAAGAGAGAAATAACAAAATGTGTACTTTAGAAAGATTACCCTAGTTAGTCTCAGGCTAGAGAATGGGTTGGGAGGGTAGTTCTGGGATGAGTGGCAATTGCCATAATTTATATGAGAAGTAACAGAGCTTAAACAAACATAGAGATGGTGTGGATACGATTATAGCTCTTATTTAAACAGTACTGATCTAGCCATTATTGTTAGTCCTTTCCAAACCACAATAAAGAACACAACTTGTCTACGGAAACAGGGAATGGTGGGGAGAGAGCAGAGAGCTGTATATATAATTGGAGTTTTAAGCAAAGGATTTGGGAAAAGAATAATCAATTTGCCTGCTCTTATCCTAATCTAACTTTTTTTTTAAGTCTAGTCTTAAGATTCTACTGGCTTCAAATACTGCTGAGGCTAATGCTTATTCAATACTGATTTAACATAAAAAATGATTAATTCTCAAGTTTCTTTAAGACATCAAATATAGAATATGAAAGTTCAGTGACCCATCCGTATCATATGTTCCTACCAATCTAACATATTTTAGTAGAAATCATTTACTGTATGTTTTGCAGAAAGAACACAGTTTACCTGAAATCATAGGCAGATGAAACTTCAGGATGTATTAAAGTGCTGGTAAATGAAAGTAAATAAATAAAAGCATAGTCATGAAATGAAAGATGGGCCAAGTACAATTATATATAACAGTAAAAATAATTAACCCAAGTGAATTACCAAATGTGCTAATGGTGCAATTTAAAGATGAACTGGGTGATTTAATTGTTATCGATGTGATTTCTGATACAGAGGCTTTTTTTTTTTCTTTTTGTGTCTAGATCTGTTCTAGATGGATGTTTCTTCAAGAATGGACCACAAACCAACAAACCAGGGAAAAAAGACAAAGGTGGGAAAAGGTCAGGTTGAAAAAGGAAAGGAAAACAGAAAGAGCAGGGAAAGGAGTATTTCCTCATTGTAAACCAATAAGTATTTACTGCGTCTTCTCTGACCCAGGCTGCATGCTGGGATTGGCAACAAAAGTTAATAGGCCTTACTGCTCCAAGCCTACCAACTGTTGGAAGAGGTCAACCAGAGGATGTGACCACCAGTTAACCAAGAGCTGGACCTGGGCAATTGGAGGCTTCTTACACCCTCCCCTGTCCTTGGAATTTACATTCCGCCCACCATTCTCACAGTGGGAGCCATTTCAAGGACAGAGCATTGAGAGAGCTATGTGTTATTGAGACCATCTGGACAGTATATGCGACAGAACACCATTATGTACTCTGTATGTACTCCTAAGATTCTAGTGGGCAAATGAGGACATCTGCTCATCTTGCAGCCGCCCAAGACTAGCCTTGTACGTAAGTTCCCTTGCTTATTAACTGCCACCTACCAATATAGAGTCACCTGCCTTTTTCTTTGGTCTCTCCTTTCTCTCTGCGTGGGGGTGAGGATGGGGTCGGGGTGTGGGTCAGTTTCAAATTTCACCCGGGGAGCTCCTGAGGTTGTGAACTAACACCAACCAATTCTTAGTAACTCTTCTCGTGGTCACTGAGTAAAAACATAGTTACTTACCACTATTTGCACAGGAGGGGGGAGAGAATGGAACACAGAGTTCCTCACAGAGTTTTGTGTCTGGATCCTGTGAGCCCTCCCTTAGTGTCTGTACCTTACCAAAGCTATTCCAGCCTCTTTGTTCCATAGAGCCAATGGTTCTCAAAGTTTAGTGTGCATTGGAATAACCTAGGGAGATAGCTTAGAATCCAAAATCTTGGGCCTCAACCCAAAGGTTAATCCACCAGGTCTGGGATGGAGGGTACATTGTAAATGAGCCTCTCAGGTGCTATTCATGCACAATGAAGTTGAAAAATCACTACCCTAGAGAGACAGATTCCAGGCCAACAGAGGAAGTACACATTCTCATTTGAATTTTTAGAAATGCAGAGAGTGGTCATAGTCATTGGGAAGGTTGAATATATATCAAGAAGGCCATTTCATATTAGAATAAAAATTGTAAGATTATATTAGAATAAAGATTGAATGGTAGTGGTAATAAGGAATGGTACCCACATGGCTTCAAACATTTTTTAAACTCTTCTAATATTGTTTTCTGCTTTACATAATGAAGAGGTATTTCTGACCTGAGAAAAGTAGAACATTTATGACTAAATCTTGTGGTTAAAGCAGAAGGCTTAAACATAAATAGCAAACTCACCACGGTTAGCAACAGGGCAACAGAATGACATGTTGATCTTTATAAACTTATAGTTGCTGGAGTCCCACTCCAGACCTACTGAGTCAGAATCTTTGGGGATAAACCCCAGCCAAGGAGCACTTTGATACACTGTAAGAGCTGAGAACCACTGCTTTAAACTTGGGCCACAGATAAACTACTGCCACCTGAAGGAAATGTACCTAAATTTCTGAATGATGGTTTCCTTTGCAAGCTGAATCTACCATGCTAAACTGTTGAACTGACAACCACAATGATAAACATTAAAAAATAAATACATAGAAAATGTTAAAATTATTATCAGCATATTTGTTTATTTTTATTCAAAATATTTTAAAGCCTAAAATATAATTAGGTTTATATAAAGTTTTATCATTTATAAAGTATATTCACATGTACTAATTAGAGTAACATTTTAGAATGGAAGTTACTGTCCACATTTTACTCATGAAGAAACGGGCTTAGAGAGAGTAAATTAGTCCAGCGATTCCCAGGTTTGTTTGCATGTTGAAATCAGTCACCTGGGGAACGTCAGAAAATACTGATGCCTGTGTCACAGCCCTAGAGAATGAGATTTAATTGGTCTTGGCTGTGGCCTGGGTCTTGGAATTTTTTAAAGAGACCCTGTGATTCTAATTTGCAGACAAGTTTGAGAAACACTGGACTAGCCCCAAATCACTCAGACAGTAATTAACAAGGTTGGAGTTCCGGCATTCTGACGTTAAGTTAATACTCATGGAATTGTATTTGGCATAAAGATCAAAGATAACCATTAACCTCAACTAATACTTATTAAGTTTCTCAATAGAACAGGATTTCCAAATTTCTCTGGCCATAAGAATCACCTGGGTTGGGTGTTAAAAATACAGAGTCTCAGGACCTTCCACAGAATTTTCTGATTCTGTAGGGAAAAGGGCCGAAAGGGCTGGAGAATGCTCATGTTTCACAAGCTGTCTTAGTCTCTTTGGGATGCTATAACAGAATACTGTAGACCGAGTGGCTTGTAAATAACAGAAATTTCTCATAGTTCTGGAGGCTGGGAAGTCCAAGATCAAGATACTGGCACATTCATTGTCTGGTTAGAGCCAACTCTCTGGTTCATTGATGGTCCTCTTCTTGCTGTGTTTTCACACCAATCCTACTCATGAGAGCTCTGCCCTCGTGACCTAATCACCTCCCAAAGTCTCTACCTCAAAATACCTTCGCATTTGGGGATTAGATTTCAACATATATACAGATTTGGAAGGAAACACACATTTATAGTCTATAGAAAAATTGCTTACATGATTTTTAGGATAAAATAAGTGTGGAAGAAACTATAACAAAGAATATCAAGCCATATCAGTATTACATAATAATAGTTTTTGGGGTTTTTTTAAACATCTTTATTGGAGTATAATTGCTTTACAATGGTGTGTTAGTTTCTGCTGTATAACAAAGTGAATCAGCTATACATATACAGATATCCCCATACCTCTTCCCTCTTGCGTCTCCCTCCCACCCTCCCTATCCCACCCCTCTAGGTGGTCACAAAGTACCGAGCTGATCTCCCTGTGCTATGCGGCTGCTTCCCACTAATAATAATAGTTTTGAATATCAAATTTAGGTTTAAAAAAATGGCTAAGAATTAATGGAGAGACCTTACCAACACAAAGCCAAGAAAAATAACTGACAGCCACCCTCAGAGGGCCTAGTTATATACAAACTATTCATTCATTAATTCAACAAACTTTCATTAAACATCTAAGATTGTACATCTAAAGCACTCTGGTAGATGTGGAGGGGACACACAAGATGAAGAAGTCAGAGTTCTTGCCTTCAAAGACCTAATTACCTATGTACATCTCTTGTGGGAAAATACAAACTGAGCTGGGTGTGGATTGTAAGTCCAGTAGTCCTTATTTTCCTGATTGAGAAAACTTTCGATTAAGATTGTTTCAGCAAGCCTTTAATGAGAACTCTAACAGGCATTTGGGAGATACAGAAAACCTTGTGGCAGCCGTTGTGGTCATGATAAGAGAAGGGCCAGAATGTGCTGGGGAACCTTAAACTCGGAGTTCAAGGACACCTTCAGTGAGAGTTTGGCCTTGGCAGTTGCGGATGGCGATCATTCTTGTGTGAATGAGTCCAGGGGCGGGGGGATGGACATGGGGGCTGGTGAACAAGAGAGGACAAGCAGAAATCAGTGTCGGAAGCTCAGGAAGGTGAATTAGGACTGATGAAGGTTTTGAATTTCTTGATCAGGCATTTGATTTTGATGTAATCTTTGGAAGATTTTGTAGTTGCAACTGAAGCCAGGGAATCATAGCAGAGTTTAACTAACCTCATACTTAAAGAGTAATTCTAAGGCATTTGTTCTGTCTTCTATTACTTTACACTCCCCCTTCCATCATCGCCCAGGACACCCACACAATCATATACACACATATGCAATTTTTAGCATAAAGGAGGTACAAAACTAAGTACTTAAAATACTTATATTGCAGCAATCTAAACTGGCTTAGTATTGATGTAAATACACAATTCTAGCTGGAAAGAAGTTTTAAGTTCCAGGTAAGAAACAGCCAGGGTTGGAAAGACAATGGAAATGGAAATAAGACTGAGAACAAAGGACAGAAAAACTGAGAGACGCCAGAAAAGAAACTGTAGTTTCTTGTAGTGAATCATAAACTTACAGTGAAACAGAATTTAATGGCTAGTTGAGTATATGAGGTAAACTACTAGAGAGGAATTCAAAATAATTTTAAGGCTTTTCAGCTTGCCTGAACACATAAGAGGAAGAGCTCTGAGAGGAAAACATGGCTGAGTCACCAAATTGGGGATAATAAATTCTTCTTAAACAAATAATAAGCCATCCTACTAGTGATATCCTGAACCTAAGAGTAAAATAGAAAACTCTAGATAGATATGAAAGGTAAATTCATGATCCCCTTCCCACTCAAATCTGAACTACCTCTGACCCTCAAAGAAGTGCAGAGTTTCTTAGAACCATATCTAGCTTTTCCACCCCCAAGGCCTTTCTGCACGTTCCCATAACCCGCTCAAGATCGTCATCCAGGAATAAAATCACTTGAAATATGAGGAAAACTAAGTAGAACTTGAGCCAGTGTAAGGCTCTCACCATCAGGGAGTGCCTCAGCTTTACTTAAGCAATTCACATTTGTCTTGACAGCAGCAGCAAGTGGGAGGAAGCCACAGACTGTTAGCACTGGGAGGAATCTTCAAGGTTAGTCTAGAGGTTAGAAGCATAGAATATTAAACCAATAAGGAATTTTAGAAATCATATAACCAGTATTTCCAAACATCTTCAAAGGTGAGGATCTCTTCTATTTATTTCTAGTGTTAAAATTTAAATCTTATTTTTGCAAATTATAAAATTCTATATGTACACTGTAAAAAATCCAAGCAATACCACACAGTATAAGTGAAAATGCAACTTTTCCCCTCCTCCAACATCAGCCAAAAGGGATGACTCCCTAGAGACAGCCTCTGTTAACATTTTAGTGAATATCATTAAAAGCCTGTGCTTTTAATGTTATATATAAAATATTTACTTAAATAGAATCATATTTCACATGATGTTGTGCAAGCTGCTATTTTCACTCAAAAAAAAAAAAAGAAAGAAAACATCTTGACCTCATTTTTTTTAACAGCTGTCAGTGTTCCAATATGTAAATGTACCATAACTTATTTAACTAGCCCTTCCTTTAGAAGGACAATTTACTGTTTTCAAAGTTTTAGTATTATAAACAGTGTTGTGATGCTCATCTTCAAATGTTCACTTTTGTACACTCACCTAATTATTTCTGTGGGAAAATATCCTAAAAGTGGAAGTGTGACATCGTAGGCATGTACAATTAACATTTTGCATGCATTGCCAAATTGCCCTCCATAAAGGTGTGTAAAATTTTTGTTTCTAACCTAAGTGTCCATCAGTGGATGTGTGTATTAAAAAGTTGTGATATATATATATTTAATATATATATAAATATTATTCAGCTATAAAAAAACAAGGAAACCCTACCATTTTCAACAGCATGGATGGACCATGACAACATTATGCTAAGTGAAATAAGTCAGAGAAAGACAAGTACTATATGATCTCACTTACATGTGGAATCTAAAAAAATCCAAAAACCAAAACCACCAAACTCACAGAAAAAGAGATCAGACTTGTGGTTACTGTAAGCAAAGGGTGGGAAGAGGAGAAATTGGAGGAGGGTGATCAAAAGGTACTAACTTTCAGTTATAAGATAGGTAAGTACTAGGGATGTAATATACAACATGATGACTATAGCTAAGATTGCTCTATGATATATAGGAAAGTTGTTAAAGAGAATAGAGTCTAAGAGTTCTCATCACAAAGAGAATTTTTTTAATTTTTATTTTACCTATAGGAGAGGATGGATGTCAACTAAACCTATTGTGGTAATCATTTCACAATATATGTAAATCAAACCATCAAGCTGTATACTTTAAATTTATACAGTGATGTATATCAATTATTTCTCAATAATACTGGCAAAAATTTTGTTTTTATCCTCAGTTTATGAGAGTATGGCATTGTCCATATCTTCATCGACACTGAAAATTATATTTTTCATGTTTGCCAGTATGATAAACAAAAATCTTTTAAGTTGAAAGTTTTTTTTATTGAAAAATGGCTTTTTAAATTTTTTACTATTATAATTTCTTCTTTTATGAATTGTCTGTCCCTGGCCTTTGCCCACTTTTCAGTTGGAGTGTTCATGAGGACCCTTCTTCAATATTAAAGAATTCCTAGACTCTCCCCCACAAAATAGTAGTAATACACATAATATTGACCAAGAAAATACATAATACAAAGTTACTGTTAACTTATTAATGGAAGGACTTCTACTTCTGATCAAGACAGAGTAATGGAGATCAGATGTATGCTCCTACCTGAAATAAGTAAAACAGATAATGTCACTCAAATACTGGATATTAGGGAAAAAAATATTTATCCTTCCTTCCCTCCACCCAAGCCGCTGGCAACTGATTTTTTTTTTCTGTCTCCATTGTATTGCCTTTTCCAGAATGTCATATAATTGGAGTCATACAGTATGTGGCCTTTTCAGACTGGTTTCTTTCACTTAGAAGTATGTTTTTAAGGTTCCTCCATGTCTTTTAATAGCAAATTTCTTTTTTAACACTGATTAACATTCCACTGTATGGAGGTACCACAGTTTGTTTATCTACTGACCTATTAAAATACAACAATCTTGAGAACAAAAAATGGAGCTGGAAGAATCAGGCTCCCTGACTTCAGACTATACTACAAAGCTACAGTAATCAAGACAGTATGGTACTGGCACAAAACCAGACATATAGATCAATGGAACAGGATAGAAAGCCCAGAGATAAACCCACGCACATATGGTCCCCTCATCTTTGATAAAGGAGGCAAGAATATACAGTGGAGAAAAGACAGCCTCTTCAATAAGTGGTGCTGGGAAAACTGGACAGCTACATGTAAATGTACGAGATTAGAACACTCCCTAACACCGTACACAAAAATAAGCTCAAAATGGATTAAAGATCTAGATGTAAGGCCAGAAACTATCAAACTCTTAGAGTTTTCTCTTAGAGGAAAACATAGGCAGAACACTCTATGACATAAATCACAGCAAGATCCTTTTTGACCCACCTCCTAGAGAAATGGAAATAAAAACAAAAATAAACAAATGGGACCTAATGAAACTTAAAAGCTTTTGCACAGCAAAGGAAACCATAAACAAGACCAAAACACAACACTCAGAATGGGAGAAAATATTTGCAAATGAAGCAACTGACAAAGGATTAATCTCCAAAATTTACAAGCAGCTCATGCAGCTCAATAACAAAAAAACAAACAACCCAATCCAAAAATGGGCAGAAGACCTAAGTAGACATTTCTCCGAAGAAGATACACAGATTGCCAACAAACACATGAAAGAATGCTCAACATCATTAATCATTAGAGAAATGCAAGTCAAAACTACAGTGAGATATCATCTCACACCAGTCAGAATGGCCATCATCAAAAAATCTACAAACAATAAATGCTGGAGAGGGTGTGGAGAAAAGGGAACACTCGTGCACTGCTGGTGGGAATGTAAATTGATACAGCCACTATGGAGAACAGTATGGAGGTTCCTTAAAAAACCACAAATAGAACTACCATACGACCCAGCAATCCCACTACTGGGCATATACCCTGAGAAAACCATAATTCAAAAAGAGTTATGTACCAAAATGTTCACTGCAGCTCTATTTACAATAGTCAGGAGATGGAAGCAACCTAAGTGTCCATCATTGGATGAATGGATAAAGAAGATGTGGTACATATATACAATGGAATATTACTCAGCCATAAAAAGAAACAAAATTGAGTCATTTGTAATGAGGTGGATGGACCTAGAATCTGTCATACAGAGTGAAGTAAATCAGAAAGAGAAAAACAAATACTGTATGCTAACCCATATATATGGAATTTAAGAAAAAAAAAGAAAAGGTCATGAAGAACCTAGGGGTAAGACGGGGATAAAGACACAGACCTACTAGAGAATGGACTTGAGGATACAGGGAGGGGGAAGGGTAAGCTGGGACAAAGTGAGAGTTTAATGGACATATATACACTACCAAACGTAAAATAGATAGCTAGTGGGAAGCGGCTATCAGCTCGGTACTTTGGGACCACCTAGAGGGGTGGGATAGGGAGGGTGGGAGGGAGTGAGACACAAGAGGGAAGAGATATGGGAACATATGTATATGTATAACTGATTTACTTTGTTATAAAGCAGAAACTAACACACCATTGTAAAGCAATTATACTCCAGTAAAGATGTTAAAAAAAAAAAGACATCTTGGTTTCTCCCAATTTTGGACAATTGTGAATAAAGCTGCCATAAACGTTCATGTGGAGGTTCATGACATGTATTCAACCCATTTGCATAAATACTAAGAAGTGCAATTGCAGGTTCATATGGTAAGAGCATATTTAGTTTTATAAGAAACTGCCAGACTATCTTCCAAAGTGTCTGTATCGTTTTCCATTTGCACCAGCAATGAATAAGAGTTCCTTTTGCTCCACATTCTCACCACTGTTTGGTGTTTTTTAGTGTTTTGGTTTCTAGTAGGTGTGCAGTGGTGTCTCGTTTTAATTTGCAGTTTCTTAGGGAGGTATGATGTTGATCATTTTTTTTAAATATTTTATTTTATTTTTTTATTTTTTGGCTGCGTCTGGTCTTAGTTGTGGCATGCAGGATCTTCACTGGGGCATGTGGGATCTTTCGTTGGGGCGTGCGGGCTTCTCTCTAGTTGTGGTGTGTGGGTTTTCTCTCTCTAGTTGTGGCGTGCAGGCTCCAGGTAGTGTGGGCTCTGTCGTTGTGGTGCAAGGGCTCCAGAGTGTGTGGGCTCTGTAGTTTGCAGCACGTGGACTCTCTAGAGATAAGCGAGCTCAGTAGCTGTGGTGCGCGGACTTAGTTTCTCTGTGCAGATAGTAAGGGTAATTCAGGTGAAGCATGGGCCAAACATTTGGGTTAATAATGGAGTAAGGCTGAATTAGGACTATAACCCCTATTTCCTAATTCCCAATCAGATGCACTTTTCCCCTTCTACTTTTAACTCCATCACTAACTTGCTTTGGCAGAGACTGTTAATCATTTCTCAAATATTTATTCTTCTTTTCTTGCCCAGCTGAAGACTATATTTTCTAGCTTCCTTTACAACAAGGCATGGCCATGTGACCAGGTTCTGGCCAATAGGATGTGACTGAAAAACTTGTGTGTAACTTGGGTCATGCCCTTGAAGGAAACACACCCTCACCCTTGCCTTCCCCCTTTCCCACAGGTTGCAGCTTCTTTGGCCATGCAGTGAGGGCAATACTTTGAGGATAACAAAGAGCCTGAATCCCTGACCACCTGATCTGCTGTACTGACCTGGTCCACCTGAGTGGATTGTTTTATGAGAAGGAAATAAGGCTCAATATTGTTTAAGCCACTATATTCTTTAAATATTATTATAGCCCAGCGTTTATCCTAATTAATCCATCTCCCCTATGATGTTGAATTATATCTTAATATCTCATGAAGTTTATATTCTAAAACAATGATTCTCAATCTGTGAGTCACAGGACTGTGATAGTCTTTGGTGTTAATACAAAGGATCATGGGATTCGGATTCCAAACAAGTAGAGTCTGCAGACCAAACACCTGCATGACAAATAAAGACTGCAACTTTGAAATACATACAATGTGATTATATAATAAAATTTATTCAAAATCATTAATGAATTTCTTGAGATGCAGGTATGTTGGTGATGAAACTTTTAGCTTTGTACATCTGAAAAAGTTGACTTTGCTTTTTAATATTTTTTCACTGGTAACTCTAGGTTGATTTTTTCCAACAATATTGTTGGAGAGGATCAAAGAAAAAGAGGAACAAATTTGAAGGACTGACATTACCTGACTTCAAGACTTACTATAAAGCTACAGTGATTAAGACAATGTGGTACTGGCAAAAGAATAGACAGATCAATGGCACAAAGTCCAGAAATAGACACTTGCACTTATAGTTATCTGATCTTTGACAAATAAATAAAGGCAGTTCAATGGAGAAAGGATAGTCTTTTCAAGAAATGATTGCTAGAACAACTGGATATCCATAGGCCAAAATGTGCATCTAGACACAGACTTTGTACCTTTTGCAAAAATTAACTCAAAATGGATCATAAACCTAAATGTAAAGCAGAAAGCTATAAAATTTCTAGAAGATAACATAGGAGAAAGTTTAGATAACTTTGAGTTTGGTGATGACTTCTTAGATACAACTACAAAGGCATAATCCATGGGAAAAAATGGGTAAATTGGATTTCATTAAAATTAAAAACTTCTACTCTGCAAAAGACACTATCAAGAGAATGAGGAGACAAGCCACAAACTGGAAGAAAATATTTTCAAAAATACATCTGATAAAGACTGTTATTTAAATTATATAAAGAAATCTTAAAATGCAACAATAAGAAAATGAACAACCCAGTTAATAAATGGGCAAAAATTCTGAACAGGCACCTCACCAAAGATGGTATACAGATAGCAAAAAGGTATATAAAGAGATGATCAATGGGATTTCCCTGGTGGTCCAGTGGTAAAGAATCCGCCTTCCAATGCAGGGGACGCAGGTTCGATCCCCGGTTGGGGAACTAGGTTCCCACCTGTGCACAGAAAGAGAGATACCAAAGACCTAGAGAGTTCCATCCTAATCTTTCAGTTAAGTCCTGTTCTTTATTAGACAGTGACCCTTTGAGGGGGTCATTAGCCCTAAATCTGCCAAGACCAAGGCACGGCTATGAACTCTGGGCTAAGGTTTACCCAAATCCCAGCACAGTTCCTAGTGAGAAGCAGGATTATACTGGATGGCACATGATAAAATGAAATTCTCCACCTGCAGTGAATGAGGTGTCCCTTTTTGATGCCATCACCAGCATTTTTCTTGCAGAAGTTCCAGTGAATGATACTGGGGTGGAGGTGTGGGAAGTTGTATTATTTATACATAAATCCAAGCTGGTGTGGCAATGTCTCCTTAGTGTAAAATAAGCCTCCTCTCTTCATTGTAGCTTTAATTTTGAAGGGAAAGGAAGTTATTAATTAACAACAGCTAATGCTTTTAATTAAACATTTGTTCTATTTTCACATGCGCACACAAATTTGCATAAAGATATAACTAAACCTGCTGAGAGTATAATAGAAGCTTTGTTTTGCTATGTAGAGAGCACAACTGATCACAAGAATTAAACCAAAATTGGTCAAGATATTTAGTACATATTCTTGAGTACATCTAATATCTGTATTACACAATACAGTAAATAACTTTATTTTTGCCCATAAAATGTAGCTTAACCCTTCTTTAAATTTCTATCACCAATAAAAATCAGACAACAAATTTAATAATAATTTTTAAAATGTCATTTTTTCCAAAATTTACTTTAAAGATTATCTTAATTTTAATCTCCTAGCAACTCTGAAGAAAAAGTGTTTTTCTTATTAATGAACTGAGCTTTCGAGAGATTCGCATGTATAGCTCTTATTAAACACATTGGTAATAATAATAGCTTAAGCTCTATCTCAGCAGCTTACTCTTGGACAGGTACCAAGAGTATAGATGATGCTGTCAAAGATGAGTCAAAATAAAAGGATTTCAGAGCTGTAGAAAACAGTAAATATCTGCCTGGATGAATGGTAGAGCACATATTTGCATTATGGTGGCCATTCACCAAGAGGCACAAGGGCATTCTGCCTCACTTGCTCTTATTGGCTGAGAGCCTAAGGAGCATTCAGAACGTTAAAAATATCAACAGTGCACTAAAATATTTTGCATTATATATAGATGAATAATTTGTGTCTATATATATCCATATTTACATTTTAATGCATGTATATAAGTTGATATGTATGTTTTCTTTTTCTCTCCAGTCCTAAGCAAACACCAGTCTACTTTCTGTCTCTGTAGGTTTCCCTATCCTAGATTTTCATATGAATGGGATCATATAATACATGGACTTTTGTGGCTGACTTCTTTCACTTAGCATATTTTCAAGGTTCATCCAAGTCACAGCATGTAACAGTATTTCATTCCTTTTCATGGCCCAATAATATTCCACTGCACTATATTTTGTTTATTCATTCATCCACTGATAGACAGTTGGATTGTTTTCGCCTTTTGACTGTTTTGAATAATGTTGCTATATGTGCAAGTTTTTGTGTGGGCATAGGTCATCATTTCTCTTGGATATACACGTAGGGGTGGAATTGCTGGGTCGTACGGTGACTCTAGTCATTTGAGGAACTGCGAGACCATTTTTCAAATTGTCTGCATCCTTCTATATTCCCACCAGCAATATATGAAGTTTCCCATTTCTCCACATCCTAGCTTGGATATACCTTTAAGCAATATTGCTTTGCTATGAATGGTGGAATAGAAGGAAAGGAGGGCAACACCCCGAGGACCTAGCAGAGGCCACACAGCTTTGGACAGCCTACTTTCCAATTCTTTTAAAGTGAGAGAAAATCATCTCTATCTCATTTAAACCACTGTTATTCTGGGTCTCTGTTAATGGCAGCCTAACACAATTCTAATTCATGTGGTCCTGTTAACACATCTGGAAACTGGGAAGCCCTCAAAAAACTCATTGAATATGTACGGATTTTTTCTGTGGAAAAGTTTCTTTGTGATCCTGTTACACTCTGGAAAATGCACATTATTTCTTTCACAATTTAAGATTCCATCATTCAACAGCCCTTCTCTTCTTAGAAATTGTTTCCAGTTCTCACTAGCACATTGTGGGTGCTCTGCAAGATTGAAACAACAACTTGATACCCGGAAACAATGAAAGTGTTATAGATGGAGCAGTTTTTTAAGTGGGAAGGAAAAGTACTCACTGTGGCAATGTAGGATGAGCACCAGTTTATTATTTCCTCCCTCAAGTATTATCCCAAATGTTAGGACAACACAAATAATGATGAAAAGTCATTTAAAGCTTTATCTTAAACTCTAGGAGCCCAAGGAATCTCAGTGCCATGTTGACTAGACAGTATCACATGTCTGTTCACTTTTAGACATTGTTTTAGAAACCGCTTTTAGCCTCCATGATAGGTTATTAGACTCATGGCCCAGGTTTCCACCTTGACCTTTTGTAAGGTAAAAGGAAACCTGAGTAATTAGTTCCATAAATCAGCTTTCTTGCTCACTTTCCCCAGTGCCTGTGTTCTAATTATCTGCATCTTGAGGAGATACTTTGAACACACAAGCAACCTGCCATTCTACTGGCTCTAGATATCTAGATTTGGCTCATTAACAAATGTAAGTATCTGCCACAAAGCCAGCCTTTGACAAATAGGGTTTCTAACACATTTTCATGTAACTAGTAAATCACCATTGGTGGAAAGGAGAACATTAGAATCAGGAAATGTTGTGATTTATTTCTCTCTCAGTGCTGTGATTACTGATTGATACATTCAGCCAACATTTATTGAGCACCTACTATGATAGAAATAGCACTTCATTCTCTTAAAAATAATCTGTTTCTTTTAAACTCCCTAAACTAGGTTTTAACACATAAGTTATTGGTACTTGGAATCAAATATTTTAAAACAAAATATCTTAATCATCTCTCTTTTGCAAGGAAGGATTTTTTTTCTCATTTTAAAAGGATTTTTTTCCTTTTTACAAACAGGATAATCATTTGGCTTGTGTTGTCAACAGATTCATATGAATGTTTCTTATAAATGTCAAATATATAGGAGCAATGTTTTTCTCTCCCCAAATTTCTCCTGAATCTCAGGTTTTTATCAATTTGCTATTTTGTAGATCCTATTCATCAGTATTTGTTTATTCATAACCATTTCTCAAGGCCTTGATATTTGCTCAGCTCCATATTTTGTGCCCTACTGGGACAGGCTCAAATCCATCTGTGACAAACAGAAGCCTCAAAGAATATATCCAAAGAATAATGTCAACTTTAAAAGTTATATAAATTCCTGGAGCTGTACCATCTTATTACCTTTCTATTAAAATGTCAACATCTTCTCCTATACTTTTTCACTTTGCATCTTGGTCAGACACCTTTCTACCTTGAGATTAAACTAAATCTCTTGGTTCAGACAACCCTGGAGTCAAACTTCTGCTCAACATCCTATTGGCTGAATGCCTTTATGGTACTCTGGGCAGTGTTTTCATCTGTAAAATAGGGATAATACTCTACCCACAGGACTGGGTTGCTGTAAGGATTAAATGTAAAGTATACAGCATATGCCTGGCACAGAACAAGCAGCCCATTCTTGTCACCTGTGAATTTCAGACTTGTTTGTATCATTACTCAATAATCATCTTTCGTTCCACCCTGTTAAATTGTTTCAATCAGTGACTATTCAATGAACTTTTTAATAAATATATAACACAATCAGGGATGAGTCATAGCACATTGGGACTGCTTTTCAACATAGATGATTTTAAGAAGGAACTATTCCAACACCATTTCTTCATGTGATCACTGCAGGGTACTCAAAAAAGTAGTGTTTGGTTCTTTCCTGATAACAAAGAATAAGAGAAGATGAAATTACTATAAGCGTCAGTAACTTAAGTATAAAAGATATATGAATATATGGGAATGAAAAATACATATACAGTTTTTTTTTTTTTCACAGAGCCTCTTTACTTTAAGCCCAAACTTGATTCCCAGGTACAGGGCTCTGTAACTTTCCTTGGCATTGAAGTCATGAAGTCTCCTGTCCTCTAAAGCCACGGCAGTCTGCAGTGGAAGCAAGCAGCACGCGCTAAGCACAGCACAGTGGGAACCCCGGGGCGTTCGCTGCTGCTCCCACCTGTAGGCCAGGTCATTGTGACGCAAATGATTTGGACACGTGGCACACCTGCGGGAGAGCAGGGGCGGGGTCACCCTGGGCGGCAGATCCGAGCGGGGTGTACCCTAGGAGATGGGGGTCGAGGAAAGACCCCAGGGAATAGAGAGAGGGAGACTCACTCCCCCAATCCCGGACCCGCCCCAAACAAGGTGAGGCCATCGCCCTCTCCCTCCTCTGGGTCCCTGGGTCTTGCTGGGAGGGGTCGCCCGCCGGGGATTCTTCGGAGGGGAGAAGCGGGGAGGGGAGACGACGGCGGGGCCCCGGCCCCTGGCTCTCGCGGAGAGGCGAAGGCGCCCGCTCCCCCCGGCCACTGCGCTGCGCTGCGGCGCTCACGGGTTCCGCCGGCTGCTATTCCGGCTGGCGGCGACCGCCGCAGGAAGGGCCGGTTCCTGCGCTCCCCCCGCCCCCTTCCCTCGCCTTCTGCTGACGCCGACGTCGGATGAAGGAGCTGGAGGGACGCTCGGATCGCGGCCGGGAGGCTCCTAGGGGCCGAGGCTCCGAGGTACCTGCCCTACGGGGCCGTGGCGAGGGCGAGCTGGGCGGGCTGCAGGCTGCATTGGGAGACGCCCGACAGCCGGGGCGGTCGGGGGCCTGGGGCTGCCAGCCCTCCGCGGGCGCCGGTGACAAGCAAGTCGCCTCCTCCTGCCCCCCTGTCCCTGTGCAAGAACCGCCGCAGCCCCTTCCCCTTCCCCGCCGCCACCCTGGGGCCTGGGAAGGTCTGGAGGATGCGCGCGCGCCTCGAGAGCGCGCGTCAGCCCCGGTGGGGCGCGGAGGGAAACGTTCCGCGCTCCAGCCCCATCTCTGGACCCGGCGTTTGCAGCACCCCCTTCCCCGCCCACCCACCCCACCCACGCAGTGCCTCGCCTTCCCAACTCCTCCGGCCCCAGGACCCCGAGGTCCTTCTTGGACAGGGACTTGCGTCCGGGGCTGACTTGTTGACGAGTTCACCTGCCGCGGCTCCTGGTGTTTGCTTTTTCTCTTCCTTTAGCCCGTCTTTGGCGGAGGTGGCAGGGAGCAGATGGGTACTCTTTATAACCACTAGTACCGGGAGGCCTGAGCTTGATCTCCCGCGGGCGAAGTGCTCACCAACCTCGGACCCGACTGGAGCGAGAGTCCCTACGCAGGCCAGGTCCTGGCCAACCCTGGCGCGCCCGTTTCCTTTAGGTGCTGCTGACACCGCCTTTCCTGCCTCGCGGCTATCGCAGCTCCTGCTTCCTCTAGAAAGGAACATATCCTGTTACTGCGTCTGCCTTTGCCCAGAGCGGCTCCCCATTAACGTTTCCCATTGCCTTTTTACTTGGAGTGCCCCGAAGGCCCCTCAACTTCTCTTTGGGGGTCTTAAAAATAGTGCGTGCGCCCTTTCTCTGGCGAAAGGCATTAACTGGCTGGTTGGGGGAGAGTTCTAGTTCAAAAAGGGAATCAGGTTCTCTTCTGTTTAGATAGCATAAAAAATTATCACGAGAAAGGGTGCTGGGTGGCAGCCTTAGTAAC
The DNA here is from genome assembly GCF_951394435.1 of Stenella coeruleoalba. Lineage (NCBI taxonomy): Eukaryota > Metazoa > Chordata > Mammalia > Artiodactyla > Delphinidae > Stenella > Stenella coeruleoalba. The sequence continues at coordinate 43,713,898 of NC_137155.1, forward strand.
TGAGATCTGGTAACTTTATACAAATTATCAGGGCCTGGAAAATGTACCACCAGCTGGTTTGAAAATGCTATTGAATGTAGGAAGAAACGCACATAAGGCATTGGCCATTAAGGTCCTATAAATTATGACTCATTGCAAACATGTTCATGTCTAAACATTTCAGTAAAGCCTCACCAGAAAAATATCAGGTTGGTTTCTGTGGACCTTTAGTTTTTCTGAGATCTGAACTGTTCCTTGGGGTGGGGGAATGAAATAGGGAACGCTTATTAGTTTGAAATCTGTGCTCCAGACTCAATTTCTTACCTTCTGTTTAAAACACACATTTTTTACTTTTGAGTGAATTTTCAAACCATTCTTTTTGTTTTTGTTGTTTTAGGTTGCAGTCTTTATTTTGAAACATCGTGTGTAGAGAATACCATAGGGGCAAAATCAGTTTATAATCCTTAATATTTCGATTATCATTGTTTGGTTTCAGACTGCCATGTATATATTTAATTTAAGGAGATGTAGCTTTCTAATTGGATCTTTTTTGCATTACATAGGTAAAGAGTTGTACTGTCATTAAAGATGAATCTTTAGAAAATGACAGTTAAGCTACTGAGTACTCATTGTAATAGTAGAGAGACCCAAGGCTAAAAAAACTGACCTTGGACACTCCATCCATAGGGCATTACATGCTAAAGACACTGGATGGTAAATGCCTAGAGAGCAAGTTTATTTTATAGCTGTCTTTGCTTCATTTGGTCCACCTGAGACCCTATCTGACTGCTTTCTCTGAGCATCTTTATTACCATGCATTTCTCTCCGCATCAACCTTATGAAAAAATATGGACAATTTTGTTACTCAAAAGAAAACCTTCAAAACTGCTGCATTTTCAGTGTATTTGACTAAACAGTACATTTTTTTTTCAGGTGCAGGCAGTTTTATCAGAGGAAGAGAAGTGTGGCAACTGTGAAATGACAAGGCAGGGTAAACCTGTATTGGTGTGAACTTTTAAGTTATAGAAACCTCATACAGGAGAAGGCGGTGAAGTTAATAGGCCACAAGGATCAGGAAGGATTTTTCCTCTTTATTGGTTGAGCCCCACATCTAGAAGCCTGAGGGTAGGTGGCAACGTTTAGGATCAGTGCGCCGGCTACTAATGTCCTTTTTATTCCATCTGCACTATCAGATTTATGGGAACCATGGACAAGGATGCTATCTGTATGTTTTTGTCCATGAGTCAACATAGATCACTAATTAATTAACCTCATGCCCATCCTCACCCCCATCCAGAATCTGCCTCAGCAAAGCCCTTAACTCCAATACCGATACCTACAGGAGGAACATTTTTTTCCTCAAGCTGTCACGTTTTATACCACCATCATATTTAATGCCATGGAGGCTGGGCAGAGGACAGGTTTTGGATCCCAATAGAGCAGAATTGGAACCCCAGCTGCAACACTTAATTAGCCATGTGACCTTGAGCAAGTTACTTAAACTTTTTTTTTTTTTTTTTTTTTTTTGCAGTACGAGGGCCTCTCACTGTTGTGGCCTCTCCCGTTGCGGAGCACAGGCTCCGGACGCGCAGGCTCAGTGGCCATGGCTCACGGGCCCAGCTGCTCTGCGGCATGTGGGATCTTCCCGGACCGGGGCACAAACCCGTGTCCCCTGCATCAGCAGGCGGACTCTCAACCACTGCACCACCAGGGAAGCCCTATATATTCTTTTAAAACAAAGCCTTTCTTCTCTGTGACTGTAGGCCAGTTACTTAGGATAAGTAACTGATTTTGAGCTTCATCCATAAAACGAGGATGATGTCCACTGGACAGTGTTGTCAGAATAAGCATACTGTGCACGAAGCATTCATGTCAGTCTGAGAGGTAGTAATTCCTCAACTAATGGTAATTACTTGTCTCAGTGTAAACCTAGGGAGAGAATGAGTTCATGGAAAGCTGAGAAAATGGCATTGCTCATGATAGGAAGTCTCTCCTCCTAAGTCAGATGATGTCGTTCATCAGGACTTTGGCCAAATCAGAGGAGTGGGGTCACTACTGAGTTTTCAGCAAGCATTTGTTATGTGTGTGTTATATGCCATGCATTGTTCCAGAACTGGGAATCCCAAGACAAGACCCAGACTCTACACCGCTCTGGAGGAGCCTGCAGCCTAGTGAGGGAGATCAAGGGGTCAGGTGACAATTACATTTCAGGAAAAGTGGGGAGGGAATGAAACCCAGGGCAGAGGTACCCAACTGACAGGAGAGAGAGCAGAGAAAACCTGAGATTTGTGGAGGAGGTGACCCTTGAGTTAAGCCTTAAAGGGCCAGTAGGAATTTGGCAGGTCAGAAAAGGTTGGGAGTGGAGAGAGAGAGTTCACCACACAGTACCCAGGTATACAGAGGGAAAGAATACTGGCAAATAGTCCTCATGCCTGGAGCCCAGTGTGCATGTGTATCCCTCATTAGCTGAGTGACCTTGGGCAAGTTTGATCACCTGTGAATTGAGAGGCTTAAATGTATTAATCAACGTAAGCACAGGACTGATTTCAATTATGTGCTCTATAGTCGTGGAGAGGCGGTAGAGGTATTAGTAGAAAATAAGGGACTGACATTAAAAAGTCATTCGAATTAGAGGAAATTAAAGAGGTCAATTTTAGAATACGTTTAACAGAAATTACATAGAATTAAAAGAGGGTGACTGAAGAAGACAACTGAATGCATGACTGTGGGTGGGAAACACGAGGTATATATATTCAGTGATGGACCAATGAATATATAGATAATGGTATATTGCTAGCCCTGAGAGTCTAGACTTGAGAGTGGGAAGTTCCTCTCATTCTGTGGTGTATTTGTACAACGAGTGACTGTAAAGTTTTGCAGCTATTTTCCCAGAGCACGCATTAAAATCCGTCATCATGATCACTCACACCCACCCACTTCTCTGTTCCCAGGGTAGGGCATGGAAACCTAATGATACGTGGGGGAAATCCAGCCTTCTCTGCATGTTTCTGGGGTAGCGCATCCTAAGCCAGGGACCAAGGAGCTAATTGTGATAAATGGTGCCCCCCTCTTATGGGTAGGAACCCTGATAGCCGCCAGGAGTCTTCAGCAAGGTTTTGTTGTGCACAAGCACCATGGTGGTAATGGATTTGGGGCTAACACAGCCTGAGCCTGTGATTAGGAGAGATTGTTTTTATAGAAACCAAGCCCAGTATCCAGTCCCTTTGGTCCAGGAGTAGAGTGGAGTGCTTAGAAACAGGAGTTCAGAGGTCAAAAGCAGCCTTGAATTTACTAGCTGTTGACTTTGGGCAAATTATTTCACCTTTCTAAGCTTTTTTTCTCACTTGCAAAATGGGGTTGTATCCCCTTCTGGTGTGGGCATTAACTCCAAGTGCTTCACACATGTAAAGTGCCCCATAAATGGTAGCACAAAATGATTGCCCTTTGTCCAGCACATATTTACTAAAGGCCTATTGTGTTTCAGGTTCTGTGCTTGGTGTAAGGAGGCAAAGATGAACCAGTTAGGGTCCCTGCCTTCAAGGGACTTCCAGGCTAGTGTGGGGCATGCAGATGTAATCAGCTCATCACAGGAGAATAATGGGAGTGCAAGGCACCACTAGCATCAGTGTGGAGCAGGAGGGCAGGTGTTGGGTTGGGGAAGACTTCACGGAGGAGGTGACATTTGAGAGTCTTGAAATAAGATGTTAAGTTTGGCCAATTGGACAAAGGAGGGGAGGTCACTTCAAATGGAGGGAAACTTTGCAAAGCCTTGAAATGAGATAGTGTATTCAGGAAAGTTCTAGCATTCTGAAATGACCGGAAGGAATAGTTCTGTGCGAGGTGAACATTTTGGGGAAGGGGCCAGAATGTGAAGGGGCTTGGTTTTTTTGCTACAAAGTTTGGACTTTCTCTAGGGACAAGAGAAGGCAATTAAAGCGTTTTAAGTAGGAGGATGGTGTGATTAGATTTGCATATTATAGAAATAGTTCAGACCATGGTGTAAAAGATTGGAGTGGGCAGATACAGGGATGGTTTTGCCTCTGAAGGCCTAGACTAAGCCCTGGCTGTGAATCTAGAAAGGAGAAGATGTATTTAGTAGCCTTTTAGGAGGTAGAATGGAGAGAACTTGGAGACCAGCAGCTAAAGACGAGAAAGAAGTCAAGTTTCCAAATTGGGCCACTCAGTAGATTTTGTGCTGGTAATTAACATAGGGACCACAGAAAAAAGAAACATTTGGGGGTGGAGATGGAGAGAGATAATTTTAGTTTTAGAGGTCCTGAATTTGAAGTGCCTATCGGACATCCAGGTGAAGATGACCATAGGAAAATGGAGAGTTAAATACCTCTCCAGAGCACCAAATCCACATTTTGATCCCCCTACTGTAGTCTCTGGAGAGGTGTTTAATTCTGGAAGTTGTTGGCATACAGCTGTTGGTTGAAGCCACAGAAGTGGATTAAATCACCTAGAGGGAGCAAGTAAAGTGTAATAGAAGACGGCTAAGGTTGGAACCTTGTAGAGCAATGATATTCAAGATATCACTGCACACAGAGGAAAAGGAGCTAACAAAGGAAACTGAAAAATTACCAAAGTGTAGAGAGTGTTTTCTGAGAAGTCAAGGAGGGGAGCTTAGTCAAAGGTCAAGCGAGAGGAGAACTTGAGTTGGGCTCCTGGTGAAAACCTTTCTCTAGTGTGGTGGAGAAAGGAACCAGACTGTGTGGGTGTAGAAGAACTTTGTGAAGAGAAGGAAGAGGATGGTAACTGGAGGAAGAAACAGGTTGGAGGATATGGGTTGACGGCAGAAAGAGAGGTTGATTAACTTGAAAGAGAAGGGATAATAGATGGACCAAGGTGGGAAGGGGCAAAAGGGTAAGACCTGTCCCTTCTGAAGGGAAAGGAACAGCAGTGGTTATAGTCATGGTGCTGGATGGTTCCAAAGAACTGAGTAGTGGTGATGAAGAGTGGAAGCCATGAGAGAAGGGGCCCAGCACAATGCCCAGGGCCGTGATTCCGCATAGAGCATGAGGAGGGAGGCTGGTCATCACCACCCTGGGGATTTTCCTTCTACCTGCTGCTCCCTGAAGGCCAGGAGTTGAGTGTCCTTGTATCTAATACTCTTTCCTCTGTGTTGCCGTAGGCAGCATGGGCAACATTGTGAAGTACGTAAACTTTGTGTTGGTACCAAACCACTTGCCTCTTTCTGTTTCCTGCTTCTCTCTTCTTTGCACTCCTGACCTGAAGCTCTGTGCCTTTGAGCTACTTCCTGGTGGTTCTACCTGGTTATTCTACGTGCCTTACCAGGTATATGTCCAATGGACCTGTCTTTCCTGATTCCCACCAAAATAATTGGTCTTGTGCCTTATTTGCTATTAATAATGGTTAATAATTTATTCACTATTAATAATAACAGCACTATTGCTGCTGTTTATTCCAATAAATGTCTTCCCTAAGAAAGTAGCAAGAACCTGGAAAAGGGATCTTTTATTAGTTCTCAAATAACACCAAGTAGATGACCCAAGGGTGGCTCTGTTAATTGGGGTACGTGAAAATGCAAAGCTCTCTCTTTCTGCCTGCTTCCCTTTGCTGCTGACTTTTATTTAAAGGTCCTCCTCTTGCATCTCCCTCCCCTGCCTGGGCTGCCTTCATCCCTTGCTCTTAAACCAGCCCAAACTCCAACATGATTTAGGGGCCACTACTTTACCAAGGAAAGTCCTTGAATCCGTGCCGTTTCCAGAGAAAGGAGCTGTGTGGGTTTGTTTACAGGACCTGTGCACAGCATAGATATTTTATAAACCACGTACTGGTGTATGTGTGTTTCAGTAATTTAAAACTAATGAAAAAAGCTTACTCTGTGCCTTGGGAAATTTCCTTCAATCCTGGGCCTCAGTTGGCTCATCTATGAAAGGGGAAGATTGGACTGAATGATCTGTAAGTTCTCTCCTATCTCTGAGTGATCCTGGGGAGGCCTAAGAAATTACTTGATCATCTCTTTAAGAGGCTTTCAATTATGAATTTAACCTTAAAGAAAGAGAACTTTGTAAACAGTAGTATCTCCCCAATTGTTCTGATTGTTGACATTATGCTTATGTGTAATTTCATATAGGTGTCGTCACTACATTCACATTCTTCTTCTTCCTTCACACTTGTAATATTATTAACCATTCATATTTATATATGAGTTATGTATATTTCATTTATAAATATATGTATGCATTTTATATTTGTAGGTATTTATATATGTGCGTATGTGTGTGTGTGTATATATATATAGAGAGAGAGAGAGAGAGAGAGAGATTGATTGTCCTTATATTCTCACTTTTGATGGCCTAAAGGTAGTTCATCCACTTCACATAATCATTCCTGTGAATCTGATTTAAAGCAGTATATTTTGCATATAGAGTTGGACCTTTTTAAAGCAACTTATTATGAAAATGTGAATTGTAGCCATTTTGTAGTTCATTTTAAAAGATTATATATACACGTATATATACACATATATGGTCTTTGTATATATACATACACATGTATATAAATAAGATTTTATTTTTATAGTGACATCTCTGACAGGATAATTGTCCGAGATTCTGGGGAGAAAACTGTTTAAAGGTATTTATATTTGTACAGAAGATTGATGACCTGAGTTACGGAATTAATTTTTAGCTGTTTGCTGCTTTGTTTAATGCCTTAGACCAAGGCTGTCCAATAAAAATATAAGGGCAGCCACATGTGTAATTTAAAACATTCTAGGAGGCATATTGAAACAACTGAAAAGAAGCAGGGGGCATTAGATGATATACTTATGTAACCCAGTATATCCAAAATATTATTCAACATAAAATATAAAAATACATATATAAAATATAAATAAGTATGAACATAATTAAATATAACATATAATATGTAAATATATATTTATATATAATATAGCTAGTTATATAAAATTTAAATATACATATATATCAATATAAAATACATATAATTTTATCAACATAAAATATAAATGAGTATAAAATACAAATTTCTTAATAGACATTTTACTTTTGGGGGGTTACTAAGTCTGCAGATTATAGTGTGTGTTTTACTTGAAAGCATATCTGATTTCAAACTAGCCATATTTCAAGTTGCTCAATAGCCATGTGTGTTTGAAATATTTCAAACTAGCCATATTTCAAGTGGCTGATGTACTGGACACCACAGTCTCGGATGAGAAAGTTAGTTTATCTCAGATTAATCTTTCATAAAAAAAATTTATCCCAATTATAAAATGCAGTTTTAAAATTTAATTTAAGGAAAACATGTATTCCCATCATTTAATAATGTTCTATGCTGGCAGTTGAAGCCTCTAGTATTTCTTGACAGAAGTTGATTGAGACCTTTGTCTGACTAGGGTGTTCCTTCATTCTTCACCTTGTGACATTAAGCTTTTAGAGAAAAAGCCACTGTAAGTACCAGAGATTAAAATCCATACGTATGCTAAATTTGAATTGACATTTGAAAGTTACATAAACCAACCTAAATAAAATCAAGGGTGAATATAATTTATACAGCAAGGGTTTTTTAAAATCCTTTCTTTAGCAAAGATACCCTATTTGTTCCTATCTGTTTCCAGTCTTCTAATCCATTTCGTATTATTTGCTCTTTTAGATTTCCTTGAGGTTTGTTGTGTTCAATGCTAGCCTCGTCATTACTACCATCATGAGTTTTGTTGCAGCACAAAATTCACCCTTACTCCTCCTTTGCAAGCAGGGCTGTAAGCAAGAGAAAGAAGAGCAAGACTTAGATTGTGCCCCTTGTGAGCAATTTGAGTTTGCGGTTTATTTTGATTTTAGTTTGTTTCGTGGGGACATCATATTTTTAACTAATATTAATGTTAAGGATGAAAGCTTTTTAGAGAATACATTGGCTTTTTTTTAACGTTTCTTCAAATATGGGATACTATATTTGATATTTTCCTTTGAGAGACATCTCTTGGAAGAGAGGAAGAGACTCAGGAAAGCACCAGGTTGCTAATCAGCTGATGAGTGTTTCAGTCCCAGAATTCCTCCTCCTAAACTTGATCTTTAAGCTGATCTTGGAAAAGTCTCTCTTTCTAGAAACCCAATTTCCTTATCTTTAAAAAGGAAGATGTTGTGTTCATTATCTCTAAGCTTTCTCTTAGATGTAAATATCTCTGAAAATAATTAAAATTAGCTTCATGGTTTTGTGACTGAGGGCATCCTAGATGTCAGCTAGCCTAGTCTACTATTTTACAGATGAGCCAAGTGAGGCCAGATAGTGAAGTGACTTGGAGGAGGGACAGATTTGTGGCATGGTGGTGGGTTTCCCGGATTTTATATTGAGCAGCATATTGGGAGACAAGTTATACTGGCGTTAAAAATATTTACTTCAGGATGTGATTTTAATAGAGTTAGGGAGTTATTAAGCTTAATTAATGCCTGTATATAATACTTGAGCTGTTTTGAAATGTAAGCGATCATTTAAAAATATTTTAAAAATATCCTAAGCCCCAATTCATTAACAGAAAATGCAAACTTGCATGTGTAGGGTTTAAATAAAAACTCATCTATCATCTATCTTTTAGCTGCCTTGAATAAGGTTAGAATTCTGCTTTCCTCCTGTAGGACTTGCTGACTCACAAAATTAAAGCATGACTCATAAAATTAAATCATGATGGTGTTTCACATTTGCTTGTGAATTTATGAAATGTCAAAAATCATTTGCAGGAGACCCAAACTCAGCTAGAAACAGAATCCATTTAAAGTTATATGGAATGCTCAAGTAGTCATAACCCTATCAAAATCTGAAAAGGAAGGCTGTGATATCTGAGACATAGAAAAACACCCATAAAAGCTAGTCAAAATCACATTACGTTAATTAATGTTTAGCTTTTGAAAGGATAGAAGATAATTCAACTTCCCACCTTCCACAGGGATCTCTCTTTATCAACTATGTGTGAACACAGTTTGATGCATCAAGATTGAAATAATAATAAAAATAAATATAGTTAATTATGCCTGGAGGAATTGTTTTAGTTTTTCCTCCCCATTTCTACTGAAACCATTTAAATATTTATATTTAAAACACTTTTCCTTCTCTACATGGGAAATTATAAAAATCATTGTAGACATAAGAGAAAGTGACTAGAGGTAAACTTCTGGGAAAAAAAGATGAAAATACATTGAACAAAATAAAAAGTACAAACATAAATTGTTTTTTAATGTGGCACCTAGAACCTCTGACAAATGTGTGTTTCTTCATTTGGCAAGTCGTCGGGAGCCTGTATCTGAGACCTGGCTCTGAAGCTGATTTGCTTTGCTCCCTCTGGATCACAGGTTCCCCAATTTAAAAGGAAGGGGCTTCATTCCATTGTTTTCTCAACTCCCTCTAGGCTCTTAAATTATACAGCTTGTATTAGTTCTGAGGTTATGCATCAGAGAAACAAAACCAACTGTTGAAAACTGGTAATATTTCTAGATGAAGTTGATCTCTGAGAAAACGGAAAGATGGAATGAGGAGAAAATTATATAAATTAGTATCCTGCAATTGGAAGCTAAACCCAAGAGATCTGCCAAAGGCATCCAACATTTGTTACGGAAAGTCAATTAGGAAATGTAGCAAAGACAGGACATAGAAAGTGACCACTGCATTTGAAATAGACAGCATCAAATGTCTACCCTCCAGGAGAGACTGGTCCCCATGTGTCCCCGGTCACAGCTCCTGTTCTTCAAGTTCTAGGAATGCATAACTGCTTACAGTTGGTTGCACACACACACCATGCAGTTCTACTGTGGAAGCAATTTGTTCATTGCTTTCCCTCTGCCTGGTATAATACCCTCCCCACATATCCACACACACTCCTGCCCTTCCCCCGACCAGCAACTACTGATTCTTAGAATCCCATCCCAGAGGCTATGTAGGAAGCCAGCTCGGTGCCCTGACTTCTTTGTTCGTCTAACCCTGGGCACCTTCCTCATCCATGGCACTTCTTCCCCATCACAGGCAGCACTTGGCATCCCCTGACTTCAGATTCTCCTGTTCACTTATATACAAATAGCCCCAAAAGTCTATGGCAAATAGTGATGTGTAATTTTATAGAGGTTTAGTTTTAAAGAATTATTCTGTATTTGATCAAATATAAGAAACTATTGCTTATAAGCTCTTTTACCATTTTATGTTCCATGAAGAAGGAAAAATGACTGCCAAACAGTTGACAAGGTATTGATTATACAACACATCCTGGTTTCAGGAAGGTTGGAATGTGAACAGATTTGCACCTTCGATTCAATGACATGTGGTGCCGTGAAGCTGGTGTTTGGGAATGAGTGATTTTACTATGGGATGATTCAAACATACCCCCATGCACCCACATCACTGTAAGACTCTGTTCTGTTCTCTTGAAAAGTGTGTTTCTTTTGGGGGGAAAAATGGCCCACTTCCCAAAGAAAGCTAAATGCTGGTGTGCACAACAGAACTGAAGTGCTCTAAGATGGTGACAATTTTTAGTTAGAAAATAGAGATTTTGAATAAATTAGACAAATGACAAATTTGGCTGTGGCTCCGATCTGCAATTCAAGAGAATCCACCATATGCTCAGTACAGATATAGGAAAAAGGGATTCTGGACTCAGTCTCAGCTAGTACTCCAACTAATAGAAAACCTGCTCACTGAGAGAAGAGAAAAACCTACTGCTAAAGTTGGAAAGATAATTAATTTGAGGCATGAAACTGCATAAGAAACAGGACACACTTAGGAAATGTGAGTCAAGAGGAAGCTTACTGAAATATTTTTGTGGGTTGAGAATATTGATATGGTGAAATATAACTACTCATCTTACCTTTACTCTGAGTAAGCGTTGGCTCAAGAATTTTAGACTCTTTGCATAATTCAAATGTAATCAGAGGTGCTATCAGCTAACTCCATAAACTCATAGAGAAGTGTTCTGGGCCGGAACAAATGTTCAGTGCAGCTGAAGGCAGCCTGTATGGAATGAAAATACTCTGCCATGTTACATTTCCAAGGAGGAAAATCCAGTATCAGGGTTGAAGGCAGCCACGGACAGACCGAATCCACTTTGTAGCAATGCATCAAACTTTGTTTAAACCAGGCTTGCTTTAGTGTTCTATGAACCTTGGGGTATTTGGAAAAAACTTTTGCTTAGGTATTGGCCAACCAGTGTGTTCAAAATGGCTTTTCAATGGCTATTGGAAATAAAAACAAGTGGGACAGTTGTGGTCTGTCCACATGGGTGGATAAAATTGAAGACTCAACATACCAAGCATGAAGAAAAGCATAGAGGAGAATGAACATGATGACTGCACAGAACCCCTGTAGAAAATCTGAACAAAGTATCCCTGCTCCCACTTCTCCCAGTTTTCCCCATGTGGCGAGATGGTCTCGCAGCCACATGTGTGTGTCAGAGAACAGCTCCTGGTTTTAATGCCTGGCCTCGGATCCTGAGGTGGAAGTATTATAATTCCATCACAGTGCAGCCTGGGAAAGTCTAAGAGGGTTAGCTTGGTTGTCTTAGTGTCACCCAAGAAGATGGTGCTGGCCTCAGCAGCAGTCCCACCTCTGAGTAGGGAGACATCTTTCCCCTTTATTACTTGTCTTAGACACAGAACCTTTTCCTCACTCACTCATCCTCCCACTCTCAGGGTTGCTACATCAAAATTAGGAACTAACTTTTCATTGATCTATTAACTCTTGGGCCTGTACTATTTTTTTTTTTTTTTTTTTTTTTTTTTTTGCGGTACGCAGGCCTCTCACTGTTGTGGCCTCTCCCGTTGCGGAGCACAGGCTCCGGATGCGCAGGCTCAGCGGCCATGGCTCACGGGCCCAGCCGCTCCGCGGCATGTGGGATCTTCCCGGACCGGGGCACGAACCCGTGTCCCCCACATCGGCAGGCGGACTCTCAACCACTGCGCCACTAGGGAAGACCCCGTACTTCTTTGAGTAGGTCTTAAATATTATTGGCTCATCTGCTTTGTCCCCGGGGAGACAGAATTTAGTGAAACACAAACATTCATGTGGTCAAGTCATGCTGAATTTAACAGTATTGGTGCTTTTCTTTTTCTTATCATGGAATTCACAGTCCGTGAGCAACTTGATACTTGCTCTTCCTTGCCTGTCTCCTAAGGTAAGGTGACCACAAGTAGAACTTTAGGAAGTCTTCTCTGTGCTATTAACAACCTTGAGACCTGATACCATTCATTTTGGGCTTCTTTCATAAGTGCTTTGTGGCAGAAGTGGAGAAAGCTTCCTCTGCAGAATCGTGAATTGAAGTATTAGCTAAACATATACTTCATTGTATTTTAAAGGGAAAATGATATTTTTACAGCAGAGTTTACAAATTTGGGGATACATGAAGATCTTTTTATATGTCTCTTGCAAATGTCAAGAGTCTCTTGGATCTAGAAATTATGTTTATATACATCTGTCTTTCCTGCTCAGCCTGCACTGCCCGATATTATAGCCAATAACCACATCTAGCCTTTGAGCATTTAATGTGGCTGGTCTCAATTGAGATGTACTATAAGTGTAAAATACATACCAGTTTTCAGACTTGATACAAAATCATGAATGCAAAGTATAGTTAGTAATTTTTTAATTGATTGCCTGTTGAAATAATATTTTATATATATTGGGTTAAATAAAATATATTTAAATTTTTTTACTTTTTACTTTTTTTTTAAATGAATGAGTTTTCCTGTTATTCTACATTCCTGCTAGGACTGGTATTTTCAGCTTTGTTTGGAATGTAACCATTCTAATCAATGTGTAGGATTTCTCATATCTGTTATTTTCTTATAATCTCCTTATTATCAGGGTCTTTGTATATGATTTTTTTCCCATTTGTATATCTTGTATGGTAAGGTGTCTATTTGTATACTTGCCCGTGTTTTTTAAACTTTTGACTCCTTTCACCCATTTCTCCAGCCACTCACCACACACCTCTGGTGACCACCAATATGTTCTCTGTATCTATGAGCTTGTTTTTTGTTTTGTTTCTTTGTTTTTGATTCCACATATAAGAGAGATCAGAAGATATTTGTCTTTCTCTACCTGACGTATTTCACTTAGCATAATGCCCTCAAAGTACATTTATGTTGTTGCGAATGGCAAGGTTTCCTTCTTTTTTATGGCTGAATAATATACCATCATAAGTATGTGTGTATGTGTGTGTATACACACACACACACAGAGGCAACAATTTCTTTATCCATTCATCCATCAGTGGACACTTAAGTTGTTTCCATGTGTTAGCTATTGTAAATAAGACTTCAGTGAACATGGGGGTGTGAATATCTTTTTGAGTTAGTGTTTTCACTTTTTTTAGGTAAATAACCAGAAGTAGAACTGCTAGATCACATGGTAGTTCTATTTTTAATCTTTTGAGGAACCTCCATACTGTTTTCCATAGTTGCTATGCCAATTTACATTCCCACCACATTCCCACCAACAGTGCACAAGGGTTCTCTTTTCTCCACATCCTCGCCAATGCTTGTTATTTCTTGTCTTTGATAATAGCTCTTCTAAAAGGTTTGAGGTGATATCTCATTGTGGTTTTGATTTGCATTTCCCTGATGATTAGTAATGTTAAGCATATTTTCATGTACCTGTTGTCCATCTCTATGTCTTCTTGAGAAGAATGTCTATTCAGATCTACTGCCCATCTTTTAATCAGATTGCTTTTGCTGAGTTGTATGAGTTCTTTATATATTTTGGATATTAACCCCATATCAGATATATGATTTGCAAATATTTTCTCCCATTCAGTAGGTTGCCTTACATTTTGTTGATGGTTTCCTTTGCTAGGCAGGAAGTAGAAGCCTTTTAGTATGATGTCCCACTTACTTATTTTTGCTTTTGTTGTCAGATTCAAAAAGTTATTGCCAAGACCTATGTCAAGGAGATTACTGGCTATGTTTTCTTCTAGGAGTTTTATGGTTTCAGGTCTTACATTTAATTCTTTAATCCATTTTGAATTTAGTTTTGTGCATGGTGTGAGACACTAGTCTAGTTTTGTTCTTTTACATGTAGCTGTCCAGTTTTTCCAACACTATTTATTGAAAAGACTGTCCTTTCCCCATTGTATATTCCTGGCTCCTTTGTCGTGAATTAATTGACCATATATGTGTGGGTTTATTTTTTTTTTACTTTTTTAATATGGTTATTAGATCATTTAAAATTACTTATGTAGCTCATAGTATATTTCTATTGGACAGAGCTGATCTAGACTCTAGGTTCCTTGAGGCCAGGGACAGTGCCTGCCACATGTTAATTAAATGCTCGATGCATGTTTGATAAATCAAACTGTTGAAATGAAATGAATGAACAGATGAGAATTATAACAATTTTTTTAAATAGTTCTTTTGACACTGTGGATTTAGAAGGTGATAGGCCAGGTGAGATGGATTTTGTCAGTAAATCTTAAAATGTTTATTAATTGTCCCTGGTGTATGGGACTGAAACATACATTAAAAGAGATGCAAGTGCGGGCTGCAACTGCCATCTCATGAGACATTCAGATATCCCCTGTAGGCTGACCTGATTTTGCCACCCATGATTCCTTTGTTCAAGTGCCTTATATAATCCAGAAGTTTGTTCAAGAATGATCTATTTCTAGAGAGGATTTTTCCTTTGTGCCATTTAGCTGTGGTTCTCAGACTCTAATGTGCTTAAGAATCACTTGCAAAACCTGTTACAAATGCAGATTCCCAAACCCATTTCCAGAAATTCTAGTTCAGTAGGTAAGGGATGGGGCCCAGGAATCTTCATGTTAACACCCCAGAAGATTCCTGCGTAACTGACTTGTAAGCAATACCGTGAGAAACACTGCTGTATGGCATCATAATCTGGGAATAGCCTGAAAGTTCAGGAAAAGGGCAGTTTGTTTAGTGATTTTTATTATCTATTATACTATAAAGAACTCATTGTTAAATATATTAATAATCAAAAATTAATCAAAAAATTGCAGCAAACAGAACAATCAACAGTGAAAAGGCAACCTACCAAATGGGAGAAAATATTTGCAAACCATATATCAAAGAAGGGGTTAATATCCAGAATATATAAAGAACTCCTATAATACAATAACAAAAAAATTACCCAATTAAAAAAATAGGCAAAGGACTTGAATAGACATTTCTCCAAAGAAGATATGCAAATGGCCAAAAAGCACATGGATGCTCTCCAGGAAGAAGAGAGATGCTGGTTACGGGATGCTGTCATTTCAGAGGCATCCGGACACTCTAAGAAAATGTCCTTCCTCTTTCCTGTCCCCATACCTGAAGCCTGGAATATCAACACCTGAATTGCGTTCCCTCAAAACATTTTTTAAAAGCCTTGGAGAGACTTCCCTGGTGGTCCAGTGGCTAAGACTGCGCGCTCCCAATGCAGGGGACCCAGGTTCAATCCCTGGTCAGGGAACGATCTAGATCCCACATGCTGCAACTAAAGAACCTGCATGACGCAAATGAAGATCCTGCATGCGGCAGCAAAGATCCCATGTGCTGCAACTAAGACCCGGTGCACCCAAATAAATAAATTAAAAAAAAAAAAAGCCTTGGAAACTCTGATCATTTTAGGGATCCTGGTTGTTAGGACCCTTTCTGAGGCAGAGGGAGAACGATTGGGTTTATGTTGTTGAAGTAGCCAGAGCATTCACACTCTGAGCATTCACTCCAGTGGCCAGCAGTCTGTGTCTGGTCAGAGGCCATTCCTTTAGGTAGCGAACTCTCCGTTCTTTCCAGTAACTGGTAGGCAAGTGTGGCTGGGCTGGCTGTCTCTGCCCCTCCCTGGGGTTGGCTAGCTCCCACGAGGGGGGCAAGTGGAGTGAGGGGCAAAGGCATCAAGTGACTCCCATATTTACTAATGAGATGAAAATACAGTACTTGGTTGGTCAAAACTGAAATAATCTCATTTTCCTCCTTTGTACGCTTCTTGGTATCTTGTTCTGGGTTATCAATTCTTTTTGTTTGTTTTTGCAATGTGTTGGTTTACCTTCTAGAAATACTGATTATGAAAGATTTAAAATCTGTAAAGAGACAGACAGATGCCGTATACTCACCACCTAGCTTATCAAAGAAAATATTATGGGTACAAAGTCCCTGTATACTCCTCTCAAATAATATTCCGCATCCCCACTGCAGTGGTAACTGCTGTTTGGAATTTAGTGTTCGTCCTTCATATGCAATTCTTTATACCTTCACTCTATAATTGTATATTTCAACAATATAGAGTATTGTTTGGAATGTTACGATCTCATATTTTATGTAGTCTTTTGCAACCTGCTTTTTTCATTCCACTTGCCTGTTCACTTCTTAAACTTCATTGAGGATATTTCTTCCAGTGTTACTTAACTAAACTACTCTAGACATTGGGGTACAGTGATACTGTGTAATAATGTTTGGCCCCCAAGATACAACTAGAAATGGCTTAGATTGAAAAACTTTATATGTGTCAAATTAATGTATAATTATAATATAGTGTGTAACTGTTAAACATATTTGTTTTATTTCAGGTTATAATATAACTTATCCTCTCATGCTTTTTCCCTGTCCCTTCTCCCCAAATCATCAACAGTAGAAAAGGAAGAAGAAGGAAACATGTCAGGACACAAATGGTAAGTAATTTGTTGTCTCTTCTGAACTGGGAGAGGCTAGTGAAAGAAGAAAGCATGTAGTATATGCTCAATAAATGTCTACTGAATGGAAAAATCAAGAGTCACAATAGCAGTAAATAACCTGTTAGCCTATACCCAATGTTGAGTATAGTCAAGTTTTCAGTATCCCTACTAAATGTAATATGAAAACCAATAATTAAAAATATTCTCTAAGGAATTCATTTATGTGTAACTTTCTCCTGGGAATCTAACAATGGCTTTTCTTACCACCGTTTTTTTTCAGTGTAATGAGTTGATACATTTTTTAATCTGTCTTATTTACAACTTCAAATATTAGGGTTATAAGGGAATTTTATATAGGGCAGCTATAAAATAACAATAAAAATAACTCAGACTCATTAATATATAGTCATGACTTCAACCTTCATGAACATTCAGGAGCCAGTCATGGTTGGAAGTAGATGATGCCGAATAAAATAGATGTGGTAATTACATGGCAGTGTTATCACTGCCTTTCACATGCCTATAAAGCATCTAACAGCATGTTAAACCACTTATAAATTCCAGTTCTGTTACAAGCAGTGTTTCTGAACCCTTCTGAAACCTTGATCCACTGGGCAAGCAGATCTTTGTCGTTTTTTACCTTCTTTAATTTGTATCATGAAAAAGTGCATTGCATATTTTCATTTTTCAAAGGTACAATTGATTATAATAAGGAATATACTTTTTAAAATAAATTTATTTATTTACTTATTTATTTTTGGCTGAGTTGGGTCTTTGTTGCTGCGTGCAGTCTTTCTCTAGTTGTGGCGAGCGGGGGCTACTCTTCGTTGCGGTGCGTGGGCTTCTCATTGCGGTGGCTTCTCTTGTTGCGGAGCACGGACTCTAGGTGCGCGGGCTTCAGTAGTTGCGGCTCATGGGCTCTAGAGCGCAGACTCAGTAGTTGTGGCGCATGGGCTTAGTTGCTCCGCGACGTGTGGGATCTTCCTGGACCAGGGCTCGAACCTGTGTCCCCTGCATTGGCAGGCGGATACTTAACCGCTGCGCTACGGTTAGCGCCCCAAGGAATATACTTCTTAATCCCTCCTCTCTCAGTAGAGAAGCAGTCAGGTCCAAGTCCTCTGTAATATCAAATGTCAAACTTTAAAAGTACTTTGCATGTCTTAAAATGTAATGAGCTTTAAAAGGTGATTAATAAATAGCTAAGGGATTTAGTTTCCCTGAGTATCCCCAACTGACAGCTCTGTAAGAGTTGTCAGACTATTTTTTTAATTGTTCCAGCTTGCCTCATTAAGACAAAAGGATGGCTTCATCCTGTGACCCTCGTAATGGCTGTCATATCCTGGCAGCAGGCTCAGGGAAGTAGGTAGTTGTCATCCACCTAGGAGAGATTGGAGAGTCCCAGGAGATGAGCCCTTCCCCATAGTCCTTCTCCCATTACTGTGCCACTTCATTGCTTGCTGCTGAAATACAAGGGCTGCAGAGAACATTGAAATGCGCACTACGCTGGAATTTAGAGCCTTGGATTTTAATCCTGTGTGATTTTGGGCAAGATTCTTAACGTTTTGAAACCTAAGATTCCTCATTTGTTAAATAACGGGTGAGGCATGTTCACTAAATGACCTCTAAAGTCCTTTTTTTCCCCCCTCGAAATAGAATTTTTTTGTTGTTAATCCATGACCTTTGACCAAAAAAACAAAAAAACTGGGCTTCCCTGGTGGCGCAGTGGTTGAGAGTCCGCCTACCGATGCAGGGGACACGGGTTCGTGCCCCGGTCCGGGAAGATCCCACGTGCCGCGGAGCGGCTGGGCCCGTGAGCCATGGCCGCTGAGCCTGCGCGTCCGGAGCCTGTGCTCCGCAACGGGAGAGGCCACAGCAGTGAGAGGCCCGCGTACCGCAAAAAAAACAAAAACAAAAACAAAAACCACAACAGAAAGAAATCCATCCTAGTCCCCACTCTTAAAATTCCTTTCCCCTGAAATAGCCACAGTTTGGGGGAGTATATTCTTACCATCTTTTAATGCACATACTGTGTAGAGGGATTATCTTTTACATAAAAGCTATACATATTTTCATCTTATTTTCTCTGATTTAAGCTCATAACAAAATGGTTTTTATTTATATGTTCTATTTTTTTTTATTTTTTTATTTTTTTGTGGTATGCGGGCCTCTCACTGTTGTGGCCTCTCCAGTTGTGGAGCACAGGCTCCTGACGCGCAGGCTCAGCGGCCATGGCTCACGGGCCCAGCCGCTCCGCGGCACGTGGGATCCTCCCAGACCGGGGCACGAACCCGTGTCCCCTGCATCGGCAGGCGGACCCTCAACCACTTGCGCCACCCGGGAAGCCCCTATTTATATGTTTTAAATAAAAATTATATATATTTAAGGTGTGCAATATAATTTGATATGCATAGTGAAATGATTACTAAGTCAAACAAGTTAACATACCATCTTTTAAATTTTATTTAATTAATTTATTTGGTTGCTCTGGGTCTTTAGTTGCAGCAAGTGGGTAGCACACGGGCTCCTTAGTTGTGGCATGCAAACTCTTAGCTGTGGCATGCATGTGGGATCTAGTTCCCTGACCAGGGATCAAACCTGGGCCCCCTGCATTGGGAGCACGGAATCTTAACCACTTCCCCACCAGGGAAGTCCCAACATATCATCTCCTTTTATAGTTACCACTTTTTGTGTGTGATGAGTGCACATGAAGAGTAATGCTCCTCTCCTAGCCTATTTCCAGTGTTGAATACAATATTATTAAGTACAGTCATCATGCCTGTACATGAAATAGCTGGACTTATTCCAAACTTTGAAATGATGCAGAAAGACATAAAGTAAACCATAATCCTTCTCCTCTTTCCAAAGATAACCATTGCTAAGGAAGTCATCTGAAACTGATTTTTTAAGAACAAATGTGTGAATTGAAACTTGTAAATGTTATCTGGCAGGAGAGTGTAAATCATCGAGTTTTGAGATACATATTTTGGTATAGTAGTATAAAGCAATTTCTGTTTTAGGACACAAGTCTGGCACATTTTGAGTGCTAATGGGATGGGGTGGAAGAAGTTACATGTCTGCAGAGGGAGATGCCTGGGGGTCCTGTGTGAGGTTTTGGACAGGAACCTTAGACAGGAGGGAGGTGTAGACAAAGCAAGGAGGGATGGAACACCAGTGGCAAACTTTCTGTCAATATTTGGGTACCCTGGTCACTTTTACAGAACTCCATTTCATTCTGAATTGAATTTTTTTCCAATTTCTTCCTTACATACTTTTTGATATGATCTTCACTGTGCTGTTCCTGAAGAATGGCTTCCTATCGGTATTTTAAGCATTTATGTTTAAGAATTTAAAGTTTTAGTATGAGAAACCCATAATCAATTTTTTAATACTTTTTTAGTTTTCAAAATTTTATTTGACTGTAGTAAGAATACTAAACATGAGATCTACCCTTTTAACAAACTTTTAAGTGTAGAATACAGTGCTGTGAACTCTAGGCACAGTGTTGTACAGCAGATCTCTAGAACTTATTCACCTTGCACCGTTGAAACTGTATGCCCGTCGATTAGTAATTTCCCATTTCCTCCTCAACCTCTGGAAACCACCATTCTATTCTCTGATTCTATGAGTTTGACTGTGTTAGGTACCTCTGTGATACAGATTTGATGTATGCTGTTTTTCAGCCCCTTATCTCTACTTTTCTGCCATCACTTCATTGTTGGCCGTAATGCTGGGCTGGAGAGAACATTGGTGTTCGGCTTTATCTCTGACTCACTGGGGCGCTTGAGGCAGTCACCTTGCCTGACTTGGCCTCACTTTGTCTACTTCTGAAAGGAGTGTGTCCAGTCTTTGGATATCTAAACTCCTCAAGGTTTAGTTTCTCAATTTCCTGCAAAAGTTTCTTCATTTCCTCACTAACTTTTAAGGTTTTGGTATAAGTTAGACTTGATTAACCTTTTGGTGTAATAACCATGTAAGAAAGTACTTATATGTTTATTAATGTTGTAAATGTTTGGATACATTTGTTCACACTATAATATCTTAACTTTTTTGAAAGTCATGAGTAAAATGGCTCTTCGAATGCCTTTTAGCAGTTATCCCTGGGACTTACACGATCGATATGCTCAAGATAAATCAGTTGTAAATAAGATGCAGCAGAAGTATTGGGAAACGAAGCAGGCCTTTATTAAAGCCACAGGGAAGAAGGAAGACGAACACGTCGTTGCCTCCGACGCAGACCTGGATGCCAAGCTGGAGGTGAGCGCTTCATTGCCCTCAGCCCCAGCACAGCCACCTTGCTAGGCTCAGGGTCTGAGAATGTATTCACGGGGGCAAGCATAGGTGTGCTTTGTATTTGAAAACATACTGCAAACAGCTAGTTCATAAGGAAAATCTAGGATCAGATTAACTCAATCCCAGCATATTTTTTAAAAACCCACAAATTCTCCTGTAACCCCCAGTATGCCTCAGTTAATTTGTTTTTCAAGCACTTCGTTGGAATGCATGGAATGTGGTAAATTCTCAATAAATGTTTGTTGAAAAACATTAATGCACTCTAAGAGCCATTGCCAGTGATAGCAACACTAGGGTCAGGCAAATGTTTACATTTAGAAAAAAAAGAAAACAGGATGACGGCAAAAGATCCTGGAAAGTGAGTCTAATAAGCTTGTATTGAATCCTGGAAAATTCTAGAATTGAATTAACCAATATTTAGTTAGACTAGTTAATAATACAGTAAGCTGAATTCATATCTGAATGATCCTTGAATACTAGTACAACTGGTTAAAGGCCCACTAATTCCCTGATTGCTGGACATTCTGCCAGTACTTTAGATCAGAATTTAAAAAGCATTTGCTGTACAGCAGAAACTAACACAACATTGTAAATCAACTATACTCCAAGAAAAATTAATTTTAAAAAACCCAAAATTTAAAAAGCGTACTTAACACTTCTGTGAATGACAGGGCACAGAGAGAGATAACATGTCACGTGGTCTGATAAGAATTCAGAATGATATCTAAATTTAATACATAAGCTGAAGTTACTGAGCTGAACACTTAATGAGACAAAAATCAAAAGCTCGAGATTTCATAAAGCTTTCTGAGAAGGGTGACCAGGGTGGTGCAAGCCATGGTTATTCTGGAACAGAGAGGTTGAGGGGAAATATGTTAATTGTCAGTTCTCTGGGAAGACCTGTCATGTGGAAGAGGGATAAGATTCATTCTGTGCATCTGACGGTAGAACCAGACCCAGGGCCACTATTCATAGTACTCATCTCTCATGGAATTATCTCAAGTGTCTGTTTGTTTGCCTGCCTTCCCTCCACCAGAGGGTCAGATTCCATGACACTCAGTACACATTCAGTAAGTATTAACTGTATAAGTGTACGTGTTAATGCAGTTAAGATAAGTTCCCAACCCTTTCTCCTGTCAGTGGAATTGTTCTAACAGAAGCTGGGTTTGACAGAGATGTTCTAGCAGAGATTGCTTCAACGGAGAAAAGTAGAGCCAGGAAGCCTCTATTCTGATTTTAGTATTCTAAATAGAATTGAAATGATTGTAAGTTGCATATGCTTTTCACATCTTCTAGATTTATCTTTTTTTCCTCTTAACAACCTAGTAAATACAAGCATTACTCAAAAAGTAATTGAATATGTTATTTTCTAGCACGTGAAACACAATACAGTCATTTTATGTTTATATTTAGGTTCTTGCAGAAGCGTTTTCACCAAACCAACTGTACTTTAATCAAAATACCTGCTGTCCTAGGCACATAGCATCCAAAGTACTTAACTGTGACTCATCATTTTACACATGATAAAGATTTCTGTTGCAGGAATGTTTTAATACTGATGTTGATGTTTATAGAGAAGGAGAATGGATTCCACCAATAAAGCATATGAAAACGATGTGCAGACCATTTTGATGTGCTTTTCAACTAAGTTATCCATAGAAGACTAGCTGATGAAACAAGAACTTGTATTCTGCTGGCAAAGAAAGCTTGTATGCCAAGCTGTCAGATTCTATTACAGTCTGTTGGGAAGCTCATGTAGAAATGTTCACTAAGTTTAAATATTTGTCAGAATTTTTTGTTAATGAAATCATTTTCTGAAAAACAGCTCTTAAGTACAAGAACCGACAAAACTAACCTGTGGTGACAGAAGTCTTTTAGTGGTTGCCACAGCAGAGCAGACTGACTAGATAGTGGAAATGTTTGTTATCTTACTTTGGGTATGATTACAAGAGTGTATACAATTGTCAAACTCACAGAACTGAACTCTCCAGAGGTGTGCATTTTATTGCATTTAATTTATACTTCAGTTTTTAATAAGTGAACAGTAACAGCAGAATAGCCCTTGAACATACTTTTTTTAACGTCCTTGCTCCTGTGTTTAGGAATGTGTTGATAGTTTGTGACCCAGAATACTGTTATCAAGCATTTGTTAAGGAACATACTCAGACTGCTGATTTTCTGTTTTGTTTTATGGTAAAGGGTTTTGTTTTTTCCCTAAATAGGTAGAGGAGGAAGTGTAATGACATGAGATTTAGTAAAATTTATACTTTACATGACCAAATTTATCATATTAAGCATTCATAGGCATGGTTTTTAATCTTTCAAGTATATATGCATGCATTCATTTTTATTAGAACATTTGATCATTTATATCATGAAGCCGATCTTCTGTTTTGACCCAACTGTGAAGTGCTTTGTAGTACTAGGGCATCATTACTACATCACCATGGCCAGTAAGCCAGGGAAGAGAGAAGAATCCCTTGCCCTGCTTCCCTGGATGGCTCCTCAGAGGCATAATGTTTGTCTGCCAGGTTTTCTAATTGATAGCAGCCCTGGTCTCTGAGTTGGTGGACAGAGGATGGAGAAAGTGTGAAGTCTCTGCTCTGTTTTTCTTTTTAAATTTTTATTGTAGTATAGTTGGTTTACAATTGTTCTGTCTTCTCTTGAACTGTCTCCATTTCTGAAGCAGAGACCAGAACCACCATAAGTTAAAATTTAGTGAGATTCTTCTCCATACAGCCCACCTGCTTTTCCCTTAATTTTCTCTGTTATGGCCATAGCATGACATTAGGTTTCTTCTCTGTATATTTTATGAAATAATTGGGAAGATAATGAGTGATAGGAGCTGCTAGCTAAACTCCGTTTTACCAGATCTCTTCAAAGCAGACAGAACATTCAGCTGATTGATATTTGTTTGTTTTTATAGAGTTGTTTAAGCCTACCGTAAAATGCATTAGGATCACAAAGTAAGCTAATGTTGTGTTTTAAATAAGATGCTTAATTGACAGATCTTCCATCTGAAAAAAGAGACAGTAAGTGGTAAAAGAAATAAATTCGATTATGAAGGAATATTGGGTCTCTGGTTTACCAAGTCCTCTAATTGGGCCCCTCACTTAGGATTTCTGGTTTTCAGCTATTATTTCAATGTCTGGAGGAAATCATCCTTCTGCAGATCTCAATGTAGATCGCAGAGCTGATGAATTCTAATAAATATAGAAAAATAGGGGCATATTTAAAAGCTTTGGTCACATTTTCTGTTCAGTATACCACGTAACACCAAGCTCATTTAGGCATACGATCTTGTTTTTAGTGGGCAGATCAAATGCTATGGTTATATTCAATATAATTTGTTTTTTATTTCACTGCTGTCTGTTTTGTTTAGCATTTTGTTTGTATTTTTATTATAGCTGTTTCACTCGATTCAGAGAACCTGTCTGGACTTGTCTAAAGCAATTGTACTCTATCAAAAGAGAATCTGTTGTAAGTATGCCGTAAGTGTGAATATTGACCAAATGGACAGTAAGAAATTGGATATTTTGCCTTAATATATAATTGTATATGTTTAGGAAGCAAGACAAGGAAACTACTATTTAGGAGTGTCTGTCTTTACTCTTTAATTGGTGGGGTGGGGTCTTTAATCATTTTATCGGAAATTCTTTACATAGGCTGTTTTTCAATGCAAGTACCATAACAGAAGAATTTTACATTGAGTCTACCATGGATAAGTACGTGCCATTTATTTTCCTAATTATAAAAAAGTTTTTTCAGTTTTATATCTTGGGATTTGGCATTGTTTTTATTTGATTGCCCAGGCTCTCTTATGTCCAATTTTGTTCCTTTTAAAATGACCAAATGGAGAGAGAAGGCAACAGTTAATTCATTGACTATATTTTGTTGACAGCGCTTCTTCCCGAACATTTTCTATGTCAGATATTGGGTTTTTTAGGGAACAAGATTTTCCTATTGTCATCCCATCTTAAAATAATTACCAACAAAGTTGTCTCTGAAATACTAAATATCAAGTTGTACGTATGTTAGTATGTTTTCAAATTTCCATTTGTAGGTCATTTAAGAGTACAATTTCTGTATTTCTGAGACTAGACTCTGAGAAGTTTGTTTCTGACTACTGCCAAACCCCTTTCCAGTAATCACAAATTAACAGTTGGACATTTTCCTTCATTAGTAAACTTTTATGAAGACTGTTTTTCGGAAGTACAAAATCCTAGGACTTAGAGGCAGAATTTTGTAAATTACCTGTGTTACTATTTACTAAGTGTTTGAGCTAAGAATTCTCCAGGGCTAGAACTCCATAGTCTTGGGTATGAGGAATCCAGACACATGACACACTGCCCCCAACATTCTTCTGTCCCATATCCAGTCAGCCACAAATGCTGGTCCATTTTGTCACCTACTTTGCTTTCAGATCCTCCCTGCTGTACCTCTTCACAGCCACCGCCTTAGTTCAGGCCACCATCAGCACTCTTACTTGGTTTGCTGCATCAGCTTCCTAACTGATCTCCCTGCCTCCACTTTTTCCTTCTCCAGCCCATCATCTGCACTGCAGTCAGAGCGCAGTCAGCAATCTCCCAGAGCTCCCAGTGGTCAAAGCTGGGACAATTTGAGCAACCAAGTAAATAACTGATTGTATTAGGTTAGAGCCCATGAAGTAAGATAAATGTCCATTAAGTGTGTATGGAAATAAACAAAAAAACAAACTGATATTTTCATGATATTAAGTCTTCCTATCCAGAAACATAGTTTATATCTTTTTAGTTGGGTACTCTTGAATACTGCTTCACAGAGTTTTAGAATTTTTCCTTTACAGGTATTGGGTATCATTTTTTGGATTTATTCTTATGCACGTAATATTTCTTTGATACAGTTCTAAGTGGAATCCCCTCTTTATGTTTTCTATATTTTTGCTACTGGAGAATAAAAATATATCTGACTTTTGTGTTAAGCTTATATCCATTCACATTATTAAATGCTGCTATTATTTCTAAGAAAACAAACAAAAAAACAAATGGGGGAGAAGAGACAGTTCTTGCTTATAAAATAATTGCAATTAATAAATCTAGAAAGAATGAGGGAACCACAGCATCACCATTAGGTAAATACCACAGTAAGAACTGTGGCAGGCAAGATTCACTGAAAGATGTTTTAATTAGTGAGTGAAAGTTTGAGGAGAAACTGGACCTTTACATAGTCTTCTGTATTTACCCCCCAAATTTTTAATAATTACAAAAGGAAAAAAATCATAATTTTACAGTGGGGAAATCCAGTAGACATGACATGAACCACATGATGGAGGTTAACACCGTCAGTAATAATGTGTGTTGATTTCCGGTAGCCCTGATATGAAACACTAAGAAGGGCACTCCACCTCTGCGGTTTCCTTCCCCCAAGTCTGTAACCCCAGTCTAATCATGAGAAAGTAGACAAACCCAAGTTGAGGGACAGTCCACAAAATTCCTGAGCAGTACTCTTAAAGGGCGGCAAGGTCATAAAAGACAAAAAAGCCTGAGGAACTGTCACAGGTTGAAGGAGACTAAAGAGGCTTGACAACTCAATGTGGGATCCTGGAAAAGAAAAAGGACATTAATGGGAAAACTAGGAAAATTCAATAAGATTGTGGTTTAGGTAGTGGTATTGTACCAATGTTATTTTCCTTATTTTGATCATTCTACCATGGTTATGTAACATTAGGGGAAGAAGGGTACACAGGAACTCTGTATCCTATTTACAATTTTTTCTATCAGCCTAAAATTATTTCAAAATAAGGCTTTCTTAAAAATGTACATTGGGGCTGCCTTGGTGGCACAGTGGTTAAGAATCTGCCTGCCAATGCAGGGGACGTGGGTTCGAGCCCTGGTCCAGGAAGATCCCACATGTCGTGGAGCAGCTAAGCCCGTGTGCCACAACTACTGAGCCTGTGCTCTAGAGCCCGTGCTCTGCAGCAAGAGAAGTCACCACAACGAAGAGTAGCCCCCACTCACCGCAACTAGAGAAAGCCCACGCACAGCAAGGAAGACCCAAAGCAGCCAAAACTAAATAAATAAAATAAAATAAATTTATTTTTAAAAATAAATAAAAATGTACATTGGATCATATTGCTTCTCTGCTGAAAAGCCTCCAATAAGTACTTAAAGTAAGATGTGTACTTCTACTCCATGGCTTACAAATTCCTACACAATCTGACCCAGTTCACCTCTCCAGCCACTTTTGCTCTTACCCACGATGTGACCTGAGGCCTTTTGCACTCACTGTTTCCTCCATCTGGGATGTCCCTGCCCTCATTGTCTCTAGTGGCCCCGTATCCTTCAGAGCTCAGCTTAATGGTCATCTGCTCAGAGATGCCTTCCCTGACCACCCAGCCCAAAGCAACTACCAATCACTCTCTCTTACTCGCCACCCTCCCGCCCCCAATCTGGTATTTTTCTTCTTGTGTTTTGAATTTTGTATTTTTTATTTTCTGTCTGCTGCTTGAACATAAACTGCATCAGAGCAGGGTCCTCATGTGTCTTGTCCATCTCTTTATTCCCAGTGACAAGAACAGTGCTTAGTACATATGAGATCATTCATACATTTGTGCTAAGTGAATTAATGCTGCCAAGCTAATTGGTTTTGTAGTTCTTTGGTTCCCTTATCAGGGCACATCTGAAAATCTAATTAGGAGTTAAACATGAAAAGATTTTTATTTGTCTCTGAATTAGGTCCCAGTTGAGTGAAACCTTATAAGTAGAAACATTTGAGTTATCTGATACCTGTATTGCACCTGAATTTTAAACTTCTATAAATTTATTTCAGTATTTGAGTTTTAAAATTAAAATTAAGGAATGAACATCCCTTCTTGGAAGATGACACAGTCATCACTAAGTCATCCAACCTGTAGCCTGATGCCACTCAAACTTTTTCCACCACCCTCTGAGCAGCGCTGCCCATTACCAGATTCCAGCTCTTAAAATGAAGCCTGTCTTTCCAGTCCAAGTTTAATCCTCAAGTGTGTAAAATAACCAAAAATGGATTCTCAAGTGCTTCAGTCTACTTAGGTTTATTTAGGAAAGACTACATTTCACCACGCTTGTAGTCATTCAGGTACCATGAATTGGTTTCTTCCTAGCCTTAAGTTCATGTGTTCATTTGTACGTGACTTGAGGTTTCAAGGTAAAAAAGGTGACAGTAGCCTCATACTGTTATAAACAAAAGTGTGAAATTTTCCTTATTGTGCAGTTGAGTCCCATATTAGTAAGTGGAGAGGAGGAAGAATGGAAGGTATTAAAAAACAACAAAGCTTCATATAATTATAGGAATTTAAAAAAATTACCTAGAACCAGGACATAAGTATCAGATAAATATTTAGAGTGAAGTATACAGCGATAACAAGGCAAAAGTTATAGTTAGTTCAATTTCACAAGCATTTAATTAGTGCCCTGAATAAGACTCTATGCTCAGTCTTGGGAATCCATAGTTTGGATGAGGTCCCTGTCCTGAGAAAGCTTAGGTTCTCACGGGAAAGATAGACACGTTGCCCACCCACGGACACCCCAGTACCAGGTGCCGAGAGGGCGCTGCTGTCACAGAGAAAGAGGGATCACCTGCTTCACAGAGGAAGTAGCTTTTGAGCTAGGCTTTAACCAATGAACTTGATTTTGAGAAACAGAAGAGGAAGGAGGGTAGTCACTGACCATCAGGAAGAATGGATTCTAAAGCCTCTTCTCCGTGGAATGTTGAGTGTAAGCTAGTCACAAATTAATAAGGAAGCAGTCGTAGCTTTAACCTTCACTTTTGGATTCTTGGTTCCTGGCTAATGTTTTACAGCTGTTGTTGGGGGGATAGTGTCAGGAATGGGATGCATTCTGAAAGAAGTCTGGATTGTTCATGAAAGCAGACAAGAATCCTGGTAGCATTTAGAAAGCATTTTTAGAGACAAATGATTGGTAAATGCGTCAGTACAGAAATGTGAAATAAGAGTAGTGTTCAAAGTGTGTCCCTAGCAAAGTCTGTGTTCAGAGAAAAACCATTCTGGGAAGCTCCGTGTCACTGCTTGCCTGTGGCTCAGCTGTTGGTGAATGTGTATTCGGACCAGTAGCTGCCTAGCAGCCCATGCATCCATTGTGTGGATGCACTGCATTGATCAAATCATTCCGCAAGGTAGGGAAAGAGAATGTTTTGCTACTATAAATAACTAGGCTATGATTATATCTGTATATACATCTTTGTGCCCATTTTACTACTTCCTCAGGATGTAGTTTACTCCTAACAGAAGTACAACGTCAAAAGATGTGCACAATTCTGACTTTTTAATATTTACTGCCAAATCGGTCTGTAGAGAGCTTGTACCAGTCACTTTCTCACCAATAGCACCCTCTGAGGTTGTCTTTAAAAAATAAGGCCAAATATATGCAAATATTGAATCATTATGTTGTACGCCTGAAACTAATGCAACGTTGTATGTCAGTTATACCTCAATTTTATAAAATAAGAACAAAGAGTAAGGTCAAGATTAGGCATTAGCAATTCAGATTGGGTTCCAGCCCTGCATTTTAAAAATGCACCAAGTCACCAACTTGATTACCTACATACCCTCATCCTCCACCCCCTGCTCCAGCCAAGACCTATGCCATGGATAAGGTATTTGAATTGCTTTACAGTCAAGTGGAATGTAACTCAGAAAGCAGGGATCAAGAAGTCAGGAAGAGGGAATAATAGGGGGAAACTGGCCCTACATTATAGGCAGCCACAAAAGATTCCCACAGTCATACTTGACAGACCCAACTCTTTTATTTCAGCTCGAAGCAGCACATTATCAGCTCGCTTTTCAGTACAGAGGTCATTTTCTGGTTCTGATTACAGAGCACCAAACGCACTGACAGATGCACTCAAGTGAATTTGATCTCTCGTTTCGTAAATGGAAGAACAGCATGAAAGTTAAATGTGGTGGAGGCTTACCTTGTAGCCTTCCACTTGGATTTAATTTCGTCTCGTTTTTGCCTCTAGAAGAGAGAGGACCTTGTGATTTGTCTCTCTCCTCTCTGTCATAAAAATGTTCATTGTTCATGGCTCCTTTTGGTCTTTTCTCCATCAGTCTTGTCTCAAGAAGAAAACGAACTGGGAAAATTTCTCCGATCCCAAGGCTTCCAGGATAAAACCAGAGCAGGAAAAATGATGCAAGCAACAGGAAAGGCCCTCTGCTTTTCTTCCCAGCAAAGGTGTGTGGCCTGCACTGGGGCTCTGTTGTTGGGGGAGGTCTCCTGAGAACCTGGGACCCACTCATTCATGAAGGGAACCTCCTACTGGGAGCTCCTCTGTTCACGGTTGTTCGTCTGTTCGTACTTAACTCTGATTCAGATAACATGTATAGTCTTTTTCCTTCCCTATTAACTTTTAAAAAATGTTTTCCTATTTCTTCTGGTCTATAGTTATACCCCAGTCACTGTGAGTGCTATCCTAGGCTTCTATTTGACCTTCAGTGTTCCTCATAGCAAGCCATCCAGTCCCCTTCCAGCAGCTGACTAAAGCAAGAGCCTAATGAGACCAGGCAGAAGGGCTCCCCGAGTGCCCTCTGGGGGCAGTTAACTTGAGAGGGGTGCTGTTCAAGATGCCCTCCGCGGTTCTGCTCAGACCCTAGATCAGCAGCATCAAAAGCCTCACCTGAGAGTTTGTTAGCGATGCAGAATCCAGGCCCCACCCCAGAATTACTGAATCCAAATCTGCATTTTAATGGGTCCCCAGTTGTTTTCCATGCACACTCAAGTTTGAGAAGCTCTGGTGCAGAGAAAATTGTAATAGATCAGTGATTTCTTTTTTAACACTGCCATAACTTACGTTCAAGGTCCATGTAGAATAAACAGGAGCCACTGCACAGAGTCACACTTTGTATCTGAGAAGGTGACATTCCTTCTCTCCTCCTCCTTCCCCAGTAACTAACAAGCCCCCCAAAATGTCAGTCACTAATATTAGGCAGACTTCATACCTAAATAAGGCTTGTAGGTAGTCTCCAAAAATATTCGGGCCACAAAAATTTCACTCGCCCAAACTGTCCAACATTTTCTTCTGCTGTTAATTTTTCCTCACTGCTTTCTCTCCCAGTGGGCCAAAAGCAGGCCACCACCTGTTATACAGGTGTTCCTATGAAGATCCAAGAAAGGTGGGGTGGAAAGAAAGAGAACCAAACGTGTGCATTTTTCAGTGGTTCCCCCTCCTGAGCATTCTGGTTCACTCTAATGACATTTGGACCCCAACTTTCATAGTTGAATGCAACAATTTCCAATAGTTCTCTACCCCAGTTTTCCAAGAGAAGCGTTGGTTTATAATCTTTAATTGCACCTTTTAATCTTATTTATAACTGTTTTCCTTGCAAAAATAATACATACTCATTCTAGAAAAATTTTAAAACAGGAACAGACCAAAAGGAGAAAATTAAAAACAACCCAAATTTTGCTAATAGAGATTGACTTGCTTTTAACCCCTTGATAGATACTTTCAATGCATATACGCTTGCCCCAGTCTTACAAAGATCATTGATTCTTGAAAAATCTTTCATAAATTCTTATATATTTATTTATAAATATATAAGCATTATATATTTCTTAAATTATACATATAATTATCACTAATTTCAGTGGGAAAAATTCTTATACATACCTTCATGCCAAGATTACCATCCATTTATGGGAAACAAGCCAAATCCTTGGACACAATCACCACAAGAGTTACTGTTACTGATCATATAATTATTTTATAATGTTGCTATCCAGTTATACACTTGCATAGTTTTGTACAAAGTTATCTCACAGAACATATGGTACCTTAAGTTTATATAGTTTAACCTTTGGATACAGACAAAAACAGTAAAAGAAATCAACCAAAACAATGTAAATGATACTGTAAACCAGCAAACTGCCCTGTATCCATAAATTAATGTAGCTTGGACAGCTTGCAATTTGGAAGGTGGCCTCCTGCAAGATGACTCTGATTCCATGATACTCAACTGCTCATGAGGCACATGAAATCCAAACTACTTCTCTGCACATGAGGAAAGTAAGAAGATTACATAAAACTCCCATAAAGTTGAATTCTCAAACCTCGAATGGACATAATTTGGGATTTGCCAGAATATATTTTTAATATAAACAGCAGCATACCATACAATTTTTGAATAGTATTGCATACTGATTATTTAGCAAATTGATTTTTTGTTCAAATAATCCTAACTTTTTTTATGTCCATGTATACCTTTTTAAAAACGTCCATAGCATATTATTCCATTATCTGGGCATGCCATGATACGTTTAACCCAAGCCCTCTGTCCGCTAGTGTCCACTTCTACCTTTTCCTACTAAAGAACAGACCGTCTTTGGATTAGACCTTTAGGTGCTTTATTAATTATTCCCATTGGGTAGATTTTAGTGAATGGAAACGTGGGCCAGTCTTTCACTGAAGTTTGATGTTTCCGGTTATTGGATTTTTTCTTGGTCTAGACTCAGTCCCTTATACCACAAGTGAATGGGTTTTCACCTTTCTGATTTTATATGAAACAAGTTACAGAAAAAAATGAGGTGACTTTATATGCCTCTTTCTTTTCTTCAAGATCTGAACACCTATCATCATGTCATTATATCTTCAAAGGTTTCTAACTTTATAACAGTCAAAGAAATCAAGAATATTTTATTCACAAGACTCTGTTTCAGCCAGTTTAGGAAAATTGGCAAACTCTAAAGGAGGAGATAAAGGAGACCAGAAATGAACAGGATTCTTAGAGGAACAGCTGAGGACTCTTTCTTTAAATAGAAGTCTCCAATTTTATAAACCTTCATACCAGCATTTGTTTTACTGACTTATTTGGTAGTCATTGCTACAACAGCCCATTCAGTTTGATGAAAAGTGAGTATTAAATTTAATCCAATGGTGATAAAACACAAGCTTACTTTATGACACAACAATATGTTTTTGAAAACAGCCTGCAACATCTAGGTAGGATGATGTGAGCAAGCTATTTTTAGAGAAGTGCTGAATATTTAACAATGATGCTTTACAGATAAGAGGAAAACCAGAGAAAATAATAAAAGGAATTTTTTTCTTTTAAACAGTTTATTGCCCCATCTGTAATCTTAGAGTGCTCTGCATATGTCTTCAGACATTGATGGAGCTGCCAAGAGCTGACTTCAGCTCACTGGCACCACTTTTCCCTTCACCTTAACAAGTTTGCACTTAAATTGAGATGTAAATACTAATCTTTTATTTTTTGAACCTATGCCCCACAGCTTCATGGAGACTACTGTATTTTAAGAGTATAATTCATCTGACATTACTCATTTGAGGGAGGAAGATGAAAGAAGCACTGTCCTCCTTCCCCTCCCAAATAAATATTTTATCCAAAGTTTGATATGCATCAAACAATTTTTGCTGAATAAATAATGGTATGTTATGACCAATATTATAATTATTTTATACCCAGTTCGTTGTATAATGTACATTCATTTCTGGTGTAGTATCCTTAAGTTTTTTTTTTTTAAAAATAAGAATCAAATCACATAACCTATCTGAAAGTGCCTAACACAGTAGACCCTCAGTAAATGTACTTCTCCCACTTCCTAGACCATTTAAAGATGCTTCTGTTCGTACTTCATTCTCTGTGACTATTGAAGCAAGCAGCAGATGCCCTGGCCTTTGGAGAGTAATCCAGAATGGTCTAGACAGGGAGACCTCATCCTGCACACATCCATGCCTTCCCAAAGAGCCAGGCTTCAGGGAGGCAGAGGGCAGGGAGTGGCCAAGAAATGGGAAATAGTCATGCCTTGACCTTCCTCCGTTAACACAAGATTGGTTCCAGCTTTAAAGAAGTACTCTGCCCAGGCATGAGGCCACCCCCAACGATACTGATGGAGAGACTCCCCAGTGATAGTTAAGTAACAGTAATCTAAGGGATCAGCACATGGATAGTCATCTCTGGTTGACTCATCAGTTCACATACTTTTCAGTTATAGTTCAGCAAGTATTTCTGCAGCCTCGGCCATGTTTCAGGCACTATTCTAGGCTCATGAGTTTAAGACTGGTAAGCTCTCAAGGATTCAAATTGCTGGCCCTCTTAGTTTCACTATTGTGGCTTTACCCTCTTGTCTAGGTTGGCCTTGCGAAATCCTTTGTGTCGCTTTCACCAAGAAGTGGAGACTTTCCGGCATCGGGCCATCTCGGACACTTGGCTGACCGTGAACCGCATGGAGCAGTGCCGGACTGAATACAGAGGGGCGTTATTATGGATGAAGGACGTGTCCCAGGAGCTTGATCCAGACCTCTACAAGCAAATGGAGAAGTTCAGGAAGGTAGGAGATTTCATGAGGGTTAACAAAAGGGGTACCTGCTGGAAGGTAATGAGATGTGATTTGAATCCCTCTAGTAAAGAAGATGTAAATCAAAAGCACCAAGGATGCAATTAATCATTGCTGGTGTCTCTTTACGTGACAGAATACCAATTAATGTGATCTATAATTCTCTAAGGATAAGATAGAAGAGACAGCTGGAAATTGCTGGGATTTAGTAACTGGTTTTAATTAAAGTCAGATTTTCATGTAATGTGCACTTTTTGTAAGGCTGTCACTTGTAGATGCTTCTTCATGCATAACTAAAAATCAAGATTAGACCAAATGAAACCGGAAGGTAAGAACAGACTATTGGGGAAATCCTTTTTAATTGCTAATGAATATTAAAATTAATAGAGTAATAATGCGCCTTTGTTGCGTTTAGTTGTAGGATTAAATAATGTGGCATTGACTCCATCTGCAGCAGACCCTTCAGCTATTTGTATGGGCAAAATAGATAGCTGAGGAGATGGATATGCTCTTAAATTTCCCTGAAATGACTGGTGAGCAGCAGAGGAACAATGTTTCATTGTGTGTTTAAGTGTCCGTGTTCATTTAGCTGTTTGGAGATTTGGTCCTGCGAGGATACATTGCACCACTAGGTGGCAGTCATACACTGAATATTTATGAAAATGCAGCGAGATTTGTGTGTGTGTGTGTGTGTGTGTGTGTGTGTGTGTATAACCTTGGTAGGTCTTTGTTTGGTCGACTTGGATATATTTCAGGGTATGAAAGACCAAAAAATCAAGCAAATGTTAGGTTTGACATAATATTGTGTCAATTGTCTAACTCATTTCAAATGATCCATTTGTAATTGTGGTATTGCTTAAAATACCTAGATTTCTAAGTACATCATTGCAGAGCTGTGAATGGGAAACCCTGCTGGTGTGCAGGAGGTTAGATGTGTGCGATGTGGGAGGATGGGGGGAATGTGTGGAGAGGGGGAAAAGAGGGACCTTCTGTTGCTTAATAATAGGGTCACCAATTGTTGACCCAGGTATTAGATTGACACAAATTCTTTTAAAAGGCAAGTTTTACTTTGGTTTGTAATTTAGAATCCATCTCTATGAAGGGACTCAGAGTCCATTTTCTTTCTGATCGTAGATGGCATTAGTGTGTTAGCAATATCCAATTCCTTAGTAAGGCAGGTTTCTGAGCTCATGGAAAATCGGAACTGAGAACTTCCCTAAAGATGAGCTAGTGAAACTCACTCATTCTATAAAAGAGAAAACCTTAGGCCCCAAAATAGTAAATAAAACTTTTCAAAGGTTGATCGCTAGATGTTGGCAAGCCCAGGCTACATTTGAAATTTCCTGACTTTTTAATCAGGCTGGTAATTTGGTTTGTCTTTGACACTTTATTTGGGGGTTGGAGGAGGATGGAGTGGAAAGGTTAAAAAAGGAAAAAGGAAACAAAAAACCCAACATTATCTGCAGGGTGTGATGCCAGTCACTCTCTATCTGTTACCTCATTTAAGCCTCAACAATAACCAAGACACAGATTTTATTTTACAGAGGAGGAAAACGATACCTAAGTAACTAGCACAAGATCAGACAGGGAAATGAAAGTCAGAATCCTAGAAAATATGCATAATTTTTTCTTTAAGAGAGGAAAGGAAGGGAATTAAAGAACATACCTAAAATCGACGAAAGCATTTTCATAGTAACAACTCTCCTGTGATTTATTCATTCAACAAACATTTAGTGTGCACTTTCTATGTGCTAGGTAATAAAGTAAACATAAAATTATTTTGGAAGGCAGGAGAATTTCACGTGAAATTGTGTTTATTTGGTTTTGTTTTGAAGGGTGGTTACTAGCTGTGTAAGGATGAAATAAACCAAGCCCTTTGTCGTTCGGTTTGAATGTTGAAACATTACCCACTCTGTAGTGTCATCAATCTGTCGATTTTGGAAAATATGGGTTTTTTAAAAATAAAAAAAATCCTTTGCCATGCAGAAGTAGCTGAAGCAATGCCTTACTCCACAATCCCATGTGTGCTGGATTTAATTTAATAGCTGAACATGGTGTACTTAGAATTTAGAGAAATAATTTTTTAAAAGAAGTCTGTATTCAAGTGTATATTTGATTAGACTAGACTCTCCACAAGGACAGGGACATGGTTAGTTCTCTTTACTGCCACAATCCCAGGGCAAGCCCAGCACCTGGTCCAAGTTAGTACCCATATCAGATGGCCAGAAGCGAGCCATGGCATTTGAGTGCCAGATTCATGCCTTCTCACACCTGTAGAGCTTTCCCGCCACATGCAACTGACCTTACAATGTTTGGGAAATTGATATATACGGTTTTGCAGGTAAGAAGTAGCATTATTAGTTTGTGGCTTGCTGCCCTCTTTGGAATGAATTTAAATTGTGGAGGTTGCTATTTGCATGGAGTTCATAGCATGAATCTCAACTTTGAGTCAGCTTTAGTGTTTTGTCCCAGTGGGATTCCATTTTAAACAGAGTCTCCATTTATCTCTCAGGAAAGTGTTACTGAAATGTGTTTTCTGAGTCCTCTGGGAGAGTGGTCCAGCTCCTTGGGAGTCACCGTGGGAGGGGGAATTTAGTCTCCTCAGAGCCAGCTGCCTCCCTCACATTCTAACTGATGAATCCTGAACTAAATTCTGTTCTTTGGATTCATACTTTCTGAGGAAACAACATTCTAATTCATACTTGGCAAGTGTGACACCCCGCCCCGGGCTGGTTGCAATCTTTAGTGTGCACTTATTCATTTATTCATTCATCCAGCAAATGATATTGAAGCCCACCTTGTGCCAGGCCACCTGCAGCGGGATACAGTAGTGAGTGAGCAGACACAGAGGCTGCCCTGCTGTCCCAGGCAGTCACTTGGAGACAGAGCAAGTAAACACGGTGTGGTAAGGTGAACCGTTGTCTCAGGTAGCACATGGTGCCACAGGAACACCCAGGGCGGGCTTCCTGGAGGAAGTGGCATCTAAACTAGCCCTGAAGGATGAGAGGGAAGGAGCAGGGCGGAGGGACTAGGGACAGCAGAGCAGAGTGCCAGTCTGAGGAAGCAACGTGGACAAAGGCCTTTAGGTGAAGGCAAACAGGATGAGATTAGCTCCTTTTAGATCCCTGCAACCAGAGTGTGAAAGGCAAAGGGGGTGGGGGGCAGATAAGCAGACCACAGCTGAAGGGACATCTCCCTGAGGGCCGAGGGGAATGAAGGGTGTTGAGAAGGGGAAGGGAATGATCCAATCTGTGTTCTCACAAGCTCGCTCAGATTTCAGTGGGGAGAAGGGATTGGAAGGGCCCAAACCTTGAGGCTGGGCGAGCCACAGACGAGACAGGGATACCCAGGGAATGAAGAGGGAAGTGGACCAGAGAGAAATAAATGTCCTGTTCTGACCTCCGCCAGACTCAGTAACAGCACCACATTAATTACAGAGCTCTTCATTCATTTTTAGAAATGAGCAGAATAAGTATAAATAAATGAAGAGCAAGATCAAATGTACTTTCACTTACAACCAAGGCATTTTTCCTAGTGTTTTCAAGATGCTAAGCAACTTTTTAAATAACACGCAGTGAGCATGACCGAAATGATGAATGAAAAACTTAAAATTAAACAAAGCAAATGATCTGGTTTCATTCTGGCACCCTTTGAGCACATGGGCCCGATGACAGAGCTCTCGGTGGCAAGATTAGTAAGCATTTCTTTTCTTTTTTATTTTTTAAACATCTTTATTGGAGTATAATTGCTTTACAGTGGTGTGTTAGTTTCTGCTTTATAACAAAGTGAATCAGTTATATATATACATATGTTCCCATATCTCTTCCCTCTTGCGTCTCCCTCCCTCCCACCCCTCTAGGTGGTCACAAAGCACCGAGCTGATCTCCCTGTGCTATGCGGCTGCTTCCCACTAGCTAGCTATTTTACGTTTGGTAGAAACTTTGTCACAGCTTACCCTTCCCCCTCCCCATATCCTCAAGTCCATGCTCTAGTAGGTCTGTGTCTTTATTCCCATCTTACCCCTAGGTTCTTCATGACATTTTTTTTCCTTAGATTCCATATATATGGAATCTAAGCATTTATTAAGTGCCTATCTTTGGGGATGGAAATACAAAGAGGTGGGAAAGCTTGATCTCAGCCCTCAAGAAGGACCCTGCTAGTCATCTGTTCCTTGTCAAAATTACCATGGTAAACAAGACACCTGGAGAGTGGGGCCGTGTGTAGCTCTTCTCCTGAAGACCAAATAATGGGAAATGGTGGATGCATTTAAATGGGCAGGGCTGGGCTGCTGTTGCCATTGGAAACGCTCCTGACAGTGTGATGCACCCCAGGAGGGAAATGGATGGGAGAGGAGGCCACAAAGTATTTTATGAGCAGTTACAACGTGTGATATATGTGCCCTTTGAAGGCAGAGTAAAAGGGTATAACTTAAAAATAGAAGTCAGCTTCTTGTAGCAGATTACATCAGCTTAAGTTGTGAGCTCACAGACGGGCTTTTGCAGCCTGATGCCCTTGAGAGGGTCCTCCTGGGGTCAGTTAAGTGTCTTGTTTTTCTTGAAAGTCAGAAATGGGATAGAGGGTAATTATTCTAAATGGAACAAAAGCTGTGCTAGGTGTAAGAAAATATTTCTGAATCCTCTAAAGTGATAATATGGAAATGTATATGTGGGCATTTGGATTAGTTGGAGTCCTTATAGACAAGGACAAGGGAACTGGCGTTTTAATGAGGGCCATTTATTAAGTGGCTTAATGAAATCCTACAGCATTTGTCTTGTGTTTCATCACCATAATTCAAAAGGGTATCAAAAAGGTATTGTAGGGAATGTGAAAGATCCACTGGTGTTCTCAGGCTTGTATCTATTTAAAAGAATGCTAGATTTTGGAGAGCTGTGAATTCGCTAGACATATTATCGAAGGGTATGTTACCGTGAGAAGGTTTGTTAACAAATGGTGGTGGCTTAATAGGTGCGGACATATTAGAGTCATCTGTCAGTGGTGTCCCTGTGTCCCCACTGAAGGTTTGGGTCTGTGGAGCTTGATCAAGGACTAGTAAACAGCAGTATTGACATCAGAGAGTTTTTTTTTCCTGTGGACAAAGACTTGGGTTAATTAATTTGACAGTATCATTAATTACTGCTGAAATCATTGGTCTTTGTCAGAGGTCGGGCTCTTTTAGCAATTGAGGGCAGGTCCCATGGGATCTGGAGATGCCAAGTAACGCAGGCGTGTCACTGCTCAGCCATCTCCCTGTACTGCAATAAAGGCCTTTCCTTTTTGCCTGAGCCATCCAGCTTTCAGGCTTAACCCAGTGTTCTGCCTCTGTTCAGGGCCAAGGGCGGGGCGGGGCTCCACCCAGCAAGTTGTGTTGAGCGAGTGTGGAAAATGTCAGGATTTGGTCCATACAGTAGACCAGCAGTAAGTATCTGTAAAGGCAGTACCTTGACTCCCAGGGCTTTGCCCAATTCATACATAAAAGCGGAGGGAGGATTTGACCCCTTATCTCTCTGTCTTTTCTGGTTCTAAAATTCTCTGCACTGGCTTGAGTCCTTTGATGAGGTGAAAGTTCCTTTTGTAAAACTAACACACACTAGCGTATCTGTTTCACAACCCTCCATCTTCATTTGTTGGTATTTGATGTGTGCTTGTTATTTGTTTTGGTTGTTTAACTAGGGTGCCTGTTTTTTGTGGTCCCCAAGAAGATTGAATCTAGCTGCTAGCCTCCACCCTTGCGTTGCTGTTTCTTTATACTACCTAAATGCCAAAAGAAAAACATGCTATTTTCACATGGCACGACGGGGAAGGGAACAGATCATTATGCCCTCGCTTTCATTTCTGAATTTTATGAGATGAGGCCTTTGCGGCCTTGTATGTCTTTATTGATTTTCTCCACTGAACTTGGTGAAGAGCAAAAATTCGTTTCAGGGTTAAGCCAAGACCATGTGGAAAAGCATGCATGAAACAGCTAATTCCTGCAGAGCTGATGGCTGGCTGGCTTCTGCTAGTGACTGGAAATAGAGAGGAGGAAGAAGCATGACCTCAGAGTGGGGTGGCGGTGTGCTCTGTTCCCAGCCCTGCCTACACCAGCTGTGACAGCTCCGATTGGGGTAATAAGCCGGTTGCAGTTTCTCCTCCACTCAAGGAGAGGGTAGGTACTAGATGATCACCAAGCTCTCTTCCAGCTGTAATATTTGTAGTTTTCCTCTAAATCGTTAAGCTCTAAAATCATTAAGCTCATCAGTAAAGAAGTATATACACTTGAGCAGGGCTAACGTGGCCTTTTTTACTTTTTTATTTATTTTTTTTTTGCGGTACACGGGCCTCTCACTGTTGTGGCCTCTCCCGTTGCGGAGCACAGGCTCCGGACGCGCAGGCTCAGCGGCCATGGCTCACGGGCCCAGCTGCTCCGCAGCATGTGGGATCTTCCCGGACCGGGGCACGAACCCGTGTCCCCTGCATCGGCAGGCGGACTCTCAACCACTGCGCCACCAGGGAAGCCCTAACGTGTCCTTTTGTGTAGTGTTTTCCTACTACAAGCAAGTTATGGTCTTGTTGCATTTGCTTGGGCCTTTTGCTGTTGCTCTAATCTTGGACTCTGGAAAACAAGAATGTTTCACTCCTAATTCTTGGGTAGAGGAGCGCTTGGCGTTTACAAAGTGTTAATATTTGTCTCTTATTTAGGTATTCATACTTTCGCGAGGGTCAGAAACCTGTGGCCCACGGGCCAGCTGCCTAATTTTGTAAGGTTTTTAGCGTTAACACAACCACGCCCATTCATTTACTTGTTTTCTGTGGCTTTCACCATTCCATGGCAGAGTCGAGTAGTTAAGGACAGAGACTGTGGTCTGCAAAGCCAAAATATTTATGTGCTGCCCCTTTACAGAAAAGTGTTTGCTGTCCTCTAATTTATAAGCACCTCCAGTACATGTTGAAGATGGGTTTTTATCATAAAATGAACCATCTTAATCATTTTTAAGTATCCAGTTCAGTAGTGTTAAGTATATTCATATTGTTGTACACAGATCTCCAGAACTTTTTCATCTTGAAAACCTGAAACTCTATACCCATTAAACAACCACCCTCCATTTTCCCCTCCCCCGGCCACTGGTAACTATCATTCTACTTTCTGTTTTTAGGAATTTGACTACTTTAGATGACCTCATATAAGTGGAATCATGCAGTATTTCTTTTTATGACTGGCTTATTTCACTTAGCATAATGTCCTCAAGGTTCATCCATGTCGTAGCATGTGGCAGTGTTTCCTTCCTTAAGGTTGAATAATCTATTGTATGTATACACCACATTTTATTTATCTGTTTATCTATCAATGGACACATTTAGGTTGCTTCCATCCCTTGGCTATTGTAAATAAGGCTGCTACGAACATTGGTGTGCAAATAACTCTTCAAGACCCTGCTTTTAATTCCAAATACATAATAAACAAATATAGTTTCTTTTTAGTGTTATAATCTCTCTTTAGTGTTTTATTTAATCCTGCCATTGAATAAAATTGAGACTCAGGCTATGCAAGCAAGGAGTCATTTGATTTTGATGTTATCATCTTGGAAGATACTGTCTGCACATCCTAATTCATAATTCAGGGACTTCCTTGGTGGCGCAGTGGTTAAGAATCCTCCTGCCAATGCAGGGGACATGGGTTCGATCCCTGGTCTGGGAAGATCCCATATGCCGCGGAGCAACTAAGCCCGTGAGCCACAACTACTGAGCCCCCGTGCCACAACTACTGAAGCCTGTGCGCCTAGAGCCTGTTCTCCACAACAAGAGAAGCCACCACAATGAGAGGCCTGCGCACCACAATGAAGAGTAACCCCCATTCGCTGCAACTAGAGAAAGCCCTCGTGCAGCAATGAAGACCCAGTGCAGCCAAAATAATAATAATAATACACTTATTTAAAAAAATAATTCATAATTCATATTGTCTAATTTCTATAAGAATGGTAAATATTTGGACTGTTAAAAAAATAAACGTATGTAATACCGTAAAAGCTAACGTGTCAGCTTAAAGTAGATTTTTTTCCCTCTGTCTTGAGAGAAGTATAAAATCTTTGCATATGGCATTTCTCTAACTGTTTGAAGGAAAAGCTTGCTTAACTTTCAAGTTTCAGAATGGACTCTGGGCAAAAGTTCATTATCAAAGTGTGAACTGATCCAGTCCAAAGATAGTTTTCCTTTTACAAGATTGTCTGGCTTTTCTTCCTAAGACTTACATGTCTTGGATGGCATATGCAAGCCTGGTCTGTAGAATTTCATGCATGATAATATACAAAACATACAGATTTTACTGAGTAGAACCATCAGGTTCCAGATCGAAATCTTATAACCATGGCTTTCTCAGTGCCTCAGCAGCTAGAATCTCTCGGATGAATTCATTATTTCCATGTTTCATCACATTGTGTTTTTGGCTTCAGGTTCGGGGGGTGGCTGGTGCCCATGACACCCTCCCCCCTTCTTGAAACCACAGACTATTCCATCTGCCTCTGTCTCCTTTTGGTAGCTCCTGGAGAAGATGTCATTTTAGATTATGGTTTAATGGAAAATTACTGTATTCAAGTAGTATGATATACTACTTACTGTCTCTATAGTTTGTCTCCAAGTCTGTCATGTCAGTATATCCCTCTAGATTACCCTGTTCCTTTTGGTTAACAGCTCAAATATCATCTTTCCCAGCTAGTCCTCTTATTCCCTCATGGTAACTTGGTTGCAATTTTTACCATCTTCAAGAATTTAGTATAAAAGAAGACAGTTGCACCCTGGTGGGTTAACTTAACACCCTCTTTTTAAATGTTTATGCTTTAGGGATCTATTCCACTATGCTATTATTCTTATTTTACAAAATGGTGGTTTACTTAGACACACAAAATAGAATGTGGATTTTATTTAATTTCAAACAGGAGCAATGTATCTACTATTGCCCGAATGCCAATAGCTTTATAGCACTGTAAGTTACTTTTATTAGAGTTAAGAGGAATTTTCTTCAAATACATTCTTCTTTCCAACCAGACTTTTCAGTGACAGAAAAAAATAATGATTTGATGGTTGTCTAAACTGTCACTTTTACATCTAACGGGATTTATAAATTGGCTATGGAGGGTTCATATTTCAGAAAGAAAGCTCTGAATCACAATCGCTTTACGAAAACACCTGGGTTCTGTGTTAGTTTGTCATCAAGGTATATTGAAAGAATTTGAATACCACTTTTTAAACGATTGAATTATTTTTGTGAACCCCTAATAAAGCATTCCTGACAAGATTTATCCGAGCAGTATTGGCCCCATAATGGAGTCATAGACTGTCAGTGGTTTCACAGGTTTTTCTGTCTGTCAGTAAAACTCAGAATCTCCTTCATCTCAAGTCCAAGTCCATCCACACCTCAGTGTTTGAACAATCAAAAGAATGAGTCAGTAGAAAACTGGTATTTTCCATTCACAGTTCTGAGATTTTAAAAGAAAAAAAAAAAGGTATTTGATGATTCCTTGATTTCTAGGGAACAGATGTAATTTTAATCTCGGAGGGAAATTAGCCAGGGAGGCCCTCATGTGACCCAGTATATGACCTGGGCATAGTAGCTCTGCTCACTAAAGCGTGCGTGATTCAGCTCACTCCTCTCAGAAGGCTTCCCTTTGCCTCCTTTAATGAATTTTTAGTAAAAGTAAAACCTTAAACAGAAAGCATCAAAGTGTATGTGCTTACCCTTCAGGCATAAAACTTTTCAGGACAGTTCCGGGTATAAGAGTATTATCCCAAGTGAAAAAATTCTGTTTCCTATTCAACAATTATCCCACACTTAATCATTACACAAGATAAATGAAACTCATATTTAGGAGCCCTAAAATGTTACACTGGCCAATTTTACATGGACTCAGGGAGCCCTAAGAAGAAGCGGGCCCTTGAAAGGCCATTGGTATAACTTTGAAATGAAATTCCCACATGCATTAATCAGGCTTCTGTTGTTCTCATCAAATGAAATATGATTTTAGGGCTTGGTAACACTTCACAGTTGATTGGCTCTTTCTATCCAACTACCCATCTATCTGTCCATCCATCTATTTAAATTCACTCCCCAGCTGTGATTCTGAGACAACCATTGTCATTTAGATGCTGATTCCTTACTGTGGTTCTTCTGGTGACGGCTGACATTGGAATAAGGGATACTACTCAAGATAGATTAATTATATAAACAAATTGAGGGATGGGTTTTGTTTTTTTTTTTTTCTGCTTTGTTCTTTTAAATCTTTTTTTTTTCCCCCTGGGCCTGTAGAGATGGGACTCTGCATTCTTATGAGCAAAAATAGTTCATGGGTATTAGTTCATGTTCTGAGAGGTCCAGGCAGAGACTTGAAAAATACCCACATCTAGGGAGGAAGAACCATATGGAAAGCCCATAGATGAATGCATGGGAAATAAATGGAGAAATTTCTCAAATAGACAGAAAGCTGAAAAGAAGTTAGTGGAGTAAAATATATTACATTTAGAATCTTGTTCCCTTTCCATTTTTTTTTTTGTCTTAAATTAGGGAAAGAAAGATACAGGAGAACCTGGCAATAGTAATTGCTTCTGGGGCAGGGGACTAGATTAGAGAGGGG
This sequence comes from Stenella coeruleoalba, assembly GCF_951394435.1. Lineage (NCBI taxonomy): Eukaryota > Metazoa > Chordata > Mammalia > Artiodactyla > Delphinidae > Stenella > Stenella coeruleoalba. The sequence continues at coordinate 43,758,720 of NC_137155.1, forward strand.
TTGAGAGGAGTTAAGCAGAAATGAGAATGAGGTTGGAGTTTTACTATATTCCTTTTTGTGCCTTTTAAATTTTGTGCCATGTGCATGTGTTATCCTTAAAAGAATATGTATAAAAATAATGAGAATAAATGAGATTAGAGTGGGAACAGATAAGATTTGGTAGAAGGAAAGGGATAATGACAGAAAACTCTCCTAATTTGACAAAAATGAGGAGGGTTTTTTTGGTTTGTTTTTAATAATAATAAAGGGAAGAGAGAAGACAGGCATTAGAGGCAAAGATGGGAAGCTGAGTTCCAAAGGTGATATCATACAGGCAGCCAGATGGAGGAGGTTGGAGGGTGAAGTCATTTTCGAAAGCCGTCAGCAGGGAGAGTCATGTGAGGTGGCCAAGTCACCAAGGAATAAAAGGATCAAAAACAACGCCCGAGGGAAAACCACCAAAATCAAGAAAGATGAGAAAGTTTCCTTTAAAAGCCTTCACTGTTCTAAGAGAACTGGAATACGCAGTTATGCTTCTCCTCAAGGGACTGGGAAAAGGTGAAGAAGTAGAAAAATAACTTTTTCCATCCCCCCTCAATTGCGTCCTAGAAGGAATGAATTCTGTGTTTTGCACCAAGTGAGAATTTAGAGAAAATCCTTTCCCAAAGATGAATCAAAGGGGGAGAGGACCGCTATTTCAGAGGGGATTGTCTTCACATTTTCCACCCATGCTGGGGCCTTTGAGTTGGGTTGCAGCATCTATAGGTTGATATTTGATCTCTTACCTTGGGGGTTTTCTGCTGCCTTCAATGACTTGTTCTGTGTTCGTCATCCACTTCTAATTCTCATTCATGCTACTTAACAGGCTCAGAGAAAAATTTTCCCTATAGCGCCTCCCCACTCTCTTCTCTAAATCTAGCAATTTTATCAGTTCCTTTTTACTGGTAGTCTTCCAGGTTTTAGAAACTAAACCAAGAGTATTTATGTTTGTCATTAAAACTTCTTAAGAAGTAAAATCAATTGCCATAAGTCAACCTACATCCCTTTGGCTTCCTATTATTTATTTATTCCTAGTTTATTTTTCATATTCTCACAAGGGTGTTCTGCTGCTCAAGTGTAGAAAAAGATGGAAATACATGCAGATTCTAAACCACACATATTTTTGTGCACACATTATGGACTGGGCTCCCACTCACAAAGTATACAGGTCAAAATCAGATACAACAGGGAAGGCGTAAGGACATAGTCACTCCCAGCGTTTCCAGAGGCTGCAGAGCATACTCAGGTTTCACTGGAATTTTATCATGGTCACCATAAATCAAGTGTTTTAGAATAAGAAGTTGAAACACATCTTTAATTTTAAAGCTTTCCATATCTTCCTCATCCAGGCTGTGTAGGCGATACTTCCTCACCCTCCTTCCCCAAGCGCTGCCAGGAAAAGCCAGTGATTTGTAAATTGAAGCTATGTCAGCAAAAGCATTTATTGCTACTTATTATCCGGGCCTCCGTCTGCTTTTAATTTTAATTCTGTGCTGAAAGAACTAGCTTTGCCTTAAAAAAATGTTTGCACATCTTCCACTTTATAATGAAAAGATAACAACTAAAAGTAGTGATGTGAAGCCAGACAATGGTTAGGTTTCCTAAGTTAGCCTCCCTCTTTCCCATCTGTAGTGTATTTTAGGTTTGGGCAAACCTCTTGTATACTGTATCGACCTACTTGTCACTCTTCTCTCCCTGGCATGTTCCCATTTCCCCCACCATTTTGCAATTTCAGCTAATAAATCATGTAAGTAAAGTAGACATTAAGAAATTGATGTTAGGAAAGAGGGTTTTGAAAATGAAATGAAGACTTGATTGACTTTTTCACTTATTCTTCCATCAAGAAAATGAGAACAACCAATTTCAAGAGAATGTTAAATATGAATTGTGCAAAAGTCAAAGTACTGTTCATTTCTTGTTTAAAGCTATCGTTTTCATGATACAAAAGCACAGCAGATATTTAAGCTCCATATTGGACAATATGATAGGTTTATTTATGTTAAGATAATTAACATATTTGAATTTTTTCCCAGCCTAGGGTTTTTCTTAGCATTCTGTCTTACAGATAAGATGTAGCAGCAACTTAAATATGTATACAGTGCAGGATATTTCTGATTAAATATTTGTAAGGTGTCTTCAGTTTACAAAGCTGTTTCATATTCATTACTTCATTGGAGCTACACAACTCTTCAGTGAGGGCATGGATTCTTTGTCCTATTTCACAGCTAAGACCACTGAGGCGCCATGGGTCTGACTGACTTGCCCGTAGCCACATGTGTGAGTCAGTGTTCGACCCAAGTCCTCTGACTCCACAGTCAGTGATCTTCCCACCACCTCTGCCTTGAGTTCCTCCCAAATCCGACAAATGGATCCCTATGTAGTGCTTAGTCGCTGTGGGAGAAAATGTTTCTGTGGTGGAAGAGACCCAGCCTCACATTAAAGTAGCAGCTACCTCTTCCAGCACGTTCCACATCTTCTGTTCTCATTTTCTCTGATCCCAAGGGCTCATTTTTACCAGTACCTTAAGGAGTTGTTCAGATTTTTTTTTACTTCTCACCAAGCCAGCCCATCAATCTGTCTGCCTTCTGAACATCTAGTCATGTTCTGTGTTTGGCTTTTAGCGTTTCTCCCGTTCCGTCTTATCCTGTGAGTGCAATTTTCAGTAAAATGGCTGGTGTCTCCACATGGGTTCCTTGGGGCCAGGCGCCTGAATCCCACAGCAGTATACTTTCTAGAGCCCCCAAGCCTGAACACATGGTATAAGGCTCAAGGATGGAAAGCTGACATCACAAAGGCCAGCAGCCAGCCAAGGATCCTGTGTATCAGCTTGTAGGTTTAAAGCCAGTACGCTACAGAAAGATTAGTACTCATAAGAGAAGAGTAACAGAGACGCTACAACAAATAGGCACAGAAAGATAGGTGGCCTCCTGCCACATTTTCAGTAAAGGACATTTTCCTACATACCCAACTAACCCTGAGTTAGGGCCTCTCTGGCCTGTGTTGTGTATAAGAATCCTCTGAGAAGTGAATTGGACATGGAGAATCCTGGGTCCCACCTAAGGATTCTGATTCAGGAAGCTGGAGGTGGGATCCAAGAGTCTGATTTTTTTTTTTTTTTTTGGCTGCGTTGGGTCTTCGTTGCTGCACGCGGGCTTTCTCTAGTTGCAGTGAGCAGGGGATAATCTTCCTTGCGGTGCGCGGGCTTCTCATTGCAGTGGCTTCTCTTGTTGTGGAGCACAGGCTCTAGGCGCACACGCTTCAGTAGTTGTGGCGCACGGGCTCAGTAGTTGTGGCTTGTGGGCTCTAGAGCTCAGGCTCAGTAGTTGTGGCACATGGGCTTTGTTGCTCCGCAGCATGTGGGACCTTCCTGGACCAGGGATCGAACCCATGTCCTCTACATTGGCAGGCAGACTCTTAACCACTGAGCCACCAGGGAAGTCCTGAGTCTGATTTTTAATGAGCTTCCAAGGTGATTTCCTTGCCTGGGGTCCATGGATCACACCTTGAGACATATTTTCCCAGCACACCACTGTGGAATAACTGATGCTCCAATGATGAGTGACCCATCAAAAAAGGTGATTTTGCTCTGTTTAACAAGACAAGATATCCCTGAAGACAGGTGTCGAATGTATGAAGATTTCTTATTTTTAAAGTTGTTTTAAAAAATAAAGTTGAATTATATGGAAAAGTCACTTAAATGAAACCTCCCAAATTCTACTATCCTAAGCATTATGGTGCTTTTTGGTACTCATCATAAATGTTTGCTTAAACCCTAGAGCCTAGAGATTTGTATATCACAGACACTCAAATACACTTACTTTGCTCATCTACAATCAGTATTAACCTTGCTGGGCTTCCCTGGTGGTGCAGTGGTTGAGAGTCCGCCTGCCAATGCAGGGGACACGGGTTCGGGCCCTGGTCCGGGAAGATCCCACGTGCCGCGGAGCACCTAGGCCCGTGCGCCACAACTACTGAGCCTGCGCTCTGGAGCCCGTGGGCCACAACTACCGAAGCCCACGCGCCTAGGGCCTGTGGTCTGTGACAAGAGAAGCCGCCGCAATGAAAGCCCGCACACAGCAACAAAGACCCAACGCAGCCATAAATAAATAAATAAAAAGTAAGAAGAAAAAAATATTAACCTTGCTAATTAAATCTCTCTCCGGTTTCAACTAAACTTTCCTTAGTGCTCTTCTGGTTGACTCAGAAAACTGAAAGAGCTGGGACGGAGCCTCAGGTTAGTTAATATCTAGAGTTGATTACTCAGGATCATGCTGCTTTGTGAGCATGTAGCAAACAGTTCTGAGAATTAATTTACACACGTTAACTACAGGGAATTTTCCAGGAGCAATCTGGCACTGTTAGTGTCCCGATATGCACGTTAAAAAAAAAAAAAAAAAGCCTGCAGCATCACAAATAAATCCTCCCCCTCTGCATCCTTCCTCGCTCATGTGGCTTGACTATTGCCTGTAGCTGGTCTGTCCTCTTAGGAATAGATCAGCCTGAGACAGAGAAGTGTCCGGCACCGGGTCCTGCAACACTGCCGTCGTTTGCCTCTGTGGTTTGTTACAGCTAACATTGTTCATGAGCAATGACATCCTGGCTTTGAGTTACTTCCTGCAGTGAGTACCAAGATGTTGAGAAAGAGTCACGGATGGTGTGAAAACAGAATTTCTCGTTTGTCCCAGAATGACATCCTGTGCTTGTGGGGATGTGTTAGAGGCTGTGAAATCAAAAATGAAGAACTTCAGGAACAGAGTGCTTTGACATTTCTTGACAGACGTGCAGACACTCTTGAATAGGACAACAGAAACTTTGAAGTTGAATGTATCAGTAGAAATGATGACAAAATTAGCAAATATATTACTAAACGTTTATCTTGTGCCAGCTACTATTCTAAGTATTTTATATGAATATGCTCACCAGAATTCTCTAGAGGGTAGATACTATGATCCCCTCTTCGTAGATGAGGATTCTGAAGTTTAAGGAGGTTAAGTAACTTCCTCATTGTCACACTGAATGTGGCAAGGCCAGGTGGGAAGGGGTTGTCACATGTATCCATACATCTTATTTTCTAGACCCAAAGCAGCTTCTTTCTGAGCATGTGTGGTGGGGACTTCTGGAGACTTGTCAGTTAAATGAGGTTAAATAGCCTCTCTTGCTTCAGTTTAAATGTTGAATCCGTTCAAAATTCTGCTTCCTGTTAGCACTGGTTGAAATAGTCCCTTTTGGGATGCTCTTTTAGACGTTCACCCCCTCCCCTTATCCTGCCCTGGAGGGCGTTGGCTGACTGTGTCCTGGAGGGGCCAAGGGAGATGGTGTCCTTGAAGCCCGTGGCTGGGTTAACGCCTGGTCTCTTTCCTCTGCTCTGGCAACGTTCCAGGAGCCTTAGCCACCTTCCCCTGATGAATCACCCTAATGGCAACTCAGACTACGTTAGGCTCCAGTTTGGCCCCAGTTGGAGCCAAGAACACTCCCCGGAAGGAACGCTAATCAGCTCCCTTAACCACCTTCCTTTTCCTTCCACAGGGCATATGAGATCCTCTGGATTTCTTCTTTTCCACACCCTGAGAGCCCAGGGAGATACTAGGGAGCTGAATTCAGCCCTCCATTGTCAACTGCATTCATTGCTTTACTTTGATGCAGCTGACCTTATTTAGATTACAGACAGGCTTGAGAGGTAACCGTCTTGCAAATTCCCAAGCAGGTGGTGGGGCAGACCACATTCTACCTTTAGTTTTTCCCTCAGTGCTTTCCCTCCCTGGAACAAAGTTGGGCCCCCTGTGTCACTGCACACTTCCCTGATGGACCGCCCAGCCAGAGAGGATGGGCAGGCTTTCTCCCTTCCAACCACAAGAAAAATATGATCAAGTCCACCTACTAAAGTGGGAGAGAAAAACTGTGTAGTGCTTTATTGCCTAGCAAAGTGAATTTCAAACTTGTTATCTTGCTGCAGACTTGAAAACCTCATTTGGTCTGTCAGGAGCTGGAAAGTACCACTTTCTCTCTGCATTTCTCTGGTAACAGTCCAAATGAACAGCCTCCCACAGATCCCAGGCAGATCTGTGCCCCAGGCTGACAATGGAGAAGGTCAGGTACATGGACAGGCAAACAGAAAAGCACACTGACTATTTCCAAAAAGGATTAATTTCCCACAACTGGAACATACGCTATGTAGGCTTTCATCCACTATACTCACTGACCATGAAAGTGAAGGAAATTTGTGATTTTTTGCATTGATAGAAAGGAACAGTGATAAAAAGAAATCAGACATGAAACACTGCACTTTAGTCCAGAAGAAATCTGCAGTTACAAAAGTAGAAGCCAATGCTATCAGCAGATTTCCTGAAAAATAACAATTAACAGTGAGAAAGTAGAAAAGCGTGACAAACCATGAAGGTATACTGGTTAACTGGACACATAGCAGAGGGGCCCAGCATCTCCAGCTGAAACTCAACCAGTATTCCCAACTGTGGCTTAAATCTTCGTGAAACTCTTGCATTACGTCCAAGAATCTAAAATGGCCTTAAGTAGACAACTGTATTAAATCCAGTTTCCTGTATCCATGTGTTCTTTCAGAACCTTTTACATTATACCTCATCAGTTTCATCTCTCTGATTCTCCTCAAAACCCCTTTTGTATTTATCAACCTTCACATGGCAAGTGCAGCATCCTACTTCCCTGCCCTTCCTGGTTGTATCATCCAAAGAGAAAGTCTCTTCCTTGACTTCCTTCCTGTCAATTTATGGGCACTCCCTTCCCTAAGCCTGGCTTAAAACCCAGAACTTCCAGGAATTCACTTTTAGGTTAATATGCTCCTTTGTAATGGTTCTAATGTAGTATTTTGTACTTGTTCTGATGTATTTTTCTTTCCTTCAGATATGCTAAAGGCTCTCAAAGACGTTAAAGAGACTTACCTCCATGTCACCTCCAAACACGACACTGTGCTTTATCTCAAATATTTAGCAAATCCTTTTCACTTGCCCTGCTTTCTTAATTTATTTTTATCTACAGAGTATGGTGGGAGGGTCAGATTGGATTAAAATATTTCTAACCTTATTTCTACTTCATTCTGGTTTTGTAACATTTTTGTCAAAACACTGAATATCTGTTTCAGACTGCAAATGAAAGCATGTATCTTCTTTATAAAAGAGAAATCTGTAGTTAGGAAGAGCTTGTTTTTGAATGTGTATGGGTGGCTTACAGTCACCCAAACATGAGGCCTTTGTGATGAGTGATGGCGGCTTCATATAACTGAGCTTAAACTATTCGTTTGTTTTTTGAGCCATGACTATGTGCTCGGTGCTAGATATGCAAGATGAGCTGTGAGGGGAGTGATGGTTAACACATCCTGGGCCAGGCCCTGGGCCAAGAAATTTTGCATGCATTACTTTACTAGGCTTCTCAACAATTCTGTGAAATGGCCAGTATTAAAAACCCCACTTTACCTTTTGGGGTAGGATACAGCCTGAATCTGTAATGAGATGTTTTTGTGTGCCTCCCCTTAAAACATTAAGAGGTAAGGAGATGGGAAGGAGTTCTTTCTGCCTTGACTAGAACAGCAGAGGACAGGGTAGAAGGGTTTGTAAAGGAGGGAGGATCGGGGAGACTGGATCAGGGGAGAGCAAGTCCAGAGCAGGACTTGTAGATGTGAAGCGATAGCTCATCACTGTTTGCTTTCTTGTCGCCAAGGAATCAAGCACACACAAAATAAGCAGTGTTACTACCTTTCCACCTGTTCCCTGACACTTGGCTTTCTCTGTAGCTGCTTCTCTATCGAGGAGGTGTATCAGATAGACACTGGGGACAGAGTAGGGTTGCAGGGTTCCTACCCTGAAGAGGTTTCCAGACAGTCGGGAAGAAAAGTGGACACACACATGATTCAAACCAGTGCAGGGAACTACACCCAAAGTCTCGGAAATAGAGGAGAAATCATTAACTTCTCAGCTATTCACTCTTCTGCTTCTTCTGGTACATTTCCTTTCTCCTTCCCTCATCCCGCTGACTGGTGCCTTTTCTGTCTCGAACTGACTAACAGGGCAATTCCTCAAAATCTTCATCAGGTCCTCTGTTCACCCTGCTTACATTCTTTAAGCAACCTGACCAGCTCTCATGACTTCAGTTCCACAATCTCAGTGTGGACTGCAAGATCTCTCTCTGTTGAAGCCTGATTTCTCACTTAAGATATATGAGAACTTCGGGGAAACACTCAGGTCTCCTCACAGGCCACACTACAGTGTCCCAACTACTCAACATGACATTGCCGGCTCTCGACTTCCAGTCTCCTCCCCAGACAGGCCTTTTGTTTTTTATTTTTTTACAACTTACCACATTTGTTGACTGGCCCTACCAGAGTCTTCTAGGCCCCAAACTCAAAACCTGACTCATTCCCAAGTGTCATCCCCTTTGTCCTGTCAGCCATCATATCCTGCTTAGAATCCCGTCAAAAGTCTCCTTGTATTGGTCCCTTCCTCTTGCTTCTCATTGTGGCCACCCAGTCTTGGACTTTCATCACCTGGGGCTTTAATGAAAGATCTCCTAACAGATGTATCTGTCTGTCTGTCTGTCTGTCTGTCTCTCTCTCCCTCTCACACACACACACACACACACACTGAACCGAAATTATAGCTTCTCTGAACAGCGGTCTTGTCATGCTGCGTCTCTGCTTAAGGATCTCCTGTGGTTATCTGTTAGTCTCCCAACCCTCTGTGTTCTCCATGACTGTGCCCACTTTGTCTACCCAGTGCTGGCCCACACTCCCTCAGAGTAAAACTGAAGCTCTTCAGGCTGTATTATCAGACCAGGTTGCAGCACTACTTGGTGATAAAGATCCTGAAGAAATTATTCGTGTAGGGAGAGTCCTAAGGGAGCTGAGAAGCATCCCCCCTTTCTGTAGATTTTAAAGCAGTAAGAGGTAGACGTGTTTGGATGTTTTAGATGTGGGAGCCAATGGATGATCTTGCTGTGTCCCCTTTAGATCTAAGTGTGTATCTGTCCACATGAGAGTTGCAGTTTTTCTAGTGAAGAGATCTGGAAAGCCTTTAACATTTAAGCCGAAGAGGTAAGTACTCCATTAACCTTATCTGGCTGCATCGTTTCCACTTAATAATGAGATGTGCATGTTTCCTCTAGATCGGGCCCAGTACACCCTATGAGGAACTTGTGTTAGATTTGTGACTCCAATTGGTAGCCTTTACTGTTTTTTTCCAACCTCTGCTTCAATTAGAAATCATGTTCCTTTTTCATGTATTCTGTCAAACATTTTTATATACCTGTTTGTGCATTAGTTGAGAATCCCTTGTCATTTAGAGAATAATTCTTTTTCTCAAAAGCACTTGACAACATTGCTGTTACTCATCGTCTTCCTGTGAATCAGACCAGCAAGCCCTACCTTGTCCTTTTCACGTCATATGGCCTTCCCTCTCTAAAGGCAGAGTTTTTCCTTGAAACACTGGTCAGAATTCTGGTACCCTTCCCACCAATCTCCTAGAAAAAGTCTCCCAAAGGGACAGACTGACCATTCTATGAAGAACAGAAGCTACAAAATTAATGGGAATGTTGATTCAAGGAAGGAATCAGGTTTTTAAAAGGAGATGTTTTAAGATTCATTTCAGCATGGGTGCCTAGATGTTTCCCTTCTCTGTGGCAATATTTGTGTGTTTTTTTTACCATTTTGCTTTGATTCTGGAGCAAAAAGTTACACTTACAAAGAAAGCACTCACTTCAAAGATAAATCAACTGACTATATGTCAGCAGAAACTCTAGGCTTACTTTTCATTCTTTGATCTTCCTTCAGTGATTTCACTGACCAATTATTGAGTGACCCTGTTGGAACAGTTATACAGTTTAGTTGGGGAGATAAGACATACACTCATCAGAGAGAGAGAATATGTGTGATGGCTTAGTGTTCAGATGAGTAGTAGAGTCCATGTACGGCATTTCCCTAGATTTCTATCGTCCCAGAACTTCACGGGGACATGAAGTTCCATCTAATTTGGAAGAACTTGCCACTTTATTCTAAACTAAATGTATTTCTATCATAGTTAAAATTGCATAAGCCAGATGCAGGAAGGATCTCTAATAATAACTACTCACACTCTGAGCATTCCATTTTCTTCATCTTCCACTTTTTAAGTCACAGCCTGTGTGCTATGAGAGAGGCATTGTAAGGAGGGAAGCAGAGATTTCCAGAGTTTGGTTCACACGTGGTCACATCAGAGAGCCTGACACAACTGGGCATAGACCTACCTTCCTGCTGACTCCAAATCTAGTGTCCCTTTCAGCCCCAGCTTGACTTAGTAGAGAGCTGGTTTCGAGACCAGTCATACCAGCCAAACTTTCTGGCCGGAAGACAGCAGGAAATAAGCTTGAAGTTACTGCTGGATACTAAGGCTCTGCTTACGTTTAGGGAAGATAACAAGAAAAAACAAGCATTATAATGACTACCCTCATACAGGAAAGCTAGAGATACTGCCATGTTTTGGAGAGATGGTGTGTGTGTTTGTGTGTGTCTCTGTGTGTCGTGTGTCTGTGTGTAAGAGCACACACGCAACACATGCATGCTCAAAACCAGCAGTGTGTCTGCTTCTAAGATTTTTCCTGCCTGTCTTTCCACCACTAAACCTCGGTTGGAAGTCATGGGCTAGGTTTGCGCTGTACTTCTGCAGGATACTTTAATCCAGCAGCTCTCCTCCAAGTAAGCACCTTACAGCACCTTCCTCATTGTTGCAAAATAATCCCCCGGTTTCTTTGTGCTCTGCTTTAGAAGTTTTCATCCTCCACTTGGTGTAACTCATTCTCCAAACATGTGTCAGTTTCCTCCCACACTGATGCTAGGCGACCTTGAGGGCACACAGCTTAATAAGAGACAGCAATTTCAAGAAAAACAAATCATAGATTTATGTAAGTAATAGGTATAAACGTGTAGATATCAACATGTAACATTCCCCCAAGGCATTTCCTGGCTATCTGGCCATCTCATGACATGGTACTATTTTACATAAATTGGACAAGCTGGCTTGCCTTACTCTTCACAAGCTTACATTAATACTGTCATTCAATCCATTGTAATGAAAGAGGAAGAGCAATACTTCAGTTAGCAGGTGCCTCTAGGTGTTAGCATTCGCCCATTCGGCAAATCTTTTGAGCCCCTACTCTGTACACAGCCCTAGGGATCCAGTGCTGAGCCACACAGACATGATCCCTGCCCTGGGAGTGGATCTAATAGGGAGATAGGCATGCAGTAACTATTTCATATAGAGGAATATGGAATTTAAAATCATGACATATTCCATGAAAGAATCGACAGGATTGGAATACAGAGCCCACACAAAGGGACTGGTCTTGGTAGGAAGATGAAAGAGGGAAAGGGTGGGTGTAAATGATGGAAAGATTGTGGATATGATAATAGGAAAATTAGGGAGTTCCCATATGGTAGCTCCAGTTTCCTTGAAGTATCAGGAATAGATATCCCCTGAGAATAAAGGGAAAAAAGAAGAGTTGGGTTTAAGAAGACAGGCAAAGGCATGATATATTTCACTAAAGAAACATTTACTGGCATGAGTGCCTGAATGAGGGTAGTCATCAGGGCCACTGTGTACAGCTGTGCAGGCATTGCACAAGGTTGCCATACCTCAGAGGGGAACTGTTCACATCATAAACATCATAGATTTATATATTTGTTATGGCAAGTTTCTGGCAGATGCCAGTAAATTACCTTGTTCTTGCAAAATCAAGATACCACCACAGCTTTCTGACAGAGAAGCCAAGTGTCTTGAGGAAGGGATGTCTTGTTCTAATTCACACACAGGCACCGCGTGAGATACCTGTATTGTTACTCATGCAGTTACAAGATAATACCTCTCTGCCCCAGTGGTTGATTTTTCTTCAGCAGCACACATGTTGCTGCAGGCACAGACATGGAGAAGATAGGAGATCGGTTCTGCTCATAGTTGGTTCCTCCCATGGTTGGAGTTCTCTAGGAAGTTCTGGCATGAGTAGAAACAAGAAGTGCCAAAGTAGCCAAAGAGTGTTTGAGATGATGCCCATACAATCCAAGCTAGACAAAGAGGAAAGTGAGGGCAGAGGTCAGTGGATTTGAAGCATCAATGAGAATGAAGCCCTGGCTATTAGCTCTTATACTGGGGTGTTCCTGAGAAAGTGAGTCTTGAAGATGGGAAGCTGTGATCAAAGAGGATGGTATTTGATTGGTGATTTTGGAGGCAGGAAGTTTCTGGTGATGTCAAGGTCGGTGTGGGGCAGAGAAGAGTGCACTGTTGATATACTTAGTATTTACTCTTAGGATAATAAGGAAACCTTGTACTTTTCCCCCTTTAATTGTCAATGTGCTCAAAATCTAAAACAGAAAAAAAATAATATCCCAAGAACTAAAGAGTATTATTATCTCCATTTTCTGCATTTGAGCTCTAAAATATGGAAAATAGAAATTAAACAGAAACCATGATTAGTGTTTTAAAATACAGTTTTATGTATACGTGCTTTCTTAGATGTTGCGTAACTATTTCTTAGAAATTACTAAGAGGATTTTAATTATTTTACTCTTTAATGATCTGAAAAATACTTTAGCTCTGTTATTTAGGCAAAACAATTTCAACATCTATTTTTTTAAGATTCTGTGGATTAGAGACATTGAAGAATACTTATGATTTATCATTCTAGAAACTTTACAGATAATTCCTCACAGTTTGACCTGTATTATTTCAGAATTGTGCTTCTTGGAATAAACACAGTATTTTTTATGGTTTCCTCTGTGGCAGAGGTAGAGGTATTGTACGTTTCTTGATGCCTGGTGACATTTGGAAAGGCTTGTTTTAAAAATAAGTGGGGTGTGTGTGTGTGTGTGTGTGTGTGGTGTGTGTGTGTGTGTGTGTGTGTGTGTGTGTCTACATTATTGCTCAGGGGTAGGAAAGGGTAGTATCAAGACTCAAAAAACTACTTTTGAAAATAGGCTAGCACACTGGGAAGCTATTTAGATGTGATAAAATATTAATTATCCTAAATACAGAAAGAGTTTAAAAAAATTAGGGTTAGGAAAGTATTTGAATAAAGGCCACTTTAGGGATAAAGTTGTGGCTTGGACATAGACATTTAGGGTACATTTAAGCTGAAGTCTGGGAAGTGAATAAAAATATCTTGTATTCAAGAGAGATCAGAACAATAACTTTCAATATGTCTTATGACTGTGTCTGGGATACAAGGATATCTTGTTCTTCCCTAATAGTCATGTTTACTTGATTGGATATTTGGATGGTGTTACAGTTACTATGGCTGAGTAAATTACTCCAAAACTTAGTAGAATAAAACATCCATTTATCATGCTCACAGATTATGTGGGTCAGGAATTCAGACAGGGGCCAGAAATGACCCTTGTGACTTCCAAGGCAAAGGACAATGCAGCTTTGGACTAGCTCTTTTTCTCAGGATGCTTGCCCTTAGAACCCAGCCAGCAACCAGCATCAAGCATCAGACAAGTGGGCGGTTTGGGCCTTCCTCACAGCATGGTAGCATCCCCAGATAAAGAGCCAGCTGGAAGCTGCATTGCCTTTTGCCTTAGAAGTCATACAGCGTCACTTCTGCCTTCTATTCATTAAGGCAGTTAGTTACAAAGCCTCTTCCATGTGTGACTGGAAATAGTACTGTGGCCATTTTTGCAAAATGCACTCTGCCACATGCACCTATATCTATTCCTTTAAGCATTACACAAATCCTGAGACCCAGTGGCACACTCATTTAAAATATATATTATTTCCTGGGTTTGTGGTTACCAAAATGCTCTGAAAAATGAAAGAGCCCCAAGTACAGTGCCAACCCTCCCAGAACACCTAAAGAACAGTTTCCTCTCCTGACTATCCCAAACCTTCATAACCCTCCTCAATTTATGACCATGCCCCCTACTTCAGTGAGTGCTATCTGCTTTCTTACCATGCCCTTCCCATCAAAACCCTCAACAACAAGAACAAAAGTCTCCACTTTTTCACTGCCTTGTAATTCAGCCCAGCTGCTCTCCTGAAATCTCTTATGACTTCCCCATTCCAAATCCTATAAACAGTTTTCAGGCCTTATCTTAAGGACCCTCTTCTCTACAGTATTTTACAATGTTGACTACTCCTTCCTGCCTCAAATGCTATGACCTTGGCTTTCTGAAACTCTATACCCTAGCCTTCCTCCTCCCTTTGCTCTCTTTCATTGCTCTCTCCTCCTTTGCCTACCATGTTAATGTTGGCCTTTCCAGGGTCCTGTTTTTGGCTAAATATTCTTTTTAACCTTCATGATTTTCCTGGGTGATCTATTTGTGCTCCTGATTCAACTCCAGGTGACTCTGATATCTTTCTCTCTCATCTAGCCCTCTCTCTCAAACCCATCCTAATATGCCTAACTACCAGTTGAGCATCTATACGTTCATGAGGAGATGGGCCAGAACATAAATACAGGGCATCTAAAACTGATTTCATCTCCTTGTTCCCCTGTATCACTACCCCATCACCTTACCCATAACAGCTCACTTCTTTATTCTCACTGAGGTTAAAAACCTAAGGAATATCTGAATGCCTCATTTTCATGTACTTTCTATGGCTAACAGATCACCAGATTTGTAGATTTTGACCTTCTAAATATTTCCCAGATCCGTGTTTTCTGTAAGCCTACCATTTTGGCTCTCCTTCGAGCTCTCCTGGACTACTAGTTTTTACCATGCCTCCCTCCTTCACGTCTGCCTTCTACACTACCCAGTGTGATCTAAACAAAACCAAATCCAACCACATCACGTCTTTGCTCAGTGGCTGCTGAGGCCATAGTATTGAGTTCAAGCTCCTCAACATCCCACAAAGCCCACTGTGGTTTTGCTCTTGTCCAAATCTAGGGCCTTACCTCACACCAATTCCAGCCTCATATCTTATGCTGCAAAAACATCAAGGTGCTTAGTTTCCTCCAAACAATGAGCTGTTTCTTATTCTCATTCCTTTGCTCGTATTGTCTCCTCTGCCAAGAGAAAAACTGAGATCAGTGTCAATTCAGCAAGTAGGCAGTTGATACTGCTACAGGCTCAGCCTTGGAAAAGAGAATAGAAGTATGCAAGGGAAGGGGTGTGGGGTAGCACAGTGTGCAGGGCAGGATGGGTGGATGTTTGTGGCAATGGGTGACATTTGCTCAAACCACATTTTCTGCCATAGGCCATTAGCTTGTGTTCTACTTCCATATTTTGGCTTGTGGTAGACCACAATCAGTATTGTTTGTCACATACATAACTTACGGAAACTTCAGTTTTCAAAAGAAAATTCTTAGAAATATTTCATTCCAGAATATACAAAATATTCTTCTGACAAAGTTATCTCTTTTGGCAGACATTTTTGGTTGATGCCCCAACATCCATTTTACTCCAAATAGTTGGTCTTAAGACAGTAGTTCTCAAAGTGTGGTCCCCAAACAGCTGTATCAGCATCACCTAGGAACTTGTTAGAAATGCAAATTCTTGAGTCCTACCTCTGACCCGTTGAATCGGAAATTCTGGGGGTGGGGCCCAGCAACCTGTGTTTTAATAAGCTCCTCCAGGATGTATGCACAAGCTTGGGAACCACTGGTCGAAGACGGTCTTGATAATTTCACTCTCTTTGACACTAAATGGGTTTTTTTTGTTGTTGTTGTTGTTTCTTTGTGGTACGCAGGCCTCTCACTGTTGTGGCCTCTCCTGTTGCGGAGCACAGGCTCCGGACACACAGGCTCAGCGGCCATGGCTCACGGGCCCAGCCGCTCCGCGGAATGTGGGATCTTCCCGGACCGGGGCACGAACCCGTGTCCCCTGCATCGGCAGGCGGACTCTCAAGCACTACGCCACCAGGGAAGCCCAGACACTAAATGGTTTTTAAGAATTTGTAGCTTACCCAATTCTGGCTAGTGAGAGGAAGTTGATCAGGTTGGTAAGAAGGCTTCTGTGAAAAATATCCTTGCTCCTAAGAAGGATACTCAGAAAAAGATCACTCCTGGGAATTCTCTGGCAGTCCAGGGGTTAGGACTCTGCTTTCATTGTCGAAGGCCAAGGTTCAATCCCTGGCTGAGCAACTAAAATCCCTCAAGCTGTGTGGTGTGGCCAAAAAATAAAAGACCACTCCTTGTGCTTACCTGGATATTGTCATGTCTGGATGTGGCCCCTGGAACTGCCTCAGCCTTCTTGGGACCATGAAGGGTGCCCCAGCTACTGGCACCCTTAAAGGCAATAGGCTGAGAATGGTAACACAGGAAATTGGAAAGAATTTCAGTCCTTTAGGACTTCCAGAGCCAATTTTGGAGGCTATCCTACCTCTAGGGTGTGAATTAATGTTTCCTAATTGTTTAATTCTGTTTGAATCAATTCTCTGATGCTTCTTAAAAAAAAAAAAAGGATATGCATATACCTATTCTTTATATATACATGCATTTATTCATACCTAAAAACTCTTCCTTTGTTGTTATAGATGACACTAAATGGTGATTTTAATTACTTACCATGTTCATGAGGTTCTTTGAAACCATGTGAAACCCAGATGTCTCATTCACTTCCCAAATATAGTGGTCATGCTGCACTTTAACAGTCCAATAATGGTGCTCCAAACCCTTTTCCCATTTTTCCTGGAGGTACAGGACTTTCCCAGGAGTCCCAGCCCAAGCATCCTCGGGAATTCCATAGGAATGCTGTGTTCCTCCAGTCTGCTGTGGCTGACACTTGTGTCCTTAGTCAGCTGTCAGCCTCTAGTCTGCCAGGCACTTTCTGCAGGTCCTCCCTTGTCCTGTAACGGAAGAGAATTATAATGCAGATGTGTGACTCCTGATGGAATTCATCCACCAGGTACCTTCAGAGTCCACTTCAGGAGGATGCCTCTCCTCCAGACCCAGTGGGACCCCATGTCACAGAGATAGCTTCACTCTCCCACTTGGGAGCGCCAGGACAGACCCAGCGGGACCCCATGTCACAGAGACAGCTTCACTCTCCCACTTGGGAGCGCCAGGGCCCCATCTTGCCTCCCGCTGAGGTTCTCAGAGAAAAGTCTTACTTGCTTAAGGGGAAGCTGTGTTAGAGACGTAATCCATCCACCAGGAAGATTAGCACTTACTTTATAATGCAGAGTACTTTAGCTCCTTCTCTCTCCCTTCTGCTTCCTTTCCAGAATATGTTCTTGCTTCTGAATAATCAAAGACCTACTAAAGTGCTTTCCTCAAGGACAAAGGAGCAATTTCTCCTCAAAGATGAATTCAGACCTCACTTTGAATGTCATTTCCCACTTTTTGCCATCAAGGTTTTCAAAAACATGGGAGTTGAGTATTTGCTGAACCAGCACTTTGCTCAAGGATCTGGTGCTCTCCCAGGGGTGGTGGTCAGCATGGGGTTAGGGGTTATGAGGACCAAGCTGGAAAGAAAGCAGCCACCGGAGCCATCATGCCAGGGCTTTCAGGAAGAGCAATGCAATTACACCTCAAAGACTCTAGAACCAGAGGGTCCCTCGGGGTTTGAAAACTGGCTTATCTCATCTCTCCCTCAGCAGACAGAGCTCACAGCTTCCTAGCTGACTGCACAGCCACCCTCTGGGTCTACTGCTAATTGTCTGTCTCTTTCTATATTCCCCAGTTCAGATTTCCAGGAGAGAGAATTTGACTGGGCTAGTTCATCAAAGTCTTTTGTGTTTGAGCAGAGCTTTTTATACCAGATGACCTCCCAGGTTATTGACCCAGATGGAATGACTCCCTTGGGTCAGGTGTCAACCCCAGGGCCAATCACCTGTGTTGATGGCCTGGAGGTGGGGGTGAGGGGCAGGGTCACAGGGTAAACCACAAAACTACTTCTCCTCAGGAAACAGGCTCCTTCAGCAGAGGCTGTGAGTGGGGCAGTTTCCCTGGGAAGGAACCTATGGGCCTGGCCGGGGTAGTTATTGCCGTGTAAGTAGTACAATGCAATCCTTTCTACAGGGAACACAGGAAGGCTGACTTTTTTTTTTTTTTTTTTTAATTTTTATTGGAGTATGGTTGCTTTACAACGTGTTAGCCTCCACTGCACAACAAAATGAATCAGCCTTACACTTACAGATATACCCTCCTTTCTGGACTTCCCTCCCATTTAGGTTATGACAGTGCATTAGGTAGAGTTCCCTGTGCAAAGAAGGCTGACTTTTAATTAATGATTGACATCCACTTTTTGACCTCATCAAGTTGTCCTTTCTGACCCTCAGTTTCTTCATCTGCAAAATCAGACAGTCCATCTTAGTGATTTCTAAGGACCTTCCACTCAGGGCAGGTCCAGGTTTTACAAGCCCAGGCTTATATACTTATTTGGAATTCTCTTTAGGAAAACCCCCCACAAAATTAAGTGTAAGGTCTTCAAAGGGACACTCACTCAAGCTTACTTAGTTTCATATAAATCCATCTCTGCTTCTATCCTTAAATTCTGTGGTTTCTTTTTGGTCATTGTTCTGAATCCTGTTCTGAATCCTGCCTACCTCTTGTGCTCACTGCCAGAGGCCTTTCTGAGGAACCATACACAGGCTGGTCTTCTGCTTCGTTCCCAAAGAACAGTGTGTTCCCCCGAACGGTCCCTTTAATTGACTATAGGCAATTTAGTCATTTGAGAGGGTAAAAAATTTGGTCCACTAACATTTCACCAATTTGAGATGTAATATTATTATGACATTGAAATTAATTAACATGGTTTTTACAGGAATCCCTTTACTTTCTCACTACTGTCTCCAGCTTACAATAGTTCAACTTAGGATTTTTCAGCTTTACAATGCTGCAAAAGCAATAGGGATTCGGTAGAAACCACGTTCAGATTTTGAATTTTGATATTTCCTGGCCTAGCGATGGGCAGTATGATCCTCCCTCATGATGCTGGGCAGGGCAGCGGCCACAGCTCCCAGACAGCCACAGGATCACGAGGGTAAGCAACCGCGACACTTACAACCATACTGGACCCATATAACCATTCTGTTTTTCATTTGCAATACAGTATTCAATAAATTACATGAGATCTTTTACACTTTATTATAAAATAGGCTTTGTGTTAGATGAGTTTGCCCAATGGTAGCCTAATGTACGTGTTCTGAGCATGTTTAAGGTAGACTAGGCTAAGCTGTTAAGGTAGGCTAGGTTAAGTGTATTGAATGCATTGTCGATTTAGGATATTTTCAACTTACATTGAGTTTATCAGGACATAATCGCATTGTACATCAAGGAAAAGATGGTAGCGGTTTATCTCAACTAAACTGTATCTTCAGGGTCTTTATATGTTGCAGTTTATATGTATTGAATTTGCATTCGTTGTTACCATTGTATTGCACTATATCTGCTTCTTCACACACATGGATCAATAGCTCCAAAAAAATTCCTGGTAAAGTAAAATTTGAGACAAAAATATTGCTGTATTAACTCAGAACAACTAACTTTATAAATAATAGTGAATAGTGCTCAGGGCACTACCCACCCATGCCGGGTGGGTGGAAGGGGACTGTGATGTATATTTGCTGGGCCTGGGTTTCACACAAGCAACCAAAAAGGAAAAGTTCTGAAAGGAAGTATGGCACTGTTAAAAGCTGGATTTAACTGACTCATTAGTAAATCATCTGAGATGAAGCTTTGTCAAATGGGGGCAAGAACAGTTGTGGTTTTTTCATGACATTTTCTCCGTAATGTTCAATGGCATATCTATTAAACTAACTGCGGGGTGGGGGGAGGATTCCCCTGGAATAAGACAAAATGATGCTTTCTTTCTAGTATAAAGTTAATTGATTTTAGTAGCAAAAAGCCAAGAGGAGGAAAAAGTGAGAGACGTGGCGTTGAGAGTTGCACTCCTCACATTGATTCCTTAAAGAGCACAGCTTCTCAGTTCTGAGCTGGTAAAGTAGGGACTGGGTTTACTCAAGAAGCATGAACAATGGTTCAAATGCCTTTATTATCATGACTTTACTCTTTCCCAACACCTAATGGAGAACACAGTTGATGATACATATTTTGGCACAACTTAAAACCATATTTAAATACTGCGATAGACTGTAAAGGAATGTTTTTTAGAGCCCAATGTAGAGAAAGACTGGATTGGAACATACCTGCCACCATGTGCCAAGTGGACACAACTCTCTAGCTTTTCAGTGTGAAATGCCACTCAGTTGGCTGGTGAAGTGACAGTGGCCTTCAGTTATAAATCTCTCTACAGTGTTGGTTCATGCTCAATTCGAGTAGGAAGACTTTGTTTTTGTTCTTCTTTTCTTTTAATGTGGTTGGCAAATGGTAGACATATAATTTTTTAAGGAGTCTGAAACATAGTTTTTATCATTTTTTTCATCTTTACCATCTTTGTTGTTTTCACCCTTCCCACAGGTACATACTTTTTAATTGATTAATTAATTAATTAACCTATTTTTGGCTGTGTTGGGTCTTCGTTGCTGCACACGGGCTTTCTCTAGTTGCAGCAAACGGGGGCTACTCTTTGTTGCGGTGTGCAGGCTTCTCATTGCCGTGGCTTCTCTTGTTGTGGAGCATCAGCTCTAGGCGTGCGGGCTCGGTAGTTGTGACACTCAGGCTCAGTAGTTGTGGCTCGCGGGCTCTAGAGCGCAGGCTCAGTAGTTGTGGTGCACAGGCTTAGTTGCACTGTGACATGTGGGATCTTCCCGGACCAGGGCTCGAACCCGTGTCCCCTGCATTGGCAGGCAGATTCTTAACCACTGCGCCACCAGGGAAGTCCCAGGTACATACTTTTTTAAATGCCCATGTGTATGTTCACAGCAAAATTGAACCAAAAATACATAGTTTTCACATACCCCTCCCTCACCATCAATATCCCATATCAGTGTGATATAGTTGTTATAATCAATGAACCAACATTGACACATTATCAACCAAAGTCTATAGTTTACATTAGAGTTAGCCCTTTGTGTTACAGATTATATGGGCTTTAACAAATGTTTAATGTCATGTATTCACCATTACAGAAGCATACAGAATAGTGCCACTAAACTCAAAAAAAAAAAAATCAAATTAAAGGACTAATAAAACAATAGAGAAATAAAACATAGAATGTAATTCCCATACTAATCATGAACCAAAATATGACAGAGTTGAGGCCAAACATATCAGCCTTATCAATAAATGTAAATGGGCTTAACTCACCTAAAAAAAGAAAAGATTTTCCATGGGACACACCAAGAAAGACTCGACTATATGCTGTATCCAAAATAAAATTATTAAGAAAGGCTAAAAATAAAGGGATAAGCAAAGATATACCAAGCAAGTGGAAATAATAAGAAAGCAGATATAGCAATATTGATATAAGTATAAGTTTTAAAAGCCTTTTATGTGTAAAAAAAACCCCACTTTTTAATGCTAAAAGCCACAATTCACAATGGAGATAAAACATTTATGTCATTTAGATTATGTACTAAATTATTCAGCAGCCACTTTTATAAAGCGAAATTTACAAGACATGAAAGGGATACACAGAATAAAAAACACCTACTAATAAAAAAAATTTAGCATAGTACTCTCAGCGTAAGACAAATCAAGTAAAAACAAAGTAAAGATACTGAAGATTTAAACAGCTAAATCAATAAGGATATATATTACACTTTATACTCAGACAATAGAAAATACACCTTCTTCTTAAGTGCACAGGAAACATTCACCAAAAAAAGATCCTATGTAAATTAAATTTCTGGAAAATAATAATGAAAAATACCACATACCAGAATCTGTGGGATACATATAAAGCAATGATCAAAGGAATATTCAAAGCCTTAAACACTGAATAAAAGTTAAAGATGGCAATAAATAAATTCTCAATTTACAAAGCTAGAAAACGAATAAGAAGTAAACTAGAATAAAGCAAAAGGAAGGAAATCATAAAGATAACATAGAAATTGAGGTAGAGAACAGAAAAACAGTAAATCTAATGAATAAATTAATTAGATAAGCCACTAGCTAAGTCAAGAAAAAAGGGAGAATGCACACATACACAAAGGGAGATAATTATTGGAATAAGAAGAATTTAGAAATATAAGAACTGAGTTTCAGACCTTTCTGCAAAGTTGAAAACCTAAGTGAAATGGATGATTTCCTAGGAAATTAGTTTACCAAAATTGATCTCATTTGATATAGCTTATACAGAAAAATTCCTTAGAAGAAATAGAAAAAGTTATCAAGGAACTACCCCACAAGAAAAGCACCAGGACCAGAAGATTTTACAGGGAAATTATGCCAAACCTTCAAAGACCAAATAGTCCATAAGTGCTCCATAAATTGTTCAAAAGTATTGTAAATGAAGGAAATTTTCTGAATTGTTTTTACTATGCAAGTATAATTTCAATAACTAAACCTGATAGAAACAGTACAAAAAATTATAGATCAGTATCACTTATGAATATTAATGTAAAATTTCTAAATAAAATATTAGAGAATAGAATCTGATACTACATGAATAAAATAATACACCATGACCAGGTAGGATTTATCCCAGGAATACAAGGATGGCTCATTATGAGGAAATCAATTAATTTAATGGCCTGGTTAATAGATCTGAAGAAGAAAATCATATAATTATAGATTCTGAAAATCTTTTACAATATTCAACACTCATTCCTGTTAAAGTCACTCAAGGAAAAGGAATTGATGGATATTTTCTGAAAACATATAGTTTTATGATCAAGTACAAACATGCATTAGCTTTAAAGCCAGCTTAATGCAGAAACACTAGCACTATTTCCACTAAGACTGGATGCAAAACAAGGTTACCAATTGTCTTACTACCATTCAACAATGTACTAGAAATATTAGCTGGTACAAGTAGGCATGAGAAACCAATTAGCAACATAAGAATTGGAAAAGTGAAACTATCTGTATTTGAAGATGATATAATTATGGACCTAGGAAACCCTAAAAAACCAATGGTAAAACCAAACAAAATAATAAGAGATTTCATGGGCTTCCCTGGTGGCGCAGTGGTTAAGAATCTGCCTGCTAATGCAGGGGACATGGGTTCGAGCCCTGGTCCAGGAAGATCCCACATGCCACAGAGCAACTAAGCCCGTGCGCCACAACTACTGAGCCTGAGCTCTAGAGCCCACGAGCCACGCTACTGAAGCCCGCGTGCCACAACTACTCAAGCCTGCGCGCCTAGAGCCTGTGCTCTGCAACAAGAGAAGCCACCGCAATAAGAAGCCTGCTCACCGCAACGAAGAGTAGCCCCGGCTCGCCGCAACTAGAGAAAGCCCGCAGCAACAAAGACCCAATGCAGCCAAAAATAAATAAATAAATAATTTTATATTTAAAAATAAATAAATAAGAGATTTCAGAAATCAGCAAGCTATAAAAGAATATACAAAGGTAGAGAAAAGTATTTACAATAGCAATAAAGAAGATAAAATATTTAAGAATAAATTTAACATGAAATATGTAACGTCTTTATAAGGAGAACTGTAAAACATCTCTGAAAGATAAAAAATAGATTTGATCAAACAGAGGATAAGAAAAAAATTATATTTCATATAAATAATATAATCACACTGAAGAAGGTGGGGGGAAGCAAACCCAAGTAGCTTTGAATGCAGTAGTATGACAACATGCTCTCAGGCTAAAAATATAATAACTCTAAGTAAATGTTGAACTCTGGTTAGCAGACCTCTCTTTCTGCAGAAGCGTAGGTTAGCAATTCTGAAGTCATTTTTTGTATGTTCTAGGATTGAGCAGTCAGGTTTTGCACTTCGAGAGAAGGAAGCTACAATCAGGGTAAAAGAAAAAAATAGAATGAACTCTGCATTATTGGACTGAAATTGGAGGTATAGGTGTGAACTCATGGGTTCTAACACATACATGAACATACATATACACATACATATGTATGTAACTGGATATAAGTCTGCATGGATTATAATGTGTATTGTACACATGAGTGCATGTGTATATGCACATATTTGTTTATATGTATGTATGAACATTCCCCAGCTCTGTCCTCTGAGAAGGCCTTGAAGCAATTTCACTCCAGTAGCAGTGAGCATACCTACAGCCAAGATCTAGGTTTCTATATACCCAAATTCTCCACTAAAAGAAAGTAGGGAATGAGGTATATAGAGCTCCGTGGAGAAATGGCTGAATTCAGGATTGGGGCAGGTAAAGAACTAGAACACCTTGTTATGCCCCAAAGTAAGAATGTGTTTAAAGAATGATAGGGACATGTCAGAATGACAGAGGAACCAGCTTTAAGGGACTCCCATTGGCCAATCTGGGATGATGTAATCATTAAACTAATTTAAATAAATAATAATAGTAAATTTAATACTATTGAATAAAGTAAGGATCCATGAGCTACACTGATATAAACAAACAAGTAAACAAATAAATAAGGAAGAAGGGAAAACTTTAGTAGAAAATGCACTAATAAATGTAGAAGGAATGATGGAATTAGAAAATCACCTTTTGCCAAGCCATCATAAATATAATTGATACAGGAGAGAATCATCCATGAATGCTAAAACTAATAGATGAAAGTTTGAGAACAGAATATTTACATCGTCTTCAAGTTTATCCCTGCAAGCTGCTTTTTATTCACAAAGGGTAAAATGGTAACTCTAAGTGGAGAAACCTGCCAATAGCACCTTAACCAAAAGATTAAAGTTAACACTACTATTAATGGGACCGATCAATAGTATGTGTTTCCAAGTATGTTTTGTAGAGAAAAAGCCAGAATCCCATTTATATTATGCTGCCAGAAGCACATAACGTTAATCTAACCATGACGACACAAAGGACAATCCAAAATGTGGGACAGTCTGTAAAATACCTGGCCTGTACAAGAACGAACTCAGGAACCGTCAGATTAAAGGAGACTGAAAAATCATAACAACTGAATGCAGTGTGTAATTCTAGATTTTCTTTTGCTATAAGAAATATTAGTGGGACAGTTGATAAAATCTCAGTGAGGTTTTGTAGATTAGATAACATTATTTCAATGTTAATTTTCTGATTTTGATAATTATACTGTTTACATAAGAGGATTCCTTATTTTAAGGACATACACATGGAAATATTTAGGAATAAAAGAACATTATATTCACAACTTAAACAGTTTGGGAAAAAAATATGTGTGTTCACGTGCATTTAGAAAAAGAAAAGACTGTAGTAAATGTTGGCATTATGAGAATCTAGGTGAAGTGTATCTAGGAATACAAAGAATTCTTGCAGCTTTTCTGAAAGTCTGAAATTACATTTGATGATTTCATGGTTTGAATACATACACTCCTATATAATATTCAAATTAAGAAATTAAGCATTCAGTATAGTATGATGGAATGGCACTGAAAAAAGTGACAGCAGAAGTTTATATTAATTCTACGTATAATATTGTATTTTTATTGTAACCATTATTGTATTAGTCACAATAAAGTACCAGCATGAGTCTTTGCAAATTTAGTGAAACCTGGTCTGTGTCTTTCAGATGTAATGATCTAAGGCTGGCGGGTATCAGTCACATTATGCACCAAGATAGTAACTTCAGTCACTCTCATATAAATTGGATGTGGGGAGGGCAGATGGGCAGCTATAATCCTGTTAGATTATTGGAGCTTATTATTATTGGAGCTTACTGAAGTCAGACAATGGTTCCTCACATCTGCTGACTGCTCTGTGGCTATGGAATAAACAACTCTGATGGCTATGTAGTCATAATCATACTGGAGTCATGTCCTTGAGGAACGCCAGTGCAGTAAAATTTTAGAAGCTAAATGTTTAACTTTCCAGAATGCCTGTGCAAAACAAAGCAAGGTTCACAGAAGCAAACTTCCTTGTTCACTAAACAGTCAGCCCAGAAGAACTGAGAGATTGCACGTGTAGCTGTGAACTTTGCATTGTCAGATTTATAAACTTTACAAACCAAAAATAGATTCTGTCGTTGATCCAAAAACCTGCAGTCTAATGATAAACTTACGATGGGTAAAACCTTTTAAATGTTAGGTTTAGTTCCTGCTCTGTCCCCCTGTGTGTGATTGAGTCAGGTTAAGTTGATCTGAGCCTGGGAGAAGAAACACATTGCCTCTGTAGGATTTTCTAAGGCCTCTGAAGAAAGGTACTAAATAACCAGTTTTGGTAGGTTTTAGGATCCTCCAGGGGGCACCAGAACATTCCAGTGGAGTTGATTACATTTCATTAAGTCCAGAAAGGCTAACACTATTACCTTGTTGTAATTGATTCACCTACTGTAACTTTTTCAGTTCCATTGACACTATTTTTTTTTTTGTACATTTGCTTTTTTTTTGTACATTTGCTTTTACAACATTCATGAGTTTATGGAAGGTTTCTGCCTCTGAGGAGTTGAAGGAAGGAAAGAGATCATCTCTTGGACGAGCCCTTAGAAACTGGAGCCATGTCTCCTCAGGGTAACTATGAAAGTTTTCAGCCCACTCTGAGTGTAAGGATTTTCCAAATGTTCCTAATCTGGCCGGAGGGGGAAAACTTGAGGAAAGTGAGAATTCATTCACTTTCTCAGCTTGATACTGTATATAAGCCACCCTGTTATTATCATTATTAATAATAAACACAGTGAATGTCAAATAGGCACTTCATGGTAGATTTTTATATGAATTTTATGCAGAAGTGAGGGGTTGCCAGGCTACTGCATAATATTACTCAGTTCTGGTCCAGGAGTACAAAATTCCGGCAGGCCTCCTGAGCCTGTCCCTCCAATTAGTGGCTACTTCATTACGAATAAAGAACCCTCATTACTGTGGGCCTTCAAGTGAAATAGGATCCCCTACCTCTTGAAATCCGCCTTTCTAAGTACAGACAGTTCCCAACTTACAAACAATCCACTTAAGAACCACCAAGGCATTCAGAGGTTGCCTAGCCTAATGCAGCTGCTGCCCGGGCCCCCTGCCCAGCCCCCCTGCCTAGCCCCCACCCCAGGCTCCTGGTCTGCTCAAGGGAGCTCTGCCTTCCCCCCTACAGAGCCAGCTGCCCACCTGCCCCCCAGACTGTGGGCTCGGAGCTGGGGGTTCAGTGAGACCTCAAAGCTACCGCTGGTTTTATAGTTGAGCTGAGCTATAGGGTAAATAGGCTTTTGTGGCCTGGCCTGGGAACTGAACCACCATTAAAAAAAAAAAGAAGAAAAAGAAAAAACCTGTCTCCATGGGAAAATGTATTGTGCATTCCCAACAAGGAGCCAACAAACATTAGAACGTCTGTGAGAGCTGTCTCCATGATCCCAGCAGGGCAAGGAGGAGGAAGGGTAGCCGCATGTTCTGGGTTCCGGGAACAACTCTAGCACTAAACCCCGCACCTCTAGCACTAAAGGGCCTTGCAAGCCCTTTAACCTCTCTGCAAAACAATAGGCTCGGACTACATGAGTTATAAGCGTCCTTCCAGAGCTCTACCCTCATTTCATTCATTCATTCATTCATGCACTCACTGGCATTTTACTCAGGGCACCTGCTTTGTGCCAGGCTCTGGGCTAACGGTTAGGGATACAGTCAAATAATACAGAAACTAGCTCTCGAGGAGTTTAGTGTTTAGTAGGGGAGACAAATGTCTAAGCAAATGCTTCCAACATAAGTGCTATATGAGATGATCACTGGATATTATGAAAGCTCAGGAGGATCCTATTTCACTTGAAGGCCCACAGGAGGGTGGCATCTGAATCGATGAAGACTTCCTCAAAGAGGGGTGCCTCCCTGGTTTTTTTCCTACCTTGGCTTCTGCTTTAACTCTCTCCTCTCCCCGGTTATCAAGGCTGGTTCACTGGGAAGCATGGCTTCTGCATCCGCTGTTCTAAAAGTTCGGCTTAGTCCCTTGGCCTTTACGGGGGGCGGGGGGGGGGGTCTTTCCCTCCTCCTTGTACAACTGAGAGATGGAACACAGGTGATGTTCCTGTCAAACCATAGACTTGCTTCCCCTGAGTTCTGCCCTGAATGCTGCCTTCTTCCCAGCCCTGGTGAGCCACATCCTAAAAGGCTCTCTCTTCCTCTCCCCGGAGGCTTCCCTGCCCTGACCCCTTGGGTTGCCAGTAACTGTGGTATTTCCACATTTAAAAAAACTTCTTCACCCCCAAAATGGTTCTTAAGGCCCAGCCACCTCCTGCCCTCCTATATTTATAATCCCTGAACTACTTCTACCAAAAATCGCTGCCAGGCTACCACCCTTACCCCACACTCACTATTAAAAATAGTATCAGTGATGGTGATGCCAAAAGGTGATAGGATATAGTTGTTCAGGTTTGAATCTTGACTCTGTAACTTTGTATCTGACGTCATGAAAATGATGTCATTATGAAGGTTCCTAAGCAAGGAGGTGATTGTGGTAAAGTAGTTTTGGGGGAAGATTATTTTGGTAGGTCTGTGTGGGTTGCTACAAGAGTGGAAAGGAGGAAATAGATGAGAGAGTTCCAGGGTAGAAATGATGAGACTTAGAAACCAAATAAACATGTCATTATGTGTTATGAAATTGTCAGTCTTTTTTATACTCTCTTATATATGAATACCTTTTCCTCAAAAGTATTATAGGAATTAGGTATTCTATTTATTTTGTACTTATGAAAGCAGTTTGATAATTATAAGAGGAAATGATGCCTCAAAAAGTTTTCTTTTCATGTAAATAACAAAACATCTCAGGAACGTTTTAGATATTAGTTTTTGAATCCCAATTCCATCAAGTTCCATCAGGGTGTCTTTAATATAAGAAACTGCCTGGCACCACGGTGAGGGACCCACTCAATTGCCAACTAACACTTTCTACTTTGTATCATGATTATTTGTAAGCTAGTGTAGCTCCTTTTCCAGACTGAAGAAAGAAGCCGTGTCTGATTAGCACAGTGTTTCCTGCAATATTGAACACAAGGTTTTCCATGCCTGGAAAAATAACAGACATCACTTACTGAGTGCTTACTCTGCATCAAGCACTGTGTATTTGAGGTACATACACTATAGATCTCATCTGTATATATTTCCTCATTTAATCCTAACAATAGCCCTGAAAGGTACCATGTCTCTACTTTGCCGCCGTGTTTACTAAATCGGAAATTGATGCTTGGGTTAAATGACTTGTTCCAAGTCACAGAGACAGTAAGTCTAAGTGCAGTATGTGAACCCAAATTTCTCTGACTTCAAAGAGCATGCTGTTAACCTTTTCACTCCAGGAGGCTGGTTCTCAAACATTAACATGCAGCACAATCAATCACCTGGAAGACTTGTTAAAACATATAGCCAAACCCCATCGTGTTTTCTGATTCAGTAGGTCTGGGTGGGACCGGAGCCTTACGGGACATTTGGTTCCATCCAAAACGTCTATTGAGACATTTGGTCCATGCCAAAAGGTCCTTGGTATTTGTTCCTGTCCAAAACATCCAGGGAGACATTTGGGCCGTGATTCATTAAATAATACAAATACTCAACTTTGTTAAAATTGTATTTACATTATTTTTATTGTAATTCATGAAGAAATGTGTAATAAATTCACATTTATTCTTATTCTTTCTCGTCGTGATGTTTGGCAGGCTTGCTCTTAAGTTGATGAGCAATTGCTCTCAAGTATATGTGAACCTGATAATTGACCTTATCTGTTAACAATTTCAGTTATATGCATTTGGTTTTACTGGTATCATGGTGAAGTTGGTGGCCATATTTGAGTGTGATCACCAGAAACCTGGGTGATAGCTTGTTCATTGCTTTCCTGTCTGTCTCTTAACACTTGAATGAGGCTCCAAATTGAAGGACAATATACTACTGTCGGCTTTTGAAATTTACAGTGCTAGCCTTCTGCTGCATTGTTTGTCCTGTGATCACCGTTCAATACTGATGTGTAAACATTCCAAGTTTCTGGTGGAAATCTTGGAGCGTCTGGTCTTACTCTGCCGCTGCCAAGCCTTCCACAGATGTACACTCTCTCAGCCTAAGCCATTAGGTCATCTAAATTTTCTTTGCATTCTCCACAATGTGCTCAAAAGTTTCATTTAAGTTTTTCAAAGGCCCAAATGGTGCACACTTAGACAGGTGTTACCTTTCATTGTCGCATATCTTGCGTTAGACTCAGAGAAGGTATTTTTCAAGATTGTGAAAAGTGAAATGAGCATCCTTTTATTCGTGCACTTGATAGCAGTAGGCAAATTGCATTCATATTTGCAAACTCGAAATCTATCATGCACAGTGAAGGGTTAATGTCAGGATTTCTCTTTCGTGCAAATGCAGGTACTTCCTCATGTATATCTGTAAGTGTCTCTTGCCTTTTCATTTTTAGTACATAAATCAACAGCATCATATAACCCAGTAGCACACTGTGCACAGTAGACAATTGAATGACGTTGGTGCCATCTTGAAGGTGCTGTCACTGAACATTGTGGTACTGGCACTTAAATATCAAATATTATCATGAGTTGTGTAAATAGGATTCTGTCATCATCTCGAGCAATGGAATTGTGCATAAGAACTGATTCTCCCCATCTGATCACTTTATACTCCTCTGGAATTTCATTTACATGCAGTGAAGTTGGGTTTGGAGGCTGATGTCTGTTTTGAGTTCTGTTTATTTACTTGCCTCGTTAATGAGTTTCTTACTGGTAGCATTAACAAGACTTCTTTATCATGAATATCACAGAGAATTCTTCAAAGTAGCTGTGATGGTGTTGCATTTGGTTCTTCTCTGTGTGTCATTTTAACCTATTCAGGGTTTTCCTTACTTCCCCTTCAACATCACCAAAGTGGTGTTGATGTTTTCCTGTCCCATCTTGAATGATTACATTATCCAAATCCTGACCACTTGTCCATGCAGATTCTCCTCTCTTCACAGCACCAGTACCTTTTACTCCTATCTCTGTTAAAGGAATGGAGATGGTAACAAAAGCCATTATTATGTAGCATTGGCTTTTCTTTTTGTGAGTATAATATTCTGCTGAGAATTTTCAAATAAAGATGTCACATTGCCAAGCAACAGAAGAAGTTGTTTTTTTTTTTTTTCTTTTGTAGACTTCTGAGCAGTGGTCACTGGTTTAATGATAGGGGAAACCTTACTAATGTCTTACGGATTCAGTACCCAGTTCAGCCTGGCTGGGTTAGCCAGTAGACAGGCATCAGCCCAAGGTGTGGTGCTCCATGCTGATTGGCAGGTAAGTTATGAGAGTCACACCCACTAAAATCTCTCCAAATAGTGGCAGATGCTTCTTGCTGTCTACCAAGATCGTACCTCTATATGACCTTGATTCAAGGGAAACATTGCCCATTAATCCTGGGCAATGGGATAGTTGTAGTGGGGCTAATTAAATGCCTGGTATCCCCCCTCATGGTGGCTTTTACACCTGACCACTATGTGGTAGGAGAGCCACATATATTCTCATTCCTTCCAAACAAGCAAGATACTCTGTAAAGTGTTTATATCACCACATTCGATCCCCATTTTACATAGCGGCTTAACCAAGCTCCTCCTTTCAAACTTCACACTTATAGAACAACCCAGCCACATTCCGCCAAATGCCCAGTGACATATTAATGCACCATGCATCATGAGATCTCACCCTCCACTTGTCCTCTGTGTTTCTCTAACTGTAGGACTCTTCCTCCGTAGGCATAGTTAATATAAATCCCACTCTTCTGCAAAATTTGAACCTTGACCCGTCTATCTAATTCCATGTTCTATTACCAGCTAGGCTACTGAGGCAAGAAGGGTTATTACTGTTAATACAGCCACAGCACAATTTTTGGACCAATAAAACATGCGATAGTATTTTTTATGTATTAATCCTATAAATCAAAATTATAAGCAAACATTATGGGTTATTTGAACCCCAGGACATTTTCTAAGCATGAACAATTTTGAAAGGAACAAATATCAAGGACCATTTGGCATGGACCAAATAAGCTCATGGATTCTGGGGAGGACCAAGTGTCAAGGACCTTTTGGTGTTGACCAAATGTCTCAATGCACATTTTGGACAGGACCAAATGTCCACTAATCGAGCCCAAGAATTACATTTCTAATAAGCTCGCAGGTGGTCCTGATGTTGCTGCTGCAGAAAGTACATTTTGGGAACCATTACATAAGCATAATCATTCATCAATGAATAGATAGATGCATGATAGATGATTTGATTCAGAGTTTCATAAGTCTGCTCTGTGTTTTTGACATTAGGTACATGCATATATTCAGTTATAATTCTTAAAAGATTAGGGTTAAAGTTGAGTTGTATTTAAAATACCAATTTTAACTGCCTCATAGTATTGTTTGAATTTGAGCTTTTTCTATTTTTTTAACCGAAGAAGGATAGAACTATTTTCATTTATGTCTTTTTCTTTTCATTTTCTTCCAAATGTTAAACATATTTAGTTTAAAATAATGTTACAGATGGTTTGTAGGTCTCTCTCCTCTGCCTCCGAGGTAACTTTATCTTCTTTGTACTCCTGGGTGTATGTTTAACGCACAATAGGTATTTAATCCACAGTAGGTCATTAGGTTTTAAATATATTCAAGTATGATTTATTTCTCCAAACCTAAATGTATTCTAAAGGCATTATTTATCAGTAGCCTGGGAAGAGAGAAAGCTATCGTGTGAGTTTTATATTGTGATATATTCCCCCAAGGAGCATGATTAAAGCAAATTTCCTTTTTTCTGCTCTATTTCACCTCTTAACCAAACAAACCATGGTATAAATTCAGCTATTATTTCAAAGTAGAGTGGAGCCCTTTCACCATTGAGCACATTGCATCTTACCGATAAAAGATACAGCTGGAGCTCAAGGCAGCATGCGTGCCCTTTCTCTAGTCTTCTTGGAGCCTAGAAATGGCACCAGGCCTTAATGTACAGGCAGACCCTCAGAGATATTGCGAGTTCAGTTCCAGACCACAGCAATAAAGCGAATATTGCAGTAAAGTTAGTTGCATGCATTTTTTTGGTTTCTCAGTGCATGTAAAAGTTATGTTTCTGCCATACTGTAGTCTGTTAAGTGTGCAATAGCATGATGTCTAAAGAAACAATGTGCATATCTTAACTAAAAAATACATTATTGTTAAAAAAATGCTTACTATCATCTGAGCTTTCAGCAAATCGTAGTAGTAACATCAAAGATCACTGATCACAGATCACCATAACAGATACAATAACAATGAAAAAGTTTGAAATATTGTGAGAATTACCAAAATGTGACACAGAGACACAAAGTGAGCAGATACATAGTGGACCTCCATTGTGCTAAACACAGGACCTTACACGTAACTCCTAATAACAGCATTATGTATCACAGTTTTAAAGAAAGATCTGATATCCATTCTCTCTGTTATTTATCTCATTATTCTTTACCTCTAATAGCAGGATCTCAGAAATGTTAAATAACTTGCCCAGTGTTGTAAAGCTAGGAAGTTTCTGATCCATGCATAGAATTCAGACCTATCAGATGCCCTTTCCACTTCACCACACTGACAGGAGTTTTTTGTTTTTTTTTTTCCTTTGCGGTACGCGGGCCTCTCACCACCGTGGCCTCTCCCGCCGCGGAGCACAGGCTCCGGACGCGCAGGCTCAGCGGCCATGGCTCACGGGCCCAGCCACTCCGCGGCATGTGGGATCTTCCCGGACCGGGGCACGAACCCGTGTCCCCTGCATCGGCAGGTGGACTCTCAACCACTGCGCTACCAGGGAAGCCCTACCAGGAGTTTTAATAACTATTTGTTAACTAAATACATAGAATTCTACCAAAACTACCCCCCTCTACAAACTCCACCCCCCAACACACACATCAGTATGTGTGTATCTTTCGTTGGGCTGTATTCTGATATGGCTATGCTGTTCAAGCTGCAGGGTAGAACCACAGCTGTAGATGCTATAAATGAGGGGGAAGGGAGGGAAGAGGAGGGTAGAATAGCCTTTAAGGGAACAAATATACAGGGAAGAGGGTTTTCAGAATGATGCTAAACAGTCAAGATATAATCTTCACTTTCTTGGGTAAGGACTTTTAGGAGCACAGGGAAATTTAGATTCAGTCTATGTTTTGTTTCATTTTTTAAACATCTTTATTGGAGTATAATTGCTTTACAATGGTGTGTTAGTTTCTGCTTTATAACAAAGTGAATCAGCTATACATATACATATATCCCCATATCTCCTCCCTCCTGCATCTCCCTCCCACCCTCCCTATCCCACCCCTCTAGGTGGTCACAAAGCACCGAGCTGATCTCTCTGTGCTATGCGGCTGCTTCCCACTAGCTATCTGTTTTACATTTGGTAGTATATATATGTCCATGCCACTCTCTCACTTTGTCCCAGCTTACCCTTCCCCCTCCCCATGTCCTCAAGTCCATTCTCTAGTAGGTCTGCGTCTTTATTCCCGTCTTGTCCCTAGAATCTTCATGACCATTTCTTTTTTTTTTAGATTCCATACATATGTGTTAGCATACGGTATTTGTTTTTTTCTTTCTGACTTACTTCACTCTGTATGACAGACTCTTGCTCCATCCACCTCACACGAATAACTCAATTTCGTTTCTTTTTATGGCTGGGTAATATTCCATTGTATATATGTGCCACATCTTCTTTATCCATTCATCTGTCGATGGACACTTAGGTTGCTTCCGTGTCCTGGCTATTGTAAATAGAGCTGCAATGAACATTTTCGTACATGACTCTTTTTGAATTCTGGTTTTCTCAGGGTATATGCCCAGTAGTGGGATTCCTGGGTCATACGGTAATTCTATTTTTAGTTTTTTAAGGAACCTCCATCCTGTTCTCCATAGTGGCTGTATCAATTTACATTCCCACCAATAGTGCAAGAGGGTTCGCTTTTCTCCGCACCCTCTCCAGCATTTACTGTTTGCAGTTTTTTTTTTAACATCTTTATTGGGGTATAATTGCTTTACAATGGTGTGTTAGTTTCTGCTTTGTAACAAAGTGAATCAGTTATACATATGCATATGTTCCCATATCTCTTCCCTCTTGCATCTCCCTCCCTCCCACGCTCCCTATCCCACCCGTCTAGGTGGTCACAAAGCACCGAGCTGATCTCCCTCTGCTATGCGGCTGCTTCCCACTAGCTATCTATTTTACATTTGGTAGTGTATATATGTCCATGCCACTCTCTCACTTTGTCACAGCTTACCCTTCCCCCTCCCCATATCCTCAAGTCCATTCTCTAGTAGGTTTGTGTCTTTATTCCCGTCTTACCCCTAGGTTCTTCATGACTTTTTTTTTCTTAGATTCCATATATATGTGTTAGCGTACGGTATTTGTTTTTCTCTTTCTGACTTGCCTCACTCTGTATGACAGACTCCAAGTCCATCCACCTCACTACAAATAACTCAATCTCGTTTCTTTTTATGGCTGAGTAATATTCCATTATATATATGGGCCACATCTTTATCCATTCATCTGTCGATGGACACTTAGGTTCTTTGCATGTCCTGGCTATTGTAAATAGAGCTGCAGTGAAAATTGTAGTACATGACTCATTCTGAATTATGGTTTTCTCAGAGTATATGCCCTGTAGTGGGATTGCTGGGTCGTATGGTAGTTCTATTTGTAGTTTTTTAAGGAACCTCCATACTGTTCTCCACAATGGGTGTATCAATTTACATTCCCACCAACAGTGCAAGAGGGGTCCCTTTTCTCCACACCCTCTCCAGCATTTATTGTTTTTAGATTTTTTGATGATGGCCATTCTGACCAGTGTGAGATGATATCTCATTGTAGTTTTGATTTGCATTTCTCTAATGATTAGTGATGTTGAGCATTCTTTCATGTGTTTGTTGGCAATCTATATATCTTCTTTGGAGAAATGTCTATTTAGGTCTTCTGCCCATTTTTGGATTGGGTTATTTGTTTTTTTGATATTGAGCTGCATGAGCTGCTTGTAAATTTTGGAGATTAATCCTTTTCAGTTGCTTCATTTGCAAATATTTTCTCCCATTCTGAGGGTTGTCTTTTCGTCTTGTTTATGGTTTCCTTTGCTGTGCAAAAGCTTTTAAGTTTCATTAGGTCCCACTTGTTTATTTTTGTTTTTATTTCCATTTCTCTAAGAGGTGGGTCAAAAAGGATCTTGCTGTGATTTATGTCATAGAGTGTTCTGCCTATGTTTTCCTCTAAGAGTTTGATGGTGTCTGGCCTTACATTTAGGTCTTTAATCCATTTTGAGTTTATTTTTGTGTATGGTGTCAGGGAGTGTTCTAATTTCATTCTTTTACATGTAGCTGTCCAGTTTTCCCAGCACCACTTATTGAAGAGGCTGTCTTTTCTCCACTGTATATTCTTGCCTCCTTTATTCAGTCTCTGTTTGATGGCTGCTAAACTGATCTTCCTTAATTCCCCATAGGAGACCAAGAGCTGAAAAAACCAAACTCAATCTTTTAAATCAGTCTGTTCAGTTGTAGCTTCTTTTCTCTGTTTCCCCTTTCAAGGTTTTAGGAAAGCTATGGTTAGAGGGTCTAGTGTATCTTCAGTGCACATTGGAAAATTAGGGAAATGTCACTGCAAGTCCCTGTACATGCCACTGTTGTTATTTGGGGGACTATTTCTTGAAGACATGAGTGGTGACGCAGGCAGGGATAAACCATCCAGAGATATGATCTCCCTTGTAGGGATTCTCATTTACCTTGCCAACCTTGCGGTGACAGTGGGTTTCTCTCAAAAGGAGCTATATAACACAAAGTAAAAAAATTGAGTCATAACACACCAAACAAAAATAATATTTTTAAAGATAAAACATTTCTAAAAATAGGATAAATCCTGAATACTACATCTGCTGGTTATTCTGGAAGAATGGTCTTCTTTCAATGTAATCCTTTAATTCATCTTTTCATTACTTTATGTTTTACCAACAATAAAAATTAGGAAGAAGTATAATAACCATACCAAAATTTCAGGGACAATGAGAATTTTGTTAATGATTTCACTTTGGGACAGCCTAGTGGTTGGTCTCTATTTACTCCAGTTTTCAAGGAGGAAAAGAAAAGAGTCCATTCTTCTGCTCTGCCCAGATTTCATGGTAATTCCTTCAAGTATTTATCAAGCAATTAATATATGCCAGGTACTTTTATCTTCAAGGCTCTAAAGATAAAATGTGAATAAGGCTGTTGCCACCCTTGTCTTCATAGAATTCATAGTGTAGTAGGGGAGACAGACAATAATCAAACAGTCAAAATGCAGAGTCTCGTGCTAGGATAGAGGATCTGAAGGATTTTGTTGAGGCACATAGCAGGGATGCCTAATTTTGTTTGGTGGGTCAGGATAGGCTTCTTAGAGATATTATGATTTAAGCTGAAGACTGTTAGTATAGTTAGTAGCCAGGTGAAAAGGGGAAGGAGAGAGCAAGGATTTTCCTGGCAGAGTTGTAAGATGTTTGAAAGCCCAGAAGAGGGTGAAGAAGGGAACAGCACAGCAAAACAAATGAAAGAAATTTGACTGGAGCATTAAATTTTTCTAACATAAGCTATGCAAGTAGCTAGTGGTAACTTTAATTTAGATAATAGAGAAGTAGGTTCAAAGAACATTGCTTCAGTAATAGCTACGCTCAGATATGTTCAACTCTTAGAA
This sequence comes from Stenella coeruleoalba, assembly GCF_951394435.1. Lineage (NCBI taxonomy): Eukaryota > Metazoa > Chordata > Mammalia > Artiodactyla > Delphinidae > Stenella > Stenella coeruleoalba. The sequence goes on from NC_137155.1 coordinate 43,796,242, forward strand.
AATGAGACTTTAACATTTAATCTTCTAGGTAGTTTTCACTATACTTATATATTTATTTTGCCTTTGAGTTGTGCTCTTTTTACCTCTTAAGCAAGGTGATGTGAATACTAGTAATGCCTCACATTTCTTGATTAAGCACTGTCTTATTTTCTTAGCCACATTTAAAAACTGAAAATGACAAAATCCTAAGAATACATCTAACCAAAGATATTCAAGACTACCTTACTAAAACTATAAAACATTGCTTAGAAAAGTTAAAGCAGACTTAAATTAAGGGAGGGATATGCCATGTTTATGGATCAGAAGACTCTACATTGTTAAGATGTCATTAACTCTCCAAATTGATCTTAATTGCAACACCAATCCCAATCCCAATAGGAAATTCACAGAACGATTATAAACTTATATAGAAATACAAAAGACATAGAATAGCCAAGGTGATCTTAAAAAACAAGAACAAAGCTGGAAGACTTACATTTCTAGATATTAAGACTTACTATAAAGCTAAAGTAATTAGACAGTATGGTTTTGACTAAAGAATAATTCAGTAGACCAATGGAACAGACTAAATCGTCCATAAAAAATGCACACATATATGGTCACCTGATTTATGTCAAAAGCATTACTGCAATTAATTAGAGGAAATAATGGGCTTTTTAATAAACGGTGCTGAGACAGTTAGCTATCCATATAGAAAACAATAAACCTGACCCCTACTTCATATCATATCACAAAAATTAATGAGAGATCATAGACTTAAAGTCCAAAAATAAAAAACTATTTCAGAACAAAACCTAGGTAAATATCTCAATGACCTTGGGGGAGGCAAAGAGTTTTGAAACAGGATGCAGAAAGCACTTAACCACAAAAGAAAATAATAAATTGTACCTCATCAAAATTTAAAAAGTCTATGCATTAAAAGATACCATTGAGAAAAAATAAAGACTGAAGAAGATATTTGCAATACATATATCCAAAAAGGGACTTAAAGAAGTTATATAAAGAAGTTATACAAGTCAAAAAGAAAAATATTAACTACCTAGTTGAAAATGGGCAAAAAATCTGAAAAGGCACTTGAAGTTATCAAAATTACCAATACAAATATGCAAAGGTATTTACATTATTAACCCTCAGGGAAGTGAAAATAAAAATCCACCAAATGGGGCTTCCCTGGTGCACAGTGGTTAAGAATCCTCCTGCCAATGCAGGGGACACGGATTCAAGCCCTGGTCTGGGAAGATCCCACATGCCACGGAGCAGCTAAGCCCGTGTGTCACAACTACTGAGCCTGCGCTCTAGAGCCCGTGAGCCACAACTACTGAGCCCGAGTGCCACAACTACTGAAGCTCGCGCGCCTAGAGCCTGTACTCGGCAACAAGAGAAGCCACCTAATGAGAAGCCCGTGCACCACAAGAAAGAGTAGCCCCCGCTCACCGCAACTAGAGAAAGCCCCGCGTGCAGCAATGAAGATGCAACGCAGCCAGAAACAAATAAATTCAATAAATAAATTAAAAAAAAAAAAACCCAAGTGGCTAAAATTAGAAGGACTGACAGTCACAAATATTAATGAGGATAGGAAGCAACTGGAACTATTATACATGGTGGTTGAAGTGTTAACTGATAGAAGCACTTTGTAAAACTATTTGGCGTTATCTACTAAAAATAGTATACTTCTGGGCAAACACCCAAGGAAAATGAGTGTTCATGTAAAATGCATATACAAGAATGTTCATAGCAGTGTTATTCATAATAGCCCCAAAGTGAAAACAAACCAAATGTCCATCAGCAGTAAGATGGATAAATTGTGGCGTTATTCATTCACTAGGATACTACAGAGCAATGAAAAAGAATTAACTATTACTAGATTGCAATATATGGATGTATCTCCTGAGCATGAAGTTGAGTGAAAGAAACTAGACATCACAGAATATGTAGTATATGCTTGCCTTTATGTGAAGTTCAAAATCAGGCAAAACTAATCCATGGTGTTAGAGGTCAAAATATTCTATTTTTGAGGAGGTATTGCCCAAAGTGGAACACAGAGGAGCCTATTGGAGCGCTGAAAATGTTCTATATATTGTTCTGGGTGGTACTCATGTGGGTATATACATATTTACAAGTATATGGCGATATTAGCTTCATATTTTGCACTCTCAGCTATACCTCAGTAAAATAGTAAAAAAAAAAAAAAAAAAAAGAAACTGAAATTAAGGAGTTTGGGGAGAGGAAGGGAAGAATAGAAGCACAGAGCATACCTGAAAGAAAGCAGAGACCGAAATGAATTTTAGTGACAATTATTTATAGACACTTTAAAAAGAAAAGGACCATTTTAATGAGGGATGTCTTTTTTGTTTACATATCCTACTTTCTAATTTCCTCACCATTTCAAGCAAATATCTTCCAGCCCTAAATATCAAGAGACCTCTTTTATATAAAAATATGAAAAATGACTTTCTCCCATTCCAAGGAACATATATTAAGCATTTGGGAGCTAGTTTGGGTAACTTGGGCTAAGAGCATCAGAAGTTCACCAGAGCATCATCTAAGGCTTCTCAGTTCTAATGATAAAAAAGCACTGAAGAATTTTCCAGCAATTTCAGTGTTTTCAAATTCACCCCCCCCAACACTTAGCACACTCCCCCCAACCCCACCATGGTTGCTTTAAAACATTTCTTTAAAAATTCAGTGGCACTAAAATGAATTTTTGAACACTTTAGTAATTACCTGATATTATTGATGACATTCTTGTTGATGATCAAAATAGTAATGGAAATAACATATCTTTGGACAGCTGACAGTTGTCTATGGGACTAATAGACTTTAACCTGCTTCCAACATTGTTTCTAGCATCTTGGCATTTAACTAACCTTTTCTTAAAGCCGTGCCTATATTAGGTAGAATAGCCTAGGCTAGGCTGTGGTACAGAGAAACACCCCCAATTCCGTAATTCCATGGCTTAAGCCAAGAAGCATTTTTTGGTTTTGTTTTTGCTCACCAAATAGTACTGGGCAGGTGTCCAGGTTTTTGGAATGGCTCTTCCTCCAAGTTGTTTATGGACCACGCTGACAGCAGCTTTGCAGTCCTTAGGTATGTCTCCAGTGTCCCCTAGATGTGGACATCCCAGTCATCCCAAAAGGAGACAGAGCCTGCAGGAGCACATGTAGAAAGGCTTTAGGCCAAGCCTGGAGATGGTGCGTGTTACCTGTGCTCACATGCTGCTGGAGAGAACTTTGTCCCATGGCCACACCTATTTTGAGGGGAGACTGGAAACTGTAGAAGGGCACATGCATACTGATGGACAGCTGGCAGCCTCAGCCACAGGAGCACGTGCCCAACAACTGAAAATCTGAGATGTTCTCAGACCTATAACAAAAGGAATCACCATTGACCACTGACACAAAATGCTGATGAATTAGGTGTGTACAAAGAACAACAAAACCCAAGTTTTCCAGAAGAGCTGACCTAGAAAAAATTGGAATGAGGTGATTTCCAGCAGGAAGGAGCAAAGAAATGCTACAGAAATATGTTAAATCTCAACACAGAAAATGTTTTAAAGATTTAGACTGATGCGAAATTGAAGGAGCTGGACCAGCTCCCTTCTTGGCATACAATTACTGTGACAATGTCTTCTTCTTAAATACACACACACACACACACACACACACACACACACACGCACGCACGCACGCACACACACACACCCAAAGTGAGAGAATGTTAGTCATCAGACTATAAAAGTAGAAGCCACAGACCCAAAGCGTGTGATGGTGTATATTACTATGCACCAGGTTAAAAACAATTTATTTGACTAGCATTTTTAGCTCCTACTATCGGTACCAGGGTAACATAATCAAGATATGGTCCCTGCCACAAGCTCCCTGCAGAATATAGAAGAATATAGTCAGTTAAAATGACAATGACCATGCAATGTGATGTGTCCTGTGAGATAGTAGAGGTGTATAATAAGGTGCCATTGGGGCCCCGAAAGAGGAGCGTCTGCAGTCAGACTTGGGGATCCCGCTGTGCTTTCTAGAAGAGGTGGCACAAGCTGGATTGTGAAGGGCCAAGAAAGGAGAAGAAATATGACATCAATGGGAACAACATGTGAAGGGGAAGAGGATGAAACCACTTTACGAGTTGAGAGATCACACTGGGAGAAACGAACAGTTTGGAAGGTTTGCTGGAGAAAAGAATGAGAAAGAGAGAGAGGCAAGGATCCGAGGCAGATCACAAAGGATATGTATGCCGGTTACAGAGCCTGGGTTCACCCTCGATGTTCTGGGGAACCAGTGACAGTATTGTTCTTGAGACGGTCTTTCCAGGTTGCCCTGAACTCCCAGCTCCACCACACTTTGGAACTCAAGGGCAGCAGAATGTCTACAAAGAGAGAGGATTGATCTTTTTCCCTTTTCACTTTATCCAGGACCTACAACAGAGTGAATTAACACGACCCCTCAAACAAGGTGGTTCTTAGCACATCAGTTCACCTATTGATTTAGGAGTTGATTTGTGTTTCTGAGTTATGATTACTTACAGAATCATCAATAAGTATAATAAAAATATACTGTAATATGAAGTACAAGCAGGTTTTAGCTTAGGCAGACAAGAGACACAGGCAAACTTGCCAGCCTTCACGTGGCACACAGACATGAATAAATGATCCCTAAAACAGTAGTGAAAAGAAAAGGAATAATGGCATATGTTTAAAACCTCAATAAAATACAAAAGTATCAGTGGGATAAAGAGACAGTAATATAGCCTTTTACTGTCTCCTGAAGTGTGTGCTTCTCAGATTAGAGAGAAATTGATAAGGCGGGTGTACTGGGTTCTGTCTTGTGACCTGAGTTAATACTTCCACTAATGACCTGAAAGAGGAAGTGAAGCCAGTCGGTTAAATTTTCTGATGACAGAATTGCTTTCTTAAGTTAAAAACAGAAAAAAAAAATCACCAGCTGAGCAAACATTAAGACACTTGGGATTATACAGCAGAAACTACACACCATTGTAAAGCAGTCATACTCCAATAAAGATGTTAAAAACAAAACAAAACAAAAGACACTTGGGGCAGTGTGATAGCTAACTAATCTGAACTATATCTGCATGTCGCAAATAACATAATTGTGAATCATTTTAAACATATTTATTTCAACTTGCCAAGGGCTTGAGAATAGAAAACCTTTTACTCTTTGATTCCTATGTGAATGAATGTATTGCATAGTGAGTCATGGTTTGTATTTTAAAACAAGAAGCCAGAATCACAAACTTTTAACATGCTAGATTATTTTGATGTAATGAGTTGACAAGGAAAATAGAGTAGTAGGTGAAGTGCTGACATCGCATTTTGGGTAATATACAGTTAACCTAACTGGTTTGAGATGTGCTACAATTAGGAAAGCAAAGTGATTTGGTGAAATGAGCATGAACTTTCACATCCTGCCCCTCCCCTGCTCACAAGTAAGCTTGGGTGAGTTACTTAATGGTTCTGAAAACCAGCTTCCTTCTCTGTGAAACAGAAACGAAATTATGGTGTAGGAGTGTTGTGAGAATCAAATGAGAATATGTGCATGTGTATTATACCTAATCAGTGAGTGGTGGTGATAGTGGTTGAGGAAGAGGGATGGTGTCTGGGAAAGTCTAAGGGTAATTGAGCAAACAGAACATGTTATACATATTACATAGTGGGAGGACAAGGCCTGATGGTTCACTCCTTCTGGTGTCCTCCCTTTATTCATTCGTTGTTTTGTTTACCTGCTACCTGGAGGCATGTAGACTTAGCCTTATAAAATTGAATAGTGTAATTCTACCCTCATGCAGCTTACAGTCCAGAGGGTGGCTGGGCCTACACGGGAGCAGGTAGCAATTACCATAGTTTTGGGTCCTAAGCCAGTTTGCAAAGTGCCTTGATTATAGAGAGGAAGAAGCTGTTAACTCAGCTGAGGAGCATTCCAGGAAAAGGTTCTCAAAGGAGAAAACCTTTGAGTGGAAACCATAAATGTGAGCACGAGTTGCCATGTGCACCACAACGGGAAGAGGGCTTTCCAGGCAGAGGAATCTTGCAGAAGGTGGGGGTGGGTTTGTCTTGGTGTAGCTGGAGAACGGCAGCTCTGTATGCCCAGATGACATGGTGCCTGGGAGGTGATGTGGGAGAGGAGGCAGATGGGCTGCAGGCTGGCAGGCAGGGTATGGGTGTGGAGTCTGTATTTTATACAAGACGAGACAGCATCCAACCGAGGCCATGTCCTTACCTTTCTATACTTACTGGCTGCTTGGTTTTAGGCAAATTACTTTGGACCTCAGTTTTTTCTTCTATGCAAATGAGGATAATTTTGCCTACTTTGAAGAACTGCAGTAAGAAGCATTTGTAAAACACTGCCCTCCGGAAGTGTTCACTCCCTTTTCTTCTCCTTACCCAACTTGGAACACATGATCAGGTGAAATTAAAAAAAGGAGAGTTAAAACTCTCTTCCCTGGAAATTCAAAAGAGTGTAGACTGTGGTATGTATCTCTACTTCTCCTGAATCTTCATTGAGATAACTACTTGATGAAAGCATTCATCCAGTACTTTATACATTCCTAGTACAATATTTTATACATTTGTATATAAAATGTATATTTTATACATCACCCTGAGGCATTGGTGTGCTCCACTCTCCTAGGTAACTTTTATACTCATGATCAGAACATGTTATAAACTTGAACTTGTGAAGAGCAGAGTAGTGAAGAAATTGGCTTTTTTTTCCTATTAGTATCTGAAAAGAAGTATCTGAATGAAAGTGTTCGTGTAAATGAGTTGAGATTCTGTCAGCCACATGTGTGCCTGTCCTAATTACACAGGTGGATCCAAAATTGTTGTCTTGAATTAAGTTTTATTAATTCATGTAAAGGAAATGCTAGCTAAAAGATTCAATTTTATCTGTAATTTCAGCAATAATGAAAAATCTTAAAATTATCACGGCTTGTTTATTATCCTGAATTGTTAAAGTTCAAACTGCATGCTTAAGAGGAAATGAAGTAAGATGACAACCACATCTTCCTTGTTTTTGGCAAAATACTGCTTATTAACCGCCCCAGCTGCAGCATTAAACATGTACAGATCTTCCTCAATTTACATTGGTATTATGTCCGAATAAAATCATCATAAGTCGAAAATATCATAAGTTGAAAATGCATTTGATACACCTAACCTACCAAACATCATAGCTTAGCCTAGCCTACCTTAAACGTAACTAAAGCATATAACTTATGACCACAGTTCCTTGAACAAGCCAAGCACACAGCAGCCCTGGTGCCTTTGCATCCACCATTGTTTCTGCTCAGAATGCTCCACTCCCACCCCACCCCCAACCCCATATCAGCATGGTTTGCTTCCTCAATTCCTCCAAATCTCTGGTCCAAAATCACCTCTCAGGAAGCTTTTCCCAGATTATTCCATTTAAAAGAGACTCCTCTATCACCCCTCCCAAACCCTGCAAATATATCTTTCCTTTGTTGCATTATTTTCACCATCTAACAAACAACAGATTTACTTTTGTTGTTTATTGTCCAGTTTTACCCAGTAGAATGTAACCATCATGAAAGTAGAGACTTTATTTCCTGCTTATGCTCAGCACCTAGAACCGTAGGTACTCAGTAATATTTTTTGGGAGGAAAGAAGGGACTTAGAAGTAAGAGTGATATCAGGAAGGCTAAAATTTGGAATGATTGAGGTTTATGAAACATCCTAATAACAATAAAACTGTTGTGAGTGTGAAGATAGGCCCACTATTAGGAACAGATGGTTTAATATATTCTGTATTTCTTCTTCATTAGTAAATTTCAGTGGTTCCATAATGAGTAACTTTCCCTCATCGACTACCAGGTCAGTACAGTTTGATAGGAAAGTCAGGATAAATGTTTGGTTCTTTGTCAAAATATTGAGTTGGTTCACTGGCATTCTCTACAGGTGCCCAATGAGGTTTTTTGGTTTTCAGTTAATTTGTTCATTTCCTTGTTTTTAAGTATCATTATGAACTCAGAGATTTAAATATATTGGATGTGTTTTAATTGTTGCTGATAATACTTTATTGATGTTCAAATTGTCTCATCCTCAGCTAGTGAGAGCCTCTTCAGGTTGACTCCTGAATCCTTTTGACATGACCCTGATAGTGGTCTTCTTTGATTTCTTATACAGCATAATATTTCAGGGTCATCTTATATGTTTCCTGCCCTAACCCTGGAATCAGCCATTTCAACAAGGAACGCTGATTCCTTTAAGAGAGATATGATAGTTAGAGACCATGATCTGTGTGCTAGGGGTGCTCATTGCTTCTGAGTTAGCCACTATATTTAGACCTTTACTGTGGACAGAGCTAGAAAATAATTTTGGATGATTTAATTTTAATGGCAAAAGCAAAGAAAGCAGAACTATTAAACTCCTATTATACTTTCTCCTCCATTAAGGGAGGTGGTATTAAAACTGGAAAGGATAGAAAGGACCTCTTGAGGAAAACTTGAGGCTCAGTCCATGAAAGGGGCTAATGTGTATTAGTTGTATTTAAATAACTTAGTCACCAGACTTAGATAAATTTTGTCCCAGAAAGAACTCATGTATCCAAGCACAGAAATACTGCCAGTAATGTTTGAGAAATCAGAGATGCCAGAAATAATATAACAAGCAAATATTGTCCTATTTTAAAAGAGAATTTTTAAAACTCAAAAATTTAATATACTTTGATTCTTAATCAAATCCAGAACTGATTACTATATAGGTGGTTTTTAAGGAACTTGGGGAAAAAAATGAGATTATCCTGAAGCAGAGTGGATTCGCTTTAACGCCAGACTAATTCCAATTCCTCTTACTGGTAATATTATTTAAGTCTCATATAGTTCTCTATAGATAAAATGGAGAAAAGTGAGTTAGAGATTGGATTTTTAAAAAAGCAAGACAGAGCTGAGAATAGTCTCAGTACTCACTTTAAATATAAAGATATAGCTAGGTTAAAAGTAAACAGATACATTAATATATGGCCTATAAATTCTGATCAAAAGAAATCTGAAGTGGCCACATTAACCTTAGACAAAATAGACTTCAGAACAAGGACTATTAACAGAAATAAATATAATCTTGACTAAATGTGGTTACCCGAGGAATGGAGGTCAATTTAAAATCAGTCAATGTAATTTACTAGGTGAATAGACCAAAAACAAACCATATGATCATCTCAATGGATCCAGAAAAAGCATTTGATAAAATTCAATATCCATTCCTGATAAAAATTCTCAGCAAAATAGGAGTAGAAGAGAATATCTTCAACTGATAATGGGCATATATGAAAAACATACAGCTAACATCATACTTAATTATAAAAGACTAAACACTTCCCCCCTGAGATAAGGAATAAGGCAAGCATGTTTGCTCACATCAACTTCTAGTCTACATTATCCTGTCCAGTTCAATAAGGCAAGAAAAGTAAATAAAGACATACAAATGGAAAGGAAGAAGTTAAACTGTCTATATTCTCAGACAACATCATATATATATACATAGATCTGTCTACATAGATATATTATAGAGAGGGAAAATCCTGAAAAATCTTTCAGAAAAAGCTTTTAAAACTAATCACTGAATTTAACAAGGTCACAGGATATAAGATCAAATTACAAAAATTAACCCATATTTCTAGTAATGAACAATTAGAACTTGAAATTTATAGAAATTAGAATAGCATCAAAAATATGAAATACTTTGCAATAAATTTAACAAAACGTGCAAAATCTGTGCCCTAACATCTGAAAAACAAAATGTTAAAAGAATGTTAAAGATCCAATAAATGAAAAGATATACTATGTTCATTTGTCTGAAGATACTGTTAAGATGTCAATTCCCAGTAAATCTGTAGCTTCAGTGCAGTGCTAATCAACATCCTGAAGGCTTTTTTGAAGAAATTGTCAAGCTAGCCCTAAGATATGTGTAGGAATATGAAGAACCTAGAATAACTGAAACAATTCTGAAAAAAATTGTAGGACTTATACTAACTGACTTAAAGACTCATTATAATGCTACAGTAATCAAGACAGCATGGTATTAGTATAAGGATAAACATATACATCAAAATTATAGAATAGGGAGTCCAGAAATAGACGCACACATATAATGGCTTGTTGATTTTTGCCAAAAGTGCCAACCAAGGCAATACAATGGGCAGCTGGACAGTTTTTCAACACGTGGAACAGTTCGATATCCACATGTGGGGAAAACAATATCAACCTGTACCCATACCTCATATCATACAAAAACTAACTTGAAATGGGTTATAGATCTAAATGTAATAGCTGAAAATACAAAATTTCTGGAAGAAAAAGCACAGGAAAAAGTCTTTGTGACCTTGAGTTAGGGAATGTTTTGGTAAAAACGGCACAAAAAGAGAAACTAGGTAAAAGAAAAATTTGGTAAATTAGATGTCATCAAAATTTTAAATGTTTTATCTTCAAAAGGCACTTTTAAGAAAATGAAAGGCAAGTTTCAGGCTTAAAGGAAATGTTTTCAAACTTATGTCTGATAATGGATCTATATTATCCATATAGAGAACTCATAACTCAGTAATAAAAAGACAAACCTAATTTTTAAAAATATGCAAAAGATTTGAATAAGCACATTACTAAAGATATATAAGTGGCAAATAAGACTTAAAAAGAATTTCAACATCTTTAGTCATTAGAGAAATGCAAATTAAAATTATAATAACTATGACTACACATCCACTAGAATGGATAGAACTTAAAAGACTGAAAATACCAAGTGTTGAAGAGGCTATGGAACCCATGGAATTTGGATCATTGTTGGTAGGAAATGCAACATGATATAGTTACTTTGGAAAACAGTTTGGCAGTTTCTTATAAAAGTGAAGTTATAGTTACTGTATGATCTAGGAATCCTATTCCTAGATATTTGCCCAAGAGGAATGAAAAGCATGTCTACACAAAAACGTATGCTCAGATGTTTTATTCAAAATAGCCTAAAATTGGAAACAACCCAAATGAGTATACAAATTGCGCTGTATCAATACCATTAAATACTACTCAGAAATAAGACAGCGCACACTGTAAATACACGTAACAACATTGATCTCCAGGGGGTTATGCTGAGTGAAAGAATCCAGTCATAAAAAAAAAAACTAGACTACATTGATATGAAACTCTAGAACTAAAGACTAATCTGTAGTGACAGAAAGCAGATTCGTAGTTGGCAGGGGTTGGGACTTGAGGGAAGGAATTGACTGCAGTGGAAACTTTAGGGAGCGATAGAAATGTTCCATATCATAATTCTGATGGCAGTTGCATGATTGTACACATTTGTCCAAGAACTCATCGAGTTGTACACCTAAAATTAAATCTTACCTCATAAATAAAGCTGATTAAAAGTGATGAAGGGTAAGCTGGGGTGAAGTGAGAGAGTGGCATGGACATATATACACTACCAAATGTGAAATCGATAGCTAGTGGGAAGCAGCCACATAGCACAGGGAGATCAGCTCGGTGCTTTGTGACCGCCTTGAGGGGTGGAATAGGCAGGGTGGGAGGGAGACGCAAGAGGGAGGAGATATGAGGATATATGTATATGTATAGCTGATTCACTTTGTTATAAAAACAGAAACTAACACACCATTGTAAAGCAATTTACTCCAATAAAAATGTTTTTAAAAAAGATTAATGTTTACCCTACTAAAAACTTAATTAAACCTTAAAAAAGAATGATGATGATGGTGGTGGTGGTGATGCTAGTGGTGGTAACAGTGCTGGCATCAGCTTCTAGGCACAGAATGAAACAGATACCCTCTCTGCATATTTTTCCTCTAGAATTCAGGGAATCCACTGACCACCGTGCACCTAAGGGAATTTGATGCACTGGTTTCTTTCCACTTTGTTGAGGAGTCTGAGCTAAAGAGCCTTAGATTTCTGATAGAAGTACTATTCAGGCTATGTGGCTTGGGAGTCTCCCTATGCCTACATCTAAATTGATAAGTCCTGCATAGTCGATTCCTGAAATGGTACCTGCACCTATTGTGCATGTCATAGACTTGGAACACTGTGAGTTACATGGTCAATGGTAGATCAATTACCCTGTGTCCCATGGATTAATGTAAAGAGCATCAATTAGAGAACCAAACACACCTGAGTTTGATTCTAATTTTTATATATCAGTTAAGTATCTAAGTCGTGATTTCTTCTTCTGTAAAACAGGGATTTCCCCCCTAAAAAATGTATTGCATGTAATAGGTGGTATATGAAATATGGGAAGGGTTCTCTGTTTAAATAAATTTTAGAAACCCTGGAATAATCAAAGTTAAAAAAGGATCCTTATCATAGAACCTTTCATATGAATTTCCAAGAAGGCAAAAGTGAGCAGCCTGTATTAGTGCTTGGTTCCGTATAACAGAAACTTGAATTAATTGAGGCAAAGGGAGAAATCTCATGTGACCGTAGGAAGGGCAGCAGGATCCAGGAATTTGAATGCGACTAGGACTCTGTCTCTTCTATGCTTTTCTCTATATGTCACCTTTATTCTCTCAGACCAATTTTCTTCATACCACAGGAAATTCAAATGCCACGACTTCCTGCCCTTAGTGCAGGAAGTCCCTAGAAAAGGATTGAGACTTATTTTCTCTAGTTCCAAGTTAAAAAATCCTGAGGAAGGGCTCTGATTCGTCCAGCTTGAACCAAGTGCCTTTCCCTGAATCAGGCATCCATGGTGCCTTGTAACTGACTCACCTTGGGTTAAGGTGCTCATCCCTGGGCCAGTCAGTAGGAGTGGAGGGGTGGTCTATAAAGAGCATACCAACAACCCCCATTTGAGCCACATTATTAGAATAAAGAAAAGGAACATTTTTGAAAGCAGGGTGAGGGTTTTGTTAAGGGAAGACCAAAAATAGCTCCTACAGTCTACACGTGGCTGCCCACACACATGCATGGTGCACACCCGGTCACTTATACATACTTCTGTACGTAATACAATGTCAGAATTGCTCCTGCCGTCAGTGGATAAGTATAGGATAAATCAGGTCCAGTAAAATGACTCAGCAAGATGTTTGATCATCTGACCCTCTAGAGGTCTTAGTATGTTGGCCTCAGAAAAAACAATCTTCTTTTAATGAAACCAAACATCTGACCTTCTGTTTTCCAAGGGACTTCAGATAGGCTAGACTTTCTCTTGTGGCACCTTCCTAAAAGCCAAAAGAAGTAATTCGTGTATTCTCTGATCTTAACATTTTTTTCTGAATGCAGGATGCATAGATAGGGGTGAATAGATAAGTTAATTAGGGAGGAGTATTGAGAACTGCTTGAGAAAGCAAGCCAAGAATCCTGATGTGGCCTGAGGTGTCTACAAGAACTGACATGAGTAGAATCACCTGGTGGAAAAGGAAAATTAGACAGTGATACTGGGCTTGGGGTGGTCAGATACATAGGAGTCATCCTCTATACCCCCAACGTCTAACCCCTCACCAGGTCCAGTCTGTTTTACCTACTAAATATCTCTCCAGTCAGAGCATTCTTTTCCATATCTAGCATCACTACCCAAGTTTAAAGCTACCATCATCTCTCCCCTTGACTCTAGATCTATCCTCATCTATTCTCATCTCCCTCCAATCCATCCACACACTGCAATGAGTGATCTTTTCAAACTGAAAATAGGGTTCTATCTCTTCCTTGCTTCAAAGACTCCAATGTTTTTCCACTGCTTCTAGGATAAAAACTAAAATCCTGAGCACACCTCCAAGGCCCTGAGATATGCCCCAGCCCACCTCTCTTGCCTCATCTCACACCGCCTTTCTGTTTGCTCTCAGCAATCCAGCTGCACTAGTTTTCTGGGGCCTGTCTTATTGCCCTCTACCCCAGGGCCTTTGCACATCCTCCTCCCCCTGCTGGAGCTCTCTCTTCCTTGCACAATTAACCATGCTCAGTCCTTCAGAAGAGAGCTTGAGCACCACCTCCCAGAACATACTCTTGTTCAGATTTCTTGGTAAATCATTCTTATGGAACTGTGTGGCTTTCCTTCTGATCACCTCACTCAGTTTGTAGTTATTTCCTCACTGCTATGAAAATGCCCACTGGACTGTCATCATGAGGCCTCCATTTTGTTCACTGTTATCGGCACGTGGAAGATACTCAGTATATATTTACTAAGTGAATGGATAGAGGGAGAGAGGCAAATCCATCTTCTAGAAGACAATGTAAAAGTAAGAGTAAGATGGGGGGGTGTGGCTTTATTTTACTTTTAAAGGAAAGAAAACACTAGGAAAAAAATGCAAAGCTACTCTCAAATTATTTGGTTGTGTAGTAATATGAAGACTTTTCCCACTGAACGGAGAAGCCAGCTTGTACTGAGTACGAATAGCTTTGGCTTCATCATATGTAATTCAAGTTGGGGCTAAGAGGTAGAATTTCAGGTTATGACGAGTAAGAACAGAGAAGTGCCCTGTAGTTTTGGCACACAAGACATTACTCCTTTCTCTGGTAAATTGAATTTCTGCAGCCTTGGGAAGGCAGGACCCATGCTAAAGAGGGTCAAATATATGTGATCATTTCCTAGAGCTTGGAGAATAAGAGAACAAAGCTGGGGCAACAGGAGTAAAATTAAGAAATAAAAAAAGATACATTTATTTGAAGATTTTTTTAAAGAACCTTGAAAACTACAGGAGCTCCTCAAGATGTTTCTGTAATTGAATATAATTTATTTGGGATTGAGAGGAATAATAATCAAAACATTTTTTACTTAAGTGCATCTGGAAGCATATGAAATTAGACTCTTGATGGTGGCCTGTGCGCGCCTGTGTCCTTGGTGTTTTGTCCTCGGGCTGCAGACTGGAAATGTGTTTTAGAGAACAGACATGGAGCACAAAATATTAAATGAACTTTGCCGTATTCAAAATGCCCAACAGTGTAACATCCTCCTTGTTTGGCAGAGAAAGGGCTCAACATTTGGCAACTCAGCAGTGCATTAAGTATTTTAATAATCATTGTTGACACACAAAGCATATGGCCTTTCAGAACTCACTGGGTCAAGTGCTGAAGTCGTCTTCTAGGTTCCTAAAATTACTTTACAAAATTCAAACAAAATTAAATTAGGGCACATTTCAATGTATGTTAATTCATGAGTTTTGTGTTATAAGCAAGGGAATTAAGTTTTCTTCTAGGATAAAAGAATATCTATGAAAGAATTAAGTTTTCTTCTAGGATAAAAGAATATCTATGTGTAACTGATTATGTTAATGTAAAGGAAAAAGCAAAATTCACATCCCCACAGAAAAGTAATTTGTATCTAATTAGAAAAATCTAGAACCTCCGCATAAGCAGGCCAGCCTCATGGCTACCTTGTATTTACTATGTACTCCTATTCATGCCTTAAGACTCACCTCAGATATCCCGCCATCTCAGAAGCCTTCATTGCCCCTTACTTACCGTTTATATGTTATGTATATGGCCCCAATAATGCTATGAAATAAACAACTGTAACACTCAATGGCTTAAAACAATAAGCATTTCTTATTGCTCACAGGTCTGTGGGTTCGCACATCAGTTCTGGTCTCTGCTGGGCTCACCCGTGAGCTGTGGGGAGGGGAGAGGCTCTGCTGACCATGGCTGGCCTCCTTCACATGTCTGGGCATCAGTTTGCCAAAGGCTGATCTGCTGGGACCACTGGGCTCTCCTCCTCGTGTCTCTTGCATGCACAAGCCTCAGCACCTCTCCAACTGGCCAGCCCAGGCACATTCTCAGGTTGACCTGGGCATGTTCTCACGGCAGTCTCAGATAAGGGAGGGAGAAAGTGTAAGCATGCTGGCATTTTTTCCCCCAAGCTTCCAGTTTCATCACATTTGGCCCATTGACCAAAGCAAGTCACATACCAAGCCCAGTGTCAGAGTGGGAGGAGACTACAAAGTTACAGGGCTAAGGGTGTGGATACTAGAAAGCCTGTAATTGGGGTTTTAATGCCATTGATCAAACACCCCTGCCCATGCCACCCCCAGCATTAATCATTCCCTTGTCTGTGCTACCTCTGTCTTCACTCTTAGTTCTGTTGTTTTGCTTTTCCCATTGTATTATAATATAGTTGCTAACTTACCTGTCGTCTCTAAAAGACTAGGGGGTCCTTGTGCCTCTGTGCATTCATTCTTAAGTATTTATTGACCGCCTGCTATGTGTCTCATTGCTTTACAGACCTCCCAGCGCCAAGCACTGGTCCTGACACATAATAGGCACTAATGCTCACTAAGCATGTGTTGAATGAATGCATACATGAAAGCTCACACGTGTATTTATCTCCTCCCCCTTCAGAAGGAAAGGGTAAAGACAGATGCCTCTCAGGGTCCCAGTTGAGGAGTTCTTCCTGGCTTGAGCAACTGGTGAACCAGTGGGGACCTGCAGTTAAACTCTCAGCTGCTTAAACTTCTTGCCCTGCACACTCTTCCACTTCTCCCTTCAGGAACTTGGGTTTTCTCTTTTGTATCTTCCCTATTCCTCTCAAAGGAGGGCAGAAAATCACTGATACTTAACACATCCTAACTCTTTTTTTAGTCTGCACACCCCAGTAGCTTTCCCTAGAGTCTCTCCACTCCACAGTGAGGAATGATCGAGTTCTGGGATTTATTTAAGCTTACGGTGTGCTTTGAGAGGAGCTGGATGGCTTCATTTGCTGGTTTTCCAAGCTCTGTAGACCTAGGAATACAGAGGAATTCTTAGGTAATGCTTTACACAGCTACAGAAACAAGACCCTATTCATATAGGGTATTAATTCTGTCGATATGGTATTAAATGTACTGCCTGATTATTTTCCAATTCCATAGAAGCCTACAGGAAACCTTGTGCTTCTGGGTAGAATCATAATTTTGAGCTTCTTGATTTTGCAATGGTTAGTGGAAGTCGTTTGGGGCAGCAGAAGAGCATGGCTTTGGAGTCAGGCAGGCTAATCTAGAATGCCAGCCCTGCCTGTCAGTTACTTCCCCTGATGAAGCCTCTTACCCTCAGCCATCAGAGCGCAATAACAGAGGCTAACAGAGAATAAAGCTGGCATGTGATGAGCGAATTGTATTAATTGTTCACTTGTATCGATTGTATAATATTAATTTTGAATTATATCTATTGTTGAATTGTTTTGATTATTAAATTGTTACAAATGATAACAATTGTGTCAATTGCTACTGTTACTGTATAATACCCTATAATTTTAAAAGCTGTGAATATAAATTATTAGTGGTAAAATTAATATATTTTAAATCAAATCATCTTCATGTTTATTTTTATTAAAAAATAAAACTATCACTTTTAAGACTACTTTAAAAGTTCTACTTTAAAATGGTACTCAGGTACTTTACCTTTAGAAATGGTCTGGAAATTTTCTTGATTCGGTCACCAAATATATATTCAGCACCTGCTTTGTACCAGGTCGCCAGGTGCCTATCATACAATGGTGATCAAGGTAGACATTGTCCTCGAGTCCCTGGAGATACCCACCCGAGGTATCCTGTGATGAAAGAGCTACCATTAATGAGTCAGCATTATTCCCAACTCCCAGTTACCTACCTGGTAACTACAACTGCATGAATTATCTGAGATAAATTAATATGTGACTACCTTTCCCTGGTTAAAATAGGATATAGTGATGCTTCAGGTTAGAGGAAGGGGAAATTTTGATTCCACTATTTTTAATGTAGCTGTATTAAATTTTAAAACTTTCTGTATTATTATCAAATAATATGTAGAATAACATTGCTGAATCTTCCTGACCTTCCCTCCATCCCTGAATTACTGCATGGCTTAGGGATGGATGGAGGATTGCTGATGTACATATGCAATAATAAAAAGTTGAAAGTTTATCAGTGGGGATAGTGTTTTAGGCTGTGTCACAGTTCCCTAGATTGGATCTCGGAACAGAAAGAAAGGACATTAGTGGAAAAGCTGGTGAAATCTGAATAACATCTGTTGTTTAGTTAATAGGATTGTATCAGTGTTAATTTCATATTTTTAACAAATGTATCACGTCATGTAAGATGTTAACATTAGGGGAAGGAGAGTGAGGAGTACGTGGGGAATTCAGCTTCAAAGAACCATAGGAAAACAGTAAGGCAAATATTATCCCCTTACCACCCTACGTGTTTCCAGACTTCTTCCCACTATGGTCAGTTTGTGAATGCCTTGAGAGGAGAGGAGTTCTACCATTCGACTGAGAAAAATACTAGGATGGTAAGTCTGCTGTAAAATCATGATATACAGTACTGTCGTTTAGGTCCTTTGGAAGTAAAGAATGGATATTGTAGCATCTTCTCACTTGCCTGGAATTTTCAAAGGTGTTTTCTTACGTGAAAGAGTTAATCCCGCTATTGGTGTTTTCTCACTGACAAATTTTAACCAAACAGTTTGAGTGGTTCAGAGATTCTCTTTTACTTTCATAGGTGCAAACACAAGTTCGCCTTGCCAAAAAAAGCTTTGACAAATTGAAGATGGATGTGTGTCAAAAAGTGGATCTTCTGGGAGCGAGCAGATGCAATCTCTTGTCTCATATGCTAGCAACATACCAGGTAACCAAGTGATGTTTGATGCAGCGGACCAAGAATGTTACAAGGTTTAGATAACAGAAAAATGGTGTTTGAGCCCAAAGTATGGTTTGGGCATAATGAAGTTCAGATTGCCTTTCTCATAATTTACTTCCCACATCTCTCTTTTTTGCATCCTACAGTTAATCAAACCAAATGTTAGCTATTCCCTGTATATACACTGTAATTCCCCACTTCCCTGCATTTATTTAGGTGGTTCCCTCTGCCTGTGTGCTCTCCCTCTCCACTTGTGCCTTTCCAAATTCCACTCTGAGGTACCAGAGTGTCCCCTCCTTCAGTAAGCCTCCTCTGAACTCCCTTAGCATTGTTGCTGTAATTCTCACGGCATGGTCACTTCCTCACCAGGTTGCCATAATTTAATGAACTTGCTTTTGTCTCCTCGTTGCCTGTCAGTTCCTTCAGAATGGCACTCGTATCCATCAACGGTACTATTGAGCACCAGCTGAGGGTGGGAGGCAAACTCTGGGTGTTGTAGAGAATATACAGTGGATAAAACCAGATTTCCTGTCCTCAAGGAACTTAAAATTTAGAAAGGAAGTCAGAGACAGTAACGTCTGACTATATTTTCTCTACCTCAAGGACAGAACAGGGTGTGCTAAGTGAAATGAGATCTACAAAATCCAATGGAGGCTTGAAGAGGGAGAAATGGAATCAACTGAGGGAATCACAAAAGTCCATTGTTAATGACTAGCCCTGGGTTTTGGAGGATGGATCAGATGGGACAAGTACAAAGAGAATGGAGAGGAGAATGTCCCAGGTGGTGGAGCAGCATGAGCTGTAGGGGGACAGGGAGCCATTAAGTTTGGCTGAAATACAGGGTGTAAGTAGGGGCATAGTAGGAAACAAGGCTGCAGAGATAAGTAAAAATCGTGTTTCAGAAAACCTTGAGGGGGACTTCCCTGGTAGTCCAGTGGTTAAGACTCCGTGCTCCCAATTCAGGGGGCCCAGGTTCGATCCCTGGTCAGGGAACAGGATCCCACATGCTGCAACTAAGAGTTCGCATGCTGCAACTAAGACCTAGCATGACCAAATAAATAAATATTTTTTAAAAAAACAACTTTGAAAGCCACAGATGAGCACGCTTCTTTCTCTAGGACCCCTGATTAGATCTGGGCATTTAAAATGCTAATAGCTTTACTGTCTTTCTTTACAGACCACTCTGCTCCATTTTTGGGAGAAAACTTCTCACACTATGGCAGCCATCCATGAGAGCTTCAAAGGTTATCAGCCATATGAATTCACTACGTTAAAGGTATGAGAGCTAGACATCATCAAAAATCTAGAAACAATAAATGCTGGAGCGGGTGTGGAGAAAAGGGAACCCTCTTGCACTGTTGGTGGGAATGTAAATTGATACAGCCACTGTGGAGAACAGTATGGAGGTTCCTTAAAAAACTAAAAATAGAACTACCATACGACCCAGCAATCCCACTACTGGGCATATACCCTGAGAAAACCAGAATTCAAAAAGAGTCATGTACCAAAATGTTCATTGCAGCTCTATTTACAATAGCCCAGAGATGGAAACAACCTAAGTGTCCATCATCGGATGAATGGATAAAGAAGTTGTGGCACATATATACAATGGAATATTACTCAGCCATAAAAAGAAACGAAATTGAGCTATTTGTAATGAGGTGGATAGACCTAGAGTCTGTCATACAGAGTGAAGTAAGTCAGAAAGAGAAAGACAAATACCATATGCTAACACATATATATGAAATTTAAGAAAAAAAAATGTCATGAAGAACCTAGGGGTAAGACGGGAATAAAGACACAGACCTTCTAGAGAATGGACTTGAGGATATGGGGAGGGAGAAGGGTAAGCTGTGACAAAGCGAGAGAGAGGCATGGACATATATACACTACCAAACGTAAAATAGATAGCTAGTGGGAAGCAGCTGCATAGCACAGGGAGATCAGCTTGGTGCTTTGTGACTGCCTGGAAGGGTGGGATAGGGAGGGTGGGAGGGAGGGAGACGCAAGAGGGAAGAGATATGGCAACATATGTATATGTATAACTGATTCACTTTGTTATAAAGCAGAAACTAACACACCATTGTAAAGCAATTATACTCCAATAAAGATGTAAAAAAAATTAAAATAAATAAATATTACATTAAGAAAAAAAGGTATGAGAGCTAGAGAGGCCGTTAGAAAATCTCATAAAAAGTAAAGGTTTGTTTCTATCACCAGCAATGTCTGTTGAAGCAAGCATCATTATTATAACAGACTCTAAATGTCAAAGAGAGAATTATGCCCCCTAGTAGGGTCTTTTTTACCACATCAGTATTCAATACAACAATAAGCCACAGCCATCCAAAAACACAGGTTTAACCTTGGTACTTGTTACTGGGAGATGAATTGTGGTGAACTTGAGCCTAATGATTGGCCCTCCTCCTTTAAAATACTTGTTTGACGTTGCCAAAGAGAAAATTGTGCAAGTCTAGTACACTTTATTACTTTTTACTTATTAACTTAAAATATACTCACTTAAGAAGACATTTTTCTTTCTTCCCTTACTTCTAACAAATATCATTTTATTCTGTGAGTACCATCCAATATAGAATATGATTTTTTCCTAACACTGCAGTCATATTTTCTAATTGAAGAAGCAACATTAAACTCAATGATTTCTCAACCCAAAAGGAATACATGCAAAATGTCAGGTTCTCAGTATTACAACTGAAGGTGGAATCACTTTGCTCTGTAATGGTTGCTGAGGGTGAATACATATCGAGATATGGAAGGGATTTGGGTTCTAAAAGGATTTTCAGAATGGTGACAGAACACAGGGTGCTTTGTTGCCAGGTTGTATCTCTGAAAGGAAGAGACTAGGAAAGAACTAGTTAAACTTCACCTTGAAATTACCTTCCTTTTAATTTTTCAGGCAGTTTGTAAGTAGGTCTCGTCACTTTGCTTGACAAAACATTAAGAAGATTTTTCTTTTTTCTTTTGCCTTAAAACACCTCTTTGATTTTGAGATGCTTATAATGTCACTGCATCTACAAAAGTACTAAGACAGAAACACTTTAAGGCCGTGACCCTTTAATTGGAGGTCCCAAGAGGAACGCAAGACAGTCCCCTCACCTTGTTATGTACCTGACCTGACCCCAGACAGATCCCCTGGCCATCGAGTTTGTTTTTCCTGATCCCCTTGTCAGCTGGTCACTTACTCTTTCACTGGTGCTTGCTGACATGCTGCATAGTGTAAACAGTTGAACTATAGGCACTTGAGGGGACGGACCTTTTATTTCTTGTGCATCGTCCTTGGTCCAGCCAGATGTTCCGCACACAGCGAACCCGCAGCCTTCCTTATCACACTGGCTGTGTTACAGCTGTTGGTAAGGACTGCATGCCTTCTCTGTGATTTACTGCTGCTTTCGGCGCCTTAGGAAGCAGCTATCCCGACCAAGGCAGAGTGATTAAAATTATTATAACTCACACTACTCACATTTCTTACACAGGCCTGAGCAGAATCCCATGGATTAACCTTTGGTAAGGCAGCAAGTGTTAGGTTTTAGGGCATAAATGTGTGTCAGAGTTTATATTATAAGGAATACAAAGGTTATCAGTCATTTGAAAGACAACTGTACATAACACAAGTTGGCCAGATGGAAGATGAGATAATGCCTATCTCAGATACAGTTTTAAAGAGGTTCAGATTTGAGTTAATTGCATATAAAGTACAGTATAAAATCATGAAATTGAAGTTGTGCCACAAGCATAGAAGAATCCTATGTGTATCCCTGGCCTTCTGTGCTGAGGAAAATATGACTCCTTAAATTTTGCTGTGATGTTTTTCCTGCAGAGAGGACCAAGCTGATTATGCTAGAGGCTTTCTGGGCAGGGAATTTAGTGAAAGTTTTTTTTTCGGTACGCGGGCCTCTCACTGTTGTGGCCTCTCCCGTTGCGGAGCACCGGCTCCGGATGCGCAGGCCCAGCGGCCATGGCTCACGGGCCCAGCCGCTCCGCGGCATGTGGGATCTTCCCAGACCGGGGCATGAACCCGTGTCCCCTGCATCGGCAGGCAGACTCTTCAACCACTGTGCCACCAGGGAAGCCCCTACCCATTGCCTTTTACATCCCCCAAGCCTTCCTTAAATTATGGTTTAAGGAACAGTTTATAGTTCAATTGTAATATAAATTCGGTAGGAGTAATAATACATCTGTTAAGGTGTAATAAGATTATAATAATGTTAAGGATGTTAAGTGTCCAGAAGTAAACCAAATAAACTATGCTTTTATTATCTCTTTAGAATGCTATTCATCTAGGCTTTCAGTGATGACATGTTATATTAGAATCTGAAGCTAGTAGCTAATTACTTTCTTTATATGGACTCAAACCCGTGTCATAGAACACTGTTATCACCCAGCCCATTACTGCACAGATGGAGGCACGTTGCATATCATACTGTATGCCACAAACTATGAGAACGAAAACCATGAACACCTTATGTATCACAGTCAAGCATGGACTATAACCTTACTTACCAACCCTCTTGCACTAATAATGTTTTAAAAATACAAGCCTTTTATATAAAAGATTTTGGCTTGATCAAATCATCTTTCAATACATACAGGTATACATATGTGTACACACATATGTATGTATATGAGTGGCACTGTATATCAATAGTGAATATTTTGAAATTTAATTAAATATTTTCATGGTTTACTTGTTCTTTGGATTTACCTAAGCAAATAGCCCCTTAAATGCCTTTTGGGATGCTGGCTGGAAAGAAAACATTGTCTTTGGGGAGGTGTGCCAAGCTCTGTTAATGAAAAGCAACCCATTTGCTTTCTTTGCTGTGGGGCGTAGTCTGAGTGTGTTGATAATTGTGCTATTGCAGCTGTATTTCCTGACTGTTAGTTTTATGCTTGATGAAGGATGATAATTAATGTGTTAAACACTCAGTGCATCCTGTTTGGAGGGAAGAGTCTTTTGCTGCAGAATTACAGAGATGTAACTCGTGTCCCAGAAGTTCGTTTTATTTCTAATGAGCCTTTCTCTAGAAAATATGTGTAATTCTTTCTTGTATAATATTTTTATTAGAAAAGTGAATTGAGTCTTCACCTCACACAACTTGAAATTTTTCCAAGTGACAATTTTGACATTTTAGGAATATTTTCTGGTACTATTTTATGTGACAACAGCTATTACGTTTTTATTCAGGCCTGACTATATTGATTCTACATTTATTGACATATTCCTTCATCATTCTAATTTCATGATAAATACATTTTTGTAGCATTTTAACTTTATGGAAAATTTAGCCTTGAAATTTAAAGTTAACAAAAAAATTGTTAATCTAATAATTGTAACAGCTCAAGTTGAAAGTTGAAAGACTA
Organism: Stenella coeruleoalba; assembly: GCF_951394435.1. Taxonomy (NCBI): domain Eukaryota; kingdom Metazoa; phylum Chordata; class Mammalia; order Artiodactyla; family Delphinidae; genus Stenella; species Stenella coeruleoalba. Next base: position 43,820,178 of record NC_137155.1, read on the forward strand.
TCTTTTGAGTGGTTTCCCATAAAAGAAGCAATTCCCTAATCTCATATTTTCAAGCAATAAATATTTATTGGTTCATTGCAATGCTACTAACATATACTTTTGCATGAATTATCATTAGTGTGTTAATTTTATACTGATTCCACATCATTCGGGAATGTCTTTTACATGGTAGAAATTATCAAGTCATGGGGGTAGGAACAGAATGTGACTAGCCCTATCTTGAAAGCTTTTTTAGAGAAAGTCATTTAGACTAAGAGTTTAAAACATTTTTTTTTTTTTTGGAAGAAAACTAAAAGAAATGCTGTCTGTAGGAAAGCAGTACCTTTCTTAAATTACCAGCCTTCAAATGTGGTCATGTTTGCTTCATCCTTTCAGGATGTCACTTACTTACACATTTCTCCACATATCCAGAACAGGCATCAGGAAAAAAAAAATTTTTTAAGAAAAAAAAAAAATAGCCCTCAGGAGTCAAGTGGCTTTTCATTGGAAAATCTAAAATTCTGTTTGTACCAGTGGCCTTTTCTCCCCTATCTGACGTGCTGGCACATGCGCTGAGTTGGATGTCTTTATAGAGAAGTGAGCATTGGGCCCTTTGAAGACGTGGACACGCTCCCTGGGGGCTGGTTGAAGGGAAGGCATGTCCTTCTGCACTGGTATTTGTGAAGAGATGAGGACCTATATTGAATGGCAGTGGTCAGTAGCAGAGTGTAGTCCTGTGATGTGCCCCACTGCAGTGTCTTGGGGAGGAAAGCCGGTTTTTGACTCTGGTTATGGGATAAATCAAAGCATGTGGGAGCACAAGCCCTGGAGCCAGCCAGATCTGGCTCTGAGTCTAGCTCTGTCACTGCCCAGCCGTGTGGTGGTGGTGGTTGTGACTGTGGCAGCCTTGGTGCTCCATGGGCGGGGGGGAGTGGGGGAGGGATGGATTATTAAACATTCTGTCAGTGGATCCAGAAGACAGCCATTGGCGGTATCGATACAGAAGGGTTTGTTGTGGTTGTCAGGCTCTGGAGCCCAGCTTCAGTTACTTTCTTAGGCACCATTTTCACCCTAGGTTATTAGTTTTGCACAGGCAAGGCTTTATGGCAGTGGAATAGGAGGTCTCACTAACCTTGCCCAGGGAAACCCAACCTCCTCCCTCCCTGCTCCCCCAGACGCTCTGGCAGCCTTTCTGCCCTGCAGACCCTGGTCTGGGCTCAGGTCATTCCCACCAGGGATAGGAGAGGGCAGGGCCGGCCTGCACCCCAGAAAAGCAAGAGGGTGTCCCACCCCTGTAACAGGGCTAATTCTAAAAAATGCGCTTTGGCTTTGCAAGTGGCTCTTGGTCTGTGCCAAGATTTTAACTCTAAGGAAACCTGAATTTGAAAACCTAACTGTGCATGTTCAAAAATAACCATCGAAATGGATGTGCCACTGTTCCCTCCTCTCTCTCCTGGGGTCTAGGACTTAGCACTGTTATATGGAACATCATTCTACAGACTCAAATGCTTTTAGCTCTAACAGTTCAAAAAACATCTCTTTCTAAATTTTGTTTTTCTCAAATTCGTATGCCTCACAGCCTTCTTCCACCCACCCCATTTCTCAGTTAATCACTTGAACATTTACCGACAAGCCACATGGCTCTGTAGTTACTTGCTTTGAAAATAAAGCCATAATAGTTTTTATGAAAATTGGGTAAATATCCCTGCAATGCAATTTTAGTTGCCAGTCCCAACATGGCAATTACTCATGGTGAACATCCAGAATATCCTTTTAGACTTTCAAGTTTTTTCTCAGTGTCTTTACTTTACACAGCATTTAGCAGAATGATGTTTTTCCCCAAGCTGCTCCAGGCCAGATCATTGCCAACAGCAAACTGGACTGCATCCAGGTCACTGGGAGAGGAGCGGTAGAGAGACTGACCGTGGCTACCACTGAAATCTGAGGTATTTCAGATTGGATGGGGACACACCCAAGCGTGGCTGGTCATCCATTCATCCTTGATGACTGACATTGGTTCTTCAGGGCAGCTGGTAGCCCAGGCCCTGTTCACAACAGTAAGATGCTTCTCTCCTCACCACCTCTTCTTATTTTCCACCTCTTCCTTGAGGGAAAAGGAAAAAATATTAGCATTGTGTGCGTAGTTACTTTATGCCAGGCGTTCTGCTAAGGGTGAAGTGCGATAATGTCTAGAAGAATTTGTCATGGTACGTGGGACTCTAATGTACCAAGGTTGGGTCTTATAATGAATAATACGTTAGGTTCAGCATTGACATATAGAAAGTGCATATATTTTAGTTAATCCTCAAAGTAGCCTTGGGGAAGTGGGCATACTTGTTCTTGTTTCCATGTTTCAAATGAGGAAACTGAAGCTCAGAAAGGTCTAGTAATTTGCCCAAGGACACATGCCCAGTACATGGTAGATCTGGAAACAGGGATGCTTATGCTTCTTTCACTCTGCCTTGTAGCACTTCTTTCAGGTGGTGTTCTGGCTGTGAGGCAGGAGGGTAGAGAAAGCAGAATCGCCACCTTTAAAAAGTACAGCTATAGGGCTTCCCTGGTGGCGCAGTGGTTGGGAGTCCGCCTGCCGATGCAGGGGACACGGGTTCGTGCCCCGGTCCGGGAGGATCCCGCATGCCGTGGAGCGGCTGGGCCCGTGAGCCATGGCCGCTGAGCCTGCACTTCTGGAGCCTGTGCTCTGCAGCGGGAGAGGCCACAGCGGTGAGAGGCCCGCATACCACAAAAAAAAAAAAAAAAAAAAAAAAAAGTACAGCTATAAATTTTCAATTAAAAATAGCACTTTAAAGTATTTTTTTCCATGTCCTGGCTGTTTTATTTATTTATTTATTTTTAACATCTTTATTGGGGTATAATTGCTTTACAATGGTGTGTTCGTTTCTGCTTTATAACAAAGTGAATCAGTTATACATATGTTCCCATAGCTCTTCCCTCTTGCGTCTCCCTCCCTCCCACCCTCCCTATCCCACCCCTCTAGGTGGTCACAAAGCACCGAGCTGATCTCCCTGTGCTATGCGGCTGCTTCCCATTAGCTATCTACCTTACGTTTGGTAGTGTGTATGTGTCCATGCCTCTCTCTCGCCCTGTCACAGCTCACCCTTCCCCCTCCCCATATCCTCCAAGTATTTGCTTGAAGGCGAAAAGCATTTTGTATATGTCAGTCTTCGAATACCATGGCCCTTCCTTTAGAATTTGAAATGAAGCCCTCTCCATCTCCTTGGTACTTCATATGAAAGGGGAGTTCAGTAGATATTCTTGGCCTGGTTATTCAATACAGTTTCTTAACTAGTTGTAGAATTGTAAAGACCTGGATTTAAATATTGCTTCTCCTTGTTAATGGTTGAATGGCCTTAAGCAAATTACTTCACCTCCCCTGATCTCCATGGCCATGTCAGGAAATCGGAAGGACAGTGTTTATCTGGGTTTTGAGAGATGTATGAAACATGGAATGCGGTACGTAACACAAAATGAGCCCTTAAGACATCTAATTCCTTTTAGATCTTTAAAAGTCATTGATAAGAAAGCACGTTTTGAGTGCTTACTATGAGCTTGGTACTCTGCAAAGACATTATCTCAGTTAATCCTCACAATGTCCCAAGGATGGTTTACTTGTCTCCTTTGTTCTGATGGGTAAAGAGAGGCTCCCGGGGGTGAAGACCCTTTACCAGGGCACAGCACTACGTGAACTATTTCCGAAGTCCATCTCTTTCTAGTACACTATGATGCCTTCCCAGTACTAATTTTCCATCTTTTTTTTTGTTGTTGTTGTTGTGCCGGGTCTTAGTTGTGGCATGCGAATTCATAGTTGCGGCATGCGTGTAGGATCTAGTTCCCTGACCAGGGATCGAAGCCGCATCCCCTGCACTGGGAGTCGAATTCTTAACCACTGCACCACCAGGGAAGTCTCCATCTTATTTTAAAGAATAGATTGTGTTTATTTTTCTGTAGTTTTACTGTTTAACTTTTTTGTTCTACAGTAGAATTCAAGAGTACCTTCTGGTCCTAGATTAATTTGTGTTCCTTGTACAGTGCCTTTATAAATTTATAGCTGCATGGGTGGGGAGGACATGTGAGCTAAATGTCCATAAATTATGTGGCTCATACACATCATCATGGCCTCTGCTTTTTATTCCTCATGTGCTACTAATTATAAAATCACAAATATACACAAACCCAACTGAGTTCAGCATCTTTTAACCATGCCGTGCTATTTTGAGCACTTTTATTTCCTTTTATAAACAATTATTTGGCACCTTTATATACATATCGTGTAATTAATGGGAAGTAGCCTAAGAAAATTAAAAGTAATAAAGATTAGAGGAAACATTACCCAATTGTCAAAGTTAAACATTAAATTTAGGTCGTTAGATGAGGGCTGATTGCTGTTCTTTTGCCTGTGAAATTTGTTTTGCTGAGTAGTTTTGCTTTCATTCAGATGAATGTTGCTGTTGCTTTTATTTTCCTAATACAGGAAGTAGTAACTCCCTTTATTATATTAAGCTGTTTCCTTTCTAAGACACTTTTGCAAGCTCGGTCTGTAAGTTTCCTCTGTCACGCTGATCTTACATATTGTGTGTGTGCTTCCTGAAACCATTTAAGCATTGATGGAAACTATTAGCATGTCAGTGCAGCCTTAACAGAGAAAGGTTACTTGGTCTAAAAACATTCCCTCCTTCACAGAGAACCTTTCAGTCTTATATGATGTTGTATTGCTTCTAATTCATAGTGATTTTCCCAAGCAATTTTAATGAAGGGCCTAGAAGGTTGGGGTTTAGAAACAGAATGCTTTGACGTTTTATTTCTGGACATGGATTTGAACATGGCTTCCATCAGCCAGTGATTCAAACTACTTCCATCTGATGGCTGCCTTGTCTGCACAGTCAGCCAGGCGTCTTAGATTCATTTTGCCTGAGCAGATGTTCACGTCACACAGAAGATGCTGTCACCTCTGACTTTTAAGGATGCTACAGGGTTAAGCGTTTTCAGCTGAGTTTTGGACTTTAATCTGAAAAATTCACCTCTACCCGCCTGCCCCCAGTTGGGCCTTTATAATCAAACCTTGGAAAACGTCGTGATTCACCATGTAGAATATCCTGTATCTGACAGTCACACCCGGGAACTGATTTTGAAGGAGGAAAGCAGACATGATTTGTCCTCCATAATGTTTCAGAGTTCCTCTAATCCTCTTTATATCTTCAATGTGTACCATCTTTTGTAAGAAACAAGTTCCATATGTGGTGTTGCAGGGTTTTTTCCCTTGCTCTGTAGAGGAACATATAGCTTAGTTTGATCTAAAACTCTCTCTTGCTTCAAGAGACGCCTTCTGAAAATGTTCTAAAATTGATTGTGTTAATGATCACACAACTGTGACTATATTGTAAACCATTGAATTGTACACTTTAAATGAGTGAATTCTGTGGTATGTGAATTATATCTCAGTAAAGATACACACACACACACCCACACACACACACACGAGTCCCCTTAGTTCAAAATTCTAATATTTAATAAATAAGCCCATGTGCTCAGTATTAATTTTGCTTATGATTTTATAAGCCTTTTCACATGATTCCCCTAACCTTTGAATTTCTTAGCTAAAGAGCTCTAATTTTTGCAGTTTAACCTTATGTACATTAATTTATCAACCAACAGGTGCATACACAGCACCTCTCTTGAGTGGCAACAACAAAATTGTTTTAAGGACAATGGTAATAGAAGGAAGGAAGGAGTGATTGTCACAGGAATTATTAATAATAAAGTAGCAATTGGAACTGCAGCCATTCTGTTGGTGAAGCACAATAGTGACTTAACCGTGATGGTGGTGACAGGGGGCCAACAATTGAGTGCCTGCTAATGGCCCAACAGGAGCAGGGGTTGAAAAGAAGGAATAAGTGGTTTACATCACAAAGGGGTTGTCTGAGAGCTGCTGGAGTGTGGTTCTGAGGGGAGGTCAGGCTAGAGACAGAAGGGATGATAACCATGGAGCTGTCAAGGGCATCTCAGGGGCTTAGGCGAGCACTGTGGCAGCTAGACATGGCCGGCTGAGAGCAGCTGTCCTGGCCCTGCCACTGCTGATTGATACAAAGGAAATGCAGAGAGAAGATAACTGAGCAAACCAGGAGGCCTGAGCGAAGCGTCACAGAATCTAAAAGCAAGACTTGCAGCCGGCGGAGCCTTCTCTGGAAATTCTCCTGGCTTCACTTTGACCAGGGCTGGACCACTCTTTAGAGAATAAAACTGCTGGAAGTGGGGTGTGTATGAGTGTGTGTGTGAGTGCCGTGATTGGCAGCTCAGTTGAAAAGAGTAAGTCCTTGACATCTGTTCAACTACTCCTTGTGGTTGCACATTTTCAAAATGCACACACACACACGTGCCCAGCTTTTACCAGATGCCTTTGGGTGTACACACACACACACACACATATATATGAAGAACACTAAGACTATGGTCCATATTCCAATTGCTTCATTTGTTCCAATGCTATCCTTCATAGCATTTCCCCCTCCAGCCAAGGATCATAGAGTCCATTTAGTTGTCATGCAGTAGAGAGACAGAAAGAGCAAAAGAGTATAAGGAAACTAATGGGGGCAAAATGTTAAAAATTGAGGAATGTGGGTAAAGGAACATTCTCCCTGTGTGACCCCTGTTGACCTCTTTATCCCAGTCTCATGAGACTTGTCCCGTTACCCACTACTCTACAGCCGAAACAAGCCAAGCTGTTCCTACCGCTAGGCCTTTGCACCTGGGGCCCGTGGTTCTCCTGAGCTGCACGTGGATGGCTCCTTCCTGCCATTTAGCTCTGAGTTGAAGTATCACTTCTAAGAGAGGACATTCCTGCTACCTGCTACCTTATGACCCAATCACTTTCTATCCCCCTATATCAGTTCTCTGCCTGGATCCATCACTAGCTTATGATTTTGTCTGTCTTGTGCACCATGTATCCCCAGTACCCAAAACAGCCCCTGGCCTTGGGATGTGCTGACTGACTGTACTAATCTAAATATCCAGAAATAGAGAATCATTAAAAACTATGGCAGTTCCTTATGGATGTGGTTTAAGCAAGAAAATGCGTCAGAATCCTAATCAGGGGACATATATTCAAAGAGAACATTTAGCCCTACCTTAGAATATTGGCAATATAAATTAAACATTTATTTTTTTTAATTCAATATTAAATGTTTAAGATATATAAAATCTTCTTTATATTCTGCACTCAAATTGTTTTAATTATGAAATATCTACATACATTAAATTGGTTAAGAGGGCATCTATGCTCTATAAAAATATCTACTATACAAACAAGGATTCCAATTGTATAAGTCGTATGAGTAAGAAAAAAAAAGAAAGGAAATATTATAAAAATAATAACTATTTTAGGGAAATGGAATTACGAGTAATTTTTCCTTTTTTACTTCCCAAACATTCTACATGTGGTTTTATTACTTTTCTAATTAAAAAAAATATTTTTAAAAGACAAAACATAATACAGGATATGTATAATGAAATACTAATAATACTGTAAGTGCAGTTTGGAGATGGAAGGACGTTCTTGAATTTGGCATGCTCAGTGAATGACGCTTTATGAAAAATGGTAGTAACTGGTCTGGACTTTGCAGAGACTGATAGGACTTTGAGGATAGACAGATAGGTAGAGAGAGCTTTTTAGGTTAAAGCAGCAGACTGAGCAAAGATAGGAAGGGAGCAACCAGCACACAGGAGACCGTGAGAAGAGAAGCCTAATTGAACGGAAGGACATGTGAGGTTAGCGGGAATGCATCTGGAAGAGTAGGATAGGGTCACATTTTAGAAGATCTTTTAAATTGGTCAGAGAAGTTTAGACTAGAAATGGAAGGAAATAAGAAACTACAATGGGTTCTTGAGAAAAAGGGTAATATGATGGCCTGGGTGTTATAGGAAAATTATTCTAGCAGGAAGAGTGACACCAGTGTCCATCTAGTGTCCATGGCAGACACCAAAACCAGTCACAGCTCCACTCTGCCAAGACTCAGCCTTCAGACCATCTTCAACCAGCCCTCCGGTCAGCCATCAGTAATCAGTCCGAGTTGGCATATGAAAAGTTATTGCCTCCTCTGTGTGTGTGTCATACTAGAAAAGTGAAGGATGGGAAGGAGACAGGAAGAGAGGTGAAGACCCAAAGGATGAGGACTTTAATAGTTCTGAGAATATAAGCAGGATAAGTATCTTGAGATATTTCTTTTTTGTTTGTATTATAATTAGGCCAGAAATGGAGATCTTTGTATATAACTCATTATTCAGTTGTTACAGGGATGTTTTGCTTTTTCAGGCTTTGTCACTGGTGTACAGTTCCTTGGGACTTTTTGCTTTTTTTAAAAAAAAAACAAAACACCTTTCCTTAAATATTTAATAAACTTTAAGAACAGTCGCTCGAAGAAATTATGTGCCAAAAAAAGACTCTCACCTGTTTTTAACCTACAAAGATTTGGACGCACCTGCTCTGTCCACTCGTGGGAGTTAACTTGTCAGAATTTGTTAAGTTACTATTTTGGGTTTGAAAAAAAAGGGTTTGTTTCCTCTTGTTTTTTTAAAAAATAAACTGTTTTATATTGCAAAATAGCAAACAAAATTAAAAATAAAATTGTCTCATCTTTGGGGGAGAGAAAGCTTCTACTCTGTCAGTGTGTGGGCTGCAAGCAGAACAGAATGTTTATCTTAGCTGCATGTTAAAGATGGAACATAAAGTTAGCAATAGCCAAAAGGCCTTCTTTTGAATAACTTATCACAAAAGGGAAAAACATAAATCTAGTGGCAAAACAACTCTCCTTTATAAGCTAGTATTTCTTGGATAGGTCTGAGAACATCCAACATTTCCTTTCTGTCCACTTGTTTGGTTCAAGGTTACCTCCCCAAACCTCTAATTCAGGGTTTGATTACTGGGACCAGTGGCAGTTGAGTTTTTAATTGACCTTTCATTGTCTTTTGTTTTCTTTCCTATTATCCTGATCAAGAGCTTACAAGACCCTATGAAAAAGCTGGTTGAGAAAGAAGAAAGGAAGAAGATTGCCCAGCAGGAAAGTGCAGAGGCCTCAGTGGAGGAACCAAGTCAGTAAGTCACGGCTCCTTCTCTTGGCAAACCTTTCTTCCCACAGGTAAGGCCACCGCCATCCTCGCAGACCGAGTCTGCCAGGGTTTCTGACACAGGGTGACTGCTTTACTTCCTCACTTCTCTGAATAGATGTACTAAAATTGAGGCCAAACTCCTCCCCTCACATATTCCTGCTAGGCCGGGACTCACTTATCCCAAGAAGAGACCCCTTTCTGGGGTCTTAGGAAGGGCAACTTGTGAGGAGTTGGCTGGGGCAAGAGAGGGCAAAGGTCCCCAGTACTCCCTGGCCTCAGACCCAGCTTCCTGCTCTCTGGGATTTCTGCACCCCATCTATTCCTTTTGTCACCATCAGTTACAAGATCCTGTCCTAGATAGGAAATCCCCGGCTTTTCTCTCATAGAAGGAAATAACTTATTAGCTTACCTCACAACACATGTAGTACTCAGGTGTTATGATACACAAGTGTTGGGTCTTGACATTTTGTTTCTACGTGCAGACTTTCTGTTTCCTCCTCTGTGAAGCAGAGAGCAGCTTTGAGCGCAGGAAGTGACTCTCCATCATCATTTCTTGCCTCTTTACAGAGAAGCCTCCTCCAGTCATTTTTAAACACTGAGATGAACTTTTCAACATATATGCTGCATGATTCCTCAACTCATACAGCAAGGAGGAGGTTTACATGTGAACTTATGTCTTTTTCTGTTGAGATGTCATAGCCCGTGGGAATGGGGTTAATCTTGAGCTGGCTAACCTAGTAGATTACCTTACCTCCATTTGTTCTTCCTTTTCCACACAAAAAAGTTTAGATGACAATCTTGTGCTAAAACAGGTTTACATTTTTACTGTGTTTCTAAATCAGGTTTTAAATATCTTTTTTGTCTGACGGAAGTATTTACCACCAAGGGTAGCCTTCTTTAACTTAATTTATTTTTTTATTTTTTTGCGGTACGCGGGCCTCTCACTGTTGTGGCCTCTCCCGTTGCGGAGCACAGGCTCCGGACGCGCAGGCTCAGCGGCCATGGCTCACGGGCCCAGCCGCTCTGCAGCACATGGGATCCTCCCAGACCGGGGCACGAACCCGTGTCCCCTGCATCGGCAGGCTGACTCACCACTGCGCCACCAGGGAAGCCCGCCTTCTTTAATTTTAAAGCAAATACTAGAAAATTTCTTTAGTGCAGAACAAAGACAATTTTTCACTGTAGGAACAACTATAGAATGTGCTCTGAATCTAGTACAATTGACTATATGAGAGGGAAGCAATTTAACCTATTACTGTTAGTAATGGTGATGCTAGCTACCATTTAGTGAGCACCTACTGTGTATGAAACACAATGCCAGGTGCTTTATTCATGTTATCTCAACTCATTCTCATGAGGACCCTCCATGTAATTAACATAGGCATTTCCCTGTTGTGTTAATGATGGAAGTGGGGCTCAGAGAGGTTAAGGGACTGCCCATGGCCCCTAGTATAGTAAGAGGCAGGGCCTGGAGTGAGTTCTGGTGCCTTTTTTTCACCATATATGTTACTGCAATCAAAGTAAAGCATTAACTTTTACTTAGAGAGGAACCACCGAAGATTAGTTTTGGGTGATTAGTTTTAATTAATTTCATATTTCTTCATTATTTTTATTACTTCCTTTTTTAAAGCTCAAAAAGTATAAAAGTAACTAGTTTAAATGACAATGAAATTTAATAAGAATTTTGTTCAGAAATGGCAGGTAAAGTGAACCACTTTGCTAGGAGGGGGATTCAGAGGCACCAGCTGAATCTCAGGGTGGTGATGTATCTGCACCATCATCTTACCCATGAATAGTGAGAGTTCAGTAGGCAACAGTCTTGTGGATTTGAGAATGATCCTGCTTTCAGCCTTATGTAATTTTTAGCTAACCTCCTGAGGTATCCTCTCCTGGAACACCACGAATCAGAATAAACACCTGCTTGTCCATCAGTTTTTTAACTATGTTTTTAAAGTGATAACTGTAAGTATCTATCTTTGTTATACATAACTGCCCACCTAGATATTTACAGAATATGTGCCTTGGCATGAAACTAAATTCAGACGTTAAGATACTACTAACCAGTTTTAGTACAGGGACAGAAGAAAGCCAGCAAATTTATTTCTTCTTCCAAAAATATATAGCATGTAAATGACTGTATGTTCATATTGTGTGTGTGTGTACGTACAGTAATAGATATTGTACAGAAAATCTGGCTCTATCATAAGTATAACATTTTCAGAACAACATTACTAAACTTTGTTTTTTAATTTTAAGGTTAATTTCATTAGAGGATGAAAACCAGCACAAGGAATCCTCTAGTTTTAAGAGTAAGTTTCGATTTTTATTTAGAATTGCTTCTGAAATACTGCTGCACAACAGCCAGCTCATTTTCTTTTTCGGTAAACTTCTTCTAGACCTTTTTTTCCAATTGAGAAAATTCTATATCAATTTGCTTCCTATCATTTAAGTTTTAAATTTTCAAATATCAGTGCTGTTGACCCTATAGCGTTATTGAGAGAGGTTGTATATTTTGAACTAGAAAACAGCATCATTAGTCATTTCAGCAGCAGCCTGTCAGGGGAGCATCACTATTGATACTATTTCTTTTACAACAGGTGATAACATTTCTGCTATTACCATTACGAGTTGTAACTGCCATTTGGGCTGTAGAGGTGGTTGCAAAGAGATTACATGATGACATCAGGAGAGTTCGATTTTGGCTGTGTCATGGGGTGTGTATTGGTCATGGTTGGGAACAGATGGGAGAGCTCAGACACTGCTCTTCCAGGTGGTTCCTGGGCCTGCTCAGTACTGAGTGGCACCAGATCCCTCTGGCGTACTGACCCTCGTGTGGTCGGAAGAGGGATCAGAGCACTGGTGGACCAGACAGTGTGCTTTGAAGGGCTTGTCAACTATTCCTGCCTTCTGCTATTACAGCCCATTCATTCACTGGTGCGTTCTCGCATGAGGAGCATAGGGTAGGGTAAAGTGTGACAGAACTCAGGATGGAAAGGTGAGCCTTTCGCTGGGACTCAAATTCTTGGAGATGCAGGGGAAAGTTTTATAGGTAATAGGAAGAGAACTAAAATTACCCCAACCGCCTGTTCATCCTGGCCCTCTCGGAATGTATCTGCCTCTGCCCTTTGCTGGGGCAGCCTTTCCAGGAGACAGGAGGGGGCAGATTATACCCTAGAACTCCCCTTCTCTTCCATCTCTTCCCTTCACACTCTGTCTTCCTTCCTACTTTGCCAACCACATCACCTACTTTATTCTTCTCCCATTTACTGCTTCCTTTGCTTTTCCCCCATCTGTCTTTCAACAGGGAAAAAAAAAAAAACTACCACTTTTTTGCCTCTACAGCTTGGCTTCGTGTCATCCCTTCGTGCTTGTATGCCTTCACTTACTCATGTACTTGTTCATTTGTTCAGCGGATGTTAATTGAGAGCCACCTCTGTGGCGGACACAGCACAGGGCTCTGGGCCCATGGTGATGGACCCTTCCAGGATGGGGCTTACAGTCAAAAGGGGAAGCAGGTGGTAACCTAACAATTACACAAGTAACTGGGCAACTCCAACTTGGGTGTGGGCTGCAAGGGCGATGGGCCTGTGTGTTAGGGTGACTTCACCTGTTCGAGGGCATCGGGGAACTGGCTAAGTCAAGGCTACTGCAAGACCTATCAAAGCAAAAGAAACAGCCTGGGCAAAGACTATGAACCAGGGAGGACCAGGGGAAGGTCAGAGGAACAATGTCCTAGAGATTGACGGAGGGAGTAAGTGGTAGAAGCCAGAGAGGCAGGCTGGCCATGTGAGAGTCTCTGACTGTATTGATCCACACCCTCCAGCCTCAGGATCATGCAGGGCTGACAGCACGAATCCTGTGGGAATCTAAGTAATCGAATAGAAAAATTTTAGTTTTGTGGGAAAAATGTAAACTCCAGTTGATTCTATTTCTATTCAAATTATCAATATAGATCGTTTATTTATACAACATGCGACAGTACAGGGGGATCAGATTTTCTCTCTGTGCCGAATGTTCACTTGCTTGTGGTAGCTGCATAATATTTTGAGATCGTAAATGTTGATTTCCTTATTTTATATATACACAGAATGGAATCCATTATAATGAAGTGCGATCTGTCCTTTATTCTGGGATCTGTAGAAAGTCTAATGTACCTATGAGCAAACCAAGTTTTAAGGTCGTTATATTGTGCGTACACACGCACACGCACACACTTTATCAGGCAGAAGGTACAAAGAGTTCCCATATATGCCCTGCCCCCCGCACATGCATAGCCACCCCCGCTAGGAACATCCCCCGCCAGGGTAAACAATCAATGAACCAACACTGACATATTATTATCTCTCAAATTCCATAGTTTCCATTAGATGTTGTACAGTCTGTAGGTTTTCACAAATGTTTAATGCCATGTATCCACCACATGCAGAGTACTTTCACTGTCCTAAAAATCCCCCGTTGCTTCACCTATTCAACTTTCCCTCCCCCAAACTCCTAGCAACCACTGATCTTTTTATTGTCTCCATAGTTTTGCTTTTTTCCAGAGTGTCATATAGTTGGAATCACGCTGAATGTCGCCTTTACAGGTTGGCTTCTTTCACCCGTAATCTGCCCTTTTATTTTAGCCAGGCCCACGTGGCTGAGGTTCCTTAGCTCACCGTCACTCGATCTTCTGGTACTTAAGTCACACATTTGTCCGTAGAAGGAGAATTGTTGATCAGTGTCATATAGTTTTCTACCAAACAAAACAAGGATTCAGGGCTGTTAACTCAGCATTCATTGAGAGCCAGCAGCTTGGGTAAATCATCATCTGAGGACCTCTGCTTCTGTGTGAGTGAGTTTGTGGATACTATTTCTTCCTGAAGCCATGTATTTACCTTAGCGTTAGTATATGAACACACACACCTTTCTGAATCGGTGATAACCAAATGCATGTGTTATATTTACAGCTGAAGATGGAAAAAGTGTTTTATCTGCCTTAGACAAAAGCTCTATACATAATGCATGCTCAGGTAGTCTAGATTAAGGAAAACAACTCAATTTTAGTAATTTGACTCAAACTCCTTACAAAATGAAAATGACTCAATTTTCTTTTCTTTCTTCTCCTCTAATGAACCTATAGATGAACTATTAGACATGAAACTCGAGGAAGGTGGTAAGATTTATGCATTTCTTTGGGGTTATAATTTGTTTAATATTTTAAATACTGTTGTTACATGCAGGAAAATGTAATTTTTATCTTTTGAATAGCTTTGCATTCCCAAGCAATTGTTTTTAGGTGACTGTCATTTGTCTTTATAAGTGACTTCAGATATGCTCAAGCACAAATAGTATGTGTAGATCTGTCATCTTTAGTGTAATTACATAATGTTCAAACTACTAAAGCTAAAAGCTATTATGTCAGAGGTTGAATGCTGGAGTAGAAAAAAAACATGGCTTTCAGAATCAGAGAGACCTGAATTTAGATATGGTTCTCCTAGAAATGATCTCTATGGCCTTAAGTAACTTGCTTCATACTTAAACTCTTTTAGCCTCAGTTGTTCTCATTTGTAAATTGGAGCCAGTAGCAACAGTCCTGCTGGGTTATTGCCAGGATTGGAGATCAAGTATGCAAAGGGTTTTTCATCGTCTCTGACACAGGGACACTCTCCAAACGGTAAGCAGAGATGGTAGGACTAGAAATGTTGCCCTGCTGGGACTTCCCTGGCAGTCCAGTGTTTAAGACTCTGCACTTCCACTACAGGGGTCACGGGTTTGATCCCTGGTTGGGGAACTAAGATCCCACGTGCCGCGCATAGTGTGGCCAAAAATAGATAAATTTTTTTAAAATAAATAAATAGATTATAAATTATGCATTTAGGCAATTTTCAAAAAAAGAAAAATCTAATTAAAAGAACAAGAAAGAAAGAAATGTTGCCCTGCTGATATACTGTGCTTATCTTCATTGAACCTTAGTTAAATGCACAGGGAAAGCTTGCCTGGCCAGGTCCCACACCCAAGTTCACCAGACCTAAAATCATTTACTAAATAACCCCCCACAAGAGATTCCAGAACTATGGATTTGGATGAGACATGCCTAGTCTTAAGCGATCCCAAGAAATTGAGTGTGTTCAGCTTGGTCATAGCCTTTGCTTTCCATCCTACCCCTGAGATTCTCAGCCAAATTCTAGAGCATCCCTTGCCCTGGGTGGCTGGCATACCGTCTGCCCTGGTCTTACAGGTTTCTTACAGGACTAGAAGTGGGCCAAGGTCATCCTGCCAGCCCCAGTTACCTAGGGCTGATGATTTTCTCTACTCAGTCTTTGCTTGATTTGGATTTAATTCCCAGAGTGTGAGAGGAGAAACTCTGGAAAACAGGACATTGGTTAAAGTTTTTTCAAAATTGGAAAGGCATCACAACTCTAGCACTAAGTTTCCAAGGCTTTAAAAAAAAAAAAAAAAAAAGTTTCCAAAGCTAAGGCATATAAACTTGAGGGCAGAAACCCACTTTCCTTATTAATTTTTCATTCTAGGCAACACACTGTGCAGTATTTCATGAATGTCCATGCATATTTATCAGAATGTCTACTTATTTGTAAATACTGAAATCACACCAGGGTATGAAAGTAAAAAAGCAAATAATTAATGCAGATTGCCATTACATGGCCTATATTTTCATAACAATGTTTCTCCCTTGGCTTAAGGATAGAATATTTTGATGAAATAAAAGTGCTTTTAAACAAATAATTTTTGGAGGGGGAAAATATTTCAGTCTTACAAAGGTGAGATAAGGATAATAATGTAACAAGTAATAGGTACCCACTACCTAGTTTTAGCAAGTCTTAACATTTAACAGATTATTTATAATTATACATAAGCTTCAATTTATTTTGATAGGAATATGATTTATCCTATTCCCAACCTCTTGTTTATATAGTTTGCTCTTTGCTTTTATTATCTCCTATTTAATTTCATTATTTTAATAAACATAATTTTTGAGTAGGTGGTATATTCACGTTGGTGCAAAAATCAAAATGATATAAACGTATACAGTAAAAAAAACAAAAGCAAACCTCTCACTCCCATTGCTGCTGCCCACTCTCCTCTCTATTCCAACATTCCCATCCCTTAGTGCATCCCTCCAGTGTTTCTTTACACAGACACAAGCACATTTGAGTCTATAGTCTCGTGTTTCCCTGCTTCTTCCAAAAAAAGTTTCTTGGATTTGGTTTTTGACTTTTTAAACTTGGTTATAGTGGTACAACACTAACCCAGTAGCCATGCCTTTCTTCACAGAATTAAGTCAGAAATGCTAACTGCCCAAGATACAGGCTTACTTTCATGAGCTTCTTCTAACACATGTGCCAAGATATGTTGGAATAAGATTGATATCTTTCTCCTTACTTAAAACACCTCATTGGTTTGTAGTTACAATCTTTGTTTCCTAGAATTGTGGCTCATATACTTTTTTTTTTTTGAGCACTCGACTTAATTCTGAAGATAAAGAGATGAATGTGCTCTTCCTCAAAATGTGTACTTGTTCTCAGGCAGAAAAATTGATTTACAAATTTTCTTGGTTAAATGCAGTGTCACATAATTTCTCCTTTCCCTTTATCTCTGCCAACCCACAAAGCCCCCCCTTGAGTCACCAGCCGTGCTTTCCCTCTATCTGCCTCTTATGCGTCCACAGCCCCAGGGGTAGCATCAGCTTAAAAATTAACATGGCCACGAGTATAAAAATATTCTCTCGGTGTACAGAGAACTTGCGGTGATGGAAGAAAAGAATACTCTTAATTAGTTGACTTCCAAATGTGTGCCCTTCGGGAAACTGCCAGAAGGCCCAAATCCTGAATTAAAATACTGATTATAATATGTAAGACATTAAACAATCAACAAATAAAAAGAGCTTAATCCAGGGATGGCTGACTTTATAGGACTGGGGGAGCTGTAAGCTCTAGCACCCTGCTGCTTGGAGGCTGGTTCACCCCCAGTGGTGATTCTGTTGGACAAGTCATGGCTAAGCCCTGGTACAGTGTTATCAGAGAGCAGACCGCTTCTGTCTACAGCAAGGACACAATTCTTCAGGAGCCGTGGCCCAGAAAATCACTCCGACTCAGTGTCATAATGAAATGTGTTTTCTCCTACTAAATCGATAAGGTAATGGAAAACCAGTATTTGGCCAGTTTATACAAACATTTTAAATGAAAAAGAAACTGAGTGACATTTTGAGGTACTTGAAAGTGGCTCTGAAATCACCTTGTGACCACATGTGACAGTCCTTAGTCTCAATTCACAAGTTATAACATGTAAAGTCTTATGTTCCTCAAAGTTGGGCCAAGAAAAATAACTCTCAGATAACGGAACAGAAAGTGGTGGGATAAGGCAGAAGAGAGTTACATGAATTCAGCTCACCTAAATCTCCTAACTCGGCCTTATCCAAAATATCCCTCTCTAGGACAGGACTAACTGGACCAATTTTAAAATGGTTTGATTGTTCATATTACAATGAAAATGTTTGTCTTTGGCTGCTTCCTTGGTTTCTCTCTCCAGATTTGCGATTCTAACTTCTGACCAATTAGCAAATGACTGAGACACTCACTCACTAGCTCCCACATGTCTGGGTGAGAAGCTTTAGCCTGGAGCAGTAATCTGCATTTCTGTCCCTGCACCCAGGTCCTGCCCAGTCATTCAGAACTGTCTCCTGTACTTACCTATATATATATATATGTAGCTAACTAGGGGTCCCATTGCTTCCTCACAGCCATGTGTCAAACACTAAGCTCATTATCTTTTCTCATAAACTTTCCCTTCTCCCTGTCTCCCTCAGTCTCCTAGGGAGAAAACTGCTGGCTTGGTTCCTTTCATGAGATAATGGTGTACCTTAAAACCAAATACTGTTCTTATTGGATCACCTTATAGTCTGTAGTGTTCTATGTAGCTTTACCCCTGCTCCAGGTATCAAGTTTTCCAGTAATACTGCTTGCTTGTTAAGCTCTAATGCTACAATGGAGGAGCAGGCTCATCAAAAAGTATTCGTTTTGTTTTGTTTTGTTTTGTTTTTGTGGTACGTGGGCCTCTCACCGCTGTGGCTTTTTCCCGTTGCGGAGCACAGGCTCCAGATGCACAGGCTCAGCGGCCATGGCTCACGGGCCCAGCCGCTCCACGGCATGTGGGATCTTCCCGGACCGGGGCACGAACCCGTGTCCCCTGCATCGGCAGGCGGACTCTCAACCACTGCGCCACCAGGGAAGCCCCAAAAAGTATTTTTTGAGTGCCTACTCTGGGTCTAGCATTGTTGGGGTTTTTTTCTCTGATGGGGGAGGGGTTGTTTGTTTTGTTTTTTGTTTGGGGTGTGTGTGTGTGTCCCAGAGAGTGGGCAGGGTGGGTTTTCCTCCATCTGCTATTACTATCCATGTCTTTTTTCACCAGAAGGGAGTTTTTAGAAGCAGTATTCTTGAATTCCAAACAAGTACAATTTGTTACCAGAGCCTTTTATAATGAAGACTATTTTTCTTGTTAGACAGCTTCGTAAGGTGGTTTCCTACCCAAGTGTGAGGATAGTGTTGGTGTTTGGGGTTTTTCATGTGTGTTTCAAGCGTGTGGCCTTTACAATTAGTCATAATGTTGAGAGTGGGGACCAGGGAGCAAACCAGAGTGTCTTCCTGTTTCACACACAGATGAAGGGAACTTCTGTGACATTTATCTACTTGTTTTCCTGTGCTCTCATTTTGGGTCTGTGTAGTTATGTTTCCATCTTCTGTGTTCCTAATTTCTGCTGAGGTCATGAACCTCAGTATGATTTCAAAAATATCACCCGAGTGGGCTGTCACCTGGCTCCTACATTAGGTTTCTGTCACCCACACTCAGTCTGAACTTGAGAGCTTCCTCTGAAGGTCAGTTTTCACTCAATGAAAACTCACTGGGTCAGAATCATTGTTCCTAGGGAATGTTTTCCCAGAGGCATAGGGTTTTTATTTTTGAATCCTTGGGCAGGGCAGGGCAGGGTAAACGTGCTAAGTGGTTCTGTCATCTCGACCATTCTGCCATGGTGCCTGCAGCTGTGAGCTTTGCCTAGCTACCAGTGGAGCCATATGACCTCAGAAACCCTACAAACTTTACAAAACTTAAATATTAGTTTATATATGAGATCCTTAATAGGCTCTGAAGTGAAAGCAGTGTGGTGCACTGAAAAAACAATTTGACCATGGGTCTCCAGCCAGATAATTTATAACTAATAAAGTATATGACCTTGAGGTCACCTAGCCTGGGTGTATTTTTCCTCATCTGTAAAATGAGTTAGAGGAGATGATTTATACGATCCCTTTCAGTTGAGTATGACTCTTCTCTTTGGGCATCTCATTGGTAGAAAACAGCAGGTTCCCAGACAGGAAGGCAGGAAAGCATGTTTGAGGAATGGCAGTCGGAGGAGTTTTGCTGAATCGTAGGCTTCCCTGAAGGCAGTGTCGGCTAGCTGCTGAAAGAGCTGCCTTAAAGCTTGACTGTAGTGGTCCTGAACCCACCATAAGGAGTGTTACTTCACTCAGGAGTCAGAGGGGGCCATTGAAGGTTTTTGAGGAAGGGAGTCATAACCTCACAGCTGAATTAAGCAAAGGTATACAACAGGAGGGTGCCTTTTATGGAGCGCCAGCAGGTTCGCCAATGGGCAAACCCCTAAGGGCCCCCAGGTAGGAATTTTTCATCCAAGTTCAAGAAAGAAGTTGGAGTTGGAGATGGAGATTTGAGAATGCTCCCAAGCAATGCTGGAACCATGAGAACAAATGAGATCTTCTATGTAGAGAATGTAGGGAAGAGAGAGATGTTGGCTTAGGAAGAAATCTTAAGGGCAACCAGAATAGGAAGAGGCAGCAGGGAAAGTATTATCAAGGAGATAGGAGGACATCCAAGAGAGCCACTTGATGGGGACTCACAGGAGATGACAGCATTTCCAGAGCGGGCATTAGTGCAAAGTGCTACAGAGGTCAAAGCCTGAGAAAAGGGGCTTGGAATCTGCCATGAGGATCTCTCTGTTAACCTTCAAGAGGGCCACTTCAGTGTAGGTGGGGGCAGGAACTTGATTACAGACAGCCCCAAAAAGAGTGGTGACAAAGTAGAATGTGTGGCTGTAGAAGAAAGAAGAAACTAGGACAGTGAGTTGACAGGGGGTGTGTGGGGAGAGACAGCACCATCAAGTGAAGATTGACATTGTTGGCTGTGCACACACCTGAGGTCAGGGAGAGGAAGCCTTGGAGAATGAACAATTACAGATGCTGATGTTGGAATAATACTGGGAGCAGAGCAGGCTCCCACAAGCATGGGGAGAGCATAGGGAGGGCTAATCTTGCAAAGGATGAGGGAGTGCATGAAGGGTCGTAGAGCTGGAGGCCAAGCAGTGAGAATTTGAGTATGTCACGTGTGTTGCCCTTTATTTTTGTAGTACTATCTGCGGTTGGGTTACTGATAGGAAAGTAAACATGGAGACTTGAGAGCCAGCAAGGGCATGAAGGGAGCTGGAAGGAGTATCTGTGGATTTGGCCCCTGCAATCTCTTTGTTCATTCTTTAAGACAAAGGCAGGGTGGGGCTCCGTAACCCAGGAGCAACGCTTGCTCATCTACACGGTGGAGGCTGTGACTCCAGTTGTAACTGTCACCAGGCTTCTCTCAAAGAGCTTATCGTATCTCTGTGTGTCCTCATATTCTCACAGTTGAGTTGAATTATTTCCAGAGAAAATGATAGCATGATTCTTAAGAGCCAACTGACTAGTGTTATTTTTCAAGTCTTGACTTGTCTGGTTACAGACCTAAACCTGTCCTTTTTCACTTGTGATCTTCTTACAAGTTATGTACAGTAATTTCAAGCATCTTAATTATCAGGGCAATAATTAGGAGGTTTCCCTGTTTTCAGGTTCAAGTCAGTGTCAGTGTCATTGCTTTCAGCTAACAAGTTTTCTTAAAAGAGAAAATATCCACAGTGCAGCCTGCTTTAACTGTTAAATAACCAGGACACTAAGTAATAGACCACATTCAATGGTAGACCTTAGACTAAATCTCAATTCAGAACTAGCTCTGGACAGTATCATCCTCCCCGTGGGTCCTTTTCTTATTTCAGTCACTAAATCTGAGTTGGATAGGATAGATTATTAGTTGGGAATCATTTGGTTGGAAGTAATAGAAATCCTTCTCTAAATAGTTTAGCTTTAAAATTAAAAGAGAATAAAAGAATGTATGGATATTGGTCCATGTAACTTAGGTGGATTGACTTTAAGCAAGGCTGTATCCAAGGGCTTAAACAGTGTTGTCAGGATTCTGTTTCTGACTCTTCCCTCCCTGTTTGGCTCCATCATCACTGGGAGCTTCAGCTCTGCATCTTTAGAACTTAGAATCCCAAAGAAGAGAGCCCCTTTTCCTTCCAGCTTCCATATTCCAAACTCAGGGAAGCCCATCCCTGAGCCAGTCACCATGCACTGAGAAATGAAAGACTCTGGCCAGCCTAGGTCACACATCCACCTGGGATGAGGTGGTGAGGCATCTTAAGTGGTATCTCACCAGGATCAGAGGAGAAGGTGTCTCCCCGAAGGGAAACTAAAGAGGAGGAAGAAAGGGATGCTAAGTTAGCAAAACCCAAAGAGGTGTACTCTAAATACCATCGCACAAAACCTAAACAGTAAACACAAAGAGCCCTTCCAGTCTGTGGTTATTTTTGAAAGGCTCTCAGGGTTTATTATTTGTAGTTGCTAATGTTGGTTGTGATTTTCCCTGGATTGACATCTAGATGAAAGCAACGAAGGCTCCCCCAGGCTTTGACTCAGTGGAGAGCTGTAAAGTGACTTTGGGAGGAATGCACATAATTTTCAATGTTCCTTTAAAGTCATCTGTTTCTCTAGGGTCTGTACATCGACTTGAATTGTTTCCAATAAAAGGAGTTTGGTTCAGCAATCATCTGGTTTCAGTCAGGCCAGAAAGTAAACCATGAGAAAAGATTTGGGCACTCAGGACCCAACTGAAAGTAGGAAGTACAGAGATTTGTGAAGTTAATAGATGTAAAAAGGGTGATGCTGAGAGAGACTGAGGGGGAGGGAGGAAGGACACCCAAATGCATGTTGATGGACACACCCTGTCACAGCCGAGGTTCCTTCCTTTGTTCACAGCTGTGAGCTGCCTCACCTCTCCTGCCCTGCCTTCCCTACCATGCACAGGCCTAAGTGGTTCCTGCACTACTCTGTCACTACAGAACTGTCTCAGAAGCTTGTTTAGTAAAATGCCATTTTCCCAATCTTCTCACCACCACACCTACAGGCTATATCTTAGTGCAAACCTCTGTGATAACACAAACAAGAAGAATGCTTAAATTAGACAGCTGTCCAATTAAGGTGGTATTTCGCCACTATTTTTAAACCACAGTGATATGAGCATGCCTGGACCCCTCCCCTCCCTGATGGATAGCCAGTCTGCACAGCACATCCAAAATCCCCTCTATCATAGATCTTTCTATAAAGTATAGTTGAAAATAGATCCAGTAAAGCCGACAGAGATATAAGAGCTTTATCTAATTCATGTGAAGGCTTTTTAAAAATTATCTCATATATTTGAGGGAAACCTGTTCACCTCACTTAATATGACAGTGTCAGCATTACCATCTAGCTCAGAGAAAATGTAAATCATGATTGTTCCCTCTCTTCATGACTTAACAACAAAAATGTTTGTAGTTTCCAAGTGGCAGTTAGACACCATAACAAAGCCAGAGTTTAAAAAAATCATCAATTCTTGGTTTTCAAAATATGTAGAAAACTCAATGAAAGGTTATAGGATTTGTGATAGTAATGCCCTCATTCTACTTGTACTCACTATTTAGTAGTTTGTCATTGTTCATATTCTAAGAATGAATCTCAAAAGTCTTCCTTCTGGACTGGCAATGAGGTTTCAGTTGTATTTCTTTTGATCTTCCTGATGATATTCAAGTGGGCATTATTAATAAAATTTTATAGATGATAAAACAGAGGCCCAGAGGGGTTAAGGGTCTTGCCAAAGTCACACAGCAAGTAAAGGAAGGTCCAGGGGCTCCTCCTTTGGTCCAGTGCTCACTCCAACCCTCCAGGGCTGTGTCTTTGGTCTGTGAAGCTCATTCTCTAGTGGTTCCGTGTGTGATTTGCCCTGTTTTCCTGTCATTCTTTCACCGCTGCCCTCAGGCAAACCAGACCCACTTTTCCTTTGTTTTATGCACTTGAGGTGCCGCAAATGAGACAGGAAGCAAGGATGTCTTTCTTGGTCATTGTTAGACTTCCTGATACCTCTGCTCCCATCTCCCTGGGTCATTCTGGGCATGGTGAGGCTCCCCTTCTCATCCTGGTTGGCAGGGCAGGCTGCCACATGGTGTGTTGGTTGTGAATTTGGGGCTTGTATGGAAAGATTTGGGAAGCTATACAAACAAGGAACTAAGATCTCCAACATGCCTTCAATCCTGGCTTTGTTTCATGTCTGAGAAATGTATTGATGGTAAATGTGCTTTTATATTAAGGAGAAACCAACACTCTAGGATTTTGTGGAAACTATTTCAATGCAATTCTAATGGCTCAGAAACTGGACTTGCTTTGAAGGAAAGAGAATGAGTGAGAACTAAACAAGGGTCCACTTGCCCAACTAGCAGCAAAGACAATTTACTGACACCAGGTTGTGGTGAAGGAGAGTACAGCATTTATTGTAGAGCCAAGCAAGGAGGACGGGCAGCTCATGCTCAAAAAACCAGAACTCCATGATGGCTTTTAGTGAAAGGGTTTTCAAGGCAAGCTTAGGGGTGTGGCTTGCAGGGTGTCTGATCAACTCATACACTTGTCTGATTGGTTGATGGTAAGGTAACAAGGTGATGTTACAGGAATCTCAGTCATCAACCTTCTGGTTCCAACCTGTCTACATGCTGGTGGTCAGCATGCAGTTAACTTCCTCCACTGGGTGGGGGTTTTAGTATCTGTAAAACAACTCAAGGATATGGCTCAGGATATTATCTATAACCCTTGAGGAGAAACTAAAGGTCTTTGACTTTGTTTTATGGCTCAGCTATTATTATTTTGTCTTGTTTGACTGTGTTCCTTTGTTTTTGTTTTTGTTTTTTTACTTCTCTGATTAAATTTACTCTTTTGAACTCTGGGAAGGCCTAGGAGACTAAAGCTTTTATACGAACAAGAGGCAGGGGACATGGGCGGTGGGGCTGTCCCCAGGAAGTCCTCACAGGGTATTGCTTGGTTTCAGTGGGACTAGAAATTTAATTCCAAAATTTCTTGAGAGGCTGTAAGGGAATTAATTTATATTTTGATTAACTTTTAAAAAAATCTAGCCATCACCTGGTCTGTCCCATCCCAACCCCCACTACATTTATTCCCTAGGGCCTGGGCCCTTGGTGGTGATATGTTTCGTGTTCTGTTGCTTTGATCAGCTTGCCTGGGCCCAATGGCAGGGACCCTGGAACCTGAAGGTGCTGACAAAGATGACCTGCTGCTGTTGAGTGAAATCTTCAACGCTTCCTCCCTGGAAGAGGGCGAGTTCAGCAAAGAGTGGGCTGCTGTGTTTGGAGACAGTCGGGTGAAGGAGCCAGCACCCACTGCGGCCCCAGGAGAGCCAGACCCCAAGCCCCAGACAGGCTCAGGATTCCTTCCTTCACAGCTTCTAGATCAAAATATGAAAGACTTACAGGCCTCACTGGAAGGTATGTACCACAGGGATTGAAATGGGGTTTTTTGTTGGTTCATTTTTTGTTTTTTGAAATCCAGTGGCCTATTTTTTCATATCTTTTTTAAATGTTTTCTGGGTTTTATCTTATAAAACTGGTGTTTTATAAGATAAAATATAGCCGGTGTCTTTTTTGTTTGTTTTTAAATTTTCCTTTTATATTCAGTGACTCTTTAGCTCAAATTTCAGAATCACGTTCCAGCTTTAAGATATGTATTAGGGTTTAAAATCTATTTCTTCTCATAATTTTCTCCTCCTGTTAACATTTCCTATTAATCAAAGGCTAGAGGGGTGGTTCTCAGTCTTAGTGTCTTACTTTGATTTTAGACTTTTTCATGGCACACTTGAGGGATCAGATTGCCTTCACAGTTGTGGCTTGTTGACTTTGCTATCTCTTCCTGGCACTCACCCTAGCTGAGTTCTCCCACATACTCATGAGGCAACATTCTCCACGTTCCCGTAGACACGGAGCTTTCTGGGTGCTTTTTCCCTCTCCATCCGGGCTTACCAGTACCCTGAGTATGCCCTCAGCTCAGCTGTTCCTGTTCTGCCTGAAACACATGGCCCAACAGTCCCCTGAAGCCCGACCACGGCAGAAGTAGAGTTTTCACACTGATCAAAAGTGATCGGCAGCATTGGTAAGGGTTTAAGGTACTCCGAGGCTCACCAGCAGCCCACATACTGGTTAAGAATTGCTTACGTGGGGAGCACATTGATTTCGAGTGCAAAAACTAACACTCAGGTTGAAATTTAAATTTTGAAGTTTGAGTTTCTAAACAAACCTTGAGAAGGAAACCATTTTAGTAGTTCAACACTTTTTTTCCTCCTTTCATGCTTTAATTGTAAGACCGGAATCACTGTTAAGAAATTCTCAAATTGTTTTGGTTTTTCCATGAATTTAGGCTATCTCCTTTAATAAACAACGTGTTTATCTGGCTCGTAAAGCTGAGAACAAGTGGCAGAGCTGGAATGATTAAGTAATTATGGGCTATTGAATTAAAAAAAACAAAAAAACACCTCAGGTCTTTGGAGATGAGATCACGGACATGACAAGAGTTGGTAGGCAAGACCAAAAGAAAAGTCTTCACTCTTTTTTATGAAATACATGATTCCTTTCATCTTTCTTATTGAGTCCTATTTTGTAGCCATCTCATTTATTCTCAGTAATGGAGTTAGAGATAGGAGGGATAACTGCAATCCAAAACTACACCTCTGCCCCGACTTTCACCCCTGGGTTTCACCACCTCTTTTGCTGGGACCTCAGATAAGCAAGGCTGACAAAGACTGGGTTTCACCACCACCCACCTGTGGCAGAGGCACTAACAAGGCGTGGGAGAGTCAGGGGCCGGAGTGGGATCCACAGCTCAGAGCTGGGGGCTGCTGGAGACTCTCCAGATGTGCTGGAGGATGAATCCCCCTGGCGCCCCCAGCTTTGGAGACACCAGGGCCCCTGCTGCTGCCCAGGAGCAGTGGTGGCAGTGCTTCTCCCTCGCTGGTGTGGCCAAGTGTCACTCTATTGTGAGCGCCCCAGGCTGACACTGAGAAGTCAGAGCCACATGCCCTCTTCCTGAGCAGGTAGAGCAAGAAGATCCTAGCTCAGGCCCAGGGCGCTGTCCCCAGAACTCCGCCTGAGAGCTAGGACAAGTGTGGTGGCTGTGGGCTTTGCACTTCAGCCTTGCCCCATGGCCAGGAGAAAGGCACACGACCACACTTGTGTCTAAGGAGGGAGGGAGGTGATCTGACGGCAAGAGAGATGCAAGCTCGCGCTATGGAAAGAGAAAGAGGTGCTTCAAAGGGAGGCCATTTATTTCTCAGGCAAACAGAGTCTCAGTGGAGGTTACCACCCCAGTAGCACTTTAGCAAGTTTCTCATTTGTCCAACAAATATTTATTGAGTCCTCTGGGCGCCAGGCACTGGTGATTCACCTGAGAACAAAACAGACAAGGCTTCTGCCTTCCTGGAACTCACATTCTAATGAAGAGGAGATAATGAACAGTAAAGATAATAAAATTACATTGTAGCTTAGAAAGTGACCAACGATGTGGAGAAAAGGAAAAAGTAGAGCCAGAGATAGTGTTGGGGGAACAACAGGGTAGATCAGGTATGGTCGAGGGTCTGCAGGAGAAGCACTGGGGTTGGAGTGAGAGAGGGAGGCAGTTGGAGAGGAGACGGGTAGGGCCACATAGGGCCTCATAGCCTTTGGAAGAACTCGGAACCATCACAGCATCTTGGACCGAGGATGGACATGATCTGATTTACCATAAAGGGACCATTCTGGCTGCTAAAAGTTTCCTTTCCTCTGCTGGGGTTCTACCAAGATCAATGTTAAAGGAGTTATTTTTGTAACCTCTGAGTTATCCTGTTTCCTTTGCATGCCAACAGCCATAAATTGAATGTCTGTGGAACTCAAAATGACAGAAAGAAAAGTGAACTTCAGTGTTTTAAAGAGGAAGCCCATTCAGCTTCTATACACCTACAGGTTACCAGCAGGCAGCCCCAACAATTCTGCCCCAGTGATGCCCTCTAATTCAGAAAACCTTCAAAACACGTGTACAGATAAAGAGTGGGCTCCCTGCTTTGATGATTGATCATGTAATCCAGTTCTAACCATATTCTGTGCTTTTGTCAGGACTCCCTCCAACCTCCTAAAAAAAGAGCAAAAGGTGGATGTTGGCTCTAGATTTTTTTCCATTGCATCCATGGTCTAGAAAACCCATCTATACACATGAATCGCAAAAGAATCTAAATAATTATTAAACTTTTGACACCTCATATTGAAACTACTTCCCCTGATTATCCAGATCATCTCAAAAACTAAATCAAATAAACCACTGATATAAGTAAGTAGTCAAACTAAACGTGGAGTAGGAAGGCTCATTGGCATATTGGCTCATCAAGGCAAACAGTGGTAGAGGGTTCAGAGCCTGGGTTTTATTTCTGTAAACTCCCTTCCCTGCACTCACTTTGCAGCAATTGGTCAGGCTACTCATTCTCTGGGCCTTTGCCTTCTCATCTGTAATACGAGGTATTAGACTCACTAAATAATCTATCAGGAGAGACCCAAGTCATCTGAAGGAGCTTTTTACTTTTCCACAAATGTCATCTTCTTATCCCTGGGTTAACCCCTACTTCAGAGATGCTGTGGTCTAAAACTGTTTGCTTCTGTGACTTTGCCCTTTATCGTGGTAAAATAATAAGAACCAGCTCTCCCTATGGCATGCGCTGTGGGCCAAGCACTCCCATGTGCTTTACGTGTGTTAACTTACTTCATCCTCACCACACCCTTCCCAGGCAGTTACTGGCATCATCTCCAGCTTACAGCCTGGGAAACTGAGGAACAGGGCAGTAAGTAATTTGCCCGAGATCATACCTCTTGGTAGGAGGCAGGCCGGATTGTGGGCCTGAGCCGCCAGACTCCGGAATCCATGCCTTTCCCCATTCTGTTCTGTTGCCTCCAAGTACCATGTCTCTGACGGCAAACGCGATTCCCGGACGGGCTCCCTCAGGCCTTGCCTTGGGTGCTTCTGGAGGAGCAGGGCTTATAAAGACTGTTATCCTGGTTCTGGGCATCCTGGCTGTGCACAGGGACGGGGGGGAAACCATGCAGTCGTGCAGGAGGCATGTGGGTGTGGGAAGGCAGGGTTGTGTCAACCACAAAAGTTGGGTGACATTCCAGAATAGAATATGTGAAATCGAGATTGTCTACAAAAATCTTCGCCTGTGCTAGCCATCGCCCCCTCATTCACTGTAGTGCTGTCTAGCTCAGTCTCTCCACCACCTTTGTAGCTCTTTGTAAGGTCCAGGCAGAGCTGTATCCTCAGGGGCAGTGTTCAGAGGACAGAGGTGGGTGGCTCCAGGCCACAGCTGCTGATACCTCAGCTCCCTTCCGCACTCCAAACCCCCTCCCTCCCCCTCCCTCCTCCACCTCTTCAGTCTTCTCGCCTCCTTATCTCTCTGCTCTCCTCTGCATTCCTCTCCTCTTTGGCCTGTGTCCTCACTCTTCTCCTTTGCTCTGGGGAAGTAGAAAGGAAGGGGGATTTAGTAAGAGAACAATGATATCTTCCTTCCCCCACCTACTTCAGCCTCTAGGAGAGCAAAACAAAGGAACTTACATTTAGGATCAAGTTGTGCTTAAAAATTTTAAGGAGTTAATTTTAGCTAGACCTTCTAAGGGTTTCTGAAGTTGCCAGCATGATAGGGGCTGGGGTTTTCTGTGTCATACAGTGATGAGAAAATTGTACCTTCCTGAGGCCTCTTAAAGTGAGTAGGAAGAGGGCCAGCCAGAGGGGCTGCCTGAGGTAGAGACCCGGCAAGGCTGACGGGCCTCATTAAACATTCTTCTTAATTCCCCACCAACATCCAAAATTTAATTTAGAAACAGACGCTGATACTGAAAAGATAACCATCTCCTCAAAATAAGTGCACCAGGACATCTTTTAATTTAGGATTCTGCAAACCAAAGTTAGGGGTCTTGTTCCAGATTCTCACCAACATACAGCCCTTTGTTCCTTCTGGATATCCTTTTGTTTTACCTAATTCCGAGGTCCTATTGCCATCTGGGTGGGTTTCCATTTAAAGCCAGTGTAATGGAAAGCTTAGCGTGATCATTCTCTTAGAGTCACCTTTCCTCAACCAGAGCTCTCCTCTTGCTGTTTCTGGCTTAGCCTTGCTCCAGGCTAACATATTTCCAGGACTCAAATGGAATAATGTGAAAGAAGAGGCTGCTGGGCCGCATTTAAAGATAACCTGAACAGAGCATGAGCCATTGGCGTTGTTTGTTCCATCAAAGAAGCAGCACTTTCTAAGCCTGCTGGGCACATCCCCAGGTCTTGGGAATCTGCAGAATTTAAGTGCCTCCGTTAGTCCACAGAAGGAACCTTGGTGACCGTCTACTCTACCGTCATTTTATAGATGAGGAAATCAAGGGACCCCAGAAAGGTCTCACGACTTGCCAAGCTGTTGTGGTTTTATCCACCATTCACATAAGGTCTAAACTCCTCAGCTTGGCTTACAAAGTCCTTTAAGGCCTGCCCCGTTCTCATCACTGCCCATACCCCCCATGCCTTTACTTAGCATGACTCAATGACCTTGTTCAGCTGGAGAACCATGTATTTATTACATCTGTAAGCTGGACTCCAGGGAGTCTGACCCTCCCCTCCTCTCGGAGCACTCCACCCACCTGCATGTTCTGCTTGTTCTGCTTGGCTAACTTCTCATCCTTCAGGTTCTCCTGTTCAGTGTCATTTCCTCCAGGGACTCCCCCCGCAGTCAGTGTTAGGTGTTTCTGCTCTCCATTCCCTTTACACCCAGTACTTAATCATTCCTCTTATTTCACCTCATTGTAAAATTGATTTAATTTTTTGTCTGCTTTAGGTCGTCATGGGCAGGGCCCATGTTTGTGTTGCTTACCATCATATTTCCCGATCATAGCTCAGTGCCTAGAAGAGATGTTCGACAGAGACATCTGGATGGATGGGTAGATGGATGGATGGATGGCAGGCAAAAAGGAAGGGAGAGATCAACTGACATTGAATCACTAATAGGAAAGAAAACAGTCCTAAGACAATCTCAGGGGTTGGTTCTCATGTCTGCTGACTTATTCAGAAATCGAGGTTCAACTTAGATTTATTGAGGGCCTGCTCTTTACAGCCTCTGTATTCCCTCGTTTCACCACCAGGATCCCATTTTATCCATACAACAACCTAATGAGGCAGGAATTTATATCCACCCTTTGCAGGTATGGAAACCGGGGCTCAGAGAAGGTGTGGACAGCAGGCTGGTGCTTGGCCACCAAGACCATGGTCTTCCCACTCTCCCCTTCATGGCCAACCCCACCCCAGAGTGCCCTGGGCTGTGCTCGTCAACCCAGCCTGGGCTTTTGCTTTCCCAGTTAGTGAAATATTACATTCATGGTGAAGTGCTGCTCTGGGTGGTATTATTTTGGCTTTACTTGCTGCTCTAGCTGGCCGGTGTTATTTCTGGCTGATTTATATTTTCCCTTATGTAAGTAAAGCGGGGCAGGATTGCTCCAATAAAATTTTATATGTGTTTCCTGCAAACGGGTAGCACAGTTGACATATCACAGGAGCCGACGGCTAGGCTCGGCATCTTGTTCACAGAGCTCTCAGCTTCTCCTGCCTCCTCTCTTCACCACCCATCTCCTGACACAATTTCTCTGAGATGGGGAGACATCTTTCCAGCCACACCTTCCTGTTAAAAACGCCTCAGCCAACTAATTAATACCAACTAGAGAACAGTTGAAGGCAATTACAGGAATATTAGCAACAGTAAGTTCTCGTTAAATAGCATTTTTTTTCCTGATAGAAGCCAAGACCTTTGAAGTCTGGCTTGGCGTTCCATACATAATTACCCTAGTTGCACCCCTCCCCTAAATAATTCCCAAAGTGTTATGAGTGAGGGTGAAACTGCAGCTCAGTTTAGTATTTGCTTAAAATATATGTATAGAGCTGGTGTCACAACTGTAGCATTTTCTTCCCTCATGTGCGTATAGTTGGATTGTTAGACTTATGCTTAATAGCTGTTCTGAGGAGAGATTGTGATTTGGCAAACTGGCTGCTGTTTCTGCTTCACATTATGGGACAAGGGAATAGTGATGGGAAACTTTGAGGTATACTTTCCCCATCATCTTAGTTCCCAAAGGGGGATGTCTTTACCCTCATCCTTTTCTCCACGTCCTCTGCTGCAGAGAAGCCCCCAAACCCATAGATTCCACATGTCACACTCCACATATCACTTCCACATGTTCGTGAGCGTTTAGATGAGCAATATTCAAAAATCCATAGTTACAAAGGAATCCAATTAGAAGACATTGTCTTTACAAAGGAGTCTGCCATTATAATCCTTTAAATTATAGGCTTAAAAATACAACTTGTATTTCTGGTGCTTTAAAAATATGACTTGATATACAGTCATTTTATTTGTTTATAGCCATTTGGGAACATGCCCATCACATCAAGTGAGGGGAGCTCCGTTTTGGTATGTGGCTTTATTTCTGCCTCCTGTAGGAAAGTGTTCCACTTTATACTCTGAAAAAGACAGTGGTTGAACCACCGCTTTTCCAGCATTCTCTGCCACCACTTTAAAAAACAAACGTTGTGCGTATTTTTGAAATGGGAAGAATTTTCTCGTGTCCCCACTGTTTCAAATAGCATTCAGAGATCCGGGAGCGGTGGACTTCCATACCCCTCACCTGCCTTTTCTCTGCATCTGTTCAGGATCTTTCTGGAAGTGTGGTCCTCCCTGAACTCAGAGAGCTTGACGAGGTCAAGGAGCTTAAAGCTCCAGGACCTGTGAGGCGGGGTCCTGAAAGCAGACCTCTCGGTTTCCGAGGAGGGTCTCTCTCCTTGTCCCGGCTCTGACTTCAACCAAGATGACCCTGATCCTGACAGAGATGGCGACCGTGGCAGCTCCTTGGAGACCACTGTGGCAGGGCCTCTCACACTACACTGCATGACAGATGCCAAGGATTTGTGCTTCCCTGGGCTCCATCCCCAGCAATTCTGATTCAGTGGGTGATGCCCCTGCCAGTGGCATGGGCACCATACTTTGAGAACCACTGCCCTAAGAGATGGAGGCCAGGCTGTAGGCGTTGATGAAAAGTTACACAGGCTCTGCAGAGCACAGGTGGGTCTTGACATTTGGTGTCCAGAAGAGGATTGTAGGGAAAAAGGTAAAATTGACCCAGTTAGATGCTTCCTCTTTGAGCTTTATTTGGCACATGACAAAACTCCAATTTTAACTTCCTACGTTTACCACTATTTATGTGATTTGGGTGTAGAAGGAAAATGCCCATGGGCCAATTTTCTAGGAAACAGGGAGGTTATGTTATTCCTGGATTACACCAAATACTGGTCTTTTTTTTTTTTTTTTTTTTTTTTTGCGGTACGCGGGCCTCTCACTGTTGTGGCCTCTCCCGTTGTGGAGCACAGGCTCCGGACGCGCAGGCTCAACGGCCATGGCTCACGGGCCCAGCCGCTCCGCGGCATGTGGGATCTTCCCGGACCGGGGCACGAACCCGTGTCCCCTGCATCGGCAGGCGGACTCTCAGCCACTGCGCCACCAGGGAAGCCCAATACTGGTCATTTTTAAAAACTGCTTTATTGAACTATAATTTACATACCATGAAATTCACCCATTGTAAGAGAACAGTTCAAGGATTTCTGGTAATTTTTTTTTGTGCAGCCATCACCACAGTCTAGTGTTAGAACATTTCCATCTTCCCAAAAAGTTCCTTTAAAATTTGGTGCTTTTCGTTGTTTGTCAATTATGTTAACAACATGTTCAAGTACCTTTCCAATGGATAACAATACTTTTTAAACCCTCTATGTTTTCATTATTTTATGCCCAATAAATAGGTCACAGGCCACCTGTTTCACTTGTCATTGGTTAGTCTTCATAGAGATGTTTGTGTTTACTTGCCTAAAATGAAATAATCAACCAGTGAGTATTATAGCATCTACTGCACCAAGCATTGCTTTGCCATCTCTTAAAGCTTCGTTAAGTGTACTTCTCATGATTTAAAAGAGTTCTTCAATAGTTTGTCTTAATTTCAACACCCATCGTGTGCCAGGTAGTGCACTAAAGGATGTAAAGATGAATAATACATGGTCCCTGCCTTCAAGGGGCTCAGAACTCTAGGAGATGAAACAAAAGTACAAGCTAATCAATATAGTATGATTCTATAATTAGGTCCCTTATCACAAATCTTAGAATGGTAGGGGAAACAAACAGCATTACATCTTATCATTTTTGTGGCATCTACTGAGTGGCTTGCTTGCTTCAGAATTTGGTTTCACTGCCCCAACTGAACTCTGCCATCTAAACGTGATGTCTCATGGGGGCCTTATCAGAGACAAAAGCTTTTCTGTAGGAAACACTGCGACCAGAGCATCCCAGTGAAAGGATACAGTTTTAACCATTTGGACCCAACAGTGGTGCCTCATCTGACGTTTCACAATGAGAATCAACAATGGACTTAACCCACACACACCTACCTGTACCACATTAGGTGTTATGGAGCACATTGAAGAAACAGTTCCCTGTCTCATTGAGAAGACAGGACTTAACACATGAAGAATTTAAGCAGACGTGCAAAAGAAGTATATGGTAAAGTTCTAAATTAAATGAGTCATGCTGAAACATCCAGCACAGACAGTAAATACTGGGGGGAAACTAGGCTTGCTTCTCCCAAAGCAGGACTGCTGAATGCCTCTTAATCATTAGGGGCAGGCAGAGCACAGGGGGGCCTTTCAGAACAGTGGGTTAGACAAGATCAATGTCATTTGTAAGGGTACGACATCAAGTTAAGGGGAGGTTCTTTCCTCTTGTATGTTTGGACTGGACTGCCATTTATTTCTCTGTATTAGCTAAACTTCCCAATTTAAATTAGCTGTACGGAAAATAAATGAACTGGATCATATTGGAAGTAGAGAAGACCAGCCATTCCCTAGTTCTGTTGCTACATTTAATGGTATTCACTTTTTTAAGCTTTCCCCATTTGTGACAGGAAAACAAGGCACTTGATTTCCTTGCAACACTATTGATAATCTTTGGTGTGACCATGAAATGATGTCACTTGGTAAGAAAAATGGGTATAAAACTGAAAGCAAGCATGCTTTAGCCTTAGCAGTTTCTCATTTGCTTTTCAAAATGCAGTCTTTCCCCTAGTTTCCCATACTCTTAAGGTGGGCATGATTATACATATCCACTCTCCCCTAAAACATATTCCGGGTATGAGGAACATGGGAGAAGGGTCTTTGCACACCACCCTCCTCTCTCTCTTTGAAGGCTATCGGAGTTGAGAGCCATGTGCGTGCCCCAGGAACTGATGGGGCAGTGTAACTGCCCTTCCCTAGATCTAACATCTTCTGGTTTTGAACATTAGGCCGGTCAGAGAGCAATGTCAATACTACTTCTCCTCCATGGGCAGCACCAAAGGCAAGCAGTCCAAATGGCAGTAGCCCTGCAGTGAAAGGTAATACAGTGTTCTATCCCCCCCTTAAATGACAGTTGCCTTCACTTTCACTGGCCTAACACCCTTCTCTTTATTTCTTTACTAATTTCCATGTGAGCACCTTGGGTTCAGAGGAGGGGCTGCATGGGTGGAGAGTTCGGCATGATCCTAGGAACTAACATTCTAACTTTTTTCCTGGCTTAATGTCCTAATTCATAACTCCCTCTATCAAATCTAATGAGGAAGACTCAAACATCTATCTCCATGTGACTGGGTGCTCCCCAAGATTGGGTGACAACAGTAAGGGAGAAAAGGCCACTGAGGTTGGCGATCCTTAGCTGAAAATACCATTGCTTCCACCAGACAAGGCATTTGGTTAGTGCTTTTCATGAAGAGCCAGGTGTCTTAGTTGTCAAAAGAGGGCCTTTCGAGCTTGTGAAATCTGTTCTTTTGAGACAAAACATCTGCCTGAGGAAGATCTCGTCTGTATTTGCAGCTCTCTGTCTTCCTTTGGTCATCACCCACTTTCCCTGTGTTGACCACAGGAAGTTAAAGGAAGTGTCAATTTTATTATCATCAGAAAGCATTCCCTTGATGTTTTTTAGGTGTTGTGCAAATAGTTGCACCTGGTTTTCCCTCCCACAGTGGAGGTCTGG
Organism: Stenella coeruleoalba; assembly: GCF_951394435.1. Classification (NCBI taxonomy): domain Eukaryota; kingdom Metazoa; phylum Chordata; class Mammalia; order Artiodactyla; family Delphinidae; genus Stenella; species Stenella coeruleoalba. The sequence goes on from NC_137155.1 coordinate 43,855,596, forward strand.
GGAATGTGAGGACCCCCAAGCCCCTGAGGTATAGTTACCTGGCTCTTCACAGCAGGGCCACACCCACCATCTGAAGGTGCTGGGAAGGGGAGGTGAGCATGGAGGGTGTTTTCACTGGTGCTGTCTCTAAGATATCTTTTTTTATTTTCTTTTTATTTTTTTAACATCTTTATTGGGGTATAATTGCTTTACAGTGGTGTGTTAGTTTCTGCTTTATAACAAAGTGAATCAGTTATACATATACATATATTCCCATATCTCTTCCCTCTTGCGCCTCCCTCCCTCCCACCCTCCCTATCTAAGATATCTTGATATTCTCTATCAAGAACACACTAATCCTCCTAAGTCAATCTTGCCCCATACAGTTTCCTTGTGTGACCTCCTACATGACTAAAGAAAGAGAAATTACTCTCTTTTTTTAAAAAAAATGATGTCTCCCCCACTCCCGCCAAGCTGTATTGAGATCTCTGAAGTCTCAGTTTATCATATCAAAATAACCCAAGTGTTTTGGGGGCTAACTGCACACAGTGTGAAATTAATGTTACATAATAATAACTTGCACAGTTACTAACTAGTCTTGCTTGCAATAGCTTATCTCTGTAATAGATGCATTATTATCTCATTATAAAATAATATATCCACAAGAGACTTTGAAAAACAAAGGGAGGAGAATCAGAAGTATAAAGTGATCGGTATACTGTCTTAATGTTTCAGTGCTTTTTAGTGAAAAGATCAAAAGCCCTGTGTATGTTGGTATAATCCCATCAATATTCTCTATCACTGTCATATAACCACTTTTAGCAACTTGTGCTACCAATAGTTTTTGAGACTCTTTTCAAGCAGATGGCAAGCACATTCCTAGCTGCTCTCAGCTAGAAGGATAACCTGTCAGAGAGACATTTACTTTATGCTTTTGATACTGCCACCCGTTGTAGAAAGAAAAAAAAGCATGGGTCATCCAAGCGAATGAACTTAGATTCTCATGTGGAATGATTTATATAGAGAGGAGCCCCCAACTTATTTGTAAATCACTTGCATCAGGCGCTCTTTTGAAAATGTTCTCCTCATCTGGAAAATAATTAGGCTCTGTAATCGTGGCACTCAAGAAGTCAGGGCAGGTGGTTCGGTGAAAGGACAGCTGAAGGCTGTTCCACTGAGGCTGGAGTGTAAGGGGTATGGGGGCAATTTAGAGCCCAGTGGGGAAGGGGAGGCCTGTCACAGGCCCCCTTCCTCTGATGGGAGAGGGTTAAAGAAGGCAGTGACCTTGAGAGAAGAGGGGCAGTCAGGCCTAGGTGCCATCCCCCCTCCCCCCTCCCCCCTTCTGGACCTGTTGCTTTGAAGGCTGAAAAGAGTAACACACGGTGTTTCTCTTAACCCAGCAGATTTGAAAAGATTCCTCCAGGAAGCACCTTGCTTGAGACATTCAGTCTGATTTCTGAAATGACTGATATTTCCTGGTGGTGGTGAAGCATGGGGCCTGGGGTTTCAGGCAGCTCTGCGGGCAGTGGCCATCGCTGGGTGGAGGTGCAGGTGTGGGTTAACACAAAGGATCACTGTGCGTTGAACTGTGTAAAGACCGTGGTTTAAAAATGTTGCTCAGCCAGCCGGCCAACGGGGGGGCATGGAATACCCTAACAAGGCTTAGCGACAAAGAGCAATGAGGTCTGTCGGATTGAGCCCACCTGCCTGCAGCCTGGCAGAGGTGGGAGTTAGCAAGGTAGGTGTGCTCATGTTTGCTCTTCTCTCCCCAGAGCCTGCCAAGCCCTCCTCGGACCTGACTGCCTGGTTCAGCCTTTTCGCCGATCTCGACCCATTATCAAATCCTGATGCTGTTGGGAAAACCGACAAAGAACATGAATTGCTGAATGCATGAGTCTGCAGCCTCCAGGAAGGAGTCCACAGGCGGCTCCAAATCAGCACACCCGGGGGGCTTGCAGATGTAGGAAGCGATCAGTATGCTGTTTTAATATTTACGTGCCATTTTAATAAAATGAAAGGGTCGAAGGCCCTGTTTATATTGGTATGATTATTTACTTTTATTTGGTCTAAAGGGTTCCTGTGTGTTCTCTATGTGGACCTGACGATACAGGGTGGTCTAGGAGCAGTTTCCAGGCCCACCGTTTTCCTGCCCACAACTGCATCGTGGCTGCCGACGTGTCACTGGGCTGCTACAAGGTCCAAGTTCAAATCATAAACCTACTTTTTGTTAGGTTTAAATAAGGTGGCCTACAGCCTCAGAGGCAGCGGGAGGCTAGGGAGGCTTAAATGCCTCCTCTTGTACCCCTTTGCCCGTGCCCCCCCTTAGCGGGGGGCTGTAGGGAGACACCCTCTTCCTGCCGAGCCACTTTCTGGAGAGCTCTGGGTGAAGCTCCCGCCGACCAAAGACTGTCCCGCGGCCCCTGCCTGCTGTGCGGTGGGTTCTCTCACGGGCAGTGAGCTTGTCGGGGCTGCACAAATCCCTCTGCGGAAGGCAGCCACACCTGCAGATCCCAGCTCTCCTTTAGTCCTCTCCATGGCTGGAATTCAAAAGCATGTATTTCTGGAGCCCCTTGTGATATTAACTGTTTTGTTTTTTTAATTAAACGGAAAAGATATTTGACATGCAAAGTCAAGTTAATAAATGAGTCTGTCGTGTGGACTCAGTGGGGAGGTGCTGTGGGAGTAGAGGCTGGAGAGGGACGGGGGAGAAGGACGGGTCCCACCTGCATGAAGCTGCTGAGGGGACCCATGCATCCCCCAGGTCCGGCGGTGGGGGAGGGGCGGGGACTCCTGCCAGCGCGGGCAGGGGTGAGGGCGGCAGTTCTGCGTGCGGGCACATAAGCGACTCAGATAATCCACCTTTGTCAGAGACTCCAGGGCTGCTGCCTCTTCTTCCCGCCCGTGTCACCGGTAATGGGCTGAGAGGCCACACACATCCGCAGAAGCCCGTGTTCCACGCCTTTCACTGAGTCGGGGCGGAGTCTATGACGGACTAGCAAGGCCTTGGTTCTACGAGCTCAGCTGGGCTGGGAGGTGTCTGCTGCGCCTGCAGCCTCAGTCCCCAGCCCCTAAAGGGTCTCCTGGGGCCACTTCTCCACGCGCACAGAGACGCTGGGCCTGCCCAGCTCAGGGGAGGCCCAGCCTGGCGCCCAGCCTGCGGAAGGCGCTCCTTCCTCTGCGCGGAAGGAGACGCAGGTAAGATGGCCCCGGGGACTCGGCGGTGCGTATGTGGCTTGTTCAGCTCAGCTCACTTCCGGGCCGGAGCAGCACGGCCCTCCACAGGGGTCTCTTTCGTTAGAATCTCATTTAGCAGATTCCTCAGCCTGGCATTCGTGGTCTTAGAGGAGATCGGTGTACCTCCCCAGGGCCCCAGCTCACTACCCTGCCCCCACACCACAGGAGGGCTTGCTGTGCCCCTAAGCCTCCCTCTCTCTCGGCCTGTGCGTTTGCTGCACACTCTACCCAGGATGGCCCGGCTCCGTGCCCTCAGCCACCTTCACGATGCTACCCACCCCTCAGGAGCTTCCTCAGACCCCGTCTCCCCCACAGGGACCTCTCAAAGTGTAGCCCGCAGTTTTCCGTTGGAGAACTGCTTCTCATCTCTGTCCCTGGCCTCCCATCTCCTCAGAAGGCCTGTGCTGTCTGCATGTGCCTCTACCACCGGGTGTTGCAATCCCAGAAAACAAGGCCTCTATTTCCCCAAATCTTCTCTGTCTCCCCACTAATGAGCACCCTGGAGGCACCTTGTAAGCACTGGATTAATGATTGCTGAATGCAGCTGCCCTGTGTGGAATGTTGATTAAGGCCTCATGGTTTCATCCTGGGTCACATTTGTTTGCAGCTGTAAAAACCCACAGCAGCCACTGTAAGGCGTTGAAGCAGGAGGGCCTGACTCCCTCTGTCCAGGCTGGAGGCCCAGGGAGCTTGGTTGGCGGAGGGCAAGGGGTGCGGGGTTCTTTTCTGTTGAATGGATCACTTTAAATACTAACAGGTTGCATTTTATGGTTGATTTGTGGGTGAAGGGGAGAAGAGGATTGTGGTCATTGGACAGCCTTTGCTACAATTTAAAAAAAAAGGCATTTTCTCCCTGGATTTTTACATTTTTGTTAAAAAAAAAAGATTCAATTCCGTGTCCCATCTGCAGTCCTCTCGGCCAGGCTCTTGATCCCTCTTGATAGGTGTGTTTCCATCGTGGCTCACACAAAGCCCCTTCGAACACCTCTCCAGTTTAAGGAGAAGAAGCTGCTGCCTGATTCTCTTTTTTTTTTTCTTTTTTTTTAGCGGTACGCGGGCCTCTCACTGTTGTGGCCTCTCCCGTTGCGGAGCACAGGCTCCGGACGCGCAGGCTTAGCGGCCATGGCTCACAGGCCCAGCTGCTCTGTGGGATGTGGGATCCTCCCGGACCGGGGCATGAACCCGTGTCCCCCGCATCGGCAGGCGGACTCTCAACCACGGTGCCACCAGGGAAGCCCTGCCTGATTCTCTTTTAAGTGTCCTGTGTGCCGGCCCAGCCAGGGGGCTTCCTCTGGGACCCACCTCGCGGCTGGGCTGTCTTCGTCTAGAAGTCGAAGGTGCCTCACCTCTTCGTGCCCAATCTTGCTTCTGCTTAATTTTCATCCCATGTCGTGAAGCTGCTCTGAACTCTCAGGGACATTCAGAGAGCACCTGCTCCTTGAACACTTTCATCTTTTGGAGGTGCAAGTCTCCCTTCCCCACTCCCCCTGTCCCAGCTAATGTAGAAAGAATATTCACATTTACGGGAGAGAGCCAGAATGTTTCTATTTGCACTTTATAGATTCATCGCCTTCAAAATGTAATTTTAGAAATGTCAAGTTGATTTTGAGTTCTGGGAGAGTGAGAAAAGCATCCGTCAGCTTCAGAATTAGAAATGTGCCAACTTAGAAAGAACCAGCACTTGTTATCAGAGGTTTATGCCCAAGAAAATGTTACCTGCTCAGAACTGGCAGCCTCGGGAGCCCTGAGTTGCCAGTTGGCATGTAGGTGGGGCTCACCATCATGTGTTGACATTGGGTGTGGGCCAGGGCAGAGCCCCCCCCAAGGCTGCCATGTGAGGCTGCCTAGCCCTCTGGGTTAAGAAGGCACCCACCAGACCTCTCCTGCCCATGCTTCAGCTCCAGGGGCCAATTAACCAAACTCTATGCTTTTCTCTCTGAGACCCCTCCCCAAGGGCTGACCCTGGCAGTGGCTCAGGGCTAACTATTAGCACTGTTGGATTTTGCCAGTATATCAAAGTTGTTTCTGTCTTTGTGATCAACTAGTGTCCTCCAGACAGGCCATGGTAGTTAATCCTCTGCTTTGGTTTAAACCATCTCCCAGTCCCAGTCCCAGTGTAATGATGTAGGTCTCTTTAGCTTTGTTGGAAAATAGATTTCAGGTTGGAGGCAACTCCGAATGATTGGCAATGGCTGTCAAGAATTCTGCATTGAGAAGAATTCTTATAAATGAGTGATATTTGTGATGGGTACAGGGCAGGGAGTGGTGGCAACAATGCTATCTAATTAGCAGCACTACCTTAGACCTTGCCTTTCATGCAGCTTTTAGATTTCACGACTTTTTCTTATCCTTCTCCTTCTTTCTCCTTTTCTTCTTCTTCTTTCTCCTCTTCCTCCCCTTCCTCTTCTTTTAATCAAAAATGGCTAGGGGGCTTCCCTGGTGGCGCAGTGGTTGAGAGTCCGCCTGCCGATGCAGGGGACGCGGGTTCGTGCCCCGGTCCGGGAAGATCCCACATGCCGTGGAGCGGCTGGGCCCGTGAGCCAGGCCCGCTGAGCCTGCGCATCCGGAGCCTGTGCTCTGCAACAGGAGAGGCCACAACAGTGAGAACCCCGCGTGCCGCAAAAAAAAAAAAAAAAAAATTGGCTAGGATTTGGCAACATTGACAGAGGGGCATGCATGAATGAGAAAAGCAGAAAGTTCAAAGAACACATTACTGACACCTAATTCAACTCAAACTCATTTAAACAACAACAACAAAAAGTGGGGGTGGATTTATTCGCTCAGGTAACTAAAAAGTCCAGGTGTAGGCTTTCATGCATGGCTGGATCTAGGGGCTCAGATGATGTTCTCAACAATTATCCCCTCTTCAGCTCCCAGCTCTGATTCCCTCTGTGTTGCTTCATTCCAACAGACTCTTCTCATAAGGAGGCCAAAAGGCCACCAGCATCTCCAGCCAAAGTCTTGATTTGAGTCTGCCTTTTGTCCTTGGTCCAATCATCAGTCAACCACTGGGGTGAAAAATAGGCTATTTGCCCAGCTTTTCATGAGCCTATCCCTGGAGCTCAACCCTCAAGGACTGGGAATAGAGAGAAGATAGTTCCTTAAGGGAAAGCTAGGGTGCCATTACTAGAGGAAGAGGGAATGGACCTTGGGAAGGAGAATGCAATAGCGATCCACGCTAGTTTCCACTGGAAGGACTTTGACGAGGCACTGTGTAGTCTTTCCAGAGGGATATGGAGTGAGCTGTGTTAAAAGAACTGGAATGTTTTCCAGGAACCCCACTGGGATCCCTTTTGAGGTCATTCCCAGCACTGGGGCTGGAAGGCTTGGTGCTCTCAGTGGCCCATGGAGGATCCCTACCTTGCAGCTGACCTATAGCTGACTTCAGGAAAGTCAAAAGGGATCACAGAGCTCTTTGTATCCAATCCGCTCATATCCAGGTAATGAGACTGAGGGACCCAGGGGACATAAAAAACCTATAAGTTAAGTGGAAAACCAAGACTAGAGCCCACATTGCCTGACTCCTGGGCCAAGCCTTCTTTTACTTCAAGGTGTTTGCTAGAAACTGAGAGCTGAGGTTTTAGACCAGTCATTAAATACACCCTTTGGAGATAGAATCTAGCACAGTAATATAGGGCAGTCATTCGAGTTTGGGTTCTGAAGCTGGGCAAATCTGTAGATACCAAAATTAACAGAAGCAATGCACAGTTACTCTAAAGCAATGGGAGGCTTGAAACCAGAAACACCAAGCCAGCAGCAGCAGAGAGGTATAGACGAGACAGGGGGTGGAGCAGGGGAGAGGGCAGGTGGTGGCCAGACCCTGGAGACAGCCCGGGCTACTCCAGTGCTCTCAGTTAGACTTCTTTGATCAACTGACGAACCTCTTTGAAAATGGGATCTTTGCCTTCTGATAATTAATCGGTAAGAGGCTGACCTGAGGACTCTGTTGCTCTCAACAGGCCCAAATGCTGGCTCTAGAGTTCTCAAGAGGAGCCACAGTCATTGTGTCCTCCTGGAGAAGAATATGATTATTCTCAATGGAATTCCGGGGCCCCTCAGGCTCTCTATCAAATCTCTTCCTTTCCCCGCTGGCCCAATGGCCTGACACTCTGGTGGCACTTCCAGTATGTTCAAGGGCACTGAGATGTCGTCCTTCCACTGCTAGGAACCCTGCCCCACCTACCTCCCCACCCCCCGGTGGGAGCAACAACCTCAGCGTTGGATAACTGCTGGCTTTGGCATTAGGGTGGTGATTTCATGATGTGGCCCAGCAGAGAGCTGATTGGAAGTGCCCAGGAAACCTCTAAAACCCGACAGAGGCCACCTCTGCCAGTGAGGGATGAGGCAATCGATTTTAGAAATGCCTCATCAGTAGAGGCTGGATTATATATCAGTTCTCTGGGGCTTCCTTCTCCAGCTACTTCCCAGGGAGCTCTTTTATTGATTTTGATCCGAGGTGTCTCCTTGCTGTTTCTGGCCCTGAACTGTGGGTGCCCAAGGGTCTGTCTCACACTTAGAGCATCCCCCACGGTGCCCCTGACCCCAGCACAGACAGAAGGCATTCTTAGGATGCAGTGCTGGACAGATAACATCCTTGCTTCCATCCTTTTCCAGCACCTCATTGCTATTTCTGATGGCTGGGTTCTAAATTCTTTCTGCCTTACTATAGAGTCTATTCTGGCCCAGGGATTTATGGACCTCTTAGCATCAAGAGTTTTGTACATCCTCTGAGATCATATGTAATTTTTTGTGAAAATGCCCCTCTGTGGATTTTTTTTCCTGAGGAAATGGTCTAGAGCTCCCATAAATCCTCAAAGGGGTCGATGAACAATAAAAGTCAGAAACATTCATGCCAATCATCAGAGGTTTCATGCTGATGCTGAGGGCACCGATGTGATTGGAACTTTCTGTGAGCCCTGAAATCCCGCATCGTTCGTGTGTCAGCAAGCGGGAGGCTCCTTGGACTACTTTTCCCGGCAGGGAAGTCACAGCCATTCTGTCCTGTTTCCTCTCTCCTTGCCCTTAATGGCTGAATTGGCCACACGTGGGGTGGGCCCAGTAGTCAAACTGAGGGCTATTTTTATCCTGCCAGTAGGAGCTGCCATCCTGGGTGAGCTGTGACTTCAGCTCCAGCTTGAAGGAAGAAGCTGGCAGGAGAGAACAAATCCTGACAACATACTAGCCTGAGCTCTTGCTACCTGCAGTCTGCCACCCATCTGTTAGCTGCCCTCAGAACCAGCCCTGGGGGAGCCCTTGCCTCTTTATCTTGGGTTTCAATGGGGAGCCTGTGGTGAGAGCAGCCCAGGGCCAAGCAGGTTTTTCTGCCCTAGAAACCAGGTCTTTGGTTAAAGATGAAGCACCTGGAGAGGAGAGAGGGGTGGGTCCAGGGTGAAGCCGGAAGTGTCCTGGTCTCCTGGCCTGGTTTCCGGGGGTGGGCGGGGTGAGCAGAGCCGGGCTGCTTGTAGAGGGAGGACAGTGGCGGAGGCGCGCTCGTGGGCCTCTTGCCTGAGTAGCCTGGGTGGTGGGAGCCGGACAGACTGCCCAGCTGAGAGCGAGGAACGGTGCAAACGCCAGGCAGTGGACGGCAGAGAAGGAGGTAGGGCCCTGCAGTGAATATCCCTGAGGACGTCAGAGGCAGAGACGTTAGGCTAATGTAACCATGTTTATGGCTGTCCTACCTTCAGTCTTTCTGACCCTACATAGATTGTGGAAAATGAAAACAGCTGTTATCCATGAGGAACTCTATGCTGGGCACTGTGCCATGCGCACATAAGCCCACTCATCTCTTAACTATCGTACGTGGTAGGATTTTTTTTTCTGGTGTGTGTGCATTTAAAAAAATTTTTTTAATTGAGTTACAATTCACGTACCATAGAATTCACCCTTTTAAAGTGTATGATTCAGTGCTTTCTAGTATACTCACAAGGTTATGCAACCATCACCGTTATCTAATTCCAGAGCATGTTTTATTACCCCCAAAGGAAACTCTAACCTGTTATCAGTGACTCCCTATTCCACCCTACCCCAGACCCTGGCAACCACTAATCTGCTTTCTATGTCTATGAATTTACCTATAATGGACAGAATGGGATAATGTAGACTTTTGTAACTGGCTTCTTTCGTTACTCAGGCCAACTTGGGTTGACTCGCCCACGTGCAGCAAAGCCAATCTATTGACACTGGGTTGCGGTGAAAGAAAGTGCAGCGTTTATTGCAGAGCACCAAGCAAGTAGTACCAGAAGCTAACTTCCAAAGGAAAAGGCCCGAACTCCCTGATGGCTTTCAGGGAACGGTTTATAAAGCAGGGTGAGGGAGAAGGTTGTGGGGTATGTGATCAGCTCGTGGACATTCTTCTGACTGGTTGGTGGTGAGGTAATCAGGAGTCAACATCGTCAGCCTCCTGGTTCTAATCAGTCTGGGGCCTACCTGTTTGTGGTCAGCCTTCAGTTAACTTCTTCCACCTGGTGGGGGTTTCAGTAGCTGCATAACAGCTCGAGGATATGTCTCAGAATATTATCTGTAGCCCTTGAGGAGGAGCTAAAGGTCCTTGACTTTGTTTAATGGCTAAACTATTATTATTTTGTCTTGCTTGACTGTTTTCCTTTGTTTCTGCATTTCCTTGCATCTCTAATTAAATTTGTTCTTTGGAACTCGGGGAAAGCCTAGGAGGTTAAAGTTTTTCTATAAACAAGAGGTAGATGGAGGATATGGAGGGGTCTGTCCAGCGAAGGCCCCATAGCGTTCTACTTGATTACAATCCCTTCTTTTGTTTGATATTCCTCAAACTTGAAGGGGAACCGGTGCAGGACAAGAAAGGGAATAAAGTTTTGGTTAGAGAAGTTAATCATTAACTCGGCAGAGAAACTCACTTTTAGGAGGACTTGGTTTTAGCCCCTACTCTGTTTCAACTTTTCCCAAATCTTTGAGGGAATGGGGCTCTGAATACTTCCTGCTGAAATGGGGCATGGTCCTGCCCCAATCTGGGGCATGGACAGAGAGTTGGATATACTCCCCAGTTCCAAACTTAGCATCAGCATTTCGTATTATGAAAACATTACCTCTCTCTTTGATTGCTTTGTCATAATACCTGTACAAAGGTTGGAAAATTAGTAGACATATTACAATGAGGATAATGATTAAAATGCACCTTGTAGTATTCCCGAAAATAGTCCTCCTATTTTAGATGGCAACCAGGAAAATAAGTTTTGGAGTGGATCCTCTTTACTTACATCCAGTAAACAAGTAGCCTTTTGAATTATTCCATATTTGCGTTTCAACTTTTCCAGGTTTTCTTTTTAATTGAAGTATAGTTAATTTACAGTTGTATTAAATTATACTAATTTATAGTTGTGTTAGTTTCTGGTATATAGCAAAGTGATTCAGTTATACATATATAATATATATACATACACATATATATGTATATATGTATACACACATATATTCTTTTTCATATTCTTTTCCATTATAGTTTATTATAAGATATTGAATATAGTTCCCTGTACTATACAGTAGGACCTTGTTGTTTATCTATTTTATATATAGCAGTTTGTATCTGCTAATCCCAAACTCCTAATTTATATCTTCTCTCCCTCTTTCCCCTTTGGTAACCATAGTTTGTTTTCTATGCCTTTGAGTCTGTTTCTGTTTTGTAAGCTCACTTGTATCATGTTTTAGATTCCACATATAAGTGATATCATATGATATTTGTCTTTCTCTGTCTGACTTACTTCACTTACTATGATAATTTCTAGGTCCATCCATGTTGCTTCACATAGCATTATTTCATTCTTTTTTATGGCTGAGTAGTATTCCATTGTACATATATACCACATCTTCTTCATCCATTCATCTGTTGATGGACACTTAAGTTGCTTCCATGTCTCGACTATTGTAAATAGTGCTACTATGAACATTAGGATGCATGTATTGTTTGGAATTAGACTTTTTATCTTTTCTGGATATATGCCCAGGAGTGGGATTGCTGTATCATATGGTAGCTCTATTTTTAGTTTTTTTAAGGAACCTCCATACTGTTCTCCATAGTGGCTGACTAATTTACATTCCCACCAACAGTGTAGGAGGGTTCCCTTTTCTCCACACCCTCTCCAGCATTTATTATTTGTAGACTTTTTGGTGACAGCCATACTGACTGGTGTGAGGTGATACCTCATTGTAGTTTTGATTTACATTTCTCAAATAATTAGTGATGTTGAGCATCTTTTGATGTGCCTCTTGGCCATCTGTATGTCTTCTTTAGAGAAATGTCTAACTCTTCTGCCCATTTTTTGATTGGGTTGCTTTTTGTTATTGCGTTGTATGAATGTATATTTTGGAAATTAAGCGCTCGTTGGTCGCATCATTTGCAAATATTTTCTCCCATTCCCTAGCTTGTCTTTTTATTTTGTTTATGGTTTCCTTTGCTGTGCAAAAGCTTATAAGTTTGATTAAGTCCCATTTGTTTATTTTTGCCTTTATTTCTCTTGCCTTGGGAGCCTGACCTAAGAAAATATTGCTACGATTTATGTCAGAGAATGTTTTGCCTGTGTTCTCTTCTAGGAGTTTTATGGTGTCACATCTTATATTTAAGTCTTCAAGCCATTTTGAATTTATTTTTGTGTATGCTATGAGGGAGTGTTCTAACTTCATTGATTTACATGCAGCTGTCCAGTCCAGAGATACAAATTATACATAACAGGAGCTACTGGTCAATACACATATGTCTCCTTTTTTGCCAAAATATAATATAAAGCAATTTTATTATCTAATACTATTCTGGCTAAAGAATCTAGGGCCTAGCTGGGAGGCTATAGCATGAGCTGCCTGTTTGCCACTACTATTCCTGAAGTAAGAGAAAGGTTTCACAGTTACGAGAGGAGACCTTGAGACCGTAAGGTTGCACTTGGCAGGTGCTAGCAGATATTGTTTTGAGAACACCTGGTGGTGTCCTTGAGTCTGATACTGTTTAGAAAACTGAAGTTCTCAGTAATATAGTAAAATAGTCTGAAACCACGTCCATAATGGCCATCCAGCTCTATTTTGGATGCCTGAACCACAGTTATTCCATTTTTTAAAAAAGTAATCTTTTCTTCAGTGGTTAAAGCAGATGTACAATGTATGTTTTGTAGGCCACAAACGGGCTGTTTTGGTTAGCCTAAAGTTCAGTTTAAGTCATGTATAAGCCAGAATTACTTTCCCAGACCTCAATATGTGAAAATTTCCTCCACATTTCCCACTTTTGATAGAAAGCATTAATAATCAAAATAATTGTCCCTTGTTGCCAGGATGGTTGCTGCCTGTCCTAGGTCCATGATGTCCCTCGGTGCTAGGCCTACTGTGTGTGTGTGTGTGTGTGTGTGTGTGTGTGTGTGTGTGTGTGTGTGTGTGTGTATGTGTATATAATTTGCCTACTTATCCACATTGGGAGAAAATAATCAGACAAAATAAATAAGCACAGAGGTATGCTGATGAGGAAACACTTTGTAGGCTATAGATTTTTATCAATTACACTGAATTGTCATGCAAAACATTGTACATGTGCTTCAAGCAGGAGACCTAAAGCAAGGAGTGATACGTGTCATGAGTAGTTATACTCTGTGACAACTTCACTAGAGAATTTTCTTTCCATCTTAAACACTGGGGGCAAAATGTGGTTAGAAGTAAAACAGTAACTTTCAGCGTTGATAGGGAGACAAAGTTTTGGTAAGGGTTCAATTAAATTAGTATGATAGGGCTTATAGACCTGGTCTAGATTCTTGGGTTAGCTGCCTACCATGGCTGTCATCCTCTTTTTGTCCTGGTGTGGATATTATTTGGGACCAATAGACCTTTCTATAGACCAGTACAATGCAGAGGTCTTTCCTAAGTTGGAAATATGAATTAAAGACTTAACTCTCTTCAGTTTCATTGTGCATGAGGTATTTAAGAATACTTGATAAGGGTTCTTTAAATGATGCCTTTTCCAGTATGCATAATCTCCTGGTTGCAGGTCATGGGGCATCTGATCTTCATCCAAAGATACAGTACTGTGATTGACTTCAGAAACAAGCTTAGAATATCCTCCTAATAACTCAGACTTTACAATAATGTAACATAGCAACAAGAAGCTACTTGGGAAGTGAGTCTTAAGCAGTAAATATTGACCTGAATTAACAAAACTAGAATTTAATATCCATTGAAACATAATCTTTTTCTTTCTAAAATTGCCCTCATTTTTACCAAATATAGCCAAATTAAAACTAATTTGTTTGCAAAGTAGGTCTGGTTAATTGATCACATAGGCTCTTTTAAATTGGTTTTGCTGGAACTTTTCATAAGGAACCTCAGATAGAACTTTTAAGAGGCCTCTCAAGACCAGGAAGGCCACACCATGGGCTTGTCGTCAGGTTGTGCCTGCACTATCTATAGATTTGGGTGAATTTCTCTCTTCTTGAAGTCCCCCAAATATCTTGAGATTCCTGCACCTGTCAGGAGGTGACCTCTCTCATTTACCTAATAAGGCTGCTGGAAACCCAAGAATTTCCAATTTCTGGAAGGATCAGGTAGAGGGAAAAGATAAGTGTTTCAGTTTTACTTACAAAAATGTAATTTACCAAGTTGTTATAAATTATAATTAGCCTGGGCTTCCCTGGTAGCACAGTGGTTGAGAGTCCGCCTGCCGATGCAGGGGACACGGGTTCGTGCCCCGGTCCGGGAGGATCCCACATGCCGCGGAGCTGCTGCGCCTGTGAGCCATGGCCGCTGAGCCTGCGCGTCCGGAGCCTGTGCTCTGCAACGGGAGAAGCCACGACAGTGAGAGGCCCGCGTACCGCAAAAAAAAATTATAATTAGCTTAAGGGGAAAGGTTTCCTTATATCTGGAAAACAGATTAAAAGCCAATAATATTTTGGACAAAAACCATAAAATTATAACCACATTTATCAGTTCATTCAGTCCTATGTAACTAATCCTTTTTGTTAACAGTTTTATGAAACCATCAGGGTTTCCATTACAATTCTTTAATTTTTTACTTAGTTCAGCAGTATTATCTGAAAGTTATCAGAAACCTGTACTTGTCAAAAAGTCCTTTCTTTGAATCTTCATGATGACGAAGCCTTTTTTCAAAAACATCAGAGTGAAACAGTAACTGTTTATGAATGACAAAAGACATAAGAAGGCATGGTTAAAGATCTCATTGCAATGCAGTTGACAAACGGACTTAGCCAAGTTGCTGTGACATACATTTTAAGGTAATAACTAGAATTATGACTGATAACATTATATCAAGGCTTATTTAAATTTTAGGAACTTCCTATAATTTCTAGAACATTTATATTAATGACATCCATATAGTATAACCTAACAATTAGGTTTATCCCTCGTGTGATAATGCTTCCCATGTAATTTAACATACCAAATAATCCTAGTTGGTTTAATATTTCTCTCTCAGGTGCCTCGTGGCCCTCTGAAGTATCCCAAAGTTAGCTGGAGGTCAAACGAACTTTAATTAGAATTTGATATTTGGGAAGTTTGTCAAAAATACCAAAAAGTTTTCAAAACGTTTGGTCAAATAAGATCATAGTTCACTGTGAAACAATAGTTTTCACTTAACCAAAGTGACACAATATTTTAAGAGCAAATACAGATCATTTATAGTCTGTCCCAGGAAGGTCCCATAGGCTTCTGCTTGGTGACACTTGCACTTTGCATAATATTTTTAAAGTTCATCCATTTTGTATCATATACCAGTACTTCATTCCTTTTTATTGCTGAATTAGTAGTTGTATGGATATGACACAATTTATTTTTCCAGTCATCAATTGATGGCTATTTGAATGGTTTCTACTTTTTGGCTATTATGAATAATGCCACTGTGAACACTTGTGTGCGAGTTTTTGTGCAGACATATTTTTATTGTCTTGGGTATATACCTAGCAGTGGAATTTCTGGGTCATACGGCAACTCTATGCTTAATCTTTTGAGGAACTGTTAGGCTGTTTTCCAAAGTGGCTACGTTATTTTACATTCCCACCAGTAGTGTATCAGAGTTCCAGTTTCTCTACATCCTCACTAAGACTTGTAATTATTTGTCTTTTTGGTTATGGCCATCCTAGCAGGTATAAAGTGGTATCTCATGGTTCTAATTTGCATTTTCCTAATGGAAGTAGGTATTTGCTTGCCCTGAGATTCATGTTTTGAAGGCCTAAACCCCCCAATGTGACTATATTGGAAATTCAGCCTTGGGAGGTAATTAAGGTAAATGAGATCATGAGGAAGGGCAGGGCCCTGACCTGATAGGATTAGCACCCTAGGAAGAGACACTGGTGCAGAGCAAAGGCCATGTGAGGACAAACTAGCCATCTGTAAGCCAGAAAGAGTCTTTACTAGAAAATGAACCCTGCTGGACCTTGATCCAGGACTTCCAGTCTCCACAACTGTGAGAAGTAAATTTCTGTTGTTTACTCCACCTATTCTGTGGTCTTTTGTTATGGCAGCCCAAGCAGATTAAGCATTATTATCTCTATTTTACAAACCAAGACTCTTAGGGTCACAGGGTCATCACTCACTCTTGTGTGATGCCAAACCTGGACCATATGCCCTTATGCCACACTGCCTCTGGGTCCCAGGATGTGGCAGAGACATGGTTTTCTACCAGGTGTGGCCTGCCAGCTGACCAAAATCACAGATGGCAAAGTTCAGAGACTCAGTTTGGTGAATAAGGGGCAGAAACTTGCCAAAAAGGAGAAATAAGGAAACGTCCCAAGTTGCTTTCCACCCAATTGGCTTATGCCAGCTACAGATTCAAAGACAAATAGGAGGGACCTAGTCCTCCTACAGTGGTGATTCTCAAGCCAAGGACTTCACTGCAGCTTGTCTAGTGCTTTGATTCCCGATCTCCTCTAATCCAAATCCTGGTCAGAGTCCATCTCACATGTATCCACTTTAGGCAATCTGTAAAACTAGACTAACAGCCCTCAATAAAGAATGTACTAAGAAACAGGAATCACATTCAAGAACAATCTCTTGGCCATTTTCAGGTTTCTGTAGTTTGTTTGGGGCAGGGGGTCCTTTTCAGTTTTCTAGATGAGGCAGTTCAAGAAATGTAAACAGGACAGACTGCTGGGCCCCTGGGTGCCCACTTCACAAATCCATCTCAGCTGAGTGCAGGGCTATTAGTGTGCTCCACACTCCAGGGAATGCTCTGTCCTCAGAACTAAAGCTGCAGCCTTTCCCAAATGCACCTCCAACTCCAATCCAGGCTTAAATCATTAAAAAATTCTTATTTTATTTTGGAGTATAGATTTACAATGTTGTGTTAGTTTCAGGTGTACAGCAAAGTGATTCAGTTATATATATATATATATATATATATATATAAAATCTTTTTCAGTTTCTTTTCCCATTTAGGTTATTACAGTATATTGAGTGTAGTTCCCTGTGCTATACAGTAGGTCCTTGTTGATTCTCTATTTTGTATACAGTAGTGTGTATATGTTAATCCCAAACTCCCAATTTATACCCAGGCTTAAATCATTTAATCTTCTTTACCCGAGTATGAAGCTGTTGAGGCCATTTTTTTCTAAGAGGAAAACATCTGAAACTCTATGTCATTTTCGGATTCTCCTGCTGGGGCAAAATTCACTGTACCAAACCTTCTCTCAATCCACCTTGATTTTAAGAGATCTGCAGCTCATTTCCGTTAAAACTAAATCTTTTGCTAGCATTTCCTTCCTTTCCTCCATACTTTTTTCCCTCCCTTAATATTTAGAAATTAACATGTATTTTCTCTCAAGTCATAAGGCTAATAGTTGCTACTAAAGAAAACAGAAAAACAGAAATGCAAATGTTAAATACAAATTATCTGCAACCTAGACGTAACCGCTATTAATTTTTGTACCTTCTTCATGTCTTTTTTCAACTCACATATATATGTGTTTTTACAAAACTACGGGGTGACACTGGTTTGTGTAAGTGCTGCCATGTTCTTATTCAGAAAGCTGTACCAATTTATTCTTCCAATGGCATATATGAGGGTGACCGTATCCCCGCCGCCCCCTTAAGCACTGAATATTATCCTTCTTATTAATCTTTGCTAAAGGAAACAGATTGTTTCAATTTGCATTGCTTTGATCATTAGTGAGGCTAAACATTTATTTTCATGTTCATCACTCCCCTTGAATTTCACCTTGTCTTTATATCAGGAGTATGTGAAGCAGTCCAGTCATATGCACTTTCTGCTGTAGGAATGATGAATGGATAGTAAGAAGGTAGTTGCAGGCAGAGGGAAGAGGACTGCCAACAATTGTGCAAAAATGAAGGTCATGCTGCTTCCTTGTCTTCTTTTAGAAAACACTACTAAAGGAATACATGCTCATTGTAAGAAAAGAATCAAATATTTCAATAGGGCATATGAATATTGTGAAAGCTCACCTCAGCCCTCTCCTTGCCCCACCCACAGATCCTGTTCCCCAGGTGTAACCATCTTTGGCCTCCTCTTCCTACCTCTTTATTGTCTTTCTGCAGGACCTGAATTTAGCAGAGTGATCAGGAGAAAGGGTCAGGGGTTCAAAACGAAATAGGTTCTTCATACATAGCTCCATGGGGGGTCAATTGGGAAGGGAAGCAAGGGAGACCACACCAGGTGTTTGTCTGTAATCAAACGGGCAGGTGAATGGAGAGTGAGTTAAGATTACCCTGTTTGCCTGGATTTCAGTCCATATGAAAAATGGCAGGCCGTTGATTGCAACACATGAGCAGTGGCCTTTGTTAACTTCCATCCCTTGAGTATAACCCTTTTCCTTTACAAAGTGGAATAGAAAACCTGAGAAATGGTTTGCCTTTCCCACATGAACCCTTCTCTCCGTCTGGCAGGTCCTTGTGGAGCCCTCCAACCACCTTTTATCCAGTCTGCTTCCCGACAGTGGTTTGAAATAACATCCATTGCCTGCAGGCCCACACCCAGATCTGGCTCAAGGGATGTCATCAAAGTCCTGCTTAAAACTGATGCCAAAACTTGAGTAGAATCTGTAGTGTGAAAGGGGACCCATTTCTTATTATCAGAAAATCTTTTGGAGGGAAAATGATCTAATTATTCAAATTCTTAGTCATCTTTAAGAAAATGGCTTTTTTGAATGAGAGGGGTCATCACCCAACTGATCTGGAACCTTTGAAAAAATTTTCCTCTCCTGAGAGATGCAAATGCCTCTGGAATGGAATAGGCTGTTAGAATCAATGGGTCACCAGCCTCCTGTTCACTAAAGGAAAAAAAAGATATTTGAGATGGAAATATTTCTCATTTTCTTTAGAGATTCTGCTTTTTCTTCTTTTCCAGCTTTTAAAACTGATCACCTGTCCTCCCTCTTTTTGCATTGTTTCCCATGGGGAATCCTTTCCTGTAAGGGTTTAATTTTTCCCTCCATTGGATTGTCTTAGGTAAGATGGTATAGTGTTAGACAACTTTTAGGCACATCTAGTAGACTTACTATCATGTGAGTTGTTCAAATAGCAAAATTTTATATGAGAAAGCTTTGTCTTGGACCTAGTCCAAATGGGCTTCATTTAAGAAGTGTCCATTCCAAAAAGGCAAGCCTCCTTTTCTGGACCCAGAGGACAGAATGATACAGTAAGACTGTAGGTCAGCGGTCTCCAACCTTTTTGGCACCAGGGACCAGTTTCATGGAAGACAATTTTTCCACAGAAGCCAGGGCGGATGGTGGGGGAGTGGTCCAGGTGGTAATTCGAGCGATGAGGGGGCGGTGATCCAGGCAGTAATGTAAGTGACGGGGAGCAGATGAAGCTCCGCTCACTCACCCACCGCTCATCTCTTGCTGTGCTCCTAACAGGCCGCAGACTGGTACCGGTCCATGGCCCGGGGGTTGGGGACCCCTGCTCTAGGTGACATTGGTGGCAGTAATGGGTATATGTGTGTAGGTACAGGCACGGAGGGCAGCTGCTGTATTGTATCAGTTCTCTAGCCCTATGTGACAAATTATCCCCAAACTTAGCACCTTAAAGCAACAAAAACATTCTCTCACAGTTTCTGAGGGTCAGGAAGCCAGGAGTGATTTAGCTGGTCTGGCTTGAGGCCTCTCGTGAGATTCAGCAGTCAACCTGTGGGCTGGGGCTGCAGGCATCTCAGGGCTTGACTGGAGGAGCCGCTTCCAAGCTCACTCACACGGTTGCTGGCAGGAGGCCTCAGTTCCCTGCTAGCTGGTGGCTGGAGGACTCTGCGGCTTGCCATGTGGGTCTCTCCATAGACTTCCTGAGTATCCTCTCAAATAGCTTCCCCATAGCACGTGGTCCAGGAGAGTGCACATGCAAGACAGCAACCTGTCTTTCTATAACCTAAGCTCAAAAGTGACTTCTGTATTCTATTCTAAAGCAAGTCCAGCCCACACTTAAGGGGAGGAAAATAAATCTCTACCTCTGGAAGGGAGGAATATAAAAAAAGTTTGTGGATATATTTGTGGAGATATATATATATATATATATATATATATATATATATATAGAGTTGATTTACAGTGTATAAATTTCTGGTGTACAGCAAAGTGATATATATATATATGTATACCAGATTCTTTTCCGTTATAGTTTATTACAAGATATTGAATATAGTTCCCTGTGCTATACAGTAAGACCTTGTTGTTTATCTATTTTCTATATGTGTGTTTCTATTAATCTCAAACTCCCAATTTATCCCTCCTTCCTCTTTCCCCTTTGGTAATCATAAGTTTGTTTTCTATGTCTGTGAGTCTGTTTCTGTTTTGTAAATAAGTTCATTCGTATCATTTTTTTAGATTCCACGTATGATATCCTATGATATTTGTCTTTCTCTGACCTCATTTAGTATGATAATCTCTAGGTCCATCCATGTTGCTGCAAATGGCATTATTTCATTCTTTTTAATGGCTGATACATATACATACAATGGATATATACATACACACACCACATCTTTATCCATTCATCCGTTGATGGACACTTAGGTTGCTTTCATGTCTTGGCTATTGTAAATAGTGCTGCTATGAACACTGGGATGCATGTATCTTTTCAAATTAGAGTTTTTGTCTTTTCTGGATATATACCCAGGAGTGGGATTGCTGGATCATATGGTAGCTCTATTTTTAGTTTTTTAAGGAACCTCCATACTATTCTCCATAGTGGCTGCACCAATTTACATTCCCACCAACAGTGTGGGAGGGTTCCCTTTTCTCCACACCCTCTCCAGCATTTATTATTTGTAGACTTTTTGATGATGGCCATTCTGACTGGTGTGAGGTGATACCTCATTGTAGTTTTGATTTGCATTTCTCTAATAATTAGCGATGTCGAGTATCTTTTCATATGCCCATTGGCCATCTGTTTGTCTTCTTTGGAGAAGTGTCTAGGTCTTCTGCCCATTTTTTGATTGGGTTGCTTGTTTTTCTGTTCTTGAGCTGTATGAGCATTTGTATATTTTGGAAATTAAGCCCTTGTTTGTTGGTCTCATCGTTTGCAAATGTTTTCTCCCATTCCGTAGGCTGTCTTTTCCACTTTGTTTTGTTTATTCTGTGCAAAAGCTTATAAGTTTTAAGTCCCATTTGTTTATTTTTGCTTTTATTTCTATTTCCTTGGGAGACTGACCTAAGAAAACGTTGCTATGACTTATGTCAGAGAATGTTTTGCTTACCTTCTCTTCTAGGAGTTTATGATGTCATGTCTTATATTTTAAGTTTTTAAGCCAGTTTGAGTTTACTTTTGTGTATGGTATGAGGGAATATTCTAACTTCATTTATTTACATGTGGCTGTCTAGCTTTACCAATACCACTTGCTGAAGAGACTGTGGCCATATATATATATATATATATTTTTTGCAGTACGCGGGCCTCTCACTGTTGTGGCCTCTCCCGTTGTGGAGCGCAGGCTCAGCGGCCATGGCTCACGGGCCTAGCCGCTCCGCGGCATGTGGGATCTTCCTGGACCGGGGCACAAACCTGCGTCCCTTGCATCGGCAGGTGGACTCTCAACCACTGCGCCACCAGGGAAGCCCACGTGGCCATATTTTTAAAACCACCACATTTATGACACAAGTTACCTAATCTAGTTTAGTCTTTATGTTTATGACACAAGTTACCTAATCTAGTTTAGTCTTTAGTCTATGTCAGAGGTCAGTAAATGTTTTCGGTAAAGGACCAGATGGTAAATACTGTAGGCATTGTGGGCCAGACTGTCTCTGTGGTAACTACTTAATTCTGCCATTGTACAGCAAAATAGCCATAGGCAGTACATAAGCAAATGAGCATGGCTTTGTTCCAGTAACATTTATAATAATAGGCATTGGGGTGGATTTGGCCCATGGGCTGTAGTTGGTTGATCCCTGGTCTACAGCTATAGAGGTTATTGGAAGTCCAGCAAACTTATTTTGTTTCCTTGCCATTAGAATCCTATTTCAAAAGAAATTTCATCCACATGGCACGGCTGTCTAATCTGCCACCATCATGTCTCTGCAGCTTGATATTTAGTGGTGAGATAATAGGAAGACAGAAAGGCAACTCTGATTTAGGTGGAGAAAACTTCAGGACATAGAATTCCAGTCCTTGTCTTTTGGGAAATAGGAGGGATAGGAGTGTAAAGGAGAAGAGCTGATTTGGTGTGACGGGGACAAGAGAGTGTCTCCGTTGCATTTAATCACTGCAGTTGAAATGAGGCAAGAAGTCTGAGAGGAGATGCTTTTCAGACAACTGGAACCATGGCACTAGACTATGGCATTTAGCTTTTGACTCAAGGTGTGAATTACAGGATCTATCTTCACGAAGCTCCTGCAGCTCTACGGAGCCCTGAGGTCCCCAAAGGAGTGATTTTACAGGGGAAGAAAGACTTGCGAGTACCAAAGATGGGGTAGAAGATGGAAGCTGCTCATAGAGAGCAGGAGGGAATATGTCGGGGATAACTGAACTTGAGAGCTAGAAGGGACCTCACCTCACACTGTGGGGTGGGGGTGAATATTTATTTTGTGATATTCGTGAATAAACTTTAAGTGATTATTTCTAGCTAACATAGGGTTAAACATGTAAATTCTTACAACTGATTTCCCCTTCCTTGTTCCTTAGGTTTGATTTTGCAAATACTGACTTGTTTCTCAGGGCCATTTAATATTAAGCTTATTATCTGATCAAGTCAAGCAGAGATGGGGCTGAGGATTCCAGTTTTCCTTCATGTTCATTTGCAATGGAGTTTTTAACTTGTATAAGGTAGATAATTTCCTGCCTAAATCATATATTGTCCTGAAGAAGATCAAGCTCACTATTAAAAAGTTATATTTATTTTTTTAAGGCCTGAAACACAGCTACTAAGTCGTTATTTTTAAGTTCACTTTAAAAGTCAAATCTTATCAATCTCTTTAGTGAGATGTGCTTCAGAAATGAAGAATACTCTGCTGGTAAATTATTTCTCAAAGTGGTTTGTTGCTGCTTTCAAGCCAGCACGTGGCCTATGATGACCCTATTTGGGTAACTGGGAAGAACATCAACACTCCTTTGTTCCATAAAGCTTTTCTCCCTATTATCCTGAAAACATATATAAAAAGAGTGAAAAATTTTTTAATTTTGCTGCAACTTCCCTTGTGGTGATTTCACTGAACTTCAACAACTTATTTTCATAAATAATTCCTAGTCATAAAATAACAACATGGGGACAATGTTTTCTCTTTTTAAGGTGCTCATAGCTGGGAGCAGTACAAAGACTTGGAACTTCAGACATCTAGCTTCTTACCTTGTGATGGAAAGTGTGTACATTAAATGTCAAGAGGAAACCAGGCTGTGGAAATCTGATCCAGTCAGACTACCTACAACCCAGAGATGCAGGTCAGGAATTGAGTGAGTACTGAATACTGCCACCTCCCTGAGCTGAATTCATCCCTGTCAGGTAAGATGCTAAAAAGCTCAGTCTTTCCAAAAACGTACGCGAACTATTCCAGTTTTACTAATAACTTTATTTAAATAAGAAGACACAGGAACTTCTATACTGAAAAAATACAAAACAAAAGCCACACATTTCCTTGTGTAAAGCCATATTGTATGGTAACTCGAATACTGTTCAGCGCAGTGGCTAGAATTAAACAGTACAACTATATACAAAATTTAAACAATTTCTGACAAATTTCTACAGCTGGATGTAGGATACATTTGAGCTCAACAACTTCTGGGAAATTTACATGGCAAAGCATAAGCTTTAACACATTTGGTTCAAAACTTTAATATATGCTAAGAACAAATGTACAACACAATTAATATTTAGTTTTCTCATGAGAAAATAAAAGCACATGTCACTATAAATATCGTACATCAGATTTCATTACCAAAAAAAGCATATTCAGTCCATCGTTCAGAAACTAATATTGATACTATTGCATCTTATTTGGACAAAAGCAGAGCATAAGATCAACACATTATGTAATGCTAAACCAGATATCAGAAGTTAATGGAGCTCATATTTATCTTACAGAACTAATATTTTCTCCCTTTAACCATAATCTACAAAATATAGTATTTTCATCAAGGCCTGAGATTATTAGGGTTAAAGGTTTCTTCTGCTGAATAGATTGTTTTAAAACGTTCCCCTGTGAAAATGGCGAAAGTAAACTGAGTCCTTTCCCATGACAGTCTCCTACAATATAACACTGACTAATTTAAAGGAGCCAGAATGCACCTTCAGGAGAGAATATTACTGCAAACTTTGGTGGAAAGAAGATAATTGGGATCATGACAAAATAATACACAGAACACATACACACACAAACATATACACACATATATATATCATTTGTTTTAAAAAAAAGAAAATCAATGGTGTTGCTTTCTTCTTTATCAACTCTTCCTTCTTCAACCTCCTTAGAAAATAAAACAAAGAAAAACCCAGGAATGACTGAAAGGAACTGAAACGTTCCTGTAACTGTAAGCACCTTGTTCCCCTAATTCTTAAGAAAACTGTGCCATACACTTCAGATGCAGATGAAACAGTTTTATTGAACTGAAAGCAATGGAATAAAAATAAAGAAACTTCCCTTTGCTTTTGAATACTCTCTTTGTGCTGCAGAAAACAATGTCTGAAGTTGGGCTCTTCCACTGACCAATCAGGAATATCTAGGGCTCTCTTCACACTTAGAGAAGTTAGGTTGAGTCTGCAAGTTCAGGGCTCTTTACTGGGGTTTATGCTCTACTTCGTGCATCCAAAATGTGAACAGAACTGTTAATGGTATTATTATGAGAGGCTTGAGTAGAGACAGCTTCAAACTACTGCATTTGTAAGTCACCACATAACCTGCTTACTTATGTTGAATTCTGAGACTCACATATGCTCTCTCTGTGTGAATGCAACTCATGCACCTGAACTGCTTGAGGAAAACAATAAGCAAAAGTGTGTCATTTCTTAACCTGCAAATTAAACAATTTCCAAAAGAGAAACTAAACATTAATATGCCTTTTGATAGAACAGTAGCATTTCATGACCCTGATGGCCAATATAAACAAAAAACCTCAGCCATCCTCCTGTGAAACTGCACTGGTCCTGAAATTAGACCTAGACATTCTTGTCTTTAAATTCCACACACACAAGGTGGAATGTTTTTGTACAGCCTAGTACTGGACATTTTATTTGCAACATTGTATCAGTCATTAACTGAGCAACACCTGAACTTGTAAAAAAAAAAAAAAGCCACATTTACACATGTTGAAACAGTGAATGCAACAGTTGTTTTACGTGTAACCACATGACAAAAGTGATGTCAGACACCACAGATTTGCTGGTTCTCCTCATGTTCACCCATGTCCAGGATTTCTGTTCTCCTAGGGTTGAATGCACTTCTTATTCTAAGAACGTGGAATGTAATGAGGAAAGGGAAATGCATAAAATAAGAAAAGGCAAAAGAGTGATGTTCCCTCTTTAGCTTTTTAGCTGTGAAATAGTTAATATCCCAATATGATATACATTCCAAGTTACCTGAGTTTAGACTTCAACTGAAGTACCTGAAGCTAGGCCATAGGGTGGGCACTGTGCAACTGTTGTGGCCATTTATTTATTTATTTTTTTGCATTGTATGTATTACAGAAGTTAGAAACAAACACCTGGATCAATTGTAAACATAATTCTGAAGTACAGTATTTTTCCATAGGACAAAACACAGCAAGACATTTTCTATTTAGACAGGCAACTTTCTGATATAGAGCTTATTTATACTGAAGAGTTTGGAACAAAACACAGGACACAGTACTAATCTGTCAAACATACTATGAAATGCATAGTCTCCACTTAAAATGCTGAATGATACACACATTTTTGCAAGCATTACTGCTTTCCACAAAAACTGCTGAATAGGAGTTCCGTCCCTGCCAAGATCAGTGTTAAGAGATACTTTATGATGCTGATAAGTATTCTGTTTGTGGTGGTGTCAGGAAGTTTGTCACTCCATGCAGATAGATGTCTGAGATCTAGTTCCTAATCCAGGGAACACAGGGTAGAGGCCAGCTCCCCCTCTGCTTTAGATGATCACGTAGTTCTGAGCGGAGATGTGCTCCTCACCCTGCAGTTCCTGCAGGAGCTGCGGCTGCTGGGATGGCTGTTGGACAGAGGCCTCTGTGGAGCCCGTCACGCTGGTGTCATCAGAAAGAGACGTAAAGGAAACCCGGGAGGAAAGCTGCTCCACGGTCAGGGTGGCCAGAGCTGAGCTCTGGCCAGAGTTAGGAGAGTTCTTGAGCATCAGGTCAGAGGCAGGTAGGAGAGGGCCTAGAAGTTTTACAGGACAGAAAGCTGATCCGGTTGGGATGAAATTAACCTTGTTTTTGTCAGGACATGAAAAGAGAGGGGCTGCGATAGGCTGGCGAGACCTAAAACCATAAAACAAAATTAGGTTTACAATCACTAAAAAGTTAGGCACTTTCTGAATTAATTGGAGTTCTCTAAAACAGCTAAAATGTGGATGGCAGGGAATGAATTAAGTGTACACAGAGGGGTAAACATCTTCCATAGCACAAGTCAGCTGGCATACTACTGATGTACACAGCACTGAGGTGACATTTAAAACAGAAGGATTTTCAAAAGGACTCTGGGCAAACAGAATTTTTCAGAGATTAGTTTGCTTTCATTCATTTAGAAACATGGATTATGCGATGTTAAAATGACCTTTTCTGTTAAGTACATTGGGAGAGGGATTACCCAATCATATATTTGGTTTTAAGCATTTCCTCCTTTTTCTGTATCTCTATACATACTTCTACTAACACAGATCAGGAAAAGTAGTTTCAGTAGTTTCTTGATGAGTCAGCCCAACAGAACAGCGTCCACAAGCCCTTCCTCTCCTCCCCTTCCCTGGGAACTAAGCCATCAACTCCTGCAAGACCCGTCTCTGTCCCCTTCTACGTTACAAGAGTACAGCAGCCTCCACTAGGGCACCTGCACTGGGACAAAGGGATGAGTGAGTCCAAGAGCCACACGCTCTTTTTTTGAGTTATTCTGCCAGGTATTTACAGCATGAACCTCTTTTCCCTTTAATTTCTATTTTATACGTACCGAACTTTCAAAAAGAAAAAAAAAATCTGTGAACAGAAAGTCTAAATTCAATGAATACACATGCTAGATGTGTCTACAGGGAAGGAGACGAGTTAGTGAGTTCCCTCTGGCTTGTGGTATCACTATCGTTAAGGCTAGCCACACATGGATATTCACTTTGCTGCTAAATGTCTTTTTCTTTTTAGCCATCTAAATTAATAGAACTTTTGAAAGGAAAATTCTTAATGATTAAAAATAAATCTTTTAGGTAGTAAGGATGAATTTCCAAGTTTCTTTGTATTAGCATATTTCCAGCACACAGACTCTAATTCTCCTTCAATAAGATCTCTTTTGCCTATTCAACTCTCTTTTCATGATTTGCTTTTGGAACACATTATCAGCTGGATGGAGTAGTTGATTAATCTGTAATCAACTGGTCTCAGTAAAAAGCTTTACAGCTTTGCAGATCCCAGCTGACAGAAAAGACATTACTTACGCCATTTCCTCAAAGACCTTCACTCGCTCACATCCCTCTGGGGGCTCCCGTTTGAACATGTAGCTGTTGTTTGGTTTGGGAGATGAAGCATACTTGGGTAACGGTGAGCTACTCCCACTGTCTGTAAATTTAAAGCAGTTATATTAACTAGTGATTGAAAGCTCTTTTAAATTAAATTTGATTTCCAAACAAGCAGCCTTTTGCACAGTTTATCCACTACTGCCCCTTGGCTTCCACCACAGAGCTTCCTTTATTGCAAAGCTGTTTCTAACATCCTTGTGTAGTACATATCTTATGAATAAAAGCTTCAATGCAATAGTAATCTGCCATACCACAGAACATAAAAAGCAGATATTTTGGTCCAGACAACTGCATTTTGAGTAAAGTAGAGCTGTAATCCTGAAAATAAATACATCATTATATATTTCAAAAAGGTAAATAAATGGGGTAATATGTATAGCCATGCAAAATTTTAAGAGATTAAATACAGCATTCTCTATATTTTCTCACTGTTCAACCAATTTAATTGAAAATTTTAATATGTAGAATAATCTTCATTACAAAAGTTCTTAGCAGAAACGTTAGTTTTACTAAACACTGTGAATAACATGTATGCAGGGAAAAAACAGGCTTATAACACAATATACTTTCCCTTGGCCCACAATGAAAAAGGTAATGTTCAGAATTTTGCCTTTAAAATGTCTATATAAAAGAATTTTTTGAGCACTATTTGTATTTTCGCTGCTGGAAGCACGAGGAATCTAAAAGCATCTCTATCTAACATGTTTTCTTCGTATTTTTGACCAAAAAGAAGTGGCCTATTCATGAAAAGCCATAAAACCTATATGCAGTTTCTCCCTTTCCTACCTGGCAAAGGATTTTGGAAATTCATATCCACCAAAATATGTCATTATCTTTTTAAGATGCCAAGTTGTAAAGTCAGTAACATACCTTTATAAATACAATAGTCCTATTTAAACAAATTCTGACTTAATGCAAACCAATCCCCCATGCTAAAATACTAAGCACATCACCTATTGAGATGTAGTATTTTCGTATGTATTTTGAAAGATGGCATTAGTACCATAAATTTCAGGTGTCACAATTTTGATAAGTTGCTTCAGTTTAGGATACAGTACATGGTCCAACATTCAGAATCTGAGTAACAGGGAGGGTTTTTTTAATCATCATTAATGAAGTATAATACACGCTTAGAAAGTAGACCCTTGAGGCACACTTAGAGTGTACTTGGTGAATGACTCAAAGAGCATCTGTGCAAGTGTTGGGCATGCAGATGTGTGCTTATATTTGAATATGGCTATATCTCTGGCTGGGAAATCATTGCCTGCAAAATAACAAGGCCACATTATTGGGAAACCTAGAAAACCTCATAGTTTCTCCATCACTACTGTTACACATGTCCATAGAGATTATGCATAGTCTCTGGGAAGGAATTAAGTCTTAGAGTTACGTTGGTTTTTTTCAGACTTGAGGATTTTCTTAGACTCAACATTTATCCTATATTGCTTAAACAAATAGGAGGGAGGAGAAGGAATATTATTTTTTCTCTTCGGTAGATGCAAAACATCATTAACCTGACTAGAGTCCGACTTCGCTGCTATTTGAGCTAGGCTAAACCAAAACGACTGGTCTTCAATCAAAAACTGGTGGGAATGAGGTCTTGAACTCGGTATAATACCAAAAATACAGGTTGACTTTGCTTTATTATCCAAGCAACGACCAGCCATGCCAAGGATACATGAAAAAGTAGCTATGGTTGTGTAGTGCCTCCATGGAGAGGACACAGCCCTGCTGCACGCAGGATGGGCCTAAAGCCATGGGCTTGATGCCTTTAACAAGCCTTTTCTGCCATCAGCAGGGGTGTGACCAGGTCAGTAGTTAAGAATCCACCCTATTGTCATGTAAGAAAAGTCATCTTGGCCACTCTTACAGTCTCCTGTGTTCTATTTCTTATTACATCATCAGACCTACCACATGATTTCTCTCATAACATTACTGATGGTTTCAAGGGACCTTCCCAGAATTGAAAGCTAGATGTGAGTTGGATAATCAGCAAAACTAACTGTCTTCCTATAAACAATCTACAATGAATTAAATATTAAATAGTTTTTCTCCTTGAAATTTTTCTAATTTCCGAGGCTTATATTTTTACAGAGTTTTACCCACTTAAACATTCTTTTATTGGGGGCAGGGAGGAGGGTGACAAATGTTTAAACAAACAAACACAATATATTGCTATCCCAGAAAGATAGTATTCAGTGCTATTATACTGCCTTGACTTTTCAATAAAAACTGTTTGTTGAGAATATATATATACATGTGTGTGTGTGTATGTATATATATTACATTTAATGTTTGGTGGTCTGGAAAGACAAAGCTTGAAAGAAAGAAATTTGGAGCCGTAAATAGATTTCTTAAATCTGGGGTTTTCTCCTCAGGTGAATATGCAATCTGATAGAGTGCAAAGAGGAACAGGGAATGGAGACAACTTTCTGGGGTTTTAGTTCTGTCACTAGCTGTATATAGTTGTATAACCTTCAACACAGCTGCCTCTCTAAGTTTCTATATAACTAAAGGAATTTCCATTCCTAACTCTGAAATTCTGTGATTTTTACAAAAGGTTCTAACATACAAAAAAGGAACAGTGTACCAAAATATTTTTTTTTGCTTTACAAATGGCATGCTTTAAAAACAACTCCCACGAGCAAACTATTCTACCCATTCCAAGCTTGGTTGTCTAACTCCTGCATTTAGAACTCTGTGTTGAGTTTAATAACCACATTTCATTAAGAGAACATTATAAATGTGAGGTAAGCATGCTTGCTCAGGAGATTCAGGATGAAGTCTCATGGTAATCTTAATTTAATCCCTCCTGTTCACAAGCATGATACATTTTCTCATTCTCTTATCCCACAATAGGATAATAACTAGACACGTAATTGAGATTAAGTTAAATGTTACTTTATGTTCTTATAACCTCATAACCAATGAAATTAGATGTGATGAATATAATTATTTACATATCTGTCTGCATTCATAATAGTTTCATCTATATTTATAACAGAATCACCCAGATCTCAAAATTAAGAGTATGGAAACATTTTTTTGACTATTTTATTATAAAAAGATTATAATTATGCATGTGTACCATATTTACAATTAAAATATAAGGAGTTTGACAAACATTTTAAAACACATCATAATGAACTAAAGCTTGGAAAAGTTAGAGATATTACTGAAGTCTGAAACTCCATATAGAAACAAGATTCATTAAACTATGTGTACTTTTATAGTTTTAGAGTTTTCTGAATTTCTCCTTATAAGTGGCCTCCATTACTTCTGGTATATTAAGTTGTATGGCCAATAATTCTAGTATAAAAAAAACATATATATTAAGTTGCTTCATTTATGTAGAAAGGTATGTAAAATCTCTGCCATGGTTCTTTTCTAGCCCTAAGTCTTTATACGTGCTTTATCTCCTACTATCAGATTACTTTATCAAATTAAGTAAAATTAATTCTAAAATAAGCAATATAATTACAGGGTGGTGGTTCTTAACCCTGGTTTCACATTAGACTCATCAAAGATGTTTTAACAATACTATTAAATGCCAATGTTGAAACCTCACCCCTCAAGAGGTTCTGATTTAATTAGTCTGGGGCCCATTCCCAGGCATGTGCTGGCTGTTTTTTTTTTGGTAAAGCTCTCAAATGCTTTTGAAGTACAGCCAAATTTGATAACCAATCATGAAAACATTAAAACACTGGTATGGAGTCAAGCCATCTGACTTCTGTCTAGACCTAACTGCACGGCCTAGGAAAAGTGTGATCCCCTGTGTTTTGATCTATAAAATGGGAATAACTACTGATATGATGGCTGTGAAAAATGTGTACCTGAAACAGAATAAGCTCTCAATAAATACTGCTACAATAGTAGAAAGAACACATCATTCCTAATTCACAAATTAACAAAGGTGAACCATTCAGAAATTAAGTGCCTATTCTACTTTCTTGGTAAAAGAGAGTAACAGAAATGTCATTTTTAATAGGTCTGCACACTAACTTTATTAAGGTATATAAAGGTAAGATTTTGTGTCTGGCGGGGAAGCCGAGTAACATTTGGAGTACCAGATTCTCTGGTTTATGACTGCCTAGTAGGAACTCTGCCAGTTCATGATGGCATCCTTTAGCATATGGAGATCTACCGTTCCGAAATTTTAAAACTAATGCCTAAAGTATACAGATTCTATAGATTCCTCTACGTAGAGAATATTTATTACATGTGTAGCAAGAGCCAGTAGAATGTAATTATTATTCTATCTTTCAAAGCTAGAATAACAGGCTGAGAAAACGAGCATAGAGTTCAACCAACACTAAACTTAGTGACAAAGTTAGCCAATTTAGAATAAGATTATAAATATGATGAACTAAATAGGATCTAAACAGAATTGCTATTCTAGTATTAAAATTACTTCTTTTCCAGAAAATGTGGTATGTATACACAATGGAATACTACTCAGCCATAAAAAAGAACAAAATTTTGCTATTTGCAGCAACATGGATGGACTAGGAGGGCATTATGCTAAGTGAAATAAGTCAGACAGAGAAAGACAAACACTGTAGGATATCACTTACATGTGGAATTAAAAAAAATACAACAAACTACTGAATATAACAAAAAAGCAGATTCACAGGTATAGAGAACAAACTAGTGGTTACCAGTGGAGAGGGAAGTGGGTAGGGGCAATACAGAGGTAGGGAAATAAGAGGTACTATTAGATATAAAATAAGCTACAAGGATATACTGTACAACAGGGGGAATATAGTCAATATTTTATAATAACTATAAATGGAGTATAACGTTTAATAATTGTGAATCACTGTATTGTACTCCTGTAACTTATATAATAGTGTACAGTAACTATGCTTCAATTTAAAAAATTACTTTTTTTGCATCAGGAAATGAAATTATCAGCTGTAGTGTAATTTGATGGTCTAATGAAATCAGGAGAAACAACTGTATAGTGTTTCTTGACAACAAACTTTTGGAACCAGTTGGCATTACTGATTGTATTGAAAACCTGCATTTTCAGTGAAAAAAAAAAAAAAACTGTGGAAGAGTAAGGAGAACATTTGACTTTTACAAATAGTCTCTAACGTTTCTCTACAATTTCAAAGTCAACCTTTTATGAGAAGGTTACAAAATTTTAATAAAACAACACATCAGCTATAGCTAAGATCTCCCTTACATCAGCATTCAGCAAAGGGTAAGGAGAGAAAATGTAACATAATCCTTGTTACTTATATTTTTGAACTTTGTCTCAAATAAGACTGTTTTGAATTAATGGGACTTACATTCCAAATGTAAGTTAGGCCCATTACATTCCAAATGTAAGTTAGGCCCATTAATTAAATATTTGTCATATGTGGAAGGTGTTTTATATTTTAATCATTTATTCCATATTCACTGAATTGGTACTAATTTACAAAATAAGCAAACAAATCATAGTTGTGCCTTTGTTTTTGTGTACTCACAATAAGTACAATGCTTCTTCTGCAAACATAATCCTGATATGCAGAACAACATTGCTTATTATTGTCTCCAAATCTGACTTGGCATCGTTGATATGCTAACTACTCACTCGGAATCTTACATGAACGCGAACAAATCACCCTGAATCTGACTATCCGACGTGAGTTAAAAAATGAAAGCAAATCACTCTGTTGAAGACAGTCTGCAAACCAATTTATAGACTAAAATCTTGTCTCTTATAAATCATAATGGTAAAACTAAACTGAAAATAAATTTCAGATTACCCAGAATATTTTATATCTTGAAAAGTAATGTAATTAAGGTTCTCAGCAAAATCAAAATCAGTCTGATGCGATCTTAGTTTTTTTATATTCTTGAGGTTTTTAAATGAAAAAATTTCTAGGGACATCAGTTTTCAAAACACTGAAACACACTGTTCATATTAAAGTGCTCCTAAAGTATCCTACGGGGGAAAAAATGAAAACTTCTAATAAAATTTCAATATAATTTTAAATGTACACTTATATATATTTACTGAGCACTTAATTATGTACAAAACAGAAGACAAAACAAAATGCTATGTATCAGGTAAAACTCAGTATTTCTCTCTTTTATTTTCCCCCCAATTCTTGCTAAAGGGAAATGGTATTATAACATCTTTTCGGCAGATAACCAAATATAATCTTTTTTTTTTTTTGCCCGCGCCGTGTGGCATGTGGGATGTGGGATCTTAGTTCCCTGACCAGGGATCAAACCCGTGTCCCCTGCATTGGGAGCGCGGAGTCTTATCCGCTGGACCACCAGGGAAGTCCCCCAAATATAATCTTAAACTTATATAATGGTCATCTTAAAGCCTGTTCCTTCTCTGACATTCACTGCCTTATTAATAGTGGTAATCGTTTTCTTATGTCCCAAGTCAGAACTTTGTTAGAACTTTGCCTTTATCCTCATTTTTCTAATCCCTCACCTTGTACATCTAATCAACCACCAAATGCTGCTGATTCTTCTTCAGTCTATTTCCTCCAATTCCTTTGCCCTACACCTGTGGTCTCCCAATTAAGGTGCACTAAACAATCTGCTGATATGCAGGAAGAAAAAAGAACATTTATACATATTTACTTTTTATCTCTAAAAATAAGAAACTAAGCTTTACCAGCAAATATTTTATATATGGATTGAATTATGTACTTACATAACTTAGAAATATATAAATTTATATTACGGGTACAAATTAAAAATTGCTGAAAAAAGTATGTAATAACTCAAGTTTGGAGACAGGACTAGGCTATTAAAATAGCATCTTATCTTCCCCTCTTGCTGTCTCTCTCCACTTCTGTAGCTTTATCCTTAAAGCTGGTCATGTCCTTCAGCTCAGCAGTCCCCAATCTTTTTGGCACCAGGGGCTGGTTTCATGGAAGACAGTTTTTCCACAGACGGGGGTGGGGTGGTGAGGGGTGTGGTGCCTCAGGTGGCAATGTGAGTGACGGGGAGCGGCAGAGGAAGCTTTGTCAGTTCACTCGCCTGCTGCTCACTGCCGGCTGTGCCACCGGGTTCCTAACAGGCTGCAGACCCCTACGGGTCCACAGCCCGGGGGTTGGGAACCCCTGCTTTAGCTGACAAAAGATCTTTGCTTGGTTCTTCATTTCTTTCAGCAAGGCTACAAGGCCCTTATGAAATAGTGGCCTTTCTACCTACCTCTCCATTCTCACTGCTTTCTACTCCTTACCATTTACCCCTATGCTCTAGCCACACTATTTTTTTTTTTTTTAACTGTTCTCCACACACCAGGCTCTTTCATAGCTGAATGCCTGTGTAATGGCTATTCCTCCTGCGAAGGCAGCAAGTAGTAGTGTGAGGTTCCTACAGAAGATCTTTGTTGGCATCTGGACTTCAAAAGATTTAGGAAAGTTAACTTCATTTCTCTAAGCCTTAGGCTCCCCATTCTTAAAATAATGACAATGTCCCTCCTCATCGGATTGTGATAATATTACAGGGGATAACAAAGGTAAAGTCACCTGGGCAAATTTAATCATCATAACAATCCTATGAGGCAGGTGCCATCATTTTCCTTAATTTATAGGTGAGAAAACAGATACAGAGAGGTTAAGTAACTTGCCCAAGGACACATATTTAGTAAGTGGCAGAGCAGAGTTCAACCTGGCTGCACCAGAGTCAGAGTTTGTTACCATCATGCTATCTGCCTCACTGTTTTGATCCATCTCAACTCTATCGTCCTCATTAGACTAGACGATCAAGTTCCAATCTAACATTCCATGCTTCTCCTCAGTAGAGTCTTAGAGTTTAGGCAAAAGCTTCATTGGGTCTGCCTTCTGTTAGTCTCACAAGGAGACACAGTGCAACAAGGAGTGGCTTCAGTGTCCATATTTCTTCTCAGAGGAACATAAAAGATAACAGGGAGAAAAAAATTCAACAGATCCCCTTTCCTCTAGCCCATACCCTATTTTTTCCCCAGTCATGTTCAGAGTAGAAGATGAGATGGATTTTAGCAAAGTTACTTCCCTTCCCCTAATTTCAACAGGAAATTTGAACTTTATGGCTTCTTTCTCACCAAAGGCCTATGATCACTAAGTTAGCATAATCTTAGAGTGGTGACTGTTTATTATCTTTTTTTGGTTGGTGGTAGCGGGGAGGATTATCATACTCTTCCTGAACATTCAAAAGCCTAACATATATAACTTATATATAACCACTTAAGGAAAAAGACGCTAATGTTTTCAACAAAGCTATAAAAATATATTCTTAAAAAAATGGACATACCATGAAGAAGGAATACTCAAAAAATCTCGACTAAGCACTACTCCATGCTAATGCTTGGCGCCACTCTAGTTGCTGAGGATAAAGTAATGAGCAAGATAAAGTTACCTGCTCTTTATGGAGCTTATAGTCTAGTAAATAGATAATAGAAGATTAAGTGAAATTATATATGCGGACATATTAATCAATTTTGGTTTGCTTTTGTTTTAGACTCTGAGTTGTAACTGCTAGAACTGAGTTGTATACTTACTAATAATTTTGAATTAAGAATAGTAACTCATCCATAGAGAGCTAACACAGCAACTGCTATTAGTAAAATTGTAGACATTTTCCAAAAGAGGGGGAAAAGGCATTTACGGGATGCTTCTTATACGCATCAGATAAGGGGAGTATATGTAATTTTAGATGTACTCTTGAAAAAGCAAAACAGGGAAGATGACCTTAGGGATGTAATTCTAGAAAAGTTCACTTTTTAACCTATGGAATAACTCCTTTGTTGGAATAAGATTTCTACACTCTTTGTAGTTTTACCAGCAAGAGGTTCTTCTAGGATAATAAGCATCCTAGAATTATGTGGGGAGAATCTTTTGATTGAGAAACAGATTCAGGCTCAAAAGCAGCAATTTGCAAGGTGTGGTAGCTAAAAGAAGTATATCCAACGTATCTATTTTCACAATATAAACCACAAAAAGAAAAGTACCACACAATCTTGGCTGATTAGGATATCTAGAAGGTGGAGAGTTAAAGTATGGTAAGGGCAAAGGTCAAACAATGTTAAGAAATAGAGCCCTAAAGATGAACACAAATCGGGTTTAAAATGTATACAGAAAGGAATAAGATATCAAAAAGAGTCTCTTTTAAAAGTCTGCCTGGGGTCAGCCCTAGACCCTGAAAAGATAATACTTTTTTTTCTTTTCTGCAACTATGGGCTGCTCAGTCCTAATACCCAAAGTTTAGAAATATTAATATTTATAAGTTAAATCATAGTATGAGTTAAATAGGCTTATATGCATTCTGCCCTGGAAACTCCATCTACATGATATACATTTTTCCTGTGGGAACACATAGTTTAAGTTCCAAGTAATCAATTTATGGACTCTTGGAATACAACTCTTGGTAGTTGACCTGACTAGAATGGTTCAGTTGACGTCATGATTAGAATAATCAACGTTTCCACAATATCTTGCAAAACTGCAGAATTTTATAACAACCTGCCTAAGTGAATTGTGCCAAAGATCAACTACAAGTGGCAGACTGAAGTCAAGATTTTGTGGCTTGCTACCTTATGAAGGAAAGCTGGCAGAGCTGCTAAAACAACTAATATTTGACACTGCCATTTACATTATATAAATGACTGTTTTTCTCCCTTGCATTTTGGGCATGATAATGTAGAAGAATTTAGGCTAACTCTTAGGATATATTCTGAAGATGTCAAGATAATAAGAGCTCTTATTCTGGATCCCTGAATTCTCCACACAGATCATAATGTAGGAACTGTGGCTGTTATTAGGTTAGTAAGCCTAGCAACTTTACACGTTACCAGGCTGCCTTCAGTCTTTAGGTCACTGGAAAAATCTGTCAGAAAACCACCAAACCCAAAAAACTAAAACCTGAAGACAGTCTCTTAAAGGCTGGACTTTTCTCAATAATGAGAGTGTTTTTGTCCTGGCATTGCAACTGAAACAGCCAAAGGACCACTATGCTAATCAACTAAAATTATTTTTATAGGTCTCAAATTATATATGTGTCATGGAGAAAAACAGATGTTAGGAATAAGCAGAAATAATAAAGTCAGGAAAAGGATAGGAATAACAGATGAGTACTAGAAAAATAATCAGCTAACTAGCACATCTCTCATTAGAGCTATATACTCACAATGTCTTTCCCTCCCCGCACCTGTGCATGCCAATCCAGGCACCTAAAGATGTCTAAACTAGCTAGTCTACAACAGCAACTACAGAATAGGTAGGTACTCCAAATCAATTCTAGTTGACTACAAAATTACAGTATCAATTCTGTTTTCAGAGTTAATGATGCACACCTATTAGAAATCTATAGCTTGCTTTTTTTTTCTCTTTACTGGAAATAAATGTAAAGAAACAAAAGACCAATTTAAGCTTCACTGTGGAAAAATGCAAATTGTAAGCTAGGATTAGTATCTTAAAAAAATTTGGACTGTCCATTCTGAAGTAATGAGTCAGAGATTATTCTATAGTTTGAATGATTTAAATATGTAAGTTTCAGAAATTGCAAAACTGACAACTCCCTCTCCTTTGTACCTTTAGTTTTCTGAACATACTTGTATAATAGTGTAGATATATTAAGAAACTTATGTCATGAGGTCTTAATTCCCAAACTGAGGTAGTTTTGTAGAAAACAGTCTTAAATGATTCTGTAGTCTTCTTAGTTTCTAAGGAAATTTTTTAAAAATCACTATTAGTCACACCCAACACCATTTATTGAGTGTTTACTACATACCAAGAGTTGTGCTAAGCACTCTGTTCCAATATCTCATTTAACTTCAATAATGGTATGAGGTGTGGAAACAAGTATTATCACCTTGTTTTACTAAGAACAAAATTTGTTTTAACTATTAGGGGAAAAGCTGTTGGCCTTAGAGATGATGTGGACCAACGTTCTCATTTTACATTAAACAAACAAGAGGAACAGAAGAAAGATAAGACACTTGTGTCATGCAGGCAGATATCTGGTATAAAAGAATAGAAGGGCATAGAGAAAAATATACAACCAAAAGCAGTCTTAGAAAAAGTCTAACTTCTCTCTAAGAAACAGCCAGAATTCAGAATATTGTACTATCTCGAAGAGACACCTGCACTCCCATGTTCATTGCAGTATTATTCACAATAGCCAAAACATGGGAACAACCTAAGTATCCATGGACAGATGAATGGATAATGTGGTTCTAACTGGTTGTGAGATTGCCTCAAAGAATATAGTCCCGCAGAGGCCAAGAAGACAATCTCACAACCAGCTAACCAAAATGGAATTCATCTATCAACTTCCTAATACATCTCCCTTTTGGTTCGGCATCTCTCAACTATCCACAGTGTTAAACTTAGAAGAAAACAAAACTTCTGAATTAACTGCCTAGCCTTATTATCACTGTTATTTTTAATTTTAACCCAACTGTAAGTGCTAATAAGTAGCAAAAGTGGTCTGCACTTATCTTTTCTAGTGGTATAATAAAAAAATACGGGTTTTACAAGATCTGTTTCACCATATACCACCTCTGCAGCCTACAATAACTTATGATTATTGATGATTATTTAACATTTCCATTTACCTTCAAAACAAATACTCCTACTAGAAGCAAGGTGTTTTCTTGTTTGTTTTACTATGAAACATCCATACTAAAAATGCGAGGAAGTGACTGCTGTAGGATGCCTCAGTAAAATGAAAGTTTCCTAGTCTGCATTCTACAATAGCGACATTCCACTTGAAGCAGAGAGATATGCCTAACTAAGGTACTGCTTTCAGTACATCCTTAATGGAGGAAGAGAGTTCACAAGGCTTCCAATAAGGAAAAGGTGAAAAGGGGAGAACTGTTGAGATCCACCCACAAAGAGGACAAAGTCCAAAGTAGCTTCCATCTAACATCTCAGCAGAGAGTCAGGCGTAATGATGACTGAAAGAAGCCAGACCAAAAGCATACACACTGCATCAATCCATTTCTATGAAATCCAGTAACAGGAAAAAATTAGACTATGATGATGGAAGTCAACAGTGGTTACCTCTAAGTGGAGAGGAGAAGGATACTGTCTGTGAATGGGGCTAGGGATCCTTCTGGGAGGCGAAAAATGTTCTGTATCTTGATCCAGGTGGTGGTTTCATGAGTGCATATGTGTGTAAAAATTCAGGGGGCTTAGCACTTAATATTTGGGCACTTTAAATGTATTAATACCTCAAAATAAAACAAATTGAGGGGGTTGGGGGTCAAGTCAGGACAAGGCCCATAAAAAAATCCTGTAAGATTCTATAAACTTTAATTTTTTCATGTTTTAAAATTTGTGTTGCCTATGATCTTCTTGTGGTGAAAAGCAATAAATGTGTTACAAGGGAAGTTCAGTGTTTCTTTGTAAGTAGCTAGGAAGGTGGAAGCTGGGCAGTCTTCAGTACCTTCGATGTCTGAGTCTGAGGGGGCTAGAAACTGAAAGAAGAGAGTGAACAGTGGTAGCCAAGTGCCTGACACGAAGACAGGAGGACATGGGCAGACAGGGCTTGACAGGCAATAAGAAACCCCACGGGTTTTGCACTCTTATTGGTGTTAGTTAATAACTCATCTACATACCATAATATATTCCCTGATGTGCTACAGGTACTTTTTAAGCTTTATCCCACTTGGTTAAAAATACACTCATTCTTCCAACAGATTTTTTTAGAAATTATTTCCTCCCAAATTAATCTGAATACGAAATCTAACCTCAGGCACGAGGAACATAAACTTTACCATAACCATCCTTAACTCTGGACAATACCAAGGAAAAAACTGTGTGTTATATGATGTGAAGCTGTACACATTCATTTTATAGCTTTCATTAGCTGTTATAACCATGCGCTGTGCTCCTCTGACACATTTATGGAAGATGTTTGCGAAAGTCACAAAGAAGGGGGTACATGAAACCAATGAACAAACCAACCTAGATCAACCAATCCTTTACAATCCCACCATTCAATGAAACAAAAAAGGTGATGTAATGGTCTAAGACAAAGAAAGTAGAATGACCAAGGCCTTATAACAAACCCTCTAAATGGATGATTTCATTCTCACCTTTATCACGATCATAGAGTAAATCTTCTGTTGAGCAAGGGCTACCGTCCTGGGATTCCGGGGGACAGAAGGGGGAAACACAGGGGGAGTGACTGCTGCAACTACTGCTGCGCTCCTGCACAGAGGGGGTCTGCGTGTCGATGCTGCGAGTGCTGCTGCTCCGGTAGTGAGCAGGGAGGGGGGCTCTCCGACCATCCGGGATATCCAAAGGCTGGAAGAGCAACAACCATCACACCGTCAGTGACAGTTCATATACTCCATCCATATAGAAAGCACTGGTGTTTCTTTTGATTTCATTTTGCAGTATTATCGCCACCACAGTTGATTCTTCAGAGAATAAAGATACCAATCTTGTGTCTTAATTTCTGCCAGTCACTTTAGGTGAGCACTCCCAGTAATACTCTTCAAGGACAGGGGCTTCTTTTAACACTGTATCCCTAGCACTGTGTCTGGCACACAGCAGACATTCAATAAACATTTGCTTTAAGAATTAGTCAAACCGCTCAAGAAGTCACTTTGACTTGATAATAAAAAAAGAGAAATCTCATATTCACAGGTATGGATTTCCATTTGTTCATTCTTCTTCTTATTATTTTTTTACAAGCCAGGAACAGATTTTGCAGTTTACCCCAAATTTATAATAAAAGGTTTATTCTATTAGTACTCAAGGGAGGATATTAAGATAACTCAGAACATTTCTTCTAATTTGGTATCCAACTGAGTAGGACTACTAATGAATTTTGCTTAGTTCTAATGCATTGTTCTGAGTGGCAAAAATAAAAAATAGAAATGAAATTATAATTATAGAATCATATATGAATCATATATTTTTGACCCGAGAAGACCCTAGACCTCATTAGCACAATGTTTTTACCAATAAAGAACCTATAGTTTATTTTACTTTTTAAATAAATTTATTTATTTTGGGCAGCGTTGGGTCGTCTTTGCTGAGCGCGGGCTTTCTCTAGTTGCGGCGAGCGAGGGCTACTCTGGGTTGCAGTGGCTTCTCTTGTTGCGGAGCACAGGCTCTAGAGCGCAGACTAAGTAGTTGTGGCGCACGGGCTTAGTTGATCCGCAGCATGTGGGATCTTCCCAGACCAGGGCTCGAATCCGTGTCCCCTGCATTGGCAGGCGGATTCTTAACCACTGCACCACCAGGGAAACCCCCAGAACTTAAAAGTTTAGAGCTCCTGGTGACATGGTCAATTAAATGGCATCAGAGCTTCAGCTGCAGTGGACTCTTTCTACTCTGCTTCTGCTGTAAAGATATATCTTGCTAACTAAGTGAGGTCAACAAATATAATTCTGTATATTTACAGTATTTTTGTCATTACATAGACAAGATTGAAATGCTAGGAAAAAAGAACCAATATATTCTTAGTATATTTACAACTTATTTTCACTGTTTACTGCTATTACTCTGAGCTTTGTCATTTCAGAGATTTTAGAAACACTGTTAGAGGGAAAATGAAGTAAGATAAAATTAGGCAAGACTCAAAATATATCAATGTTTTTCTACAACTAATTAAGTGAAGGTCAAAACCTAAAATAAAAACTTCATCTGTCTATGCAGGGTTGCTAAACCAAAACTATACCATTTTCACAACCTGACAATGACCATGCTACTGTAAAGAGAACATTCAATTATGGAATATTAGTTAATTTTGTCAACAAACAAAAAAAGTAAAATTTTCCAATTTAGGAAAGAAATATTCCCAAAGAAATATTAAGTTACTTGGTCAAACACTAAGAAAATTATTTATTATTTAAAATTTTTCTTTTACTTAACTAAATTTAGATTTTAATTACAACACTGCACTAAATTTTAGAATGAACAATTCTAAGAATAAATCATTGGTGCAGGTTTTTGGGGGTGTTTTTGGACAAAATTATGTGATAGGTGTGTGAGGTTTTCAGAACAACCCATAAAGAAAGATCATTTTGGAATACATATGAGGGTTAAATGACAGAGGTCTTTCTTAAAACTTAGATATTTAAGTCAAGGAAAATGCTGCTTTAATAAAATATCAATATTGGTAATTAGTAAAAGAATAATGTATCAATTTGTAACTAAAAAAGTTTAAGAATTTGAGTTATCTTTTATTCATGTCCTATTTGATACAATCACTTTGTATTCCCATTTCTGAATCTTTAACTGGATAATATATATCAATTTCCTTAACCAACTTCTGTTTTCTTGGGGAGGGGGTTCAGAAGAATTAGAATAACAAAACAGATTTTAGAAGTTTATACATTTACACAAAATAATGATGGGAAATATAAAGGCTTAGAAGCTACTGACAGGTTCATTGATGGTGACATTTTGATTTATTAAAACTTTGAGGCACACTTAATCATAAATCTAAAAATTCTTAAGATTAATATTTTAGTTATAACTGTGTAGGTTACCCCAGGGTAATTCTGAAGTGGCTACTGTGAAATTAGAATATGATTTACTTAAAAGCAGAACTATGTTATTTTTTTTTAATTGGAGTAAAATTGCTTTACAGTGTTGTGTTTCTGCTCTACAATGAAGTGAATCAGCTATATGTATACCTGTATCTCCTACCTCTTGGACCTCCCTCCCGCCGCCCCCCCCCCCCGCCCCATCCCATCCATCTAGGTCATCACAGAGCACTGAGCTGAGCTCC
The DNA here is from genome assembly GCF_951394435.1 of Stenella coeruleoalba. NCBI lineage: Eukaryota > Metazoa > Chordata > Mammalia > Artiodactyla > Delphinidae > Stenella > Stenella coeruleoalba. The sequence goes on from NC_137155.1 coordinate 43,898,576, forward strand.
CTGTGCTATACAGCAGGTTCCCACTAGCTATCTATTTTACACATGGTAGTGTATTTATTGTCAAACCTAATCTCCCAATTTGTCCAACCTTCCCCTTCCCCCCCGTGTTCACATGTCCATTCTCTATATCGGTGTCTCTATTCCTACCCTACAAATAGGTTCATCTGTAACATTTTTCTAGATTGCACAGATATGTCTTAAAATACCATATTTGTTTTTCTCTTTCTGGCTTACTTCACTCTGTATGACAGACTCTAGGTCCATCCACATCTCTGCAAATGACCCAATTTCATTCCTTTTTATGGCTGAGTAATATTCCATTGTATATATGTACCACATCTTTATCCATTCATCTATCATTGGACGTTTAGGTTGTTTCCATGTCCTGGCTATTGTAAATAGTGCTGCAATGAACATGGGGGTACATGTGTCCTTTTGAATTATGGTTTTCTCAGGGTATATTCCCAGTAGTGGGAGTGCTGGGTCATATGGTAGTTCTATTTTTAGTTTTTTAAGGAACCTCCATACTGTTCTCCCTATTGGCTGTATCAATATACATTCCCACCAACAGTGTAGGAGGGTTTCCTTTTCTCCACAGCCTCTCCAGCATTTACTGTTCGTAGATTTTTTGATGGCCATTCTGACCGGTGTGAGATGATACCTCACTGTAGTTTTGATTTGCATTTCTCTAATAATTAGTGATGCTGAGCATCTTTTCACATGCTTCTTAGCCATCTGTATGTCTTCTTTGGTGAAATGACCATTTAGGTCTTCTGCCCATTTTTTAATTGGGTTGTTTGTTTTTTCGATATTGAGCTCCATGAGCTGTTTGTATATTTTAGAGATTAATCCTTTGACTGTTGCTTCATTCGCAAATATTTTCTCCCATTCTGAGAGCTGTTTCTTTCTCTTGTTTATGGTTTCCTTTGCTGTGCAAAAGCTTTTAAGTTTCATTAGGTCCCATTTTTTTATTTTTGGTTTTATTTTCATTACTCTAGGAGGTGGGTCAAAAAAGATGTGTTTTTCCTATGTTTTCCTCTAAGAGTTTTATAGTGTCTGGTCCTACATTTAGGTCTTTAATCCTTTTGGAGTTTATTTTTGTGTATGGTGTTAGGGAGTGTTCTAATTTCATTCTTTTACATGTAGCTGTCCAGTTTTCTCATCACCACTTATTGAAGAGGCTGTCTTTTCTCCATTGTATGTTCTTGCCTCCTTTGTCATAAATTAGGTGACCATATGTGTGTGGGCTTATCTCTGGGCTTTCTATCCTGCACCATTGATCTACATTTCTGTTTTTGTGCCAGTACCATACTGTCTTGATTACTGTAGCTTTGTAGTAGAGTTTGAAGTCAGGGATTCCTCCAGCTCCATTTTTCTTTCTCAAGATTGCTTTGGCTATTCGGGGTCTTTTGTGTTTCCACACAAATTGTAAAATTTTTTGTTCTAATTCTGTGAAGAATGCCATTGGTAGTTTGATAGGGATTGCACTGAATCTGTAGATTGCTTTGGGTAGTATAGTCATTTCACAATATTGATTCTTCCAATCCAAGAACATGGTACATTTCTCCATCTGTTTATGTCATCTTTAATTTCTTTCATCAGTGTTTTATAGTTTTCTGAGTACAAGTTTTCTGCCTCCTTAGGTAGGTTTATTCCTAGGTATTTTGTTCTTTTTGTTGCGATGGTAAATGGGATTGTTTCCTTAATTTCTCTTTCTGATTTTTCCTTGTTAGTGTATAGGAATGCAAGAGATTTCTGTGCATTAATTTTGTATCCTGCAACTTTACCAAATTCATTGATTAGCTCTAGTAGTTTTCTGGTGGCATCTTTAGGATTTTCTATGTATAGTATCATATCATCTGCAAACAGTGACAGTTTGACTTCTTCTTTTCCAATCTGTATTCCTTTTATTTTTCTTCTCTGATTGTCGTGGCTAGGACTTCAAAACTATGTTGAATAAGAGTGGACATCCTTGTCTTGTTCCTGATCTTAGTGGAAGTGCTTTCAGTTTTTTACCATTGAGTATGATGCTTGCTGTGGGTTTATCATATATGGCCTTTATTATGTTGAGGTAGGTTCCCTCTATGCCCATTTTCTGGAGAGTTTTTATCGTAAATGGTGTTGACTTTTGTCAAAAGTTTTTTCTGAGTCTACTGAGATGACCATATGGTTTTTCTCCTTCGATTTGTTAATATGGTGTATCACACTGATTGATTTGCATATACTGAAGAATCCTTGCATTCCTGGGATAAATCCCACTTGATCATGGTGTATGATCCTTTTAATGTGCTCTTGGATTCTGTTTGCTAGTATGTTTTTGAGGATTTTTGCATCTATGTTCATCAGTGATATTGGCCTGCAGTTTTCTTTCTTTGTGACATCTTTCTTTCTTTGTGACATCTTTGTCTGGTTTTGGTATCAGGGTGATGGTGGTTTTGTAGAATGAATTTGGGAGTGTTCCGCCCTCTGCAATTTTTGGAAGAGTTTGAGAAGGATCAGCGTTAGCTCTTCTCTAAATGCTTTATAGAATTTGCCTAAGAAGCCATCTGGTCCTGGACTTTTGTTTGTTGGAAGATTTTTAATTACAGTTTCAATTTCATTACCTGTTTATATTTTCTAATTCTTCCTGGTTCAGTCTTGGAAAATTGTACCTTTCCAAGAATTGTCCATTTCTTCCAGCTTGTCCATTTTATTGGCATATAATTGTTTGTAGTAGTCTCTTATAATCCTTTGTATTTCTGCAGTGTCAGTTGTGATTTCTCCTTTTTCATTTCTATTTTTATTGATCTGCGTCCTCTCCCTTTTTTTCTTGATGAGTCTTGCCTAAAGGTTTATCAATTTTGGTTATCTTCTCAAAGAACCAACTTTTAGTTTCATTGATCTTTGCTATTATTTTCTTCATTTCTATTTCATTTATTTCTTCTCTGATCTTTGTGATTTCTTTCCTTCTACTGACTCTGGGTTTTCTTTGTTCTTGTTTCTCTAGTTGCTTTAGGTGTAAGGTTAGATTGTTTATTTGAGATTTTTCTTGGTTCTCGAAGTGAGATTGAATTGCTATAAACTTGCCTCTTAGAAGTGCTTTTGTTGCATCCCGTGATTTTGGATCACTGTGTTTTTGTTGTCATTTGTTTCTATGTATTTTTAAATTTCTTCTTAGATTTCTTCAGTGATCTCTTGGTTATTTAGTAGCGTACTGTTTAGCCTCCATGTATTTGTGTTTTTTACAGTTTTTTTCCTGTAACTGATTTCCAGTCTCATAGTGTTGTAGTCAGAAAAGATGCTTGATATGATTTCAATTTTCTTAAATTTTCTGAGGCTTGTGACCCAAGACGTGATCTATCCTGGAGAATGTTCTGTGTGCACGTGAGAAGAAAGTGTGTTCAAGCAGAACTATGTTACTAAGTTTCATCTTCTAGTATAGTTTTGCTTAGCAGTTCTTAAAGAATTAGCAAATATGTGTCTGATTATCTCATCCTCAAAAAATTAGACCAATTTTACTTCCTTACATTACTGTTCTTAAATGTTACTTAATGTATAAAGGAAACATTTTAATGGTATACACAGCTAAGCTAAGAGACATCACAATTTCCAAAGGGTTCCTTTTTGGCCTAATGAATATAACATAAAAATTTAACTCTAGGAAGAGTAAAATGGCACAACCTTTTGGGATGGTAATTTTAGCAATATTCATCAAAATTTAAAACGTGCAAATGCTTTGACCCAGCAGTTTCACAGCCAGGGAATTGTCTGCCAAGAGTACACTATGTTTTCTAAAGCACTGCTTATGATGACAAAAACTGAAAACAATCTAAATGCCCATCAGTAGGGGACTTTTAAATTATGGTACCTTCATATAGTGATTCAGTATATATTAGCATACATACACATATTTGGAAGCATATACAATAAACTGTGATTAATGCTTATATCTGCTAAGCAATATTCAGAGTTGGAAAAAGTTTCTTTTTCAATTTTATAAATATAAAATTGAACTGTGAATTTTGAGATGAACTCTAAATCAGTTTTAAAATCTACACATTATCTGAAGGAATTAGATACACATTTGACATAAATTAAATCATATTTTAGTTCTAAAAAACCATCAGATAGATAATTAAGCCAAATGCTACTTGATGTTTTCTTTTGTTGAGTATATCTTTAAAATGCGGTCAAATATAAGTTCATATGCAGGAGTGTCCAGATTTCTTTTCTGGGACAGAGGTAATTTATAAAGTATTTTTGATTAATTCAAATGGATCTGAGACCTAAATATAAGAGAAAGCTAAAACCATAAAACTCTTAGAAGAAAACACAAGAATAAATCACTGTGACCTTAGATTAGGCAATCTTTTAGATATGACCCAAAAGAAAATGAAAAGTGAAAAGACAACCCACAGAACGGGAGATATTTTCAAATCATATATCTAATAAGGTATTTTTATCTAGAAGGTAAGAACTTTATAAAGACCTTTACCAATCAGTAGTAAAAAGACAACCTAATTTTGAAATGGGCAAAGCATCTAAATAGACAGTTTTCCAAAGAAGACATACAAATGGTCAACACCATGATGAGATACCACTTCACATCCACTAGAATGGCTACAATAAAAAAGACACATAATTACAAGTGTTGCTGAAGATGGAGAAATTGGAAGCTTCATACACAGCTAGTGGGGAGATGTAACATGGTACAGTGCAGCCACTTTGGAAAGTAGTCCGGCAGTTTCTCAAAAGGTTAAACAGTTACCATACAAGCAGTTCCACTCATGGGTATATACTCAACAGAAATGAAAACATCATGTTCACACAAAAACTTGTATATAAACTTCACAGCAGAATTACTCATAATAGCCAAAAAGTAGAAACAATGGAAATGTTTATCAGTTAATGACTGGATAATAAAATCTGTATGACTGAATATTATTTGGCAATAAAAAGGAATGAAGTACTGATACATACATACAGTCCACAATATTAAAGAAAAAAGTGACTCAAACATCCCATGTAACCTTACCTTGGACACTTCCTCTTTCCCGTTATTTTCTTTAATGAATACCTTTTCTAATTCGGGACTTATTCCTTCTACATTGCAGGGCACACGTGAAACAGATGATTTTGGCACTGATACATTTGATAGTGGCATAGGGACTGATCTTGATCCAGTAGCCTACAAAACAGAAGATAAGGTGTTATCAAATTATTTGTGGCCAAAGAAATCAAGAACTAAAGAGCATGGTAAATCTTAAAAGAGAAACTCAAGGAGCAGAGTTATTTTGAAATTTCAAATACAATATAAATTCAGATACACATACAGCAGTTTCGGTTCCAAAGTAAGGTAAAAATTACAGAGTCAAAGTAATCCTTTATGTAAGTATAAAGGTACGATTGTAAACTGTACACACTTTTCCAGTAGAATGGCAGAAATCGAGTGTCCTCTGCGCTGTTTAATTTTTTTTCTTTTTTGTTTTTACTGGAAAAGCATAGTTGAAATCATGTAAGTTAAGTGTATCACGTGACACTTCAGCTCTGCTCTGTGCCTGTGTATGTGTTCAAAAGATTTGTTCCCTGCACTGTGACGATTACCTTCTAGTATTTTTCATTTCCATTTTATCAACCATTTAAGAAAGGCTTTTGGATTACTAAGTAGTTTGGCAACAATATCATGTTAAGTTCAGTAACACTCACTTAACAACTGTAAGGTTGCTTTCAAAAGTCCTTTGGAGGAGTTGTCAAAAATTAACCACCTCTCATAGCTGTCCTGCCAGAGGTACCACAAAGTGTAAGACAAGCCTTTTGATGCTCAAGGAACTTTAAGAACAGAAAGGAAATAAGAAAAATAAAGATGAACAAGGTAAAAAAGAACAGTATATGATCTCTACCTTATTGTGAATGATTAAAGTTGATATATATGATTCATAATGAGGTAGACAGCTAGTCATTGATTAAATGAATAATATATTTCCCATACTCAGTGCGGTGCTCCTGCCATCTGTAAACTGCTGCCCACGAATGTCCTTTGTCTCATTATTAATGCATGAGCTTTTTTCATATTAAAGTTGTAACTCTTTGTCATACATTTACTGTTTACTTTAGTATGAAATATCTTTCAGTACTTTTATGGTTTTTCATATTTAAATATTTAACCTACCGTGATTTATTTTTGTGTATGTTATGAAATAGTATTTTTTCCCACATAGTAATCAAACTGCCCCAACATTTCTTTATGGATTCTGTATTTGATTTCCTTGAGTTGTTACTTGATAATCCCTATACAGAGCTCCACTTTAACTGCTATAACTTTATAGCAGTTACATTTTGCATTTTGGTATCCTATAGGGAAAGCCTTTTCAAATTTTCTTTTTAACTGGCATTACTTTTCCATATTACCTTTGAAAATAACTTTTAAAGTAATAAAACAATTCCTTTTACATTTCCATTGGAACTCAATTTGTATGTTAATTTTGGGCAAATTACTATTTGAAAAATATTGAGTCTTCCCATGCATGAATGACTTCCCATTTGTCTCTATTTTATATTTCATATCCTCAATAAAGTCTTATAGTTTGCATATTTCTTTTAAGCCTAGGCATTTTATATTTTTTATTATATATATACTAACATGTTATTGCTAGTTGTAACATAATAAGAAATATGTACTTGGTTTCTACCCCTGGTTCCTGACAGAGTTCCTAAAATCTTATAATATCCTGAGGGACAGGGGCACTAGGAGCATCTTTTGTTCCAATATTTGGTTTCTGACACCAGTCCTGACACATAGCTCCTAAATCCCTTGGAATTGCCTGGGAGATAGGACCAAGAGTTTTTTGTTCTAATGAGGTGACTCTTGGTGGGTTCCTGAATAGGTTCCAAATGGGGGGGCTGGTCACTAGAAAGAAGCCATGATTAGAACCTTGGAACTTCCAGTCCAACCCCCATCCCCCTCATCCTCTGGTGAGGAGAGGGGCTGGAGACTGAGTTAATAATTAATCATGCCTATGTGATGAAGCCTCCCAAAACATCCCTACACTACGGGTTCAGAGAGCTTCCAGGTTGGTGAACACACATCCATATACCAGAAGGGTGGCACACCCCAACTCCATGCGAGCAGAAGCTCTTGCACGTGACTTACTTACAGACGTTGCCCTGTGCACCTCTTCATCCTGCTGTTCATCTGTATGTATCCTTTATTATATCCTTTGTAATAAACAAGGAAATGTGTTTCCCTGAGTTCTTTGAGCAGTTACAACGAGTTACTGAACCTGAAGAAGGGACTGTGGGAATCCCTTCTTTATAGCCAGTAGGTCAAAAGTACAATGACAATCTGGACCTTTCAACTGGCATCTGAAGAGGGGCAGTTTTGTGGGGCGGAGTCCTTCACCTGTGAGGTCTGTGCTAACTCCACGTAGTTAGTGGTATAACTGAATTGGAGGACACTTGGTTGGTGTCTGGCGAGTCGGAGAATTGGTTGGTATGGGAAAAAAATCTCACACATTTGGTGTCAGGAATGTTATAAGCAGAGGGAAACAGTAGTTTACCTTTACTAGTATAGGAGAAAACAACTGATTTTTATATGTTTACATTTTATCTGATCATTAAGTTCTCAGTTTTTCTCCTTTTTATTGTAAAAAATTATAATCATAAATATAATTAAACAGAATAGTATAATGAACACTCAGGTGCACATCATCCAGTTCCAAAACTTATCAACATTTTCTAACTTTATTTCATCTAAACATCCACTTGTTTTTGTTCTTTGAGTATATTAAAGCACATTCTAGACTTCATAGTTCATCTACAACTATTCCAGTAGGTATAGCAAAAGATAATAACAATAATAATTTTTTTTTTTTTTTGCGGTACGCGGGCCTCTCACTGTTGTGGCATCTCCCGTTGCGGAGCATAGGCTTCGGACGCGCAGGCTCAGCGGCCGTGGCTCACGGGCCCAGCCGCTCCGCAGCATGTGGGATCTTCCCGGACTGGGGCATGAACCCGTGTCCCCTGCATCGGCAGGCGGACTCTCAACCACTGCGCCACCAGGGAAGCCCAAAAGATAATTATTTTTAAACATAACTACAATGCCAAAAAATTCAATGTAAATTGGGAATAAGTGTATAAATTTTTTCTGTTAAATCAATATGTCAATAGATATACTATAAATGCATTGGGCTCTTACAGAAAAGGTGTTTGAAATAAACAAAATAAGAATAATATATTAATTCTTCCAGATTAAGAAGAAAAAGTAAGGCATATGTGAATTTTCTCTTGAAATGTCTGAGGCTTGCTTGCCAACTACATGTTTGTTTTACAGCTTTGATGAGGTATAACTGACATACAATAAAATCCTCCCATTTTAAGTATGTAGCTCATTGAGCTTTGTAAATATATAGTCATCCAGTTATCAGTATAATCACATTTTAGAAACTTCTATCATCCAAAAAATTTCTCTAGGGCTTTTCTACAGTCAATTCCCACCCCTAATACTTTGCATCATTTTGCTTTTTTGAGGATTTAATGTAATGAATCATATAGTATGTAGCCTTTTACTTCTGACTTCTTTCACTTGCCATGATGTTTTTGAGATTCAACCATGTTGTTGTAAGTACCAGTAGTTCCTTCCTTTTTACTGCTGAATAGTATTATACTATATGGATGTATGAAGGGCTGTTTATCCATTCACCAGTTCATGGATATTTGTTGGCTTCCATTTTTTGACTCTTATAGATACTGCTGCCATGAACAATGATATACAAGTCACTGTCTGGACATATGTTTTTATTTCTTGTGGACAGATACCAAAGAGTGGAATTCCTGGGCTATATGGTCAGTGTATGTTTAATTTCTTAAGAAAATGCCAAACTTCTTTCCAAAGTAGCTGTACCATTTTGTGTTGCCACCAGCAATGTGTGGCTGTTCTGGTTGCCTCACATCCTTATCAACACTTGGTATTGTCAATATCTTCCATTTTAGCCATCCTATCATTAGTTTTTTAATAGTTTAGTAAATTCACTTTGATCTTCTAAATATACAACAATATCGTATGCACAGTGATAACATTTCTTACTGCTCTGTCTAGAACCTCTTAACTACTAGCAAATAACATCAATAATTACAGACATCTATGACTTCACTTTTATTTTAACAGAAATACTTCCAGTATTTTATTGTTAGGATCTAACTACATTTGCAGTTAGTCCCATTAGGAAGTGTCCTATTTTAGGATAAGTTTTTATCACATATGGATACTGAGTTTTTATCAAGTGTTATTATGTTATTCAGCATCTACTTTGACTTTCTGATGCAATGAACTAACCTAATACATTTCCTAATGTTGAATTATCCTTACATTTGTGAAACAACCCCTAATTAGATTTTTTTGATATACTACTTGGGTTTCTCCTGCTATACTGACTATATTTTATTTACTAAAATTTACATTAATATTTGTAAGTAAATTTGGCCTAGAATAGCATTACCCGAAGTTTGTTCCATGGGGATGTGAGTACATGTTTGGGGTGGGGGTGGGAGGACAAAAAAACGAATTCTCAATTTCTTCCTAAGTCAGATAGGGGTAAAATATATCAAGAGACACAGAGAGAGATGGGTTAAGGTACTATTAGGAAGATTAAATAAGATAATGCCCAGAGTTGCTTAGTAAGTGAATGAGCTAGGATATCAGCCCAGGCCAGTAACAGTCATCCTTGTGACCACTACACTCTGTTATGTCTGTTATTAAAAGATTACACATATGGCTAAAACAAAAACTTCTTAAAACAAACATTGTAATGTAACAGAGCTAGAGATTTACATTAATTTTTTTTTAATCCTAAAATGATGGGTTCTCCTTTATAACGAACCCTTTAAAAGGAATTATTCCAATCTGGACAAGAAGTTAGCCTACCTGAGTGTGATTGATTGCTATATGGTTGCCATGGAGAGGTGACTGACGATCCTTCTCTTTACTGTGCCGACTGCTCTGCTTACTACGTTGTAGTTGCTGCCTCAGTTTGGCAATCTGCTTTGGGGAGAAGGGATGAGAAGCAAGAAGAGAACAGAAGTGAATACCAAGCTTTAAGTATTTATTTCTTTAATTTTAGATGTTAAAAAATAAAATTTTTATCAAAGATTTCAAGAAGAGACTATTTCACTACAGTGATTTATTCTCCAAGTTTTAATAATTAAAACTATTGAAAATAAGAAATATATGCTACAAATGCTTCACTTATACGATTTAAATATTGTTGGTAAATACATAGACTAAATTTCCCCAGATTATTTCATATTTTACCTTTGTAACACCAGAAACATCTTCCCCTTTAAACACTTTTTCTAAGATGAAAAACTAGTATTTCACATGCCTATTGATTAAAGTCAAACCCAATCTCTTAATATAGGGACCTCATTAAGTTTTTAAGTTCCCATTTTATATAAACAAAATGGATCTGGTAGACCAATTACTAAACACTTTAAAATTGTAAATCCCATGGTGTAAATCGTATGGCATTTAGCATTAGTTACTTGTTAATATTTAATATCTTACTATTATATTACTCTTAGTCACAAAATCTTTATTTTCCAGCTTTACTGAAACATAAATGACATATAACATTGTGTAAGTTTAAGGTGTACAATTTTTTTAAAAAATAAATTTATTTATTTATTTTTGGCTGCACTGGGTCTTCATTGCTGCAGATGGGCTTTCTCTAGCTGCAGCGAGCGGGGGCTACTCTTCATTGCAGTGCGCGCAGGCTTTCATTGCAGTGTCTTCCCTTGTTGCCGTGCATGGGCTCTAGGGTGCACAGGCTTCAGTAGTTGTGGCATGTGGGCTCAGTAGTTGTGGCTCACGGGCTCTAGAGCGCAGGCTCAGTAGTTGTGGTGCATGGGCTTAGTTGCTCTGCTGCATGTGGGATCTTCACAGACCAGGGATTGAACCTGTGTCCCCTGCACTGGCAGGCGGATTCTTAACCACTGCACTACCGGGTAAGTCCCTGTACAACATGTTGATTTGATGCTATTATATATTGCAAAATGATACCACTGTAGCATAAGTTAATACCTCCATCCCATTACATAATTACCATTTCTCTTTGGGGGTGAGAACATTTGAGATTTACTCTCTTAGCAACTTTCAAGTATATATAATACAGTATTATTAACTATAATCAAAATTCTGTACATTAGATCCCCTGAACTTACTCATCTTATAATTGAAAGTATGTACCCTTTGACCACTCCCCTTTACCCTCCAGTCTAGCAACCACCACTCTACGCTCAGTTTCTATGAGTTTAGTTTTTCTTAGATCCCACAAACAAGTAATACCATACAGTATTTGTCTTTCTTTGTCTGACTTATTTCACTTAGCATAATGCCCTCAAGGTTCATCAATGTTGTTTACAAATGGCAGGATTTCCTTCTTTCTCATTGATGAATGTATGTACCACATCTTTATCCACTTCTCCATTGACAGATACTTGGCTACAGTGACACAACTTTTTTCAAAACAAATATAACTTAGGAGTGTATTCTCCTAAATGGAACTGTAAAACTCCCAGACTTAAGGCTTAAGAGAAAAGTCATTTCTACAATATGGCTTGGAGTTCATTAAACTATTAACATATTTTAGGTGCTATATGATCTTCTTAAACTGTTCTAGACCTGAAGTAAAATATACCTGAGCATTTTCAAAGGGAATCATTAGCAATTTGGCGGAAGTTACTTAATATTGGTATTACTTTCCTTGTAGAAAAGATGACATTAATCAATTAATAGTTACTCCTTGAACACATACAGTGAGGTCAGTTTTATGCTACCTACTAGGCAAAGTGCAAATACAAAGTAAAGTGTGTAAAATATATTGATTTCCTCAAAGAGATGTTTAGCAAAATGCTTACTTGGAATAACCATGGCAATGAAAAGCAAAATAGTTGCTATTAAAGCCTGTTAATGGTCAAGGGGAAATGTATATAGGTTGCTGGAGAAACTTACAAACAGAAGAGAAGCAGCATGGAAGAAAATAAAGCACCTAAAAGAGTAATCTATACCCTTTATTTAAAATAAGATCCTCTAATTTTTTGAAACTCTTTGTAGCTTATGGACATCCCATACAATTTCCTTGCAAAGATATATAAATAAGATTATCTATGTTAATATTTGTGTTCCTTGCTCTCTGTTGAAATGACATCGTTTTCTTCTAGAGAACATTAATTTTCATGAGAAAAGGAATCAAAATTAGTAGGTAATCATTATAAATCAAGAGAGATTATACTCTATGATAAAAATAAATAGAATTTCAAATTGTACAAGTTATTTAATTAGGATAGGGGTATAAAATTAAGTGTTTTCTGAATATTAATGATGTTTCAGTGGTTTTTCAAAACTGGCAAGAGCTTGTAGAGAAGAGCCCATAATGCTTACAGATTAATCAAAGCAATTTGTACTTTTTAATTTTTAAAAATAATCTTTAAAAATAAACAAACAAAAATAATCTGAAAATTGATCAATCCTAATCACTCTTTTTAAAGGCCTTTGAGATATCATATTAAGCCGGAAAAGTTTTTGTTCTAAATAGCTTTACCAAACCCCTGAAAACAAAAAGCATACATAATGGTACACACCTTACTTTGCTTGGAATATCAGCTTAAACTATGCAACCTTATAGTTTCCACACAATACTGTTTATCTTTTTTTTTTTTTTTTTTTTTTTTTTTGCGGTACGCAGGCCTCGCACTGTTGTGGCCTCTCCCGTTGCGGAGCACAGGCTCCCGACGCGCAGGCTCAGCGGCCATGGCTCACGGGTCCAGCCGCTCCGCGGCATGTTGGATCTTCCCAGACCGGGGCATGAACCCGTGTCCCCTGCATCGGCAGGCGGACTCTCAACCACTGCGCCACCAGGGAAGCCCTAATACTGTTTATCTTTGGATTATAACATAGTTCTGCTTTTGTTTACAACTTAGAAGAGATCAGAGTAAAAAGGAAGCCCATCTTAATATATATACTCAAAACATTACAACTCTTACTCAAGAACCATGTAAAATGAAAATAAGATATAGGGCTTCCGAAGCCATCTCTTCTCCCTAAGTTCAGTACCAGTAGACAGTAGACACACAAAGGCATCTCTGGGAGGAAGGGGCAGAGGGAGTTGTAATTTCCACCCTACACTCACACACCCCTCCCATCTCATCCGTAGTTCCAAACCTCTGCCTAAGACAACCTCTCTAATCAATCCCATGTTCCAATGCATCACACAAAGCTCTTGGTCCTCACTTCGGTGGGCCTACCCACCCTAGTTACTACAATGAAATGCCCATACAACCTTCCTTTACAAAGGGAACCCAAAGTTATACTGACTGGATTTCTTAAACTATAGATGAATCTTACTTGTGTTTCTAAATATCCATTAGCAATGCTGTGGCCTTAAGGAAAAAATTAAGAATGGACTTTGAGGGTATTATACTAAGTGAAATAAGTCAGACAAAGAAAGGCAAATACTGTATGATCTCACTCATATATGGAATCTGAAAAAATAAAACCAAAACCAACTCACAGAACCAGAGAACAGGGTCTGGTGGGGGGCAGAAAATGGGTGAGAGTGGTTAAAAGGGTACAAGCGTCTGGTTATAAGATGAGTAAGTTCTGGGGATGTAATGTAAAGCATAGTGACTCTAGATAATAATACTCTATAGTATATTTGACAGTTGCTATGAAAATAGATCTTAAAAGTTCTCCACATACACAAAAATTATAAAAATGTTGAGGTGATGGATGTGTTAACTAACCTTCTCGTGGTAATAACTTTGCAATATATACATATATCAAATCATTATGTTGTATATACCTTAAACTTATATGATGCTATATGTCAATTATATCTCAATGAAGCTTAAAGAAAAAAAATTAAGAGGGAAGGAGATAGGAGCATTCTCTAAACATGAAAGGGGTCCTAGGCACGTGAGCTCCAAAGTTTGAAAAAGTTAGGGACTAAGTAAGCCTGGGTCATAAAGAAGAAATAATATTGTAGAGAGAAGAATTAGCACAAATACAAAGCAATGACTAAAATATTTGTGGAATTAGATGAAGAAAAATCAGAGACTGGCCCCACTGAAAAGCTAAGAACTAGGAACACATTTCACTGTAAACTTTTGGAAACGTGATAACATCACCCTTGTTTATTTGCTATTTTTGTCCTGTTAGTTTCCCCCACTATTGTTAACATTTAAAAACAGGAAAAAAGGGCTTCCCTGGTAGGCCAGTGGTTAAGAATCTGCCTGCCAATGCAGGGGACATGGGTTCGAGCCCTGGTCCAGGAAGACCCCACATGCTGTGGAGCAACTAAGCCCGTGCACCACAAGTACTAAGCCTGTGCTCTAGAGCCCACGAACCACAACAACTGAAGCCCGTGTGCCGCAACTGCTGAAGCCCGCGCCTAGAGCCCATGCTCCGCAATGAGAAGCCACCGCAATGAGAAGCCCGCGCACCGCAACGAAGAGTAGCCGCTGCTCGTCACAACTAGAGAAAGCCCACGCGCAGCAACAAAGACCCAACGCAGCCAAAAATAAATAAATAATTAATTTAAAATAATAATAAAAATAAAAACAGAAAAAAACTAAACTCTGAGCCTCAAAAGACTGGTTGAGTACTTTTGCCTCAGGTAGTGAAAGGGAGGGAGGGTAATATTTCTCAGAATGAATTCTATAGTAGGCCAAGGAACTGAGACATCTTAAACAGACTAAGTGGCTGCAGTAGGAAGGGAAGCAGAATCCTGGGGCTTTTGAAAGAGGAAAATAAAAAGTGAGAAGAGAGCTTGATTAACGCCAGGAATGGCACTTTGTCACATGCATTTATATGAATTCTCTCATTCATTTCTCAATAAAAACATATGAGATAGGTACTATTATTATCCCCACTTTATAGGTGAGGAAACTGAGAGGTAGGAAGGTTAGCTTGTTGAAAGCCACACAGTTAAGTGGTGAAACATGTATATGAACTTAGGAAGTGGAATTCCAGAGTCTGCTCTCTTAATCACTATTCTGTATTGCCTAAAGGATCAAGTTAATAACTCATAAGGAGATAAAGAAATCTTACAAAAAGTGAAGACAGACATACAAATGGGAATAATACACAAATGACAGTAGTTGAACTGTTAAGAAAAAAGGCCCCCAAACAATTACTAAAGATATTAACCCAACAAATTTTTCTGAAAATCTAGTTTCAGAGGTTATGAATCTCAAGCTGTTATTTCTCTTTTATATGAAAAAAAGAGAATATGTGACAAACTTTAGTGCTTGTAAAGATCAATGTCTCAAAAGAAAGGTTCTGCAGTCTAAAAACAAATTTTACATATTATATCCTTTGACAGTGTTCAAAGGAATTTAAAATGCAACACATTACCTACTCTAATACTAAAAATAAAAATTTAAAACTTCTTTTTGTTTAATATAAATATGAATAATTCATGTTGTTTTCCTGTTTTTCTAATGAAACCCTAATGAAATAAATGCTGTTTATTCAGCCCTCTGATATCCAAATGCACAAACATAGGCATATGTATGCACAAACGTGCATATATAAAGAACACAGATATGTAAGCACATACACATGCACGGGGAGTTGTCACCTGCATGCACATCACCTTTACACATGCCCACGGACAGACATGCTTGCCCACATGCAGACTCACACAAGCCCCCACCCCCAGTAACAAAGAGAGAGATTTACACAGATCCATTCTCACAAATATAGCTAGCTTTGGGACAATTGTTATACACATAAAATAGTTTTTAATATAGACATGTATTTACCAATAAGGCATATTTGTCAACAGAGGAATGATGACAACAATATCAGACTAACATTTAAAGAACACTTGGTCCATAAACCCACTAGATTCCACAGATATATTGTAACTGTTTTACAGATGAGGAAACACTTTGAAAAATAAAGTACCTTTCCCAAGGTAACACAGCTAATAAATGGCAGGTCCAGTCCTTTAGCCTTTAGTTCGTAACCCCTTTCTATTACCTACAGGGCTGCTGAAAATAATACTGTGTTAATGTTCGCAAATAACTACCAGTCACTATGTATTGGCTCATAATCTCAACCACTTCGCCAAGTAACTTCCTTTCTTAATGCTGTAGATATTGCAAGATGTGAAACTGCAATAAAGGTGAACATAAATTTGATGAAGCAATTAACTGACTACATACTAACTTAATGATATATTTCTTTTTTGATAAGCAGTTTAATAACCTTAAATATTGTTCATATTGGATCCAGTTTTAAACAATGAAAATATTATAAAACATCTTTACAATTCAGTTTAATATGGACTCAGAAGTTATTGGATAAATATTTGTATTTTTAAAAGACTTTACCACATAATTAAATAAAAATTCTTCAGACTGTTGTTTTTTAGGTCCAGAGAAAATATTATTGCAATTTTCCCCTAGTATAGTATGATAAAACAATTTTTTTTCATTAGGGCAGAATGTATACTTTTACTAAAACTATAAGGAAACTTTTATTTTTCTTAAAAAAGGAAGACCACAACAATATTTTTTAATCACTATTTGATCAGAAGCAAGAAACTTCCCTAATCATTTCACTTAGAGAAAAACTATCCCACTAATAAGAAGAGGGCTTATTGGTGAGATAAAGAAGCAATCCATGATTCTTCCTTTTATCCACTGAAGGACTTAAGAATAGTAAACTCACCTTTTGCAACTTATCTTTATCAAAATCAGAAATAGTATAAAGTCAAAACAACAATACAGTAATATCACTTATATTCTCTCTGGGAACATCACCCTCTGGGATAAAGAGTAGTTTATACTTAACTGCTTACTATGAAAACAGTGGATTCTCCAAGTTCTGTTTCTCTCCTATAATGTGATCTACTTACTATATGTGTAGGCATCCATTTAGGCCCTCCCCATCACCCCCACTGGACTTGGGGTTCAGGGGAACTAATGCAAACTCGATAGTCTTGATACCTGCTGTGCAGTGAATAATAAAGTCCATTGTTTCTAAACCACGAGCCTCATGACTTCTGCCAGCATCCATGAAATAGTAAAAAGCTAACTTATTAGGTTATAAGTAGGAAAAAATCAAATCCAAGATGTGGAGGGTATACTTCCTCTTTTGCCTCAAATGAAGAGAAAGGAGTTTTAATGGAACAACTTGGAAGGACTGACTGTTCCTCACAGATAAGAAGACCGGATGGACTGGAATCTGACTCCACCCCAGATACTGAAAACGTTGAGCTAGGATGATGGAGATTTACTCTTGCTTTAGAATCAGCCTAAATTCCCAGATATTAACCAGATTTTTTTAATGTGCAAGCTTCCCAGTAACCATTCGGGAAATTTGAAAGTGAGAGTCATAGGAGGGTTGTCTTAGGTCCTACTTAAGAGGACCACCTAAAAGGGTAAACTGAGCTCAGCAGCTGAGAAACTGAATGTTATTTCTAGAATTCTAGAGGCTAAGGAGAGAGTAAGATAGAAGTGTAGGTAAGAGATGTGCAGCAACAAGGGATGTCCAAAGAACCCATGAAATTACTCTACAAAAGAAGGTCAGTTTTAAAAATCTGTCAAGCCCAGCTAATTGACAGGTATCTGATAACAGTACCAGTCAAGTAGGAACATTTCTATTCCCCTTACCTCTCCCTCTCTCCCCCAAGCTCCAACTCCAGAGGGGTCAGAAATCGTAGCTGTGGAGTTAGGAAAGAGGTAAGCAAGAAAGACAAAAGGAGCCTCCGGGATCCCTTCACCCATGAAGTCATTCACCTGCAGTAGGCCCTAGCTAGAAGAGGAGTAGCTGCAACCATGAAATAAGTAGGAAGCTTTAACTGTTACGAGAGACTGGAAAGCAGGTTCACTTGAAGGAATCATAGGTGTGTAAGAGCTTCTGGTTTTGCACCATACACAAGAGATGAACTTCTCTCAATGAATAAGGATAGTGGGAGTTAATATAAAGTCCTTTTGTGATTATCCCTTAAAGTCTTAGTTGATTTTCCTAATATGTAATTAAGCTCTTTAAAAAGTAGATTGTATCTACTCTTTCTTTTGAAATTCTAGATGCTTTTACACAATATTGAGCATATAGTCTTATGCTTTGCTGCTATTCCATGAACAAATGCAGTGCCACTACAGGCTGACAATGTATCCTAAAATATATATTTAAAATGTACCTGTCTTCTCTTTTACCTCTATTAAATGTATACAAATCAAGTACCATAAAAACAGAAATAGAGTCAGATGTAGAAAACAAACTTACGGTTACCAGGGGAGAAAGCAGTGGCAGGGGGGAAGGGTGGAGGGAGAGATAAATTGGGAGATTGAGATTGACATATACACTATACTATATAAAATAGATAAATACTCTGTAATGACTTATGGGAAAAGAATCTGAAAAAGAGTGAATATATGCATATGTATAACTAATTCACTTTGCTGTGCAGCAGAAACTAACACAACATTGTAAAATCAAGTATACTCCAATAAAAATTAAAAATAAAAGCACCATCAACAATAAAAAAGTGATAAATACTAATTAAATCCTTATCATTTGCTTAGCAGACTTCTTAAACTGTAGATATGCTTTATAAATTAATTTTAAATTGTGTTATGTAAACAGGGAACCACATATCTAACCAATGGAAAAGTACACTTAAACATTTGTTTGGTTTGTAAAATCTAAATAAAGGTTGGGTTAACATCCCTCCAGTAAACATAATTCAAAGGAGGAAAAGTAATCTTTTCATAAAAGAAAATGATGTCTCACTTGAATTCATTTCCTTAACATGGACACAACCCATAACCTCACTGTACACTGGTATCAGTTAGTTTCTGACAAATGTGTTGATAATCGGTTTCCCATTTTTTTGTAGGTAATCTTTTTTCTAATTGCAAGAATGAGTAAGTGTGTGTGTGTGTGTGTGTGTCTGTGTGTGTGTGTGTGTGTGTGTGTGTGTCCTTGACCTACAACTCAGTTTACCTAGGGTGGAAATTTTTTCTTTGTCCTGTTTAAAATCCTTCGTGGAACTGATGGGCTTTTTCAATATGAAGACACATCACTCTCCAAATCTAGCATATTTTCAACCTTTAAGAAGTATCTCTTCCCTGATGCCTACTATTCTTACCTTCTGGAACTCCTTACTCAGTCTATTTTCCTGTTTCTTAACTCCTCTTTCATATTTTCAACCTCTATCTTTTAAAAAATTATTTTTAATTTTTTAAATTGAAGTACAGTTGATTTATAATGTGTTAGTTTCTGGTATACAGCAAAGTGATTCAGTTATATATCTGTATATTCTTTTCCATTATGGTTTATTACAGGATATCGAATATAGTTCCCTGTGCTATACAGTAGGTCCTTGTTGCTTATCTACTTTATATATAATAGTTTGTAACTGCTAAGCCCAAACACCTAGTTTATCTTCCCCTGCTCTCTTTCCCCTTTGGTAACCATAAGTTTGTTTTCTATGTCTGTGAGTCTGTTTCTGTTTTGTAAATAAGTTCATCTGTATCATATTTTAGATGCCACATATAAGTGATATCATATGATATTTGTCTTTGTCTGACTTACTTCACTTAGTATGATATCCCTAGGTCCATCCATGTTGCTGTAAATGGCATTATTTCATTCTTTTTTATGATTGAGTAGTATTCCATTGTATATATGTATACAACATCTTTATCCACTAATCTATCGATGGACATTTAGGTTGCTTCCATGTTTTGGCTATCGTAAATAGTGCTGCCATGAACACTGGGGTGCGTGTATCTTTTCGCATTAGTTTTCTCTGGATATATGCCCAGGAGTGGGATTACTGGATCATATGGTAATTCTATTTTTAGTTTTTAAGGAACCTCCATACTGTTTTCCATAGTGGCTGCACCAATTTACTATCCCACCAACAGTGCAGGAGGGTTCCCTTTTCTCCACACCCTCTCCAGCATTTATTGTTTGTAGACTTTTTAATGCTGGCCATTCTGTCAACCTCTATCTTTTTATTCTATATTCTAGATGATTTGTTCATCCAGACTTTCTCAGTTGAGACTTTTGATTCACTAATTCTCTCTTCTGCTGTGTCAATTTAAGCCATCAAAGAGTTTAATTTCACCAACTTTTATTATATTTAAGACTTATAAAGGATCCTTTCTCTTTCTGCCTGTTCTTATTTACTTCTGTTCTCATTGTGAGCTACTGTTTCATTTGAAATTCTTAAACATTCTTATTTCTAAATTCTTTTTCGGGATTGTGTTCTTATTCTTATTTTCTCAGTTATGACTCTATTTAATGTATCTGCTGTCTCTTATGGCAATAGATTTCCTGACATACCCTAAAATACTTACTTGGAAGTTCTCTGTATGTGGGAGTTTTATATTTTGTGAACTCTTTACTGCCATATTGTTTCATGGTTCCTCAGACTAGTGCTTCAGAGTTGCATAGCTTCAGAGCAAAAGTCTTAAATCAGGAAGATTGGGGCTTTGCTCCCACATGGGTAGAGCTCTATTCCAGACACCACATCCACACACAACATATTTGGTTTCCATTTTTGTATAGAGGCTTGTCTGACCCACAAGAACACCAACAGTGTCAGGTGGAGTTTTTACAGGTCTAGTTTTACTGCCTGGAAACATGGTCCCAGTTCCCTGCTTTATGCAGACAGCCCAGTTCCAATCTCCCATTTGCAAGATATATTTGACTCTCTTAAAATGTGTAGTCTCTTAAATTTGGCTTAACTCACAGAAACCTGGCCAACACGATCCAGATTTCTGTGAGTCAGATAACATCAACATCCACTCATCACTAAGGATTTCCCTTCTATTCATGGTCTGCAGGGGTTTTCCTTGTCTTAAATGTAGCTAAAATATATTTACTTATGTATTTCTTTGAAAAATTTTCACACTGTAGTCTTAAAAGCTTGGAACAAAGTGGAAGCAGACTATTCAGGTGCTCTCACTGACATTTAAATCAGAAATCCAGATGCAAACTCTCTGAGGGGGACAGCATGTATGTGACTCAGGAAGAATGGATGTGATACAGCTGAATTTGATGCCGAGACAAGGAAGCAGGTCAAAAGTTGTTTGTTAAAAAAAAACACTGAACTTTAGTAGCATATAACTGAAAAGAAATTACTATTTCAATAATAGTTTTGGCTTTCATAATTTCCTCAGATTCCAATTCTGTCATCTTTTATAACTATTCTTATTTTTACTTTTAGTCTTTACCCATGTACTCATTTTTCCAGCCTCAGTTATATATCATTTAAAATTTAATATCTACCATGGACATAACATGGAAAACCTACTAGTCTTTTATGTTTATTCCTTTTTTTTCATCTTTATTGAAATGTAATTTACATTCCCTTAACTTCATCCATTGTAAGGGTAAAATTCAATAAGTTGTAATCACTTTGTAGTGTTGTACAAAATAATCAAAATTCAGTTTTAGGATTTTTTCATCACCCCCAAAATTTGCTTTGAGTCTATTTGTAGCCAATCACCCCTACCCCCACCCCATTCCAGCCACATGCAACCACTAATGGGCTTTTTTTCCCTCTATAGATTTGCCTTTTCTGGCATTTCAATATAAATGAAACCATACAATATGTAATCTTATTCATCTGGCTTCTTTCACTTAGCAGGAATTGGCAAGCTACAGTCTGCAAGCCAAATCTAGCAGGCCACATGTTTTTGTAAATAAAATTTATTGGAACATAACCATGTCCACTCCATATTGTCTATGGTTGCTTTCACACTACAATAGTGGAGTTGAGTAGTTGCAACAGAGGCTCTGTGGCCCACAAACCATAAAGTATTTACTATCTGGCTTTTTAGAGAAAAAAATTTGCTGACCCTTGACTTAGTAAAATGTTTTTGAAGTTCATTCCCATTGTAGCATGTATCAGTATTCAGTACAGTGTTCCTTTTCATTGCTGAACAGTATGCTATTGCATGAACACATGACATTTTGTTTATCCATTTACCAAACAGTGGATATTTCAATATTTTTTAGTTTTTAGCTATTATGAATAATTCTGCTATAAATGTTTGTGTAAATGTTTCAATGTAAACATGTGTTTTCATTTTTCTTATACAGAGTCCTAGGAATAGAATTTCTAGGTTATATGCAAAGTTTCTGATTAACTTTTAAAGAAACTGTTAAACTGTTTTCCAAAGTTGGCTGTATCATTTTATATTCCCAACAATGTCTGAGGGTTCCAGATGCTCTTCATTCTTGCTAACACTCAGCATTTTCTGTCATTTAAATTACAGTCATTGTAGTAGGTGTGTAGTTGTATCTCATGGTTTAAATCTGCATTTGCCTAATGAGGTTGAACACCTTTTCATGTGGTCATTTTCCATCCATACATCTTTGATGAAATACTTCTATCAAAGTCTTCCCCTTTTAAGTGCATTGTCTTCTTACTGATTTTTAAGAGTTCTTTATACATTCCAGATATAAGTCCTATATCAGATATGATTTGCTAATATTTCTGTCTGGGGCTTGTCTTATCATTCCTTTAGTCATGTAGTGTAAACGTTCATTTAAATGAAGTTCAGTTTTTTTTTCTTTTATGGCCTTACTCCTGGTGTTGTATCTAAAACTGCTTTGCCTAATCCAAGGTCTTCTAGAAGATCTAAAATTTTAGAGCTTATATTTAGGACTATGATTCATTTTGAGTTCATTTATCTCTACAGTGAGTGTCAAGGACCTAACTATTTTTCCTATATATGAATATGTAATTATTCCAGTACCAGTTACCAGAAACGCTGTCCTTTTCAACTGAATTGCGTTGGCAGCTGTGTCGAATATTAACTGACCATAAAATATAAGGGTTTATTCATTGATTCACAATTTTGAATCATTTATCTATATTTCTTCTTTATGCTAATATTTTGCCAAATTTATTAATATAGATTTATAAGAAAGTATTGAAATTGTACCACGCAAGTCCTCCAAAGTTTTCCTTCTTTTCAAAATTACTTTCGGCCAATCTAGGCCCTTTACATTTCCACATAAATTTTAGTATTAGCTTGTCAATTTTTACCAAAAACAAAAACGCTGGGAAGAAAACAGGGATTATACTGAATCAATTTGGGTAGAATTACCATTTTAATAATAATACTGAGTCTTCCAATCCATGAACAAACTGTCTATCCATTTATTTAAATCTTTTAAAATTTTGTCCAGCAGTGTTTTGTTTTCAGTGTATAAATCTTGAACTGCTGTTGCTTAATTTATTCCTAAATATTATAATATTTTTGATGCAACTGTAATTGTTTTCTGATTTAGGGGATTGTTCATATCTGATATCTAGACAAGCGCTTGATTCCTTTCTTTTTTTATTATCTATTTTACACATATTAGTGTATATATATCAATCCCAATCTCCCAATTCATCCCACCACCAGGCCTTCCCCGCTTACCCCCCTTGGTGTCCATATGTTTGTTCTCTACATTTGTGTCTCTATTTGGGCCTTGCACACCGGTTCATCTGTACCATATTCATAGATTCCACATATATGTATTAATATACAATATTGGTTCTTCTGACTTACTTCACTCTGTATGACAGTCTCTCGGTCCATCCCCATCTCTACAAATGACCCAATTTCGTTCCTTTTTATGGCTGAGTAATATTCCATTGTATATATGTACCACCTCTGCTTTATCAATTCATCTGTCGATGGGCATTTAGGTTCCTTCCATGACCTAGCTATTGTAAACAGTGCTGCAATGAACATTGGGGTGCATGTGTCTTTTTGAATTATGGTTTTCTCTGGGTATATGCCCAGGAGTGGGATTGCTGGGTCATATAGTAATTCTATTTTTAGTTTTTTAAGGAACCTCCATACTGTTCTCCATAGTGGCTGTATCAATTTACATTCCCACCAACAGTGCAAGAGGGGAAGATAGTGGAGTAGAAGGACGTGCGCTCACTCCCTCTTGTGAGAGCACCGGAATCGCAAGTAACTGCTGAACAATCATTGACAGGAAGACACTGGAACTCAGCAAAAAAGATACCCCACATCCAAATACAAACAAGAAACCACAATGAGACGGTAGGAGGGGTCACAATAAAATCAATTCCCATAACTGCTGGGTGGCTGACTCACAAACTGGAAAACACTTATACCACAGAAGTCCACCCACTGGAGTGAAGGTTCTGAGCCTCATTTCAGGCTTCCCAACCTGGGGGTCTGGCAAAGGAGGAGGAATTCCTAGAGAATCACACTTTGAAGGCTAGCGCGATTTGACTGCAGGACTTCAACAGGACTGGGGGAAACAGAGACTCCACTCTTGGAGGGCACACACAAAGTAGTGTGCGCGTCGGGACCCAGGGGAAGGAGCAGTGATCCCACAGGAGACTGAATCAGACCTACCTGCTAGTGTTGGAGGGTCTCCTGCAGAGGCGGGGGGTGGCTGTAGCTCACTGTGGGGACACGGACACTGACAGCAGAAGTTCTGGGAAGTATTCCTTGGCGTGAGCCCTCCCAGAGTCCACCATTAGCCCAACCAAAGAGCCAGGTAGGCTCCACTGTTGGGTCGCCTCAGGCCAAACAACCAACAGGTAAGGAACCCAGCCCCACCAATCATCAGACAAGTGGATTAAAGTTTTACTGAGCTCTGCCCACCAGAGCAACACCGAGCTGTATCCAACCTTCCCATCAGGAAACTTGCACAAGCCTCGTAGATAGCCTCATCCACCAGAGGGCAGACAGCAGAAGCAAGAGGAACTACAGTCCGCAGCCTGTGGAACAAAAACCACATTCACAGAAAGACAAGATGAAAAGGCAGAGAGCTATGTACCAGATAAAGGAACAAGAAAAAAACCCCAGAAAAACAACTAAATAAAGTGGAGATAGGCAACCTTCCAGAAAAAGAATTCAGAATAATGATAGTGAAGGTGATCCAGGACCTTGGAAAAAGAATGGAGGCAAAGATCAAGACGATGCAAGACATGTTTAACACAGACGTAGAAGAATTAAACAACAAACACCTACAAGAATTAAAGAAAAAACAAACAGAGCTGAAAAATACAATAACTGAAATGAAAATACACTAGAAGGAATCAAGAGCAGAAAAACTGAGGCAGCAGAACGGATAAGTGACCTGGAAGACAGAATGGTGGAATTCACTGCTGCAGAACAGAATAAAGAAAAAAGAATGAAATGAAGACAGCCTAAGAGACCTCTGGGACAACATTAAACACAACAACATCGCATTATAGGGGTCCCAGAAGGCAAAGAGAGAGAGGAAGGACCAGAGAAAATATCTGAAGAGATTATAGTCGAAAACTTTCCTAACATGGGAAAGGAAATAGCCACCCAAGTCCAGAAAGCACAGAGAGTCCCAGGCAGGATAAACCCAAGGAGAAACACACCAAGACACATAGTAACCAAATTGATAACAATTAAAGACAAAGAAAAATTACTGAAAGCAACAAGGGAAAAATGAGAAATAACATACAAGGGAGTTCCCATAACATTAACCACTGATTTCTCAGCAGAAACTCTACAAGCCATAAGGGAGTGGCATGATATATTTAAAGTGATGAAAAGAAAGAACCTACAACCAAGATTATTCTACCCAGCAAGGATCTCATTCAAATTCCATGGAGAAATCAAAAGCTTCACAGACAAGCAGAAGCTAAGAGAATTCAGCACCACCAAACCAGCTCTACAACAAAGGCTATAGGAACTTCTCTAAGTGAGAAACATAACAGAAGAAAAGGACCTACAAAAACAAACCCATAACAATTAAGAAAATGGTAATAGGAACATACATATCGATAATTACCTTAAACGTGAATGGATTAAATGCTCCAACCAAAAGACACAGGCTCACTGAATGGACACAAAAACAAGACCCATATATATGCAATCTACAATAGACCCACTTCAGACCTAGGGACACATACAGACTGAAAGTGAGGGGATGGAAAAAGATATTCCATGCAAATGGAAATCAAAAGAAACCTGGAGTAGCAATACTCATATCAGATAAAATAGACTTTAAAAGAAAAAATGTAACAAGAGGCAAGGAAGGACACTACATAATGATCAAGGGATCAATCCAAGAAGAAGATATAATAATTATAAATATATATGCAACCAACATAGGAGCATCTCAATACATAAGGCAAAGGCTAACAGCTATAAAAGAGGAAATTGACAGTAACACAATAATAGTGGGGGACTTTGACACCTCACTTACACCAGTGGACAGATCATCCAGACAGAAAATTAACAAGGAAACACAAGCTTTAAATGACACAACAGACCAGATAGATGTAATTCATACTTATAGGACATTCCATCCGAAAACAGCAGATTACACTTTCTTCTCAAGTGCACATGGAAAATTCTCCAGCATAGATCACATCTTGGGTCACAGTGCAAGCCACAGTAAATTTAAGAAAATTGAAATCATATCCAGCATCTTTTCTGACCACAACGCTATGAGATTAGAAATGAATTACAGGGGAAAAAAATGTAAAAAACACGAACACATGGAGGCTAAACAATACATTACTAAATAACCAAGAGATCACTGAAGAAATCAAAGAGGAAATCAAAAATACAATCCCACCTCAAGAATCAAGAAAAATCTCAAATAAACAACCTAACCTTACACCTAAAGCAATCAGAGAAAGAACAAAGAAACGTATGGACACCAAGGGGGGAAAGTGGCGGGGGGCAGTGGTGGTGGTGGTGTGATGAATTGGACAATTGAGATTGACATATATACACTAATATGTATAAAATGGATAACTAATAAGAACCTGCTGTAAAAAATATAAATTTTAAAAAGTCTGTGTTTGAAAAAAAAAAAGAACAGTGCAAGAGGGTTCCCTTTCTCCACACCCTCTCCAGCACTTATTGTTTGTAGATTTCTTGATGATGTCCATTCTAAACACTGTGAGGTGATACCTTCATTGTAGTTTTGATTTGCATTTCTCTAATAATTAGTGATGGTGAGCAGCTTTTCATGTGCTTCTTGGCCATCTGTATGTCTTCTTTGGAGAAATGTCTATTTAGGTCTTCTTCTTATTTTTTAATTGCGCTGTTTATTAATATTGAGCTGCACGAGCTGTTTATATATTGTGGAGATTAATCCTTTGTCCGGTGATTCCTTTGCAAGTATTTTCTCCCATTGTGAGGGTTGTCTTTTCATCTTGTTTATAGTTTCCTTTGCTGTGCAAAAGCTTTAAGTTTCATTAGGTCCCATTTGTTTATTTCTGTTTTTATTTCCATTACTCTATGACGTGGGTCAAAAAAGATCCTGCTGTGATTTATGTCAAAGAGTGTTCTTCCTATGTTTTCCTCCAAGAGTTTTATATAGTGTCTGGTCTTACATTTAGGTCTTTAATCCGTTTTGAGTTTTGCGGGGTTTTTTAGTTTATTAATTTATTTTATTTATTTATTTTTGGCTGCATTGGGCCTTCGCTGCTGTGTGCGGGCTTCCTCTAGTTGCAGGGAGTGGGGCTACTCTTCATTGTAGTGCACCTGCTTCTCATTGCGGTGGCTTCTCTTGTTGCAGAGCATAGGCTCTAGGCACGCGGCCTTCAGTAGTTGTGGCTCGCGGGCTCTAAAGCGCAGGCTCAGTAGTTGTGGCACACTGGCTTAGCTGCTCCATGGCATATGGGATCTTCCTGGACCAGGGCTTGAACCTGTGTCCCCTGCATTGGCAGGCAGATGCTTAACCGCTGCACCACCAGGGAAGCCCTTGAGTTTATTTTTGTGTATGGTGTTAGAGGGTGTTCTAATTTCATTCTTTTACACGTAGCTGCCAGTTTTCCTAGCACCACTTATTGAAGAGCCTGTCTTTTCTCCATTGTATATTCTTGCCTCCTTTGTCAAAGATAAGGTAACCATATGTGCATGGGTTTATCTCTGGGCTTCTAATCCTATTCCATTGATCTATATTTCTGTTTTTGTGCCAGTACCATAGTATCCTGATTACTGTAGCATTGTAGTATAGTTTGAAGTCAGGGAGCATGATTCCTCCAGTTCTGTTTTTTCCCCCTCAAGATTGCTTTGGTTATTCGGGATCTTTTGTGTCTCCATACAAATTTGAAGATTTTTTCTTCTACTTCTGGAAAAAATGCCATTGGCAATTTGATAGGTAATGCACTGAATCTGTAGATTGCTTTGTGTAGTATAGTCATTTTCACAATATTGATTCTTCCAATCCAAGAACATGGTATATCTCTCCATTTGTGTCACCTTTGATTTCTTTTATCAGTGTCTTATAGTTTTCTGAGTACGGGCCTTTTACCTCCTTAGGCAGGTTTATTCCTAGGTGTTTTATTCTTTTTGCTGCAATAGTGAATGGGACTGTTTCCCTAATTTCTCCTTCTGATCTTTCATTGTTAGTGTATAGGAATGCAAGAGATTTCTGTGCATTAATTTTGTAACCTGCAACTTTACTAAATTCATTGATTAGCTTTAGTAGTTTTCTGGTGGCATCTTTAGGATTCTCTATGTATAGTGTCATGTCATCTGCAAACAGTGACAGTTTAACTTCTTCTTTTCCAATTTCTATTCCTTTTATTTCTTTTTCTTCCCTGATTGCCATGGATAGGACTTCCAAAACTATGTTGAATAATAGTGTCGAGAGTGGACATCCTTGTCTTGTTCCTGATCTTAGAGGAAATGCTTTCAGTTTTTCATCATTGAGAATGATGTTTGCTGTGGGTTTGTTGTATATGGCCCTTATTATGTTGAGGTAGTTCCCTCTATGGCCACTTTCTGGAGAGTTTTTATCATAAATGGGTGTTGAATTTTGTCAAAAGCTTTTTCTGCATCTATTGAGATGATCATATGGCTTTTATTCTTCAGTTTGTTAATGTGGTGTATCACATTGATTGATTTAAATATATTGAAGAATCCTTGCATCCCTGGGATAACTCCCACTTGATCATGGTGTATGATCCTTTTAATATGTTGTTGGATTCTGTTTGCTAGTATTTTGTTGAGAATCTTTCCATCTATATTCATCAGTGATATTGGTGTGTAATTTTCTTTTCTTGTAGTATCTTTGTCTGGTTTTGGTATCAGGGTGATGGTGGCCTCATAGAATGAGTTTGGGAGTGTTCCTTTCTCTGCAATTTTTTGGAAGAGTTTGAGAAGGACGGATGTTAGCTCTTCTCTAAATGTTTGATAGAATTCACCTGTGAAGCCATCTGGTCCTGGACTTTTGTTTGTTGGAA
The DNA here is from genome assembly GCF_951394435.1 of Stenella coeruleoalba. Taxonomy (NCBI): domain Eukaryota; kingdom Metazoa; phylum Chordata; class Mammalia; order Artiodactyla; family Delphinidae; genus Stenella; species Stenella coeruleoalba. The sequence goes on from NC_137155.1 coordinate 43,927,795, forward strand.
GAGTTTTAATCACAGTTTCAATCTCATTACTTGTTGTTAGCCTGTTGATATTTTGTTTCTTCCGGGTTCAGTCTTGGAAGGTTATACCTTTCTAAGAATTTGTCCATTTCTTCCAGGTTGTCCATTTTATTGGCATAGAGTTGCTTGTAGTAGTCTCTTAGGATGCTTTGTATTTGTATTTCTGCAGTGTCTGTTGTAACTTCTTTTTCATTTCTAATTTTATTGATTTGAGTCCTCTCCATCTTTTTCGTGATGAGTCTGGCTAATGGTTTATCAATTTTGTTTATCTTCTCAAAGAACCAGCTTTTAGTTTTATTGATCTTTGCTATTCTTTTCTGTTTATTTCTACTCTGATCTTTATGATTTCTTTCCTTCTGCTAACTTTGGGTTTTGTTTGTTCTTCTTTCTCTAGTTCCTTTAGGTGCGAGGTGAGATTATTTACTAGAGATTTTTCTTGTTTCTTTAGGTAGGCTTGTATAGCTATGAACTTCCCTCTTAGAACTGCTTTTGCTGCATCCCATAGGTTTTGGATTGTCGTGTTTTCATTGTCATTTGTCTCTAGGTATTTTTTGATTCCCTCTTTGATTTCTTCAGTGACCTCTTGGTTATTTAGTAATGTATTGTTTAGCCTCCATGTGTTTGTGTTTTTTACGTTTTTTTCCCTGTAATTCATTTCTGATCTCAGAGTGTTGTGGTCAGAAAATATGGTTGATAATGATTTCAATTTTCTTAAATTTACTGAGGCTTGATTTGTGACCCAAGATGTGATGTATCCTGGAGAATGTTCCATGCACACTTGAGAGGAAAGTGTAATCTGCTGTTTTTGGATGGAATGTCCTATAAATATCAATTAAATCTATCTGGTCTATTGTGTCATTTAAAGCTTCTGTTTCCTTATTTATTTTCATTTTGGATGATCTGTCCATTGTGTTACTGTCGATTTCCTCTTTTCTAGCTGTTAGCAGTTGCCTTATGTATTGAGGTGCTCCTATGTTGGGTGCATATATATTTATAATTGTTTTATCTTCTTCTTGGATTGATTCCTTGATCATTATGTAGTATCCTTCTTTGTCTCTTGTAACATTCTTTATTTTAAAGTCTATTTTATCTGATATGAGTATTGCTATTCCAGCTTTGATTTCCATTTGCATGGAATATCTTTTTCTATCCCCTCACTTTGAGTCTGTATGTGTCCCTAGGTCTGAAGTGGGTCCCTTGTAGATGGGATATATATGGGTCTTGTTTTTGTATTCATTCAGCAAGCCTGTGTCTTTTGGTTGGCGCATTTAATCCATTCACATTTAAGGCAATTATTGATATATACGTTCCTGTTACCTTTTTCTTAATTATTTTGGGCTTATTTTTGTAGGTCCTTTTCTTCTCTTGTGTTTCCCACTAAGAGAAGTTCCTTTAGCCTTTGTTGTACAGCTGGTTTGGTGGTGCTGAATTCTCTTTCCTTTTGCTTGTCTGTAAAGTTTTTGATTTTTCCATCAAATCTGAATGAGATCCTTGCTGGGTAATCTTGTTTGTAGATTCTTCCCTTTCACCACTTTAAATATATCATGCCAGTCCCTTCTGGCTTGTAGAGTTTCTGCTGAGAAATCAGCTGTTAACCTTACAGGAGTTCCCTTGTATGTTATTTGTTGTTTTTCCCTTGTTGCTTTTAATAATTTTTGGTTGTCTTTAATTTTTGTCAATTTGATTACTATGTGTCTTGGCGTGTTTCTCCTTGGGTTTATCTGCCTGGGAGTCTCTGTGCTTCCTGAACCTGGGTGGCTATTTCCTTTCCCCTGTTAGGGACGTTTTTGACTATAATCTCTTCAAATATTTTCTCAGCCTCTTTCTCTCTTCTCCTTCTGGGGCCCCTATAATGAGAATGTTGTTGCGTTTAATGTTGTCCCAGAGGTCTCTTAGGCTGTCTTCGTTTCTTTTCATTTTTTTTTCTTTATTCTGTTAAACGGAAGTGATTTTCACCATTCTGTCTTCCAGGTCAGTTATCTGTTCTTCTCCCTGAGTTATTCTGCTATTGATTCCTTCTAGTGTATTTTTCATTTCAGTTATTCTATTGTTTATCTCTGTTTGTTTGTTCTTTAATTCTTCTAGATCTTTGTTAAACATTTCTTGCATCTTCTTGATCTTTGCCTTCAATGTTTTTCCGAGGTCCTGTATCATCGTCGCTATCATCATTCTGAATCCTTTTTCTAGAAGGTTGCCTATCTCCACTGCATTTAGTTGGTTTTCTGGTGTTTTATCTTGTTCCTTCATCTGGTACATAGTACTCTGCCTTTTCCTTTTGTCGATCTTTCTGTGAATGTGGTTTTTGTTCCACAGGCTGCAGGATTGTAGTTCTTTTTGCTTCTTCTGTCTGCCCTCTGGTCGCATAGACTCTACCTTTAATCAGTTTTCACAACTGTGACAGCACATTTGATTCTCCTGCTAGCGTTGGAAGGTCGGATGCAGAGGCAGGGGGCGGCTGTGGCTCACCGCAGGGACAAGGACACTGGCAGCAGAAGTTCTGGGGAGTACTCCTTGGTGTGAACCCCCCCCAGAGTCCACCATTCACCCCACCAAAGTGCCTGTAAGCTCCAGTGGTGGGTCGCCTCAGGCCAAACAACCAAACACTTGATTTCTGTATGTTGATCTTTTTTTCTGCAACCTTGTTAAACTTGTATTAGTTCTAGTAATATATTTATATGTTCCCTATAATTTCTACATATAGGATCATGTATCTGTGAATGAAGGCAGTTTTACCACTTCCTTAACAATCTGGATGTCTTTTATTCATTTTTCTTGCCTGACTAGAACCTCCTGCGCAAGTGAATAGAAGTGGTGACAAGGTGACAGTGGACATCACTATCTTATTTCTTATCTTAGAGGAAAGCATTCTTGCTTTCACCATTGAATATGATATTCTCTGTACGTTTTTCATAAATGCTCTTTAACAGGCAGAGAAAATTCTTTTTTATTCCTGGTTTGTTTAGAGATTTTTATCATGAATGGATGCTGCACTTTGGCAAAAGCTTTCTGTGACTCTACTGAGATAATTATGCAGTTTTGTTTCTTTATTTTATTAATGTAGTAGTGTTTATTACATTAATTGAATTTTGGATCTTAAAAGAACTTTGCATTTCTGGAACAAGTCGCATTTGCTTTTGGTGTATAATCCTTTATATAAGTTGCTGGATTTGGTTTGCTAATATTTTGTTAAGGATTTTTGCATCTACGTTCAAGAGAGATATTGATCTGAAATGTTAATGTCTTTGCCTGCCTTTGAAATCAGATAACTCTGGACTTATAAAATGAATTGGTAAATGCTCCCTTCTCTTTTATTTTCTGAAAGAGTTTGTGAATGATTCACATTGTTTCTTCTCTGAATATTTGATAGAATTCACCAAATCCAATCCTGGGATTTTCTTTGTGGGAAGATTTTAAATTCCTCATTCAATTTATTTACTTGTTACAAGTCTGCTCATATTTTCTATTTGTTCTTAAATCAGTCTTGGTAATTTATTTCTAGTAATTTGTGTCTTGCTGGAATTTTATCCATCTTGGCTTATTTTCTAAATTGATGACATAAATTTGATTATAATATTCCATTATAATACTTTTAAGTTATGTAAGGTTGGTAGTAATGTCACCCCTTTCACTGCTGATTTTAGTAATTTGTGTCTTTTTTTTTCTTGGTCAGTCTAGCTAAAGGTTTGTCCACCTTGTTGATCTTTTCAAAGAACCAACTTTTAGTTTTATTGGCTTTTTTCCAGTATTTTTCTGTTTCATTGGTTTTTGCTATATTCTTTATGATTTCCTTTCTCTGCTTGCTTTTGCTCTGCTTTGCTCTTCTTTGTCTGGTTTCTTAAGATGGAAGCTTAAAGTAATGATTTGAGAATTTTCTCTTTTTCTTATATATGCACTTAAGGTATAAGTTTTCCTTGAAGCATTGCTTTACCTGTACACATAAATTCTAAGTTGTCTTTTTGCTTTCATTTATTTAAATATTTAAAATTTCCCTGTGGTACTAGGTAAGTGTTCTTTAATTGACAAATATTTGGGTTTGTTAAAGATTTCTTTCTGTTATATGACTTCAGTCCTGTGTAACCTACTGAGAGTTGTTTTATGGCCCAGTATATAGTCTTACCCAGAAAATGTTTCACACGTGTTTGAAAAGAATATGTATTCTGCAGTCAATGGGTAGAGTTTTCTATATATGTCAGTTAGGTCAAACGGACTGATGATACTGTTGAACTCCTCTATCTCCTTGCTGATTTCTACCTACTTAGTAGTTCTTTAAAGTATTGAGAGTAAGGTATTGAAATCCCCAATTAGAGAAACTGAATTTCTCCTTCCACAGTTTTGCTTCATGCATTTTGAGACTGTTGTTAGATGTACATACAATTTTTGACTGCTATATCTTCCTGAATGTACTGACCTTTAATCATTATGAAATGTCTCTATTTGTCTTCAGTAATACTTCTTGTCTTAAAGTCTGTTTTGTCTTGATGTTTCCTTATTACTGTCTTCATTGTGTATCTTTCCCCATCTTTTTACTTTCAACCTATTTGTGTCTTGGAATCTAACATGTGTTTCTTACAGACAACGTATAGCTGAGTGTTGCTTTTTTATCCAGTTTGACAATCTCTGCCTTTTGAATATAATGTTCACTCCATTCACATTTAATGTAATTAAATAGATTTATTCCTGCCATTTTGCTATTTTTCTATTTGTCACATCTTTTTTATTTCTCTCTTCCTCCTACACTGCTTTCTTTTGTGATAAATATTTTTTATTGTATCTTTTTAATCCATTTCTGATACTTTTTATTTTCTATTCTTATAGAGTTATTTTGTTAGCAACTGCTGTAGGGATTATAACATGAATTCTAATTTATTATAATCTACTTCAAAATAATATTTAATTCCAGTAAAAGAGAAACTATATTCCAAAATATGTCTTTTCCCTTGTTTTCTTCTGTGTTATTATTGTCATATATATTAAATGTATATTATAAACCCAACAACAGTGTTATAATTATTGTTTTATATAATCTTAGAAAAATGAGAAAAATCTATCTATAGACTGTTTTATATTTACCCACATATTTGCCAACACTCTTCAATTCTTCCTACTGATTTGAATTAAACTGGAGTCAATACCTTCAGTATTTCTTGTAAGACAGTCTAGTAGCAGGAAAGTCTCTCAATCTTTGTTTATCCAGAAATACTTTATTTCACCTTTATTTTAAAAGGCTGGGTTTTCTGAATATAGAATCCTTGGTTGATATTTTTCTTTTAGCACTTTGAATATGTCATGCTTTATGGTTTCCACTGTTTCTGATGAAAAATACCAGTTGTTAAATGTATTATTGGTCCCCTATGTGTAATGAGTCATTTTCTTCTTCCAGCTTCAAGATTTTCTCTTTCCTTTAGCTTTCAACAGTTTAACTATGATGTGTCTATGTGCAGCTCTGCGTGTTTTCCTACTTGGGGTTTGTTGAGCTTCTTGAATCTATATAGATTGTGTTTCATCAGATCTGGAAAGTTTTCTGCCATTATCTCTTCAAATATTTTTTAACTCCCCTCTCCTCCCCTCAGTCTCCCATTATGTGTATATGTATGAACTTAATGTTTCCCCACAGGCCTCTGAGGCTTGACTTTTCTTCAATCTTTTTCCCTCTGTTCTTTCAGAGTATATAAATTCTCCTGACCTATATTCAAATTCACTGATCCTTCTGCCATCTTAAATCTTCTATCAAACTCATCTAGTGAATTTTTTTTAATTACTATACTTTTTAATGCTACAGTTTCTGTTTGTATATTTTTTATAATAATTACATCTATGTGGAAATTCTTTATTCATTGCGTCACTGTGGTCCTACTTCCCTTTGATGCTTTAAACATGGTTTTCTTTAGTTCTTTGATCATACTTATAATAGCTGCTTTGATGTTTTAGTCTGCTAAATCCAACATATGGAGACACTTAGATACAGTTTCTATTGACTGTTTTTTTTTCCTTAACTATGGGTCATCCTTTCTTGTTTCTTTGCATATCTCTAAATTTTCTGTTGAATGTTGGACATTTTAGATAATATATTGGAGCAACTCTAGATTCTGATTTTCTCTGAGGGTGGCTGATGGACTGAAAGTCTGTTTTCCCCACCATGTGTGGTTGCTGATATCTCTACTCCATTTTTCCCCCCTCATTTTTCTTTCTATGACTGGCTTTTTAAGACCTTTTTAAGCTGGTCTCCAGTGTCACCTTAGTGTTTAGCCAAAAACTATTCAGAGATTTTACTCAAACATCTCAATCCAGTAAAGCTTCCACTCTCAGGATGTGTGTATATTTGAATGAGGATTTGTGTGTGAAATGAGGAGTGCATTCAAAGTTTGGGCCTTTTAAAAGTTGGCCTCAGATTTTACTACCACTAGGCCTGTTTGATCTCCTTTCCAGATATTCTTAGGCTCCACTAACCAGTGATACGTGGGTGACTGGGCCCACTTGATATTCTGCTGTGCCTGTCTACAGCCTCCAATCAACCTGTGATATGTGGTGAACTTACCAAGCCCCCAAGATTGTCTTACCTCCTAGAACTCTCTATAAAATCCTGCTACTCCATGAGTCTGTTGCTTGTCACAAATTAGACCACAATCTCAGACTAGCAGAGCCATTGGTCCTATTTGTTTGCAGCTAAGATTCTTACCCTGAGTTCAGTACTTTTCATGAATAAAGTTTCTCAATTTATTTGGTTGATTTCCAGAGTGATGAATTTGTTTTGACAGTTTTGTCCAGCTTTATGATTGCTTTGTGAGGGAAGTAATTAAATCTCTCACTCAGTCATGTCAGCCATTCCTTTTTTAATAGTGTATATCATGTATTGCTGTAGTCCAAAGTCAACTATACCTAATCTTGGCTATAACTTTGAGATTGTATTTACCTCTAAGATAAAAGAACAAATTTACTTTTTATTCAATATTACTCAATATTCTGTGCATAGATATGTACCTATTTTAGACTAGATATATTAGACTCAGCTTCCTTAGTTTTTTGTTGCTGTTGGGAAAAACTGATTTTGCGCATATGTGTTTGTGTGCATAGATAGGAGTTGAGGATTTCTGTACATCAATAATATAAAGAAGTTCCTAAAAATGTAATACAATCACAGGCAAAATCATGCTAATAGACTACTATATCTATTCAGTCCAGACACCACAGTATATGAGAAATACTGATAACCTATAGGATATGCAAATGATACTAAGAGGTATGGATACTATGGCATATGAAATATATTTGAGAGAAATGTCAATGTTTACTCTGGAGGAAAATGACATATTGCAAACCTTTCAAATATTTAAATTAGACTTATTCAATATTGATACAGAGGGCAGAGTCAAAACTTAGGGGTATAATTTTGAGTTCAATATAGTACAAAATAAACTAACAACTTAAGGGGCAACAAACAGAACTGGTTTGGTTTTCTTGCAAAGTGATAAGCTTTTCTCACTGAGAATGACTGTAATAGACTAGATGAATGTTTTCTAAGAAGGAGTGTTTATATAGGAGATGGACTAGATGACCTTCCAACTCTAAGTTTCTGTAATTTTATAAAAGCAAATAAATAAGAATTTAGATGGATAAAAGATAACACTACAGGAAAATAATCAAAAAATATATTAATACATAAAGTTATCATAATTTGGGTTATTCATAAGGGAATGGGTTATAATAACTGTTTCTCAAAGACATGGATTCCACTATACTATCGGGTCTCAAAGGGCAACAATATGCTGGATATCATTAAAAAGTATAAGAAACAGAAAACACTATCCTACCTTTGTAAAAATTGTGATCTATAGTTCTAGTTGCGGTAACTCAAGAATAAGAAAGCTGAAGTGGGAACAAAATATAACAAATAAACAAGACAAAATTACATAAAATCAGACTTCATTCTGGAAAGGCAAAAGCTGAGTGGGTACATAAGAAATATTTATAAAGAATATGAAGGGCACAAATAATGTAAACTCAGAATTGTTCACCAAAATGTGGAAGGCAACCCTTAAAACTCTGAGAGAGGTAAGTTTATCACAAATATAGGAAGTATCATTATATTCAGGAAATAGTTAAGATAATTTGCTAGGACCAAAGCAGCACACAGACTGAAAACAGAAGTGACTTACCTCTTTTAGTTGATCAGCACTTCCCCATGATGCAGAACGCTGATGTGATCTCTTTTCTGTGCCTTCTTCTACCCAACAGCTAGGTGTCTTTAAAAAAATAAGTAAAATAAAAAATAAAGAATTTTGCCTCTATCCTTAATCTCACAGCAAATCAAACATATTTCAAAATCTTAGCACATACCAATTAAAGGGTTATACTGAATACTAGGATGCCTTAAAAGCTAAGACTTTCATGACCCTGTGAAATGTTTATTATTCTGAATTAGATATGATCAATCTAAGATGTTTCTGAGTAATGTTACTCAAAACATTTGGTTTTTTACATCAACATTAAATTTATGAAATTCAAAGAGAACTGTGAAATATGTATATTGGTGTTTTTAAAGAGAATAGGCAAACTAATTATGAAATGTTATGTTTACTAAAGAGAAGTAGATTAACAGAACATGCTTAGAAGCAGTGGGGTTACAGATGACCTACATGTCAATACTTAGTTAGGTAAAGGGTTGAATGTACTATATTCTTTCTATACTCAGGAAAGAGTGTGTTAATAATAGTATCCTTTTTTGAAAAACATCAAGCATCTTTATATAAAAATATAAAGTTACTATAAAAATAGAAAAAGTTATTATAAAAATAAACAAGATTAAGCTAAACTGACTATAATTTAAAACAATGCATCTTAAAGAAAACCTCAGCTACATGGCAGAAAACAGAATTGCTTTTACCTAAAACTTCATTTTCAGCGATTTAACCTATAACAGACACTACATCCAAACATAACACAAAACACTAAATGCCAAATAGTAAAATCATTTAGTACTTGTATTAAAAATTTTTAAATATTAAACTACCATCCTTAATATATGAGAAGACTCTTAGTGTAATGCAACTTAGGGAAAGTTAAAACCACTATTTTAAGACAGATATAGGGTAATGATTATCATATATAAATACTGGGTAAGCCAAAAGTTCACTGGGGTTTTTCTGTAACATCGTAGGGAAAAAACCCTAACGAACTTTTTGGCCAACCCAATATAAATATATATTGCTTCAAAAATTATTTTTTATTACATACAGAAAAGTTCATCATTCATATTGAGGCTGCACCTGTGACTTTACATAATACACAACTTATGAAGAAGCCATCAGTTCTATACAATTCAAAATGCTTGTGGACAAAGTTTTAAATAATTACCACCTCTTAAAAGTAATGATGCTGCAAAATAAAACCAATAACAATTGAATGCTAGTTGAATAAAAATACAAATAAACTGCTTAAACAGTTCAAATACTAAAGTGAAACTATTTAGTCATAATACTGAGTAAAATATTTTATTCACTTGGTAATGGCAAAGATAAGAGGTATTAATATATTAAACTGCTTGCAAATAATTAGTTATTAAATTTTCCTAATCTCAGTCCCAGATAAGAAAAACTACTCTGAAAATAATCCCCCCAAGTAGTCATATCTTTAATAATTTATGCTAAGATTATTCAATTATGACTTTGTTTTAGTCAAACTTTTATTTCGAGAATTTATATCCCTTAATACTTTTACCTTTCTACCAAGCAGAGGCATTGCTCTCATCAAAAATCAAATGATTAAGGATCACAATGTTTAAAACTCAAAAGCATATTCACAGAAAATGAATAAAATTTCTGGCATGTTCCATAATTAACAAAAACATTTATAACACTATTTTCATTTTGTATGGCTCTAACTTTTTCAAAGGAAATTTACATAAACTGTATCTCCAACTTAGAGTTAAATCAGTAGCCACAAAAATTCTGCAAATGCCTTAATACTGCCAAGCACACCAATGGCAAATGAAACTAAATCTGAGGTCTCTCATCTCAGAGTATCTTCTTTCTTCCTATTGTCATTCTTTTTTTAAAATTGAATGTGAAAACCTATTTGATTATTTCAGAATGTAGTATTGGTTATACAAAAGAAATACATAAACACTAACTACAAAAGAATATTTATGTTCCTGAAATCTATCTAGTAAAATATATAGTTTTTTTTAAAGTACAAAACCACTGGAAAAATCCTTTCAGTCATGTGGCTATAAAATTACATGTATATAAATTGTTTAAGCATATTCATCATAGTTTCAACTTTTCCAAAAAATACTCCCCAAAGAAAATTTTCATTTTAATTGCACACATATACTATTATATTCTAAAGACTGCATTGTCCAAAACAAAAGCTACTAGGCACATGTAATAATTTAAATTTAAATTAATGAAAATAAAACAAAAACTTCGGTTCTTTAATCTCATTAGCACGTTTCAAATACTCAATAACCACATGTGGCTAGAGGCTACCGGCTGCCATATAGAACAGCACAGATACAGCACATTTCCACCACTGCATAAAGTTCTATTGAGAGCAGTGTTTTATACATGTAATCATTAATTTTATTTTATTTATTTTTATTAGTCATCAATTTTATACACATCAATGTATACATGTCAATCCTAATCGCCCAATTCAGCACACCACCATCCCCACTCCACTGTGGTTTTCCCCCCTTGGTGTCCATACGTTTGTTCTCTACATCTGTGTCTCAACTTCTGCCCTGCAAACCGGTTCATCTGTACCAATTTTCTACAAACATGCGTTAATCTTATTATATATATAATATATATAATTAATAATATTATTAATATATTAAAATTATATAAATAATATCAATATTATAATTACATGCTATTATTAATTAATATTATCATAATTAATAATGTATTCATAATAATAATATATTATTAATGTATTATATTAATGATATATTTTATATATATATAATATATATTATATAATAATAATATATATAACGCACATACATGCATTAATATACGGTATTTGTTTTTCTCTTTCTGACTTCACTCTGTATGACAGTCTCTAGATCCATCCACATCTCTACAAATGACTCAATTACGTTCTTTTTTATGGCTGAGTAAAATTCCATTGTATATATGTGCCACAACTTCTTTATCCATTCGTCTGTCGATGGGCATTTAGGTTGCTTCCATGACCTGGCTATTGTAAATAATGCTGCAATGAACATTGGGGTGCATGTGTCTTTTTGAATTATGGTTTTCTCTGGGTATACGCCCAGTAGTGGGATTGCTGGATCATATAGTAATTCTATTTTTGGTTTTTTAAGGAACCTCCATACTTTTCTCCATAGTGGCTGTATCAATTTACATTCCCACCAACAGTGCAAGAGGGGTCCCTTTTCTCCACACCCTATCCAGCACTTCTTGTTTGTAGATTTTCTGATGATGCCCATTCTAACTGGTGTGAAGTGATACCTCATTGTAGTTTTGATTTGTATGTCTCTAATAATTAGTGTGTTGAGCAGCTTTTCATGTGCTTCTTGGCCATCTGTATGTCTTCTTTGGAGAAATGTCTATATAGGTCTTCTGCCCATTTTTGGATTGGGTTGTTTGTTTCTTTAATATTGAGCTGCATGAGCTGTTTATATGTTTTGGAGATTAATCCTTGGTCCATTGATTCATTTGTGAATATTTTCTCCCATTCTGAAGGTTGTCTTTTCGTCTTGTTTATGGTTTCCATTGCTGTGCAAAAGCTTTGGAGTTTCATTAGGTCCCATTTGCTTATTTTTGTTTTTATTTCCATTACTCTAGGAGATGGATCAAAAAAGATCTTGCTGTGATTTATGTCAAAGAGTGTTCTTCCTATGTTTTCCTCTAAGAGTTTTATAGTGTCTGGCCTTACATTTAGGTCTTTAATCCATTTTGAGTTTCTTTTTGTGTATGGTGTTAGGGAGTGTTCTAATTTCATTCTTTTACATGTAGCTGTCCAGTTTTCCCAGCACCACTTATTGAAGAGACTGTCTTTTCTCCATTGTATATCTTTGCCTCCTTTGTCATAGATTAGTTGACCATAGGTGCGTGGGTTTATCTCTGGGCTTTCTATCTTGTTCCATTGATCTATGTTTCTATTTTTGTGCCAGTACCATATTGTCTTGATTACTGTAGCTTTGTAGTATACTCTGAAGTCAGGAAGTCTGATTCCTCCAGCTCCGTTTTTTTCCCTCAAGACTGCTTTGGCTGTTTGGGGTCTTTTGTGTCTCCATACAAATTTTAAGATGATTTGTTCTAGTTCTGTAAAAAATGCCATTGGTAGTTTGATAGGGATTGCATTGAATCTGTAGATTGCTTTGGGTAGTATAGTCATACTCACAATATTGATTCTTCCAATCCAAGAACATGGTATATCTCTCCATCTGTTGGTATCATCTTTAATTTTTCATCAGTGTCTTATAATTTTCTGCATAAGGTCTTTTGTTTCTTTAGGTAGGTCTATTCCTAGGTATTTTATTCTTTTTGTTGCAGTGGTAAATGGGAGTGTTTCAATAATTTCTCTTTCAGATTTTTCATCATTAGTGTGTAGGAATGCAAGAGATTTCTGTGCATTAATTTTGTATCCTGCAACTTTACCAAATTCATTGACTAGCTCTAGTAGTTTTCTGGTGGCATTTTTAGGATTCTCTGTGTATAGTACCATGTCATCTGCAAACAGTGACAGTTTTACTTCTTCTTTTCCAATTTGTATTCCTTTTATTTCTTTTTCTTCTCTGATTGCCATGGCTAGGACTTCCAAAACTATGTTGAATACCAGTGGTGAGAGTGGACATCCTTGTCTCATTCCTGATCTTAGAGGAAATGCTTTCAGTTTTTCACCATTGAGAATGATGTTTGCTGTGGGTTTGTCGTACATGGCCTTTATTATGTTGAGGTAGGTTCCCTCTATGCCCACTTTCTGGAGAGTTTTTATCATAAATGGGTGTTGAATTTTGTCAAAGGCTTTTTCTGCATCTATTGAGATGATCGTATGGTTTTTATTCTTCAATTTGTTAATATGGTGTATCACATTGATTTGTGTATATTGAAGAAACCTTGCATCCCTGGAATAACTCCCACTTGATCATGGTGTATGATCCTTTTAATATGTTGTTGGATTCTGTTTCCTAGTATTTTGTTGAGTATTTTTGCATCTATATTCATCAGTGATATTGGTCTGTAATTTTCTTTTTTTGTAGTATCTTTGTCTGGTTTTGGTGTCAGGGTGATGGTGGCCTCACAGAATGAGTTTGGGAGTGTTCCTTCCTCTGCAATTTTTTGGAAGAGTTTGAGAAGGATGGGTGTTAGCTCTTCTCTAAATGTTAGATAGAATTCACCTGTGAAGCCATCTGGTCCTGGACTTTTGTTTGTTGGAAGAGTTTTAATCACAGTTTCAATCTCATTACTTGTTATTAGCCTGTTCATATTTTCTGTTTCTTCCTGGTTCAGTCTTGGAAGGTTATATCTTTCTAAGGATTTGTCCATTTCTTCCAGGTTGTCCATTTTATTGGCATAGAGTTGCTTGTAGTAGTCTCTTAGGATGCTTTGTATTTCTGTGGTGTCTGTTGTAACATCTCCTTTTTCATTTCTAATTTTATTGATTTGATTCCTCTCCCTCTTTTTCTTGATGATTCTGGCTACTGGTTTATCAATTTTGTTTATCTTCTCAAAGAACCAGCTTTTAGTTTTATTGATCTTTGCTATTCTTTTCTTTGTTTCTATTTCATTTATTTCTGCTCTGATGTTTATGATTTCTTTCCTTCTGCTAACTTTGGGTTTTGTTTGTTCTCCTTTCTCTAGTTCCTTTAGGTGTAAGGTTAGATTGTTTACTTGAGATTTTTCTTGTTTCTTGAGGTAGGCTTGTATAGCTATAAACTTCCCTCTTAGAACTGCGTTTGCTGCATCCCATAAATTTTGGATCATCGTGTTTTCATTGTCATTTGTCTCTAGGTATTTTTTGATTTCCTACTTGATTTCTTCATTGATCTCTGGTTATTTAATAAAGTATTGTTTAGCCTCCATGTGTTTGTCTTTTTTACGTATTTTTTTCCCAGTAATTCATTTCTAATCTCATAGCGTTGTGGTCAGAAAAGATGCTTGATATGATTTCAGTTTTCTTAAATTTACTGAGGCTTGATTTGTGACCCAAGATGTGATCTATCCTGGAGAATGTTCCGTGCACACTTGAGAGGAAAGTGTAATCTGCTGTTTTTGGATGGAATGTCCTATAAATATCAATTAAATCTATCTGGTCTGCTGTGTCGTTTAAAGCTTCTGTTTCCTTATTTAGCTTCATTTTGGATGATCTGTCCATTTGTGTAAGTGAAGTGTTAAAAGTGCCCCACTATTATTATGATACTGTCGATTTCCTCTTTTATAGCTGTTAGCAGTTGCCTTATGTATTGAGGTGCTTCTGTGCTGGGTGCATATATATTTATAATTGTTATATCGCCTTTTGGATTGATCCCTTTATCATTATGTAGTGTCTTTCCTTGTCTCTTGTAACATTCTTTATTTTAAAGTCTGTTTTATCTGATAGGAGTATAGCTACTTCAGGTTTCTTTTGATTTCCATTTGCATGGAATATCTTTTTCCATCCCCTCACTTTCAGTCTGTGTGTTTCCCTAGGTCTGAAGTGGGTCTCTTGTAGACAGCATATAGATGGGTCTTCTTTTTGTATCCATTCAGCAAGCCTGTGTGTTTTGGTTGGAGCATTTAATCCATTCACGTTTAAGGTAATTATCAATATGTATGTTCCTATGACCATTTTCTTAATTGTTTTGGGTTTGTTTTTGTAGATCCTTTTCTTCTCTTGTGTTTCCCACTTAGAGAAGTTTCTTTAGCATTTGTTGTAGAGCTGGTTTGGTGGTGCTGAATTCTCTTTCCTTTTGCTTGTCTGTAAAGCTTTTGATATCTCCATCGAATCTGAATGAGATCCTTGCTGGTCAGAGTAATCTTGGTTGTAGGTTCTTCCCTGTCATCACTTTAAATATATCATGCCACTCCCTTCTGGTTTGTAGAGTTTCTGCTTAGAAATCAGCTGTTAACCTTATGGGAGTTCCCTTGTATATTAATTGTCATTTTTCCCTTGCTGCTTTCAATAATTTTTGTTTGTCTTTAATTTTTGTGCATTTGATTACTATGTGTGTGTGCATGTTTCTCCTTGTGTTTATCCTGTATGGGACTCTCTGCGCTTCCTGGCCTTGGATGGCTATTTCCTTTCCCATGTTAGGGATATTTTCGACTATAATGTCTTCAAATATTTTCTCTGGTCCTTTCTCTCTCTCTTCTCCTTCTGGGACCCATATAATGCAAATGTTGTTGCGTTTAATGTTGTCCCAGAGCTCTCTTTGGTTGCCTTCATTTCTTTTCATTCTTTTTTCTTATCTTTTCATTCTTTTTTCTTATTCTGTTCCGCAGTAGTGAGTTCCACCATTCTGTATTCCAGGTCACTTATCCATTCTTCTGCCTCAGTTATTCTGCTATTGACTCCTTCTAGTGTAGTTTTCATTTCAGTTATTGTATTGTTCATCTGTTTGTTTGTTCTTTAATTCTCCTAGGTCTTTGTTAAACATTTCTTGCATCTTCTGGATCTTTGCCTCCATTGTGTTTCCGAGGTCCTGGATCATCTTCACTACCATTATTCTGAATTCTTTTTCTGGAAGGTTGCCTATCTCCACTTCATTTTGTTGTTTTCCTGGGGTTTTATCTTGTTCCCTCATCTGGTACATAGCCCTCTGCCTTTTCATCTTGTCTGTCTTGCTGTGAATGTGGTTTTTGTTCCACAGGCTGCAGGATTGTAGTTCTTATTGCTTCTGCTGTCTGCCCTCTGGTGGATGAGGCTATCTAAGAGGTTGATCTAATCATTGATTTTAAACAAATTATTTTAGTCAAAGCAATACCAAAGATGGCTACTTGGTCTTCAAATCTATTTAATGCTCAAGCTTGTGAAGTCACAGAGGATGAATTAATTTGTATCCAGTTTTTTAAATCTGAGTATTTGAGAAATGTTTTACCATTTAAATTAGGAAAACACCACCACAAAGTAGCAAAAGTTCTTTGCTTTCATATCAGCAAGTGATTCCTTCCAACTGGCCTGTTATTCCGTCCATTAATCTAGAGCAGAATTTTATGAGTGGTGCTACTTATAACACTGTTCCTGGGTATTAGTAAAAAATATATGAAAAAGAATTCCATGGTCAAATAAATTTGGAAAATATTACATTCTGTACTCCTTTACTCAATGTACAATACAATTAGCATTTCAAAACTCAAATATACAAATACATAGATACTGTTTTAAAAACCTGCTTTACTTTTTCTTACTGATATGACCCCAGAACACTCATTTTATGTGTATTAACATCCTCCACAGACAGCTTGGAAAGAAGTATAATCTTCAGTAATTGGTATTATATAAAATATCTTACTCTTCGGCCACCATACTTAGCGGGATTCTCCCTTTTTAGCTGCCTCCATTTAAACTACCAGGGAATAGAAAATGAACCTTTCATACACTTGAGTAATGCAGAACCAAAGTCTATCTCTAAGACTGCTGACAAAAAGGTGTTTGGCTAAAAAAAGTCCCCTCTATATGAAAGTGATACCTACAGGTGGAAGAAGCCATTTTTTAATTTTCACCTCTCAGAATCATCCAAAGTCCAGCCCATGAAGCTTCTTCTCCAACCCCCAGGCCCATCCTCCTAGCTCTGGTTTCCTGGGTGACGAATGCTTCTTCTCTGAGTGATATAAACAGAAAACAGTCCTACTGCACAGGACTACACACTTGTTTTTACGACTATTTTTAAATAGAGCAGTTTTTGGTTCATAGCCAAACTGAGAGGACATTACAGAGATTTCCCATATACCCCTCACCCCGACACATGCACAGCCATCCCCCACCAGAGTGGTACGTTTGTTACAACTGATGAACCTACACTACACATCATTATCACCGGAGTCCATAGTTTACATTAGGGTTCACTCTTGGTGTTGTGCATTCTGTGTACCATACATAGTATTTTCACTGACATAAAAATTGTCTGTGCTCTGCTTATTCATTCCTCACCATCTCCAAACCCCTGACAAGCACTGATCTTTTTACTCTTTCCATAGTTTTGCCTTTTCCAGAATGTCAGGTAGTTGGAACCATACAGTAGGTTGCCTTTTCAGAGTCCCTTCTTTCACTTAGTAATATATATTTAAGGTCCCTCCATGTCTTCTTAGTGCTGAATAATATACTGCTGTCTGGATGTACCACACTTTATTCATCCATTCACCTACTGAAGGACATCTTGCTTGCTTGCAAGTTTGGCAATTATGAATAAAGCTGCTATACATATTTGTATGCAGGGTTTTGTGTGAACATAAGTTTTCAACTCCTTTGGGTAAGTACCAAGGAACATGAATGCTGGACTGTAAGGTAAGAGTATGTTTAGTTTTGTAAGAAACTGCCAAACCGTCTTCCAAAGTGGCAGTACCACTTCCTATTCCCACCAGCAACATACAACAGTTCCTGTTGCTCTGCATTCTGGTCAGCATCTGGTATTGCCAGTGTACTGGATTTTGGCCATTCTAACAGATGTATAGAGGTATCTCGTTTTAACTGGCATTTCCCTGATGACATATAACGTGGAATATCTTTTCATATGCTTGTTTGCTATGCGTATATCGTCTTTAGTGAGGTGCCTGTTAGGAAGTCTTTGGCCCATTTTTTAATCAGGTTGTTTGTTTTCTTATAGTTGAATTTTAAGAGTTGTTTGCATATTTTGTTTACATATTTTACATCCTTTATCAGATGTGAACAATGGGTGCTTTTGTTATTTATATCTTTATTCACAGACTAGCAAGGGCAAATATGCTTTCCTGCTTTATCAATTTCAGAACAGGTCAAACTAACCCCCAGCAAGAAAATATTCTTTTTCAACATGCAAGAGCCTAGAGTCAGTTCCAAAAAAACCCACAAAACAAAAAAACTAATCACGTCACAAAATTCTCTTAATCTTTTATAAAACTTACTTAAATCCTATGTAAAGCTTTAAAATCTGTTTTTTGTATGGTTCACCCTTAGCCTTAAAATTTATTATAGTTTATAATCTATTACGGAAATATGATTACTGACTGCTAATTATTTTACTGTACTTACATAGATGATCCTTAATATTAAGGTACTGATAAAGTTGGCAAGAAATGAAACAGAATTACTTGAAAAATCAATGATCATTAAATTAATAATTAAGATTAGAGTCTGATTTTAAGTTACAGAAACGTTTTAAAAATAGATAATGACAAACCCTTCACTGTTTACAACTATGTCTTTTAGAGTTTACAACTATGTCTTTTAGAAATTTGATTTTCTTTTGACTAATAAATTTTTTTTAACTTTTTAAAAACTTTTAACTTAAAAGATCGTCTTGAAAAGACTATCCTGATTAAAAAGGAGCACAAAAAACTGGGATTCTTTTTTTTTTTTTTTAAGACTTTGATGTGGACCATTTTTTTTTTAAAGTCTTTATTGAATTTGTTACAGTATTGCTCCTGTTTTATGTTTTGGTTTTTTGGCCCTGAGGCATGTGGGATCTTAGCTCCCCGACCAGGGATCAAACCAACACCCCCTGCATTGTAAGGCAAAGTCTTAACCACTGGACTGCCAGGGAACTCCCTGTGATTCTAATATTATGCTTTGCTTTTCTGGTAACAGTATATAAGTATATATAGTTTTATAACCAGATATAAATAGCCTCTTCACTAGTTAACAAGGAGTAAAGAAAAGGAAGAGTTCCGCTGAAAAAAGCTTTAGGAATTCAGTGATAGCAGTTACACACTCAAAGTTTTTCATCATGCTCCAGCTATATACTAACTTATGTGATCATTTTGTTAGATCACTTTCAAAGTGCAGTCCCTGGAGGAGCAGCATCAGCATCATCTGAGAACAAGTTAGAAATGCAAATTCTCAGGCTCAATAGCAGAATTACCAAATCTGGAGTTCTTAGATAAAGCCCAGCAATCTGTGTTCTAAGAAGCTGACCATATACTCACTCATTTTTCTTATAGGCTAATAACCATTTACAAGTATAATATCAATTTTCATATAATTACCTCTTTGGAAATTAACATAAACTAATGTAAATGTTGTTTGGAGCCATGTAGAAAGTTATATTGCTAGAGAGAAGTTTCTCTTTACCAAGGAACATTAAACAGTAGTCTCCAGCAAGGACTAAGATATGCCTGAATATTTAAGTAAAATTTATAAAATCCATGTCTATTTAGGCCTCAAAAGTGTTCAACACACAATTGAATGGAAGTCTATGAAGTAATGGTTTGTGATTTTCTAGATTATTAATGAGGGAGCTTATTCAGAAGAGTTAAGAAGCTATATTTCTGTTTCCAGATCTCAAGGTGAGGGGGAGGGAGGGTGTTGGTGGTAAATCTCTGGACTGCAATTTTTAAAAATAAGAAATACCACAGAAATCAACTATTGAATCTGTGCTAGACATGATAAAAGTATTTGCCTTACTCTATAAGAAATGTTAATTTGAGGAAAAGCAATCATAAATGTGCCCCAAATCTTAAGAATATTCATAGTAAATCTATTTCTAAGAATTAACCTAAGATGTACACCAAGAGAAGCACTGGAAATAAATGTCTATCAATAGAGAACAGAAAAGTTGTGGCACATTCTTATAATACAAAAAACCACACTACATGGACTGTAATCCCACTTTAGTAAGCAAGTACACACAAAGAGAAAAAGACTTTAAAGAGATACTTCAAAATATAAATGGTGGTAAGAATTCTAGATAATTCTACAGTAAATCCTTTTTTTTTTCCAGCTGAGAAAAATCAAGATTTAAAAAAAGACTTAAAGTCATGTTTAGGAATACTTAATGGCATGAGTAAATGTTATGATTTGTTAAAATCATACAAAATAAATAATAAAATCGTATTTACTACCTGCAGTATCATCTGAACTCTTTTTAAAATGGTCTGTAGTTTTTAAATTTTTATTTTTTAAATGCAAATAATCAAAATATAAGAGGATATGCATCAAAATGTTAAAAATGGCTGTCTGGATATTAGAATTATAAGCAACTTATTTTGAGATTTTTGGTATTTTCCAAATCTTCTGCAGTGACTCCTGTTTCAAATTTAGAAGCAAGATTTTAAAAAAATGAGAAAGATAGCTATGTAATAGAATCAGTAAGTGGGGATGTATATCTACTCTGAGAAAGCCCAACATAGAATTACAAAAATTCTAACTTTAGATGCAAACCTCAAATCTATCTTGGAAGACAGGTTACATGTAAGTTAAGATGTTAGTATACATCACATAAAATATGTTTCCCTAGTCAGCGTTTCCTTTGACTAGGGGTTGGGGTTCTCTCACAACTGCAAGTGCCTGTATGTAGTTTATCAATGGCTATGGGAATGGAATTGGAGACTTTAGAAAAGCTGAAATATTTAAGTGTTTAGAATAACTGAAAACTGAAGGTAACTGAAATATCCAACACCTAGAAATATTAGTGGAAAGTTATTGATGAGAATATTGACAGGAAATTATAATTCAGTTTGGATATGTCTTTCATGTTGTACTTTAATTCTATGGAGGAAAAAATATCTATAAAAATGTTTTCCTGAAAAAGTTAAACAGAGAGCTACCATATGATCCAGCAATTCCTAGAGAAATGAAAACATATGTAAACACAAAAACTTGTGTGCAAAGGTTCATAGAAATTCACCAACTCATGAATGTACAAATAAACTGTAGTATGTCCATACCATGAAATATTATTTGGCATTACAAAGGAATGAAGTACTGATACCATGCTACCACATGGATAAAACTTAAAAATACTATACTAAATGAAAAAGGCAGAAACCAAAGGCTACAAATTGTATGAGTCCATTGATATGAAATGTTCAGAAAATGCAAATGTAGAGCGGCAGACAGTAGACTACTGACTGGGTGCCTATGGCTGAGGAAAAGAAGACTGGGGGGAAATAGTGAGTGACTGCTAATGGTTTCTTTTCGTAAAAACAGAAATTTTCTAAAATTGATTATGGCATTGGTTGCACAATTATATTAAGAACCATGAATTCTACACTCTAAATAGATGAACTGTATGCTATATAAGTTATATCTCAATAAAACTGTTATTAAAAATATTTATGTCAAAGAGGAAATTACAAATCAATCTCATTTTTCAATTTAAAAAAAGCCATGTATTGCTGAACCTGAAAGTCCCAAGCATTGTTTGTATTTTCTAAAAATAATTGGTATTTTCTGTCATGCTTTTCTTGCCAAGTTTCAAATCACACAGCAGCACTAGTCGAGTAATATAACAGAAAAGAGTAGGAGGCACTGTACATTAATAATCTACCTAGTCAGGTTTCTCAAGTCATTGTGAGAACATTTAACAAAGGAACTAATGTAACATAAAATAAACTGTATATCAGAAATACTATTCTCTGGCTTCTTACAGAAACAGTTATTAAATTGACTCTTGACAGTTTCTGCTTTAACCAAAAGGAGATGGTACTATGAGGAATTAAAAGTATAAACAATATTTCAATTTATTATTCAGTATTTACACTTAATAATACCCATTCTGACAAGTTCTCTCACTATTATTGTGGATAAATTTAAAACCAAATGATGAGATCTAATTTTCAGTTTTTAGAGAGCATTAAAACATATTCATTATTTTGTGCTATAATTTTTAAAATTACAATTTGCTTTGGTGACTGTGTTTCAGAAAACTGATTCCACTAGTAAAAAAAAATGAGAGCAATTTTACTTTTTCAAAAGTGATATTTCCAAACACTTTAAAAAAATACATTTAACAATTGCACTGGATTATAGCTGCCTCAGTATTATCCAATAAATTACTTTTTATTGTTTCTTAGTAGCTTTTAATGTTTCTTTAATCTCTCACACCTGACAGAAAATCAGCAACATAGGTGACTACTAGATATCTACCAAAAATGTTTCCATACCATTCCGAAGTCATAAAAACCAGTAGTGTTCAACTGATGATAGCATAAATATCATCAATGGGATACCTAAGTAATGAGAAAGGGAGTGGGAGTTTCTGTAGCAATATAAGTCCACTGTCCCATACATGGACCTATAAATCTAAAGTACCATTTCTTACTTGTAAGAATGTACAGTGGAAAACAATAGCTACTTCTGACTGAATGAACCCTGTCCCACCAGAAATTGTTTAACCGTGTTTCAGAGCCCTCTCATGCCCTGGAGTTAGTTGCATCATTTCTATGCCATTTCTTACCAATCCAGATTTAATGTTCATAATTGCATAATCAATTATTGATACCAGTAATACTGTCCACTCAATTCAGTATTATTATATTTAAGCCTGCTGACAGTAAAATACTATAGACTCCAATACAAAGCAGGTAACATTTTTCAACATCTACTATGTCCTATTTACTGTGCTAGAAGCTTACTATGTGATCCTCATTTTAATAGGTACTAGTGTTATCTCCCAAAAGCTTTAAGAATGTCAACAGCACAAAAAAGCTGTTTTCACTTGGTTTATACTAATGTTTCCTACCAATATGATGTATTCTATGCCAATCATTTATTAAAAAATTTATACCAAGTTATTGACAACTTGAAAGGCATACCACTTTCTCATACTGCACCCATCCTTAACTATGATCTGATTCTGACTCTTAAAGCTTAATGTCTCTAATAAATGTCTTTCTAAATAAATGCTGTTTATTATTATCACAGGATTTTTGATAGAAAATTGATGGATTTTAAGATATAAAAGGTTGAGAACCAATGTACCAGACAACAAAGTTCAAGAAGATAGAGTGAGAGGGTTGTTCCAAATAAATACAACCTATTTCACAACTTTACCTAGAGCTAGTTTAGGGGTAAAGGTGAGGGAGGAGATAAAGGAAAACAGGCTGTTTTTGTTACCTGTAAAATATTTCTGGTAATGGGAAGAAAACTGGGTATATGGGCAACAGGAGTATGGGGAAGGCTCTTTGCTATTTACCTTCTACTTTTGATTTAAATCAATACATTAACTATTAAAAATTGATACGTAGAATTTTGAGTTTCTGCTAGTTTTAAAGACAGTATTTGAAACTGATGAGTAAAACAGTAAATATTTTAGCTATGGATTTAAATTTTTCATCAGTACAGCTGAGTATATTCCTCTGGCAACCAAAAATATTACTCCCTGAACTAGGAACGTGACTACTATCATGTGGATTGTTCAACTCTAGAATTATACAGTCCTGTCTTTTAATTAGCTAATGGCTGGGAAAAAAAAAGTAAAGGCGATCCTGTACAAGATAGAATCTTTATAAACTTACTCAAGAGCCAGTTGGAGACCAGCTCCATAAAAATAACAATTTAGGTCCCTGGAATGCAATCTAGGAGGCCAAGATGGCCAAATCTTTAGACTTGCTTTCATTTCAAGAAAAGCTTCCCACCACCGTCCAAAATTGTTCCAGCAACTACCACTTCTTAAACTTTAACAGCAAGCTCTTCAACAAGGGCACAGGAAACCCAAACAGCTGTATCAAGAATGACTTTTGGTCAGGAAATGAGTTTCTGATCAGAGTGGTAAAACTGAAAGTTCTTTCTTATACCTATTACTAATTTGAGATATACCATTTACTCCTTTGATGAAAGTCCTCCCCAACCAAGCTCCTTTCATGAAGGGAAGAAAAGAATAGAGTATTTAAATAGCAAAGAATTTATATATTTTAGTTTGGAGTTGTTAATTTTATCGAATGTTGGCTAAAGTCAAACGCTAAGTACTTATACCAGATCTGTTTCTTAAATATAAAAAAGATTTCTAGGGAAAAATGCTGGCATAGAGATAGGATCACAAAACTCCATACACTCAAACTTAATGAAATGAAGAAAACTAAAAGGTTACTTTATGTACTTTTTGGCATGTTTAAATGTTTCATACTGTAAAATTTGAAAATTAATTAAAACAATAAAATATCAAAGAAGAATATCATCTGGAGAAAAGAAAGCAGAAGTGTACAGAATTTCATTTAAAAATCCTACCATTCCATTTCTTACCCTTCAAAAAATAAAAGAGGTAAATGAAAAGTTCTGAAATCTTTCTCTGATACCAACTTTTCAGAGAAGATGAATGAGGGGGATAGACAAGCAGTCAAAGTGGAAGGACTCATATAGAGTAAAAGCTACTCTCACCTCAACTGGCCATCAGACATTTTTAAAAAACTGTCAGGTTTACCATGTCATTTTTCCCTAACAAGGAGAAGTATGGCAGATGACTCAAAATACATATAAATGGCTCAAAGCTAATTATTTCCAGCAATAAGCAAGATTTATCAGAACAGAAAGACAAAAACACTAAGAAGTAAAAACCATGGGAAACAGGTGGGAAGAAAGAAGGAAGCAATTTCTATTTGAAGTTCCCCTTCTCAGCTGTGAATTAAGAGTGCCATGGCCAATACCCAGATGTCCACCTATCTTTAACCCTCTGCTAGTAAATGTAAATAATTAATAGTAATTACTTATTGACAATGTTTCAGTCACTATTCTTAGCATTTCAAATGCATTACCTCAATTTAACCCTTACAACAATCCTATGAGGTATAATATCGCATTAACAAATGAGGAAACTGAGGCAAAGAGGTAGTTTGCTCAAAATTACAAAGCTAAAAAATGCTGGAGCCAAGATTCAAAACCAAGCCATCTGATTCAAAACCAGAGCTCTTGGCCAATGAAAAGAAAAGAGAGTTTACAATATTTATATCATGAAAAGGTTCGGTTCAGGGAAAATAATATTAATCAAGACATTAAGCATTCTGTAACAATAAACAATATCAACCATTAGAAAGACAGAATGGGGCTTCCCTGGTGGTACAGTGGTTGAGAGTCCACCTGCCGATGCAGGGGACACGGGTTCGTGCCCTGGTCTGGGAAGATCCCACATGCCGCGGAGCGGCTGGGCCCGTGGGCCATGGCCGCTGAGCCTGCGCGTCTGGAGCCTGTGCTCCGCAACGGGAGAGGCCACAACAGTGAGAGGGCTGCGTACCCAAAAAAAAAAAAAAAAAAGAAAGACATAATGAACATACATCTTTAAAACATCTGTATTATCATCAAAATGTAAGGCAAACGACCACTGGAAACAGAAATCAACAGAAGTTTTAACTCAAGAACATCGAGCTCATGATAGAACAGACAGACATAAATAAAGTGACCTATATGGAAACTGAATAATATAGTGAATAAGGCTGAATTAATACGTAATGTATTCTTTATCTGAAAGTAAAGACTGTACCTCATTTTCAAATACAGAGAATTAAGAAAACAACAAATCAAAGGCTACAACGAAAACTTCAATGAAGTTTCCAAAAACCTATTAGTCTATGCTATAATGCAATAAAACTAGAAATTAAAGCTTTACTAGGAAAAGAAACTTTAACCATTTAGAAGTTAAAAACAAAACAAAATACTCTCATATGCTAAACAGGATATCAAAACTGAAATTGAATATCTTGAAAATACAAATAATGGAAACATATACTAGCCAAAGCTGAGCTCAGAAGATAAATCTTGGCATAAAACACTTACTAAACAGTAAATATCACAAATACAAAATTAAGCATTCATCTTCAGAATCCAGAAAAAGAACAATACACATGCCAGGAAGGCAGAAGAAAGGCAAAGACAGAGCAAAGTCAGAGGGCAGTGAACTAGGAAAAAAAAACACAGTAAAATTAATTCAACACCTTAAAAAATTTTAATATAGTATATAACCTAATAAATTTAATCACTTAAACACAAATATACAATATTAAAAATAAGAATAGAGGGCTTCCCTGGTGGCACAGTGGTTAAGAATCCTCCTGCCAATGCAGGGGACATAGGTTCAAGCACTGGTCTGGGAAGATCCCACATGCCATGGAACAGCTAAGCCTGTGTGCCACAACTACTGAGCCTGCGCTCTAGAGCCTGTGAGCCACAACTACTAAGCCTGTGTGCCACAACTAATGAAGCCCGCGTGCCTAGAGCCCGTGCTCCACAACAAAAGAAGCCACCACAATGAGAACCGCAACGAAGAGTAGCCCCCACTCGCCACAATTAGAGAAAACCCGTGTGCAGCAACAAAGACCCAACATAGCCTAAAATAAATAAATAAAAACGAGAATAGAAAAAGAACTGCAGATATACAAAAAATTAAAAGAATTATAGAAGAGTACTTTGTGAAACTCTATGAAAATACACTTGAAAATTTGGATGAAGTGGATTATATTCTAGGAAACAAAAAACTAAACAAAAGAAGTAGAAATCAAAAAAGACCAAGAGCCATGGAATAAACAGATTTACTAAAGAGCTATAATCCAAAGTCATACTAGTCAGCTTCATAGGGAAAATTCTTTCAGACCGAAGTAACAGATAATAGAGATGATATTTACACCATGCCAGAGCAGAGGAAGGAAATCTTGCAAAATCTTTTTATGAAGCAATATAACACAGAAATCTAAGGATTACATTATGAGAAAGAAAAAATTTCAGACCTCATTTCTGAATATTGAAACAAATATAATAAATTTTAAACACTTCAACTGCCACTGTATATTTTAAAAAAGAACTCCATAAATGAATAGTATTCATTCCAGAAATTAATTATGACCAATTATTAAGTAATCTATTAAAAAATTCACCAAATTATAGGTTATGAGTCAAAACAACCTTCATTTCAAAGATGAAATGGCATTTCAAACATAATGAATCACTCTTCATTTAAAAGAAAAAGAAAAACAATTGGTAAAATATGCACGTATGCTTGATGCTACCATTGTCAGAGTGAACACACTACCTTTTTTTAAATTGAGGTATAACTGACGTACAACATTATATTAGTTTTGGGTGTACAACATAATTCACTATTTGTATATACCGCTAAATGATCACTACAGTAAGTCTAGTGAACATCTGTCACCATACATACTTACAGAAAGTTTTTTCCTTGTGATGAGAACTTTTAAGAGTTTCTTTCTTAGCAACACAACATTATCAAGTATAGGTGCCATGCTGTACATTACATCCCCATGACTTTAGTACTGGAAGTTTGTACTTTTTGACTCCCTTCACCCATTTCAACTACTCTCAACCCCCCTCCATCCCTAGAAACCACCAATCTGTTCTCTGCATCTATGAGACGGTGGGTTTGTTGTTTTGTTTTAGATTCCACATGTATAATACCATATTTTTAATCTGACATTTCACTTAGCATAATACCCTCAAGGTCCATCCATGTTGTCACAGATGGCAAGATTTCCTCCTTTTTTATGGTTGAATAATATTTTTTATCTATTCATTTTTTTATCCATTCATGCATCAGTGGACACTTAGGTTGTACCCCTATCTTGGTTATTTTAAATTCCACAAGGAACATGAGGGTATGTATATCTTTTTGAGCTACTGTTTTCATTTCTTTTGGATAGATGCTCAGAAGTGGAACTGCTAAATCATATGGTAGTTCTATTTTTAACTTTTTGAGGAACCGCCATACTGTTTTCTGTAGTAGCTGCACCAATTTACATTCCCACAAACAGTGCATATCCTCACCAATACTTTTTACCTCTTGTGCTTTTGATAATAGCCTTTCTACAGGTATGAGGTGATAGCTCATTGTGGTTTTGATTTGCGTTTCCCTGATGATTGGTGATGTTGAACACATTTTCATGTGTCTGTTAGCCATCTGTACATCTTTGGAAGAATGTCTATTCAGATCCTCTGCCTGCTTTTTAATTAGATTTTTTTTTTTTTTTTTTTGCTGTTGAGTTCTATGAGTTCTTTATGTATCTTGTATATAAACCCCTTATAGGATATATAATCTGCAAGTATTTTTTTCACATTTAGTAGGTTGCCTTGCATTTTGTCAATGGTTTCCTTTCATGTGCAGAAGCTTTTTAGTTTGATGTAGTTCCACCTGTTTATTTTTTCTGTTGTCTTTGCTTTAAGGTTCAAACCAAAAAATCATCACCCAGACTCATGTCAAGGAGTCTTACCGCCTATGTTTTCTTTTAGGATTTCAATGGCTTCAGATCTTACATTCAAGTCCTTTTTTTTTTTTTTTGCCTTTTTGGAGTATCACCAATTATTGGTTCCTTTATTTTCTTGAACTAGTTGGTTGATGTTGAATCTAATACATAGAGGGAAAAAACGCCAAGCCATGCTTTTGAAAAATGGGTCTTACATTGTTTTTTTAAAACAGAAGTATAGTTGATTTATAATATTGCATTATTTTCAGGTGTACAGCAAAGTGATTCATAAATACATATATATATATATATTCTTTTTCAGATTCTTTTCCATTATAGGTTATTACAAGATTGAATATAGTTCCCTGTGCTATACAGTAAGACTTTGTTGTTTATCTATTTATATATATATATATATATATATATATATATATATATATATATATATATAGTAGTTTGTATCTGCTAATCCCAAACTCCTAATTTATCCCTCCCCCCTTTCCTCTTTTGTAATCATAAGTTTGCTTTCAGTGTCTTTGAGTCGTTTCTGTTTTGTAAATAAGTTCATTTGTATCATTTTTTAGATGCCACATAAGTGATATCATAATATTTGTCTTTCACTGTCAGGCTTACTTTACTTAGTATGATAATTTCTACGTATATCCATGTTGCTGCAAATGGCAATATTTCATTCTTCCTTATGGCTAAGTAATATTCCATTATATAATATATACCACATCTTCTTCGTCCATTCATCTGTTGATGTACACTTAGGTTGCTTCCATGTCTTGACTATTGTAAATAGTGCTGCTATGAACATTGGGATACATGTACCTTTTCAAATTAGAGTTTTTGTCTTTTCTGGATATATACCCAGGAGTGGGATTGCTGGATCATATGGTAGCTCTATTTTTAGTTTTTTAAGGAACCTCCATACTATTCTCCATAATGGCTGTACCAATTTACATTCCCACCAACAGTGTAGGAGGGTTCCCTTTTCTCCACACCCTCTCCAGCATTTATTATTTGTAGACTTTTTGATGATGGCCATTCTGACTGTTGTGAGGTGATACCTCATCATAATTTTGATTTGCATTTCTCTAATAATTAGGCATGCTGAGCATCCTTTCATGTGCCTGTTGGCCATCTGTATGTCTTCTTTGGAGAAATGTCTATTTAGGTCTTCTGCCCATTTTTTGATTGGGTTGTTTGGTTTTTGTTATTGAGTTGTATGAGTGTCTGTATATTTTGGAAATTAAGCCTCTGTTGGTCACATCATTTGCAAATATTTTCTCCCATTCCATAGGTTGTTTTTTTTCATTTTCTTTATTGTTTCTTTTGCTGTGCAAAGCTTTTAAGTTTCATTAGGTCCCATTTGTTTATTTTTGCTTTTATTCCTTTTGCCTTGAGAGAGACTGACCTAAGAAAACATTGGTATGATTTATGTCAGAGAATGTTTTGCCTATATTCTCTTTTAGGAGTTTTATGGTGTCACATCTTATATTTAAGTCTTTAAGCCATTTCAAATTTATTTCTGTGTATGGTGTGAGGGAGTGTTCTAACTTCATTGATTTACATGTGGCTGTCCAAGTTTCCCAACACTACTTGCTGAAGAGACTGTCTTTTCTCCATTGTATATTCTTGCCGCCTTTGTCAAAGATATAATTGACCGTAGGTGTGTGGGTTTATTTCTGGGCTCTCTATTCTGCTCTCTACTGATTCATATGCCTGTTTGTGTGCCAGTACCAAACTTTTTTGATTACTGTAGCACTGCAGTATTGTGTGAAGTCTGGGAGGGTTATGCCTACACCTTTGTTCTTTTTCCTCAGGATTGCTTTTGCAGTTCTGGGTCCTTTGTGGTTCCATATAAATTTTAGTATTATTTGTTATAATTCTGTGAAAAATGTCATGGGTAATATGACAGGGATCACATTAAATCTGTAGATTGCTCTGGGTAGTATGGACATTTTAATGATATTAATTCTTCCAATCCAAGAGCCTGGGATACCTTTCCATTTCTTTGAATCACCTTCGGTTTCCTTAATCAATGTTTTATAGTTCTCAGCACATAAGTCTTTCACCTCCTTGGTCAGGTTTATTCCTAGGTATTTTTTTTCTTTTTTGGACGCGATCTTAAATGGGATTTTTCTTACTTTCCCATTCTGATATTTCACTGTTAATGTAAAGGAATGCAACGGATTTTTGTATGTTAATCTTGTACCCTGCTACCCTGCTTATTTGGTTTATCAGTTCTAATAGTTTTTGTGTGGAGTCTTTAGGGTTTTCTACATAAAGTATCATGTCATTTGCATATAATGACAATTTTACCTCTTCCCTTCCAATTTGGATACCTTTTATTTCTTTTTCTTGTCTGACTGGTGTGGCCAGGACTTCCAATACTGCATTGAATAGAAGTGGTGGCAGTGGGCATCCTTGTCTCGTACCAGATTTTAGAGGGAAGGCTTTCAGCTTTTCACTGTTGAGTATTTTATTGGCTGTGGGTTTGTCATAAATAGCTTTTATTATGTTGAGATATATTCCCCCTATACCCTCTTTGGTGAGTTTTTTTTTTTTTACCATGAATGAATGTTGAATTTTATCAAATGCTTTTTCGGCACCCATTGAGATGAACATGATTTCTGTCTTCTCTCTTGTTGCTGTGGTGTTATCACAATGATTTGCATATGTTGAACATCCTTAATCCGTTTTGAGTTAATTTTTGTGTATGGTGTAAGACAGTGGCTCAGTTTCATTCTTTTGCATGTGGTTGTTCAGTTTTCCCAACACCGTTTACTGAAGAGACTATCCTTTTCCCATTGTATATTCTTGGCTTCTTTGTCATAAATTAATTGACCATATATACGTGGGTTTATTTCTTGGCTGTCTATTCTGTTCCATTGATCTATGTGTCTGCTTTTACGCCTATATGGTTTTGATTACTACAGCTTTGTAACATAATTTCAGATCAGGGAGTAAGATGCCTCCAGCTTTGTTCTTTCTCAAGATTGCTTTGGCTATGGGTCTTCTGTGGTTCCATACAAATTTCAGAATTGTGTGAATTCTGTGAAAATGCCATTGGAATTTTGATAGGGATTGCACTGAATCTGTAGATTGCTTTGAATAGTATGGACATTTTAACAATATTAATACTTCCAATCCATGAGCATGAAATATCTTTCCACTTATTTGTTTCTTTAATTTATTTCACCAATGTCTTATAGTTTTCAGCATACAGGTCTTTCACCTTCTTGGTTAAATTTATTCCTAGATATTTTATTATTTTTGATGCAACTGTAAATGAATTGTTTTCTTAATTTCTCTAATAGTTTGATATTAGTGTATAGAAATGCAACAGATTTCTATATCTTGATTTTGTATCCTGCAAATTTACCAAATTCATTTATTAATTCTAACAGTTTTCTGGTGGAGTCTTTAGGGTTTTCTGTATATAGTATATTATCATTTGCAAATAGTGACAGTTTTAATTCTTCCTTTCCAATTTGGAAGCCTTTATTTTTCTTCCCTAATTGCTCTGGGTGAGACTTCCAATACTATGTCAAATAAAAGTGGCGAGACTCAGCATCCCTGTCTTGTTCCTGATCTTAGAGGAAAAGCTTTCAATTTTTCATCACTGAGTATGATGTTAGCTGTGGTCTTATCATATATGGCCTATATTATGTTGAGGTATGTTCTCTTTATACACACTTTGTTGAGAAATGTTGAATTTTGTCAAATGCTTTTTCTGCATCTATTGAGATGATTGTATAATTTTTATCCTTCATTTTGTTAATGTAGTATACCATAATGACTGATTTGCAGATGTTGGACCATCCTTGCATCCCTGGAATAAATCCCACTTGATCATGGTGTATGATCCTTTTAATGTATTGTTGAATTTGGTTTGCTAATATTATACTGAGGATTTTTACATTGATGTTCATCAGGGATACTGGCCTGTAATTTTCTCTCTTGTGGTGTTACTTGTCTAGTTTTGGTGCACCAGCTCTTTAAAGCTTCTTCCCAAAGCAAGTCTCATGGCCACACTTAACTTCAAGCGGGCAGAGAAGTATAATCTTATCATATGTCAAGGAGAGAGGATGAGAATATTTGTTAACAGCTCTAATCATTACTATACCTGCAAAGTCAGAGGAAACACCTCTGATTATTACTCTATATTACTTTTATTGTTTGACCACTTTACAAAGAGTATATGTTACTTTATCATTTAAAAACACATTCACATGTAGATTTCATATCTGTCCATAGATGAAGATTTATACTTTGGACTGTGGGGTGAAAACTGAGGAAATGCTACTGTCTGATTATAGTAACCTTAACTACAAGTTCAATTTTAAGTGTCGGTAATAAACTTGTTTAAAAAGGTTGTATCAGCAGGGTTAATGTAATAAAGTAACATCAAATTCTACAAATGGTTTTTAGTTTTCTATTAAGCTACACAGATTAGTCTAATAAACTGGCAATTATCCATCTCCCCATTGCCCTCAAAAATGTGAAGCTGTCTCTTTTAGTCCTCAGAATAAATATGTGTATGTGCAACCTGGGTATTATTAACTGCAATTTGTAAAAAAGGAAACTGAAGTGTGAGACACACTGCAGTTAATTCAATGGGCCATGATTTTCCCCCCAACATTTTATTTTAAAATTTCAAACAGAAGAGTTGAAAAAACTTCTCAGTGCATACTCGGAAAGCCAACATTTAGAATCTATATTTAACATTTTGCTACATTGGCTTCACCACATATATATTCATCTATCTATCATCTATTGATCTTATTTTTTATTAATTTCAAAGTAAGTTGCAGACAGCAGTATCCTTCACCTCTAAACATCTTAATTAGATTTCAATATTTATATTCTATATTTTAGAAGTTATATATTAGAATGCACAAGTGTATACTTGTGTAAGTTCTAATAAATACATCCACCCATGTAACCAAAATCTCTATCAAGATATACAATTCCATTGTCCCAGGAAGTTCCCTCACATTGGGCTTTGATTTGAACACAAGATCTGTCTCTAAAGTCCATAGTCTTTCCCACAACACTATGCTACTTCTTTTAAAAAGGCCCAATGTATAAATACATTAAACAATAAGAATTTTATTTCTAACCCTCAATAATAAAGGTAGCTGAAATATGGAAATATGAAAGGTATAAAATACTAGAGATTCCCTCCACTAAAGCCAGACAGCCTAGGTATTTAATATCTGTAGCACAATGACTGTATCACTTTCTGTTTACTAATTTCCACTGAATAAATAAAAATATCTACTTCCTTCCCCAAGAGTTAAAGAATTAATCAAGGAGGTATGGCAATTAAAGAATTAATCAAGGAGGACGTGACAATAACAACCATTACATATGTTCATATCTTATACCTTCAATTAAACTAATAATGCTTCGGGGCAAGACCATTTCTTAGGCTTGTAAGGCAAGCATTAGGTCAAGTGCTATACACTTTAGTGATTACGATGAGAGGCAGTGAGGAACTGGAGAAAACACAAAACCTTTGGAATCAGCCAAATCTGGATTCAGATCTCTTCATATTTATTTAGCTATATAACTATGTACAAGTTAAACTTCTCTAAGCCTCAGTATATCATATGTAAAATGAGGCCTATATTTGGCCTTCCTATCAATGTCAGGTTTCTCAAATAGACGATCTACAAGCAGACCCAGGCAAGAGAAGCCCCTACCCTGAACTTCAGGCTTTTGGGGGAATTTTATGTAACAGTTTGTTAATTTAACTTAGTATGTATATGGTATGTAGGTCTACATTTATATTTGCTCCAGATCCTGCAGATGTTACAAATGGGCCTGTCTGTATCTACTACTAATAACCTAACATGTGTATTGCCATATTCACTTTCAAATATTACCCTATTTAGTCATACAACATTATCATGAGTTAGGTTTCATTAATCCCATTGTGCAGATAAAGAAACAGATGTGGTTAAGAAACCTACCCAGCGCCCTTATCTTCTATCACCATATCACTCTCTTCTTAACTCCCAAATATCTGAGCTTCCTTCTCTAACATATTATCAATATTTCACTCTCCAAGACAATATGCCCCTAATCCCTAAATCTAGTCCCTATTTTCCATGACCTCTCGGTAGCACCTGATACTGTTAATAATTTTTCCTTTCTTAAAACAACTTTTCCTTTGGTTTCTAAGGCTCGACTATTTCTTCTCTTAGCTTTTGCTCTTTTTCTGCCTCCTCTTGTTAGAGTTTTGGTGAAGAATGAATAAGATAATATTTTTGGAGAGTGTCAGCATAAAGCATATATTCAATAAAAGGTAGGGTTTCTTTTTAACCTAAAAAGAATAGCTACCATTTTTAAGAATGGTGTCAATTACTCTACTAGGTGATACACACACATGCACACACACTATTCCATTTATCCTAAAAGCACCATAAAATTGAAGTTCAGATTGGCTGACAAATTAACCTGTATTAGAAACCTGGCTCCAACAATTCCTAGGTTTATGATACTAAGTCACTTAACTTCCCTGAGCTTCTGCTTCTCCATCGTGTAATTTTATAATGTTCTTGTGAGAATTAAATGAAACACAGGATATAAAAACACAAAGTACATGGTATAACAGTCAGTAAATATTAAACTCCTTTCTCTTCTTGTTGCTACCAGGTGAATACATTAATTTTTTATCCTTCCCTTGTGTGCATTTCTAAAAACTAAGTCCTTGATCTCTTGACCTTCTTTCTTTATACTCTGTACCTACACTCTGTCACACTTGTGAGTCCAACTCCTCCAGAAAGATAGTTTTGAATTATCTGTGACCATTTCTAAGTGTGCAGGCCCACATCTCTAAGTTTTGCTAGTTCTTTCTACTTGAGAATCCCACTGCCTACCATATCAAACTGCTCCTTTCCCTCACAAAGAATGGAAAGCAAAAGACTGGGAGTGGGTGACATAAAATATTAAACAGACAAAATTGATAGGATTCATGATAAAGAAGCTAATTTTATGGTTTCAAGCTTGCCTGAGAAAATTACAAAACTGGAGAAGATTCTCATAAATCATGTCCAAAATTTTCTCCCCTTTTCCTCATTCTTCAGACATGAAACTCTAATCCTTCTATTTCCCTAACCCACAAAGCCAAAAATGTTCCCATTCCATTGAATTCCCTTACATTTAAATGCTCCATTCATCTAACACCTAATAATACTCTATCTTCTATTACCAATTTTCTTACATTTACATCTTATCTTCCTAACTATGCTGTAAGTTCTTTAAGGCCAATAACCATCTCTTATACTTTTAGTATTGTTCATAATGCTAATCGACTACTGCTATAAAGATATGGTCAAGAATTCAGAAATTATAAATTAAGATGCTTTCAGATCTTTTTCTGACATGGAAGGAAAACTTTTCAAGTCAAAAGCTCTGATCCACAAATAGAGAAGATGTGACAAACAGGAAATTTTCTATTTCTCTCTCAAGAATTTCAGTTTTGGCTTTAAACAGAAAAAAAATCCTTTAACATATATTTCCTTAGCCATGTGTTAATACTTTATAAATTATTTCCAGGAACTGTGCAAGCTTTTCTTCAAAAATGACTTATACCAGCATACCTTGGAGATACTGCAGGTTCGGTTCCAAACCACCACAATAAAGCAAATATCGCAATAAAGAGTCACACAAATTTTTGGTTTCCCAGTGCATATAAAATTTATGTTTATACTATTACTGTATTCTATTATAGTGTTCAATGGCATTACATCCTAAAAAAAAAATACATACCTTAATTAAAAATACTTTATTGCTAAAAAATGCTAATCATCATCTGAGCCTTCAGCAAGTCATAATCTTTTTACAATAGTAACAACAAAGATCACTGATGACGGATCACCATAACAAATATAATAATAATGAAAAAGTTTGAAATATTTAAAGAATTGCCAGAATGTGACAGAGAGACATAAAGTGAGCAAATGCTGTTGGAAGAAAGACGCGGATAGACTTGCTCCATGCAAGATTGCCAAAAACCTTCAATTTGTAAAAAAAACACAATATCTGAGCAGCATAGTAAAGCAAAAGCACAGTAAAACGAGTTATGCCTGTATTTTCTAATACAGTTACTAGTCATTAATTTCTGTAGGAAAATAATTCCTAAAACTATAAGGCTCAAAAACCACACAATGTAGACTGATGTGCTATTTATTAAATATTAAATAATTTTAAAACTTTCAAAACCGAGATGATAAAAATACTTAGTCTAAAGTTTATTAAAAGAAATGGCTTTCGGGCTTCCCTGGTGGCGCAGTGGTTGAGAGTCCGCCTGCCGATGCAGGGGACACGGATTCGTGCCCTGCTCCGGGAGGATCCCACATGCCACAGAGCGGCTGGGCCCGCGAGCCACGGCTACTGATCCTGCGCATCTGGAGCCTGTGCTCCGCAGCGGGAGAGGCCACAGCAATGAGAGGCCCGCGTACCGCAAAAAAAAAAAAAAAAAAAGAAATGGCTTTCTTCTTTGGTTGAATATATTTAATAACTGGGAAAATTTGATTAACTTAATTTTCTTTACTGTGATCAAAATAGAACTGCAGGATAATAAAACTGATTTTGATTTGCTTATTTTACCTGAGTAGCTTTATCTTTCATGCATGAAGGGTAATGAACATGAGGATCTCGTGGCCACTGTCCTGTGAGATAAGGTCCTGTTATCGTATCCAAAGAAGAGGTTCGCCTTATTGTACCAGAGGTTCGAACTTGATGAGATTTTGGCCTGTCCACTATAAAAAAGTGAAAAAAGATTAGTCACTAATGAATAAAGTAAAACTTAAAATTATTTAACCTTCATAGTTTGTAAAATATCACTCTGTCAATTTTCCCTACAATATATATTTACCCTAATAGCCCTCCTGCGTGATGTGATGAAATTTATAGACCCTCTCCCAAAGGAAAATACATTCACATATTAAATTTTGCATACACTTCCAGGGCTGTCACACCCTACAAAGCCCATCCATTTTAGAGACCTATTCTAAAACCTGTATATCATCTCCACTGCCATTACTTTAATTAAGACTTCATCATGTCTCAACTGCCAGTTTCCTAAATGCTATCTCTGCATCCACCCTAACTAAATCTTACAGTACCACCTCCCTCCACTGCTTAAAAAATTTCCATGGTTATTCACTGTCTTTAACTTAAAGCCCATTATTTTTCACAATTCAGCTCCCATATACATCAATACTTGATGTCTTGCTACTCCTCCATAAACCCATGTTAACTACTAAATGCCATACAAACTAACTGCAATTTCCCAAATGTAAAACACTCACTTCTCTGCCTCTATACTTTCTATTATCTCCTGCACCTAAAATGTTCTCCTTCCCTGTTCACTTGACAAAAACTTATCTTAAAGATCAGCTCAGGTGTCACACTGCCTCTGTGAAACCTTTCCCAATGCCCTTCTTTTCTCCATCTCTGTCCTTTTTAAAGATATACGCACTCTCTGCTTGCATGGAGCCCTAAATTTGTCTTTCTTCCCCAACTAGAGCATAAGTTTGGTCCCTACAGATTGAAAAGAAGTGGATGCTCAATACTTATGAATAAATTTATTCACAGCTACACAAAAATAACATGTATAAAGAATCTTACATTTTAATTCAGCTTCCTCATTTATGGATGAAGAATTTGAAGCCCAGAGGGATAAAATTAAATCGTCCAATGAAATAGAACTGCTAACAGGTGATAGAGGTAAAAAGGAACCAAGATCTCCAGATATTCTACACAGTTCAATCAATCTACTATAATAATCTACTTCTCCTCTCCATATAGGTACCATCGGTACCTCTGCTGAGAATTAAAATGATCATACTGAACTCTATAGTTTCTTTTTTTTTTTTTTTTTTTTTTTTTTTTGCGTTATGCGGGCCTCTCACTGTTGTGGCCTCTCCCGTTGCGGAGCACAGGCTCCGGACGCGCAGGCTCAGCGGCCATGGCTCACGGGCCCAGCCGCTCCGCGGCATGTGGGATCTTCCCGGACCGGGGCACGAACCCATGTCCCCTGCATCGGCAGGCGGACTCTCAACCACTGCGCCACCAGGGAAGCCCTATAGTTTCTTCACAAAGAAACTATAAAGGATTTTTCATATATGCATCTCAAATAAGTTACTACTAATGTGCATTGAATAATAAAATCCAGTGGATTACAAGCACCAAGGCTCAGTCTTACTCAGAGTTATATCTCACATCAAACAAAATGTCTTGCACATTACAGAGGGCTAAGAAACATTTGTTATTGAATACTGTCCTTTAACTATCCTTCTGAAACCAAAATACAAAATTGGGTTTTTTAAATTGGAAAACAAAAGAAAATGCAGCATACTGTGAACTATCATATTATTTACATACAGTCATCCTCATTTCTATGGGGGACTGGTTCTAGGACCCTCACGGATACCAGAATCTGAGGAAGCTCAAGTCCCTTACATTTGGCCATCCACCTCTCCAGGTTCCACATCCTTGGACATAGAGGGCTGGAGGGCCAATTTTATCTTACAACTGCAGTTCTGATTTCTTCTTTGACCCAAGAGTGTTAGAGAATATCTGAAAATTACAAAATTTCCTCCCTTTTTTTTTTTTTTTGCGGTACGCGGGCCTCTCACTGTTGTGGCCTCTCCCGTTGCGGAGCACAGGCTCCGGACGCGCAGGCTCAGCGGCCATGGCTCACGGGCCCAGCCGCTCCGCGGCATGTGGGAATCTTCCCAGACCGGGACACGAACCCGTGTCCACTGCATCGGCAGGCGGACTCTCAACCACTGCGCCACCAGGGAAGCCCTCCTCCCTATCTTTATTACTTAGCTCTAATTTTATTTTGCCATAGGCAGAGAGTCAGGACAGTCTATTTCTACTCTTTGGAATCACCTGAAATTTTATTTGTGACCAAAAATCATGGTCAATTTTTATAAATATTTCAGGAGTCATGGAGAACATATATTTTCTGTTTTCAGAATAGTTATTTTTCTTGTACATCAGCTGAAATAAAAATATAGAATATAGTAATAATAAAATTATTAGCTTTATCTGTCACAGACTTAGAGAACTACTCTAAAATTTCTAAACTACTCTTGAAATATAACAATTCTCTTTATCTCTTGCAATTTTTATCATTTAAATTTAGTTCTGGGGAATTCCCTGGCAGTCCAGTGGTTAGGACTCTGCACTTCCACTACAGGGGGCATGGGTTCAATCCCTGGTCATCGGGGAACTAAGATCCCGCAAGCTGCACCGTGTGGCCAAAAACAAGAAACAAACAAAAAAAGTTTATAGAAATTTAGTTCTGTATAATTTGGTTACATATTGATTCATGACATCATCATTATGGCTTATATGCTTCACCATTGTAGTCTGTTCCATTTATTACTTTTAAGCTCTGTCAAATTGAACATTATCACCCGTTTATGCTTTCTATTATAATGTGTCTGGTTTGCCTATTCTTTTATTTTCAATTTCTTTCAATCATGCTGTTTCGGTGTGACTCTTGTATACTGTATGCAATTAGGCTTTTTGAAAAAACTTTAGGGTATGTCTTCTCCTTATAAAAGGTATGTTCATCCCACTTATATTTGTTATAACAAACTTGATTAAACCTGTCACATAACTTTTTTCTTCCTCTTATAATTCTTCCTTGCTACTTGTTTTCTATGTTTTACTGTTTACTTCTTTTTCTCCTTACCTTTTCCCCTACCATAGGTAATTTAGAAGATATGCAGATTGTTTTTAGTTCTATTACTAGGAATTACTTCTATTAATTCTTTTAAATATTTTTTCTGGCTATAAAAGCAATATGCACAAATTTTAGCAACTTTACGAAACACGGAAAATTAACATGTCTCTCTCATAATCTGATTTATAATAATTTGTTTAAAACTTCTTAAAGTTACTTTACATTCCCTCCACCAAGAAAAAAAAGACAAAAACAGTTTATCCCTTGAAAAAGAACATTTATAGCAATAAAAAAGGCCTAAAGGACAGCCACAACCAGAAAATGAAAAGCCACTATATGCGAAAAACTTGTGCCTGAACTTTAAACTGCTCCAACTATTATGAAAGTTGTATGTAGTCTACTTATAGTTATTAAAACCCCTGTTAACTTGGTGAACAATAGAGATCATTTTTATGTTTTATAATAAGTATATAAAGAATCTATAAAC
The DNA here is from genome assembly GCF_951394435.1 of Stenella coeruleoalba. Lineage (NCBI taxonomy): Eukaryota > Metazoa > Chordata > Mammalia > Artiodactyla > Delphinidae > Stenella > Stenella coeruleoalba. Next base: position 43,968,065 of record NC_137155.1, read on the forward strand.
AAATCCCTTGATACATATAATATTCTAGTCTATACTTTTTTATTATATTGTTAATCACTGGACCTTTGTCTATCACTTTCAAAGGATCCTATTTCTCCCCTTAGTGTCCATTCTCTCTGATTAGCTACTGTCAGAACTGTGGTCTTCAAGTTATTTTGACTGAGTACTCCTAATAGTAAATATCTAAGGATGCAGCAATATGTGCAGTTATTTATTTATAAATGAGGTATATATTATATTACTAATATGTTATAAATAGTGTAAACCTAAGTAGAAATTTACATATGATATAAAAAATAAAAATATGTATGAAAAAAATAGAAGTTACATTTTCTTCCTGTATCTCATAAATGGGTGGCCTTAATTCAGTGTGAAGACCACTGGGATAAGGGACTTTAAATTGGGTGCTCCCAAGTCCCAAGGACCAGTGGCGGCCATCAACTCGGACTCTGAAAACCTAGGCTCCAACATTTGGTGTAGAAACACTCACCTTGTGCTGAGTATCAGAGGGGGGCATTCTCACCAATGAGAGAGCCAAGAAACAGATTTGGTAACCTTTTTCTGGGACAGCGTGGACCGGCACTTCTGGTGTCATTAAATTCATGAGTTTTCTTGTATTCTCCCTTAACCAAAAAGAGCTTTTGTACTTTTAAATGTTGTATAAATGTGTTATATAGGTTTTTGAACTGGAAACTTCCTGAAATTTATATCTCCATGCGGTTACCATAAACATAATGTAATAAAAGGGAAAAATATGAATTGGGTGCTAAATTCAATCTACAGATTGGCCAGTTAGCTCTGTGATTTAACGCTATTGCTTAATTGTGTTAAGAATGTGTAAACAAGCATCACACATTACCAATACCAAAAAACAAAAACGGTCTGCCTTAAATAGAATAAGGTAGGACAACATGGTATCGATATCCTGTTATAAAATTCGCTCTATCAGTCATGATGTTTTAAAAAATTATAGTATATGAAGTAAATATACTTGAAAGGTTATATTTCAAACATATGCTTTAAAAGATTCTCACCATTGCTCATACAAGGAAAATTTCAAAGATATGTAGTTGTTAGTAATTTCCACGTCAATTATTTGAAGGGTAAAAATTCAAAATAAGTTTAAAAATTGGCAAGGATAGTACTCTTCCAAGATATGATTAGCCATAATAACCCCACTTAACCAAATATCAGTAGGGCCTTATTTACCAACAGATTCATCATAAGCAGTGCGATTCTATTTTAACAAGATGAGTTATTGCTATTATCCAAACTATCATGGCAATGAGTTAGATTTTAACTGCCTCAACATCTAAGCCTTGATTCTCCCAAATTTTTATATATTTAATTTGCGGTATTATCACCTACCAATTCAGGTTTTACAATTTAGTGCAACAATAAAAATCAACACTGGTTTTTCATTATAGTAGTCCCCTCTTATCCTCAGTTTCACTTTCCACAGTCAACCATGGTGAAAATATTAAATGGAAAATTCCAGAAATAATTCATAAGTTTAAGATTGGGGGGCAGAGCCAAGATGGCAGACTAGGAGGACATGGAATTCACATCTCTGCACAACTAGGGCACCTACCAGGCACTGGTGAGGGACCACAGACACCTAAGGGGACGGGAGAAACCCCCAGCAACTGGGTAGGACGTGGGGCATGGGGAGAGTGAGAGGGGGAGAAGAAGTGGAGGTGGGATGGGACTGGCGCCCCTGAGGGGTAGCTGGGGGAGGGGAAGGGATCCCACCCCCAAAGGGGGAAATTGGGGGACCATTGGGAGGGCAGAGGATCAAAAAGGAGCGTGGCCAGGTCTCCCTTGCCCACTTGGGCCCCTGGGAGCCTGCTGAGATCCCGGTCCTGATCCTCTGCCCACGAAGGCCCCCTCCAGCTGCATGGGTCCTGAGGGAGTGGGAGGGAGGGAAGGGGGAGCAAAAGTAAAGGCCAGACCTATGGGACTGGAACCCCTGAGGGGTGGCTGGGGGAGGGGAGGAGTTCCTACACCCAGCGGGACACACCCATGGTTAGGGGTCCAGTGGGGACTGGGGAGACCCCGGGGGAGATGGGGAGTGGGGTCGTGGAGGAATGGAAGGGAACGCGGCCAGTGCTTTCCCTGTCCACTTAGGCACCAGAGAGCCTGTTGGGCTCCCGGGCCTAATTCTCTGCCCTCAGAGCCTCCCTCCTGCTGTGCAGAGCCCAAACCCAGCCCCTACACCCCCACCCAGGGCCCTACCTCTACACTCAGAGAACCCCTCCAATGAGCTGGACCTAAACCACACCCACACACCCTCACCCACGGCCTTGCCTCCAAACTCCAGAACTCCACACTCTGAAGGCCCTCCTTTGGAGGTGCTGCTTCTCCCCTTCTGTAGGTCCTAAGTAGAGGCCCTGACCGATGCTTGAACATCGCCTGCCCAGGCCCCACCCCCAAGGCCTTTTCTGGATGCATGGGTCCTGAGCCTAGGCCCTACCCCATGCTCAAACAAGTCGCCCCCCACCAGCCTAGGTCCCGCCCCACCGTAACCCCTGCCCCTCCCTAAGTTCCACCCCTGCCTAAACTCTGCCCCACATAGCCAAGGCTTTTGTTTTTCCTTTTTTCCTCGTTTAGATTGGGGTTCTGTTTTACCTTGTTGATTAATTGTTCTTCATTCATTTATATGTTTATTTTTTCTAATAAATCTTTTATTTTTCTAATTTTATTTTATTCTTTATACTTTGTTATTGTTCTTCTCCTTTTGGCTTGTTCCCCCACCCCCCTTTTTTCTTTTTCTTTTTTCTGTTACAGTTTTATTTTACCTTGTTGAAGTTGTTTCAATTATATTATTTTTCCTAATATATTTTTTATCTTTCTAATTTTATTTTGTTTTTTATTCTTTGTTATTGTATTGCTCCTTTTCTTCTTCTTTTTTTTTTTTTTTTGGCCACGCCACAGCCTTACGGGATCTGGTTCCCAGGCCACAGGTTGGGCCCGAGCTCCGGTGGTGGCAGCTCTGAGTCCAAACCGGTGGACTAACAGAGAACCTCAGACCCCAGGGAATATTAATCAGAGTGAGGCCTCCCAGAGGTCCTCATCTCAGCACCAAGACCCAGCTTTATCCAACTGCCTGCAAACTCCAGTGCTGGATGCCTCAGGCCAAACAATCAGTAAGACAGGAATACAGCCCCACCCATCAAAAAAAAAAAAAAATGAAATGACTAAAAAATATGTTACAAATGAAGAAGCAAGGTAAAAACCTACAAGACCAAATAAATGAAGATGAAATAGGCAACCTACCTGAAAAAGAATTCAGAGTAATGATAGTAAAGATGATCCAAAATGTTGGAAACAAAATGGAGAAAATAAAAGAAACATTTAACAAGGATCTAGAAGAACTAAAGAGCAAACAAACAGTGATGAACAATACAATGACTGAAATTAAAAATACTCTAGAAGAAATCAATAGCAGAACAACTAAGGCAGAAGAATGGATAAGTGAGCTGGAAGATAAAATGGTGGCAATAACTGCCAGGGAGCAGAAAAAGAAAAAAGAATGAGGACAGTCTCAGAGACCCCTGGGACAATATTAAACGCACCAATATTCGAATTATAGGGGTCCCAGGAGAAGACGAGAAAAAGAAAGGGTTTGAGAAAATATTTGAAGAGATTATAGTCGAAAACTTCCCTAACATGGGAAAGGAAATAGCCACCCAAGTCCAGGAAGCGCAGAGAGTCCCATACAGGATAAACCCAAAGAGAAACATGCCGAGACACATATTAATCAAACTATCAAAAATTAAATACAAAGAAAAGATATTAAAAGCAGCAAGGGAAACTGTAATTAAAAATCTTCCAACAAACAAAAATCGAGGACCAGATGGCTTCACAGGTGAATTCTATCAAACATTTAGAGAAGAGTTAACACCTCTCCTCCTCAAACTCTTCCAAAAAACTGTAGAGGAAGGAACACTCCCAAACTCATTCTATGAGGCCACCATCACCCTGATACCAAAACCAGAAAAAGATATCACAAAAAAAGAAAATTATAGACCAATACCACTGATGAACATAGACGGAAAAATCCTCAACAAAATACTAGCAAACACAATCCAACAACACATTAAAAGGATCATACACTATGATAAAGTGGGATTTATCCCAGGGATGCAAGGATTCTTCAATATATGCAAATCAATGTGATACACTGTATTAACAAATTGAAGAATAAAAAGCATATGATCATCTCAATAGATGCGGAAGAATCTTTTGACAAAATTCAACACCCAGTTATGATAAAAACTCTCCAGAAAGTGGGCATAAAGGGAACCTACCTTAACATAATAAAGGCCATATATGACAAACCCACAGCAAACATCATTCTCAGTGGTGAAAAACTGAAAGCATTTCCTCTAACATTAGGAACAAGACATGGATGTCCACTCTCGCCACTCTTACTCAACATAGTTTTGGAAGTCCTAGCCATGGCAATCAGAGAAGAAAAAGAAATAAAAGGAATACAAATTGGAAAAGAAGAAGTAAAACTGTCACTGTTTGCAGATGACATGATACTATACGTAGAAAACCCTAAAGATGCCACCAGGAAACTACTAGAACTAATCAATGAATTTGGTAAGGCCGCAGAATACAAAATCAATGCACAGAAATCTCTTGCATTCCTATACACTAACAATGAAAAATCAGAAAGAGAAATTAAGGAAACAATCCCACTGACCAGTTCAACAAAAAGAATAAAATACCTAGGAATAAACCTACGTAAGGAGGCAAAAGACCTATACTCAGAAAACTATAAAACATTGATGAAAGAAATCAAAGATAACATAAACAGATGGAGAGATATACCATTCTACTGGATTGGAAGAATCAATATTGTGAAAATGACTGTACTGCCCAAAGCAATATACAGGTTCAGTGCAATCCCTATCAAATTACCAGTGGCATTTTTCACAGAACTAGATCAAGAAATTTTACAATTTGTATGGAAATGCAAAAGACCCCGAATAGCCAAAGCAATCTTGAGAAAGAAAAATGAAGCTGGAGGAATCAGGCTTCCTGACTTCAGACTATACTACAAAGCTACAATAATCAAGACAGTATGGTACTGGCACAAAAACAGTAATATAGATCAGTGGAACAAGATAAAAAGCCCAGAGATAAACCCACGCACATATGGTCACCTTATCTTTGACAAAGGAGGCAAGAATATAAAATGGAAAAAAGACAGCCTCTTCAATAAGTGGTGCTGGGAAAACTGGACAGCTACATGTAGATGAAATTAGAACACAACCTAACACCATACACAAAAGTAAACTCAAAATGGATTAAAGACCTAAATGTAAAACCAGACAGTATAAAACTCTTAGAGGGAAACATAGGCAGAACACTCTGTGATATAAATCATAGGAAGATCCTTTTTGACCCACCTCCTAGAGTAAGGGAAACAAAAATAAACAAGTGGGACCTAATGAAACTTAAAAGCTTTTGCACAGCAAAGGAAACCATAAGCAAGACCAAAAGACAACACTCAGAATGGGAGAAAATATTTGCAAATGAAGCAACTGACAAAGAATTAATCTCCAAAACATACAAGCAGCTCATGCAGCTCGGTATCATAAAAACACACAAACCAGTCCAGAAATGGGCAGAAGACCTAAACAGACATTTCTCCGAAGAAGACATACAGATGGCCAACAAATGCATGAAATGATGCTCAACATCACTAATCATTAGAGAAATGCAAATCAAAACCACAGTGAGGTATCACCTCACACCAGTCAGAATGGCCATCAAAAAGCTACAAACAATAAATGCTGGAGAGGGTGTGGAGAAAAGGGAACCCTCCTGCACTGTTGGTGGGAATGTAAATTGATACAGCCACTATGGAGAACAGTATGGAGGTTCCTTAAAAAACTAAAAATAGAACTACCATATGACCTAGCAATCCCACTACTGGGCATATGCCCTGAGAAAACCATAATTCAAAAAGAGTCATGTACCACAGTGTTCACTGCAGCACTATTTACAATAGCCAGGACATGGAAGCAACCTAAATGTCCATCAACAGATGACTGGATAAAGAAGATATGGCACATATATATAACAGAATATTACTCAGCCATAAAAAGGAACAAAATTGAGTTATTTGTAGTGAGGTGGACGGACCTAGAATCTGTCATACAGAGTGAAGTCAGTCAGAAAGAGAAAAGCAAATACCACATGCTAACGTATATGTATGGAATTTATAAAAGCGGTACTGATGAACCTAGTGGCAGGGCAGGAATAAAGACGCAGACATAGAGAACAGACTTGAGGGCATGCGGGGGAAGGGGAAGCTGGGATGAAGTGAGAGTAGCACTGACGTATATACACTATCAAATGTAAAATGGATAGCTAGTGGGAAGCTGCTACATAGCATAGGGAGATCAGCTCAGTGCTTTGTGACCACCTAGAGGGATGGGATAGGGAGGGTGGCTCATGAGGGAGGGGATATGGGGATATATGTATACATATAGCTGATTCAGTTTGTGGTACAGCAGAAACTACCACAACATTGTAAAGCATTTATACTGCAATAAAGATGTTAAAAAATAATAAGTTTAGGGCTTCCCTGGTGGCGCAGTGGTTGAGAGTCCGCCTGCCGATGCAGGGGACACGGGTTCGTGCCCTGGTCCGGGAAGATCCCACATGCCGCGGAGCGGCTGGGCCCGTGAGCCATGGCCGCTGAGCCTGCGCGTCCGGAGCCTGCGCTCCGCAACGGGAGAGGCCAGTGAGAGGCCTGCGTACCGCCAAAAATAATAAAATAATAATAATAATAATAATAATAATAACAACAATGATGTTTAAAATTGTGCACCATTCTGAGTAGTGTGATGAGAACCATCCTGCTCCATCCAGCCCGGGACGTGAATCATCCCTTTGTCCAGCATATCCCACCTGTTAAGTCACCTAACTAGCTGTCTCAGTTATTAAATTGACTGTCTTGGTACCATAGTGTTTGTGTGTAAATAACAACTATTTTACTTAATAATGGCCCAAAGCACCAGACTAGTGATGCTGGCAATCTGGATATGCCAAAGCGAAGCTGTAAAGCGTTCCCTTGAAGTGAAAATGTCAAAGTTCTCAACTTAATAAAGGAAGAAAAAAATTAAATGCTCTGGTTGCTAAGATCTATGGTAAGAACAAATCTTTTATCTGTGAAATTGTGAAGAAGGAAAAAGAAATTTGGCTTGCTTTGCTGTTGCACCTCAAAACTGCAAAAGTTAGGGCCACAGTGTGTGATAGGTACTTAGTTAAAATGGAAAAGGCATTATATTTGTATAAGATACTTTCAAAGAGACCATGTTCACATAACTTTTATTACAGCATATACTTATAACTTTTATTATTAATTGTTGTTAATCTCTTAATGTGCCTAATTTATAAAATAAACTTTATCATAAGTATGTATGTATAAGAAAAACATAGGATATACAGGGTGTAATACTATATGCAGGTTTAGGCATTCAACTGGAGGTCTTGAAAGATATTCCCTGTGGATAAGGGCGGTCTACACTATATGTTCAACACAATAAATTGTTTCTTATTTCATGATTATAGTTGTGATTAGAATATATATTTAGTTTTTAACTGATCACAGTATTTCTCTAATTATTACAAAATTACCTCAGTTCAAGTAGATAAAATAAGAGGATACCTTATCAATTAGAAACATAAATTAGTATCCTCAAACAGTCTTTGAATTTACAAGAGCTTAAAAAACAATAAAATTTAATAAAAAATAGTAGCAATAAAATTGCTAAAATCAATATTCTAAAGTATGAAAGAAAATCAATTAAATAAATACTTACCATCATTACTTAAGCTAAACAGGCATCAGGAAAATAGTAATTTCATATGTAGTGAAACCAGGTAATCACTAACACTAAATAAAACCACTGCGCCACCAGGGAAGCCCTCAACATATTTTTTAAACCAGACCAAATTGATTCAGATGCATCGTCAGCCTTGGGAACCACTGAGGTCCTAAAGCAATGTTTCTCAAAGTGTTAGACATTTGTTAAATATGCTCAATACTGGGCCCAATTTCTCATCAACAATGTGAGACTCTCTGCTAGTGGGACCAAACAATGTGAATTTTAAATATGTATCTCAAGTGAATTTAATGGTACTAAAATCTTAAGAACCTATGTCTAAACGATTGGGACTAGATCCTTTAGAGTTGCAGGTGCTCAAAAATAAAATCATTTTGTTGATTATAATCTACTCCATTTAGAGACACTGAAAGTTTGAATATAAATCCAAGAAAATATCCTGCTGCAAAAAAGTCAAACAATTCTTCGAAATCTGCACTTAGCAGCTAACCTTCTAGAATCTAGTAAATTTAAACTTCTAGTCATCTCCTTCAAAAAGGTCACTTTCTAAACTGAGTGCCAGCCATGACAATAAGAACCTTCAAACCTAAATACAAAGCACTCTAGACAGAATGCTTAGGAATGCTTTCTTAGAAAGATGAGATAACAGACAAAAAGTTCAATACAGCTTCTTTGGAAAGATTCCCTCCCACCCAAACAGGGCATTTTGCACACAAAAGTTAACTACAATAAAATTTGCTTCCTAAAAAAATACAAGAAATTCTGAAAAACTACATTAAGTAGGTTCCTTTTTATAAAATCAAAGTGCCAAAGAAAAATAAAATATATAAGCAAAGTAAAATTTAGATTTTAATAATTAATTTGATTAAAGAATTTAAGCCTGAGTCTCCAAATATTACAGTATTTTATAGCCTTTTTATTTAAAACCTTTATCTTTTAAGAGAAAATAAGTGTTTCATGATGTCTGAATTTGCTCCTTCATATTATAATTTCAATCCTTATCACTGAAATCAAAATAACAAATTCATGGAGCAGAGACTGAATATAAGACATTAAGTTGCTTTTCTTCAACTTCAAAAAACCCTGAAATGATATAGTTCCTAATTTAGTGATCAAAAATAGCCAAAAGTAAATACGGGTAGAGAATATCTTGCTATTGGTTCACTGAGGTTAAGCATGAACTTAACTAAAGGTCTGTTTTGTTTTGTTTTTTATAAATCTATTTTTAATTTTTATTTTGGCTGCGTTGGGTCTTTGTTGCTGTGTGCGGGCTTTCTCTGGTTGCGGTGAGCAGGGGCTACTCTTCATTGCAGTGCACAGGCTTCTCACTGCAGTGTCTTCTCTTGTTGAGGAGCACAGGCTCCAGGCACGCAGGCTTCAGTAGTTGTGGTACGTGGGCTCAGTAGTTGTGGCTCGCGGGCTCTAGAGTGCAGGCTCAGTAGTTGTGGCGCACGGGCTTAGTTGCTCCGCAGCATGTGGGATCTTCCCAGGCCAGGGCTCGAACCCGTGTCCCTTGCATTGGCAGGCGGACTCTCAACCACTGTGCCACCAGGGAAGCTCCTAAAGGTCTGTTTTCTTAATAGAAATTTGCTTCAGTATTTCTGTATTGAGAGCTACTTCCTTGAAAGTTATAGTTTTAAATTTATTATCACTGTTGAAGAGTCTCTCCTTGACCAAACTTTAGCCAGGCTCCTCTGAACTCTTTCCAATTAGGCCCTAAATTTTGGGCTTCTGTGTTCATCTCTGTATTGTCCAATTTTAGCAAGAATCCTACTATGTCAGTTTAACCAGAATCCCCCACCCTCAATATTGATCACGCTGGATATCTGATTAGGTTTCTCATCTCCACCATCCCCCATGTAATATCTGACCACCTGGTCTGCCTTCATTAACAATCCTATTTAGGTCTGTTTAGCCAGAATCCCCCTTATTTTGATGTTTCTTTCCTCTCAGTAATTTTTTATCTACTTACCCCACCCTTCTACTTGGCTATACATCCCCAGTTTTCCTAGTTGTATTCCAAGTTTGAGCCCAATCTTTCTCCCCCACTGCAAAATCACATTACAGTGGTCCCTACAACTATCGTGATAGTCTCCCTGAATAAAGTCTGCTTTACTAATCTTTATCGAGTGTCATGAACAATTTTTTCTTAAACATCACTACCAACATTATGAGTAATTTTCTCCTTGCCTCACGGTTACAGAGAGAAATTTTCAAAATAAATCCTTCCCCCCACCACCAAGAAAAAAACAAATTTAAAGAACTGTGTAACTAAGAATAAAAAAAGTAGAAAGGAGGAGACTGGTATGCCTCTCTAGCCAATCTAATGCACATTAATACTGATCATCTAATCGAATTATTGTTAGATTCAGTTTTCCAAAATCAGCACAGTCTAGGCACCTCACCAACGGCCTTTACGGGCCTTCCTTGCTTAAAATATAAGAAGATAAAAAGTTAGCCAAATACATGGGCCACATAAAATAAAATCATCAAAATCAAATGAACTTCAGATGAGACAGGAAGGACACCAGATCTGAATATGCTATCTGAAATAAAACTAAAGGGCAAAAACTAAAGCCCTCTCAGTGTGAGTAGATTCTGAAACACTAATCAAGACCTGGAATCCTGCCATAGAAGCAATCTAGAAAACATGCCGAAATGACCATATGGCTGCCCTGCAGAAATCTGGAAAGGAACCAGTCAAGAAGCTGACAAGAGAAACAAACATGCTTCTCACCAAATGAGGCCTGACACAGCCTGTAACCTGAGGTCTGTCAAGAAAAACAAACAAAAAAATGTAGTCAAGCAGCCATTTAGGAATGATTCTTCTCTAGGTTATAGCTCACTCAAATTTGTGTCAAATGATACATAAATTGAGATACGACATTTGGAGGAAGGCCTTCAGCCTGTTTTCAAAGAAAACCCAAGAGAGTATCTTCTTGTATCAAGATTGTAAAAGAAAACTTCACCAAGATGGCCATGAAGGCTGGTGACAAGCACTGGAAGAATACACAACAAATTAAGATGGAGTTCTGACATCTGGAATATATCTATAAAGAAATTACATATATGGCAGCTGAGATGCTAAAGATTTTTAAGTTCAATTTTTTCTGGTGGAAAATGGTATTTCTTTAAGGAACCCTGGCAAAGTCATAATTAGTAGAAGAACATTCTATAAACTTTATGAACTTCCAATGAATTCGATTAATAGAGCTTCCAAACATCTAAAATCTTATATAACTAATGGTCTCAAATGTTAAAGAAATAATCACAAAGTATTAGCAGCTATAAAACAATGAAAATAAGATGACCAAAAATGGATATTAATATAGTAAGTGAAAGGAAAGCAAATATTCCTTAACCAGAAGACAAAATGTTTAACAAAATTTTGTTTCAAAGTACTTAACTTCCAGTTAAAGCAATGGTAGAACTTAGAAAATTTTTAACCAAATGAGACAGATCCACTATTATATCCCAATTAAAAAAAAAAACTAACAAAAAAGACTATAATAAAGGCTATAGAATGGGCTATATCTTTACCACAGTATGACAACCAATATTACTGATCAAACTCCTTGATTTTTAAAGTAGGGAAAACTGTGATCTAACAGTTCAAAACAAGCTAAAAATCTTCTTTAAATGACAGAAGCAATGAAAAACCTCAGAATTAGAAAAACTAAAAATGATGTGTTTGAGAGCAAGGAAGATATGAAAAGAGAGGTGATCAAACTCAGGAAAGATTTAGAAATAAAAGAAAAACTTATTTCAGGAATGAAGACTAACTTAACAAGAAGCACAGTGGGTTAATGCCTTTCCAAAAGTAGAAAATGGAACATAAGACAAATTTTAGAATTAAAAGAAGAGATAAAAAGATCTTAAGAGACAATAATTAATATGTAACTTAAGCAAGACTGTCCAACATATGTTTAGTAGGAGTCCCTGAAGAAGACCAAAGCAACAAAGCAAAAAATGATAAAAACTACAATAAAACTCTCCAGGAATAAAAGATAACTTCAAACTACATATTGAAAGACTATACATGTATCTGAGAAAATGATACAGCTGATACAGCCCAAATCAAACACATTTTAATGAAGCTAAAGTGACCTTCAAGTATAAAAACCCATAGATTAAAACTTCTTATAGTCTTGCATATTCTTGCTACATAATACATGAGAACTCAAGGAATATTGTTGCCATAAGTCTGTCCTGAAGAATCTACCAGAGAATAGCTTCAAACAACCAACAGCTTGGAAAGGAATTAACATAAGGGCTCCTGGAATGTGTGAGCCATTCAGGTAGTAACTTTCAAAGGAGAACAGAGTAGCAGAATGCTCAATATCTCTAAGGTAAGTCTTCCATCATTACATGAAAGAAATGACCAGAGAAGGATTGTAAATTCATATAGTTATTCTCTCAGCACATCTGTAACACTAAGAATTTCCAGAATATCTGATAACCAAATGTAGTTATTAAATTGCTTATAGAACCAGATATATATACATATATTTTTAAACATTTTAATATTCCTCCAATATTTTATTGTGTTGACTCTGAGAAAAATTAATGTTAGTCTTAGAGACGTAACCTAGTAGAGAAATTAGCTCCTGCCCAACCTAGTGGAGAAACTAATTGAAATGGAGCATCCATAGTGACTCCATTAATAGAATTTTTGCCCATCCCCTTCCTCTAGAGCTGGCAATTACAGAGTAAGGTTTGAAAGTCAATCCTACAGAAGCCTGCAGCAAGAACCAGGAATGGTCAAGGAACGGGAATTCCTCTTATGGGGAAAGGTGGAGTTTACCATGGGATAAGGTAGAATAATGGGCTGAGGGGCTTGAAGAGAGAGTCATTTGGAAAAAAACAAGATGGAAAGAAGCCTTGAAGAGGACCTTCACCTTGCGAGGAGCTAAATCTATAAGGATCTGCTTTTTGAAGGAACAAAAGTAAGCAGCCTCTGTCCACATCATCCCAGTATCTATGGAACAGGTCAATAAAGAACAAAAAGTCCTAAAATAATTTTCAAGACCAAGAAAGAACTGATTGACTATTAATGTTATGGAATCAGGGTCTTACCACTATTACAAAAGGACAAAACCAAATTTTACCATGTAATACAAGATCTTTATGATGAAGTCTGTATGATGACTATAGTTCCTCTGATCCTGAAAAAGAATCTGAAAATTATCAGCTTTCTCATCTCTTATTTGAATAAAGAATACTGACTTAATATGGCAGAGAAAGCACAACAGTCTCCTAGACAAGTAAATATCTCTTCTTAAATCTATACTGAAAATTTGTAGAATTCTAAATCCAAATACATTTTAACAACATACAATTTATAATGAAAATAAGATGCAAGCATTTAAGTCTAAGTTATAAACATTTTGTTTAGGTAATAAAACCTACAGATTAGCTCATAATAGCATAATAATAAGGTAAACAGTTAACTCCATGGTTAAGTAGAAAAGATTAAGGAGAAAGGCTTAGGAAAAGAGTAACTGCTTAACCTCAATAAGATATGACTGCTAGTCAAGCTAATTTACTGATGGTAGGCAAATGATAAACAGTACTCTGAACTGAAAATACATCTGGATACCACAGATTTGCTTCATGCAAAAGAATCTAGTTAATTAAACCTAGCTGACTAGCTGCATTTTCCCCCACATCGTGTCCCCAAATCCAGCAATGGTGAATATGTTGTTGACGGGGAAATATATAACTACGCTTCTGTAGAATAAACCCAAAATCAATAGGCTCAACAGAATGAAGGCTTCAGAAATAAGAAAACACAGATGTTTATTCTAGCATTTACTTTCATAAATATTGACATCAAAGAATCAAATATGTAGCTGTGAAGCAGTAATTTATCTAAAATTGGATGCTTCATTAAAGCTGGATATGGCCCAAAGCTGCAGGAAACATCCTGAAGGAAAAGGTCTTATACAAATGATACCTTTGTAGAGGCCATGGAGTAAAACAGAACATGGCAAAAACCAGTTCCGTGTTCGCATACACAGGACACCTTCCACCTCAACAATTCTACAAACATTGTGCATAAAAGGTTGCCAGGAAACACTGCCAAGGACTGGGAGCAACTTCAGAAAAAATAAAATAAAACTACTAGTGGCATGACTAAGTGTAGGGGAAAAGTGTCATAAAATATTTTAGAAGAGCATCATATTTTATTCCTCCAGAACAGGCTTAGAACTGGCCATTATAATCTTAGTCAAAAATGGTCTATTGATATTACTGATTGAACTGTACTTCAATCAAAATGGCATTGCCCAGGAGCTACAAATGGACTGAAGTCACAAAGTTCCAGAGTTTGTTATTAGCATCTAAGTTAATTTTTTCCCTTAAATGATGAAAGAACATTGTTCAATCCAAGAACCCAAGAAATGAGTGAACAAATATCAGACTACACTTTTGGATATAGCTTGAATCATTAACAATACCTACAATAGCTAGGGCATTTGTAATAAAAACCTGAACAACACTTCCAGATGTACTGAAAAGACTCTTCTCAACATGGGAAGAAAACAAAACACAGTACAGAAAAGAGGTGGGTCAACTGCATTTTTGTCTGCCTTTTTTCTCCATTCTTTCCTTCTTCACCTCTGACCAGAATTTTTTAAATCCTTTCTATGTAGTGTTTGAGACAGGACAAGTACGAACAATGTATATTCAAACATTATGAATAATACAGTTAACTTCTTTTTCATGGATATGTCAAATCACTCATTTATTTGTCTCTTCCCCCCCATATTTTAACTATTTTACTTTCATTTAAGAATGAAATAAGAAAGTAAAACCTAATATGATTCACTAATCTATTTAGTTTATACTTAAATGATAAATCTAAGACTTATCTACCAGAGGGTGGGCTCCTTCCTAAAAGTAAAGCTCTTGTCTTTTTCTGTTTGTTTCTCTAACAGCTAGCACAACTACTCAAGTTTTGTTGAACCTGTGGATATCAGTTATCCATCCTTTCCTTACTTTTAATGAAATTAATACTCAAAAACTAGAAATCACCTGGCATATATTATGGAACTCATTAGCAAAGGAGCCTTTCTGGAAGAGCCTCAAATAGAATGGCTCCACATTTCTTTTTAATATTCTGTATGTGAGGCTCATCTAAAATCATTGTGAATGAAGTGCAAGAGAGTGACAAAAATAACTTGAAGTCAGATCTCTATCATCCCATTTTCCACATTTACATAAAAGGCTATGATTTCCATGCTTAGGTATTTCACAAACAGGTCATTAATATAGGTTCATATAATAAATAACTCTTCATATAGTGCATATCCAAGAAAAACAACATATTTATATAATATAACAAGACCACTTAATAAGATCACTAAACTTCGTGTCCTGCCAGGCACTCTGGGAGACCATGGATTTATTTCCACATGGCTATCAATTCTTAAAATGTCTCCGAATTGTTTTGAAAATAGTCTCTTAAATTATTAATCAAAGAGTAGTTATAGCATCTTCAGTTAATGAAAGTAAATAGCAAATTATATAAAACTAAATATATTCCACCAAGATCACACAATCGAACTTGATGAAGTATCTCTCGCATATTGACAGAAACACTGATAACAATGGACCACACTTGCCTATGTGATGGATCACACGAGGTAAGAGTGAGACTCCCAAGGTGAATTTTCAAAGTGGCTCCAGTAGTAGCAGCTGGCAGACCACCTTTCTTTAAACTGTGAGGTGCAGTAAAGTTGCTAATGCTAACAGCTACAATTTTTTAAAATTCGTGGCTTATCACAATAAAAACCCAATGTGTATCTTCCTGGCTGACAGATGGCCTTCTATATGATCATTCAGGGATTCAGACTTCCTTCATCTTATGGCTCCACCATTCCCCCAGGGCCTTGGTTGGAGTCCTCTGCTAGATTCTCTGCTTCCAGCTGGCAGATGAGGGAAGAGAATGAATGACGAGGATCAAACTAGTGCTTTTTTATTGAACACAGATGAAAATGTTGTATATCACCAAGCCTTATCTAATTGCAAGGAGGGGTAGGAAAAAGAGTCTTGATGTGGGCCAAGAGGGAGACAAAACAGGGTTTGGTGAATAATTAGAAGTCTCTACTATAGAAGGGCTTAACTCCCTTTGTCTGAATTACCTCGGAGATAGTTTGAGCCAAATTTTAGAGTAAGTCTTGCTAAATTATTACAATTGTCACCATAAATAGAGTGATCTAACTTAATCTAATTTACAGTAATCAGTAGATTACCTTACACTGACACGGGATCTTTGCCTGACAAGGAACAAGTGTGGAGCTATTGAAAGATAATAGCATTTTCAATACAAAGTGAGTTCAGTTTACAAAGAACTTGATGTACACAATCGAGGATGCTGAGATGAGTCTTTTATGTCACGGAAAGGATTATGAACTTCAGAATTTTTTTTTTTTAAAGAAAGACTATATTTATAAAGAAAGACTGTGCAATGGGTAAATTAGAGAGCGGTGACTAATGGCGGGGGAACCACTTAAGAGGCAGCAGTTCTAACAAATCAAGCAATAAGTAATAACGGAGCCATGAGGGGATGGAAAGAAGCTACCAGATTCAGGACATAATTCTAAGGAGATGGGATAAGATATAGTGATCAGTAGGATAAGAGAAATGAGGGAGGAGGGAAAGTTAATAATTATGCTGCAAGGAGGTTAAGAACCCAACCCAATGATGCTCTGGGTCTGAAAGTCTTATTAATAAATTATTGATTTTCTGCTAGTAGCATAGAAAAATACACTAGACCACTTTTTCAAAGCATGTTACCTAAGGGAATATGATATATTCTATGTGAAACATAGGTGGAATATACTTTAAATTAAAACTTCTTATACAGATGGTAACGAGATCAGCAAGAAGGTAAAGAGCATGAGCAAAACATCCAAAGACAATTATAATGATATTTTTAAATATGTGGATATGTAAACTTGCAGGATGTAAGCATTATGTCTGTTTTAATTTGCTATATACAGTTACCACCTAGAAGAATACCCACTCCAGTCAGTAGAAATGCAATAACGACAGGTTTCAACACTTCTTTCAACTTTGAATTTAAATACCAACATAATATTCTGCTCAAAAATCACAAAGCCAACTCCAGCAGAGAAAATGATCATACACTTACTAAGAAAATTAAACTGTAGATAACTGGATTGTCATTCTAAATTACGTTAGATGATTCAGAAAAGGTAATTTATATGTAAACTGATTAATTTGTTTCTCCAAACCCATCCAACAACTTTTTACCAAATAATCCTTAAGTAAATACTTCAAAGAATTCAGCATTTAAGACATGCCTCCAGGGCTTCCCTGGTGGTGCAGTGGTTGAGAGTACGCCTGCTGATGCAGGGGACACGGGTTTGTGCCCTGGTCCGGGAAGATCCCACATGCCGCGGGGCGGCTGGGTCCGTGAGCCATGGCCGCAGAGCCTGCGCATCCAGAGCCTGTGCACCGCAACGGGAGAGGCCGCGGCAGTGAGAGGCCCGTGTACCACAAAAAAAAAAAAAAAAAAAGACATGCCTCCAGAAGGAAATATAATTGTATTATAAATAGCAAATTTCCCCATAACCACAAGGAAGATGTTCAGAATTCTCATCTAGTTAGATTTCCATTGGTTTTATCTTACATGAGATAAGTAAAGTCCCTAAGTCACTACCACTTCGTATATTAAAATTACCTATAGCATTATGAAAAGATGACCATGAATTTCTACTCTATATGAAGAAAGTATCAGGAGCCAGTGATTATCCAGTGATTGTTGAGAAAGGAACGCGAACTTTACAGCATTCTCTCTTTTATACACATACATACACACCACACACACACGCACACAGATATTGTGTAGCCCTTAGGTATAATCAAATTAGGTGACCAATTTTTTTTATCTGTACACAAATTTTTTTAACATTTTTATTTGTAATAGACCCAACCTTAACCAAAATGTCCTCCAATAAGTGATGGGTAAGGAAACTGTGGTACATCCATACTGTGGAATATTGCTCAGCAATAAAGGGAAACAGACTACTGATACTCTGAACTACTGTGACAGATCTCAAGGGCATTATGTTGAGTGGAAAAGAGGCAAGCTCAAAAGGTCACATAGTGTATGATTCCTTCTATCTAACATTCTCAAAATGACAAAATTATAGAGATGGAGAACAGATCAGTGATTGCCAGGGGTCAGGGTGGTAGGGGGAGGGAGTGGTATGACTACAACGGGCAGCACGAGGAGGATCTGAGTGGCATCTGACATCTGTGATAGAACAGGTCTGTATCTTGATTATACTGGTGGTTACACAGATCTACACGTGATAAAATCACACACGCACACACATACATACACACACACACCCCCAATATAAAAATCCTGATTTGATGTCATACTATAATTTTGTAAAATATAACCGTTAAAGGAAAAGTGGGTGAAGGATACGTGGGAGCTCTCTGTATTGTCTTTGCAACTTCCTGTGAATGTAAACTTATTTATTTACTTTTAAATTTTTATTGGGGTAGAGTTTATTTACAATGTTGTGTTAGTTTCAGGTGTACAGCAAATTGAATCTGTTATACATATACATATATCTACTCTTTTTTAGATTCTTTTCCCATATAGGCCATTACAGAGTATTGAGTAGAGTTCACTGTGCTATACAGTAGGTCTTTATTAGTCATCTATTTTATATACAGTAGTGTGTATATGGGTGACCAATTAATTTCTTCGTCCTTAAGTATATACAGAAACTTTAAGTTAAAATCAGACTGTAGGATTATACAATTATAAATATCATAATCCACAGTACTAATCATATTTCTAGTCTAATTATGCTTACTTATTGCCTTGTCCTCCTGACACTGATAACAGTAGCAGGTTTGGTGAAAGTTTTTCATGAAGGAAGAAATATTTCCTCCATTAAGCTGGTTAGGAACAGTTTGGTAGGAAATTATAACTCAAGTAATAACTTTTTTTTATAAGGACAAAATAATCCAGAAGAAAACTTGGAATATTTATCTAATTTAAAAGCATACCTTTCCACAGAGAAATGTGAGAAATAAAATCATTAGTACATATGAATTCTTTCCCTTTTAGGGGTTAATTGAATACAAAATTTCTTAGAATTTTAAAACTCAGACTAGAAAGGAAATGGAAAAGATCTATTCATGTTCATTTATAACAACTTCTTAGGATATTAGTTAATCCTGCTAAATGTCAGTAGAACATTTTATGTAGCAATGAGAAATTACACTATTCAGTAATATATTTTTACAACCTCAGATGAACCTCAATCTTGTGTAACTGACTTCCTAAAAAGTTTGTGTAAATAACACTTTGCTAAATTGAATAATTTTACTTGCGCGTAAATTAGATATTCTCTAAAGCAAACAAACACCCCAAAATCTGCTCTACACTTAAAAATTTTTACATTGCAATAAAGAACAAATTAATATGTAATTTATATTCTCATTGCTTGCTTAGTATAATCATGATCTTTATGATAGATCTAAAAACATTTAGATTTTTCATTGAAAATGCCCACCAAATTTTTGGCATGACGGTTTTTTGAATTTCTCCAAATATAACAGCTTCAGAAGCTGATTTCATGTTAATCCCACCATGCTAGGCCAGACTTTAGCAGAATATTATAATATGTCCAGGCAGCAATATAGCTTAGACCTAGATATAATATAGAAGCCACAAGATAATGCTCTCCTAAGCTTCATCTAATAAGGGAAAAACACATATAAACAAGTATTTGGTATTCAAAAAAGAATACCAAGAAGTGCAACCTAATCTTGAAAGATAAGCACAGAACATAATAATTCCCATACGAAGTCCAAACCTCGGAGAAGATAGTGGGTCAAATTCTTGGCAGATTTTAAATGACTTGACCTTGTTGAGAAAAATGAATGTGAGCACCCCAATAGCACCTAGAATACGTATTCTGTGAGGGTTAAGCAGAGCTCCTCAGACATAGCGGGGACTCAATAAATATTTATTGTGTAAAACAGGGAGAAAATGCATTAGTTTTACTCATCAACATACTGCCAACAACTACAATACCTGAAAACAAAAATTTCTTGAATGAACAGTTATCACTGAAATTACATTAAAGCTACACTCATCTTTGGCCATGTGTTAACCAAAAAGACAAAGAGTGGGCAAATGCAATCAACTGACCAGGTATTTTTCAATAACAGGTCACTTAAATATGTAAAGAAAGAACAGAATTTTAAAATAAGTTTTTTAAAGCTATCTGGCAAAATATTGCAGAATGTTGTGGCTTTTTTCCAAAAACTGATTTCTGAGCATAGTCTAACTCCCTAATTTACAATGCTAAAGAAACTGCATTTAGCAATGTTTGCTAATCCCTGTTTAGTAAGTATTAGACACTTAAATGAAATAACCTGACTTTAAGCAGGAAAAGGACAGTTGATTCTTTTCAGGGAGATGCACCAGAGAACCTCCAAAACACTTTGGAAGAAAGAAAATGACACTGTCACAGAACACTCAAAAATATCATAATTTGTTTATAGACTACCAGCTAATATATAAACAAATCTGTATTTTACTATGATCCTTTTACACATTCGTGGGAAGATCATTTCACAGGTTTACATAAGTATAGCAAAGTTCTTTAAGGTAACTGAGCAACTGAGCTCTACTAGTTTTTGTTATTTTCTAAGATACAAATATTACTTCGTTAATCCAACTTATAAACTGATGTATTTAACTAGAAAAGTAAATAATTACACAAGAAAAGTCATGAGAAACTTCATCACATAGACTTTATATAACACTTTCAGTATCATAAGAATAACAATAAAAATACCATTTCTAATGTTACTTATGAAAGGATTCATGTTCCACACTGACTATCAAAGAGGGCTTAGAGTAAGCACAAGTGACACTGAAAAACGCCACAACATCCTGAAAGAAATGATTAAAATGGAGATTGAAATATCTTTTCTATTATACATCACATCAGCAAACCTAGAAAATGGAAAAGAGCCCAAGAGGCATAAACTGAGAAGATACTGCACCTTGCTGCTTTGCCATGAGAGTGAAATATAAAAAGATACTATTTTGAATGCTGCTAAATTATCAAAGAATGGTAAAAGTTAAGAATCACAATGTTATGGCTGAATGGAGCCTTATGATGCTTTATTATAAATGTAAAGCTTATGTTATCAAATAGGAAAATGCAAGACTCATTCTACCCAGATTTTAAGATTTCATGTGAAAGGCAATTTTAAAAATTAAATCTAAATTGTGTCTTAACAAAGTGGTAAGTACTTTAAGGACCAAGCGGAAGGCTTACTAATGACATAATAAGGTTTTGAAGTGCTATGACATATTTATATACATATCTGAGGCCTGAATCACTGGGAATACTTGCAGCTATTTTAAGTTCTGTGG
Source organism: Stenella coeruleoalba (assembly GCF_951394435.1). Taxonomy (NCBI): domain Eukaryota; kingdom Metazoa; phylum Chordata; class Mammalia; order Artiodactyla; family Delphinidae; genus Stenella; species Stenella coeruleoalba. The sequence goes on from NC_137155.1 coordinate 43,989,380, forward strand.
ACCCTAGAGTTTACTGCCATTTAGCTTTCTCTTCACACCCCACCAAAGCTATTTTTGGCCTTTCTGTGACTTAACTGTATAAGCAATGGGATAACCCATTGTGCATGCTTTCCTGCCCCATAATTAATTGGGTTCCAAAAGCAACTTTCACCTGACCCTGAAGTCGGGACTTAAGAGAGTTACATGGCCCTTTGGGCCTTCTGTGCATGCCACCTGATCTTGGGCAGATTACTTAACTTCTCAAGAGAGAAAGAGAAATTATAAAAGTGTTTTATATTGAGTCCCAGTGAAGACTAGTTGCTGACATAAAAGCTCTGTAAATAACTGATTTTACTAAGAATCATCTAGTCTACACAATGCTATAGAAACAATATGGTACTGGCAATAGAAACAGACACACAGACCAATGGAACAGAGGACCCAGAAATAAATCCATGCATATACGGTCAACTAATCTTTGACAAGGGTGCCAAGAATATACAATGGGAAAAGGACAGTCTCTTCTATACATGGTGCTGGGAAAACTGGATATCCACATGCAAAAGAATGAAACTGGACCCTTATCTTACATCATGCACAAAGTTAATTTGAAATGGATTAAAGACTTAAATTTAAGACCTGGAACTATAAAACTCCTAGAAGAAAACATAGGGAAAAAGCTCCTTGACATCAGTCTTGGCAATGATATTTTGGATATGATACCAAAAGCACAAGCAACAAAAGCAAAAATAAACAAGCAACTAAAAAATCTTCTGCACAGCAAAGGAAACAATCAACAAAATAAAAAGGCAAGTTATGGAATGGGAGAAAATATCTGCAAACCATACATGTGATAAGTGTATGGTTTTTTGGATATATACATTTGCTATGTCCAAAATATATATGGAATTCATATAACTCAATAGCAAAAAATACAAATAACCTTATTAAGAAATAGGCAAAGGATCTGAATAGACATTTTCCAAAGATGACATATAAATAGCTAATGAGGGTACACGAAAAAGTGCTCAACATCACTAATCACCAGTGAAATGCAAATTAAAACCACAATGAGATACCACCTCACACTTGTTAGAATGGCTATTGTCAAAAAGACAAGAAAATAAGAAGTGTTGGTGAGGATGTGGAGAAAAGAGAACCCTTGTATAACACTGGTGGGAATATAAATTGGTGGGAATGGAAAACAGTATAGAGGTTCCTCAAAAACTTAAAAATAGACCTATCATATGATCCAGCAATCTCACTTCTGAGTATATACCCACAGGAAGTAAAATCAGTATCTTGAAAAGATATCTGCCCTCCCATGTTCTTTGCAGCATTATCCACGATAGCTAAGATGTGGAGAATCTATGTGTCCACTCACAGAGGAATGGATAAAGAAAATGTGGTATATATATACAATGGAATCTTATACAGTCTTTTAAAGAAGGAAATCCTGCCATTCACAACAACATAGATAAACCTGGAGAACATTTTGCTGAGTGAAATAAGCCAGACAGAAAAACAAATACACAGGGAAAAACAAAAACAAATATGACCTCACTTACGTGCAGAATCTAAAAAAGTCTAATTCATAGAAGCAGAGGGTAGAATGATGGTTGCCAGGGACTGGCAAGTGGGAAAAGTGGGGAGGTCAAAGGGTACAAACTTTCAGTTATGAGTAAGTTCTGGGAATCTAATGTACAGATGGTGACTACAGTCGATAATACTGTATTATATACTTGGAATTTGCTAAGAATAGATCTTAAGTGTTCTCATCACATATCAAAAAAAAAAGGCATCTATGTGAGGTGGTGGATATGTTAATTATCTTGATTGTGCTAATCATCTCACATAGTAAATGTGTACCAAATCATCACACTGTATACCTTAAAATATATACAACTTTTGTCAGTTATACCTCAGTAAATAATAAACTTACTTTTCCTTTAATAAACTTACTTTTCCTTTCCATAGCGGAATCTTTTCCCTACACAACCAAACTCTTAAAAAACCCACCTATATCATTTTAAAGATAGAGAAAATAAGATGCAAACAGTTAAGAACTTACTATAAGTCAAATGTTAGAAGTGGAAATATAACCCAAGTCTCTTGACTCCAAATCCAATATTTTTCAGTATACCTTTCTGTTTCTAAGCTTCTTTTATGGAACCATTCGGAAAATCATTTCTTTGGTCTTTAACTTGATAATTAATTCTAGAGAAAAAAGCCAGGTTATTCCATTAAGGAATAAATGTAGCCACACACTGCTTCATTCCACCTTTTCCAGAAATAAGACAATCCCCAAAGCAAATTTATAGAATCAGTTATAGGGCAACTCTAGTTGTCAGTCAGTGCTCATTCAATCTTATATTCAGTAGTATCAACAGCAATTATTTTATTAGGTATATCATAGGTATTAATAAAGCTAATTAAGCCACAAAGAGTTCATTCATGTCTTGTTTGTTCTGCTCAAGAAAACAATTGTATAATAATTTTAGAAAATGTTTCACTAAATAATTAATATTTTAGTAATATAAAAGTTAAGGTTAGCTATATGGACTATTAACAGAAGTTCACCCTGAGGCCATACTGGCTAAATAAGGGGATATTACTGTCAGTAGTTGATAGGTATTTTATCTTTAGACACTAGGCAGCAAGTTTTAGCAGTTTTTGCCTTCTTGTTATGAAACATCCAGAAGTTTAATGGATTTCTGAATTCTAATAACGTGGAAGACAATTCTGGACATCAACCTTCCCACACAATAATGGATCTCACTAGTTTCTTTAACTCATCCTTATTTTTGGTGAGCCATTATTAAGGTTCACCATAGTTGCATTGCATTAAGTTACAAATATACAGAGTTCAAACCCACAAATTACAGTGATAAATATTAGCTCCTGGTGGGGCTAAATTAACCTAGTACCAGTTGCCAGGACAATCTCTTGAGACCAGAATCTCTGCTAAGTAATTCCTGAAACATCTACCAGTCTACCACCATGTATAACTAACTTTTAATAATCATGGAGAAAAATACTTCTCACTATAATACGATTCAAGAACAGCATAGATTCTAGAAGTACACAGGGCCAGATACAACCAAGTCCATATCCTTGACCCCTCAGGAACCAGGATTTCTCTCACACACACTGTTGCTCATACCCTCCTCTCTGTCTCTCTCCCTCTCTCTCTCGACACATTTTTAGACATTCTGAAAATGTCAAAGCACACCCCAGCACAGTGTAATAGTGCTGTGGAACCAATAGAAAACCTCTTCTTTAGTAATTCTTATAGCTCAGAAATCACAGCTGATGACCAATATCAGTCTCTTTTTAATTAGGAGAAATAGGATAATCCTGTGGAATGAACACTGTATCTGGAATCGGAAGATATGATTTCAAATCCACTTTCTTGCTGAATGAAAGAATATATTGCCTTATATATAGTAAAGCACTCACATGTTTTCTTCCTTTGTACCTACAACAATTAGAGATACAACATAATATTGGGGAGGTTATTGAGTTATTCATGAACTTGCCTCGTCCTGCAAGCTGCCACAATAACATTCACCTGAGGTAAACAACACTGCTTAAAGGTATCTGCATGTTTGTTCCTACAAAAATGAAATACTAGAAAAGTATTTTTCCACAGTTTGTTCATAATTAAGTATAATCCTGTTTTCTTTAGAATTACTATAAATCCATTATAATTTGTTTTGCAGAATAAGCACAAGTATTATCCTTCTAGAATCAACTGGATGATCCATAGAGTCATGGTCAGTTCCAGGGGTTCAGATGAGGGGTAGAAAGGGAAAGAGACTGGCTTCTGGCTCTTCCATCAGTTTCTCACTCAGGTTTTTCACATCAATAGGTGAGTAGTGTTCTCTCTTTCCTCCACTTAACTTTTGGCAAACCCAGTTAGAGACCATCATCAGATAAGCTCAACCTCTTGTTAAAATAAATAGAATATAGGACAGAAACAGCATCAGTGATTTGGTTTCTTTGACATTTAATGAGAGAACAAAATTATATATTGAAGACAAAAGACAACAGTGCCAGGCACAGACCCAGGACAGGTGCTGTGAAAAAGCCTATCGTGGTGGTGTCTGGGGATTTAAACTCTGGAGAAAAGACTAAACTAAAATTAAGAATAACAAAGTCATTAGTATATACTTCTTGGCAGATTATTAGCTGTATGTGGAAGCTTTGATAAAACAGGCTTTTAGCAATGTTTTAAATTTCAGATTTAAGAAAAATCCTCTCCTACTCGCCATTTGTTGAACACTGCCGTTTATTTCCATTGTTATTCATTGCTATGGAGCCCAATTACTCCTTTGTTTTCTTATTCACATTTAGTCCACATTATCACAGATAAAAATCACAAGGATACCATTACCCTTCAACACTTCCCCAATGTATAAATCCTAATTTGCATTAAATCCTTGAAGCAACATACGTTGCAGTGAATGAAATGTCCTTCTGTAAAAAGTACTGTAAATAATGAAAGAATTTTTAGTTCAATATATATACACGACTTTACATACAGCTAAACTGTCCAAGGTGCTTTTATACACCCTAGGTATACAATATTCAATATGCTTAGAATAATAGTTATTCAAAAGGAATATAATCTTTGAACATAAAACAGTTTAAGAATAAAAAAACTTCTATAAATTCACTTATCTATTTTGCTATTAACCCACTGATGTAGAAATTTTACGTACCATAATTAATGGGAAAAATTAATGAACGCTGCTGATACTCTAGTTCTCAAAGGCTGAAAACCTTTCCCAAAAATCAGTATCTGAAACCTGTCTCTTTAGGAAAAACAGTCAAAGCTTTAACTGTTTTCAGTCTAGTATAAGAAAGCTTTGAAGCAAGTTAACTCTAAGCACCCAAGGAAAACTATTTTTAAAAGTGGGGGGGACAAACGGAGGACCTTAATTTTCAACAATATCGGCCTGAGAAGTAACTTTATAAGAGAATGTCTGAGTATCTTTAAAAAGAGAGAGAAAAAAGTAATTAAAAATGTTGGAAGTCCACAAACTGAGCATAGCAGTAAAAATGACTCAAGAGGGAAAATTTAATGAAAAATAAAAAACTGAAAGCAAATTAATTGATCAAAACACAGACACACACACATACATGCACACACAATGCAGGCAGTCATTCAGCATTATATGCTAGCTGGCTTTGTATTTTCTTTTAAAATATAATCATAACTTCTCAATGTATAAAATAAGGCTCTCAAGGTACTCATGAAAAATTCTTACCAAATTTCACTCTAGAGTTAATGATATTAGGCATGTTAAATCAGGAATCAACACATGCTATTTTCCACAGCAGGAACTATATAAATTACAAGCTCTTCCATGTTTTTGTTATTAGGTTTGGTACACTTAAAAATAAGCGGTATTCTACATCGAGTGCTCTAACGCAACTGTTTTTATATCTTTTAGAATTTATATTTCATCTCAGTGCTCAATCCTTACAAAAAAACACAAAAAGACCTGCAATTGCTATTTACTGTCTTGCACAATAAAATTGTATCTGTTCTGTTTTTGAATTCATAGATTTTGCTTTATGAAGTTTTCAGAAAGAAGCAACTTTATTATATTTTCATTGTTACTCATGATTTTAGCTTAAAGATCATTAATTTTAACACTAACATCCTGCTATATTCTCATTTGGGTTGTTCTATTTATCTCAAAGGTAGACTTATGTATTACCATTACAAAAAAATAACTATTTGCATAATACTTTATGATTTTACATCTATTACAAACACATCACAGGGAGCCTGAGGATGCATTCAGTAGCTTGTCATTCACCACTTCAAGACCCTTCAGAACTAAACAAGGAGGAGGGTGACATTTTGCTAAAGGCAGAAGAAATGAATATAAATAACAAACTTTGAAGTTTTAAAAATACAAAAGAAAATTTTAAAAATGCAAACAAAAATATGATCATATGCATAAACAATATAATTTCAATTTTTAAAACTCCATGTCCGCTATACAGAGCAAGGTGTTTGGAGATTTATATATCTTCTATTATGATACCCACTGAAATTATCTAAAACTGTGCTACAAAAATAGAGAAAATTACCATCTTCTTGCTAGATTTTATAAATATATTAAAATTGTGCCTATTTACATAATTCAGCTTTTCCTCAGCCTTGTGAAATAATCTGAGTATCATTTCTTTATTATTCTAGACTTAACCCTAAAAATGTGCATATTAAGAATGTTTCAGAGGGAGATAATGATCTAACATGTTAAGAAATTATGTTGTCTCATAACTTCTTCTTGGTAAAACAATTACAAAGAAAATTGTTTACATCTTCTGTATTTTCTTCCATAACCACCAGTCCAGATAAAAAAATACTGAATGCTGTTATGTCACCTTTAGTCCAAATGCTCATAGCACTTGAAGCTTCTTGTAAGCAATATGCTTCTATACTAAACACATATCCCTGAGCTACCACCTACCTAATTTAACAGTTTTAAATGTACTTTCAAATACAGCGTAATACCATCTTAAACATACACACACATACATACATATACACACACACACACACACGGAGTGTGCAGAAAAGGAAGGAGGTGGAGAGCAAGAAATGGAGCACGTTGTTGTTTTTCATTCATGCAGTATAGTGATGTCAGTGTCTGCAGCAGCAGCAGCGGCAGGAGCCTTGACCTGTGGAGGCTACAATCCACTGAAGTCAGAACCTTGCAGAATTCAAAAGAAACTGAGTAGATAATTGTTTGAAAAATTGTTCAACTGTTCATAGCATGAATTTTAAATAGATAAGTAAAAAGAACAGATTAGTTGTATAGTTTTAACTTAGGTAGAGAGGAGCAAGGCGGGATGTGGAGAAGTAACAGAAAGGTAATATCATCAGGGAACTGGGGGCAGAAGAACCTACATTCAAAATCATTTCAGTGTAAGAAACTGACAAAACCACCTGGTGTTAAAAACAGCAGAAAGGCCTCTTCTGTTCCCAATACAAGCTCTCTGATGCAAATCTGTCTCCTGAACAACCAGAGTCAGAGAAGTGTTTTCATCATGATTGCGTTAAAATTGCATTAAACTCAGATGTGACATACTACATACAACAAAGAGGACAGTTTAAGCCCGGTCACAAATTTCATTAAAACTACTTGATGATGGACCTTGTAATTCCTAAGCAATTAAGACTTTTGAAGGATGCAGAAAAACAAGTTGTACTATGATCTGTTGTAAGATGTGTTTATCAACAAAAGGGGAGGAGGTACTAGATGACCAATATATTGTTGCAGCAATTGCTGAAACTACTCACTATGCCCACAAAACCCTCTGAACACAGTCTTTCTGCAGTGCTTATTTTATGGCTCTTACATTAGTCCCTAAAAGAAAATCCCAAAACTCAATCTATGTACTGTTGAAACTAAATCACTCAAAAATTTATGTAACTGCTGCCTTCTTTTCATTCTGTTACCTCTCATTTCATACAGTTCTAGAAAATGTGCAAAGGAGTTGCATATGGCATTAATCTGTTAGAAAATGGTGGCCTTTTCTATAAAATACAGCCAAAGATGTGTGTTCAGTTGTGGTCATTATTAGGGCGATCACGTTGTTTTCATTCATTCATTCAGGATTTGCTGGAGGATGTCAGTTTCTGTAGCTGGCTTGACCTGGGGGAGGAGTGGGGGAGCAAATTCCTTCTGGTGCATACTGATTACAGGATGTATTTCTCGGTGCTCCTGTACACATACCACTGCACTACATCCTACCCTGCCTCACCATCAAGTGGTCTGAAAACAAGGGCCTCAGCAACATGCTAATTACAGGTCAGAAATATTAAAACAAAACACCAAAACTGCAATCTATCTTAACACAATCACTTTCTCCAAGTCTAAGACCTTCATCAAGAAAACTCCATTAAAAAAATTACACACACCACATAAAAACTGCACAGGCTCCACAGTGATTCCCTTCCAAGCAGAGATTTTTCCCCTCGGTATGATCCGTTCTCTCCACAATGCAGCAGCAGCATCTGTAGCCCTAGCGTGGTATCTAATAACATGAGCTACTCCTCCCTCCCTTATGAGTTTTACATCCTTGTTTTGGCTAAACTTCCTTTTCTCCCCCAGAACTAAACTAGATCATTCACCGTGTCCCTAAACATAAACCAAACCGCCCCAAAACACAAAACATTAAGGGAAGCCGACAGCATCCACCAGTTCACCATTACCTTTGACACCTAAGAAAAACGAAACTTGAGATCCTTTAACAGCTCAACTGAACTGTTAAGTGTACTTAAAAATAGAAGGAAAAAAGTGAGCACACTCCACAAATAGGTCCTTAGAAATTTACCATGAAAGTCTTGAGTTGGGCATAAACTGTTTCCAGTGCAGTACCGCCCTGATGCATATGACTATATAAAGTAGAGAAAAGAGGGAGCCCCCCCCACAAAAAAAAAGCCAAACCAAACACTGTACACTTCAATTGCACATCCAAAACTGTCCCCTCTACACACCCAACAGGATATCCTTACATCATAACTGGTGCCTCCACCTCCCCACCCCCAAAAAAGAAAAAAAAAATTATCCCGGTAGGCACAGACACATTATAGGAACTTTGTAGGAAAGCACAAAGAGGCTGTAGAGATTACAACCACCACCTTATCTGCTGCCGGAGAGTTTGTGTGCGTGTTTTTTTAAGTGTTTCGCCCAGCTCCTCCTTCCCCCACTACAAACAGCAAACACATGAGTGAGCTAATCAGCTCTTAAACTGAAAAACCTTTCGATACAGGCGAGTGATAGAAGATAAAGCTGAGGGGCGGCAGGAGGGTCAAATAAAAGTTGCTCCGCAGTTTGCTCATCCAAGCCCCGCAGCGACCGCAGGGGGGTGAGGTTCCCAAAGCCGCTTTCACACCTTCGATAATGCACTAGCAAAGAGAAGCCCGGAGAGGCTGAAGTTTCCACGGAGGGCACCGTCGGGGAGACGCAGCCCGGGAGGACAGAAAGGTTGGGCTCGCTACCTCTGCACACGGGCGAGCCGGGGCTCCGTCGCTCAGGTGAGTTGCTCCTCCGGTGGCTCTCTGGGGACCGTCTCGGGCGGCCCTTGGCCCGCGGCGCCTGCTCGGTCGGGGCTGAGGTCGGCGGCGGCGTCGGGCTGGGCGGGCTGGGGCCGCGGGCCGCGCCGGGCCCCGGGAGGCTGCCCAGCGAGGCGGCGGCAGCGGGCGGGCGCGTGGGACTGTGCTGGCTGCCCCGCAGGAGCTGGTAGGGCACCGTGGCGCGAATGGGCTGCAGCAGCCGGCCGGCTCCCGCAACCGGGGCGCAGCTCACGCCGCCGCCGCCCGCACCGTTCCCGCTCCCGGCGGCGGGGGTGGCGGGCGGGGAACCCGCGGCGCTGCGCCGCATCCTCTGCGGCGGGGGATGAGGAGTCTGAGAGGAACTGGAAGAGGAGGAGGCAGTGGACATGGTGGCTCCGCGGGCCCTGGACGATGCCGGCCAACACCGAGGCGCGCGAGCGTGTGGGAGCCGGCGCGATAGTGCGTGCGAGTGTGTAAGGGGGAGGGGCGGGGGTATCGTGGAGGGGGAGGAGTCTCTCGGCTCCCCCTTCGCAACGCGCACCCCCGCCGCCTCAGCGAGGGGGGAGGGGAAGGCTGCGAAAACAAACGTCCAACGGCCCCAACCGCCCGACCGGGCTCGGTGTGGCGGTCACGGCCGGGGCCGCGAGGAGCCCGGAGCCGCCGCCGCCGCCGCCGCCGCCGCCCCGGGCATCGCGCTGACAGGGGAAAGGGGCAGCCGCCGGGATCACGCAGATCCGCGGGGCTGCACGCGCAGGAGAGGCCGGCAGCTGCAGGAAGGGCCGGGACCCCTGCTTCTGGGGACCTGGTAAGGGTAAAGGGCCTCGAGGTGCCTGGATGAACGCGAAGCCGCGCCACCGCAAACGCCGCCGCCGCCTCTTCTGCCCGCTCCTCACTCCATAAGGCACCTAACCCCTCAACCCGTACCCCGCCCCCTGCACCGCCTCCCGGCGCTCCGGTCCGGCAGCTGCCGCAACGAGCATTCCCATTGGCTCCGTCGTTCTCCACCAGTACGCGAGTGATTGGTTTCAGGGTAGGAGTGAGAGGAGCACCTGCCAATGAGAATAGGCATCCTACTTTGGAGGCGGGATATGAAGGAGCGAAGAGGGAGAAAGGGGCTGTGCGCTCAAGGAGGGGCGTGAGAGTTGACAGCCTTTGAGGTGAGAGGGGGACTTTGATTGGGCTGCCCTGGGAGAGTGGGTCCATGTGTGTCCTGCGCGTGCCCCGACACCCACAGACGCGCACGCCCAGGGAAGCAGGTTGTGAGGGCTCCACCCTCCAGGGCCGTTTGTACAACTTGAGACAGAGGATGCGTCAGGCAAACTTTACTTTGCAAGTACACCTGTTCTGGTGGTGGGATGTTTTAGAAGAATCCATCCCTTCCCCACTAATTTTAGTAATCTGAGTTTTTGTGGCGAGTAGACTAATCAAAAAAATTTAAGGCCATCAGAAGCAATGTCTGGGGGTTGGATTGAACACTGGGTGGATACTTTTACAGTTATCCTATGGAGTGAAAAGAGATAATCAAATCATATGTTCCAAGACAATAACTCTGAATTGCAGGGGTCAACAAGGAATTGTACATCATTACACCATCAGTTAAATGGAGGTGTAATAGAGGGCACACCCTGTTGTCTTTTCCCAGAAGCAGGTGGCCTCTTGGGAGAAATCGTACCAGACTCGATGTAACAATCCACTGGGGTAAATTTAGTTTTTATTCTGCAGTGGAACTGAAGAGAAACTAAGATTTTGGATGACTGTCAGGAACCTAAGTTTACCCCACAGTAAGCCAAGGTTTTAAACGTTAAGCAGGAACAATTGATTGAAGGGTCCACATCAGATACCCTCCATTCGTTTCCATGAGATAAAAAAGAAGTGGGAGATCAGATTGGTCTACTCTTGGTGTCTGCCCACACTGACAGGCTTCCTCTGATTTCAGGCACTAAATGCAGGGGTCAGTTTCACTTAGAGGAGCCATCCCTCTCAGCTTCATTGTGCCCTCAGAACAGAAAGCATACTAGGTTCTGTAAAAAGTGGATGAAACCCACTTTTTCTGTAAAATGCAAGAATTGCACCCATGAAGACTAGTGACAGTTCCTCACTTTATCACATAGTAGAATAACAGCTAACATTTACTGAGCATTTCACGTGTCAGCCACTGTTCTAAGAATGTTTTACGTGTTAATTCCTTCAATCCTATAATCCACAAGGTAGATACTACTATTATCCCCATTGTGTTCACATGTATTTGCTTTCCAGAATAACATATTAAATATAAATGTAGTAAAAACTTTTCTCTTTTAAATTTAGTATAATTGACCTATTGTATTATTTTTTCCATCTAAAATGAACGATTTCCTCATTCATTAGGAAAGTGCCTTCCTTCATGGGGAAAAAGAATGATAAATGGCTTCTTTCTGATGACTTTTTCAGAATATCAAGAACAAAAATTGACGGATTAAAATATGTGAAGTTTTTAAAAATGCTGGTAAATTTCCAAGTTGTCGATTTGATTACAGCATGGTTTCATAATAGAAATGTTATCTCTGGCCACTCCTAAATATAAGTATGTAACGACCCCAACACTTTAGATTACAGTAATTCTAAATTTATACCAAGCCACAGTCCTAATGATCAATACCTGATTTGGATCTAAAACAACCTACCTAGCCATATGTTAAAGTCTTTCTGTGTTTGTTGAAAACTGCCAACGCCAACTTAAATCAGACAACCAAAACAAATCTAAATGACGCACACAGAGAACTAGTATGATCTTAAAATACTATGTTCAGTTGCTGGTAAGTCACCATGACCTATTTGGATGTTCAATCACCTTCTCTTTACTAAATATATCTTGGTTGCCTCTTAAACCTCTGTTCTCATGAAATAAATACTGATCTTTATGTGTAAGGAATTCAGTCTCCAAACAAATCAAAGGTGGGCTAAAATAAACTAAACTCAGTATCGACTTTCAAATGTCCATTTGTTGAGTTCTTAACAGTATTTTATTCTTAGTGAGTTTGGGAGTGGGCTCCAAGGGTGTGAAAAGAAGCTTTAGGAAAACATACTCCTCAGTAAATTGGGAACCCCTTAGAAGGAAGTGTGGATTGCTGGGTGAGAAGAGCATTGTTACCCGACTGTGCTAGCTATGGGATGGTTAGGCCCCATGCAGATTATCTCTATTTGTTGAATATAAGTGTAACAATCCCTGGAAATTCTATGCTAATGTTGGTAATGACCTCTTTACTATGTTGACCTACCTAAAAGAAGACAACATTGAAAGCGCAATTTGGTGGCATGGGAAATACCTTTGTTCTCAGTAACCCATGTCTTGGCTGTTTGTGGAACAAGATTCTACCGTTAGCTAATCTGAAGTAGAACTATTACACTTACTTCTTGGTTCATATATGGTAATAGACTATACTTTAGGTTACATTAAAACTTGGAGTCATTGGCTATATCTGATTAATATGTAGCCCCATCTGAAGAGAGAATGAGATAACTAACGGGCCTACAGAGCTACCAAAACCTCCCTCTTCTAGTTTCATCCAGGTTTGCCAGGCTATGCATCCAAGCCCCAACCACATCTAAGGGGCAGTCCAGGCTGTCAGTATCAGAAATGAGGTCACGGCTGAGAGAGAACACTAAACAGATCTGCACTGATGTTCATCTTAAGCTGATTAAACTCTCTTGTAGGTGGATTCTTTATAGCAGCAACAAAAAGAGCCTTGCCTGAATTTTTGTCCCTGGCAGATGCTTACAGTAAAACTCCTTACTGCTTGTGACAGGCTACGTGCACCTTTGCACTAGGTGTTCCCTCTGCCTGAGCAGTTCCTACCCCCGTTACCCACATGGCTTGCTCACTCATTTCCTCCAGGTCTTCACTCAGATGTCATCACCTTCTCAATGAAAGCTTTTCTGGAAACTCTTTTTTAAAATTGCAAGCACCCCCTAGATGTTCCCTACTCTCTTACTTTTTTTCCCCAGAGCACCCATCACCACCCACCTACTGTATATTGTAATTATTTTTTGTTCTGTCCATGTAGAATGTAAGAGCCATGAAGGCAAGGCTTTTTATCTGTTTTATTACTGCTGAATCTCCACAATAGTGCTTGGTACCTGGTAGACAATATTTGCTCAATGTTGTTGAAAAGAGTAGCAAATTTTAACCAGTGCTTGTCCCGTGAACTAAACTGTGCCTTTCATCAGACAAAAAAAAAATTGATAATAAGAAGTATATCACTGTTGCAAAGACATAGCCACGGAGTAGAAAAATGTTCCGTGTGGCTTTTGTAAACTATACAGATATTCGCACTGGGGCCAGCATTCAAAAGGAAAGCGTATCTTGTATTATGATCCTTATACAGGCAAAGTGAAAAATACTAGTCCTAGTGGCTCTTGGAGGCTCATCATATGTTGAAAACGGAAACTGAAATTGGTAATGGAGAAGAGGCAGTTGAAATTTGCAGGAAAAAAAAAATAACCAACTGAAACTGACAGAGAAGGACAGTTGAAGAGAGTGACATCTGCTGATATGTAGTTAGTTCTATCTCTCTGTTAGGAGCAATTCTCAAGAGGCCTGTGTAAGGAAACTGAAAAAAATATATATATTTAATTAAGTAGGAAAAAAAAGGAACATTTCATGTAAATAATAAATATTTTACTTTGTTTCTTTTCCCCCCATCTTTATTGAGATACAATTGACATAAAAGATTGTGTAAGTTTAAGGTTTGTAATGTAATGATTTGGTATGGGTATTTAGTGCAAAATGATTAACACGATAAGGTTACTTAACACATCCATCACCTCACATAGTTATAAACCTTTTTCTATGATGAGAACTTTTAAAATCTATTCTCTTAGTAACTTTTAAATATACAATATAGTATTGTTAACTATACTCACCATGCTGTACATTATATCCCCGGAACTTATTCATCTTATAACTTGAAGTTTGTACCGTTGACCACCCTCACCCATTTCCTCCACTCCCTAGCCCCTGCCCCTATTCTCTGTTTATATGAGTTTGGATTTTTTTAGATTCCACATGTAAGTGAGATCATATAGTATTTGTCTTTCTCCATCTGACTTACTTCACGTATCATAATGCTCTCAAGGTTCATCCATGTCATCACAAATGGGAGGATTTCATTCTTTTTATGGCTGAATAATATTCCATTGTGTGTGTGTGTATATATATATATATATATATACCACAGTTTTTTTCCATTCATCCATCAGTGGACACTTGCGTTTTTTTCATATCTTGGCTGTTGTAAATAGTGCTGCAATGAACATGGGAATGCACATATCTCTTTGAGATATTGATTTCATTTCCTTCAGATATATACCCAGAAGTGGGATTGCTGGATCATATGGTAGTTCTATTTTTAAGTTTTTGAGGAACCTCCATAATGTTCTACATAGTGGCTGCACCAGTTTACAATCCCATCAATGCACAGTGCACAAGGGTTCCCATGTCACTATATCCTCACCAGTACTTATTATTGCTTAACTTTTTGATAATAGCCATTCTAACAAGTGTGAGGAGGTATCTCATTTCGGTTTTAATTTGTATTTCTCTGATGATTAGTGATGTTGAGCACCTTTTCTTATACCTGTTGACCATTTGAATATCTTCTTTGGAAAAAATGTCTACTCAGATCCTTTGCCCATTTTTAATTCAATTGTTTGGTTTTTCTTGCTATTGCATGAGTTGCTTATACATTTTGGATATGAACCCCTTATCAAATATGTTGTTTGCAAATATTTCTCCCATTCTGTAGGTTGTCTTTTCATTTTTGTTGATTGTTTCTTTTGCTGTGCAGAAGGCTTTTTAGTTCGATGTAGTTTCACTTGTTGATTTTTGCTTTTGTTGTGATGCTTTGGGTGTCATAACCATAAAATCCTTGATAAGACTAATGTCAAGGAGCTTTTCCCTATGCTTTTTTTTTTTTAAAGATTTAATTTTATTTATTTTTGGCTGTGCTGGGTCTTCGTTGCTGTGCACAGGCTTTCTCTAGTTGTGGCGAGCAGGGGCTACTCCTCATTGCAGTGCATGGGCTTCTCCTTGTGGTGGCTTCTCTTGTTGAGGAGCACAGGCTCTAGGCGTGTGGGCTTCAGTAGTTGCGGCGCGTGGGCTCAGTAGTTGTGGAACACAGGCACTAGAGCGCAGGCTCAGTAGTTGTGTTGCATGGGCTTAGTTGCTCCACAGCATGTGGAATCTTATCTTCCCAGACCAGGAATCGAACCTGTGTCCCCTGCATTGACAGGCAGATTCTTATCCACTGTGCCACCAGATATCCACTGTGCCCTATGCTTTGTTTTTAAAAGAAGTTCAGAAGAAGCAAGAGAAAGAGGGGATATCTTGTTTTTTAACTGATAAATATCAAAAGAGTAAGTATGCAGTTATTCCTACCTGGATAGAAAATAGTGATGAGGACCAGTAATTTTTCAGCTTCCATCTCCACAGCAATTCCTATCGCCAACTATGATGCCAGGGGCACATCCCCTAAGCTGATACATAAGTAGAGTTTTATCATTTAACTAAAAGACTATATTGTACAAAGCCAACACATTCAGAGGCTAAATAAAGATTTGGGGACCAGAAAACTGCAAATATTCTCTCTTTGCTGCAACATTTCATTTGTTTTAGTTCCAAACATGGTGTCAACAGTACATGAGAGCAGTAGTGGTCCTATGAAGAGACTGTGCTTGATTATCATAATACTATTTTTTTTAAATGAGAGTTTAGAGTGATTAAAATGTGTCGATTAATTTCCTCCTCTGTGACTGAATTTTACTTTTTACCACATAAGTGTGTTGAGTGACTGTCGTTAAGGTGCAATCAACTCATCAGCAGCGCTTGACTAGAGAAGTTATTAAAATTATTTTAAACTTTTTATAGTACAGTGTCCTACCAAGCATCCTATTGAAAAGGTTTCCAGTGTCCTACCAAGCATCTTATTGAAAAGGTTCATATTAATATGTTTAATAAGCCTACATGAGGATTTAATAGCAATAATACTAGCATCAGGCCTTAGTAACTCCTCATCAAGTCACTTATTAAATGCCTTCAAAGTGCAACACTCTTGTATACTCTGTAAGGGATCCTTGTTTTCACACTTTGGTAAATTGTAGTCTCTCAGAGGTAAAAAGGTAATTTCTACAGATAAAGGTAGAAACCATGTCTAAACACAGGTCTTCCATAAGAGAGATGCAAATAAAGCAAATGGAAGCAATGGGAGGGAAAGGTCACTTCTGAGGAAAGGCTTCAGAAAAGAAGAGTATGAGGAAATCTTGTCACTAGGGATACACAGGATGTGTTAGGAGATGATCGAGCAGTCTGCCTCGACTGATGGTTAATGGAAGATAAGTCTTGGTCTGTTGATGACATGTCATGGAGGTTGCCAGGCAAGTCTTGCCGTTTATTGAGTATGCAGGGAGGAGCTGTTGAAGATTCTTGAGTGGGTGGGGAGAATATGAATGGAGCTGGGCTTTTTGAATATTAATGCAAGAATAGTTTACAACCTGGATGGAGACTGTAAACTGGAAGATGATTTAGTAGACTTTGAGAATAGTCCATGGGAGTTTAGGTAATGAGAGTTAGGGGAATGATAGGGGACATGGAGGGGAGGAAAAGATGTAGGTGATACTCCTTCTTAGCTGATGGACCTTGAAAGTAGGACATCAGACAACTCTGAAGCTTCAGGCTTGGATGCCTAAGAGGATAGTGGTGGCTTTAACAGGAATAGGGAACCAAGAGAAGGAGTAGGTTTGGGAGAAGATAATGAGCTCATCTATAAATAAGAGAATCAGAGGATATTCAAGTGGAGACAGTTTTTTCCTTTGTTTTATTGGGATATAATTGACATATAGCACTGTATAAATTTAAGGTGTACAGCATAAAGACTTGACTTGCCCATATTATGAAATGTTTACTGTAACTAGTTGAGTTAACATTCATCATCTCATTTTGATACAAAGGGAAAAAAGAGAAAAAAAACTGGTTTGGAGTTTTTAAGAGCAGTTTTTAAATGATAGCTGGGAAGAGCATAGGTATGGTTTGGAGGGTTATCCATGTACATATGATAGTTGAAGCCATGGGCACAAATGAAGTTGGTGAGGGAGAAAAGTACAGAAATAAAGAAAAAGAGGATCAAGGACAAAATTTTGAGAAATTATACATTAGTGGAGGAGGAAAAGTAAGCAAAGAATTTGGTGTCTCAGATGTTTGGTGGATGTCTGTGGGGGTATCTGGGAGCTCACGTCCCCTTCTCTAAGAACTAATCCTCCTCCAACACATGGAGGGTTTGGGCCTGACAGCTATGTTTGTACAATTTGACCTTGTTCTTCTGACCATGGTTGGTTTGACCTGAGTTCGATAACTGACCAAAGCTGCACCAATCAGGTTTTCTCCCCCCGGGAATTTGGAATTAAGAAATACAATGGTATTCTATTAAGGGCATGAACTGGATTATCACAGAAACCTGTGCATGGGGTGGCCATCTTCTGTCACAGAAACAGAAAAGTGGAGGAAACCTGCCTTCTGAAAGAAATGAATGAAGTGACTTGCAGAAAATCAAAATGAGAACAGATGACCTGAGAGAGAGAGAGAGAGAGAGAGAGAGAGAGAGAGAGAGAAACTGAGAGTATGTTTATTTTCCCATGACGACTATTTTCTGTCTTATCCCTTTTCCTCAATCTTCTAAAACCATCCCCACACCTGCCTACCCCTGATGCAACTCCAGTATATTCCTACCATCAAATCTACAAATCTTCTGGCATTTGGACCCATCTCTCCTTTCTTTCTTCTTCTCCTATCAAAAGCCACTCCTCTACTTATGATTTAAATTCCTTCCCCTCTTCTTAGGGGTTTCATTTCTTCAGTTATTCCCTTCCTCTTGTTCATCATCAAATTCTTGGTTATCCCCAATAAGTATAAACATGCTCCATCCTAACATTTAGAAAAAACAAAGATTCTTATGCTATCCCTTTCCATCTGTAGTACTAATTCTCTGATCCCTTCACAACAAACCTTCTTGAGAGAGATGTCTGCAGGTTAACTCTGATTTCCTATTCAATCTACTCGAATCTGACTTCCACCCCCACCATGCCAATGAAAACTGCTAATCAATGTTGTCAACAGCCTCCATATTCCTGGACCCAATGGATGTTCCTTGGACCTCATCCTACTCGAACTTTTAGCAGTTTTCAACACAGTCAGGCTCAACTTCTTGAAAACAAAATCTCTTCTATTGGCTGGTCTGTCTCCTAATTCTCTAACTACAGCTGTTCAGTGACCTTCAGGGGTTTTTCCTCCTCTAGTGCCCTCTAAAACCTGGGCTGTATTCTCTGCTTTCTTCTCTGTGAGCACACCTTCTTGGTAATCTCAGTCATTGCCATAGCTTTAAATACTAAAAATGGTAACAAATTCCCAAATTAATCTCTTTAGCCTAGACGTTTCCTCCAAAATCTGTACTCAGATATTCATTTGTCTGTATGACATGTCAAGTCTCTGTGAATATCTGAAATTAATGTATCTGAAATAGAACTAAACTCTCAATTTCTATAAACCTGCTTTCCTCCCCTCACTATTAAAAAGAAATTCTATCTTTACTTTTTCCCACTTCAGTAAATGGTATCACCATTCACCCAGTTATTGTAAACAAGACAACCCAGGCAGTATTCTTGATTTTTCACTCTCCTTCCCTCCCCAACTCTAACCTATCAGCTGGTCCTCTTATTTGCTCCTCATGAATAGATGTGTAGTCCATCCACTTCTCTCCATCTCCTCTGCTACTACATTAAACCAAACTGTCATCATCTCTTACCTGAGCTATTGCTATAGCTGCCAACTGGTCTTCTACCTTCTACTCTTGCCTCCTTTAATCTATTTTCTGCTCATCAGGCAGGGTAAACCTGGAAATACATTGGACCTTGTTGTTTCCTGCTTAAATCAGTTCAATGGCTTCCAATTAGTTGCAATGAGATCCAAATTCCTTTAAATACTTAAAAGGCCTGGCCTGCTCTGGCTTCTGCCTCCTTCTCCAACCTCACCTCCCTCTATTCTCCCCCTCACCCTTTAAGTTCCAGCCACAGTGGCCTCCTTTCACTTCCCCCGAAACACCACTGCAGGGCCTGCACACAGGTGTATCCTCAGCCTAAAACACTCCTTCCACAGCCCCACTCCTCAGTTGCCCTGAGTGGCTCCCTCACATTCTTCAGATCGCAGTTTAAATGCCATGTCTTCAGAGTATCCTTTCTGAGTCCTTGCCTATCACTAATAGCCTATAATAATGTATCATTAGGTCAGTTTGTTTCATCTGTAGTGCTCATTATACGGTGTAAATACACATTTGATTACCTGTTTATGTAAGCCTTCCCCACTAGATTATAAAGTCTCTCAAGGCAGGGACCTTGTCTCTTCTGTCTACTACTTGGTCACTGAACACCTAGGAGTGCCTGGAATATAGCAGGTGCCCGAGAATTATTTGTTAAAACTTTATTGGTTACTGATAGCTTCCTAGTTCCTGATGCTAATCCTTGTGCAGCCCTATTATACTTTCTGTGAGAGAGTTTCTTTGGTCTTATATTACCCTCCCCCTTGCTGTTTCAATCATTTGAATAGGTTCCTATTCTTATAGTTAAATGATCACTAATTGATAAAGTTTTCAAAAGGATGGGGTGATTAGCAATGTCAAAAGCTGTTAGATGGGGAAGAAGGTTAAGGGCTAAGCAAAGTCATTGGATCTCATCACTGGAAATCTTCACACCAATAGTGTCCATAAAATGTGGCTCTGTGGAAGCCAGGGTACAGTTGGGTTGATGAGAAGGGTGAGAAGATGAATGCAAGTAATGTAGAATTCTCTTTTTGAAAAATTTGATAGTAAACGTAGGCATGAAGTAAAATGGGATCTTGGAGTTCATCAGAGTCCAAGAAAGTATATGTTGCTTTAGGTTGAAAAGAATAGGGAAGAAGCATCTACTGATATGCCAATAGAAGCCAAAAGAGAAAAAAATGAGGTTGGACTGAGGAGGATTAATAGATTTAGTTTCCATGAGGCAGTAGAGGATTTGATCAAGAGCACAAGTTTGACAAAATGGGACAATGTTTCCCCCTCCATTTACAGGAAGAAGGGACGTTAAGAGAGTGAAGGTAAAGAAAAAATTTATGTAGAGCAAAGGAAGTTGAGCACGGCCATTTGAAGAGGTAGCAATGTCATCTACAACTGGTTGTCAAGGGGAATCTCTGGAAAGACTTTTCCAGACCACACCTCCATCCCTTTATTCCATTACCTCCCTACCCAAGATGGTAGCTGCTCTCCACTGCAACTGCCGCAGAGACTCACTGCTGCTGAGGGCCACAGTGGCTGGTGGGAATGTGCCTTATTTCTTAGGTGGGGTGGAACAGAAAAAAAGCCTGCAATCACTGAGGAGAGGAGTAGTCAGAAGGCAATATTGGGGTTTGAAGACCTCTGACATCATGAGGAATACAACAAGGACATAGAATTGTTTTCCAAACACATATCTCATCAGGCATTCCTGGGGCCCTTCTAAAAATACAGATTTCAGCCTCATTCCCTAGAGAGTCTAATTCAGCAGGTCTGGGAGCAGGAGGGGTAGGATTGTATAATTTTTAACAAGTTCCCCAGGTGATGTTTATGATTTGGCACATTTGGGAAACAGTGGAATAGAAATGAATAAAAGTGCACTAAATTTAACTGCAGACCCCAAATATTTCTCAGTGTTTAGCCAAATACAAAGAGATGTTGATAACTGACGTCAATTCGTGGAAATTACCCAAAGAAAACAGTTTTCAGTGGATTGGTATCTAATTCTGTGGTTCCAAATAATCTGCAGCGATATTTAAAATGTAAGACTAGTTTATGGATATTTCTTTATAGAGAATTTCATTAAGGAAAAGGTAAATGGAATGGACCAGCTAACAGTTATTATTCATAATATAATAATAAGTCAGATGTTTTAAAGCCTGTTCTGCTTTTAGTTTGCTTACCTCCCAAATTAATAAGCTAAACATAATAAAAATCTAAGAATGTAACTTGATCTTACCCATTCCTAACATTCTTAAAGGAGATCTTTAGCCCAATAGCGCTAGAGCTGCTGAGAGCAGATTCAGATCCATTTAAAATATTTTTTCCATTCCCTCCCAGAAAGAGTTATTTGTACTGATATACAACAGTTGGGCCCCAGACCACTTACTGGGACCACAGGGCCTCACTAATTTGTACCAGTTTTCCTCTATTCTAGTTGGTCATGACCATCAGGTATAAATTAGTGCTAAATCAATATTAGCTGATACTTCCCCAGGTGTGGGAAGTATGGAAACCCGATCACATGAGCAAACACAGCCCTTCTTGGCTACATTTAAAATAAGGTGATTATTATTACACTGTATGGGGAAAAGGCTTTTTTTTGTTTTTTTAAAGAAATCTCATGCCACCTTAATTTGCATTAACTTGATAGACTGATATCAATAGTCGGAATCAATTTTCAATTGTTACAGTTTCCCTAACACCCTTCACGCTTCCTTCATTCTTTCAGGGAGGCTTCTTCTGCCTTCCTATTTCTTCCCACCTCCAGCCGTGCCATATACCCCACACCATTTTTCCTTTCTAGTACTACTTACTCATCGGGTTGAGTAGAGAAGCCAAAGGTGACTTAGTTTACATACCTGCTTTAATTGCTCACCTTGGGTGGAGCAATGTCTTAAATAAACTTCAGTTTTGCCACAGCACCATTACTCAGTAAGGTATTTATACAAGTGTCATTTAATCACATGAAAATAAACAAGGCACTTAAACTTGTTATTGAGAAAGAAGCTTTAGGCTTTAGCTGCCCACTCTCCTTACTCAAGGGCCAATCTTGCCTCACTTCCTCTTAGAAAACTTTTAAGCAGTTTTCCTTAAAGAAAATCTAAGAAAATCAGGCAGAGCAAAGTACTGTGAGTCAGGTTTAACCTACCCTTACCTTTGAAAGAAATGGTTCCTTTGTTAATTATCAATAACAAGGAATCTTGTCATTTCTCTCAATATTTCCAAGTCATAGCTACTCATAGCGGAGCTATGCATTCAATGCATTCATAAATATTGAAAGCATATATGTTCAGTATTTAACCATAGGTGAAAACAGAAACAAATATTCAACATTCCAAAGAAATGGTGCGAGTCTACATGATTTTTTATCTTCTATATCCTGAATTGTATAGAAATTTCATAGTATTTTTAAAGCACTTTCATAAATATGACCTTTTGGCTTGTAATAATTCTGTGAAGTAGTTATACTATTTCCATTTTACAGATGGGAAAATTGAGACTTGAAGCCTTGGCCAGGGTCACAGCACATGAGAGATTCAGAGCTGGGAATCAGCTCTCCTGACTCCAGGCCCATTGTTTTTCCCTCTCTATAAAAATTGCCTTTATAGCAGGAGAGTCAGGGATATGTTCACTCAGTAATAGAGAAGTATGGTTCTTTTCCACCCTGGTCTTTGAAGGACCTATGAGCTGATAGTGTTTGTGAGAGAGGACACGTCCTGCCTGAGAGATTGATTACTTATATTCAGAGCAACCTGATGTTGCACTCCGATAGGAGAAGGACCTGTCTAAAATGTCCTAATTGCTTTAAACATCCAGAGTTCCCAACAGGAAGACAGGGTGTGGTAATTATATATCTTGCTTTTGGCTTATCTTCTCCATATCCTCACCCTCACAGATGTCTTTCAAACATTGGTAATTACAGCTTTCAGAGCCAAAGCCTACAAACTCATAATCCACACAGATGACATACTAAAATCTACTCAAATATGTAAGGCTGAAGAAAGTTTCAGTGCTACTGAACTCACATTAAAAGAAAACTGCTTACAAAAGAGGTAGCCTTTATTTCTATGTCACTACTGCATAGATGTGTAATGGTTTCTTGTTGATCTGTGAGGGTGTGTATTAACTCTTTTGCCTCTAAATGTAATCAGTAACTTAAGAATAAAGTACACATGCAGATGACAAGACCATATAATTAAAAGCAAATAGTCTGACATTGGAAAACGGATCCAAATTAATGAAACTAACTTGAAACAATGAAGGAACTGCTTCTAAGCAAGAGGAAGAATCAGTATCAAGAAATAAATACAACACAGGAAAGCAGTTGTCCTTGTCATGCTGGCCTATAAATGGAACCTGAGTTAATAACATCATAATCTCTAAAGAATTCAGCAAGTTCTTGCTATAGTGGCAGTGAGATAATATATAAAGTATGGTGGAATTTCTCACCATCTGTATCACTGGCGAGACCAATGGTAATATATCCTGTATAACTTGATGTCCCACAATTTAGGAGGGTCTGAATGTTTAAAGAATTATGAAAGTAGACTCTAGAAAAAGTCAAACTAGTTCAGAGGACTTAATAGTGATCTTCAGGTTTATTTAGTGCCATAAATATGGAATGTGCATTTTCTTTTTTTAATTGTAGAAAGAATGCAAGGAAATCTTACAGATTTGAGAAAAACAGGGTAAGTAAAAAGAACTAGCATATGTTCAGCATCTACACTGTGCAGGGCACTCTATGTACATCATCTCATGGAATCTTCCAGAAACCCTGCAGTGGAATCCTCATAGAAACCGAGAATAAGACAGAGTAATAAACTCAAAGATCAGAGGCCTTTATCTGGTAATTGGTCCTAGGGTCTACGTACCTTCAAAGCTTGTACTCCTGACACCAAGTCTGTGTAATACTACAGTGGGTAAGGTTGTGGATCTTCTTCCCTCATTAAATTCAAGATAGTTTCTAGAAAGATATATCTGGGACAGTGATATATTCCTATCTAGAAATAGGAAAATGGACTAAATTCCTCTGAGGTTGCCTTTAACTCTGTAATTTTAGATTAAAATTCAGATCAATAGAGATTTAGTCCAAGGCTTTTATTGAGCACATTATTATAATTTTTTAATCATTAAAGATCTAAAACCTATAACATGAGTAAGACTTTAGGAATTTATATTTAAAGTTTTTCCACCTACTTACATGTCCAACAACAAGGAATTGCTCCAATAATTAGAGTATAACCATGCAATGGAATTCTACGTTAGAATTATGTAGAGGAAATTTTAATGATTATAAGAATATGTTTTGATATACTATTATCAAAAGAATTTTAAAAAGTCAGAAAAACCAAACCAAGCTATAAAGTATGTTTCCAATTGAATTTAAATATATCTTTACATATGCATGGATAAAAGCAACTGGGAGAATATATATCAAAATATTAACAGTGGTTCCTGTGGGCACTGGCATAACCAATGGCTTTTATTTTCATATCTGGGCTTCTCTACATTTTTCTAAATGTAGAAAAAAATAGGTCTTACACATATTACTAGAAAGAATGCTTTACACACCACACATGTGCCTGTGCACACACACCCGCAAACACAATTTTCTGCAAACGTTTTAAAACTTAGAAACAAAATAACAATATATTAATGCAATTATATATAGGATAAGGGAAATTTATTAAATAGCATCAAGCCCATTGGTGGCAGCAAACTGTCTGTGTACCCATTACTGAAAATAAAATTGGCCCTGCAATTAATTTCTTATTATGCTAAAATTATTATATAGGACTACCAGAGTTTAGTTCCCTGCCTAAAATCCTCTAATCAAAAGGCACACAGAAAACACACAGCTAAGCATATGCATATAAGCATATGCATATAAGCCGATGCAGGGGACACGGGTTCGTGCCCCGGTCCAGGAATATCCCACATGCCGTGGAGCAGCTAGGCCCGTGAGCCATGGCCGCTGAGCCTGCGCGCCCGGAGCCTGTGCTCCACAACAGGAGAGGCCACAACAGTGAGAGGCCCGCGTACCGCAAAAAAAATAAAAATAAAAAATAAGAATAAAAATAACCTTAAAATTAATGTAGTTTGTGTCCAAAGGAACCTCTGGCACATTGTAATTGAGTAGTACATTTCATTCACCACACTTATCAAAGTTTTAATGAGTAATGAAAACAGGAAATGAAGCCATGAGATAATTTCATTTTTCCTTAATCATTCTGCTTATGTTTATATTACCAAAAATGACTGAAATATAAAGAAAATGTTAGCACTTTATAACTACACTGTTATTTGAATCTGCACTTACAATTTCTATTTGTGATTAAAAACAGCTTTGGATTTAGAAACATCCTTTATTATATAATACAAACAAAAAGTCATCTAAAATTCTTTTTTGAAAATATCATCGTCCATTTGGAAACTATCTTAGTTCAGGCTGCTGTAACAAAAATACCATAGACTGGGTGGCTTAAAAAAACAAACATTTATTTCTCACAGTTCTGGAGGCAGGGAAGTCCAAGATCAAGGTGCCTGCAGATTTGGTGTCTTGGTGAGGCCCTGCTTCCTGGTTTGTAGAGAGCTGTCTTCTCACTGTTTCCTCGCAGTGTGAAAGGGCCCAGAAATCTCCCTGGGGTCCCTTTTATAAGGGCACTAGGGCCATTATTGAGAGCTTCACCCTCATGACCTAATCACCTCCCAAGGGTCCTATCCCCTAATACTATCACATTGGGGGTTAGGATTTCAACATGTGAATTTTGCCAAGACGCAAACATTCAGTCTGTAGCAGACATACACACACTTGCTTAAATGTGTTTTAATCATCTGTGTTAGATAAAATTGGAATGGTTAAATGTCCCACAGTTTTTAAGGGAAATCGTTTTAGTAGGAGTCACATTTCTAGATGAAGACACATTAACCCAGTGATTTCAAAGAATATGGCTTGGGTCTGGTATCACATTTCAAGACCAAGAATTAGAACCTCAGTTACTTACTAAGTGAAAGATACTACAATTATAATTGATAAGAAAACGGCTCAGAAATATGAGTGGGATTTTAAACAACTAAATTTGTTTGTCTCCCACTCTGATTGAATCCAGAAGTATTTATTTAGGGGAGCAAAAAATCCAGATGACTTGGAGGCAAATGTTTCTGTTCCTTGAAGAATAAGGATGTCTTTTGCCAAATGCAGGCATTTCCAAAACGCAATTAAGGATTATGACTCACATATCAATCCTGTCCCTTCCTATCTCAGCCCTCATTCTCTGACCATCTTCTCCGAATTCCCTTGCAGGATTCCCTTCAGGAGCATTGCTAATTAATGCCTTCTGGAATCCACCTTCCTCATAGCTATTGAGGCTTTTTCTACCTTTTCAGAAAAAAGTTTGCCCTGGGTGATATACAGAAATCTTTGCTCAGCCTCAACCAGCTTGTTTTCTAGCTAACAGGTTTATCTGTGGCCCCAGGGGGCAGGATAGTGAGAGAGGGGGCTCAAAAGACCATTACCTTTCAGTACACAGCTAGGTAAACTAATTCCACCAAAGATCACAGGTTTCTATATTTCCTTGAATATGCTTTTTTTTTTAAACTTCATCAAAATTTCATGTTTTAAATATTTTTAATATTTCTATTTCTCTCTTGTGCTTGAAAGATAATCATTTTAAAGCAAGAAAAGGAGCAGACAAGGTAAAACTCAAAGAGGAAAGGCTGGGCACTGATACAAACTTGTAAGACAGTTCCCTCACTGTCTCCCACTCAGAACGAATTCATATTTGACTGGCTAGTGGCTCTACATTTACATTCCAGGTAGCAAGTTACTTTTGTGCGTAAATAGGGACTGCTTCTTTCTCTCTGCAAGGGGAAACTACATTGTTCTAGATTTGGATACTAGAAAGCAGCTGCCAGTATGGGGCAGAACAATTTAAAAGAAGATGGAAATATGGACTTTGATTTTAGAAGGTGTAGAAGAGAATAGATATCTTAGGCAACTGAAAGAACATATTTGGATCTGTAAGATTAAAAGAGCCTTGAACGAGACTGTACTTTGTGTTGGACAGACTTCCTTAGACAAGAAAGAACCCACCTGAATGCTGAGGGACAAATCAGTTAAGTGGCCTAAGTTTCACTGTCTTTAACTGTAAAATCTGGTGATTAAACTGGCCAAGCAGAAGATATGATAAACACAGATGGGAATAAATCTGTATTTTCCAAGCCTGACGAATTTTAAAAAACTAAGTGACTAACTGAAATCTTGAAGATGAAAGAACCCAGACATGCTTCTTGAAGTAAAAAGGGGTCTAACTTAAAATTCTGTTGTCTCTGAGGATACATTACAAAGAGATAAAGAGACTCAAGACCACATGGATGGCCTCTGCTTCCACTCTGAGACCATAAAGTTCGGTCTAGAAAATGAGTATTCTCTATAGAAACATAAATGTTAAAATATGAACATTTTGCTTTGATTTCAATCCAAAAAAATAAACAAGTTAAATGTCAAAGATATCTATTCTAATTTTAACTTCTCTGTACATAACCTAATATGTAGTAGGTGCTAAAAATCTGTTCATGGTATGTGACTGAATATTCTTTATGCAATGTGTAGGTTTAAATAAATGCCAAAGTTCATTTGTAAGATACTTTTTCACATTTTAACATCTCTGAAATTGGATCAAATTTGAAATTAATGGTATATGATAGTTTAGTTGGCAGCATCTTTTTTCTTAGTATCGCTTTAAAATAATGATACAACTTAACAATAGGTAGTGTCTTAGATTTGATGAAATACAATATTCAGTACAGCGTAAAAAGCAAAACTCCCATCTAGGGACTTCATAGATGTTTTAGTATTTGAGAGTTATCTTAAGAGTAAGCTGGAAAATTCCTAAAAAAAAAAAAAAAAAAAAAGGTCCTGAGAAAATCTGTTCTTGGGAGCAGAGATGACATGCATGGTCAGGGGGAGGTAGGTGGGCAAAGAAAATGAGCCTAATGTTGACATCAGTGATTTAGGTCTGGCATCAAACTCCTCCCCCTTTCCCTAAGCTCCCAAAGCTGGGTCTAGTCAATGTCAGTCCCTTTGCATTGTGTTGTCAATCCCTGGTACACTGGAATCCACGGAAAAGGTTCATATAGACTAATAGCGGAATAGTAGGTAGGTAGGTGTAATGTAGGTAGTAGGTGTAATGTATTTTCTAGGTATTTATCCAAGGTTTGGCTGTAGAAGGTGTCTTTTACTTTTAAAAGATTCAAATCTCATGAGTTGTATAAAGTAAATGTTTTTAAAAACTTTTAATTACAGCATTTTTTCACCCTTTTTAGATTAGCTCAAAACAGCATCTGTTCTTGCATAAGGGCTTCAGAGATCTTAGGTTAAAGGAACAAAGAAGTCAGTATTATTGACTATTAAAACCAACAACTTATTGTTTAAAAAAAGATGAATATATACATATATATAGCTATGTAGATAAGGCAGTAGGAGGGTGTGTCAAAATTGGTTACTTCTGAATAAAAACTATCGGTTTCTTTTTTCTCATTGTATTTTTAAACTTCACCATAGTAAACATGTGTTTGAATTTGCAGTAATTAAAAATAAGCAATAAGAGTTTTCTTTTTTACAATTAAACCCTGGGTACGATGAAATACAGCTGGAATCTTCAAGGGTGCATCTTCAAGGTTGCGTTTGCTTAAAAATTTGTTGCAAGAAAGTTATAGGCACCATCCAGTCCAGCCACAAAGTACACTTTAAAGTTAGTTACACATGAGACAGTGAGGGCTCTCAAGCTGATGCAGAAGGAATAATTCTGCCTTCTGTCTTAATAGAGATGGAGGAAAAAAGAATTCTGCCTTCCATCTTGATAGAGATGGAGACTTCTGCATGTTTCTGTGCATTGATAGTTTATGCGTACACACGCAATTTGCTTTCTTTGGCCAGGACACAGCAAGGAGCAGTTCACTTAACAGCATACATTTCTTGATCTGGATTTTGTTCAAAATGCTGGCTCTGATGAGACTTTTATTTGGATGTTGCCTCAATCCCTTAAAGCGTAAAAACCCTTCAGTACAGGTCTTTCTCCTACTGTAATCGCATTTGTGCCAAATTAAAAATATTGCTAAGCACTACTTGAAAATAAGTGATGCAGTAAACATCATCCTTTGCTTAGCTGTTAGCACAATATTAGGATATTGTGCTTCCTTGACCATGTATTTGGTAGAAAATTATATTTCTGCTTTTTAAATTACTCAAAAAAGTCAGTATTATTCAGGTCCTTTGTTTCTTCAAATCATGTTATTAACATGTATTGACATACATAGTTCTTTCTTCTTTTATCTTAGGTGTATATAATTTTATCAGCTTTGCAGGAAAAACAGATACCCTCAGGGTCTGAACTGGTATTTGAGGAGATAAGCTCACTTTTAGCTCATGCCTAATAACATTACATTATTGTTTAGAAAGAGATAGCAAGCTATGTCTTATAAATTTTAATATACTCTTTCTGTCATCGAATAACAACTGAGTTATCCTACTGATAAACCATAGGACTCATACTGAACTGTGGATGATGTCTATTCACTCTATTTTTGCCAACTAAGAGTACAGAAAAATATTATGCAATGGCCAGCATCCCAGTGACTTTAGGAACCTGTATACAGTTAGTGCCTCTTCACATATTGTTCACGGAGCATTTTTTCCAATGATTTCAGAAGGAGAACAAAAAGGGAATGGAAAGGATAATTAACTGAATATTTTTGTGAAATTGGGCAATGGAACATCCCTAAGCCTCAGTTTCCTCCCCAGTAAAATAAAGAAGATAGTTCCTTTCTCACAGGGTGGCTGTGACTGTTAAGTAGGATGATGTAATTAGATGAAAACAGTTCGTAAAGCACTATGTTGGTTATTATTATTGCATAAATATGAGCATTGAGCACATTAGGAGAGACCTTATTAAATGGGGTGCTTTAGCACTCAGGGGAGCCATTACCTGGGGAGTTAGAGAAGGGACAGGTTGAACACTATTGATGCTGGCACTGCAAAAGCCACTCCCCAAATTTCCTGGTTTGCGGGGACATTCAGCTCATTCAAGGTAAAGGGGCCATCCTGCCCCTCTCATAGCAACAGAATTCCCCTTTTGGCAAAGATGTCTGATATGGTGAGTGATGTCCACTTTAATATCAGGAAACGTGGGAGTATTAATGGAAAGGTTAGCATTCTCTTGAGGAAGTTCAAGGAAGCTTTTCCAACGGGGAATTGAGATGGGCAGCAAATTATGATTTAAACAGCTAATCGGCATTAACTAAATATACAACAAGGAAAGCTGGTCAGGTGAAATACAGATCAACTCTTCCTGTCTCTACAAACACACCTAAGTCCTGTTAACACAGTAGCTCCACACCCCAAGTAAGAGAGTTAAAGATAACGGACTAGATGACGCCAGTGTCCTGGGGGCAGGAAGATGCCTGGTGGCTGAAGAGATGTGCTCTGTTTGCTGTAAGCAGAGATTCTACCACCATCATCTTATTTTGCAACAACGGAGACAAACAAAGGGGATTTTCCTGAACAGCCTGAGTGACAAAGAAATGAGGCAAATTATTGAGAAACGGATGGGCCTTCATCGAAGAGCAACAAATCTGATTTATCAGCCTGAAGGGACTGCCTTCAGAGGGAAGATGAAAGAGACAAGTCTCCCAGCATGACCACTGGTTCTAACTAACAGGGACTGGCTCATCAGCCACAAGGACTTGAAGGGTGTAAATAGCGGGGACAGGGAGAAATTATTTAGTGTGGTCCAAGGGGACGGCAGGAGTAGTGATGGAAATGAAAGTCAAAACAAAGATAATTTAGGCGGCTGAACAAGTCTCATGCCCTAATGGAGAGATCTATTATAGACTGTGCTGCCCTGTCCCTCAGGAGGGATGGAGGCCCCGTCACTTGTGCCATTTGCAATTGGAAAAGGCACTAAAATGTAGATCAGCGTATTGGAGAGGGAAAAAACCACCACATGCCCTCAGAGAATCAGTGGGATGACCTAATAGGTCTTTTCCATCTCAAATTACTGCAATGTGGCTTGTGTGCATGGGGACCTGAGTTGCTAGAATAATTTTCCATCATCTGGGCTTCTTTTCTGTTACTACAGGGCCCCAGTGAAGAAATGATAATAGGTCATGAAGAGCAGTTTCTGCATTATAAATAGAAACCTAAGTGTACTGATGCTTTAGTGTGACGGCAGAACTGAGTAGGTTAAGTTTCACATTGTGATGTCAGTGTACATAAATACATACACATACTGATTGAGGCAAACAAAACAACATCCATGTACTGATTGAGACCCAAGACAAAGGAAAGGAGCTTTGCCACGTTTGGATGGTTAGCTGCCTACATGAAAGTTCAAGTAGTTTATTCTCTAATCTAGGAAAATAAATGTCTGAATACTTAAACGCTATCTTAAAAAAAAAAGATTATTTGGTCTTCAAAAACTATTAAGAAACAGTTTCTGTGTAGGAAGTTTAGAACTCACGTTTTGAACATATTTCTGTCTGTCTACAGCTGCAGTTGTATTAGCAACTGACACATTCTGAAACTCGCGCTGGCCCAGAAGGGCACACGCGGTCATGAGGCAGTGCCAACCTGGGTAACAACTGCAAGTGCAAGGGATGGGCACAACTTGGTCAGATAGAAACTGGGGCAGGCAGAGAAGGGCCGGTGTGACCGTGATTGCTAGAAGGAGCACAGCTGTGACCATCACAACCCCGCCCAGCCAGAAGATAACACAGATGCAGGGGGACAAAAATGGTCACAGGGTGACAGGAGAGAGAGGCAGTGAGAAAGAAAGCAAAAAAAAAATCTAGGAGGGGGGAAACCCACAGATGTAAGTTCCTCGCAGGTGGAGAATATCACGGTTCCTGATAAAAATATTGTATGTGGTTGGGCGTAAGTTAAACTTGGCGTTCTGGAACACTGAAGTTTGCTACAAACAAATTCAGGGTTTGATTTACACCCGACAGATATAGGTCAACCCTCATCCTGCTGCTCTCAGCAGCTGTAGCCAATGGGAGACAGAGCTGCCCAGCATACCAGTTTAAGCTGCTGCTAATAGATGGAAATCAACCTAACCCCATTTCCTGCCTCTCTGCTGTCCTTACTTGTCTATTCATGGCCAATTTAGGCACAGGCTGAGCTGTTGGCTTGCTGTAACTGCTGGGAGACTGATGGGGTAGAATCTGATGCTGGCATATTCCCTTCTTGTCTAGGTGAAAGATCTGTTTTTAAGCCCTTCAAAGGAGGACTGTGTAAAAACGCAGTACTCCCTCATTAGCCTAAGGGCTATCCTAAATTTATAGATTTTCCTGATCTTTCACTCCAAGGAAGCTTTAGAGATGTTTAGACAGAGGGAAATCCACGATGGAAGGCTCTCTCAGAAAGGCTACAGCAGAGGTTAAATGACTTGCCCAAGGTTACTCAGAAGGGTGACTATAAAGGCAGAAAGAGAACCAAGAGTGGTCTGAGAAGAATGGGGGAAATTATCAAATTAAATCTGGAGAAAGAACATCGTCACTGATCTCACGGTTAAAGATCTGTTGGAAATCCCAGTTTACTAACACACGTTCCTTTATCCCGGACGTTCTGACTCTGAACTTTAAAAGTGAGTTCAGATATTTTCCTATGCTTAAGTTTTTAAAACTGTCCAACCTTTTCTCCTCAACAAAAGTGACAGTAGATCAAGCTAAGTCTGGTCATGTAGCTTCAGCTGTTTACTCACTAAGTCCTATAGCAAGAGCCTATGGAGTTGAATTAGAGGTTGAATTTTAGAAGAACAAGCTTTATGCTAAATGTTCTGTTGTAACTACATATCTTTCTGCAGTGTTTTATGCCTTGTTTCTTATTTTCCCCTGGATTACAGACCAATTGGGCCAAACTAGAACTTTAGAAGCGGAGAATTCCATAACTCAGAATCTCTGATTCACATCGTTTGCTATTTTCTCTTCATTACCTTAAGGGAGCAATGAAACCCTGCAACTACTTTGCCTACTGCTTAAGTTTCCAGAGGATATTCCTGACTGAAAGTGGTCCACGTTCTGAAATAAGAGGTTCCTTCGTGTCCTTTGTGTTTAAATAAACAAAATTAGGCTAAAGAATATTTGGAAAACATTTAAAAGAAAATAAAAGTCACCCATAAAATTGCCAGCCAGTAACAACCACAAGAACATTTTTGTGCTTTCTCATTTCTACACACACGTATACTTTCCAAAATTTGTCATAAATGTTTCCAAGGTTTTTTTTGTATTTTGCTAAATTGCTCTCCAGAAAGATTAAATCAATTTATAATCTGTTTTCAATGAATAATTTTTTAATGCAAACAAACTTTAAAATTGCAAGTTGAACAATGATACCTCACTGCCATGTTTGTTTTCTTGCATCTGCCTCACTTCTAAGGCTGACCATTCCCCCCAATGATTGTGGCCAATATTAGTGGACCTTGTATTTGATTCCTCAACAACAGTGTGGTTTCTGGAATTGACCCTAGTGCCAGGAATGGGTCTAGATTAACACAAACCAAACATGGTAATCCAATCTCTCTTGCTGGTGAATGGTTCAAAATCAGAACATGGCATCCTCTGACAGCAGAATTGACCCAGCTTGGTCCTAAAGTGACTCAGGGAAGCTAAAGAGAAGAACTTGTATTTTTTTTTTTTTGATAAATTTATTTATTTTATTTTTGGCTGCGTTGGGTCTTCGTTGCTGCATACGGGTTTTCTCTAGCTGTGGTGAGCGAGGGCTACTCTTTGTTGTGGTGCATGGGCTTCTCATTGTGGTGGCTTCTCTTGTTGTGGAGCACAGGGCTCTAGGCGCATGGGCTTCAGTAGTTGTGGCTTGAAGGCTCTGGAGCACAGGCTCAGTAGTTGTGGTGCACAGGCTTAGTTGCTCCACAGCATGTGGGTTCTTCCCAGACTAGGGCTCGAACCTGTGTCCCCTGCAATGGCAGGCAGATTCTTAACCACTGCACCACTAGGGAAGCCCAGGATTTGTATTGTATTGCCAGCAGAGACTGCATTTCTACTCTGATGAATGTGAACAAGAAAGCATGCTGTCCCCGGTGATCGTTGGGTACCGTCTCATGATCCTGAGGGAAGCCATCCCGTCCTTCTGCTTATGTGATACAGTGGGTTTCCTTATTGTTTAGGCCAGTTTTATTTGGAGTTTCAATTTTTATAGTGAAAAGTTGTCATAACTCTTTCTGTTCTATGGGGATTTTTTGTTTGTTTTGTTTTTGTCAATTCCTGTTGGGTGTTATTAGTATTTGTATTTTTGATGTAGCAAGAACTCTACTGAGATATAGTCTTCTTGTCTTTATATTATGAATATATCTCTAAGTTTATCACTTATCATTTACTCTTTACTCTTGTTTAATATGGAGAAGATAATAATTTAAGTCTATTAAATCCATCAGTGTTTTTCTGCATGATATATTCCATTGTTTTTACTTTTATTCATTCATTCATTAAAGAGTGTGTGTATGCATGTGTGTGTGTGTGTGTGTGTGTGTGTGTGTGTACTACAAGGTGCCAGGTACTACGAGAGGCAATAAGACTATTGTGAGACAAGAAAGACACAGTCCCTGTCCTCGTGGAGTTCATATCCTGGTGGGGGATTGAGAATATGTTAGACATTAACTGAAAAGCCACACAAGTGTGTGTAAGCTACTAAAGGATAGAGACTACAGAGGGAAGGACACAGTATAGGAGAACTTTCATAGGAGGGTTAGGTCTAGTTAGGGAAGTCAGGGGAAGCTTTCCTGGGGAAGTGGTGACTGAGCTAAGAATGATAAAGAGGAATTAGGTAGTTGGCTAAGAGCATTACAGGCAGTGGAAATAGCAGGTGCAAAGGTCCTGCCCAGGGGCAAGCATAGGCAACAGGAAGGACTGAAAGAATGTAGAACGTAGTCCACATCCTCAGAGGGGCCTGGTATAAGTGAAGGTGGCAGGTTGAAGGGTGGGAAGTGGGGGATGCTGACCATGCAGGGCCAATAAGTCCATGTTAAGGAGTTGTGTCCCCTTCCTAAGATCTATGGGAAATCACTGAAGGTGTCATCTTTGACAACCACATTACTTTTACCTCCAAACATCCAATCTAATAACAAGTCCTAACAATTTTGCTTTCTAAATATCTCTTCAATCTATCCACTTCAATCCATCCACTTCTGTTCGTCATTACCAACACTTCCTCAGCCCATTCTATCATCATTTCTGTCTGGACTAGTGGAATAACGTCCTCAATGATCTATTTGCACCTACTCTTGCCCCACTCCAATCCATTCCTGCACGGTTATGGGAAGACAGACCTGACCTTGATACCATTTGATGACACAGAAAACACTGAAAGAGGACCAGTTTGTTTTTCATTAGTTTTGTTCTTGAGAGGCTGTGGAGTTCTTGTGGTTGTGCGGTTCATGAGTTTAATCTTGGACCTGCTGAGTTTTAAATATCCCTGGGATGTCCTAGAGAAGAAGCCTGGTAGGAGATGTCTGTTAGGTAGATATCTTCTGCCTCCCCATCTAGAGCCCCTCTCCACCCATCTCTATGCTGATCCCTGTCCAGAGACATTGACCTGTGTGGGATGTCAAGATTCCATGTATCCCCAGCACGTGCTCCGTGTGCTCTGCCTTCTAGCTGCGTTCAGCCCATAGGAGGGACATGAAGGAAGAAGCGTGAAGGCTGAGTATTTACTCTATATGATATACATCCTGCATCATCTCTTCCTCTTCCCCACCTCCTCCTCTTTCCACCCTGCCTCCTTCAAAACCTCCTCCTCTGCCTCCTGCTCTTCTTCCTCCCACCTCTTCCTCTTTTTTTCTCTGTCTAATCCAGTAATCATTTCCACCTCCTCCTTTTTCTTTTTAATTAATTAATTAATTTTTGGCTGCGTTGGATCTTTGCTGTGCCCAGGTTTTCTCTA
Organism: Stenella coeruleoalba; assembly: GCF_951394435.1. Lineage (NCBI taxonomy): Eukaryota > Metazoa > Chordata > Mammalia > Artiodactyla > Delphinidae > Stenella > Stenella coeruleoalba. The sequence goes on from NC_137155.1 coordinate 44,025,228, forward strand.
GTCGCGGCAAGTGGGAGCTACTCTTCGTTGCAGTGAGCGGGCTTCTCATTTCGGTGGCTTCTCTTGCTGTGGAGCACAGGCTCTAGGTGCGCGGGCTTCGGTAGTTGCAGCACATGGGCTTCAGTAGTTGTGGTTTGCGGGCTCTAGAGCGCAGGCTCAGTAGTTGCGGCGCATGGGCTCAGTTGCTCTGTGGCATGTGGGATCTTTCAGGACCAGGGCTTGAACCCCTGCACTGGCAGGTGGATTCTTAACCACTGAGCCACCAGGGAAGTCCCTAACCTCCTCCTTTAAACCTAGGCAGTAAAAGCTCCCTGAGATGCTGGACTACTGTCCTCTGTTGTTTTCCCCAAACCCTTTGCAAATGATCTCTTGACTACAGTCTCCTTAATTATGGTACATTTGAGTGTGCCACCTGTCTCTTTCAGGGATTCTGACTTATACTGATAGGTAAGAAATGCCTGGGGGAGAGTTAAATTTGAGTCACCTGAGTAGAGGTGGTAATTGGAGTCGTGGGTATAAATGTGAATATCTTGGGAGACAGTGTAGAGAAGGAATGGGCCCTGAGGAACTCAAACATATAATGGCTTTCAGAGGAGGATAATCTTGCAAAGGAATTGGAGAAGTAGCAACCAAAGTGACGTGAAAAATCAGGGCAGTGTGTGTCATAGAAGTCAAAGGAAGCAAAGGGAAGAAAAAGAGTGTTGGTAGTCAAGATTATCAGTTGGTCCTGCAAAGTCATTGGATTTAGTGACTTATACCATCGTGAATCTGTTACATATTTTCTGTGCTCCCTCTGAATAATGATCTAAATTTTTTTACATTAACTTATCTATAATTTATTTTAGGTAAATACAGTAAAAATTGGTTTAGAACGTATTTTAAGGTAAAAAATTAACTACCCTTCCTTAGCCATTATTCCAACATTATTTATTTTATACTTTCTCTATTACCATTATTTCCTCCAACATTCACTGTTTCTAAAAATATAAAGAGATGTTTGAGCACTTTCTACTGGATGTTTAAGAGCTTTCTCATAGTGGTTCAATGGTTGTCGCTTTATCATTCATTTTAAAATGTATCCATTAGAACAAGTCTAACCTCTTAATTTTAATTTTCAGAATTCTATTATCAATAGCCCCATTTATTCTTCCAGATAAACTTTATTTTTTTAACATCTTTATTGGAGTATAATTGCTTTACAATGGTGTGTTAGTTTCTGCTTTATAACAAAGTGAATCAGTTATACATATACATATGTCCCCATATCCCTTCCCTCTTGCATCTCCAGATAAACTTTAGAGCCATTTTATCAATTAAAAAAACTTCATTGTGATTTTTGGGATTATTTTAATCCTGTAAATTAAATTGGGAATAAGTTAAATCTTTATTATATTGCCTTTTAGCCAGAAACTTGATAGATAAATCCATTTATCTTCAAATCTCATTTTTAACTCTAAGAAAAGTGTAACCATTTTCTTCAAATAATATGTTAATATATTTTGTGAAGGTCATTTCCAAATATTTTATATTTACATTCTTCTTTCTGATGTTTCTTAGATATTCTTTGCTACTCTTTCTCTGACTTTTTTGGTATAGGAGTAATATATGTTTCTGGTAGAAAAAAATGAGAAGAAATCAAGAAAAAAAACCCTAAATATAATTCTAATAGTCAACACCCAGGTTCCAATACAGTTAACTTTTTGGTGTACTCACTAAACACTTTTTATATTCTTATGTATGTGTATTTTTATATTTCTTATGTAAATGAGATATCATATTGTTCTGTAACTTCTTTCATCTACTATACAAGGAACATCTCATGTCAATGTATTCACTTCATTGCTGTATTCACTTCATACAGATGAACCTTAATTTATTTAACCAGACCTTTATTGGGGACCTTTGTTGTTGTTTCTAACTTTCCAGCATGAAATCATTCTGTGATAAAGTTCTTTTTACCTCCTCAATTCCAAAGAGCCTTGACATTTTATTAAGTATTGGATATATACAAAATAATATTTATAAAATAAATGTTTAAGGATTAAAAAAAAGTAACAATGACATGATCACTTGTGCATCTACTGTCCCATTTAAGACATAGAACATTTAAGCCCCTATGTGTCCCTCTCCAATCCCATCCTTCCTAATCATTCTATATATATATATGTGTGTGTATGTATATATACATATATATGTATGTATGTATGATTTTTGCATGCTTTTGAACTTCATATAATTGGAATTTTCCATATGGGTCTTTCTGGGACGTACTTTTTCCACTTAATAACATGTTCCTGAGGTGCATCCTTGTTGTCACAAATAACTACAGTTTATTCATGTTTATATCTGTATAGTATTCAATTATTTGAATATACCGGAATTTTACTCCATTCTACTGTTGGTGAATATTTTGGTTATTTCTAGTTTTTGCCCTTACAAATATGCTACTATGAACATCTTGTACCTATCTCCCACTACATGTGTACAAAAGTTTCTCTAGGCCAAACATCAGAGAGTAGAATTGCTGAGTCAAAAGGCATGCATACCTTCAACCTAATAGATAATGCAAATTATCTTCTAAAATGGTTGAAATAAATTTACTCTCCCACAAACACTGTATAAGAATTCAGTGATTCCACATCTCCAATTCTTGGTATTCCACATTCAAAAATTTTTTGTCAAGCTGATGAAATTGAAATAATATGCCACTGTGGTTTTATTTTGCATTTCCCTGATTACAAATGAAGTTGAACATATTTTCATGTTATTTTACCATTTGTGTTCTCTCTTCAGTGATAAGCCCATTCACATCTTTTTCCCATTTAAAATAAATTAAGTTGTAGTTTTCTGAATGGCTTATAGTTTTTATATGGTCTGGATACTAACCCTTTGTCATATGGGTATAGCAAATACCCTCTCCCAGTGTGTGGCTCATCTTTTCATTTCTGTTATGGTATATCTTGATGAACAGAAGTTCTTAATTTTAATGTAGTTGACTTTAATAATAATTTCCTTTATTTTCTGTGCTTTTTGTCTAGCTTCAGAGATTCTTCTCATCCTTTAATTGAAAAGGGCATTTTCTTTTATTACTTTCAAAAAGTTTTAAAACTCTACCTAATTTTGAGTATTTTAGATACCTAGAATTGATTTTTGGCATGTGGTGTGAGGTAGGGGTTCAGATACATTTTTTTCTATATGAATAACCAGTTGTCTCAGCATCAGTTATTTAAAGCTCATACTTTCTCAACTGATTTTCAGTGTCCGCTCTGATACACTTGAGAATCAACTTGCCAAGTTCCACTATCCATTCCTCAATGCCCACCAGTCAAAATAAATACTTTGTTGGGATTTTAAATGTAATAAAATAAATCTATGGATCAATTTGAAAAGCAGTGACAACTTTATAATATTGAATCTTCCTATCCATAAACATAGTATCTCTTTCCATTTATTTAAATTTCCTTTGATTTCTCTCAGTCATTTTATGATTTTCTGTATACAGATCTTACTCATATTTTGTTAAATCTCTTCCTAGGTAATTAATATTTTTGATGCTACTGTAAATGGCATCTGTCTTTTTATTACATGTTCTAATTTTTTGTTGTTGGTATATAGAAATGCATTTTTAAAATATTGACCATATAAGTATCAATTTTACGAAAAAAACCTTAAATCTATTTTTATGTATAGATACTTTTGTATTTTCTGTGTAAAAATCTTATCTCCTGCAGATGGCTCCCTAGTTTCTGCTCTCTAATCATTATAAATTGTATAGAAATTTTATACTATCTGATATTTCCAACACGTGACTTTTTGTGGGTGGTGTGAGTTGCTTGTTATTTTGTTGGGTCTCGCCCATGATGCTTTTCTTTTTTAATTGTGAATTCATATTTCTATGGGAATTATTTGAAGCCTAGATAGAAGGGAGTTCATTTTAAAAGGATTTGCATGTGTTTCTGCCAGATGCTCATGGGCACTACTGAAGGAGGGCCACTTTAAACTAAATTCTCAGCTTGAAGGTTTTCCAGACCACCCAGGTAGTGCAACTCTGGCAATAAAACTCACACATGAGGGCTAGCTTGTACTTAGAAACTTTCAGGAAAGATTTTTCTTCTCCTTTACCAGTGCCAAATTTTAACATAAGCAAATGTCCTTGTTGTCTGCAATGGGTGCAAACTTATTTCTAGTATACCCTTTCGAGCTGTATGTAGGATTGTCTTTTATACTGCCCTCTTTGGGCTGGACCTAGGCTTTGTCAACTATCATCCATATTTCACAAGGCTGTGAACACTGGATCTCAAGATCCCCTGATTTGTCAAAAGTCCTCAGTGCAGGGCTTCCCTGGTGGTGTAGTGGTTGAGAGTCCGCCTGCCGATGCAGGGGACACGGGTTCGTGCCCCGGTCCGGGAAGATCCCACATGCCGTGGAGCGGCTAGGCTCGTGAGCCATGGCTGCTGAGCCTGTGCGTCCAGAGCCTGTGCTCCGCAACTGGAGAGGCCCGCGTACTGCAAAAAAAAAAAAAAAAAAAAAAGTCCTCAGTGCAAAGGCCATTATCAGTGCCTGGGTCATCTCACTTGGGCCTTGTTTTGAATTCATTTTGGCCTTAGTTTATTAGCAGGTCACTGATGCATTTAAAAATATATATATTTCTATATTTTATTCATTGTTTTTAGTTATTCTCAATGGGAATTTTGTTAAGGGCATGTAGTTTGCTAAGCATCCCCCACCTCACTTCAGCTACACCTTCTTATATCCTAGATCTTCTCATTTCCAATATCTATTTCACCTCCTAAATCTCAATTTCAAATATCTTCTCTATGGCCATCATCTCCTATCTTTGGGTGCCTCTAATTTACCAGTCCCACCTTAACAATTCTCCAACCCTATTAGGACTCCCAATTCAATCACCCCCAAATATTCACTGTCCATTTACTCAGGTTCTTCCTCATCCATATTAGAGTCTATGCTGGGTCTCTGTGTTGCAAAATACAATAAAAATAGTGCCTTCTGTAGTTGTGCCATGCTATGGTACTGACTTTGTGTTTCATCATCATAACCACTCCCTTATACACACGTCTTTTTTTTCTTTCTTTCTCCTTCTCTCATCTGATATGGCACAGTTATTGATTAAACCCACACTTGTCTGCCTACTCTGTACCTAGTTCTGGAGGAAAACAGGCAACTAGGCTAACTGGTTTCCTTCTAAATTTATGTGGCTTCAGGATGTAGAGAAATCCTTCTGTATTTCTCTAGTCAGTCCTCTCTACCACCTTTCAAAGCAGCTTCTCTCTGCAAATCCCCAGCCTTCCCTGACCCCGGCCCCCTTTCTCAGTTGATGGCTTCCCTTATTCCATTGAGACAATGGACTCTAACACTGAAGAGCATCCTCATCCACTCACCACCAAACTCCCTGCATTTTTAATAGATTCTCATCTTTTCCTCTTGTGACTTCAGATGAACTAATGTTCGTATCTAGGACCATCCTGTCCACTTGTGCACAGGATCCCACCCCCTTTTTCTCCCCTCCACCCCTTACTGCCAATGGTTCTCTGTCATTCTGACGCCCCTCCTGCTCTGAGAATGAACACATCCTGTAAGATTTTTTTTCTTAACATAAGAGACAACTTCTTCTGGGAAGATGAAGTTGATGTACTTTCCCATATTCTTCCAGCTAAGTGAAACTAAAACCCTTGGACATTACATATAAAAGAAACATAAGAAGGCTGAAAGGTAGAGAGAGGAAGGCAGATCAGCTAGGGACTTTGAGACCTGAGGAATGACACATGGTTAGTTCCTACGTTGTTTGTTTGTTTACCTCATATATCCCAGACTTGGAGCTGAAGAAGCTAGCAATCTGCAAATGCCAACAGGCACAGACAAAAAAAAAACAAAAAACCTTCAACCAAAGCCTGCTCTGCTTAGCCAGAGGACCAGGAATGGGTCAGCCTAGTGAAATAGAAAACTTTTAGAATGATCTAGGCAGCTCTACTCCAGCCAAAAGCCACAGAAAAAAAAAAAACAAAAAAACCTGTGGCCCCACTCCCACCCATGCCAGCCAAGTCCTAGAGGGGAGATTAGACTTCAGCCTTCTGCTAGGCTGTACCAAGGCACCCCAACACACCTGCCAAGGTGGTGGCAGAGAAGGATACATAGGGAGCTGGGATTTTCATCCCCACGAGGCATGAATGATACACACTCTCCTCCCTCCCCTCTCCACAGTACCAGTGGAAACCACACGGGGAGCCTGGACTTCCACCCCCACTGGCAGTAACAAGGCCTCTCTCCCCATCCCAGATGGGATACTGCCAGAGAAGGCCTAGGGGAGCTTCAGGGCTTTTGCCACCACCCAGAGGTAATGAGGCACTTCTGCCCCTCCCAGCCAGGAAGGCATCCATGAAGGCCTCGTGAGAAGCTGGCGCTCCCACACTTGCCCAGCCATAATGAGGAGCTCACAGCTGTAGGAGAGCATGGACTTTGCCTTCTAGGTCACTGTGTAACCCCAGTGCCTGGAATGACAGGGGCTAGTTGCCTGATCTCGCTCAAATCACTCACCCCTTCTGTGTCGCAATTTGTTCCTCTGTAAAATGAGAATGAAAATAATAGTATCTACCTGTAGGTTGCTGTGAGGATTAAATGAGTCGATACATATAAAGCTCCCAGAATAGAAAGTGTTAGCCGTTGCTGCTGCTGCTGGCATTGTCATTATTCATTCCTTACTGATTTATGTGCCTCTTAAAATATAGCTTTAGCCGTATCCCATGAGTTTTGATTTGTAGTGTTTTCATTATTTTTATTTTCTAAATATTCTATAATTGCAATCATATTTCTCCTTTTATGCCCAAGAGATATAGAGAAGGATATTTTTGAATTTACAAGTGGGTGGGAAATTTTTGTTTAAATGTTCCTAATTTATAGTTTTATTGTTCTGTGGTCAGAGAATGTCTGTGCACTTTGTGCTTTAGGAGGTTTGTTGATGTTTTCTTTATAGTCTAGTACATGATCTATTTTAAAAAATAAGTTCTTCAATTAAAATAGTTTTTCCCCTTTTCCTCATTGTGAAGGATACATCCTATCCCTAGCATAAAAGCTGGAAACATACTTTCCAACACACCAAACTAGACAGTTAAATGAAATAAAAGCTTCAGTCATGTTGAGTTCACATGCTTTATTCCCATTCAATTTGCAATAAGCACAGATTGAAAAGTTCCCCAGAGGGAGAGAAATGGAAGCAGGCATACCCAGACTTCAGGTGTGATCTGTTAGTTGTTCTTCTGCTGCCTCTTTTCTCCCTCTAACGTTTTCTTGTAAAGAAGGCATTTAATTCTAGTTGTGGCAGATTGTAATTTCCAAAAGTGGCCACAGCAATATTTCTGACCCCACATGCTGTTCCAGGACCTTGCCACTTCCCATCAAGAGGTGAAGTCTATTCTCTTCCCCTTGAACTGGGGTAGAACTTTATGACTGCCCCAATAAAAAGAGGATGGGGTGGATGTCATGTTGCATGACTTCCCAGCTGGGTCATAAATGGCAATATAGCCTCTGCCTGACTGTCTTGTGATGCCCACCCTTGGAAGCCAGTCACCATGTTGTGAGGAGGCTCAGACTACATAGAGAGGCTACTTGTAGGTGTTGAGGTCCTGGCGATAGCTACCATCAGTCAGCAGACATGTGAGTGAGTGAGTGAGTGAGTCTTCAGGGGATCTTAGCCCCAAGTCATCTCCACAGCCCCTGTCGGAATTGTGACCCACAGACCTAATAAGCATTATAAACAGTTGTTTTACGTCATTGAGTTGTAGGGTAATTTGTTCCTCAGCTATAGTAACCGTATCTCTAAGGATACAGTGACCCCAGCTAATCAGAAAATTCCAACTAGAAGGTGGGTGTTATAATAAGAAAAACATTAGACTAGGACCTGGGAGACCTAGGTCATAGGCTGGATTAACTCATAATTGACCTTAGGACCTTGAACATACCATGTAACCTTTCTGAGTCCTAACATTTGAACCTTTTAGGCCCCTTCAAGTTCTACCATTAATTAAGGCCTTGATATAGAAAATATGAAACGGTTTCATATTGGAAATACTCGATCTCTTGAGAGACAGCATATCTATATGTAATCAATGACATTCTTGGTTTTACAGTTAACTCTCACAGGGAAATCTTATTTCCCTCATTTCCAAACTATTGGAAAATTTTTCCAAAGTATTGACAGCAGAGAATAGGATCATTTTTTATCAACCCAATTTTAGCATCAAATAAATTAGAAAGTTGGCTGGGCCTTTGCTGCAAAACGTGGGCTCCCCAGTCTCAGTTCATGGTAATATATTAACCACCGCTTTGATGCTCAACTTTTATATTGTTCAGTGATCTTTGCCTGCTATTTTGGGTGTTCTTTGTTAGTTACCAGGTGACTTGTTGCCAGAATATGCTTACAGAGATTTTACTGTCTCTCTCTAGATTCAGCAGTTTGAGAACGTTAAATGTGCCTTGCAAAGCTAAATCTGCTATGGGATATATAAGGCTGGTCTCTCATCAGTTGTAATTCTCTGGTAGTTGTATTGTTAAGAGGAGTCATCTATTATTCCACATACTACATTCCAGAAGAAGCTAAAGCAAGTGTTTAATGCATGCTTTCCAGTGCACAATACTGCATAGTCCCTAGAGTGTGATGACTTGGGACAGCTGCCCCAAGTCAATATTCAGGGGACCCAGCCATGCTGGCAGCTTGTCAGTGACTCAAGGAGCACCAGCTGGGACCCTGTAACATGCTTGTACCACACTCACAGGGAAACAGTCTTTTTTTTAAATAATTTATTTATTTTTGGCTGCGTGGAGTCTTCGTTGCTACGTGTGGGCTTTCTCTAGCTGTGGAGAGCGGGGGCTACTGTTCGTTGGGGTGCACGGGCTTCTCATTGTGGTGGCTTCTGTTGTTGTGGAGCCCAGGCTTTAGCCATGCGGGCTTCAGTAGTTGTGGCGCACAGGCTCAGTAGTTGTGGCTCGCGGGCTCTAGAGCGCAGGCTCGGTAGTTGTGGCACATGGGCTCAGTTGCTCTGCAGCACGTGGGATCTTCCCAGACTAGGGCTCAAACCCGTGTCCCTTGCGTTGGTAGACGGATTCTTAACTGCACCACCAGGGAAGTCCTGAGAAACACTTAACTTGCCTCCCTTTCCTAGAGTCACCAGAATCACTGCCTATTCCCTTTGTACCCCAGCGTTCCCACCACAGAACAAAGTTAGTAGGTTACCTTCTGATATGAATTGTATCCTCCCTGAGAAGCAGTTGTTTCCTATGTCTGTTTATGATAGTTGCGTTTTGTTATTTTAATGATGTGATTTCATTAAATATTACATAAATAGATGAAATACGAAGACAAAGAAAAGAGTTGTTTCTATGAACAAGTCAAAAGCTTCATAAAGTGTGAGTGATATAGCTGCAAAAGATTGTGGGAAAAACTCTAGAAGAATTCTGCACTCAGATTGCTTCCCCTTTATCTATAAGTTTTCATTCTCCTTTAAAGACACCCATACTTTAAATCTCAGTTAATGTTATGGATGTTCTTTATTCAAGAGTGATGCCCTGTGCTCCAAAGCCTTGCTCCTATGTCAAAAGATTGGTCAATTGATATATGCTTGTTTTCAGTTAAACAAAATGTTTTTGGAAATTTTCATTTTTTGACTTGTTACTTGTTACTTTAACCTACTTTTTAACAGAGCAACACATGCTCCTGAGGAATAAGTTGGCTTGAACTGTACATAAATTCAGCTCATCTCTACTTTCTGTTTCATCACAACAAATAAAGAACTGTGCAGACTGCCCTTTCCTGCTGCCAAACTACAAACTGCCACTTTGTGATTTTGTTTTCACAGCAAGGATACTCTTCAGCTTCAGCCAGATCCCCCAAGCCATTTCCCCCTCACTTTCCAGATTAATTCTAGAGGAATGTGATCTATTCCAGCCCCCCACAAACCTCACTGGGATGGTTCTAAGTTCAGAATCCTCTGCTATTTACCCAAATCTAAAAGGCTCCTCTACCCCTTGCCCCAGGCAATTCCCTAGTACAGCACCTGGTTCCTTCTCTTCTTTGCTTCAACCAGTGTTTATTGGGCACCTATCACATGTCAGGCTCAGCGCCAGGTACTAGGTGTGCTGTAGTGAATTAAATGTGTTTATTTTATATTGTCAACAACAGATATATAGTATGCGCAGAAGAGCAGTAGCTGTGTCTTTCTGTCTTTTTTTTAAATCGATAAATTGGTAAACTAATGAGGGAGAATTTCCATAGCACTTTTGACTTGGGAAATTGTTAGTTTATGTCATTATGTATGTATTTATATATGGTATGTATTTATTTGCATTTCTGTGGAAACTAAAAGGGCATGTAATACTTTAGTTTAATCTAGGGGCTAACAAACTTTTTCTGTAAGGGGGTCAGAGAGTAGATATTTTTGGTTTTGTGTCATAGGGTGTCTTTCACAACTACTAAACTAAGTAAGTTGTTACAGCATAAAAACAGTCATAGATAATGCATAAATGCATGGGAGTGGCTGGGTTCCAGTACAATTTTATTTACAAAAATAGGCAGTAACCCTAGTTTGCTGACCCCTGGAATCTATTAAAATACCTTACTGCTTCTCCTACTAGCAATTAAACTTGCTTAAGCCTCTTCCCTTTAAAAAACAAACAAACAAAAAGAGAAACAAAGTCCCACATCACTGCAAGAAGTTGTCTTGTACACACCATCCCTACCTCCCCACCTCTCATTCACCTCCAGTGCTAGACAATCTGACCTCTGCGCTCACCGCCCACTGAAATTGCTCTTATCAAGGTCACCAACAATCTCTGTGTTGCTAAATCCCAGAGTCTCCAGTCCTCTCTTTCTTACTCACTCTCTCCACAGCTTAGAACACAGCCAGCCACTCCCTCCTCCTGGAAACACTCTCCGCTCTTAGCTTCCGAAACCTCACAGGATTAGTTTTCCTTGTACAATAGTAGCCACTCTTTCTGCCATCAAAGGCTCCTTTCCTCTTGACAAACTCTAAATGGCAGAGTTGCTCAGGCCTCCATCCTGGGCTCTATTGTCTCTCCTTTGGAGACCTCATCCACTCTTTAGCTTCAAATGATGTACTGAAAACTCCCATGTTTATTTCTGCAGCCCAGATCTTTCCGGCATTCCTGCATCACATATCCAATGGCCCTCTTGACATTTCAAATCTCTCAGGTGTCTTAAACATAAAGTGCTGAATAAGTATGATTGAATAAATAAATGAGTTTACCTGGTTGCCCAAGCAGAACCCGGAGCCTAATCACTAACCCGTCCCTTTTGCTCGTCTCATGCATTACCCAAATGTAAGCCTTCTCTTTCCTAACCATCTCCTGAATCTTTCCCTGGCTCTCTATACCGAATTTCCAGGCTACTACAGTTGCATCTGTTGCTCAAATATTGCAATACTTCCATACCGGTTGCAAAGAGCTGCTAGTCTAAACCCCAGTTGTGTTGGCCTCACCTCTGGGTTCCACCTGTCTATCCAGCCTGGCCCAAGCAGAGAGATGTCTGCAGACCCTGCTCAGTGCTGAAGCTACCATCTATCCCGATGAGTTAATGCTCATGCCAAACTGATTGTTAAATATTTTAATATTACCTCTACCTAATAGCACTGTTAATAAAATATTCAGGCACTAGGAAATTCTTTCTCACCCAGTTCACTGGAAAAGCCATCCAGCTGATCTCCCTACCTCTTCCTTATGCCTTGTTTGTATCCAGACTGCATAGCAGCCAGAATGACTTGTCTGAAATACAAGTTGATTGCATCTCTCCTCTACTTAAAACCTTTAAACATGGATAACCAACAAGATAAAACCCCAACTCCCAGACCTAAATAAACATCTCTCCAAAGAAGACATGCAGATGGCCAAGAGGCACGTGAAAAGCTGTTCAACATCACTAGTTATTAGAGAAATGCAAATCAAAACTACAATGAGCTATTACTTCACACCGGTCAGAAAGGGCATCATCAGAAAATCTACAAACAACAAATGCTGGAGAGGATGTGGAGAAAAGGGAACCCTCTAGCACTGTTGGTGGGAATGTAAATTGGTACAACCACTATGGAGAACAGTATGGAGTTCCTTAAAAAACTAAAAGTAGAACTACCATATGACCCAGCAATCCCACTTCTGGGCATATACCCAGAGAAAACCATAATTCAAAAAGACACATGCACCCCAATGTTCATTGCAGCACTATTTACAATAGCCAGGTCATGGAAGCAACCTAAATGCCCATCAACAGATGAATGGATAAAGCAGATGTGGTACATATATACAATGGAATATTACTCAGCCATAAAAAGGAATGAAACTGGGTCATTTGTAGAGATGTGGATGGACCTAGAGACTGTCATACAGAGTGAAGTAGGTCAGAAAGAGAAAAGCAAATATCGTATATTAACGCATATATGTGGAACCTAGAAAAATGGTACAGATGAACCAGTTTGCAAGGCAAAAATAGACACAGAGGTAGAGAACAAACGTATGGACACCCAGGGGGGGAAGTGGGAGGGGGTGGTGGGATGAATTGGGAGACTGGGATTGACATATATACACTAACAGGGATAAAATAGATAACTAATAAGAACCTGCCGTATAAAAAAAAAACCAAAATTCAAAAAAAAAACAAAACCCCCAACTCACTAATAGGTTCACCAGGCCCTTCATGATCTGACCCTTTTTCATCCTTCAAATCTCACCTCCTCAGAGATGTCTGTCTCCTCTGAGCCCATCTTAAGTAGGTTCTTCCTGTTACTCTCTCCTCACACCCATTTGTTTTCTTCATTGTATTGATCACAATTTGATATTAGTGTGATTTTTTTTCAATCTTTTTCTCCTAGTAAACTATTAGCTCCCTGAGGGCAGATACCATGTCTATCTTTTGCCCTGATAGGCCCCTTGCCCCTGAATATTTAAGTTGATAAATCTGGCCCCCTGAATTCCTTTTCGCTTTGTTTTTCACCACTTTCTCCCTTGTAATCTATGGTTTAGCTGTATGCACTCAACAAATATTCAATAATCATTTGATCACAAACTATTCTTAGTTCCTTAAACATTCCATGTAATGGAATACTTTGCCTGGAATACTTTGCATCATTATGTCCTTTCCCCTGAACTCCTGCTTACCTTCCAGGTATCAACACGGTCATTACACCCTCCAGGACATAACTCTTGATACTATAATTAGTATCTAGTGCTTTCCTCACTAGATGATAAGCTTGTAGAAGGCAAGAACCGTTTGTCATTTTTCATAGTTGCATCTGAGGCACCTTGCTCGGTACCTAGCTAATATTTAGCAGACCAATTCAGCCCTAAAGCAGACACCCCAAGTCCTGAGAGGGAGTCAGTGAATTTACATCCATTTGGGTGGCAATATACTATCTGTAAATGGGATATCTTCTCCCAAAGGTAAGGGTTTTTGCTTTCATGGGAAACATGGGAATTTTCCCATGAAAATTCATGGGAATGAATTTTCCCTTAGTGACATGCTTCTGTGATTTGCAGTGACTTCACCTGGAACTCACTGTTTGGCTTTATGGGCAGAAAGTGGTCCTTAGTGGGAAGTACAAAATATAGGTTACTAAAAAGATCTTTAGTGAGACTGGGTTTTGTAATGTCTTAGAGGACATAACAAGATAGCAGTTTCCCTTCTTTGAAATATTTTTTTTTATATGTTCGTCCTGAATTCAGTTAAAAAAACAATCTCTTTCCTCTGCTTGTTAATGGTGGTTTTATGGTTTCTTTCTTCTGGGCATATAAATTTGTTATAATATAAACAAGCAAATGGTGTAATGAATCATTGCAGTCTTACTGTGCGTATGTTTTTACTACAAATCTTGGGGAAAAAAACTATTCACGCTCTGCATTTTTAAATCATGCTAATGTGATTAGTCATTATGATCCTACTTACTCTTCATGATGGAGGCAAGATGTCTAAGTATCCAGTGTACTTGTGAGGGGCCTGATTAGTCCTTGAGACCCAATCAAGAAGCTGCTGATGAAGTTCACATAACACATTAAAAAGTTACTTGGGACAGAGGAGTTGATCGTTGCTTATATAAGATTGCATACACAAATAAAATAAGTGTAAATTGTCCTAATGTACATTTTTATTCTTCCATGAGAATTTCAACTGCTACCATAACCTCCGAATACATTTTGCCAGGATATGTCCAGACCACTGTTTTTGTAATCAAAGTGTGAAAATGGGGCTTCCCTGGTGGCGCAGTGGTTGAGAGTCCACCTGCCGATGCAGGGGACCCGGCTTCGTGTCCTGGTCCGGGAAGATCCCACATGCCGCGGAGTGGCTGGGCCCGTGAGCCATGGCCGCTGAGCCTGCGCATCCGGAGCCTGTGCTCCGCAACGGGAGAGGCCACAACAGTGAGAGGCCCGCGTACCGCAAAAAAAAAAAAAAAAAAAAAAAAAAAAAAAAAAAAAAAAAAAAAAGTGTGAAAATGACAGAGTAAGCTGCTATCGTTGTTCAATAGGAAAATGCACACATCCACATCACTAAACAGGTGTTTTCAAAGCCCAGACTTCAAAATAGTTCACCCATTCTAGCATTTTGATGTTGTAATCAAGCAAAATGAAAAACAGAAGAGACACATTTTGGTTGATTATTATCCTGCCAAATCAGATTGTTCCTGTTATTGTCTTACACAAACACCAAGCTCAGAGGGAGAAGTGGGGAGCAGGGAGAAAAATATGGATGTGTGTGAGAAGAGAGAAAAGATGGTTTTAGAATCTTAAATGAGTCCAGTAAATTGAAGACTTGTTTAACAATCTCAGAAACAAAAGTCAGTAGAAAAAGAAGTAGTATAACACTTTACATTCAGTTTTTTAAAAGACTTTTTTTAGGAATAGAGCCCTCTTTTCAGAAGGAATCTTATGAAGAATCACAAATATATAAGACAGACAGGAAGAATATTTTTAGTAAACATTGCATTAGTTCAGATTTATCATATTTATTCAAATTCAATGAAAAAACAAGCCTGTTTTGATGAATGCCAAAAATTAAAATTAGGTGATTAATGACAATTATCTTACGTGAGCTTCAGCAACCAATTTATTTCTGTGATTTCTTCTTGCGTATTATCAAGATTTTACTTGATTACAATGATAAACTGTTGGAAATGGTAAAAATAGAGTTTTTAAACAAGTTGCCTTGTGATCTAAGGATACCATTCCATTTCTAAGTAACAAGAGGGAGCTTCATTTGTCCTGAGGGCTGCACCAAGAGAGTTAACCTGGCGAGGCCAGTAAGCATGTTGTTGGCCTCTACTGGAGTAACATTTTGTAGGTGACACACTTGAATATAACTTTTTTAAAAAAATATATAGTTTTGTAGTAGTTAAAAATTAAGTAAGGACCTCCCTGGTGACGCAGTGGTTGAGAGTCTGCCTGCCGATGCAGGGGACACGGGTTCGTGCCGCGGAGCGGCTGGGCCCATGAGCCATAGCCGCTGAGTCTGCGCGTCCGGAGTCTGTGCTCCGCAACAGGAGAGGCCACAGCAGTGAGAGGCCCGCGTACAGAAAAAAAAAAAAAAAAAATTAAGTAAAATCCCAATGAAATGTTTTCTGACCCCTTGAGTCTCTTCAAGGACATAGTAGGGTGAGGCAGAGTGAGGACACTCTTTTGGCTAATCCTTTCTGAGTTGGAGACTCCTCCACTATACAAGGAGGATTTTTTTTTTTTTTTTTGCGGTACTCGGGCCTCTCACTGTTGTGGCCTCTCCCGTTGTGGAGCACAGGCTCCAGACGCGCAGGCTCAGCGGCCATGGCTCACGGGCGCAGCCGCTCCGCGGCACGTGGGATCCTCCCGGACCGGGGCACGAACCCGTGTCCCCTGCATCTGCAGGCGGACTCTCAACCACTACGCCACCTGGGAAGCCCCAAAGAGGATTTGAACAAAAGATTTGTCAGCCTCCCCTGCCGGCACATGTCACCCTGCTACAGGCGTAAATGGTGTATTCCTTTTTCAGTATTCTCTATCTCAGTTAATGGCATTACCATTTTAGGAGCTGGGGCGGGGCCCCTTCAACTTTCCTTCTTCCTCATCCCTAACATTTAATAGCTCATGAAAGTCTATTCATATCATCTCCAAAGATTCTATGGAATCCATTCTCTCATCTCCCTGCTCTTCTGTTGCAATGACCACAAGACTTGAGCCTTACCTTACCCCTCACAGCCAGAGCTTCCATTCTGAGACACACATTAGATCTGGTTATTCCTGTTTCAAAGCTAGTAATGCTCTCTGTCTCTTACCTGGTTAAGGCCAGACCCCTCAGCATGGTACAGCAGGCCCTTCACAGACTGACTCCACCATTCTCCAACCTCACACGCCCTGAACTCGTTACACTGTATGCACCTTATTCTTTGCACCTGTTTTCTTTGTGCCCGGAGAACTCTTATTCAATCCTTCAAGTTCCAATCCAAACATTATCCCCTTTCCAAAGCATTTCTTGATTTCTCCAGGCCAAGCAAATTGTACCTCTTCAGCTTCCTTTGTTCTACATATGCTTGTAGCATTTGCTCCATTTTCTTTTACTGGGATTATCTGTTTGTGTCTCTCTTTTCTCCAATATACAGTGAACTCTTAATGAGCAGATTGTATCTCACCCATCTTTTCATCCCAAACACCTGCCATCATACTTGATATGTGCCCGAAATATGGGAAACCGTCAGTGCATATTTTTGAACTTTTTTCTTTCTTTTTTTACAGCATTTCATGTGGAGTTTGTTCCTGATTTGTATAGTGATAAACTAGCAGAAACCACAGTGGCATCCTGTAGAGTCCCCGTTGTCTAAATTGTCAGTTTCTTTTCTCTTTCAGGCTCTCTATGCCATTGGCCACCTAAATCCTTTATCTCCCTCCAAATCCATTAGCATATTTCGGAATTGAATTTCAAAACATCTTTTCTCTATGGTGTTTGCTTTCCCAAATTTATTTATCCCATTCCCTCCCAGGTTATATGATACTTCCCTAGTGTTTGGAGTCTCAAAAGAGAACTGATTACTCCTCTTGGTTTTTGCAGGTCAGACTTTTGGGTAAGGCTCACTTACCCTGCTCCAAGTAACCTTGGTAGAGACTCCCTTTCATTTTGTTTCCCCACTACATTTTATAATCCTTCCCAAGAGAGCTCATATGCAAGCTATCAGTGATTTGCAAATATTAGGTCCTCTGCCCCCATATTTCTTGAGCCTTGAAGTGAGGTTTGGATCTTAATCGTTTTTGTATATTCATGTGCATATGCTACATCTATTAGATTATTTTCCTTGTCCATCTTTATAATTCAATCAAAATCCATCCCATGATATCATTACTGCTTACAAACTCAGTTATTATTCCTGATCATTTGGATGTTTTACAGATTTTTATCATCTTTTATTTGCTTCATGATTTTACTTGAAGAGAATTTAATAACACTTACTAGGATGGTTATTCTTTCTCAACCACTCAACGGTACCCACCCCTTTTCAAGGCATAACATTTCCTATTTCCAGTCCTCTCTGGGTTTGAAAAAATAGCTTGGCAATGGTTCACTAAGAATTGTAATTTAATCCTTTGGAATAACAGGCTTTTCATCTGTGCTCCCTGCAATGATCCGACGGTCTACCGCACAATCAGTTCCTTAGAAAAGAACAATGCTTCTCAAAAGAAAAAAGTAGGGCAACATGGGGAAAATACACACACACACACACACACACACACAAGGCCTTTTATAAAATTTGTAAATTTAAATTAACCTGCAGAGTGAATGGCATCAAAATATGAATTATCACTACTTTTCAAAAGAAGAATTAGGACATTTTTGACAGCAAGTGCAAATGAACCCGAATGAATGTCTATGTTTTTGATCCGGACTGTGTAAACACAGGCTCATAACTAGGTAGTTTTGTGTTTATATTGGTGGAGTCTCTAAAGTTATACTTACAGATCCAGGAACAATGCAACATTCAAGAAAGGACAAACACAAGCCTAATTCTTACCTCTCATGGCCTTTGACCTTAAGAGTGTCCACATTGTTTGGTGTCCCTGTATTTTATGGAGCAGGTTACTGTAAAAATTGTACAGATGCAATCCTATATGTCTACAATGCTATACATATATTTGTTTAAATAGGATTGGGCTATTATAAAATGTCCTCCTTTTGAGACAATTATAGGCCATCAGCAATCTGCATAGTAATTTATCACCTCGTTTTCAGTCATTATCACTGTTAGTCAACCATGTGTTCTACAGCCTTAACATCACAGAGAGTTCACTGGGATTAGTTAGGTGTTTTAAAATTCATTATCATCACCATTATTACTACAAATGACACCATTTATTTAGCACCAACAACGTGCTGAAGAAAGCAAGTTGGCACAATCTAAAGTGGATAAAAAACAATCCCACAGTAAAAGGAGCCTGGGACTTGAGCTCCAGGCAAGGATGAGTGAGGGAAGATAAGATGACTGGCAGGCTCTCAGGAAAGGGTATTGGGGTGATACATTTTCATACCCAGAATGCAGTCTCCTGGAAGGACAAATACTTTGCAAAAATCCTTTTATTTCTCCCAATGGCCTGATGATCAATGGAAAGTAAAGACAGCTGACCAGAGGCATATTTAAGATGAACCAATTTGGACAAACTGCCCATGTTAATGGCACAAAATTATTTTTTTCCCCAAAGCCTATTGGACCTAGAACTCTCTCGAATCTTTCTGAGCCTGAAGTTGGTGTCTGAGTTCACCTGTCTCAGGTTCCCCCACTCTATCAGCACAGGCTTCCTATGTGACATCCAGAGAAGGGACCCACTAGGTTAGCTGAGGTGAGGTGGCAAGAGACTGGCAGTCTGAGTTTAGCAAACAGAATACTGTATAATATAAAAGCATGCATTTCCTTCTGATCTGATTATTATTGCAAACAATTTAAGGCTCTACTATGCCTTATTTGGCGTATAAAGGACACCAAGTCTAATACTCTTTTTCCTTTCTATAAAATATAAACAATCGAAGTTCAGTGACCTAAATGTGATTGTAAAATTTGGCTTGGAAACTAAGTTAAAGAAAAAGCAGAGAAGAATTTTTTTTTTTTTTTTTGTCTTTCATGGTATCAGCCCAAGCTTTGAACAAAGCTTAAGAATGAAAGAAGTCATCTGGAGAAAATGTTTTTGTTCCTTCTTTATGTGTTTGTTTAATGACTTTGCAAATTTAGAGTAAAGCAACAATTCATATCAATAAAAATTCATTTTATATTGACAATCAATACATTCAAAATCATCTTAAAATCTGAATTATTAATGAGTAAAATCTGAATTATTAATGGAATTCTCAGTTTGCATGAAAAATCATACACTTTATGTGAGATGTGATATAATTTTTGACACTTTACAAAGAGTTATAGGATAAACTGTAATTGCTGGGATCTGATTTGCAATAGGATAATTATTTGATCTTTCATATATCCTTTTGACTTTTGGTTATAGAATTAAGGCTAAAGACACTCGATATTTTAATAAGCCCAGATTTTCCACAATGTCTAAAGGTTCATAATCCCTTTATTATACTCCAGTTAGCATCTGTGCACATAAATGTAACTGAGAATTGAAAAAAAACTTTTTCCACCTGATTTTTTCAGTTTGGTATTCTTGGTGAGAGACAAGTACATTTTTATAGAAATTTTATAGAAAATGGCTGCAGAAGAAAAAAGTAATACTTGAGAAGATACAGAGTTCAAGAATTCTTAAGTATCTCGGAAGATTTTAAAAGTAAACATAAAAACAAAAAAATTTGGTGGGCTTTTTCAGAAAGCAAAATGACCCAATATATTTCATCACTTATTTATGGTTTGGGAAAAAAAATTTTCCACAAACTTACACCAGCTAAAAAACCCTTCCCACAATGACTGGTGCCATTTGTGAGGTTGCTATGGGCAGAAGACAATTGAAAAAAATATATAAATTACAAGTATTGCAGTTTTTCATTGTCTTCATGAGAAACTAATTTTTTTAGACCTTCAACCTGGGGGAGTAATTTACATGCCCAATTATGAGAGATCTCATGGAATGATTGTGCACCTGCATTTGGTGAAACAGAAAGAAAACTCTCTTGTAGAGTAATGTACCATATGCAAATTGAGGGATCAAAGGAGCACAACAGCTGGCATGCAAAGAATATCTTAGAGATTTTTAGGGAACACTGGTCTGGGGGCATTCAGAACTTCCACCAAGCTTGCAAAAGTGCACTGTGCAACTTAGGTAACCTTAACTGGAGTATGAATGAAAATGGCTTTTGGAGAAACAGCTAAATGTTATGGCCAAAGTCCAAACCTCATTGGCACTGATAACCTGGCATACAGCAAAGTGGGAAGAGCCATGAACAAATTCATTAATTAGGCTCCTCTTTACATTCCTACCATCAACTGAAAACATACGTTTAATTTGCACTCTCCTTAATTTGTTTCAATCTTTTTTTCCATTTAAAAAAAATTTATTTATTCAAGCATAGTTGATTTACAGTGTGTTAATTTCTGCTGTACAGTAAAGTGATTCAGTTATACATATATATACATTCTTTTTCGTATTCTTTTCCATTATGTTTTATCACAGGATAACGAATATAGTTCCGTGTGCTATACAGTAGGACCTTGTTGTTTATCCATTCCATATATAATAGTTTGCATCTGCTAATTCCAGACTCCCAGTCCATCCCTCCTCCATTTCTTCCCCCTGGGCAGCCATAAGTCTGTTCTCCATGTCTATGTGTCTGTTTCATAGATAAGTTCATTTGTGTGATATTTTAGATTCCATATATAAGTGATATCACGTGGTATTTGTCGTTCTCTGTCTGACTTACTTCACTTAGTATGATAATCTCTAGATCCATCCATGTTGCGGCACATGGCATTATTTCATTATTTTTTATGGCTGAGTAGTATTCCATTGTATACATACACCACATCTTCTTTATCCATTCATCTGTTGATGGACATTTAGGTTGTTTCCATGTCTTGCTATTGTGTGAATAGTGCTGCTATATTTCAATCTTTATTGCTAGAAAAAGGTAGCCTGCTTGAATTTCATAAAGACATATTGGTGGCACACTGCTTATGTTTCCAGGCCAGAGTGGACACATCTTTGGTCAACATGTATATTAAATGACAGTCGTGCTCGGAGGCTCAGCCCTTACTTGAGCAAAGAAGTTATTATTCATCAGAAAGGGACTGCTAACAGGACCTTAGAGACAGTGTTGTCTATGGAAAGAGCTCTGGACCATCTGCAGCTTTAACTTGCTCATCTGTTAAATGGGGGTAATAACACTTGCCCTGCCCACGTCGGATTTGTTGTGAACATCAAACAAAGTCATAATAGATGAAAGCACTCTGTAATGTGGAACACGTGGCATACATAGTGCAAGGGATTATTCTTAAATTATGAATTCACTAATAGCTCTTCTTAATTTATAGATATTAGAGAAGTCCTAAATCCCCAAAGAGATGAATGCAATTGTAATTATTTGACCCTTATATTTATTTTGGTTAATAATCACATGCATCTCTTATTTAGGCAATAAAGTTGAATTTCCTTTTTGAGACACCCTTCTTCCTATACTCAAGTCTGCTTTTTCTGTGTTTGTACAACTCACTGAACTCAGCCGAGACATCAACAGGGAAGTCCTCTTGTTGATTAAAATGCGTTATTTTGGCACTTACATCCTAAATCTAATCACCAAAGACAAGACAAAACAAAACCAACGTCCCATTCCATGCAATCCCAGAACCCTGAGCTGTCCTCATTCTTGGTCCACTGACCAAAAAACTACCATTTTAGGCAAAAATTACACACAGCACTGCTCTTCTATGTAAGCTTTAGAATAACACATTCATAATATTATACTAAGAAGCATCATCAAAAATAATCAAGATTCAATTGTGTTCACAGAGCACAGTTTATTGTTGCAGCCTTCATTTTTCTCTTTCTAGAAAATTCACAACTCGGCATCTGGTCACAAAATTCCAGAAGCCCTTGGCCATTCCAGTAAACTTTGAGGTGAAGAGGTGGGTAAGCCCTGGGATGGAACATCCTTGACTTAAATTTTACATGCTTATCATTTGGAAACCAATTTTTCTTGCTCTTTTTGTCTACTTACATTGTCATTTCCTTTGAAGGGGGAGAAGGCCTAGTAACCAAATGTATATTTTGCAAAAAATTGGTAGCCTTTTTTATGATAAACCTGAGTTATAATAGTGACCATGTACAATGCTGTCTTTCTCCACCTCTCTGGAAGTGGCCTCTAGACTTGCAGTCCTGGGAAGCCCTTCTTCCTTGTTGCCTACAGGTAAATGGGCTGTCTCATTTTGTTAGCTTAAGGCTAAAGGCCCACTCTGGGGCTAATTTGTCCATTTGTATAAAAGCACCCTTGAGTTGAGGATCTCAAAGCTCCTTTCAGCTCTGAAACACTCATGGGTCATTGAGTGACACTTTTAAAGATGATCCAATTTAGTCCATGCATAAGCCTGATAAACACACTCTCAAAACTTGGGTCCTACCCTCAACATCTCTTACTTCCTACCTCCTTTATTAACTTGAGCTTTCATTCAAATTTCTACAACTGACAACCATCTAACAAAACCCCACAACTAAAATAAGGTTCTTGCGAAAGACCATTCAATTTCATCTTATTGGAACCATTTGTGTACTCCATGGGGAAAAAATATGGAATATTTCACTGTGAACAATTACATTTTGAACGACAAACATTTACTAAGATGATCACTGGAAAGCAATGCTAATTATTAGTTAACCACTTTAGCTGGCTAATATCTTATCTAAGCTCTGTCATAACTGGCCAAGTGGCCTAGAATAAACTTGTTTCCTTATCTGTAAAGTGGAGCTGACCCAGCTCTTGAAAAGTACTTGTAATCACTCTGAGTCTCTGAGGGCAAATGACCACCTGGGACCATCTGAGACTCTTTGGGGGGTGCATTTACTCTTTGAGGCCATTCGGGGAACCATTTAGTACTGTAGCAATGACTTACTATTGTTGCCCTAGTGGTCCCAAAGAGTTAATGCACTTTCCATATACCTCTTGCTTTCTCTGTGTATATCAACTAATATATCAGATGGTATCTTTGACAAATCAATTTGCTTGACACAAGTGGGTGGGCATTTTACTCCCAGACCGTACTTGCCTCTTCTTGGATTATAAAAGAACCAGAGCCAAACCCCAACAGGCATCTACACAGCAGTCTACACCACAGAGTACTTTGGGATTATTTATGAAATGCAGAGTTGCCAACTGCTGTAACCTCAGTGCCACTCTTGTCTTCTCTGATCTTAAGAAGAGCAACGCTGACTGGAGGTATTAGAGGTACTTGATAGTCTTGATTTTAATATTATCAATAATAGCTATAGGCTGTGAATATCTGTCTATCCACTTGTCCTCCTTTCCTTCCATCTAGACTCAGAGAAAGAGGGACTTTCAAGAAGGTGAATCTACTTATGTTCTGGATCACTTCCTATCTGCTGTCTCCCCAACTAGCATTTTGATCAAATACTCATAGTCTCTCCTGCATCATCAATGTTTTTTTTTTTTTGGCTACTTTTTTTTTTCAAACTCTGTGAAAAGCTCTAATCTTTTAAAAAAATTTTTATTGGCGTATAGTTGATTTTCAGTGTTGTGTTAGTTTCTGGTGTACAGCAAGGTGACTCAGTTATACACATACATATATTCATTCGTTTTCAGATTCTTTACCCATGTAGGTTACTACAGAATATTGAATAGAGTTCCCTGTGCTATACAGTAGGTCCTTGTTGGTCATCCATTTTATATATAGTAGTGTGTGTATGTTAATCCTAAACTCCTAATTTATCCCTCCCCGTCCTGCATTTCCCCTTTGTTAACCATAAGTTTGTTTTCAAAATCAGTGAGTCTGTTTCTGACTTGTAAATAAGATCATTTGTATCATTTTTTAAAATTAGATTCCACATATGAGTGATATCATATGATATTTGTCTTTGTCTTTGACTTCACTTAGTATGATAATCTCTAGGTCCATCTATGTTGCTGCAAATGGCATTATTTTGTTCTTTTTTATGGCTGAGTAATATTTGATTGTATATATGTACCACGTCTTCTTTATCCATTCATCTGTCGATGGAGGCTTCCATGTCCTGGCTATTGTAAATAGTGCTGCAGCGAACATTGGGGTGCACATATCTTTTCAAATCATGGTTTTCTGCGGATATATGCCAGGAGTGGGATTACTGGATCGTACGGTAGTTCTATTTTTAGTTTTTTAAGGAACCTCCATTCTGTTCTCCATAGTGGCTGTACCAATCTACATTCCCACCAACAGTGTAGGAGGGTTCCCTTTTCTCCATGCTCTCTCTAGCATTTATTATTTGTAGACTTTTTGATGATGGCCATTCTGACTGGTGTGAGGTGATACCTCATTGTAGTTTTGATTTGCATTTCTCTGATAATTAGTGATGTTGAGCAGAAAAGCTCTAATCTTAAATAAATCATACCCTCCCTGGACTTCATGCCCTTGTTTGCCTCCCGCCCTCCCTTTCCTTTATTTTCTAGTTATGCTTGTGAAAAAGAAGTCCATTATTACTGTCCTCACTTCACTCACTCACTCACTCCATAACCCAGCGTAGCCTTCTCTGAATGTGGTAGTCATTGGTAACGGTCTACCTCCTCTGGGTTTTCAAGAACCTGTAAAATATTTGTGATCTACAGAAAAATTGATTGGCTTAAATACAAAAAGGAAACTACAAATTTTTTTAAATTAGTACTAATCTCAAAGGGAAAAATTTTAATCTCATGTCTTTTATGAGATAAATTTAATGTGGAGTTTGGCACATTTTAATGTTTGCTATAATATGAGGCGGGATCTCCAGAAATCAGTGTGTCCAGGATCTAGAATTTTAAGTGACCCTAATTGCCAAATTTCTGACCCTAGGGTTCAGAAATACCCTAATTGCCAAATCAGGTGGACCATCTTCAGTCCTTATTAAAAAGTGACACAGCATTCGATAATGTTGACCATATCCTCCTTTC
Source organism: Stenella coeruleoalba (assembly GCF_951394435.1). Lineage (NCBI taxonomy): Eukaryota > Metazoa > Chordata > Mammalia > Artiodactyla > Delphinidae > Stenella > Stenella coeruleoalba. The sequence continues at coordinate 44,050,321 of NC_137155.1, forward strand.
TCTTCCCTTGGTTTCTGTGATACCAAATCTCCTAGTTTTTAACTGACATCTTTGATCACTTCTGCTCAGTCTCCTCCAGATTCCTCTTCTATCCCCAGAGTTCTATCTTGGTTGTCTTCTCACTTAATATACTTTCCTTGGCAATCTCATTTTACCCAGTTTCCTCTGTTCACTTATATTCTGAACTCCATCACCATCCATGCTGGCACCTCAACTTCAACTGCTGTCATCTTTGACCTTGAAAATCTGCTCTTCCTTTCATGTTCCTAGCTGAGTAAATGGTACATTGTCCCTTCAACAGCTCAATCCAGAAGTCTGGGAGACGTTTTATCCCTTTCTTTCCCTCACATCTTATATCCAGTCAATCACCAATTAATTCAATTCCTTTATTCTCTTGAATATGCCCACTTCTCTCCATCTTTTAAAAACACAATTCTGGTTTTTCTACTCTCATGCTTAATCCTTTCAGTGGTTGCCACTAACTTGGGATGAAGACCGAAATCTTACCATGACTCATAAGACGCTCCATGAGCTGGCCTCTGCCCACCTCTCCAGCTTCAATTCCAGTCACTCTTCTCTCCCCACTCCTCTCAATACATAAACAGTAGCCAGACTGGTGTTCATCGTAATTCACTCTCACAACAATTCTCCCCTTTTCACAAGGTGTTCCTTATTTTAGAACATCGTTCCACCCACTCTTCCCCTAGGAAGGCCTCCCTTGAATCTCCAGATTGTGTCAGCTGATCCTGTGCCTGTCACCATCCACTACAGTCACACTCTCATTACAGTCTGCGCCTCACCTTTTGCAGCTCTCCAACACACTTTATTTATTTATTTTTTTAAATTTTACTATACGCCAAAAATTTTATTTTGGCATATAGTTGACTTACAATGCTGTGTCAGTTTCAGTTGTACAGCATAGTGACTCAGTTATACATACACATATATTCATTCTTTTTCAGATTCTTTTACAGAGTATTGAGTAGAGTTCCCTGTGCTATACAGTAGGTCCTTGTTGGTTATCTATTTTATATACAGTAGTGTGTGTATGTTAATCCCAAGCTCCTAATTTATCCATCCCCCACTCCACGTTTCCCCTTTGGTAACCATAAGTTTGTTTTCGAAATCTGTGAGTCTGCTTCTGTTTTGTAAATAAGGTCATTTATATAATTTTTTAATTGGGTTGGCCAAAAAGTTCGTTTGGATTTTTCCATAGGATGTTAGATTCTACATATGAGTGATATCATATGGTATTTGTCTTTCTCTGTCTGACTTACTTCACTTAGTATCTAGGTCCATCCATGTTGCTGCAAATGGCATTATTTCATTCTATTTTTTATGTCTGAGTAATAGTCCGTTGCATATATGTACCACATCTTCTTCATCCATTCCTCTGTTGATGGACATTTACATTGCTTTCATGTCTTGACTATTGTAAATATTGCTGCAGTGAACAACGGGGTGCATGTATCTTTTCGAATTATGGTTCCAACACACTTAAGATTCTATGTGCAATGTCTGTTTTCCCAGTAAGAGTGCCTAATATTTATTAAGTACTTCCTATGTGTGAGACATTTTTATATACACTATCTCATTTTAATCATTACAACAACTATGAGGTAGGTTCTATTATTACTCTAATTTTATAGATAAAGAAGCTGAAGTGCTGAGAAATTGAAGACCACATAGCTAGTGAAGGGTAAATTAAAACTGGAACCCAGGCAGTCTGTATGCAAAGCCCATGTGGATCCATGGTTAATATGCTTCAGTGAAACAATAGGCTCCATAAGGGCAGGGACCAGATCTTGTACCTCCAGAGTCTAACACAGGATTGGCACATAGTAGAGACCAACAAGGAATTGCTGAAATAATACAGTACAAGTTCCTAGGGCGGTATACAGGTCCACCATATTCTTACCCTCATCTACCTTTCTAGCCTTTTCTCCCAGTGGGCCTGTCCCCTCCTCCCCATGCCCTGTCTTCTAGCCATATAAGCAGTTCCCTGAACAGGCCATAGTGGTTCACACCTCTGCCTCTTGTATGTTCATTAACTCCCTCACTCACTCATCCATTGATTCACTCACCATGCATTCATTTAATGAATACCTACTGAAGGCCAGGCAGAGAGGAAAGTCCTATGATAGATGTATGCTACTGGAACACAAAAGAGGGATGTCTAAATAAGACTGAGGAGTCAAGAAAGGCTCCCAAGAGAGGTCACACTAAAATTGTGTTTTCATTTCCCTGGAATGAGCATAGCTGCCTGGCAAGCCCCTATTTACCTTTCAGGGCTCTGCTCAAATGTCTCTTCCAGTGCTCTCTCCACGGCAGAACTTACAGGGATATTGTACTACATGTCTTTAGATGACAGCCTCCCCCACCAGACAGTGAGATCGTCTTACTCTCTTTGTGAATCAGTCTCAGCACAGTGAGTTCCTGGCACAGAGGAGATACCCAATAAAGCACTGATGCATGAACAAATAAAATAATGGTTCTTTTGGGGAAAACACTCCTCTTAAATTCATTGTACAACTCTGTGCATTTGCCTGAAACCATACAATTTGGCTTCATTTACAGAATAGACATATTTGCTTAACATACAAATAAGAGAGATCGGGGGACCACTGACACCTAGCATCATCGTATCATTTTATTTTAGACACAGATGTATAAACCACATAAAAACACTTCTGTAAACACACATACACACACACACACACACACACACACACACACACACGCACACACACACTCACGCATACGGTTTTGTCAATTTGTGAATCTAATACCTTGAGGAAATAAGAATTCGCACCATCAGGCACAGTCTCCTGAAAGCTCTAGATACTGTGGAGAATATTACATGACAGGATGTTAGTATATTTTCTGAAAGGCAAGATGATCCTAACAATTCTCTCATCAATGAAAAGGACATTTTAATTTTTGAAATAGGCCGTAAATGTTAGGCAGTTAATGTGTTTTGTGCACATGTAAAGAAAAGCGATGCCATTATACATTTTGGACTAACATCAAAGCACACGTCTGTCACACTCTTCTTTTGGGGTTTGTCCTATGGAGGGCTCTTTGAAAATTGTAATGAGACACAAAGTTACCCCAATGTCCCCTTCTCTACTAATACATAAAGGATGGGTTTGACTTTCTGGGGACCAAAGCTCTTATGGGAGCTGCTGAGGACGATGCCTGGCATTCTGCAATCCTGTGTCTGTTTGAATGTATAACCCTGAGCTACCTCTTTCTCGCTCAGGATAAGTTATCTCACCTGCCAAATGAGTAGGTTGGACTAGAGCAGGGGTCAGCCAATCTTTCTGGTCAAGAGTGAAATAGTAAATATTTTTGGCTTTGAATCACATGGTCTGTGTTGCAACTACTTAACTCCGGCATTGTAGTGTGGAAGCAGTCGTCCAAATATGTAAACAAACAGGCATGCCTGTTTTCCAATAAAAGTTTATTTACAAAAATGGCGGGCCAGATTTGGCCAGTGAGTTAAGAGTTGCAGATGCTTGGACTAGTTGAATTCTAGCATTCCTTTTAAGCTTTTTACTGCCATGGTATTTGGTTTCAATCATCCTGTGAGAGATCAGAATTCAGGGACGGCTGGGAGAAAAGAGGAGCACACTTTAAGAATCATTGGCTGGATGAGATGACTATATTTGACTTATCTTTTCACTTGGAATCTTTGAACTTTGTAGCATAATGCCCCTATTATATTTAGCAATTAGAGTGCCATCACAAAGTAAAATGTAAAACCATTATTCCTTGAAAAGGGAAAAGGCTTGCAGTATGAAATGATGCATGCAAGGAGTGTGGGTGATAATTTACTCATATAATCATTTCTATTTCAGTTCTGTGGCAAGTATTTCTGGGGAAGGCTCACGGCAAGGAGATCTTTAAAGATGTGCACATCATAATTAACCTTTTTATATACTCTGACAAGAAATATCAATAGTCTTTTCTCTGTGAGCAGTTTTAACTTTACTTATGGCCTATGGAATGGTTTGAATTAAAGAATGATGATTATAAGGGAAAAAAACCTTTATACTTTGGGTTGAAAACAAAACATGCATATTCTTCCTGTTATTTTTATTTCACGGTTAAGTTCTAGACAATGAAACCTCTATTTCTTTTTTCTCCCTGGCAGAGGAGATTAGACAACTAACTGGCTAGTACTTCTGTAGCATATAGATCAGTGATTCTCTAAGTGTGGTTGCTGGACCAGCAGCAACAGTGTCAGCATCAGCATCACTAGGAACTTGTTAGAAATACAAATCCTCCAGCCCTACCCCAGACGTACTGAATGAGAAACTCTGAGGCTGGGACCCAGCAGTCTGTAGTTTAACAAGTCCTCCAGGTGATTCTGATGCCCTATCAAGTTTAAGAACCACCAATATAGATGATCACTTTCTAGAAACACAAATTAAAGGGAAGACCTGACCTCATGCAAACAGCAGAATGACTGTAGAGTAGAGGCACATTCAGCGGGTGCAGAATAAAGGCAATAAGGCTCTAGCCATAAATTACAAGAAGAAAAGGGGCCGAGAAAGGAAAACAATAGAGAAGAAGAGAGAGATAGTACTTGGTTGAGTGAGAACTAGAAAACCCCAGAGGTTCTGTTTGCAGCTGTGACTAGGCTCAGAGTTATCACCATCACTTCCAGTCTCAAAGTTGCCCATTTAGCAATCCTCACCATGACTGATGGGTGAGGACTGTGCTAGGTGATGGGGACATGGGAATGAAGAGGCTACTCTTCCTGTCTGCAAAGGAAGTCTTGGAGGTATTTTTAAAGATCCTAAGGTATCTTTGAAGATCTCCTTGCCATGTGAGCCATATCCAGAAACACTTCCAAGTGTTTCACAGTCTTGGAGTGAAAAATGACCAGAAATGGCTCCCTTAAGAATTTACAAGTAACTAATTATCAAAGTCAAAGGGAGAAACTGGATGGCAGGAGAGAGAGTAGAGACAGGATGAAGAGAACAAAGATAAGAGAGGAGAAATAAGAGGATAAAGAGAGTGAGCATTAAACAATTTTATTTGTATTAGAACATTGAGGAATCTGTCCTTTTAATCCCTCCAATTACTCAATGGCAAGTTCTGTGACTTGGAGATACAGATCCCTAACAGTTCTTTGTCCCCTCACTGTTCCACTGAACAGAATTGCAGAACTGCAACCAAAAGCCTTCCCTTCCCTTATGATGCTTACAATTGACAAAAAGCAAAAGTAACACAGAGATGTAGACCAGTAAGCTGTGTATGTCAGAAACATCATGATCTTATACTAACATTACCTGGTCACTCTTCTAGTTCTGTGGCATAGTATTAATCATCTTAGAGCCTCATCTTAAAGTCACCTTTGGGTCCACAAGGAGAGTGTTACAGATGAAACCATGTTATTACAAACTAACACCAAATCAAACATCATAGTGCTTTTAGAGTTTGGATGATTTCTAAAAGTCCCCCTGTCAAACAGACTCAAATGTTCTAAAGAATGACTTTACTGCTTTATAGAAATAATACGTATGTCTATTCTTATTTTTAAAAATTCAAGCAATACAGAAAGGTACAAAGGAAGAGGTAAATAATTTCCCAAAGTAAAGATTACTAATGTTTGGTGAACAGAATGCATAAATACAAAGAGAAGGATAGATAATTAGAGGTGGTTTCAGACAAAGGGATCATATGGTATGTGCTATTTTTTAAAACAAAGTTTTTATTTTGGTATAATTTTAGATTCACAGAAATGTTGCAAGGATAGTACAGAGTATTACCCAGCTTCCTCTACTATGAACATCTTATATTACCATGGTACATCTAACATATTTAAAACCAACATTGATATATTACTATTATCTAAAATCAAGACTTTGCTTGAATTTTACCAGTTTTTCCACTAATGTCTTCTTGCTGTTCCAAGATTCACATTGCATTTACTTGTCAGATATTGTATTAGTCAGGATTCTCCAGAGAAGCAGAACCAACAGGATGTGTGTGTATATTGTATAATAAATAAATAAATTTATTTATTTATTGTTTATTTATTTATGTATTTACTTATATGAATTGGCTCATGTGATTTTGGAGGCTAAGAAGTCCCAAGATCTGCAGTTAGAAAGCTAGAGACTCAGGGTAACCAATGTATAGTGTCATTCTGAAAGCCAGTAACCTGGAGCCCCAGGAAGACCTGATGTTTCAGTTCAAGTCCAAAGACTGAAAAAAACCCAATGTCCCAGCTCAAATCAGTCAAGCAAGGGGAATTCTTCTTTCATCAGCCTTTTTGTTCTATTCATGTCTTCAATTGATTGGATGAGGCCCACCCACATTAGGAAGGGCAATCTGCTTTACTCAGTCTACCCATTCAAATGTTAATTTCATGCAGAAACACCTTCACAGACATACCCAGAGTATGTTTGATCAAAAGTCTGGGCACCCTGTGGCCCAGTCAAGTTGACACACAAATTAACCATCACAGGTGTACATACTATTTGTAATTTATTAATTTTTATTATTAAAAATTATTTTAAATTTATTAACTTTTAATCCAACTTGCTAGGTCATTTCTTAAGTGATACCCTTTACTTAAAATGCTCACAGTAAGCAGACAGCTCTCTAGATGCCCCTACTCTTCTGTCCCCATCAGTTCAGCTGGATACTTTCTAAGAGTCAACTGTGTTTGAACCCAAACATTTAAAATCATATAACATAATTAAATTTTATGAAAACTGATAAAATACCAATGCAAAAAGAATAAATCAGTGTTTCAAAAAGAACAGGTTGAGTGTTAGGAAGACTAGATAAATGTAAGGTTATTCAAAATTTGCCTTCAAATTAGGTGTGAGCATGACAATGGTAAAATATTGGGAGGTAGAGGGGGATCTAGGGGGATCTAGGAGGATGCTGCACTCAGATTTTCTCCCAAATGTCTTTCAGTTCTTGTTTCATTTTAAAGAAGTCGAAACTGAAAATCCTGGAGAGTGCGTTATTGGCGTAGTTCATGCAAAATAGATGGCCAGGGGGAATTCCGATCAGGGGGCTGCTCTCAAAGGAAAGATCTTGTCCCCAAATCAAAAGATTGGCAAATGACTATATATTTGGATTATGTTAAAATAAAATATGCATTTGGGGAAGATGAAAAATTTCCAAAGATGAAAAGTGGTGATAATTGTACAACAATGTGTGTTCTACAACTAGTGTCATAGAGCTATACACTTAAAAATGGCTAATACAATAAATTTTATGTTATCTATATTTTATCACAATAAAAAATGAAATATGCAAAGTAGGTATGTTTATTTTTTCAGATTCCATGTTTCAACAAATATTTTTTTAACTTACAAATGTTTGTATTTGATAAGAAGGCTTATTCTGTATTAAATTTACTTTTATTTTAATTCAATAGAAGAAAGGGACACCAATATGAAATTGAATGATTTTCAGGTAAATGATCCCTTCTGTGATTTTAAATAAAGAGATTTTAATTCTCTAACATTGCTCTAAATTTAAGAAAAAAAATACTTGAAAAACTTTGAGGTTAGAGCAGTGTTTCTCAATCTAAGGCAGTGCCAAGTCCTTAGGATGTTTTAGAAATGAGTGGACATGTTTTTAGTGGTCACAATAACTGAAGGGATCCTGGCATTTAGTGCCTGGGCTCTAGAGATGCCAAATATCTTAACAATGCACAGGACCTTCATAATATCAAAGACATGCCCGTCCTCAAATTCACTAGTTCCTCCAGTGACAAACACTGAGGTAGAGTCAACATATTTTTAAAATTATGCTTCAATTTTGCATAGTCTCTTTTGACTTTCTTATGAAATTTGAGGTAACAGACACCTTCTTTCACCTCTCTCCTTCTAACCCTATTTTTGATTAGTTTTACTATTCTGTACAGTGCTTGGGTTTTAACATTTATATCCTGTTCTGAAACCATCATTTAAACAGTTGTTTACTCTTGATTGTATTGATATTTTAAATGATTTGGTGCTCACCACCAGACTGCTTCTTGCCTTGGCTTCTCCATTTCTGCACTCTTTATCTTTGACTGATCTACTTGGTTACCTTGAGTTTGTCATACAGTAGTTTTTAATTAATTTAATTTTTATTCCAAGAAAAGCTCATGGATTTTGATTTCTTTGCATTCTTTCACGCTTACTATCTATCTGTTGCATTTATCCTAAGAGGTAACTTGATTGGGTTTAGAACTTTCAGGTCATGCATTCTTTTCATCAGAACTTTGTAGACATTGGTGCAATGTCTTTAGTTTTCAGGGTGGGGTGGGGAAGCCTGGGGTTAATCTGATTTCCTCCTTTATTCTTGACTTACTTTTTGTTGGCATACCTATATTATTATCATTTTAAAGGTTTCAAATATTATATTTTGACATAATATTTGATATATTCAAGAGATTAAATATAAAATATGTAAATTATAAATAATCAAAATGAAAACTTTTAAATAATCACTCAACTCAAGAACTGAAAGAATCACCAATACCATACATTGCATCTGCCTATGGGTTCCTCCTCTGTTCCATTTACTTCTCTTCCCCCTGAGGGAGCAGCTCTCCTGTATGTTTATCCTGCCTTTGCAATATTCCAAATAGTTTTATCATGTATGTATATGTCCATAAAATATGATTTCATTTTGACTTTTAAAATTTAACTTAATAGTTTTAAAGATTCATCGCTTTGTCTTACTATAGAACACTCACTTTTAATAACATTATTGATACTGAATTTATATACCATAATGTTCACCCATTTAAAGTATATAGTTCGGGAATTCCTGGCAGTCCAGTGGTTAGGACTCTGCACTTCCACTGCAGGGGGTGCAGGTTCCATCCCTGTTGGGGAACTAAAATTCCCCAAACCACGTGACACGGCCAAAGAAAGAAAAAAAACTATATAATTTGGTAGCTGTCAGTGTATTTACAGACTTGTATGACCATCACCATCTTCTAATTTTAGAGTACTCTAATCACTTCCCCCAGAAACTTTAGACCTGTTAGCAGTCATTCCCAACCCCTTCTTCCCCTGTTTCTCCATACACTAATTGTCTCACCACCAATGATCTGTGATACCACCTCTATTACATATAAAGTTTTCATATATGCTTGGGTATATTCTCTGTTTCATTCTGTCACTCTCCACTTGTCAATCGTTCTAACTCTCTGCCAAAATCACAATCTTAATTATTACAGCTTTATAGAAGATCTTCAGGGTTAGGAACCAAGATGGCGGAGTAGAAGGATGTGTTCTCACTCCCTCTTGCTAGAACACCAGAATCACAACTAGCTGCTGGACAATCATCGACAGGAAGACACTGGAACTCACCAAAAAAAATACCCCACATCCAAAGAAAAAGGAGAAGCCACAATGAGATGGTAGGAGGGGCGCAATCACAGTAAAAGCAAATCCCACAACTGCTAAATGGGTGACTCAGACTGGAGAACACTTAAACCACAGAAGTACACCCACTGCAGTGAAGGTTCTGAGACCCATGTCAGGCTTCCCAACCTGGGGGCCCGGCAACGGGAAGAGGAATTCCTGGAGAATCAGACTTTGAAAGTTAGCGATATTTGATTGCAGGACTTCAACAGAACTGGGGGAAACAGAGACTCCACTCTTGGAGGGCACACACAAAGTAGTGTGCATATCAGGACCCAGGGGAAGGAGCAGTGACCCCAGGGGAGACTGAACCAGACATACCTGCTAGTGTTGGAGGCTCTCCAGCAGAGGCGGGCAGTGGCTGTGGCTCACCATGGGGACAAGGACACTGGCAGCAGAAGTTCTGGGAAGTACTCCTTGGCGTGAGACCTCCCAGAGTCCCCAGTTAGCCCCACCAAAGAGCCCAGGTAGGCTCCAGTGTTGGGTTGCTTCAGGCCAAACAACCAACAGGGAGGGAACCCAGCCCCACCCATCAGCAATCAAGTGGATTAAAGTTTTACTGAACTCTGCCACCAGAACAACAGTCACCTCTACCCACCACCAGTCCCTCCCATCAGGGAACTTGCACAAGCCTCTTAGATACCCTCATCCACCAGAGGGCAGACAGCAGAAGCAAGAAAAACTACAATCCTGCAGCCTGTGGAACAAAAACCTCATTCACAGAAAGATAGACAAGATGAAAAGGCAGAGGGCTATGTACCGGATGAAGGAACAAGATAAAACCCCAGGAAAACAACTAAATGAAGTGGAGAGAGGCAACCTTCCAGAAAAAGAATTCAGAATAATGAGAGTGAAGATGATCCAGGACATCAGAAAAAAAAATGGAGGCAAAGATTGAGAAGATGCAAGAAATGTTCAACAAAGACCTAGAAGAATTAAAGAACAAACAAACAGAGACGAACAATACAATAACTGAAATGAAGACTACACTAGAAGGAATCAATAGCAGAATAACTGAGGCAGAAGAACGGCTAAGTGACCTGGAAGACAGAATGGTGGAATTCACTGCTGCGGAACAAAATAAAGAAAAAATAATGAAAAGAAATGAAGACAGCCTAACAGAATTCTGGGACAACATTAAACACAACAACAATCGCATTATAGGGGTCCCAGAAGGAGAAGAGAGAAAGGACCCGAGAAAATATTTGAAGTGATTATAGTCGAAAATTTCCCTAACACGGGAAAGGAAATAGCCACCCAAGTCCAGAAAGCGCAGAGAGACCCATACAGGATAAACCCAAGGAGAAACACGCCAAGACACATAATAAACAAACTGACAAAAATTAAACACAAAGAAAAATTATTGAAAGCAGCAAGGGAAAAAAGACAAATACCATACAAGGGAACTCCCATAAGGTTAACAGCTGATTTATCAGGAGAAACTCTACAAGCCAGAAGGGAGTGACATGATATACTTAAATTGATGAAAGGGAAGAACCTACAACCAAGATTACTCTACACATCAAGGATCTCATTCAGATTCAATGGAGAATTCAAAAGCTTTACAGACAAGCAAAAGCTAAGAGAATTCAGCACCACCAAACCAGCTCTACAACAATGCAAAAGGAACTTCTCTAAGTGGGAAACACAAGAGAAGAAAAGGACCTACGAAAACAAACCCCAAACAATTAAGAAAATGGTCATAGGAACATACATATCGATAATTACCTTAAACGTGGATGGATTAAATGCTCCAATCAAAAGACACAGGCTTGCTGAATGGATACAAAAACAAGACCTATCTATATGCTGTCTACAAGAGACCCACTTCAGACGTAGGGATACATACAGACTGAAAGTGAGGGAATGGAAAAAGTTATTCCATAACAATGGAAATCAAAAGAAGGCTGGAGTAGCAATACTCATATCAGATAAAATAGACTTTAAAATAAAGAATGTTACAAGAGACAAGGAAGGACAGTACATAATGATCAAGGGATTGATCCAAGAAGAAGATATAACAATTATAAATATATATGCACCTAACATAGGAGCACCTCAATACATAAGGCAACTGCTAACAACTATAAAAGAGGAAATCGACAGTAACACAAAAATAGTGGGGGACGTTAACACCTCACTTACACCAATGGACAGATCATCCAAACGAAAATAAATAAGGAAACAGAAGCTTTAAATGACACAATAGACCAGATAGATTTAATTGATATTTATAGGACATTCCATCCAGAAAGGGCAGATTACACTTTCTTCTCAAGTGTGCACGGAACATTCTCCAGGATAAATCACATCTTGGGTCACAAATCAAGCCACAGGAAATTTAAGAAAATTGAAATCATATCAAGCATCTTTTGTGACCACAATGCTATGAGATTAGAAATGAATTACAGGGAAAAAACGTAAAAAACACAAACACGTGGAGGCTAAACAATATGTTACTAAATAACAAGAGATCACTGAAGAAATCGGAGAGGAAATCAAAAATTGCCTAGAGACAAATGGCAATGAAAACACTACAATCCAAAACCTATGGGATGCAGCAAAAGCAGTTCTAAGAGGGAAGTTTATAGCTGTACAAGCCTACCTCAAGAAACAAGAAAAATCTCAAGTAAACAATCTAACCTTACACCTAAAAGAACTAGAGAAGGAAGAACAAAAAAACCCAAAGTTAGCAGAAGGAAAGAAATCATAAAGATCAGAGCAGAAATAAATGAAATAGTAACAAAGAAAATAATAGCAAGGATCAATAAAACTAAAAGCTGGAAAGCTGGTTCTTTGAGAAGATAGACAAAATTGATAAACCGTTAGCCAGACTCATCAAGAAAAAGAGGGAGAGGACTCAAATCAATCAAATTAGAAATGAAACAGGAAAAGTTACAACAGACACTGCAGAAATACAAACCATCCTAAGAGACTACTACAAGCAACGCTATGCCAGTAAAATGGACAACCTGGAAGAAATGGAAAAATTCCTAGAAACATATAACCTTCCAAGACTGAACCAGGAAGAAATAGAAAATATGAACAGACCAATCACAAGTAATGAAATTGAAACTATGATTAAAAATCTTCCAACAAACCAAGGTCCAGGACCAGATGGCTTCACAGGTGAATTCTATCAAACAGAGAATAGCTAACACCTATCCTTCTCAAACTCTTCCAAAAAATTGCAGAGGAAGGAAGACTCCCAAACTCATTCTATGAGGCCACCATTACCCTGATACCAAAACCGGACAAAGGTACTACAGAAAAAGAAAATTACAGACCAATATCACTGATGAATATAGATGCAAATATCCTCAACACAATACTAGCAAACACAATCCAACAGCACATTAAAAGGATCATACACCGGGATCAAGTGGGTTTTATCCCAGAGATGCAAGGATTCTTCAATATACGTAAATCAATCAATGTGATAAACCATATTAACAAATTGAAGATTAAAAAACATATGATCATCTCAATAGATGCAGAAAAAGCTTTTGACAAAATTCAACAGCCATTTATGATAAAAACTCTCCAGAAAGTGGGCATAGAGGGAACCTACCTCAACATAATAAAGGCCATATATGACAAACCCACAGCAAACATCATTCTCAATGGTGAAAAACTGAAAGCATTTCCTCTAAGATCAGGAAGGAGACAAGGATGTCCACTCTCGCCACTATTATTCAACATGGTTTTGAAAGTCCTAGCTACCGCAATCAGAAGAAAAAGAATAAGAGGAATACAAATTGGAAATGAAGAAGTAAAACTGTCACTGTTTGCAGATGACATGGTACTATACACAGAGAATCCTAAAAATGCCACCAGAAAACTACTAGAGCTAGTCAATGAATTTCGTAAAGTTGCAGGATACAAAATTAATGCACAGAAATCTCTTGCATTCCTACACACTAATGATTTAAATTCTGAAAGAGAAATTAAGGAAACACTCTCATTTACCATTGCAACAAAAAGAATAAAATATCTTGGAATAAGCCTACCTAGGGAGACAAAGGACCTGTATGCAGAAAACTATAAGACACTGATGAAAGAAATTAAAGATGATACCAACAGATGGAGAGATATACCATGTTCTTGGATTGGAAGAATCAACATTGTGAAAATGACTGTAGTACCCAAAACAATCTACAGATTCAATGCAATCCCTAATAAATTACCAATGGCATTTTTTACGGAACTAGAGCAAAAAATCTTAAAATTTGTTTGGAGACACAAAAGACCCCCAATAGCCAAAGCAGTCTTGAGGGAAAAAATCGGAGCTGGAGGAATCAGACTTCCTGACTGCAGACTATACTACAAAGCTACAGTAATCAAGACAATATGGTACTGGCACAAAAACAGAAACATAGATCAATGGAACAGATAGAAAGCCCAGAGAGAAACCCACACACCTATGGTCAACTAATCTATGACAAAGGAAGCAAGGATATGCAATGGAGATAAGGCAGTCTCTTCAATAAGTGGTGCTGGGAAAACTGGACAGCTACATGTAAAAGAATGGAATTAGAACACTCTCTAACACCATACACAACAATAAACTCAAAATGGATTAAAGACCTAAATGTAAGACCGGGCACTATAAAACTCTTAGAGGGAAACGTAGGCAGAACACTCTATGACATAAATCACAGCAAGATCCTTTTTGATCCACCTCCTAGAGTAACGGAAATAAAAACAAAAATAAACAAATGGGACCTAATGAAACTTCAAAGCTTTTGCACAGCAAAGGAAACCATAAAGAAGACGAAAAGACAACCCTCAGAATGGGAAAACATATTTGCAATCGAATCACGGACAAAGAATTAATCTCCAAATATATAAACAGTTCATGCAGCTCAACATTAAAACAACAAACAACCCAATCCAAAAATGGGCAGAAGAGCTAAATAGACTTTTCTCCAAAGAAGACATACAGATGGCCAAAAAGCACATGAAAAGCTGCTCAACATCACTAATTATTAGAGAAATGCAAATCAAAACTACAATGAGGTATCACCTCACACCAGTTAGAATGGGCATCATCAGAAAATCTACAAACAACAAATGCTGGAGAGGGTGTGGAGAAAAGGGAACCCTCTTGCACTGTTGGTGAGAATGTAAATTGGTACAGCCACTATGGAGAACAGTATGGAGGTTCCTTAAAAAACTAAAAATTGAATTACCATATGATCCAGGAATCCCACTACTGGGCATATATCCAGAGAAAACCGTAATTCAAAAAGACACATGCATCCCAATGTTCATTGCAGTATTATTTACAATAGCCAGGTCATGGAAGCAACCTACATGGCCATCGACAGACGAATGAATAAGGAAGATGTGGTACATATATACAATGGAATATTACTCAGCCATAAAATGGAACTAAATTGGGTCATTTGTAGAGATGTGGATGGATCTAGAGACTGTCATACAGAGTGAAGTAAGTCAGAAAGAGGAAAACAAATATTGTATGCTAGCACATATATGTGGAACGTAGAAAAATGGTACAGATGAACTGGTTTGCAGGGCAGAAATTGAGACACAGATGTAGAGAATGAACGTATGGACATCAAGGGGGGAAAGCAGTGGGGAGGTGGGGGTGGTGGTGTGATGAATTGGGCGATTGGGATTGACATGTATAAAACTGATGACTTATAAGGACATGCTGTACCAAAAAATAAATGAAATTATTTAAAAAATTAAAAGATCTTCAAACCTGGTACACATTGTCACATTCCATTTTTTAGGATATTCAGGTGTTTTTAGCCGTTTGCTCTTCCAAATACATTAGATTTATTCCCAGATACCTTATGTTTTTGTTGCAATTATAAATTGTATGTTTTAATTATTACATTTTAAAATGTTTATGGCTGTTGTTCGGAAAGGCAGTGAAATTTTGTATATTGGTCTTAGAGCTGTATACAATAGGAGAGTAAAACTGCTAAGCTCTGCTGTTATTACTAATACATTGTTTTTAGATTGTGGTTTTCTATATGTATGATCATAGTATCTACCACTAATGTTGGGTTTGTTTCTTTCTAGTCTTTAAGTCTTTATTTACTTATCTTATTGTCTGGCTACAGCCTCCAGCTTTAGTGATGATCAAAACATGACAGTGGGCAAACGTCCTGTTTCTGCTTTCAAATGGGATGCTTCTAACTTTTCATCATTAAGAATGATGTTTACTAAGGCTTTGGTAGATACATTCATTCATATAAAGAAAATTCTCCTCCACTCAGTTTCCTACAACTTTTTATGTTGACTCAAAGCTTAACTTTATCCAGTGCTTTTTCTGTTTCTATTGAGATTTTATGTGGGTTTTTCCACTTAATCTATTACAGTATATCACAATTCTAGATTTTCTAATGTTAAACTACACTAGCATTCCTGGGATAAACCCAACTAAGTCATTATTTTTTATTATTTTTTTTAGCCCTAGTGGATTTGCTAATATTTTGTTTAGCTTCTTGAGTGAGATTGATCTATAATTTCTATTCTCAAACTGTACTTGTCTATTTTTGGTGCCCAGGTTATGCAGAATGATTTACAGAGTAGTTCTTATTTTTCTATTTGCTGCATAAGTCCATAAAAGATATAAATTAGCTGTTGAATGTTTAGTGATTTCACCTGTAAAATTTCATGGGCCTGGTCTTTCCTTGTAAGAATATTTTAAATTATTGATTCAGTTGCTTTAATAGTTTTAGGACTATTCAAGTTTTGTAATTCTTAAGTCAGTCTTGATAAGGTATATTTTTCTAAGAAGTATTTCATTTTTGTCTAAGTATTCAAATTCATTGGCATAAATTTGCTCATGGTATTTTCTTCTTAATCTGTGCTGTATCTGTATTTCCATTCCCTGTTTAGTTCTTATATTATTTGTACTCTCTTTTTTCTCAATCAGTCTTGCCAAAGCTTTGTCTATTTCATTAGTCTTCTCAAAAAGCTAACTTTTTTGATGTTTCTATTGTACTTTTTTTTCATGGAATCCTACTCTTATTTTAATTGTTTCTTTTCTTTGAGTTTATTCCTTTTTCCTTTCTAGATACTTAAGATGGGTGCTTAGTTCATTTTCAAACTTTTTAATGTAAGCATTATGGATGACAGATATCACTCAAAAGTATTAGTATTGACATGCTATATTTTCATTATTTAGCTTCAAGTATTTAAAAACTTCATAATGATTTCTTAATTGATAAATGAATATTTTATTTCAAAAGTTATGAGAACTTTAAAAAAATATCTCTTTGCTCTTGACTTCTATATAAATTGAATTCTCATCAGAGAATATTATCTTTCTAAGAAATGAACTTTAGATTCAAAGTTGCTTTAGTGTGAGCCTATTGATAAACTCTCAGTTTTGTTTAACTATAAATGTCTTTTTAAATTTGTTTTTAATTTTTAAATTTTTATTGGAGTATAGTTGATTTACAATGTTGTGTTCATTTCTGCTGTATGGCGAAGTGAATCAGTTATAAATATATCGACTCTTTTTTAGATTATTTTTCCATATAGGTTATTAAGGAGTTTTGAGTAGAGTTCCCAGTGCTATACAGGGGGTCCTTATTCTTTATCTATTTTATATATAGTAGTATGTATATGTCAATCTCAATCTCTCAATTTATCCCTCCCCCCATTTTCCCCTGGTAACCATAAGATTGTTTTCTACATCTGTGACTCTATTTTTGTTTTGTAAATAAGTTCATTTGTACCATTTTTTTAGATTCCACATGTAAGCAATATCATATAATATTTGTCTTTCTCTTTCTGATTTACTTCACTCACTATGACAATCTCTAGGTCCATCCATGTTGCTGCAATTGGCATTATTTCATTCTTTTTATGGCTGACTAATATTCCATTGTATATATGTACAACATCTTCTTTATCCATTCTTCTGTTGATGGACATTTAGGTTGCTTCTATGTCCTGGCTATTGTAAATGGTGCTGCAATGAACATTTGTGTGCATGTATCTTTTTGCATTATGGTTTTCTCCGGGTATATGCCCAGGAGTGGGATTGCTGGATCACACGGTAGCTCTATTTTTAGTTTTTTTAAGGAACCTCCATACTGTTCTCCATAGTGGCTGTACCAGTTTACATTCCCACCAACAGTGTAGAAGGGTTACCTTTTCTCTACATCCTCTCCAGCATTTATTGTTTGTAGATTTCTTGATGATGGTCATTCTGACTGGTGTGAGGTGATACCTCATTGTAGTTTTGATTTGCATTTCTCTAATAATTAGTGATGTTGAGCAGCTTTTCATGTGCTTTTTGGCCATCTATAACTGTCTTTATTTCACTCTGAGGTTTGATAGTTAATAGCTATTTCCTCTCAACACTGAATATACTATTCCATTGCCTTCTGTTTTCTGTTATTACAGTGGAACAGTCTGCTGTGTATGAAATAATCATTTCTCTGGGTGCTTTAAAAACTTTTGTCTTTGTTGTTCTACAGAGTCACTATTAGGTAACATCTAGGCATTGATTTTTTTGTCATTTACCTGGCTTGGGAACATTATGCTTTCCAAAATTGTAAACAAATAGCTTTCAGAATTTCTGGAAACTTCTCAGCTATTATCACTCCTTGATTAGCTTTATTCTCTCTTTTTATGGCTCTCATTTGACGTATGTTAGACTTTCTCATTTTATCCTCAATATTTTAAACTATTCTCATAATTTCCAGTCCTTTTTCCTTTTTGAATTATATTTTGGTTAATTATTTATTTCTGTCTTCAACTTTATATACATATACACATAAATCAATCCAAGTCTATATAGAAACTATTATAAATACAATTTAATATATAGACAGGCATGACTATACAGAAAACACCTTGGGGGCCCAGTAGGGAACTATAGAATCCCAGTCTTGTCTCTCTCTAGTAAGCATGGTCTTTTTTTTTTAATTAATTAATTTATTTGTTTATTTTTGGCTGCATTGGGTCTTCGTTGCTGCACACAGGCTTTCTCTAGTTGCAGCGAGCGGAGGCTACTCTTTGTTGCAGTGCGTGGGCTTCTCATTGTGGTGGCTTCTCTTGTTGTGGAGCACAGGCTCTAGGCGCACAGGCTTCAGTAGTTGTGGCACGTGGGCTCAGTGGTTGTGGCTCACAGGCTCTAAAGCCCAGGGTCAGTAGTTGTGGCGCACAGGCTTAGTTGCTACATGGCATGTGGGATCTTCCCAGACCAGGGCTCAAACCCATGTCCCCTGCATTGGCAGGTGGATTCTTAACCACTGTGCCACCAGGGAAGTCCCAGCGTGGTCTTTAAGCTCAAAATAATTGTACACTAGAACATTTGTTTTTACTTATACATAAAAGCAAACAATTCCTGGTAAAGATGATAATGAACTGGATTAGCTATGTTAATCCATTTTATGCTATGTCTCAAGTAGTGTTTTAAACAATCTCTCCATTGAGTTAACTCATGGGTTGAAATTATAAATTATATGAATACACCAATGAAGAAAAAACGTGGGATTCCTTGTGGGCTCATCAACAATCTTCAGGAAATCTGTCAACATAAACAGTCACTAGCATAGCACAAAATTAATAATATAGCCCAGGGAGAGCAAGGGGGAAAGCTGGAGGCAATCAGTGAAGGACTCATTTCAATTTAGGGCAGACTGTATCAGAGAACCTGAGGAGAAAGGATTAGAAATGCACCCTCTGATATACCAGCATTCCAACAAAGTTATGAACAGCTGCTAGGAGTGACCTTGGGATTTCTTAAATTCCATCTGATAGTTTCTATTTTATTAATTTTGTTTAGGAGAAGCATTTTTAAAGTTAAAATAATTGGGTTAATGTCTTAAACTTCATTTTAGATATTTTGAGGATTGGGGGTAGAGAGATGTTTCTTTAAGTTTTTTTTTAGATGACTTAGCCATATAAATTATTATATATCCCTTTTCAAAAGTTTGCATAGATTTTTTTTCCTCCTGGGGCATTTAAGTGTCTTTAATTTTTATTTCCATGTTAACACTGCAAGGGAAGATAATGTACCCACAAGTTTTTTCCTCCTTTGACTTTCCCATTCAGGTTTTAATTCTCCATCCCCACCACCCCCAAAACCTCTGGCATGTAGCTCTACTTATCAAAAGCAGGTATTGTTTTAGTCAAATGTGACACTAGTTTGAATATAGTTGGGCTGAGGTATTTTCTTTTGGGGGAACTGTGAACCTTTTAAAGTCCGTATTGCTAAAATTGTTCACAGCATGGTCCACATCTGCTACTACTCTTGAAAAATACTAACAGATGAAGATATTTATGAATTTAATGGATGAGAGTTGAGGTATGGAGCTTGGAGTGGCAGAGCCTGTATCACCCCTTAAATGGTGGGAGACACTAAGATAAGTCAATTTGGAGGGAAGGGGACACAGAAGGAGGTGGTTTCAACAAGCCAAGTCTGTAACTGGCATCCTCAGAGTCAACTTCTAATTTTTTTTCTTCCAGTTTTATTGTGATATAATTGACCTACAGCACTGTATAAGGTGTACACATAATGAATTGACTTACACATACATCATGAAATGATGAACACAATAAGTGTAGTGAGCATCCATCATCCGATATAGAGACAAAATTAAAGAATAGAAAAAAATATTTTTCCTTGTAATGAGAGCTCTTAGGATTTACTCTCTTTACAGCACCACTGCTAATTTTTCTGTAAACGATTATTAATTTAGTGGATTTCTCAGGACCTTAATTTCTTCTCTTCAACTTCTACCTTTTATATAAGAGCATGGAACATTATGGAAGATACATTTAAATTATCTACATGTCACACACTTTCAAATCTGCTAGAAAGTTTAAGTGTGAAATTGCTGATTTATTTTTACCTGAAATGTCAACAAAGCCGTACCCCCGGCACCCCAGGGGACTTGTCTCTGTATCTGGGTGTGAATGGGTACTCCATCAGATTCACTGTGCCTGGAGGGCTGTAAAATGAGATACCATCAACTTAAACATCCTTTGCCTTCTAAGTTGCCTTGTATTACTATTATTTTTAATAGCAATGATAGTTTCACTTGTTAAGGAAATCAGCCATTCTGACTTAACAGTGGGAGAAGTTGGTGTCTCATAACACAATAGATTGTTTCTGATTGCCTGAAGAGATGTCCTTGTTAAGTCTCTTGACACAGAGTCAGAAGTTAGAGTAGTGAGAGAGTCTGGTTACCCCTGGAGCCCAGTGGGAAGCAGGCGACAGTTGGCATTTTCTCAGGAGAGCCAGTTTACTCATTATTTTAGTATTTGTGCGAGTGAACACCTTCAAAGTGAAATTAATTTCCCTTTGGATTACTTAGGATATTATTTTTAATGCTGAAGTTTTCCACATGATCCTTGGCCACCCTTTTTTCCCCCCAGAATGATTGAGTAAAGAAAAAAAAGTCACATGATTGTTTCTAACAGCACATAAAAATAGATTTTGAGAAATTTTGTTATTTCCTGTGATTCTGTTGTAGATATTCTTAGTGATGATCATTCTTCAGAGGGGAAAAATGAAACAGAAACGTTTACTGTTATGTATTAAAATCAAATTTAAGTGTTTTATGGGATGAGGGGGTGAAGCTCTCCTCAAAACATCCAAAAATGAAAATCCACCTACTTCCAAACAATTAAAACCTTGCTAATCGAGAATAAGCTTCAGAATATTAAGATCATTCTGGACCTGCCTGAAGTCCTGTGTATTTTACATCTGTCACCCCAAATCTGGTCTGTGAGTGAATGGAGGGACAGAAGGCCTTTCTTAATCTCTCCAGCTGCTCCCACTCCTACCAGAGCATCTCTGGGCTGGCCTAGAGGACAAGAGGCAAATCAGAGGAGCATGAAATCAACCCCAGCTTCCGCTTCCTCTTCTTACCACTCTCCCATCCCATCAAGGCCTCCAATTCCGAGTGGCTGGAGGAGCTTCTGATGCCGGCCAGGTCCACTCTGCCAGCTGTGCACATGGGCAGCCTCTCTGGAAGAACACATTCCAAGCTGCCAAACATTCAGTGTCACTTCCTCAGCACTAAACTTTTAGATGACTTTCCAAGCAGGCAATATTTGGGGGAATTTTGCTGTCACTTCCTTAGGAAGGGCTAAGTAGGATAGGTTTTAATATCCTTACAAGGAGCTATGTTTAATAAGTTATTAAATAATTCTGGTAGATAAAATGCACTATAAGCATGACAGTAAAGGGTGAAAAAATCTAATACGTCAACTTTATTTTCTTAATTATTATTTTAAATTGAAGTATAGTTGATTAACAATGTTGTGTTAGTTTCAGATGTATAGCAAAGTGATTCAGTTATACATATATACGTATCTATTCTTTTTCAAGTTCTTTTCCCATTTAGGTTATTTAGGTTACAGAGTACTGAGCAGAGTTCCCTGTGCTATACAATAGGTCCTTGTTGGTTATCTATTTTAAATATGGCAGTGTGTACAGGTCAATCCCAAACTCCCAATCTATCCTCTCCCCTCTACTTTCCCCCATGGTAACCATAAATTCCTTCTCTAAGTCTGTGACTATGTTTCTGTTTTGTAAATAAGTTCATTTGTATCATTTTTTTCAGATTCCGCATATAAGAAATGTCCTGTGAAATTAGTGTTTCTCTGTCTGACTTACTTCACTTAGTCTGATAATCTCCATGTCCATCCATATTGCTACAAATGGCATTATTTCATTCTTTTTTTTCTGTTTTTAGGGTTTTTATTTTTTGAATTTTATTTTAATTATTTCTTTATACAGCAGGTTCTTATTAGTTATCCATTTTATACATGTTAGTGTATATATGTCAATCCCAATCTTCCAGTTCATCACACCACCACCACCGCCGCCGCCCACCACTTTCCCCCCTTGGTGTCCATACGTTTGTTCTCTACATCTGTGTCGCTGTTTCTGCCCTGCAAACCGGTTCGTCTGTACCATTTTTCTAGGTTCTACATATATGCATTGATATACGATATTTGTTTTTCTCTTTCTGACTTACTTCACTCTGTATGACAGTCTCTAGATCCATCCATGTCTCTACAAATGATCCAATTTCGTTCCTTTTTATGGCTGAGTAATATTCCATTGTATATATGTACCACTTCTGCTTTATCCATTCATCTGTCAATGTGCATTTAGGTTGCTTCCATGACCTGGCTATCGTAAATAGTGCTTCAATGAATATTGGGGTGCATGTGTCTTTTTCAATTATGGTTTTCTCTGGGTATATGCCCAGTAGTGGGATTGCTGGGTCATATGGTAATTCCATTTTTAGTTTTTTAAGGAACCTCCATACTTTTCTCCATAGTGGCTGTATCAATTTACATTCCCACAGACAGTGCAAGAGGGTTCCCTTTTCTCCACACCGTCTCCAGCATTTGTTGTTTGTAGATTTTCTGATGATGGCCATTCTAACTGGTGTGAGGTGATGCCTCATTATAGTTTGTTTTTTTGGTTTTTTTTTTTTTTTTTTTTTGCGGTACGCGGGCCTCTCACTGCTGTGGCCTCTCCCGTTGCGGGCTCCGGACGCACAGGCTCAGCGGCCATGGCTCACAGGCCCAGCCGCTCCGCGGCATGTGGGATCGTCCCGGACCGGGTCACGAGCCCGTGTCCCCTGCATCGGCAGGCGGACTTTCAACCACTGCGCCACCAGGGAAGCCCTCATTATAGTTTTTTAATTTCTTTTTAACATCTTTATTGGAGTATAATTGCTTTACAATGGTGTGTTACTTTCTGCTTTATAACAAAGTGAATCAGATATACATATACATATATCCCCATATCCCCTCCCTCTTGCATCTCCCTCCCATCCTCCCTATCCCACCCCTCTAGGTGGTCACAAAGCACCAAGAGTAATTCCCTGGCTTCCGACTTGAGAAGATACCCGGCTTCACGCCAAGCATTCTATCAGCTTTCAGTTTTGGATTTTGGCTCCCTGAGACTGGTCACTGCTGATCTGCCTCATTTTCTTTGTCCTAAAGAATGTCCTTAGGCGCTACAGAAATACAGAGGCGGCCACCACCACCTCTGCGTGATGACAAGAAGGAAGCACCACCGCCTGTGCCTCCCTGCCTGGTCTACACAACCTTCAGCAACCACGGCAGCAATCCTGTAGGTGGCGCCCATTTTAATTCTGTACACAAATAATTAATCGAACTATAGTTATTATGGGCCCCAGGAGCACAAGGCACTACGGAAAATAAAAGCAACGTGCAGGTTTCTGCCGAGTTATGCAGGAAAGCAATACAGCGCAAAGCAGTGGTCAGTCAGGTGCAAGTCCGAAATCCAGCTCCATTACTGTTACTCGTTATATGACCTTGGAAACTGATGTTCTTGGGCCTTGGCTGCCTCTTCTATAAGATATCTGGATAATATAGCCTATCTCATTGGTAAAAGTTAATGAGATAATACATGTAAATTTCCTACTAGCACCACGCCTAACTTTTCATAGATTCAAGAAATAATAAGTAAATATCCTTCTTTATTTCCCATCCCCTTTTGACTACTCAAAACGTTTCTGCTTCCAAACAGAATCCAGTTATCACCAATGGGTGTCTCTCTACTTCCCCATGTCTACTGTTGGCAAAAATGAAGCTTCTAAAATTAACACAGGATGGTATCTATATCACAGACTGCTTACAGGCTATCCAATATTCATCATCCCTTTCTTCCTTATTACTGCACCCTGATTTTGCTGAAGGTGGTAAAATACTAAGCAAAAAAACCATTTCCTAGGGTCCCTTGCCACTAAGGGTAGCCTAGTGTGTGACACAGTAGAGTCAGTGAAACTCTTGTTAGAGATTATTTGGAAAGTTTCTGGACATAGGCATTTTTATTCTCCCTCAACTAGCTTCCTTTTTCCAACTTCCTGGAAAGTCGGTATGATGGCTGGAATTGCAGTAGCTATCCTGCAACTATGAGGAAAAGAGCAAGACTCATAATATGAGCCTTGACATACTTGAGCTCCTGAAAAATGCTTCCACCACCTTCCACTAGACTTCATATCAAATGGGAAAAATAAAGACTTAAACTTAAGCTACTGCCTTTCAGGTCTCTGTAACTCTCTTCTGAGCCCAATTCTGAACTGACTGAGGAATTTCCTAAATTTAGGGATTTACTTCAATCCTATTTTGGCATGAGTATCAAGCCATCAACCATAATTTCCTTCCAATTTAAAAAGAAACTCTTGGGGCTTCCCTGGTGGCGCAGTGGTTGAGAGTCCGCCTGCCAATGCAGGGGACACGGGTTCGTGGCCTGGTATGGGAAGATCCCACATGCAGCGGAGCGGCTGGGCTCGTGAGCCATGGCCGTTGAGCCTGCGCGTCCGGAGCCTGTGCTCCGCAACGGGAGAGGCCACAACAGTGAGAGGCCCACGTACCGCAAAAAAAAAAACAAAAAAAAACTCTTATTGAGTGTCCAGTATGTGAGATACTGTGTATGTAGACATAGAAAAAAGTATTACCCACTGACTCATTTTTTTTTAAACATCTTTATTGGAATATAATTGCTTTACAATGGTGTGTTAGTTTCTGCTGTATAACAAAAGTGAATCAGCTATACATATACATACATCCCCATATCTCCTCCCTCTTGTGTCTCCCTCCCACCCTCCCTATCCCACCCCTCTAGGTGGTCACAAAGCACCTAGCTGATCTCCATGTGCTATGTGGCTGCTCCCCACTAGCTATTTATTTTACATTTGGTAGTGTATATATGTCCATGCCACTCTCTCACTTCGTCCCAGCTTACCCTTCCCCCTCCCTGTGTCCTCAAGTCCATTCTCTATGCCTGCGTGTTTATTCCTGTCCTGCCCCTAGGTTCTTAAAAACCATTTTTTCTTTTTTAGATTCCATATATATTTGTTAGCATATGTTATTTGTTTTTTCTTTCTGACTTACTTCCCTCGGTGTGACAGACTCTAGGTCCATCCACCTCACTACAAATAACTCAATTTCGTTTCTTTTTATGGCTGAGTAATATTCCATTGTATACATGTGCCACATCTTCTTTATCCATTCATCTGTCGATGGACACTTAGCTTGTTTCTATGTCCTGGCTATTGTAAATAGAGCTACAGTGAACTATGTGGTACATGCCTCTTTTTGAATTATGGTTTTCTCAGGGTATATGCCCAGCAGTGGGATTGCTGGGTCGTATGGTAGCTCTATTTTTACTTTTGTAGGGAACCTCCATACTGTTCTCCACAGTGGCTGTATCAATTTACATTCCCATCAACAGTGCAAGAGATTCCCTTTTCTCCACACCCTCTCCAGCATTTATTGTTTGTAGATTTTTTGATGATGGCCATTCTGACTTGTGTGAGGTGATACCTTACTGTAGTTTTGATTTGCATTTCTCTAATGATTATTGATGTTGAGTATCGTTTCATGTATTTGTTGGCAATCTGTATATCTTCTTTGGAGAAATGTCTGTTTAGGTCTTCTGCCCATTTTGGATTGGGTTGTTTGTTTTTCTGATATTGAGATGCATGAGCTGCTTGTAAATTTTGGAGATTAATCCTTTGTCAGTTGCTTCATTTGCAAATATTTTCTCCCATTCTGAGGGTTGTCTTTTCATCTTGTTTATGGTTTCCTTTGCTGTGCAAAAGCTTTGAAGTTTCATTAGGTCCCATTTGTTTATTTTTGTTTTTATTTCCATTTCTCTAGGAGGTGGGTCAAAAAGGGTCTTGCTTTGATTCATGTCATAGAGTGCTCTGCCTGTGTTTTCCTCTAAGAGTTTGATAGTGTCTGGCCTTACATTTAAGTTGTTAATCCATTTTGAGTTTACTTTGGTGTATGGTGTTAGGGAGTGTTCTAATTTCATTATTTTACATGTAGTTGTCCAGTTTTCCCAGCACCACTTATTGAAGAGGCTGTCTTTTCTTTATTGTATATTCTTGCCTCCTTTATCAAAAATAAGGTGACCATATGTGCGTGGGTTTATCTCTGGGCTTTCCTTCCTGTTCCATTGATCTATATTTCTGTTTTTGTGCCAGTACCATACTGTCTTGATTACTGTCACTTTGTAGTATAGTCTGAAGTCAGGGAGCTGATTCCTCCAAATCCATTTTTCTTTGTCATGATTGCTTTGGTTATTTGGGGTCTTTTATGTTTCTATACAAATTGTGAAATTGTTTCTTCTAGTTCTGTGAAAGATGCCACTGGTAGTTTGATAGGGATTGCATTGAATCTGTAGATTGCTTTCGGTACTATAGTCATTTTCACAATATTGATTCTTCCAATCCAAGAACATGGTATATCTCTCTATCTGTTTTTGTCATCTTTGACTTCTTTCATCAGTGTCTTACAGCTTTCGGAGTACCAATTTTTTACCTCCTTAGGTAGGTTTATTCCTAGGTATTTTATTCTTTTTGTTTCAGTGGTAAATGGCATTGTTTCCTTAATTTCTCTTTCTGGTCTTTCATTGTTATTGTATAAGAATTCAAGAGATTTCTGTGCATTAATTTTGTATCCTGCAACTTTACCAAATTCATTTATTAGCTCTAATAGTTTTCTGTTGGCATCTTCAGGATTCTCTATGTATAGTATCATGTCATCTGCAAACAGTGACAGCTTTACTTCTTTTTTCTGATTTGGATCCCTTTTATTTCTTTATCTTCTCTGATTGCTGTGTCTAAAACTTCGAAAACTGTGTTGAATAATTGTGGTGAGAGTGGTCAACCTTGTCATGTTCCTGATCTTAGTGGAAATGTTTTCAGTTTTTCACCATTGAGGACAATGTTAGCTGTGGGTTTGTCATATATGGCCTTTATTCTGTTGAGGAAAGTTCCCTCTATGCCTGCTTTCTGGAGGGTTTTTATCATAAATATGCGTTGAATTTTTTCGAAAGCTTTTTCTGCATCTATTGAGATGATCATATGGTTTTTTCTCCTTCAATTTGTTAATATGGTGTATCACATTGACTGATTTGCGTATACTGAAGAATCCTTGATTTCCTGGGATAAACCCCACTTGATCATGGTGTATGATCCTTTTAATGTGCTGTTGGATTCTGTTTGTTAGTATTTTTTGAGGATTTTTGCATCTATGTTCATCAGTGATATTGGCCTGTAGTTTTCTTTCTTTGTGACATCTTTGTCTGGTTTTGGTATCAGGGTGATGGTGGCCTCGTAGAATGATTTTGGGAGTGTTCCTCCCTCTGCTATATTTTAGAAGAGTTTGAGTAGGATAGGTGTTAGCTCGTCTCTAAATTTTATTTTTTTTTTTTTTTTTTTTTTTTTTTTTGCGGTATGCAGACCTCTCACTGCTGTGGGCTCTCCTGTTGCAGAGCACAGTATCCGGATGCGCAGGCTTAGTGGCAATGGCTCACGGGCCTAGCTGCTCCGCAGCATGTGGGATCTTCCCCGAACGGGGCACAAACCCATGTCCCTTGCATCGGCAGGCGGACTCTCAACCACTGCACCACCAGGGAAGCCCTTCTCTAAATATTTGATAGAATTCGCCTGTGAAGCCATCTGGTCCTGGGCTTTTGTTTGTTGGAAGATTTTTAATCACAGTTTCAATTTCAGTGCTTCTGTTTGGTCTGTTCATATTTTCTATTTCTTCCTGGTTCAGTCTCGGAAGGTTGTGCATTTCTAAGAATTTGTCCATTTCTTCCAGGTTGTCCACTTTATTGGCATAGAGTTGCTTATAGTAATCTCTCATGATCCTTTGTATTTCTGCAGTGTAAGTTGTTGCTTCTTTTTCCTTTCTAATTCTACTGATTTGAGTCTTCTCCCTTTTTTTCTTGATGAGTCTGGCTAATGGTTTATCAATTTTGTTTATCTTCTCAGAGAAACAGCTTTTAGTTTTATTGATCTTTGCTATTGTTTTCTTTGTTTCTATTTCATTTATTTCTGCTCTGATCTTTATGATTTCTTTCCTTCTGCTAACCTTGAGTTTTTTTTGTTCTTCTTTCTCTAATTGCTTTAGATGTAAGGTTAGGTTGTTTATTTGAGATGTTTCTTGTTTCTTAAGGTAGGATTGTATTGCTCTAAACTTCCCTCTTAGAACTCCTTGTCTCTTGTAACATTCTTTATTTTAAAGTCTATTTTATCTGATATGAGTATTGCTCATCCAGCTTTCTTTTGATTTCCATTGGCATGGAATATCTTTTTCCATCCCCTCACTTTCAGTCTGTATGTGTCCCTAGGTCTGAATTGGGTCACTTGTAGACAGCATATATACGGGTCTTGTTTTTGTATCCATTCAGCCAGTCTATGTCTTTTGGTTGGAGCATTTAATCCATTTACCTTTAATGTAATTATCAATATGTATGTTCCTGATACCATTTTATTAATTGTTTTGGGTTTGTTATTGTAGGTGTTTTCCTTCTCTTGTGTTTCCGGCATAGAGAAGTTGCTTTAGCATTTGTTGTAAAGCTGGTTTGGTGGTGCTGAATTCTCTTAGTTTTTGCTTGTCTGTAAAGGTTTTAATTTCTCCATCAAAGATGAATAAGATCCTTGCTGGGTATAGTAATCTTGGTTGTAGGTTTTTCTCCTTCATAACTTTAAACATGTCCTGCCACTCCCTTCTGGCTTGCAGAGTTTCTGCAGAAAGATCAGCTGTTATCCTTATGGGGATTCCCTTGTGTGTTATTTGTTGTTTTTCCCTTGCTGGTTTTAATATTTTTTGTTTGTTATTTAATTTTTGATACTTTATTTAATATGTGTCTTGGCATGTTTCTCCTTGGATTTATCCTGTATGGGACTCTCTGTGCTTCCTGGACTTGATTAACTATTTCCTTTCCCATATTAGGGAAGTTTTCAACTATAATCTTTTCAAATATTTTCTCAGTCCCTTTCTTTTTCATTTCTTCTGGGACCACTATAATTTGAATGTTGGTACAGTTAATGTTGTCCCAGAGGTCTCTGAGACTGTCCTCAATTCTTTTCATTCTTTTTTTTTTTATTCTGCTCTGCAGGAGTTATTTCCACTATTTTATCTTCCAGGTCACTTATCCGTTCTTCTGCCTCAGTTATTCTGCTATTGATTCCTTTTGGAGAATTTTTAATTTCATTTATTGTGTTGTTCATCATTGTTTGTTTGCTCTTTAGCTCTTCTAGGTCCTTGTTAAACGTTTCTTGTATTTTCTCCATTCTATTGCCAAGATTTTGGATCATCTTTACTATCATTATTCTGAATTCTGTTTCAGGTAGACTGCCCATTTCCTCTTCATTTGTTAGGTCTGGTGTGTTTTTACCTTGCTCCTTCAACTGCTGTGTGTTTCTCTGTCTTCTCATTTTGCTTAACTGACTGTGTTTGGGGTCTCCTTTTTGCAGGCTGCAGGTTTGTAGTTCCCTTTGTTTTTGGTGTCTGCCCCCAGTGGCTAAGGTTGGTTCAGTGGGTTGTGTAGGCTTCCTGGTGGAGGAGACTGGTGCTTATGTTCTGTTGGATGAGGCTAGATCTTGTCTTTCTGGTTGGCATGTCCACGTCTGGTGCTGTGTTTTGGGATGTCTGTGGCCTTATTATGATTTTACACAGCCTTTCTGCTAATGGATGGGGTTGTGTTCCTGTCTTGCTAGTTGTTTGGCATAGGGTGTCCAGCACTGTAGCTTGCTGGTCATTGAGTAGAACTGGGTCTTGGTGTTGAGATGGAGATCTCTGGGAGATTTTTGCTATTTTATATTACGTGGAGCTGGGAGGTCTCTTGTGGACCAGTGTCCTGAACTTGGCTCTCCCATCTCAAAGGCAAAGCCCTGACGTCTGGCTAGAGCACCAAGAGACTGTCATTCACACAGCTCAGAATAAACAGGAGAAAATAAATAAATAAAAAAAGAAAGAAAGAAAGAAGAAGATCAAATAAAATAAAATTAAATTAAAAAGTTATTAAAATAAAAAAAATTAATAAAAAAGTTTTTTTTAATAATAAAAAAAAGAAAGAGAGATGAGAGCAACCAACCAAAAAACAAATCCACCAATGATAACAAGTGCTAAAAACTATACTAAAAACAAAAACGGGTAGACAGAACCCTAGGACAAATGGTAAAAGCAAAGCTACAGACAAAATCACATACACATACACACTCACAAAAAGAGAAAAGGGACTTTGCTCCCAGAGTGCACCTCCTCAATTTGGGATGATTTGTTGTCTATTCAGGTATTCCACAGATGCAGGGTACATCAAGTTGATTGTGGAGATTTAATCTGCTGCTCTTGTGGCTGCTGGGAGAGCTTTCCCTTTGTCTTCTTTGTTTCCACAGCTCCTGGGGTTCAGCTTTGGATTTGGACCCTCCTCTGCATGTAGGTCACCTGTGGGCATCTGTTCTGTGCTCAGACAGGATGGGGTTAAAGGAGCAGCTGATTCGGGGGCTCTGGCTCACTGAGGCCGGGGGGAGGGAGGGGTACGGAATGCAGGGTGAGCCTGTGGCAACAGAGGCCAGCATGATGTTGCACCAGCCTGAGGCGTGCTGCGTGTTCTCCCAGGGGAAGTTGTCCCTGGATCACGGGACCCTGGCAGTGGTGGGCTGCACAGGCTCCCAGGAGTGGAGGTGTGGAGAGTGACCTGTGCTTGCATACAGGCTTCTTGGTGGTGCAGCAGCAGCCTTAGCGTCTCATGCCCGTCTCTGGGGTCCGCACTGACAGCCTCGGCTCGCGCCCGTCTCTGGAGCTCCTTTAAGCGGTGCTCTTAATCCCCTCTCCTTGCACACCAGGAAACAGAGAGGCAAGAGAAAGTCTCTCGCCTCTTCGGTAGCTCTAGACTTTTTTCCGGACTCCCTCCCGGCTAGCTGTGGCGCACTAGCCCCCTTCAGGCTGTGTTCCCGCAGCCAACCCCAGTCCTCTCCCTGGGATCTAAGCTCTGGAGCCAAATCCTCAGCTCCCAGCCCCGCACTCCCTGGCGGCTGAGCAGACAAGCTTCTCAGGCTGGTGAGTGCTGGTCGGCACCGATCCTCTGTGCGGGCATCTCTCCGCTTTGCCCTCCGCACCCCTGTGGCTGCACTCTCCTCTGTGGCTCCGAAGCTCCCCCCTCCGCCACCCGCAGTCTCTGCCCGTGAAGGGGCTTCCTAGTGTGTGGAAACCTTTCCTCCTTCACAGCTCCCTCCCACTGGTGCAGGTCCCGTCCTTATTCTTTTGTCTCTGTTTTTTCTTTTTCCTTTTGCCCTACCCAGGTACGTGGGGAGTTTCTTGCCTTTGGGGAGGTCTGAGGTCTTCTGCCAGCGTTCAGTAGGTGTTCTGTAGGAGTTGTTCCACATGTAGATGTATTTCTGATGTATTTGTGGGGAGGAAGGTGATCTCCACGTCTTACTCTTCCAGCATCTTGAAGCCCCTCTCCCTCATTGTAGTTTTGATTTGCATTTCTCTAATAATTAGTGATGGTGAGCAGTTTTTCATGTGCTTCTTGGCCATCTGTATGTCTTCTTTGTAGAAATGTCTATTTAGCTCTTCTGCCTATTTTTGGATTGGGTTGTTTGTTTTTTGAATTTTGAGCTGCATGAGCTCTTTATATATTTTGGAGATTAATCCTTTGTCTCATGATTCGTTTGCAAATATTTTTTCCCATTTTGAGGGTTCTCTTTTCATCTTGTTGGTGTTTGCTTTGCAAAAGTAAGTTTCATTAGGTCCCATTTGTTTATTTTGTTTTTATTTCTATTACTCTAGGAGGTGTATCAAATAGATCTTGCTGTGACTTATGTCATAGAGTGTTCTGCCTATGTTTTCCTCTAAGAGTTTTATGGTGTCTGGTCTTACATTTAGGTCTAATCCATTTTGAGTTTATTTTTGTGCATGGTATTAGGGAGTCTTCTAATTTCATTCTTTTCTACATGTAGCTGTCCAGTTTTCCCAGCACCACTTATTGAAGAGACTGTCTTTTCTCCATTGTATATCCCTGTCTCCTTTGTCATAGATTAGTTGACCATAGGTATGTGAGTTTATCTCTGGGCTTTCTATCCTGTTCCATTGATCTCTATTTCTGGTTTTGTGCCAGTACCATATTGTCTTGATTACTGTGGCTTTGTAGTGTAGTCTGAAATCAGGGACTCTGATTTCTCCAGCTACACTTTTTTCCCTCAAGACTGCTTTGGCTATTTGGGGTGTTTTTGGTCTCCATAAAAATTTTAAGATTTTTTGTTCTAGTTCTATAAAAAATGCCATTGGTAATTTGATAGGGATTGCATTGAATCTGTAGATTGCTTTGGGTAGTATAGTCATTTTCACAATATTCGTTCTTCCAATCCAAGAGCATGGTATATCTCTCCCTCTGTTTGCCTCATCTTTAATTTCTTTCATCAGTGTCTTGTAGTTTTCTACATAGAGTTATTTTGTCTCCCTACATAGGTTTATTCCTAGGTATTTTATTCTTTTTGTTGCAATGGTAAATGGGAGTGTTTCCTTAATTTCTCTTTCAGAATTTAAATCATTAGTGTGTAGGAATGCAAGAGATTTCTGTGCATTAATTTTGTATCCTGCAACTTTACCAAATTCATTTATTAGCTCTAGTAGTTTTCTGGTGCCTTCTTTAGGATTCTCTGTATATAGTATTATGTCATCTGCAATAAGTGACAGTTTTACTTCTTCTTTTCCAATTTGTATTCCCTTTACTTCTTTTTCTTCTCTGATTGCTGTGGCTAGGACTTCCAAAACTATGTTAAATAATAGAGGTGAGCGTGGACATCCTTGTCTTGTTCCTGATCTTAGAGGAAATGCTCTCAGTTTTTCACCATTGAGAATGATGTTGGGTGTGGGTTTGTCATATATGGCCTTTATTATGTTGAGGAAGGTTCCTTCTATGCCCACTTTCTGGAAAGTTTTTATCACAAATGAGTGTTGAATTTTTGTCACAGACGATCATATGATTTTTATTCTTCAATTTGTTAATATGGTGTATCACATTGATTGATTTACGTATAATTAAGAATCCTTGCATCCCTGCAATAAATCCCATTTGATAATGGTGTATGATCCTTTTAATGTGTTGCTGGATTGTGTTTGCTAGTATTTTGTTGAGTATTTTTGCATCTATATTCATCGGTGATATTGGTCTGTAATTTTCTTTTTTTGTAGTATCTTTGTCTGGTTTTGGTATCGGGGTGATTGTGGCCTCATAGAATGAGTTTGGGAGTGTTCCTTCCTCTGCAATTTTTTGGAAGAGTTTGAGAAGTGTGGGTATTAGCTCTTCTCTAAATGTTTGATAGAATTCACCTGTGAAGCCATCTGGTCCTGGAGTTTTGTTTGTTGGAAGATTTTTAATCACAGTTTCAATTTCATTACTTGAGATATGTCTGTTCATATTTTCTATTTCTTCCTGGTTCAGTCTTGGAAGGTAATACCTTTCTAAGAATTTGTCCATTTCTTCCAGGTTGTCCATTTTATTGGCATAGAGTTGCTTGTAGTAGTTTCTTAGGATGCTTTGTATTTCTGCGCTGTCTGTTGTGACTTCTCCTTTTTCATTTCTAATTTTATTGATTTGAACCTGCTCCTTCTTTTTCTTGATAAGTCTGGCTAAAGGTTTATCAATTTTGTTTATCTTCTCAAAGAATCAGCTTTTAGTTTTATTGATCTTAGCTATTGTTTTCTTTATTTCTGTTTCATTTATTTCTGCTCTGATTGTTATGTTTCTTTCCTTCTACTAACTTTGGGTTTTGTTGGTTCTTCTTCCTCTAGTTCCTTTAGGTGCAAGGTTAGATTGTTAATTTGAGATGTTTGCTGTTTCTTGAGGTAGGATTTTATTTCTATAAACTTCCCTCTTAGAACTGTTTTTGCTCCATCCCATAGGTTTTGGATCGTCATGTTTTCATTGTCATTTGTCTCTAGGTATTTTTTGATTTCTTCTGATTTCTTCAGTGATCTCTTGGTTATTTAGTAACATATTGTTTAGCTTCCACGTGTTTGTGTTTTTTACTTTTTGCCCTGTAATTGATTTCTAACCTTATAGCGTTGTGGTCAGCAAAGATGCTTGATATGAATTCAGTTTTCTTAAATTTACTGAGGCTTGATTTGTGACCCAAGATGTGATGTATCCTGGAGAATGTTCCGTGTGCACTTAAAAAAACGCTGTGTAATCTGTGTAAACACAGTGTAATCTGCTATTTTGGGATTGAATGTCCTATAAATATCAATTAAATCTATCTGGTCTATTGTGTCATTTAAAGCTGCTGTTTCCTTATTTATTTTCATTTTGGATGATCTGTCCATTGGTGTAAGTGAGGTGTTAAAGTCCCCCATTATTATTGTGTTGCTGTCGATTTCCTCTTTTATAGCTGTTAGCAGTTGCCTTATGTATTGAGGTGCTCCTATGTTAGGTGCATATATATTTATAATTGTTATATCTTCTTCTTGGATTGATCCCTTGATCATTATGTAGTGTCCTTCCTTGTCTCTTGTAACATTCTTTATTTTAAAGTCTATTTTATCTGATATGAGTATTGCTACTCCAGCCTTCTTTTGATTTCCATTGTCATGGAATATCTTTTTCCATTCCCTCACTTTCAGTCTGTATGTGTCCCTAGGTCTGAAGTGGGTCTCTTGTAGACAGCATATAGATGGGTCTTCTTTTTGTATCCATTCGGCAAGCGTGTGTCTTTTGGTTGGAGCATTTAATCCATTCACGTTAAGCTAATTATCGATATGTATGTTCCTATGACCATTTTCTTAATTGTTTGGGGTTTGTTTTTGTAGGTCCTTTTCTTCTCTTGTGTTTCCCACTTAGAGAAGTTCCTTTAGCCTTTGTTGTAGAGCTTGTTTGGTGGTGCTGAATTCTTTTAGCTTTTGCTTGTCTGTAAAGCTTTTGAATTCTCCATCTAATCTGAATGAGATCCTTGCTAGGTAGAGTAATCTTGTTTGTAGTTTCTTCCCTCTCATCACTTTAAATATGTCATGCCACTCCCTTCTGGCTTGTGGAGTTTCTGCTGAGAAATCAGCTGTTAACCTTATGGGGGTTCCCTTGTATATTATTTGTCATTTTTCCCTTGCTGCTTTCAATACTTTTCTGTGTCGTTAATTTTTGCCAATTTGATTACTTTGTGTCTCGGCATGTTTCTCCTTGGTCTTATCCTGAATGGGACTCTCTGCACTTCCGGGACTTGGGTGGCTATTTCCTTTCCCATGTTAGGGAAATTTTCGACTATAATCTCTTCAAATCTTTTTCAGGTCCTTTCTCTCTTTTCCTTCTGGGACACCTATAATGCAAATGTTGCACTTAATGTTGTGCCAGAGGTCCTTAGGCTGTCTTCATTTCTTTTCATTCTTTTTTCTTTGTTTTGTTCCGCAGCAGTGAATTCCACCATTCTGTCTTCCAGGTCAGTTATCCGTTCTTCTGCCTCAGTTATTCTGCTATTGATTCCTTCTAGTGTATTTTTCATTTCAGTTATTGTTCATCTCTTTTTGTTTATTCTTTAATTCTTCTAGATCTTTGTTAAACATTTCTTGCATCTTCTCGTTCTTTGCCTCCATTCTTTTTCTGAGGTCCTGGATCATCTTCACTATTCATTTCATTATTCTGAATTCTTTTTTTGGAAGGTTGCCTATCTCCGTTTCATTTAGTTGTTTTCCTGGGGTTTTATCTTGTTCCTTCATCTGGTATGTAACCCTCTGCCTTTTCGTCTTGTCTATCTTTCTGTGAATGTGGTTTTTGTTCCACAGGCTGCAGGATTTTAGTTCTTCTGGCTTCTGATGTCTGCCCTCTGGTAGATGAGGCTATCTCTCTTTCATTAGTTTTAATGGCTGAGTAATATTCCATTGTATATATGTACCACATCTTCTTTATCCATTCATGTGTTTATGGACTGAGGCCAACGGAGATACAGGGAAGTTGTGGGGATTTGAGAAGTGGCAGTGGATTCCTTTTGATTAAGTTTAGTGGTAGTAGCTGTTTTTGGACCTTCCATATGTTTTATGTTAGATGAGAAAGTAGCAACCTAGGAAGTCAAATGGATCTTTATTCTTGGAATAGCAAATAAGCTTCTCCCCTCTTTTAAACTGAGAATCAGCAGGAAAATATCATTGTTACTAGAGAGAAATGTAAGACTTTCTAGAAACTTCCTCAAAGAGGTTCAGATGGAGAAGCCCTGGAAGGCTCTCTCTTGAAATTGGGATCTACATAAGCCCAGAGAAACAGTGAGTTTAGATTACAGTGACTGAAAATAGCTAAATGTTAGTGAGGTACTTATTTGTACCTGGATACATGTATTTCTTTAGTCCTAGCACTATATATGACTTTTATAAAAAGTATGTTTAAAATGTAGAGTGTAGGTTTTATTGTGTGGCTTTTAATTAAACAGAATGTTCCTTTATATTTGTATTTATGTGATATAATAAAGTTTTATTTTATAGGAGAAAATAATAATTGTTCTTTGGCTAGGTTGATACCATGCTGTAGGAAGTCCTAACCAGAATGATACCACCCAGCACCAAGGCACTGGCATCCACCAGGCCGAACTCAAACTGCATGGTGTGTCAAATGATATAAGTTATGCAAATAAAGTAAATAGTTAAAGGAGCATTTATTATTACATTAAGAGATATTTCCTGAGCATCTCTATTCATTCTACTCCATTCCAAAGGCTGAGATGTTAGAATTCCTTACCATATCCAAGAAACCAAAAAGGGATGGATAGATAAATCTAGACAAAGAGTTTCATCTGGGTCTAAGGAAACCTACCTCAAATTTTATGAAATTCCTCTTTGGGGCTGTATATTTTTCTTCTTCAATATAGATCATCTCCAACCCCACTGCACCTTAGAATAAAGGAGATAAGGTAGAAAGAAAAAAAATGAACCAGAAATTCCAAAGTTAAAGAAATGGTTGAACACAATTATGCAAAAGCTAGGAAGCCAAAAATTAATGTTTTCCTATAAAGGATGGAGGATGATGAGTTGGGCTATTAAATGAGTACTGGAGGATGCAGAAAGGGCCATAAGGAGGATTTACTGTTGTTGGGAGAGCTTTCACCTAGCATTTCATGACGTTTGTGCTTTCAACTTTATAGTCAGCCAATTCCATTTCTGCAGTTAAAAAAAAAAAAAAAAAGCTGATATGTGATAAAATTAATACTACAAGGAGATGAGAGGTAAATTAGGTTGATTTGAAGGAAAATGTTTCAGAAGAGATGAATATACCTACTCAATTATGTTTTTTGAGATGATGACTAAAAGGCAATAAGATTTCCAAGTCCCAGAGTTGGGACCAGCAAAAATTTCAAGTCAAATGGTGGGAGGATTTGTACCAGTGACCTCTAAGCCAGAAGAAATCCTATAAGGACTGGTACAGTGTCAAAGAAGATAAATCCAATGCTTAGGCATGAACATTTTGTAAGATTATCCTGTGACTCTTCATGTGTTGGAATTAGTAGCAGTTCCCTAAGCCAAAATTTAGTCTAGAATATGTGCCTTTCTAGTAAATAAAGTGGTTTGTAGTTGTTATAGTGATTTTAAACGAGTATGGTCAGTATAAAAGTGACTGCTAAAGTGATCTGTTATAAAAGACATCTATTCTCTGAACACTTTATTATACAAAATCAATAGGCAACTGAATTGTGTACCCAGGAGCATAGCTAGTTCTTCATACAAACCACCTACTTCAGACACCCAGACAACAATGGGCACCCACTTCCCTCAGGCCATCAGTCAGCATGACATTGCTAAGGTGTATTTTAAATTGATAATGTTTTGGAGAGTAACAAAACAACAAATAAACAATTGTCATTTTTTTGATAGTTTACTATGTGTGAAGCACTAAGCAAAGAGTTTTAAATAAATAAGAAAGATCCTCTGGCCAGTGGATCAAATGTAAACTGTGTGAGTAGGCACTGTGCCTTTTTCTGCCTTAAACAGAATAGACATACATGAATGAGTTCATTTGCTCTCCACAAACAATCTCATGAGGAGAGAAAGGCAGGTACCATCCTCCTAATTTGTTAAAGGAGGGTGCTGATAAATAGATGTTAAGTGACTGGCCGAAAGTGGTGGACAGCATCAGCTCTAGGGAGGGGTACAAGGGAGATAGGGTCCAGTGTTGCCTCTTTTCTACGTGGACATTAGGTATCTTGTCTTTGTGCTTGGCAGGAACCATGGTTAGATTCAGAACAGGTAGAGTCAATCCTGGCATACCGTCCTGAGGCAACCACTGAGTGAAGAGGAACCTTTTAGATCACTTTGATTTGAGCCAGTCCATTCTCATACTACAATCTATTTTTTTCTATCAGAAAAAAATTGCTTTACTAAATATTATTTACAGACATTATTGCCAGTAGTTGCCACATATTTGCCACTTAACTACTGGCTAGGTTCTCTGCTAAGCAGTTGACATATAATATCTCCTTTAATTCTTACCTCAACACTGTGAAGTAAACATTATTCCCATTTTATAAGAAAATGGTCATGTAACTTGTCCAAAGTCAAGGAATCAAACTTAGACCTACTGAATTTCATGGCTCATAAACTTGTTTGCCTCACTATCTTTACTTATTATTCTATGATGTGAGTAATCAGCTGCTGATCCAGACACATTTTAGTACTGTGGGTGTATTTCTAGACCTTATTTCTTAAAGAAAACATTAGAGAGATGCCTCTTTGAATAATGCAGACATGAAGAAAAGGGGGGGGGTTTACTTGTTTGAAAGGCGTACTCCAGTGAAACTAGTGTGACGAAAAAGAGACAAACATAAAAAGGTATTACATTCATGAATAGAGAGACATGAAAGTGAATTAACTAGGATGACTAGTGACTGCAACAATAGTCAAAGAGATGCATCTAATGAAAACACCCAGCAGGATGCCTAAAATTAACTCACCATTCACAATCTAGAGATCCCACATTATCTTATTTTAGGTAATAGTATTTCTCACCTTTTCTGAAAAATATTCCTTGTTCCACCTAGTTGCTTAGGCTATTACAATGTTTCTCAACCTTTTTAAAAAAAATTTTGCTCCTTCAGAGAGAAAAAAAATAATTTAAATGCTCCCTTATACAGAAATGAAATACTGGGATAAGATCTGTTGGGTAAGGAGGGCCACAGACCATTTAATATCTAAGACATATTTGCTTTCCCAAGAAATAAGTTGCCCTGTTGACAATGTTTGGGTTATAAAGCTACTTGATCCCTTCTCCTACATCCTATATCTGCTATTACTTCTAAACTGTAAGGGGTTATGGCTAAATAACAAGCGCTCAGGAAAAGCGTATGGATGGTCAGCATAGCATTTCATGGGTGTCTCATTAACTCAGTGTATAGCAAGTTAGTCCAGTTGATCCATAGCTCCTGTTAAGTACAAGGCCATTTGTTCAACTGCATAGGCTGCTCAGAAGAAGAAAGGCTGTAGAGTCAGATGTTCGGGTTCAAACCTCAGCTCCACCACTTCTCAGCAATGAGACTTTGGCCCATCATCTAACCTAGTGGTCCTCAACTGGGGGCAACTTTGTGCACCCTTCCCCCAAGACATTTGGCAATGTCTGGAGACAGTTTTGATTATCAAAACTGGGCGATGGGGCTTCCCTGGTGGCGCAGTGCTTGAGAGTCCGCCTGCCGATGCAGGGGACACGGTTTCATGCCCCGGTCCGGGAAGATCCCACATGCCGCGGAGCGGCTGGGCCCGTGAGCCATGGCCGCTGAGCCCGCGCGTCCGGAGCCTGTGCTCCGCAATGGGAGAGGCCACAACAGTGAGAGGCCCGCATAACGCAAGAAAAAAAAAACCCAAGAAAACCCCCAAAAACTGGGGGATGGGAGACTACTGTTACCTAATGGGTAGAGGCCAGGGATGCTGCTAAACATCCCCCAATGCACAGGTCAGCCCCTCACAACAGGGAATTAATTATCCAGTCCAAAATGTCAACTGCCAGGTTGAGAAACTTTATTTAACTTCTCCGCTGCTCATTTTTGTCATTGTGCCAGATGGTGTTCATTCCTTAACAGACATTTCCAATCCGTCTCTTTGTTGACTCCACTGAAGAGGCTGGAAACACTAAATACTTATTTTGCCAGCCTCCCTTGCCTTGCAGCTAGGGATAGCCCAGAGGCACAGTTCTGCCCAGTAAGAGGAAATCTATTAGAAGCATAAGGAAAGTGTAGTTTTTTTCCTGAGACAAGAAACAGATGAGACTGGTGTCATCCCCTTCTTAGCTGCTTTCTACCTCAAACGTGGAAGTAATATATAGAGTTGCAGCCATCTTCTTACTATCATTAGGGAAAGGCAAGAGATTCAGAGGATGACCTAGATATTGTTGAGGCCATGAACCAATGCCATATCACCCTCCTGTACTTCTTGTTATGTTAGAATATATAACTCCTATTTGTTTAAACATTCCCGATATACTCAAATTTATAATTAGGATAATAACAGGTTTTTTCACTAATTTTTATTGAGGTAAAATATATAATAAAATATGCCATTTTAACCATTTTAAATGTACAATTCAGTGGCATCAATTACATTTGCAATGTTGTACAACCATCACCACTATCTATTTACAATTTTTTTCAACACCCCGAACAAAACCTGTGTGCTCATTAAGTAATAACTGTCATCCACCTTCTCCCCAACCTGAAATTCCTGCTAACCTCTAATCCACTTATTATTTTTATGAATTTGTCTATTCTAGACAGTTCATATAAGTGTAATAATACAATATTGATACACAAGGCTTATTTCACTTAGTATAATGTTTACAAGGTTCATCCATGTTGTAGGACATATCAGAACTTCATTCCTTTTCATGGCTGAATGATATTCCAATGTATTCCTCATTTTGTTTATCCATTTACCTGTTGATGGGAACTTGGGTTGTTTCCACCTTTTGGCAATGACAGGGTTTTAAAAGATTAAATGAAATAATATACCTAAAGCACTTAGAACAGTGCTTGGTACCTAAGAAGAACTTAGCAAATGTAAGCTAAAATTATTACTGCTATCACTAAATACCAACCTGTCACATCCACCCTGTCAACTGTCTTTTGTTCCAAGGGGGAATGTACTAGTATGTATGTGCACTGGCATAAAACTGTGATCAGAACCTACTGTACAGTTCAAAGCAAATGATACTCTCATGGATCTGTGACCATACTCTCATGGATCTGTGATCATGATACCCTCATGATCATGTGTGGGTGTGATGGACAACAACCCAATTTCATTTATCCATTCATCCTTCCATACATCTATTCATTCAGAATTTATTGAGCATCTCCTATGGGAGAAATCCTATGCTTCAAACCTAAGCTGAAGTGACACATAATTGATTTGTTAAAAAAGACAAAGAAGAAAAGGAGGTGCTTAATAAACATTTCTAGTGATTATGGAATAGTTCTACACTCAGTCATGAGCTTCAAAAATGTCTCTAGGACTGTGTTATTTCTCCAGAGTTATCAATGAACCAGGCACCTGCCTTATGAAGTCCTCATCATGCTAAGTACTTTTTAAACAGATTCATAAATATTGTTGACTTTCATCCTTTACAGCTAATGTCTCAAGGTACAAAATAAAAGCTCGGTATAGTGACTATCATGACTGATGCCAGGAAGAATGCCATTGCCTAAGTGAGAAAAACTTCTACCTTCAAGTAACAGGGATAGGTAGAGAGTAGAGGCGTGTGCACAGCAGGCCAACTTTTTAGCTGGCGAGAGATAAATTTTTGGGGAGAGGATCTGGTGTAGGGAGGGGGCTTATACTGACGAGCACATTAAAACAAGGAGTAGGAAAAAAGTGTGGAGGAGGAAATGAGTAAATCTGATGTCAGTGGTGATAGCAGATCTTACTTTGGCATAGAAGACCTTGTAGATGAGTGTGGATGGTCAACATTTAAGATCAACTCCTGGAATGTTTGGAAGTGAGGTATTCAAGGAGCATTTGCTATGTGCAACATGTTTTATAACATAAGATAATTATCAGCTTGCCCTAGTGTATCTTACAATTTAGTCAAAATCCACCCACACAATATCTTCAGAAAGCAAGTGGAAGAAATAGTGAGGAAATAAGAATGCCATGGGGTTCTGAGATGGTACATGAACTCCACGCTTAGAGAACAATCATGAGGGAGCTAGAAACTGAACTGCGCTGAGTAGTGGTTGGCATGCAGGAAAGAAAGGAAATACCACCAATAGAGGAATGACAGAGCACTAGAAAGGAGGTGATGGGCTGACTAGGCAGTAAAGAGGTTGGCCTGACTGTACCACCACGAGAAATAAGGTTTAATGGGAGAGTGGTGCCCAGAAAGAGACAGGCACTAAGTAGCTCATTATTTTC
The DNA here is from genome assembly GCF_951394435.1 of Stenella coeruleoalba. Taxonomy (NCBI): domain Eukaryota; kingdom Metazoa; phylum Chordata; class Mammalia; order Artiodactyla; family Delphinidae; genus Stenella; species Stenella coeruleoalba. The sequence goes on from NC_137155.1 coordinate 44,092,875, forward strand.
AGGTCAGTCACAAGATAATATGGCTTCATTTCTTCATTTCATTCATATTCTTCATGCTGGAGATTCTCATTCTGCTTCACTAGTCCCTCCCTTGCCCACTTTTTTCATATCTTGTTGTAGTTCATCTCACACACTCTAGGCAAGGGGAAAAATATTAATGTTTCAAAAAAATAAACTAGCTCCCAACAAATTTTCTCGGGCTCCTTTGAATAACTACCACACACCCTCCCAGTCACATCTTTACATGATTTTCATTTAAATTGGCTCACTTACCTGGCATTTCCTAATGATCTAATCTGTCACTGGTGCTCCAGCTGATACTGTGATGGCTACCAGCTATTTTATACTCTGGAATGAAAAGTGGTAACAATAGAACCTCTTGTGTTTTATGTTTTGTCAAATGCTGGGTACATTTCTGGCATTTCGTACATAACAAGTGTAACAAAGCAGGCCCGGGCCGAAGGATATGGCATCTGCTGGCCTCTGGCACAACAAAGGTGGCAAGCCCAGTGGTCTCCAACCTGTAGGGTAGTGATAGATGGCCCTGGGAAATGAGGCTTTTATCACAATCTACATGAAAAATGAAATAGTGCCTCCAGTGTATCTCCATGAACACTAGAAAAGCCTGAGTGGAAATAAACTACACCCAGGAGACAAGTGCTTTGCGTAATGAGGGTTTTAATCCTACAGTCACTCTCTGATAGGTGAATATTGCCAAGCATAGACACTTAGAGTCACTTAAAATTACTAGGGTGTATGGTGTTAGGGAGTGTTCTAATTTCATTCTTTTACATGTAGCTGTCCAGTTTTCCCAGCACCACTTATTGAAGAGGCTGTCTTTTCTTTATTGTATATTCTTGCCTCCTTTATCAAAAATAAGGTGACCATATGTGCGTGGGTTTATCTCTGGGCTTTCTTTCCTGTTCCATTGATCTATATTTCTGTTTTTGTGCCAGTACCATACTGTCTTGATTACTGTAGCTTTGTAGTATACTCTGAAGTCAGGGAGCCTGATTGCTCCAGCTCCATTTTTCTTTGTCAAGATTGCTTTGGCTATTCGGGGTCTTTTATGTTTCTATACAAATTGTGAAATTTTTTGTTCTAGTTCTGTGAACAATGCCATTGGTAGTTTGATAGGGATTGCATTGAATCTGTAAATTGCTTTGGATAGTATAGTCATTTTAACAATATTGATTCTTCCAATCCAAGAACATGGTATATGTCTCCATCTGTTTGTGTCATCTTTGGTTTCTTTCATCAGTGTCTTATAGTTTTCTAAGTACAGGACTTTTGTCTGCTTAGGTAAGTTTATTCCTAGGTATTTTATTCTTTTTGTTGCAATGGTAAATGGGATTGTTTCCTTAATTTCTCTTTCTGGTCTTTCGTTGTTAGTGTACGGGAATGCAAGAGATTTCTGTGCATTAATTTTGTATCCTGCAACTTTACCAAATTCATTGATTAGCTCTAGTGGTTTTCTGGTCACATCTTTAGGATTCTCTATGTATATTATCATGTCATCTGCAAACAGTGACAGCTTTACTTCTTTTCTGATTTGGATTCCTTTTATTTCTTTTTCTTTTCTGATTGCTGTGGCTAAAACTTCCAAAACTATGTTGAATAATAATGGTGAAAATAAACTCAAAATGAATTAAAGACCTAAATGTAAGGCCAGACACTATAAAACTCTTAGAGGAAAATATAAGCAGAACACTCTATGACATGAATCACAGCAAGATCCTTTTTGACCCCCCTCCTAGAGAAATAGAAATAAAAACAAAAATAAACAAATGGGACCTAATGAAACTTAAAAACTTTTGCACAGCAATGGAAACCATAAACAAGACGAAAAGACAACCCTCAGAGTGGGAGAAAATATTTGCAAATTAAGCAATTTACAAAGGATTAATGTCCAAAATTTACAAGCAGCTCATGCATCTCAATATCAAAAAAACAAAGAACCCCCCCCCCCAAAAAAAGAACCCAATCCAAAAATGGGCAGAAGACCTAAACAGACATTTCTCCAAAGAAGATATACAGATTGCCAACAAACACATGAAAGGATACTCAACATCACTAATCATTAGAGAAATGCAAATCAAAAGTACAGTGAGGTATCACCTCACACCAGTCAGAATGACCATCATCAAAAAATCTACAAACAATAAATGCTGGAGAGGGTGTGGAGAAAAGGTAACCCTTTTGCACTGTTGGTGGGAATGTAAATTGATACAGCCACTATGGAGAACAGTATGGATGTTCCCTACAAAAGTAAAAATAGAACTACCATATGACCCAGCAATCCCACTACTGGGCATATGCCCTGAGAAAACCATAATTCAAAAAGAGTCATGTACCACAAAGTTCACTGTAGCTCTATTTACAATAGCCAGGACATGGAAACAACCTAAGTGTCCATTGACAGATGAATGGATAAAGAAGATGTGGCACATGTATACAATGGAATATTACTCAGCCATAAAAAGAAATGAAATTGAGTTATTTGTAGTGAGGTGGATGGACCTAGAGTCTGTCATACCGAGTGAAGTAAGTCAGAAAGAGAAAAACAAATACCGTATGCTAGCACATATATATGGAATCTAAACAACAAAAAAAAGGTTTTTAAGAACATAGTGGCAGGACAGGAATAAAGACACAGACCTACTAGAGAATGGACTTGAGGATATGGGGAGGGGGAAGGGTAAGCTGTGACAAAGTGAGAGAGTGGCATGGACATATATACAATACCAAACATATAATTTTTTTTTTTTTTTTTGCGGTACGTGGGCCTCTCACTGTCGTGGCCTCTCCCGTTGCGGAGCACAGGCTCCGGACGCGCAGGCTCAGCGGCCATGGCTCACGGGTCCAGCCGCTCCGCGGCATGTGGGATCTTCCCAGACTGGGGCACGAACCCGTGTCCCCTGCATCAGCAGGCGGACTCTCAACCACTGCGCCACCAGGGAGGCCCTCAAACGTATAATAGATAGCTAGTGGGAAGCAGCCGCATAGCACAGGGAGATCAGCTCAGTGCTTTGTAACCACGTAGAGGGGTGGGAGGGAGGGAGACGCAAGAGGGAAGAGATATGGGAACATATGTATATGTATAAGTGATTCACTTTGTTATAAAGCAGAAACTAAAACACCATTGTAAAGCAATTATACTCCAATAAAGATGTTAAAAAATAATAATAATAAAAAAATCAATCATCCTTGGAAGGCATTACTTGGACTGTTTACTAAACAGAGCAAGTAGAGAAAATGGATCCCACAGTGGCTAATGTTAATGTTTTCTTCCTTTTTCTCCCCCTAATCAAATATAGCTTTCTTTTAAAAGTAAAAAAATTAATAATAATAAAAAAATAAAATAACGTTTCTAGGGTGGTAAACCTAAGATGAGTAGAGATAGTTTCAGGAGACAGTCTTTCAATTAGGAAACGAAAAGAAACTGTTGACCCTTGATATTCATTTAACACCATGTTTTAATCAAGAATAGGAAGGTAATAAAGATTAAGAACTTCCTTTCAAATTTATTTTGGGAGACTGTTTTTGCTGAAAAGGTGTCTAATGAAAAATTTTATTACTTCTTGATGTTATAAAGTATTTGCAAGCTGATATTTAGACAATAAAAATGCAGAATTTTGTTAACCAACATAATAGTGTTTTTTTTCCTTTTGCTTTTTATAGACTAAATGAAAGTTTTAAGAGATTGGCTACTATTATTTTCTCCATCTGTTGAAAACGATGTATATCTTCATCTTTACATCTAGGGAGAAGGAAATATCCATGAAAATGATGAATTTAGAGGTTGTAATAATTTATGTGGTGACCACAGTGGTTAGAAATGTGATTGACTAATATTGTACAAAATCATTATAATCCATTACAGAGATTAAAAAGTTGAATTCATGCAGTAAACTGGCTACAAAAGAAATAGACCAGTTAAAGAATATTTTAGAATGTTTTGATTGCATGAAAAATCAACATGATGGTTGTCTTAGGTAATTATTTGTTTTTCCTCAAAAGTAAAATAAAAAAAAAAGTAAAATGAGCTTGTCCTTCATGAATGTGGACTGTTACCAAAAGGGTTAATATTTCCAAAACCTTCAGTAAGATTAGGTTACATAAAAACAAATGCCACAGCCCATTAAAAAAGCAGGCATTTAATTTTTATGGTGTATATTAAAATCTACACAAATCTATAATTTAAAAAGAGCCATGTAATTTAATTAGTATTAATCAGTGTTGATTTAATAGAAGGCAGAAGGAAGTTTCTGCTCTGTGTACATTAAGGAAAACCAAAAAACAAAACCCACGTTATGATAGATGGATGCACAGTCACTTAAACCCCCCAGATTTAATCTAAAGACTTAATCAACACTGTCTAAAAGGTTATATTATATTAGTACTAATACAGCTAACCAAAGCAAAAGTATATTTCTACTTTCAGAAAATTTAAGAGCTTAATTATTTAGGATTCAAGATAAATTTGGCAGCATTAAGGAAATGTAGTATATTCTAGTACAAAGCATCTAAAATGTTGTGAAAGGCTTCCGACAGAGACTCAAAGGCAAATATAGATGAATAATAACCTCATACATTTCCTTGAATCAATGGTGATTTTAATATAGATGAATAATAACTTCATACATTTTCCTTGAATCAGTGGTGATTCCATCATGTGCCCATTTGACCAACTTGTACTGAGCACACACTATATGTCAGGCATCATGTTAACCATGGAAGTATATATATGTTAGGATCCATTCACAGAGCTATGCAGTAGACAAGTGAACAATTACAATACCTGTGGGTCAAGAACCTTGAAAGAAGAGCACACAGGTTAGTACGGGACCATGGAAGGACATGCAGTCCAGCTTAGGAGGAATAAGAAAAGGCTTCCCAGAGGAGGTGCTGCCTGGTTGAAACCTTGTAAAAGAATTTACCGCAGGTTGGGTCACTTGAGATCATTGGAATGAATGCAGTTTCTGTAGGGCGCATAATACTTTTAAAACATGTCTCATTGGAGGGAGACGCAAGAGGGAGGGGATATGGGGATATATGTATACATATAGCTGATTCACTTTGTTATACAGCAGAAACTAACACACCATTGTAAAGCAATTATAAAGATGTTTTTTAAAAAAAATGTCTCTTCTTCCGTTACAGTGTGTGTTTTGCAAGGACACATTCATTTTTTTAGCCCATTTTGTGAGCTCTATTGTGCTGGTATTTTATGCAAGTTGATGACTAGTGACTAATGAAAACAATGTTAGTACATTGTTGCTGCATAAGTGTAATGTGATGTGGTTTTGCACTTAACAGAAGCTCTAGTTGTGAATATTCACAAAAAGCCTCTTCTGTGATGAACTGCTTTTAGTGAGTCTCACTAGTGGTTTTACACCTGCAGAGCACTGAGGGGTGGGCTGACTTTTGAGAGCACTGAAATTGCTTCATATTGTGATCCTAAATGTATATTCACTATATTCCAGAGTATCCCTTAATAAGTATTTTATGACTGGAAAACAAACAACAACAAAACAAAAAAAACAATAAGAAGAAGGAAGGTCAGGGCAGTACAGGCAAAGAGAAGAGAATGTGAGGATGGTGAGAGAAGGCAGGGCATGTTCAGGAGTGTAGGGCATTGCTCACTAGGGCAAGAATGCAGAGGACTGGGTAGGAAGAGCACGAGGTGAGGTTAGAGAGGCAGGTGGGGGCCCCTATTTGCCTTAAGTTGCTTCAATTCTCTGGAAGATACCAGAAAGCTATTGAGGGATTTAATCTGTTTTTCAATAAGTTCCTTTTGGCTTTAGTGTAGAGGATGAATGGGAGAGGGCTAAACTGGGTACAGGGAGATCAGTTAGGAGAAATGACACTAGCCTGGACCCAGGGGCAGTAGGTATGGAGAAGAGAGTACCCATTTGAGAGACAAGTCTTTAAGATATATAATTAACGAAAGTTTATCATCGATTTAGTTTGGAGGGGTGTAGGAAGGAAGAATGGATAGATTCCTAGATTTCCTGCTTGAGTAATCCAGGACCTCAAATGATACGGTCAGGACCTTGAAACTTGGAGGGAAGGATGGCTGTCAGCAGCATGCCAGCAAAAGAGGTGCTGCTTTCTCCTTACATCTAGTATCAGTTCATGGAGGGATGCTGACTGGACCAGGTCAGGCTATGTGTCTGCCTGACACATAGTTACTTCCCATCAGGACCACATGGAGTGAAGAAGGAATTCCCCAAAGAAAAGGGAAGCAGAAGGGGGCGTGGGTATGTGAGAAAGAGTGTGGAACAAACAGAAACAACAGCTACCATGGTCTGCTGTACAAGCTGAGAGTAAGAGTCAAGAGAGATGTCTGATAGCAAATTATGGCTATGGATATGGAAGTTAAGAGAGTTCTGGGCTAGAGATCAATTTGGGTGTCAACACTGGCAGAGAGGCCTGAATATGTTTGTGCAGGGAGAAGTCAGAAAGGGAAGAGAAAGGCCAAAGATGGAATGCTGGAGTGAGGAAAAGAAGTCCCTAATGGTCCAAGATGGAATGGTCTCAGAGATGGAAGGAAAAGCAGAAAAGCAATCAAGGGTAAAGACAATTTCAGGAGAGTAGACTTAATCAACAGTGATAACTGCCTTGAAGAAATAGAGATAAGGCATTTGGCAGCTTGGAGGTGACTCTCATAGGAACCAGCTCCGTGGAGGTTCTAAGCAGGGATGGGAAATCAGATTACAGAAAGTTGATGAGTGAATAGAAAGGAAGTGGAGACACACATACAAACCACTCTCCTGAGAAGCTTGACACTAAAGAGAAGGAAAAAAGTTTATAGCTGGAGTTGGGGTAGAGAGATCTAAACATGTCTATATAAGGGAAGAGAGGTGGTTGAGTAGAAGATGTGAGACAGGTACAGAAGAGTACTGACATAAAGGTGCAGTACTGCTCCTAGAAAACCATTTTTTTTCTAAAGCAAGTTCATTTAAACCCAAATGTGCTCAAAGGAAACCATGTGAAAAGGAAAACATTTTCAAGAACAGGTCAGATAGGATTAATAAACTCTGGGACAGGAATATACATAAACACAACCAAAAACGTACAAGGGAAAGTAGGCTGCTGGATAAAACCTCAAATGAGTTAATCCACAGCACCAAAATACACTGTGTTGTCTAGCATCAGTTCTTACTCATCATGAGGACATACATAGTCATTATGGGCAGAGGAAAACACAACCTGAAAAACATGGAGAACACCCGAAACAGACAAAGGCACAATTTGTAGAAGCTTGGTAAACTAAGCATTACTTTTGGCTGTGGAAACATAGCATGATACCTTGGGGAACTTACTGGGGCCTGAAAAACGACAAACGTTTTGAAATTCTATTCCGTTGCTTTTGGGAAGTCTCCTGTATAGATAATTTCATGATTTATTTCATTGGTTCACTCAACCATTCAACGAATCCTGATGGAGGATTTATTATGCGCTAGGCATAGTCTGACAGAACATCAATAAGAGAGCCCAGGTTCTTAAGGAAAATGCGGTGGTGGCTGTGCTTAGAAAAAGCTTATTCAATTCATCTACTGTCTTTGGAATAGAAAATACACAGTAAAACCTGTCACAATTCTTCTTGGCTGTTGGAATATAGAGAGGATACTGTGTAAAAGACATTGTAGGGCACATTGGCTTTAAAAGGTGGAGAACCACTGGCCTAAGGATTCAGGTATTTCTCTTTAGAAAAGATTCAGTAAGATGAAATCTGAAGATTCATTCCTCCTCCATTAAATTCAATTTCTAATTACAGGCTATGAGGCAGGCAAAACAAGGAGAACGTGTATGTTTGTGGAAATATAGATATAAATGCTATTGACTATTAGCTCTTCATTGCTCTTACCAGTTTAGTTCCCTTCTCTTAATCAACCCATTTCTACTACTGCCCATAACTTTAGGGTTAGGAACCTCAAATACCTATCTGAGATAGAAACTTCTAGATTTGCCTCATAAACAGGAGCCAAGTCTCCTGAAAGGGGAAGAGGAGAGCTTAGTGTTACTGCTTTAAGCTGTGTTAAGTGATGGGTATAGCTGGTATAGTGTGAGATAGAAAACGGGATACAGTCTGTTCCAGGCTCAGAAATACACATTGGTAAACACACATTCTCATGAAGATCCAAAACAAGGATGGCAGGGGAGACTATAGGAGGAAAATAAGTATTTAGGCTTTGTCTTAGCCCAACTGCCTGTTTGCTTTTCTGCATCCATTTCTGTCTTTCTGGTCCTGAGAAGGCCTATTCAAACGACTAAGCTAACAATGCCACACACAGCATATGAGTGTACAGTGTACCCTGTAGGTGTAAGAACTCGGCTTTGTTTTGCCCTTGTTCTTGAACAAAAGCTTCTTCTTTGATAGCCTCCCAAATGTTCCTTGTCATAAGGCAGAAATACATTAATTGCGAAACAAAATAAATTATGTACCTTTTGGGAAACAAAATTAAAAGAAAAAACCATACACATAAACACACATATGCACGATGAAACTGTTCCTTCTTCCATGTGTCTCAGAGTTATAGCCAGCACCTGTGGCCACACAAGGGGCAGACTTGGCAGCTGCAGAACCCAGATGTCAGACACTGGATTGTATGTCCCTGGCAGCACTCCTAAGTGGGAGGCCGTCTCCTTAACTGACCTCTGAAATGGTCTATTGTCTGACTCCCTCTCTGGCCTGGGTAGTAACTAACAAGCTGTCTGTGAGCCTGGTTCAGTTAGCATACTGATGGGTTGTTCTGGATGCAATTATCCTTTGCCTTACCTTTGATTGTAAGGAATTTATTTCCTTTGTAGGGGTGAAAATTGGGACCGGGCAAATTCTTGACAAAGAACTATATTCAGGTTTCTTCCAAGGACAAATAAGATGCTTTTTGCTTTGATTGGTATTTTTCGTCACAGAAATTGGATGAGATCAACTTTATGTTTCAGCACACAGTGTTTTGGTTAATCAGAAGTAAAAATAAGAGTTTCTTGGGCACCTCCCCCCTCTGATAAAAGACTGAGTTTCCTTATACTGCTTCTTAAAATTACTTCTCAAATGTTGAAAACGAACCATTTCTTTCTTTAGAAACTTAAGGAGCTACAACTTTGTCTTTGCTATTACTAAAAAAAAAAAAAGTCTATGTATTGTAGAGAAGAGCTCTTTGTATCATGAATCCTCTTGTTTCTTTAAAGAGGAACATGGTTACACTAACCTTGCCTCCACACCACTTGCTGACGAACGGCATTATGTGTACGATGCAATCATCACGGGAATGAGATGGGAAAAGGCCAAGTATCTAAGAGGGCTCCACTCACAATGCAACACTTGTAGCCTTGCAGGGAAGGTCTATTGTGGACACAGTTACAGTCATGGCCAGTTAAGAAAAAACACATCTGATATTTATAGGAAGATGATTCTGGGGAAATTATAGAATACATTATCATATCCAATGTCAAACAGTATTCATCTGCACCACATAAAATGTTCCAACTTATCTTTATTGACTTTTATAAAAATGTAAATATGTATATTGGCCACCACTGATTTATATTTGGGGGGGAAAAGGGATTGAATATTCATGAGTTCCAATATGAAAAAGTAAGTGATTGAGAAAGAAAGAAAGAAATAGATAGATAGGTAGATAGGAGAGAAGAGGCATATCTCTCATAGGGAAGAATTCCAAATAATTTATGTGGCTATTCACCCCTCAAGAAGGTGAAGCTTAATTTCCTATCCCTTGAGTGTTGGCTATGCCTTGCAATTTAATTCCAAAGAGTAGAATTTGAAAAGGATGGGGAGAGAGGTACTTTACAGTGGAGAGACCTGGCGAACACGACCTTGGCCAGGTAATAATGGTTAACATCAATATGTCATGTTGAGAGCATGTATCCTTGATATGATATGATCTCATTGAAGGGCACTTTACCTTTGCAGTCTTCCTCCCAAAACCCATAACCGTAGTCTCATCATTTGAAAATATTAGGTTAAACCCCAGTTGAGGGACATTCTACAAAACACTTGACCGGTACTCCACAAAACTGTCATGGCTGTCGTAAACAAGAAATGTCTGAGAAATTGTCACAGCCAAAAGGAGGCTAAGGAGACATGACTAAATGTAAAGTGTTATGCTGGATGGGATGCTGGAAGGGCAAAAGGACATTAGAAGAAAACAGAAATCCAAATAGAGTGTGGACTTTAGTTAATAGTAATGTCTCAATTACTTAGTTGTAGCAAATGTATCGTAGTAATGTAAGATGTTCAAAATAGTGAAACCTGGGTGAGAGGTATACAGGAGCTCTGCACTATTTTTGTAACTTTTTAATAAATCTGTAACTATTCTAAAATAAAACATTTCTTAAATTAAAAAAAAAAGGTGATCAACATATTGCTGTATTGACTGTAGCAGAGTTCCTATGCATCCTTCTTTTTCTCTTTTTCACCCCACCTATCTACCAAGCTATCTGGCATAAAGAGTCATTTTCCTGACGCATAAGAATTCTCTGTCTTTCAGGCCGATGTAGTGTAAATGACATGAAACTTATTGTGAAAATTTTAGATTTCCCAATAATATTTAGGTCATGCCCTTAGTAATATGACACTAATGCTCAAAAGATAATATCCACAAACCCGTATTTCTCAACAGCTTAAAAGGTGTAACATCCTTTAACCACGTATCCAGTATACTTATATTGCATGTGAATGTTATTAATGACGTTATTAATAAGACAATGTATTAACCTCTGAAGGTAACATACTCTTTGTTAGATTACAGTGTTCATTTATTGATCTGTTGTTGTTATCATGAGAGGTAAGGGGGTAGGGTCCCTACGCCACTGTTTTAGAACATGGATGAGATTATTTCATTGCTACTCCATTCTGTCCTTTAGAATGATAATAAATCAGGTCTCTGGGAATTTTAGAGAATATTTCTTTCTACATACTGTTTTCTTTCTTCCTTTTTTTTTTTCTCCTGAGTTTGCAAGACTTAAATTGTGTCAGCCAAATAGTTGCTGTTATAAGATGTTATAAGGGAGTGTTTTTTTGTTTTGTTTTGACGGTTAGCATTTTTTTGCAATATAGTATTGTTTAATCATTTAAAAAATTTTTATTTTATATTGGAGTATAGTTGATTAACAGTGTTGTGTGAGTTTCAGGTATACAGCAAAGTGATTCAGTTATACATGTATCTATTCTTTTTCAAATTCTTTTCCCATTTAGGTTATTACAGAATATTGAGCATAGTTCCCTGTGCTATACAGCAGGTCTTTGTTGGTTATCTATTTTAAATATAGCAGTGTGTACATGTTAATCCCAAACTCCCAATCTGTTACCCCCCTCAACCTTCCCTGCTGGTAACCATAAATTCAATCACTAAGTCTGTGAGTCTCTTTCTGTTTTGTAACTAAGTTCACTTGTATCATTTTTTTAGATTCTGCATATAAGCGATATCATATGATATTTGCCTTTATCTGGCTGACTTACTTCACTTAGTATGAGAATCTCTAGATCCATCCATATTGCTGCAAATGGCATTATTTCATTCTTTTTAATGGCTGAGTAATATTCCATTGTATATATGTACCACATCTTCTTTATTCATTCATCTGTCAATGGACATTTAGGTTGCTTCCATGTCTTGGCTATTGTAGGCAGCACTGCAGTGAACATTGGGGTGCATGTATCCTTTCGAATCAGGTTTTTCTCTGGATATATGCCCAGGAGTGGGATTGCTGGATCATATGGTAGCTCAATTTTTAGTTTTTTTAAGGAACCTCCATACTGTTCTCCATAGTGGCTGTACCAATTTACATTCCCACCAACAGTGTAGGAGGGTTCCCTATTCTCCACACCCTTACCAGCATTTACTGTTTGTAGGCTTTTTGATGATGGCAATTCTGACTGGTGTGAGGTGATATCTCTTCGTTGTTTTGATTGGCGTTTCTCTAATAATTAGTGATGTTGAGCATCTTTTCATGTGCCTCTTGGCCATCTGTATGTCTTTTTAGGTCTTCTGCCCATTTTTTGATTAGGTTGTTTGTTTTTTGGATATTGAGCCACATATCTTTAATCCATTTAGGTCTTTATGTCTGCATATGGTGTTAAAGAATGTTCTAGTTTCATTCTTTTACATGTAGCTGCCCAGTTTCCCCAGCACCATTTATTGAAGAGACTTGTCTTTTCTCTATTGTATAGTCTTGCCTCCTTTGTTGTAGATTAATTGACCAGAGGTGCATGAGTTTATTTCAGGGCTTTCTATCCTGTTCCGTTGATCTATATTTCTGTTTTTCTGCCATTACTATACTGTTATGATGATTGTAGATTTGTAGTATAGTCTGAAGTCAGGAAGCCTAATTCCTCCAGCTCCGTTTTTCTTTCTCAAGATTGCTTTGGCTATTGGGGGTCTTTTGTGTCTTCATACAAATTTTAAGATTTTTTTTTCTGGTTCTGTGAAAAATGCCATTGGTAATTTGATAGGGATTGCACTGAATCTGTAGATTGCCTTGGGTATTACAGTCATTTTGACAATATTGATTCTTCCAATCCAAGAACATGGTATATCTTTCCATCTTTCTGTGTCATCTTTGATTTCTTTCATCAGGGGCTTACAGTTTTTGAAGTACAGGACTTTTGTCTCCTTAGGTAGGTTTATTCCTAGGTATTTTATTCTTTTTGATGCAATGGTAAATGGGATTGTTTCTTTAATTTCTCTTTCTGATTTTTCATTGTTAGTGTATAGAAATACAACAGATTTCTGTGTATTAATTTTGTATCCTGCAACTTTACCGAATTCATTGATTAGCTCTAATAGTTTTCTGGCAGCATCTTTAGGATTCTCTATGTATAGTATCATGTCATCTGCAAACAGTGACAGTTTTACATCCTTTTCCAATTTGGATTCCTTTTACTTCTTTTTCTTCTCTGATTGCCAAGGCTAGGACTTCCAAACTATGTTAAATAGAAGTGTCGAGAGTGGATATCCTTGTCTTGTTCCTGATCTTAGAGGAAATGCTTTCAGCTTTTTTACCATTGAGCTGTAGGTTTGTCATATTTGGCCTTTATTATGTTGACATATGTTCCCTCTATGCCCACTTTCTGGAAAGTTTTTACCATAAATGTGTGTTGAATTTTGTCAAAAGCTTTTTTGCATCTATTGAGATGATCATATGGTTTTTATTCTTCAATTTGTTGATGGGGTTTATCACACTGATTGATTTGCAGATATTGAAATCCTTGCATCCCTGGGATAAATCCCATTTGATCATGGTGTATGATCCTTTTAATGTATTGCTGGATTCAGTTTGCTAGTATTTTGTTAAGGATTTTTGTGTCTAATGGCCTGTAATTTTCTTTTTTGTGATATCTTTGGTTTTGGTATCAGGGTGACAGTGGCCTCATAGAATGAGTTTGGGAGTGTTCCTTCCTCTGCGAGTTTCTGGAATAGTTTCAGAATGATAGGTATTAACTCTTCTTTAAATGTTTGATGGAATTTGCCTGTGAACCTACCTGGTTCTGGACTTTTGTTTGTTGGGAGTTTTTCTGGCTACATTTGGTCTTTGTTGCTGCACATGGGCTTTCTTTAGTTGTGGTGAGCGGGGAATACTCTTCATTGCGGTGTGTGGGCTTCTCCTTGTGGTGGCTTCTCTTGGTGTGGAGCATGGGCTCTAGGCATGTGGGCTTTAGTTGTAGCACATGGGCTCAGTAGTTGTGGCTCATGGGCTCTAGAGTGCAGGCTTAGTAGTTATGGCACATGGGCTTAGCTATTCTGTGGCATGTGGGATCTTCCCAGACCAGGGATCGAACCCATGTCCTCTGCACTGGCAGGTGGATTCTTAACTACTGCACCACCAGGGAAGTACTTGTTGGGAGTTTTTTTTTTTTTTTTTTTTTTTTTTTTTTTTTTTGCGGTACGCAGGCCTCTCACTGCCGTGGCCTCTCCCGTTGCGGAGCACAGGCTCCGGATGCGCAGGCTCAGCGGCCATGGCCCATGGGCCCAGCCGGTCCGCGGCACGCGGGATCCTCCCAAACCGGGGCACGAACCCTTGTCCCCTGCACCGGCAGGCAGACCCCCAACCACTGAGCCACCAGGGAAGCCCCTTGTTGGGAGTTTTTTAAGCACAGTTTCAAATTCAGTACTTTTGATTGGTCTGTTCATATTTTCTGTTTCTTCCCGGTTCAGTCTTGGGAGATTGTATCTTTCTAAGAATTTGTCCATTTCTTCTAGGTTTTCCATTTTATTGGCATATAGTTGCTTGTAGTAGTCTCTTATGATCATTTGTATTTCTGTGGTGTCCACTGTAACTTCTCCTTTTTCATTTCTGCTTTTATTGATTTGAGTCCTCTTCTTCTTTTTCTTGATGAGTCTGGCTAAGTGTTTATCAATTTTGTTTATCTTCTCAAAGAACCAGCTTTTAGTTTTATTGATCTTAGCTATTGTTTCCTTTGTCTCTATTTCACTTATTTCTGCTCTGATTTTTGTGATTTCTTTCCTTCTACTAACTTTGGGTTTTGTTTGTTCTTCTTTCTGTAGTTGCTTTAAGTGTAAGGTTTGGTTATTTATTTGTGATTTTTTGTGTTTCCTGAGGTACAATTACATTGCTATAAACTTCTTAGAACTTCTTTTGCTGTGTCCCATAGGTTTTGGATTCATCCTTTCATTTTCATTTGTCTCTAGGTATTTTTTGATTTCCTCTTTGATATCTTCAATAATCCATTGGTTGTTTAGTAGCATATTGTTTAGCCTCCACGTGTTTGTGTTTTTTACAGTCTTTTTTTCTTGTAGTTGATTTCTAATCTCATATCATTGTGGTCAGAAAAGATGCTTGATCTGATTTCAGTTTTCTTAAATGTACCAAGGCTCGCTTTATGGCTTAGCATGTGATCAGTCCTGGAGAATATTCCATGTGCACTTGAGAAGAATATGTATTCTGCTGCTTTTGGATGGAATGCTCTGTAAATATCAGTTAAGTGCATCTGGTCCAATGTGTCATTTAAGGCCTGTGTTTCCTTACTGATTTTCTGTCTGGATGATCTGTCCATTGATGAAAATGGGGTGTTAAAGTCCCCCACTGCATATTATTGTGTTACTGTCGATTTCTCCTTTTATGGCTGTTAGTGTTTGCCTTATATATTGAGGTGTTCCAACGTTGGGTGCATATATATTAACAATTGTTACACCTTCTTCTTGGATTGATCCCTCGATCATTATGTAGTGTCCTTCTTTGTCTCTTATATTAGTCTTTATTTTAAAGTCTATTTTGTCTGATATGAGTATTGGTACTCCAGCTTTCTTTTGGTTTTCATTTGCATGGAATACCTTTTTC
Organism: Stenella coeruleoalba; assembly: GCF_951394435.1. Lineage (NCBI taxonomy): Eukaryota > Metazoa > Chordata > Mammalia > Artiodactyla > Delphinidae > Stenella > Stenella coeruleoalba. Next base: position 44,108,202 of record NC_137155.1, read on the forward strand.
CATTCCCTCACTTTCAGTCTGTATGTGTCCCTAGATCTGAAGTGGGTCTCTTCTAGACAGCATATATACAGGTCTTGTTTTTTTATCCATTCAGCCAGCCTATGTCTTTTGGTTGGAGCATTTATTTTTAAATGTTTTTTAAGTATTAAGGAAAATAACTTTACTTAAAAAATTTTTTATTGGCGTATAGTTGATTTCCAGTGTTTTGTTACTTTTTGCTGTACAGCAAAGTGTATCAGATATACATATACATATACATGTATCAACCCTTTTTGGATTCTTTTCCCATATAGGTCATTACTGAGTAGAGTTCCCTCTGCTATACAGTAGGTCCTTATTAGTTATCTATTTTATATATAATAGTGTATATATGTTGATCCCAATCTCCAATTTATCCCTCCCCCACTTCCCCCCGGTAACCATAAGATTGTTTTCTACATCTGTAACTCTCTTTCTATTTTGTAAATAAGTGCATTTGTACCATTTTTTTAGATTCCACATATAAGCAATATTATATGATATTTGTCCTTCGCTGACTTACTTCACTCAGTATGACCATCTCTAGGTCCATCCATGTTGCTGCAAATGGCATTATTTTGTTCTTTTTTATGGCTGAGTAATATTCCATTGTGTATATGTACCACTGGTTGGAGCATTTATTCTGTTTACGTTTAAGGTAATTATCGATATGTATGTTCCTATTGCCATTTGGTTAATTGTTTTGGATTTGTTTTTATAGGTGTTTTCTTCCCTTCCTGTTTTGTTCTCTCGTGATTCGATGAGTAACTTCAGTGCTGTGTTTGGATTCCTTTTTCTTTTTTTGTGTGCATATCTATTGCAGATTTTTGGTTTGTGGTTACCATGAGGCTTTGATATAGCAGTCTATATACAGACAAGATTGTTTTAAGTTGCTGGTCTTTTAATTTCAAATGCATTTCCAACATCCTGCATTTGTGCTCTCCTCTTCTCACAATTGCTGGTTTTGATATCATATTTGTGTATGGATGATTTCCTACCTTTACTTATGTTTGCCTTTACTGGAGAGCTTTCCCAGTCGTAATTTTCTTGTTTGTAGTTGTGGCCTTTTCTTTTCCGCCTAGAGAAGTTCCTTTAGCTTATGTTGCAAAGCTGGTCTGGTGGTGCTGAATTCTCTTAGCTTTTGCTTGTCTGTAAAGCTTTTGATTTCTCCATCAAATCTGAATGAGAGCCTTGCTGGGCAGAGTATTCATGGTTGTAGGTTCTTCCCTTTCATCGCTTTAAATGTCACGCCACTCCCTTCTGGTCTGCAGAGTTTCTGCCGAGAAATCAGCTGATAACCTTATGGGGATTCTCTTGTATGTTATTTGTTGCTTCTTCCTTGCTGCTTTTAAGATTTTTCTCTTTGTCTTTAATTTTTGTCAATTTGATTACTATGTGTCTTGGCATGTTCCTTCTTGGATTTATCCTGCCTGGGACTCTCTGTGCTTCTGGACTTGGGTGACTGTTTCCTTTCCCATGTTAGGGAATTTTTCAGCTATTATCTCTTCAAATATTTTCTCAGGTCCCTTCTCTCTCTCTTCTCCTTCTGGGACTGCTATAATGCCAATGTTGGTGCATTTAATGTTGTCCCAGAGGTGTCTTAGACTGTCCTCATTTTTCATTGTTTTTTCTTTGTTCTGTTCTGCAACAGTGATTTCCACCATTCTGTCTTACAGCTCACTTATCCATTCTTCTGCCTCAGTTATTCTGCTATTGATTCCTTCTAGTGTATTTTTCATTTCAGTTATTGTATTGTTCACCTCTGGTGGTTCGTTCTTTAATTCTTCCAGGTCTTTGTTAAACATTTCTTTAATCTTCTTGATCCGTGCCTCCATTTTTTTCCCAAGATCTTGGATCATTTTTATTATCATTATTCTGAATTCTTTTTCAGGTAGATTGCCTATCTCCACTTCACTTAGTTGTTCTTCTGGGGTTTTATCTTGTTCCTTCATCTGGGACATAATCCTCTGCCATGTCATTTTGTCTAACTTTCTGTGACTGTGGTTTCCATTCCACAGACTGCAGACTTGTAGTTCTTCTTGCTTCTCCTCTCTGCGCCCTGGCTGTCTAAGAGGCGTGTGCAGGCTTCCTGGTGAGAGGGACTGGTTCCTGCCCATGGTGGGTGGAGCTGGGTCTTTTCCCTCTGGTGGGCAGGGCCAAGCTAAGGGGTGTGTTTAGAGGGCTGTGGGCTCAGGAAGACTTTAAGCAGCCTGTCTGCAGATGGGTGGGACAGTGTTCCTGCCCTGTTGGTTTGGCTTGAGGTTTCCCAGCACTGGAGCCTACAGGCTGTGGGGTGGGGCCATGTCTTTGTAAGAAAATGGTGGCCTCCAGGAGGGCTCATGCCAATAAAGTATATTTTAATAAGAGTAATTTACAATGTTTTGTTAATTTCAGGTATACAGCAGTGATTCCATTATACATACACATAAATTTTTTTTCAGATTCTTTTCCATTACAGGTTATTACCAGATATTGAGTATAGTTCCCTGTGCTATACAATAGGTCCTTGTTGTTTACCTATTTTATATATAGTATGTACTTGTTAATCCCCAAATCCTAATTTATCTCCCCCCACCCCCACTATCCCCTTTGGTAAACCATAAGTTTGTTTTCTATGTCTGTGAATCTATTTCTGTTTTGTAAGTCAGTTCATTTGTATCATTTTTTTAGATTCCACATATAAGTGATATCATATGATATTGGCTTTATCATACTAAGTAAAGTAAGATAGAGAATCTCTAGGCCCATCCATATTGCTGCAACTGGCATTATTTCATCTTTATGGCTGAGTAATATTCTAGTGTGTGTGTGTGTGTGTGTGTGTGTGTGTGTGTGTGTGTGTGTGTGTGTGTGTGTGTGTATATACCACAACGTCCTTATCCATTCATCTGTTGATAGACATTTAGGTTGCTCCCATGTATTGGCTAATGTAAATAGTGCTGCTATGAACATTGGGGTACAGGTATCTTTTTGAATTACAGTTTTCAATTTATACTGTTTTCAATTTATAATTTTACTTTGAGAAAGAGAAAAAAAGTGTTGGTGTCAATGAATGTTTACTTAAAAAAAGCTATTTGGGTTTCCAGAATTGTTAACAAGAAATGTGCTCTTGTTAATATTTAATGGTACAATTTTAAAAGTTCAGTTAATCAAAGTTTAATTCAACAGATTAATAGATTGGTCAGAATCTCCTCTCTAATTCTGTTTTTAGGAAAGAATGCAAATGTTGTTAAAGAAAGCTGGAAAAAAAAACATGAAACTTCCTGAATGTGTTTTAGGGTTAAAAATAAGATTCAGTAAAATTGCTTGTACATTCTATACCTACAGTACTTTACAGCGATAACTTGTATTGAGGAAAAGGACCATGATGCTTGATAAGGAGAGGGAAAAAAGTGTTCCCTATGGAATTCTTAACTAAGGAATTGCAGAAGAGTCAACCAACATATTTTAGCAATATTTTTCTTAGTGAGGTATTTAGTATAGAAAAAAATAATGGGGCAGGAGGGATCTACAATATAAATGTAGGTAGCTATATATTTTTATATTACTCGTTAAGCAGTTCAGTTAGTATGTATTTTGCATTTCATTAGACTGTTGTACGTGTGGTTAGTAATGAGAATTATAAGAGCTCCCTTTTGCAGAACACCTATGGTGTGTTCAAGCTTTATGCTGCCAGGCATTTGACAGACACCATCTAAAACCTAACACAACCCTGCAAGAGGCATACAATTACTATTTAATTGGAGAAGGAACTAAGGACACAAGAAATCAAGGAACTAACTCCAAATCACACAGCTTCTAAGTGAGGGAGCCATTACAAACTCTGGCTGCTTCAAATGCACCAGAGCATACAAGCTTTGTTATAATTCATATTATAATTATTAACACTATTAAAGGAAATATTTATCACTAACTAGGTGACTTAAATCATTTAACCTTTCTAGGCTTCAGGTTTCTCTTCGGTAAAATGGAGTTGGCTAGTTGATTAGTAATGTTTTTCCAGTTTTCAAAAAGTAACATTGATTTATATAGAGTAAGAAAATTAAAATGGACATTTTTACAATGTTTTTTGTTAAAAATAGGTCATTAACACTGGCCTTTACTAAATCTTGTGATGATGGGGATCTACCTTAAGATGTTCTGTGATTTCTCCCAAATCTCCAGTCTTATTAATCCAGGACTAGTGATCTTACCATTTTCAATGTTATTCCTTAAAACTTACATATAAGAGGAAATTTCATAATTTTCTCTGGACTACAAAAACTATGTACTTAAATCTTGGCCTTTCAAAGAATCAATAACTTGCACTCAGATATGAATAATGCAAAGAAAACCATTTTTCTGATCTGAAAATAATAAAAATATCAGTTTTTTTAAATTCATGTTTATTTAAATATCTTTTATAGACAAATGAAAATACTTATAAGCATATTTATAACATGGTAGACATACATATAAATGAAATGTATAAGTAGACAAAATTTAACACATAGACAAATTGATAACATGCTTACATTTGGCTTTAACATTGGCTGTACATTAACACGGATATTGAAAAAAAGATATGTTTTCACAAAAACTGCTATAAAATGGTCACATTTGTCTTAGTAATAAGTTAGATTTCTTAGACTGATGTTTTATGAAAACTACGTGAAGCTCTAATTTAATCATTCACCTCATATGGTAGCATTATTTGTAAGTGAAGCATATTTCTGGCAATAGAAATGTACATTTACATTATAAATAATATAACATTTTATCAAGACCATGCCACGTATATTAAACCAACATGCATGATACATTAAAACTTGAATAATTCACGTACCTTTATGCACAGTACTTAGTTTTGCTATGGCACTCTACCTTTGTGAAGCATATAGTTAAGATTTGGCACAGAATCAATAAACTGTATTGCCACTAATCAGAGCAAATGTGATTTAAATTTTCCATGGCATAGAAAATGCTCTATCACAATTTACCTCTTCCCTTTACAGTTTATGGACCAATGGCAGTTTTCTGGAATAAGTAACAGATATTCACGAACTAAAAGTCCTGTTTAGGTGTTTTGCCTACACTCTAAATGGAAATGAGTCAGTTGCAGTTTTTGTAGCAGTAAAACATTTCCATCTGTATTTTGGCCAACGAATTTCTAAATAAGGGCTTTATCAGCAATAATACATATCATTATGAGATGCTTTTCTTTGGGAGGTAGAGAGGTTGAAAGGAAATATGGATCTCTTCATAAACCAGGAACATAGGTGGTAAGGAGAACAAATGCCAACTGAGGCAGAAGCAGGGAACGTTCTTTGGAAAGCTGGCGAGAGAGCAAACCGTGAAGTAGCAAAAACCAAAGGCAGGAACTCAGGACTCCATCAAGGTGGAACAGACTGCCACGGGATTAAGGAAACCAAAATCTGTCATTCAAAAGAAACAGTATCCAGAGCATTCTTCTTACAGCATTCTTACATCAGCAAACTACCATTGCTTTCTAGGAAAAGTTGTAAATTTCCACATCAATGTCTAAATCAAGACTGAAGAAATTAAGCTAACTGCCAACTTTTTTTCTTTTTTTCTGAATTCATTAATAAACACAGTGGAAGGAGAAAGGGGATAACATTAAGTAAGTTTCTTCCAAACCAGAGAAGAGAAATCACACTCCCTCTAAGTGGAGACTTCAGTTTCTTGTGGTAACTAAGAAAAATGCCTCAGTTCTTTTTCACAGTTTTTCTAAGATAAATATGAGGTGTTGTATTTTGAGAGACCGGTTGACGGAATCTACTCCTTTCATAAAACCTTGATAAATTAATATTTGTATTTATTATTAGGGGGAAAAGGAAGTAGTAGATCTTAAGTTTACTTTTTATACAAATATGCTTTATTCTAAAAAAATAGAGCAATGAATGTAATATTATTTGCTTTATGATCCTTGCTTTTCTGAGGGCCTTTAAACAGGGAAATGTCAAAAAACATCACACAGGTTAAATAAAACAGGCAAACTTTTGTCTTAAAGCTGTTAAGGTGCAAACAGACATAAAGATTACGAACCATAGAGCACTGAGTTTTCAAGAGTGAAATCATACCAAAACCTTGATAAGTTTTCGCTGACATCATAGGAGAGTAAGTGGTCGGGAAGGTCACTGATGGTGCCCTGCACGGCCAGCACATGCGGGGCCAAGGTGAAGGGTACGTCGCTCAGAAGCTCGGCCATTAATGAGCTGTTTTCCAGAGTCTGGCCTGCCTTATTTTCCATCTCGGGGCCTGCTACAGTCACACTGGATGAGTTTTCTTTGCCAATCTAAAAATACATATATATTTAAGTCATTTAGACCTTATGGACTTTGAGGTTATATGGCATTAGTATATCCAAGTGATTGAGAAATGTGGAACATATAAACATTCCCAGATTAGAACGCAGCTATTTACTTACTTGAGAAATAAATCCATCTATATCTCTACTAGGTTTTATTTATTTATTTTTTAAATTAATTAATTTATTTTTGGCTGTGTTGGGTCTTTGTTGCTGTGAGCGGGCTTTCTCTAGTTGCAGCGAGCGGGGGCTACTCTTCGTTGGGGTGCACGGGCTTCTCATTGCGGTGGCTTCTCTTGTTGTGGAGCGTGGGCTCTAGGCGTGTGGGCTCAGTAGTTGTGGCTCGCCGGCTCTAGAGCACAGGCTCAGGAGTTGTGGCGCACGGGCTTAGTTGCTCCGTGGCATGTGGGATCTTCCCGGACCAGGGCTTGAACCCATGTCCCCTGCATTGGCAGGTGGATTCTTAACCAGTGCGCCACCAGGGGAGTCCTCTACTCGGTTTTAAAATGAATCCTAAGCCCTACTCTTATTCAGATGGACCACCTACGGGCCCCTCCAATACAAATGGGCCCTCTTGCTGTTTCGCTAGCCCAGATAATGTCCACGAAGTCTTTCTCTGCTTTTCCAAATCTGATGTCAGCTTTCAGGCCCCACAGAATCCCCAGCTTCCCTCTGAAATCTTATATCAACATAGTTCAAAGTGACCTTGCCCACTTGAGAATGACTATGGGGCAAACTGCCCAGGATATTATTTGGCATTTCCTTTACATGTCCTTGCTAGTTGCTGTTTCACGTGCTTATGTCTTATCCCCAACTAGAATCTAGGGTCCTTGAGGGCAAATAATCTATTTTACCTATCTTTGTATTCTCTGTCTTGCATACGTTACTGCTTTACCCTAATACATACTTGGGAATTTACCTCTAATGTGTACGGTACGTAGTGGTTGATAACCTGCCTTTCGCTGGAAGTAAAATCCTATGTTATGTAAGTTATTAAAATAAGAAGAATTGATACATCTTTTAATTCAATTTCTTTAAAGTTGGTATGTCTTGCGTACAGGAGTTTACCAAAAGACATGCAGCACTAGGGTGTTCATAGTAGCACTCAATGCAAGCCCTGAGCTGGTAGAGTGAGCTGGTATCCATTCATCAATAGTAGAATGGATAATAAACAGAAGTATATTTACAGCAATGAGAACGAACAACCTGCCACTACAAGCAGCTGAAACCTAACTCAAACCAGGTCAGGCAAAAATTTACTCCCCCCCGCCCCCCAGTCTCATGCAGAATCAAACTCCCGAGTCTTTACAAGGCCCACTGTGATCTGGCCTCGGCTACTTCTCTGACCTTAGCCCAGCTGGTCTGACCTTGCTCAGGCCCCTCTAGTTCCACTGTCTCCTTGCCGTGGCTCGTGCAGTCCGCCTGCTTCTGCCTCCGGCCTTTGTTTTCCAGATCCTCCGCCCAAGAGGTTCTTCTCCCACATAAACACAGGGCTCTTTCCCTCCCCTCCTTTCCAGTGGTGGCCCAAATGTCACCTTCTCAGTGAGGCCTTTCCTGACTGTTTCATTAGACTGTTTCCTGCCACCTCACCTCGTCCACTCCAGCATTCCCTGCCTGCCTCTCCTGCTTCTGTCCTCTCCATAGTCCTTGGCACCTGGTTATAATGGTATCTAATTTATTCTGATTATCATCCCTCAGAAGCTTAAGGGGTTTTTGTCTCTCATGTTCACTGCTATATCCCAAATGCCAGGATGAGTGTCTAGCGTTCAGTAAATATTTGTTGAATAAATGAAAGCAGACAAGACTTTTGCCTGAATAGGGCTTATATTATAATGGCTATAAATGCGGATAAATTCCTGTCTCTAAGTCTAGAGGAGAATGATTTTCTGTGTAAGAAATAACAATTTTGTAAAACTTTTTATGGAAGTGCAAAATACAAACAGAAATGGGGTACATCATAAGTGTATACCTGGCTAAGTTTTTTGTTTTGTTTTGTTTTTTTTGCGGTACGCAGGCCTCTCACTGTTGTGGCCTCTCCCGTTGCGGAGCACAGGCTCCGGACGCGCAGGCTCAGCGGCCATGGCTCACGGGCCCAGCCAGTCCGCGGCACGTGGGATCTTCCTGGACCGGGGCACGAACCCACGTCCCCTGCATTGGCAGGCGGACTCTCAACCACTGCGCCACCAGGGAAGCCCTAGCTGGCTAAGTTTTAACCAGCGAAACACCTATGAGCAACCGCTACCCAGATCAGGAAATAGAAATGACCCTATTTCTATAGGGTCATAGAAAGAGAGTGGTGCTCTCTTTCAGTCACAGTCAACTCCCTGACCCCTAGATCACCATTCTGACTTCTAACAACATAGATCGAGTCACCTATTTTTATATTTTAAATGAAGGTAATCATACATTTTTGTTTGCAGCTTTTTTCACTCAACATTATATGTATGAGATTCATCCATGTTGTTGCATGTGGGATTAAAAATTTTTGAAGAACATATTTTTGCAGAGGAGATACATTCTGACTGATGGCTTAAAAGAATTGTTTGGTTGCCATGTTGCCAGCAGGCAGTGAGGGGTAACAGGGCCAGGGAAGGAAGTAGGAAGACCAGCTGGGAAAGAGAGATGATGGTGATGTGGATTAGCGATATGATAGTAAAGGTAAGAGAGAGCGGTTGGGTTTTAGATAGACTTAAAGGTTAAAGTCAATAGGGTGTGCTGATGGAATAGATGGTGGGGTGTGAGAACAAGAGTGGAGTCAAGTATGAGGCCAAAGTTTTTGGCCTGAGCAATAAGGATGGGTTCTCCATTCACAGGGATGGGGCTTGGACAGGAAGGTCAAGAGTTCAGTTTTGGATGTTCCCCGTGCCTAGCGGACGTCTACGTGGAGCTGTTAGTAGGCAGAGGGATGTAACTCAAGTCTGGAGCTAGTGCAATCTGGTGGAGAAAGTCGGCTTGGTGTGTGTTTAAAAGAGGACGGGAGGAGAGAAAGTGAAGACAAATACGAGAACAGACTGTTTTCCAGACGCTATGCTGTAAACGGGAAAAGAGATGGCCAGTAGCTGGAAAGGGAAGTGGGGTCATGAGAGCTGTCTCTTGATTTTTCTTTTTCTTTTTTAAGTTGGGAGAAACAATGTCTGTTTATATGCTAAAGAGAAGAAGCTCCTAAGAAAGGAAAACACAGAGATTCTGTAGAGAAGGAACTGCTCTCTTCACAGTCATCCCCCAACACCTAGAACAGAGGCTCTCAAGAAATACCTGTGTAGTAAGATGACTCTGGATGAATGAAGTTACCAAACACATCCCTATCAAGAGTTGTTTTACAGCTTCATGTGAAAATAAGATACCAGAATACTTTCTTAGGATGGCAACTAGAACAAATGTAACCTCACCCGGTGATGACAAAGCTTTTCAGACAGGTCCATGTAGGCAATGAATGGATAGAATCTGCTTCCTGAAACCTGACTGGGATTTAAATAGTAAGTGTCCCTGGGTCAGCCGAGAGCACAGGTATCAGTGAGTAATGATGCCATAATTCCAGCTTCTTTAAAGGGCATCACTATACACTGGTTTCCTGAAGATTACAGATGCACCAGGGCTTTGGTTACCATGGGCCAGCATGGCAGAGTGTTTAAAAACACAGAGCATAGAGCTAGACTACTTGGGTACAAATCCTGCCTACTAATAAGCAAATGGCCTTGGACAAGTTATTCAACTTCTCTGCGTCTGTTTCCTTAGCTGTATTAGGAAATCAGTAGTAGTACCTATTTCATAGAATTGTTATGAGAATTATATGAAGTAATATAAGTAGTAAGTAATTTATGAGTAAGTAGAATAATGCTTCGCACATGTTAAAAGTCAGTGATAAATAAAAACTTTAGTAATGTCAGACCCCTCTTGGCTTTAGATAAAGTCTAGGATCCATCCATTTCTTTTGGGTTTTTTTGACATTCACAGATGGTTCAAACAATCTTGCCTTCCCCTCTCCTCTTATATCTTGTCTTCTCTCTTAATCTCATGGGCAAATGTTCCCTAGATCTGTTGATCGCATTCCATACCTGAACTTTCTTCTCTTTCTCCCTTGAGTACAGAATGTTCTCCAGTTTCATTAGCCAAATCATCTCCTTTCTTAAACAAAAGCATTCTTAAAATCTCACCTTCTCCACTAAAAAGGAGGTATGTTAACCCGGAGCACTCTGCTTTCTAAACATACAACTTCTAAGGTTTACCTCTCTGGCAGCAATGGTTATTCCTTTGTTCATGCTTTTATTAATGCTCTTCCCTTTCCTTTACAAATCATTCTTGTCTGTCAGAGCATAATTCCTTGAGGACAAGACTATATCTAGTATAATAAAGGAATTGAGCCATGTGGTTTCTTGTTCAAGGTCTCCTGATAAAACTGCCATATGCCATAAGCAGAAGGGGGCTGCTTCATCCACCTGGGCCTCAGTTCTCTATTCTGTAAAATGAGTGGTGAGGGGCAAAAAATGATGATGATGGTGGTGATGGTGACAGCAACTAGCGTACATTGAACACTTTGTGCCAGGCTTCTAAGCGGTCTAAGTATATGAACTCATTTAAGTCTTGCAACAGCACTGTAGGGCGTGTCCTATTACTAGTCTCATGTTAAAAACAAGAGAACATTGAGGCACAGAAAGGTTAAGGAAGTTGTCTCAGGTTACACAGCTAGCTAGTCTGTGGTAAAACTGAGAATCAAACTCAGTGATCTTGAAAGTTCTGTGTTCTAAGGTCTTGTACCTTTCAGCCATGCTTTGGGTAGACTGGCTGACTGGATGAACAAAGCCTCGAAAATTTAGGGGACAGTACTGGAAAATATGACAGTTACTAACATAGCATCTTGGCTTAATTTAGAAGGAAAAAACGACTCTACTAGCTTTTACCTTTAGGAAGCAAGGATTGAGAAAATCATTAAGGTGATAGATATTAGACTGAGGAAGGATGGAAAAGGAACTATAACTTAAGAGATATTTATCCCTGGAAATGAATCTACCAGTAGCCTGGACAAACCATGGGGAAAACACCATGGACAGTGAAACAAGATTGTCTATGAGTTGATCATGGGTGAAAGGGAGAGATAGGAAGATATGTGGGCGTGTACTACAGTATTCTTTCTACCTTGGTATATGTTTGAAGACTTTCCGTAATAAAAAGTTTCCAAAATTTAAATTAAGTTAAAAAACACTGTGGACACAGTGTTCCACTAAATGCCTCCTAGAAGGCTCTGAGTATCAGCGGTGCTATATGTCTTACTCCAGTATCTATTTCTTAACCGTTGGCTAGAGTGCCACGTTCCAGTCTCCAAGGAGGCTGCCTGCCCTCTTGGCAGCAAGGGTGAGTGCCATGATGCAGCTGCTGTTGGCATGCTGAGAGTTGGAAGGGGAGAAATTATAAGACAAAATAAGAGTAAGTCACAAAGAAAATGGGAGTCAAAATTCAAGGACCCTACACCCACTAACCCTGATCACTGAGTCCCTAGCTTGGCAGCCAATGGCAGCAGAGGTGGGGGGGTGAAGGCTGAGACAGGTGCATGAGTCCCCCTGCAAAAAGCAGCCTTCTCTCTTAGACACAAAGTCTTTCAATTTTTTTCATTTGCATAATACAATGGGTCTTTAAAGGGAAGAATGAGTATGTTAACCACAATGGAGCAGGAAGAAAAGAATCAATTAACCTTATGGTTAATAGCCAAATTTAAAAATAATACTTCAAATATTATGTTCATAAAGCATACTTGTTACTTTTGTGATTAATCCTGTTCACAGAAATGCTGCTATGATAATATTCTTGAATGTAAGTTCCTTCACATAATCTAGCTTTAATACTTCTTTTTCAAATGAATGTTTGCCCTTACACGGGTGAACATGAGTGTACCATGTCAGAATCTTTTTTCATCTCAGGGAGAAAATAAATTTCCTTATCTGTATCATGACAACAAACAAAGTTTACAATTAATCAGCTGTTTTCATAAAAATTATTTCTTGTTCATCAGTTAACCTGTTAAAAATGGGCTGGCCAGAGCTTCCGTGGTGGCGCAGGGGTTGAGAGTCCGCCTGCCGATGCAGGGGGCGTGGGTTCGTGCCCTGTTCCGGGAAGATCCCACATGCCGCGGAGCGGCTGGGCCCGTGAGCCATGGCCGCTGAGCCTGCATACCGGAAAAAAAAAAAAAGGCTGGCCAGGTTTATCTTGGGTTCCTTACATTCTATTATCTTTGTTTCGAATAATTCAAAGTGGTTTATAGGCACTATTCTTCCCTTTCTTGCAGAAGGGCTGTAAAAATTCATGAGGTTCAATCTGTAAAATCTTCTTAGAGCTTAGGAAAAAACACACTCCAAGAGTACAAGGCACATCACACTTTTTCGTAAAGTCTTAGAAAGATGAAGTCACTTTCCCAGAGCAACAGAAGGTTCGTGGCATCCTTGTGAACCTCACTCTTGGGTGTTTGGAAGCAAGGAAATGGAGGTTTAAGAACAGACTACTACATTTTTCCTGGCACAGAGGCTCCACTAACCGCCATGAAATCTATTAAGGGGAGCCAACTTTGCAAACGCGCTAACAATTTGGAGGCTTCATCTACTTAGCCATACCAGACTAAAGTATGAATAGTTTATTAATATGAACATCACCTATAGTTGGCATCTTTTAAAACCTCCTGCCTTTTTCTACAACCCGTGTCTCAGATAAGTAGAGATAAAATAGTGTCCTATAAAAGCAAAATACTGAAGCATTGAAATTTAGAAACCAGCCTTAACCCCAACAGTAACAGAACCTATTAAAAGAACATGAAACCAAGTACAAAACACCCATTTATCACATTCAATTTACATGCAAAGAAGGTAGCTATATCAAGCATACTTCTAGGAAACGAGTTATAGTAAGAAGAGGTAATATCCAGCTCTGGCCGTCTATGCCTTTAAATTCTACGTCTATAAATAAAAGACACGTTCCCTTGAACAATAGCCTGAACAGGGAACACCGTCACTTTATCTCCTCAGATAACTATCCATTCTATTTTGGCTTCAGCTGCTATCTGCTTGCATTACATCAGCGTCTCGATGGGGGTGGGGTAGGGGGCAAATCTGAGTCAGAAGCATCAGGGGACAAGAGGTTAGGAAAAGGTGATACAAGTAATGGCACAGTTAAGGCAGTACTCAAGCTTCTTACTTCTTCTAAGAAGTTACTTGCCAATAAATGTCCGGCTAGCTGATAAAAGCCAGAGGATTGGGCTCTTCCACCTACGTAAGTCCTAAGCAATAGTCTCCTTTCAATTGGGAGAAATTATATTGCAGAGGAAGAGACTATTTCCTGTTTTCTGCCAATCCCCACTACCCAGAACACTCATACCTGCACATGACAAGCACCCATTAAATATTCCGAATGACACTGAATCTGGTCCCCTTGTTCCTCAGATACCCTAGACTTGATTTTTAAATTAAGGGGTTGGTCCAAAGAAACAAACAAAAGCCCAGAATACTTTACCGCTGATACAGATAAATTAGGCAGAAGAGAGCTGAAATCACTCAAAACGTCTGTGTTCCATGTGACTTGGGCTCCTAGTTCAAGGATACTGCATATTTTGGTAGCAAACTAAGAGGCTAGGTTAGAAAGCAGGTATTTTCTTTGCTCCCTTTTCTTTCTGATTTATGACATCATTTCAGTTTTCATTTCTTTTGTTTCCTTATTTGCTTCCCTTTTCTCTTCTTTCTTTTTTCCTCAGTGTTTCCACCTGCTCAAGCTTCCTGATGCTCCCATCTTTCTTTAAAAAAGAAAAAAAGTTCTCCCGACTTCCTCTTTTCAGAACTCCAGCTGACTGTACGTGAAGAAGGAGAAGCAAGCCGGCTGTCACTTGCTTCTGTAATCTGTTCCATGTATTCTTGGAAAAGTGGCTTCACTAAAGCCAGAAAATCTTCTGTACTAGCCAACTGGAGTGGGGGAGCAGTGGGAAGAGGAAAGAAGAGCATTTTAGGAAATGAACCTGGAAGAAACAGTGTGTTCAATGTGGGATCCTGTTTCATACTGGTTTTGAAAATACAAAGGGCTGTTGCAGTGATTTTTTAAAAAAACATTTAAAAAGTTTATAAAAACTCGTGATCTTTAACCTTAAGCTGTCCAGACATCTCCTATTTTCCCAGTAAGCCTCCCCCATTCGTTCTTTACAGCACGGATTTCACCCCTTCTCTTCTCTCGCCCGACATCATCACCTTCCTCCTTGCTGTCAGCAGGTGGTTAGCCTCCTACTTAATAGAGAAAATAGGAACCATCGGCTGAGGATCTCCTCTACCTGCTGTATCCAAAAGACTTATCTACATTTGAACCCATCTGTGCTTCCCTCCTGCCACAGAGGGCAAGTTGCCCTCCTCCTCCCCAAAGCGAACCCTTCCCCGGTGCTCCACGTTCATCTTGTCCCCACTCTTCAAGGACATGGCTTCATCAGTCAGAAGCTCCTCTAATTGCTCATCTTTCATATAATCAGTTCACCATTTACAGAAAATTCTCCTCAAGTCTATATGGCCCATTGACATCTCACCCACTGAACTCCCCTCCCACACTATCTTTCTACTTTGTTTCTCAGCCCGGCTGAGACCATTGCTGACACTGGCTATCTGCTTCATTCCTCACCCACTGCCATCTGCCTCTATCTCTGCCCCTCCACTGCCACTGATTTCTCCAAGGTTACTCATAATCACTCTTTTGCTAAACTCAGAAGATGACGTGAAGTGCTAAACTTACAGGACCTCTTCGTTGTACTTAAAACAGGTGACTCTTTGAGTTTTTATTTCTTGTTAGTTTTTCCTTCTGTTTTTTTGCCTATTTCTGAAATGGTATTTTCCAGGGCCTCATTTCTGTTCCTTTATTCTTAGTCTCAACACACTTCCCTGCATGAGCTTATCCATATCCAAGGTGCCTACTGCCCTACTCCTCCACCTAAAGTACATAAGTATGTTGATACATTTGTGTACACACACACACACACACACACACACACACACACACACACCCCAGTCTCGAACCCAGCTTTCTATCTAGAGCTCCTAACCCATATGTTCAAACCCTATTATACATTTTCTTTCAGATATTCAACAGGGATCTTAACTCAGTGTGTTCTAAACCTTGCTCTCATCTTTTCCCTAAGTCTACCCTAACCTAATGCTCTCCTAATAAATATTTTCTGTATTGGTGAAGAGTACTAACACAGTTGCCCAACACAGAAACCTGAATTATCTTCGACTTCTCTTTCCCTCTCACTTCCTCTATGCAGTAAATGACAGAGTCCTACTGACTTTGATGTTTTTAATGTCTCCCCAAGTCTATCCATTTCTCTTTAGGTCCACTGTCACTCTCTTAGTCCAGGCCACCAGGGCCTCCTGCTGTGAGTGTTACCAGAGCTGCCCCCTATACTACATTCTCCCTATCACTGGTGATGTCTAAAACCCACGCTGTTCCTTGCTTAAAACTCCTCAATGTCTTCGGAGAAAAACAAAAACTCCTTATCATAGCATATAAGGTATGATCTGGCCTTGCTCATCCCTCCAGTTTCTTTTACTACCGTTCTCTAAACTCTTTACTCCATTTAAATGATTGCTGTTATCCAAACATGCCAGGCTCTCTTTTTAGCTCCGAGCCTTGTCTTATTTTCAATTACTTTTGCCTAAATTAGGACATCTTTCTCTCTTTTGCTACTCCCTTCATCTTGCCTATAGGATGCACTTCAGGACTCTTTTAGAAAGATTTCCCCAACTAACTCCTCAAACCTGGGCCATGTCCCTGTCCGTGTGTTCCCTTAACAGTCTGCGCATACCTCTCTCACAGTATATATCATAGTGGAATCGAATTCTCTGTCACCATCATAAAACTATGGGCAGCTCAAAGCCAGCGACAATAGATTTCCTCTCCATTTCCCTAGCAATCAGAGCAATGCCTGGCTCATGATAGGTGATCAATACATGTTTAGTGAATGGCTAAATAATTTAAATTTCTTCATATTATGTTAATCCTGGATTTCTGCATTTGTTTGTTTGCTCCTAATAAGACTTTATCACCTCTTTTCCACAATATCACTGACATGTGATACATGTCAGACAGAACTTAAAACTAGTGGGAGACCCCAGCTACATCTATTTCTTGAAGAAAGAGATGGGTTGTTCTTGACTTGCCAAATGAACCATTTCACATATACGTCTTCCAAAGGAAGCTCAATGTGGTCCTGCCACAATAGAGATGAAACTGTTTGGGAAATATTTTTACCAGAGACCTACCTTTCTTTCACTGAGAGAAGGACAGAGCTAACCTTAGCTACTCCAAATTCCCCTTAATCAACTGTCTTAGTCTGTTCAGGCCGCTTAGACTAGGTAGCTTATAAACAACAGAAGTTTATTTCTCATGGCTCTGGAGGCTGAGGAGTCCAAGATGAAGGTGCTGGCAGATTCAGTGTGTGGTAAGGTCTGCTTTCTGGCTCACAGACTGCCCCCTTTTTGCTGTAACATCAAATGGCAGAAGGGTCCAAGGAGCTCCCTGGGGCCTCTTTTATAAGGGCCCTTATCTCATCTATGAGGTCTTTTACCCTCATGACCTAATCACCTCCCAAAGGCCCAGCCTCTAAATACTCTCACACTGGAGATTAGTTTCAACATGAGAATTTGGGGGGGATGCAATCAGTCTATAGCTTCAACCTGCCTTGCTTAGGAGCCAGGGGTATGGGGTACAGGGCCAGCAACAGGGCAGCAGGACTAGGTAAGCAGTGTAAGGGGAGGAAAGCCTGAGAGATGACAGCTGAAGGGGTGGGTAGGAGAGGGGATGGGGAGGTAAATGCCATTTATTTAGTTTCTGTTCACCTCTGTTAAAGAGAAAAGCCTCTTTCTTCTTTGGTTTCCATAAAGAAGGATTTTTCTTTAAGCACCCTGGCCTTCTGCCCACCCCCTACTCCTCCCCAAGGAGGTAGAATGAGTTACCTGGTTGGTGGAAGATAGCCAAGGATCCATGTTTCTAGATGGGGGAAATTGAACCACCCAAGATCCTGAGGCCTGGGGAAAGTCTCTTTCTCCTTCTCTCTCTACTTGGACTAGGGGAGACAAGTAACCTGGGTAAGAGTGTGTGCTGTGCTGGCTTAAACTTTCCCCACAGTCTAGACGTGGGTTATTGGGACCCTGGAAGTCCATTTTAGCTGTTACACTAAGCTGCCTCCTCCAACCTAGGCTCTATCAGTCAAAAGGGTGAGCACCATCTTGTTTCTCTGTTTGCTGGCTCTTTGGTCTTATTTCTCCATTGGTTCAGGATGCAGGTGAGGAAAAGCAGTGCCCTGTATTAGGACGTTAGGACCCCACCGATTTCTACTTCCCAAAGCAACTCCATGTACAGTAAAAAAGAGAGGCATCTTAAACACACCGAAAAATAGAAACCAGCAAAAACAAAGTCATGCAGATATGAAATGATCTGGAAATTTAAAACATAACAAAGTAGGGCTTCCCTGGTGGTGCAGTGGTTGGGAGTCCGCCTGCCGATGCAGGGGACACGGGTTCATGCCCCGGTCCGGGAAGATCCCGGAAGATCCCGGGAAGATGCCGCAGAGCGACTGGGCCCGTGAGCCATGGCCGCTGGGCCTGCGCGTCCGGAGCCTGTGCTCCGCAGCGGGAGAGGCCACAACAGTGAGAGGCCCGCGTACCGCAAAAAAAAAAAAAAAAAAAAAAAAGATGTTAAAATATAACAAAGTAATGGTTTTTAAAACTTATGTGCCCTATAATGCTCTATGAAACAACTTATTGGTATGATTTTATCAGTTTCATAATTCAGTTAAATCTATGAGATCAGAAAAGTTCTAATCAGAACCTTGGAAAAATGGCAATTAATATTTGCTTAGTGCTTTACATGGTTTTTGAAGTTGTCTCATACGTTATTTCACTTGAGCCTCACAACCCACTAAATCTGATTGGGAAGCTATTGTTTCTATTCTCATCTTCCGAGGCTCAGAGTTTAGTGATTATCTAAGGTCACACCACTACGAACTGACAAAGACTTGTACTCAGGGTCTCCTGACTTAGAATCTGATGTTCCCACTCCAATATAAAGGTCATCATCAAGAGAAATAATTTTAAAGTTTACCTGTCTGGTTGTTTTATTTTTTAAAGAACTTAAATTTAAGAATTTCTCTATGGACAAGTGTTTTCTGGAGTAGAGGATGAAGTTCCAAGAATACAGACTGTGCCACTCTAGAAACAGCGTTTAAAGTAACGGTTCAGCTAAGCATCTTATTACTAGGTTAAATCTATCAAGCTGGATAAAAAATGTAATAGCTTAGAAAACTGCCCCATCTGATCACCGCCAAGGTTACACAATGGCTTAGGCTTTTGTGCACAAATTCTTCAAGCTTGTTATGCACACCACAGTTTTGAAGAATTTGATATCGCTTATTAGTCACACTGGAACCTACTTAACTTCCCATTTACATAGTTTTATTTATTTCAAATATCTATTCAACTTCTTCAGAATGCAATGCAACAAGATCATATTTTTTCTAGGTAATTTCAAAGGAAAACAATGAAAAGTGATCTTGCACATTTCCTCAGCACACTGAATATTAATTTCATTGTAATGATTTTCATTTTGTAAAACAATAAAGTACTTCAACTGCATATATAATCAGAAAGAAAATGGAATACTTTTCTATTTTTAAAGCTGGTAAGAGAATATAAATCTATATTTATTTTTATATAACTAGATGTTTAAATGTATATCATTAGATGTTTATAATTAGATACAAAAACAAATGTTTTATACTTATATAATATTGATTGAATGGAAATAATACCATAGGATACTAGTAGGAAATACAAAAAGAAAGTAAATCTAAAAATATTAAGTAATAGCTATATGCTGGCTTTTTTGGCATGTGCTTTGATGAAATGAACATTTAATAAATGTATAACCTAAGTATAATATACATTTTTAAGAACATTTAGAATTTAATCAATTCATGTTAAGGTTGCTGTTTGAAGACAGAAAGCTAATCTGTTTTGCTGCTCTTTTAACTGCAAAATTTATATTTTGTCATTGTTTTATCATTATTATGTAAAAACATAAATACATAATTTTTAGTATGCACTTCAAATTGTCATGGTCATAGCCAGAATTCAAAGACAATTATCAGTAGGATCTCATGCTCACACCGCATATAAACATCTTTCTAATCTCAGGAAACAAATAATTCTTTAAGAAATAGAAAAATACTAGTTAAGAAAAGCCTTAGTTTCTTGTAAATTGAATTTCATGTGTGGAATGGTCCACACACTTGAAAATACTATGGTTGGTGAATACACAATTGTACGTTTTCACATACAGATGCAAGTGAAAGAGAAATGCATCATACCAAGTTGAGTACAGAAATTATGAAGGTAGGCTAATTAAATTCCACTCAGAGGGCATTTGAGTGATAGTGTTACCTAGGTGTGCTGTACCTAACCCAGAACTCCACTAGAAAAACAGTGTTTGGAAAACTGAAGAGGTGAGCAGAAAGCTGTGTCACTTGACTTTGGCTCTCATTTGCAAAAAGGTTATATTTCAAAATAGAAGATGGGGCTGGAAAAGTAAACACAGCTGTGTTTTCTCCACCCCAGTGTGAGAATGAAGGGGCTCTTAGGAGTGGCAGGAGGCTAAGTCACTGCTCGGTGCACACTCAGAGCCCCAAATAGAATGCTATTATTTCATTTTATGGCTAACTCAGGATAGTATTTTTTATTGTGGTAAAATATACACAACATAAAATTTATCATCCTAACCATTTTTAAGTGTATAATTCAGTGGCACTAAATACATTCACAACGTTGCACAATTAACACCATTATCCATCTCTAGAACTTTTTTATCAGCCCAAACAGAAACTTCATTCTGCTCTTGATAATAAGAAACAAGCATTTAGGAGTCAAATACGAAAAATACAGGCAGGTACTAATCTTTTAATAATTCACCATTATATTATTAAGAACTCTGACTATATTTTCTCAGGCCAATGAGTCCACAACAGAGATGAAATCCTATATATCTTCAATAAACACATGTAGGAAAATTATTATTATAGTATTCATATTATAATTAGAATAACAATAAATAAGATAAAACATATTAAAATTATCTTGAATGTCAGTACTTGAAAAAAGGCAAATTAAGTTGTACGAGCTGAACGTTCGTAGAGAATCTGAAGGGTACTTCAGAGCACTGTCAAGATTGCTGGTGTAGGTTTGTTGTGGGGTATTTTAATTAGAAGTATCTCTAGGAAATCTGGAGAGCTGTGTTCATTAAGGTTTTTTTGTTTTACTCCCATAAATAGTAAGGTAACATGGTAGAATTTTCCCAAAGTTAAGTGGCAAAATCTGATAGAAGGGGTATAAGAAAGATGTATGTGCATGAAAGAAAGCAATTCATTGGAAGTAAGAATGACTGGTTATCAGCAGTGAAAGTGAGAGTACAGTCCATCTGCTAAGTGACAGAAATGGAAGATGGGATGTGATAGGAAGAGCGTCACACAGCTCCTTTTTGGCCACCAGGAGACTTTACCATGGATCAACTTGGTTTTCACGATTGCCAACCCAGGGAGCAGAGAGGCCTCATGGAGGGTGGGAGGAAGAAGTAGCACCATGTAAATCTAGGACCCAGCTATTTGCATGGTGGTTCTTGGTAATCTGAGCACTAGTTTCCAAAGATCTAGTATTTCACCGAAGTTTCTAGGTAGTCAATTTTCAGAACAAAGTACAGATTTTCCTTTAGCCTTCTAGAAATAATTCCTATGGCTTCAACTGCCAAAGTGGCCTAAAAATGAACACCTGTAATTTCCAAAAGTGTTCTTAAATGTACAGATTCTACACTCAGAATCCAACAGAGCTGTTTTCCCCTCCTAGGCCTTTTTTGCAGGTGAGTTGATGATGGGAATTCTCTGAAGAAAGTAGATAATTTATGGCTACCCATGAGGATGGAAATAAGGGTTTAGATTATGAACTCTGATATATACTAATAAGTAAACTATATTAGTTACTAGTGACTAATTATATTAACTTCATTTTGGTTCAGTCCTAATGTTCTAATAGTGTACTTATGTCTACTACCACAGATAGTTCACATTTAATGAGCATTTATTTGCCAGTCACTATTCTAAGTTTTTTACCTGTGTTATCTCATTTAATTTTTCCATTTAAGAGATGGGAAATACTGAAACGCAGAGAATTTAGTCTAACTCCAGAATTAGATTTTTAGCTGTTATTCTATTCTGCCTCACAAGTACAACACAGTCTAAGGAAACATCACTTTGTGCCTTTTAAAATGTGGTGTAATTGCTTCTAAAGACCAAAAAAGTATCTTCTCCTTCAGAAAGGGTTGTAGGATACTGTTCTAATAATCATACTTTCTTTTTCTTTCAAAACAAAAACAAAAGCACATGGGATGGTAAGATACCAATTAAAAAAAAGAAAGGAAAAAACATTGGGTGTTGTATTATGTCTCATTTTTATATCTAGCTGGATACGCTAATTCTATGTGGATCTTAGAAACCCTGAAATTATAGACTGTTCAGACTATTTTAATCCCTAAAAGCACCGTTGTGAAGCCTCAGTAACATATTTTTAAAATAACATTTTTACCTTAACCAAATATATTCCAGTTAAATTTAAGAACCTAAAGTAACCACATACTGTCCTTTGTTCAATGAAGATGACTCTTCCTGAAACACACCCTCTGTGGTCAGTTTTCCAGTGACAGGGACTGACTGCATTCAGTTGCCCACAATTCCCAGCTCATGGCACTTGGTGAGCAACGGCAAAAAGGTGCCAGGTGGCTGGAACCTGGGTTGCAATTTGTTCTCAGGAAACAGAGAAGATACGTTGCCTTTAACGGGCCCAAGCACATGATCTGGGTCTACTTAACATTATTCTTGAACCAACTATGCTAAGAGATTATATCACAGGCAAGAGAAGAGAATGAGAACATTTCCGGGACTCAATATAGTTGCAGACTTCTGGGTGGACCCTTAAATGCAGAAAAAAAGGGAAGTACATCATCACTATTTATGCCCAAAGTAGCACAAATAAAAGTGGTGCTTTCATGCTCAAAGTGCACAGTTGATTTTAAAAAGGCCCACGAGTGCATTTTTACTTCCTATTTATTCAATTGCTTTGAACTAAAACCTAAACAAAAATTGATTAAAGTGCTGTAGTTCAAAATAGAAATTTC
This sequence comes from Stenella coeruleoalba, assembly GCF_951394435.1. Taxonomy (NCBI): domain Eukaryota; kingdom Metazoa; phylum Chordata; class Mammalia; order Artiodactyla; family Delphinidae; genus Stenella; species Stenella coeruleoalba. The sequence goes on from NC_137155.1 coordinate 44,130,748, forward strand.
ATGGTGATTGCTTGAAAAGATCTGGATCATCAACTAGAAAAAGTAAAGCAAATCACAAGTTTTAAAAACAATTTCAAATTACTGAGTAGCTAATCACTGAGAAGAAAACAAAGAATATTTTCACTTGCACAAAAATTTACCCAATTTATGCTACTCCTTCAGTTTTCTTTTCCACAACCCAAAAAAGTTAATCTGTTTTTGAAAAGAGACCGGGACAGACAATATACATAAAGTGTATGCTTTTTGTTGCATGAGGTTTGTACTGTCTCTTAGTATGATTTACATGAGCTTAGGGAAAATCAATTAATGTCATACATCACATCAATAAAATAAAAAATAAAAACCAATATCATCTCAATAGGCTCAGGAAAAAAATGTGAAAAAAATCTAATACCCCTTCATGATAAAAACACTCAACAAATTAGGAACTGAAGGGAACTTCCTCAACCTGATAAAGGACATTTACGGAAAAGTCAAGCTAATATCATACTTTACGGTGAAAAACTAGATGCTTTCCCCCTAGGATTTTGAACAAGACAAGGATGTCCACTCTTACCACTTTTATTCAAAATATTACTAAAGGTTCTAGTCAGGGCAGTTAGGCTATCAATAAACAACAATAACAAAACAAATAATAGATAGCATCCAGATTAGAAAAGAAGTAAAATTATCTCTCTGCACATATAACATGACCTTATTTATAAGAAAATCTAGGAAACCCACCGAAATACTATTAGAACTAATAAGTTTAGCAAGGTTGCAAAATGCAAGATGAATATACAAAAATCTGTTGTAGTCATCTGTAGAATCAATGCTATCCCTATTAGAATCCCAGCTGATTTCTTTGTTGAAGTTGACAAGCTGATCCTAAAATTCATATGGAAATACCAGGTATCCAGAATTGCCAGAACAATCTTGAAAAAGAGAACAATGTGGGAGGAGCCATACTTTCTGATCTCAAAACTCACTACAAAGCAACAGTAATCAAGACAATGTGGTACTTGCATAAGGATACACATGTATATTAATGGAACAAAAAGTCCAGAAATAAACCTGTGTGTCATTGGTCAACTGATTTTTGACAACAGTGTCAACATCATTCAATGGGGAAAGAACAGTCTTTTCAACAAATGATGCTGGGATGCACAGTCACATATAAAGGCAAATTGGACCCTTATAACACACCACATACAAAAATGAACTCAAAATGAATCAAAGTCCTATAAGAGCTGAACTATAAAACCCTTAGAAGAAAAAATAGGGGCAAATCTGCATGGCCTCAAATTTGGCAATGGATTCTTAAATATGACACCAAAGCACAAGCAACAAAAGAAAAAATAGATAAATTAGACCTCATCAAAACTGTAAACTTCTATGCTTCAAAGGACACTATCAAGAAAGTGAAAAGGCAACCTGTAGAAGGGGAGAAAATATTTGCAAATCATATATCTGATAAGGGATATGCATCTAGAATATATAAAAAACTCTTATAACTCAATAATTAAAAAAGATAACCTATTTGAAGAACAGAAAAAGGATCTGAATAGACATTTCTTCAAAGCAGATAAATGGCCAATAAGCACGTGAAAAGATGCTTGACATTATTAGCTGTGAAGGAAATGCCAAAAAAAACCCCACAAAACCCTCAAGATACCTACAGTGAAACACTTCACACCCATTAGGATGGCTATAATCAAAAAGTCAGATAATAACAACTGCTGGCTAGGATGTGGAGAAACTGGAACTATCACACATGCTGGATGGAATATAAAATGGTGCAGATACTTTGGAAAACTGCTTGGCAGTTTCTCAAACGTTTAAACAGAGAATTATCATAGTCCCGGCAATTCCACTCCTAGATATACACTCAAGAAAATTAAAAACAGGTATTCAAAAAAATACTTGTATATTTTTATAATAGCATTATTCATAATAACCAAAAGGTGGAAACAATCCAACTGATGAACAGATAAACAAAATGTGGTATATCCACATAATGGAATATTATTCAACAATTAAAGGAGTAAAAAGAAATGAAATACTGGTACATGTTTCAAATGGATTACCCTTGAAAACACTATGCTAAGTGAAAGAAGTGTCACAAAAGACCACATATAATTCTACTTATATGAAATATTCAGAGGAGGCAAATCTATTGAGACAGAAAGTAGATTAATGGTGAAAATTTCACCTTTACTTCCAATAGATCAAAGCTACATCTTCAAGTAAAAGGAATACATATTGGTCATAGTGAGTGTTTTTTATTTTCTTGAACCCTCAATCAGACTCATATAGGAAACATTTTCATTCTTTTGCCAACATATTTTTGAAAATCATAAATCTATACTCATTTTAAAATTTCATCTAAGCAGTATATAATATTTAGATAAACTTGAAAAAGGAATATTGGAGATTCTACTATATCTAATGCACTTAAAAAACACTAACATCTTTATAAGTTATTCCTCTACACTAATTACCATGGCCCAATTCCTTCTCTTCATTTTACTGTTAGCTTCATTGTAGTAATAATCATCCTTAGATACATGAACTTATTGAACTTATGGAAGAAAAAAATTAAGCTCTTCTATTAAGAGATACCCTTCTATAAAAATTTACCTTTCAAGTTTAGTAATTATAAAAATTTGTAATATATTTATATTGTTTTGATTGATTACGTATTACCAATAATTAAAATAATAATTCAGAAGAAATTTTCTAACACTTGGCCTATGGTCATAGTAGATATATATATACACACACACATATATACACACACATATATATATAATTTATACCAATATTTTTTGTTGCTAAGAAATATGGTATAGTAATCAATAAAAGACCTTCAAGATAAAGGATTAAACTCAGTGGATAGAAATCTGAGTTCAAGTAGGAAAAGGAATGATGTAAAATTTCTGATTGTTGAAGAGCCTGTGCATGTAGTTTTTAGATGGATGATGTCATGTGGCAAATTGCTATGGGACTTCAGTTTCATTGGACATACATGAAGGAATGATAAAATAGTTTTATGTTTAAATGTCAATATTTACAATATGTAGGAAATCCCATCCTTTGCAACTGTTAAACTTATGATAGAAAATTTTTATGACATCTTAGTATAAGGAGGTACATTGTTATTAGACTTCTTTTAAGAATAACTGGTCTATACAAAATTGTTTTCACATTTGAGAGATTTTGCCAAATTGCTCTCTAGAGTAGTTGTCTAGACTTATACTGGCTGTGAGCATTTTCTTTTTCATACACCACCACCAAATCTTGGTGATTTTCAGGTTTTTTTAATCTTTCCCAATCTGAATGAGAAAAGGTATCATTTTAATTTGCCTTTGCTCCCCAGTTCTAACACTCTTTGCTTCAATTTAATGCTTTAAGTCTCATCTTAAATACTATTTCCTCAGAGAGACCTGCTCTGTCCACCTCATCTTAAAGTAGATCCTCCCAAGTACCTCTAGCTGTTCTCTATCTCATCGCACGGGTTATTTCTTTCACTATATTTCCAATGACCTGATGTAATTTTATATATTTGCATATTTTATTTATTTATTTATTGCGGTACACGGGCCTCTCACTGTTGTGGCCTCTCCCGTTGCGGAGCACAGGCTCCGGACGTGCAGGCTCAGCGGCCATGGCTCACGGGCCCAGCCGCTCCGCAGCATGTGGGATCTTCCCAGACCGGGGCACGAACCCGTGTCCCCTGCATCGGCAGGCGGACTCTCAACCACTGCGCGACCAGGGAAGCCCTATTTGCCTATTTTATTTTAGATTAGTTTTTATCTCCTACTAAAATGCAAACCCTGTGAGTCAGAGCCCCTGTGCAGTCAATTGTATATGTAGTATGTAGCAGAATACCTGGCACACAGTAGACACTCAATAAATACTGCTGAATGAATGAGCGTTTCTGGGCTGAGTAAAGGACTGGTGTTATCTTCCACCCTTCCTTCAGAAGACCTCCCACAATCCACTGGGACCATAATCCCTGCCTCCTGGTCTTCCCCTTGGCTACACTCCTTAATTTTATTCTGGATGAACTCCTATGTGCATACCGCCACAAATGCTTTTGCAGTGAACTGTGTTGAACTGTAGAAAAGGCAATATAAACATACTGGATAAGGGCTCCCCAGCTATGTGATCTTGGAAAAGTTGCTGTATGTTTCTGCACCTTGGTTACTTAATCTTCATATGTCTCAGTTTCCTCATCTGTAAAATGGAAATAAGTGAGCCTACTTAGTGAGATGCTGTGAGAAATGAGTAACACCAATAAAGCTCCTTAATATGGTTCCTGGAACACAGTAAGTAAGGACTCAGTAAATGTTAGCTATTATTTCCTTGCCAACTGTAATGAAATTTGAAAATATAAGTTAAGTCTACCTGCCACATTCAGTATTATCCTAAATATCAACATAAGGGAAATACGTTAAGAAATCCAAGTAATATAAAATCTAATCATAACTTAAGTAACAGGTAGACTAATATCACTGTAAGAATCTGGCATACGGAGTTTTTCAAAGAGCAAGAGAAATTATTTGATTATCCTTGCAAATTGAGAAAGTAGTATAAATAGGGCTGGCAGATATGACAGACTTGCCAGGGTACATACAGCTTTTTAAAAACCTTTCCTTCAGAAATACAGATAATTGACCTAGTAATTTTAAAAGCAGTCTTTACTTTCTAGTTATCTTTTTCATTAAGTTTGATGACTGGATAATAAAAGAACCAATAACAATTTTTTTAACATCTTTATTGGAGTATAATTGTTTTACAATGGTGTGTTAGTTTATGCTTTATAACAAAGTGCATCAGCTATACATATACATATGTCCTTTTTTTTAACATCTTTATTGGAGTATAATTGCTTTACAATGGTGTGTTAGTTTCTGCTTTATAACAAAGTGAATCAGTTATACATATGTTCCCATATCTCTTCCCTCTTGCATCTCCCTCCCTCCCACCCTCCCTATCCCGCCCCTCTAAGTGGTCACAAACCACCTAGCTGATCTCCCTGTGCCATGCGGCTGCTTCCCACTAGCTATGCACCCTACGTTTGGTAGTGTATATATGTCCATTGACACTCTCTCACTTTGTCCCAGCTTACCCTTCCCCCTCCCCATATCCTCAAGTCCATTTTCTAGTAGGTCTGCATCTTTATTCCCATCTTGCCCCTACGTTCTTCTGACCATTTTTTTGTCTTTGTTTTTTTAGATTCCATATATATGTGTTAGCATACGGTATTTGTTTTTCTCTTTCTGAGTTACTTAACTCTGTATGACAGTCTCTAGGTCCATCCACCTCACTACAAATAACTCAGTTTCATTCCTTTTTATGGCTGAGTAATATTCCATTGTATATATGTGCCACATCTTCTTTATCCATTCATCTGTCGATGGACACTTAGGTTGCTTCCATGTCCTGGCTATTGTAAATAGAGCTGCAATGAACATTTTGGTACATGACTCTTTTTGAATTATGGTTTTCTCAGGGTATATGCCCAGTAGTGGGATTGCTGGGTCATATGGTAGTTCTATTTTTAGTTTTTTACGGCCAATAACAATTTTTATAATGATTTCCTGGCTGCCAAACCCAAGTGGTAGAAACAAGGCAGCATTCCAGTCAAGATTTCACCAATTTCTCCATTTCCCTTCCTGTAACAATGCTCAGAGAAATAACTTCTAGCAAGCATTTCAGTAATAGTAACCTTTATTCAGCATATCCTCTATGGTCATTTTTGAGACCATCAGAAATGTCACTTGACTTTGCCTTCCTTGATGGAAGTACTATATTTGGTACTGAGTATAATTTTAACTAACCTGTGAACATTTTAGATACTAGACCAACTGCTGATGTAGGAACTAGAGACTTCCTGGAGTGAAACCACACATTCAACCCAATGACCAAATTCACGGGAATGAATTAACAATTGCCAAAATATATTCTCTTTTTGAAAAAGTAATATGCCACTTTATTTTGAGATGGCAAACTGAAAAACAGACTGACCATAAGGTGTACTTTGATACATTTAGTAGCATAACAGGTTCTGTTAAATTCAGTTAAAGTCACTATGGAGGAATAAATAACACAGAGACTTGTCAAGCTGAAAGAGGTGTCAATTAATAATAATATTAACAAATGTTAAAAATAATCATTAAAAATTATATACCAGATATATTGGTTCTAAAGAGCTTCCAGTGGTGCCTGAAACTTTCCAGAATTCTCTTCCTCATTTAGTAATAAGTTAAAAAATTCCTCATTGGCTTAATTCATATTGGCTTAAATACATCAAAAGATGATTACCAACTAAAAACATTTTAAGAATTCTAAAACTACATGTAAGAAAACCAAATGGCTTTTTAAAAAATTTATTATTTATTTATTTAAACATGTATATACTGCAATTTTATTACAATCGCACAAACGAAGTTAGCATGTAGGAAATTTAAATGAAACAGTACTGTAAAAATAGCAGAGAACAAAAAAATCTAAAAAGGAAGTACACCTAAAGCATGAGAATTCAACATTCATTAGTGTTTCATCTTCAGATTTGATTGACACTTGATGCTTGCAAAGTTTGAAACAAACTTGGAGATCATGGTGACTACTGAGAAGAGATTTCAGCAACAGCACTAAGATTTGTACATTCAATTGGTTTGCAATTGACTTGTTAGCCAGTTACATAGTGTATAGTACAGATTTGTCACAGGTCAGATCACAGCATTGAAGGAAAGAAGTACCTTCCTGTAATTAGAAAGGATTCCCTAAACTGCACTCAGCTTAAGACATCTAATGTAGAAAACAAATGGCTTTAAGAAATTTGGCCACATGGGTATAAATAAAGACCTTCATTTCTGGAGTTAAAAAATGTGCATTCTAATTATAAAAATGACAAAGGCAGTATAATACAGAGGAAAAGAAATGATTTAGGAATCAGAAGATCAACTGCATTCATCTATTTAAAAAATATTTGGGTCCCTATAGTGTGTCTGGCACAATGCTGGGCAACAGACAGTGGAGAATAAACAGCCATGGTGCTGCTCTGGTGAGGATATTGGGTTGGCCAAAAAGTTCGTTTGGGGTTTTCCGTAACATCTTATGGAAAAACCCGAACAACTTTTTGGCCAACGCAATAGTACAGAGGGGAAATTGGGCAAAACACAAGAAAACCAACTATGGGAAGTGTTGGTTGCAAGAATGGAACAGCAGGCAATGAAAAGAAATGGGATGGGTAATGGGCACAAAGAGGAGTAAGATAATGAATGCTGACTACACCTATGATGAAGTATTTTAAAGTGAAAAACCTTTAAACTTACGTGACTCAATTGCTATTCTTAAATGTTAAAATATTTGAAATTTGGGAACAATTATTATTGAAAATTATTTGTTGCAATATTCTAACTCTCAATACATATCAAATTTTAAAATCTAATTCAGTGTTATGATGGTATCTGGTATAGTTACCAAAGCATAACCAAAGATTATCAAAATTTTACCATGATTTTGAAAAGCTAATTTAAAAGAACCCTACTATTTGAATGAGCTTGTTTTTTGTTTTGTTTTGTTTTTTCTTTTGAGAATAGGCCAGTAGACAAATAAGTAGTGACCAGTAAGATAAGAAGGATATTGGCATGTCTAGTGCCGTTTTAAAAAGTTGAGATATAATGAACATATATTAGTTTCAGGTATACAACAAAAGAATTATTTGTATATATTGCAAAAAGATCACCACAATAAGTCCATTACCATTATCACACAGTTGCAAAAATAATTTTTTTCTTGGGATAAGATCTACTCTCTTGGCAAGTTTCAAATATACAATAGAGTATTGTTAACTATAGTCACCATGCTGTACATTACATCCCCAGGACTTATTTATTTTATAACATGAAGTTTGCATCTTTTGACCATACTTCCAGCAACCTCCACCTCTGGCAACCACCAATATGTTTTTTTTGTTTGTTTGTCTGTTTGGTTTTTTAGATTCCACATATAAGTGAAATCATATGGTATTTGTCTTTCTCTGCCTGACTTATTTTCCTTAGCATAACACCCTCAAGGTCCATCCATGTTGTCACAAATGGCAAAATTTCCTCCTTTTTTATGACTGAAATATTTATATATAACATTATATATAATATTCTATATATATATATAAATACACACATATATATAAAATACATATATATGTCTCACTTTTTTTTATCCATTCATCCATTGATGGACACTTAGGTTGTTGCTTCCCTTTCTTGGCGACTATAAATAATCCCACAATAAACATGGGGGTACATATAACTTTTTGAGCTAGTGCTTTCATTTCCTTTAGATAAATACCCAGAAGTGGGATTGCTGGATAATAGGGTAATTCTATTTTTAAGGAACCGCCATACTGTTTTCAGTAGTGGCTGCACCAACTTACATTCCCACCGACAGTGCACATGGGTTTCCTTTTCTCCACATCCTCACCAACACTTGTTCTCTCTTGTCTTTTTGAAAATAGGCATTCTTCAGGTTTTAGGTGATATCTCATTGTAGTTTTGATTTGCATTTCCCTGATGATTAGTGATGTTAAGCATATTTTCATATAACTGTTGGCCATCTGTATGTCTTCTTTGAAAAAATGTCTATTGTGATTTCTGCCCATTTTTTAATCACATTGTTTTTGTGTTATTGAGTTCTATGAGTTCTTTATATATTTTGGATATTAACCCCTTATCAGATATACAGTTTGCAAATATTTTCTCCCACAGTGTAGGTTACTTTTGTTGATGGTTTGTTGATGGTTTAATTTTGTTGATGGTTTCCTTTGCTGTGTAGGAGCATTTTAGTTTGGTCCCACATGTTTATTTTTGCTTCTGTTGCCTTTGCTCTTGGTGTCAAATCCAAAAAAACCATCACCAAGACCCATATCCAGGAGCGTACCACCTATGTTTTCTTCTATGAGTTTTATGGTTTCAGGTCTGAGGTTCAAGTCTTTAATCCATTTTGACCTAATTTTTATGTATGGTGTAAGATAGTGTTCCAGCTTCATTCTTTTGCATGTGGCTGTCCAGTTTTCCCAACACCATTTCCTGAAAAGACTGTCATCCCATTGTATATTCTTGCCTCCTTTGTCATAAGTTAACTGACCATGTGGGTTTATTTCCGAGCTTTCTATTCTATTCCATTGGTCTACATGTCTGTTTTTATGCCAATACCATACTATCTTGATTACTATAGATTTGTAAAAGTTGGAAATCAGGGAGCGTGATGCCTCCAACTTTATTCTTCTTTCTCAAGAATGCCTTGGTTACCCAGGGTCTTTTGTGATTCCATACAGATTTTAGGATTGTTTTTTTCTATTTCTGTGAAAAATGCCATTGGAATTTTGAACAGAATTGCTGTGAATCCATAGATTGCTTTGGACATTTTTTTTTTTTTTTTTTTTTGCGGTACACGGGCCTCTCACTGTTGTGGCCTCTCCCGTTGCGGAGCACAGGCCCTGGACGCGCAGGCTCAGCGGCCATGGCTCACGGGCCCAGCCGCTCCGCGGCATGTGGGATCTTCCCGGACCGGGGCACGAACCCATGTCCCCTGCCTCAGCAGGCGGACTCTCAACCACTGCGCCACCAGGGAAGCCCTGCTTTGGACATTTTAACAAAGTTAATTCTTCCAATCCATGTGCACAGAATATCTTTCCATTCATTTGTGTCTTCTTCAATTTCATTCATCAGTGTCTTACAGTTTTCAGTGTATAGGTCTTCTATTTCCTTTGTTAAATTTATTCCTAGGTATTTTATTATTTTGGTGCAAATGGAAAAAAATACTACTATTTAGATGAGCTTTTTAATAAAGTCTCATCTGTTTACATTTTATATTATAAATGTGATACTTCATGCCTATTGTATTTGTAATGAGAGTATCTCTGTCTATAAGTGTTGTAAGGATTGTGATATCTCTCTGATAACAATTAAAAACTTATATATTTCTAAGGAAAAGAAGATGTCCTTAATAAGCAGATTTGACCGAGAACTCTTACTTCAATGGTGGAAGATTTCTGGGAAAGAGGAGGAAGAGGCTAAAAATATTTTAAAGGTAAGAACAAACACTTGCTCTTTTATCTTCTCTTTGTACTAAGGTAAAATTGATAATATGAGATATTATGGAATATTATGCCATACATATATATTTTACATATGTGTCATTCAAACCCGCACAACCACCCTATACATGAGTAGTATTATCCCTAATTTAGAGACAAGGAGGGTGAGGCACAGAGACATTAAATACTTGGTCCAAGGTCATAGTTCATACACCACAGAACACCACTCTATACCGCTCTTAAAACTGAACTCTGGATGACTTTTCTACACATGAGCAATTCTTTAGCTCAAATATAGGCTGTTCTCACAATACTAACATAGAGAGTTCTAAAGCTTAGCAAGAGAAAATAACTAGTTGCCTAGCAATTTACCAAGGAAATATATAGCCTGGAGGCCTCACTTCTTACTAGTATCATTTCCTAGTAATATGCTAACATGATAGTATGACTACAGCTTACCCAATAAGAAATTGAAATTTATGATATCTGTATTACAAAAGTACAAATGAGATGGAAAATTCTAGTATGGTATTTACTGGATCTTTTAAAAAAATATTTTCCACTGCCCTAAGTGTTCTGTTTGCAAGATTTTCATAGGGAAAAACTACCTCCATCTTAAGAAAAGCTAATAACTGAAATTTCAAATTCATAAAACAAAAGGATTTTTTACTTACACTATAGAAAAAAAAATCTTTGCTCTAACTAAAGGGTTCAGTGAAGACTTCTAAGGATAGACACTTCCTCCTATAAAAAAGTATAAGAGTCACAAAAAGCTGGTCTCACTGAGAAGGGCACTGGTCGCTTTACTACTTACTACTATAATAAGATGCTTTGTGACTTACAAAAAGCAAGTCACTTAATTTCTATGAATTCTATTTGATTTTCTTATCTCTAAAATGAAGGGGTTGGATTAGAGGATCTTTTTAGATCAGTCCTGTTAAACAGAAATTAATGAGAGCCATTACATGTAATTTAAAAATTTCCGCTTGCCCCGGTAAAAAAGGAAAAGGAAACAGGTACAATTAATTTTTAACAATATATTTTACTTAACCCAATATATCTAAAATGTCAGTTCGAAAAACAATATAAAAAAATTAATGAGAAAATTTCGATTCCTTTTTCCAGACTATGTCTGTGAAATCCAGTGTGTATGTTACACTTAACAGCACACAATTCAGATTCAACACAATCCATATTTCATGTGCCCAACAGCCACGTGTGTAGAGGCAGTTGTAGAAGTCCATTCTCCAATAATTTACGTAAAATGTTTCAGGAGTATTTCACTATTAAAAGTAAGGCACACCAGCAGAAATTAGGCTTAATGAAAGTAGCTATCCACACAGTGTGGTTTAACAGCAGCACTGTAAAGGTCCTCAACTGCAGAAGCCTGAAAATCTACCTATGATGGGCATTCCTTTGTAGTACACAGAAATTATCTGTGCTTCTCAATGTTTTACAATATAAATCGTAGAAAGATAACAAATTGACAAATTAAGCATTATGTAGTGCAAATTGAAAATCTTTTTAGAAGCATATGGGCTGTAAGTAGCAAATTAAAGGGTCCTTAATACTTGGTGTGGATGTGAGTTTTGAGTTTTTCATATTAGTTGGATCACTAGCATCTTACATGACTTTGGGGGAGTAGGGATCAGAAATCTGTGGAGGGTAGATGCCTGAGAAAAATTTTACCTAGCCTTGCATTCGTATACTCTAACTTTACTGGGAACTTACAGCCTGAACTAAAATAGGAAAAATATAAAAGGAAAAAAAAAATTCAGACAGTCACTTGCTAGGTGGAGTCACACCAAAAGAAAAGCTGTCATTCTGACCTGAGCATCAATTAATGATAGCTGTGGCAGAGTGAAATCGGGGAAGGAATTACCACCAGAAGTCAGTATTGTAAAATGCCCCTAGGCTCCTCTAAGAAGAGGTATTAACAAGACACATTAAAAGTTATTGATAGAAGCATAGTTAGGCAAACCACTTTAAAAGAATCAGGTCCTAAATGACGAGTGAAATTTAAACCTTGAGCTGCACCTTGACAGGAGAAATGGTAGGACTGTGGCATGGAGCTTACTGGAGGCAAAAATCTGCATGGCGCATAATTTGTGCCCTCTCATCAACCGGTTCCCACACCTTGAGATTCACATGAAGATTCTGCAGGAATCGTATCTGCAGGTGACCACATAATGAATGTGTGGGGAGGCTACGCCAGCCTCCTGTTAAGAGGAAGGAGGACAAGGAACCAGAATGGTCACCAAAGCAACTTCAGCCACGTGGGTTATTTTTAAAGATTTAATTTTTTTTTTAATTTTTGGCTGCGTTGGGTCTTCATTGCTGTGTGAGGGCTTTTCTCTAGTTGTGGTGAGCGGGGGCTACTCTTTGTTGCGGTGCACGGGCTTCTCATTGCGGTGGCTTCTCTTGTTGCAGAGCATGGGCTCTAGGCACGCGGGCTTCAGTAGTTGTGGCGCACGGGCTCTAGAGCGCAAGCTCAGTAGTTGTGGCGCATGGGCTTAGTTGCTCCATGGCATGTGGGATCTTCCCGCACCAGGGCTTGAACCCATGTCCCCTGCACCGGCAGGCTGATTCTTACCCAGTGTGCCAACAGGGAAGTCCCCAGCCACACATTTTTATTCAGTCAAGTGGATGGAGGCTATGAATTTAGGATAAGGATTCGTGTCATTACATGAAAGCGTTTACTCCCTCCCACGGGCAAGCAGGAAAGGATGCTTTTGTCATAAACCAAGAATTAGTATCTCAGTTTATTCTTGTTAGCAAAGCTCTATGTTAAACTTATAAAATATTATGTGTGAGGGAGGGAGAGACACCCTGCTAATTTTTGAGATTGGAGGTAGGAATGGTTTGGGGGGATTACAGAATTTACATTACTGAGCCTGGAGCATGTTAGCTGTTCAAGTAATGTCAATTCAGTAAATTGTGGAAGTGGGATTGTAACCTAGGTCAGTCTGGCCCCAAAGCTGGAACTTTTTTTGCTAGATGGAAAAGATTTTATCTGAGAATCACGAGGTGATAAGAAATCCTTACTGCAGAAAATACAGCAACCAAGTTGTAATAAATCTTCCTTCCTTTCTATACGCTCTTAAGGTTATCTCCAGCCTACTAGTCCCATGTTCGTGAACAGGTTTAAACTCAACTGAAATATATGGCACAATAAAACGTTAGGTTATATTAAATATCACAACTATAGGCAGTTTACTTGCTCTCCTTTCATTTATTCTCTAAGTGTAAGAACAAGAATAGGACTCTTAATTGCCAATCCATTGCAGAGACTGGTTGAATGAAACAGGGGTGTACAGATGTACATAAAGCTCTAGAAGGAATCAGTAGAAAAGTACTCTAAGTTCTGAGAATCTTTCATTTTAAAATAAGGTTTACCATTCCTCACAGAAGAATCTGCCAGATTTTAAGCAATCATTTTAGTTCTAGAAGCACCCACTAAGCAATTGATCGGGCCAAGAATAGACAAGTGTGGGCCCTGACAGGGATACCTACATGCTGAAGCAACTGACCTTTTACAAATTTTGCAGTCAAGTGCTCAACCTTAAAAGCAGGGGCCTTAATATGGCATCTTGTGTTTTTCTTAAAGTGGCAAGGAGACTTTATTTAGTTGCTGCAAAGTAGGTTCACTAAATAGGTTTTGAAATGTGTGCATCCAGACTGCTGTTTGAAGGGCTGGCAGTATGGGATGGGCCATCTTAAACATAGTCATATGTGAGAAATGGTGAGATTCTCCACTTGGCACAGATGTGGGTGTCCCCACCTTTCACTGTCACGGAACAGACTGCAATAGGGTTTTGGAACTGCCTTTATACCTCAGAGACTGAGAGCTCTGGGAGGAAACGGACCGTGTCTATCTTGTTCATAATTGTATTCTATCTCCAACCCTAAGAACCACGCGTGGCAAAGAACAGGTGCTTAGGAAATATTTGTTGAATGGGGGAAAAAAAGAATTTCTCAAGGAGGCTAAAAGACACAACAATGGACTTCCAGTGACCAAGATTTCTGAAGAATATGTATTGAATGAGAGATGTACTCTTTGTATTTTTTTTCCCTAGGGTAATAATAGCTTTCTTCAGATAGTGAACTTTCTTCTCAATAAAATATTCACATACTAGCAGTCCAAAAAGTCAAAAGGCAACTTGATTTGCTTTGCTATATTTTACTGAGCACCATCAGAAAAATGCCCACAGGTTATCAGAAAACAATACTATTTTTCTTTTAGACCTTAATAAAGCATTCTAAATTTTTGATGGCTCACAATAAAAACTTTTAAACGTCCTATTCTTATGCCCATATTGGTAATGCCATATCATGTTTTAAACCTGTCTAGGTCTTGGTCATGCCTATCAAAATAAATTAAGGTCCATCTTTTAGACTAGAAGTACAGAACCTGAATGATAATGAAGACAAAAACCATTACATGTAGCAATTTCTAATTTATAAAGTATTCCACATCCATAACCTCATTTGCTTTTAATAGCAACCCTGTGAAGAAGCCAGAGAGAGAGAGAGTTACCCTCATTTTACAGAGTGAGAACTGGAGCTCACGGAGCTAGGTCAGTGTCACACAATTAGTCAATGAAAAGTTGGCAATTTCAGGTGTGAAATAAGGACAGAAACACAGCTGAAGTACTTAAAAGATGACTGATTTATAAAACAAACTTTGGTTATTCTACTGTCTTTGCTTACCTAACATACCCAACAGAGACGCTGTACAGGAATGACATTCTTTACTGGAAAGGATCATTATCCAGCCTTGTCATCACTCCTTTTGCTTTATAGACGGCCATGGAGAAAACTGTATGTCTTCCTCTATCAGGTGATAGGTTTTTAGATTAGCTCTTTTATTTACTTGTAACACAAGCTGATAAGAACTATCATGGAGGACAGAGAGGATTGGGAATAAAACATAGGAGGTTATGTCTCTTTATAGCAAACTAAAATCTGGTTGGATATAAAGGGACAGATGTATCTTATTCTTCTTCAAACTAGAATAGAACTAACCTGGAATGTTCCAGTTGGGAATGTTTCCCAATTCTTTCTTTGACATTATCTTTTGTAAGGTGCTTGCCTGCCAGCTTTCCTGGTGAGCCAGTGAATCTACATGAAAACATGCTTTTGTGTGCAATAACACAAAAATAAGATTATTTACGTTACACTGTGAGTTTGTACCTAGTATTCTTTGCATTCTTTAGTGAGACTACATCTTGAGGAGTCACTAAGTACCTACAAGTACACATTAGCTTTATTTATTTATTTTTAAAGATTTTTTTGATGTGGACCATTTTTTTTAAAGTCTTTCTTGAATTTGTTACAATACTGCTTCTGTGTTATGTTTTAGTTTTTTGGCTGCGAGGCATGTGGGATCTTAGCTCCCTGACCAGGGACTGAACCCTCACCCCCTGCACTGAAAGGTGAAGTCCTAACCACTGGACTGCCAGGGAAGTCCCTACATTAGCTTTAAATAGTACTGCTCACCCTGACTGATAACACTCTCCCTTTGTGGAGGAAGGGGCAAGACTGTAAAAGATGCACATAAAGCAATTTGAAAACATAAAATACTAGTGTTGTATGTTTAATGTCTGTCTCCTCTCCTCACTCCCAACTCTGCGACAGGAACGCTGAAACACAACTAAGGCTTTTAGGTTCCTATTAGTGGGGCAACACTCATCAGCTTGTCTTAGCCTTTAGGTCTGACGAGAGAAAATAAGGTCTATTAGGCAATTATTTGGCTCCCAGGGCAGGGAGTTGCATCCAACTCCCGACCAGCTGGCTTCTGATGCCTGCGGACTGCCAAGTCAGGCAATGATGGGATGGAGCTCCTTCTTGCTTTAGTATTACTCTGGAAGGTCAATTAAGAATACTGCCAGCTCCTAGGGTTTTTTTTCCCCAAACTCTATTAGGAACCCTTCTTGATGATCATCTAAAACTAGTGATTTTTAACCTTTTGTAAAGACCCTTTGAGAATTTAATAAAAGATCTGGACTCTTCTCCCTGGATAATACTACTGCTGTTGCTACTGTCAATAATAATGATAATAATAATAACAACAAAAATAATAGTAGAAACCGTTTATTGAGTGCACACACTATAAGAAATGACTTGAGCTAAGTGCCTTTCAAGGAGACTGATCCTCTGAATCATCCTTCCTTCCTCCTGTACTCCCCCAGCTAACCACACTTTTCTCTACCATTTCTCTTATGATCTTTCTTGGCGATGCCAACATTCATGTAGACTCGTGGTTCTCAACCCTGAATGCACATTGTAATCACATGGGGAGTTCTTAAGAAATAGCAGTTCCCCGGAAACTACACATAGAGATTCTGATTTAACTGGTCTGGGGAAGGGCCTGGACATTGATCGATAGTCTTTGAAAGCTTCTCCGATTACGTGCAGCCAGGATTGAAAACCATGAATACACAACCCATTCAATACTCCATCCTTTCAGTTCCATGACCTCTAAAATCCTTTTTGTTCAACCACAGCAGCCGTGTACTTCCATGGTCATCTTAGACCTTGAGATTAATAATAAAAATTCTAATTCCAGAACTCTATTTCATGCATCGCACACGTTCACTACCACCTCCTAACAATCTACTTCACACACTCTAGAAGCTGTAACCTGGCAATTCAGTGACCCACAAAGATAGCCAAGCCACTTTTTCATTGTCCATGATATCATTGTATCTTTTGCTTCTTTATCCAGCATGGATTCTGTTTCATCACTGTAATTATTTCATTGTACACACCTTCCATTGCCTTGTTTGTTCCTACCTAGTTTTTATCTAGAAAAACCTCAAGCCCAGTTAAACCCAATTTTATGCCAACTGCAAACCTGCATGCACTTGAGTAGCTGGATGTGGGTTGGAGGAAAGCACAGGATCATGCTGACTAGTTTCATTTTAAATTTATGGCCAAAAATCTCTAGAGATCATCCTCCCTTC
This sequence comes from Stenella coeruleoalba, assembly GCF_951394435.1. Lineage (NCBI taxonomy): Eukaryota > Metazoa > Chordata > Mammalia > Artiodactyla > Delphinidae > Stenella > Stenella coeruleoalba. The sequence goes on from NC_137155.1 coordinate 44,147,800, forward strand.
CCACCAATAAATCTACCAACCTACTTGCAACTGCACCATATAATCTCCCCCACCCCGCATTAAATGGGATGAACTGTCCCTAAGACCAAACCATTCATTTGTACACTGCATCACTCACTTCTTAAGAACTTTGTTCTTGAAATTACCCCTTCTTTGTCCTCATTATGACTTTTACCTCTTTACCACTCCTATTAGTATCCAATATGGTATAACATCTACTTTTTTTAAAGAAAGTTTTTATTCGTATCTCTCTCCTCCTACTGTTCTATTGCTCTGTTCTTCTGTGTGGTAAAATGCCTCGAAAAAGTCTCCATCCTTGTTGTTTCCACACTTCCTTACTCCATCCCTACTGTGTATTTTATTTCATTTCTCAAACAATGAGGAGATAATATATTAAAAATATGTGTAAAGCACAAAGGATAAAATACAACAAACACGTCTATTTTACCCCTCAGTTTAAGGAACAGAACATTACTAGGAACTCTGAAGTTTACTCTGCATCCCTCTTGCCCGCCCGCCCCCACCAATTCCCTTCCTTCCCTCACTAGGAAGTAAATGCTGTTCCTATTTTTCCAGCTATATTGAAATATAATTGACATAAAACATTATATAAGTTTAAGGTATACAATGTGATGATTTGGTATAAATATATATTGTGAAATGATTACTAGAATAAGGTCACTTACACCTTAATCACCTCACATTGTTACTGTGTTTCTGTGTGTATGTGTTGACAACATTTAAGATCTACTCTCTTAGTAACGTTCAAGTATACAATACAATATTGTTAACTTTAGTCACCATACTACAGGTTAGAGCCCCAAAACTTATTCGTCTTCTAACTGGAAGTCTGTACCTCTGGCCAACATCTCCCTACTTCTGCCACCCCCTGGCAACCACCAATCTACTCTGTTTCAGTTCAGTTTTTTTAGATTCCACATATATGAGAGATCATACAGTACGTTTCTGACTTATTTCACTTACTATAATGTCCTCAAGTTTCAGCCATGTTGTTGCAAATGGCAGGACTGCCTTCTTTATTATGACCAATATTCCATCATACACACAGTTGACGCTTGAGCAACATGGGTTTGAACTGCATGCGTCCATTAATACACAGATTTTTTTCAATAGTAAATACTGCAGTACTACAAGATCCAAGGTTGGTTGAATCATGAATACTGAGGACCCACATACACTGAAGGCCAGCTACAGGTTACAGGCAGATTTTTGACTGTGCAGTGGGTCAGCTTCCCTAAACCCCATGCTGTTCAAGAATCAACTGTGTGTGTGTATTTATATTTATAAAAATCATATTTTCTTTATCTATTCCTCCGTCAATAGACACTTGGGTTGTTTCCATATCTTGGCTATTGTAAACAATGCTACAGTGAACATAGGGGTGCAAATATGTCTTCAATAGTGATCTCACTTCCTTCAGGTATATACCCGGAAGTGGGATTGCTGGATCACGTGGTAGTTCTAATATATATATATATATATGTATATGTATATGTTTATTTATTTATTTATGGCTGCACTGGGTCTTCATTGCTGAGAGCGGGTTTTCTTTTTAGTTGCGGCGAGTCAGGGCTACTCTTCGTTGCGGTGCGCGGGCTTCTCATTGTCGTGGCTCCTCTTGTTGCAGAGCACGGGCTCTAGGCGCACGGGCTTCAGTAGTTGTGGCACGCAGGCTCAGTAGTTGTGGCTCGCAGGCTCTAGAGCGCAGGTTTAGTAGTTGTGGCACACGGGCTTCGTTGCTCCGCGGCATGTGGGATCTTCCTGGACCAGGGATCGAACCCATGTCCCCTGCATTGGCAGGCATATTCTTAACTACTGTGCCACCAAGGAAGCCCTAGTTCTAATTTTTAAAGAAACCTCCATATTGTTTTCCATAACAGCTGCACCAATTTACATTCCTACCAACAGTGGGTTCCCTTCTTTCCACATCCTCACCAACACTTGTTATATCTTGTCTTTCTGATGACAGCTATTATAAAGGTATGAGGTGATATCTCATTGTGGTTTTGATCTGCATTTCCCTGATGATTAGTGATCACCCTTCCACGTGCCTGTTGGCTACTTGTATGCCTTCTTTGACAAAATGTCTATTCAGGTCCTCTGCCCATTTTTTAATCTATTGTTTGATTTTGTGCTATTGAGTTGTATGAGTTCTTTATATATTTTGGATGTTAACCACTTATCAGATATATGGTTTGCAAATACTTTCTCCCACTCTGTAGGTTACCTTCTCATTTTGTTGATGGCTTCCTTTGCTGTGCAAAAGCTTTTTAGTCTGGTGTAGTCCCACTTGTTTATTTTTGCTTTTGGCATCAGATTCAAAACATCGCCAAGACCAATGTCAAGGAGCTTACTGCTTATGTTTTCCTTTAGGAGTTCTATGGTTTCAGGTTTTACATTTAAGTCTTTAATCTATTTTTACTTAATTTTTGTAAGCAGTGTAAGATAAGGGTCCAATTTCATTCTCTGCATGTGAATATCCAGTTTTCCCAGAACCATTTATTGAAGAGACTATCTTTTCCCTATCGCATTTTCTTGGCTTCCCTGTCAAATACTAGTTGACCATATGAGCCTGGGTTTATTTCTGAGTTCTTGATTCTGTTCCATTGGACTATGTGTCAGTTTTTAATGCCAGTACCACACTTTGACTACCATAGCTTCATAACATAGTTTGAAATCAGGAAGTTTGGTACTTCCAGCTTTATTCTTCTTTCTCAAGATTGCTTTGGCTATATGAGGTCTTTTGTGGTTCCAAATGAATTTTAAGATTGTTTTTTCCATTTCTGTGAAAAATTCCATTGGAATTTTGATAGGGATTGTACTGAACCTATAGATAGCTTTGGGTAGTATGGACATCTTAACAATGTTAAGTCTTCTAATCATGAACAGGGGATATCTTTCCATTAATTTGTGTCTTCTTTCTTTCATCAATGTCCTATAGTTTTCAGTGTACAGATCCTCTACCTCCTTGGTTAAATTTACTCCTAAGTATGTTATTGTTTGATGCTACTGTAAATGGGATTTTTAAATTTTCTTTTTTCAGATAGTTTATTGTTGTGTATAGAAGTGCAACTGATTTTTTGTTTTAATTTTATTGAAATATAGTTGATTTACAATGTTGTGTTAGTTTCAGGTGTACAGCAAAGTGATTCAGTTATACATATGTATCTATCCTTTTTCAGATTCTTTTCTATTATAGGTTATTATACACATTGAGTATAGTTCCATGTGCTATACAGGTCCTTCTTGGTTATCTATTTTATATATAATAGTGTACACACTATTTTAATCCCAAACTCCTAATTTATCCCTCCCCTCCTTTTCCCTTTGGTAACCATAAGTTTGTTTTCTATGTCTGTGAGTCTATTTCTGTTTTATAAATAAGTTCATTCTTTTTAAAGATTATTTATTTATTTATTTAATTTATTTTTGGCTGCGTCGGGTCTTAGTTGCGGCACACAGGATCTTCATTGAGGCATGCCAGATCTTTCGTTGCGGCACGTAGGCTCTTGGTTGTGGTGCGCGGGGTTCTCTCTAGTTGTGGCATGTGGGTTTTCTCTTCTCTAGTTGTGGTGCACAGGTTCCAGAGCACATGGACTCTGTAGTTGTGGCACGTGGGTTCCAGAGCGTGTGGCCTCTGTAGTTGTGGCGTGCAGGTTTCAGAGTGTGTGGGCTCTGTAGTTTGTGGCACGCAGGCTCTCTAGTTGAGGCGCGCGAGATCAGTAGTTGTGGTGCACGGGCTTAGTTGCCCCGTGGCATGTGGGATCTTAGTTCCCTGACCAGGGATCTAACCCACGTCCCCTGCATTGTAAGGCAGATTCTTCACCACTGGACCACCAGGGAAGCCCCTAAATAAGTTCATCTGTATCAATTTTTAGATTCCACATATAAGCAATGTAATATATTTGTCTTTCTTTGTCTTCCTTCACTTAGTATGATAATCTCTAGGTCCATCCATGTTGCTGCAAATGGCATTGTTTCATTGCTTTTTATGGCTGAGCAATATTCCATTGTCTGGTTGATTTTGTATCCAGCAATTCTACTGAATTCATTTATTAGTTCTAACAGTTTTTGGTAGCATCTTTAGGGTTTTCTATATAACGATAGTCTGAATTTGTGTATAGCCTTGATTTGCTTTTCTGTATAGTTGTATCACAAATATTTATAGCTCTAAGCAATATACTGTATAGCTTGGCATGTTTCGAATTTCGTATAGTTGTATTTATTCTTCTGTGGCTTGCTTTATACCCTTAATACCATGTTAAGATTCATCCATATTGCCACGTGAAGAACTTTTAAATCCATTTTCCCTTCCTTTCAGTATTCCATTTATGAATAGGCACTATTTATTTATTCACTCTGTGGATGATGGATATTTGTATTGTTTCCTGTTCCTACTATCATGAATAGTGCTACTGTGATCATTCTTCTACATGTCCACTAGTGCATTAGGATATATGCCTAGGAGTGGAATTGCTAGGTCATGAAGGAATCACATGCTCAATTTATGAAGAAAGGCCAAATTATTTCTAAAAGTATATTCATGAATGTTCCATGCATCCTTGAGAAGAATGTTTATTATATACATCTTTGTGGTCAATATCAACCTTGTTAATTCTGTTGCTCAAATCATTTACCCTCTTCTTGACTGTTACTGTCTATTTCAAGGTCAGCACACTGTAGCCCATCAGCCAAATCTGACCCACAGCCTATTGTTGTACAGCCCAGTGAACTAAGAATAATGCAAAGAGAAATATATGACAGAGACAATATGTGCCCTGCAAACCTTAAAATATTTACTATATGGTACTTTTTAAGAAGAAATTTGCTGATCCCTGGGCTATTTGATAAAACAATTACTAAGAGAAGTATATTGCAATCTTCAACTCCAGTGACAGATTTTTCTTTTTATTCTTGTGCTTGTGTTCCTTTCCCATTTTTACTTTACATAATTTTAATCTATGTTGTTAAGGGCATGCAACTTTACAACGGTCATATTTTCCTTGTGAAATGAACCTTTTACCATGACCTAGTGACCTCTATCTTTGGTAATACCTTTTGCCTTAATGTTTATTCTGACTATATTTGTAGTTGTGTCATCTTTTTTCTTGAAACCTTTCTCTACCCTTAGAATCTACACGGGTTTCATATAAATCACAATACTGTTTTTAGAGTTCTTTTAAGCTAGTTTATCTTTCCAATCAATCTAATAAACTTTTTAACAGGAGGATTCTGTTAGTTTACATATATTATAGTGACTGATATATCTGCAATTATTCTGCCATCTTATGTGTGCTTCTCTTTCTTTTTCTATTCTTTTCCTTTCTTTTGGGTTGACTGAATGTCTTTATTCCTTTTAAAATCTCCACTATATTTAGAAATTATGCTATTGCTTTTTAGTGATTACCCTAGAAATGTTAACATGCACTTAATAGAGAATAAATGCCAGTGATTTTACCATCTTCCTACATAAAACAAGGACCTTAGAATGCTTTAATTTCAGCTACTTCCTTCCTAAGTTATTTGCTATAAGCCATTACTATTTTTGTTTTATAAATCAACTTTAGCTTAGATTTATTCTCATATGAACCACTTTCTTAGTTCATCAATCGTTTTGAAGCTCAGGTCTTCCATCTGGGATCATTTTCTTTTTGCCTGAGTATATCATTTAGAATTTCTTTTAGAGAGGGTCTCTTGGTGTATATTCTTCCAGGTTCTATATATCTGAAAATAATTTTATTTACCCTTATTCTTAAAATTTTGCTGAATATGGAACTCTAGATTGACCATTATATTTTCTCACCACTTTGAAGATATTATTTCACTGCCTTCTGGCTCCACTGTTGTTATTGACAAGTCAGCTTTAAGTCTACTTTCCTTTGAGGCAATCTTTCAAGATATCTTAGCTGTCTTTGGTGTTGTGTACATTCGCTATGATATGTCTAATGTGGATTTCTATTCATTCTTTTTGGAATTTTGGGGGGCTTCCTAAATCTGAAGATTGATGTCTTTCACCAGTTTTGGAGAGTTATTAGCTCCTATCTTTTCAAATACTGTCATTTTGACCCCTCTGCTTCTGGAATTCCAGTTAAGATGCATGTTAGACCTCCACATTTCATTATATTATAATATTAGTTATTATACTAATAGCTATTATTTTAATATATATAATATTAGCATCCTCCATGCTACAATTTGCATTTCTGTATCTCTGTGTTACATTTTGAGTAACTCCTTTAGATCTTTTAACCCATAAAAATCTCTTCATTTGTGTCTAATATGCTAAATGTCAACCTGTGCATTGAATGACTATTTTTAATTCCTAATGTCTCATTGTGTTCTTTTCCAAATATGCTAGATCTTTTTAAAAAGTCTCTTGATTCTTATATTTTCAAGCCTGCTTATTTTTTAAATACAGTAAACATAATTATTTTGTATTGTATGAGAGACACCGATATCTGAGACCTCTGTAGATCTGATTCTTCTATTTTTTGTTAACTCTCACTCATCCAGCCTTGTTTCCTTCTGTATTTTATGATTTCTGACTGAAGAACTAATATTCCTTGGAATTGTATCTATAAGAATCTTTTAGGCTTGACGAAAAGGGATTCCCTAGAAAGGATTTATGTTTGCTTCTGCCTGAGCCTGAGGACACTACCAACCCAGGAAAATTTAAGGTAAGTTCTTGACTTCAGGTTTCTTTGACCCTTTAAAAGGTATTATCAAGTAACTGAAAAATGTAATGGCAAAATTTTAAAAGAGAACAAATGACAAATAGAGTACAGAGGGAAGAGAACTGAGATCTAAACTACTACTAACTTTGAAAAAGAATGAGTCTTGAGACCCACATACTATGCTATATATAATAAATTTTTAAATTTCAAAGGAAAGTAAACTAAAGAATGAAACAGAAAAAACAAGTTACCTACTCAGAAGACAGTGGAGTGATATGTAGTTTTGAGCAAAACAAAAATTGTGACATAAGAATTTTATAGCCAGTAAAATTACTGTTCATATGTAAAAACAACAGAAAACCAGTGTTAAATATGCAAGAGCTTAAACCTATATTCAAGCCATTCTTAAAGTAATCTAGAGATGTTTAACATCATAATTAAGAAATTCAGGAAGATAAAATTATTGTATAAAGACTGATAGTAAGCATGAAAAGCAGTTAAATATGGAGATAAATCACTGTAATTGCTATAGATATAAAACCAGATTAAGAACAGTTATTTAATATAATTAATAAAACCTAACTTTTTTTTTTTTCTTTTTGCGGTACACGGGCCTCTCACTGTTGTGGCCTCTCCCGTTGCGGAGCACAGGCTCCAGACGCGCAGGCTCAGCGGCCATGGCTCACGGGCTCAGCCGCCTCACGGCATGTGGGACCTTCCCGGACCGGTGCACGAACCTGTGTCCCCTGCATCGGCAGGCAGACTCTCAACCACTGCGCCACCAGGGAAGCCCAATAAAATCTAACTTTTAAGATTATATTGACAAAGACTATAAGTAAGAAGGAGTGTGGAAGATTACATTTTACATGTTACAAAGGGGGAAAGGATACAGTTCTTGGATTTGACAGGCAAAATTTAGACTATAGAATGTTTTTAGCGACTATAAAATAACCACTTACATAAAACAGAACAATAACATCTTCCATATCATTGGAGAAAAAACCAAAAAGATATTATCCATAGGAATGAAGAGAACAAAAACTAAAAGGAAGCAAGAGACTCCAGAAAACCTAAAATAAGAAAACTGATGTAAGATCACACATATCAGCTATTTTGATAAATGTGTTTTAAATCCCTTTATTGAAGGACAAAAATATTCCCCTCCGTTAACTAAAAGATAAGAAGGAGTAAAAGGATAAAAGATAAGACTTTTACCTTATCATGCTGCCTGTCATGCTAGCACATAATTCTATTTTATTTTCTTCATAGCACTTACAATACTATTAGAATTATTTTGTTTATTGCCCAATTCTCTGCACTAGAATATAAGCTACATAAGAAAGGACCATGGCTGTCGTGCTCATGCCTGTATTGTCAGGGAGCTCAATAAATATGTGTTGTATCAATCAGTGAATGAGTAAATGACTAGAAATCACAAGAAAGATTAAAAATTAAATGGCAAACAAAAAGAAAATAGAGGTTACAATTAAAATTTCATGTAAAAAGTGAGAGCAAAACACTTTTAAAATATGTAGAAGAAATATAGGGTAGGGGGAAAGGGGTTATTATGGGATCATATGATATCATGTGTGTGAAACTTTTAAAAATTGTAAAGCACTATAGAATTTAAAGAATCTTTCATTCAATTTTATATATATATATATATAAAAAATATATTTTTGTTGTTGATGAAAGACAAAATCCATAATAAACTTTAAAGGTCCCAAATCTTGTTACATCAAATTAGAGGATTAACATAGACAAAACAAAACAAAAACATAGAGATACAGACAGAAAATGATAGAATTACAATGATGATGAGTGACTAGTAGTCACTAATATACTTCTAATAGTCTTTGATAGATTAGGTAGATAAAACATAAATAAGAATGTAGCATATCTGAATAATTTACCCCCTTGAATGTATATGTGTGTATTTTATATGCATAGAAATAACTTTGTACCCAAAACAGTATTTTCTAAGTATACATATATTGTTTAAATCAGAAAATAATCATTACTAAAGTACTTGGATTCCATCAGAAAAAAAGTTTTTGACAAGCTTTTCTCCCCCAAAAGGTGTGAGAAAAATAATTCATGGAATTGAAATAAAAATTTGGAATAGACATTTTCTAGATGGAAAAAAAATTTAAGTCTAAGTGTCTGCAAACTGTTACTACAACTGGTCTAACATTTTTGTAAATGTATTAACTAATACCTTCTAAGTAATACAATCTCAAACAGATAAATACATTGCAGGAAGATCTCATAAGCCTAAATGAGTGGACAGAAAAATGGAAGAATGCTTTCTGAAAACACTAGTGCAGTACAGTTCTATAGTCACATGTTAAGTAATGATGACTTTTCTGCATAAAAACTATGTTAAACTTGATTTCAGAATGCTGTGTGCAACTCCATATGCTATGCCTTGAAAAATGAAAGGGAAAGAATGAAGGTAACATTTATTGAGCAAATATGTGTTGTTCTGATGTATAACTGCATATAATAATCAGTGCCTAAAAGTATGGCTGTTTTCATTCATTTAGGAAATATTTCCTGAGCACCTCCACTATGCCAGGCATTGATATATGCACTGGGAGGGACATATAATAAAATCATGTGAAATGTATTGTCTAGTAATAGATGGTGATAGGTAATATGAAGAAAAATAAAGCAGAAAGGAGGGATGGAGAGAATTGGGGAATTATATTTTAAATAAAGTAAGTCAGAAAAGGCTTTCCTGAGAAGATGATAATGGAACAAACACTGATTGATAGGAGATGAGGGAAGTGTGTTCCAGGCCAGGACAGCCAATGCAAAGGCACTGAGACAGGGGCAGAACAGCTGGGAGGCAGTGAGGCTGGAGCAGCGTGAACAAGGAAATTGGTAATGCGAGAGGGGCTACTGGGAGACCAGATGGTGTGGGGCCTTGAGGTTATGGCCGAAGACTCTGGCTTGTAATTGAAAGTGATCTGCCTTATGTTTGAAAAGAATCACTATGTCCTTTGCATAGTTGAGAATAGAGCACCAAGGATGGAAGAGAGAATTAAGAAGCTACTATACGCCAAAACCACAGGATATGAAATCATAGCACAGCCTGAACTCACACTCTGCGCTAGAAGTCCAGCTCTGTCATATGCACTGCTAGCATGTTGATGGAAATGATTATATTAATAAAATTACCAGTATTATTACATAAAAACAAAAAACAAACATAAAAAGAAGCTACTCTAGTAATCCAGGTAGGAGATAATGGTTGCTTGGACAGAGGTGGGACTGAAGGGGGCAAGAAGTGATGGATTCTGGATGTAACTGAAGGTAGACTCAACAGAATTTGCTAGTGGATTAGATGTAGGTATGAGAAATAAAAGGAGTCAGCATAACTCCAAAGTCAGCCTAAACAACTGGAAGGATGAAGTTTCATTATTTTCATTTTACAGAACAAGTAACTAGATATTATCCCAAAGCTCACAGTCTTTCCACAATGCCTCATTACTAGAGGAAAAAGGCAACCAAAATTATGTGCATAGGGATTTCCCTGGTGGCGCAGTGGTTAAGAATCCGCCCAATGCAGGGGACACGGGTTCGATCCCTGGCCCGGGAAGATCCCACATGCCGCGGAGCAAGTAAGCCTGTGCGCCACAACTACTGAGCCTGTACTCTAGAGCCTGCGAGCCACAACTGCTGAGCCCATGCACCACAACTACTGAAGCCCGTGCGCCTAGAGCCCGTGCTCCGCAACAAGAGAAGCTACTGCAATGAGAAGCCCGCACACCGCAACGAAGAGTAGCCCCTGCTCACCGCAACTAGAGAAAGCCTGGGTGCAGCAACAAACACCCAACGTGGCCAAAAATAAATAGAGCATCTACCATATGCATTACAGACTTTTCATTTTACAAATGAAGGTTGAGAAGACTTTTTAAAAGATAGTTGGTAATAGTTTTCTGAATTATGAGATTTATTGTTCAATGACGTGGTGAAACCTGAAAATGTTAAAAGGCTGGAAAAAGGATAGGAAATTTATGGATGACAGAATTGTATCAGGTTATCTAGGGATGTTAGGGATACTCGGGTAGATCTCCACATTCTTGAACCTGATAGCATGATATATTATCCACAGAACCTCCTTGGAAACCAGTGCTGGACAGAATGAGATAGAGAACAGACTCTCCTAAGATTAGATATGAGAATACTATTTTGCTCTGCCTTCTTCATTCCAAGTGTTTCAAATAGAAACTTGAAAAACCAATGTTCTAGCTGCTTTTCAGTGACTAAATATATTCTTTAGGCATACACACAGAGCTATATTTTGGACATTTATCATATATGTATAGCTTGCCAATTAGTTTTTCATAGGATAAAGGTTAATAGGCTCCAAGAAATGTACTTGTTTAATGTCTTCAAGCTTTCTGTTTATATTCTCTCATTTGCCATGTTAATAGGATGCCTCAGCAATACAAGTTGATTTTGTTGTTGTTGAGATAAAATATAATTCTTTTCCACTAGGCTTACTGGAAACATTACACTGGCTATCTAGAATTAATCTTCTTCTGTCCTGCTATCTTTGTCTATTTGTATAAACATGCCATCATGTGGTAATTCCCAAGAGTGAGTTCTCTTAAATCTGCCCCCGCTCCTGACATCACTATTTCAATGAAAGCTACTTCCCTCTTTCTTCCCAGTCATCTTGACCCAGCTCCTTCCTGTGCTTTGACTCTATGTCAGGACAGTTGCCAAGATCAAGAAATACTAACTCATACCTCCTGGAGATAATAACTCTCTTTTTTACTCCCAGTGCCAACCCTCCAGAGATGGCTCTGGTCTTAATTTTGGTGACCTCTCTGAATGCATCTCCTCTTCTCTAGTCTGTCCTGGCTGCACTTCACCTGGCATGCTGGGGCCAGCTTCATTTTTTTTTTTTTTTTTTGCGGTACGCGGGCCTCTCACTGTTGTGGCCTCTCCTGTTGCGGAGCACAGGCTCCGGACGCGCAGGCTCAGCGGCCATGGCTCACGGGCCCAGCCGCTCCGCGGCATGTGGGATCCTCCCGGGCCGGGGCACGAACCCGTGTCCCCTGCATCGGCAGGCGGACTCTCAACCACTGCGCCACCAGGGAAGCCCCGGGCCAGCTTCATTTTAAAGTATGGCTCTGGTTATTTCACTCTATCAAAACCATATAGTGGCTTCATGTTGACAGCTGAATTAAGTATACATTTTTCTACCTACCTTTCAGGGCCCTCCACAATGTGACCCCAGGCTGTCTCTCCAGTCTTATCTCCTGCCATTTCCTTTACAAGGTCACTACAGCTCTAGCAGAACCAATCACTGCTCCCTGAACCTGCCTCCTTTTTAAAAAGCAGCTTGGTACTTCTGCTTACACAAAAACGTTTCCTCTAGTCTATCAAAAGTTGACCTATCCTTCAGGCCCTAGTCCAAATGCAGCTCCTAAGAAGCTTCTGTGGACGCCCCTGGCCTGATCAGTATGATCACTACCTCCCCGGAGCCCTGCCCCCCGCCCCCAGAACTTTGTTTGTACAGTGCTGATGGCAGTCTGCAGACCTGAGCACCTTTCTTATCTTCAATACTTTATTCTAAGCTCCTAGAAGGTGGCAAGTGTGCTTTGCTCATCTCTGAATCTCCCATGGTGGTAGGATCCTGCCTTACACAAAGTCAGGTTCAAGGATTATCAGTGACAAGAAGTGTTAAAGAGTCGACATTTCAAAAGAGGCTGTTTTTAAATGTATCATTAAAAGCCATGAACATTCCCCTCTCACTTAATTACAGGATATCAGTGGAGACAAACAGATAAAACAGTATCTTCCTGGTCTCTTCAGTAGTCTTTCTACTCTCCCTTATAAATAGAATTTACATTATACTGATTAAAAGTCCCCTGAAAAATGATGTCACGAGGCCATATCTGGGAAGAGAGGATCAGTGCTAATCTGTTCCTGACTCGCTCTTCGGTGAGTAAGGGGAATATGAGATGATCTGTTTGGATTAAAGACAGAAAGGAAATAGAGTTTTCAAGGGAAAAAAAAGTTACCAAAGAAAAACCTGTTTCACAAAATGCAGTCTGTGGAAAATCTTTCAGCTGAATGTCAAGACTAAGAAAAATCAATAAAACCTTTGAAACCCGAAGTATGTGAAAGGCTTTTTAGGCTTGATGGCAAAAGACAAAGCTATGGCTTCAAGAAAGTAAAATCTTTCTCCAGTAACGGCAAAAACAATTCTTCAATATTCAGGAGCCTTCATAGCCCCAAAATATGCTTAGCACAAATTGCTTATTACACAGATAGGGACAGTCAAGATTCAAAGGGCCAGCGTTTCCAAAAGGACTTTTACCAAGGCTGTAATTAGTTCTTCTGGCAAAAACTGCATACACGTCTAATTGCACACACAATTGGCTAATTGTATCTTCAAAATAAAGGGTGAAGGGTTAATTGTATCCACATCTGGCCACAAAGGAAGAGACTGTCCTTTGAAAATATGACACTACACTTAGATGAAAATTTGCATTAAACAGCCATCCCTATTACTACTAATAATTATAATAATACCACATGCTTACAAATTAATACCTTTCATCTTGATCCTGAAAACACTTTACAAACATTAATTAATCTCACAATACTACTATGAGGTATGAAAAGCAATTATCCCAACGGTGTCAATGAGGAAATACAGGAAAGTTAGGTAATTGTCAAAAAGCCACAAAGGGAATTGGAGTTCCCAGCCCCTGGCTCTGAACACTGGCCCTGGTTACCAGGGAGGGTCGATGGGAGTCTGGTTCCCATAATCAGCAAAAATGAGCCTGAAACCAATGCAAAAGTAAGTAATCACATTTAAGAATAGTGAAAACTGGTCTGTGATTTAGACACTACTTTGACTTCTTTTATTCAAAGGAAAATAGCATTCAGAATGGAGCCAACAAGTAGAACTTTTTTGTTCCTTTTGGTTTTATGATCAAATATTTCAGATAATGAAAAAAGTCCAGAAAATCATGTGATGCATCCCTAATAAACGGTACTTTCAAAAATGTGTAAGAGGAATAAGTTTCTGCAAGGGATGGGTACTTAGAAAGTTCTGGCTATAGCAGCTGTGAGATGAGGACATGCTGGACATAAAGACATGAGGTAAGGGGCTAAAACCAAGTAAAATTAATGTTACCTTAATTCTAACTGTTGTGAATTTACATCAAATCACTAGTCAGAAGCATCTAATTAACACCAGCCCAGAGTATCTAATTTAGTACAAATAAATTTCCTTATAAATGTATATCATTAGTATTTGGGTCAGCTTAATATCTTCTTTAAGCATGAGTGATATGAGGATTCACGCTTAACAACAAAACATACATTTTAGGGACTGACATAATTTATAATTATTTTTATAAGTAATATGGCAGGGGAGGGGAAGATGGGAATACAAGTTTTTCTTTCTTTCTTTCTTTTCTCTTTTTTCTTTTAAAGTATAAAGCTCTGACACCATGTAAAGAACAGATCAGAAAGGCGAAAATCAGGAGTCAAAGATCTGTCAGGAGGCTAATACACTGGATGAGGGATGATGAGGGTCTGATCTCTGGTCCTGGCAGAGGTAAAGGAGAGGACAAACAAGAGTCTCTGACAGAACCTAGTGAATAATTAAATGTGAGGAACAGGATGCATTGCACATGACTCGAACCCCTAAATCCTACCTGACCAAGGACATCCAGGCTGATACTGCATGTTTGCTCTAATGTCGTACTAGGACTAGTGTCAGCTGAATTAATATATCATAAATATTTTTCATACATATCATATTTTTCATCACTAAATATTTGTATCGTATTTTTAACCAATGAAAAGTATAAAACATTGCTTTTTAAAGTTAGAACATGAAATGTTATCTTTTTTAAAATAAAAAAGAAATGTGCTATTTTTCAGCCAGACTCCAGATATGAGACCTAAAGCACCATGGTTATGTTTCTAGCTCATGTTTCTGCATTTTCCTTTTTCTGCTCATTTACATTTATAAGAAGGAAAATGAGCTTTAATTTTTTTTCCCCAGAGATTCAAAGGATTTGTACCCACTAAGTGTCTTTGTATCTCCCTCCCACATTGCCAGGGATAATGCAAAACTCTGATCAAAGCAGATGCTTAAAACTTACTGGTTAAATGAATAAATTTAAGAATTAAATAAAAATTAAAGTCAAATAGAAATCACCTGTTCCCCAAACATGTAGAGACTTATTGCTGTTAGTATTAGACTGCCTGTTAAATGCAGGTGTGTTAGTGACGGCTGCTGTTCATTAAATGACAGTTTAAACATGTCACCAGGAAAAATCCATTTCCTAAATAATTTACCCTTATCACCACATTTGTTATGAAAAATTGCTAGCTGCTAAATCCAAAAACAAATCCTCAATAGCAATAGTGCTAAGAATTGCCATAGTTAGAAAAAAACAAGAAAATATTTGAGAGATATTGCAACACACTTAACGTTTCCCTAAGGAAATGACATGACTATATGGTCAATGTTATAGAGTTAGAAATTCTACCCCTTATAATAGTGTTCCATCTTTGTGTTTGAAGGGAAACCACTGATTTTTATCTACTCTAATTTAAAGATAACCTTATTGTCAATGACATCCTAGTCACATACAAAATAGAGGTCAACGTTTCAGATTTGACATTCAAAGGCCTACATGATCTGGGTTGATGGACTTCTAGTCCTAATTCCCTCTGATCTCCTGGTCAGTGATTCCTGAGGAATGAGGGTTTGTACCACTGGTTGTGCAAGTGCTGAGGAGGAGGGGCCCTGGGAGGCTGGGGTTCAGGAGGGCTTCATGGGCAAGAAGGTAGGCAGAGTGGAGGACTGGGTAGGTCAGGGGCTATCTCCTTTCTTCTCTGGATCAAAGCCTTAGGGGCAGCCCCTCAGCTCCTACACGTGCGAGCATATATGTGTACACACAGAGGTTGGCGGGGGTAGGGGCCCTGGGGAGTGACCTAGCTGCAGTGAGCTCAGAACAAGGGGCTCTGGAAAGCCTGAGGCAGAGCTGTGGCCCCCGACTATGACTCAGTGACAGTGACTTGGCAGTTAGGTATTTGGATTGAGTCAATCTGAACTCAAGTTTGGGCCACATGTTAGCTAAGTGACCTGGGCAAGACATTTCACTTTCCTAAGCATCGGTTTTCTCAACTGTAAAAATGGGAAGAATTAAATGATATATACATACACTGCAATCAGTACAGTACCTAAGCATAGAAGAAGAGCAATAAATAATATTTTTTATTATTACTACTAAATGTAAATCCAGAACACCAGAGCTCTGGGAAGCAGTCTTCCAACCTCATTTATCCATTTAACCAACCAGCAACTATCAAAAACCACTCTGCTTCTTAAAACACTGGGTTGAAATCTCAAATGAAGAAGTCAGTAAAAATATTTTGAACTTGATAAAAGGTTCTCAAAAGTATTTTCCCAGGAAGATGGTAGTGGTGAATGGCAAAGAAACTCTTATTCTACCACTTTCACACTTTCAGAACATTATTCAATAACCTGACACATTCAAAAGAAGAGGACAGCTCTGAAAATGGCCTCACAACTTCCTGAAGCAAATGCTTACCATGAAAGTCATCTACATCATTTTGGTTAAAAACTAATTCTACAGACAACCTATGAGACACGGTGTTACATTTATTTATGTATTTCCGACTTTATATACACGTGAATTGAAATTTTTGCTGCTGGTTAACAGTAACACTAAGAACCAGATTTAGCAACTAAGAACTAATTGTCTTATTGGATGCAGAATCTCATCTTTGTCTGAAACACCAAGCCATTGAGCCAAATATCCCTTCACTACTGACTGATCACAGAACATTGCATTTCCCCTCTAAAAAACTCAGTCTGATTTGGATTTTACCATTACTTCTACTTCATTATGTATTTAAAAATTTTAATATCATCATTTTCTTAAGTCATATTTTAGCTGGCAAGGAAAGTTGGTTTTACATTTACAGTACTGGCGTGAAATTTTCTCTTTAAATATACATATCGAGTTAAAACTTGGGTCAATTTTTAAAATATGAATAATATTTTAAAATACTAAAAGTATTTAAAGCATATAAGTAAGTATATAAAATACCTTAATATAAATATCCTAAAAACAACAGGTGGTACAAGTCGAAGGTGGGGGGCTACCTCCGCCATTTTGTTTGTCTGTCCCCATCTATTCATCTCCCACCTTTTGCAGAAGGTCCTCCTTGGCCACTGCAGCCATGGTGATGACTCTCTGAAATCTGGACTTCTTCTATAAAATTTAGGCTATATTATATTATTTCATTTTTACCATATGATTAACATATAATCATATGCTATAATACACCATAATTTAAATTTTCATGTGTCTGTGTCCTGGACTATTAGACTGATAAAACACTTGAGGGCAAAAAGAATTCATTCATCTCTGTGGCACTGAGCATAGCACTATGCAAACAGTGGGCATGCTAATAAATATTTCCTGAATAGTTTTGTAATTCCTTATATTTATATTTCATTTAAATAAGTGCACTTCAAAGGAAATTCTATCATAATTATAATGTTAACTAAAATAAACTAATTTTTAGTCCTAAGTATTTATTTGAATGATCCCATAAAGGCAAAAACTAACAGATTATTTGCCCTCATTTGGATTGGTGTAAGATTACTAGTTACATACCAGTGGGCTTTTCCCCTTCTTCCTTAGTTATAGATATAAATCATGGCAATGTGCCTAGCTACCAACATTTCCCAGCCATTCCTGCTGGTAGAGGTAGCCAATGAGATGCTGTTGGATGGGGCTTTTGGAAAAGCCATTTAAAGGGGGCTTACTTTTGCTTCAATCCCCTCTTTCTGTGGTTGGAGATGCAGTGGCCATATTGTAATCAAGAGGCAACCTAGTATATGGAAGCCACATACTAAAGGTGGTGGAGTAGAAAGATAAAGAGTCTAGGATATTGATGGTATCATGGAGTCATTATACTGGCTCTCAATTGCCTAACTTAGCACATTTTCAGATGAAGCAAAAAACCCCTGATTTGTTTAAACCATTAATTTGAGTGTCCATTACTGGCAATCAAATGCAATTCCTGATTCATCCAGGTGCAGACACATCACAGGCAGCACCTAGGCTATACTATCTGACGGGTGATTAAAAGTTCTCCTGCTTTCTCAAAAACACCTTTTCCTTGGTATTATATACACTATCAATAAAGTATATCATGCCAGTATTATTCATTCTTTGGAGACAGGAGTTGAAAGCATCTGTTAAAATGCAAATACTGTCTGAGAAGAGTTACACTTTAAGCTATCAATGTAACTGAATATCTCATTTTGAATTAATTTATTAACTTCCGTGATTGCGTAGGTCCTGAGGGGATGGAACACAGGACAGGTAAGTTTTCCTAAAGGAAGACTAGTCAAGAAAGGAGTAATGTCAGGCTACTACAGTAAGAATCTCTTCTTCCCTCTCCTGGCCCCTGAACCCCATCCCCATCCCCTGACTGCATTCCCACCCCAAAGAGACAGATGGTCAGCCTTAGCGGTAGAAGGTACAAAAAAATGAAAGGAGAGATACAGAACCTGAAGGGAAAGGGTGCCAAAGGCAAACTTATGTTTATTACATAAGGCTGCCCATAACCTCCCCTCTCTATAGGAGTACTTTATTCACTCTACAAGAAAATTCCATAGTTAGCTAATAAACAGCATTGGTAGATTAGCTATTCATTTGAAAATTAAAAATCACTTTTCTGTTCACCAAGTGATGTGAAAGAAAGGACAAAACTGTGGTAGTGAGCAGCTAAAGCACAGGACCAGTTCAACAGGATTGGATTTACCTAAAGTCTTTACCAAGTGGACAGTTGATCCATTCAGGCACACAAACACCTCTCCAGTGCTGGCTATTTTCTAGGCTCTGTGCTAGAAACTAGAGATTTGGAGATGATGATGATGATGATGATGACGATGATGATCATGTCTTATCTTCAAAAAACTTGCAAACCTCTACAGGAGACAGACATGTAAATAAACTATTACAGCACTCTGGGATGTATGTGACACCACAAGTGTATACAAGAGCTGAAGTAGGAGAATAGAATTCACTTTGAGAATAGTGAAGGGTGGTTAGGGAAAGCCTCTCAGAGCAAATGATATCTATGCAGGGCTTTCAAGGATGAATGGGACTCTGCTAGGGAGATAAAAGGGGATAGGCATTCTAGTTAGAAGGAAGAGTGCACACAAAGCTGGAGATATGAATTAGCATGCTAAATTCGAGGACTACCAGTATTTGTTACTGCTGTAGCATCAATTGCTGAGGTAGAAGTAAAAGAAGGGGAAGTAAGTAGAGCCCAGGTCAGAAAGGGCATTGAATGCCACACTAATCAGTGTGGACCTTATCTGATGTTAGTCACTGGAGCTGAGCCAGCGGTATGATAAGATTTATATTTTAGAAAAATCACTGCTAGCTGTCGATTTAGAAGAGAGCAAGGCTGGAGGGAAGAATATCACCTAGGAAACCTTTATAATAATGCAGATGACAACGGACGAGGTCAGGCATGGTAAGGGTTTGTCTCTGGTTCTGCTGCGTGGAGGAGGGTGAGGTGCAGGGAGAAGGAAGGTAACATCTTTCACCTGGACTGCAGTGTTCATTTTGGAAGAGTCACTTTTCACCCATCTGCCCACCACATTTATAAAGCATACAGGAGGGCTTCCCTGGTGGCGCAGTGGTTGAGATTCCGCCTGCCGATGCAGGGGACACGGGTTCGTGCCCCGGTCCGGGAAGATCTCACATGCCGCGGAGCGGCTGGGCCCGTGAGCCATGGCCACTGAGCCTGCACGTCCGGAGCCTGTGCTCCACAACGGGAGAGGCCACAACAGTGAGAGGACCGCGTACCGCAAAAAAAAAAAAAAAAGCATACAGGAGATGCATTTTCTCTCTGAATTCACTCTTTTGAAGTTTTTTTTCTTTTTCTGTAATTATACTGCTAGAGATTTCATACTAAATGAACCCAAAATAGAGGCAACTTAGAAGGAGAATCCAAATTCTGCTGTAGGTGTCCTCTTAGCTTTCAGAATCAGTATTACCACTTTATAAGAGAATGTTTTCTTCTTTTTGAAAATGAAAAGGAGAAGAGATGAGAATAGACCCCTTCCTGTCTCCCCCAAAATATATGGATAAATGAGAAAACATACTTGAAGCACTTTTGAGTTTCAAAGAACTATAGCTATATTATGATACCTCTAAGGGCTGGGTTAGAATAGGATGACCAGCAAACAGCAAAAGGGCCAAGCATGGAACTTACTCAACTCAGGAGGTCTCTGAGTTAATAAGAGAGCTGAGTTATGCTTATGGATGCCAAAGTGAATATGGGTGACTTTTTAAGTCTAATGATGATGAGAATATTGCATGGGACAAACTTATACTAAAAATTATCTGTTGTTTATCTGAAATTCAAAGTTAACTGGGCATCCAGTATTTTTATTTGTTAAATCTGGCAGTTCTAGTTATGATAGTATTTTAAGGGGGAAAAGTTGGCTCAATTAATGACCTGTACATCTTGTTTGTGGCATTCTGGTTTCTTTTATGCAATAAGAAATGTTTTAGCTACATATAAGGGAATTCTGAAGCACGACAATATAAAAATGTGAGCATAAATGGCCACTAACTTCCAAAAACCTTACGAACAATGTTGGAAATCTCACCTTCTAAAAACCGTGCTGTTGAAAGCAGCAAAGGGGGAGCACTCCTAACTAATGAAGCGGTATGTTACCATTTTTAAAGAGAGAAGAAATAATGTTCATTGACATATTACAAGTATTACAACTTCAAAGACAAGTATTTCTAAAAAGCAAACAACCCACAAGCATACAGAGGCATAAAAACTCTTTGAAAGAGATAACATTTAGAAAAAAATTTTTAAACAAAGCATACTTCCATGATAAATGACAGAAAAGAGACCCACCACCCAAAAAGTTTTTCACGTTCCTGGAGGTCTTACTAATATGTCCTCAATTGACTACCAGGAAAAGAGTGACAGGGCCATATCTGGAATCCAGGGCAAGGTGGAGAAGCCCAAATGTCCAAACTGGGAATCTTGCAACATTACACTAAAGCATTGTGGCAAATTTTTATGCACTTTAAGCTCACTTTTACTACTGCCAGAACTCTTTCCTCATTAAGGAACAGATATAAAAACTGGGAGCTACTTATAGGGTAGATAGCAAATAGTCTGTCTGCTGGTAAGATACAGACCTTCACCTTGCATACATAACAGCTGGAGAAAAAAGAGCCCTTATTCATCAAATTTAAAAAGCGCTCTCTCATTTCATGCTAATTGTATGGCCTTTTGCATGATATACAAAAGATTGCCTAAAATGAAAGGAATTAAAAAGAAAACTACCAGTCTCAGAGGTTTTTCGGGAACAAGATTAACTTATTACTTTTTTAGAGAAAGTAGTTGACAGAGTAATTCAAGTATTACATTTATTTTCACAGAATGACCTTTACAGGTTTTATTATTATCAACGTCTTTCCAACTGCCTCTTGCTGCCTAGCATAATGTGGCCTCATTCTACTAATCTCAGTGCTCCAAAACCCTTTAGATTATTACCAAACAGTTCATAAATTATAGAATTTAAAATAAAGTACATAAAGATTTTATATGATTTTTTTTTCCACCGAGGAAAGGGAGGCTGATTACTCATAAATGCTTGCTTCCCAGCTCCTGCAACATGTAGGTTCTGCTTCAACTGGTTTCTTACAAAAGTGCAATATCAAAAATTCATTTGTAGCGACGGATATTTATTATCAATAATAATCTACAGTAATAGAATAAGTGACAATATTATTCAAGGTTTGTAAATAAGATGATAAGCTGTGATAATTTATGACATACCATAAATTATGGTATATGGTGATATATGAAGTGGGTCTTTGAAAACCTGCCTGACTTTAGATTAATGTTACTATAAATATCAACCAATTATTAACAACCATGTAAAAGCCGTCAGGGGAAGAGGTGGAAAGCAGAGAAACGGTAGGTGCAGTTCATTCATTTGGGCACAAAGCAGCACTTATTCCTTCCAGAACTATCTACCAATTGCTATCAGCCAACTGAATCAGGGTTGGCAATTGCAAAGAACAGCTGCTTCAACATGCAGCCCTCGAAGAAAGCAAAAGAATGACTGGGCTGCCGAGGCTCCCAAAAGGATTGACCATTCAAGAAATTAAAAGCTGAAGCAAACATGCAAATAACTGCTGTTTACTATACACGTTAAGGCTTTTTTAACCTATTAGATTGGCATTGTCCAGTAAAACTATAAGGCAAACCACATTTGTAATTTAAAATTTTCTCATAGCCACAGTAAGTTAAAAGAAACAGGTGAAATTCATTTTAATACTTTTGTTTTCTAACTCAGTATATCCAGAATATTATCGTGGCAACATGTAATCCACATAAAATATCACTGAAATATTTTACAATCTTTCTTTCATAGCAAGTCTTTGAATCCCAGTATGTATTTTACACATATAGCACATCTGAATTCGGACTACTGGTCACATTTCAAGTGCTCAACAGCTACATGTGGCAAGTAGCGACCACATTAGGCAGTGCAGTTAAAACTTCACAGCTTGGAGGGAAAAAAAAAAAAGGCCTTGCTCTTAATTACTACCTAATGTTTTCCTGTGAGTCAAATCTGAAGCCACCAGTGAGGTTACTTATTCTCTGTGTTAGTGAACACAGTAAAAACAAAAAAGCTATACCACTAGAAACAGGGGTTGAATTCTAAGAGGTCATGCTTAATTTTCATTAATAACAAGTATTTATCTATTAAACTACTTGCTTTCCCTGGCCACATTTCTGATCCTGCCACAAATTTCAGGAGTCTGCGTTTTTCTCTGAGGATCTAATTATCAGCCGTATCACCCAATATTCAGTGAAATTTTCCCATCTTTACTATTTGCCACTTGAACAAAATAGTGTTCCAAAGTAGTAAATTATGTAATTCCTAAATCCGAACTGGTTTATGACTAATTGGTAAGAATCATGGAGTTTCCTCATGAAAAGAGTTCCAAAAAATCAAGAAAAGAATAACTAAAAACAAATGAGTACCAAAATATACTAAATTCCAGGCTAACAAGCTCTTCGGCCCTTATGAAACTGCAAAGGACCGCATAAGGGCTTGCATGCAAAACCGAAACTCAACAAGCCATTTTCAAGAGCTGAGGCAGGGATGATCGTTAGTAGAAAAATAAGTGACGGAGAGGTGCCAGTAATTAGTCCGCAAATCTGAATATTCAAAATGTAAAATATTTAACATTTCTTTCAAAAATGAATGCCAGTTTATATTTTTCTTCTTTCACATTTATTGTTAGAAAATTTTTATTTCAAGTTTGGGTTTTGACTTGACTGACAATTTCAGGCAATATATTAGAAACCAAAAAGTTAGTGGAATTATACATTTTATAATCAACACCTAAAAAGATCTTGAGATAGAAACAGAATATTCCTCTTAGTCACTTATAAAATGAGGTGAAGTAATAGGTTTAAATATGTCAGAAAAACTAAGCATTCTCATATTCTGCTTTTATCCATAATTTATAATTTAGCCTATAATTCTTATATCCTCAGATCTCACACTCTCCTGTAGCTCCACCTTTCTTTATTAGTAAAACTCCTTAACACTTAACTCGATTGAGGAAAGCAGTAGCATGGTAAACTGATTCATTTGGTTAACTGATGGATGGCTGCGTGAATGCCCTGAATTTGCTTGAGGGACAGATTGCCTCTGAGACATGGTTATAGCCTCCAATCCTGGAGTTCAATTATGGCCAACTGTCTTACATGATCTTGCAATGATGAACTTTTAAATGTATCAATAAAACAATTTTTTTTCACCACATATCTTCCACAGAGCAATAATCCCAACATTTTTAGACATGGAGAACAATGTTTAACAGAGCCTTGCCCCAAATAAATGTTTAAGAAATACTAAAATAGAGACTGCGGGTGGAGGAGGGGGGAAGCTTCGGAGCCGCGGAGAAGAGCACAGCAAAGGGGTGCAGAGAGCAAAGCAGAGAGATTCCCGCACAGAGGATCGGTGCCGACCGGCACTCACCAGCCCGAGAGGCTTGTCTACTCACCCGCCGGGGCGGGCGGGGCTGGGAGCTGAGGCACGGGCGGTCGGAGCGCAGGGAGAGGACTGGGGTTGGCGGTGTGAACACGGCCTGCAGGGGGTTAGTGCACCACGGCTAGCCGGGAGGGAGTCCGGGGAAAAGTCTGGACCTGCCGAAGAGACAAGAGACTTTTTCTTCCCTCTGTTTCCTGGTGCGCGAGGAGAGGGGATTAAGAGCGCTGCTTAAAGGAGCTCCAGAGACGGGCACGAGCCACTGCTAACAGCGCGGACTCCAGAGACGGGCATGAGACGCTAAGGCTGCTGCTGCCGCCACTCTGTGGCGGCAGCAGAAGCCTGTGTGCAAGCACAGGTCACTATCCGCACCTCCCCTCCGGGGAGCCTGTGCAGCCCGCCACTGCCAGGGTCCCAGGATCCAGGGACAACTTCCCCTGGAGAACGCACGGCACGCCTCAGGCTGGTGCACCATCACGCCGGCCTCTGCCGCCGCAGGCTCGCCCCGCATCCTCAACGATCCCTCCCCGGGGCCAGAGTGAGCCAGAGTCCCCGAAGCAGCTGCTCCTTTAACCCGGTCCTGTCTGAGCGAAGAACAGACGCCCTCCAGCGACCTACACGCAGAGGCGGGGCCAAATCCAAAGCTGAGCCCCGGGAGCTGGTCAAACAAAGAAGAGAAAGGGAAATCTCTCCCAGCAGCCTCAGGACCAGCAGATTAAATCTCCACAATCAACTTGATGTACGCTGCATCTGTGGAATATCTGAATAGACAACGAATCATCCCAAATTGAGGAGATGGACTTTGAGAGCAAGATTTATTATTTTTTCCCCTTTTCCTCTTTTGGTGAGTGTGCATGTGTATGCTTCTGTGTGAGATTTTGCCTGTATAGCTTTGCTTTCACCATTTGTCCTAGGGTTCTATCTGTCCGTTGTTTTTTTTTTTTTTACTTAAAAAAGTTTTTTTTTCTTACTAATTATTTTTTATTTTAATAACTTTATTTTATCTTACTTTATTTTATTTTCTTTTATCCTCTTTTTTTCTTTCTTTCTACTTTTTCTCCCTTTTATTCTGAGCCGTGTGGATGAAAGGCTCTTGGCGCTGCAGCCAGGAGTCAGTGCTGTGCCTCTGAGTTGGGAGAGCCAACTTCAGGACACTGGTCCACCAGAGACCTCCCAGCTCCACATAATATCAAACGGCAAAAATCTCCCAGGGATCTCCATCTCAACACCAGCATCCAGCTTCACTCAACGACCAGCAAGCTACAGTGCTGGACACCCTATGCCAAACAACTAGCAACACAGGAACACAACCCCACCCATTAGCAGAGAGGCTGCCTAAAATCATAATAAGGCCACAGACACCCCAAAACACACCACCAGATGTGGACCTGCCCACCAGAAAGACAAGATCCAGCCTCATCCACCAGAACACAGGCACTAGTCCCCTCCACCAGGAAGCCTACACAACCCTCTGAACCAACTTTAGCCACTGGAGACAGACACCAAAAACAACGGGAACTACAAACCTGCAGCCTGCAAAAAGGAGACCCCAAACACAGTAAGATAAGCAAAATGAGAAGACAGAAAAACACACAGCAGATGAAGGAGCAAGATAAAAACCCACCAGACCTAACAAATGAAGAGGAAATAGGCAGTCTACCTGAAAAAGAATTCAGAATAATGATAGTAAAGATGATCCAAAATCTTGTAAATAGAATAAAGAAAATGCAAGAAACATTTAACAAGGACCTAGAAGAACTGAAACAAACAACGACGAACAACACAATAAATGAAATTAAAAATACTCTAGAAGGGATCAATAGGAGAATAACTGAGGCAGAAGAACGGATAAGTGACCTGGAAGATAAAATAGTGGAAATAACTACTGCAGAGCAGAATAAAAAAAAAAGAATGAAAAGAACTGAGGACAGTCTCAGAGACCTCTGGGACATTAAACGCACCAACATTCGAATCATAGGGGTTCCAGAAGAAGAAGAGAAAAAGAAAGGGACTGAGAAAATATTTGAAGAGATTATAGTTGAAAACTTCCATAATATTGGAAAGGAAATAGTTAATCAAGTCCAGGAAGCACAGAGAGTCCCATACAGGGTAAATCCAAGGAGAAACACGCCAAGACACATACTAATAAAACTGTCAAAAATTAAATACAAAGAAAACATATTAAAAACAGCAAGGGAAAAACAACAAATAACACACAAGGGAATCCCCATAAGGTTAACAGCTGATCTTTCAGCAGAAACTCCACAAGCCAGAAGGGACTAGCAGGACATATTTAAAGTGATGAAGGAGAAAAACCTACAACCAAGATTACTGTACCCAGCAAGGATCCCATTCAGATTTGATGGAGAAATTAAAACTTTTACAGACTAGCTAAAGCTGAGAGAGTTCGGCACCACCAAACCAGCTTTACAACAAATGCTAAAGGACCTTCTCTAGGCAAGAAACACAAAAGAAGGAAAACACCTACAATAACAAACCCAAAACAATTAAGAAAATGGGAATAGGAACACACATATCAATAATTACCTTAAATGTATATGGATTAACTGCTCCCACCAAAAGACACAGACTGGCTGAATGGATACAAAAACAACACCCATATATATGCTGTCTACAAGAGACCCACTTCAGACCTAAAGACACATACAGACTGAAAATGAGGGGATGGAAAAGATAATCCATGCAAATGGAAACCATAAGAAAGCTGGAGTAGCAATTCTCATATCAGACAAAATAGACTTTAAAATAAAGACTATTATAAGAGACAAAGAAGGACACTACATAATGATCAAGGGATCGATCCAAGAAGAAGATATAACAATTGTAAATATTTATGCACCCAACATAGGGGCACCTCAATACATAAGGCAAATACTAACAGCCATAAAAGGGGAAATCGACAGTAACACATTCATAGTAGGGGACTTTAACACCCCACTTTCACCAATGGACAGATCATCCAAAATGAAAATAAATAAGGAAACACAGCTTTAAATGATACATTAAACAAGATGGACTTAATTGATATTTATAGGACATTCCATCCAAGAACAACAGAATACACATTTTTCTCCAGTGCTCATGGAACATTCTCCAGGATAGATCATATCTTGGGTCACAAATCAAGCCTTGGTAAATTTAAGAAAATTGAAATTGTATCAAGTATCTTTTCCGACCACAATGCTATGAGACTAGATATCAATTACAGGAAAAGATCTATAAAAAATACAAACACATGGAGGCTAAAAAATACACTACTTAATAACGAAGTGATCACTGAAGAAATCAAAGAGGAAATCAAAAACTACCTAGAAACAAATGAAAATGGAGACACGACAACCCAAAACCTATGGGATGCAGCAAAAGCAGTTCTAAGAGGGAAGTTTATAGCAATACAATCCTACCTTAAGAAACAGGTAACATCTCGAATAAACAACCTAACCTTGCACCTAAAGCAATTAGAGAAAGAAGAACAAAAAACCCCCAAAGTTAGCAGAAGGAAAGAAATCATAAAAATCAGATCAGAAATGAAAAAGAAATGAAGGAAACGATAGCAAAGATCAATAAAACTAAAAGCTGGTTCTTTGAAAAGATAAACAAAATTGATAAACCATTAGCCAGACTCATCAAGAAAAAAAGGGAGAAGACTCAAATCAACAGAATTAAAAATGAAAAAGGAGAAGTAACAACTGACACTGCAGAAATATAAAAGAGCATGAGAGACTACTACAAGCAACTCTATGCCAATAAAATGGACAACCTGGAAGAAATGGACAAATTCTTAGAAATGCACAACCTTCCAAAACTGAATCAGGAAGAAATAGAAAATATGAACAGACCAATCACAAGCACTGAAATTGAAACTGTGATTAAAAATCTTCCAACAAACAAAAGCCCAGGACCAGATGGCTTCAGAGGCGAATTCTATCAACCATTGAGAGAAGAGCTATCATCTATCCTTCTCAAACTCTCCCAAAATATAGCAGAGGGAGGAATACCCCCAAACTCATTCTATGAGGCCACCATCACCGTGATACCAAAACCAGACAAGGATGTCACAAAGAAAGAAAACTACAGGTCAATATCACTGATGAACATAGATGCAAAAATCCTCAACAAAATACTAGCAAACAGAATCCAACAGGACATTAAGAGGATCATACACCATGATCAAGTGGGGTTTATCCCAGGAATGCAAGGATTCTGCAATATACGCAAATCAATCAATGTAACACACCATATTAAGAAACTGAAGGAGAAAAACCATATGGTCATCTCAATAGATGCAGAGAAAGCTTTCGACAAAATTCAACACCCATTTATGATAAAAACCCTGCAGAAGGCAGGCATAGAGGGAACTTTCCTCAACATAATAAAGGCCATATATGACAAACCCACAGCCAACATCATCCTCAGTGGTGAAAAACTGAAAGCATTTCCACTAAGATCAGGAACAAGACAAGGTTGCCCACTCTCACCACTCTTATTCACCATAGTTTTGGAAGTTTTAGCCACAGCAATCAGAGAAGGAAAGGAAATAAAAGGAATCCAAATTGGAAAAGAAGAAGTAAAGTTGTCACCGTCTGCAGATGACATGATACTATACATAGAGAATCCTAAAGATGCTACTATCAGCAAACTACTAGAGCTAATCAATGAATTTGGTAAAGTAGCAGGATACAAAATTAATGCACAGAAATCTCTGGCATTCCTATACACTAATCATGAAAAATCTGAAACTGAAATCAAGAAAACACTCCCATCTACCATTGCAACAAAAAGAATAAAATATCTAGGAATAAACCTACCTAAGGAGACAAAAGACCTGTATGCAGAAAATTATAAGACACTGATGAAAAAAATTAAAGATGATACAAATAGATGGAGAGATATACCATGTTCTTGGATAGGAAGAATCAACATTGCGAAAATGACTCTACTACCCAAAGCAATCTACAGATTCAATGCAATCCCTATCAAACTACCACTGGCATTTTTCACAGAACTAGAACAAAAAATTTCACAGTTTATATGGAAACACAAAAGACCCCGAATAGCCAAAGCAATCTTGAGAATGAAAAGCGGAGCTGGAGGAATCAGGCTCCCTGACTTCAGACTATACTACAAGGCTACAGTAATCAAGACAGTATGGTACCGGCACAAACACAGAAATATAGATCAATGGAACAGGATAGAAAGGCCAGAGATAAACCCACGCACATATGGTCACCTTATTGTTGATAAAGGAGGCAGGAATGTACAGTGGAGAAAGGACAGCCTCTTCAATAAGTGGTGCTGGGAAAACTGGACAGGTACATGTAAAAGTATGAGATTAGATCACTCCCTACACAAAACACAAAAACACTATACACAAAAATAAGCTCAAAATGGATTAAAGACCTAAATGTAAGGCCAGAAACAATCAAACTCTTAGAGGAAAACATAGGCAGAACACTCTGGGACATAAATCACAGCAAGATCCTTTTTGACCCACCTCCTAGAGAAATGGAAATAAAAACAAAAATAAACAAATGGGACCTAATGAAACTTCAAAGCTTTTGCACAGCAAAGGAAACCATAAACAAGACGAAAAGACAACCCTCAGAATGAGAGAAAATACTTGCAAATGAGGCAACTGACAAAGGATTAATCTCCAAAATTTATAAGCAGCTCATGCAGCTCAATAACAAAAAAACAAAGAACCCAATCCAAAAATGGGCAGAAGACCTAAATAGACATTTCTCCAAAGAAGATATACAGACTGCCAACAAACACATGAAAGAATGCTCAACATCACTAATCATTAGAGAAATGCAAATCAAAATTACAATGAGATATCATCTCACACCGGTCAGAATGGCCATCATCAAAAAATCTAAAAACAATAAATGCTGGAGAGGGTGTGGAGAAAAGGGACCCCTCTTGCACTGTTGCTGGGAATGTAAATTGATACAGCCACTGTGGAGAACAGTATGGAGGTTACTTAAAAAACTACAAATAGAACTACCGTATGACCCAGCAATCCCACTACTGGGCATATACCCTGAGAAAACCATAATTCAAAAAGAGTCATGTACCAAAATGTTCATTGCAGCTCTATTTACAATAGCCCAGAGATGGAAACAACCTAAGTGTCCATCATCGGATGAATGGATAAAGAAGATGTGGCACATATATACAATGGAATATTACTCAGCCATAAAAAGAAACGAAATTGATCTATTTGTAATGAGGTGGATAGATCTAGAGTCTGTCATACAGAGTGAAGTAAGTCAGAAAGAGAAAGACAAATACCATATGATAACACATATATATGGAATATAAGGGGAAAAAAATGTCATGAAGAACCTAGGGGTCAGACAGGAATAAAGACACAGACCTACTAGAGATTGGACTTGAGGATATGGGGAGGGGGAAGAGTAAGATGTGACAAA
This sequence comes from Stenella coeruleoalba, assembly GCF_951394435.1. Taxonomy (NCBI): domain Eukaryota; kingdom Metazoa; phylum Chordata; class Mammalia; order Artiodactyla; family Delphinidae; genus Stenella; species Stenella coeruleoalba. Next base: position 44,178,093 of record NC_137155.1, read on the forward strand.
GCGAGAGAGAGGCATGGACATATACACACTACCAAACGTAAAGTAGATAGCTAGTGGGAAGCAGCCGCATAGCACAGGGAGATCAGCTCGGTGCTTTGTGACCACCTAGAGGGGTGGGATAGGGAGGATGGGAGGGAGGGAGATGCAAGAGGGAAGAGATATGGGAACATATGTATATGTATAACTGATTCACTTTGTTATAAAGCAGAAACTAACACACCATTGTAAAGCAATTATACTTCAATAAAGATGAAAAAAGAAATACTGAAATAAATAAAATGGTCTGATAGTTCAAAATTGACTTGGATAAGAAACTAGGGAATTATTTATTAACCAGGCTAAGCAGGTTTTAGATAGGCAATGATAAAAATGCAAAGTTACTCATCAGATCTTTTAGTGACTAAATAATGTTACACCAGAATCTGAATCCATTTTTCTTTCAGAGCAAAACTACAACTACTGAAGTTGAAAGTACAGAATCTGATTTCGGTTCTCAATGTCAATAGGCATGAAGTGGAGGTTTAAAAAAAAAGTAAAACTCATGGAGATTATCCAGCTAACAATGGTGCACTCCTTCTGTTCTGATTCAGTGGCCCTTTCTGCACAAGTGTGATTTCTGAGGGTCTCTGTAGGCCTGGTGTACAAGTGCTAAAATTCTCTTTCGTTGACTTTGGACTTGAAAGTTCACCCTGGTGAAGGCTACCCAGGCACTGGTTAACTGAAATTCAACTGCCATTGCTTCCTTCTTTCCTTCCTTCAACAACTATTTATTTGACACTTACCATATGTAAGTACTGTTTTTAGGCATTAGAGTTTCAACAATAAATGAGACAGAGAAGATCGCAGCTTTCAACAATCTTACATTCTTCCAGTTATTACCTGTAACTTGTCAGATATAGCACACTATAAGCAACTGTTGAATGTAAACAGTATTTGATACACTAAAAATTGGGAATTAAAATTTTAAGGAGTAGCAATAATACCGATGGTCTAAAGAAAAGTTTCAGATGCTTATCATTTACTTATTTTGCCAACTTCTTAATTCTTGTGCAAGAGAGTCTTGTACTATTTTCAATAGCTAAGGAAGGCAAAACACATACCAAAAACACTTAGGAATCACTACTTAAAAATAAGAGAAAAAACACTTAAAATCACTTTTTAAAATACCATTTAAACTGTGTCTTCAGTCAGGAATGGATGCCAAAACAGTCAATACAAAGGAGAAATGTCCAAAACACAACAGAGTTTTGAGGAAAGGCATAATACATAATAGAACTAAGAGCCTCTTTAGGATTTGGGAATCAGAATGATCACTGAGCCTGCCTAATGGAATGATTAAAGATAACCTGAAAAACTAACAGAAACGATGGCAGAATCCGATGTAAATAATTCAATTTGGAAAGATGGAGTAACTTTACAAATATACTCCCATTAATCCGGCATTGAAAAAGTAAGGAATTTGGCCAACGTTACGAGTGTTTCAGTACTACGGTAATGAGCTGAACAAGTTATTCTGTCTTTGGTCTAATCTAAATGTTCATTCCTGCATGCAACTAATATTAAACATTTATTGAGTGCCTGACACATGCCATGCATGGTGCTAGGCACAGAGAACACAATGCTGAAGCAGCCAGGGTCCCCAGTTCATGATGCACCTGGTCACCATACAAGGAGCCAGAACACAGGTGTTTAAATGTGCAGAGAGAGCAGAAGAGAGGATTTTATGCTGCCTGAGGGAGACAAAGACGGCGCCCGAGGTGAAAGATATTTGAGCAGGAGTTTGAAGGAGGATCGGAACTACACAAAGTGTTCATGAGGGGTGAGGCGTAGAGAAAGCACTCGAGGAAAAAAGGAAAATTGCACGCATAAACTCCAGGAGAAAGGAATATGCTCACGGCATGGTAAGAAACGCTGTAAAACGACACAGGACAGACCTGGATGTTTATACACTGGGCAGGGCCAGATCATGAAGGGACATGCACCCCAGACAAAAGTTACTGGATTTTATCCTAGAAGAAGCTAAGAGCCCCCTATGTCATCAAATAAGGCAACTACATGGTCAGACCTGTGGCGAATGGACTGAATGAAAGTAAGACTAGGGATGAGGAGGCTATTTCAGAAAGTCTTTGCAATGGTCCACGTGAGAGATAGTAAGGCCTGACCCACTGCAGGTGGAGTGGAGAGGGAGAGGACAGGAGAGATAAGTGAGCTAGAAACGAAGTGACTTGCTGATCAACTGGGTTAAGCTTGGGGGAGAGGAAGAAGTCAAGAGTAATTCGCTGGCTTCCGACTTGAGAAGACACCCGTCTCCACGCCAAGCATTCTATCAGCTTTCAGTTTTGGATTTTGGCTCCCTGAGACTGGTCACTGCTGATCTGCCTCATTCTCTTTGTCCTAAAGAATGTCCTTAGGCGCTACAGAAATACAGAGGCGGCCACCACCACCTCTGCGTGATGACAAGAAGGAAGCACCACCGCCTGTGCCTCCCTGCCTGGTCTACACAACCTTCAGCAACCACGGCAGCAATCCTGTAGATGGCGCCCATTTTAATTCTGTACACAAATAATTAATCGAACTATAGTTATTATGGGCCCCAGGAGCACAAGGCACTACGGAAAATAAAAGCAACGTGCAGGTTTCTGCCGAGTTATGCAGGAAAGCAATACAGCGCAAAGCAGTGGTCAGTCAGGTGCAAGTCCGAAATCCAGCTCCATTACTGTTACTGGTTATATGACCTTGGGAAACTGATGTTCTTGGGCCTTGGCTGCCTCTTCTATAAGATATCTGGATAATATAGCCTATCTCATTGGTAAAAGTTAATGAGATAATACATGTAAATTTCCTACTAGCACCATGCCTAACTTATCGTAGATTCAAAAAATAAAAAGTACATATCCTCCTTTATTTCCCATCCCCTTTTGACTACTCAAAGCCTTTCTGCTTCCAAACAGAATCCAGTTATCACCAATGGGTGTTTCTCTCTACTTCCCCATGTCTACTGTTGGCAAAAATGAAGCTTCTAAAATTAAAACAGGATGGTATTTATATCACAGACTGCTTACAGTCTATCCAATATTCATCATCCCTTTCTTCCTTATTACTGCACCCTGATTTTGCTGAAGGTGGTAAAATACTAAGCAAAAAAACCATTTCTTAGGGTCCCTTGCCACTAGGGGTAGCCTAGTGTGTGACACAGTAGAGTCAGTGAAACTCTTGTTAGAGATTATTTGGAAAGTTTCTGGACATAGGCATTTTTATTCTCCCTCAACTAGCTTCCTTTTTCCAACTTCCTGGAAAGTCAGTATGATGGCTGGAATTGCAGTAGCTATCCTGCAACTATGAGGAAAAGATCAAGACTCATAAAATATGAGCCTTGACATACTTGAGCTCCTGAAAAATGCTTCCACCACCTTCCACCAGACTTCTTGTCACATAGGAAAAATAAAGGCCTAAATTTAAGCCACTGCCTTTCAGGTCTCTGTAACTCTTCTGAGCCCAATTCCGAACTGATTGAGGAATTTCCTAAATTTAGGGATTTCCTTCAATCCTATTTTGGCATGAGTATCAAGGCATCAACCATAATTTCCTTCCAATTTAAAAAGAAACTCTTATTGAGTGTCCAGTATGTGAGATACTGTGTATGTAGACATAGAAATAAATATTACCTACTGACTCATTTTTTTTTAAACATCTTTATTGGAGTATAATTGCTTTACAATGGTTAGTTTCTGCTGTATAACAAAGTGAATCAGCTATACATATACATATGTCCCCATATCTCCTTCCTCTTGTGTCTCCCTCCCACCTTCTCTATCCCACCTCTCTAGGTGGTCACAAAGCACTGAGCTGATCTCCCTGTGCTATGTGGTTGCTTCCCACTAGCTATCTACTTTACATTTGGTAGTGTATATATGTCCATGCCACTCTCTCACTTCGTCCCAGCTTACCCTTCCCCCTCCCCGTGTCCTCAAGTCCATTCTCTGTGTTATCTACTGACTCATTTAATTCTTATAGTAACCCTTCAAAGTAAGTAGTGTCATTCTCATTTTACAGCAAAGGGACACGAAGGTCTGAGAGGCCAAGTACTTTATCAAAGGCACCTTAGTGATACAAGGTGAGCCAAGATCGGAGCTCCATGTCTATTTGATGATGAAGTTCACATCCTGGCAGCTATCCATGCTACTGCAGGGGTTCTGTGAACTCACTACTGTGAGGAACCATGACTCCCAAGACAATGTCTCTCTAAATGAAGTACTCACTTTTCCTAGGTCGTACGTACTGATACCTAAAATTCAACTGGGAAACCATCTTAAAATGTATGTGTAGAGCATGAAAAAAGTGTGTAGCAGGAGACCATGAAGTGGTTGATGTGGCAAGGGTGAGAGCTGCCTAGGCCTGAGGTACACGCTGCCTGAAAGCAGCTAGGCAGGGCTGACAATCTGGAAAGGAGGCTCCTTTTACCTGGGGCCACCAGTCGACAAGGACCCTGAAGAAATCATGTTAAACTGGAAATCAGCGTGTGAGCCTGAGGTATCGGAGAGAGAGTAAGTAAAGGTGTCCAATATCACACACATTCTCACAGTAAAAAAAACTCATGATCTTGTCACACGTAATTTTTTAAAAGAGGAGTGAGAGACAAAATTGGGAGTTGTGTACATCTCTTATAACCTATTAAAAAGCACTTTAAATACAGACTTGTTCTATATATATTACATAAATATACATATAAATGCATATTTTAACTCTTTCTTCTTCACAATGAATCTGAAGCAGCCAACAAGAAGATTCACAATAATTTAAAAATTATAACTAGGAAAAATATAAAATAGGAGTATGAAATAAGAGGAAAATAAAGTAAGCAGACATGTATCCTATAGGGTCCTAAACAGTTACTAAAATTGAGCTGTAAATTTAGGTCTGAGCATCCTCTTGCCAAAGGAAAATGGAAAAAAATGACTAGGTACAAAATTCACAATGGCCATGAGAAAAAGAGAATACTACCACCTCAGGAGAAACAAAATATTTTCTGTTAGCATAAAAGCAATAAGAAATCAGAAGACCTAAGTGGGACTTCACACAGGAGAAACTAACAGAGCAGACAACGTCTCAGCAATTCCTCAATAGTAAATGTCACAGTGTATTCCACACAACAGTTTCTCACAGAGTTATTCAATCAAGCTGAAAAACAGTTCAGGGAAGGCAATCTGTGCAGGACTGAGGCAATGAGATAGGAATATACGGCTCTCCAATGGGCCGGCTTGATCTAGTAATAAAGCCCGGAATATCTACACGAACAAAGAGACAGCATTTTCTTTAAATTATTCTCCAACCGAAACCAACTTAAGAAGTAGGATTATGCAACAGTTTCCTGACTCTTTTCAGTTCAGAAGTTCTGAGAAAGTTTTCAGGGGCTTTTTATTATGTAAATGGTACTTCAGTCCACTGGCACTGTGCTGCTCTTAGGTGTAGCACTTATGTGCCAATCTTTCCTCCTTCTCCAAGGAGAAATCGGCATTAAAAGGCAGAGAAAAGGTAGGCTGCATTACTTTAAAAAATTATGGCTTTTTGCTTTTACATTAGGAGGTTCTACTACACACACTTCCTATTATATAACTAATGTTAGAGAAAATTTATGAATTCACACCCATAATGATTTCTTAACTAATTTAAAAGGCAATGAGTGAAAGGCATGTACCTAAGAATATGACATTCCAAAAATGGACATTAAACAGTCCTTGAACAGGTAGAAATTAATATCAATTATGAACAGTGTAGGATGAACACAGGAGTTCACTGAAAAAAAAAACAAAACTGACGTATAGTAAGACATGGGGCCTGTTAGGTCTGGAAAGAAATGTAAAATCTATGTAAATTTAGCTGAGCTTAACTAAGGTGTAATTTTTTTCTATGTATTCATATTGATGCACTCTCGTAAGCATATTCACAGGAATCCTCAGTAAGGTACAAAGCGGAATATTCAGAAAACGCCAATTAGGCCAAGTACATACCTGCATGCCAGTTTTTCCACTGCATACGGAGTCAGATGATATTTATCCTTCAAAAGAGTCTCTAGTTGTGTGTGAAGACAACATAAATATCATTGTGCTTTAACTTAAACTCTCTATAAAGTCACAAGAAGTTACGACTGTAACATGAACCAAAGGAGGAAAAAATAAGGACCATTTGATACTAATTAAAAAACAGGAGATTAGAAAAAAGATGGCTGTGGGAAATAGGGAACAGTTGTTCTCCCAACATGGACCTCTTACCCTGCTGATTCTGTGGTTTTTAAAACTACAAAAGTGAAAACTGGAAAAATGACAATAAAATTACTACCAACAGATAAACAGAATAACATTCTCTATGGTTTTTAAAATAACTTCTAAATTGGCGATAGAAAACTAAATTTGCTAAGCAAAAAGCTAGCATTTCCACATTTATTTCCTCCTTCTAAACACATACAGTAAACACACATATTGGATCTAATGTAGCTCCGTGCAATGCAATTACAGGTTCCCATTCTTTGATTCCAATTGCAATCAATTGCAATGAATTGAGGCATTCAAGTCATTGAATTGATGAGGCAGGTGATTAAAGATGAGGCAGGTGATTAAAGTCACATAACTTTAACAAACGAAGATTGCTGAAGTTAAATAAATATCACTGTGGTCACTTTAAGCTACCTAGCTTCATCAAGCAGAGCTACAAAAGCAGCAGGTTAGCAGGTTTCTGGCAAGGAATAATTGGTGCTGAGCAACAGACTGTGTACATGAGCAGAAACATTGCATAAAACTCACATTGCTGGCTTACCCACACCATATGTGCATTTTGGATGGAAACAGGGGCAGCTCTCATACACCTCACATAGTTTGGCCTTTTCTGGCTAGGATGAATAAACATTATGTTTCCGTGTGCTAGTTAACCCCAATGGAAACCAGAAAATACCAGAATTATGACCTCTCAATTCTAATTTTTTCCAGCAAAACTGAATCTAGGACAAAGACACAGTGGTAACAAAAATATACAAATTTGAAGTTATGGAAAAGATCTTTACAAATACTGATAAGCATGCCTCAAGTTAATTCATCTTGCCAATGTTTTGAGCTATCAACAACCCACAGTAATCTGATTGTCAAATACAAAAGTAAAAAGTTTATAGATTTAAAGAAATAATAAAGCATTTCAATTGTTCTTTACCAGTGGTCAAATTTATCATTTCCCCAAACAGACTTTGTAAGCAAGAGCAAGGACCTTGAAAGTGGTTTTCACAGTCTGACAAGTTACCTGCAAGGACTTTTGCACAATTCCTTCCTAACAAGCATGAAAGCCTGATTAATCAATATCTAAAATCTTCATTATGCATCAGATTCTCCCCCTCCACCCCCTCCTCCATCCCCCAATCAAAGCAGCAGTATAAAGGTTGGCGTTTGGTGGCAAAATTCCAATTCACTTTCCAAAGAGGTAAATGGCCAGGACTTCTGGGGAGGAAAAGATCTCAGACACTGCATCTAATCCCCCTACTTCACTGACTAAGAATTGAAGTTGAAGAGAAGCTTAGCAACTTGTCCTAGATCAAACACTTGGTGAGCAGAGGAATCCAGCAAAAATGTACTTTCTACTATATTATATGGTCCAGTAATTCAAGTGAAAATAAAGATTGGAGAGATGCACTCTACAACATCTTTTTCCCAAAAGGTATCCTGCATAGCAGGATAAACACATCAAAGAATTAAATTTACCATTTAAATGATATAAACAGTGCAATAATCCAACTGTGCTTCATTTCCCAGTAAATCACAAATTTGAAATGGTTCTGTATTAGGAAAAACAAAAAACAGAAATCCTTGCACTCATCTTGGATAAAATTATATTCTCATAAACTAACTGTTATAAAGGGAGAAATTAATATCTTCAAACTGAGAGTCTCAGAATCATAGATATAGAGGCAAAAGCAAGATTTGTAGACAAATACATGTTCAAACCAGTAACCCACAACCTTTTGGGGGGAGGGGGAATATGACTTTATAACTGATACTATGACACTGACAGGTAGATCAATGAGAACAGTCTGGGCCACGTGATTTCTAATGATATGTGAAGAATAAACTCCAAGTCACCTCACTCTTCTCCCTGCTGGAAAGTCCCCTAGGTGAGAGGACAGATGTTTCGACAAACCATGATCAGATGTGATGCTCTGGGATCAACTAATTAACAGATCTTAAACTTAAATAATCCAAGGCAGGTAAGTACCTACATATCTCCTAAAGATCATCCTCAGTAGACTGTTCCATCATTTTTACTGCCATCCAAAATAGTTCTTCTGTTAATAAGCAATATCCTCACCATCAGACTTACTATCATTTAAAATATAAGATATACTCATTATAGACAAATAGGAAAATCCGAACACTGGACAGTATGATTTAACCTATTTATCTATCATTCCAAAGGCAACTACTCTTAATGTTTTTATGTATTACATCATCTTTTTCTGCACAGTTTTTTTTTTTTTTTTTCCATACGCGGGCCTCTCACTGTTGTGGCCTCTCCCGTTGCGGAGCACAGGCTCCGGACGCGCAGGCTCAGCGGCCATGGCTCACGGGCCCAGCCGCTCCGCGGCATGTGGGATCTTCCCGGACCGGGGCACGAACCCGTGTCCCCTGCATCGGCAGGCGGACTCTCAACCACTGTGCCACCAGGGAAGCCCTTCTGCACAGTTTTTATATAGCAATAATCATACTGTAAATATAATTTTGTACCTCAAATCTTCTAACTGAAATTATGAAACCAAGAGTCTTTATTGAAAACTAATCATAAATTTCACTTATGAAAACTAAAAAATATTCCATTAAGTGGATTGCCATCTTTCTGTACATACAACTTCTTGTGGATTTAAAAGATTATTTTCTCAGAATAGAATCCTAAAAGTGGAATTACTGTCAAAGTATATTAATGTCTTTATGGTTCTTGATACTTGCAAAAATGCTTACCAAAAATGGTTGTACCAATTTAAACTGCCTTCAATAGCAATTCCCATTATACCTGTATTTGGACTATGAATATCTTGTGAGAATTAACAGTTTCATAATCATCTTTACACTCGCCACGAGGCAGGAGATAGATGGGTCCCAGGCTGAACAGTTTCTCCCCTGTGGACAGAAACTCCATAATAGCAGAAACTCCATAAAAGCAGGATGATGGAGGAGGCTGGGCCCTGCCCAGATAAAAGGCCAAATATTCCTCATTCTTGAAGTCAAGGAGACCTCCCCGACTACACATGTGCAGAAAGGCCCCTTGTAGGTCAAAAAGGGAGGGGGCACCATCCCATAGTAAGTGATGTCAACTAACCATAGGCCTCTTCACTAGAATCCTTCTTGGCTAAGAGATGTGCATGGACACAGGGAAGGACCCTGAGACATAACAAATACAGACTCAGAACCAGGCAAAGCAAGATGACTGGTCAAAGGAAACCCGGAAGAAATGCCCCATAAATGTGATTCAAACTACCATGAGGGCGCGACTCTCTCTCTGAGCCCGCCCGTGTGTCTACCTACACGTACTGTACTCTTTTTCCTCCTAATAAACACTTTACTTACTTCAGTACTTTCCGTCTCTATGTGGAAAGTCGCTTCTACACAGCTGACGGGCCAGGGCCTTGTCACTGGCCACTAGTCCCTGGTGGTCTGGTGGCTAGGATTCAGCGCTCTCACTGCCGCTGCCCAACCTCAATCTCTGGCTGGAAACTGAAATCCTGCTTCAAGCTGCCACAGGCTGAGGCCACCCGAGATCACTCATACTTTAAATTTATAAACTTATATACCATAATTATACTAAAAAATTCTTAAAACCGAAATCCTAACACCCAGTGGATGAATGTTTGCTATTCTTGAAACTATTCTTGAGAATCACTCGAGTCTCTTTTTTTCCTATACCACCCAACCTCAATTCTTTTCTACACACAAGTAGGTCTTTAATAGGATAATCTTATACCCCCTTTTAAGGAGTGGTAACCAAAGTCTACATCATATGGAATTTATAAAGTTCAAGGATATTCTCATTCATTTTAATGACTATATAAAAGAAAAGAACAAGGAAATTCATCCCTACCGAGTCTGAAGGCTCCTATAGCTTTGTTAAAAGACATAAAGGAAGTATTCATTCTATACTTTGTATTCATTCTATATCTTTTTCAAAAAATCAATTTTTGTTCCCTAAATTACTCAACTATGAATTTCACATGTAACTCAACAATTTACAAATATGCAAATAAGAAATTACAAATACTGTGTACTAGATTGAGATGTGTGCTTCAAATGACATGAATAAACAAAGTCCCCCATATCTTTACTGTACTTCCCAGGGATTCTAATATTATGCATTTAATAATCTTAGCAAACACTTTGTTGTTGTTGCTACTACCTTACTGTTTTGCAACTGCTATTAAATTTCCTAGTACAAATTGGCTGTAAGATTATTTTAGATCTTCATTAAAAATTTTATATTAAATACGCAATAAGCTACTTTGGTTAACAGAAGTTGGGAGATTATTAGTGTCACAGTTTATTATTATAAGTAATTTTTGTGTCTTCTGTCAGTATAACCACAGTATCTCAATACCACCAGCTGATAATAATCTTTATAAATCCTACTTTGCAGCTATACCATCTGTTAGTTATTATTTTATACATCTCCATATGCATATGTGGATTAGTTGTCATTCAAAACAAATATACAAATGGAATTGTGGTTTTGTGGGGAGTTTTTTATTGGCTTGTTTTTGTATTTTGTTATCTTTAGGCTAGTGAACTAAATAAATAAACATATTCCTATATCTTTGAGACCAAAAATAAATGCAAATTTCAGTTACACAAACTTCCAGTTATAAGTCATGAGAATGTAATGTACAGCATGGGGAATACAGTCAATAATACTGTATTAACTTTGTATAGTGACAGATGGTTAACTAGACTTATTGTGGTGATCATTTTGCAATGCATACAAATGTTGAATCACTATGTTGTATACATGAAACTAATATAATATTGTATGTCAAATATATTTCAATAAAATAAAGAGGCTAACAAAAATGCAAATTTAAAAATACTTTTTGTAGTACAAATAAAAGAAATTTAAGTTCAACTAACAATCCAAAAGTATCTGCTAAAACTGGTTAAAATTAACAGTCACCAAAATTGGATATAATTATATTAAAAAACTGATATTTCCATATTCATAGCTCTCAAAGTACACCTACAGACCAAAAAGCAATAGGTCCACTAGTAAATTAGTAGCTAATATGGTTCCAGTTTTCACAATATAAAACACTTTCCACGATTGAAGATTAGAAAAGAATGACTACTTACTTACTTACTTGTAATGTTAATTCCCTGAAGAAATGAATCATAATGACAAAAATTCAAAACAAGGTCCCCCATTAATCTGTGGGTTTATCCCCATGAGCTGTAAATAACCAGGCTCCTACAGTAGCAGAGAGCAATAAGTAGTTGTAATGTCATTACAACTCACTACCAAAATTTACCCAGAAAGGCAACAAGAAAAAAAGAAGGAAAAGAAGGAAGATAAACTTACAATTGGATAATTAGTTCCAAATTATCACTTTTTCCCCAAGTACTAGAGTCTAATGACTTTAATAAGCCCAAACACGGTTTACAGGAGCTTTATACACTACACAACAAAAACATGGTGAATTCTGTTAAGAGTTACCAATGGCAATTAAAACATGAGACGAAAGCACAACCTGGGAGAAACCACATTTGATGACTAAATAGTTCATTGTTTCCTTAAGTTACCCTATTTTAGGTAATGATACTTTAGGATCATATACAGGGAAAGCTAAGGTACAAACAGTAGTAAATAATTAAAGTCATCATTAATAGAAACCCTGAAATATTTAGAGAGGGGGATTAAAGAAGAGAAAAATGTACTTAAGTTATGATTTCCTGGAATGAATGCTATATTATTTTCTGTTTCTTGAAGTAGAAAGTCCCACTAATTACTTATACAAAAAAATATGCTGCTTTTCATAGAGTCTTTTGTGTATTAGAATAAGTTATACTCCAACTTTGTAAAATTTAACTTATTTGATGCCCAAACCAGATCTCCTTTTTTTCAAATTATATTTCATCTAGATGTTAGAATTTCCATGATGTCTGTGAGACAGCTGTGCTTGGAGAGGCAACACAGTTTTGAAGTATACTTGGGCTATAAAGTATAAGGGAAAACATCGTAGACTACTTAACAAAAAATATATATACATTTTTAACAAGTTTATTGGAGTATAAATAATAATCAACACAATGGTGTGTTAGTTTCTGCTGTATAACGAAGTGAATCAGCTACACGTATACATATAGCCCCATATCTCCTCCCTCTTGCATCTCCCTCCCACCCTCCCTATTCCACCCCTCTAGGTGGTCACAAAACACCGAGATGATCTCCCTGTGCTATGAGGCTGCTTCCCACTAGCTATCTATAACAAAATATTTTAACTGCCATTAAAACTACAGTATAGCACAGGCCAGGTTCCATTCATTTTTTAAAATATTTTATTACCTGTCATTGAGATCCATGTGGGGAAAGTAGTTTCATACCATGATTTGCTTCTGTATGTCTAAAATGTTTTTAATGAGGGATTTCATTTCACAGGAATTTATATTAATCATATAAAATTAATTGTATAAATAGTAAAAAAAAATTTTTTCATGGTTCAAAGCTCACCTAATACATGAAGCCTTGCTTGATTCTCCCTAATGATATTTCTTCCTCCACTAAAGTCTCAGTTATCTTTGTAGTTATGGAATTTAAGAAACTTATTTATTCCACTTTATATTATAAGGACGTGTGGAACTTTCTAATTTTCATGAATAGATTGAGAATGTCAGCTTCTATAAGTTAGAATCACGGAGTCTTACATATCTTCATATCCTCTCTGCCCCATGTCCAACCATTCCTCGAAAATAGTAGGCAATCTACATGTTTATCTGAATTCACCAAAAAAACTTTTTGGGGATACTAAAATCTACCTTCTCCAAGGGGTCTCTAGAAAAACAACTTATGTTTTGGTAATTAAGAGTGTTATTTTGAAGCTCTATGGAACCCACACTAACTGACCAAATATGTTTCGTTATAAATAATATTTCAATATATAGCCATTAAAAATGAAAATGAGACTTTCCTATTAGGTACAATAGTTACAACGTTTTAATCGATGCATGTCTTTCAAAAAATCAACTGAAATCATTATACTTTGCCTTGCTAATGTACTGAGTGTCAAAAATAATCTAAATTAACAGATTTTTTTTTATGGGTAACTCTAAGAAATATAAGAAAAACATTTTTTTTCACAGTGAGAAAAAAATAACTGTGTGTTGATAATGTAAGATGGAAAACAGAACTAAATGAAGAGATTTACTCATAAGACAGCATTTGCAGAAGACCACTTATTATTCATGTATCCATCTAGAAATCATTGACTGGGCACCTATGTCACATCATATATGTCTGTGCAGAGGCTGTAAAGGTAAAGAAGGTGGAGTCTCCACCTTCCAGGAACTCACACTATAGTGAAGTCATAAAAGACAACACAAGTAGTAAAAGGACTCTGGGGTTATCTCTGGCTGGGAAAGCAGGGAAAAGAGTTCACAACGAAGGTGACACTTGAACAGGGCTTTGGGTTTAAGCTTTATTCTGTAGATTTCAAGGCATTTGGGGGCCTGAACTAAAAACAAAACAACAACAACAAAAAACCCTGCTGTTCTTTTTCAGAAAGGGATTTGGGAAAGAAGCTGCTTGTCTAATAACAGTCAAGTGGACAGATGAGGATGGAGTATGAGGAATCAGATTTGGAAGATATTTGAATCAAGAAGAACATCAACATCAAGAATCAACAGGACTTGATGACAGATTTGATAAAGGGGGGCTGAGAAGAATGAGTCAAATGACATTTTTAGGCCTTTAATTTGCCAAGACAGATGATGACATTCAATGAAATCTAGATTATCAGTTAACAGCTGTTTATTGAGCACCTTCTATGTTCCAGACATTATTCTAGACCCACAGTCTATTTTCACTGTAGTCAGGAGAGGCAGACAGTAAACAAGTGGATAATCTGAAATAGTGATAACCGTGATGGAGAAAATAAAACAGGGTTACGTGAGAGTGACTGGGGGAAGAGACACTTTAGCTGAGGTCCTCACGAAGACTGACACTTGAACTAAGACCTTAATGATAAGGGGCCAGGCAAGTGAGGCTCCAGTAAAGAAGGGGTAGCAAACGAAAAGGCTGAGCTAGGAAAGAGCTTAACATGATCAAGGGACAGAAAGGCAGCTGGTGGACGGGGATGGGGTTTGGGGTATGAAGAGAAATGAAGTCTGAGAGCACATGGAGCACCTTGTAGCCCACTGTAAAGAGCTTAGCAGTGATTCCAGTTACAGTGGGCAGCCAGCATGTTTGAAGCCAAGGAGTGATGTGATCTGATTCAATTTCTGCGGGCTGTGAAGAGAACGGACTTAAGGGGGAAGAATGGAGGCAGAGAGTCTGGGCGAAAGTGGTGGCTTAAATTCCTAGCAGTGCCCATGTTGAGACGGGGTTAGAGTCTGGATATAGAGAGGGAGAGGTGATAGGACTTACGGGTGGAACTGCATGTAGACTGTGAGGGAAAGAAAGGAACCAGGGGTACCTCAGGGGGTGTGATTCTAAACCAGTATATAAAGCGTGGTGTTATTAAACAGTGATGGTGAAAACTTGAGCAGAGAGAAGCTTCAGGGTGGTGGGGTCAGAAATCAATAGTTCTTCTTTGTTCAAGTAAAGGCTGAACTGTTTAGAAACTTGTAAGTGAAATGGCAGGTAGACAGCTGGATACAGTCTACAGCTCTGGGGTGAGGTCTATGTGGAGATATACTTTGGAAGTCATCAGACTCTTCAAAGATTTTAAAACCATGAGACTAGATAAGACTCATCTTGACCCGTCAAGGTAGATTATGGGGCGAGGAGGGGTAGGAAACATGAAGCAATGTTTGTGGTTTTAGATTTTTAAAGCAAGGAATAATAAATTCCATTTTGGACACTTAAGGTGGGGATAAGTGATTAGTTGGCTTTTCTGTGGTGAATCACACTAGCCTCTAAAAGTATTTTAGTATTACCCTCTTGTACTGACCTAACCCTGTCATCTCATTTGGAGTCTCCCTATTTCATTTCTGCTACATCAGTAAGCTCTTTGAGAGCAAACGGTGTCTTCCCAATCCCCAGCAACTATTCAGAGAGAAGGCACTTTTATCTGTTATACCATGAGTATAAAAATCCAGTCTTAATGGTTAAGAATTGACTGTATAGTGGAGAGACTAGGAAGTAGCACAATAATGAGCTAGTTTCAAATCTCTGAGGATCTATTCTCAAAAGTTTCCTTCCTTCAAAATTAATCTTGGAATTCTTCCTATCAATAAATCGACTTTGAAAAATAATTGAGTTCCGCAGACATTTCCACTGAATCACATACATAACTAAGCAGTTAAATTCAAGTAATCACGGATGATTTCTAAACCATCTTGGTGGTTCTTTCCTAAAGCTCAAATATATCAACCTTTATTTCCTATCAAAGATGCTACTTATGTTCAGTACTCAATAAATATCTGAATACATAAAAGAGATCAAGATGCTTCAACATATAGACAGGAAATTTTTCTTTGTCCTTGTATCTTTTTTCTCAGTACTATATACTCAGCCCCTTGCACAGTGCATTGAATACAGTCAGTGCTTAATAAATATTTGTTGCATGCATTAATAAAAAAACAACAATGCACAGTTTTATGGGAAAGGTGGTTCTTTTCTTCTTCTACATCAATTTACTTCCCATGTAACTTCTTTAAATGTTTTTCTCTTGATTATAAAATATTTACTCACTGTGGAAAATATAAATACAAAAAAATCTCTCTTCTGGGCTTCCCTGGTGGCGCAGCGGTTGAGAGTCCGCCTGCCGATGCAGGGGATATGGGTTCGTGCCCCGGTCTGGGAGGATCCCACATGCTACGGAGCAGCTGGGCCTGTGAGCCATGGACGCTGAGCCTGCGCGTCCGGAGCCTGTGCTCCGCAACGGGAGAGGCCACAGCAGTGAGAGGCCCGCGTACCGAAAAAAAAAAAAAAATCTCTCTTCTTAAGATGACTATTACTCTCTATTTATAACTCATGATTGTATTCATTCATTCAACAAATATTTTTGACTTCCTGTTCTGTGCTAGGCTTTGCGGATACGGTGATGAATCAAACAGGTCAGGTTCCCTGATGTCACGCCAGTGGTATGCAATACCCTCAAGTTCTACATGTAGAATATAAGTAGAGGTGTGTCACCACATAGAAGGTTTCAAAATCCAAGGATATCTCTTCCACTCTAATAGTTAACATTCCCCCAAAGTCTTAAAAATGACTATTTCAGTGATTAAATAAGGTTAGTATGTTTCTACACAGAATATGAAAGTATGTGAACTACACGTTCACATACCCACAAAGAACAAATAATTTTCTCAGGTGGAAAAGAACAAAAGCCTTAGTCTTTTTACCAAACAATGTCAAGGAGTGTACTTTGATGGTGGAAATGCTAATGTAGGACAGTTCTGAATAAGTTATTTTCAAACCTTTCTCTATAGGTTCATATATTACCTATTTATTCAAATGTAATAGAAAATAATCTCTCAAGTAAAAATAATTCAAATGTTTTAACTTCAGTGTTCTATTCCTCTATTTCCAACAGAGTTTCCATTAGCAGCACTGGGAAAAGCTTAGCATTTAGGAAGTCACTCCTGCCTGCCATACCCTGATTTTCAGCAGATCACCTGTTCTCCTGATACCTAGGCACCTATTTGCATAGCAAGAGTGGAAGTTACTATTTATCCTCAGCGGTGTACATAATCACATTGACTTATTCGGTTTTACCCCAAAAGGACTCATTGAGTTTCACTTACCTCCAAAGTCTCATTGCCTTCGATGTCTGAAGTTTTGCCTCTTGCTGCCACTCTTTGCTCATGAGGTGTATCTCCTATGAAGCAAAAGAAAAAAATAAAACTTTACCATACCACTGTGGCCAAACTGTCTACTATTTATTTGAAATATCTTTCGCATGTTTCACACTGTGGAAGCAATTACTACTTCCTTTGTTACAAAGTAAACAAATTAATATTTAAGAACAGTAATTTTATAAAGGTCACAGAATCATCCGTAAATACATAGGTATACAATCTAAACCAGAAATGTATCCTGCTTTATATAGGTTTACTCTGGAAAAATCAAGTGAATTTATATTTTGGAAATCAAGTCATACTTCAAATAAACTAGGAAAACTTATAATTTGAAGATAAAGCAAATTATTTTCAAACATTAAAAGTCTTGGGGCTTCCCTGGTGGCACAGTGGTTGAGAGTCCGCCTGCTGATGCAGGGGACACGGGTTCATGCCGCGGTCCGGGAAGATCCCACATGCCGCGGAGCGGCTGGGCCCGTGAGCCATGGCCGCTGAGTCTGCACGTCCGGAGCCTGTGCTCCGCAACGGGAGAGGCCACAACAGTGAGAGGCCCGCGTACCGCAAAAAAAAAAAGTCTTAAAAAAAAAAGTCTTTATAATATGAATAACTGTCCTTCAAATTTGTTTTTTAATAAGGTTTACTCTTTATAAGTGTTTACTTGTGTCTCTGTGGATTTGCCTCAGAGTAGCTATATATGTTTGCATGTAGTAATTAACCATATGTCAAACAATTTTTACAGCAGGAAAGAACAATGAACAAATTCATAAATTAGCATTCAGTTAATAGTTTGATTCCTAAAGGTGGTGCCTGGGAGGGTTATATTACTAATCAAAGTTGGTGACTAGGCTGCCTCTAAGGACATAGGACAGACAGAAATATAGTTAGGTAAGTACAGGCATAATTTAATGTATTAGTGTACTATTATAATTTATTAACTAATAATCTGTGATTAACATATGGTAGGTAAAGAAACAATCAGCGTACTTCTTAAAAGCATAATGAGAGGTTAATTTAGTAATCTGTAAACTGCTCTTCCCAAAAATTAAGCCAGCTCAGGAATGTCTACAACAGGAAAGATTACAAAATTCATATATAATGACTTGGCTGACACTAAAGGTTAGGAATTTGTTAACATAGGGAAGGTCACAGTCTTCATTGGAGGTAACAAAGTATGAAAGTCTGGGCTGGGCTTAACTTTTCCACAGTGAAACACGAAAGTTTAGTTTACCAGGCTGTAGTCAAGAAAGGGGCCTGCGAAAATTTTAAAGAATTAAATAAAATTCTGTTAAATTCTAAAACCATAAAGCAAGAATTAAGTTGGTAGTTTATTTACTTAAAAGTAAAGGAAATCCCCCAAATGTTTAAAACCCAAGCACATCATGCATATTCCAGCCTACAAGTTGTATTCTCAGCTAAGTACAGCATTATTACTAGTGGGCAGAACCCAGCACATAGTAGGTGTTTCCATAAAAGCTGAGTAAATTAGTGAACTTCTATTTATAGTTTCTAGTCTATAAAACTGTGATAATACTAAATGGTATGTAATAAAAGTTTTATTTGAGCATATGGTTAGTGTTTTTCCTCTAAACCACATTTGTGAAACTTAAAAGGCAAATTTATTAAATACCATTATGATGTATTGTTATTAGTGATCTGTACTTGGAGCATAAGTTGTTAGATTTTAAAAACAGTTAATGGGGCTTCCCTGGTGGCGCAGTGCTTGAGAGTCCGCCTGCCGATGCAGGGGACACGGGTTCGTGCCCCGGTCCGGGAGGATCCCACATGCCGTGGAGCGGCTGGGCCCGTGAGCCATGGCCGCTGGGCCTGCGTGTCCGGAGGCTGTGCTCCGCAACGGGGAGAGGCCACAGCAGTGAGAGGCCCGCGTACCGCAAAACAAACAAACAAACAAAAAACAGTTAATGATTTTTTAAAAGAATCATACTGAAACAAAAGCATTAGGAACTTTTCTTTTTTTTTTTTTTTGAGGCAGACTCTCAACCACTGCGCCACCAGGGAAGCCCAGGAACTTTTAAATTACATCTATAGGATAATAGAGGTAATACTTGTTAAGTGAAAAATTATGTCAACTTACGTTCATGACCCAGGATGTCAAACAACAATTTTGATTTTTTAAACTTATTGTTTAAACTGACCATTTATTTGCACATCAGGAAGAATCTTATTTTCAGAAATTCCCCCTTGTCTCTGAAAGTTAGGGATAAGCTAATCAACCCCCAGTTCACAGATGGCAAAACCAATGCACAAGTTGTTTAGTTTGCTTGGGTAAAGGCAATGAGACCACTGAGACCACAACAGCATGAGCAGACAAGGTAATGCAAGTCTCTGTATATTGAGGTCAGGTGTGTTTAATAACTCACATGCCTGAGGTTGATACGGAAGTATGTGACATCCAATATGAAAGGTCATTTACTCAAGAAAGATATTTTTTCACCTTTTAAAATGATTATTGGGCCATCCCCTAGCCATACAAACACTATTTGGCTGAAATCATTCAGCACAAAGTCTGTGCTTCCTTTGCCAGTTTCTAATTCCAAGGTGTGTATCTGTACCACACTTTCTCCATTTCTCCCTACTGTCTGAATAACCAAAAAGGTTATCAGCCAGTGCTCTTGACATCACACAACACATCTGCCTGGAAGCAACTGTACAATCACTATTTCCTGGAATGCCATATCTGGCGATGACTCAGGACAATAACTGATTACAAGGAAAAATGCCATCTGCTAGATGATTCTCTATAAACAAAGGCACAAACCGAAAACTACACAAACAACAAACAGAAAAGAACAGGTCACAGTGAAATATAACTTTTGAAGTTTTTTCCTCCCACTGAAGAATTATTTGATCATGGTAAAAATTCAATTATTTTCTCTAACTTGTTATAACCCACATGAAAGTTAGATACTTCAACAATAAAGATGCATGTGATGAACGTGAAATAAGGTACTTTAGTTTTCAGACATCAGTTAATTCTAACTTATGTGCTGTATAGATTCAAAAATTTCATCTCCAAGTCAGCTGTTTAAAAGGAAGGACAAAAACAACAAAATAGATGCAAACTATTACATGTAGAATGGATAAACAACAAGATTCTACTGCATAGCATAGGGAACTATATCCAATCTCCTGGGACAAACTATAATGGAAAAGAATACAAAAAAAGAATGTCTATATGTGTATAACTGAGTCACTTTGCTGTAGAGCAGAGATTGGCATATTGTAAATCAACTATACTTCGATAAGAAAATGAAAAGAAACAATAAAAATGTTCACAGTATTTACATTTCATAATGTCTTGTTTATAACACCACAGTTGATTCTCACTACGGCGCAGCAAGACATCCTCCCCATTTCCCTCCTTCCACAGTTTACTGACGGCAGAGGTTCTCAGGGACTCACCTAAAGTCTCCCAGGTAGAAGTCAGCCATAGTGGGAGCAGAGCCCAGTCTCCTGACATATCTGGGGGGGACTGTGTGGTCCGGTGGAAGGTTCCAACGGATGGTGGCTGAGGTGGGGAGAATCGAGCTCCTAACCTGGGGATCAGTGCGAAGAAGAGCCCAGGGCTCCGAAACCTGGTCCAACCCCACGGGCCCCCCTAACACTTCTCTCTACTCCATTTTTCTTCCACAGGCTCCATGGGTTATCTGGTCTCTTCCCTTTCCGCCGATAATGCCAAATACTCCTGATCAGAACAAGCCTCTGTCCTTCCTTCTGGTCCTTCAAGGCACACACACGGTCCCCTTGATACTTTCCCATAAGTTTGAAAGGCTGGAAACAGTTTTATAAGAGGCAAAATCCCTCTTAAACTACAGCTATGCAATTTTCTTGGTTTAATGTGTAGTTTTTATTTAGAGTGAGTAAACGAGAAAGGCCGTATATGCATACTAATGAAGCTCTTTTAGAATTTAAAGGACTGAAGTGAAATTCATCTGTATTTTAGATTAGTGGGGTTACATAGTAAACATTTTAGGATTTGTGGGCCATATTGTCTCTGTTACAACTTCTTGACTCTATCATTGTAGCCAGGAGCAGCCATAGATAATATACAAACCAATGCATGTGGCTGTGTTCCAATAAAATTTTGTTTACAAAAACAAGTTGAGTCAGGCTGTAGTTTCCAGATCCCTGTTTTAGAGAATATATATATACTCCACCTTTTCTAGGATAAAAAGCTGAATTATGTTACATAAGGAAATGAGAAAGGGACATCATTAGCATATCATCATGATCCCATTCTACTGGGTGAATTTGGTCGAGGGAGAGGAGAAAAGTGATGAAGAGCGAGCACTAGGTACAAGGGAAAGTGAAAAGAGCAGAAACCCTCAGTGATGGGAGGGGGAACCTGAATGCCTGTTTGGATCACCGGAGGAGATTTGTTCTGGGGAGGGGTGGTGGGTGAGTAAGGGAGCACCTTCATTCCTTAGGCCTCCTTCAATGTGGAGGAAACTCTAGTAACATTCACCCCAGCCTCCGTCCACTCTCCAATCCCCGAGTTGGTGATCTGGAAAGACTCAGCTGCACATGGTTCTGCCCTCCCCCTTCTCGTGGGGAGGACCAGAGAGAACTGGGCTCTGTCTGCTCTGACCCTCCACAGGGGCCTCCTCCCACTTGGGGAAGCCTGCCCCAGCCCAGAAGATCCTGTAACAGGATGGAGTTCAATCTAATTCTGGGGTTCAGATTAGGAAACCCATCTGCTCCTTGATGGAAGCCACATTCTTCAACACTAGCTTTATAGGCAATAAAGATGAGAATTTGGTCTCCATCTGTTTTTTGGTTTTGTTTTTTTTTTTTTTACTAAATTGGCCAGATCTTATCTGGGTAAGAAGGGTGTTATTATTGGAACGCCCTAGAGTCCAACAAGACTGGGAATGGGCTGGTATGGACAGAATTGGAGCCTGCCTACATACGAAAAGCTGTGAATACAGAAATCTGTTTTCTTTCTTTTATTGGAGAGGAATTATCTAGAACTTCATATCTGAGAATGCAGTCTACAAAACACTAGTTTCAAGGGGTTTGCATGGAAAAAATATTTCTGTGGTCAAAAGTATGAGAAAAAGCTACAGAATGCATTCCCTTACAACGATTTCCAATGCACTGTAACATATTAAAGGCTCTGAGAAACTCTTCAGTAAAGAAAGTAAAAAAATGATTTCCCAATGTTTTTGACTATAAAGCCACTTTATTCATCGGATACCTATTAAACATCTTGCAGAGTGACACACTATGGGAAATGCTGATAGAACATTGCTGAAGTTAAAACTGAATATGAAATATATTATTTTTACCAGACTTTTAAGAAGACCCTCAACATTGCCAAATGTGTTATTTAGCTCTTGAACATTCATTTTATACAATGTTAACTCACACTTATTTTCCTTTAGATGATTCTTTTCACAACTCCCTGTTAATTCATTTAATTGCATTTGGGGCAGACTTGCAGAATGGACTGCATTCTATTACATGATTCTGATTCCAGAATAGCTGATAATCTACAGAGGAGAAAAGGATAGCCAGACACCTTGAAGGCAGGAGAAAGCCCCAGTGCTCAGAAATATCTCCCCCACAAATTCTACCAATTAGAGATTCATTAGGGTTAATGAGCTCCTCTTTTAAAATGCAAATACCCTCTGGGAGTGTTTGCTTATTAGTCATTCACCAAGTGAAGTAGTGGAAAGAACAGTGGAATGGCCCCTCCATTAACTCCTTTTCATTCTTCAGTCACACACTCATTATCCAAGGCGGCCTGGCACTGCGGCAAGAGAATGGCTTTGGAAATGAAAGAACAAAACCCAAATCCTTTACCAAATCCATGACCTTGTGCAAGTTACTTAACTTCTCAGACCCTCAATTTCCTCATCTGAAAAATGGGAATCATGATACATAATAAAGCTATTATACAGATTAAATGAGAAAACATGTTAAACACTAATTTCAGAGAAGAAGGGAGAGAAGCCGGGGCAAGATAAACATTTTGTCAGGTGTTGGTGTCAATTGCTGCTCTGCCCTTGTGAGTAGCGGTTGCCATGATCTTCAGCATAGCGGAGGTGAAGGAAGAAGCCCTCTCCCGCTATCTCATTTAGTGCCCATGGCAGTGTTGTGAGGTAGGCTTTGTTATATCCTTTTAAGAATGGCAGACCTGGTGCTGGAATCCAAGTCTGCCGACAATGCCAAATCATCACATAATACCATGCAGCTTCCCATTACTTATCAAAACTTGAGTGAAGTTATCCAACTCAGTTTCACACGCTTTACATTTAAGTCTCCTCCAGTTCAGTTGCATTTTCCCTTCCACTTTTTCTAATACTGTGCACTTGCTCCCCGTTTTCCACTATAATGAAGAAAGGAGGGATAAAGAGAAAGCCAAAGTACTAATTGCTGAAGACACGCCCTGCCCAGGAGCCTGCTGCAGTCAGGCCAGGATTCTGAAGACAACTATGATCCCACAAGAAAATAAGCCAAGAATAGGAACACCTCAGCCATAGAGGGAGGAGTGCAGTCAGCAAACTAATGGAGGAAAAGGTTCAAGCTGACTAGGAATGAAAGAAAAACAAATTAAAATGGCACCAAGAACATATTAAATTAGCATACCAAAATTATTACACCCAAATTCGTTAAGGATGCTTACAACTAACACACTGGCATCATTCTGATAATGAAGTGAATACTCAAGTAAACATCTGTTGATTCAACTGTATGTGGGAGAGGGACAATGAGAAAGATAATTCTACACACACACTCACTAAGGACTTATAAAAAGGATTATAAATGGTTGTTAAAACATGAAGAAAAATTTAAATTAAGGGTTCGGTAAAACAGGCAATGTATTTTATAAGATATCAGTGTGGATTTTAATTTTAACACGTATTAATATGCAACTTTTAGGCATCATGTTAGATTTCAACATTATGATTGCTATTAAAGATCATACAGCTAAAACGTTGCTTACTGCATTGAAAGCTTAGGGTCACACTGGACACTTAAAGGCACTGACTCACAGAAGTAAGAATACCAGCAAATCCAACGGAAGTCAGACGCACTGATCAGTCCTCCTGGCCTGCTCTTAATTAACTTGTCCTAGGATTCCACAGATTTCTTTAGTTCTGAGTCTTGTCACTTTGTAGCTATGAGTAAAAATTTATCTGGAAGATTTTAAGCCATCCAAAAACATCAATTAAGTATTTAACACTATGTTAAACAGTTAAGCCCAGGCATTCTTTTAGGCTGGAAGACTAGAAACTCAAAAGGCCAAATTAACTTTGTACTTGTACATTTGTACAATATTGTATCACGCTGTACAAATATGCATTCAAAGGTTTTTTGTTAATAGCTTTCTTAAATCAGAGTAAATTTACATACTGCAAGAGTACATTGGGCTGATCATTCCTGACCCTGAATCCCAAAATGATGTTGAAAGAAAGCTCTACACAAAGGGCGGCTCTGAGCAGTCCACTGACAGGTTCTATAGGCCCTGCTGCAAACAAACAGGACTGACACAAAAAGGATTTTCAGTGTGTATGGTTTGAAACATAAATCTGTAAATAGAAAAAAAAAAAAAAAGGCTCACTCTACCAGTTTATCTGGTATCCTGAAACAAAGACTCAAATGTTCTGCCTGTTGTAGGTGAAGATGATGGCATTGATCCATCACCAATAATGCAAACTAGGCTGGAGATCACTGGCATCAAGTCACTCACACTCAGGAGTGTCCGGTCTCCTTTCCAACCAACAGAATAAACCTGTAAAATTACTTGTTGGTGTCAGGAGTTCTGCTCAGTCAGTTTTCCACACAGAAAAATAAGTGACCCCATGAGAGCAAATGTGTGTTTCAACCTATAGCATCAGTTGGTCTAATCAGAGATATTAGGTAGGTAAACTGTCAATCTCTTGAAACTGAGTTCTTACATTGATCAAAGAGTTGTAGTGTAACAGAAAACTGCAAAGAAAATTTCTAGCAGAAACAATAAAACCAGTATATGAAACATTACAATCAGCTTCACGTTGTTTCATTCATTCAACAAATATTTGTTAAATACCTATTTATGTGCCATATTATCATGCTGGGCACCATGTGAACTATAGCAATACCATTCCTGCCCTCACAGCATTTACATTCTAGAGGGCATTTCAGCCAAGAAAATGGAAATCACAAAAACTGGTTGTAAAAATTAGCCCAAAACTGAAAATTATGGGAGTACCAAATCAACTAAGGAACAGAAATCTGAATGAAGCACACTGTGGAAAAGTGGCCAGCTATAACAAAAACAAGCTTCGTATTAGGGCTTTTCTTCCCTCCAGGTCCCTTCATTAAAAATAAAGTATGTATCAGTCGGTATCATTACTTTTAATGGAAGTCAAATATATAAACATGCTCTTGTATCACACAAAAGTTTGAAGAGAATATTTCTAAAAATACCAATATTACTTGAAGAAAAGTTGATATTAAAAAAATGAATCACTTGCAAATCACAACTAGAAGCAAAGCCACACATGGTGGATGTGATGAGGTGGCACGATGTGATGACTAGATGAAGACAAAGAGTTTGCTTTCAAAATGCAGAAGAGGCTGGTTGGCTTTACTGAAGACGTCACACTTCTCATTTAGTTATACAGTATAAGTGTGTGACATTACTGTCCTGAGCGTCACAATATGTCATACTTAAAATGCTTATATAAGACAAGAGATTTGGTCCCTTTAAGAACTCAGGTAAAACTAAACACCACAAGGTCTGAGGGAGAAAGTCCTAATCTGTTCACTGGTCTACTAACTATAAGCAGGTAAAGAGCAACAGTGAATCACCAATTAGCCTCCTGAGGAGGAAGGTCCCTGACTGGGCTCAGGTCAAAGCTGAGGATTGCAAACTCAGGGCTGGCCATCCTTTGTTATATTTATGGAACTTTTAGTTGGGCTATAATATACAGACAGAATGGAAAAGAAAGTGGATCATGGGCTAGCCTGGGATGAATGTGCCTTAAGGGAAAGCAGGGGCTGAAAGTAGCAGAGAGCAGGGCCTTCATATGCATCAACAAGTAAATTATGAGACATCTCCTTGCCAGTGGGGCACTGCACCTCACATTTCAGTATGTGTAAAAATCACCTGAGGTGCAAATTCCTGATTCTCACAGAAGATTCAGACTTGCGAAGTTTAGTGAAGGGCCTAAAAATCTAAATTTTTAGTAAGCATTCCAGGAGATTCTAATGTAGTTGATTCACAAACAATTCTTTGAGAAACACTGAGATTGACTGAGATAAGCTTACATGGCTGACAGACTATCATCTGCCTAATTTTGGGAATGACTGTCCCCTCCCTCCTTTTCTCCTTCCCTCTCACATTGTTTAAATATTTAGAGAGTACGTACATATCTCTGTGCTAAAGTTGGGGCCCAATACGTTCCCAAAAGAACTGAAAGCAGGGTCTTGAAATATTTGCACACCACGTTCATAGCAGCATCTTTCACAAGAGTCAAAATGCGGAAGCAACCCAAGTGCCCATCAACAGATGAGTGGATAAACAAAATGTGGTATATGAATACATACAATGGAGTATTATTCAGCCTTTCAAGGAAGGAAATTCTGACATAATGCTACAATGTGGATAAACCTTGAAAGAACTGTGTCAAGTAAAATATCAGTCACAAAAAGATACATATTGTATGATTACTTTTACATGAATGCCTAGAATAGTCAAATTCATAGAGACAGAAAGTAGAATGGTGGTTGCCAGGGGCTGGAGGGAAGAGGAAGTGGAGAGCTGTTGTTTAATAGGTAGGTAGAGAGTTTGAGTTTTGCAATATCAGAGTTCTAGAAACTGACTTACAACATTGTGAAGGTACTTAACAAAACTGAACTGTACATTTGAAAATGGTTAAGATGGTAAAACTTACGTGTATTTTACCATAATTAAATATAAAAATTTTAAAGATAAGATGTGCTATTCTCTATTTAGAGCAATAAAATGGTAGAAGTTAAAGGTAAGTCTACTGCTGGTCAATACTATATTTTACAATTTATTTTAGTTTTTCTAATGAAGTGTTTACACACAGATGTTATAATTAGTATTTATTCCATATTTATGTTGTTATTTAAATACATATATATATATATATATATATATATATATATATATTTAAAGAAAAACCAAGTGAAGCAAAATGTGTGTTTTCTTTCTTTCTGCTACAGAATTCGTTATGGCTCAATAAAGGGCCTGGCTACAAGAAACAGTTTGAACACACTTTGGCCACCCTGTACTAGTACAATAATGTTTCTGTCGATGTGTATCTGCAAACTTATTTGTATATACATTACCAGGTAACAAGGTAACAACTCAGTGGTAACAATACTGAATATCAACATGCTATACTTTTTAAAAAAAATCTCAACTGCTGGTCATAAAAATTGAAATTTTTGAATAACTTGAATCAAGAACTCTAAAATATAAAGTACCAGATAAACAGATGAAGCACAATTATAGGTCATACAAAACTTCAGAGCTAATATGCCTATCTTTTAAACATCTAACGCAAAACACCTAAATTTCCTCTTAGGAAGAGATATTTTTCAAGCCCCTTAAGCCTTGATGTCACTAGGATGGGGCGGGGAGGTAGCTGACAATGAAATCCAGGCTTTGGGTGGACGAGATCAATATCAACAAATAAATTCTAAGGTCCCCGCTGCTGGCTTGAATTTTCTTCCCACAGGAATCCCACCAAACCCGAGAAGTTAAGAGAAGGAAAAGAAGAAGAGAGTAAGAGGGTAGGAGTCAGTGGACAAATCAGACTTTGAGAGCCCAACACTGGTAGATCCTAATCTAACAACGAGGGGACACTGACGTCAGGAGCTCCAAAATTGGTTGACAGCACAAAATCAGAAAGGTGTAAGGGCAGAAACCCATTAAGAAGAAAGGAGTGCCCTGGTGAGAACGAGCAGATGGCATGGCTAAAAAGTATGAGAATTTACTTGAGGACAAGGTGAAAAGTGATGATGGGAAGAGCAAGGATCACTCTTTGCCTGCAATATTCCTCAACCTAGACCTCAACCAGCTGATATGTACTCTACCTTCACATCTCACTACCTCACGACCCAGTAGAACCCATGCCCCCTTCACATGCTCCCATTTATTCTCATTCTCCAAAGCACTCCCCACATTCTCAGTCATTTAATTATTTGCACTTACTTGTTTAACGTTGTTGTTTCCACTAGACTGTCAGCTCCACCTGACGTGTTTATTTGCTACAATATCCCCAGCACCTAGTACAGTGGCTGGCACCCAGTATGTACATGATAGGCCCTTATGAAATAGCTACTGTTTGACTGACACATTACAGCAATTGTGGCCTTGTCATGAGGAGGGTGGCACACGGTTTCAGAAATACAAGTTTCTGATGAAACTATGGGATAAATAAAGGAAGCTAAAGAGGATGCACTATGATTGGTAAAAGGAAATAAGTTTATTAATAGCACTTAGAATTCAGTGAAAGGTAGAGGCTGAACAAAAAGGCTTACGGAGACATCAATAATCACAGCTCTATTGTAAAGTTTGGACAGGATTTCTGCAGAGAAGAGATTTTACCAGGTTCTATGTAGTTACAGTGAGTTCGAGAAAACTGCATGAAATATAAGAGGTGGCTAAGGTTCCAAAGGAATTCTGATAAAGTATTTTTATGTATCTTATTGTATTTAATGTTGTATTTTAAAGGTTACTACTGATGCGTATTTGGCAAATTTTAAAATGCCTTCTTTAAAAAACATAGTACTGCATTAGAAATATGTACTAACATATTTGTGATATTTTAAAAATTCCTCTAAAAATAGTTTTCATGTTCAAAAAATCTGCAGTTCAGTTTGTAAAGAAGAAATCATTAATTTCAAGCCTGGTTAAACAATAAAACCATTTGTCACTTTTAAGTTATGAAAACTGTATTATGTTTATGTGCTTAAAACTTAAATTTCTAATTTATTACCACAAAATTCTATAGTATTGCTGAGTTTCATGAATTAGATATTCTTGAAATTAGAATTTGTTTACTAAATCCCTATTATATACTTATATCTTCATGACAGCGATTTCAAATAAATTCAGTAGTCTTCTAGGGGCTGGCTCAGTGAAATTAGAATTCATCCGGACACGTGCCTAATTGCAACATGTAAAAAAAAATTCCAATCTTCAATAACATTTTTTTAAGGCTTAAAGAACTATGATAGAATAGACATATGCAATCTATTAAAAGAACTTAATTCGGCTATTATGTCTTGATTTGATTCCAGTTTTTTCCTAATTATAAATTTTTTCCTCATTTTTTCCCTGATCTGTTTTTATCCTGTACCTAGAATTATAAATTATAATATAAATTATAAATTTTTTCCTCATTGATCTGTTTTTATCCTGTACCTAGAAAGAACATAAAATGTACACTTTTAAAATATGACATTTAACACCTGCCCACCTCCCTTTTCCCATCTCCTCTTCCCCTCTTGTTGATGGTGGTATCTGGTCTTAGACAGGTTGAAGGCACAGGGTTCCCTCCAAAAACCACTATTGATACCACTGCAAAAACAAGACAGCAACAACACAATGTAGAGAGGTTGGCTTGCTTCCCTCTCTTCTAACTGCACGTTCAAAAATAAGCTTTTATTGATCTTAAACATCTGTGAGATGACTCATACATTGGTTTATTTTTTATATACATGTATACACCAATATTCCAAATTGAAAGCAACATCTCAATGGATCAAGAATATTAAGTGCTGTTGTCTATAACAGACTAGAAAATTTATAACTGTAAAAATGAAACATGCACATATTATTTAAAATGCACAGTGAAGAAAACCCATTGGTGTTGTGTTTTTCTTGTATGCCAGTAATTAAGCCACTACTGTTGGCACTGTTTGGTTTTCTATTTTAACACTGAAGGAGTGAAAGTATTTCCTATATTTATGAATTTACTATGAAAATCTTGGCAAAAACAGAAAAAAAAAGTCTGTCTAAAATGTGTGGGTGAAAACTGTTAATCAAGTGTGTTTCTACTTTTTTTCCCCCCAAGTTGGACACCATCTGTAAACCCTAGCTTGCTTCAGGGGATTTCACTGTTATATAAAATCAGTAAAATTAAAATGGAGTAGTTGTATATATGCAACATTGTGTACAGAGGGGAGATACTGAATAGTATTAAACATTTTCGTCTTCCTTTACCCTTTATCCCCTACCTAATATCTAGTCTACTTTTTAAAATTTCAAACTTCACTGCTCTCTGAATTGATAATTCCAATTTTCATATTGTTATTGGAAACCACATCTAATAAAGGTTTTAGTTATTCCCATGCACAGTATGGAAATTCTCGTTTGCTGAGGTTTTGTTTCAAGAAAATGTATTGGCATGTATTTGAGAACAAGTTTTATTGTCTCCTCTGTCGTACAGTTCAAACTAATCTACGTTTATGGATTTTTGACTGAAATGAAAGACCTTAAGATTAAACTATATTTAATATTAAAAAAAGAAAAGACACACTATTAACCAAGCAGCTCTGTTTTGTGAAGCTGTCTAAGAGCAGTTGCTTCATTCAAATCAACATGTCTCAATCAAATTTATCCCCTTCTCCCACTCGCCACTTTGACCACCTCCAGACTTAATGAAGCAAACCTCCCTCCTGCAGCTATCATACTCCCTCTCTTCACCCTACAAAAAAGCACATCAACCCTAGTGAGTGCAAGGCCCCCGAAACCAGAGCACAGGAGCAACAGACAGAGAATCTCAATCTAAGGAAAAAGCAAAACGTAGCTCTCCCCACCCGGCTTCTTGAAGGGGAAAATACTAAATGCTTACTTCTCTGTATGGTGCCAGCTGATCTGTAGACCATGCCTCTACCTACCCATCTCTTTGCAAAAGAAGTTGCGAAGAAAAGCATGAAAAGAATATAGTTTTTTGTTAAGCCTGATTTTAAGATTACAGCAAATAGTGTGCTTAAGAAGTTGTTTCCCAGACTGGGAGACAGTATATAGTAGTGGGATAAATAGCTGGAGAACTTAGATTCAGGCCCTGAGTTCTCAAAACCGTAAATGGACCCATCCATATTCAAATATCAGTAGAAGACAAAAACATGATACTGTGGTCTGAATGTTTCCCCGCAGAATTCATATGTTGACATCCAAAACCCCAAAGATGATGGTATTAGGAGGTGAGGCCTTTGGGAGGTGCTTAAGTCACAAGGGTGGAACCTTCAGGAATGAAAGAGCCCCCACAGAGATCCCTAGCTCTTTTCACCATGTAAGGACACGGCGAAAAGGCCTCGGCTCTGAACCAGGAAGAGGACCCTCACCAGAAAGCAACAATGCTGGTGATGTGATCTTGGACTTCCCAGCCTCCAGAACCGTGAAAAATAAATTTGTTGTTTATCATCTACCTAGTCTCTGATATTGTGTTACAGTAGCCTAAACAAAGACACGTTCCAAAATCAAAATAAATAAATTATTTGCAGCTTAGCTGTCATTCCTGGTTATCCGAACTGTTTCCCTACAAGATTAAGCTTGTCTTTTTTTTACGGTATGCGGGCCTCTCACTGTTGTGGCCTCTTCCCGTTGCAGAGCACAGGCTCCGGACGTGCAGGCTCAGTGGCCATGGCTCACGGGCCCAGCCGCTCTGCAGCATGTGGGATCTTCTCGGACCGGGGCACGAACCCGTGTCCCCTGCATCAGCAGGCGGACTCTCAACCACTGCGCCACCAGGGAAGCCCTAAGCTTGTCTTTTTATTTCCCAATTTCTATGGGCAGAACATTTTTTTTCCATCAGTCTAGCTAGCTAGCTATCTGGGTCTTTCTTCCTTTTCTTTCCCTTCCTAAATAATTGAGTCCCAGCAAGGTAAGAAGGGGCAGGAAGACGAAGAGCTAGTGAGGGGAGCGGGGAGGCTGAGGCAGCAGTGGCCTTGTGCAGGCTACTGAAGATGGGCCTGGGTCATCTCACTGTGCCATGAAGCGCTTGAAGAAGGAGGGCGACGATTTGGAGGGGCTTCTGCTGGCCCAAACTGGTCCATTTTAAGCAGCATAATAGATAATGATAATAACAGATTATAATCCATTAAAATATCTATAAATAAATGATAAATGAGCATCTACAGCTTTGATGGTTAATTTCCTAATGTTGATAACTGACGCAGGAGGTATCCCTGCTTTGGGGAAATACACACTCAAGTATTTGGAAGTAATGACATATCATATTATTAATTTACGTTCAAGTGGTAAAACAATAAACTCTTTGTACCATTTTTGCAAATTTTCTACAAGTTTGAAATTATTTCAAAATAAGCGGAAAATAAATGAGAGGAATAGTTAGGAAGGTTAGAATACATAGACATGATATAAGGATAAAGAGAGAGACAGTGGAAGAGATTTCAATGGCTCCTTTAACCCATCAACTAAAACAGAACTAATCCTTTACCCTTTTCACCTTTTTACCATTTTCACTCATAAGTGAGTGAATGTAGTATGCGTAGTACCCAGGGATGTTTCACGTGTAACAAAAACTCTAACACAATTCAGATAATTAAGGAATCTTTCTAAGAAGGAGGGGCAGAGACAAATTTAAAAATACATTCAGATAGTACAATAGTGTGCAACCAGGCTAGTTGTGTTTATTTTCTTATATAGCACTTTTCCTTAAAAGATTTTAAGCAAATATGATTTTTCTACTCTTCAAGGAAATTGTGACAGCTTGAATGGAGAGACAAAATCTTCGCAACAACTTTATGAAGAAGAAATAATTTTGCTTATTTAACAGGTGAAGAAAATAATGAAAAAGAGATTTTAAAGTTCCTAGCATCATAAAATGCCTAAGTGGTAGAGCCAGTATTCAAACTAAACTCTGTCTGGGTTCAAGACCCACATCCCTTCTCACAGAATTGTAAAAGGAAACAGTTAATTCTGAATTCTCTCCTTGAACAATATCCACCTTCAGAATGGCACACTCTCATAGGCAAACACGATCCATTTATCATCTTAAATTTCTTCTTTACTTAGCCTCCTCTCTGTGAATGTACTAAATGAGAATAGACAGTGCAATGTCTATTTCTGGTTTCATTTCGCTTAACCAGAAGTACTGACCGCTTTATAACATTGTGCAAAACAAAGTGAATACCACAGGGTCCCTGTTGAAGCAGTTTTGTTTTTGGTTTTTTAAGTAGGCAATTGATGCAATTGTTTCTGGCTCTGATGTTTTATTTCTATTTTCTCTTAAGGACTTAGAACCAGTTTTACACCTCTCTAATGAAAGCATATCACTTTCCTTCAACAATTTACAAGAGTTCATCTTTCAAACTAAAATTTGGTATTAAGACACAGAAGCAACATTTGAGCTCATCTTGGCTACTATCCTCCATCCCTACTTTCAAACCCATTTTATAAGTGAGACATGGAACATGATGTCTTTACTGTCCACTCTCATGCTCACCTTCCAGCCCCAAAGCTTAACAAACACCCACAGAAACACCCCCTACAGAATCCACCTTTTTAAAAAGATAATTTCTATTCTACAAACGATAGGGATTCTTACATTCTCATACTCCAATTCTACTGTCATACAGAGAGAGTGAATTCTTTTTATTTTGACAAAGGAAACGTGTATTTTGATAACACCAGCCTTGGCTTACAGACCACTTAGAGCACGTTACAACAATCTATAAGTGACACGACCTAGTTTCATTTTACAAATAAGACAAGATAGTACAACCAGCTTGTCTCTTACAAGGATTAAATGAGACTCTAAGATAGCAAAACTACCATCTCAAAAGAGGACAGTTCATTTCTAGATCAGGTTTGGCCACTGAGTGTGTGTCCATGCAAGAGATTATACACCAGACATTCTGCTATTGTTGCTGATGTAGACACAGAAAGTCAATAATGTGGATTAACTAGGATTAATGTATTATTTTCTGATTACATTTGAGACTCAAGTTTCTAGGTACTTAAAACTATTCTTAAGATTAAACAAAAACCCTACAGTTTAAAACGAATAAAAAAGAAAAAAAATAACTTTAAAAGTTTAAAAAATTAAAAGTGAACTATTTAACTGAGAAATTTTTATTTTTATTATATGTGCAAGAGCTTGTATATACATGACCTAGACATACTGTCTTACCTCTGAGAAGGAAGTGATATATATATAAGACAATCTGTGTCACAAACAAGTATGTCTCACATGTACACATGTGTAAAGGTTTCAGATAGATAAATGGTATATGGAGATAGAGAATCATGAGAATTATCCAGAACAGAAAGGTACATGAGAATACAGGGAGTAAAAAAATCTGAAAAAAAACCTGAAATTTTTCCTTTTTTCTCATTTACTCTGAAGTTTATTTTCCATTAGTATTAAAAAAATTTCTTCTCAAACTACTGTATTCCTATAAAAAAACAGAAGCAGAAGAGAGAACAGATAAGAAAAGAGAAACTTTAAAAATGAGAGAATGGAAATAAATTTAGAGTAACAAAAACGGTAAATGATGTGGTTTTCATCGTATGAGTAATTTGCCTAATGTAATGAGAGATTATTTTCACATTTAAAATTTTCTCCATTAGTTTTCTGTTTAACTCTGTAATTTCCTTCTTCATTCAAAAATATAAGCTAGAGAAAATGGTTTGAATTTGACAAAGATGCATGAAAAAAATGGAGTTTTGCAAACGATCAGAATTCTACAATTCTAATTTAAAAATAGTTTTCCAGGTTACTGTTTTTCTATTCCTTTATTCCAGGTATAAATTTCTCCCTTTCTGAATTCAGAAATTAAATGGCCCCAATTCCCAAAGCATTTATGGTCCAAAACCCAAACAAAAACTGTTAGCATTAATAACAGCTCAGTAAGGAAGAAGAATACAAAATGAATATATAAACTCAATAGCTTTCAAATAACTAGTTATAAAATATAATGGAAAGAAATTACCCAATTCCAAAAGGCCACAAAATATAAAATATTTGAAAGTAACTTTTTTTTAAAAAAAGAGGTCCTGTGTGAATAAACCTATAAACTTTACTGAGTGACATTTAATAAAAATACTTGAATAAATGGAGAATCATTCCTAGGTAGTATTATATACACATAAATGTGTCAATTCTTCCCAGATAAGTGTATAGAAATATCAGTGAGGTAATTCCAATAAAATTCCTACTGAATTCGGCAATGTATTTTAAAATTTTACTAGTAAAAATTTAAGAAGCAAGAACAATCAAGTAAGATAATTTTTTGAAAAAAAATAAGGATATGGGGAAATTTGTGCCCTACACACTTAAATTTTTAAAAATCTAAATTAATTAAAACAATAATGAGGGCTTCCCTGGTGCACAGTGGTTGAGAGTCCGCCTGCCAATGCAGGGTACACGGGTTCGTGCCCTGGTCTGGGAGGATCTCACATGCCGCGGAGCGGCTGGGCCCGTGAGCCATGGCCGCTGAGCCTGCGCGTCCGGAGCCTGTGCTCCGCAACGGGAGAGGCCACAGCAGTGAGAGGCCCGCGTACCGCAAAAAAACCCAAAAAAACCAAAAAAACAATAATGAACTGTAAAGAAGATAGATCAATGACAAAAAACCTCAGAAACAGACCCTAGGATATAAAAGAATTTAGTACATTCAGTTCATGTCGACAAAATTTTACTGAATACCTATGTGTCAAATACTGTGCTAGTAGGAAAGGAAACCAGTAAAACATTTCTTGAAAGCTATTTGGCAATATGTATCAAGAACTTACACACTATATGAGTCATTTACATACATTTCATACACACAAAACAATCTATGTGGTTAGAAGTCAGGATAATTTGGGAAGTTGGGTGAAGTGACTGAAAGGGGTTGGTTGGGGGGAGATTCTAGAATTCTGTCATTTCTATTTCTTGATACGGATGCTAATGACATTTTAGGAAAAGTCAATGAACTCGTCATTTGTATATGTTTCTATATGTAAGTTATTCATCAGTAAGAAGCTCTTCAAAATTAATGACATGAAAAAAAAGTCCATTAAAGTAGAAAAAAATCAGGCTACAAAACTACATAAAATATAGTCTCAGTTTTGTGAACAAAAGAATAGAAAAGAAAAACTGCTAGAAGGAAAACTGGTAGGTATAAGTTGGGGGGTTGGGAAGGATTAGAGGAGCTAATAAGAGACAGGGAAAGCCCCCTATAGTATCTTATCGAAGAGTCATTTCTTAGGAAACTTGGTTTGAAGATATGGTGGTGGCTAGAGTGTATGTGAAGTAAAGGGGAATGGTTCTAAGACAGGAAAAGCGTGAACCTGTTTAAGCTCTGATGGAAAGAGTCAATGGAGGGAAAAGCACAGAAAATATATAGAAAAAGGGCAATAATGCCTCTTAGCAGGCTGGTATGCATATACAAAAGAAGCAAACTCAGAAAGGGAGCAGGAAGGTTCTGACTACTATATATATACAAAGCTATTCTTTTTCATAGAGCTTTGCTAATTAATATGTCAAAAAACTTGTCAATTTCACTCTCCATGTTTATCCATTTGTAGTCTTTCATGAGGCCTTCAGATTATGATATTATCTGGATCAGTCAACTGTTGTTAAGAGTTTTAGCCAGAGGATAACCTATCTCTTACTTCAAAATACTTCGGGTCAAAATAAAGACCAGGTCAAGTATAATGATAGCCAGTCCGGTGGCAAGTGGCATTTCTACATTACACCTGTGTGACTTGAAGCAAGTTATTAAACCTCACTGTGCCTGAGTGGTCTGATAAGAAAAATGAAAAACATAGTAACAGGTTGATAAGAGGCTTAAATGAGATCATCCACATAAAATGCTGAGCCCAACATGTGGCACAGAGGAAACCCCCTCAAAAACTATAAATTTCTATCATCACTTATTTTTTTTAAGTCTGGGGAAGAGTTTCTAAGATGTCTGCAGATCTAGAAATAGCAAAACAATAACAGAACATGATAGGTAATGAAGCAGCAGCTCCTAATTCACAGTAAACAATCTTAGCAAACATTATGCTTTCTCTCAACTTTTTTTTTTTTTTTTTTTTGCAGTACTCGGGCCTCTCACTGTTGTAGCCTGTCCCGTTGCGGAGCACAGGCTCCGGACACGCAGGCTCAGCGGCCATGGCTCACGGGCCCAGCCGCTCCGCGGCATGTGGGATCTTCCCAGACCGGGGCACAAACCCGTGTCCCCTGCGTCGGCAGGCGGACTCTCAACCACTGCACCACCAGGGAAGCCCTCTCTCAACTTTTTATTGTGAAAAATATTAAATCTATAGAAAATGTGAAAGAATAGTACAATGAACATCCTTGATTATTCACCTGCACCTATAGTAACCAATTGTTAAATTTACTAACTCCCTCTCATACACAAACACACACAATTGGTGTTAGAGAATCCAAGACTCCAACTAGTTGGCTCACTGTGTAGAAGAACATACTTCGTCTATTTGCCACATGTACCAAAAGTCAGCTTTTTTCAGAGAACATGAGGTATTACATAAGAACAAATGACTTATGTAATTAAGCCTGCAATAACTGCGAAGACCAATGGAGGATAACACTGAGAGCAGATGAAAAGATTTTTTTTCAAGACCACCTTGGGAAATATAAAGGGTCTCAGAAATCCATTCTTAGGCCTGTTAATAAGGAGAGAGCAAAGGCTTTCATTCAGAGGCAAGAAAGCCTGACAGAGCTGGACCAGGGTTAGAGTTAGACATGTTACTTAATGAAGTTACTGTGAAGGACTTTGAGAAATTTTCCCCTTAGCTATATTGAACAACATTTAAATGAAGGTTCTCCACTCCTTTTTCTTTTTTTTTTTTGCGTTACGCGGGGCTCTCACTTTTGTGGCCTCTCCTGTTGCGGAGCACAGGCTCCGGACGCGCAGGCTCAGCGGCCATGGCTCACGGGCCCAGCCGCTCCGCGGCATGTGGGATCTTCCCAGACCGGGGCACGAACCTGTGTCCCCTGCATCGGCAGGCGGACTCTCAACCACTGCACCACCAGGGAAGCCCCTCCACTCCTTTTTTTAAGCATCCAAAT
Organism: Stenella coeruleoalba; assembly: GCF_951394435.1. Taxonomy (NCBI): domain Eukaryota; kingdom Metazoa; phylum Chordata; class Mammalia; order Artiodactyla; family Delphinidae; genus Stenella; species Stenella coeruleoalba. Next base: position 44,216,149 of record NC_137155.1, read on the forward strand.
AATCATGTTCTCTGGTAGTTGATCAGAAAATCAAAAAGACACTAAACACTTGGTCTCAAATAATTAACCATCTGAAAATGTATTATGCAGATTTTAGGTTGAACCACACAAAATTTTTTCTAGATTAAGAAATAAATACTGGCAATTTCATATATTCACATATATTTGTTCAAGAGGGAAATGACACATGTTTAATGATATTAACTGTAGTATTGTTTATGAAAGTAGAAGTCTGGAAATAATCTAAATGTCAACAGGTAGGGGACCAGGACATAAAGTACAGCATGGTCATACAATGGAATATAGTAAGACCGTCAAAAGAAAAATAACTAAGAAGCTATGAACCAACTGGAAACTTTCCTAAAATACATGGTTAAGCAAAAAATGTATGGTGTGGGGGGGAGTTTCAATATGGCGGAACAGTAAGATGCGGAGATCACCTTCCTCCCCACAAATACATCAGAAATACATCTACGTGTGGAACAACGGCTACAGAACACCTACTGAATGCTGGCAGAAGACTTCAGACCTCCCAAAAGGCAAGAAACTCCCCATGTACCAGGGTAGGGCAAAAGAAAAAAGGAACAACAGAGACAAAAGAATAGGGACGGGACCTGCACCTCTGGGAGGGAGCTGTGAAGGAGGAAAGGTTTCCACACACTAGGAAGCCCCCTTCACTGGTGGAGATGGGGGGAGGGTGTGGTGGAAGCTTTGGAGCCATGAAGGAGAGCTCAGCCACAGGGGTACAGAGGGCAAAGCGGAGAGATTCCCACACGGAGGATCAGTGCCGACCAGCACTCACCAGCCCGAGAGGCTTGTCTGCTCACCCACCGGGGCGTGTGGGGGCTGGGAGCTAAGGCTCAGAATTCAGAGGTCAGACCCCAAGAGAGGACTGGGGTTGGCTGCGTGAACACAGCCTGAAGGGGGCTAGTGTGCCACAGCTAGCCAGGAGGGAGTCCGGGAAAAAGTCCGAAACTACCTAACAGGCCACAGACCATTGTTTCGGGGTGTGTGAGGAGAGGGGATTCAGAGCACCACCTAAACGAGCTCCAGAGACGAGCGCAAGCCAAGGCTATCAGCATGGACACCAGAGACGGGCATGAATGCTAAGGCTCCTGCTGCAGCCACCAAGAAGCCTGTGTGCGAGCACAGGTCACTGTCCACATCTACCCTCCTGGGAGCCTGTGCAGCTCACCACTGCCAGTGTCCCATGATCCAGGGACAACACATGGTGGGCCTCAGGCTGTTGCAACCTCATGCTGGCCTCTGATTCCACAGGTTCACCCCACGTTCCATACCCATACCTCCCCCCAGCCTGAGTGAGCCAGAGCCCCCTAATCAGCTGCTACTTCAACCCCATCCTGTCTGGGCGGGGAACAGACAGCCCCAGGTGACCTACATGCAGAGGCGGGTCCAAATCCAAAGCTGAACCCCAGAAACAGTGCGAACAAAGAAGAGAAAGGGAAATTTCTCCCAGCAGCTTCAGGAGCAGTGGATTAAAACCCCACAATCAACATGATGTACCCTGCATTTGTGGAATACCTGAATAGACAATGAATCATCCCAAAATTGAGGCAGTAGACTTTTGGAGCAACTGTAGACTTGGGGTTTGCCTTCTGCATCTAATTTGTTTCTGGTTTTATGTTTAACTTTGTTTAAGATGTAGAGCTTATTATTATTAGCATTGGTAGATTTGTTTATTGATTTGGTTGCTCTCTTCCTTTTTTTAAATATCTATTTTTTCCTTTTTCTCTTTTTGTGAGTGTGAATGTGTATGCTTCTTTGTGTGATTTTGTCTGTATAGCTTTGCTTTTACCATTTGTCCTAGGGTTCTGTCTGTCCGTTTTGTTTTTGTTTTTAGTATAGCTTTTAAGCTTATTATCACTGGTGGATTTGTTTTTTGATTTGGTTGCTCTTTTCTCTCTTTCTTTCCTTTTTACTATTACCTTACTTTTAATATTTTTAAATTTTTATTTTAATAACTTTATTTATTTTACTTTATTTTATTTCCTTCCTTCCTTCCTGGGTGTCAGACCTGAGCCTCGGAGGTGGGACAGCCGATATCAGGACATTGGTCCACCAGAGACCGGCGGGCCCCATGTAATATAAAATGGTGAAAGCTCTCCCAGAGATCTCCATCTCAACGCTAAGACCCAGCTCCACTGAACGACCAGCAAGCTACAGTGCTGGACACCCTATGAAAAACAACTACCAAGACAAGAACACAACCCCACCCATTAGCAGAGAGACTGCCTAAAATCATAATAATTAAACAGACACCCAAAAACACACCACCGGATGTGGTCCTGCCCACCAGAAAGACAAGATCCAGCCTCATCCACCAGAACACAGGCACCAGTCCCCTCCACCAGGAAGCCTACACAACCCACTGAACAAACCTTACCCACTGGGGGCAGACACCAAAAACAACGGATACTACGAACCTGCACTGTGTGAAAAGGAGACCCCAAACACAGTAAGTTAAGCAAAATGAGACAGAGAAGACATAGAAATACACAGCAGATGAAGGGGCAAGGTAAAAACCCACCAGACCAAACAAATGAAGAGGAAATAGGCAGTCTACCTGAAAAAGAATTCAGAGTAATGATAGTAAAGATGATCAAAAATCTTGGAAATAGAATGCAGAAAATACAAGAAACGATTAACAAGGACCTAGAAGACCTAAAGAGCAAACAGACAGTGATGAACAACACAATAAATGATATTAAACATTCTCTAGAAGGAATCAATAGCAGAATAACTGAGGCAGAAGAACAGATAAGTCTCCTGGAAGAAAAAATAGTGGAAATAATTACCACAGAGAATAAAGAAAAAAGAATGAAAAGAATTGAGGACAGTCGCAGGGACATATGGGACAACATTAAAGGCACCAACATTCGAATTATAGGAGTCCCAGAAGAGGAGAAAAAGAAAGGGACTGAGACAATATTTGAAGAGATTATAGTTGAAAACTTCCCTAATGTGGGAAAGGAAAGAGTGAATCAAGTTCAGGAAGCACAGAGAGTCCCATACAGGATAAATCCAAGGAGAAGCATGCCAAGACACATATTAATCAAACTATCAAAAATTAAATACAAAGAAAAAATATTAAAAGCAGCAAGGGAAAAAGTAACAAATAATATACCAGGGAATCCCCATAAGGTTAACAGCTGATCTTTCAGCAGAATCTCTGCAAGCCAGAAGGGAGTGGCAGGACATATTGAAAGTGATGAAGGGGAAAAACCTACAACCAAGATTACTTTACCCAGCAAGGATCTCATTCAGATTCGACGGAGAAATTAAAACCTTTACAGACAAGCAAAAGCTAAGAGAATTCAGCACCACAAAACCAGCTTTACAACAAATGTGAAAGGAACTTCTCTAGGCAGGAAACAGAAGAGAAGGAAAAGACCTATAATAACAAACCAAAAACAATTAAGAAAATGGGAATAGGAACATACATATCAATAACAACCTTAAATGTAAATGGATTAAATGCTCCAACCAAAAGACACAGACTGGCTGAATGGATACAAAAGCAAGACCCGTATATACGCTGTCTACAAGACAAACACCTCAGACCTAGGGACACATACAGACTGAAAGTGAGGGGATGGAAAAAGATAGTCCACGCAAATGGAAATGAAAAGAAAGCTGGAGTAGCAATTCTCATATCAGACAAAATAGACTTTAAAATAAAGACTACTACAAGACAAAAAGAAGGACACTACATAGTGATCAAGGGATCAATCCAACAAGAAGATATAACAATTTTAAATACTTACGCACCCAACATAGGAGCACCTCAATATATAAGGCAAATGCTAACAGCCATAAAAGGGGAAATCAACAGTAACACAATCATAGTAGGGGACTTTAACACCCCACTTTCACCAATGGACAGATCGTCCAAAATGAAAATAAATAAGGAAACAGAAGCTTTAAAGACACATTAAAAAAGATGGACTTAATTGATTTTTATAGGACATTCCATCCAAAAACAACAATACACTTTCTTCTCAAGTGCTCATGGAACATTCTCCAGGACAGATCATATCTTGGGTCACAATTCTTGGTAAATTTAAGAAAATGGAAATCATATCAAGTATCTTTTCTGACCACAATGCTATGAGACTAGATATCGATTACAGGAAAAAAATCTGTAAAAAATACAAACACATGAAGGCTAAACAATACACTAGTAGATAACCAAGAGATCACTGAGGAAATCAAAAGGCAATCACAAAATACTTAGAAACAAATGAGAGTGAAAACATGACGACCCAAAACCTATGGGATGGAGCAAAAGCAGTTATAAGAGGGAAGTTTATAGCAATACAATCCTACCTCAAGAAACAAGAAACATCTCAAATAAACAACCTAATCTTACACCTAAAGCAATTAGGGAAAGAAGAACAAAAGAAATCCCAGAGTTAGAAGAAGAAAAGAAATCATAAAGATTAGATCAGAAATAAATGAAGAAAAAATGAAACAAATGATAGCAAAGATCAATAAAACTAAAAGCTGGTTCTTTGAGAAGATAAACAAAATTGATAAACCATTAGCCAGACTCATCAAGAAAAAAAGGGAGAAGACTCAAATCAATAGAATTAGAAATGAAAATGAAGAAGGAAAAACTGACCCTGCAGAAATACAAACGATCATGAGAGATTACTACAAGCAACTCTATGCCAATAAGATGGACAACCTGGAAGAAATGGACAAATGCTTAGAAAAGTACAACCTTCTGAGACTGAACCAGGAAGAAACAGAAAATATAAACAGACCAATCACAAGCACTGAAATTGAGACTGTGATTAAAAATCTTCCAACAAGCAAAAGCCCAGGACCAGACGGCTTCACAGGCAGATTCTATCAAACATTTAGAGAAGAGCTAACACCCAACCTTCTCAAACTCTTCCAAAATATAGCAGAGGGAGGAACACTCCCAAACTCATTCTACGAGGCCACCATCACCCTGACACCAAAACCAGACAAAGATGTCACAAAAAAAGAAAACTGCAGGCCAATTACACTGATGAACATAGGTGCAAAAACTCTCAACAAAGCACTAGCAAACAGAAACCAACAGCACATGAAAAGGATCATACACCATGATCTAGTGGGGTTTACCCCAGGAATGCAAGGATTCTTCAATAAACGCAAATCAATGTGATACACCATATTAACAAACTGAAGGACAAAAACCATATGATCATCTCAATAGATGCAGAGAAAGCTTTCGACAAAATTCAATACCCATTTATGATAAAAACCGTCCAGAAAGTAGGCATAGAGGGAACTTTCCTCAACATAATAAAGGCCATATATGACAAATCCACAGCAAACATCGTTCTCAATGTTGAAAAACTGAAACCATTTCCACTAAGATCAGGAACAAGACAAGGCTGCCCACTCTCACCACAATTATTCAACATAGTTTTGGAAGTTTTAGCCACAGCAATCACAGAAGAAAAAGAAATAAAAGCAATCCAAATCAAAAAAGAAGAAGTAAAACTGTCACTGTTTGCAGATGACATGATACTATGTGTAGACAATCCTAAAGATGCTACAGAAAACTACTAGAGTTTATCAATGAATTTGGTAAAGTAGCAGGATACAAAATTAATGTACAGAAATCACTTGCATTCCTGTACACTAATGATGAAAAATCTGAAAGAGAATTTAAGGAAACACTCCCATTTACCATTGCAACAAAAAGAAGAAAATACTAAGAATAAACCTACCTAAGAAGACAAAAGACCTGTATACAGAAAACTGTAAGACACTGAGGAAAGAAATTAAAGATGATACAAACAAAAGAAGAGATATACCATGTTCTTGGATTGGAAGAATCAACATTGTGAAAATGACTCTACTACCCAAAGCAATCTACAGATTCAATGCAATCCTTATCAAACTACCAATGGCATTTTTCACAGAACTAGAATAAAAAATTTCACAATTTGTATGGAAACACAAAAGACCTCAAATAGCCAAAGCAATCTTAAGAAAGAGAAATGGAGCTGGAGGAATCAGGCTCCCTGACTTCAGGCTATATTACAAAGCTACGGTAATCAAGACAGTATGGTATTGGCACTAAAACAGAAATATAGATCAATGGAACAGGACAGAAAGCCCAGAGATAAATCCACGCACTTATGGTCTCCTTATCTTTGATAAAGGAAGCAATAATATACAGTGGAGAAAAGACAGCCTCTTCAATAAGTGGTGCTGGGAAAACTGGACAGCTACGTGTAAAAGAATGAAATTAGAACACTCCCTAACACCATACACAAAAAGAAACTCAAAATGGATTAAAGACCTAAATGTAAGGCCAGACACTGTAAAACTCTTAGAGGAAAACATAGGCAGAACACTCTATGACATAAATCACAGCAAGATCCTTTTTGACACGTTTCCTAGAGAAATCAAAATAAAAACAAAAATAAACAAATGGGACCTAATGAAACTTCAAAGCTTTTGCACAGCAAAGGAAACCATAAAGAAGAGGAAAAGACAACCCTCAAAATGGGAGAAAATACTTGCAAACGAAGCAACTAACAAAGGATTAATCTCCAAAATTTACAAGCAGCTCATGCAGCTCAGTATCAAAAAAACAAACAACCTAATCCCAAAATGGGCAGAAGACCTAAATAGACATTTCTGCAAAGAAGATATACAGATTGCCAACAAACACATGAAAGAATGCTCAACATCATTAATCATTAGAGAAATGCAAATCAAAACTATAATGAGACATCATCTCACACCAGTCAGAATGGCCATCATCAAAAAATCTACAAACCAAAAATTCTGGAGAGGGTGTGGAGAAAACGGTACTCTCTTTCACTGTTGGTGGTAAATTGATATAGCCACTATGGAGAACAGTATGGAGGTTCTTTAAAAAATAAAAATAGAACTACCATACAACCCAGCAATCCCACTACTGGGCGTATACTCTGATACAATTCAAAAAGAGTCATGTACCACAATGTTCATTACAGCTCTATTTACAATAGCCAGGACATGGAAGCAACCTAAGTGTCCATCAACAGATGAATGGATAAAGAAGATGTGGCACATATATACAAGGGAACATTACTCAGCCATAAAATGAAACGAAATTGAGTTATTTTTAGTGAGGTGGACGGCCGTAGAGACTGTCATACAGAGTGAAGTAAGTGAGAAAGAAAAACAAATGCCGTATGCTAACACATATATTTGGAATCTAAAAAAAAAAAAAAAAATTGGTTCTGAAGAACCTAGGGGCAGGACAGGAATAAAGACACAGATGTAGAGAATGGACTCGAGGACACAGGGAGGGGGAAGGGTTAGCTGGGATGAAGTGAGAGAGTGGCATGGACATATATACACTACCAAATGTAAAATAGATAGCTAGTGGGAAGCAGACACATAGCATAGGGAGATCAGCTTGGTGCTTTGTGTCCACTTAGAGGGGTGGGATAGGGAGGGTCAGAGGGAGGTGCCAGAGGGAGGGAATATGGGGATATATGTATATGTATAGCTGATTCACTTTGTTACACAGCAGAAACTAACACACCATTGTAAAGCAATTATACTCCAATAAAGATGTTAAAAAAATGTAATGTGCAAAATATTCAGTAAACTTCCTTTTGTGTAAAAGCAGAAAGAAAGATTAAAAAAGCATATATTTGCATTTGCTTATATAGACATAAAGAAACTCTGGAAGAATATGCAAGAAATTAATGGTAGTTGTTTAATTTGCGGGGAGCATGAAGTATGTGGATGGAGGACAGATGTTGGAGGAAGACTTTTCAATGTATCCCTTTTTATGTATGTTTGAAACATCTGTATCTATTATCTACTCAGAGAAATATAAGAATGTCTGAGAAAAAAATTAAGGTATTGAATATTTAGATGGAGAACCAGAAATTGTAAAATGATTCTTGCTATGTCTTCTATCTGCAACAATGCAATGTTAGGTTGCCATCATTTCCATAAAAGCATAGTTTCTAGTGTTTACATAGTAATGTTATTACTGATTTAAGATCTAAAAAACTGATGATTGTTTGGCATGCTATTTTTGTTTCACATTAGAGAACACAATAATATCCAAAAGGTTGTTTTAATAAAGACACTTTTAATTTTCAGATAATTATACATTCATTAGTTACATATTATATAGTTGCAAAAACAGTACTGAAAATTCCTGTGTATCCTTCATCTAGTTTCCCCCATGGTTTCCAATCCTAACCCCTGGCAACCATTAATCTATTTTCCATCTCTGTAAGTCTGTCATTTGAGAATATTATATATATGGAATCATAAAATATGTAACCTTTCGAGATTTGCTTTTAATAATATTTTGCAACTTTAATCCTCATATTTTATTTTCCCATATGCTTTTTTGTTAAAGTCCGGGATACTGGGGGATAATTTACATGCTGTAATATTCATCCTTTTTAGTATGTGGTTCTATTAAATTTTTCATAGTTTTATTGTGGTATAATTAATGTATTACAAACACATTTTCAAGTGTCAGATTTGATCTTTTCTGACATACATATACATTTGTGAAAGCACCATCACAATCAACATAATAAACATATCCATCACCACAAAAAGTTTCCTCGTGCTCCTTTGTAATCCATTCCTCCTACACCACACTCCCATTCCCAGACAACTACTTTGCTTTCCATCACCATAGGTTTGTAGTTTCTAGATTTTTTTATATAAACAGAAACATACAGCGTGTTCTTTCATTTCTCTTGGGTAAATACCTAGGAGTCGAATGACTGGGTCATATAGTCGATACATGTTTAACTTTTTAAAAAATTGCCAAAATGGCTGCATCATTTCACATTCTCATCAGCAATATATGCAAGTTCCAATTCTTCCACATCCTTGCCAGCTTTGGTGTTAAAATTTTAGGCATTCTAATGGATATAGTAGTGGCTCGTTGTGGTTTTATTCTCCATTTCCCTAATAACTGATGATGCTGAGCATCTTTTCATGTGCTTACTTGTCATCCATATATCATCTTTGATGAAGTGTCTATTCAAATCTTTTGCCCACTGTTTAAAATGAGGCTGTTTCTTAAATATTATTAAACTTTGAGAGTTCTTTATATTTTAGATACAAGTTCTTTGTCAGATAAGTTTTGTAAATATCTTCTAATCTGAGGCTTTCCTAATCTTAACAATACCTTTCTAAAAGCAGAACGTATAATTTTGATGAATTATATTTTTTCTTTTTTTTCTTTTATGGAGCATGCTTTTTATACCTAAGAATCATCATCCAAGGTCACAAAGATTTTTCCCCTATATTTTCATTTATCAGGTTTATAGATTTGGATCTTATATTTAGGTCTTGTACAGACCGAAATATAAGACCTAAATATATTGTGAGGCTTGTACAGAATCCTAGGGAATACCTACTCTTAGGGGCTGAAGCGAAAAGAAAAGCAGTCAGTGACAGAGTTGGAAGAGAATAAGCAAGGTACTGATATACGGGGCCAAAGAGGAAGAGGGTTGCAATTAAAGGAAAGTTAAGGCTGTCAAAATCTGCATGGAACTTGGCACAGAGACTGATAAAAACAAACAGAGTAATGGTTACTGGATTTGACGATGAGATCAGTGGTGGCCTTCGAGACAGGAGTTTCAATACAATGAAACAGACAGAAGCCAGGTTGAAATGGATCAAAAGGAAGCATGGATAGTGAAGAAAGAAAGGTCTCAAATCACTCTTGAATATTTCAGCAATAAAAATGAAAAAAAAAAAAAACTACACACACACACACACACACACACACACACACACACATGACACTGAACTCAAAGAGTTTCCTGACCATGGAGAAAGACCAGGTAGAAAGAGATGAAAAGAACAAAAGAAAGATATGAAATAACTGATGAAGCAAGGTTTGAATTGAAGGAGGATGAGAATGTCAAGAGCACAGTTTACCTGTTGCAAGGAGGAGCTAGAAAGTGAGATGGAAATGGATAAGGACGGAGACATTTTGAGATGGTGGCCAAGGAAGCTCAAGGGCCTCGCTCAACCTTTCTGACAAAGTAGCAGAGGAGTTTCTCTACTGAGACTGAGAAAGGAGGGGCTGGGGCTTGAGAAGGTGAAAGGGTTTGAAACTGTCTGTGGGGGGACTGGTAGGTTGGGAATCAAAAAGAGAGAAATAATGGGATTATCAAGGAGCTCTGAGAGCACTCATAGAGAAAGACCCAATGTTTGTAAGATTTAATATTTGCTGCATTCCCTTTCCTTGGCTGCCAAGAGTTCCACAAAAAAAAAAGACACAAATGGGTTGGGTGGTCCCACAGCTACACATAGGATTCACAACTCTCACCTTCTCTCTCTTTTTTCTAAGACTCACACCCTGTTTGGTATGTAGAACAGGTATCCCAGTTCCACTTTATACATGAAGAAACAGAAGGTGGGAGAACGACTTTCTCAAAATGTTTGGCTAGCTGGAACTTTAATTCAGATCTTTTTATCTAATTCCAGTAATTAGAATTTCCAGTAACTTCCTTGCTGTGTCAGGCTGCTCTCTTTCTCCAGTGCTCTTCATCACCATTCCTACCTTAAAACCTGGCCTCAGTCAGTCCCTTAAGTGCTATTCTACCTTTCCACTGCACCCCAGCCCTCCTCCATTCACTTTCCTGAACTCAGCTGTGCTCACAGTCTATAGAGGCAGGAGTCTGGAGAGGAGTTTGGTGCACACGAGGGGTCAGTTTGCAAACAGAAGAACCAACTCACCAGCTGCAGCCATGCTTTGCCAATATTTACAAAGAGCTCAGACATGGTTCTCAGTGCTTTCTTAGGGCCTCTGGTGAGGAAAGACACAAAGAATCAGGAGAGAGCAGCCACCAGAGAGTGGGGAAAATGACAGTTGGTTTTCCTCTTGAAAACACCCAGTGTAGAGTCCTCCCTCCAAATTAACTCCCAAGGTGAGGGCTGCAAAAATGGAAATAGCGAGAGCTTTAGGGCTGTAACTCCCTGCCAGCCTTCTCCCTTCACCCAGCTTTCAAAAATTCCTCTAAAGGAAATAAAGCCCAAGAGTCTCCACTAGAAAATCATCAATATAGGATAAACACTTAGAGCAAACCTGAACCTGGCACCTTTGTTTGACCTACGGTGAAAGTTTTGCTTTAGTGTGTTGGGCAATCAGTATGAAAACTTACAATGGATGAGTGTCTAGTACAAATCTTGGTTATTTGTGAACACAATGGTTTTTTAAAAAATTCAGCTCCCTCTGACCTTGTAACAGTTATTTTGCTACTGTAGACTGTGATGCAAATTAAGGCATTTCTATTCTTATTTCAAAGTCTGCTGCATAAAATAAGTATATGCTTTTCAAAGCCAAATGACAGCCTAATGTTCCACATTTAACTACAAGTCAACATGTCGTCAGATTATTTCATTATTATAATGACTAATTAAAAAATTTATCAAGAAAAATGTGATTTTCACCTCTCGTAGTTTCTGGTCTTAAAAAACAGATAATTCTCCTAACGTTGCATCTTGTATACAAAATGAGTCTAAAAAGCAGCCTCAAATTTTTTTTGCTACAAAAGTAGGTCACCAGCTTTTTAATGCATTAAAGTTAACATAAATACAACTGTGCAATCCCTTATTAAACATTATTTTGAAAGCAGGTCTTTCATAAGCTAAATCATCTTAAAACCCATACTTTTTAGTTTGCATTTGCTACAAAAACAAACAATTATGCAGAAGTACAGCATCTTATATTTCCTAGAGCTAAATGATATTGTGAAATAGCAAAATCTTCCAGAGCAGTATAGAGACATTTCTGCTTTTAAGCATTAAAGAAAAAATGAATATATTTAAGGTGAAAACCCCCCCTTTTTTAAAAAAAGGCTTCTTCTGTTATATTTAATCCACTTTCACACAATTTTTCTTAATTACACTACAGCTGTCTGGTAAGGCACAACTGACCACTTGCATCATGAAAACAAACTGTACCCCACCATCCAAAGTTCTCGATTAAAAAGCAAATGTTTTTGTGAGCCCAGAGAAAACGGGTGCAGCTGCTCCATTTCACGAGGCAGGCACCTCTACTCCATTCAGCTGTGAAGAATGGCAATGACTGTAAATTGTTCTTCCTGATCGGTTCCACAATAAAAACAAACCACACTACTTTCAATTTTTCAAAGCCAATTTTTTTAAGCCTCCACTACACTGGAAACAAGAGTTGTGTTTTTCTGATTCATGGCCTTTGATTTCTACATAAACGTCCCTGTATGCATGTAAAAACAGGTCCCTGCAGGATACTTATGGAGACTGTATAGATTAACTTACCAGATGTACCAGAAGATAGACACACCATCAGCCTACCTTTTAAAGCAAGATACTATTTAACAGCTTAAACTGCCTGTGACTAAAGGACGACTGTAAAGAACATACCGTATGCGGAGGGGCATCAGGCAACTCCTGAGAAAACGGCAGTGTGTTCACAGAACGTGCAACAAATGTTTTTGAACTTGCGTTTTAATGTGTTCACTTAAAATCCACACTGTGGAAGGAAGGTCCGGTCACACATCTGCATATGCAGCTCAAACAATGGGAATCTGATAACAGCTAAAATCCTTGACAGAATTTTATTAAGAAACCTCTCAATGTTCCCAGTTTACTCACAACGCCCAAACAGTATTTATGATTTAAGCTTGAGGTCTCCAAAGTGTATTCTCAAGCACTTAATCAATTAAAAAATGTTTGTGCATGCCTCTCTGCATTTATGTACAAATATAATTTACTTATTTACAAACACAGAGCACTGTACTGATATCTAATGCACATTCAAAACAGAGACAGTTGTTTAAGGCTGGGATAAACACAATTCATAAACAGAAATTTTAAAACTGTCTTTGCACACCTCCAACGGGCCATCTTGCACAGCTCCTGGGGACTGTCCACCTCCTCCCCACCCCCATGGAGACCCTAAGGGGGCCATGGCTAATGTGAGGCCAAGCTAAGTCATTAGTGGCTTTGGACAAATTCTTTGATTGCTGTAAATTTCTACCCCTGCTCCCAACAAGATTTTCTGTGGAAACCTAAGTGTATAATCTAGTTTAGACAGCTTTTAATTCTGACTCATGACTAGTGTGTTGCAATGGAACTTAAACACGCTCAAACATTATAGAGATAAAACAAGAAAGTGTTCAGATTTGTTATCCTCTACTTTGGTGGCAAAACTGTTTGCATGAAGTTATCAATGATTTCTCTTTAACACAAGACAGCAATCAATATCACCTACACTGACAAACGGCTTCTATTGAAAGTAACACCCTGTGCTGCTGCAAAGATTGCGTCCCCTAACATACCAGTCACCCAACCTTTCCACATGTCTCCTATAGACACTTTGTCTTTCCAAAGTGTCTGCTTTACAAGTCCATTCCTTCCAAATCCCTAGCAATATGTGATGTCTGGCAAATGAAGTTGCCACCAAGTGATGACTGTTTTCAATGAGCTCTGTCAATAATGGCATGTATTGTATGAGACTCAGTAGTCTACACAATTTTGCCAGGTTTTGCTAGAAGCTAGTGATACAATTATACCTGTCCTCTTGGAGCTTTAAAAACAAAAACAAAACTAACAAGAATTACACACACACATACACACACACACGGAAACACACCACTTACTTGCTTTCTTTCTTTCTGGCCATTTGTTCTCAGATTCCTTCACAGGTTCCTTTTATTCTACCTCCTCTGTTATTGGATATTATTCCCAAGGTCCATGTTTCCATAACTCATTGAATTTAAACCTTAAAATACAATACTTAAAGTTCTCTAGGTCTTAAAAATATAGACAATGGAGGGCACTTGTTTTTTGAGATTTTTGGGGAAGTTAATGTCACTTAAGTCTCCCTCATTGTCAGAAGCAACTTTATGTAGTTTTCACTGAGGTTCCTATATCTAGGACTATTTTCCTTACCATTTTACCCTGAAAGACAAATGAGTATCTGGGACTCATTTTGACTGGTATGCCCAAATGTGCAAATTACAGACACGAAAAAACTAAACTTCTGGACAGATGAATGAAAGGGGACATCTGTTCTTGGTGTTTCTGCTCCTCCTTTCCTGATTCAGAGTTCAAAAATTCATAATACACTGGTCCTTTCAGCCAGTACCCATTCTTGCCCCCTCCTTTTAATCATCTCCATCCAGTACCACAGAGATGTAAAGGCATTAATTAGTCACTCATTCATTAATTCGATGAACATTTACTGACTACCTAACAGATTATAAACATGGGGGAAAATACAAAGACAAATAAAATGTGAAGCTTACAGTCTGGGGAAGGAGAAAAATGTATAAAACTATTAAATACAAATCAGTGAGTGCTATAATAGAGGTATGCATTCATTCAACGACTATCAAACACCAAATATACACCGGGCACAATGGTGCTGAGGAGTTAGCAGTGAAAGAAACAAGAAAAAACAAACAAAACCCCGTTGTTCTATTTAATAAACAATAAACAAATGAGCTAAGAAAATGAAGGCAAACTGAAGAAGACAGCTCCTGCAGACCGGGAGCTGAGCACAGCCTTGTCAGAGAAGCTGCCATCAGCGGACCTAGGAGGATGAGAAGCAGGAGTGGGTAGTCCAGGAAGCAAGCAGCACAGATGTGGGAGGGAACAGGGTGTGGAGTTAGAATGGCAGAAATACCTGCTCCAGCCAAAACCCAAAGAGGGAGAAGCAACTCGAAATACTGCAGTGAGAAAAGAGGAAATCCCTCTCCAAACTTGGGCTCTTTCTCTTTATGGGAAAACGAAGCCTGCTTTTCTGTTTCCATTGTTTTCCAGAGGTACAGAAAAATATAATTTTGTACACAATGAATTTGACTAAATTTTCATTTTAAATTTGATAAATCTTTCAGGGTACTAGGTATAAGGAAACAAATATATAAATTAATAAACAAGCAAACATAATTAAGAACAAAAACAAATGAACTTCCAGGTCACATTGTAAGTAATGCTGGACATACAACCAAAAAAAAAAGCTTTTAAATATAGGATAGTTATGAATCAGGGGAAAAAAACATAATTAAAAATGTTCACTTTCATGTTCAGCATACAATGTATGTACTATCCAAACTAATATTCACATATCTGAGAGAGAGCAAATCACTAGAACACAAAAACAGCAAGAAGGGGGCTTCCCTGGTGGCGCAGTGGTTGAGAGTCCACCTGCCGATGCAGGGGACATGGGTTCATGCCCCGGTCCGGGAAGACCCCACATGCCGCGGAGCGGCTGGGCCCGTGAGCCATGGCCGCTGAGCCTGCACGTCCGGAGCCTATGCTCCGCAACGGGAGAGGCCACAACAGTGAGAGGCCCGCGTACCGAAAAAAAAAAAAAAAGCAAGAAGGGTCATACGAAAGCATATCTTAAGTACGAGAAGCAGCAGAACATAAGAGCCTGAGAGCCAGACAGCCTGGGATCTCATCTTGGCCTTGCCTCTAGCTAGCTTTGTAACCTTGGGCAAGTTACTTCAGTCTGAGCTTCTGCATCTGTCATACAGAGGTATTATAATAGTATACTGTAGAACTCATATTAGCCTAACACTGATGATCTCCTGGAAAACTGTTTATCTTCTTACTAAACTGTGTGAAAACGCTGCTTTATTAATGAAATAATTCCAGCCACTATACTCCAGAGTTGAAACCTAAAATAAACGTGCTTAGCAATACGAACGGTTTAATCTTACTATTGATTGAAAGTTTAACTTCTTGGAATGTTCACTATTCACAATTAATAGCAGCAGCCATTTCTGAAGCAACACATTTATGCCAACTTTTTAAGATGGAAGGATTTTAAAAGACAGAACTTGAAACAGCTGCCTAGATTCCATCACACCAGAGGTTCTGTGAAAGGAGAATAGGCAAGAATCCTTACAGAATCCACCAGAAAATAAATTTCACACTAGACTCTAAGTTTCCAGGAGGCTAGTATCAATATTCACCAATATATCACCTGCATCTAGACCTGTGTTGGAACATGACAGGATCATAACATGTTTGAATAAATGAACAATATGGTTAAAAATGAACTATCCAAAAATAGCCATTTTTAAAAACTCTACAAATAACAACTGCTGCAGAGGATGTGGAGAAAAGGGAACCCTCCTACACTGTTGGTGAGAATGTATACAAGTTGTACAGCCACTATGGAAAACTGTATGGAGGTTCCTCAGAAAACTAAAAATAGAATTGCCATATGGTCCAGCAACACCACTCCCGAGCATATATGCAGACAAAACTCTAATTCAAAAAGATACATGCACCCTATGTTCACAGCAGCACTATTCACAATGGCCAAGACATGGAAACAACCTAAGTGTCCACTGACAGATGAAAGGATAAAGAAGATGTGGTACAGATATGCAATGGAATACTACTCAGCCATAAAAAAGAATGAAATAATGCCATTTGCAGTAACATGGATGCAACTAGAGATTATCACACTAAGTGAAGTAAGCCAGAAAGAGAAAGACAAATACCATACGATATCACTTATATATGGAATCTAAAATATGACACAAAAGAACCCATCTACGAAACAGAAACACACTCACAGACATAGAGAACAGACTTGTGGTTGCCAAGGGGGAGGGAGCTGAGGAGGGATGGAGTGGGAAGTTGGGGTTAGCAGATGTAAGCTTTCATATACAGAATGGATAAACAACAAGGTCCTACTGTATAGCACAGGGAACTATATTCAACATCCGATGATAAACCATAATGGAAAAGAATATAAAAAAAGAATGTATATGTGTATATATATATATATGTACAACTGAATCACTTTGCTATGCAGCAGAAATTAACACAACATTGTAAATCAACTATACTTCAATAAAAAATAAATAAAAATGAACTGTCCAAATCTTAAATGATCAATTACACATTTGTAGGAAATTACATCTATATTTAAATGATTAAAAAAAGGAATATTAGGTAAGTTTTAAAACAATCACACCTTTGAGCTTTAAATGAAGTGCTGAGTTCAACCAGCTCACAATATAAGAAGGGAAGAAATTAAGCACCTTGGAGTACTTGCAGATTGCCTAAAGAGGGTTGTATGTTTTAAACCAAAGCAGCACCTGCACCGTTTAGAGGAATAAATTCAACAAGAAGTGGTTATGAATCTATAAATTATAAGGCTTTGGGGGTTCTTTTATTATGTGAGCAACAGCAAGTGTTTTCTGGACTTGCAGCTGGTGCACTGTTTTTAAACAGCATGAGGACCTATTTTATTCACGACAAAGTTTGAGACCTGAGGCAATATCAGTTTATTAATCAAATGAACTCTAATGTTAAATAGTAAAAGTTTTACTTCCTAATATAAATTGTTGTCCTGCAGATATAAGTATGTCATTGGGTTTGCCTGTGATAAGCAATAACTTGTAGTAAAAAAAAATATTTTAAAAAATTGATTGAATTTAACTACATAGGTACTCTGGAAGAAGAAACAGACAAGTAAATTTTGCTGCTTACTGGCAAGGTTGCACTATTATAATCTGATGAGCTGTAATCTGTAACCACAATTTTATTAAAATGAGGAAACTGCTACATTTGGGTTCTGGCATACTTGGATTCTTTTTTTTAAAATAAATTTATTTATTTATTACTTATTTTTGGCTGCATTGGGTCTTTGTTGCTGCGTGCAGGCCTTCTCTAGTTGCGGTGAGCAAGGGTTACTCTCATTGCAGTGCGCGGGCTTCTCATTGTGGTGGCTTCTCTTATTGTGGAGCAGGGGCTCTAGGCAAGCAGGCTTCAGTATTTGCGGCACTCAGGCTCAGTAGTTGTGGCCTGCGGGCTCTAGAGTGCAGTCTCAGAGTTGTGGTGCACAGACTTAGTTGCTCTGCGGCATGTGGGATCTTCCCAGACCAGGGCTCAAACCTGTGTCCCCTGCATTGGCAGGCGGATTCTTAACCACTGCGCCACCAGGGAAGTCCCCCATATTTGGATTCTAACATAAGATTCTATCCCAAACAAATGATCAGAAGGCTAATTCTGATTAAAATTATTATTCCATTATTAAAATCACTTGTAACTAAGGAGAACCATTCTACCACTTACACACACACACACACACACACACACACACACATATACACACACACGCAACACATACTACTTTCTTAGCTAAGAATTTTTTTTTTTAATTTTTATTTTTGTGTGTATGTGTTTTTTTGCGGTAGGCGGGCCTCTCACTGCTGTGGCCTCTCCCGCTGCGGAGCACAGGCTCCGGACGTGCAGGCCCAGCGGCCACGGCTCACGGGCCCAGCTGCTCAGTGGCATGTGGGATCTTCCCAGACAGGGGCACAAACCCGTGTCCCCTGCATCGGCAGGCGGACTCTCAACCACTGCGCCCCCAGGGAAGCCCTTACCTAAGAATTTAATAAGTATTCAGAAAAATATCCCAAAGATACTAAATAGGGGGAAGATAATTATTTCTAAAATTTTGGATAGGCCATTTTATTTCTAAAGCTACAGCTTATGCTTATTGGGTAAGCCTGTAAGAATCTCAGGTGTTCCTCTAGCTACCAGCCCTCTTCTCTTCTCTCTTTATCAGTCAAACTCACCAGTCCCCAACTGCATCTACAGTAAATTCACATCAACCCTCTTTCAGTTCTGTAAGCCCCCTCTGCTCTCCAGTACTCTTCCCCATTGTCACCCCTGACTCCTATCCTTCTATAGTTCCTCCACACTCACCTATTAGGTTAAGTGCCCCTGCCCACTGAAACCCACGTGGGCAGGGATCTTATGTGTCCTGCTTCCCATACTGTATCCTCAAACCCTAGCATAGTGCCTTGCAGAGGGCCAGAGCTCCATAAATATTTATTAAACATATGAATGGTTTCTCAGTCAACCAACCAAAATTACTGCCCATAACAAGAATGTGAGCCTTTTAAGGCCCAAGACCACATGTCACTTCATAATCCTCTGTGCAGGCCTAGCTCAATCCCTGACACAGAGATGGAACTCAAGACATGATTGACAGTTTGATGAAAGTTAACAAATTCAATGACCTAACAATTTTCCATTTTGAAAGGCAACTTTTAGAGCTTTAACATTAAGCTACAAAATTTTAAAAATTTGCTTAATATGATTAATTTCCTTTTCCTATGATTTTACATAAGTAGCAAAATATAGAAATTTAATTTAAATTAGAAATTTTTTATAAGTCACCAACAGTTTTGGAGACAATGGTATAATTTTATTAAATATCATTATTATTAAACACTGGAATATTATGCTACAAACAAAAGGAATCTTTTGAGAGAAAGATCTCAAAACCAGAGTAAGAATTTGGTTATTGAAGGAAAAGGAACAGATACATACAGAGTAAAGTGGTGAGAAGATAGGATATGAGAGAGGGTTAGGAAGAGTTCAGGCTTTTTGATCAGTGAGATGCTGTCCTTACCAGCCTATGTGGAAAGCTGTATATTTGCTGGATTTGGGAAGAGGTGGCTAGGAACAGGGCTTCAATAATTTTGAGTATGAGAAGCCAAGATAAGATTTGATTTGATATGTCCTTATTAATGATAGAGTCAGAGCAAAGAGCTGCCATCAGTAGTAGATAGTGGCAACTGAAATACAAATATGATCAGTGCTAAAACAGGATAGCAGGTATACACAGGGAAGGAAGTGCTTTCAAAAGAAACAGAAGGCCAGTGGCAGACATAAAAGGTACCCAGTCAAAGAAATTCTAAAAGCCAAGATCAAAAAAGGTGCTAAGAGAAAGGAGACAGTACCCTGGCAAAGACATATGAATGATCCTAGAGTATAAACACTGAACCACAAACAATGAGGCAGAATAATCTGACCAGTAGAGACAACAATAGAAATATGACCTCACTGTTAAAACACACTGTTTCCAATCAATTCTGGCACTGTTACTTAGTGGAGTCCTTCATGAACTCCAAACTCACCTCGAGTGATCCAGCTCCCATCATTGTCTTAAGATGCTCTTTTGCAATCTGCACAATTGGCCTAGATGTTGAGAATTGCCTATAAAAGTGTCCACATTATTCCCAGAATCCATGGTCTCAGTCTAATCTGAACAAATCTGTCTTCCAGTAAGTTGCTTATATCCATCATATAACTTCATACTGTTTTATTACTTAACCACAGAGAAGGAATTTTATTTTTAAAATCTTATTTATTAAGCCAATTCTTCCCTATTCTAAGCACTATAATTTCTATTTTCCAAATTATTCAAAATATTGGCAGCTACTTGTTTGGATGCTCTTGGGTTGGTATAAGACAAATATTTTTTGTTTTGTTTTGTTTTTTTTGCCATGCCACATGGCATGTGGGATTTTGCTCCCCGACCAGGGATTGAACCTGCACCCACTGCATTGGAAGTGAGGAGTCTTAACCACTGGACCGCCAGGGAAGTCTGACAAATATGTTCTTAATACTGTCGTTTGTAGGAGCTTTCTGCTTCCTTTCTTCATTGTAGTGAGTTTGCAAGATGACTCCAAATGGCAATAGCTCTTTGTACCTGCCACATTCCATTGCAATCTCATACCTACTTTGCTGTCTGATACCACCTCGGCTGCCTTTCAGCATTACTAAGCATTTTCTCCCATTGAATATCTATTTCAGATTATTTGCTCTTACATGCATTAGCTTGCATTTTCTTAGGCTGAATCTCACTATTTCCTGTGATAGTTCTAAACCTTTTTAGGTATTTTTGTGATACTTCTCTTACTTTACTATTTGAGATGCTTCCCAATTTACTATCATCTGTAAAATTGGTTGACATGCTATTCATTTCTGATTTTATATTTTTAATGAAAATGCAAAGGAAAACTAGGTAATATGCCTCTATGAAGAAGCTGCATTTCATCTTAGTAAGAAGAATGAATTTAAGTAAAAGTTGCAAGTCATCATGTTATTAAATCAGTAAACCTGAATTGTTTACTTACTATACAAATCATATCACTTAATTTTACAACTAGCTTAAAACAGAAGTTAAAATGATTTTTAGTATCATTTATTTTTGTACATTATGTATATGTGGTTTAATTTCACCCATCCATTTTTTTGAGATTGAGTTAATAGAGAGGCAATGATTATTTAAAAAGAAACAAGCATTTTTTGTTTAAATTTCAAATCTTAAACGCATTTAAATTTTAAAAATTAAAAAAAAAATTCAAATGTCTTGGGCTTCCCTGGTGGCGCAGCGGTTGAGAATCTGCCTGCCAATGCAGGGGACACGGGTTCGAGCCCTGGTCTGGGAAGATCCCACATGCCGTGGGGCAACTGGGCCCGTGAGCCACAACTACTGAGCCTGCGCGTCTGGAGCTTGTGCTCTGCAACAAGAGAGGCCGCGACAGTGAGAGGCCCGCGCACCGCGATGAAGAGCGGCCCCCGCTTGCCACAGCTAGAGAAAGCCCTCGCACAGAAACGAAGACCCAACACAGCCAAAAATAAATAAAATAAAAAATAAAAATTAAAAAAAAAAAATTCAAATGTCTTCGGTTCTCCAATAACTATAAAAATGTCATTGGTTTTAATTAAATAAAAGGCACCTTAATTAAATAGCAATGATCCATTCAATATTTTAAATACTACCTCATTATATTTATTAGAGTTATATTTATTCTCTCCTACTATGCTGTTTATAACTTTTTTCTTGTGCTCCAAACATATTTTAAAATATAACTTGGCTAAGGAATTTCAGGATATTTATTTCCTAAATACTGGGCTTACGTAAACATAAAACTCCTGTTTTATATCCTTGTTTACTTAGTATCACTCTAGTTTTCTCTAGTTTCTTTTGACAGTGCCGACTTAAACACATTTAAAAAGTCTGGCAAAATTAATGTTACTCTATGCATTTTTAGTTAAATTCTGTTAAATCTTAATTATCATAGTGCATTTCTGACTCAAGAATCTTCGAAGAAAACACTTTCTAATCCAACCCAGGAAGGTTAAGAGTCAAACGTGCAATTTAGAAAAGAAATATGGCAAGTCCATGTATGTGGCTCAGTCTTAGAGTGATGTTTACACAGGGAATCCTGGCTCTGTCTGCACTATATTATGACCCTTGTCATCACCTGCCCTGGAGCAGTTGCATATGTGTCTACTTCTCCCATTAAGCCAGGCTCTCCTGCAGGGCAGAAGCAATCTGAAACCTCTGTATCTTTCATGAGGTCTCCCATAGCACTTTGCACAAAGCAGCCACACAATAAATGTTTGTGAAGTTGTATCAGAAGAGCAGAGTTCTTGGGTTTGCCTTGATACACAAGCCCCATGAAAAATGAAAGCAAAAGAAACCTAGGTGAATGGGTGGTGGGAGGGGATGGCAGTGGTGGTAAGAATGTTAGCAAGTAATTGCAAATGAAAATATTTAAATGTCGTCTTATTTACCTCTTATGTACTTGAATATGAGCTGAGATTTTTTTTTTTTCAGTAACGTTTCATTCTTCCCAAGCTAAAAGCTGGGGAAGCTTCATTATTTTATTTGAAAATATTTTCTGAGTTAGACACACCCTTATTGACACTGCCAGTGTAAATAATTTGTTCTCCTGGTATGCCACTGCTAAACAATGATGAACAGATCAACAGTACAGGAATTCCCCAATAAAGAGTGACCCATTGTGTGGAAAACAGATCCTAAAACAAGGAACTGTATTTAGGATAGGTTTCTACTTTCTGAATTCCGGCACACCCTTAGTCCCTGGCGCCTATGAGTCAGTCTCCTGGTCAACCTGAACCTGATCTTTCAAAGGCAATGTGATTCAATTCAACAAATACTTATTGTGCACCCACTGTATGCAAAGGCACAAGAATGAAAACCTGAGAAAAGGGGGCCTTCAAAGGAGATTGAGAAAAAGCAATGCTCGGGGAAGAAGGAAAAGATATAGGAGAGAAGGGCTTATGGAACCCAAAAGGGAAGAGGGATTGGTCAACATTCTCAGATGTCACAAAGGCTTGGAAAGCTGAAACTCTAGAAGATAAAAAAATTCTTATTGAGTAAATGCAAACTACTGGGATCAATGAACAAAATTATTAATGTCTTAAATTATTCATGTTTAGAATAATTTTGTTTTGTGGACACACTTGCTAAGAATAGGTTCCAGTTCTATTAATGTTATTACCAACTTCCCTGCCAGCCAGACTTGAAGTTTCTTCCTTTTCCCTCTGAGAAATAATACAATCAGTTACCAAGTCCTATCACTCATACCCACATGATTATGGTCACAGGCATAGTTGTACAAGTTGTGTACTGCACAAAAGTGTCACATCTGGGGGGAGGAGCATTCACATCATGGATGTGTAGACTTAAAACAAATTCCCAGTAGACGTCAGTCAAGTGTCTTATTCTAACTAAATAAATATATTACAACAATTTTCTAACAGTTGGAAGTAAAAGGTCTTGAAGAGGGGCCACTCTTTTAATTCCCAGAATGCACTGAGTGGGTTAATGGTGGCCCAGCCCAAAATGTTTTCCATCTATTTTCCAGTCTTCACAAATCAGACTCACATAATATCTTGCAATAGCTTCCAAATGGATCCCCTAATTTCTCCACATTTGAGTCCATTACAGAAATATTGGAAAGGATTTCCTAAAGAGTCCCACTAGTACTTCTCTTTCCAAAATGTCTTCAGGGGCTCTATGTCATACAGTCTCTTCAACCTCACATTCAAGGCCCTTGGTAACCATGCCCTAACCTTCCTTTCTAGTCTAGTCTTACCCTACTCCCCAAGAGGTATCCTACTCCCGGTCACATCTAATTACTGTCTGCTTTACATATATCCTGTCCTTCCTTGCCTTGCTATCTTTGTTCAGGTCATTTCCTCTGCCTGGAATTCTCTCCAAACTCAGTCTTCCTGCTAGAAGTTCTAAATTACACTAAGTATTGTATTTTGGGGAGAGAGGTTTTAGATGATTAAGTATTGTCTTTAGCAAGCATCAAAAAAAAAAAAAAAATCATTCCCCTCCTTGGCTTTGCTTGCATTTCTGTTATCTCTTGGTGCGTAACAAATTACTCCAAAAAAAACCTATTTTTTTTTACACCTCACATACTTGTAGGCCAGAAATTTGGGCAGAGCTAAGTGCTTCTTCTGTTCTGTGTGGTGATATTAGAGGCTGCTCTGGTGTTGGTAATCGGCAAAGAGATGGCCTAGTTCAGAGGCTCCCCATTCCTCCTCCTTGTCACAGACCTTTAAGGTCTTCACCCTTTGAGGCCCAGCTTGAATTCCCCTTCTTCTAAGAACCCTTTCCAGGTCTTTCAGTCAGGTTTAATCTCTCACTGCTTCAGATTCTCTACTACGTTCTTCTTCATTACAGTACTTTTCCTATTCATTCTTACATTAGGTTTTCATTTAATATGTAAGAAGCAAAAGAGAGAGAAAGGCAAAGGCAGCAACAGAATGCTAGGACCCTATAAATTTCAATCAAATTTAAAGAGAACAGACACAAAATGCTCAATGCGACTGGAACTCTTGTAGAATAAAGTAGAGGGACAGAGTTCTGTGTCCAGACTGATGCCAGACGAAGCTGATCCAGCATAAGTAGACAGCCTACTTCACGTATGTATCAGTATATAATTGTGTTTATTCTAATTAGTAGCACTTGTAGTTACTATAAATTCCAGGAAAGAGAAACAAAATCAAGGGGAAACACATTTAGTGTCTTATGCCGTTATAGTTAATGAACATTTCTAATATTGCATATATATTTTTTTAATTTAATTTTTTTTATACAGCAGGTTCTTATTAGTCATCCATTTTATACACATCAGTGCATACATGTCAATCCCCATCTCCCAATTCATCACACACACACACACCCCCCTGCTTTCCCCACTTGGTGTCCATACGTTTGTTCCCTACACCTGTGTCTCTATTTCTGCCTTGCAAACCGGTTCATCTGTGCCATTTTTCTAGATTCCACATATATGCGTTAATATACGATATTTGTTTTTCTCTTTCTGGCTTATTTCACTCTGAATGACAGTCTCTAGGTCCATCCACATCTCTAAAATGACCCAATTTCATTCCTTTTTATGACTAATATTCCACTGTATCTATGTACCACATCTTCTTTACCCATTCGTCAGTCGATGGGCATTTAGGTTGCAACCCTGACCTGGCTATTGTAAATAGTGCTGCAATGAACATTGGGGTGCATGTGTCTTTTTGAATTATGGTTTTCCCTGGGTAGATGCCCAGTAGCGGGACTGCTGGGTCATATGGTTAGTGCAAATATTTTTGTCCTCAAAAACGTTCAAAATGGAACCTTCCCTTGCAAAAGTAAAATCCACATCCTACAGAATGACTTGAAGAGATACACTAATGGGACTGTGAAATTATACTAATAACAAAATCCAGTAATTCACACTACCTAAATAACCTATATAAAAATGCAATTTTGAACTAGAAAAGATATAAAAGAGAGATAGATCTTCCTCAACTTACAATGGGGTTAAGTAGAAACTATCATAAGTCATAAATGCATTTAATACACCTAACCTACCAAACATCATAGCTTAGCCCAGCCTGCCTTAAATGTGCTCAGAACACTTATATTAGCTTACAGTTGGGTAAAATTATTTAACACAAATCCTATTTGATAATAAACTGTGGAATATCTTATGCAATTTATTGAAGACTATACCGAAAGTGAAAAACAGCATGGTTATAGGGGTACAGAATGGTTGTCAGTGTATCAGTTGTTTACCCTCATGATTGTGTGATCATACTGCATATTGCTAGACCAGAAAAAGATCAAAATCCGATATTCAAAGTACAGTTTCTACGGAATGCATATTATGCCATTGTAAAGTTGAAATATCGTTAAGTTGAACCATCGTAAGTCAGGGACTGTCTGTAGTTCAATCTTACTACCATTATAATGAAAAAACTGAGGCCCACAAAATGTGACTAGACTAAAAAAAACAATTCCTCTCCTGTATAAAAACAAACAAAACTAAACTAAAGGTACAAAGTTCTGTGTAGCAAAACATGTACAGAACTGTTGATGGCAGCATTGTCTATGAGACAGGGTATAAATGCCTGCTACCAGGAGAAGGGGTAAATAAATTATGGTATCTTCATGCAAAGAAATACTATACAGTAGTTAAAACGAATGGACCAGATAAATATCAACTACAAATATCAACACAGATGAATCTGACAAATGCAGCACTGACTAGAAAAAGCAAATTGCAGCAGAAGACAAAGAAAATAACAGTACTTACATAAACTTTTAAAACAAGCAAAACAATACTATATATAGTTTGGAATTATATACCATATGTGGTAAAAGTATAAGAAAATGACTTGGGAATGAGTGGCTACTTCTATGGGGGCTGAAGGGGTACACAGGCAGCTTCTGCAGTACCCATCTGTAGTGTGTCATTTCTAAAGCTAGTGTTAGACACATGCATGATTATATTATACTTCATAACTTTCGTGAAACTTAATTATTATATAATAAAATTTCAAGATAAGAAGCATTAAAAACATCTCTTACACTTTGTCTTTTGAGATATGCACTACCAAAATTCAGCATAAACGCAGATACATAATAAAGACTAGGCAGATGTTGAGGGGTTCAAGACCATTGGCATAGGCTATGTGAGAGCAAGGAAGCAAAGAAGTCTCTGGTTCTCAAAATAACATAACAAAAACAAACAAACAAATCCAACTAAGTAAACACATTTTTAGAAAATTTTAAATAAATCACACTCCAGATCCTTCCCTCAACTTTTCGGGTGCGCCTCCCCAATCCCCCCACTGTGAGGGACCATGAGGAGATATGATGAAACACAACACAGATCCTGCTGCAGCCTCTGGAATGGTGATGGAGGCAGAACCAAGGGAATAACCACGATTTAGTGAGCACATACTATGTACCAGGCACTGATAGCTTTGAGCCTTATCTGCATTCTCTGCATTTTCTATTTAATCCATACAATGCCCCTATGAGGTAGGAATGACTATCATGTTCATTTCAGAAAGGTTAAAGGACTTGCCAAGGCCACACAGCTAGCAAGTGGTGGAGGGAGGATTCTAGCCAGAGTCTGACATGTAATCAGTATATTGCTGCCTTTCTGTCTCTCCAAAATTATAATTACCAAATATCTGTTAACTCATCTTCAAGAAAAAAGTTACCTAACTTACATCTGGCTCCAAAACATGTTCAATTGCTTTTAAAGCAGCTTTGCTTTGGTAATTTTTAAGTATTTCCTCTTCTACAGCACGGCACAAAGAACTTTATAGCTCACTCTCTTACAAAACCACCTGTACTATGTCCACATGGTTGTCAACGTTTAAAAACGAATACAAATAATAACAGAAGCAATTCCAAGGGGAATTTTTCTTTGGGGGAGAGGATTAGATGGAAACATTCTAAAAAATGAAAAAGGTGCAACATCTGGAATAATTTTATTTTCTCACATCTTGGATACCTTATATGTGCAACGATGTCAAAAATAAAGGCTCAAGGAGTCCTGAAGTTGAAGTGTCTCAAGATCTCAGAATCCAAGACGACACCCTGAACATATAATTGATTTTTCTCTATTTACTAACCAGTAACACATTCACATCACTCACCTCTTAATAAAAGTAGTAACTCATCTCTCAAAAAAAGGCAAAATCCTATTCATTTAAAATAAAAAGCTTTTATGCATATTAGTTTGCCACAAAATAGATCAACACAGGTGTTCTACCAAACTGCTCATCTCTTCTGGGGTGAGCAGGTGCCCCACGCTGTGGCAACATCCAGGAATCTCGGGAAGACTATCAGCACCATCTAGGCCAGCGATCCTCAACCCTGGTCACAGACTAGAATGATTCAGAAACTTTAAAGAAATTCTGAGCAGACTATTACTCTATACATGATTGGTAAAACAGTACTGACTAAAAGATAACATAAGGGAATATTGTCTTGAACTTGAGGTAGGCAAAGATTACCTGTACAGACCCATAAAGTACTAACCGAAAGGGGAAAAGATTGATCAATTCAACATTAAAATTAAAAACTTGCTTATTAAAAGACACCCTGAAGAGTGGGAAAGGCAACCCCTAGTGTGGAGACAATGGTGACCAACACATACATCAAAGAACAGGTCTGGGGCTGCTGTGGCCATCCTGCCACCAGAGGGGGGCAGCTAGTCTGAAGACCAGGCCTACACACAGGGGGGAAATGTAAAGCCAAAGATTCTGGGCCTTCTTTAGAACCTGAATCAGGGCACGCCTAAAGTCGGCCTGACTCATGCATTGTCTGCGTAGAAGAGCCCATTAATGCCCATTTTATTTATAAGCCAGGAATAGTCCGATTTTCTGTCACTTTCTTCATAAACAGTCTCAAGTGACACTCAATTCAGATACACTTCCACTTCAATTTTCAACTTCTCGGAGAAGGCAATCCACCACCTGTCCTCATTCCTGATTTCATTCAAGCCTTACTCTAAAAAGTTTTGACAATGCCAAACTGGGGTCGTCACTTGCCTAGTCTCAGGCACAAAAGGCTATCTTTTCGTTTCTCAATAATCGTCTTTGCCCTTTAGGGTCCTACTTCAGGGTATCCTCAGTTTTAGAGTTTACTGCTTCTCTGCCATCACTTCATATTCCTTTCTTTTTGTTTAATTCACCCCTGATTTCTCTAGCCCCATGCTCCCAGGGCACAATGCCCTAACAAACACTACTTACTGAAAGCAACATGGTAACCTTGTTTATTCATTTTGTCCACAAAACACATTTATCAGTGATAAATGTGTGCCAGTCCATGTGTTTACAACTATCACCATACCATGCATTATAATGCCTTTAGCTGTCAATAATCATAAATCCTCCAAAAATTTACATGCTTAAATAGATCACAGGAGTCTGCCTTACACTAGCAGCACTGGAACACTAACATTATGTACACACTGGGCCAGCAAGTTTTCACATTTCATTGTTTAATTAAATTGTTTTTTTACTTTATACCATTCCAGTTTAAAAAAATTCTTATATTTTTCTGTAAAACTCTTCCTTTACTTTTCATATGCTTGGAAACCATTTTGGAGTCTCCTTGCCAATGCAAAAGGCTTTTCCTTAAGGCTGGCATAGGCTGGACTGTAGTGACAGGCATGAGACGAGGCAGACAGATTTTTCTCCTTTTTGCACACTGATTAAAAAAAAGTGCCACCAGATGTGAAAGGGAAAATTTAGACTCCAAATTCTGAAATTTAATCTAGCAATAAAGAAGCACCAAATTCTTAAGACACAGTGTACGTCAGCTATCTGCCATCCCACCGTTTCCTCCTTTAAATGTGCTCTTGATTAGAGGGAGCCTACAACATTTTTTTACTTTGGTTAACAAGGTTTCTTTTACTTTAGTGAGCACTACTGGTGAAGGAAAACAGGACTTCTTTGCTTTAAAAGGAGTTGGTGGTGGTCAGATAAGTGAGAAACTCAATTTTGTAAGTGGAGAGATTTCACTTTACTAGTGATATTTCTGACAGAGGTTTTTAAAAGAAAGAAGTACCTGTGTTTAATCCCCACTTTACCGATGCATAGATGCTTATCCTACCCGGAAGTGAGCAGAAAAGCAGTGAAGGAATAGGTCAAATTAGGCCTTAGGCACAGACTAAAGATAAGCGATTTTATTTTGAGATAGATTTAAAGCCAGTGGAGGGTTTTGAACACAGGAATGACCCAATCTCACTTATACTAAAAGAAAAAAAAATCACTCCAGCAACTGTGTGAAAAAAGGTTGTACAAATAGAATAGAATATTATGCTGCTAATAAATGAATGAGATAAATTTGTAAGTTGCTAAGGAAAGATGTGCAAAACATATAGTTAAAAGCTAAGATGCAGAACAGTATATGCAGAGTATGATCCTCTTTGTGGAAACAAGCATACACATGCACCAGATTTCTCAAAATTTAAAGCCAAAGTATTTTCATACCCAAATTGTTCTAAACATACTTAAAACTTTTCTAATAAATATTCTGGGTATTCATTTCAAACTTAAGTTCACTGAAATTAAATGGAATTAAACAAAATTTAAATGAAGTTAAACATTCAGTACTTAGCCACATTTCAAGGGTTCCATAGCCACATGTGGCTAGAGTCTACGTTATTGGACAAAGCAGATCTAACAACTGTAGAAAACATATAGGAAAGGTTAAACCTGTTTCTGGGGCTTAGAACTGAGGGCAAGGGATGGGCCTTTTACTTCTCAACTTTATGCCTTCTGCCACAAAATAAACATTTTTTTTTTCAAATTAAAAAGGCAGGGGCAGATGCAAGTTGTAAGGGATCTGAAGCTTATACAATTTTTAAAGCCCTTTTGACGAATACAAAATTATGAATACAAAATTATATAAGAAAGTGAAAATGCATTTAGAAGTGATAAAAATTTACAAATTTTAAACACCTGAAAATACCAGAAACATCACAAAACCCAGAAAAATATCATCCTATTTTTATTAATTAATCATCTGGCAAACCTCTATAATACCTTTTTTTCCCTAAAATTTTTGGCTATCCACATTTTGACAAATGACAATATTATAATATAATTTTCCACATATAAAATTAAAGAATAATTTAATGTTTCTTCTAATTGTGGTACAGGAACATAGTTGTTTAGAAATATATGTCTAGGAAAGGTTCCTTTAACTTCACAACTCAAGTCAATTTTTAGGATCATTGTCAAATTTGGGAAAACTTCTATAAAGTTACTTTCATATGTGAGCTGCAAAACATCAGGGTGTTTCAGTTTCTTCCGTGGCAACTTATCCCAAGTATTCTTCAAATTGCAGGCACTCATTAACTATAAAGCTGATTGCAGACACATATTATGAAGTTTTTTGTTAACTTTCTCCATATTGTGGACAAATCAGCAAGAAACATAACTCTTTTCCCGATGTATTCCTATCATTCATCCCTCTTTGTTAACTAGATCTTCAAACAATCATCAAGCCTATTTATTCTATTTGGAATTTCTTCTTCTCAAATGAATTACTGCTTTGGGGATAATCTGAATTTTTTTTTACAATATACTTTTGGTCATCAGAATAGTTTCTATTTATTTCACCATTTTTATTGCTTTAGTTTTATGTTCCATTATCTGAATTTTCTCAGTTCTTTAATAAATAAAGGTAGTGGTAAAAAAAAAAAAGAAGTAACCCTTCATATATGTTTGAATTGGGAATCTGTAATTTCTCAGTTGTCTTATTGAAACACTCCTGAAACATCTTTTAAACTGCAGTTAAAGTCGTATATTCCCAGCTCAACTTCCCTTTAAGCCAGATCCAAAAAAATGCCTGTGATCACTCCAGAGCAATCTAAGATGTGAAGAAATGTGATGGAAGGAGGGTCAGGGCAGAAAAGGGACAGCAGTCTTAACTAATTGTGTTTTAAATATCTTAAAATTCTTCAAATTTTGCAAGACCATATGGCCCTGTGAATACACAGCTAGAGATCTTCCCAGGGCCTTGGAGGGGGGCCTGTGCAAGGAAGGGGCCCTGAAACCTAAATCCCAGTCAATCAGCTTCTGGTAAACTTGCCTCTGATTACAGGTAAACAGAGGAGTCAGAAGACCCAGTTTAAGCCAAAGGTCCTTCCTTAGCTTAAGGAGTTCGGCGTTTCTCCCCACCTGTCCCTCCACCTCCACAGTGAATATTCAATTTCAGGCTGAAGTACACTTCCAGGAGGTCTTAGAGCAGCAAACTCTAACCTTCCTTCCTACTTGACACAGCTAAAATTGCTTCATCTCAGTTTTTGCCGAAGTTGAGGTTCATACAAGTTGAAATCTTAACCAAAAATTTCTGACTTGTTTTTCAGAAACTTCTTCAGTTTCAGTTTCAGCAATCCATTGTTTTGATTGATGCATCTAGCCTCTCTCTCTCTAAAGCTCGGGAAACGTTAGCCCTATCTTAATGTAACAACTCTGAAAGTCTCAGTTGCCCCATAGATCCATTTTTTAAAAACTCATTTATATGGGCTAAAGCCAAGACACATATAGTTGGGGCGGGCAATAGTCATCACAGGGCTCCATACTTCATTAGTGGAAGTAATGTAACTAGTGGTACAACATAGGAAACAGTAATGAGGACATTATATTCACACTGCTCAGCTATGTACACAAAAGGAAGCCTGCACAACATTGAACAATCTATAAAGTAGCAGTCAAAACTGGCTTCTTCCACAATTAAATTAAAACTGGCTTCTTCCACAATTAAAGTTTTCAGTTTCTCTTTATAATTCATCTTTTATTTTTAACAGAGAATCCCCTCTTATTGGGGGTCATTACTTCTTAAATATTTTATTGACACTATTTATTATCTCCATTTACCCTCTAACTCTTGGAAGTCCAGCAATAGGTTTTAGTTATGGCTTTCACCAAATTCTGTCAAATCTGAAAAATACACATAGTTAAGAACACAAACTCTTAAGAGCCAAACTGACTGGGTTCAAATCCCAGCTCAGCCACTTTCTACCCGTGGTTTTGAGCAAGTCACTGAACTTCTCTGTGCCTCAGTTATCTCATCGGTAAAACAGGGATAAAATAATACCCCACAGAGATGCTGTGAGCATTAAATGAATTCGTGTTCATAAATACTGACAGCAGCGCCTGGTACACACTCGGGCTGCATATGTGTTTGTTAAATATAAGAAAAATATGAATCACATGTAATATGAAATGAGAGTGATCGGAGAAGCTAAAATCAAGATATGCACACTAATTTGAGTGTTTTACTATCTCCCATCATGTTGTAAATTCCAAACTGCCAAAGACAGTTAATTCAAATTTAAAAGCACAAACACAATTCTGAGCCAAATAAACAACTTGTACATTATCAATCCTTTATCTCTGATCACAGGTAATCATTGACAAGCAGCGTGGGCTAGTAGAGTCTGATGTATGTGAAATGGACTCTAGCTGGGAAGCTTTAGGCACATCATTTAGTTTCTTGGAACTTCATTTTCCGTATTTGGGCAAATGGGTATAACGCTGTCTGAACTTCTTAAGATATTTTCTAAAATCCCATTATATAAAACACACATAAAGAGCTATTATGTGGCCCAGCATCTAGCAGATGCTCATTAAATAGTAGTTATTATTATTGTTGTAATTGACCATTATTCTACTCCATTAACATTCCTCTTTCTATATTATACTACATATTAAAGATCGTTGCCCCTCACCATTCTAGGAATATAATTAAGAAAATCTATCTTCCCTATTCACTTTTGTTAAAACTGTCAAACATAATCAATGTCTGACCTTGTCCTGGACTAAGATTGAATAACATTGGTGAAAGAGATCCTTCATGGATATTTATGAATGCAAATGTGACACACAAGGTCCTTTCATTAGTACTTAACGTTATTAAAGTTTTTACAGAACTTAGATAAACTATCACAGAAAAGAATAATTACAGCTTAGATTTCTGCATAATAACAGTTTCAGTTTATGCCACCTTTTGTGAGAACTTTCAAAATCTTAACATATACTACTCTGTGAATATTTTCATTACATCTGCATATTAGATCAGAGCAGATATACGCCTGGTTTTATTTTAGAAAAATATGAGGCTAAAG
This sequence comes from Stenella coeruleoalba, assembly GCF_951394435.1. NCBI lineage: Eukaryota > Metazoa > Chordata > Mammalia > Artiodactyla > Delphinidae > Stenella > Stenella coeruleoalba. The sequence continues at coordinate 44,249,733 of NC_137155.1, forward strand.
ATTTATGACTTGCCCTCCTAAACATACCAAGAAGGGAATTCACATAATTTCTCACTATTTCTGGAGGAAGCCTTTGCTGCCAGTACTGAGAATGTTACAAAATTAAATATTAAAGGCTCGAATTGCTAAATATTCTATAAGCTATGAAAAAAATACTTACCGACTTCCATTTCTGGAAAATGCATCAACTAATGTCCCTCAAATATTTTCCCTTGGATTAAGTGGAAACAGTTCAAACCCAAAGAAGACACATAGCTTTAACCTGGAATGTTGGCTGTTAGAGTGTGTGCTGCTAGAAAGTAATTAAACCACCTTATATTCTTACTTAAGTGAGATTATAAAAACTCAGAAAAGAGTCCTTCAGGAAAAATTGTCAAAACAATTTAAATTCATTTAACACATTAAATCTCACTGTATTTATTGTGGAATTGTTACAGCATTCACTTTAACTTCAAAAAAAAGGTAATTGATAGATATTTTCCTTGGAATCCCACACAGTTTTTCTTCAAATCTATTATAAAATACCAACACCAAAAATGGAAAGGCTATAGGCTAGAACTTTCAGAAGCGCTAGCAAGGGAAATTTTTGAAAAACAAATAAAAAAAAGCAAATATAGAAATTAATGTAATCACACTGACTTAAGAGGAGCCAAGGATGGAGGAAAATCCCGTATGATGGGACGTCTCTAGCACAGTGATAAAATGGGATGCAAAGGGGTATCTGGAGTGTAGGAAGTTGGATGTTAGATTCATTGATGGCCATGCCTGGTTCTAGGCTGACAGAGCTAAATCCCAAAGTATTATTGTACTAATAAATATTATAATTCTTCTCCCTAAATTTTTAATTTTAAAAATAATTTTTAAAAACATATATTAAAATGTACTACCATTTTCAGAAGAGCAACATGATATATAGCATTTGAACAGCTATGAAAAGGTAAAATATATTTCACAAACTTTGGTAAATAGGTGCATCAGCATTATGATTTTATTATTAATATACCACCACAGCACAATGCTGATTACTTTGCTATAAACATAAATCCAAGGCAAAGATAAGTCCTATCTCACCTGCTCCCTTTAAAAAAATTTACAGCAGCTCTAACGAGATTGAGTGATTAATTCATATTGCAATTCTGGGACTGGTCATCTAGTTCTGTAGCAGCAGCAATATCAAAATGTCATCATTAGTTCCATAATATTTCTATAAATCTGTATTTTACAAATAGGTACTGAATTTATATTATGTTCTAATCCACGAAACAGAATTTGGTTTCACCTTATGACATAAACAAGTATATAATAAAACATAAATAAAATATTTTATATATAAAATAAAACATAATGCATACAATAAAACATATAATGACTTATTAGATGATTATACTTTGTTTTCCTATTTTGGGGCCCAGAAACAGCACATTCTCTAATAATTTAATGATTCAGATTTAATTTCTGTACTTTCTTCCAAGAACACAGCAAACTTTCCTTTTCCTTCAAGGAAAATTACCTGTTAAGCTGAAAATAATGACAGCCGAATTTTCAGTTATAGAGAGAAACAGTTTCAGAGAGAAACTCAGGAAGCAACAATGAAGTTTTCCCATTTCTCAAAACCTTGACCTAGTGGGCTCAGCGCTTCACATGAAAGGACCAAAACCTTCGGTCTCCACTCTGTTTTGAGTTACTACCCTGGCAGCCTTTCTGGCAGTTTCAATTGGTTAAAAGAATTTTTTTATTTCTGAGCAAAAATATATTTCATAATTGCTAAGTATCACAATAACCCAAGATTTGAAGCTTTCTGAGTAACACTGTAGAGCCGTGGAAAAAAACCCCATGATCTACTACTACCTGGTGACCTTTCCAAGTCACTGGATATTTTTGAGCCTCAGTTTTCCTCATCCATAAACCAGGAAAAAGGCATTTGCTCTGCCTTGTTCTAGGGATTTCTGAAAGGATCAAATAAAGTAGCATGTATGAAATGCTCTATAAGACAAAGTATTCAACAAATGGAACAGTATTAATAATTGTAGAAAAAATAAGAGTGATTATTAATTAAATAAAATGTATTAAACAATAACTGGGCTTTCTAGGACTAGGACTTTTCTAAGAATTTTAAGAGTTATAAAGGAAAAAGGGTGAGTGACTTTTCTAAATGATAACTTCAAAACAAATCTCAATACTTCTGAGCAAAGCAAGGCTAGAGTTGTCCTCTGCCCTAGGACAGACATCAAAACATCAGTACATAATATCCTCCCAAGGCAACTCCAAGACAATAGTAGGATTTATCAACCCCTTGCATCTGTATTATTTAGGAAGAGTCCTCATGGCCTACGGGCTAGTGAAGGCATCTCATTACTATTTCTCACCATGCACTTGAAGGCCACTTTGCCTACTGAACAATCAACACCATTTCTTTTTTTTTTTTTTTTTTTTTTTTTTTGCAGTACGCGGGCCTCTCACTGTTGTGGCCTCTCCCGTTGCGGAGCACAGGCTCCGGACGCGTAGGCTCAGTGGCCATGGCTCACGGGCACAGCCGCTCCACGGCATGTGGGATCTTCCCGGACTGGGGCACGAACCCGCGTCCCCTGCATCGGCAGGCGGACTCTCAACCACTGCGCCACCAGGGAAGCCCCTCAACACCATTTCTAATTAGATATATGAAGTATCAAAAACATGGCAATAACTTTCAGTAACAATTTACGCACACACAACACACATATACAAACACTCCATTTTTAAGAAGGGATATAAACATCTTAAAAAAATTCTTTTAAATCTACAGGACCTTAATCCCTGAAGATAGCAATAAAAAAAAGGGGATTGTTTGTGTAACTTGTACCAAAATAATGAGACATTTCCAAGTTTGTGTTTGAAGTTCTTTAAACAAGGTGGTCTTTTTAGTGAGCTGAGATAAAAATTTTAAACATTTTAGGGACCGAGCATTTGGTTGGCATTCTGCCACTTTCTACACCAGATAATTTCAGTTGCTGCTATTTGTCTCATATGTTTTTTATTCTCCCTCTAGGGAAGTCAAAGCCTTTTCACTTGCAGGCAAATTTTACTGTAGCTCTGGTAACTACTTTACAAGGTGATAAGCATTCACAAGAGGCTTTTATTAGGCTGGTAGCAAAAGCAAAAACTATGTGCACATATTTAGACAACATGTGCGAAATGGAAAACTTTAAACATATGAGAGCTCCAAGTTAACCTACTAAAACTGCATATCCCATGAAAAATCTGGGGGTAGAAAAAAGAAACATGCTAAATAGCCTCAAATATAACTGACTGTATATTTTCCTTGCCTTCAACTCAACATAACAGCTTGTTTAATTAACTATGTCAACTAATGCATATGCTAACTCATTGCTATCTGATTTTGCCCAGAGAATGTTTCCCTCCATCACTTTTCCAAATGATTTTACCAAGTTAGAACAGAAACTCTTGCTTTTATCATGTTTATTCCAACCGGTTCCATGAGTAGTGTCCCAAAGAAATAAATGGTCTGAACTCTATGGTACAATTAAGCTATGAGGGCAACTAAGCATTCAAACATGAGACTATTAGTTAAGACACAAAGTTCAAAAGTACTATACTAATCAGAGAAAGAAATGATCATCAGTTATCATAAACGTACCAGTCATGAGGGGCCTTAAGGCAGGCCTTGGATTCTAGATAAGACTTGAGTAAGAGGAGAGAATAACAGCCTGGGAAATGACAAAAATAATGTGCCCGCATGATCAGCTTCCAGGGCTCAGAGAGACTGAGCAGGAGCTCTGATGAGGGGCAGTGGAAAATGTGGGGAAACAGACCGTTTGTTGGAAATCACTGCACTAGACTAGTTTTACACATCATTAAGTAAAACAGACTCAGTGATTTTCAAGTCTCCTTCCACTACTTGTAAGTTTACATCATAAATCTAATAAAATAAACTCTCCTTGCTTTGTAAAGATACAGTGCTTTTCCTGACAACGTAACTTTTTCTGACCTGTCCACTAGACTGTAGGCTTACCAAGAATGAGTTCCACCTTATACCCCCAGAGGTTGGTTCCAGTGTACAGCACATAAGCAGGGATCAAAATAAATGCTTCCTGAATGCTACAGCACAGAGTGCAGGATTAGAAAGTGAACTTTCTTGGCACAGAGTAATAAAAGTATAACCTTTCTCAGTTTGTCACTGTACATCCCATAAGGAGAACAGAATTTCTCAAAGTAACATCACAATGTAATTAGAAATCAGAAAGAAGAAGCAGTAGAATCTCAAAAAGAAAGATTTATAAGACAACCTACAGAATGGGAAAAAATAATTGCAAATCATATATCTGATAGACTTTTATCTAGAATATATAAAGAACTCTTATAACTCAATAATAAAAACATAAATACCCAAGTTAAAAATAAGGAAAAAATCTGAATAATCATCGGTCCAATAATGAAAATATACAAATGGCCAAAAAGCACATGAAAAAATGCTCAAATCATTAGCCATCAGGTAAATGCAAATCAAAGCCATAATAAGATACTACACCATATCCACTAGGATGACTACAATCAAAAAGACAGACAGGCAAGATCTTTTTTGACCCACCTCCTAGAGTAATGAAAATAAAAACAATAATAAACAAATGGGACCTAATTAAACTTAAAAGCTTTTGCACAGCAAAGGAAACAATAAACAAGATGAAAAGACAACCCTCAGAATGGGAGAAAATATTTGCAAATGAAGCAACTGACAAGGGATTAATCTCCAAAATATACAAGCAGCTCATGCAGCTCAATATCAAAAAAGAAACAAACAACCCAATCCAAAAATGGGCAGAAGACCTAAATAAACATTTCTCCAAAGAAGACATACAGATGGCCAACAAAAACATGAAAAGATACTCAACATCACTAATTATTAGAGAAATGCAAAACAAAATTACAGTGAGGTATCACCTCACACCAGTCAGAATGGTCACCATCAAAAAATCTATGAACAATAAATGCTGGAGAGGGTGTGGAGAAAAGGGAACACTCCTACAACTGTTGGTGGGAATGTAAATTGATACAACCACTATGGAGAACAGTATGGAGGCTCCTTAAAAAACTAAAAATGGGCTTCCCTGGTGGCGCAGTGGTTGAGAGTCCGCCTGCCAGTGCAGGGGACACGGGTTCGTGCCCCGGTCCGGGAAGATCCCACATGCCACAGAGCGGCTGGGCCCGTAAGCCATGGCCGCTGAGCCTGCGCGTCCGGAGCCTGTGCTCCGCAACGGGAGAGGCCACAACAGTGAGAGGCCCGTGTACCACAAAAAAAAAAAAAAAAAAAAAATACTAAACTCAAAACAAAACTACCATATGATCCAGCAATTCCACTCCTGGGCATATACCCAGAGAAAACCATAATTCAAAAAGATACATGCACCCCAATGTTCACTGCAGCACTATTTACAATCGCCAGGGCGTGGAAGCAACCTAAATGTCCATCAACAGAAGAATGCATAAAGAAGATGTGGTACATATATACAATAGAATATTACTCAGCCATATAAAGGAACAAAATTGGGTCATTTGTAGAGATGCGGATGGACCTAGAGGCTGTCATACAGAGTGAAGTAAGTCAGAAAGAGGAAAACAAATATCGTATACATTGCTTATATGTAGAATCTAGAAAAATGATACAGATGAACTTATTTGCAAAGCAGAAATAGAGACACAGACAGAGAGAACGGATGTATGGATAACGGGGGGAGAAGGGGGGACAGGATGAATTGGGAGATTGGGATTGACATATATACACTATTATGTATAAAATAGATAACTACTGAGAACCTACTGTATAGTACAGGGAACCCTACTCGATGCTCTGTGGTGACCTAAACGGGAAGGAAATCCAAAAAAGAGGGGATATATGCATATGTATAGCTGATTCACTTTGCTGTACAGCAGAAACTAACACAACACTGTAAAGCAAGTATACTCCAATAAAAATTAATTAAACAAGAAAAAACAGACAGACAGTAACAATTAGTATTGGCCAGGATATTGAGAAATTGGAACTTGCACACACTGCACTTAGGACTGTAAAATGGGCCAGTCCCTTTGCAAAACAGTCTGGAGTTTTTCAAATGATTAAACATAGAGTTACCATATGACTCAGCAATTCCACTCCTTGGTATATACCCAAGAGAAATGAAAACATATATACTCAAAAACCTGTACACAAATATTCACAGCAGCATTATTAATATTAGCCAAAAAGTAGATATAATCTGAATGTCTATTAACTGATGAATGAATAAACAAAATATGGTATAGCCATACAATGGAATATTATTCGGCAATAAAAAAGAATGGAATAATAATACATGTTCCAATGTGGATGAACCTTGAAAAGTAAAAGAAGTAAAGGACCCAGCCACAAAAGAAGTAAAATAAGCCAGTCAGAAAAGATCAAATATATTGTATGATTTCACTATGTGAAATGTCCAGAAAATGGAAATCTATAGAGGCAGAAAGTTTGGGGAAAATGAAAAGTAACTGCTACTGGGTACAGAGTTTCTTTCTGAAGTGATGAAAAGGTTCTACAGTTGCCTGTAAAACTACACAACGAGTGCTCTACTCTGTGAATATGTTAAAAGCCATTGAATTGTACACTTTAAGTAAGTTAATGTTATAGTATATGAATTATATCTGAATAAAGACTTTATTAAAAATATAGTTTCTGTTTAGGGTGATGAAAGAGTTTTGGAAATAGACAGTGGTGATGGTTTCACAACATTGTAAATGTAATTAATACCATTAAATTGTACATTTAAAATGGTTAAAATGGAAACTTTTATGTTATATATATTTTACCACAATAATTTTAAGAAAGTGCAGAATGGAAAAAAATAACTTACTTTCCCCAGTTTTAATTATGAGTAGATTCTTCCTTCAGTAGAAGCACTTTGTCCAAAGTAGGAAAATCCCACATCTAAAATATTTTATCAGACCATAGATAAAGGAAGTATTAACATGATTTTGGAAATTTTATTGAATAAATCAATCAGTATAACATTTAAAAAATTTGTAAAAGATATTAAAATCAAATGCATTCCCATTTCAGTTTTACAACTTATAAACTTCGTATATTTGTGGTTCTTAACCTGCCTTAACACTGTTTTTGACAGATGATGTTTGTTAACTGCTTTGCTATTTCCTGTAATAAGGAAACTGACTGTTACACTTCAGGTTTTAACAAATAGCATTTCTACTAACCTTTGCTAATTATGCTGTGCCTGTATTTTGCGTAACATTTCACACTACATTTATTCTCCTACTTTGATTTTAGAGCAACTTATTTGTAAAAAAGTGAATTTATATACATTTCATTTTGGCTCACCAGCCAAATCTGATTGTGTTGCTTCTAATCCAATTCTACACAGATACTTAAACAGAAATGCACCTTGATGTGACTAAACTGAATACTTAAATATACAGCACCTCTTTCAGATTTCAACAGGAATGTAGATACACAGACATAAATACAGACCAAGCAAAAACAGCCTAGTGCACGCACTGTAAAAGCCATGTGCTTTACAATAAATATTTCTGTGCAAGTCTTTTCAAATACACTGAGAATTATTACTTAAACATGATTGCATTTAAATGTATAGCACTTTGATGGGTTTAGTTTAAAGCAAGTCTATTACGACAGAAAGAAGAGCAAATGTTCTACCATAGTGCCGTTTTATATGAAATAAAACATCAATATCGGAGATGAAAAAAATTAAAGCATCAAACAATAGTAACTCTGTCGTCAATCAAGCTTATTTCAGATAAATGAATACAGAATTTCAAATCTGTGATTACTCATACTTACATTCTTTTCACTTGACAATCCTGAAAATCACTTTACCTAAAAATTTTGGTTCTAAATGTTAGGCTCATTAATTAAAAGAATTAATCCTCTAAGAAGTTGTCACTTAGAAAAGGCATCTTGAGAAACAGAGTAACAAATACTGATATGAGTTATGCCTTGATTTTTAAATTTTTTTATATTTATAAACATAAATAATATTATACATGGTGAAAATCTCATTTTCTGTGATGAAAAATAAATGTTAATCTTTTTAGATGAGAAAAATAATGACTGATGCACATTGGATGCAAGGGCCAGGAGACTCCAGAAACCATATTTTTTATAAACTTAACAAAAAAAAACCAATACATTTATTAAGTGCACACTTTGTGAAAGACATTTTCTTCTGCATTTTACATACTTGATTTCATTTAGTCCTCGCAAAAATTTTGTGCAGTAGGTATTCATTATGTATAGCCACTTCATACATGAGAAAACTAAGGATGAAGAGATTAAGTAGGCTGTGCAAATGTGCAGGAGTAAGGATTCGAACTAGAATTGAATCCAAGTCCATGCTCTTTCCATTACACCATTCTTTCTTCTACAAGTAAACAGTCTATCATTTGCTAAAATAATTCAGTAGCATCAGCTGTTGCAACTGTAAAAAGGCTCGGGGAATACCAGACATATTCCTGAAGTCTGACTGGTAAAGCTATATTACCCAGCTACGAAGGGGAAATCATACTTAGGCAGAGCAATCCCTACTTTTCCAAGTTTGACACATCAGAACAAACAAGAAATCAAAACTAAATTAAACTCAACCTTAACATTTATATTTCTTAAAGTCCTATTAATCCAACCAGCAGAGGCATGTAATAATACATGGACAACAGGATGCTAATTTTATAAAAACAATTTCTACTTGGATTCTGCATGTTGTATATTTCCCACTCTGTATGTATCTTGTACATGTATTTGAACATGTCTTTTATAGGTGTACATTTAAAAATTTACTCCAAAAGAGAGCTCCTCCAAGGTCATCTCACTGGTTAATTTCATTTATAAGTTATAGTGAGGTTTCTTTTTTGGATACCAATACATTTCTTTTTTTTTTTTGGCAATCTGAATTACATTTATTTTTAAACAAGTGGGAGGAATATTGAGTGTCTTGAATGTTGTGTGCAAAACTGATCCACGTCACCATCTCACCGTCACAACTGAACATGGCAAGGCAGGTACATTGGTTTCCAGCATCACAGGCAACACTGCATGTACGTTTTTTAATGAATAATGTAAACTTCAGTGTTAAGGCAGCTGGTAGTAATGCTGAACACAGGCTTAGCTCCGTGCCCATTTCAGGAATGAGACGGTCAGCACTTGAAAACAAACTGTGAGAGGAGAAAAGGGGAGCCGGCATTATCTGACAAAAACAGTGTGTCAAAATATTTTCCCTTTCACACACACAAAAAGAAATACTGGAACATTTAGAAAAACAAAGCACCCATCCCGCCAACTTCAGCCTGTTCTTTAACAAATACTTCAAAATACTGATAAATAACAGTGACTGCAAGCAGAATTCCAGTGCCTGAGCCGATGGCCCCGAGGAAGTCAGCCAACACGGACAGGGCGCCGAGGCACAAGTTGCCGAACGCAGCTGCTATGGGGATGCACCTATTAAGCTCATGAACCATAGAGGTATCCCTGTGGCCTCTCATTACGATTTGCTGTTCTTTAAGCTGTTCAGCTACATCTTTGGCTGAGGAACCAGACACCACTATCCACATCTTAGAAAAGAATGCACATGATCCCAACATGAAGATGCTATAAACAACCACATGGACAGGATCCTCAAATATGGCGCCCATGGACTCAGGAGGAGAAAGGTAGTAACAAAGGCCCCCCACTCGGTAAGAACAAGCAGATCCTTCCCAACTGACATCAGTCCATGGTCCTGGTAAATTTACTAAAAAGTTGCCTGGTAAATTTACTAAAAATCGAACTGACAGCATCTGGGAAATAACATACAGTTTGGATGATGGGGATGTTGGAGGTGTAGAAGAGCTTGGGGTAGCTGCTGTACTGCCCTCAGTACTGGGCCGACTTAATGGGCAGATCCACACGAAATCCCTGAAAATATATAACAGCAAACACGAAAACTGTAGCAATGAGGTTCATGAGATTGGGTAAATTCTGATGACTGAAAGCCTCCGTTAGAGCTTGACCTGTGTCTGTCCTGGTGGCCAGTAAATAAAAGACAGCTATGACTGCACCCTCAAACTCAGTACCTCTGCCACTGTTAATGGTAGTGGGACTAAAGGCCTTCCAGACAATGGTTTCACAGATGTTGGTGGCAATAAAGAGGGAAATCCCAGACCCCAAGTCGTAACCCTTCTGTAGCAGCTCATCTAACAGCAGCACAATCAAACCAGCAACAAACAAGTGAATGATGATAAGGAGACAGATTCCAGCACCCATTTCAGCGGTATCCCCGTACAGGTCCGTCATGACATACACAATGGCTTGCCCAATCGTAATGATCATACCAGATAGTTTTGGGGCTCCACTGAATAGGGCTCTGTCTTTGGGTATATCTCCAACTTCAATGATTTTGGCTTCAGCTAACAACTGCATAATCAAACCAGATGTTACAACTGGGGAGATACCCAATTCCATTAAAGTTCCTCTGTTGAATGCAAAAATAACTCTCATCCAGTAGAAAGGATCTGCAGAATCTGATGACATGATTCCAAACAGTGGTATCTGACAACATACTAAGAAGATGAAAAGAGTTATAGCAGTCCATAGTACCTTCTCTCTCTAAACTGGATTTGCCTTTCAGGTTTCTGAATTTCTGGTAGAACTGCACAGAAAGGTTTGATAACTTCTAAAAATGTGATGCCCATGGCGGCAGCTAGGGCCACCCGGTGGGGCCCAGCGACCTCGGCACGTCCTTCGCTAGGGTCCCGCGGCTTGGGCCTCGGTGCCTGCTCCCGACACGCTCCGGCCAGCCCCACCAATACATTAAAAAGGCATTTTTTAGGGAAAAAAATATAGATGTACATACATATATAATTATAAAGGTAATGTAAGCTTACTCCAACTACACAAGAATGGGTCTAATTCTTACTGAAACACTTTTCTCTTAGCTTTCCCAACACCCTTTCTCCTCAGTATTTTCCTCTTGACTCTCTGGCTGTTCTTTCTCAGTCCATCTTTGAATGTCTCCTATTCTACTCAAGGTCTAGGTTTTAGAGCTCCCTAGGGCCAGGTCCTGGGCTCTCTTTCTCAACATTCCCTCCCTAGGTGATCACATTCATTCACAAAGATGTAAATACCATCTGCACCCTGATAATCCCCAGATTTATACTGTAAGCCCAAACCTCTACAAAAAACCTCCTTTACTACATAAAAGTTAATTTGTCTAAAAACTGAACTCTTGATGTTCCCCCCAAACCTGTTCCTTCTCTAGACTTCTATATCCTCCACCCTATGGCTCATGCCATCAGACACTTATTTAATTCTAGGGAACCTCCTTGCCCCCATATATAATCCACCACCATATCCCCAAATACATTCTAAATGTGTCCACTTCTCTCCATTTCTACTGTCACTACTCTAGTCCAAGTGACCACTACCTCTCGCCTGGACTATTTATTATTGCTCTAGGCCATATCCTACAGATTCTCCTCTTTAATTTAAAGACCAGTGAGGTCTTTAAATTAAGACAAACAAACAAAAAACAGATACTATCATTCCTCTGATTAAAACTCCTTCAAAAATTTCCCCTTGCACTTCAGGTCAAAATTCAAACTGCCAAACCTTGTATATTCTGACCTGCCTGTTCCTATCCAATTTCATCCCAGGTTTTTGCTCCCCTCTGTACTTCAGTGATACTGGTCTTCTTTCAGTTCTTCCAGTAAGCCAAAATCCTTACTGCCTCAGGGTTTTTGCACATGCTGTTTCCTCTACCTGGAACGCTTTCCTCCACTTCTTGCCCAGCTAACTCTGATTCATCGTTCAAGTTTCAGCACAAATATCACTTCCTGAGCCACCTCCTACCCTAAATTAGTTCCCCCTTGTGAATTCTCTCTCATAGCATCCTTTTCTTTCATATAACTCATTACAATTTGTAAGTAAATACATATGTGTGTGTATGCATATGTGCATATTAAATGCCTGGCTCTTCCACTACGTTGTTAAATTCATGAAGACAGGGACCACGTCCATCTTGGTCACCTCTGCATAGCCAACATTTTACATAGTGTCTGGCACATAATGGGTGCTTTATAAATATTTGCTGAATTAATCAATTAGTAAAAAGTTTCCTTCTCCACCAACACGTTGTTCCTGAAAGCAACCATTGTAAGTTGCTTTCCAGACATGAAAACATATGATTAAAGGGTAAAGAGTTCAGGAGCTTGGCTCAAGATGGCAGAGTAGAAGGACATACTCTCACTCTCTCTTGTGAGAGCACCGGAATCACAACTAACTGCTGCACAATCATCGACAGGAAGCTACTGTAATTCACCAAAAAAGATACCCCACATCCAAATACAAAGGAAAAGCCACAATGAGACAGTAGGAGGGGTGCAATCAAAATAAAATCAAATCCCATAACTGCTGGGTGGGTGACTCACAAACTGGAGAACACTTATACCACAGAAGTCCACCCACTGCAGTGAAGGTTCTGAGCCCCAGGCTTCCCAATCTGGGGGTCTGGCAATGGTAGGAGGAATTCCTAGAGAATCAGACTTTGAAGGTTAGCAGGATTTGATTGCAGGACTTTGACAGGACTGCGGGAATCAGAGACTCCACTCTCGGAGGGCACACACAAAGTAGTGTGCGCATCAGGACCCAGGGGAAGGAGCACTGACCCCATAGGAGACTGAACTAGACCTACCTGCTAGTGTTGGAGGGTCTCCTACAGAGGTTGGGGTGGCTGTGGCTCACCGTGTGGACAGGGACCCTGGCAGCAGAAGTTCTGGGAAGTAGTGCTTGGCGTGGGCCCTGCCAGAGTCAGCCATTAGCCCCACCAAAGAGCCTGGATAGGCTCCAGTGTTGGGTCACCTCAGGCCAAACAACCATCAGGGAGGGAACTCAGCCCCACCAATCACCAGACAAGTGGATTAAAGTTTTACTCAGCTCTGCCCAGCAAAGCAACAGCCAGCTCTACCCACCACCAGTCCCTCCCATCAGGAAACTTTCACAAGCCTCGTAAATAGCCTCATTAACCAGAGGGCAGACAGCAGAAGCAAGAAGAACTACAATCTTGCAGCCTGTGGAACAAAAACCCCATTCACAGAAAGACAGACAAGATGAAAAGGCAGAGGGCTATGTACCAGATGAAGAAACAAGATAAATCCCCAGAAGAACAACTAAATGAAGTGGAGATGGGCAACCTTCCAGAAAAACAATTCAGAATAATGTTAGGGAAGATGATCCAGGACCTTGGAAAAAGAATGGAGGCAAAGAAAATAATAAAGGAAACGATAGCAACGATCAATAAAATTAAAAGCTGGTTCTTTGAGAAGATAAACAAAATTGATAAACCGTTAGCCAGACTCATCAAGAAAAAAAGGGAGAAGACTCAAATCAATAGAATTAGAAATGAAAAAGGAGAAGCAACAACTGACACTGCAGAAATACAAAGGATCATGAGAGATTACTACAAGCAACTATATGCCAATAAAATGGACAACCTCGAAGAAATGGACAAATTCTTAGAAATGCACAACCTTCAGAGACTGAACCAGGAAGAAAACAGGAAATATGAACAGACCAATCACAAGCACTGAAATTGAAACTGTGATTAAAAATCTTCCAAAAAACAGAGGCCCAGGACCACATGGCTTCACAGACGAATTCTATCAACCATTGAGAGAAGAGGTATCACTTATCCTTCTCAAACTCCCCCAAAATATAGCAGAGGGAGGAACACTCCGAAACTCATTCTACGAGGCCACCATCACCCTGATACCAAAACCAGACGAAGATGTCACAAAGAAAGAAAACTACAGGCCAATATCACTGATGAACATAGATGCAAAAATCCTCAACAAAATACTAACAAACAGAATCCAACAGCACATTAAAAGGATCATACACCATGATCAAGTGGGGTTTATCCCAAGAATGCAAGGATTCTTCAATATACGCAAATCAAACAATGTGATACACCATATTAACAAACTGAAGGACAAAAGCCATATGATCATCTCAATAGATGCAAAGAAAGCTTTTGACAAAATTCAACACCCATTAATGATAAAAAGCCTCCAGAAAGTGGGCATAAAGGGAACTTTCCTCAACATAATAAAGGCCATATATGACAAACCCACAGCCAACATTGTCCTCAATGGTGAAAAATTGAAACCATTTCCGCTAAGATCAGGAACAAGACAAGGTTGCCCACTCTAACCACCATTATACAACATAGTTTTGGAAGTTTTAGCCAAAGCAATAAGAGAAGAAAAAGAAATAAAAGGAATCCAAATCAAAAAACAAGTAAAACTGTCACTGTTTGCAGATTACATGATACTATGTGTAGACAATCCTAAAGATGCCACCAGAAAACTTCTAGAGCTAATCAATGAATTCGGTAAAGTAGCAGGATACAAAATTAATGCACAGAAATCTCTTGCATTCCTATACACTAATGATGAAAAATCTGAACGTGAAATTAAGAAAACACTCCCATTTACCATTGCAACAAAAAGAATAAAATATCTAGGAATAAACCTACCTAAGGAAAAAAAGACCTGTATGCAGAACATTATAAGAAACTCATGAAAGAAATTAAAGAGGATACAAATAGATGGGGAGAGATATACCATGCCCTTGGATTGGAAGAATCAACACTGTGAAAATGACTATACTACCCAAAACAATCTAAAGATTCAATGCAATCCCTATTACCCTACCAACGGCATTTTTCACAGAGATAGAATGAAAAATTTCACAATTAGTATGCAAACACAAAAGACCCCGAATAGCCAAAGCAATCTTGAGAAGAAAAACGGAGCTGGAGGAAAAAGGTTCCCTGACTTCAGACTATACTACAAAGCTACAGTAATCAAGATAGTATGGTACTGGCAAAAAAAAGAAATATAGATCAATGGAACAGGATAGAAAGCCCAGAGATAAGCCCACATACATATGGTCACCTTATCTTTGATAAAGGAGGCAAGAATATATAGTGTAGACAAGACAGCCTATTGAAAAAGTGGTGCTGGGAAAACTGGACAGGTACATGTAAAAGAATGAAATTAGAACACTCCCTAACACATTACACAAAAATAAGCTCAAAATGGATTAAAGACCTAAATGTAAGGCCAGACACTATCAAACTCTTAGAGGAAAACATAGGCAGAACACTCTATGACATAAATCACAGCAAGATCCTTTTTGACCCATTTCCTAGAGAAATAGAAATAAAAACAAAAGTAAACAAATGGGACCTAATGAAACTTAAAAACTTTTGCACAGCAAAGGAAAACTTAAACAAGACCAAAAGACAACCCTCAGAATGGGAGAAAATATTTACAAATGAAGCAACTGACAAAGGATTAATCTCCAAAATTTACAGGCAGCTCACGCAGCTCAATATCCAAAAAACAAACAACCCAATCCAAAAATGGGCAGAAGACCTAAATAGACATTTCTCCAAAGAAGATATACAGATTGCCAACAAACACATGAAAGAATGCTCAACATCATTAATCATTAGAGAAATGCAAATCAAAACTACAATGAAATATCATCTCACACCAGTCAGAATGGCCATCATCAAAAAATCTAGAAACAATAAATGAGGGTGTGTAGAAAAGTGAACACTCTTGCACTGTTGGTGGGAATGTAAATTAATACAGTCACTATGGAGAACAGTATGGAGGTTCCTTAAAAAACTAAAAATAGAATTACCATAAGATCCAGCAATCCCACTACTGGGCATATACCCTGACAAAACCATAATTCAAAAACAGTCATGTACCAAAATGTTCAGTGCATCTCTATTTACAATAGCCAGGACATGGAAGCAACCTAAGTGTCCATCAACAGATGAATGGATAAAGAAGATGTGGCACATATATACAATGGAGTATTACTCAGCAATAAAAAGGAACGAAACTGAGTTATTTGTAGTGACGTGGATGGACCTAGAGACTGTCATACAGAGTGAAATAAGTCAGAAAGAGAAAAACAAATACCGTATGCTAACACATATATATGGAATCTAAAAAAACCCAAAAAAAGGGTCATGAAGAACCTAGGAGCCAGACGGGAATAAATACGCAGACCTACTAGAGAATGGACTTGAGGATACAGGGAGAGGGAAGGGTAAGCTGGGACAAAGTGAGAGAGTGGCATGGACACATATACACTACCAAGCGTAAAATAGATACCTAGTGGGAAGCAGCTGCATAGCACAGGGAGATCAGCTCAGTGCTTTGTGACCACCTAGAGGGATGTGTTAGGGAGGGTGGGAGGGAGGGAGACGCAAGAGGGAAGAGATATGGGGACATATGCATACGTATAACTGATTCACTTTGTTATAAAGCAGAAACTAACACAGCATTGTAAAGCAATTATACTCTAATAAAGATGTTAAAAAAAAAAGAATGGAGGCAAAGAATGAGAAGATGCCAGAAATGTTTAACAAAGACCTAGAAGAATTAAAGAACAAACAAACACAGATGAACAATACAATAACTGAAATGAAAAATACACCAGAAGGAATCAAAAGCAGAATACCTGAGGCAGAAGAACGGATAAGTGACCTGGAAGACAGAATGGTGGAATTCCCTGCTGCACAACAAAATAAAGAAAAAGAATGAAAAGAAATAAAGACAGCCTAAGGACCTCTGGGACAACATTAAACGCAACAACATTCACATTATAGGGGTCCTAGAAGGAGAAGAGAGAGAGAAAGGACCCGAGAAAATATCTGAAGAGATTATACTTGAAAACTTCCCTAACATGGGAAAGGAAATAGCAACCCAAGTCCAGGAAGCGCAGAGAGTCTCATACAGGATAAACCCAAGGAGAAACACACCGAGACACAAAGTAATCAAATTGGCAAAAACTGAAGACAAAAATTATTGAAAGCAGCAAGGGAAAAATGACAAATAACATACAAGGGAACCCCATAAGGGTAACAGCTGATTTCTCAGCAGAAACTCCACAAGCCAGAAGCGAGTGGCTGGACATATTTAAACTGATGAAAGGGAAGAACCTACAACCAAGATTATCTACCCGGCAAGGATCACATTCAGATTCGCTGGAGAAATCAAAAGCTTTACAGAAAAGCAAAAGCTAAGAGAATTCAGCACCACCAAACCAGCTCTACAACAAAGGCTAAAGGATCTTCTCTAAGTGGGAAACACAAGAGAAGAAAAGGACCTATAAAAACAAACCCAAACCAATTACGAAAATGGTAATAGGAACATACATATCGATAAGTACCTTAAATGTCAATGGATTAAATGCTCCAACCAAAAGATACAGGCTCGCTGAATGGATACAAAAACAAGACCCATATATATGCTGCCTACAAGAGACCCACTACAGACCTAGGGACACATACAGACTGAAAGTGAGGGGATGGAAAAAGATATTCCATGCAAATGGAAATCAAAAGAAAGATGGGTAGCAATACTCATATCAGATAAAATAGACTTTAAAATAAAGCCTGTTACAAGAGACAAGGAAGGACACTACACAATGTTCAAGGGATCAATCCAAGAAGAAGATATAACACTTATAAATATATATGCACCCACCATAGGAGCACCTCAATACAAAACGCAACTACTAACAGCTATAAAAGAAGAAATCAACAGTAACAATAATAATGGGGGACTTTAACACCTCACCTACACCAATGGACAGATCATCCGAACAGAAAATGAATAAGGAAACACAAGCTTTAAATGACACAATACACCAGATAGATTTAATTGATACTTATAGGACATTCCATCCAAAAACAGCAGATTACACTTTCTTCTCGAGTGCACATGGAATATTCTCCAGGATAGGTCACATACTGGGTCACAAATCAAGGCTCAGTAAATTTAAGGAGACTGATATCATATCAAGCAACTTTTCTAACCACAACGCTATGAGATTAGAAATCAATTACAGGGAAAAAAAAAAGTAAAAAACACAAACACATGGAGGCTAAACAATACATTATTAAATAACCAAGAGATCACTGAAGAAATCAAAGAGGAAATCAAAAAATACCTAGCGACAAATGACAATGAAAACACAACGATCCAAAACCTATGGGATGCAGCAAAAGCAGTTCTAAGAAGGAAGTTTATAGTAATACAATCCTACCTCAACAAACAAAAAACATCTCAAATTAACAATCTAACCTTACACCTAAAGGAACTAGAGAAAGAAGAATAAACAAAACCCAAAGTTAGTAGAAAGAAAGAAAGAAATAACGATCAGAGCAGAAATCAATGAAATAGGAACAAAGAAAACAATAGCAAAGATCAATAAAACTAAAAGCTGGTTCTTTGAGAAGATAAACAAAATTGATAAACCATTAGCAAACAAAACAAAATTGATAAACCATTAGCAAACAATAAACCATTAGCAAACAAAACAAAATTGATAAACCATCATCAAGAAAAAGAGGGAGAGGACTCAAATCAATAAAATTAGAAATGAAAAAGGAGTAGTTACAACACACACCGCAGAAATACAAAGCATCCTAAGAGACTACTACAAGCAACGCTATGCCAATAAAATGGACAACCAGGAAGAAATGGACAAATTCTGAGAAAGGTATAACCTTCCAAGACTGATCCAGGAAGAAATAGAAAATATGAACAGACAAATCACAAGTAATGAAATTGAAACTGTGATTAAAAATCTTCCAACAAACAAAAGTCCAGGGTCAGATGCCTTCACAGGTGACTTCTATCAAACATACAGAGAAGAGCTAACACCCATCCTTCTCAAAGTCTTCCAAAAAATTGCAGAGGAAGGAAGACTCCCAAACTCATTCTATGAGGCCACCATCACCCTGACACCAAAACCAGACAAAGATACTCCAAAGAAGAAAATCACAGAAAAATATCACTTATGAATAGAGATGCAAAAATCCTCAGCAAAATACTAGCAAACAGAATCCAACAACACACTAAAAGGATCATACGCCATGATCAACTGGGATTTATTCCAACGATGCAAGGATTCTTCAATATATGCAAATCAAAGAATGTGATACACCGTATTAACAAACTGAAGAATGAAAACCATATGATCATCTCAATAGATGCAGAAAAAGCTTTTGAGAAAATTCAACATCCATTTATGATAAAAACTCTCCAGTAAATGGGCACAGAGGGAACCTACCTCAACATAATAAAGGCTATGTACAACAAACCCACAGCAAACATCATTCTCAATGGTGAAAAACTGAAAGCATTTCCTCTAACATCAGGAACAAGACAAGGCTGTCCACTCTCACCAGTATTATTCAACATAGTGTTGGAAGTCCTAGCCACGGCAATCAGAGAAGAAAAAGAAATAAAAGGAATACAAATTGGAAAAGAAGAAGTAAAACTGTCACTGTTTGCAGATGACATGACACTATACATAGAGAATCCTAAAGATGCCACCAGAAAACTACTAGAGCTAATCAATGAATCTGGTAAAGTTGCAGGATACAAAATTAATGCACAGAAATCTCTTGCACTCCTATACACTAATGATGAAAAATCTGAAAGAGAAATTAAGGAAACATTCTCATTTACCATTGCAACAAAAAGAATAAAATACCAAGGAATAAACCTACCTGGGAGACAAAAGACCTGTATGCAGAAAACTATGACACTGATGAAAGAAATTTAAGATGATACAAACAGATGGAGAGATATATACCATGTTCTTGGATTGGAAGAATCAATATTGTGAAAATGACTATACTACCCAAAGCAATCTACAGATTCAATGCAATCCCTATCAAACTACCAATGGCATTTTTTACAGAACTAAAACAAAAAATCTTAAAATTTGTATGGAGACACAAAAGACCCCGGATAGTCAGAGTGGTCTTGAGGGAAGAAAACGGAGCTGGAGGAATCAGACTCCCAGACTTCAGACTATACTACAAAACCTGCAGTAATCAAGACAATATGGTACTGGCACAAAAACGGAAATATAGATCAATGGAACAGGATAGAAAGGCCAGTGATAAACCCACACACTTATGGTCAACTAATCTATGACAAAGGAGGCAAGGATATACAATGGAGAAAAGACAGTCTCTTCAATAAGTGGTGTTGGGAAAACTGGACAGCTACATGTAAAAGAATGAAATTAGATCACTCCCTAACACCGTACACAAAGATAAACTCAAAATGGATTAGAGACCTAAAGGTAAGACTGGACACTATAAAACTCTTAGAGGAAAACATAGGAAGAACACTCTTTGACATAAATCACAGCAAGATCTTTTTTGATCCACCTCCTAAAGTAATGGAAATAAAAACAAAAATAAATGAATGGGACCTAATGAAACTTAAAAGTTTTTGCATGGCAAAGGAAACTACAAATAAGACCAAAAGACAACCCTCAGAATGGGAGAATATATTTGCAAACGAATCAACGGACAAAGGATTAATCTCCAAAATATATAAACAGCTCATGCAGCTCAATATTAAAAAAACAAACAACCCAATACAAAAATGGGCTGACCTAAATAGACATTTCTCCAAAGAAGACATACAGATGCCCAAGAGGCACATGAAAAGTTGCTCAACATCACTAATCATTAGAGAAATGCAAATCAAAACTACAGTGAGGTATCACCTCACATCAGTTAGAATGGGCATCATCAGAAAATTTACAAACAACAAATGCTGGAGAGGGTATGGAGAAAAGGCAACCATCTTGCACTGTTGGTGGAAATGTAAATTGATACAGGCACTATGGAGAACAGCAAGGTTCCTTAGAAAACTAAAACTAGAACTACCATATGACCCAGCAATCCTACTACTGGGCACATACCCAGAGAAAACTATAATTGAAAAAGCACATGCACCCCAATGTTCATTGCAGCACTATTTACGATAGCCAGGTCATGGAAGCAACCTAAATGCTCATTGACAGACGAATGGAAGACGATGTGGTACATATATACAATGGAATATTACTCAGCCAGAAAAAGGAACGAAATTGGGTCATTTGTAGAGACGTGGATGGATCTAGAGACTGTCATACAGAGTGAAGTAAGTCATAAAGAGAAAAACAAAATATCGTAAATTAACGCATATATGTGGAACCTAGAAAAATGGTACATATGAACCAGTTTGCAGAGCAGAAATTGAGACACAGGTGTAGAGAACAAACGTATGGACATCTGAGCAGGCAGCATGTCATTTGGAGCACGTCCATAGTGGTTTAACAGCAGCATTTTATCACTATAGTAAGTTTTAAGAGGAAGGTGGTAAGAAGGATTTCTTCAATAAAACTGTAATTACAAAGTGGTTAATTGTATTACAATAAAAAAGAAAGTATTTTATTTAGGAGTAAAAAATAATTTTGTCACTTTAGAAAGGTGTTAAATTTTTAGTAAGTTGATTTAATGTCTTATACTTAGTAGTCCCACTTTCAGAAGAGATATGCATGTTTTGCTCAGTCCTTATCACATCAATGGCAGTTAACTGAAAAATCCAAAATTACTTTTTAGCAAGCCAATGGTTTCATGTTTATTCAAGTTAATGTTGGCTCAATAGGCAGAGAGGACCAGAACTGTCATTCTAATGTGTTTTTAATTTATTTTTAAATTGAAGTATAGTTCTAATTGTTTTAATTCGTTGCATTAAAAATCTGTTAAAAACAAAAACGAAAACAAACCAAACCTCCTACTTTATTTTTCCTTGCACTTAAAAGAGGAATTCAAAGTTCCTCTAGTAAGTTCAACACCTGGGGGAACTTCATTAAGCGCTATTCCCTGAAATTACCGCTTCACGGTGCAAAATAGGGGCTTTATAATCTGAAGAAGTTAATGTAATGTGCACTGCTGCTCAGGGACTCACAGTGGCACTGGGAAATGCTGCCATGCTATTACCTTAATTAATGTTTCCATCAAATGAGTGGAGTGCAAAAAAAAAAAAATTCATAACTAAAAGTCAGGGTTTAAAGGATTTGGAGAAACAATGAATTCCTGATTTCAACATTAGCTGAGGAAGACTTTAATTTCTGCTCTCAAACAGTCTTTAATTCTGGTAGCTACGTGTCAAGACATAAATGGATGCTGGATAAAGTTCAAAGATACTAAAATGATTAAGGAATCTGTTGACTGCTACATGTAGTAAACTGTAAAAAGTGTTATGACACTTCAGGATGGAAAAGGCAATATAAAAGGCAGATTATAAGACTGCATAGTGTTATGAACTGTTATGAAAGGTATATCCTACTCGAACTTGTTTGCCAAATTTCAAAATTCTAGAATTTAAGATTTCTACAACAAAGGCAATACCAACTTAAATTTTGAAATAATTTAAGACAAATAAAATATTATTCTAAGCTGTGGAGAGAAAACATCAATCTTGTAAGAATCAGTGTAAAACTAAATTTTAATAGTTTGAAGGAGAATTTGGGTGATTTTTATAGATTTTATGGACTTAAAAGTAATCTTGCAAATATATTTGGGTGGGGATAGAGAATAGCTGACTTTTAAAGGTTGTTATTACAAACAATAGTCATAAATTCTCACAAACCTTCCTTTGAGGTGAATGCAAAAAATACAGGTCTGGACCAAACACCAGAATTCTTTGCTTCCTATTAAAAAGTTGCTACTGGCCAGTTCTCGAATGAAAGTGTTCGCAGAATTTCAAATCTGCCTCATGCCTTGAACGTAGGAGCAATTCCAGGGTTTCAAGAATTTTTAACAATCAAGGGAAAGAAGGGGGTTCACTGCATAATAATTAGATGCTAAACAGTCTTGACTTATTTAAGCTGCCTTTCTATTTTCCTCATTGACACAGGAACTATCAAGTTTACTCAGATTTCTCTTTGGGCAAGTCCTGGCTAACCTTCTGGGCTCCCCTGTGTATAGACATATATGTAGAATCTGAACATCTTTATAAGTTTCTCCAACCAACCACTGGCAAGCTGGGTCATTTCTTCTACTCTTCATGAATTCATCATCAATCCAAAGTGGCAATTTTAAAATCCTACGGTTTCTCTGAAGGTCATGAAATACCTTGATTAGTACAGCCTCACAGTTTTTCTTTTTTACATATAAATTTTAAGAAAAACTAGCTTTTGATCCTAATGTAAATATTCCGATTTTCTAAGGGTACTGCTTGACTTGCTGTTATTAGGAACACCAGTCAGCTTCCTTGACAAAACTGATCTTGAGGAATCTAAGTTTTGAAAATACTTCTGACTGTTTTTAGACAGCAAATGTGCCGAGGTCAAACCATATGGCACAAGAATAAATAATCAGTTGCTTCAAAGAAACACTTGTTGAGCTACTGATGTGTGCTACAAAGAACTATCTCATTTTTTGGAGCACTACATGAAAGGGCAGGTGTTAGGAATGGGGAAAAATGCCAAATCTCACTTGAGGTTACAGCAGCTTACTGACAATATGGTGAATGTCACAGGGACCAGGCAAGGTAATGACGGTGAGATATAAATTGACTACGTGATTAAACCTTAAATGTCTGATGCGACAGCAGTTCATTACTAAGTATTTATAGGGTCTCATCTGTGGTGTGTCAAGTTAAAACTCTGATATTGTAACAAACTATGCTAACTTTCTACTTTAAAAATGCATTAATCCAAGCTACTTAAGGAATACTTATGTAACAGTTAAGCAATATTTTATTTATTTTAAAAGTTTATAATTTGTTCAGATATTGTACCTGAATACTGGTGCTGAGAAGTAAAAATAATTTCTTACCCTTTTCCCTAAAATGTCTGCCAGTTCTTTCAGGAATTCAAACAACAAGATTTCATTCCCTATACCCTGTCTCCTCCTTTTTATTTCCTTTCCCTGTTCTCTATCTCACCTGGGAATGTTGACCTTGAAGCCAATGGCTTGACCTTTGGCAGCTACCATCTAATTCCAAGTGGAGTCATGTCAAGGCAACTGCACACAGCAGGTGTATAAGAAATGCTGGCACTTTACCATCAAGTGCAAAGACAGTGCCATTTTTGAGCATTAGCACCACCCCAGAGTGGATAAGAGCCAGGGGTTCTGGCCTGCAGAAAATAGGAAAGCAGGAAAAACACATAAAGAAATGCCTGTGTGCTTTGTGACTAAGGAGCCACAGCCCTAAGAGTAGCTCAGAAAAAGGGCAAATTATTGGTGAAGCTAAAGCAAGGAAATTTTCTTGATGCAGAGCATGTGGTCACATAACCATAAAGCACAGCATATTTGGTTACAAGGACAAAAAAAGCTCATTTGTATTCATTGCTTAATGGAAGTTTTTATACATCCATATTGTTGTGCAATACTTTAATATCGATGCAGCACCTAGTGTCAATTGACCTTGAACAACAGTCCATTAAATATCACCAGGCCCTGGTTGAATCAGTAGTTAGCATCAAATACTACCCTGAGGTGTCCAACTCAGAGACGATTTAAGCTTTATGACTTGATGAATATAGCAATGATTTACTTCTTGGCACTAAGGGCACAGGCAGAACAAGCTTCTGTTTTGTTTGTTTCAAGTCAGTGAGTCAGATCCAATACTGGAAAAATTTCAAAAAGTATACTAAATTCTTCCAATGCCTATACTAGGCTTTGGTCCTATATTAAACATCTTTAAGAAACTGGATTAATTATTTCAACAGCTAACTACTATTTAACATTCTACAGACCCTTTTATCAATCCAAATAACTATAAACCTATATGTATCAAAAAGACATTTTTGTATTAGTCTGGCTTTAGAATCTATTAGGTCAATTGAAAACATGAAAAACTGGGTTATGTTGTTGCTTTGTTGTAAGGTGACCAATAAGATAAAGTTTTGTTAACACTGGATTTTCCATCACATAATAATGGCTATGGTTTCTTAAAGACTCAGTACATGTAAGTGTTGGGCTAAGTTTTTGACATATACTGTCTCATTTAATCTTTACAACAATCTGATAAATTAGGCATTATTATTCCACTTTACAGATAGGAAAACTGAGGCACAAAGATAGTAATTGACTTGCCTAGACCAACAACTAATTAATGTCATGTGAACCAGAGCTGGATTCAGGTCTAATAAGCTCTGAGGTCTAGCTCCTGGTCACTAAGGTGGACAGTTTTCACTGGGCTCTCCTACTGTAATTCACCACAGATAACTTGCAGGAAATTATTTGGTCCAATTAGCCAAAGGGATTACTCAGACTAGGCCCCTACCAAGCACGACACACCATTCAGTAAGGAAAACCTCGATTAAACCCCAAGATGAGTTCTGTAAGTTAAACCTACAGACGTTTATTGAGCGCACGCAAAAGAGATGAGAGGCAAAGCCAAAAACACAGACCTCATTTCAAGAAAAAGAAAATATTCAGGATTAGTTAAAAAGAAGCAAATGTACCAACCTTATTATTAGGGTGTTTCTACATTCTATCTTAAAATGTGGCTACTATAAAATTATGCTACCTGCCCACATTCTGTACTCTTTCTTAAGTTACTATATACAAAGAGACAATATGACAAGCTTTAGAGAGACCAATTCAGCAAAAACTTATAAGTCAACAAAGCAAAAATAATTACTTTCTGATAGATGAAAATATAAGGGTAATTAAAACTTTACATATCTGAATGTATACATTAAAATAATAGTATGACCATTGGTGTGTCATCAAAAATAAATAAATAAAACTGTCATAGGTGAAATGAATCAAATAACACTGGGTATTTCTTACTGATTTATCTGTAAATCTATACTGTGGTAGTAGTTTGTTTGCTCCAGGCTTCTGATCCTACAACATGACTAAACGTTATTCGCTCTGGAGATTAAATGACGGACAAAACAAAACAAAGCCCAGATTTAAGAACTCGTAGTGGGCTTGGGCAGAAACCTTGGCATTCTGCTGGAGAGAAGGAGAAACTGCTATTGAGTGAGCACCCATTCTGTGCCCAGTGCTGGGCTGAGTAGTTTACATAAGGTATTGAATCTAAACATTTCCACAGCCCTACTGACACCACGTCATCATCATCCTTTCACAGCTGAGGTAACTGAAGCCCAGAGAGGTTAATTAACTCACCACAGTCCCAGCGGGCAAGTAGCAGAGCTGAGATTCAACTCTGGATGTCTGACTCATAGACAATGGGGTTCCCCCAAAATTAACATATAAAAATTATATATATACATATAGTAATCTTAA
This sequence comes from Stenella coeruleoalba, assembly GCF_951394435.1. Taxonomy (NCBI): domain Eukaryota; kingdom Metazoa; phylum Chordata; class Mammalia; order Artiodactyla; family Delphinidae; genus Stenella; species Stenella coeruleoalba. The sequence continues at coordinate 44,275,910 of NC_137155.1, forward strand.
CTCCTTTTTCTCCAAAAGTGACAGGATTCTCAAAATGTAGCTTTAGAAAAGCTGGGGGGCAGGGATGCGACCCAATCCAAGGAAAGGAACACCCTCATGGAGTGAGGCAGCTACCGTGGCTGGACAAGCAGTAGGGTCTGTGGGGAAACCAGAGTCCCGATGACCTCCAGCCACCCCAGTTGTTTTCAGCTTGTTTCCTACCACCGGGGAATGGAAAGTGACCGGCTCTGTGAGCGGCCATTGGAAGCCAGGCTCCAACAGTCCTGGACGCGTTGGCAGAGGATGGCATCTGTCTTCTGCATTGTGGAAAAGCTCAGAGACACAGTGGCTCCCACCTTAACACACTGAGGAATGAGTCTGTTGCTTCCTATTTTGCCCTGTCACTCTATACGAAGACGTTAAGAAAAGAATTTTTGGATTCAAAGAGAGAACTTTAAAATAAAAAAGAATACTTTTTGGAAGAAACATTGATAGGAACCAGATGAGATGAAGAATAACATGTTCTGTGAAGTGAAAACAAGTAAACAAGAGCTATCATGCACATCAATAAGATAATTTGAAAAGCACATTGGAATAAAATAAAGACAACTAGATGTTTGAAAGTACTGAGTGAGCAGATGCCATCTAAATAAGCAGAACTCCTCCATCTAAGGACATCTAGAAACTCAGCAGGTGAAGAAGCATTTAAATCCACCTTCATTAAACTGGCAGGTAGAAAAATGGAGCTATAATCTGTAGATCCATGGTTTCGCACAAGAGCTGGAACTTAGGAGGAAGAAATGTAGCAATCTTAAAACTGAGCTACAAAAAATCCAAAGCGATCAGTCTCAGGAAGAGGATCTGACCAGCTGACATCTTCAAAGACCAAATATCTCAGGTCATAGTTAAGTAGCATTCATCTGGGAACTGAGGAGAGAGATGGCTAACTTATATCAGGACTTAAGTGCAGCCTGAACTACTAAGAACACTGAAAACTCCAAGTGCAATCAGGAAAGCCTTCATTCCAAGAGAAGGCATTGAAGTCACTGGGAAGGACAGCACAAAGTCCATTTGACGGAATGCTCAAAAGACAATCTTCTCTCACTAAATGCAAAGCACTTTGTTATAAGGATCATAGCTTCCCCTTTACCAGGAGATATAAAGATTTTATCAGACAAAGCAATTCTCCAATCACATACAGACAATGAGAGAACCGTTCCTAATGACAGCACAAACTTTCAGGAACATGACTCCTATGGCAAAAAATCTATGGGAGCTAATTCATGGGTGTTCCCAAGAGCTCCTAAATTGAGTCAGGTAGTTTTTGGGGAGATTAGGAATAAGACTTTTGGGTCAACATAACCAAAGCTGCCTTTGTAAGAATTAATTCTGAAGAGATTCATATCTGGAGACAAGGATACGAGATTTTTCCCTACTTGTTCTCCAAGAAATGTGTGTAACAAACTATAAAAGTGGACTTAGATTAAAAATTTGCTGACATCTTTAGTCTAGAATATATATTTTTATTATATATATTAAGGTACAATATGTACCAATATATTGTCCCTTTAAAAATTACCTTTATATTATACTATCTTTCCTTCAAATGTGATACCGTTACAGGATTTTTCCAGCTATAATATCTGTGCTTTCAAGAGTGGAATGCTATCAATCAACCAATATCAACTTTCCTCTTTGACTGACCTTGTAACAATATTCATTTAAGGTATAATCACTCTTCACGGACAAATCATTGTCTATTAAACAGTAATTTATTTGATGTGTTCCTGGAAATTTTTTTACATCACTGGTTTTATGAAACCCAAGTGTTCCATGAAAGAAACTACAAAAATAACACCACCCTATTCACAACATACTCGTTAAGCATACTTTTATGAATATAAGTAAAACACTTCATAATCTTATATTTACTATATAATACAATTCAAACTGAATTAAAATGCTTTTTGATATCAGAGTCTTAGGTCTTAGCTATTCCCTGAACATTGTGGGAGATTGGAAAGCATTTTTAGTTAATGCATTTGGGATTAAAACCACTGCTTTTTGGATGAAAAAATAAAGTTAATTGGCATATTTTGCTTCAATGACCAAAAGAAACATAAGGTAGCAGTGCAAATTAATGGAGATGATAGGCAACTCTTGCATTTTTAAGGGGGAGAATGGAAGAACAACGAAGATTATAAAAGCTTTTTAGGCTAGGCATTTGGTTTCAGCATGGTGTGGTAAAGGGCTTCATTCTAACCATATGCCTCATGCTCTTGAATATCTATGATGAAACTTCAAATGAACAGCAACATTTTTATACTTTTCCATAGAATGAAGAATGACAAATCTTCTGAATTTACTTAGGTGAAAGCCAATTAGGAGAGAGATTTAACTCTGGAAAGTAAAAGCACCAAAATATAGCTTAATTAAATAGGGAAGATAATTTTAAAAGCATAATCTTCCTATATTCATGAACTTCTTAAGGGTTCAAATCTAAAGACCTTAAGTTAAAATAAGAAATCTTAACAATGACAAAGGCTACAACCCCCCGAGATACAGGAACCAGAGAATTTCTGGGAACTGAGAGGAGAGTCACATCCACACTAGGGGAAATCTAATGGCTTACTTTGACACCGCATTCCCCAAATCCCACCACCTTCGGACTCAGCTCTGAGACTCCATGAGCTAACGACGGTTTCCCTAGGATTACAGAACCAGGACAGTATCTCAAATAGAATGCTCTAAGTTAAGCCTATAGTTCTACAGTAACATTATAATAACTTTGCTAATAATAACGTGGATCAAAAGTTTTTTTAAAAGGTAGGGAAGAATAACCCTATACTTTGGAATTAAAGCATATACTGCTAATTCTTAACTATAACAAAAAAAAAGAAGAGGAGAAGAAAAAGGCAATTACAATCCTTTGAAAATGCGAGGAAATTGAAAGTTCAGAATTATCTAAAAGAACCAGAAATTACACTCATATTTTCTTCTCTAAAGAGAGATATTCATATTATGTATGACAGAAATCTCTAATTTTATCAATAAGTGGGAAGTCTGTCTTGGTCTGCTGTATCTGGATTCAATGTAAAGCAATTATACTCCAATAAAGATGTAAAAAGAAAAAAAAGATAATATGGAATGGGGTGAAACAGGTAGGGGTATAGATAAAACATGACAGTCATCAGTTGGTAAATATTAAAGCTGGATGAATTCATAGGTATGCAAGGAACACTTACAGTATTTTTATACTTTTGTATATGCTTAAAATTTGTGATAATTGTTTAAAAACAAGACGACACTGTAGAAAACTGTTTGGCAGTTTCTCAAAGGTTAAACGTAGAGCTACTGTACGATCCAACAACTCTGCTACTACCTACACTGCACATCTAAAAGAACTGAAAGCAGGGATTTGAACAAATATTCGTACACCAATGATCATAGCAGCATGATTCACAATAGCTACAAGGCGGAAACAACCCAAGTGTCAATCAACCGATGAATAACAAAATATGGTATATACACACAGTGGGATTTATTAAGCCAAAAAAGGAATGGCATTTTGTTACATGCTATAACATGGATGAACCTTGAAAACACTAGGTTTAGTGAAATAAGCCAGACATAGAAGGATAAATATTGTAGATTCCACTTACACGAGGTACCTAGAATAGGCAAATTCATAGAGACACAAAACAGAATAGAGGTTACTAAGGGCTGGTGGGAGGGAAAATGGGGTTGTTACTGTTTGATGGTTAAAGAGTTTTTGTTGAGGATGATGAAAAGTTTTGGTTATAGACAGTGGTGATGGTTACACAACACTGTGACTGTATTTAATGCCACTGAACTGCATATTTATAAATGGTTAAAATAAATATGATTTATGTATATTTTACCACAATAAAAAAAAAAGAGGAATAAAAAAAAGAAGACATTTCCAAGCTACTAATACAAATGAAGTATATTAAGCATATAAAATACATAAGTATAAACAATTCACATGTTTTTATAAACATTTAAAGAAAGGTTCAGTGACAGAGCTGAAAATTATTAAAGTATTTTAGCAGAATATCTAACTTCAATTGACATGAATGGCTAGCAGTAAAAACTGCCCTGGGATTAATTCTACACAGTGGCTGGTGACATACCAGCCTGTGTATGCATAATTATCACATATTGCTAAGTTTTCTGTGTAGCATCTATTTCATGTGGTCACATTAATTTCAAAACATGAGCAATGGCTATTACTAACAAGGGGACCACAATTCTAATTTAGGAATATGAAGTTTATATTGGTTTGCTTTGTTTTGCAGAATAACAATTGTCATGGCTGGGTGAAAGATACTCTCACTAAACCAATAAATAAAATCGACAAAGGAAATGCATCAGTGAAGCACTCAAAATGTCAGCCTTCAGTGCATACTTATAGCCTAGTAGTTTCTTCAGAACTATACACCAAGACCACTGATGTCCTTCCGAGGTTTAACTTGGCATTGAGCTGATTACCCGGAGACTCTGGAGTTTCCTGCCAGATAAGGGACAAACATACCAACTGGGTATGGTGTGCTACTTGCTGCTGTTTTAAAAAACAATGCCAGATTGCAACACTCTTTGTGCACAAAAATGCCTGACATTTCTGGCTTAAGACCTTTTGGGTCTAATAAATACTCCATTTCTAATGACAGAGGTTTCTTTCATTGATGGATTTATTAAATAAATAAGTAGTTCATCAGTTTACAGAATGTGTTATTTCACACAATTTAATATGAAAGAACTAGCAGGTGGTACTATTAAGAACCATCAGTAGTAGGAATTGTTTCATAGATGACCAACTTAATCTACATTTGGAACTCTGCCATCCTTTATAAAGTTTTTCCATATAACACATTCAGAGTTTTAGTGCCCATCTACTCAGGGTGTTTATGAAATCCTTGTGCAGCTTTAAACTTGACCTATCCCACTGAATTATATTTTATGGGACTGTGTTAAAACTGCTGTGTATTCATCCAGACCACATTCTTTAAAGGAACTTCAAGCCAGGATCATGAATGCAATTTATGAAATCACTCAGCAGCAGCTGGAGAATGTTTTCAATGAGGTGGAAAATCAGACTGAATGTTGATCACCAAAAAAGGGTGGTTATGTTGAAGTCTATAAATTTAAACTGCAATGTTAAAGTCTTATTCACACTGATTTAAGTCATTTTTATTTTTTTTCTGTCACAAATACAACAAAGATTAAGGTTTAGCGTTAACATGGAATTTTAAAAACACCCAAAATGGCCATGATGTTATACATTTCTATTAGAAATTTTTATTATTTTTCCCATGTTAGAAGACTAATAGCAACTCATTAGAAAATGTTTTACAGCATCCTAAAAGGCTAAAATATATTTTAGAGATCACTGATTCTCCAGTTGACTTAGGCCATGTTTGTAAAATTGTACTATTTATAAAAATGTATTTTTATAAGCAAACCATTTCCTAATGGGTTGTGAAAGGAGAAAAATCAGTGCAAGAGAGAGGTTGATTAACATGTTAAAACAGAACATGACTAGATACAATGCAGTAACCTGGATTTGATCCAGGGACAAAAAAAGGACATTAGTAGAAAAACTGGTAAAATCCAGATAAAGTCTGTGGTTTAGTTAATAGTATTATACCAATGTTAATTTCACAGTTCTGACAAATCTCCCACAGCTATGTTAGGTGCAGATGAAGGATATAAAGAAACACTCTGTAGCATTTATGCAACTTCTCTGTAAGTCTAAAATTATTCCAAAATGAAAGTTTATTAATTTTTAATGTTATGAGAATATTGGTAGCTTCTGCAATCCCCTTCTTCTCTACCTTTCCTGTACCTATTGCTTGTGACAAATTTTATTTTCCAGAGTTGGCCACCAAATCTCCTGTCACATGTTCTTTTTAGCCACATTTCCCCATTAAGAACTAGCATTTACTTAGCCATACTCTTGAATCTGAGATCACCCTGAGTCTACTTTAACCAATGAAACATGGTAAGAGTGATACTATACCAGTTCTAAGTGTAGCTCTTAACTGGCTTGGTAGCTTCACCTCCTACCTCTCTGAATGCTAACTCTTAGAACCCAGACACCATTTTATAAGAAACCCAAGCAATGCAGAGAAGCTACATACAGGTTCTCTTTTTCACAGCGTTAGCTTGAGCCAGAATCCAGCCCCCATGAGAGTAAGCCACTCTGGACATCAAGCCCAGTCGAGCTTTGTGATGACAGCAACCCCAGCCAACACCTGATTACAACCACATGAAAAAGCTCAACCAAGCACTGCCCAGCTAAGCCCAGACAACCCACAGAACTATGAGAGATAACAACTATGAGAGATAACAAATCACTGTTTTATGCCACTAAGTTTATGGTAGTTTGTTACACAGCAAAAGATAATTTGGACATGTAATCATCAAAAAGGAAACTGCTACCCAGATGAATTCACGGAAGGGTTGAAAATAGAAGGTCTGAAAAATAGAAGAACTGAAAAAATAATAATTGTTTCTGTTTTCACTTTACTATTCTGCCTATTTCTTTCTTTTCACAGAATTTATTGATTATAGCAGTTAAGGACAATAAGCGATTTTCAGGAAAAAATACTCAACTAGAACTTCATGGGAGAAGCTACATTTTCACATTAACCAAGAGTCAAACATATCAGTTCACTAAATACTTTCTTAAAAGGGACATGAACTACTCATTGCATTTGCTTACTAAATGACAAGAATATTTTACTGACTCCCAACGGCTAGAGCAAGTAATCCAAGCAGAAGCTATAAAAATACTTATCTAAAATTGACTATATAATACAAAATAATAATAGCTGATATTTATCTCAGATATTCCTCACAGTCCTATCAGGTGGCTCTTCTAACTTTCTCTCTCTCTTTTTTTTTTTTTTTTTTAGCGGTACGTGGGCCTCTCACTGTTGTGGTCTCTCCCGTTGCGGAGCACAGGCTCCGGATGCGCAGGCTCAGCGGCCATGGCTCACGGGCCCAGCAGCTCTGCGGCATGTGGGATCTTCCCAGACCGGGGCACGAACTCGTGTCCCCTGCATCGGCAGGTGGACTCTCAACCACTGCGCCACCAGGGAAGCCCTAACTTTCTCTATTTTATCAATAAGGAAAATGAAGTTTAGCAATATTAAGCAACTTGCCTAAGGTCACCAGTTCAGTTTGGGTAGGAGCTAAGCTTCAAATCCAGTTTGTATCCACAGTCCAAACCCTTCCACCACACCTCTCCTGATTATGATATTTTTCTACTTAAGGTTTCTTTCATACATTTTAATAGACTATTAAAAATATTCTGAATCACTTAATCAAATAGTATATTTTAAACTTGGTCTAACATCCCATTCCATAGAAGAGATATGTATTCTTTAAAAAAAACTTTGTTCTGTAAAGTCTTTTATTGGGCCAGTTGCTATAAGCCACTCAGGTTATAGTAATTTTGTTGTAGCACTTGAATGAACTAAGGTAGGTAGCTATAAATAATAGGCAATTTAGCAGAATCTTTGGGGTTAATTACTAATAGCAAATTAAATACCTACGAGTCTTGACATAACACTCTAAAATGTAAAATGACACGATCGTCTTGATTCTACTCCTAAAAATATCTCTAGAAGTAGTTTTTTTCTCCTTTCATCTTCACTATGCTCGTCCGGGACTTCACCACTTCTTGACTAGACCATTGCAAATGGCTCCCAAAGGTCCTCTGTGTCTCGAACATATTTTCTCTACAGACCATGTCCCATACTGTGACCATAATTCTGTCCTTAAAGCATAGTTTTGATCCTTTTGCTCCTTGCACTCAGACAGAAAATACTTTCAAAGTATTTGAAAATCGAAGTTCAACAATTTTAGTAAAATATGCAAAGCTCCACCTCCCACTCCAGCTGCTGCCCCTCTCTGGTCCCAACCATCTTTCAGGTATCACTTCTCACTATATTCCATCGAATATTATTTGCTCTGAAAATCATCATCTTTCATTTTTCTGCTTAATATTGCTTAAACTCAGGTTGATTGCTTTTTCCCCAAGTTCTTTTTTTTTTTCAACAGAAAATTCATGCTTCATAAGCTGATAGCACATGCTTACTTTTTAAGCTCAATCATTCATAACAGGTCACTTGGCTCAGATCAGGAAGGGAGGAGGAGAGAGAGACTGACACCCAGTGCGCCTTTGAAGAGGTCAAATATGGGGATGTAGGCAATTTTTTTCTCTAAAATAGGAATGAACTAGGCAAGTATGGATGCCATTAAAAATAAGTGGGTCTAAAGGTAGAGAAAGGAAAAGGAGTTTGACGAGACAAGATCATCTGCTTAGCATGAGTACCAGAAGAAAGCCCAAGAAGATGTGAACAAGTCCGTCAGCCTCTGCGGGTCCAGTAGCACAGTGGTTCTCAACCTTGGCTGAACACTGGAATCACGTGGGGAGTGTCTCACCATGCAAAATGTACTCTAGAACAACTGGTGGAACCAAGGCACTGGCATGCTTAAGAACACCTCCAGGTGATTCCAACGTGCGAAGTTGACATCCACTCTGTTAAGACAATGCTGATGAGAAAGGACCAGAAAAGAGAGTTGACAGCTCAGATAACTAGGAAGCAGCAATGCATTACAGTGCCCATATGCACAGTGATGGTTTTCTTCAGGAATGCTTAGTAGCCTGGGGGCAGGAGCAGATAAAGGGAAGGGTTGGCTTTATCCAGAGTTGAAAACTGGCAGGGATCAGAATAATTGAGAGACCTGATCTTACAACACTGCAGTGAAAGACTGCAGACTTCAGGCTAGACAAGAAGTCAGGAAGTCACTGAAATAAAGCTTTCAATGAGTTAGATGAACAAGCAGGAATAGTGGCATGAAAGAGGGACATGACATCAGAGAATAGGATCCCTGGGTTTAAGATTTAAGACTTCAGAGGAGGCATCATTCTGAGTGAGCATATACTCGAGACCAAGGCTACATCGGAGAACTGCCGGAACAGAGAAGGAAAATGTCAGTGGCATAGAAAGTCTTTGGAGAACAAGGGATTGAGGCGAGAGTGTTAGCTGGGGCATTATCATGAATGTTAGAGATACCTAGGCTGACTATAGGAGCTGGGAAGGGGAAAAAGCCAAGTCCAAGGGCCCTTTAAATCTGGAGCAAGTAGAGGATGGCAGGTGGTATGGAGCTTAGAGCATGGTGTCCTTATTAATGCAGTAGAAGAAAAATGGACTGAAGTGGCAGCAGCAGAACAATCCTGATCACAGAAACCAAGTCCTAAACACACACACTTAGAATGAGCAGCATCCATCTGAGAGGGCTGAATCCTTTCAATTAATGGAAGAAAATAGAGGAGCATCTTTTCATACCTGTATTTGTTCACGTCACCCTCACCCATGCTTAATTTTCATCAATGGCTTCCACTGCTCTTAAGATAAAGATATTATCAGGGCCCACAAGGTCTAGCATGATCTGGGTCTGCCTAACCCTCCAGCCTCATCAAGTTCCACACCCCCTCCTGGCTCTCTGCGCATCAGCCTAAGGGCCTCCTTCCAATTCACCGAAAGTGCTCTATGTGCCCTCCCACCAAAGGGACATTTTGATTTCCTATTCCCTCTGTCTGGAACCCTCTCCTTTCCATTCCCTCTCTATTCAGTTAACTCTTACACATGTTTTCACTCTCAAGTGTTACTTAGGGAAGACTTCCTCAAACTTCCTCACTTGGTCATCTGTTCTCATAGCACTTATCAACACTGTAGTTTTACACTTATTCAGGTGATCATATCGTTAATGTTTGTCTCTCCAACTGGACTCTCAGTTCCGTGAGGGCACAGACTGTCATCTATCATAATCACCATTTATTCCCAATGCCTAGCAAAGTGACTTGCATATGGCAAGCCCATTATAAACGTTGTCAAATGAATAAATAAGTGAATAAATACATGAATAGATATATAAATGAACATAGCGAAAAGGCTGATGTAATCTTGATACTATTCTTATAGCAGCCAGAGATACTATTTCTCAATGGCTTCATATATGCCAGATATGGCTACTCACTTAATCCATGCATCAATCTCAAAGATAGGTTTTATCACCTCAATTTTATAAATGAGGAGACTGACACTCAAAGAGATTAAATGACTTGCCTACTGTCCCCCACCAGAGAAGTACCAGAGCCAAGATTTTCTTAGGTAGAGGTATTCTATCTCCAGGTAGAGCTGGCCTTAGGATACCTTCAGTTCAGGCCAAATTATTCCTCAAAAAAGCAACTTTAGATGTGCACACGTATCTGAACATGTATCAGTTTGAGTAGCTTCAAGCTGGTACTCTTCACCTTGAATTTTACAATAGAATAAAAGGCACCAAGAGAGCTGGAAACTGGATCAACAGAAGAGAACAGATTTGGATGGAAAGCTCCATAAAATCATGGGGAGGATAGTAGCCAAAATCCTTGTAGGCAGTCACAGAGGATCAGAGACAGGAGGAAGAAGTAGCACAAAAGGTTGATTCACTGACGGTATAGAGCTTCCCTGAGGTGAAGGGGAATTTTCATTCCAGGGAGACCAGTTCCGGCTAAGAATAAGTCTCTTCCTTATCCGCTGGGATAAGACTCTGACATCACCATTTAGTACTTATATTCAAATACATGAGCATCTTTTTAAGAAAAACTGGGTTCTAATGGCAGGAACCCCTATGGCTCATAATCATGCAGAAGTAGAGTGGTTTTCGTTTGGTAACAGTACTAGACTGTCTCCTTGACATTGCAAACAGAATTCCAACTTGCCACAGTGGCAGGTCCAAAGCACATGAACACCTATATACACATAGAATATGTGAGAAAAGAAACTTTCACATTTTTCTTCTATCTAGTTTTGGTCAAAAATCCAAGTAAGAGAAGAGCCATTTCACATGCTATATTAGTTTCCTAGGGCTGCCATAAGAAAAAGTACCACAAACTTAGTGGATTAAAATAACAGAAATTTATTCTCTCACAATTCTGGAGGTTAAAAGCCTGAAATCAAGTGTCAGCAGGGGTGTGCTCTCTCTGAAGTCTCTAGGGAAGGACCCTTCCTCCTCTTCCCAGCTTCTGTTGGTTGCTGGCAATTCCCTAGGGTTCCTGCATCACTCCAATCTCCGCCTTCCCCATCACACGACCTTCACCTCTCTGTACGTGTCTCTGTATCCAAATTTCTCTCTTTTTTTAAGGACATCAGTCATTGGAGGAAGGCTCACTAGAATGAGTATGAGCTCATCTTAACTTGATTACATCTGCGAAGACTCTATTTCCATAAGGTTACATTTAGAGGTACTGGAGGTTAGGTCTTAAACTATCTTTTGCGGGGACACAAGTCAACTCGTTCCTCCAGAGAGCTTAAATGCTACTTTTCTATAAATTGAAATTACTAGAAGGCAGCATACCTGCACCCAATCCACTCAATTCACTTCACTGAAGGCTTTTAGTCCTTCAATAAAATGCCCTTTATGTATATTAAAAGTTTAAATAAAAACATGAAAAATATTAGCTTCTTTTACAAAATCACTATTGAACACAATAATCATTATGTTTTTACAAAAAGCCTTTTTTAAATTACCATGAGAAAAACTTGTTTCTCCTGATGTCAGTGAAAAGTTTTCTTTTGTTTGCAAATTACTAAGCTTTAGTAGTCTAGACTATAGTGGTCTACTTATACTTAGTGGTGTATACTATAACTACAGTAGTGTGGGGCAGTGTGTCTCAAATGTTAGTGTGTGTCAAAATCACTGGGTGGGAGTGATACACAAAACACACACACACACAAATCACTGGGTGGGAGGGTTAGGGAGGGAGATGAATAAAATCCCAGGTGTCTAGGACCCACTCCAACAAAATCAGAATTGATGGGGATGAGGCCCAGACATATGCACTTGTGACAAGCATTCAAAGCGAATCTGATGAACACTAAGCTTCAGGACCACCAGGTAGGGTTTTTACACTCCCTTTCCCCCTTTATTCTTAGGGGTGTACAACTTGCAAGTTCTATTTTAATGGTCTTGTGGAGTTCATGTCCTTTATTGCAAACTATATCATATTTTTATATTTAAATTTAAGATTAACAAGCAATTTCTAACCATGCCACTTTTGAATTACTCGTTTGAAATAATACTTGTGACTATTTTTTAGGTCCTGCAGCCGTTTTTTCCAAAGATGACATACATTCTCGAACAGATGGCTCTCTATTCATCCTCACCATGTCCCTCTGTGGCACACTGGAGGAAGAAAGTACCATTCCCTTCAAAGATGAAAAACAAAGGCTTGAGTCCAAGTCAAACTGAATATTTATTAAATACCTTTAGTATGCAAGTCACTATTAAAAATCACCTCATCGGGGCAGGCTATAAAGCTACGGAGGTGCATCTCTGAATATGGAAAGGTTAGTGCAGCACTGAAGCACTTCCTAGCTCACCGATTCACCATCTCCTTTTTGCACAGAATTAAGCAGTCTGGACAGCTTAATGATTTTAATTGATCAGTATAAGCCGTCATGAACAATTCTGAATAAGAGCTCCAAGTTCAAGTACCTTCTTCTTTCCACATTATTTTTCTCTTTATTTCACATGTAAAAATCAACTAAAACCTCTCAACTTTAAGATTATAAGGTACTATAATGTACTACAGTCACTAAATATATATATATATTAGTTCCTATGGCCTTGAAACTATCTGAAAAAAAATCTAGAGTTGGTTTGAAGTCTTTTGTGAAATCCCTTGTGAGACTCAACTGTTGACTGTGGTTAGAATACATTCAAAAGTATAATCAGATTGCATCATCACCATCACCTGCTCAGAGGCGCATTGAAGGCACATGTACTTGTGAGGCTGAAGCTGGCTTATTGTACTACACTCTCATGTGGGCTTGCCAGAGAGATTAGTCACCATTTTGCAGCTGGTTTCAAATTCAGTTGCTGCGATACAAGTGCAGATGCAATGGCTTACCCTAATTATATTGCTCCAGTTTAATCTTTCCATTTGTAGCATACATACTATCTACTGGATCGAGTTCAAGACTCTGAAATTGGTTTCAAACTGAAGAGACTTCAACATCACACATTTGTGACCCTCCCCTACAGCTTGCTAATCACATTTCATCACCGTATCTTTTGGATCTTCTGAATCCATCCCAAAGGTGTTTTTAGCTCTCTAAGCCATCACTGAATCTTGTTAACAAAAAGGCAGGGAAAACTGATCGTAAAAAACATTTGTTTTAGTAAAGTAAAAGTTATGTCATCTCCAAAGACACTTTTTGACCTTAATTTTTTTTTTCCATTTTCTCTCTGCTTGGAATTAAACATACTAGCAAATCGTAAGGAAGTTAATCGTAATCAGTGATTTGTAAACTTGACTGATAATCAAAAGCACCCTATAGGTTTCGGGAAAAACACAGACTTCCCAGCGTCATCAACCTATTGAGTCATAAGTTAAAGAGGTTTCTTTTAAAATTAACCTACAGGCTAAATAAAGCTTATTCTGAGAGTTAGAATGAAAGAAAGAGAAGAACAGGTTTCTGCCCATTTCGGGCAGGTCTCTTTGTTGCCTGCTATTGTCCATATCTAATAAATGCCTTGTGTCAAGAATAATATCTGTACACACAACATAGATAAATTAGAAATTTGGGAGTAACATATACACACTACTATATATAAAATAGATAAACAACAAGGACCTACTCTATAGCACAAGGAACTATACTCAGTATTTTGTAATATCCTATGTGGGAAAAGAATCTGAAAAAGTATATATACACACACAAATACACACACACATATGTTTGTGTATATATATACATATATACATATATTAATAAATGTATGTATAACTGAATCACTTTGCTGTACACCTGAAACTAACACAACACTGTAAATCAACTATACTTCACTTTAAAATTTAAAAAATAAAGAATAATATCTATACAAAGAAATGAGGTAAATCGGAACTTTTAAAACAAAAGAAAATACTAGAATCATCAGATCCACAGAAGATAATCAGACAAGAGGCTCCAAGAGGATATTTTTGGATGTGAGCAATAACGATGAGGAATAAAACACCAATTTCCAAATACTCTTAATTTCTTAGGCATGTTTCTATTTGCTGGATGAATATAGTTTTTTATCAAGATAACTTAAAAGTATGATTTTGAAGGTATACATTTTAAATTTTAGACTATACATTTCTACTCTTGTTTCTTAATCATCCATTCATTCATTCCACACTAGTGTTGTGATAAAGTGGTAAACAAGAATAAACAAACCACACACACACCGTGTGTACCATACCACATATGACATTATAAAAAATTAAAATATTAAAACAGTTTTATGATTAAAATAAAGTGTAAGAAATTCACATCAGTGTATTTCAAAATACCATTAGGGATAAAGATAACACATTCAAGTTACAGGGGACACATTATTTGGAAAAATCACTCAAGTTCTGCAATGTTTCCTCTCCCCAAATGAATGATGCCAATTTTACTTTATTATTTGATCTAAAATTTATAACTTATACAAAAATATGAAGTTATTAATAAATGTTTTGCTACAAAATGTTAATCAACACACTGTTGACATAATGAATCACTGTGTTAATTCTAAAAACTGGATTTCCCCAAAGTCTAAAAGCTACACAACCATGATAAATAGAATCTACAGTACTTTCAGTTACTCTGCTTAATATTCTAAAATTAAACCATTAAACAACAAGCTTAATTAATACAACTTTCCTAAACAGACTTTCACATGAATGACAGAATGTTAATCTAACAATTATTTATGGCCAGTTATAAACTTAAGCATACACAGAAGTGGTGAAATTTAACCAAATCTTGAGGTCAAAATTTTAAACTCACTCTCCCATCCAGACCACAGTTCCTGATCCATACAGTTACAAATTAATTTACAAATATTATTTAACACTTATTTTATTTGTTCAAAACACAAGCTATTTTACAAACACATCATACTATGTGTGGCCTAGAGTGGGAAAAAATAGATGAATTAAATACAGTAGAGGTTATCTTATCCAGTGTGATTGGAACCATTTCTTCATTTAATAAAAATCCAGATAAACAGGAAATCATTACAAAACACACACTTTAGACATTACATTTCAAAAAAAATAATGTCCATTTATTGATAATAAAGTGAATAATTTGACATTATTTAGAAGGAATACAAATTTTCCTGGCACTGGTACTTCCCATCTATTAGTATTTCTGAATGGTGATTCAGACTTATTCAATACAACATAGAACTATTTCTAGGGCATTTGTAACTATGACATGAGTAATTTTTGGCTCTGGATTGCTCTTATCTCCTCCTCCTCCTCATGTTGAATCCATCCTTTTCTGTCACAACCTGTATGGTTTCTGCATAATCCATAGTTTTATCTTAAAAAAACCCTGTGACTATTGGTGTACCATACATTAGTGTCTTACCAATTGACAAAAGTCAATTTGAGATAATTAAAAACATATACACAACAGCAACAAACCATGCCCTTCAGAATCTCCTTGTAATTCAGGATATTATTAGATTACAGTTTTCACCAAGGTTCTGGAAACGCTTACGTGGAAATTTTGCTCTCTACCACTATACTATTTCTAAAATGTTTGATGTCATCTATTTTATATGACTATTAGTCCTGTCTTACACTGTTTTCCCCAAATCCAAACTTAAAACTCTTTTTCCATATCTGCTCTTTAAACAATCCAAAATCTGATTCAAAGGTCGGAGCAAGGACATTACATTCCATGGCAAAACTATGGCTTAGGTCACTTTCTCTAAGGTCCTCCTCAGGACAGGGATGTGAAGAAACAATGTACAGGGAGCACGTTGTTCATTTCAGTAAGTTTATTTACAAGTGTTTCTATGCTGAAGGTACATATTAATGGGGAAAATCCTATAAATAATTTAGAGTCCATCTGGCTGAAAAACTAAAAAAAAATCATATGATGTATATTTTTCTAAAGTTCTAGGATTTGTGAATTGCCTATAAAAAACTTTAGTTTGTTAGTTCTAGTTGTATTACTGCCTAAGGTAACTGTAATTTCCTCTTTGAATTTTTTTACTCTATTGCCACATGCTCTGCTTTTTTATGTCATCATTTTGAAGAACTGTTTCAACTACATGGTATGACAAACCTGCAATAAAATTGGCATTATCAATAAAAAGGAAAATCATTTGTAAATTTTTGAACAACAGGTTGATCAGAAGAAAATTTCTCCTTACAAGTGCCCAATACCCCAACAACTGACTTTTCCTCCACTTTCACCCATCTGTTACTTGATGTAACCTTCTCACATGGGGAAGATTTGGGGTCAAGGCCTTTATTTGCACTAGAGCCGCCAGATTAGAGTTCTGAGCCTTCCTTAGAAAGCCCAACATACAATTCATTATACACAATATCCAATTATTTTTAAGCAGATGAGAACTTAGAGACATTTGCATATCAGTCTGACGTAGATTCCTAGATTCTTTAAATTATCTCAGCCACACCTAAGTTGACAGCTCCTTTTTTCTATTTTAGCAATTAAACTATATGGACTATTTTCAAAACATTTAACTATGTTTTTGTAGAAATACTCCTTTTTTATACTCATATATTTTTAAATTAAATTGTGCAATTACAATAACAAGCACACATGTTGAGGAGCAAAGAGGGTGACAACTCGACAGGACACCACTCTGCTGGAGAAGGAGAAGCATGTCGGCTCACTAGAGAATAGCCTATGAGCTGCCAATATTCAAAGCTTTATAGAAAAGTTGGAGAATATTGGTCAATCTGCCAACTCATTTAAGTGAAGGTCCGTTAAGACTTTTGCTATATACTTTTCTTTGAGAAAAAAATGGGACCCTTCTTTTCCACAGGAATGGATAAAAGAGGCACTGAAAAGGAAGTAAAGGTGTTTGGAGGAAATTAAAGAAAAATAAATTTTGAATTTACAAATCTTTGTCAAAGACTAATCCTATATTTCCAATTCTTATTTCAAAGATATACTCGTATCATTATACTTTTAAATAAAGGTTTCCATAGAAATTTGGTGAATACAGATCTTCTTTGACTTATGACAGGGTTATAGCCCAACAAACCGATGGTAAATTAAGAATATCTTTAAGTCAAAAATGCATTTAATACATCTAACCTAGTGAACATCATAGCTTAGCCTGGTCTACCTTAAACATGCTCAGAATAGTTACATTAGCCCACAGTTGGGCAAAATCATCTAACAAAGCCTATTTTATAATAAAGTATTGATTTCTCATATAATTTATTAAATACTATACTGAAAGTAGAAAACAGACTGGTTGCATGAGCGCAGGATGGTTGTAAGTGGTTGTTTACCCTCATGATCACGTGGCTGACTGGGAGCTGCAGCTCACTGCTGCTACTGCTGCCCAGTACCGTGAGAGAGTATCATGCTGCAATTCTTAGCCCAGGAAAAGATCAAAATTCAAAATTCGAAGTACAGTTTCTACTGAATGCCTATCACTTTCATACCACCGTAAAGTGGAAAATCCTAAGTCGGGGACTGTCTGTGTATAATTAAATAATAAAAGTCAAGAACAGAAATTTTAAGTATAACTTGTACATAGTGAAACATAACTCATTTTTCAAATAAGATATGAATGCAATTTCTTCCATGTGGATACAGATACTATTGTATTTTCATTAATAATTAAATCTGACAATCTGAATTCTATCAGTTAAACTAAAATAGCTAATTTTGACCACCCACAAAGCTGTAAGTAGCATAGGAGAACCTGGAAATGCTAACATGAACTGGTAAAAAAAGTCTCAATTTTAATTGGATTACTATTTTTTCTTTAACAACAACAACAAAAGGTTTTATCTAATTTATTACTTCAATTAATCAACAATGAAGATGGAAAGAATTTAAGCAACAAAGTTAAGAATCGCTGAATGGAATATCTAGCAGCATTTACTGAACAGACATGGTTAACTTGAGGCTTTAATAATTCCAGAAGGACTCAAGTAGCCAGCCCACAAGAGTACAGGGCTGTTTCAAAGACAGAATGATACCAAATATGTCACTGTGCTCTGAAATCTTTAAAGCACTAGAAAATATTAGACATTCTTACTAACACATATTAATTAATTCTAATGATGTAAAACTTTTTCATTAAAGATCATATAACTTCTATTTCCAGGATTTTCCAAAATTTTAAATGATTACTGATAACTTTCCAAAAGTTATTCTAGGTAGTATTTTAATAAATGTTAAGTTCAGTAAAATACTCAGTTTTGTAAGATCCTCCATGAAAAAAGGAGTTTTAAGCCAGTCTGGAAAATGCTGAATGAACCGAAGTTAGATATTTTCTAGACACAGTAATATATTAAAGACTAAAAGTTTCTTATGAAATGTTTTCAACCATTTTAAGCCAAGCATTTCCCATACTTAATTTAAACATGATTCTCCTTTATCACCAACTATTAACATCTAAGAAAACTAGTAAATGTTAATGTTTCCAATTTAACTCAAATATTACTAAGTCATCTCTTATTCTGTCCTAATATGAAAAATTTTACATCAATTTTACATTTTTTTGACCTACTACCTTTTGTCCTATATGTTATATGCAACATGCGTTCACCGCTAATTCTGGGTAAACCTGTTATTTAGCTACATGGTGAACAACCAGCAATGGTGTCACCGAGAAACCAATCAGATAAATACAGGAAGGTAATGATCAAGTGCACGAAAGAAATAAAAATCAAAACATCAAAATTAATAGAATTCGTAACAATAAAATTGTTTTTCATACAAAAACAAATATTTGAGATCCGTCACATATATATCAACAGAAGACAACAAAAATTGAAACAACAATACAGAATTACTGTCCTTGCTTTAAAAAATAATAATACTGATCTTGAGATGGAAGTATATAAGACAACAAACATGGTCAGAGTTTACAAAGTTTGAGATGTTGAAAACATAGCTTTTGTAAAAGCAGATTTTCCTACCAAGTCGTCCATCCTCTAAAGTACTATGAAGGTAAGTGGAATATAGAAATCTACCAAAAGAATTTATCTTCACAAAACTTAAAAATTATCCCTCAGCCCCAAACATTCTATAAACGTATGTACTAGGCTGTGAATCACATCTCAGCATACATAAAGATTATCATTTGTGCCATATTCTCTGACCACAGTGCATTAAATTAAAAATCTTCACCAAAAAGATAACCAAAACAAAACATCTTGTATACTTGGAAATCTTAAATATTTTTAAATCACTCAGCCAAGAAGGATTAAAAATTGAAAACTGTAAAACCACAAACTAATGGAAGTAATGCAAACTAAAAATTGGAAGCTGCTAATTAGCAATTAATGAGAAATACAGAGATTTTAATAAGTATATTAGAATATTAAGAAGTTTAAAAATTGATGAGCCAAAAGTAAGCAACCAACCTAAGAACCTAAAGGTGAATTATTAGAAATAAAAACCTTATAAAGATGGTTGCTACTACATGTTTTTATACTAGCAACAAAATAGAAAACGCAATCTTTGAAAAGAAAACATTTTCAGGAGGACAAAGTAGTGAACACGCATGTACCCACCACTCAATCTAAGAAATAGAATTTATGTTAACCTTGAAGTCCCCCGATCTCACACTTCCTTACTCCCACCTCAAAGGTATATTCCTCTCTCTAAATTCCATGTTACCCATTCTCTTTTTAAAGTGTTATCATATTCATTTTAGTTTTACATGTTTTAGAACCATATATAAATGGAATGACAATCACAATGTTTAGACAATATTCTTCAATGATTTGCCTTTCTCATTCAACATATCAATATCTGGGATATTGCTACTTGTACTTTTTAGTTCTTCATTTTTATTTGGCATTCCATTTTATAAATATACCACGGTTTATATATCTGTTCTAATGATGAACATTTGGGGGTGTTTCTTATGTTTTATTTTATCATTAAAAGCAATATTGTTATTGGAAACTTATAGGCAGAAAAAAGAAAAAAAGAACCTTGACCTAAGTCTAACACTTTGTACAAAAATTATTCAAAAGAGACCACCTAGTTTATGGTATTTTTGTTACAGCAGCCCAAAGGGACTAAGACAGCAGCATAAGCAAGGGCTAAAAACAACATCGGGTAAGACAAGTCATTTTAATGACCTTATCCCCAGCTGGTCACAAAACAACACTACAAAATGTAATAGAAGGACACATCAAACAGACCCTTGTTTGGAACAGATGATTTCTGAGCAAACTCTACTCATCCCACAAACCTTGCTTGTCCTTGTAGGCTCAGTGCCTGACTTTCAACGCCAAGTCTCCCAGTGAATGGTTCACCTTCTCTCCAGTTTCTTCTGCTTTGTTTCACAGTATTCTGCCCTCCTGGGCTGCCGCTCCTCAAAAGGAACACCAACAACTGACCTGTCCAGCTTAGCCTCAGGACTCATCTTCACAAAAGATGGTAAGCTAACAAAGGCTGAGTCTTCCTGACTCTCACTGGTGAGTACCCACAACTGAACAACTTCCTAATGTTCATCCCTAAAAAAACTGATCTAGAATCTCACATCTACATTGTATGTGCATTATATAACTATTCACATGTATATAATTCTGATAAGTTTGAGAATACGGATAGAAAAACAAGGAGATGGAAGTTCATTTTAGACAAAGAGGAAATAAAATTCCTTAAGGGTGACAAAAAATTTGAAAATATGTAAGAAATTATTATGCAAGGCACCAAAAGACTGGGTATTAAATAGTTAATTAGCATTTTTGATGGTTAGGACTCCCTTTATCCTCTTCTCTCTAACCCCTCCTTTCCCCTCTCACTCTTTCCTTCCTACACACACACACACACACACACACACACACACAGACACTCTTTGTTGGTTAAGAAATTCTTAAAAGAGATCCATACAATATAACTGCCTATATCTGTATATACACAATATAAATACACATGTATATTTGATACTTTGTACTATCGTTCCCTTAAACCACATATTATTGGCAAAAAAAAAGTCCTAATATTTATGCCCACAGTATCTGTTGAAACACTTGTCTCTGGTTACTACAGTTGCTCATTTCAGTCAAATCAGCTTAGTATGTACTGATTATAAAATAAAATTTTAAGATGGCAAAAAGAGTAGTTAGAAAAGTACATTATTATTTTATTAGCAAAATTTCCTTCTATTTTTGAATTCTATCCGAACAAAGGACAAATATATTGACTCATTTTAAAAGGTTCCCTTTAAATGTTTCAAGTTATAAAGCACTGCTGCTTTTGTAAAAGATACTATTAACTTCTTAATAAAGTGTTAAACCTGGTCCCATTATATCCAAAATGGTAAATGCTCTCTAACAAATATATGGGTGATTAAATCACGGTCGCTGTCACTTGGGTAACTGTTTAATACAGAAACAACTCATAATATATATACCTCTACAAAACTAAAGCTAAACAATCAATAATTTTGTCTTCCTTCGTTTACAGGTAGCTTATTCGACATTAACTAGTAAATCAAGAATGAAAGGGAGGGTTGTAAATCACAAAGAAAAGATTCATTTTATTCTTAATTCCCACTTGAATGTACGTAAAATGTTAAGTTACAGACAGTTAAGGAGAAGCTGTTGTTTTGGAATATGTAATTGCTATTTAGATGATAATGGCATGGATGTCTCAGTAGAACCATGATCCAAATTTGAATAAGGTCTTAATGAAGGAGGCTAAGAGAAGAATGACGAATGAAATACAACAGTGTCAGCAACAGACCTTAATGAAGCAAATTACTTTCAGCACCTTTGTAATTCAGGAGGAGCTGCATAAAAAAAGTGACAACTAAAGGATCAAAAGCAGGACCTTTGCAAACTAAACATGCTTACAACATGACATCACTGTCTGGGCAACAAGGCATTGTGGAAGGCAGCCTCAATGTTTGGGTTTTACAGTTCACATCACAAAATAACTACATTAAAAGATCTGGCTGGGCAAACCAAGTTTCCTTAGAAAGCATCTTTACATGTCAAGTTAATGACATTTCTGAACAGAAAAAGAATTTAAATGTCCAAAGATATCTTGGCTGATTTTTAAAAAGCACTAAATATTAACACTAAGAAGAGTTAGAAGGCAAAATTAAGCTGGATTCTGGATCATACAAAATTAAAGAGGTCTTTTTTTAAGTTCTAAAATATCTACTTTTAAATTATTTGTTAGATTTATGAAGCATACAATGCACACTACTTAATAAGTAATGGAATCACTTTACATATTCGTATTTTAAAATCAATTTCGCTTTTGCAAAATTGCACTGAGGCAACATGAGAGCATATGGCATGCTCACTGCCAAATGGAACATACGTTTAAACATGTTTAAATGATTTACTGAAGGTAACATTGATGATGGTGCTAGAAATGAAACACAAGGCTTCTAGCTTCCAAGGAAGCCATTCAAGGCAAGTAAGAGTGCCATAGCTACAAATTTAATTTGATACCCATAAGAATATTTTCTTAAGACTTCTAAGTTACAATAAAGTGATGATAAAATTCATTCCATATTAATATTGTAGGCAGGTCAACAAGCTTACTACCATAACAGATACAGTTTTTGCTGCAGATACCAGTATTCACAACCACAGAAACTGATTCTTGCCTATTTATCCTAACTCCTCAAACATGTACACAAATAGTAATTCTATTATCCAAATAATGTTAGCACAATTATCTGTGTTTATAATGAGAAAACAACTCTTCAACATTAATTAATGAGGGCCCTGTCACAGTCATGTTGCTGCTTCTAGGGACTGATTGAAGATGTTTTAACTTCAGAAATAAGAAGGGGGGACTTCCTGGTGGTCCAGTGGTAAAGAATTCGCCTTATAATACAGGGGACGCTGGTTCGATTCCTGGTCAGGGAGCGAAAATCTCACATGCCATGGGGTAAGTAAGCTCACGTGCCACAACTACTGAGCTCGCACACTGCAATGAGAGAGCCTGTGTGCTGCAAACTACAAGAGCCCATGCGCCCTGCAGCCCGCCCGCCACAACTACAGAGCCCATGCGCCCTGGAGCCTGTGCACCACAACTAGAGAAGAGAAAACCTCCACGCCACAACTAGAGAAAAGCCCGCGCACCACAAAGAAAGATCCCGTGTGGCACAACTAAGACCTGATACAGCCAAAAATAAATTAAATTAATAAATAAATCTTTTAAAAAAGAAAGAAAGAAGAAGGGGACAAAACATAAACCTGGTGCTAAGAAAGATTCTCCATCACCTCCCTGGGCCACTGTGAGGATCTTAGGCACCACTGAAAATGTCTGTACTATACTGGATTATTTTTAAAATCTAAGTTAAGTCAAGATGGTCTATCCAAAAATAACAGAAACAACAGATAGAATGTAGAACATACTGGTTAAAAGCACAGACTCGATCTAGTTTAAAATCCCAGCTCTGGCACTTATTAACTGTGCAATCTTGGACAAGTTATTCAGCTTCTCTCACAATTAAGTTTCCCCATCTGTGAGTTGGGGATAACAGTGCTAAGTTCTTGGAGCTGCTATGAGGATTAAATAAGTTAATCTTAGCTATCAACATTGATATTTGGGCTTCCCCGGTGGCGCAGTGGTTAAGAATCCATCTGCCAATGCAGAGGACATGGGTTCAAGCCCTGGTCCGGGAAGATCCCACGTGCCGCGGAGCAGCTAAGCCCGTGCACCACAACCACTGAGCCTGCGCTCTAGAGCCGGTGACCCACAGCTACTGAGCCTGTGTGCCACAACTACTGAAGCCCATGTGCATAGAGCCCGTGCTCCGCAACAAGAGAAGCCACTACAATGAGAAGCCCACACACGGCAACGAAGAGCAGCCCCCGCTCACCACAACTAGAGAAAGCCCGCATGCAGCAACGAAGACCCAACACAGCCAAAAATAAATAATTTATTTATTTTTTAATTGATATTTTTATTACTTACCAGTGTGTTTCCTTGAATGGATTACCTAAATAATAGTGTACCTAATTTTCCCCAGTTCTCAAAATTAACAGTACGTAATGCTTTTAGGCATAATTTAAATGAAGCTTTGGAAAGAGCTTAAAAAGACCAAAAATATTACATATGTTGTTAGCGTCGTTATATGTTTCAAGTTTTCTTATTAGAATCACTGCTGCTATTTCCTGAACTTGTCCCTCCCTCCTCCAATCATACAGCCTCAGACCAGCAAACCCAGACTCATGTGGTAACACTCACTGTCTCCACCTCTTCTAGTCTTTCCTCAACCCTACACCAAGAATTAATTTTCTAGATGTTTTTCATTTTTTTCTTCTCAAAAGATGATAACCCATTTTGTTTTGATTCAACATGGATTTCACGTATTTTCACTAACCTCTACTCTCTCTTCCCCAAATCACCCAATATACACAAATACTACTGAGCATTATCTCATTTATTTTCAACAACCAGACTGCATGATAACTTTGGATGGTGACTTTCATAGCTTATTCTAGGGAATAGTGATTTCATCCACATTTTTCTCCATGCAAAAATAGCAACAAAGATTTCTAATAAAGATTTCTAATAAGAGGTTACAGATCACATACACTTTTCTGTTTTTAAATAAGTTGAACAATTTCAGCCTGAATTATAATTCTTTGCCTTATAATAGAAATATTCAACTATCAAAATAATGGATTAGATAAGTATAGTACTTAGAGCCAAATGATTATATAAAATATGTATTAAGCATTTTGTGATATCACTGAACAGGAACACTGGGTTTAGGTTGCACAGTGCATGTGACCCAATTCAATTACATTTACTTAATCCTACCTAGTTATTTTATTATGCTTACACCAAGACTTGAGTGAATACCTTCTTAGACCATTTAAAATGACTTTTCATTCATTTCATTCATTGGAGTACATGCTTCAAAACACTCTGATTATTTAAGTGTTTATTATGATTAAAAACTGAAGATTCTACTTTTTATAAACCAGTTATTTTTCCAAAACACTATCTTAATAATGACAAAAACTAAACTGTAATGCATCAGTTATGCAAACTTCATTACAATCATCTTAGAAGTTCATATGCTCATTTCCTATTCTATGAAGTTCGGTAAGAGCTGATCTAAGTTGACACCTCTTCTCACTGTTGCATAAAAAGTTTTAAAAAACAAAAACTGGTTTACAACATGTGAGAGAAGGTGCTCCCTTCAATTGAGAACGATAAACATGTAAGAAAGAATGTCAGCAGTCTTGTGTTATGGATGTCAAGTAGTACCCTGGTTCCTGGGGTGTCACATTCCTCTCCTGCACATGTACCTACATGCTGAGTTAATCCAGAATCTCTTTCCATTCATAAAACAGTACTGTTTAGGATCTGTCCCATCTTCCCTGCCTTTTTCATGTCTATCCAAATAAAATAAATCATCATTTTCTTTTCAATTCATGACTCTTTTGTGATTAAAAACTGTAAGTTAGACATATTTTGGTACAGCAGCAATTCTCTAAGGCAGCAATTCTTAAACTCTGTGACCCCAAGACCTCTTTATACTCTTAACAATTGAGGACCTCAAAGAGCGTTTATTTATGTCACTTACATCTCTTGAGATTTTATCATATTAGAAATCAAAACTGAGACATTTTTAATTTATTAATTCACTGAAAATTACGTTTTACATGTTAACATAAATAGCATGCTTTAATGAAAAATAGCTATATTAAAAACACGAAAATGTAGTGAAAAGAGAGGCATTATCTCTTATTTTTGCACATATCCTTTAATTTTTGGCTTAAGAGTGGGCAGCTGGGTTCTCCTATCTGTTTCTGCATTCAGGCTGTTATGACATGTTGTTTCAATGAAGTATATTAAAGAAAATGCAAGGCCACACATATATAGTTGGAAAAGGGAACACTTCATGGATCCCATGAAAGTATCTCTTTGAGAACTGCCGCTCTAAGGTATGTCTGTTTCATAATTAAAACACCTTACTGACCAAAGAAACAACTAGAAGTGAAAAAACTTTTTAGGGCCTCAATCTCAGCCTCTGAACTAATGGACAAATTGTTGGCATCCTTTGGGTTGTAGGTACCTATATCTTGAGGTGGGTTATACCCAAATCAGGACCTCTAGAATTCAATACAGGTAGGAAAAGATGTTTTTTAAATTAATGGGATCTTTCTTGCCATGTGTGTTGTTACATCCATACAATGGACAAAGGTTATTTTTCTTTTTATTTATTAAATGAAAAATTAGAGTACTAATGGTGCTTCACATTAAAAAGTCAAAAATTCTAAAGGTAAAATAAATTGGAGTGACAACTTATTAGTCTAAATTTTGATAAAGGACCACTTAAACAGCAACCTTAAGCAAGAACATACAAGTTCAGTTAATTTGAGGAACTGACATGATTCTTATTGCAGAAGCCTCATTTTAAGCACATTTTCAAAATTTCAGCAAAAACGGTTATAAACATGGAGTGGATTTTCATCACCATTTTAGTGGGCAATAGTAATTATTTTTGGCAAATAAACTACAGCTGTACTCAATTATATGAAGAGTCATTCAGTGAAAGTTTGGCAAGCAAGAATTTTAAAAGCAGGCAGTAAATTCAGTATAATGCTACTAGAAGCCTGGCTGATGGCATTCTCCTGAAATTCTGCTGTGGCTGGTCTTATGGCTTCAAAGAACACATAATAAATATATATTGCAACAGGACTGAAGAATGATGTAAGTAAAAATCAAGTGCTTTTCCCCTGCAGCTAGGACAGTGAAGTTGTACAGGTGGGCACAGCAACTCTTCATCAACACACAAACTAGTTGGCTGTACCGCAGCGTTTTTTACAAGAAAGAAAAAAAGGTACTCATAGTCACATAAGTTGGATAGTCTAGCAACTTTACTATGAATCAAATTTTACTCACGGGAACGCATTTCAGAGATTACAATAGAGATCAGTGGAAAAATAAGATTCAATTTTTTAAAAATCACTTAAAATTATTTAAAAGTATTCGTTTAATATATTAAGAAACATTTGTCTTTTATTTTCATCCTTGAGGGCTGTTTATGTGGACATGAAAAAAAAATGTTAAAAAGCATCAGGAAAAATACAGGGAATAGGAATTTAAATGAGAATAGCCATTTCAAGTATTAGAGAAAAAGAATACCCGAGTTTTAGATAAAAGCCATTTGAGTGTGGCTGAAACCTGGACCAGAATTCTATCTTACTTCATAAATAAAATATCATATTTTAAAAATAAACTCTATTAAAATATATAACATTAAAACTGTACTGAACTATTTCTATCTTTCTTTGAAAATCAGTTTGGGAAGCATAGGAATGCCAGGCCCTGAAGAAGAATATGAATTATATTACCAACTTGTGAAAGTGCTAGTTAATAGAAATTTATAGTTTTAAAATGTGAAACAGCCTTCTATTACTATACTGATATTATCAAATGCCGTATTTTGAAAGCCAGGCTATGAATAATTTATCCTATAAAATATAGCTTTCAATCACAAAAATAATGGAAGAAGATGACTAGACACCTCTATATTAATCAATCTCTACCTTGAGATCCCTTCCATAAAATTCAACTATATATAAATATACTACTGTATACCTTTTCTGCCTGAATTTCAGTGTGAATTTCAGTCCTACATTTTACAAATCATGACCTTCCCTTGTTGGAAAAATTCATAAAAGAAGATAAAAGAGGTCAAAAATAGAAAAGGGAAGTACAGCTTATAGCAAAAAATAGCAGAAATGGTTACAGTGAAATCTGAGAAAAGATAAAGGGAGATGGCAGAAAGGAAGTACACCCAGGTATCCTCAGAGAGCAAGGGATCAGACATGTGGGTAAAAGGGTCTGTGGTGAAATAATCCTGGGAAGACCAACAACTGCAAAATCCCGGATACAATAAACAGGGGCTGATAGGCAGATTGGTAGGTAAGCACAGGTAAACACTGACACGGGTCCCCATTAATCATCCTAATCAGCCTCCTAATCACACGTCTCTAAGACCATGACCAGGCAGGACCTGGAAGGCAGAACACAAAGGTCAACTCTGAATCGGAAAAGCAGAAAGACAAGAACTTTTAAACGGAGGGGAGGCTCGGAAAACTGCTTCTTTTATAAATATTTTTATCTTCAACAAACCAACACAAATGCACAAGGATGGGATAGAGTGAGAGATCTGGGGAAGTCCTCAGCAAACAAGGGATGGTAAACGAAATCGAGCCACACAGTTTCCAGTATCCCTAATTTAAAATGCATAAAATGTCATGGAGATTGTAGTTAGCGTGCTTTACTCTTTTCATTTAGCAAATGCAAAAACTGTCACAGATACACCTCCAACTTCAGGCCCCCAACCTTAGTTTCCCCTTAAGGTTTTAAGTTATTGGCCACAACTTCACCTTTACAAGCTTCAGGGCCCTGAGCCCCATAGTTAGGGAGGAACCTATATGGTTCATTCCTTTAAAGCTGTATATATATATATATTAAAAAGTTAAGATAGGTTCCATTCTACCTCATACATTTTTCTCTATGAGAATACAGAACATGCTTATTAAATGCCTGATACACAAGTGAAACACTAACCAAATCTCTGCAGAGATCAAAGTGTGAATTATATCATTTTTTTCTTACTATAAATTTTTGGGTTTGGAGGTTTGCCCCCCACCAAGGAATGAGTTACTTAATTGAGTGAGCATCTCTAAATATTTAAATGGTTTATAAGGGGGTAAAATACCACTTCATGAGAAGAAAATACTTTACTATTATTTAGGACTTTCCCTATCTTTAAATATAGTTTTCTAGATGTAATCTGACTAGAAGTAAACAAAAGACTGATTTCCACTTATGTAAATCATTTTATTTATAACTCGAAGCTCAGTTTAGAGGTTTTACCATGCAAATTCATCCACTCTCCTTCACTCAATGCAAATATTTACTGAACACCTAATATTTGTAAGGCATTATATGAGCACTAAGGTCATAAGAGACTCACAGCTATGGTTCCCCAGCAATGGTAGAATTGAAAAATATATCTACCCTCACTCAATATAGCTTTGGGGCTAAATGCGAAAAGCCTGGAGGAAGGAAGTTGTCTTTCTGGTCCTAAACTTAGAGCTGAATCTATTTCCAAGATGACCTTACAGATGGGAACATCACATCCACGGACCACCCTAGGGATTCACAGTTTCTAAAGTGAAACTTTCCAGTGCTCCTGTTTAGTTCAGTCTGGTGCCACTATTTTTAAACAGTTTAATGATTTTCCCCTTTTTATGGAAGTAAAAATAAAACAGATCTGTCCCACTAATTCATAAATTCTTATAAAATTCTAAGGAACTAAGGAAACTAACATTTTAACTTGAGGCCCAATTTTAAGAATGGTTAAAGCATAAACAGATTTAACTTTTAAATCATCAGTTGGAAAAAGAATCAAAAGAGACCTAAAGACTCATTCTATTACCTTTAAAAAAATCAGTCTGATAAGAAGGAAAAACACAAAACCATTCTAAGAAAAGTCTGATGTTCTCGTAATCAATGGAGTCAGTGCCCCTCAGGGTTGGGGGAACCGATATGCACAGAACTCAGCATTCCTTTGCTGCAGGAAAAATCAAGGTCTACTTTGTGGCTCCAAATCACTTTGAGATGAGTTGATTTTAAGACAAGATTCCCATTCCCCTATCATTAAATGTCCAGTAAGGAAGAGGGGAGGTAATAATAGAGGGCTGGAGAAGGAAGGGTGAAAGAGGTCACTGCAAAAAAGAACTTGAGAAGCTAAAGTTGCAGTGATCACCCAGTAAAACTTGGCTACTTGATAGTCAAAAGAGTGGACTGAACTGCCCAAACAGGATCTCCAGTTATATGATACACCACAAAAAAGGAAAAATATTTAGACAGAATAAAGTCTGCAATGATTCAATCTCAAACACTTTTTAAGTCAGGTGGGTCTGGTTCACAAAGTGACTTCAAAGGAAAAGGCTAAGTTTTAAACACATTGAAAGTCGACTTACAGCCATTTCTCACTTAATCAAAACTTCTACGAATTGGGTTGAAATTGATGGCAGAGATGGAGGGGGAAATGCACTCACATAATACTTATAAAAATACACTAAAGAAGTAAGTCTCTGCAGTTACTTAAAAAATGAGAATTGTTGCAACCTTCTCACAGAAATAAATTTGACCTATCTGTATCTTTAAGTCATTAACTTCACCAAAAAAAGACCTGATAAAGCATATGTTAACTCATAATAAATAAAATCCCTTCAGAAATGGAGATATCTGTTTATTCTTCGTGCCTACCAGCATGGTGTCTAGCCCATGGGCATTCAATAAGTATTTGAGTAGGCACTCAGTAAATATTTATTGAATAAATGATTAACTTACTAGAAATCTATGAATGGTTTATAAGGACTCTATGGCTCTCCAGAAACTATACATGAAATATTGGGTCCATGGGTACATGGGCATTTTTCACCAGATTCTCATATAGTTCATATCCAAAAAAAGGGTATGACTTATTTTGAGTAATGGAAAAATTATTTATCTTTCAGGCAGTCCACTATTAATATTGCTTGTTACCGAAATTTGATAAGAACTCGACAACAAAAAGATCCAGATAACACACTTTCTGGCTAGAATCTGTAGTGCAGAAATTCTCTACTTCTAATTAAAAGAATTATATGCTCTGACAGTCAAATGAGCAGAGGGTCAGACTGATAAGGAATCCTCTCCAAGCAACTCCCCAAAGAAAAGGCCATTTAACAGCCCCTTATGACATGGCCTGAAGGAATACCAAAATTTTCCTCCGAAACTTCTGGTCTCATTAATTTGAGTCATTCAAGAAACCAAGGAACTCTGATTTATACTTCTCAAACTGGGAGATGAGTGTCCCCAGGAGTATTTGTGGCAAGTGAGAAGATACATGATGACAAAGGAGAAACATAGCAAATCTCCTAACATCTAATTCACTGTTTGATGCTACAAAATTTCAAAGCATTTTGTTAAAATAATTACAGCTATATTATGCACTGAGTGCAAAATTCACATGAGTTTGAGATAATACCAGCTCCGACGGACAAAAATTCCTTAAAGCCAAGTACCCACCCCATAGGCTTTAGGGGGGCACATATTCATGCCCCTTCATCATTGGGGTACTTCGGAAAAAAAGTATGAGTAGAACTGCCACAGAGAGACGCCACAATAGTTTTTCAAGTTGCATTCTCCATTAATGTCTAAAAAAAAATTTTTTTTTAATCTCTAAAAGGTACCCATAAAATATCTGTTTTAAGCAGATAACTTTAAGGAAACCCCTCAAGATGAAATGGATAAGTTATTTGCTTCATATGTCTTTTAGAGATAAACAAGTGAAATATTGCAACTTAATGTTAAAGCAATAAATATTAAGCAGTTCTATTGGACAAAAATTAGAAAGCATAAGTACTATACAGTGAGGGACCTGTCCAAAAAAAAAAAAGGGACTTCCCTGATGGTGCAGTGGTTAAGACTCTGTGCTCCCAACACAGGGGGCCCGGGTTTGATCCCTGGTCAGGGAACTAGATCCCACATGCATGCTGCAACTAAGAGTGCACATGCCACAACTGAGGAGCCTGCCTGCCACAACTAAGGAGCCCACTGCCACAGCTAAGGAGCCCTTGAGCCGCAACTGAGAAGCCCACCTGCTGCAACTAAGGAGCCCACGTGCCTCAACTAAGGAGCCAGTGAGCCACAGCTATGGAGCCTGCCCAGCACAACCAAATAAATAAATACATATTTAAAAAAAAAACTCTACACAATCAGCATTGTTGTAGATGTTAATCTCGCCATAGTCCAACAAAGGGTTAGGTACACAGTTCATTTAGAAAAGCTATGTGTTCATCAGGATTTTAATGGGTGAAAAAAAGAAGAATTTTTAAAAATAAGAAGAAAAGCAAAACAATCTGATTTATCCTTGCTGAAAACTATCTGATCTACCACAGACCATTCCTACCGACTCTGCTTGGAACACGTAACTAAGACTGAAGTTCTATAGAACTCAGAATAGGGAGAGGGTGTTTACTGAGCTTGCAAAGCTTAGGTCATAGATGGTTCCATTTCCCATAGTCAAATGTCCAGGAAAAATCAATAAATCTGTGATGAGTCTTACGTTGTTCTTAACAGATTTCAGATGGAATGTCTGAAAAGGGCAGTCTTTAAAAAAGAAAAAAGTGGGAGCGTCTACATCTGAGTCTGGGCTGACAGGGCCCTAGCCATGGAGTTATTAAGGGTAAACCAGCTGGCAAGGATCAGTGCCCACTATTCAAAGACGACTTTGAGCAGATCTAGAGGCAGAAAATCTTTACAGAGTGTTTTATTTAGTTTGAGCTTGTGAGTCACTTGTTCTGTATGAGGCAGAGTTACTGGCAACAAATGAGGAAGAGCCTTGAGATCGATAAATTTCAACCAGTTGACATTGGTTAATAGCTAGGGAAAAATACGCTTCCCCATGATCAAATGGGATCTGAATTTCCATAATTTTACTTGCAAATTCATGCCACAAGTTATGCTATTCCCAAATCAGGCCTCATGGCCATTTCTAGTAGCTAAACTCAAGTCTTCTAGGAAGTTTTTTAGCCTAGAAAATTAAAATTTTATACTAAGACACATCTAAAAAGATTCCATGTTGTTTTTCCAAATTACCTTTATTGTGAAACCTCACAAATCAGACCTCCGAAGGTTTTTGTTGTTTCTTAACCTACCTAATTATTCTTATCAATTCTGACTCGAACAGAGTGAATTTCATAAAAGCTCAAGCAGAAAAACAAATCATAGTGGTAACAGTTCTATCAGAAGCACATGGAGATACAGCATGGTTTAAAAGAACCTCATATACCTAAAGGTTGATGACCTATCTCACTCCTTCATACTCTTGCCTTACTAAATCCAACTATGAGTACATAAAATGTAAAGTGAATAATGCTACTTAATTTAGAGACAACATTTATGATGTGAGAAGACAGATGTGGAAAAAATAAAGAACCTAAAGGATCCCTGACTGATAATTCCAAACATACACAGATATAAAAGATGCTGGGTCTACTTAGAAGGAGAGTGGAAGGTCCTTGCTGAGAGGCACATGCCCAGAAGCAAGGCTTCTTTATTCAGGGCCATGGAGCAAGGGGTCAGGTTCTGTCTGTAAAAATTCCACTGCCAGAAATTCAATGGTACAGCCACTAATGCCAAAGAACATGAAAAGCCTGAGTGTTCTTGCTCTGAGACTAAACATTTAGGAAGTTCTATGCCTAAAAGTAAAAAGGAAGGAGCATGGTTGAGAAGCATGTAACCAAAATTAAATGGACAGAATCAGTAAAAATCCATTTACTAGGTCTAGAAAAAGATAAAGGGGCAAAAGTGAGCAGATTTTTTTCTCCCTCCACATCCTTTCTTATCTAATAGAACATAATCATTCTTTGTTATAAATCCAATCCTAAAGTTGGTGAGGCTTGAAAATTCTGCCTGAGATAAACTGTGGAGAAGAAAATGTTGAAGGCAAGTAAACAGACTATTGTATGCTTACCAGGTGGGGACCAATGGGGATTTCTCTACTTGGAAAATATGCGTAAATCCTTCTTCAGAATGTTCAACTATGACTCAGAGATAAACTTCCAACTACTTAATAGTGCTCCTCTATAGGTATGGAAAAAAATCAAAAAGATTTTTTTTTAATGAAAGTTTCTTGTACATTTGCTACAACTGCCTAATGACTCAATTGAAATAAAAATCCAGTTGCTTTCAGCCAACAAATCATTAACAGACATTTCTAATCGCCTAACAATAAAGACAATTTAAAAAACGAGATCTTATTCCTCAGAGAGAAAGACCTTTTTGACGATGGCCATGTAAAAATAACATGTGATTTTAACTTTATTAACTAAACAATCAACACAACAACCCACTGTAAAGGAAAAATTATTATATATATTCACAGTATGACTAGAGTTTTACTTCAAATTTCAGAGATACATCGGGCAAAATAATTTATGAAGAGGAATATAAAACTTCACATTAATATTATTAAAGTTTCCAAGAAGTACAGAAAACTAAAAATAGAATTAACATATGATCCAGCAATCCCACTCCTGGGCATACAATCAGACAAAACTCTAATTCAGAAAGACACATGCACCCCAATGTTCATAGCAACACTATGTACAAGAGCCAAGACATGGAAGCAACCTGAATGTCCATCGAGAGATGAATGGATAAAGAAGATGTGGAGAGGAGCTTCAAGATGGCGTAAGAGTAAGATGCGGAGATCACCTTCCTCCCCACAGATACATCAGAAATACATGTACACGTGGTACAACTCCTACAGAACACCTACTGAACTCTGGCAGAAGACCTCAGACCTCCCCAAAGGCAAGAAACTCCCCACGTACTGGGTAGGCCAAAAGAAAAAACTGAGACGAAAGAATAGGGATGGGACCTGCACCAGTGGGAAGGAGCTGTGAAGGAGGAAAGGTTTCTACACACTAGGAAGCCCCTTCTCACGCGGAGACTGCGGGTGGCGGAGCAGAACACAGCAACAGGGGTGCGGAGGGCAAAACGGAGAGACTCCCGCACAGAGGATCGGTGCCGACCGGCACTCACCAGCCCGAGAGGCTTGTCTGCTCACCCGCGGGGCGGGCGGGGGCTGGGAGCTGAAGCTCAGGCTTTGGTCGGACCCCAGGGAGAGGACTGGGGATGGCTGCGTGAACACAGCCTGAAGGGGCTAGTGCGCCACAGCTAGCTGGGTGGGAGTCCGGGGAAAGGTGTGGAACTGCCGAAGAGGCAAGAGACATTTTCTTGCCTCTCTGTTTCCTGGTGCCCGAGGAAAGGGGATTAAGAGCGCCGCTTAAAGGAGCTCCAGAGATAGGCGCGAGCCACAGCTATCAGTGTGGACCCCAGGGACGGGCATGAGACGCTAAGGCTGCTGCTGCCGCCACCAAGAAGCCTGTGTGCGAGCACAGGTCACTATCCACAACTCCCTTCCGGGGAGCCTGTGCAGCCCGCCACTGCCAGGGTCCTGTGATCCAGGGACAACTTCCCCGGGAGAACGCACGGTGCGCCTCAGGCTAGTGCAACGTCACGCCGGCCTCTGCCGCTGCAGGCTCGCCCGCATCCGTACCCCTCCCTCCCTCCCTCCCAGCCGGAGAGAGGCAGAGCCTTCCAAGCAGCTGCTCCTTTAACCCCGTCCTATCTGAGCGGAAACAGAGGCCCTGAGGCGGCCTACACGCAGAGGCGGGTCCAAATCCAAAGCTGAACTTCAGGAGCTGTGCGAACAAAGAAGAGAAAGGGAAATCTCTCCCAGCAGCGTCAGAAGCAGCGGATTATATCTCCACAATCAACTTGATGGGCCCTGCATCTGTGGAATACCTGAATAGACAACAAATCATCCCAAATTAAAGAGGTGACCTTCGAAAGCAACGATATATATATTTTTTTTTCCCCTTTTTCTCTTTTTGTGAATGTGTATGTGTATGCTTCTGTGTGTGATTTTGTCTGTATAGCTTTGCTTTTACCATTTGTCATAGGGTGCTGTCCATTTTTTTGTTTGTTTGTTTTTGGTTTTTTTTAGTATAGTTTTTAGCGCTTGTTATCACTGGTGGATTTGTTTTTTGGTTTGGTTGCTCTCTTTCTTTTTCTTCATTACTTAAAAAACTTTTTAATAATTATTTTTTATTTCAATAAGTTTACTTTACGTTATTTTATCTTCTTTCTTTTTTCTTTTTTTCTCCCTTTTATTCTGAGCCGTGTGGATGACAGGCAATTGCTGCTCCAGCAAGACATCAGGGCTGTGCCTCTGAGGTGGGACGGCCAAGTTCAGGACATTGGTCCACAAGAGACCTCCCAGCTCCACGTAATATAAACCAGCAAAAATCTCCCAGAGAGCTCCATCTCAACACCAAGACCCAGCTCCACTCAACGACCAGTAAGCTACAGTGCTGGACACCGTATCCCAAACAACTAGCAAGACAGGAACATAACCACACCCATTAGCAGAGAGGCTGCCTAAAATCATAATAAGTCAACAGACACCCCAAAACACACCACCAGACGTGGACCTGCCCACCAGAAAGACAAGATCCAGCCTAATCCACCAGAACACAGGCACTGGTCCCCTCCACCAGGAAGCCTGTGCAACCCACCGAAACAACCTTAGCCACTGGGGGCAGACACCAAAAACAATGGTAACGATGAACCTGCAGCCTGCGATAAGGAGACCCCAAACACAGTAATTTAAGCAAAATGAGAAGACAGAGAAACAAACAGCAGATGAAGGAGGAAGGTAAAAACCCACCAGACCTAACAAATGAAGAGGAAATAGGCAGTCTACCTGAAAAAAGAATTCAGAATACTGATAGTAAAGATGATCCAAAAACTTGGAAAAAGAAAGGAGAAAATACAAGAAATGTTTAACAAGGACCTACAAGAACTAACGAGCAAACAGTGACGAACAACACAATAAATGAAATTAAAAATTCTCTAGAAGGGATCAGTAGGAGAATAACTGAGGCAGAAAAACGGATAAGTGACCTGGAAGATAAAATAGTGGAAATAACTACTGCAGAACAGAATAAAGAAAAGAGAATGAAAAGAATTGAAGACAGTCTCAGAGACCTCTGGAACAACATTAAATGCACCAACATTCGAATTATACAGGTCCCAGAAGAAAAAAAGAAAAAGAAAGGGACTGAGAAAATATTTGAAGAGACTATAGTTGAAAACTTCCCTAATATGGGAAAGGAAATAGTTAATCAGGTCCAGGAAGCACAGAGTGTCCCATACAGGATAAATTCAAGGAGAAACACGCCAAGACACATATTAATCAAACTATCAAAAATTAATTACAAAGAAAGAATATTAAAAGCAGCAAGAAAAAAACAACAAATAACATACAAGGGAATCCCCATAAGGTTAACAGCTGATCTTTCAGCAGAAACTCTGCAAGCCAGAAGGGAGTGACAGGACATATTTAGAGTGATGAAGGGGAAAAACCTACAACCAAGATTACTCTACCCACCGAGGATCTCATTCAGCTTTGATGGACAAATTAAAACCTTTACAGACAAGCAAAAGCTAAGAGAATACAGCACCACCAAACCAGCTATACAAAAAATGCTAAAGGAACTTCTCTAGGCAGGAAACACAAGTGAAGGAAAAGACCTACAATAACAAATGCAAAACAATTAAGAAAATGGTAATAGGGACATACATATCGATAATTACCTTAAATGTAAATGGGTTAAACGCTCCAACCAAAAGACACAGACTGGCTGAATGGATAAAAAAACAAGACCCATATATATGCTGTCTACAGGACACCCACTTCAGACCTAGGGACACATACAGACTGAAAGTGAGGGGATGGAAAAAGATATTCCATGCAAATGGAATTCAAAAGAAAGCTGAAGTAGCAATTCTCATATCAGACAAAACAGACTTTAAAACAAAGACTATTACAAGAGACAAAGAAGGACACTACATAATGATCAATCCAAGAAGATGATATAACAATTGTAAATATTTATGAACCCAACATAGGAGCACCGCAATACATAAGGCAAATACTAACAGCCATAAAAGGGGAAAATAACAGTAACACAATCATACTAGGGGACTATAACACCCCACTTTCACCAAAGGACAGATCATCCAAAATGAGAAAAAATAAGGAAACACAAGCTTTAAATGATACATTAAACAAGATGGACTTGAGTGATATTTATAGGACATTCCATCCAAGAACAACAGAATACACTTTCTTCTCAAGTTCTCATGGAACATTCTCCAGGATAGGTCATATCTTGGGTCACAAATCAAGCCTTGGGTAAATTTAAGAAAATTGAAATCATATCAAGTATCTTTTCTGACCACAACACCATGAGACTAGATATCAATCACAGGAAAAAAATCTGTAAAAACTGCAAACACATGGAGGCTAAACAATACACTACTTAATAACCAAGACATCACTGAAGAAATCAAAGAGGAAATCTAAAAACACCTAGAAACAAATGACAATGAAAACACAATGACCCAAAACCTAAGAGATGCAGCAAAAGCAGTTCTAAGAGGGAAGTTTATAGCAATATAATCCTACCTCAAGAAACAAGAAACATCTCAAATAAACAACCTAACCTTACAGCTAAAGCAATTAGAGAAAGAAGAACAAAAAATAAAAACCCAAAGTTAGCAGAAGGAAAGAAATCATAAAGATCAGATCAGAAATAAATGAAAGAGAAATGAAGGAACGATAGCAAAGATCAATAAAACTAAAAGCTGATTCTTTGAAAAGATAAACAAAGTTGATAAACCATTAGCCAGACTCATCAAGAAAAAAAGGGAGAAGACTCAAACCAATAGAATTAGAAATGAAAAAGGACAAGTGAAAACTGACACTGCAGAAATACAAAGGATCATAAGAGATTACTACAAGCAACTCTATGCCAATAAAATGGACAACCTGGAAGAAATGGACAAATTCTTAGAAATGCACAACCTGCCAAGACTAAACCAGGAAGAAACAGAAAATATGAACAGACCAGTCACAATCACTGAAATTTAAACTGTGATTAAAAATCTTCCAACAGGGGCTTCCCTGGTGGCGCAGTGGTTGAGAGTCTGCCTGCCGATGCAGGGGGCGCGGGTTCGTGACCCGGTCCGGGAAGATCCCACATGCCGCGGAGCGGCTGGGCCCCTGAGCCATGGCCGCTGAGCCTGCGCATCCAGAGCCTGTGCTCCGCAACGGGAGAGGCCACAACAGTGAGAGGCCCGTGTACTGCCAAAAAAAAAAAAAAAAAAAAATCTTTCAACAAAAAAAAAGTCCAGGACCAGATGGCTTCAGAGGCGAATTCTATCAAACATTTAGAGAAGAGCTAACACCTATCCTTCTCAAACTCTTCCAAAATATAGCAGAGGGAGGAACACTCCCAAACTCATTCTACGAGGCCACCATCACCCTGATACCAAAACCAGATGAAGATGTCACAAAGAAAGAAAACTACAGGCCAATGTCAGTGATGAACATAGATGCAAAAGTCCTCAACAAAATACTAGCAAACAGAATCCAACAGCACATTAAAAGGATCATACACCAGGATCAAGTGGGGTTTATCCCAGGAATGCAAGGATTCTTCAGTATATGCAAATCAATCAATGTGATACACCATACTAACAAATTGAAGGAGAAAATGATCATCGCAATCATCATATGATCATCGCAATAGATGCAGAGAAAGCTTTCGACAAAATTCAACACCATTTATGATAAAAACCCTCCAGAAAGTAGGCATAGAGGGAACTTTCCTCAACATAATAAAGGCCATATATGACAAACCCACAGCAAACATCGTTCTCAATGGTGAAAAACTGAAAACGTTTCCACTAAGATCAGGAACAAGACAAGGTGACCACCCTCACCACTATTATTCAACATAGTTTTGGAAGTTTTAGGCACAGAAATCAGAGAAGAAAAGGAAAAAAAAATGAATCCAATCGGAAAAGAAGAAGTAAAGCTGTCACTGTTTGCAGATGACATGATACTATACATAGAGAATCCTAAAGATGCTACTAGAAAACTACTAGAGCTAATCAATGAATTTGGTAAAGTAGCAGGATATAAAATTAATGCACAGAAATCTCTTGCACGCCTATACACTAATGATGAATAATCTGAAAGAGATATTAAGAAAACACTCCCGTTTACCATGGCAACAAAAAGAATAAAATATCTAGGAATATACCTACCTAAGGAGACTAAAAACCTGTATGCAGATAATTTAAGACACTGATGAAAGAAATTAAAGATGATACAAGTAGATTGAGAGATATACCATGTTCTTGGATTTGAAGAATCAACATTGTGAAAATGACTATACTACCCAAAGCAATCTACAGGTTCAATGCAATCCCTATCAAACTACCACTGGCATTTTTCACAGAACTAGAACAAAAAATTTCACAATTTGTATGGAAACACAAAAGACCCCGAATAGCCAAAGCAATCTTGAGAAAGAAAAACAGAGCTGGAGGAATAAGGCTCCCTGGCTTCACACTATACTACAAAGCTACAGTAATCAAGACAGTATGGTACTGGCACAAAAACAGAAATGTAGATCAATGGAACAGGACAGAAAGCCCAGAGATAAACCCATGCACATATGGTCACCTTATCTTCGATAAAGGAGGCAAAAATATACGGTGGAGAAAAGACAGCCTATTGAAAAAGTGGTGCTGTGAAAACTAGACTGCTACATGTAAAAGAATGAAATTAGAACACTCCCTAACACCATACACAAAAATAAACTCAAAATGGATTAAATACCTAAATGTAAGGTCAGACTCTATCAAACTCTTAGAGGAAAATATAGGCAGAACACTCTATGACATAAATCACAGCAAGATCCTTTTTGACCCACCTCCTAGAGAAATAGAAATAAAAACAAAAGTAAACAAATGGGACCTAATGAAACTTCAAAGCTTTTGCACAGCAAAGGAAACCATAAACAAGATGAAAAGACAACCCTCAGAATGGGAGAAAATACTTGCAAATGAAGCAACTGACAAAGGATTAATCTCCCAAATTTACAAGCAGCTCATGCTGCTCAATATCAAAAAACCAAACAACCCAATGCAAAAATGGGCAGAAGACCTAAACAGACATTTCTCCAAAGAAGATATACAGATTGCCAACAAACACATGAAAGGATATTCAACATCACTAATCATTAGAGAAATGCAAATCTAAACTACAATGAGGTATCACCTCACACCAGTCAGAATGGCCACCATCAAAAAATCTACAAACAATAAATGCTGGAGAGGGTGTGGAGAAAAGGGAACCCTCTTGCACTGTTGGTGGGAATGTAAATTGATACAGCCACTATGGAGAATGGTATGGAGGTTCCTTTGAAAACTAAAAATAGAACTACCATACGACCCAGCAATCTCACTACTGGGCATATACCCTGAGAAAATCATAATTCAAAAAGAGTCATGTACCAAAATTTTCATTGCAGCTCCATTTACAATAGCCAGGACATGGAAGCAACCTAAGTGTCCATCAACAGATAAATGGATAAAGAAGATGTGGCACATATATACAATGGAATATTACTCAGCAATAAAAAGGAATGAAACTGAGTTATTTGTAGTGAGGTGGAAGGACCTAGAGAGTGTCATACTGAGTGAAGTAAGTCAGAAAGAGAAAAACAAATACTGTGTGCTAACACATATATATGGAATCTAAAAAAAAAAAAAAAAAAACTCATGAAGAACCTAGGGGCAAGACAGGAATAAAGACGCAGACCTACTAGAGAATGGACCTGAGGATACGGGGAAGGGGAAGGGTGAGCTGGGACAAAGTGAGAGAGTGGCATGGACATATATACACTATCAAATGTAAAATAGATAGCTAGTGAGAAGCAGCCACATAGCACAGGGAGATAAACTCGGTACTTTGTGGCCACCTAGAGGTGTGGGATAGGGAGGGTGGGAGGGAGGGAGACACAAGAGGGAAGAGATATGGGGATATATGTATATGTATAAGTGATTCACTTTGTTATAAAGCAGAAACTAACACACCATTTTAAAGCAATTATACTCCAATAAAGATGTTAAAAAACAAAAAAAGCTGTGAGACTTATATACAATGGATTATTACTCAGCCATAAAAAGGAATGAAATAATGTCATTTGCAGCAAGATGGATGCAACTAGAGATTATCATAAGCGAAGTAAGCCAGACAGAGAAAGCAAACATCATATGATATCACATATGTGGAATTTAAAATATGATACAAATGAACCTATCTACGAAACAGAAACAGACTCATGGACATAGAGAACAGACTCGTGTTGCCAGGGGGAATGGGGCTGGGGGAGGGATGGAGTAGGATTTTGGGGTTAGTAGATGCAAAATATTACTTATAGAATGGATAAACAACAAGGTCCTACTGTATAGCACAGGGAACTATATTCAGTATCCTGTGATAAACCATAACGGAAAAGAATATTTTAAAAAGGAATATATATGTGTATAACTGAATCACTTTGCTGTACAGCAGAAATTACACAGCATTGTAAATCAACTATACTTCAGTGT
This sequence comes from Stenella coeruleoalba, assembly GCF_951394435.1. Classification (NCBI taxonomy): domain Eukaryota; kingdom Metazoa; phylum Chordata; class Mammalia; order Artiodactyla; family Delphinidae; genus Stenella; species Stenella coeruleoalba. The sequence goes on from NC_137155.1 coordinate 44,318,059, forward strand.
AAAAAAAGTTGCCAAGGAGTAGACTATACAAAATTAAACAGGGTACAAGTTTGTGCAATCCACTAAAAATTACATGGTTTCCATAAGTGATTTTTAAAATACAGTGAAATTTCATCTTAAAATTGACCTTAATGTTTAAAGGATGCCTCCTGATACACTGGAAATTCTGGTTTCATAAAGGTATTTAGGGAATAAAAGAATTATCAACATCCAAGAAAACAGGAGAGAGAAACTGAAATAAGTTGGTGAACGCCTTTTCCCAATACATTTTTTCCTCTAAGAAATGCTATAAAGTATTAAGTTACTGCAAAATGAATGAAAAGTTGAAGATGATACAATACTCTAGCCTTAAATCTACTAAAATAATATTTATAATTATTAATACAAACATTTTAGGAGAAACTAACAGTATTTATATTTACTTGATCAGTGTTTGGTGAATTGGAAACAAGAAGCACAATGAAATTTCAGTAGTAAGAGTAAAATGCACTTCTGCTTTTCAGAGAACTTGTTTTCATGAGAGAATCAAGAATTCAGGGACGTACATCTTTGAGGCTCTTTTTTGACTTTGGGGTTATACAAGTAATATATATTAATTGCAATAAATGTAAGTAATCAAATTAGGCAAATATAAGTAGTCAAAAGGAAGAAAAAATTAAATCACCTGTAATCATAAGGTCCATAGGTAAATAAATGATTTCCCTTTCAAAGGTTTTTTTAAGCATATAAAATATATATATAACAAAAAGGTTTATGCTAAACATGCCACCTTATAAACTGCATTTGTTTACATTTTGATGATAAATTACTAAAAGTGGAATTTCTAAGGCAAAGGGGATCTACTTCTTTAAAGCTTCTGATACATATTGCCCATCTGTCTTCCAGAAAGATTGTGCAAATATAAATTCCCACCAGCTGGAGGCAGGCTGGTGCACACAGCACTCAATAGATTTGCATGTTTTTGCTAGGCTTTCACCCAGTGTAACTCTTCTCTCTTGGAATGTATTTTTCCTCCTATTGCTACCTCTTGGTCCTTATAAAAAACAAGATTTTCAACATCACTTCTCCCAGCACCAATTTCATCTCGATTCCTGCCTACATTGTTTTACTAGTGGAAACTATACCCCCCAGTTGCCCTCCATCACCACAGGGCCTCCTCTGCTTGCTGACCAGCTGTTTGCCGGAATGAAGAAAGATAGTGATATGTGTGAGGGAAGTGCAGAAATAAGGAACAAAGTCCTCGGCTTCCTTCACAGAACAGAATCCTAGGGATAGAGTGGGATAACTGCCAAGTTCTATGTTCTTAAGATGTAGGTCTCAACATACTGTACCATGTGCAGAAGATTAGCTAGTTTTTTCTCAGTCTCACTGCATCCCAGATTCTGGCATTAAGCTGTCTGTCACCCTTACATTTTCGTATGGTTATAAATTTTTCCTTCTGTTTTCAGGACTATTTTAATAAAAGATTACTCAGGGCTAAATTGGGGCTATTAGCCACATAAAATTTCAACTAAAAAAAATCTTCAGACTGACTTTTGGTTGGCAGCTGGTAGACCAATTTCTTGCCCTCCTGAAAAATAACTCAATGTATCAGAAAGCACTTCAGTACTATCAATTTATTCCAACAGAGATTAGAATAAATTGAGGGATGTGTCAGTCTCCTTAAATACATAGAACCCAAAAGGTATCACTAAAATGTTAAGCTATTAAAAACAAACCAAAACTTTAGAGATAAAAATCTAATTGACTCTCTCATTCACCACATGAGGAATCTGTGCCCTAGTAAAGCGATTTGAACTGCATAAGCTGAGAAAGAAAATCAGCATCAGAGTTATGTTCTCCTTCAAAATGTAATGTGTTCTCACAGTGAAGGTCATGAAGTGCTGGTAGTCAAAATGCTCTTTGCAGAACATGATGAAACACTGGTATTTCAAATTCTACCACACAAACTATAATTTTAAACAATATTTTATGCTTAGTTATTCTAAGTTTAAATTGCCATTAATGTTCAATTTATTTTATTTTAGGCTATAAAAAAGAATATAAAACCATGACTATGACTACAGATGTTCAAAGAACAAAACAGCTATAGAAGTAAATATGATTGTTGAGTTATGTTGGCGAGTTATTCCTTAAATAACCCCTTTGCTCCTTATTCATACAAGTTTTCTGCCTAATACCTGCTTTTAAATTTAATGTTGGCTCTTTCCCCAATTTAAGAAACATTTCAGAATGAAAAACCTAAAATTCCATCAGCTTCTTTTTTCTGAATAACTGTGAAAAGGCCACCATTATCCAGTTTTGGCGGTGTAAGACCTCTGCCCAGTTCCAGGAAGGTTCACGAGGAACACAACTTGAGAAATACAGGTTTGTACCACGCTGAGCTCCCACATGCTTCAAGGTCCTGTAACCTTGGAGACCTAAAAGGAGCTGCACTCCTTTAGGGAATGGAAAACGTTTTAGTATATCTGAACTGAGAATACTAAAATATATTTGGATGCATTAGCATATTTTCATAACAGGTAGAAATCATAATTGAATTTTTATGGTGGTAAATTTAACCCAACTTTAGTAATAAAAAGATGCCCACAGGCTAGAAAGGCATTTATATCTCACTGTGAAGGGAATGCTTTTACCATAATTGGTTCATATCATAATTTGGTATTTTATATAAGGCAGATTCTATACTCTATTTACCTTCCTTTCTTTCCTTAAGCAAAAGAATATACATACTTCAAGGTATTCTGAATATACAACTTTCAATTATAAATATTTACATATGAGGCTATTTAGAATTATCCCTAAGATCTCCTTCCAGCCCTAAAAATTATATGCTGCCTCACTCCCACACTTTAATAGCAGAATGTTGTAAATTATAAATCGTAGTGCAATTTATAATTTTAAAATGTAAACATTTAAAAATAAGATGAATGAAATTTTTATCATTGCCTTTAAAAACTCTGGTTTAAAAACTGATGTATTGAGTATAATTAATGTGCAATTCAAGTAAAAATATAATAGGTATTGGTTTTAAACTTTAAAAAATGACTTTAGAACTATTTGGGATGATAAAAGGAAAGAGACATTTTAATTTTTCTCCCAATTTTCCATGTTTAAAAAAAGGATTATGGTTTCACTTATTGCCTCCAGCATTTTTGAAAATGGTACATTTCTAAATCTGTAACACATGAAGATATATGAGTCATATAGGTGAGTTTCTATAAGTCAATATTACAATAAGTTTAAGACCATATTCTCATTAGAAGGACTGCTGACAATAAGATACCTGGTTCACATTAGAAAGGAACTGCCTATGTAATGTCCGTAACCCATTCCTGAAAACTGGATATGTAGGAAAATGTGCCAGGGAGCCTATTCCTCATTACTTCAGATAGGACAAATTACAACATGTGATACATCAATCTACACCTACCAACCAATTTCTTAAAGTATAACTAAAACACAATAAAATGCCTATGTATTGATATAAGCAGCAAATAATGATGTTACTATGTTAAACTCCTTTCCTGATCACCAAACAATTATTACAGTTGTTCACCAGTTGCTTTGTAGCGGAAGCCTGGCCTCCCTTGGCACCAGCAATATCCAAGATGCACATCCTTCTGCTGCCACTAGGCGGGCCTTTCGAAATGTTTACATATGACTCTGGCAATCTAGTCATTTCATTTGAAATGTTGCTCAAGATTATTTTCACACACTGTTTTGTTAAAAACAGTGAGTTTTGTAAGACATAAATATAAACTTTGCCTATATATACATCAACTGAAGAACTTGATTGAGATATATATATATATATATATAAAATGAAGTCTGGACAATAAACACTAAGAGGGGCCCTACCAAAAAAGATATCCAGGAGGATGTAGCATTACAAGCACCCTTGTCAAACATCAGTCCAGACATTTTCAGCTGCAAGTAACAGAAGTCTATCTAAAAGTGGCTTAAACTTTAACCAAGGAACTTATTATCTCACCTAACAAGAAGCCCAGAGGTCAACAGTTCCCAGGCTAGTAAATCTATCAGTTCAGCAGTGTCATCATGGACCACGCTGCTTCCTCATTTTATTCTGCCATCTTCAACATGTTCCCTCTGTCTTAGGTTACCTCCCCTCAGCAAAGATAGCAACAATGGATGTAACCTCATCAGGCATTTCATCCAGATAAAACAGCTACCAGGGAAGGGGTGGCTGTCTCTGCAGTATCTGCCTATGAGCCCTTCACGTCCGTTAGTCAGAATTGTCACAGGTGCCCATTCTGAAACCAACTGCTGGCAAGGTGGACTGGGCCACCCTGACTGGTTGAGACAAATCAGAACTGCCCTCCCACGGCTAGGAGGAAAGCCAGCATCTCTTGAATCATGTGATCATGCAGCAGAAGGTGAATACTTTGAAGTGTGGAAGGAGGGGGAATGGATTTGGGGTAGGCAAATCTGCTCCTAATGCTTAATTCACTTTGCATTAATACAATAACTAAAATTTGTGTAATTTGTCCAGGTGATGGGTGACATAAGTTAAACACAGATATATTTCACTGGAAAAACACCTTACAGGAGACATTACCAAGTTTTCTAACCAAGTAGTAAATGATTTAGAAGTCATTCCAAAACCTTTTAACAATCAGTGGGTGGAGGATATACTTTATGGAAGTCCTTGTGCTGGTTATTATGTAAGATACACAGCAGACGAGTGATCTGTAAGGTTACCATCCAAGTGGCAAAACATTTTAAAAAAAGTTTAAATAACATTATGAAACGATAATCTAGCAGCTGCTACAATGTACTATGTAATTAAGCAGCAAATAAATGATAGGAGAAAATGTACACTATGAGATCAAAGACAGAGCTATCTAGAAACTGTAGACAGCGAAAGACAAAATTTCATATGGGATCTGACTGCAGGAGGGTGTGGACAAAATGAAGCAGGCCGGACGCTCTGCACAAAAGACACACTGGGCCCTGGGCCTGGGAGCAGCAAAATATCCTGGTTAGAACACTGACAGGTCCATGCAGAGGCAAACCAAGAGCAAACCATCATTACTAATTACTGATCACATGTTTAATATAACAAGTAAAAAGGTGCCCCAAACACAGTCTGGGATCTATACATATCCATTATCATCTGCCTATTTTTCAGTTTTTTAAATGAAAAAACTAACTGCAGCACCATGTCCTGAATGCATCACTGGAAAAGTATGCAAGTATACTCACACCAGGTTGATACCGTTAACACATTAGTTTGACAATGTCAAACTAATGAACTGTCTGGGACCATCACGGTACAAGTCATTCTATCAAATATCTTAAGTGTTTGATGTTATTGTTTTGTACTGTTACTTCACTTCTATTTTTGTATCTCTTGTGATGTAGATTGTAACCTCCTTACAGACATCACTCATCTGCTGTGTATCTTACCTAGTGGTAATTATTCCCTAATTTTTATTTAGCTGCTCAGAAGTCATCCTATTTTCTGAAGCCAAACTAGTAAAAGTGGCCAATGGTGTGTAACCTGCCTCTGACAATGACTATGCTATCTCTGGCATTAAGTTAAAAATACCCTACAATCCCATAGCCCAAGTGGCTAGTAAACATCAGTATACATAGCAACATCTAGAAAAGTGGTTATTTAACCTTTTTAGGGTCACAGATCTTTGAGAATCTGATGAAATTCAGAGACCCTTCTCACCCAAAAATGCAAATAAAATATTTTGTCTATAATTTCGGGAGGCTTACAGATCACTCCACTCAGGCTCTCAAACTCATCATGGCTAAGAACCCCTTAACATAGTGATAGCAATTGGGACGATCACTGGTTTTCACAGTTATCAATTCCTTTAAGTAAGCAACCCATCAACAAACTATTTTAAGGGTTACAGTTTTCCTTTGGTGCTGCCAAGCATATTTTCAGCTTGTGCATCAGGAAATAATAGATGCCAGAAATAAAAATAAGTCATTCCCTAAGTTTAGAGCTGAGCTATTTGACTTAGAATACTGAAAAATCTCAGAACAATGACAGCTTTAAGTCATTAATACTATGACGTAAGGCTTCAGTACAGTATACTTAATACATTTCATTAAAAATATCACACACACACATACATACACACACATGTATAGCCATAAACGTATATGCCATTTTTGATGGAAATACCAATTGTAGGGAATGAATCAGTTTCTAACTTAACTGATAACTAGAGTGTAGCAGCAATTCTCAATTCTTTAATAACGTTCCACTAGTTAATGCACACTTCAGACATTTCAGCTTTTAGTGGATATGAATGAACTTTGTGGTGCAGTCATTGCAGAAGCACGCAGTGGCCTTCCAGTGGGAGTGGAGGAAAGACCTAGGCACTCGTAGGGAACTTACCATTCCCTTGCCCACAACATAAATTAAGGATCACAACATTCTCTCCAGCTAAACCTAGAGGCTGGCTCAGAATCATTCGCCCAGGCATTTCACTGAGCTGATCAGAATTAGCAAGTGAATTAAAACTTCTTAGTACTCACTTCTGTCTATGAAGAAGTCTGTGTAAAGTTCCCTCTCATTCTTCTTCTTTAAAATGTAATGAGGAATCCATAATGCTATTAACTTTTTATATGTAAGGAAAATGAGGCTGAAATGGTAAGTAGCCTGCTTGATCACAGCAAGAAAATGATGGAACTTAGAATCCAAATATTATGATTTCCAGTTCAGCACGTACATTAGTTAGGGTTTGGTTCATCCGCAAATGACAAAATATCAGTAGAGCAGTGGCTCCCACAGAGCAGAAGTTTGCTCCTGTCTCACATAAGGGAGTTCTCACATCACAGGGCTGTTGTGGCAACTCCACAGTCTTTAAGGACCCAGGCTCTTCCCAGCTTATTCTTCAGTTACCCTCACAATGCAGTCTAGTCCTCATGGTCCAAGATGGTGGCTAGTCCTCTACCAAATCATCACATCCACACTCCAGGGTGAGCAAAGTTAGCGGCAGTGGAGAGATGGAAGGTACATACCAGCTGTGTTTTTAAAAGGTTCCCTAAAACCTGCAATACAACGTTTCTTCTTATATCACACTGGCCAGAAGCTTCATCAAAATTCCACGTCTAACTGCGAAATGGCCACATGGCAAGATAAAAATGCTATTAACTAAGAAAGAAAGATAAGCAGATATTGAAGGACAGCTAGTAGTTTCTGTCCCTATATCATGTTGAAACTAAAAGGTAGAAAAGGTGAAACTTGAGGTGTCTGACAAAATGACTTGCAGCACGATGGCCCCATACAGTTCAACTGTGTGTTGTTTCTGTCATATCCTGTCCATCAAGTATGAATATACAGGCACACCTTTTCAGTGATACATTCAGGAGATGATCACTGTTTTCATTAACAAATAATTCTCAACTGGATGAAATTGTTAAATTATCTCCATTTTTTCAAATTAATAAATTTCCAATAAAATAAAAACCAAAACACTACTTCACTGTTTTGAAATGGTCAGATATCTGATAGGTCATTACCGCCAATAGGATAAAATTCTAATATCTCGGAATGGCACACAGGCCCACTGAAAATCACCGTTCTAGACTCGTTCCTCATCAGTGGCCCTGACATATCCTCTCTCTCCTGAAGAACTTTTTACTGCCCCTGAATATGTCCTAGATTCCTCTGAATCTACATACTTTACACAGTCTGTCCCACTGCCTGAAAATGCTTTGTTCCCCTACCACACCTTATAAGAGAATTATTCCAACAATTCTCAAATATCAGCATGCATAAAAATCACCTGCATTGCTTTTTTAAAAAATGCTGATTCTTAGGCTATAGTTTCAAAGATTCTGCTTTACTAGGTATGGGCCAGGCCCAGAATTCTGCAGCATTTATACAAGGAGCAGAGTGCCCGAGACAGAGAAAGCGCTCAAGAATGTTGATGATTACCACAATAAGACCATCTTATGCTAGTTTAAGATGTTTTACTTCTGGATTAGTTTACTAAAGGATTAGTTTGCTATTATGAGGTAACACCATAATTCTATCATGATATAATGAAAGAAGAAGACACATTTTCAGAAATCCACATTTGGAAAGATTACTGTGTGACCTAAATAAGAACTCTTCCCTTCATAATATGTTTTGGTTGCATTCAATGGGGAAAAAAAAACAGATACCGAATAAGACAACCACTTAAATATAAAAGAATATTGTAGTATGATTAAGATTAGTAGGAAGACAATATTTAGGTCTTCCAATTCTATCTGAAATACTAGTAGAAATTGCAAAGCTCCTACTGTACATTCTACTTAGAGTCTCATCCTCATTATTTATTTCCTCAACAGAATGAAATAAGAAGAGACTGTAAGTCAAAATATAAAAGCTATTCATCACAATTTTTCAGCTAAATAGCCTCAGATGTGGAAGATATGACATTGCGAAAGCCTCTGAGTAAATACTATAGGAAACCCATTTATGGAATATGGTGTGCACACTTAAAATTTTTCCCTACTGGTATTTTACTGAAGAGGTGCCTTCTAGGAAACAGTACCACAGTAAACCAGTCAACTACTGCCAAAGAGGTGTACTAAAAATCTGACTGCCTGATGGTCTTAGTTCAAAGAAAACATACCTCAGAATTGCTCTGAAGAGTTTACAGGTATTAATCTGTCAAATAATTTTACCTAAAGTCACTCTAGATGCCTTATGGCTACAGACAAAAAGAGTCATGAGCCACTCGGAATTCATATTTATATAATGAACAAAATGCTTCTCAACTGCTTCATTGATTACAAAAATTTTTTTAAGTTTCCAAATATATTACTTTACGAAACAAGATTTCATTCCTTAAAATTCCGAAGCTTTCTGCTCTTTATTTAATGTTTGAAAGGAAGTATGTTCAACCTAGAAAATTTGTGGTTTTATTTGCTTTTTTATTTGTTTATGGCTCAACTGCAGTGGAAGAGAAACTGTAACTTTGTATTTTTGTGAGGTCTTTTTCAAAGTGTCTTAACACATTATTTGATGGTATACAATTACTAAATTATAGAGAGTGAACTGCAGTGGTTCTCAGCCCTGCATGTACACAGAACTATCTGGGGAACTCTGGAAAAAAAATACCAGTGTCTGGGCCAAACCCCAGGCCTGTCTAATCAGAATGTAGGGATGAGGCCCCAGCACCAGCATATTTTCAAAGTGCCCCCTAAATCACAGGAAGGTTAGATCCTCTGAGTTAGAGAGACAGATCCCTAATTTACATTTGAGTCGGCTGAGTCCACTGAGCCCCAATAAAGCATGAGTGACTTCCTCACAACTAATTGTGTGCAACAGAGGGCTCAGTTCTGCTTCTCAGCACAGTGGACACCTCTCCCCTGCCCCATGAAGCTCCCTCTCACCCTGCACCCTTCAGGAGACAAGGCAGGGTGGTACACCCCACACAGAACAGCCAGGCCTTAATGGTTTCACCTCTGAAGGCTGCTAGATTAACAGGTGAACCAGAATTAGGAATCAACGAATGTGAAAATTCTGTCAATTCTACCCATTAGACACATGACTTCACATTTCTTATTGGGAAAATAAACAGCTGCATGATGAAGTTAGTTGAAAAATCCTGGCACACCTCCTTTAGAACTGAAAGGTCAAGGGTAAAAACACAAAGATTGCCAAGTAAATTCACTGCAATTTGAGTTTTTCTGGATATCACAATACATGGGGGTAAAGAGTTATTAATAGGGTCAGTTGCTTTTTTAATCCATAAACACCATTTTTTTAAAGATTCATTATACTTCTGTTGTAAGAATGGGGAGTAAAAATAGAAAGCACATGGTGAAAATCTGTTTACTTTTTGTCATTGTTGTTTTAATTAAAGCCTTCAGTCCTAGACAGAATCAAAGTGACTTACTGTCCCTTATGTAAATTTTTATTATACACAGCTAGATTTCCACTTTTAAATAAAGGAAAGAGTACAGAGATGAAGAGATTATCTAAAAAGTTCCATTTAAAAATGTGATAGCTTAACTTTAGTGTGTATACATGGTTTGACTGATACCCACGATGAGGAATTCAGTAGGAGACAATCTTAAAAATAACCGACTATTTCCCAAAATCTCATTTATCATTTAAACTGGGAAACATAAGGTGAGACTAAAGTACATATTTCAATATCAATACTTAAAAGATGAAATCCAAGCCACAGTGACTTACTAAATTCTGATTCTAAAGTCAATCAGTTTTACAAAATAATTAGCTTAATGGAAACTAGAAGTTCTTATGCCCTACTTTAAGAAGCACGTGCATATTCTGAAAAACACAATAAATTTCAGCTGTACTATAACCCCATTCCTTTAATCTATATAATAGTGTTTGTCCAATTTCATTCTGCGTGCTCCAGAGTTATATTCAATATCTGGTCACCAATGTTAGTGAACACACAACAGTAATCCAAATTATTCTTTTTCATTTTATTTTCCATGGGTTTTTCCTGTCGCTGTTATTTTTCCTTTTTTTCCTTCTTTCTTTTTTTTTTTTTTTTTTTTTTGCTGTAATATAATAAGCTAATTCATGCCTTTCTCTTAGTTTTGGAAAGTTATATGCCAACATCTAGGCAACAGATACCCTTTTTCCTAATTTAAAATAACTATGAGGTTGCATACTACAGTAGGAAATTTGTAATCAACCTAAAGATAATGTCTTAAAAGTACAATTAAACATGTCATAACAGAAGTAAACCCTGGTAATTACAAATAGTACCAGCCTTTCTGGGGTTTTAAACAGTAGTGTAAGACTAAGAAAAATCGCCACCCAGTGATGCAAATGAAAACTGCAATTTGTTTTTGTGTAAAACGAGTACCCTAGAGGATTACTACAACTTCATTACTGAATGAAAGAATAGTACCTTCTTATGAGACTAGAAACTAGTTACCAGGGAAAGGATGTTTTTCTACAAGGCTTTTTTTTTTTTTCCTTATTATTATTCGGCATGTTCGACATTTTACAAAGGCTAAAAGCTTTGCAAACCTTTACAGGGAAAAAGCTTTCTGTCCATAAGTGAGCTAAATGTGTACAAGCAGCCCAGATATTCCTATTATCAATAAAAGTGTCCAGGCTCTGCCTGGACCCTCAATTTCAAGTCATGGGGTGTTGACTTCAGCAACTCAGCAATGCCATCTAATAACTGTGACCTAAAACTTAATTTGTGTTAAGCAGGAAGGCTTGCCTAGGGGAAGAGGTATGCTCAAGGTGGGAAAAATGATTTATACTTTTAACAACATAATTTAACCTTTTCAGAAATACATTATAAAGGCCAAGTAAGATGATAATCTAACAAATTCTATAGAATCCATATTGATAAGAAGTTTTGGTATAAATATAATCTAAGTCTTTACTTAGTTGTATCATTTAGAAGTTAATAAACACACAAAAACACTTATATACACTTATTTTCCTGCAATGTATCTATTGTACATAAGAACAAAGAAAGCTATGTGAATACATGATAACCAAAACACACGTGTCAAAGTATGGGGTCATGTTAATAAAAGTATTTCATATCTACCATTTGACCTACTTGGTACTTTTCAAAATATTTTACACAGTATGCTCTGAGACTAAGCAGATACTATATATGTCAATATAGAACCATATGATAAAAAAAGCAACTTAGAACAAATCAGTTTCTAAAAAAAAAGACGTTGCCATCATGTTTTTTAAGATAATTAACTATATTCCTAATAATTTATCCTGATTTTTATCAGTCAATTCAGTTAAGGCCTTGACTGCTGAAGGATATTTTACTAATTAAACAATGTATAGTTGTCCTTAGGTTTCTGTAGTACCCCTATACTAAAATCTGCAGCAGCTCAAGTCCCTTTTATAAAACGGCATATATGTGCATGTAACCTATGCATATCATCCTGTATACTTTAAGTCATCTCTAGATTACTTATCATACCTAATACAATGTAAATGCTAGGTAAATAGTTGCTAGGCATATAGCAAATTCAAGTTTTGCTTTTTGTGGAACATTCTGGGGGTTTTTTCTTTCAATATTTTCAATCTGCAGTTCGTTGAATCCACAGATGCAGAATCTGTTGATATAGAGGGCTGACTATATACCATCTTCCAACCTCAACTTCATTAAGGAGATTAGAGTTTTATGCAATAGTTTTAAATACTTAAAATATTAAATAGTGAAAAGTTTGGGGCAGCCAAAATTAAAGCCAAACTTTATGAATAATAATACAACCAACCCTCTTTTATTAAAAAAAAAATAAAAAGCACAGCACTTTGTCTTTTAAAAATTAATGAACACAATTTAGATTTTTTTAAAAGAGCTTAAAATGTCACTAACGTCTTAAATTTTAAAATGATAATATGACCTTTTTTTTTTAAGTGATGGAGGGCTTTCCTGGTGGCACAGTGGTTAAGAATCCGCCTGCCAATGCAGGGAACACAGGTTTGAGCCCTGGGCCAGGAAGATCCCACAGGTCATGAAGCAACTAAGCCTGTGCGCATGACTACTGAACCTGTGCGCATGACTACTGAGTCTGTGCTCTAGAACCCGTGAGCCACAACTACTGAGCCCGCGCGCCACAACTACTGAAGACCGTGCACCTAGAGCCCCGTGCTCCGCAACAAGAGAAGCCACCACAATGAGAAGCCCGCGCACCGCAACGAAGAGTAGTCCCCACTCGCTGCAACTAGAGAAAGTCCACCCGCAGCAACAAAGACCGAATGCAGACAAAAAATAAATAAATTTATTTAAAAAAAAAACGATGCATAGCTTAGTGGTTAAGAGGACAGGCTCTGAAGTCAGAATGCCTGGGCTCACTCCAGATCTGCTCTATGTAAGCTAGAGGAACTAGCTCTAGCTTTTTAGTCCTCCCCTGTATGCGGAGATAACACCACCACTTCACTCACATGGTTGTTCTTAGCACATTACACACATTAACTCATTTAATCACCTCAGTAACTCTATTGGGTTGGTACTGTTATCATGCTCATTTTCTAGATAAGTTAAATGACACCCAGGAGGTTTCGTAACTTCCCCAAATGATGAAGGGTATCAGATATACCAACCCAAAATGCCACTTTGGCATAAGAATTATTTTGAGCCAAAGGCACTTGAAAAATAGCAGATGCAGGAAGGGCACTCTGACCTCCCCTTTTCTTCCTGAAAGCAGGAGATTAAAAAAAAGAAAAGAAAAGAAACCGATAGAAAATGCCAGGAAGAAAGAAACTTTCTTACCACCAGAGATGGAGAGTCAGGGGCAAGAGAACTCCACAAAATCAGAGCCTGTTAAAATAACCCTCATCTTCCTTTAGTATCCCCACATATTTTAGTTACTTTTCCACAACTGCCTCTTTGCTCAACCTGGTATATGAGAACCTAGGTTTGGCCACCTCTTTAGGTCTTCATTCTCCTGTGGGGGCCCCCATGTACATGTAAAAATCCTTATGCTTTTCTTCTGTTCATCTGTCCTATGTCTATTTAATTCTCAGGCCCAGCCAGAGATCCTAAGAGGCAAGAGGTAAAGTTTTGCCTCCCTTACAAGGGAAACTCCAGTAAATTGCAGAGCCAGGATATAAACCCAAGGGGTCTGGCTCGAGTCAGCATTCTACCTGCAACTCACTGTAGAGTCTCTGTGGTGCTCCTGAGAAAAAAAGGAGATGGTGTTACTGATGAAAACAGAGGAAGTGGGAACCCAGACATGATGCTGACTGACAGCATCAAAACTTCAAGAGAGTAACTAAGATCACAGAACAGTAGGTACACAAGGATTTTTCATGGGAAATGGTAGAGGGCAGTGGAGCTTTGCACCTGGGAAAAAATAACGCTAACCAGAGACAAGCATCAGCAGACATGGCAGCTGAAGGACCAGAAGCCTTCAGCCAACATTTGGGAGTCTGCTCTTGCTTGGATCATCTGAATGAGGGTGTTCTACCAGCGGCACCTGAAATTAAATCACAATCCTGGGACTGGGAGGTAAGTGATGCCTCACCATGATTTCCCAACCACAAGACTACGGTACAGGAGTCAACACCAATCCCGCTTAGTCGAAGATGGCCCTAGGAAAACTCCCTCAAAATACAGCATGTCAGCTTTTGGGAAAATGCACCATTATAGCTTAGATATATCAGATGGAGCAGCTGGGACATGAAAGCATATGAGAGTAATTAATTGCTAGAAATTCCCTCAAACATTAGCAAATTTGGACATTTCTGTCTTCTGAGGCTCAGTTAAAGACCACTTCTTAAACGAGTCTTTCCTAGGAAGGAAAGGTCCGTAACAGAAGCTTCACAGGCTAAGGCAGAATACCATGGAAACGGGGCCCCTGTTGGGCTAGTTATAAGACAGGCAGTGAAACATCTTCATGTTACAAGCTACCAGACATTGAGGGAGATTTTAGAGAGAGCAGCACCAGGGGTTTTTTCAGTTGTGGTTAAAAGTTGTCTCTGTAATGCTGCAAAGTGGCAGGCCACAGAGCCAGAAAGGTGAAGAAGACGTATCGAGAGTTCACGAAGCCCAGCTGTAGAAGCTGTATGTGCTCTCAGACTGTCAGTGCGCTAGACCCACAGCCTTTGAATGCCTATTTGATAACAAAGAGAATAAGGTGGATTTCTAATCATGAAACAACAGAAAAGAGCACAGTTCTCTGCACACGTGTTGAGATTACAGCGGTGTTCTAAAATGAAGAATACAGAAAAGAGTTTGGAAAACCAGGCTTTGCTGAAGCAAATTTCTGAAAGAATTTATTGTGAAACTCCTGAAGAGGCAGAAACTATACAGGAGACTAGAGACATCCCTGAAGTTTTTCTCTTAGTGGGGCTAATTTAGCAGATAAAAGGGAAGCAACGCTGGCAGCGTTTGAAACAGAAGTTGGGGTTGACAGAGCCAGTGCTGACTTAGAAGGCAAGGCACAATTTCCTGACACTGTAAGAAGGGCCAGAGAAGCAGTTGTGCCCATGGCACCCCACTTTATCCCAGTCAGGAGGCTCCCCAGAAAAACCACCAACCCTGGTCTGACTATGCCCCACTACTTTACCTCAGACGTAGGGGATCTGGTCAGAGAGAAAATAACTCTGACCACTCTAGTTACTGCCCCTGTCCCAGGCCCCAGGAAGCAGATACAGAAAAACACACAGGCCTGCCAGAATTTGACTGTGGAAAAGATGGGATATTCTACGGTAACATTCAGCCATGAGAAAAACTCCCTTCCGGTCTCCCAGAGATTAAGGCCAAGAAACAGAAGAGGGCCAGAGGGGTAAAATCCTTGCATCCTTACTGTGAGAGACCAGATCCTAAAGGGAAGGGCTCAAGAGGCAGAGACCCACCCACCCACCCTTCTGAATGTGTGGGGTCAGAGGCCGAGAGGGCCTAAGCTGAAGGTTCAGGATTACCCGTAAACCCAAGGAGCCATCTTCTACTCCTCAAGACACGCAGACCGTCTGCCAATGCCAAGGGACTCTGGGATGACTGGGCCAAGATAAAGACAGAAGAGACAGGAAACCAGAATCTGGAAAGGGAGACACCTGAGAAGCATCGCCAGAAGCAAACACTCTATGAGTTCATGCAAATCCTCTCAGAGAAGGAGCTAAAGTTGGCAGGAGGAAATCCAGAGTAGAAGAGGATGCGTTTCACAAGGGGACACTGGGCTTTGGCTCCTCCTCACCACCCTGTTGGTAGAGAACTGCTGGGAAGAACTATCTAAAGACTGCAAATCTCTTCCTTGGGGGAAAGACACAATGACATGAAGGAAATGTTATTTTTCAGAATTCCCCTTGGAAAGAGCATAGTATTTGGTTGAAAGAAATATTTTTTAAAGCCACTAAAATCTTTTTCTGTGTGTGTGTGGTACACGGGCCTCTCACTGTCGTGGCCTCTCCCGTTGCGGAGCACAGGCTCCGGACGCGCAGGCTCAGCGGCCATAACTCATGGGCCCAGCTGCTCCGTGGCGTGTGGGATCCTCCCGGACCGGGGCACGAACCCATGTCCCCTGCATCGGCAGGCGGACTCTCAACCACTGCGCCACCAGGGAAGCCCCACTAAAATTTTAATAACTAGCAGGTATTAATTTTATAATAGAATATAAACTAGTCTTAACATTTAGGAGACACTATATAACATGTTTAGATTTAAAAGTGTACTTCAACACTGTTGCTGGGAATGTAAATTGGTGTAGCCACTATGGAAAACAGTATGGAGGTTCCCCAAAAAACTAAAAATAGAACTATCATATGATCCAGCAATCCCACTCCTGGTTATATAAACAGAAAAAAATGAAAACACTAATTCAAAAAGATACATGCACCCCAAAGCTCGTAGCAGCACTGTTTAAATAGCCAAGACACAGAAACAACCCAAGTGCCCATTAACAGACGACTGGACTAAGAACATGAAGTATATATATACACACACACATATATATACATACACACACACACACACACACACACACAAAGGACTATTACTCAGCCATACAAAAGAATGAAATTCTGCTATTTGCAACATGTATGACCTGGAGAGTAAATATTATGCTCAGTGAAATAAGGCAGACAGAGAAAAACAAATACTGTACATCACTTACATGTGGAATCTAAAAAGTAATACAAATGAATGTATATGCAAAACAGAAACAGACTCACAGATACTGAAAACAAACTAGTGGTTACCAAAAATGAGAGAGAAGGGCAGAGGCAAATTAGGGGTATGGGATTAAGAGATACAAACTACTATATATAAAAAAGATAAGCAATAAGGACATACTGTACAGCACAGGGAATTATAGCCATTATCTTGTAATAACTTTGAATGGAGTATAGGCTACAAAAATATTGAATCACCATGCTGTACACCTGAAAGTTATTACAATATTGTAAATCAACTATACTTCAATAAAAGAAACAAATGTACCTCGTTCAGCAACTATTTATTGGATGCCTGATTTAATTTTTGATGCTAATTTAAGAAGCAAGGCTTGGTGCTATTTATAAAACAGAAATTGAATTTATCAAGGATTCATCAAGACTTCTGCTTTTTCATAATTAAAAAGGTTGACTAGCTTATTGGATAGAAAAAATAGGATGATTTTACAAATTGAATTTGAAGGACACATCCAAACCAACGTACTGTATAAGAAGAGTCTGACTTGATGACAATATTTTAAGTGATTGATGACCTATATTTTTATAGATTTCATATACATAAACTAACTTTGGAATTAATAGGAAAATGTTTAAAAATCAATCATATACTTTTCAAGTAATCTTTTAAAGGAAAAATAATTCATCTAATTATGATATTGTTTCCTAAAAAGACTCACCTAAAAGGACAAATCCATCTGCTTCTCTCTCTGGTACCAAGGGCTTTTTAGATTCCGGAGGCTTTCTGAAGAAGTGAAACATTGCTGCTTCCTCCGTTACCTGAAATAGAAACACTATATAATAACAAATTCAGATGAAACCATAAAACTCTTACCCTTCTTAGTAAAAAGCCAAATACAGGGACTTCCCTGGTGGTCCAGTGGTTAAGAATCCGCCCTCCAATGCAGGGGACATGGGTTCGATCCCTAGTCAGGGAACTAAGATCCCACATGCTGCAGGGCAATTAAGCCTGTACACCGCAACTACTGAGCTCACATGCTCTAGAGTCCGTGCACCAACAGCTAGAGAGCCTGCGTGCTGCAACTACTGAGCCCATGTGCTCTGGAGCCTGCGCGTCACAACTGGAGAGAACAAAGAGCCCTCGCTGCATTGAAAGATCTCACGTTGCTGCAACTGAGACTCAATGCAGCCAAATAAATTTTAAAAGCCAAATATAAAGATATCACAACAATTACTTTTAGGAATTCTATTCCCAAACTTAAGAACACAAGCCCTCTCTAGGTGTCAGAAGATAAAACCAGAAATTAAGGAGCATGGACTTCCAGTTTGAAATACTGTGTTCATCCTCTCAATTTCTGAACATGCAGGAAATAACCCAAGAAATCTCTACAAGTAAAACTAAAGTCAACAGATAACACCAGAATCTTGAAGGATCTCACTAGCCATAAATTGGACACTGGACCGAGGAAAGGGGGGAAAAAAACCAAACCCTGTCCAGGTTTCTTGTCATGCCATAACTACCTTAAGCCTCATGAAATTAAGGCCACCTGAAAAAAGAAAAGAAGGCACTACAAACACCCTCTAGAGCTGGTTATCTGATTCAGACACTCAAGGACTGTATTCATTGTAAAATTGTAGCCAAATGTAAATTCCCATCAGTGCAAATATCTGTGTTGGTGAGATTATTGTGCACTACCCCCAACACACACACACACACACACACACACACACACACACACACCCTCTCTCCTCTGTGTCCTCCCATCTTTGTACATTCAGCTTTGTACACTCAGGCAGGGCAACAACTCTTAGAAAACAACTGGGAAGGAAGTTGAAGGAAACTTGGGAGGACATGTCACGTTCTGAGTTGCTGTAAGTAAAGCAATATAAGAGACAGCAAAGAGGGCTTCCCTGGTGGCGCAGTGGTTGAGAGTCCCGATGCAGGGGACACGGGTTCGTGCCCCGGTCCAGGAAGATCCCACATGCCGCGGAGCGGCTGGGCCCGTGAGCCATGGCCGCTGAGCCTGCGCGTTCGGAGCCTGTGCTCCGCAACGGGAGAGGCCACAACGGTGAGAGGCCCGCCTACCGCAAAAAAAGACAGAGACAGCAAAGAAAAGTTCCTGGTGGCAACAAGTGCCCCACATTTCAGTTTCATATATTCCACCCACCAGAAAATCAAGCAGGGAGGATAAGTAAAGATTTTATCTGAGCAAGATGCTTCTAGAAACTGAGAATTGCACCAGGATTTGTGTAGGTCAACCTGCCCTGAGTTGTAGATCAGAGTGGATGGTAAAAGAGCCAATTTGTTGACAGAAAACACATCTAGCAGGTTTCACTTTTTAAAAGAAAAAAAAATGGAGAAGAAAAACACAAGCCATGTGAAAAAGAAAATATTTCAGTAAAGGAAAAGGAATCACCTCTGAAATCCTCAAAGGCTGAGCTTACTGGATATAGTGATGGAGCCAAAAGAAAAGTCTGGAAATAGTCTGGCACCCTCAAGAGAGTACAAGGAGACATGACCTGTATGAAACTGGTAAAAACAAAAACAAAAAAACCAAAAAAACAAGGTTAGATGGAAAAGCAAAAGGAAAAGATGAAAAGACAAGGGATGAGATGAAAAAAATAACTAAGATAAAGCGAAACCCATGCAAGAAAGAAATGAGATCAGAAAAGAACTGGTTGGTTTATAAGCAGGAATGTAAGACAATAAAGTTCAAACTCAAAGACTTAAAAGACTGGAAGAAGCAACTAACTTCTCAACCCCAAACAGTTAAAACTAAAACAGAGAAAGCCTTTGAAGGAACAACAGATGATTAAAATTCAATCTGGGTAAGGATCAAATCAAGGATATAGCCATCACACCTGATACTAAAGCCTCAGCCTGGATGAATGTGGCACTCAGTAAATTCTTAGGCTACAATGGGTCAGGAAAAAGAGACGAAGGGGATCAGTGTCCAACTGAAGCCTCGTAGAGAAAAGATACCTTCAAATAAATAAAGGGGGGGCACATTTAAGGGTGAAAGAGATGAGAAATGTAGCAAATCTAAGAGTTACAGCTAGCAAAAATTGTAGGTCTGGCTACAGATACATGAAGCTGATTATAATCAAATAGATAAGAGGCCAACAAAATTTTTGGAGAGTTGTGCTGCCAAAACAACTACAAGTCTGAATTAAAGGAGGACTTTGACTGTTGGAAGTTTACAACAATGCTGCAGACAGGAAGCTGCCAGAGAAAACTGCTCAGCCCCCAAGGAGGGTCTATTCTCCAGTGCCTACTTCAGTGGTAGCCAAGGAAGTTATTGGAAAAGGAAGACACTTTGGGTGGAGTGCCTGGAGAACACGGGACTGGGGGCGGGGCTCTCCTGAGAAGCAGAATCTGGGCATAATTAATGAACATTCTCCAATCCAAGGCGGGGATCCCCCAAAATGCCTGCTCAGTGAGATTCCAAAATTGCTACCACTCGGTGACTGCTGTGTATCTCCCATTCCTCCCCTTTCTGGATGACAGTGGTTTGGGCAGTTATTTTTCCCAGTTACCAGAGGGGACAGAAGGGACAGACTGCTGGTCTTTTTAGTTCATGAAGTCTCTACAACAAGAGGTGCCACATCTGGACCTGATGAAGACATACTGAACTTAGAGCATGATGCTATGACTGAATGGGGCCATTTGGGTTATTGCCCTTGGGGAGGGGTGAGTCACTCTGTCTACCGCAGGGAGAGAGAACTGAGTATATGGTAACCACGGAATCATTAGGGCCATTCACTGGCTCTCCACCTTATATCAGGAGACATGTAAGAACTGCAGTTTTCTACCCTCCTTGGAGGTAGGTGTGGCCATGTTGCTTGCTTGGTTCACTGTGTCACATGCCATTAGAGTGCTAGAACAAGGAGCTTTGTGGCCACAGAGAGAGGCCCTTTAAAAAGTGGCTCCTTTCTAACATATAAAAGAAAAGCCTTTAATAGGAGGACTCAAATTTCCAATACCTTTTCATGTCTGGCCACAAGACAGAAATGGAACAAACAGAAATCACAAAAGCGGTTCTGATGTCATTCTCAAGCCCCCAACGTTTAGATACGTTGTTATAAAAGCCAGACCAAACTCAGCTGTAGTGCCAGAATCCCTTTTGAATGCAAGTATTTTGTAGAGAACTTATGATTCAAATAATTAAGTGAAGCATTTAAGTTTTTCATGACCTAAAAAAAAATCAAACTTAAAGAATATACAGTCTTAAATAGGCTGCAGGTTACCAACAGTATGACTTATGTGGCAATGCATAATATTACAGTTTGTCACTTTAGAACATTATAAAATTCCAAACATATCCGAGAAGGAGAGAGAACTTAGGTTCCAAGAGTCAAGAAACATCCACGCACGGAAGAAACAGGTCAGGAATAGGAAAAAGGTAGTAGAGACAGTATAAAAGAACTCAGAATGGCAGCAAAGACTAGTTTGCTACAAACATCCATTGGTAACTGCTCTAAAATGGTTATGAAACTACCAGTCACCCTCGCACCTGTTATTCTGCCAACCTGACCATTGCCTTAACTCCTTCCTCTACAATAGTCACCTCAGATGTGTTTCCATGGGAACGCTGTGCCAATTTTACAAGTCTTGGGATTCCCTTGCACCATCTATACTGCTGCTGACATTCATGATTCATTCCACTAGGTACCTAAGTAAGTCTAACCATACATATAGCTTTACAGTAATCACTCCATGCATGAAAAGACTATGTCCTGAGACACTAAAATCTGTAATCAAATTATCTTTATACCATGATATTTTTTGTACCATTGAAAACACACACAAGGTGGCATAAAAATTTATCCCAGTGGGACTGGCAATACCATTCTAAGATCCTCCCACAGCAAGAAAGCTGCATGGTTAGGTCACCACTCCAGTATAAAAATTTATCCCAGCGGGACTGACAATACCATTCTAAGATCCTCCCACAGCAAGAAAGCTGCATGGTTAGGTCACCACTCCAGCAGCCAGATTTCCTTTCCCCACCTAAGACTAGAACTGGGAAAGAGAACGGGGGTAACTAAAACCCCACTAACATTTGCTGAGCTCCTACGATGTGTCACGCACTGTACCTAAATGCCTTATAGACTCTATCTCCTATAATCTTACAATCATCCCGCCAGGTACACATAACTATTCACAATGTGTAAGTGAAAGAATTGAAGTAAAGTCGGTTAAGTATTGATGCAAATGTATATGGCTAGTAAACAGCAGAGCTAGAATTTTAAACCAAGTCTTTTTGGTACCAAAACTGAATGCTTTACATCAACAAAGCACCAAAGACAAGGAGCCCTTAACAAGACATTTGTGTTGGACTTTAATATTTCCTAATATTAGTGAAATACATTTCATTAATTCCATTTCTGTCTTTCTAAATCCCTACTTTGCCAAGCCTTGCTCAGCTCTGTGTTCTGAAGATATTTGCTAATTCCACAATATCCACGTTCCAGACTTTCACTTACTTTATATTTATATTTTATGAGTATTTATCAAGTGCTTAGGCCAGATACTGACCAGGCACTGCAAATGTAGCACTCAACTTATATTTACGGGAACAAACAGCAACCTGAAACTACCCCATTTTGGAGGCAATCCTGAGTAAACCTAAGAGGAATTTAGGAGCTCCATCCCAAAAGTTGAGGAGGCCTGGAACAGTCCTGCTGCCCCCAGCTGAGTATATGGGAAGACATGAGCACTCATGCTTCTGACTTACATGGCCTTGACAGTGGCCTTCTTCTGCCTGGAGTTATCAAGCATGTTCCAGCCTCATTTCCTTAGGTACGATTTCAGTATGTTAAAAACTGTCTACAATAAGCAAATTTTACATTTTATAAGTGGGTGAAATATCAAAATTTATTCTTAAAAATCCATTATCAGCCAGCAACAACACTCTTGCCTGGCTAAGCTGGGACCCAACCCAAAATGCCTCCTAATCCCCAAACATGGGAATCCTGGAACTGCTTCTACATGGATGGGGGATGAAGAGTTCACTGCCCAAGACACAGATTGGGAGAAAATCCATGCAAATCACAAATCTGATACAGGACATGTGTCTAGAACATATAAAGAATTCTTAAAATTCAATCATGAGAAAACAAACCAATAAAAACTGGACAAAAGCTATTAACAGACATTTTCCTAAAGAAGATATGTGGGTCTTCCCTGCTGATCCAGTGATTAAGAGTCCACCTGCCAATGCAGGGGACATGGGTTCGATCCCTGGTCCAGGAGGATCCCACATGCTGCGGGGCAACTAAGCCTGTGCGCCACAACTACTGAGCCCATGCTCTAGAGCCTGCAAGCCACAACTACTGAGCCCACATGCTCTAGAGCCCACGTGCTTCAACTACTGAGCCCATGCACCTAGAGCCTGTGTTCTGCAACAAGAGAAGCCACCGCAGTGAGAAGCCCACGCACCGCAACGAAGAGTAGCCCCCACTTGCCACAACTAGAGAAAGCCCGCACGCAGCAACAAAGACCCAGTGCAGCCAAAGCAAAAAAAAAAGATATGTGAATGGCAAAGAGCCACATGAAAGGATGCTCAACATTAGTCAATAGGCAAATGCAAATTAAAATCTCAATGAGATAACACTATATACCTATTAAAATATTAACAATTTAAAAGGCTTGCCATGCCAACTGTTGACAAAAATGTGGAGCAACTGGAACTCTTATACACTGTGGTAGGTGTAATAATATAGTACTGTGGCAGTTTCTTAAAAATGTAAACATACACCTACCATATGACCCAGACCTCCTCCTTCTAAGTATTTACCTAAGAGAAATGAAAGCATATGTCCACACTTGTACACAAACGTTATACAGCTTTTTTGGTAATAGCCCCAAACTGGAAAAAATCCAAATGTCCAACAACAGATAAAAAGGATAAACAAACTGTAGCATATTCATAATACTATTCAGAAATAAGGCATGAAGGCCTAAGATATGCTATGACATGCATGAATCTCAAAAAAATCAAGCTAAGTGAAAGAAGCCAGACCACAAAACACTTCTAGGAAATGCAAACTAATGTATAGTGACAGAAAGCAGATCAGTGGTTGCCTGGGGAATGGGAGGTTCAGGGAGGGAGGAATTACCAAGGATCACAAGCAAACTTTTGAGGGTGATAAATATATTCATGATCTTGATTGCAGTGATGGTTTCAGGGTATATAAACATGTCAAAACTCATCGAATTGTACACTTTCAACATGTACAATTCACCATATGTTGATAATACCCCAATAAAGCTATTTTAAAAATTCATTATTAGCATGATATTCTAGATGTTATGTAAATGTTGTAGTTCACAATTATTCGTAAAATTGTCTCAAGTCTCTTAAATGACTTTGTGTGTGTTACAAATGCAGTCTTGTATACAAAGCAAGATACTTCTTTCTCTATGCGTTCACACAAAACTGAAAAATAAAAGGACAGTGTCTTCACTTTTAATGGCACGCAGACTGCATACAGAAAGCGACCCTGATCGCTATACAGCACAGATCCTACTGCTCTGAAGGAGGGCAGCACAAGTGATATATTTATTTTTTCCTATTATTCTAAGACTTACCTTTTAAGTGATATTACCCATGACAAAAGGATTAAGGTAACCTGGTTTTCTCAATTTGATCACCTTCTTTCAATTTCAACAGACTATTTGACAATACAAATATGTCAAATAGACTGAAATGTATATGTGGGACTGATAAACAGCAGCTACTTAACTATATAAGAAAAAATATACATACACACATTTTTTCTTCACATTGTGTCAAAATCCAATAAATATGTAAATTCCATACTGCTGAAAAACTAAAATCCTGAACCATGTTTAATCCTCCTCTTCTTCTGTGTGGTGGGTTGTGAATTGCATGGTTAGACAAAAGGAATACAAATTTAGGTAACAAGTTTCCTAATTTCTTCCGAGAGATACCAAAAAAGACAATGGTCCCATACTTTTGATAGTTTTAATCTTGAAAGACAAGATTATATTACCCAAAACAGCATTAAACGGTACAAAACATTCCAGAAGGCTCAATGAGAATGAGAAGAGCCCTGTTACACTTCACAAACAGGTAGCCTTGAGTTTAACTTCATCTGATGGGCACAGATATAAACCGAGAAGGAAGGCCTCTCCTATAAGAAGGATCACCAGGAACAATGAACAGAGAGTGTTTAGGAGACAGCAGAGAGCGTAACCTCACTAGAAGCGTGGAGGTAAGCAACAGAAATGAAGAATACAAAAGAAGAGACAAATTATTAAAAGGGCTACTAAGTCAAGAAAATGTTAGAATATCCAGAGTGGCTTACCGGGATTCATTTAGTATTATTTTCTAGTCTAGGATCTTGAGGAAAGTAGTGTTTCAGAAAGATTAAATTTAAGACAATAGGCTAGACAACGTGGTTGGACCGAGTGATTATCATACTAAGTGAAGTAAGCCAGAGAGAGAAAGACAAATATCATATGATATTGCTTACATGTAGAATCCAGAAAAAAAATGATAAAAATGAACTTATATACAAAACAGAAAGAGACCCACAGACATAGGAAACAAACTTATGGTTTCCAAGGGGGAAAGGAGGGAAGGGATGGATAAATTAGGAGTTTGAGATTAACATATATACCCTACTGTATATAAAATAGATAACCAACAAGGACCTACTGTATAGCACAGGGAACTATACTCAATATCTTGTAATAACCTATAATAGAAAAAAATATCAAAAAGAAAAAATATATATACATTATATATGTGTATATATATATATATATGTATAATTGAATCACCATGCTGTATACCTCAAACTAACATGACACTGTAAACCAACTATATTTCAATAAAATAAAATGCTGGAGAGACTGATTGAGAGAGTGGAGCCATGAAGTCAGAACGTTGTAGCAAAAGGGACTGGACTATGGTGGGAGAAGTTTGAATGAAAAAGAAGGGGTGTACAGAAATGTGAAACAGGACCTAGTGACTTCCAACTCTACAAAATACTGATGGAAAGGAATTACTAAAAGACGACTGAAGTTTCAAGCCTGAGGGAGTAAAGAAAGTGATATTAAGAATAAGAAAAGGAAAGTTGGAAAAGGAAATTTAAGAGAAGAAAAAAATTAACTCCACTTCAGACAAGTTTACATGTAGGGAAACAATGACTGGTCCAAATGGAAATATGTGAAATGCAGTTGGAAAAATAGGACCTAGTGCTCCAATGAAAGGAATAAGTTGGAATTTGGGAGCTGTTAGCATGTAAGTGGTAGCTGAAATTATAAACATCAGTGGTATTTCAAACTGAAAATATAGAAGTTCAGGGACTGAGATCCTGATCTCTAACATCTCAAATTATAATATGAAAATACACCCCTTTAGTTATCACCAAACGGATGTGTATACCCCCATTTCTTCAAATTTTTCAAAAACATACTTGGCTGTCGTACCAGGACTAAAATGTTAACTCGACTATATTGTTTCACATTTCAAAACTGCAGAAACAACTGACCTCTTCAGTATAATCCAGGGGGGTAAATTCAAATGCCAGGCAGATAACTAAGAGTGAAACCAGCCGAGTCTGAGACAGGAGTGAAGGAAAGTGCAGGCTTGGTCTAAAGATGGCACCTCTAGGGAGGGGGGAGATGCCCAGCGAGCCACGAGGAGGAGCCCTTCACCAAAACAAGGCTTCTGAGGAACCAGTGAAAGAGCTTTGAAAGGTTTTGAGCTGGGAAAGCCTGGAATCAGATTTGCATTTGCTGTTATGGCCAAAGTAAAAAAAAAAAATAACCATCACTAAAAAAATTAGGACAAGGCTGAGGCTACGGTTAGGGCATCTTCCCACTGACTCCTGGCCACCACCCAAGATGGTCCCAACGCATCTAGGAGCCTCTGGGGAATGTAAATTGAAGATGTAAGGCTGCCTCTGTCTGAAGGTCCCTCCCTTTGATGCCTGTGTGTGGGACCATGGGCCTTGGACTCAGAACTCCTGCTCTCACTGTCACCCAGGCCTCTTGGAGAACATTTTAGCTGAAGTATGTGTTTTATACTATTTCATCCTTTCTAGTACTTTTTCCAACTTATTTGCTTTTTCAAAATGAAACTAGCAGGCTTTCTAATTATAAAGGTAATTTCTATTTTCTATGTGCAAATAAGTTTTGTACATTCTTAGGAAAAAAATATGGAGAAATATACACCAAACCTAATAGTTGTTCTTACCAGGAAGCATGACTAGTTTATATTTAATTTATGTTTCTTTTGTAGTATTTGCTTTTTTCTAAATCAAATATCATATATTGTTTTACAATAAAAAATATTTAAAAATTTTTTAATGACGTATACTTGATTTACAATCAAGAAAACTGTATGTTCCTGTGTGCTGTGTTACTTTCAGGTGTATAGCAAAGTGATTCAGTTTATATATATATTATTTTCAGAATCTTTTCCATTATTGAATATAGTTCCCTGTGCTATACAGTAGGTCCTTATTGCCATCTATTTTACATATAGTAGTGTGTATCTGTTAATCTCAAACTCCTAATTTATCCCTCCCCTACCCCCTTCGGTAACCATGACTGTTTCCTGTGTCTGTGAGTCTGTTTCTGTTTGGTAAATAAGTTCATTTGTATCATTTTTTTAGATTTCACAAGTAAGTAATATTATATGATATTTGGCTTTCTCTTTCTGACTTACTTCTTTTAGTATGATAATCTCCAAGTCCATCCATGTTGCTGCAAATGGCATTATTTTATTCTTTTTTATGGCTGAGTAATACTCCATTGTACCACAACTTCTTTATCCATTCACTTAGGTTGCTTCCATGTCTTGGCTATTATAAATTGTGCTGCTATGAACATTGGGGTACATGTATCTTTTTTAATTAGAGTTTTCACCTTTTCTGGATATATGCCCAGGACTGAGATTGCTAGATCAGATGGTAACTCTACAAAAATAAAGATTTAAAAAAAATTTTTTTTTAAGTAACTTTGGCAGCTCCAACCACTGTTCCATGAAGGGATGTGGGCCCAGTGTCACCAAGTCTCATTTTTCAAGACAAACTAGAAATCCAACTATTATGTAAAAACCTAGTTTTTAGATGATAGCAACAAATTCAAAAAGTTTTTAAAATACTCTGCAGACTGAATAAATCCTCTTCAAACTGGATTTGGCCTTCAGGTGTCAAAGTTTTAGACCTAGTTTAATAGCCTAAATCTAATCAGAATAAGGAAAAACTGTAAAAGACTTCGGAATTTAGTGGCTATTACGGCTAGCACGTCTGTCCTGGTTATCTCCACCTCTGTTTATCTGACTCGGTTATGTTACAGCTCTGTAGAGACAGTTGATAACTTGCAGAAAATTGATAGGCATACAAATAATCCCTATCCACAGGATGCAATAACGCTACCCTAGGGACAGTGACCAGTTTTGCAATAATTAATAAATTCAACATTCCCTTATTTGACTGTATTGTGTGGTGATACTTTGAGTTTTCTTTTGAACCAGTTGTAATATACTACTAATTTCTTCCTTAACTGATGAATTAATAAGTCTCTGACAGATTTTTATTTGTATGAAGGAGATGATTTTGTCCTCTTTTAAAGTGTATCCATTACCTTCAGAGTACCAATTAGGATTACCCAAATATTCTCCCTCTGTTTTTCCATTCATCTGGGTTTTTTATCTTTGAAAGTTTGTGATATTGGTGTCATGGGTGAGAGGTACAGGCATCTAAGAGGATAAGCAAGAGAGGAGCCAGGAAAGACATTTCAACTGATGTCGCAGATGAGCTCCCAGAACAGTTGGAAGGCCAATAAATTAATGCATTAATAGAAATTTTATTTCCGTCTGTCTGATTTTTGCTCAGAATCCTACCCACCCTCGCCAAAAAAAAAAAACCACTCAGGAAAGAAAATAAAAACAAACTGAATCTTGGATCTACAGCTGTTTTCCAAACTGTAGGTCTCAACCCTTTACTGGAAATAAACTCAATTTAGTGAATCATGACCAGATCTTTGAATAGAATGAAATAGGGGGGGAAAAAGAGGAAGAGAAAAAAGAAAGGAGAAGCAAAACGTTTATCAGAGAGTGTCACATGTGGTAAGTAATGTTTATGAACTTTGGCTTGTGGGTGCATGTACTAGGTCCTGACATGAAATGTCACGTTTCATGTTTAGGTTGGAGACAAAAAAGTTTCAAAGACACTAATCCTACTTTGGTGCTCACACACTCCCTAAAAGAATTTTGTAAGATCATGTGCTCTCTTATACATTTTAAGTTGACATCTAAACCTTTACACTGAAAATTATAGAGAATGTAGTTTCTAGCATATTATATTTATATGTTGAAATAAAACAACTGTATCATTCTTTTAAATTTATCTCATGTAATCTAAACACCACAGCATTTTAATATCCACCATCAGCCATTTTAAAATATATAAGCAAGTTCCTTCTTTTCTAACAGCAGGAAATTTGACATTGTTCTATTTTCTCCTTGAACTCATATTTCCATTTCATTTCCACTGATCTGGGGTAGCTCAGAGATGCCCTCAGAACACTAGTGCAGCTTTTACAACAAACCCAGATGAATACAAAGCAATGGTGACAATCTCATTTTTAAGAGAGTCTGTCTTCTAAGTTATCACTCCTAACCTTTTCACTTGTCACCTAACTGGAAAGTGGTATCATGAACACATATAACAGGTGTTAAAAATTGAAGGTACATGATTTAATAAAACTCACTTCCCTATATGACTATATAGTTGCTTTTAGCAAACTGAGACATTAAACATGTATTATTTTCAGCCAAAACAGAACATCTAAAATACTTAGAAAGTCGGAAGACCTCAAGCTACAAATTGATGATTATAAAGCATAGGCAAGGGAGGGTTCTAGAAGAGTGCAGAGGAGCTCTGAAGAACTTCACAGTATAGATTTCAACAGGGGTGAAGCTGGGATTTTTTTCCTTGAATTTATAGTTTTTTACTTTTTTTTTTCTATTCTTACAGTTTAAATCCTTTTCTTATTTTAGTTTATATTAAATTAAAGGCAGGAAAAGCTTTTCAGAAATGGGACACGTAGGATTCAAACATGAAATCCTTAAATATAATACAGGAAATCCT
This sequence comes from Stenella coeruleoalba, assembly GCF_951394435.1. Lineage (NCBI taxonomy): Eukaryota > Metazoa > Chordata > Mammalia > Artiodactyla > Delphinidae > Stenella > Stenella coeruleoalba. The sequence goes on from NC_137155.1 coordinate 44,347,775, forward strand.
AGGTTAAAAGAGTACTGAAGGCAATGGGGGGAGGGGGTTGTAGTTTATCGCCTCAACTTGATGACTTTTAACACTTGGCTTTATTTGCCATGGACAGCAACACCGGGTTGCATTTGATAATCTCAACAGCCAGCTACTCCTCATTCCCATGCAAGATACCTACAACCAGGAACCGTTTGCAATCTTAGTTGTCACCATAATAATAAAATCCTGCTATCATGGAAGCATTACATGATCTGGAATTACTAATTTTCTCTAGCAGAATAGTTTTTCAAGCACATGATAAAGTTATTTTGAAAAGTCACAAGTTGGCCTAAGAAAATTTTAGAACAGAACCTTCTTTCTTCTCAGATCCCTTTTTCATCACTGAAAATTGACAGTCTCACTAAGGTAAAAGAGACCCCAGACAATTTTACTCTCCCCTCCATTTCTCTGTAAATTATCACCCCTCAAAGTCTCTATCAGAATCATGGGAAGTTTTGTGTAGTTTTGCTGCTGTTGTTGGATTTGGGGGTTTTGTTTTCCTTTTAATTAACTACCCTATTATTTTCAGAATCAAGAATGGTAGCCTGGCAATGATAAAGACTGACTGCTTTTTTCCACTACTGTCTCTTACTCATAAAATGAAAAATAGGATAGCATAAAAAAGTCTCCACTGATTCTACTAATTTAGGGGAGAGGAAATCACCTATTACATTAGACCAGAGTTTCTCAACCTCTTCACTCTTAGCATTTTGGACCAGATAATTCTTTGTTGTAAACTACTCCTCTGTAGATAGGTGCAATCACCTAGTATGTGATGCATTCTAGTCAGAAGCCATCTTAATTAAGAGGTTTTATTAAAACAAACAAAAACTTCCCTCTTTTTAATGCAGGACGTGCAAAAACCATTCTTTTTTTTCTAAAGAAGGATGTTAAATAGTGTGAAGAGATATAAGCTTAGAAGATAAAGTTGCTGCCTTTGAGAGCTTATAACAAACCACGCTTATAAGTTATACCATTTTGGTCTCATTCATTGACGAAGAATGTAATTTAAAGGCTTTAGTGTTATCCCGACTCCTCTAAATTAATGACACAATTAGATATTTTTATGTTTTAGAAAAGTTAAAAGTATAATTCTACGTAACTGTCACACAAAAAAATTTGATTTTGGCTTAAATAACACTGATACCTACCAATAAAATACTAGTTTCTAACCACTGTGTTCAATGTTGTAAATCTAAAATGAAAACACACCCTGAAAAAGACCCCAGACAACTCTAACAAAAGCATCTCTTCACATGAAACAAATACCTTAGGTGATTTACTTAAATAGGTGATTTATTTAATAAAGTCGTAAGGAAGAACGAAGTAGACCAATTGTGAGATCACCCCTCTTTACAACTCTCTATAGCACAGAGAAACGGAGAATTTAAAAAAATAAAATAAAGCATTATTCAGTGTGGGTCTTTAAATATCTCTATTTGCTCACTGAAATACATCTAACACACAACAGGAACCATTACATACATCTTCCAAAAAAACTCACTCCTCAATTGCCCATTAAAAATCTACATCATTCGACTTCCAGTACAAACTAACTGCATCATCAAAAGTATTTCCTTCCTAAATAAAAACAAACTTCTAAAATTCAGTCGTTTGTTCATTTGCTCACTTTTTAATTCATTCAACCAACATGTTTTGAAGGCCAAATACTAGCCAGGCACAGTTCTAGGCCCTAGAGAACAACATCAAACAAGGCAGTTTCTCCAAATTCAAGGAACTATCTAATCTATTTGCTGCCTTTTGGCCTGCCTCTCTACCACCTCTCACAAGGCCAGTGGGCACAAAGCATGGTGCCGAGTCCTGTGTAAAAACAGCACGGGCCAAGCAAGCGGCTAGCAAGTTGTTAACAGTCTACTCAAATATTGTTACCTGTCTGAAGACTTGCTTCAGACTCCTGAGTAAATAAGAAAGCTGACTGTTTCACCTCCTCCCAATTTTTCATCAAAATGCACATAAAGAAACATAAGAAAAAAATTGGCAATAACTATCAACCATATGCCAAAGTCTGAGTCAAATGTCCATGAACTCCACAATCAGTGGGGATTGACCAAGAAGTACAACTGACCAAGAGTTCATTACTGTGCTCTCTGCCACATGCTACATCTTCTGAAATCCTATCCAAGGATGAATGAATGAATAAGCAAATAGACAAGCAAACTATTACAACAGGAGAGTGAACCACGAAGATGGAGAAAGTATTTCATCCATCCCCATTGCCTGAACTTAATTCTAAAACACAGCTGTATCTACCAGAAAAAAATAGGCTACCAGACATCCCACTGCATGGGAATTCTTTCTAAAGTCTGGCAAAATTGGATTCCCTCCCTTGACCCTCCCCTTCTCCTGGGAGATCTTCTACTTCCATTCAAATATGATAGTTTTGGCCTTGGCAAGCAACAGGGAAAAATAAGGAGGGAAATGGTTTATAACTGCCCAAGGAAGACTTTGTAAAACAGGGTCCCAGACAGAAAAAGCTCCATGAGCAGAACACAGGAAAAGAGATCTACTTTCATGTTTGAAGAATTACAAACTGCTCCTAATTCTCTAATTCATTCAGAGATCTCAATGGTCTGAGCCACGGAAGACTCAATCTCGGCCTGGCAGACCCACACATGATGAGTTTCTGTTAGCCACTGTGAACTGAACAAGCCAAGGAACGTGTGCAACCACCTGTCTTCCAGGACTAGACACAGACACAAGAAGCTGCCTGCAATAGAAAGTTCAGTGAGGAAGACGAAAGTAACCCGCTCCCCCAGTCTCTGCTTCAATGTATAAACATAAGGAATGGAAAATACAGACTGAAAGATCAAGAGGAAAAATATCTCCCTGACGATAATTTTCCACAAGAAACTGTTGAACAGTATAGACAACATCTTGGTAACACTCAAATGGTTGTAAGAGGACACAGTCTCTTCCATCCAGGCTGCTGAGCAGAGCTGGGCAAAACATACCATCACCCAGATGCTTCAGGATTCTCACTCTCAGACAAGCCCACACACTTCCTTCCTTCTGGGGAAGCACCCTGGGGTTTTCTTCCACCTTTACTAACATCGTTCATCATCACTAAGATGTCCAGCAGATACTTTAGGACAATTTGCTCACGCTACTAACAGTTATAACTTACAATTTATTATTTAAGTACTTAGTGTAACCAGGCACTGTGCTCAGGGATTTACATATGCAAATCTTATTTAATGCTTAAAATAACCCCATGAAGCTTTATTATCTCCCATGTTTATACAGAAACTGAAGCTCTGACAGGATAATTTTTCCAAAAGTCACCTAAGTATCAAGATTTAATCTAGGTCTATATCCTTCACCCTGTGCTGTAGTGCTTCAGTGTCCAAGGCTGAGTCATCTTCCCAGCACACATGTCCTACTCTACTCTCTATCTCAGAAAAAAGCATGGTGGTCCAAACAGCTGCTAGAGACAGAACCGTAAGTGTTACCTTAATTTCACCCTCTCCCTTTCATCCACTCTCCCCCACCCACTAAGTCCTGCAACCCCATGATATCTCATGAAACTTTTGGTTTCTCTCTATTCCTACTGCCCCTACTTGGGTTCAGCTCACCAACATCTCCAGTTTGATTACTGCAAGCCCCTTGGGTGTCTCTCCAACATAGTGGACCCCGCTATGTTCCCAACATCTTTGTACCCAATCCTCCCCAAGTCCCCTTCTACACCATAGTTGTTTGGAAGATGTATGGCCAAGTGACTAGAGCTGGCAAATTAGATTCTCCCAAGAGCCGTTCACAAAGTTTGGGGTAACCATGCAGATCTATGTAAACAGTGAAGCAACAATTGCTCGGCTGAAGAGAAAGTGGTCTCAAAAGAGACAGAGAAATCAGCTCGGTGCTTTGTGACCGCCTGGAGGGGTGGGATAGGGAGGGTGGGAGGGAGGGAGACGCAAGCGGGAAGAGATATGGGAATATATGTATATATATAACTGATTCATTTTGTTGTGAAGCTGAAACTAACATACCATTGTAAAGCAATTATACTCCAATAAAGATGTTAAAAAAATAAATAAATAAATAAATAAAATAATAATAAAAAAAAAGAGACAGAAGACAGTCTGGATTCTGAAAGCTTTCCTCTTCATGGCTTCAGTGCCTTATAAGGCTAATAAACCTTAGGCTAGTCAAGCTAACCCAAAATAGTTCTAATCAGTTTCCTTTTGACCTAAAAGTAAACTGGCTAGAAGGTGGAGACAATCCAAATGTACCCAAAATAACGAGTGGATAAACAAAATATGGTATTTACTACATACAATGGACTATTATTCAGCATTAAAAGGAATGAAACTCTGATACATGCTACAACATAGAAAAACCTTGAAGACATTATGATAAGTGAAATAAGCCAGACAGAAAAGGACAAATATTGTATGATTCTACTTATATGAGGTACCTAGAGTAGTCAAATTCATAGACTGTATAATGGGCAGAGAGTTTTAGTATGGGATGATGACAAAGTTTGGGAGATGGATGACAGCAATGGTTGTACAATAATGTGAATGCACCTGATGCCACTGAGCCATCCAATTAAAAATGGTTAAGATGGCAATTTTTATGTACATTTTACCACAATCAATCAATCAAAAAAAAAAGTTAAAGCTTGTTTAAAAAGGTCATGTTACTTGTACCAAAAGCACCTTGATCAGGATATTCCTAGACATTCATCATCATGAAACCAGAATACTCAACCTAAAATGTCAAATTGATCACTCCCTTTCCAGCGCTCTCCTCCAGCATCACTATTAAGCTCAACTCCTTGGCATGGCATATAAGGAAGACATTCCAAATTCTGGTCTCTACTTAGCTTCATCCTTAATTCTCGCCACTCCCCAGTTCCCTACTATACCTTCACCAAGACCTTGTTATCCTCAACAACTAACAGAATCCCCACATTGGCTATCTAAAAGAGTACTTGTGGTAATGTCTTAAATATAAATATGTATTTTTAATGTATGGCTAACCCAATAAAAGAATAAAGAAAATCTATAGAAGCCAGAAAAGAATCTATAAATCCACAAAGGTATATGCAAATACTAGAGTCAACATTTTCCCTGTGGCCACTTTTGATTTCTAATGACTAAAAGCCTGAGTTTTAATTATCCATGTCCCACAGGGAACAAGGACAAAGTCTGTGGCTAAACATCTTTGGAAGAAGGAAACAAAGATCTTCTCTGGAGTAAAATACCCTCAAACTAAACCTCAAAAAAATCAACAAAAAAGTTCCAAGAAACATGAATTCTTAATCAAAAAATACTGTACAAATAAAGAAATAAGCCACAGTAAGCAAGAGTCAACAGAATCAAAAAACTCTACAGAATCAGACCCATCAAGACTGTGGGTATCAAAACTAGACCATAAACAGACTTACTTTATATTCTGTAATATATGGAGAAATAAAGGGAGACCTAAGACTATGACAAAAGAGTATCAGTAAAAACTACTAAGATTTGTAAAAAGAACTAAACAGAACTTCTAGAAACAAATAAAAACTAGTATTGAAATTAAAGCAAATGACTCACAACTGCATAAAGAATTAGTAAACTGGAAAATTAGAAAAAATTATCCAGAATTCAGCACAAAGAATCAAAACCACTGAATTCTAAAACAGAGATCAAGAGCACATGAGGTCCTTCCTACTTCTAATCAGAGTTTCAGAAGGAGTTAGAGAATAGGAGAGAAGCAATATTCAAAGAGATAATGGTTGAAAATGTCCAAGTGCTGATAAAGACAAGATCATCGGATTCACAAAGCACAACATATTCAGCAGAAAACTAAATAAAAGAACTCCTCATCAGGATACATTATACAGTAAAACTGCAGAATACCAAAAACAAACTGAAGATCAAGCAGATAGAGACATGAAAGAACAAAATCACAATTTAAAAGAAAAGCAAATATTATAAGAGTAAAATAATATCAGAGTAGTCTTGAGAGAAATTAATTGTCCATTTAGAATTCTATGTAGATAGATAATAAACCTATCTTTTGAAAACAAGAATGAAATAACCATATTCAGAAAAACACAAACTGATGGAATGTACTGCCAACAATTCTCACTGAAAGAACTTCCGAAGAAGGTACCTCAAAAAAAAAAGGGGGGAGCAAACAACAGAAAAAAAGTTGAGATGTAAAAATAAATAGTAAGTAAAAAATAAATAAATAAATAAATAGTAAGTGAAGAAAATGATACATATATGAATAATTCTAAGCAAATATTAACTGTATAAGATAATAATAATGCCTAATTTGTGGAGTTAAAAGGAATCAAGATAGAACTAAAACTCTAGACAACAGCATACAATTGGAAAAAGGTCAGTGGAGTTGTAGGTTCTTGTCTTGACACAGAGTAAAGTAACTTTAGACTTTAATGTGTTTGTTAAAGCGTGACCACAAAATATTTTATTAAAGAATATGTAACATTCAAACTAATACAGAGGAATAAAGTGGAATTACGGGAAAAAAATAAAAAGTCAATTCAAAAGAAGGCAAGAGAGGAGAAAAAAATAAACAACAACAAAAAAAAGCAGAACACACAGGAAGCACAAAATGACTGTTAAAATGAATCCAAAAATATCAGGAGCCACAATCGATGTAAATGGACGAAAGATAGAAAAACTAAACCTCTAGCTATAGGCACCATTTACACAAGAGAAACACCTAAAACATAAGGACCCAGAAAAGTTGAAAGTTATCAGGCCAACGCAGACACAAATACCACAGGGTCACACAGTATAAATATCAAATAAGGTGTACTGGCAATAACATAACAAGCACAGAAGTGGCAAAGCACTCATGACCCACCACACACTAGTGTTCCCAGAAAAAAAGAATCCAGCTTCCACATAACCATTCCAGACTTCACATTATACTGCAAAGCTATTGTAATCAAAATGGTGTGGTACTAGCACAAAAACAGACATAAAGATCAATGGAAGAGAATAGAGAGCCCAGAAATAAACCCACACACCTACAGGCAATTAATCTTCAACAAAGGAGGCAAGAATATACAATGAAGAAAAGAAATTCTCTTCAACAAGTGGTGTTGGGAAAGCTGAACAGCTACAAGTAAGTCAATGAAATCAGAACACTCCCTCACACCACATACAAAAATAAACTCAAAATGTTTTAAAGACCTTAATATAAGACATGGCACCATAAAACTCCTAGAAGAGAACATAGGCAAAACATTCTCTCATATAAAATGTAGCAGTACTTTCGTAGATCAGTCTCCCAAGGCAAAAGAAATAAAAGCAAAAATAAACAAAGGGGAACCTAATCAAACTTAAACGCTTTGGCATAGCAAAGGAAACCATAAACAAAACAAAAATATAACCTATGGAATGGGAGAAGATATTTGCAAATGATGTGACTGACAAGGGGTTAATATCCAAAATATACAAACAGCTCATATAACTCAACACTGAAAAAACAAACATCCCAATCAATAAATTGGCAGAAGACCTAAATAGATATTTTTCTAAAGAAGACATACAGATGGCAAACAGGCACGTGAAAAGATGCTCAAAATAGCTAATTATTAGGGAAATGAAATTCAAAACCACAATGAGGTATCACCTCACACCTGTCAGAATGGCCATCATCAAAAAGTCTACAAATAATAAATGCTGTGGAGGGTGTGGAGAAAAGGGAACCCTCCTACACTGTTGGTGGGAATGTAAATTGGTGCAGCCACTATGAAAAACAGTACAGAGGTTCCTTAAAATACTAAATTAGACTACCATATGATCCAGCAATCCCACTCCTGAGCATATATCCAGAAAAGATGAAAACTCTAATTAGAAAAGATACATGCACCCCAATGTTCATAGCAACACTATTTACAATAGCGAAGACATAGAAACAACCCAAATGCCCATCAACAGATGACTGGCTTAAAAAGAGGTGGTATGGGGTTTCCCTGGTGGCACAGTCTTTAAGAATCCGCCTGCCAATGCAGGGGACACGGGTTTGAGCCCTGATCCTGGAAGATCCCACATGCCGCAGAGCAGCTAAGCCCGTGCTCCACAACTACTGAGTCTGGGCTCTAGAGCTCGCGAGCCACAATTACTGAGCCCACATGCTACAACTACTGAAACCTGCACACCTAGAGCCCGTGCTCCTCAACAAGAGAAGCCACCGCAATGAGAAGCCAGTGCACTGCAACGAAGAGTAGCCCCTGCTCGCCGCAACTAAGGAGAAGCCCACGAGCAGCAACGAAGACCCAACACAGCCAAAAAATAAGTAAATTTTTAAAAAAAGAGGTAGTATATGTATACACACACACACACACACACACACACAGAGTAGATGATTACTCAGCCATAAAAAAGAATGAAATACTGCTATTTCCAGCAACATGGATGGACCTAAAGAATATTATACTAAGTAAGTCAGACAGAGAGAGACAAATACTATATGACATCACTTATATGTGGAATCTAAAAAATAAAAAAATTAATCTATATACAAAACAGAAACAGACTCAGACATAGAAAACAAATTTATGGTTATCAAAGGGGAGAGGGAAGCAGGGAGGGATAAATTAGAAGTACGGAATTAACAGACAGGAACTACTACACATAAAATAGGTAAGCCACAGAGATTTACTGTATAGCACAAGGAACGATATTCAGTATCTTATAACAACCTACAATGAAAAAGATTCTGAAAGGAACATAAAACTCAGTCACTTTGTACACCTGTAACTAACACAATATTGTAAATTAATTATACTTCAATTAAAACAAATAATAAGAATCCAGCCTCCACACATTTGGGCAATTCTGTCATAATAGAAGCTTACTGCTTAAAGAAGCGCCTTGCTGGGAAGGAGCTGCTGGAGCCCACAGGCTGGTATCAGTCTGCTCCTCCTTTGAGCTGAGACCTGCCAGGTCAGCTCTCTGATAAGCCACCAAAGAGATGAGGAAATGAACATCCAAGCTCATGAGTCTTGCCTCCCTTAGGTGAAGTACTGGAAGGAAAAAGAGACAGCAAACAAATTCTAACAAAAAGAAAGCCGATGTGTCTACAGCAGTAGCAACAAAATTAACTTTAAGGCAAAAAGCATGATTTGAGATAGTCACTACTTCATCGCACCATTTTATTTCATAATCTTCATCTTGTATGTAGTGAAAACCAAATCTTCAAAAAAATATAGCACAAGTCATCAGAAGTTCAAGGAGAAACTGCCAATGCTACCATTTGTAATTATCTCTATAATTGAGACATTAATCAGACAAAAGGTAAGAAAATAGAAACAGCTGAATACTGCAATTAACAAGTTTGATCCAATAACTGGAAAACACAATTTTTTTCCGAAGAATACATGAAACATTTGCAAAAACTTGATGTCTTAAAGCAAGTCTCATACTTTCAGAGTTAGTATCAGACAGACCATACCATTTGATGATAATGTAATTACACTAGAAATTAACAGCAAAACAACTTTAATAAATAAAACCTATATATTTGGAAACAAAAACAACCCTTGAATCAAAGAAGAAATATGCTGTAAACTAGAAAATATTTAAAACTTAATGATGATGAACACCTACTTATGAAAAACTTGTGGGGTATGCTTAAAGCAGAAGGTACAGGTTACTATACCAAACCCAGAACGTTTTACAGGTGAGTTCTACCTAACAGTCAATGAACAGGTATCTCCAAGTTTACACAAAATCTAGAGAATAGACAAAGCACTCCATAACTGATTTCATGAGACTACTCTAATGCTAATAATACCAAAATCTGACAAAGATTATATACAAGCAAGAAAAACTACAGGCCAGTCTCACTCATGAACATGAATGCAAAAATCCTAAACAAAACAATAGCAAATCAAATCCAGGAATACGGAATAAAAGATATCATAACCAAGCTGTGTTTCTTCCAGGAATGTGTTATTCACCACTGAAAAATATATTCCTCTCAATCATCTCAAGGCAAAAAAAAATGCATTTGATCAAACTCCATAAACACTCAGTTAAAACTTTTATCAAACTAGGAATAGAAGGGAAAGTTCTTAACCTAATAAGTAGAACTCCAAGGTGTAAAGGACTTCCGGGAGCTGAGTCCCATGAAGGTAGACCCTTTTGTCTGCCCACTTCTTTGCTGCTTGGAATGGGGACTACATGGCTGATGTTCTACCACCTACCCTGGTCTATGAGGTGATGTGGATCAACTGGAATTCTCCTACACTCCTGACAGGAGGATAAATCGGTACCACACCATTTACGAACGGCTACACGCGTGATAAAACTATACAGAAAAGCTTAGGGTGCTTAACACAAAGTTCAAGAGAGTGTTTCTTTCTGGCTGGTAGAGAGGAGGACTTAACTGAGGATGCCCACCCCTAATGGTGAAGTTCCATTGCTTACTCTAAATGAGAGGCCCACATGGGCTCATTTCATTTCTCTGGAAACTATACCTATCAGCTATATATACTCTTCTCTGTGCATTAGATATCACGTAATAAATTTCACGTGACTGAAAAAATATCCAAGAAGCTATTTTAAATTATCTTCTTGCTCATCTCCCTGTTTAGAAAAAAGATGCTCTTGTAGGCAAAAGTGGTTTTTTAACTGTCATAAAACAGTGCTATTAGCATCTGGTGCTTTAAGGGCTGCTCTTTAAAAAACAGTTGCTATTAAAGATATTCATGTGTACTCTACCCTATATAATGCAATCAACTTGGTTTCCAAACCCTGAAGTGCAGAAGATGTTAAGGCTCTGCACGGAATATAAAAGAGGCTCTGCTCACTTGCACCGACAACCACTTTTTTATGCACCAACTGACATGCACCCTGCATCTGCTAACGAAATCCTTCAGATGTTTCAGTGACAGCAACATTAAAAGGCAAATATATTTACATAGATGCTAAGTGATAAATAAACACGGAGAGATGCAAACTATCATTTAATCACGGCACATCAGATTTCCATCTTAAATTGCCGCGTGACGTCTCAAACAGGAACTTCTTAGCTTAAGGCAACTGCGGGACTAAACTGGAGACTCTAGATAGGCACCTGAATTGGCTTTAGGCAAACTGATGGACTCGGTTTCCAAAAACTAATAATACCCCCCCCCCGATTTTTCTTTTTCCAATTTCCGGAGCACCGTTGGCAGGTTTTTTTAATGAGCACTCATTCGGGAATATCGCTGGCAAGGCAGGTATCAAATCCCGGAAGATAAAGCCCCCCAAATCAACAGCCACATGAGCCAGCAACAGATTCAAGAATCCCCTCAAATCTCCTTCAAACGCGTTATCCTCCACGCCTCCTCATCTCCCCTCCAGAGTCCTGAGGTGTGGAAAGCAATAGGGAAAAAGATTCCTGGGGAGTTAAGAAGAAAGAGTCCGTAAATCATATGCACAAAACTCAGTCAGCTGGGACCTTGCCATTGAGTTATCTAACCTCCTCATTCTGCGGTTAGGTAAATCATGTCTCAGGAAGAAACGCACCTGCTCAGAATCTAACAGCCATTTAAATTCGTCTCCTCTCCTAGCCCAGTGGTCCTTCCCTCACCCCCTCCCAAATGCTTCAATTCGTTGCTAACAGTAAGGTGAGAAAACCCGCACCTCCACAGTGTGGCCAGAATGTCGGGGCTAAAAAGGGTCATAGAGGTAATGGGGTCAGGCCCCTCCTTTCACAGGTGGGGAAACTGACGAAGGAAAGTAACGCAGCTGGGGCGGTAAATCAGCGACCCTCTGCCACCGAGCAGCAGGAGCTTCACAAAGGCGATGAAAATCACTGGCGACCCCACTTCTCGTTTCCAGAAGGGCGGGGGTCAAAAAGAGACCCGCTCCCTAGGTTTCATTCAGCAAGAACCCCGCGCTTCCCAAGCAGAAGTGGAAGAGGGGAGGCGGGGAAATGCTAACAGCTGGTGGCGCAGCACCGAGAGTGCCACGGGGGAACAGGTACCCACTCCCGCCTCTCTCTTCCGCAACAGAAAGGCTGGGGCGACTCCCGCGAGAAGAGGTACCTGAAGCTCGCGCCGCAGTCCCCCGCCGCACCAGCACAGGAGCCCGCCACCCTGCTTCCGGGGTTAAGTCGCGGCGGGGAAGACCGATACTTCAGAAGGGAGCCTCAGCCCCGCCCCATCCAAGCCCCGCCTCCACGTACGCTTCACGGAAGACTCAGGTAACTTCCGGGACGCCGCGCGTCACTAAGCAGCCTATTCCCCACTTCCGGACGGGTCCTTGCCTTTTTCTTTGCTTTCGGGGGACTGCGCGATTGCTATCGAGATTTCCGTGCGTTTGATTGGTGGAGCGAGAGTGCTGCCCTCCGCCGATTGGTTTCGGAGGAATCCGCCCCGTAGACGTCCGTGGGGCGCACAGTCTCAGTTGTCCGCTAGTTTCCTGCCGGCTGCTGGCATTGCGTTGCAATCATGGTGGACGTGATGGAGTCGCCGAAGGCGCGCATCAACGCCAGCATGCTAGCTCAGTTCATAGACCAGCCCGTTTGCTTCGTAGGGAGGCTGGAGAAGGTGCGCACACTCACCACCCTCGGCTTCTTGGGGGAGGGGCCCGTGACAGTCAGGGTGGCGGCCTCAGGGTATGTAACGGAGGGTGAAGGAGGAGGGACAGCCTTATAGCATCACTGCGCTCCCCATTGCTTTATTTCTCACAAGGGAACTTTTTGCACACTTTTTAACCATTGCAGCCCAATTTTGGCGCTTCTTTTAGGACGCGGAATCGCGACGTTTTCGAACGCGCTCCTTTCTAAATTCTAGCGTCCCACCCTCGTTTGTATTTACTTAAAGGAAATTATAGACATAACTCCATCTACTTCCTGGTTTTTTAGTTACCCAGATTTGACAACTAGTCCAGTTTTCTTGTTTCCTTCTTTTATGCAGTTTCCTCTTTTCTCAGACTTCGTTTTCTCGTTGAAGTCTCTCTTCTATAAAAGATTCTTTGACTGTACTTCACGGATCCAATACCAGTCTGTTACGTTACCCCATTATTAGAGTGCAGCCCTTCATCCTGCTGGTGAGAAGCAGGCCCAAAGTGTCGGGACCAGGGAACCTAGAAAACTTTTGTATAAAGGCTTACTAGTTTATTTCAGTCACATATCTTCTTGAAATCGGTGTATTCGGACTTCACAGATAGGGAAATTGGTTAGGAGTAGTGTATGGTTCAAGGCCTCAGTAAGTAGCAAAGCTGTCATACAAACCAGATCTGACTGCACTCTGCCGCTTACAGGACTAGAACCTAGGTTTTCTGACAACCAGTTCTCTCTTTACTTCCTCATGCCTAATTTTTAAAAACATATCATCTGTTTTAGATAATATGGACTCTTTAATTGTTCTTAGCATAGGGTTGCCAGATTTAGCAAATAAAAATACAGGACACATTTGTATGGAAAATGTTTGTTGTTTATCTGAAATACAGATTTAACTGAGCATCGTTTGATCAGGTATGTATGGTAACACACGATAATGTGAACCAGTTAAACTGTTCAAAAACAATTGCTTTGTGTGCATCGATTAAGTAAGTTTGGGTCAATCTGCTCATCTTTTGTCAAACTTTTAATATTTTTATTTTTCAGATTCATCCCACTGGGAAAATGTTTATTCTTTCAGATGGAGAAGGAAAAAATGGAACTATTGAGTTGATGGAGCCTGTATGTTTAAGTATTAATCCTATGTATATTATCATTAATTCTTCATTTTGTTTTGGTTTGTTGCTCATGTTTCTGATTCTTGGAGTGGATGTATGAAGGACCAGCTTATCAAACTTCCCTCTCTAAAATCAAATATTTGTCCTCTTACATTGTATTTCCCTTTACATTTCTAACCAATGATTTTTTTGGCTCTGTTATTTTTTTAATACACCCCTTAAATGCTGGGTGACAATTCTCATTCCTTATGAAAATTACATAAGAAAAATCTTCCGTTTAAATCACTTTTTCCTCCCTCAAGAGTTTTACATTTTTAAAATTCGGTTTTCTACTTTTGTTTACATTTATTTTCAGTTGTCACTTATTTGTTTTTACATTTTATGTTTATTGTACTTAAAAATATTTTCTTGGTCTTTTATGAAGACAGATCTGTATGCTGTTTGGTTATTGGATGCAGAACACACTGTACAAATGTAGTTAATAGAAAGTTCCTTTCAGTGGGTCCTTTTAAACAAATTACTCCTTGTGGAAATGCTGGACATTCTCAGTATCTTTAAGTGATTTTGTCTTCAACTTAAACATTTAACTGTATCTTTGGACCCGAAGCCACTGCTAAAGGTAACAGGACTAGTGACATGCTAACAGTAATAAGTACTCAAACGTTTTTTAACAAGTTATAATTCCATTCTTGCATTGATAAATTTTAAAATGATTTTGCTACATGAAATGAAAGATAAGATTAGTAAACTGTAGAACAATTTTCCAAGTTAATTATCAACTGAAAATGTGATAACACCAAGTTGACATTTTGTTCTTTGTGTTAGCTTGATGAAGAAATCTCTGGAATCGTGGAAGTAGTTGGAAGAGTAACGGCCAAGGCAACCATTATGTGTGCATCTTATGTGCAGTTTAAAGAAGATAACCATCCTTTTGGTAAATAAAACGTTCTGTAATTCATGGAATTAGGTGGAAAACAATTTTATTTTTAACTTGCTATATCTTGGTCTTGAGTTTCAGTCCTGCTACGTTTTCAATTTCTATAGAATTTTCTGATCCAAAAGGAAAATGGTAGGACATTTTGGCCTGCTTCTAAACAGTGCTTGTGTATGTAGGAAACTCAACAAGGATTAATTAATTAATATTTGTGGAAAGAAAAATTTTTTAAATGGGGTAAACAAAAATAATGTTAATAGTTTTGTTTGATTTTAATATATAGATTAAAGGCATCAAATAATGCATAGCACCTAAAACACAACCAGGCAAGAACTGTGCCTGTACAATGGATGTCAAAATGGGTGGTCTCCTATACTCCATGTCTTTTATTTTTTGGAGCCATAGTTAAATAAATATGATGATCTATATCTCAGTTTTAGGAAATGGATTGTGAAAACAAGTTGACCTCTAAAAGGGAGAGAAAAGAGAAATAGGTATAACTCTTTAGATAGTAATTGATGTTACAGCTTTCCACTGTAGATTAAATGTTTGCTGAACTGTTTCTTTCAGATCTTGGACTTTACAACGAAGCTGTGAAAATTACCCATGAGTTCCCTCAGTTTTTTCCTTTGGGGGTTTTGCAGTATGCTTGAACTTGATGAATTTTTTATGATTGCCAATGAGCTACATTGAAGATTATTAAAGGAGGCCCCTGCTATTTAAAGGAGAGACTCCTGTGATTTTTAATACTGCTATTTGTTCTCTTTTTAATTTCATTTACCTAACGTTATTAGATAGTCCAGTATGGCATTTTCAACAGAACTGGTTTATTGACAGTTCTCACCTAAGTCCTCATAAAGAATCATTTCTCTGGCATATGGTCAGATTGGATGCAAGAAAAAAGCAGCTGGCTGAGTTTAGTTTTCTGTTTCATTAATAAAAGTTTAAATGATACATATCGTTGGTCATATCATTCTTATTCTTCTAGTCATCTATTCAGGCACAAACTTGGAATTTCATAGCTGTAAGGTCAGGACTTAGACTTACCAAATGAAACCCTGGGCCAATTGTGTTAAGAATTTACTTGCTACCTCATGAATTACACCATGTTAATTACTTCCTTGACACTCTGAAAAAATGATTTTATTAAAACAGCAAATAGAATCCAACATCTTATGTAATTTGTGAGTACCTACATTAGTCAGTGCTCTCTAGAGAATCAGAACCAATAGGATATATATGGATATATATATATATATATATAAAAAAATTGTTATGCAGATTGGCTTACATGGTTATAGAGGCTGAGAAGTCCCAGGATCTGCCATCTGCAAACTGGAGAACCATGAAAGCTGGTGGTATAATACAGTGCGAGTACGAAGGCCTGAAAATAAGGGAAGATGATGGTGTAACTCGCAGTCTGAAGACCTGAGAACTGGGAGGACACTGGTGTAAGTCCCAGAGTCTGAAGGCCCGAGAACCTGGAGCTCCAGTGTCTGCAGGCAGGAGAAGATGGACATTCCAGCTCAAGGAGAGAGCAAATTTGCCCTTCCTCTGCCATTTTGTTCTATTTGGACTCTCAACCAATTGAATGATGCCCACGTACTTTGGCAAGGGCCATCTTTACTCAGCCTACTGATTCAGATGCTAATCTGTTCCAGAAACACGCTCCCAGATACACCCAGAATAATGTTTTACCAGCTATCTGGGTATCCCTTAGCTCAGTCATACTGACACATAAAAGTAACCATCATAGCATCTCTTTCTCAGGATTTTAAAACTGAGCATTCACTAGGCCAAAAAAGGGATACCTGATCATTAAAACAGTTGGTGGAATCATTTAATTTTTTTTTTAATTCTTTTCAACTGTCATTATCCTTAATATGAAATTCCTACTGACCTGTACTTCATACCACCAAGTACCATTGGGAGTGAGCAGGCACGGGTGTCACAAGGGTAGGACAGTAATACAGAGTAACTGGTGTCCTATGTGGCCACAAGTTTTATGGCCTGACCCATTTTCTTCAGTGAGGAAATAAACTAATTCTAAATCCATTTAGGTTGTAAATTATACCAGAAATATTTATTTTAAATTGGTACCATCTTCAATTTCAACTTTCATCGCAAAATATTCTACAAATTACTTAAGCAACAGAGCTACTCATGGTAAAGCATTTTATTACAGGAAGTAAAGACAATCGTAATTGAAATTTAGGTGTAGGAGGGACATCAGCTAATCTCAATAACACAGTGTTATCTCCAGTGCTAGAGAAGGGGTCAGTCCTCAATTGTGTTAACCTCGGAAAACTCAGTGCTATTAAATGTTAAAGGTGTCCTGTTTGAAACCTTCCCTTGAACTACTATGTTCAGTAAGGTGGACTAAATGACTAGGGTACCTTGCTTTCTGACAAGTGAATCCTTTACAGTAATGATTTATGGTGCCATTTCTCTAGCCCCAGCCTCACCTCTGAGCTGTTCAACATCTGCACTTGCATGTCCCACCAGCGCTTTAGCTTGAATGAGTGTAGTTTGAATAGATGCAGCCCCCCTGCCTTGTGTTCCCTGACTTTTTAGTAATAATTTTTTAAAGATATTTCACATATATAATTCACCTATTTCAAGTGTACAATTCTGTGGCTTTTAGTACACAGAGTTGTACACCCATCACCACAATCAATGTTAGAACATTTTCATCACCCCAAAAAGAACTGTACCATTTACCTGTCATGGCCCAGTCCCTACACCACCACTACCCGCTCCCTGGCCCTAAGAAGCAACTAATCTACTTTCTGTCTATAGAGTTACCTGTTCTGGATATTTCTTATAAATGGAATCACATATGGCCATTTGTGACTGACTGATTTAGCATAATGTTTTCAAGGTTCATCTGTGTTATAGCATATATCAGTGCTTCATCCCTTTTTATGGCCAAAAGTATTCCACTGTACGGATATACCACATTTTGTTTATCCATTCATCAGTTGCTTTACATTTGGGTGGTTTCCACCATTTAGGTATAATGAACTATGAACATTCATGTGTAAGTTTTTGTGTGTACATATTTTTTCTTTCTCTTGGGTATATACCTAGGAGAGGAACTGCTGTATCAAATGGTAAATATGTTTAACTTTTGAGGAACTACCAGACGGTATTCCAGAGTGGCTATACCATTTTACATTCCCAGCAGCAGTGTTTGAGGATTCTAATGTCTCCACATCCTCAACACTTATTATCTGACTTTTTTATTATAGCTATACTAATGGGTGTGAAGTGATTTTGATTTGTTTCTTTTAAAGTTACCATAAGCCACTCTGTTGGCCAGAAAAGCTTGAATTGGCCACAAGTTTCACTTTTTCACCTTTTCACTGCCACTGCCACTACAAGTTCAGACAATTGTCATCTCTCACTTGAGCTATTCCAACAGCCCTAAATATATTACTGGACTTACTGCTTCCAGCCTCTTCCGATCACCCGGCCAATAGAGTTGCGTTAAACATCGATTGTACTACAATCGATACTACAAAGTTTAAAAACCAGAGAAGTGTGAATAGGGGAAAACTTCCTGGAAAGCTTACAGTGGAGAAACCTGGCCAATATGACCTTAATGAAGTGAACAAGGCTAACACCACCAGTGATGACATGTGGATAAATCGTGTGCCCTCTGATGGGATAAGAAAGGCGCTTCACCTTTGTGCTATTTTTTCATACATGCATAATGCCAATCTAAGCATGAGAAAATATCAGACATACCCAAATTGAAGGGCATTCTACAAACTGATCAGTACCCCTCAAAACTGTCAAGGTAATGAGGAAAGACAGAATCTCACAGAGCACAGAAGACTAAGGAGACATGACAACTAAATGTGATGTGGGATCATGGACTGGCTCCTGGAACACAAACAGGACATTAATGGAAAACAGGTAAAATCTGAATAAAGTCTGGAGCTTAACTAATGTACCAACGTTGGTTTCTTAGTTTGGACAAATGTACCAGGATAATGTAAGGTAACATAAAAGGAGACAAACTGGGTGAGGGGAGGAACTCTATCTTTGCAACTTCCCTATAAATCTAAAATTACTCCAAAATAAAAAAAAGCATTGAAAACAAAATCAACACCCGCCAGAGGCTCCCCAGTGACTAGGTCAAGTCCACATTTCTAATTAGCAGTTCAGACCCTCTGCAATCTGACCATGTCTCACCTCAGTCCCAAATCCTACTCTCCCCTGGAAGCAACCCTCCAGCGCTGATCTACTGTTGCCACAACACACTAGACCCTTTAAGATCCGGATGCTGTTGAACTTGCTCTCTGCTCTGACTGGAATGTCTGTCTCTATGCCCAAAGGAAAACATTCTCTAAGCTTTCCCTAACTTGGGCAAGCAGAGTTAGTTGCTTTATGTTATATTCCTCTCATCACACTTAACTTGCTCATAGCTTTTTTGGGGATTAAAAAATATATATAGATTATATATTTTTATAACACTACAAAAATCAGAAAGTAAATTTCCTACTGTCTCCCCAAAGACACTGCTATGGATTGGTGGATTGCTTTCCAGAACTTTCTCTACATAAACTGTCTGTAGGACCTCAATATACTGCCCTGCAACATGCATTTTTTGTTTAATAAGTCTTGGCAATTAACATACTGAGCTATCTCATGCTTTTTTTTTTTTTTTTTTGCGGTACACGGGCCTCTCACTGTTGTGGCCTCTCCCGCTGCGGAGCACAGGCTCCGGGCGCGCAGGGTCAGCAGCCATGGCTCACGGGCCTAGCCGCTCCGCGGCATGTGGGATCTTCCTGGACCGGGGCACGAACCCGCATCCCCTGCATCGGCAGGCAGACTCTCAACCACTGCGCCGCCAGGGAAGCCCTATCTCATGCTTTTTAATGGCTGAAAAATATCCACTGTGCCAAGTGTTTCCTAATTTATTTAACCAGTCTTCTAATTAGTCTTCCCCACTAAGAAGAGGCCCTTATAGATGAAGAAACTGTAGCTTAAAAACCTGTCTTATTTGTATTTCCCAATGCCTAACATAGTGTATGAATAAATTAGTTCATCCATCCTGGTTTGAGAAGCCACAAAGCTGAGAGAAGAGGTTATGAAGGCCTGAACCATAATTTGGTGAAGCGACAAAGAATAGGAGGCCAGGAGTTGAGAATATATTATGATGGATTCCATAGGATAATGGATTCCATAGGACTCAGTGATGATGCTAGGACTTACACAGGGTAAGAACCAAGGATGAGATCAACAGGTGAGAAAGCAATAATTTCACTTCAATACAAATTTAAGTAGTTAATAGGCCCTTGAGTAAAGATGTCCAGAAGATATTGGAAATGTAGGACCAGACAGAGATTTGAGAGACAACCTGCCTAATATTTAGAGTAGACTTTAAGATATCTACCACTTAGAAATCTCTAATGGTTTGAAACCCATTTTTCCTAAATTTGGGGCAAAATGCATTTGGCAACAAAATCTGATTAAGAATTGTAGTGAGGCTACTTATAGTCTTTATTCTACTTCCAGTAAATACTCATATGCTTCACTGAAGAAATATTACCATGTTTGAGTAGAGGGTGCTGCCCCTCTGGGAAGGGTGTTTCATAACATATGGTAAATATACCCTCTGACTTTTCTAACATCAAAGAATTCTGAATTCTGAAGTACATACGGCTCCAAGAGTTTCAAGTTAGGGATTGTGTTCCTAAATCAGGGAACAGCATCCAGAGGAAGAAAACCACAGAACCTAGGGGGGAACTGTGCACTTATGGAACAGCAGTGGGAGAGTGACTGAGTCAGGAGAAGGACCCCAGTGGTGCCCAACACCTAGTAAGCACTCAATAAATATTCATTCACTGAAAGAATATCATGAAAGGCAAGGAAAGAGAGTTTCAAAGACCAATCAATGATGCTGAAAGCTCAAAGAACGGAAGATGACGACTGAGGATAAAACACTGGCATTACTAACATATGTATCACACATTTCTAAAAAGGACTAGGGAAAACATATCGAAAAAGGAGATAACAACTACAAAAACACTCAAGAGGAAATAAACTTAGGCTTTAAATTTAACTCCAGGTGTGCCTGGGAAGCTAGGAAAAGGAAGGAATAATATAGGCCATAGAATTTTAATAACCTTAAATTTATCACGACAATCAAACTTTTCCCTAATATTAAATTCTAAAAGGAATATCACACAGAATCTAATGTGAGGGATGAGGAGCTACAAAGTGGTTGCCTTCAGTCATAATTTTACAGATGTTTTTCAAATGATTGTTTTTATTTTCATCTGATAAAGACAAAATTAAAACCAACTCTGAAAACATCTCTTCATGGGGTATCACTTTGAGTGATAAACTAGTATTACTAAATTTATAGCATTTTGAGGTTGTCTTTTAAGGTATTAACTTAATGTGCATTAAGACACTCAACAAATATTTTGTGTCAAGTCCTGGGCTAATTGCTAGAAATACATATAACAAAGTCCCTAACCTCTGAAATTTCAATCTATGGCAGTTTAGCATAATTGCCAAAGATGTCTCAACTCAGAACTATTTAATTTTAACTGGTCTAAGGTTTCAAAGAAATCCATCATGATTAAGAACAACCAAATTCTGTAGGTTCTATTTAGTGAAATTCCAATTTGGTTTCCTCCCTTACTTAATTCACTTGGAGTTCGATTCTGATCAGTTGCTGAAAGAAAACTAATAATCCTAGTACCACAGGTTATCATTCCTAAAAAGATGATGCTAAATCTAGAGTATTAATAAAGCATAGGTTTCAAGTTACTTCCTAATTGTGATATTGGTTTGAGGTAAGCCTCTTATGTTCTTTATGACCTCAGTTGACCTAGAGCATAGGGTTTTGTTTTGTTTTTTAACATCTTTATTGGAGTATAATTGCTTTACATTGCTGTGTTAGTTGCTGCTGTATAACAAAGTGAATCAGCTATACGTATACATATATCCCCATATCCCCTCCCTCTTGCATCTCCCTCCCACCCTCCCTATCCCACCCCTCTAGGTGGTCACAAAGCACCAGCTGATCTCCCTGTGCTATGTGGCTGCTTCCCACTAGCTATCTGTTTTACATTTGGTAGTGTATATATGTAAATGCCACTCTCTCAGGTCGTCTCAGCTTACCCTTCCCCCTCCCTGTGTCCTCAAGTCCACTCTGTATGTCTGGGTCTTTATTCCTTTCCTGTCCCTAGGTTCTTCAGAACCTTTTTTTTTTTTTGGTAGATTCCATATATATGTGTTAGCATATGATATTTGTTTCTCTCTTTCTGACTTAC
Organism: Stenella coeruleoalba; assembly: GCF_951394435.1. Lineage (NCBI taxonomy): Eukaryota > Metazoa > Chordata > Mammalia > Artiodactyla > Delphinidae > Stenella > Stenella coeruleoalba. The sequence goes on from NC_137155.1 coordinate 44,369,683, forward strand.
TTCACTCTATATGAAACTCTAGGTCCAACCACCTCACTACAAATAACTCAATTTCTTTCCTTTTTATGGCTGAGTAATATTCCATTGTATATATGTGCCACATCTTCTTTATCCATTCATCTGTTGATGGACACTTAGGTTGCTTCCATGTCCTGGCTATTGTAAATAGTGCTGCAATGAACATTGTGGTACATGACTCTTTGTGAATTATGGTTTTCTCAGGGTACAGGGCATAGGGTTTTAAGATGGCTAATTAAGACCAGAGGTGTAGGCTATGGACAATTTATAGGGTAATACACTCATCTTGGGGGCAAGGATTAAATTTGTCATTAGCATGCCATTGTTTCTTCTTTACATATTACAAAATGTCAGAGGCAGGACACTATGTTCTTTAGAATTTTGTTGTCTTTAAGATTTGGACTGAACTATAGTGCTTTCACATATGAAAAACATTTTTTTCAACCTGATTATTTCTGTAGGTGGGGAAGTAAAGAACAACAACCTCTGTGGACTCTACATAATGCAGTATTTAAGATGCAAAATTGAGAAAACTTAGAGCCAATTCTCAAAAAAACACTGAGCACTGTAAGTTGGAAGAAAGGAAAATATATAAGCTGTGTAACAGTTTTGGGCAATGCCATAGATGACACTGTGACTTAATTAGCCCCCTTTTTCAAAAAAAGACTATTAAGTTTTCACAGAAGTTTGAAATATTACCAAGGAAAATCAGGCAACTATTTTGGCTGGTAAGAAGAATCTCTCATCATAAAATGTTATACTGAAGTAATAAAGTTTATTTAGTAATAATAGGTTTAAAAAATGGTTTCACTGAAAGATCTTGGTATCTTGTCACCCTGAATCTTGAGATATAATCAGCAAGGAGAAATTCTTCTATTGAATAATAGCTAATTAAAAAGCTAGATAACTTAATATTATTTTTACCTTAGATATTCATTTTCGAAATGAATATTATTTAGGTCTTAACATTTATTTTCATTAATTCAACTTCACTTAATATACAATGATCATTTAAAGCCAAACTGCATTAAAAAAATTTAGCATAACTCTATAGAAAACCAGAAACAGTATCACATTTCACTTAAACATTTTAATATTTTTCTTTAGCTTTTGAGGAGCTTTAAGTGTTATGAAAACATTAGACCTGATGAGAAAATACATTTATTTACAGAGATTCATCTTTTCTTTTAAGTAATCAGGGTCCTAGTGAGTCAATTATTTTTTTCATATTGCTCAGAAATGTTATGCCTTAATTGGTCATGTATTTGACCTTTCATGAGAGGCGAACAGTGGACCAAGAGCTGCCTCATTTTGGAATCTCCTCAGAAATGACTAAATGTCTTCCAGATGAACATATTATGGATCAAGGGAGGAGCTAGAAATTAGAATCCACTGCCTCCAAAGCAGGGGAATTTGTAGACTTCTTTTACTTTTAGAACTCAGTGACCTAGAGGAATTAACCCACTGGGCAATTTCCTTCACTCTCAGCAGTATGATTAAGTCATGAAAACAACTCAGTATGAGATATGATATGTATATATTTCTACCCCACTTGTTTCCAAAAAAAAAAGAATTTAAGACAGCTGCAAAGCCTTCTATCCCTTCCCTGTTTTCTCATCATAAATTCATACAATGTGACTTTCCCAAATGTAAACTTGAGCTACCAGTGGAAGTAGAATGGGACACTCAATTGATTTACTATCATTTGTCACCAGAATATTAATCTGCTAAAACTGGCATTAATATCCTGCTTTAACCCTTCTTAAGGAAAACTTTAAAATGTCATTTCAAGATGAATAATATATGTTCTATGTTGCTTTTCTTCCTTATTTTATAACTTAAACCTATCTGAGGTACAAAATTAAGAACATATTTTAGGCAATTCAGGGAAAATACATTACCAGTACATATGAACTCAAAAACTATACCTAGAGAGATCTTCAAGATGGCAGAGGAGTAAGACGGGGATATCACCTTTCTCCCCACAAATACATCAGAAATACATCTATATGTGGAACAATTCATAAAGAACAACTACTGAACGCTGCTAGAAGACCTCAGACTTCCCCAAAGGCAAGAAACTCTCCACGTACCTGGGTAGGGCAAAAGAAAAAAGGAAAAACAGAGACAAAAGAATACAGACGGGACCTGCACCTCTGGGAGGGAGCTACGAAGAAGGAAAAGTTTCCACACACTAGGAAGCACCTTCACTGGTGGAGACAGGGGGGTGGGCAGGGAGGAAGCTTCGGAGCCACGGAGGAGAGCACAGCAACAGGGGTGCAGAGGGCAAAGCGGAGAGATTCCCGCACTGAAGATCGCTGCCGACCAGCACTCACCAGCCCGAGAGGCTTGTATGCTCATCCACCGGGGCGGGCGGGGGCTGGGAGCTGGGGCTTGGGCTTCGGAGGTCAGATCCCAGGTAGAGGACTGGGGTTGGCTGCGTGAACACAGCCTGAAGAGGGCTAGTGTGCCACAGCTAGCCAGGAGGGAGTCCAGGAAAAGGTCTGGAACTGCCTAAGAGGCAAGAGACCATTGGTTGCGAGCACGCGAGGAGAGGGGATTAAGAGCACCGTGTAAATGAGCTCCAGAGACGGGCGCAAGCCACGGCTATCAGCGCTGACCCCAGAGATGGGCATGAGACGCTAAGGCTGCTGCTGCAGCCACCAGGAAGCCTGTGTGCAAGCACAGGTCACTAACCACACCTCCCCTCCCAGGAGCCTGTGCAGCCCGCCACTGCCAGGGTCCCGGGATCCAGGGACAACTTCCCCGGGAGAACACACAGCATGCCTCAGGCTGGTGCAACATCATGCTGGCCTCTGCGGCCGCAGGCTCGCCCCACACTCCGTACCCCTCCCTCCCCCGGCTTGAGTGAGACACAGCCCCCGAATCAGCTGCTCCTTTAACCCCATCCTGTCTGAGCGAACAACAGACGCCCTCAGGCAACCTATACCCAGAGGCGGGGCCAAAACCAAAGCTGAACCCCAGGAGCTGTGCGAACAAAGAAGAGAAAGGGAAATCTCTCCCAGAAGCCTCAGGAGCAGTGGATTAAATCTCCACAATCAACTAGATGTACCCTGCATCTGTGGAATACCTGAATAAACAACGAATCATCCCAAAATTGAGGCAGTGGACTTTGGGAGCAGCTGTAGACCTGGGGTTTGCTTTCTGCATCTAATTTGTTTCTGGTTTTAAGTTTATCTTAATTTAGTATTTAGAGTTTATTATCATTGGTAGATTTGTTTACTGATTTGGTTGCTCTCTTCCTCCTTTTTTTTTATACATATTTTTTTCCCTTTTTCTCTTTTTGTGACTGGGTATGTGTGTGCTTCTTTGTGTGATTTTGTCTGTATAGCTTTGCTTTTACCATTTGTCCTAGGGATCTGTCTGTCCGTTTTTTTGTTTGCATGTTTGTTTGTTTTTTAGTATAGTTTTTTGTACTTGTTACCATTGGTGGATTTGTTTTTTGGTTTGGTTGCTCTCTTCTTTCTTTTTTATTACATTTTATTTTTTTATTTTTAATAATTCCTTTTTTAAAAATGTTAATAACTTTATTTTATTTTATTCATTCTTTCCTTCTTTCTTTTTTTCTCCCTTTTCTTCTGAGCCGTGTGGACGACAGGGTCTTGGTGCTCCAGCCAGGTGTCAGGCCTGTGCCTCTGAGATGGGAGAGCCGAGTTCAGGACATTGGTCCACCAGAGACCTCCCAGCTCCACGTAATATCAAACAATGAAAGCTCTCCCAGAGATCTCTATCTCAACGCTAAGACCCACTCCACTCAAGGACCAGCAAGCTACAGTGCTGGACACCCTATGCAAATAATTAGCAAGACAGGAACACAACCCCACCCATTAGCAGAGAGGCTGCCTAAAATCAAAATAAGGTCACAGACACCCCAAAACAAATCACCGGACACGGTCTGGCGCACCAGAAAGACAAGATCCAGCCTCATCCACCAGAACACAGGCACCAGTCCCCTCCACCAGGAAGCCTACACAACCCACTGAACCAACCTTACCCACTGGGGGCAGACACCAAAAACAATGGGAACTACGAACCTGCACCCTGCAAAAAGGAGATCCTAAACACAGTAAGTCAAGCAAAATGAGAAGACAGAGAAACATACAGCAGATGAAGGAGGAAGGTAAAAACCCACCAGACCAAACAAATGAGGAGGAAATAGGCAGTCTACCTGAAAAAGAATTCAGAGTAATGATAGTAAAGATGATGCAAAATCTTGGAAATAGAATGGAGAAAATACAAGAAACGTTTAACAAGGACCTAGAAGAACTACAGAGCAAACAAACAATGATGAACAACACAATAAATGTAATTCAAAATTCTCCAGAAGGAATCAATAGCAAAATAAATGAGGCAGAAGAACGGATAAGTGACCTGGAAGACAAAATAGTGGAAATAACTACTGCAGAGCAGAATAAAGAAAAGAGAATGAAAACAGTTGATGAGAGTCACAGGGACCTCTGGGACAACATAAACACACCAACATTCGAATTATAGGGATCCCAGAAGAAGATGAGAAAAAGAAAGGGACTGAGAAAATATTTGAAGAGATTATAGTTGAAAACTTCCCTAATATGGGAAAGGAAATAGTCAATCAAGTCCAGGAAGTACAGAGAGTCCCATACAGGATAAATCCAAGGAGAAACATGCCAAGACACATATTAAACAAACTATCAAAAATTAAATACAAAGACAACATATTAAAAACAGCAAGGGAAAAACAACAAATAACACACAAGGGAATCCCCATAAGGTTAACAGCTGATCTTTCAGCAGAAACTCTGCAAGCCAGAAGGGAGTGGCAGGACATATTTAAAGGGATGAAAGGGAAAAACCTACAACCAAGATTACTCTACCCAGCAAGGATCTCATTCAGATTCGACGGAGAAATTAAAACCTTTACAGACAAGCAAAAGCTAACAGAATTCAGCACCACTAAACCAGCTTTACAACAAATGTTAAAGGAACTTCTCTAGGCAGGAAACACAAGTGAAGGAAAAGACCTACAATAAAAAACCCAAAACGATTAAGAAAATGGTAATAGGAACATACATATCGATAACAACCTTAAATGTAAATGGATTGAATGCTCAACCAAAAGACATAGACTAGATGAATAGATACAAAAACAAGACCTGTATATATGCTGTCTACAGGAGACCCACTTCAGTCCTAGGGACACATACAGAATGAAAGTGAGGGGATGGAAAAGATAATCCATGCACATGGAAATCCAAAGAAAGCTGGAGTAGCAATTCTCATATCAGACAAAATAGACTTTAAAATAAAGACTATTACAAGAGACAAGAAGGACACTACATAATGATCAAGGGATCGATCCAAGAAGAAGATATAACAATTGTAAAAATTTAGGCACCCAACATAGGAACACCTCAATACATAAGGCAAATACTAAGAGCCATAAAGGGAAAATCGACAGTAGCATAATCATAGTAGGGGATTTCAATACCCCTTTTTTCACCAATGAACAGATCATCCAAAATGAAAATAAATAAGGAAACACAAGCTTTAAATGATACATTAAACAAGATGGACTTAATTGATATTTATAGGACATTCCATCCAAAAACAACAGAATACACTTTCTTCTCAAGTGCTCATGGAACGTTCTCCAGGATAGATCATATCTTGAGCCATAAATCAAGCCTTGGTAAATTTAAGAAAATTGAAATCGTATCAAGTATCTTTTCCGACCACAATGCCATGAGACTAGATATCAATTACAGGAAAAAAATCTGTAATAACTACAAACACATGGAGGCTAAACAATACACTACTTAAAAACGAAGTGATCACTGAAGAAATCAAAGAGGAAATAAAAGAATACCTAGAGACAAATTACAATGAAAACACAATGATTCAAAACCTATGGGATGCAGCAAAAGCAGTTCTAAGAGGGAAGTTTATAGCAATACAATCCTACCTCAAGAAACAAGAAACATCTCAGATAAACAACCTAACCTTACACCTAAAACAATCAGAGAAAGAAGAACAAAAAAACCAAAAAAATTAGCAGAAGAAAAGAAATCATAAAGATCAGATCAGAAATGAATGAAAAAGAAATGAAGGAAACAATAGCAAAGATCAATAAAACTAAAAGCTGGTACTTTTAGTACCAGCTAAATTGATAAACCTACAGCCAGACGCATGAAGAAAAAAGGAGAAGATTCAAATCAATAGAATTAGAAATGAAGAAGGACAAGTAACAACTGACACTGCAGAAATACAAAGGATCATGAGAGATTACTACAAGCAACTACATGCCAATAAAATGGACAACCTGGAAGAAATGGACAAATTCTTAGAAATGCACAACCTTCCGAGACTGAACCAGGAAGAAATAGAAAATATGAACAGACCAGTCACAATCACTGAAATTGAAAATGTGATTAAAAACATTCCAACAAACAAAAGTCCAGGACCATATGGCTTCACAGGCAAATTCTATCAAACATTTACAGAGGAGTTAACACCTATCCTTCCCAAACTCTTCCAAAATATAGCAGAGGGAGGAACACTCCCAAACTCATTTAACGAGGCCAACACCCTGCTACCAAAACCAAAGATGTCACAAAGAAAGAAAACTACAGGCCAATATCACTGATGAACATAGATGCAATAATCCTCAACAAAATACTAGCAAACAGAATCCAACAGCACATTAAAAGGATCATACACCAGGATCAAGTGGGGTGTATCCCAGGAATGCAAGGATTCTTCAATATATGCAAATCAATCAATGTGATAAACCATATTTACAAACTGAAGGAGAAAAACCATATAATCATCTCAATAGATGCAGAAAAATCTTTCAACACCCATTCATGATAAAACCCCTCCAGAAAGTAGGCATAGAGGGAACTTACCTCAACATAATGAAGGCCATATATGACAAACCCACAGCCAATATCGTTCCCAATGGTGAAAAACTGAAACCATTTCCTCTAAGATCAGGAACAAGACAAGGTTGCCCACTCTCACCATTATTATTCAACATAGTTTTGGAAGTTTTAGCCACAGCAAACAGAGATGAAAAAGAAATAAAAGGAAACCAAATCAGAAAAGAAGAAGTAAAGCAGTCACTGTTTGCAGATGACATGATACTATACATAGAGAATCCTAAAGATGACACTAGAAAACTACTAGAGCTAATCAATGAATTTGGTAAAGTAGCAGGATACAAAATTAATGCACAGAAATCTCTTGCATTCCTATACACGAATGTAGAAAAACCTGAAAGGGAAATTAAGGAAACACTCCCATTTACCATTGCAACAAAAAGAATAAAATACCTAGGAATAAACCTACCTAAGGAGACAAAAGACCTGTATGCAGAAAACTAGAAGACAGTGATGAAAGAAATTAAAGATGATACAAACAGATGGAGAGATATACCATGTTCTTGGATTGGAAGAATCAACATTGCGAAAATGACTCTACTACCCAAAGCAATCTACAGATTCAGTGCAATCCCTATCAAACTACCAATGGCATTTTTCACAGAACTAGAACAAAAAATTTCACAGTTTGTATGGAAACACAAAAGACCCCGAATAGCCAAAGCAATCTTGAGAAAGAAAAACAGACCTGGAGGAATCAGGCTCCCTGACTTCAGACTACTACAAAGTGACAGTAATAAAGACAGTATGGTACTGGCACAAAAACAGAAATATAGATCAATGGAAAAGGATAGAAAGCCCAAAGATAAACCCATGCACATATGGTCACCTTATCTTTGATAAAGGAGGCAAAAATATACAGTGGAGAAAAGACAGCCTATTGAAAAACTGGTGCTGGGAAAACTGGACTGCTACATGTAAAAGAATGAAATTAGAACCCTCCCTAACACCATACACAAAAATAAACTCAAAATGGATCAAAGATCTAAATGTAAGGCCAGACACTATAAAACTCTTAGAGGAAAACAAAGGCATAACACTCTATGACATAAATCACAGCAAGATCCTTTTTGACCCACCTCCTAGAGAAATGGAAATAAAAACAAAAATAAACAAATGGGACCTAATGAAACTTAAAAGCTTTTGCACAGCAAAGGAAACCATAAATAAGATGAAAAGAGAACCCTCAGAATGGGAAAAAGTATTTTCAAATAAAGCAACTGACAATTAAAGGATTTAATTGTCAAAGCAATTAAAAGGATTAATCTCCAAAATTTACAAGCAGCTTATGCTGCTCAATAGCAAAAAAACAAACAACCCAATCCAAAAATGGGTGGAAGATCTAAATAGACATTTCTCCAAAGAAGACATACAGATTGCCAATAAACACACGAAAGAATGCTCAACATCACTAATCATTAGAGAAATGCAAACAAAACTAAAATGAGGTATCACCTCACACCAGTCACAATGGCCATCATCAAAAAAATCTACAAACATTAATTGCTGGAGAGGGTTGGAGCAAAGGGAACCCTCTTGCACTGTTGGTGGCTATGTAAATTGATACAACCACTATGCAGAACAGTATGGAGGTTCCTTTAAAAACTACAAATAGAACTACCATATGACCCAGCAATCCCACTACTGGGCATATACCCTGAGAAAACCATAATTCCAAAACAGACATGTACCACAATGTTCACTGCAGCTCTATTTACAATAGCCAAGATATGGAAGCAACCTAAGTGTCCATCAACAGATGAATGGATAAAGAAGATGTGGCACATATATACAATGGAATATTACTCAGCCATTAAAAGAAATGCAGTTGAGTTATTTGTAGTGAGATGGATGGACCTAGAGTCTGTCATACAGAGTGAAGTAAGTCAGAAAGATAGAAACAAATATCATATGCTAACAAATATATATGAAATCTAAAAAAAAAAAAAAAAACGTTCTGAAGAACGTAGAGGCAGGACAGGAATAAAGATGCAGACACAGAGAATGGACTTGAGGACATGGGGAGGGGGAAGGGTAAGCTGGCATGAAGTGAGAGTGTGGCATGGATTTATGCACACTACCAAATGTAAAACAGATAGCTAGCGGGGAGCAGCCGCATAGCACAGGGAGATCAGCTCGGTGCTTTGTGACCACCTAGAGGGGTGGGATTAGGAGGGTGGGAGGGAGACGCAAGAGGGAGGAGATATGGGAATATTTGTATAGTTGATTCACTTTGTTATAAAGCAGAAACTAAAACACCATTGTAAATCAATTATACTCCAATAAAGATGTTAAAAAAAACCCCACTATACCTAAGGTAACTTAAACAAAAATAATAGTTCTTTGTTTAATCTGTGATTTGAGGTTGATTCCTTCAGTACTTATTTAAAGAAAAAATAGGCCTAAAAAAAGGGCAGGGGGCAAATAAAAATTTGTAAATTTCATCTACAATAATTGGTAAAAGACACCAGTTACGTATACATCTATGATTCCTTAATCAAAGGGATAGAAAGGATTATAAGCACAATATGCTTCTAGGTATGACCCCCTACAATATGCTTCTAGGTATGACTCCCTACAAAGTCTGGAATCCATGACATTTGGCTTCTATCATTTTTAAAATAGAATCTAGAGATAAGTAGTCTGATAAACTGTCTCACTGGAAATGAGGTTAGGAAACTGCAGAGATTTGGGAAAATAAAGTAATGCATAAAGAGAGCCATTTGCAGCAACAGAACACTGAGGGATTTATATAACAAAAATTTCAGAAATGAATTATTTGGATTGATGCATTTGAACTTAAAATTTTTTTTGAGTTAAAATCATTAAATCAATGACATTTAGAAACAGTCATGCTGCCTTCTGTGTTCTCAACAGATTCTAAATTCAGCTACATGTGTGTGTCTTGTGATCACAAGATCTGGTTACAAATAGCAATAATTGTTACAAAGCAAATTACACGGTGGCACAGGAAAACACTCCCCCTTCCAGCAGAGAGGAAAGTGGTTACCTCACTTATATAGCCTGAACGTTATATAATGAAGATTACAGACTTTAAGATTTCAATAAAGGATGTATGCTAAAACAGAAAAACTATTTGATGAAAATTAAAAAGATTGCTTTATTTAGTAAAGAACTTCTAGAGCACTGATGAGAAATATTTAAGTGTTTATTGGCTACGGAAACTGCTGTTACTAGGAAACAAATTTATTAATTTCCATTCATAAGCATGTGGGCATGCAAATAAGAGTTTTATTCAAATAAGGCTTGAATATATTACAACATATTACAATATACATCGCAAAATAATATTGTATAACAAACACTGTACAACATTTATACAATATTATTTATATACAATGTATTATATTTATGTATTATATATATAATTGTAACAATATACTACAATTATATATACCATATATTACAACTTGGAAATAGGTAATTTCTACTTAGACAGACTCAGTATACAGACAAAAATGACTCATGAAATACTTAAAATCATGAATTGTTAGAGTTTTAATCCCCACGCATTTTAGTAAAAAATGGTCAGGGCATACCAAATTTTAGGGCTAAAAATGGCAAACAGGTGAATGCTGACTAGTTGGTAGTTGCTGCCTCCAATACAATGCGGAAAAAGGTTCTGAGAAAAAGAGCGTAATTGATTAGCGACTTGTGTCGAGGGTAAAGAAGGGCATAGTCACTCGCTCATCTCCAGATCGAGCACATCTTAGCCTAACCTGTTCATCTCACTGTGACTGAAAAGAGTCATTTGTCATTGGGGAATTTTAACATATAAAGGAAGTTTGTTATTGGGCCACTTGTAGAATTCGCATTCCCATGTTTTGTTTGGTTTGGTCTGGTTTGGTTTTTCCCATATCACAACAATGTTCCCTCTTACTGAAATCATATTCTGCCCACTTTCCAGAATACAAGTCTCAGTTATTTATATCACTGTTGGGTAAACATGTCCTCTACTTAGCAGTACTCAAAGCCGCCTCTTCTAGCTTCTTAAAATATACACATACCAGAAAAAAGATGAAAACTAACAATGCCATCACCCACAGCCTCACTACTAGAATCTGGAAAGAATCTTAATCAATATAGGGCAGAAGCAGCTGGATTGAGAAAAACCTATGATGGCTCCATTTCACTGTACAACCAGTCTCAGCTCTGAAGAAAATGCACATGCACTTTGACCAATATAATTTCAGGTAGTTGTCTTAATTCAGAAGTAGATTAAACAGTTGGTCTCATGAAATTCAGAAGAGAGCAGACAGGAAAAAATGGGAAAATATAAGAGGAATGGACAAAAGAGTCATATGCTGGAACACAAAAGTAACTGAGGGGAAGTTTAAGTTCAGTAATATTGACAACTCTCAGGCAGTTATCCCAGGAGCAGAAAGAGATGCTAAAATAGAAGTTCTAAGTTCCAGTTATTTTCCTTGAGTATAACACTTTACCAAAACTACAATCTATCACTTTTTTCTAGGCCTATGCAGACCCTCATTCTCCACCATCTGTTTTAGAAATGCAGCCCACATCACCAAGACATCTAAATTGTGATGTTCTTATCTCCTCATTCTCACATCTGCTTGCTGAAAAATTAGAAAAGTTTCATTTCACTGTATCTGAGTATCATTTGTCAATCTCAATCCTCCAACTACTTTCCTTTCTGGACTAATTCTGGCCTTTCAAAAATGTGTTTACCCCTTTACTTTTTCTCTAAAGGCAATGATTTTGCAAGTTTACTGTTCATCATTGCATGCAAGTTGTGTAATTTCATAAGTGTATTTCATATACATGACAGTGATTAATAAAGAGAGTGGGAAGTTTGGAAATCTTAGAGGGTTGTACTCAAAACAAGAACAACTCAACTTCTATGCCTTCCATCCTTCTTTCCTCAACCTAAGGTTTTATGATGGTAGCTAATCAGCAAAAACAAAACAAAACAACCTTACCAGGTGCGACAGAGTGACTCAGAGGGATTATTTTATGTAATTTTTAATGCCATAAATTAGTTCGTTTATTTAAATGCTAATCTATTGTCCTAGCATAACCCTCCCATGGCAGAATCAATTTCAGTAATGATGCTGATGGCTGCAATATGATCAACTGAAGCCTCTACCACTTGGTACAAAAGGAGTGGAAATGATAGACAACTCATTAATCATTTATCCCAGAGATGAAAGTGTTCAGTTGCTGATGGGGTACTGTAGGTGAATGCTGTCAAAATGAGAAATATCAATTGTCAGGCCTCGTGCATAATAACGGTAGAGCTATTTTTAAGCTTCTCTGAAAATTACAATTATGCTCTTTTTCCCTACAGTTCCCTCACGTACGCTTGGCAATTTTGTTCTATGAGAATCCATTCTCATTCTGCTCAGATGTCTGTGCTTGAGAAAATATATACTCCTCAAAACTTAACATAAGATATTTGAAGTTATTTAGAAATCAGTAGAATTCCACATATTGGGAGTGAACTCTTAAAGAACTGAGAAGCAAAAGAGGCAAACCAGGAAAGGTACTGAATAACTTTTTGGTTCATTTTCCCCCCATAGGATATGTTTTATCAGCAGCGAGGACAATATACATTTTTAATTTCTCAGATCCCTAGAAGGAACAGATATATTCTATAATTCATACATTTTCTGTAGAGATAACAGAATTTAATGAAATACTTAAAAAAATTTTTGTTCACCAAATTAGGTGAACAATGTTACCAAAAGAAATGACCTTGAGAATCTGCCCCAGCTTATCTCCAATTTTTTTTTTTTTTTTCTTTGCGGTACGTGGGCCTCTCACCGTTGTGGCCTCTCCCGTCACGGAGCACAGGCTCTGGACGCGCAGGCCCAGCGGCCATGGCCCACGGGCCCAGCCGCTCCGCGGCACGCGGGATCCTCCCGGACTGGGGCACGAACCCACATCCCCCGCATCGGCAGGCGGACTCCCAACCACTGCGCCACCAGGGAAGCCCTCCAATTTGTTTAATGCTTCCAGTGGAAAATAATGTTCCTGGACTGGAGGAGTATTCTCTTCTGGAAGCCAGCCGTATCTTACCATTCACTTAGAGTTACACTCACTTTTCCAGAAAGAATTTAATGTATTTCAGAAATCTATCTATCTTTAAAAACTGGTGCATTCGTCCTAAGAGTCACAACTGATCCTACATTCTATTTTTGAGGAATGGAAGGAAGTCAGATTTAAGATGAGAAAACGTATTAACTTCCCCACATTTATCAAGCTGCTGAGTATTTTGCTCCATAAATTATACATCTTCATCTATTTGGAGAACATTTATGTGCCATAAAGCCACACACACATAGTTGTACAAATATTAAGTATACCTGCTTAATGAATAATACAAATTTCCAAATTACTGGGGAAAGTACTTTTTCTTTGACATAACTGATATATGTAGCACAGGAACTTTGTGCCATTCAAATTTTTACTATAATCAGCTATCAGATTACTGGATGCTAAAAAGGATATTTCGTTTTACCTACCACATGTCTGGCAGTGGCAACTTCTTGAACTGTCACCAGCAAAGTATATGGCTGCAATATAATAAAATGTGGACAAACATGAATTTTGACATTTGCTCTTTCAAACTCCAGGCTTTCTTGCATACACGTCCCCCACACCCTGGCTCACCCTCCCTCCCCATGTACATACGTATGTATACATATAAGTGGAGTTAATATTCTTTAAGTTAAAAGATGTAAGATCAAATCATTTGCATGATTTCTTACAAAAATGCCTGTTTGAAGTTTATGATACATTAATCCCTTCAAATGCTCTTCCAGACTACTCTTGTCTTTATATTTTAAGAGCCCAACTAATTAGATTCCTGTATCTTAATTTCCAGTTATGAAATTAAGGCAACATGCTTTTCATAAACTGAATGGTGAAAGGATTGTATGCACTGAATTACTATTATTGCTGCTATTTCTGACATTACATAAATTATCCTTTAATCCTAAAGTTACCTTCTTAGCAAAGCCTTTCAAAACATTGTATTATTAACAGTAGATCAGTAAGAAAATTACATTTTTTTAATTAATTTTTATTGGAGTACAGTTGCTTTACAATGTTGTTAGAAAATTACACTTCTGAAAAATGTAATGGGCAACCTCTACTTCCTCAAATTATTTCTAATTAGAAAATAATTTTTGAAAGTCCAAAATTAGAAAATTAAATAAAATAAACTGACTTTTTTTTTGGCTGCAGAAAGAGACAAGATGCTATAATGATACTCTTTCCAGCAATTATAAATATTAATCTGAGTGAATTTGAATCTGAAAACAATGTTCATGTCTACCTCTTCCATTAGATATTACAGCTGCTCCAAGGTAAAGATGGTGCCATCAATCCTTTGAAATCATAACCTTAAATGTCTGGCGCATGTAGGCACGCTAATGCTTGGTTCTTTGATGGAAGCATGGACATGCAGGCATGTTCAGAATTCATCACTTAAACATAAGTAGCTTGTTAAATTATTGGAAATGAGTTGAGTAAAATGCACTCTACACTGCATTGGACAATAATTAACTAAATTCTAAACACAGAGGACAGGTGTCCTGCCACAGGCCCAGAGCCAAAACAGAGGAGTCAGAAAATATCCTGAAGAACATCTAGGAGAGAGAAGATTGAAACAAAGTCATTAATTATGTAATACTACCTCAGGAATATCAGAACTATTTTATAGATCCATTTCCCAATGTGTTAAATGGAGAACAAAATGCACTGTTTCCAAATATGACAAAAGAGACAATTAAGAGAAAGAACCACATCTGTTTATTATTCTTATATATTACTGTAGAATATGAAATCTAGAAAAATGCTTTCCAAATAATTAAATCTCAGTAATAATTTTCATAATACCTTATAGCAAGTTTCTTCACCTCATAATTATTTGATTGTTCATTATGGTAAGAACAAGATAACAGGTCATGGGTAACTTTTATAAAAGCCACTAACGTGTGTGTGATATGCATATTCATTTATTTATACATTCATCATTATTGTAGAAAAACTAGAAGATGCAGATAAGAAAAATGCCACTTAAAATTCTATTCTTGGGCTTCCCTGGTGGCGCAGTGGTTGAGAATCTGCCTGCCAATGCAGGGGACACGGGTTCGAGCCCTGGTCTGGGAAGATCCCCCATGCCGTGGAGCAACTAGGCCCGTGAGCCACAATTACTGAGCCTGCGCGTCTGGAGCCTGTGCTCCGCAACAAGAGAGGCCGTGATACTGAGAGGCCCGCGCACCGCGATTAAGAGTGGCCCCCACTTGCCGCAACTAGAGAAAGCCCTCGCACAGAAACGAAGACCCAACACAGCCATAAATAAATAAATAAATTTAAAAAAAAATTCTATTCTTGAAAGATGGCCACTGTTAAAATTTTATATTCTCCAATAGTGTTCCATACAAATATATTCTATATATACTATCCTATAACTTGCCTTTCCCTCCATTTATAAATATATCATGAATCGTCCTTTGTCAATAAAAACACCCATACTATTTGAATAGTTAGTATTCCATTGTATGTATGTGACAATTTCTTTACTCTTATTATTGAACATTTAGGCTTCCAAGTTATTATAAAAAATACTGTGATAACCATTTCATAGAAACATACACCTTTGTGTACTTATCCAATTAATCCCTCAGAAAATATTTCCAATATACTATGTCAAAGGGTATGAAGCTTTTTAAGGCTTTTGATACATATTACTCACTGTCCTCAGGAACACTTGTACTAATAACACTCTCACAAGTTGTTATTTGAGAATGTTCCTTTCCCATATCCATGAAAATACATATTATTCCTTTTAATTTACACAGGCAAGTGAACAGTATCCTGCTGTCATTTTAATCAGCATTACTTTATTACCAATTTAACATTTATTTATGTTTGTTGGCCATTTTATTTTGGCTGTACAAGTCCTTGATCAATATTATCCATTGGTTGTGTCTTTTCCTTATGGGTTTCAGAACGTTCTTTGTGAATTAAGGGTATTAAATTTGTATGCATGTTGTAGCTTACCAGTTTGCTTGCCTTTTAACTCTTCATGGTATTTTTGCCATACCAAACTTTAAAGACTTGGAAGAGAAGCAAGGGTGTGCCTCCCTCCACTTTCCTCTTCTGCACTGCTATGTGCAGAACCAATGGTAACCACTTGATCCTTGTTTTATTCCTATTATTTCCCCACTGCGTTGATGCTGGCTGTTTGAGACAGACAGTAAAATAGAAGGGGAAAAAAATGAAGGAAAAACATTTCCTTTTTATGATAAAAACTAAATCTAAAGAACAAATCAGGAATCAATTTTTGGATTTTATCAACTGCTTTTTACATCCAAAGAGCCACTGACATGTTTTTTTCTCTTTTGGTGTATTAATACTAAATATAATAAACCCTCAATTGTCATAGTGAATTATTCTCCTATACACAGTCCATAAAGTAGGATGTGGAAGTATAAAACAGTAATTAAAAGTACAGATTGGGAAGTCAGACTACTGGAGTCTAAGTTGGCTCTGCTATTTATTAGCTGTATAACCTAGGACAAGTGACCTAATGTCCCTATGCCTTAATTGCAGCATGTATAGAATGGGAGCAGTAATAGTGTATCTGCCTCACAGGGCTACAGTGAGGATTCAACAGGATAATGTGCATGGTACCTGGCAAATAATAAGCACCAACAGTAACTACTGTTCTCAGTAATATACTGTTGGATTAGATATTGACTTTACTTATGAATTTATCATGAATATTCCTAAATGAAATCAGTTCTTTGTTTTGGCAATCTATGTTAATCTGATACCTGGATTACACTATCTTTTAAAAACATTTCGGGAACTTTCCTTCTGTCTATATACTCTAGTAAAAAATTAATACTTTATAAAGATTAATATTTTCATAAAGTGCTTTCTATAATAAGTAAAGAAACCTACAAAATTTTCAAGGAGGGAAGAATAGGCAGATGATGTAATGGGAGAGTAGTGGCTAGATGAGCAGTTGTCCAGCTAGCCCCATCTCTGCCATGGCCATGGGGGTCACAGGCCCTCTATACAAGGATGTTGAACTAACACCTAAAATGCCTCTCCCCTCTCTCTGACACCTCTGAGCAGATGTTAGACGTGTACAACTACTTAGTGCCCACTTGTCTTAACTACAGCTATCCCGAACGAGAACAAACCTCACAGTGTACTTCCTTTTTTATTATCACCATCCCCCCAACATTTTTACTTAAATGAACATCAAGTGTAACAGAATGGCAGAAAAGGAAGAATTTTACTGGGAAAATACTGGATATTTTCTCCTATGAAGGCCAGGACTTAAGAGCTGAATATAGATATGAAAAGTTCAAGTTTTCAATGGTTACTGGTCAACTGTCCAGATTTACCAAAATTTTAATTTTCATCCCTGGGTTCACTCTTGTATCACATTAAAATCCTAGGTGGTTGTTCAGAGGACTTCTTCATACAGCAGAAAGTAATATTCTAAATACAGGATAAACAAAAGTAGCTAAGTTCTATCTCAAAAGAAAATGCCATAATTTATCCAGATTTGGGAAATTTTCACTACTGAGACAAATGTACATACTTTGTTTAAATTATACCATATTCAATTAAAAAGTGCTGACACATGAGTAACCAATAAAGATTAGGTAACAATGACTGTTAAGCACTACCTTTTACAGAGCATTATGCGACGGATATAACACTTCATGTTTATTTCATCACCTAACACGCCCAATCACCCTATGAGGTAGGAATTTCTATACCTTTTAACATATTAGGAAATTGAAGCTCAAAAAGGTCAAGCCAATTGGCCAAGATACTGGGACTAGGATTATAATTTAAATTTCAAAACCCATACTTTGAATATCTGCAGTCAAATAAGTGACTGAAATTACATCCAGCCATGCAATTAAATGCAGGACTATTTGTTTCTCACTCTAATACTTACTGGGTGTAGCACTGACAATGGAAAGATACTTTTTAAATATACCATTTTAATGAATAATAACCATTCTGGAAAGCTGAAAAACAGAGTCTACAAAAAAGTTACTTCTAAGACTAAGAATCAAATTTGCCATCAAAATAACTACTATTTTATTATTTTATTGGATTATTTGCAGAGTGGTCATAGATAATTTCTAGATTAGACATGTTGACTTCAATCCATTTTTATTCAATTTAAAAAAATAATAAAACACTTTTATTAAACACTTCTATTGAACATGTTTAGGTAAAATATCTCGTTGAGTTTTATAAACCCAAATATTAGTGACCAAGTAATAAAAATGAAAAAATTAGTCTATTTTCATGTTCCACATACAATAAAATGCAAAACAAGCATAATAGACATCTTATATGACTATTTGGGTTTCACAGAAAATATAAGAAGGCTGACACAGGCATAAAGTTATTCTTAAAAATGTCATCCTGTGATTACAAGCAGATTATATAATAGACTTTATGCTTATGTCTTATATTGTACTTCCAAAAATTATAAGTATTTTAGATATAACCCTATTCTAAACATCAATTCAAAAATTTACCTTACTTTAGCTAAGGAGAAATGAAAATGTATATAACAGTTTGACACTAAAGCTGACTTTTCATATTTTGGACAGAGCAAATTTGAAAGAAACACTTCAACTGAAGCAACTTTAAACGTAAAGGTTATGTTTTAGTAAAATGAAATCAGTAAGATTTACTTAGAAGACTGGAAAAAGTCCCCTTAATAACAATCTTTGTTTAAAAAAAAAAAAAAAGATTGTAACTATTCCCAGTTCTTTCTTTTAAACAAAAGATTGTCATCTAGATGAGATGTTTAGAGTAGATATGCAATGTTTTCCTAGAAAAGAGACTTTTGTAATAGATCTCAAAGTAAAAAATAAATTTAATCCACCTTTGTTCAGGATTTAAGTCATACCTCAAATTAATCTAACAGATCTTAGTTTCACCAGGTAAAACTGCTAACGTGAAAGCTTCTAAAATTCTTGTTTAAGATATTTCTTTCTTCAAAATCTGTAAGATAATTTTTAGGCTTACTTTTTATTTTTCTATAAGTACAACTTCAACTATGAAATTCAGTTCAGTCCTCTGCATATGTCAGATGATGCTACAAATCCTTTGTATTTCTCTTCCAACTATCTAGCTGTGAAAAGGGAAAAAATAAAATTTGAAAATAAAGTCCCTAAATTGGCCCAAATATACTTACTTTAAGAAACTTACATTAAAGGTGAAATTATCTCCAAAGTGACTCTGGTTTCCCCAACATCTCAAAGTCTACCTTAGAAAAAACAGGATATTCTGCAAGAGGAAATCCGACAGTAGGACATAGTGACGTAGATTATGCTGAATGGTTGGTCACATATAGACTTGTATACACTTTGTATTCAGCCAAATGCTTCCAGATGATGAGCATAAGATGATAAATTAACAAGGACAGAAATCTTTGAAGACAAATAAGGACATTGGAAAGCAAAAGATTGAAAAGGAAAATTTTATACGTTTCCTTGAAATGGTGCATATTTTTCTCCTCAGAAGAGAAAAAGTTGTAAGATACATTCTTAATTTTGACTTTTCTTTGGAAGACAATAAATGTCTGTGCCAAAAGATTTCTTATCTTAAAATGAAAGTGTATGAGAGAAGAGACTCCTTAAAAAAATATATATCAATCATACCTTGATAAATAATTCTCCAGTGTAGGGTAGGGGGCTTTCTAATTCTAAAAGTAAAAATCCACAATTTAAATTTAATCTGGAAGGAATCTAAGCATGAGTAAGCTTAAACTACGGTCTGAATCACTGAATTGGGCATATTATTCTATTTTAAAAGTGTACAGATTTTACTGAAAGATAACCAATTGCAACATAAAAAGTATGGTTCCAAGGTCTGTTCTTGGTCACTCCAGAAACTCTGTTTGCACAGTGTTCATAATTTCAACAAAACCCTAAAAAGTTCTTTCCAAAATGAACTTTTCCAACCTACTGAACAGAATTCATGCCCACACTCTGTTCATTTCAGCAGCATTTGTCTCTGTGAAGTACATCAAAATCACTCAAACATCAAATTGGTGATTTGATAGAATGATTTATTTTCCCATTACAGGAAAGTCATGAGTGACTTGTTCTGAGGTATGTTTCTGAGCTATGAAGGACATCTATCAGAAAGCTCCACACTTGAAGGTTCCTCTTTAGGGGATAACATTTTATGGCTGGACAGTCTCTGCAGGTACCAGATTCCCTGTTGTATCCAACTGCATACATTTACACGTGCATGCAGACACAGGACACTCGGCATGATCCCTGAAAAATAGGTCAAGTCACAGTTAAACATCTAAATTACACATACATACATACATTTATCTATATACCTATCGATATCTATAATGCAATTTTTCAAATGTCATTTGAAAATTACAGGAATTAAAACCCAAAGACAAAAAACATTAAAAGCATTAAACTAGAAATGAGTGCTAGCCTGAACATGGGGAGCAAGTTACTGAAAAATGAACAGCATTACTTTCTAAATATATAATAAGCTATCTCATTTACAGTTATGAATGTGACAGGGATGTGCTCAGAGTTTAAATTAAAACCAATGTGACAAACTGGGTGTAAAAGTTATAGCACTGAAGAGTACAGGGCCACTGATACTACTCAAAGTAAAAGTTAAATATGGTCTTGAGTCTCCACTGTATGAAGTGCATACTTACTACATAACAAACTTATTTATGAGATAACTAATATAGGAGTTTGACATGTATTCTATCATTGAATCCAGTTACATACTATATATTATATATGATAGGATATTCGGTCAGTCGTAAAAAACTGCAAATATATCCTTTCCTCAAGTAAAGTTAAATAATGCTTTTCAAATATTTAACCCATACATAGTATTTAAACAATTTCTTACACAAGTATTAATTTTATAGTTTAAGATTACATAGGCTAGTGATAGAAATGTTCACACCACCTTTGTTAACTTAAGTGACAGTATAAAAGAAATTCATCCTTTGGCTGTATAAATCTGAACTATTTAAAAGGTCATTTGCTTTATCTCCTCTAACTCCAAGCCTATTAAAGAAAGAATGGGGACCTCCCTGGTGGCGCAGGGGTTAAGAATCCACCTGCCAATGCAGGGGACACAGGTTTGAGCCCTGATCCGGGAAGATCCCACATGCCGCGGAGCAACTAAGCCGTGCGCCACAACTACTGAGCCTGCGCTCTTGAGCTCGCGAGCCACAACTACTGAGCCCACGTGCCACAACTACTGAAGCCTTCACGCCCTAGAGCCTGCGCACCGCAACGAGAAGCCACTGCAATGAGAAGCCCCTGCACTGCAACGAAGAGTAGCTCCCGCTCGCTGCAACTAGAGAAAGCCCGCGCACAGCAACGAGACCCAATGCAGCTAAAAGAATTAATTAATTAAAAGAAGAAGGAATGTGCTGATTACCTGAACCAACTAAGCATGTGTCCAGCATGCCCACCGTGTCTGCAATTGTGACACCATGTAAACCAGTTGTTAAACTGAGCTAATTTTTTGTCTTTGCTCAAGTCTACTTTTTCATCTGATTTGGAGCCTCCTATGGGTTAAAGACAGTGATCTTCATTAACTATATCATAATACTTTATTCAAAGTTTCTTAAAAGGTATTTCTAATATTATGTCAAAATACAAATCACATATCATACTGAAACAGCAATTTTAATGCTAGAATCTAGTTTAGATTGAAAAATATACCAAATAACCAGTTTCCTTATATTTTTAATAGTCAATAATAAATGGAAAAATAGAAATTATCAAACCCACTTAGAAGCAATCTGAATGAACAATTTTAGAGAAACAATCAGTAGTTTAAAAAACTTCCCATAAAGAAAATACCAAGTCCAGTTTACAGGTGAGTTCTACCAAACACTGAAAGAACAGGGAATTTTCATCTACACAAACTTTTCCAAAGAATAGGAAAATAGGGGCAATTTCCCAATGCACTTCATGAGGTGGGTACAGCTTTGCTAACAAAATCAGACAAAGCCAATATGAGAAAGATTATAGGCCAATTTTCCTCCTGAACAGACATAAAATCCTAAGTAAAACATTACCAAATAGTATGATTTAGCAATTCTACTTCTAGGAAAATGCACTGGAGAAACTTCTGTGTATGGTAAAAGGAGACGTATGTAGGAATGTTCATAGCAGCACTGTTCATAACAGTAAAAATCTGGAAACCAAGTGTCCATCAATAGTAGAATAGAAAAATTTGTGTAGTCATAAATGGAATACAAAGCAGTAATTTAAAAAAGGAATAAATGACCACTACATTAATCAGCATAATTGAAACTAAAAAAAAGAAGAAAAAACCCCAACTCCAATGTTGAGCAAAAAAGGCTTGTTGAAGGACATATGTGTATGACTCATTTACATAGAATTTAAAATACAGACGACAGTAAACGTGTAAAAAAAACTATACAGACAAGCAAGAGACTAAACTAACACACAATTTAGGACAGTAATGACCTTTGGGAAGAGCCCAAAGAGGTGGTATGAAGTAGGGAGAAACAATCTAAGGCACTAGTATAGACAATGCTATCTTAAAGCAGAGTAAAAGACTCACTGATGATTGATTTATCATTGTACATGATGTACATGTATAGTACATTACTATACATCTCTTATTCACAAAAACTTGAAGAAAAATGTGTTACTACACATGTACATTTACACATGTACAACTACACACAAATTTACATAACTTTTAGTGCTTGAAAAATGCTCATTCTATTAATTTTGGCCACCTTAATATGTTTTATTTTGTTCTAAAACAGCAAATCAAATTATTTTAAGATCATATATAATTAGAGACAAGAATAGAAAAATGAGTAAGTAAAAATATTAAGTTTAATTAAGCAACTGTGTACCTATTAAGACATAATGCTATGTTCAAAATTTCACCTGGGCCATTGCTGGTCACACTGTAATGACCACAATTGTCTTGTAAACAATTATTTAAAATACCCATCTCTTTTTGCTAATGGTATGGAGATGAAAGGATGTGAAGGTGGTTCAAGAATTTAAGAGGTACACACACTGAAATTCTTCCTAAAAGTTTCATAAAGACAATTAATAATGAAAGAGAGAAAAAGAGAGAAGAGAAAAAGGAAATACAGACCTTTTAAATATAAGGTATTTTATACCTTTGTGTATAGTTCTCATTAGTGATTTTCACTTTGTTTTTGTAACTTCGAATACAAAGAGAAAACAGACTGAGTCCAGAACAAATTAATCCTTATGTTTCTGATGAAGCTGAAAATAACAGCTCTACCTCACTACCATGTGAGAAGGCATTTTAAGATCAAATAGCTTTTAAATTCAAAAGATTTATAGTGAATTATGAAAAGTGCTATAGAATAGTTGAGGGTAACTAAAGTTTCACTTAGGCACTAACAACAACAATAATAATAAAAAAAAGAAGAGTAAGAAAGAAACGAATATATAATCTAACTTTTAAAAATCTATCATACCTAGAAGTTAAGCTCTGTAAGGACAGCGATTTTTATCTGTTTTGTTCACTGTAACATTTCTAGCACTTAGGAAAACAGCTACGAAACAAACACTGTTGAATAACGTTTATAATTTTTAATGCTAAATATTACTGTTTATAACATAAACATTATAACTATAAACTCAGTGAGACAGTTTCAGTAGAGTTCCAATCCTCAAAGCACAAGTGACTGTAAAAATTTGTAACCCTCAGTTAAATAAGCTTATGGAAATTCTGGCCATTTGGATCACAAAGCATGATGGATGGATGCCATCTCTAATTGCAGGCAAAGCAACACAGAGGTTTGTATACCTAAATCTTTAAACTGCCATGAGCCAACATTTGATTTCTATCAGGTCCTATTTTATTCTGGAACTCAGATTTTTCTGATTTTACAGAATAAAAAAAGAAAATGCTTATTACTTTGTAATTAACTCAGCTCAGTAATGCCTTTAAAGATCAGATTCAGGCTCCCCTAATTTTCTTACACTGTTTCCTAGGCTCTGTCACACTGATGCACTTGGTAGTTCCCATACACTCTCTGTACTTATCAACTTCACTAATCTCTTTACCTTAGTTCATGCTTTGTACTCTTTGCCTACAACCTGGATAGGCTTCCCTAAAATCTTCACATATTTAAATCTATCAGACTTTAGAGGACCAACTTAAATGGCATCTTCTTTTTGAGGTTTTTCAGACATGCTTCAGATAGAAGCAATGTTACCCTCTTTCAAAATTCCTAACATTTTCTTTATATAATATCCCTTATTCACCTCAGAGAGCTAAATGCATTTCAGAATTTGGAATCTTTGGGGATGTTAGGAAAATAATGAGCAAATATTATATAACACCTCCAGGAAAAGTCTGAGGTACCATCTTGTAATTAAACACATTAGCATTTCTGCAGTGAAACATATGAATGTTCACAAATAAACAAGAGAAATAAAAACTTTAATAACTTCACGTCAATTCTGAACAGATTTTTTTCTTTTGCCAAATGAGATTATTGTAAATTCATTAAAAAAAATTTTTTTGGCTTTTCAGATCTTTAGAGATTTTGAAATGACACATAAAAGATTCTGGACTAGTATTTATTTTCTAGAACATATAATTTCTTATTTTACATTAGCTATCCATGCTCATTATATACCATAAGCTCCACGAGGATCTTTGAGTCATCCTAGCACATCAGCCTTAACTTAGTGCATTAAACATGTACTCAAATCTATATAAAGAAATTATTTCTGAAGCAAATTTAGAAAAAAATTTTTGAAGCAAATATGAGAAAATGTTAAGACTTGATAAACCTGGGTGTTGAATATTCGTTAAATTAACAGTCTCTGTAACAGAGAACTTAAAATGTTTTATGATTTAATTTTCTTCAAATTCCAGAAAATTGCTTTTATCTTTTCTTACCTATTTCAAAAATAGAAAAAACTGAAAAGCTAGTATCTAGCAAAAAGAAACAGCACTCTAGCCATTACAGCTTCCTGAGGCTTATGGTCCAAAAGACATATTAAGTTGAACTATTTCTATGTATCTCAGTTCACATAGAACTTATTTACGCTATATTTTGCCTCCTTGTTCTTTCATTGTAGTAGATTTTTATTCCCAATTGTTATTTTCTATTTATTTGTATCAAGGACGTAAAAAAAGTGATCAACATGCAATGTTAAAAATGAAAAGCCTTGATTAAAGCTTAAGTCAAAACTAACATGTGCAAAAAAAAAAAAAAAAACTAACATGTGCATTTGAAAATATCACATATTGCATTTGTTAAAAAAAAGGCACTATGTTGAAAAATAACTTAATGATACTAGCAAATCTCTTTCACAGATGTTAATGTAACAATAAAACAGACTATTTACAAGAACCAGCTACAGAACAGAATTCCAGAATTTCACAACTAGAAGGGATCTCCCAGTCCAACACCTCATATGTAAGAGTGTTAAAGTGACTCTCAAGGTCACCGACTAAATGTCACAGAGCCAGAACTACAACAGGCATTCTAATACTATACTCAGTTCTTTATTCCTTATTCATTTACCAGTATGCCAGATATTCAAATGTTTTTCATTAAATTTTTTGCTATAGCATCATTTTCAAGTTATATAAATAGCTGAAATGTTTCTAGCCACTAGGTACATTATATTCAATTATCTACTGTTCTCAAAAATTTTCTCTATATGTTTACTTTAAGCAGTAAACAATGTTAATATTTCTAACCATTAAAAAAGTATATATATTTACTAGGTAGCTGACAAATATAGCAGAAGCCAACACCAAAACTTAGAAGTAAAGGGATCTGACTTCTAGGTTAATACATTCTCTACATATTTTCACAGGTAGATTTTGAACATGAAATAAGAGAAAATGTCAGAGTGCTTTGAGACTATCAAAAATTCTTTATGCACACAAAGTATTTGTTACTAGATCGGGCCACAGTGACTTTTAAACATAAAATTTGAGGGAGCTCCTCTTAGAAAAAGTGGTAAGAAAATGTTATAAGATTATTTAATATTTAAGCTCTTCTCACGAATGTTAAATTGGCAAGCATCTGTGAGATTACCTGAGATATCATGGATATAGATTTTACTTTTAATGTACAGATTTCATAGAGAACACAAAAACCTTCAAGCCAGCAAAGTGGCTTGCTCTTAGAAATAATATAAACTCAAGCGGGTATGTCTTTTATTTACAACATTAAATCAATTATGTAGAAACAATTTCAGCTCCAAAAAGTATACTGTAGAATTATGTCATACCAGGACAACTAGAAACAGGTGTTCCCATATTGATGAGGCAAAGTGCACATCGAGGAAGGGGTTTTCGACAGCCAGGGCAACTTGTGACTTTAGATTTTGTTGGTGAGCCACTGACACCATACTGACTAAAACCTCTGCCCTGATGGGGCACAGTTGAGCAGCTGTAGGAGATAGACTTTCCACAAAAATTGCAACTCACAAACACCTATAAAACAAATGAAAGGAGAAATAAATATAATGTAAACTTTATGAATAAAATAAATATAAAATAATCAAAGTCTGATCTTAACAAATTACTTTTAAATAATTTTTAAATTTTATTGTGTATTATAAAATAATTTATCTGCTAAGTTGATGAGCTCTCATTTAAGACTTCCACTTAGCAGTTATATTATTTGAATACTTCTTCTCTGTTACCTTTGTTTAGTTATATTCTTCCTAACATCACTGTGATCTACAGAAAAAAATAACAAGGATTTTAGAGTTCACCCTGGGACATTACAAAATATCCCATTATGACTTTTGATACCAAGTTCAATGATATTATCTCCTAAACAAAATTTTCTTGTAAATAAAACTCTCATTTCCTAAGATAAAAAGGAATTAAGGATCCTATAATAGCTAAAACTTTAGAATAATAGAAATATAAACTGTTCATTACGCCTTTATATTAAACTCCTAGACTCTTAAACACTTATGATATAGATTAGTAACAAATATTATCATGTACTGCTATTTGATTAATACTCAGGTTGTTTTAATACAAACAGTAATTTCTCAAATTTCTAAAATAAGAAAATAGCACCATCCAGTGCTCACATGGAGCATATACCTGATATTTAACGTCTGAACTCAGACACAGTGATTTCACGTCAAGTGCTTTATGTAATAATTGATCTCACGTTGCTTTTTTTTTTTTTTTGCGGTATGCGGGCCTCTCACTGCTGTGGCCTCTCTCATTATGGAGCACAGGCTCCGGACGCACAGGCTCAGCGACCATGGCTCACGGGCCCAGCCGCTCCGTGGCATGTGGGATCTTCCCAGATCAGGGCACGAACCCGTGTACCCTGCATCAGCAGGCGGACTCTCAACAACTGTGCCACCAGGGAAGCCCACGTTGCTTTTTTTTAACTGAAGTATAGTTGACTTACAATACTGTGTTAGTTTTAGGTGTACAGCAAAGTTATTCAGTTATATATATACTTTTTCAGATTCTTTTCCATTATAGATTATAACAAAACAGCAAATATATTCCCTATGCTATACAGTAAATCCTTGTTGTTTATTTTATATACAGTGCTGATCTCATGTTTTTTTAAACTACTGCTTAGAGAAAAATAAATTTCTATGTCTAATTAGACATATATACATACATATATATCTATATCTATATATATATATATATATATATATATATATATATATATATATATACTGTTAAAGAAACAACTCCTGCCTTATTACATATAACAGTGAAGAAAGTGTCAATATGTAAGTGGAATGTGTAAGAACATACACTAGATTCTGAAAGATCTTGGAATGTATTAGAAATCCTTGGACAACCCTAGGACTGATTTAGGTTTGCCTAAGATGCTCTAGACCTGCTGTGGTTTGCTCTGTGTCAGACTAAAGCCCAAGTCACTGAGATGATTGTTAGGAAGTGGCACGATCGAAAAAACAGGAAGATTAAGGACAAAGTGCACTCTGGGATAGATAAAGACATGGGAACTCAACATGAGCAAAAGAATGAGTATATTGATAACAATTTATTAAATTGAACCCTCAATTTACCCTATATAACATGCTGTAAACACTTCTATTTTTTGGCTGGGCTATTAGGTACATGTTACAATTTGATTCTCTCCAAAACAATGTACTTACCTGTGCTAAAGGCTTAGAACTGGGATCCAACTTACTCCTGTGAATATCAAATTCAGCTCGTTTGTGCCAAAACCTCCAGGCATCTAATAAATTTCTATAATTCTCAATCCAGTACTGAACTCTTTCATCTTTAAGAACATCTAAGGGAGAGCCCTAAAAAGAAAACATGAATTATTTCAGTTTTTAAAATTTTCCTGGGTAAGCCTGAAGATTCTAGGCAACACGCGAGTATGTGTCATATGGGAAGAAACAGGCCTCTTTTTTTGCCAAAAGCTGGCTCCTAATGAGGATACAGATAAAATAACTGATGGAAGCTTCATTAATTTACTTTAAGCTGGCCTCTACCAACGACATAAATATGCACTGTATATACCATTATATCCTGCCAGGGAAATGTAATTTTCTACCTCTTATTTAGGTGTAAATACCTAAGAGCAATCAATTCACCTTCCTAGTTGAATGCAATAAAAAAAGACGCAAATGTTTTTTGTTGCAACAATTAAAACCTCTAGGTTCACAAAATATATTTACTATCTCATCTAAATACACACCAAAATTGCTCAATCACATTTAAAAATAATACTGAGCTTGGTCCTTCATATCTAGCAATGTATTGTGGATTAAGATGCTATTTTTGTATACCTATTTATCTAAAAGTTAAAACTGCCTATTCTCTCCCTCACCTTCAATTAAAACATATATTTATCACCTTCAAATTAAAAAAAAAAAAAGAAGAAAGAAAGAAAAAAACCAACACTGAACCAAAAATTTTTAGTTCTTTTGCCCCTAGGCCACAGTGAAAAGGAACAATTCCTTTTCCTTAAATTTACTTTAGATTCCTTCTCATTAAGAACTTCAATTTTTTTGCCACTAAGACTTTTCCTAGAGCTGTATTTTCCCTGGCAGCTGTGACATTCCACATTTCACCTACGCTTGCTTTGGGTTTTCGCAGAATGCTTTTAGCTCTGTTGAGGATATTGTCCTTATCTTCACATGATGAAGAAAGTAGAGAAAGCCTCTACCTCCCATGATGCTACGGCCATTAATTTAAAGCCAAGTTTTTCCAGTTCTGTTTGGGGGCCACAGAGAAAGTAAAATGTCAGAGGCAACTTAGCATGCATCTTATGGAAAAAGGGAAGAAACCTATAACAGCTAATAAAGACAATCTACCTTTAGACATTCCATCAAAATAGAAGCATATCTTTCACCTAGTAATTAAGTATTAATTTCAATTACTAGGGTTAAATTTAGCTAAAAGAACATGTGAAAAACTCATAGTTGACAACTTCATTTCTTAAAAAATAAACTACTACAGTCCTAATTATGACCAACTAGGCAGAACTAAGTACTAAAGTATAATACAATCCCTGATTTAAAAAGAAAATTCACAGAAAAATCAGAAATCTTCATACCCCACTCTTTCCCCTTCCACGGCAGTGAGGATAAACTACGAAATAATCTGGTCAATATTTGGTAAGTCTTCTCTAGAACCGCCCCAATAAAACTTAAAATCAAGGTCTGAAAAAGTCTACAGAGAAAACAGTTCAGAGATTAAGTCTGACCAAATTAAAATTAGAAGAGCTTGGGAAATGCCATGGGCTTCCCACAGTAACAAAATGTAAGACCTAAGTGATCAGCAAGTAACTAAACTTCCAAAAGCATTAACCAACATTCTTCAGAAAAAAGGAGAAGAACCTAGATGTCTATAATATACTGCAAACAATGGCCAGTATTCAATAAAAAAATCACTAGACATATAAAGAAACAGGTAAATGTGTTTCAAAGTAAAGGAAAAAAGCAGTCAATAGAACTAAACCTTAAATAGCCCTTATGTTAGAGTAAGTAAAGATCTAAATGCAGCTATTATTCAGACTTAGGGGAAAATAGTGTTTTAATTAGTAAACAGATAGGGCTCTGAGCTGAAAAATATAAACTATCAAAAAATGGAGACTCTGGAACTAAAAAGTACAATAACTTAAATTAAAGAATTCCCTGGAAAACCTAACATCAGATAGAAGGTGACAGAATAACCAATTAACAAATCAAAAGAATTTATCCAATTTGAAGAACAGAAGAAAAAAGATGAAAGGAAAATAAACAGAGCCTCAGATATCTGTGGGACAATATCAAATGGTTTAATATACGTGCAGTAATAGTCCAAGAAGGGGAATGAGATTGAGGCAGAAAAAAATATTTAGAGAAATAATGCTTGAAGACTTCCCAAATCTGATGAAAAACACTGACTTGCAGATCCAAGAACCTCAGTGAATCACAAGCAGGATAAAAAGAACCACAACTACGCTTCAAAAGAAAATCTTGAAAGCAGCCCAAGGAAAAATGAAGCATTACATAGGGAAACCAAGGATAGTAATATGTGACTTCTCATCAGAAACAATGGAGGCCAGAACACTGTGAAACCACGTCTTTGAAATGCTGAAAGAAAATGAATGAAATAGACATTTTCAATTAAAAGTAGGCTGAGAGAATCTGTCCCCAGTAAATGTGAACTATAAGAAATGCTAAAGAGAAAGACCAAAGGGAAACAATATGAGATGGAATTTGAGTCTCTGGTAAGGAATAAACAGTACCAGGCATGGTAAATAATAAATATAAAAGCCCATGTTTTCATTCTTCACATAATTTACATAAAAGACAACTGACTGTTCAAAGCAAAAATAATAACACTAAGTTGGAGTTTACAATGGATGTAGAAGCAAAATACAAGACAATAGGACAAAGGAGGGGGATTTGTAAATGGAATTACACTGTTGTAACATGAAATATGAAGCAAAAAGCGGAAAGTGTCAGGTGTGAGGTAAGAAAGAGAAAAGGTGAAGTAGGAAGCATGATGTATCAGGTGTGAAATGTAAAGTAAGAGGAGGTAAAATGCTGACTGATGAGTTAAGGATGCATATTGTTAGACCTATAGCAACTACTCAAAAGAAGAAGATAATGAAAAGGGGTATAGCTAAAAAGCTAATAGATAAAGTGAAATACTAAAATATTCAATTAGCCCAAAAGAAGGCAAGAAAGGAACAGAAAAACAAAAGGAAGAAGAAAAAGCAAAATAGAAAACTAATAGCAAGATGATAGACTAAATCTTGACCATATAAATATAAATGGAGGGAACTTCTCAATTCAAAGGCAGCTGATCATCAGACTAGATTTTTTTTTAAAGCAAGATTCAATTACACGCCACATTTTCCATTTTATGGAAATGGATTCAATTACACGCCACAGCCCTCTCACCGCTGTGGCCTCTCCCGTTGCGGAGCACAGGCTCCGGATGCGCAGGCCCAGCGGCCATGGCTCACGGGCCCAGCCTCTCCGCGGCATGTGGGATCTTCCCGGACCGGGGCACAAACCCGTGTCCCCTGCATCAGCAGGCAGACTCTCAACCACTGCGCCACCAGGGAAGCCCTACACACCGCATTTTAAATGTATTTTATAAACCTTGTTAAGAGGTTACTGACCATTTGCATTCCATAGCCATACATCTACAGCTTGGTTTAACAAATGTGAACTCATTTCAGTAAGAAAACAATGATACCTTATGCTATAGAAGGACACCTTTTCTTCCATGGTCAGTGGCCTGTTACCTTAGGGTAAGTTTACATTGTGGTTTGTGGGCCAATCAATATCTACTTTTGTTCATAAGAAGGTAGGGTGGCGGAAGGGGGCATTTTACTTTGCTTAGCCAGTATGCAGCATGCTATCATATTGTATAAAAGGATAAGGACAGGAAAGAGAACACTAAGAAGGATAAGATTAGCTGGAGGGCCACAGGAAATCTCAGGAAAAAGCTCTAAAATGTCACCATATTTCCAACAAAAGCAAAGTAGTAGGGAATCTTTGCCAGGAATCCATTTTTAACCACTGGACAGTAAAAACTGAGAGAAAATAGATGACCAATTATAGCAAATCATGCCCATTTAATAAATGAGGAAATGAGATAATAAAAGGGAATAATGAGAATTAAGAGAGCTGTGTGCAACTTGCCTTCTGTATTTCAAGAAAAATGTATAGTAATTCAGATCTGGGAAAGGCAATCTCTTTGTAGAAGGTGTTGTTCTGTCAACAACTGGAGAAAACGAAGAGAGGTGTCTCTGCTCCGTTTGAGCTTTACATAAATTCAAGACTGACACTTCTCAAAGTGAAAGGAAAACCCAGATAACCCAATGCAGGAGACTTAGGGATGTAAGGTAAGGCAGAAGTCCTGTAGATCAAGTGATTTAAAGCTAAACGTCTTCTAAAGATCGTCAGCAAGCAACAGGGCATATCCACTCAGTGAGGGAAGAAAATACAGAAGGCTAAGCATTTTTTTTTTCCTTAAAATATTGCTGCCACCAGGTTGCGCTAACCTGTAACATGCAGTAACTTGCTGTTTGTACATCTCCAGTTCGGTCAACATAACTCTCCATTAGGTCCACTCCATCTTTAGTAAGGCCTGTAAGCAGTATTCCTTCCAAATTTCCAGCCTCTTTCATTTCATTGGTCAACTTTTCGATGTACCTATTTAACTGGAAAATTCAAAGTGATTTTTCTAAAGCAATCCATTTGACTATTTGTATTTTCTGCTTCATAAATTCTACATTTGAAACAATTTTACTCTTAAGGGAAAACAGTTTAAAACAAAAGCCCATGTAAAAATCTAGATATGTGATCTCTAAGAAGTCTGCATCTATTATAAATTACAATATAGCATTCATGATCATTTAAAATATTTTTTTAAAAAGGCAAGGTATTTACTATCTTTTGATAATTGTTCTATAAAAGATCCACAGAGGGTTTACTATTTTAAATTTAAAGAGAACTGTCCTTATTATTTTGCAAAGTTATTGATGTCTATTATACAGTACGAAGTAATAAAGTCACAGAATCTGAGTTGGAAGGGAACTTCAAGATTACCAACAATAACCATTTCTTGTATTATATATAGGATGGATAAACATTAAGGTCCTACTGTATAGCTCAGGAAACTATATTCAATATCCTCCTGTGATAAACCATAATGGAAAACAATATGAAAAGGAATACATATAGGTATAACTGAGTCACTTTGCTGTATAGCAGAAATTAATGCAACACTGTAAAACAACAGTACTTCAATAAAATTTAAAAAAAAGAACTTGTAAATCTCTTTTGGGATTTTGATCTATAAAGCTTTTTGATCTATAAAGCTTTACAATCTTATCCTAAACAAACACAAAAACAAACCATTTCTTATAAGGTCTTGCCTGACTTTATCCTACCCCAAACTCTAGCCAAGATGGCTTTATGTTCCCCAGCACTTTCTCATTATTGTAGTACTCAGCACAACATATTACTAGTTGCTTATGTGCATTTCTCTCTCACTATCTACATAGCATATTCACCTACTAGCTGTTTATTGTATTAAAAACTGAAGGAATCCTTTGATAGCATCACTAAGAGGTGAGTTTAACATCTTTATCTACTGATTAATCTCACTCACCACAGCAAAAATAAACTAAAATATTAAGTCAGCATTTTTTTAAGTATAGTTGGTTTACAATGTTTTTAGTTTCAGGTGTACAGCAAAGTGATTCAGTTATACACATATATATCTATCCTTTTTCAGATTATTTTCCCTTATAAATTATTACAAGATATTGAGTATAGTTCCCTGTGCTATACAGTAGGTCCTTGTTAAATCAGCATTCTTAAATAAGTAAACTTAGGTATGATACATGTTTATAATAGCTCAATCTAATAAGAAATTATTACCTCACTTTTTAGAAGAATTTATATATAAACCTCACAGATACATATTTATACATAAAGATTAGTTTCTTAATCCAGTGACAGTAAATATATATATATATTTTTTTGCGGTACGCGGGCCTCTCACTATTGTGGCCTCTCCCGTTGCGGAGCACAGGCTCCGGATGCGCAGGCTCAGCGGCCATGGCTCATGGGCCCAGCCGCTCCGTGGCATGTGGGATCTTCCCGGACCGGGGCACGAACCCGTGTCCCCTGCATCAGCAGGTGGACTCCCAACCACTGCGCCGCCAGGGAAGCCCGACAGTAAATATTAATCACTTTAAATATGGAATTAAATCAGTTCTTACCTGACTATCACTAAGAAATTTACAAGCAAATGCCACTCTGTCACGTACCGCAACTTTGTTTTCATACTGAAAAGAAGAGAAAAAGCAAGGAGTTACTTTCGGGTGCTATGAGTTATAAATTTTTGCAGACTAGGTATTTTATACCTAATATATATTTTGATTTTCAAATGTATTAATAGGTTACTGTGTATATACTGGCAGAGCCACTGATCACCTAAGATGTTTTTCTTAACGTAACTCTCAGGAAACTCAGTGTTAAGGTTATTGTCCGTAGAAAGTAAAGATTTACCTCTTAAACTGACCAATTTAGTTTAAAACAATTCCAGTTCTGTCTTATATAACTTTAACATAAAACAGAAGCAATGGTGAACAGTTTATCAAATTTAAGATGCCATGTAGTCCTTTCATCATAGAAATTAATTTTAGTGAAACTGAGGAAATCTTTCCTTGGCTTCTAAGTTAATCAACAAGTCTAGGAAATCTATGAATGACCAGTAAATATACCAGCTCAGGATTTAGAAAGAATATCAATACATGTTTCTAAACACAAAATTTTAAAACATACTTTATAAGTAAATAGACACACTTTTGTGGCTATTGTAAAATACTCTTATATAGGTGGTTTGTGGCAAAATAAGAGGCATTATGATAAATTCTTAAATTTTTGTATACTTGTCAATAATGTAAAATACTATTTTGAAAAGTGTTTACTATAAATGTAGAAAGATACAATTAATTTTGTGATAAGTAAAAAATAGTTTAAGGGTAGATAAAGGATCCTATTTCCACTGAAGTCTTCCATGAAATATAGTTTTCCTCCTTTAAACGTAAGTTCACTTCAGTTGATACCTTAGTGTGTTTTCTCAATTATAAAATATGGTTCTGCCCTAAAAAGGGGATATATTTCATACAAATTAGATTTAACTCTTAGACTATGTTGCATGTATTACAATTTTGATCTGGAAAGAGTTATAAATATTCTCTGTCCCATTTTACAGCTGAAAAAACTAAAACCCCCAAAAGTTAACTGACCAGCTAAGGTAACTGTGGCAGAGCAAGGACTCAGACCTTTACCTTCTGATTTCCCAATTCAAAACTTTTCACTAGATTACTATAACTTAATAATTTTTTAAAAAGAACAATGATAATTATCATTATTTACATATAAAGTATAATCAGGGACACTTCTGAAACAGCTTGGAAATATCAATATAAACTTCCTACTCAAGATATGATATCCCTTACTTATTTAGGTGTAAGAAAAGAAGGTATTTTTAATAGGTCACTTAATTGAAAATACAGAAGTTTAACATTTAGACAATATACTTCTCTATCAATTTAAAATCTGAACAATCCATTTCTTTTTCTAGTCTTCATTGTCCTCTACCACTTCCTAAAAGTATCATTTTATTTCTTCAAGATGCAACATTTAAAGTCTTCTGTTTAACAACAGAGAGTAATAATTGTAAAAACAAAACAAAAAAACCCCAACATGCTCTTGGATATTAATCTGAAGTGGTTAGAAAGGTTCAATAGTAATTCGTTAAAAGTAATGAACAAAACACATACAGAATTGTCAAAATGGACACTAACAACATTTATTAACATATTCATTCATTTATCTCAATAAAATACATGTTTTTATAAATTCTTTGGAACTGACATTTAAATTAATTATCAATGTGTATTTTATAATATTGGGTTGGCCAAAAAGTTCCCTCAGTTTTTAAGTAAAAGTTGACACATTTTTCATTTTCACCAAGAACTTTATTGAACAATGTATTCACTATTTTGTTCTACTACCTTCTGCCATTTTTCAGGCAACTTCATAATTCCATCTTCCCAAAACTTTTTATCTTTTTGAACTAAGAACTGTTCCAGGTGCCTATTACAGTCACAATACAATCGAACAAAATTGTTTCGAATGAAGTTAAAAGTGCTACTAGAGCCATCTTACAGAAAAAAATGAACAAACTTTTTAGCCAACCCAATAAATGCTACAATTGCAAAAAAAAAATAGAAATACATTTTGCCTTAGAAGGTTCTTCTCAGGGCTAGAAAGAAGCCCAACAAATGCCAAGAAAGTTGTGGGACTAAGGTGAAGCTTAAAACCCAATAACTAAAACTGATAAGCAACCCTCACTTCTTTCTTTCTGCACTTTGTGATAAAGAACCTATTTGGTGATGTGTTCATAAGTGATTAAAGCAGGAGAGGAAAAAAAAAAACAAAAAGCAATGAAAAGACCAAATAGTGAAAAAATAAAATAGTCCACTGTAAGTAGTGTGATCATATAATTTATCCTCCAATCTGGTACATGTCTGTGAATGACAAATACTAACTCAGACAAGATACATGGTTATCCTGACCATAACTGATCATGTATTGATTTACTTAATTAAGAAAAAAGCCAAAAACAAAAACATCATACACACATTTAAAAGATTATATTTCAATATAATATGCATGTTTCTATAGTTGTAGAGTTCTAGAGCTCAGTTCCTAAGCTAAAGGATAAAATCTTATTCCTCCAATGTCCGTAAATTATATCATTAAAACCATTAAAAAAAAATCAAGTTCAGTTTGCTATTGGCTAACTCCAAATGTTTAAGATACCTTATTTTAAACAATATAAAATGCATCAAAATATGACATTATTTTATGCAACTGACATTTGAAAATTTTAACAAAATTAGATTAAAAACTCCTATCTTAAAAGGAGAGTCTCATGAAACAGAAATTAGCTTACCAATACTCCATCATAAGATCCTGTTTCACTTGTCAGAAATGCAAACATGACACACAGATACGGGTTGTTTAACTGTAATCGTAAAGTGCTGCACATTTCTCTCCAAAGTGAGTTCTTCTCATCTGTATAACCCGATAAAGCCATTGCTACCACATTAAGATTCAGATCACCTGCATATTAAAAAGAGACAGCTAATCAAAGTAATCAAAAGCTTAATGTCTCCTAGTTCTTCAACCATAACAAATAAAGATCAGAGGGTGAATTTGCCCCCCAGAAAAATAAGACCATTAGAATAAGGGTTTTGACACAGACTAGAATATCTGGCAAGAACCACAAGCAAAAATTTCCATTTTTATAAAACTTCTACCCATATTGCAAATCCTGTGCAGGACAAGCACATCTTTTAATTCTCAAGTTTTCATCCCAGACAGATTCCTACACAGTATGTTAGCTTAGGACCTAAATGAAGAGTAGTGAAGCAATACTATCAGAATCATTGCCAACTTCATAAACAAGTTAATTTATGTGGAGATGTTTCAAAGTGTTGATAGTAAATATTATTGTATCTCAGGACTACAATTTTCAAAATCATTTGTTTTCCTATTCCTACATATATAATGCTCATGCTTATGTATATGTTTTATCAGCAAAGTACTGAAAGCCAATATTTCAGCGTTCTTATTATAGTATTATACTTTTAATTTTTCTAGGACCAAATTAACTATTATTATAGTATTATACTTTTAATTTTTCCAGGAAAAATTAACTATCAGAATGATCACAGAACTGTATTTAGACATAATTGCAAAAAAGCATTTGTTACCGATAGTCTTTTAAACATTTGTTCTTAGCAGTTTATACGGCTGCTGATGAGCTGCTAGCCTGGCAGTCAGCCCTACGGCTGCCTAGCCATCTAACATTAAGTTTAGCTTCAAAAGAGAAAATTAAATTCATCTTTAGCTTTTACTCTTAAGTGTTTTCTACATTTATTATAGCAACTTTATTAGGTTTCTTGATCCTAATCATTTACTCTTTTTTCTCCAAATAAAACAGCATTTCCCACTTTATGTTCTTAATAGCCTGTTCCTCATTTCTATAAACATTTTCCCCAAGTTATTTTGTGCCTGCTTCCTGTGCTTATTCTGTTAAAGTCTTTTTTCTTTCTTCCCTTCTTTCTTCCTCTTTCTTTCTCTCTCTCTCCCCCCACCCCGCTCTTTTTCTTTCCTTCTTTCCTTTCCTTCTCTCTCTCCCCCCTCTCTCTCTCTCCCTCCTTCCCTCCCTCCCTTCCTTTCATTTTTTTAACATCTTTATTGGAGTATAATTGCTTTACAATGGTGTGTTAGTTTCTGCTTTATAACAAAGTGAATCAGCTATACATATACATATATCCCCATTTCTCCTCCCTCTTGCATCTCCCTGCCACCCTCCCTATCCCACCCTCTAGGTGGTCACAAAGCACCGAGCTGATCTCCCTGTGCTATGCGGCTGCTTCCCACTAGCTATCTATTTTACATTTGGTAGTATATATATGTCCATGCCACTCTCTCACTTCGTCCCCAGCTTACCCTTCCCCCTCCCCATGTCCTTAACTCCATTCTCTATGCCTGCATCTTTATTCCTGTCCTGCCCCTAGGTTCTTCAGAACCTTTTTTTTTGTTTTAGATTCCAAATATATGTGTTAGCATACGGTATTTGTTTTACTCTTTCTGACTTTAACATTAAGAAACAACAACAAAGGAATATCTTCTTTGAATCCTGCTTAGAACAATTTATCTCCAAATGGAAAGGAATATTTGATTCACAGAAATCTTTTCTCCAGTCCTCAACCAGGTTATTCAAATCACTGAAAAGATACTTTTCCCCTATTGTTAGTATGGGTGTTTAAATCTAACACCAAATTTTCCAGGTACACAAGACAAGGATTATCATGCTCTAAGGTCATAGTAAAATTAGAATTAGAAATGGCTTTAAATATCAATTCTTTTTTCCATCACCACATATCTTCTACTGCACTCTCAAATGGGGAAGACTTATGCTAGAGCAAAACTAAAGGAAAAGAGGGCAATCTGGGCAAAACATTAGCTTTTTCAACTTTTAGACTGCAAGTAAATATATTACAGTTAATTTCAGGTGTTTTTCCTATGGTACCACAGAACTGTAGTAGCTTCAAAATGGACCAGCAAATAAAAATTAAGTATTCTGAATACTCATAAATAATTCGGCCGGGTGTATTAAAAACTGATAGGTATATATACATCTTGAAGTGAAATATTCCCAATAAGAAAAAAACTGAATTCCTGGATTAAGATTTATTTCTCTGAGTTTTCTCTTGCAAAATGTCAGGGTGAAAACTTTATCACATATCTTTGTTTCTTCTTTTTCAAAAAAATATTAAATGGAAACTATGTTCAAATCAGCAGACTCAAGTAGAAACACTTTTGCATATCAAAGTATGATTTTTATAAGAATCTATGTTAGTCTAACTAAAAGTGTCATTCAGTTTCCTAAAAGTCAACCAAAAACCATACAAAAAATAAAGCATAAACTAAAATACACTCAAATGTTTGCCATAAAAATGCCTGCAAACTAAAGTAGTCCTAATCTCCAAGAAAATACATTTTTTAAATGTATGTGAACTATCTTCAAGGAAAGAACACTGAAATGAACACACTTGAGTATTCCTTATAATATTAAGAAGACAATTAAGACATTTCCTTTTTCAATAAACAAAAGGGATGGACTAAACATTTACTTTAATAGACACAGTTCTGTGCTAATTTCTCTTTCAAAAAAATTTACCAAAAATATTGATTAGAGTTTTAACAATTATCAGCATCTTTTCTTTCAAGGATTCTATGAACGGCAAATATCTTACTATATAACCCAATACCTTTTTCTGAAGATGCCCCTTCATTCAGGATCTGGATTGCTCGTCGAATATCCAAGTTGAACAATGCCACAGCGGCAGCTCTCTCCCATTCCCCTTCTTGTACAAGGGAGTTCAAAAATGGCCCCACGTCGACATCCGTTCCTTTCTTTATCCACCCACAAAGCTGTAAAGCTAAGATTCTCTCTTCATTTAAATTCTGAATATCAGTTTGCTTATCCAACCCACTCCAATTATGTCTGCTGCTTTCTACCATTCCTAAAAAGAAAAACATCTTTATATTATTGTTTATTAGTTTTTGAAATGTGTTTGGAAAATAAGTCAGTTTTACATAGGACTATTTCAACATTAGATTTTAAATATTCAGCTTCTCAGCCACAATTTCATGATAGCATAAGTATAAAACATGCCACAAACAAAACACATTTTACATGTTGCTAAGTACAAACTTCCCCGAGTTACCAGAAAGAGCTGTGGGACTAACAGTCAATGCTTGATGGGTGGCTATGTGAGTCACTGCTTCAGAGCAGCCTCCCTGACCACCTAATCTAAAATAGGGTGCCACCTGTATTATCTAACTAACCATTGGTTCCTCTATGTCCTTTAGCACTAACATAAGCTCCCATATTTTATTTAATTTATTTTCAGTCTTATCTCTTCTCCTACTAGAACATAAGCTCTTACTAGAACATACGCTCCAAAAGGGCTGGCATCTTTTCTTTTTTTATTTGAAAGGTATCCCCAGTGTTTGAGATTCGATACTCACACTCTCTCCCTCCCCCTTCTGCCACTCTATGTATGAATACATACATCTATATGAAAAAAATGAGATCAAAAACATCAAAGTACTTTGAAATGTTAAGTACTAAGCTAAAATACAACAGGAATTATTTGAAGGTTCTCCCCCCTTACTAAACCAGGAGACTTTAGGGCCTCATTTTCTTTTCACAAGGAATTTAAATAATTCTTGTAACATTACTTAGATTGCAATCAAGGCAGCTGATCCTAACGGGAGGATAATTTCACGTAAGATGATACTTGGTGCCAAATTAAGGTAAAAGAAAGATGAAACTTAAGGACTCTATTAATTGCAACTCAAATTCTTAAAAGTTCTAGAAAGTTTTACCATCAAAATTGTCAATTATTTGTTCTTATTTTAACGAAAAGGATTTTCAGAATAAAATGAATTAGGAAGCAAGAATGTCCAACATTACAAATGTCTTTTATTAGTAGTAATTTACACTTGTAATTTACAGCATCCTACATTTATACAGTTACATATAATACAGTAATTATACATTTGTAGGGACTTCCCTGGTGGCGCAGTGGTTTAGAATCTGCCTGCCAATGCAGGGGACACGGGTTCACTCCACGGTCCGGAAAGATCCCACATGCCACAGAGCAACTAAGCCCGTGCGCCACAACTACTGAGCCTGCGCTCTAGACCCCACGAGCCACAGTTACTGAAGCCCGCATACCTAGAGCCCGTG
Source organism: Stenella coeruleoalba (assembly GCF_951394435.1). Classification (NCBI taxonomy): domain Eukaryota; kingdom Metazoa; phylum Chordata; class Mammalia; order Artiodactyla; family Delphinidae; genus Stenella; species Stenella coeruleoalba. The sequence goes on from NC_137155.1 coordinate 44,411,061, forward strand.
CTCCGCAACAAAAGAAGCCATCACAATAAGAAACCCGAACACTGCAACAAAGAGTAGGCCCCACTCACTGCAACTAGAGAAAGCCCACGCACAGCAACGAAGACCCAAGGCAGACAAAAAAAAGAAAAAATAAAGAGAATACCTGCACATCAAAAAGAGGAACCGTGCTGCTCTATATGCAACCATGAGGGAAGTCAGTGAAGACAAAATCACTTATAGTTTATGAAAGTGAGATTTTAAGAACTCTGAGAAAACTTAGAATTAAATGATAAAGTTAATAAAACACGTTAAAAATTAAAGAAGACTTTTTATTCTGAATAACAAATTTAAACTGTTTAAATAGTATGTAGTCATTAAATTTCATGTAGAACAAGCTGCAGATGTACTATAAGGTATTTACTTTCTTATCTCCTGTATAAATTTTGGATTCAGTACTGATGATATTATTTAATTAATGGTAAAAATTTAAGCAGGTGAACAAAAAGCAATTTATTTGTTAAACAATTCCTCACAGCTTAATAATTTCTAGTCTCTTAGAGTTTTTATTTTCTAGAAATTGCGTCATGGAATAGAGATCAGTGTGTATGAATCCAAAGAGTTCAGTGCTAGGAGGTGGAAAAGTATCCTGCAAGTGCATGGATACTGTGTCACATTATTTTGGCTGCTCAGAGACCTTCCCACTGCTTAATAACTATGCTACAAGAAATTCAGGTTATCAAATAAGCAATGTGATATTACTGTGGGTTTTTAAGTACAGTCATATTATGATTTTTAGTATGCATAAATTTTTAAATATGATTAATTTAAATCTATTTATACACATTATGTAATACTAAAGTGACAAGACTGTATCCCCAAAATTTGAGACTACTCTATATATAAATAATAAAATCAATGTTTTATGATGGTTGTGAGGGAAACAAGTGAAACAAGTTCACTTAAACATTAAAAAACATTTAAAATATTTTTTTGTTTCAAATACTACATCAAGCAAACACTATGCTACCTGTAGTTATAAGTTTGTTGCATTTTTACATCTATATAATAACAAAGCAGTAATTTTATCCAGTGTTTATAAGAACATTTTTGTTCTTAAAAACCTAAATCCCAGCAATTCTGCCCGTTAAAAGTAATTCTTCTTAACAGACATGCTTTCTAGATCAGTTTACCATTTAAGTATGAAAAATATTTTCATCATGTTGGATGGAAAGCTGACCAACATCATATAATTTTCTGCCACCTTAAAAGAAGGAATTATACCTATTGACAACACTGTGACCCTGCTCCACAAGACGTACAAGGCATTCCCTCAGAGCATGCATTCTCTTCTTCCTGATCGATTTCAACACTTGGCCCTTCCAAAAAACTAGCCTTATCTCCACCGGCCTACACCTCCAAGATTCTACCCACTCCTATCACAGACACACTTCAAATTATTTCTTCTCCAAAAGAGCCACTTTCTAACCACAACCTCACAGCCTTCCAGCTCACAATCTCAACCTCACAATCTCTTGACCACTCATATCTTTACTTATTAGTCTTCTGTCATTTTCCTCCCTAACCAAGTGAGATCCCAAGGACCAACGAATGAACTATTCTCTTTCCAGTATTCTTAACTCTCCTGGCCCATTGTCTTTTATTCTTTCTTCTGCTAAAGCAACATTGCCCCACAGTCCTCCCATTTCTCAAGACAACTCTCTCTCCTCTTCTCTGTATCTCCTCTCCACAGCCTCCCTGCTCTTCTCAACAAGCAAACCTACTATGTTGAGAAAGTAGGAGCCATCAAGTGGAAAACCTGTCAGTGTCTGATCACTGAACATTAAACAACCTGCATACCTTTCCCCTCTCCCTACTGTGGAGTAGGTGTACATCCTCCTGTGTGTAAAGCCAATCTTTCACCTGTGCTTTGGATCCCTTCCTAGGAATTCTGCTTTTCAGCCTCTTTACTCTGCATCTTCCAACCTCTTTCTAAGGTTTCCTCTCATCAGCATTTAAACACACTTTAATCAATTCCATGTTAAAAACAAAAACAACACAAAAGCCCTCCCATGACTCCAGATTCACCTGCTGCTATCACTGTATATCTTTTTATCCTCCTTCATACAGTCAAATTTCTTGAAAGAATTAATTAAAATGGATGACCTCTTTCTTCACCCTACATTTCCTGCCCATTGGACATCTCTATCTAGCTATATTCAATTTATCCCAAAATAAACTCTTTTCTTATTTTCAAATGCATTCTACCTATGTTATTCCTATCTAATTAACTGCTATTAGTATTATCCCAGTTGTCTTAGCATGCTTTCATTTTTCCTTCCCCTCCATCCCCTGAATCCGATTAATTAAATTCTGTCCCACTCTCTATCCACATTTCTCTAGCTCTTCTGCCACTTACCTTCGTAAGAACACCATCATATCTTGCCTGATAACTGTGGCTTCTGAGGTCCCTGCTATCAATCTTGATCCCCTCCAATCCATTCCACACACAGAGTGACAGCTCTAAAACACAAATTTCCCTAAACCCTCACCATGATTTCTAAGTCCTGGTTACCCCACTGCCTCAATTCTCTCTTCGCGTCCTCTCTCACACTCTGTTCCTGCAATACTGAATGTGCTATGCTCCCTTTCCTCTGGGATCACTGCATATGCTGCTCCCTGTCTGAACCCTGTCTTTGCCTTTACCTCTTGCAGGAAACCAACACTAATTCCTAAAACCAGATTATGAATTCTTCTATACTTAATTGTCTGTTCTACCTCATATTATAACTATTTACTTGTCCATATTCTGAAGTATACTTGACCCTTGAACAACATGGGTTTGAACTGCATGGGTCCACTTATACACAGTTTTCAATAAAGACAGTACCTGTGTTTTTATTTTATAGATCTCTAAATGTGGGGAAAAGTTAGTGTTCGATTAAAGATCACAATACGTGGAAACAAAAGAACGAGGGTTTGAGTCCTGATTCTACCAAACTGTTTCAGCTTCCTGTCCTTGAATGAGTCATTTATCAATTTCTTTGTTTTTCAGGCAGAAATACAAGTACACAGATTTTTGAGTGGGGTAAAAGGGATCAGTAACCCTAACTACCCCCTCTCCTTGTTTAAGGGTCAACTGTAGAATGTAAACTCCCCAAGAGCAGAAATGATATCTATCTTGTATAGTCTCCATGAGTGAAGAGACTTAGCTATCTTGTTTACAGTTATGTCTCCAGTTCCTAGGAGAATTCTTGGCATATAGTGAGCATGTAATGAATACCTGCCGAATGAATGAATAAATTTACCTCATATTACAGTTGTAAGAATTAAAGTAACATGGAGAAAGCAACTAGTATGATGTCTAATTTATAGTAAGCACTCACTATATATTACCTGTCACCAAAGTTAAAATTTAGCTCTAATAAACTTGTGCATTAGGTAATGGTGGGCAAGATGGCTCAATGTGTTGACTTACTATGTGTTGAATTATTAGAGATACAATTAGAAAAGAAGTATGGCCAGAGAAAAGACTGGAACTTAGGACTGCCAACTTTGACAGTCATTTCCCTACTTTTTACTTTTTGGGTTGCAGAAACAAAATATCTAAACCAAACCAAACAAAAAGCCAAAAGTCTATCAATGAGATAATCTTTCCAACAGTAGTCTTTTTTAGTTTGGGTAAAGACTACTCTTGACTCAAGACAAGATACTCAGTTTGTCTCTACTGCACCAGAAACATATAAAGATATTCCATTTTCCCCCCTTGCTTTTCCTCAGAGGTAGTGTATTGGCTTTTCCCTGAAATATATCAAAGTACAGCTAGATCAGTCCCTCCCATCAGGAAGCTTGCACAAGCCTCTTAGATAGCCTCATCCACAGAGGGCAGACAGAAGAAGCAAGAAGAACTACAATCCTTCAGCCTGTGGAATGAAAACCATATTCACAGAAAGACAGACAAAATAAAAAGGCAGAGGACTATGTACCAGATAAAGGAAAAAGATAAAACCCCAGAAAAACAACTAAATAAAGTGGAGACAGACAACCTTCCAGAAAAATAATTCAGAATAATGATAGTGAAGATGACCCAGGATCTTGGAAAAAGAACGGAGACAAACATCGAGAAGATGCAAGAAATGTTTAAAAGAACAAACAAAGATGAACAATACAATAACTGAAATGAAAAATACACTAGAAGGAAACAATAGCAGAATAACTAAAGCAAAAGAACAGACAACTGAACTGGAAGACAGAATGGTGGAAATTACTGCCATGGAACAGAATAAAGAAAAAAGAAAGAAAACAAATGAAGACAGCCCAAGAGACCTCTGGGACAACATTGAATGCACCAACATTTGCATTATAGGGGTCCCAGAAGGAGACAAGAGAGAGAAAGGACCCAAGAAAATATTTGAGAGACTGTAGTCAAAAACTTCCCGAACACGGGAAAGGAAATAGGCACCCAAGTCCAGGAAGTGCAGAGAGTTACAGGCAGGATAAACCCAAGGAGAAACACTCCAAGACCCATAGTAATCAAACAACAAAAATTAAAGACAAAGAAAAATTATTAAAAACAACAAGGGAAAACTAACAAATAACATACAAGGGGACTCCAATAAAGTTAACAGCTGATTTCTCAGCAGAAACTCTATGAGCCAGAAGGGAGTGGCACAATATATTTAAAGTGATGAAAAGGAAGAACCTACAACCAAGATTACTCTACCCAGCAAGGATCTCATTCAGATTCGACAGAGAAATCAAAGCTTTACAGATAAGCAAAAGCTAAGAGAATTCAGCACCACCAAACCAGCTCTACAGTAGATGCTAAAGGAACTTCTCTAAGAGGGAAACACAAGAGAAGAAAAGGACCTACAAAAACAAACCCAAAACAATTAAGAAAATGGTCATAGGAACACGCATATAGAAAATTACCTTAAATACGAAAGGATTAAATGCTCCAACTAGGGCTTCCCTGGTGGCGCAGTGGTTGAGAGTCTGCCTGCCAATGCAGGGGACACGGGTTCGCGCCCCGGTCCGGGAAGATCCCACATGCTGTGGAGCGGCTGGGCCTGTGAGCCATGGCTGCTGAGCCTGCGCGTCCAGAGCCTATGCTCTGCAACAGGAGAGCCCACAACAGTGAGAGGCCCGTGTACTGCCAAAAAAAAAAAAAAAAAAAGCTCCAACCAAAAGACACAGGCTTGCTGAATGGATACAAAAACAAGTCCTGTCTATATGCTACCGACAAGAGACCCACTTCAGACCTAGGGACACATACAGACTGAAAGTGAGGGGATGGAAAAAGATATTCCATGCAAATGGAAATCAAAAGAAAGCTGGAGTAGCAATACTCATATAAGATAAAATAGATTTTAAAATACAGAATGTTACAACAGGCAAGTAGGGACACTACATAATGATCAAGAGATCAATCCAAGAAGATATAACAATTATAAATATATATGCACCCAACATAGGAGCATCTCAATACAAAAGGCAATTGTTAACAGCTATAAAAGAAGAAATCGACAGTAACACAATAATAGTGGGGGACTTTAACACTTCACTTACACCAACTGATAGATCATCCAGACACAAAATTAATAAGGAAACACAAGCTTTAAATGACACAAAAGAGCAGAGAGATTTAACTGATATCTATAGGACATTCCATCTGAAAACAGCCAATTACACTTTCTTCTCAAGTGCACACAGAACATTCTCCAGGACAGATCACATCTTGGGTAACAAAGCAAGCCTCAGTAAATTTAAGAAAACTGAAATCATATCAAGCATCTTTTCTGACTACAACGCTATGAGATTATAAATAAATTAAAGGGAAAAAACATAAAAAACACAAACACACTGAGGCTAAACAACAGATTACTAAATAACCAAGAGATCACTGAAGAAACCATAGAGGAAATCAGAAAATACCTAGAGACAAATGACAATGAAAACACGATGAACCAAAACCTATGGGATGCAGCAAAAGCAGTTCTAAGAGGGAAGTTTATAGCTATACAATCCTACCTCAAGAAACAAGAAAAATCTCAAATAAACAATCCAACCTTACACTTAAAAGAACTAGAGAAAGAACAAACAAAACCCAAAGTTAGTAGAAGGAAAGAAATCATAACGATCAGAGCAGAAATAAATGAAACAGAAACAAAGAAAACAAGAGCAAAGATCAATAAAACTAAAAGCTGGTTCTTTGAGAAGATAAATAAAATTGATAAACCTTTAGCCAGACTCATCAAGAAAAAGAGGGAGAGGACTCAAATCAATAAAATTAGAAATGAAAAAGGAGAAGTTACAACGGACACCACAGAAATACAAAGCATCCTAAGAGACTACTACAAGCAACACTATGCCAATAAAATGGACAACCTGGAAGAAATGGACAAATTCTTAGAAAGTTATAACCTTCCAAGGCTTATCCAGGAAGAAGTAGAAAATATGAACAGACCAATCACAAGCACTGAAATTGAAACTGTGATTAAAAATCTTCCAACAAACAGAAGTCCAGGACCAGATGGCTTCACAGGTGAATTCTATCAAACATTTAAAGAAGAGCTAATATCCATCCTTCTCAAACTCTTCCAAAAAATTGCAGAGGAAGGAACACTCCCAAACTCATTCTACGAGGCCACCATCACCCTGATACCAAAACCAGACAAAGATATCACAAAAACAGAAAATTACAGACCAATATCACTGACGAATATAGATGCAAAAATCCTCAAGAAAATACTAGCAAACAGAATCCAACAACACATTAAAAGGATCATACACCATGATCAAGTGGGATTTATCCCAGGGATGCAAGAATTCTTCAATATATGCAAATCAATCAGTGTGAGACACCATATTAACAAATTGAAGAATAAAAACCATATGATCATCTCAATAGATGCAAAAAAACCTTTTGACAAAATTCAACACCCATTTATGATAAAAACCCTCCAGAAAGTGGGCATAGAGGGAACTTACCTCAACATAATTAAGGCCATATATGACAAACCCACAGCAAACATCATTCTCAAAGGTGAAAAACTGAAAGCATTTCCTCTAAGATCAGGAACAAGACAATGATGTCCACTCTCGCCACTATTATTCAACAGTTTTGGAAGTCCTAGCCACGGCAATCAGAGAAGAGAAAGAAATAAAAGAAATACAAATTGGAAAAGAAGTAAAACTGTTACTGTTTCCAGATGACATGATACTATACACAGATAATCCTAAAGATGCCACCAGAAGACTACTAGAGCTAATCAATGAATTTGGTAAAGGTGCAGGATACAAAATTAATTCACAGAAATCACTTGCATTCCTATACACTAACAACAAAAACTCAGAAAGAGAAATTAAGGAAACAAACCCATTCACCATTGCAACAAAAAGAATAAAATACCTAGGAATAAACCTACCTAAGGAGGTAAAAGACCTGTAGTCAGAAAACTATAAGACACTGATGAAAGAAATCAAAGATGACACAAACAAATGGAGACATATGCCATGTTCTTGGATGGGAAGAATCAATATTGTGAAAATGACTATACTACCCAAAGCAATCTACAGATTCCATGCAATCCCTATCAAATTACCAATGGCATTTTTTACAAACCTAGAACAAGAAATCTTAAAATTTGTATGGAGACACAAAAGATGCCTGAATAGCCAAAGCAACCTTGAAGAAAAAAAAAAAAACAGAGCTGAGGAATCAGACTTCCTGACTTCAGACTCTACTACAAAGTTACAGTAATCAAGACAATATGGTACTAGCACAAAAACAGAAACATAGATCCATGGAACAGGATAGAAATTCCAGAGATAAACCCACGCATCTATGGTCAACTAATCTATGACAAAGGAAGAAAGGAGAAAAGACAGTCTCTTCAATAAGTGGTGCTGGGAAAACTGGACAGCCATATGTAAAAGAATGAAATTAGAATACTCCCTAACACCACATACAAAAATAAACTCAAAATGGATTAAAGACCTAAATGTAAGACCAGACACTATAAAACTCTTACAGGAAAGCATAGGAAGAACACTCTTTGACATAAATCACATCAAGATTTTTGACCCACCTCCTAGAGTAATGGAAATAAAAACAAAAATAAACAAATGGGACCTAATGAAACTTAAAAGCTTTTGCACAGCAAAGGAAACCATAAACAAGATGAAAAGGCAACCCTCAGAGTGGGAGAAAATATCTGCAAACAAATCAGTGGACAAAGGATTAAACTCCAAAATATATAAACAGCTCATGCAGCTCACCCCAATCAAAAGATGGGAAGAAGACCTAAATGGGCAGGAGACATTTCTCCAAAGATGACATAGAGATGGCCAAGAGGCACATGAAAAGCTGCTCAACATCACTAATTATTAGACAAATGCAAATCAAAACTACAATGAGGTATCACCTCACACCAGTTAGAATGGGCACCATCAGAAAATCTACAAACAACAAATGTTGGAGAGGGTGTGAGGAAAAGGGAATCCTCTTGCACTGTTGGTGGGAATGTAAATTGATATAGCCACTATGGAGAACAGTATGGAGGTTCCTCAAAAAACTAAAAATAGAATTACCATATGACCCAGCAATCCCACTACTGGGCATATACCCAGAGAAAACCATAATTCAGAAAGACACATGCACCTCAGTGTTTATTGCAACACTATTTACAATAGCCAGGTCATGGAAGCAACCTAAATGCCCACTGACATACAAATGGATAAAGAAGATGTGGTACATACATACAATGGAATATTACTCAGCCATAAAAAGGAAGGAAATTGGGTCATTTGTAGAGATGTGGATGGACATAGAGACTGTGATACAAGTGAAGTAAGTCAGAAAGAGAAAAACAAATATCGCATGTTAACGCATATATGGGGAATCTAGAAAAATGGTACAGATGAACTGGTTTGCAAGGCAGAAACAGACACACAGATGTAGAGAACAAACGTATAGACACCAAGGGGGGCATGTGGCAGGTGGGGGGGGGATTAAAAAAAAAAAAGGTACAGCAGAAAAAATAAACCGTAGAATATTGAGAATGCAATGTGGTCGGACCTACTATATAGCTGTAAATACTATTTATGGGGGTAATACATAACTGTCCTTTTACTTTTATTAATAAAAATGGAAGTCTCTAATTAAACTCTTTCATTTTGTTATTTATAATAAAACTTACTTTTTTGGGTCAAGAGCTAATGAGAGAACACCAAAATGAAATAGATGATATAAGTAGTCTACTGAATCTTCAATGTGAACCACAGTAATTTAGAAGTCCTTTAAAAAAATCAAAATAATATAACCATTTAATTGAAATGTTTAATGTACTCTTATTAAAAAACAGCATTTTATTTTGTATTTTTTTGTAGAGTATTTATGAAAGTCCTATTAAAAAAAAGTTAGATTTATTACTTCTACTGCCACTCTTTGACTAAATAATGTAAACTGCTTTTCTAGCAGCTTGAGTTGGGCCCAAATTTGACTGCTATCAAAAACTAGATACCAAATCCTAGGTTGGGAAGATAACTATAATATAACCCACAATTCAATCCCAATAAAGACAATAAGAACAACTGTTTAAAGAAGTCAGTGAAAAAACAGTAAGTTTGGCTCTTCTGTCATCTTTATTTTACTCTTAAATAGTTTATTAATTTCAATCTTACATTAATTCATGCATCATTCAATCATCAAAGACTACTTCACATACAGATGGCCAAAAAACACATGAAAAGTTGCTCAACATCACTAATTATTAGAGAAATGCAAATCAAAACTACAGTGAGGTATCACCTCACACCAGTCAGAATGACTATAATCAAAAATCTACAAACCATAAATGATGGAGAGGGTGTGGAGAAAAGGGAACCCTTCCACACTGTTGGTGAGAATGTAAATTGAAACAGCCACTATGGAGAACAGTATGCATGTTCTTTAAAAAACTAAAAATAGGGCTTCCCTGGTGGCACAGTGGTTGAAGAGTCCGCCTGCTGATGCAGGGGACACGAGTTCGTGCCCTGGTCCGGGAGGGTCCCACATGTCACGGAGCGGCTGCGCCCATGAGCCATGGCCACTGGGCCTGCGCATCTGGAACCTGTGCTCCCCAACGGGAGAGGCCACATCAGTGAGAGGCCCGCGTACCGCAAAAAAAAACCAAACTAAAAATAGAGCTACCATATGACCCACCAACCCCACTCCTGGCCATATATCCAGAGAAAACCATAATTTGAAAGGATGCATGCACCGCAATGTTCATTGCAGCACTATTTACAATACCCAGGACATGGAAGCAACCTAAATGTCAATCAACAGACGAATGGATAAAGAAGATGTGGTGTGTGTATATATATATATATATATATATATATATATATGCATGCAATGGAATATTACTCAGCCATAAAAAGGAACAAAATAATGCCATTTGCAGCGACATGGATGGACCCAGAGATTGTCATACAGCGTGAAGTCAGAAAGAGAAAGACAAATATCATATAATACTGCTTATACGTGGAATCCAGAAAAATGAACTTATTCGCAAAGGAGAAATAGAGTCACAGATGTAGAAAACAAGCTTATAGTTACCAATGGGGGAAGCAGGGTTGGGGAGTGGATGAATTGGGAGTTGGGATTGACATATATACACTACTATATATAAAACAGATAACTAATGAGAACCTACTGTATACCACAGTGAACTCTAATCAATGCTCTGTGGTGACCTAAATGGGAAGGAAATCTAAAAAAGAGTGGATATATGTGTATGTATAACTGATTCACTTTGCTGTACAGCAGAAAGTAACACAATATTGTAAAGCACCTATATTCCAATAAAAATTAATTTAAAAAAAAAGAAAGGAAAAAAGGAAACTGAAACTACAGCAATTAAAAAATAAAGACTATTTCAGGTAAGACACCTCAGGTAAGGCCATACCTCATGTCATAGTTATACAGTACTTACCACTGGGTAGCTAAGTGAGAGGGTTTAGGCAGCAAAATAAAAAGGGGTCTCCTTCAGTTGGAAAAATTTTAATTTAGTTTTTATAAAAGCAAATACTGTGATAAAATCTGAACCAACAACCAGGATCCTATAAATCCTCTAATGTAATACCTTTCAAAGTGGGTCTTCAAAACCACTAATAGTGAATAAATTAATGAATAAATTTAGAAAGTCAATCACTTCAAAGAACCAAGACTCCTTCCAAAAAGAATTTTAAATATAAGAACAATTATGCATTTAACGCAACAATTCACTAAAAATATCTAGTCAAAAACAACACAACAAAAAAAGAATATTTATGTATACTATCCTAACTAAATTTGGGGGGAAAATAAGAGTACAAAAATTATACACATATTGCAGAAAATAAAACAGAATTTTCTTACCCAAAGATGATTTTACAATTGATTTAATTCCTGAATAAACCAATGATCCTTTGTTGCCTGGAGATTTCTGATCCATATCTTCTGTATACTGCTTCATAAGTATTTAAATGCATAGGAAATACTAGTAATGATGCATAATAAAATATTTCAAAGCTAAATTTATTTTGATTTGGAACCAATTCATAATAGGCATCAGTGCAAGAAGGTGGTTGGTTCTACTCTATTGTAGAGATATATTTTTCTCCCTCCTACACAATCTGCAAAGCAGTATTTCAACAGTTTTAAACAATTTTACTTTGGAATTTTAGTATTAAGTCTTGCATTTGCACATAAAACATTCAGCACGGTATTTACAGACTGACCTTTTGGCAAATTTCAAGAACATTTCTACCAAAGTCATCTTACAAAACTCACAATGCAAAGGATATAGTGCAGAGTATACCAGAGTGACTTGAGCTGTGGATCTTCATTTCCCGCTAAAATATGGTTTCTCCACACCTGTTCTGTATCAAGGCCGTACCTTGATAAAGCCCGAAGGCGCATCTTCGTTGCTATATCTTTTTCTAAAGAATTATCATTTTCTTCTTCCGCACATTCATATAAATGACGACCACAAGCCCACATTAAAGATGTAATTGGGCTCCAGGCAAGAGAGATTCTTTCAAAAACAGTGAAGTCAGACATTGTTCGGTTGGGAGTTACAACTATCATTCGATTTTGACTTGTTGGATGCCAAGCAAAGGAGGCAATGTAATTGTCACAAGGTTGCACACTTCTTTCAATTATTGTGGGTTCAGTTTCATCTCCAATGGGAGTGGGTGTGTGCTGCATATCATATAATCTAATAATATTACTATCCCTTGTTAAAGTGGCAAGCAGACCAGTCCTAGTTGGACACCATGCTACTTTTGTTAAGGGCTTTGGTTGCTCAGTCAAAGTCAAAACTGGCTTCTCAAATTTCCTAAGATCCCATATTGCAACCTGACCTTCATAAAAGGAAGCAACACGATCATGGAAGTATGGGTCTACTGTCACGCCCTGAACAGCTTTTGTATTCACAAACATCTTTTGGCTTGTATTCCGAAGATCAAAAATGGCTAGGTTACGATGCATACCAGCAAGGAGAAGTTTCTGGTCTCGTGGAAGCCAACAAAGAGAGAGACAAGCATCATTCTGTCCTAATTCATAAAGTGGTTTTGTTACTAATAATGTTGTTTCAGTTTCACCTGCCGAAAGTCTTACTTTCTCCATGGGAACTATATCAGGCGTGTATTTGCTGCAGATGTCCCAAATCAGCACTGAAAAGTCAGCTCTATGTTTATCTAGACCAGCAGCAAGCCAGTTACTATCCAATGGATTCCATGCAAGAGTATTGCATTGTCGTGCATGTTTTGGAACAAACTCTTTTCCTATCAAATCTTTGAACTTTGAGTTATGATCTTGACCAAGACTTGTAAGTACAACTCTACCATTTGCTTGTCCAACTGCTAGGAGACATTCAGGATCATAATTGAGATACCAGGCAACACATTTCATATAGGGTGTTTCTGAATTTATTGAGAGTAACGTAGCTGCAGAGTCTTCAGATAAACGTAGAGATCCAGCTTTGAATTCTGAATTCACAGTAGATTCCACGTGATAAAGGCTAAGTTCTGAGTCACATACAACAAATCTATCAACCTGGTGTGGTGCCCACAATATATCAGGTTTGGTACCACTCATGCTTACTGATGATCTCAAAGAGCGCAGTTAGGTCCATTCAATGAAAATCTGCTTAAAAATAAAAAGTTTTAAAATGTTAACAATATACAATTCTAAGCTGAATCAACTATTCAGAAAGTCAGGAAATTTTCTACACAGATACTCTGTTTTTCAATGTATTTATATTTCTTCTTACTGCTATGAATTCAAGACAATATTTATTAATAAAAGGGGAAAAGAAGAACTTCCTCCAATAAGATGAGCTGGTAGGAATCTGAGAACTCCATTCTGGCTTTATTTCCCATGATCAATTATCTTAATTGCACTATTACTAGTACCTTCAATTTAACCTCAGGGTTGAAATAACTTCAGTGTGGTGAGCAAATTAATAAGTATCATCCATCTGAAGGGGACAAAACTTTAAAGGGTTATGAATCACATACCTAAGCAACAAGTTTAAAGCAGCACTATCCAACAGAACCTTCTGCAATGATAGAAATGTTCTGTGTCTGTACTGTCCAATATGGTAGCTACTAGCCACATGCGGCTACTGAGCACGAGAAATATGGCAGTGCAAATTTTAAATTTTGATTTTAATTGATTTTAATATAAATGGCCACATGAGGCCACCAAAATGACCAATGCAGATTTAAAGTACAAAGCCACTAGTTTCTTCCTCAAATTTCAACGATAAGAAGCAGGAATGTATTGAGCGGAGTCGAGTTCAACTCCTAGCTCTGACACATGCTAGCTGTATACCTCAAAAAGGCCTTTGTGTTTGGGGGTCCTTTTATTTTCTCATCTGTACAACGTAAGAACTGGTTTAGACTAACGTTTCCCAAATTTCAGTTATTCATGTACCACCTGTGCCATTATTTAATATTTTTATTTAAACTGACTCATTTTTAAAATCTGAAAATCAATTTTAATTTCATCATAAGGTCCATGAGTCATGGGTACAATATGCTAAATATATTTTTTTCTAACATACTTAAATAAATATATAACTATTAAAAATGCTTGATTGTGTTACCTAAAATCATCCTGTTTATGACCAGTAGGACACACTGCACTTTGGGAAACTGAATTAAGTGAGCATTAGAGGCTCTTTCAGTTTTCAATTCTATAAACTTCGAATAGGTATTTGAAACAGGAATTTTGAAAAGATAAATATGCTAGTAGTAGTTTAAGCACATAAGCACTAAAAATAGTTATGCTAAAAATGGTAGTTTAATAATAAAAGCTACTTACAAAAATGTAAATTTCTGTTTTTAAGCAAGTCTGGCTAGAGGTAACAGTCTGGATTAAAAATGAACAAAGAGGGCTTCTCTGGTGGTGCAGTGGTTAAGAATCCGCCTGCCAATGCAGGGGACACAGGTTCGAGCCCTGGTCCGGGAAGATCCCACATGCCGCGGAGCAACTAAGCCCGTGTGCCACAACTACTGGGCCTGAGCTCTAGAGCCCGCGAGCCACAACTACTGAGCCCACGTGCCACAACTACTGAAGCCTGCGTGCCTAGAGCCTGTGCTCCACAACAAGAGAAGCCACCGCAATGAGAAGCCCGTGCACCACAATGGAGAGTAGCCCCTGCTCGCTGCAACTAGAGAAAGCCCGCCCCCAGCAACGGAGACCCAACACAGCCAAAAATAAATAAATAAAATAAATTTATAAAAAAAAAAAAAGAACAAAGATACTCATAATCCTCATGGCAACTGGTATCTGTACATCCATGCTGTCAGTTCTTAAAGAGTGAAGTTATGGTTCATTCATCTCTCTATACCCTGTACCAGATGCAGAGCCTGGCACAGACTCCTAATAAAGATATTCTAAATAAATTCAGCTCAGACATATGTTTTGATCTTGTAAAAGTTTCAGTCAGGAATTATTAGTCTAGAATTTCAATAGACTCATAAAATTTAGATGACTGGGAAAAGCCTCTAAGAATTCTCACACCGCCTTATTTCCTTCCTTAATAGTTCTGAAGCCCAAGATCAATCATTTCAATTATATTCTTACTAGCACCCTCAATTTCTTCATTTCCTTGCCACTTTTGCCTTCCCCGACAAGCTCAACTGTCTTCTTTCTTCCACTCAGGCTGCAGAGTCTCACAGTTCTGCAGACTGACTCCATAAAAAATTAAGGTAGACAACATGTCTGGCCTGTGGTGCTGGTTCAGCAGTTCTTTTATTCATCTTCCCACTCTGGCCTTTATGAAATCAAAGTGATCTTTTTAAAATACAAACTTATCCAGGTTATCGAACTCCTGCTTAAAACCCTCTCATGGTTTCCAACTGCTGTTAGCATAGAGTTCTCATTCTTCGACAAAACCTACAAAACCCTAAATGATCCAGCCTCAATGCACCCTGTTCTCCTCCCTGCTAACTGTGTTCTAGCTATACTGTCCTTTTCATTGCCTAGAATGTAATCCTCCACCCATCACACCTTTGCAAATGCCATTCCCTCTGGTTGGAGCTTTCTTCCCTCCCTTCTCGGCCATGTTAAAACCCGCTCAACCTTGACTTCAACCACACTCTATCCCCTCCCCAATCTAAATCAGGTTACTTAGATATATACTCTCAATGGAGAATATTCCTTCCCTTTAAATCAGCCTCTTGGGCTTCCCTGGTGGCGCAGTGGATAAGAATCCGCCTGCCAATGTAGGGGACACGGGTTTGATCCCTGGTCCGGGAAGATCCCACATACTACGGAGCAACTAAGCCTGTGCGCCACAACTACTGAGCCTATGCTCTAGAGCCTGCGAGCCACAACTACTGAAGCCCGCGTGCCTAGAGCCCGTGCTCCGCAACTAGAGAAGCCACCGCAATGAGAAGCCCACGCACCGCAACGAAGAGTAGCCCCTGCTCACCGCAACTAGAGGAAGCCCGTGTGCGGCAACAAAGACCCAACACAGCCAAAAATAAAATAAATAAAATTTTAAAAATAAACAACAAAAAAATAAATCACCCTCGCCATCTCTCCTACTAGATTATAAACTCCCTAAGAGCAGGTGAAGTATCCTTTTTGCTCTCCATTTGAACCTCTAGTACCCAGCACAGTGCTGGGCACTTAGTAGATACTTAGTAATTACTTGTTAAATGAATGCATTTGTTAAATGCTCCCTCTGACACCTCTCACACTGCTTTCTCCAAATTTCACTAATCTCCCCATGCTTACGCCCACTGCCCTTTCCAGTAGGGGTTGGCTCAAGCCAACAGCAAAGTGCACACTGTCATAACTGGTGCCAATAATGGGTAAGGGCCCACAGTGAGCAACCCTGAGAGGATCACTCTCATACACTGACTTTCGTTTATTCTATAAGCATTTGGGGGCATCTTCTATGTTCTAGACACTGTTCTCAATGCTGGGCACACAGAGGTAAACAGGGACAAATAAGGTCCCCGGTTGCTATGGAATGAACTGTGACCCCCCAAAATTCGTATGTTGAAGTGTTAATCATGACTCCACCTGACTGTCTTGGAGATAGAGTCTTTAAGGAGGTAATTAAGGTTAAGGTTAAATGAGGTCATAAGGGTGAAGTCCTGATCTGACAGAACTGGTGCCCTTAAAATACAGAGATACCAGAGCCCTCTCCCCATGTGAGTACACAGTGAGAAGGAGGCTGTCTGCAAGCTAGGAAGATAGCTACCACCAGAACCAGACCATACTGGCACCCTGATCTCAGACTTCCAGCCTCCAGAACTGTGAGAAAATAAGTTTCTGTCGTTTAAGCCATCCAGTCTATGGTATTTTGTTATGGTAGCCCAAGTGAACTAATACACTAATAAAACCTGCATTCTAGTGCTGAAGTTATGTCCAGTCTTAAAGAGAATTTAAAAATTTAAGAATGAGAAGGAAAAGAAGCACCTTGTGTAACAGGAAGTAGCTAACACAACAAAAAGAAGGAACAGATGCTGCCAAGTAAGGCTTTATTCATACTCATGCCCTTGCAAACAGAGGAAACCTCTTAACTGGAGGTATCCTTAGCTCTGGCCCATCTTCCTATCTCACTGAAAGACAAATGCTAAAATAAGCACACTTTTTATATAGGCTTCCTTCCTACAACTGTACTCTTTACACAAATGATCCATGGTTTAAAAAAAAACTGGGTGCCACATGGAAAAATCCATCTTAAAAAAAAAAAAGTGTTACTATAATTTTAAAAACTATTTGATTTACAAGACTCTCAACGAAGAATCATCCGTATTTCTTCTGATATTATGCACATATTTATATTACCATCCACAAAATCTGACTACAGTAACTCATACAGAATCACAGAACTTGAGAGTTAGAAAGAGGCTAGTAAACCCTGCATAATTCACATAGGAGTAAAGAGAAAACCAGATGTTTTGATTCTTTTCCAACACCACCCTACTCCCATCCTAGATTACTGCACAGAGAAAGGATCAGCTACATCATTTGCAGGGCCCCCTTCTTCAAAACTTATTAAGAATTTCAATACTGTGACAGCAGAGCATTAAACCAAGTGCCAGGCCTTCTAAAGATGGGCCTTGTGTGACTGCACGGCTCACACACCATGAAGCTGGCCCTGAATACAGAGGTACATCTATAAGCACCCTCTTAAGAAACGTACAGCTGACCCTTGAACAACTCAGGGGTTAGGCCGCAGACCCTCCAACGCAGTCCACATGTAACTTATAGTTGGCCCTCTGTATAAGTGGCTTCTCCTTATCTGTGGTTCTGCATCCTCAGATTCAACCAACTGTGGATTGTGTAGTACTGTGGTATTTACCATTGAAAAAAATCCACATATAAGTAGACCCATGCAGTTCAAACCTGTGTTGCTCAAGTCAACTGTATTTCTTTACAATCCAACACAGTATAGATGGATCAAGGCTCCTGAACAAACACCACTAGGAATATGGTGGAGAGCAAAGAAAAGTGAGCCTGGAGTCAGAAGACCTCCAGCCACTACTAGCTAGACCCTAACAAGCCCCTTAATACTCCAAGACTATAAAATGGAGATAGAACCCACCCTATCTCCTTCTCACAGAATTGTGACAATCAAATTAAATGAGTTCTATGCATCAACAAATGCGTCAGTATCACTACGATTCCCTTAAACAGCTCTGGCAATTAATGTTTTCAAATGCTGGAGACACTGAAAAATTGGGGGTAAAAGGGGTAGGATTTGCCATAATTACAGCTTATATTTAGATGCTCACCTTCAAGTATAACAAGCACTCACTTCCCATCAATGGTTTCTGAGCAAAGGAAAGCCATGATGATGATTCTGTGCTCCTCACCAGAACATCTATAACAGCACTGTCCAACAGAAACATAGTGTAAGCCATATAACTTAAAATTTTCTAATGGCTACATTGAAAAGAATAAAAAGAAATCAATCTAATTTAGCAATATATATTATTTAACCTAAATATCAAAAATATTATCCTTTCAACATGTAATCAATGTAAAATTATTAATGAGAAATTTACCTTTTTCTGTCTTTTTTTGTGGTACCAAGTCTTGGAAATACAATATGTATTTTACACTTTCAGCACATCTCAATCCTGTGTGGCTACTGGACAGTGAAGATCTATATAATACTAAGTGTACAAGGTATCCAATCATCCTTTTATGTTGTTGTCTTTTCTACTTGTCTTACCATGACAAATAACAACAGTAGCAGTTTCAAGAAATTTCTACCATCACCATCTTCAAGGAGATGCTCTATATATCTCCAAATTTCCCTTAAAATATCGTTAAACAAAAGGCTGCAAAGGCAGTCATTTGCTAAGTCATTTAGGAATGCTCGTGGCTCCTGTGAGCAGCTTTATCCTCTTACGGAATTTTCATTACTCGTACATGCAGAGGACAGAGCTACGCGGGTGACAGGCCCTTTAAGAAGTATTTATTTAGAGTACAACTAGAGCAAGGCTGGCTACTCTGCTGGGTAAATCTAAGGGTGACTCCCACACTCCAGACACCGGGCTGAGCTTCGCGTCCAAGGGCAGGACGCGGTTCTAGACAACCCGGCAGCGGTGGAGGCTGCAGCGCGGACCCACCACCCCGAAGGAGGTCCCCGAGCCCGCGGGCCGCTCGCAGCTCTCAGGCCCGGCCTGACGCCCGGCGCGGTTATCCCGCAGCGCTGAACGCGACTCCCCGCGCCTCGGTTCCAAGGAGGCCCCAGGGTCCGCACCCGCCTGGGCTTTTCAACTGGGCTTGTCCGGGCGCCTAGCGGCCGTCCTGGAGCTTCCGAGCCCTCGACTCGGGCCTCCCGGTCCCGAGTGCGGAGACGCGGCCCAGCCCGCACTCACCGACCTGGCAGGCAGCGCTGCCTCGTACTGCCGCTTCCGGCCTAGTCGCAGCCCCTCCCGACGGGGGTGGTCCACACGCCGGCAAGATGGCGGCCGCACGACGCGGTCAGTAACCGGGGCCACAGGACCAGGGTCCACTACCCGACCACCGCGCCTCGCAGACGCGCGGACTTGCCTGGGCCTGGGAAGGGGAGTTCCCCGCTACGAGCCCCGCCCCTCGCTCGCCCGCGGAGTCGCACCGCCCTGGGGCGGGCCCACGGCCCCAGAGGCCCCGCAGGCCCCGCCTGCTGTCCAAGCGCCCTGGTCCATCTCCTCAGGTCCCGCCCCCTGAGTCCCCAGGCGGGATCCTGGTCACGTGGAGCCGGACTCCTCTCAGAGCTGGGTTATCAATTTTAAGGGATTTGGATGCTTTAGCTCATTTAATTGGTTTAAATTTCCATTAAGGTACTTCCCTGGTGGTCCAGTGGTTAAGACTCTGTGCTCCCAATGTAGAGGGCCTGGGTTGAATTGCCGGTCAGGGAACTACATCCTGCGTGTGGCATCTAAGATCCTGCACGCCCCAACGAAGATGCCTTGTGCAGCAACTAAGACCCTCACAGCGAAATAAATAAATATTAAAAAATAAATTTCCATTAAAAATTTATTTGTGTGGCTTCCCTGGTGGCGCAGTGGTTGAGAGTCCGCCTGCCGATGCAGAGGACACGGGTTCATGCCCCAGTCCGGGAAGATCCCACATGCCGCGGAGCGGCTGGGCCCGTGAGCCATGGCCGCTGAGCCTGCGCGTCCGGAGCCTGTGCTCCGCAACAGGAGAGGCCACAACAGTGAGAGGCCCGCGTACCGAAAAAAAAAAAAAAAAAAAAAATTTACTTGTGGGCCATCTATGTAGTAGAAAGTCCAGGGTATTTGGTTCACGATTTATTCACTCATTTACTCATTCCACAAACACGTCTCGAGTGCCTGTTGTGCACTTGCTGTAATGCTGGGGACACTGGAGTGAGCAAAAAAGACATGGTCCTGGCAGGAAACAGGCAATTAGAGGGCTGCCTAGTTAGGGCTAAAACAGCGCTTCGGCAGGAGGGGCGCCCATTTAGTGTTTGGGGTGTGTGTGTCAGGAATACTTCCTTGACTGCTAGGCTGAGACAAGGATGAAGATGAGATAGCTGGGAAAGCAAACAGGTCGGAGGGATTTGGAAGAGAAGAGCCTTCTAGAGCAGAGGAAGAGCATATAGCAGTGCGGAAACAGTGGAGTATGGACGAGTGAACAGAGGAAGTGGGGACAGATGGAGATGATGTATTAGAAAGGCATTTGGAAATCAGGCTAGTGAGTCTGTATGGACTTTTCCTAAAGGCACTGGTGCAGTCATTGAAGGTTTTTAACCAGGAGAATGGTGTAATCAATTTTTATGGGATAAGGTAAGTATCCAAATGAGAGATGATGGTAACCCAGACTACCAGTGGTCTGGAGAGTGGGGATGGAGAGAAGTGTGTGGCCTGGGGAATATTTAGACGTTGGGATGAACAGAGCTTGATGATTGATTAAGTGAGTCAGGGAGAAAGAGGATTCTAGGTTTCTGGCTCCCGTAATTGAGTGAATGGGGCTGCCACAGGTGTTACAAATCTTATAGAAACTTTCTTCAGTTGTCCAGCAATCTGTGCTTGTCTGTTCACAGTTAAAGGTGGGTGATTTGGAGCTTGTGATAGATATAAACAGCATACTGAGCTTAGTCCTGATGATTTTCAAGGCAGATAGTTTGGGTAAGAGGATGAGTTTGGGGAGAGTATTGCCTGTGGAGGTCTAAGGCTCCTTTTCACTCCTGCTGTTGGAGAAGTGGAGGCTTAGGAAGGTGCTGAGTACTGAGGGCAGATACCATAGGATTCATCCCTTCAAACACTATCTTGCCAATCTTCTCAATAGTTTTGGTCCTGGCCCCAAATCCCCAACCTCAGATCAATACAAGTCCCTTCCTTCTCCACTCCTACCATACAAAGCTGAGGAAAACATCTCACACTCAGGAGGTGACTTTGCTTCCTACTTCAGAAAGGAAATTAAAACTATTAGTTAGGAATTCCCAGAGTCTCCTACTATTTTCTCTTTCCTTCCCCTCACATCTTCACTCACTCCCATTTTTACCTTCTTATAGCTGACGTAGAGAAAGAGGAGGGGCCCTATATGCTGTTTCTCCTGGGACCTAGCACCATCAATTTTCTCCTCTTCCATGTGTCTTCAACCGCCTCATTTCTACTGGGTTCTTTACCTTCAATATATATTCAAGTCACTCCCACTTTTCTCCTTGAAGGAGAAAGCCATACTCATTCTCTCTAATCCCACATCCTCCTGTCTTCTCCTGAATTGGGTCGACTCAGACTTTCATGCCCACCATTCCATTAAAACTGCTCTTTACTTGCCTATTGTTGTCATCCCCTTCTGGAATATATGCTCCACATCCTCAGTTTTCATTCTGTTAAACCTCCACCTGCAAGTGTCAGCAAGGCATTCGGTGACCCAGTTAGGAATGACCATTCCTTGGCCTCCCTTTCAGCTAGGCGTGGCTATATTGAAAAAGACTCACAGACTTAGAGAACGAACTTGGGGTTACCAGGGGGAGGGATAGTTAGGGAGGTTGGGATTGACACCTACACACTGCTATATTTAGGACCTACTGTACAGCATAGAGAACTCTGCTCAATATTATGTAACAAACTAAATGGGAAAAGAATTTGAAAAAGAATAGATAAATGTATATGAATAACTGAATCACTTTGCTGTATACCTGAAACTAATACAACATTGTTAATCAATTGTACTCCAATATAAAATAAAAAGTTAAAAAAAAAAACTATGACCTTTGAGATGTGAGTAGAACTGGATCATGTCCCTTAAAAGAGAAGCTGTTTGCTGTCTACTACCTCTTCTCCCTTCTTGCTCTCTGGAAAATGGCGAAAAGAAACATGGACTGGAAAGGGAAGCCATGTATTTAGGAAGGCAAAACTGCTCCATTAGTCTAAGTCCCAGCCTAATTTGGGGAGCTGAGGTTCCCTCCTCCCTTCGATCAGCCACAAAGTTTCGACCATTACACAAGAGAAAATAAACTCTCTTCTTTTAAAAATTACTGTTTGTTCGGACCTGTTTGTTATAGTGGCTTAGCTTATTCCCTAATAGACAGGGACTCTGTCTGCTTTATTCTCTACTTAATCTCCAAGACCTAAAACAGTGCATAGCACAGAGCATATGCTCAAAAATTTGTTGAATAGATCCTAAAGCAATATTTTTCTCTGCTCTACACTCCCCACTAGCTAATATCTTTTTCTCCCCTTTGTTTTCCATCTAAGCTTTTGTGAAAGTGTACTCTTTTCACATAGCTTTCAGTTCCTTGCACCCTAAAGTCCCCATAGGACTAAGTGACACTTTTCTCATTCTACTTGGAAACTGATTCTCCTTCTTCACTAAACCGTGTTCCTTGTGAGTAGAACTGGAGAATGTCCCTTAAAAGAGAAGCTGCCTGACATCGACTTATTCTTCTCCCTTCCTGCTGTCCGGAAAATGGCAGACAGTATTTTCCTTGTGGATAGTAAACTTTTAGTATAGAACTTTGGATTTCCTGTAGCGCTCAACTACATAATATGTATTCAAAAATATTTACGAAGTGGGAGAGTACATTGTATTTGTTGGAAGGTTAAAGCGTATCAGGGAATTTAACAGACTGGTCTGAGGTTACACTAGCTGTCTTTATCAAACATTCATTTTTGTAATGGCAACCTTTTTTTTGTGAAGGACCGGATAGTAAATATGTTCAGCTCTGCAGGCTATACTGCCTGTACCACAACTCCTCAATTCTGTTGTTCTAGTCCAAAAGCAGCCACGGACAGTTCATAAACAAAGGGGCATGGCTGTGTTCCAGGAAAATTTATTTACAGAAACAGGTGGCAGTTTGGATTAGTTTACTAACCTCTGTTTCAGGGAAAAAAAAATATTTCAAGATAGAGGAAACACTCACCGTTTATTGTTACAGGAATAAAGTAGTACCAGATGGAATATACATAATGATCCTAACCTATTTTTTAAAGACTAGAGGGAATTGTGCCAACATTTTAACAGTAGATGTCTCTGTGGGGTAGGTTTAAAGGTGATCAATATTTTCTTTATTATACTTTTCTGTTTCCTGAGATAAAAAATGTAAAACTTTTTTAATGAGAGAAAACCCAGTGAATATTATTTTAAAGAGTATTGTTGGAGGGATTAGGATGCTTAATTCCATAATGATAGACAGACACTTCAACTTCATAATCCTGTGCCCACAGAGTTAAGTCAGAGATAATAAGGTTCAAGCAGCAATGCAAAGTGTCTATCAACTGGGGTAGTTTTAGGATGATAACTGCACCATGGGTGATGGGAACATTTCTTGCTTTGCTCATTGATTGCCTCTTCACAGGGTGTCTGTTTCACTAGTGGATATCTTGGCATTATGAATTAAATGCTTGTACTCCCCCCCTCAAATTGATATATTGAAATTCTAACTCTCCATGTGATGATTTTAGAAGGTGGGGCCCCTGTGAGGTAATTAGGTCATGAGGGTGAAGCCCTCAAGAGTGGGAGTACTGCCCTTATAAAAGCGACCCCAGAGAGCCCCCTCAACCCTTTTCTGCCATGTAAGGACACGATGAGAAGTCGGCACTGAAACCCAGAGGAGGGTCCTCACCAGAACCCGACCGTGCTGACCTCATCTCAGACTTTCAGCATTCAAACTGTGAGAAATAATCTTCTGTTGTTTATAAGGGACCCAGTCTATGCCAATTTGTTACAACAGCCCGAACTGACTAAGAAACTGGGCTTATCCCTTCCAATGAGCACTGAAGCACTAAAGTAGCAGCCATCAACATCACAATCAAATCCCAGTGAAACCACAGCCATCTCTCTCCCTGGTCTCTTCCACTCATTGGGTGGGATTTGAGTAAATCACATTTGGGCTTTTGAAACAGATAAGGTGTCTAAATTCTGCTAATTTCTCTGCTCCCACAGCCATTGCCCTAGTTTATTTAGGTCTTAATTACTGCTCACCCAGACAATAGTCTCCAAACTTGTCTCTGGTTCCCCTGTTCCTACCCTTTTATGCTAAACCTTTGATCTTCCTGAAGCACATCTCAAGCGACTCTCTTATTTAGAGCCCTTCATTGGCTCATGTTTCCTACAGACCAAGATCCAAACCCCTCAGCCTGGAGTTAAGATGTCAATACTGTTAATTCTTTGTGGTTGATGAGAAAGAAAATTTGTATTTTCAATGGATCAAATTAATTTTAGAATTACCTGAACCCAATGAAGCCCAAAGCAGTTGTATAAGTAGTAAAACGAGAAAAAGACTTCCCGAACCAACACTGCAAGTTAGACATATATGTAACTGTGAAGATAATGAGTTCAGAACCGGTGTCTTTTTTTTTTTTTTTTTTTTTTTTTTTTTTTGCGGTACGTGGGCCTCTCACTGTTGTGGCCTCTCCCGCTGCGGAGCACAGGCTCCGGATGCGCAGGCTCAGCGGCCATGGCTCACGGGCCCAGCCGCTCCGCGGCATGTGGGATCATCCCGGACCGGGGCACGATCCCGTGTCCCCTGCATCGGCAGGCGGACTCTCAACCACTGCGCCACCAGGGAAGCCCAGAACCAGTGTCATTTTGAGGGAAAGACCAGGTCACCAAAAACTCAAAGCATATCTGATTGGCCTCAGCCAATAATTTGGACTGTTTCTGATGTAATGTGCAATGTGTGACCATAAAATCTTCAAATGGGTAATGGACTTAATTCTCATGTTCAAAATCTTGGACTATCAGCCGCTTATTTGCAAAACTAAGCCTGGCTTTCTCAGCTGAGTATAATTGTAACCCCAGGAAGAAATGGAAGAGGTAAGAATTCAGAAGCATAAAGAGAATCAGAATCAGGATAGAAATGATGAGGAAACAAATTTACTTCCTAAGTTTTAGCCCTTTTGTAAATTTTGTATCAGTCAGTTTTATAGTCATTGCAATGTTGAGTATATTTTGTCTTCTCTTGAAAAACATTTAAAAAGGGGGACTCAGTTTGCAACGATGTTTACGAGTTTGGAGAAATGTAATCTATTAAATTAGTATATTTCATGAATTATCTGTGTAAGTGAGGTATATATATTGTTTTAAAATTAATAAGTTAATAAATGGTGAATATTCCTCTCTATGTAACATACACAAAAGCTTCTGGCATATTAAAAGAAGTTATAGACATGAGATTGTTCTCATTCTGGCCCAACATATCTTTCCAACTTGATCTTTTAACCCATACTAGCTCCAGCCCTACTGAATTATTCCCAATTACTTTTACAAAGCAACTTCCCTAAACATGCCTTTATTCCGTTTTTCCCTGGAATATCCTTCTCCATGGCTTAGAAAAATTAAATTCTATCCATTTCTCAAGATATGTCCCTCAGTTTCTCAAAGTCTCCCACAACTGGAGGTCATGTCTACCTTTCTGAACTCCTTGGCACTTGTCACTGTGCCTGTCTCACACCCTTAGCCTATTTACACATACACACACATAATTACATATTATATTATAATAATGTTATTGCAGATTATATTACAATATACTCATATGGTTCTACTGTGAATTCCTTGAGAGTGGGATACACATTACAATTATCATTGTTCCCCATATTATTTGTTGAATCAAAACAATGAATGCATGATGAAAAATTAAAGAAACACATGAATGCTTCCATTCCAACTCAAAATTTAAAAATATTATTGCGAAAACAATATTGAAGGAAATATCTTAAAATTCAGATATTTCTACCATGCAAAACTGTTTTCATTTCTCTGCTTCACTTTCAGGATTTAGCTATGCTCATACAGCATATTTGTTTATGTAACAGGATGTTAAAAATAGGATTTGTCATCACTAGACTGGAGCAAAATAATAGGTGATGAATATTCTCACATTCCAAAGTGATATCACCTATGCAGTGCTAGCATAGTGCTAACACCTATGCAGTACTGGAAAAATTTTGTAACCTGAAAACCTAAACACACTGAGGGATATAAAGGGGTTGGGAATGAAGAGTCTGGGGGAGATTTTTTTGGAGAAATTCATTTCCCGGGAGTCTCACTCCTAATCCCCTAGGAGAGGTCTAAAAGTGCTGTTCTCAATGGAGAGCTTGATTGGTGCAACTGGGAACAGGGATGCAGGCAGGAAACGTGGCACACTGCTGTCTGAGCCATGCCTGGAAACTCAGAAGGCCAGCTAGTTACTCTGAAGGTCGAGAGGTGAGAGGTGCGTCTATGGGAACAACCTTCATTCCTAGTGTTTGTCAGGATAAATGATGCAGGAGCGTGCCCTGCAGACTAGATGTGGGTCACAAGGGGAGAGAGGCAGCCTAGAGCAGTCAGTTAGAGGGCTTTCTGGTGGGAGGGAAGCGACTTCAGCTGATAGACTTTGGAGGCGTTTCATGTCTGGTGTGAAGGAGGCCTGTGTTTGACAGCTGCCGGAGAGGAGACCTTGCCAGTTTAAGAGACCTTGACAAGGGATCCTCAGTGAAGCAGAATCCCTGACGAAAGCAGGAGAGCTGGAGAGTGGAGAAAGGGATCACGTGACTATCTTCCAAAACCAAAGCAAAGTAGTAATCAGTTAAGTAGATCTTTCCAGGCTTTCTGAAGAGTCAGAAACTGCTCTTCATGAGTTTGGGGAAGACAGAGAGGCACAAAGTGGGGAAATGGAAATGACCATTTCCCCTTTCCCACTGCAGCCTTCCAGCCTGAAGCGAGCCCCAGCTGGGGAGAGGAGAAGCTTTAAGCTCAGAGTTTTAGCTGCTACATGGAAATAGACTTTTTAATTATTGAAACATCAGTTTTTTTGTTTCTTTGGTTTTTGGTTTTTTCTTTTTTTTTTTTTTGCTCTGCGCGGTCCTCTCACTGTTGTGGCCTCTCCCGTTGCGGAGCACAGGCTCTGGACGCGCAGGCTCAGCGGCCATGGCTCACGGGCCCAGCTGCTCCGCGGCATGTGGGATCCTCCCGGACCGGGGCACGAGCCCGTGTCCCCTGCATCGGCAGGCGGACTCTCAACCACTGCGCCACCAGGGAAGCCCGCATCAGTTTTATGACTCAATGTGAAAGAAGTGATTTTTATATCAAAGACTGATTCAGAGACTCATGACACCTGCCTATAATTTCATCCAATGGGAAAGGAAAATCCTGCCCTCAAAAATAGGTATGAGGGGCTCCCCTGGTGGCGCAGTGGTTGAGAGTCCACCTGCCGATGCAGGGGACACGGGCTCGTGCCCTGGTCCGGGAAGATCCCACATGCCGCGGAGCGGCTCTGCCTGTGAGCCATGGCCGCTGAGCCTGCGCGTCCGGAGCCTGTGCTCCGCAACAGGAGAGGCCACAACAGTGAGAGGCCTGCCTACCTTAAAAAAAAAAAAAAAAAAAAGGTATGAAAGGACAGTTGGGGGAAAAATAAAGTTGTTTTGTGATGGATCCTATGGAGTCCTGCTCTTTTAATAAATTCGTTACATTCAACTGTAATCAGAATGAGTGAACCATTTTACGCAACTAAAATTTCAAGTCTTTAATAAATTAGTACAAATTGTAAAATATGATAAATACACAAAAGTTTTTGCAACTGTACACTAAAATATTAATTGCATAAACACTGTGATATTACACAGGGCTGAGGCCTATGGTTCTGTAGTTTGTGCATTAGCACCTCCAGGAAGGCCATTTGCATCATGGTTATTCTACAGTTGTCAGGCAGCAAGACTCTTGAGGAAGGGACACTTTTCTAATATGAGGTATGATGCTATATGTTACATGTATGGTACCTTAAAGGAAATGATACTGTATATCCCAAGAAGTATTCACGCATGGTGTATTAACTAAGCAAATGCTCAGACTGTTAAAACTGTTATATTGTGATGATGGACGTTTACACATTGAGTTTAAAAATAATCTCTCCAAAAGCAACTTCGTTTTTATTAAGCTGGAGGGAAAAGCATCTGTGTAATTGTTTATTTAATGGTTTAAAAGTTAAAATTCCAAATTTTATTTGTTTTTTTTAACATGTCAGCCAAGAAAATACATATCTGTCATATTTGCTGTCTCATAAGTATGCCAGAAATAAGTGTATTGGGTGAAATTGAATAGCGCCAAAGACTGAATTTAACTGGAAGAGACTGCTTAAAATGGGAAGGCACTGAATTCTGTGAGAAACTCTAAGCTTTTTTTCTTATCCTATCCTGCTATCTTATTCTATCATCAGGAACTTTGTCTCCCAATACATGTAAATTCTACATCTCTGATTGAAGATCTAAACCATTTCCTGTTTATATAGAAATAATTTCTTATATTAAAGCCTGCAAATTGTTTATTAAATGCATGTGTTATTGCCTAACATTTTTTCTTTCTTGTAGTTTTACTATATATGTCTGGGAAGTAAAACTCCCACTTAATAGCCTATAAAGTCTGCTGATGTATCAGCAGTTGCCTTGACATTATTAGATGCAAGTAAGCCCTACCCTGACTATTAAATAGAATAGAATCTAAAAAATATAAGAGGAAGGACACTTCCAAACTCATTTTATGAGGCCAGCATTACCCAAACCAGACAATAACACCAAAAGAAAATAAAGTCACAGGCCAATATCCTTTATGAACACAGACGCAAAAATCCTCAACAAAATATTAGCAAACTAGAATTCAACAATACACTAAAAGGATCGCACACCATGAACAAGTAGGATTTGTTCCAGGGATGCAAGGATGGTTCAACATCCACAAATCAATGTGATACACCACATTAATGAAATGAAGGACAAAATTCATACTGATCTCAATAGATGCAGAAAAAGCATTTGGCAAAATGCAACATCCATTTATGATAAATAGAAGTGGATAAGCTTATTCATTCTAATAAGTGCATTGACTCTATTCATTTTTCTTGTAGTTGAAATTAACATTGGTGTCCCTAGCATCTCTTTAAAATTTTAGTTTCTGAAAATTATTCCTTTTAACCTGAATTTTTTCCTTTGTGTTTATTTTAGAGGTTGGGGAGTGGAGAGTATATAAACAATGAAATAAAATCTACTCCCTTTTAACTATGTCCACATATATACACAGGGGGATGGGAGTTAAGGGTGATTATTACTCACAACATTCTTCCTCTGGACTTGGAGTTATTGATAATTGAGAAATACATACAATAGAGACATGGAGATCAGAGCGTCAGCATTACTATTAGTAAAGCTTAATGCAGCTTGGACCTGCAACCCCAACTAAGTTTCCTGGTACTAGCATTCATGTCTAGACTTTGGACTTTCTCACCAAACAGAACCTTCCAGCTGCAAGGGACGTTACTCACTACTTCCCATCCTTAGATCTCTAATAGTAAGTTATGTAGAAGATGAGGTCACACATGCATAGGACTTTGAACACATTAATTCTACCCATTCAGGAAACACGGACCAGTGGATGTTAGACTATTACCCCCATCATTTAGGATAAATCTAAATCCTCCTCCTGTGGAGAGGACTAAATAAGGGGAGAAAAGAGATACCAAAGGTTACACACTAGTAGAAGTATCATAGAAATATGAAAGCAGGGGCGTACTTGTTAAAGTTGGAACTACAGTCATTGATCAGTTGCAACCATAAGTTGGCCAAGGATACAAGAATTTGGCAAAAATCAATGGAAGCATCCTATGAGCTTCAATTTGCTATATGGAATTTCCAGTAGATGATATTGTGTATTTGGTTATTACAGTATTTGTAAGTACATACCCTTCATATCGGTAATATTTAGAATAAACTTATGTACATATATATATATATATACACACGCACACTTTTTTATTTTCAGGGTCGATTGTTAAATACTTTCCAACAAACTACTGGGTACTGTCCTTTTCCTTCATTTCCTTCCCTCTGCTGGGTCAGTTGGGTACTAAGCTCTTCGATTCTACTTTCTAAACATTTCTTGGAATTGTTCACTTCTTTCCATTCCTACTGTTGATGCTTAAGAGCCCTGTCTCTTAGTTTACTAAGTTTCCTAATAGGTTTCTCAGTCTCCAGGCTTGCTTCCCTGCAAGATTAATTCTTCACACGGTCACCAGAGTGATTTTCCTAAAATGAAAATGTAATCATGTCATTCCTCTGCTTAACATTGTTCACTGGTTCCTCATTGATTTCAAGATAGTCTAAACCCTTTAACACAGCAGAAAAGAAAATGTCTACTTATCCTCTGCTCCCTGAACTTCTAACCTCTGTGTCACAGTCTGGGCTGGGTGCCACCTTTGCAGGTCTCTTTCATAGATATTATCGTGCTGTATTGCTGTTGCCTTTTTTTGTCTAATATTTTGTTATAAAAATTTTCAAACATACACAAAAGTTGACAGAATTATATAGCAAACCCACTACCCACCATCTAGACTCCACAATTAACATTTGATCTATAATATTTGACATATTTGCTATATCATAATATTCATCCATCTACCCATCCCTCTATGCATCTTCTGTTTATACAATGCATTTCAAAGTTGCAGACACCAGTACACTTGCTCCCAAACACTTCAGCATGATCTTACTAGCTAGAGTGGGATATCTGACTACTTAAGAATATTTTTGGTAAAACTTGTCATTGCCTTTTTCTTACCTATCTCTTCCACTAGGCCGAGGTGACTGTGTCATTTGTTTTCTACCCAAAAACAAACAAGACACAGTATGCCTCACACATAGTAGGAACAAGGTTAACATTTCTTAAATGAATACGTTTCAGATTTCATCAGATGTTAGTTTCTTGATTCATATATCAAAGTAATTTTTTCACCCCTTTGATTCATCTTCTTATTTCCCTACCCAGAGAATTTGTAGACAGCAACTTTCGTTCTACATATTCAACATCATAGGGAATTAAGAATTTTAATCTGTTAATGATAGTAGACAAACTCTCTCATGGTGTCTTTCTACAAAGCCCCACAAGGTGGTGCCCAAATATCTTTTTTTCAAACAGTAGTCCCTCAAGATCCATGGTCAGTCCTCACTAATTTCTGTTGATATTTGGCATTTCTGAATTTGGTTAATTAGTGTAAGGAATATTATACATATAAATATAAGTAAGAAAAATTACTTACATAAATAAAATTATACATGTGTATTTCTGAATCTATGGCTCTGGATATAAACAGTGAATAATGATATTAGGTACCTTATATTTGTGTGAGTTGTATATCATTAAAATGTTTTTCACATCCAAAATAGTAAAATATGAATTCATCTCAAGTCCTATTTACTGTAAACTTTGTCCATGAAAAATTTACCCTTAGTACAGAATTTAAAAGGACAGAGGAAGAAACAAACTATTGTATAGGAGGAACTATGTAATTTAGATGTAACTCAAAAAATGATGACTCTGTTACCTCAACTGGGGACAATGTTGTGTGAACCAGAGTTGTAAAGTGTTGACATAATGTGGGATAATAAGTTACTTAATGTTCTTAAAACACTTTAGTTCCAGAAATTTGATTGATTTACCTAAAAAACTTTCCTTGTTGAATATTCTTATTAAATTCCAAATGGACTGACCAGAAAACTCAAATGGATGTTGAGTTTCTGCAACTTTTTATTCATCCAAATGATGATATCTAACCATATTACTAGCTGTATTTTGATCAGGTATCAATAACATGCACAGCAACCACAGTTTACTCAAATCAGTGTAACAACAATCCCAGGCTACTCTGGCAAACCTGCCCAAACCTAAAGGAGAAAGTTCTTCAACTCGGGGCTCTTATAAATGGTGTTCATTGCCTATGATGGCCCAGGCATTTAGATTTACACAGTGAGAGATGAGACTCATTATGTCCTGGAATTTAGCCCATGATAATTTGTCTTGAGCCATTTGCTACTAAGGGAAAATTCCTATTTTTCAAACATATATTGTTGGCCATATAACAGGCTCCTTTTTCTCCTGCTCTGGCACAGCCTGGATGGTACCAAGGCCTAGAAACCTCCTGGGGTATTTAGGGATAATGAAAGATGACCAGCTGATGTACAAAGATCTAAACTTTGTTCCCTCACTATCTCACAGGATGATCTTTGGGTGGGTCTCAACACCTGCCCTCTATTTTATCACCTGTGAAGTGGAAGAATCAAATAAAAGTGGTCTCTAAGTTTCCTTCCAGTTCTGAGATTTGATGCTATTATTTGTCCCCAATAAAAGAAAAGTGTAAATACCATCTAGTGGGAAATGGAAGAATTCACCAAGATACAATACAACACTTTCTAATACCTGAAAATAAAATCAACTAAATGAAAAATAGAAAATATTTTCCCCATTAAAAGCAGAGTTTGGTCAAGGCTTAATAAATAGATCAGGGGTCCCCAACCCCTGGGCCACACAGCAGGAGGTGAGCGGCGGTCAAGCGAGCAAAGCTTCATCTGCCGCCCCCCCATCGCTCCCCATCTCTCACATTATACGCTGAACCATCCTCCCCCCGCCACCGCCCCATGGAAAATTCGTCTTCCACGAAACCTGTCCCTGGTGCCAAAAAGGTTGGGGACAGCTGAAATTGATTTAATCGTTCATTTTTGGGTGGATTCTGCATGAAAATGTTAAGACTTCTTTATTCACTGAAGGGAATAATTTTTTTAAAAGTTGGACAGTCAAACCTATGATAGAGCAAGACCTGTCTACTTTCAGATATTTCTTAGAAAGGAAAATTGTAAAGATTTCCAGATAGCATCCTGATTTTTCGTCATAAAAAATCTGCTCTGGGCTTCCCTGGTGGCGCAGTGGTTGAGAGTCCGCCTGCTGATGCAGGGGACACGGGTTTGTGCCCTGGTCCGGGAAGATCCCACATGCCGCGGAGCGGCTGGGCCCGTGAGCCATGGCCGCTGAGCCTGCGCGTCCGGAGCCTGCGCGTCCGGGGCCTGTGCTCTGCAACGGGAGAAGCCACAACAGTGAGAGGCCCGCGTACCGCAAAAAAATAAAAATAAAAAAAAAATCTGCTCTTAGTAAAGAATAAACAACACAGAAAGAGAAAATATAAATATTTAAGGAAAATTTTAGAGAAAGCTTCAAGCTTGTACAACCTCTCTTGTTCTCAATGAAATTAAATTTTCAGTCTCTTATTTCCAGAACTTCTGAGAACTTCCTTACGTACGGGGTCAAAAAAAGAGAGATGGCATATGTAATACTACGGACATAATATTACACCTTTTTCCCCTCTGAAAATACAATAGCAGCTGTGTTTTGCTACATAGCCTTATCCTTATACTAATCTTCAGTGTTAAAGTTACACAGCCCTCTGTATTCTTCTCCTTGGTTAGCAAGGGATTACTTGGAGAGACATATCCTCGTTGTGTTCTACTTCCTCAACACACTTCTTCTTCTTCTTCTTCTTCTTTTTTTCATACCCAGCTATCTCCACATCTTAGCATACCTGGTCTGAAGAGCAGTTGACATCTGGTCAATTACACTTGAGGCACTTGCCAAGAGAGATGCTTGGCCATAGTGATACAAAGTCAGCTTAATAAAATTCCTGCTAGTTGATGCTATTCGAGGAGCAGACAATGGCATGGAGCCATCTACTGGTCCATCCCCAACCCAACAGCTTTGCTTCTCATTGGGGCTTCTCCATCTGGCATGTATGAAAGAAGTCAGTCACCCATCTCATTCCTCATTGCCTTTGCATATATTTCCACTCCCTATTCAAAGTCTGGAAAAATCATGCTCACAATTTCCCAGCTACCATTCCATGAAGGAAAGGTGCCAAAGAAGGAAACTGTTATTCCTTTTCCAGAACTTCTAAAGTCAATATACTTTAAACAGGCAAGCATTTCAAACCATGCAGAACATTGGTTCAAAATAAGCTTTCTTGTTTCCATTCTAGGGTATACTGAGCTAGCCACACAGGAGTCTTCTCTTGCCAGGGAAGCCTGTGGGTTTAAAAGGCATTTGGTACATAGCTAGGCATACTGAGTGCTAAAGTTTCCTGAAGATTTAAATACAGGATTAGATTTTAAATTGTTAATCTACCCAGAAAAATAGTTTCACAGGGATGTTCAGAGGGGATTGCTTCCTGATTTCAAGTTCTCTTTCTGCGCAGTAGTTCTTCCAGCTAACGCAGAAAATCTGTTAGTTTTGCTCTCATAATCTATTTTTATTTTTTGGCCTGGTTTTATTTTTTTAATTTTTTTAAACATCTTTGTTGGAGTATAATTGCTTTACAAGGGTGTGTTAGTTTCTGCTTTATAACAAAGTGAATTAGCCATACATATACATACATCCCTGTATCTCCTCCCTCTTGCATCTCCCTCCCACCCTCCCTATCCCACCCCTCTAGGTGGTCACAAAGCACTGAGCTGATCTCCCTGTGCTATGCGGCTGCTTCCCACTAGCTATCTATTTTACGTTTGGTAGTGTATATATGTCCATGCCACTCTCTCACTTTGTCCCAGCTTACCCTTCCTGCTCCCCATGTCCTCAAATCCATTCTCTAGTAGGTCTGTGTCTTTATTCCCGTCTTGCCCCTAGGTTCTTCATGACCGTTTTTTGTTTTTTTTTTTAGATTCCATATATATGTGTTAACGTACAGTATTTATTTTTCTCTTTCTGACTTACTTCACTGTTTTCATACTCTTTTGATTGGCTGGGTATGCAGCTGTACTACAGCTTGGAACTCTGGTGGAGTTGAAGTTAACAAAGTAAACGTAGAAAATGGGGTTCTATGGAAACAGAAGGGCAATTCAATTTTTGACTTGACCGCTGAACTCATTGCAATTGTGCATGTAATATTAAGACAGAAATGGTGGTGGTTCTCTACAACCCTGTAAAAATATTGGCATGGTCAGGAATTAGTTACAATGAAAACGAATGAAATACCCTTGCAGCAATCTGATACTACCTTGGAGAAGGTGGAAAAGTCAAACAGGCCCTGTGATTGAACCACAGTCATCATATAGAGCGGGACTGAAATGTTTTTAAATGGCTGTGTACCTCCTGCTCCCCATAATATAATGGGAAATTCAGACTACGTGGGTGTAATTCTTTGAATATACAAAAATATTCATTAATAGAGGTTTGGTTGTGTTGCTGTGATCTATTTGGATTAGAAACTTTAAAAATCTCAATGTGGATAATTTTTTATAAATAAGAATGAAAACCTTTTTCTCTTGCCACATGTCAGTTTTCAATACCACTGGCTTGAAATTAAAAATGGCAAACTCTATATTTTATTAAAGTATTTATAACTGATTTTTCTACTAAAGGTGATACACGGCAGATGATTTTTCACCATCTACCATAATGTGGAACAGACATTTTGTCTTGTATCTCCTGCTTTTGCCAGCTTTTATGAGTCAAGCAATATATGGACAAAGAAAGAAAGGATCAAAGTCCAATTTACTTGCAAGGAAAAGTCTCCAGGGTAAAAAAGTGTTTTGTTCTGTCTTTAGCCTCTTAAAACCCTAATTTTTTGTTTTGTTCTGTCTTTAGCCTCTTAAAACCCTAATATGAATTTTTCCAAATAGCATTTGATGCAAATAGCAAACCACATATTTAGGTATATATGTGATATTCTATTTTGATATGATAATAATGCACCTTACAAACTTATAGAGCATACTTATCAAAACATCAGAATTTCTAGAGCACTTGTACATTTATTATCTCATTTGAGCTTCACAGTAGTCTTGTTAGAATGGGCATGACAGAGCTTGCCACTCCCATAGATAAAGAAACTGAGGCCCAGAGAGGTGAAGTGGCACACTCAAGGCCGCAGGCAAATTAATTAGTAAGTCACAGAGCTAGGATTCAAACTTAAGTTCTCCCTGTCAGGTTTCTTTGTCCCTTACCACTGCTACAATATGAAGTGTAGTCATTTTCTCCCTTGATTTCAAAAAAGTGAAAAAAAAAAAAAAAACTGCACCAAAACAAGATGGGGCCTCACCAATATGAGATACAGTTTGAGAATTAGGCAGAGTATTATTTACTTCTAGACAATTTTGCCTAGTGTTTGTTGGATTTTGAAACTATAATGTACTTTCTTTCCCTCTCACTTTAAGCAAGTTTTACTTTGGGAAGATGCTCGGAATATATGGTATTTTGTTTGCTTTTGATTTGTACAATTTTACAAGAGGAAAAGAATTTGTAGACTTAGAAAGAGATTTAGTTCTTTACAGTGTAAGCCCTATCTCAGTAGTGCCACTCTTTTTCACTTCCTTCTCCTCTCAGAAGCAAGCAATTCACGACCACATCACCTCAGGCCTTTCCTTATGCAGAGTTGTTTCATGAGTAAGGGAAAGGATTTTGCCTAACCTGTTCGTCCTATTTTAGACCTCACTTGCTTCATAGATCTTGTCTTCATCGTGGACAGCTCTGAAATTTCTAAAATTTTTCTCTTTGACAAACAGAAAGATTTTGTAGATAGCTTGAGTGCCAAGATTTTTCAATTGACCCCGGCTGGCTCCTTGAAATATGACATCAAACTGGCAGCCCTTCAGTTTAGCAGCTCTGTCCAAATTGATCCACCTTTTTCTTCTTGGAAGGATCTACAGACTTTTAAACAGAGGGTCAAGTCTATGAATTTCATTGGGCAAGGTACTTTCTCTTATTATGCCATTGCCAATGTCACGAGGCTACTTAAGAGAGAAGGGTGCGAAGATGGTGTGAAAGTGGCTTTGCTGATGACTGATGGCATCGACCATCCAAAGAATCCAGATGTTCAAAGTATTTCTGAAGATGCCAGAACTTGAGGAATATTATTTATCACCACTGGACTCTCTACTCTAGTCAATGAAACCAAACTTCGTTTGGTGTCTGGGGATCCACCCAGTGAACCCATTCTACTGTTGAATGATTCAACCCTTGTAGATAAAATTCAGGATCACCTGGTAGGTACCAAATGGGTTGGTTTTGTATATATTTTTCACCATAATATTGATAATTTGTTTACAAATTCTGCAAGGATAGATAGTGGGCCAAAATGATGAAAGGGAAAAAAATCCACCTTGGAAATGGAAAAGAAGAATCTCTCCCATGTGTCTCTCTACTTTCTTGATAGTTTATACCACGTAATCTGGGGAAGTCCCAGACTCATTCTCTGGAACTTTATTGTCAGCTACTGCTGAGGATTTTGGAAGAATTAATTTCCATTCATCCACCTCAGACTCCTGTTTGTACATCCTGGGCTCATTGAACACTGCTGACTTATATTTGATTTGTAGTCAACTTGTGGTCCGCTATATTTGTACTAAGTTCTTCTTTTCCCATTACAGATGTGCAGGAATATTTTTTGACTGTTTGTCTCACCTATTGCCATATTATGCTCAAGGGAAGTTCACAGACTTCCATTAAAAAAAAAATCTCCTTGTTTTTTAGGTGTTAACAAGGTCACCCAGTTTTAAATCAGCTATAACCTGCTGTCGCCCCACAGTTTCTCCCATCAAATCAATGAGTCCCACTAGATTGATCTGATTAGCTGTGTCACTGCTTTTCTTTATTGGTTGTGAGAGCCTTTCCTTGCTGCTAGGGAAAACAGAAGGCAAAGCAATCAGAACAAAAGCCCTCTTCACAGCATTTCTCAAGGAGGAAAATCCTGGAGATAAGGTGGTTGATTTAAGTGTCAAAATTGATTTTCTTAAGAATATTGATTTAAAAAAAGTTTCTTGAGAGGAGGGCAAGGACAATGTGTCCTTTAGGTCCTGAGCACTCCATATGGGCTCTTTTCTATCAGTTGAAAAAACCGCAGGCCCCGTTTCAGAGTCTGTTTTTCTCCTTTTGTCCCTTCCCTCAATTCTTTTCCCAACATTACTTTGATTTTGTTACTCTCAGCTGTTTTCAGCATGAGATGCTGGGTTTTTCTTACCTAAATAATAGTGATCATGTCTTGAGTGCTCTCTGTGTGTTATGCATTGCTCTGAGTACTTTACATATTTTATTTTATTCAATGTTTACAACAATCTTATGATGTAGGTATTATTATTATCTCCATTTTATAGTTGAAAATTTAAGGCCAGCTAAAAACCCTGGAGTCTGCATGCTTAACCCTGTAAAGTTATATTGAGAAGGAGAGTAGTAACTATTTTTTATGGTTTTCTCAATTAAAATTGCCTTGAAAGAGTTAAGGAACATCCCTTCTCCAAAGTTACTATTGTTTCTAGCCTTTTTTAACTTGGGCATTAGGGGTAGATGGGGAGAGTTCTGCCTAGACCGCAGGTGATAGGCTCAGCTCCCAGGTACTTGGGGTGAATGCTTACGTGAGCATCTCTTCTGCAGGAAAGGGGAATGTGCTGGGTGCCTGGCTAACTGCGTAGCCCTGCCTGCGCCATAGTTTAAGGAGTCCTCACCCCTGAATAAAAGAGAAGTTTCAAGCATGTTCAGGAGAGAACCCTGGGGTTGTGATGAGTCACTTGTTGCTGCCTGGAGAGGACACAGGACAGGCAGCTCCTTGTTTGGCCAGATGTGTCGGTTCAGGAGGTTCATACGCCCTCCAGACACACCCTTGCCAAGAGCTCCTGCCCAACTGAGAACACAGGCTGTTGGCAGTAAACCTGAAGCAAGACTGCTTGTTTCTGGGGAAACCAAAAAATGACCAAGCATCCTAATGACTCTGCTCTTCCATAGCATCTTGTGATTTCAGCTTATTTGTTCAGATGGAAGCTCTGTGAAGAGAACTTACTAGGCTTTTCAAAGAAAGATATACCAAGCTTCAATGTTTCAAATTGCCATGGTCTAGGAAGCAGAACTTGACTTTTGATCCGACCATTGGAAAAAGTCCTCATCTAATCTGTTTCTATTACATCTGTAGTTCAATTTTTTAAACTTTTTATTTTGTAATTATTACGCAGTTGATTTTTTAAAATAAGTTAATGCAGTATAATTTAAGTACACATCTGTGTCTACTTTGAGTGCATGTTTCCCTGAGTTTTGATAGATGTATACACCCATGAAACAACCAGCACAAGTAGGAAAGAGAACACTTCTATCATCCCTAAAAGGTTCCTTATGCCTCTTTGCAATAGTGTTTCCCTTGTCCCTTAAACGCTACTGATCTGACTTGTCATCCTAGATTAGTGTATTTTCTAGATTTTTACGTAAACAAGCTCACAGCACGTGCACTCTTTTTGTGTCAGGCTTCTTACTGCCAGCATAATGATTTTGAAATGCATCTGGGTTGTTTTTTGTATCAGCAGTTTATTCCGTTTACTGCAGAGTAGACTTTAGTTGAATTTCACTGTGGACAAAGGAGTGTCCACAGTGAACAGATTTTGCGGAGCCAAGACAAATCAAGGAACCATCACACATTCCTTGACGCCTCTTGCAGGAAGTATCACATAAGAATCCCATGAAAGCATTTTAGTTCTGAATTACCCAAGAGAGACCTGATGATTCCAAGGTGAAGAAAATACTTGTGCTCCTATTTTATTATGATTTACATAACAGTATTGAAACCTAAGAAACAGATTCAAACCAATCTCCTGGATATATTACTTGGTCCTTCAAAAGAGCAAGAGAGAGTACATAGAGATTTTAAAACTTCTTTATCACCTTTGATATTAAAAATTTTGAAGTCTTTATGGGAATAAAGGTTGTGGCAAATTGGTCTCATTCTCTGAAGATAATTAAGCAAAACATCCATTTAGTGTATCCTCTCCTTCACATACAAAGGGATCAACTTGAATGGCTATTCTGCTACCGTAGTAAGCTGCAAATATATTTTTTTTATCATAGAGTTTGTAATCCTTGCCTACTAAGTTCTTTATTCTCATCCTATTTGCTGTCATGCTAATAACTTTGACACCTTCCTCACATTTTCTCCATTCCCTTCTCATAGCCTTGATCTCACGGTCACTCGCAAAACTGGCAATTCCATTCTAGCCTTCTTTCTTCACATATCTGCCATCATAAAACTCTGATTCCATTAGTAAAATGATGCTTCTTTTGCTCTGGTGAGGTCCTTTCTCTATATTTTTTCATTTAAACCAGTGGTCCACAACATTTTTGGCACCAGGGACCAGTTTCGTAAAGACAATTTTTCCAAGGACTGGGGCGGTGGACAGGGGAAGGTTGCAGGATGATTCAAGCGCATTACATTTATTGTGAACTTTATTTCTATTATTATTACATTGTAATATATAATGAAATAATTAAACAACTCACCATAATGCTGACAGGAGGAAGAGCTCAGGTGGTAATGCGAGCGATGGGAAGCAGCTGTAAATAGAGATGAAGCTTTACTCACTTTTCCGCCCCTTACCACCTGCTGTGTGGCCCAGTTCCTCACCTGGGGGTTGGGGACCCCTGATTTAAACTACAGTATCCACCTAGACCTTACTTGAACATGCCCTTCCCTCTGGCTTTGACCATATTCTCCCAGCTGTCCTCCACACAGCCTGCCTCTCTGCTTAAGTGAGGGGCCTCACTACTTCCCAATTCTCCAGCTCTGTCCACGTGGGCCCTTCTGTCCACTCTTTTTAAATGTCCCTTCTCACTGCTTCCTTTGTCTGATTGCCCACACTAGTCTTTATGCCTTTTTTCCTTATAAACTTTGACATATAGAACAGCATTCCATCAATGAGTTGGTCCTTTGCATTTCTTTATTCAAAATTATCCAGAAAGTCCAACTATTCCAAGAAACCGTCCTGTTCCTCCCCCTCAACGCCCCCCAAGTCTAGGATCTCCTTCCCAAGCAGCTTGCTTTGCCATGTTTTCTATCACTGGGGCTTATAGGCTGTAAGTGCCCTTAGGGAACGGAGCTTTGTTCTTTGTTTCAAACAGTCTTATCTGTTACGTAGTTTTGAATCCATTTTTGTTTCCACAGAAATATAAATTCCAGCAAACACAAAATCAAATGAGTTCCAAAAATAATTAGTAAGTTGTGCTGTTATGGTTTTTAAGCCCGTGGCGCATATTTTTAAGGGGTAATATGGCAAAGCAGAAATTGAATTTTCAAATGAAAAGCTTAAAAGGTGTAAAATTACACATGAGCCACAGTAGCAGTTAAATTTATCAGTTTAAAATTGATAAGGATATTGCTTATTGTAAAAAGGTGGTAAAGTGACACAACTTTGAATTTTTCCTTATTTTAGTAGTTATTTTCAAATATTACAATTTGACTTGAATTATTGTTTTATCGTCTCTTTTGAACTCCTTTCAAATTCCTTTCCTCTCTCTCCCTCCCAGAGGAAACCAAGTTTCTGACGTATATTTTAAATATTTTCACAATTTGGATCACATTGTATGTGTTCATTTGCAACTTGCTTTTCCACTCAACAGTTTAGGAAAGTTATCTATGTTAAAATACAGAAATTCAACGCATTGACTTTAACGGCTGAGTAGTATTTTGTTTATTGATCCATTACACTATTGATGGATATTTTATTTCAAATTTTTCGCTATTAAAAACAATGAATGCTGAAATATACAAGTACAAGAATTTCTCTAGGGTATGTCTGGAAGGGATGTCAGGATCACAGGTGGAAGCAAGGACTTGTCCTGGGCAGCCTAGAGATAAAGCATGTACATTTCAACTTTCTAGGCACAGCCGAATGTTCTGGAGACAGTAAAGCCATTTTACACTAAAATCGTCAGTTTTTCTGAGTTCCCATTCTCCACATGACCTACAAGCTCTTAAAGATACAAGTATCTCATTTGCTTTCAGCCAGGGTTTACACTGGCTAGTAATTTAAAATCACTGGGGCAGGGGACGATGGAGGGAAAGAAAGCCATAGGTGAGACTGAATTTGGTAGACAGGGTCTGTGGCCAGGGTTTTACAGCTCCCAAGACCATGTTGTCAACCTTTCTCATTTTATATAGATGTGGAAAATGACCTGGAAGGATATATGACGTACCTAAGGCCAGGTGGCTAGATAATGGTGGAAACAGGATGAAAACCCTGGGTGATGAAATTCCCAGCCTAAATTTTTCTCTGATTAAATCCCTAGAATCACTTAAAGCATTTTTCTATCTCTTCCCTCTAAATGATTCATTTGATTGGAAATAAAGGTAGAGTAAAAACAAAACAAAAAAGGATGCAGAGTCCTCCATAAAGGTACAACTCTGACTTATCTTTTGCTTCTTCATTACATGCTTTATTTTTAACATCTTGCAACAAATATTCTAGTGCTTTTTGCTTCCATCTTCTATTTTACCATGTAAATTACCCCTCAGATTCAGTCATAAGGCATTAATTTGACACATAACTTCTACCTTAAGAAAGCAATAATTCTATCTGTAAACGTAAGTTCTGTCCAGTGTTTGACTTCAGACACGACCTTCAGTGCTCTTCTCAGGTAATACCACACTGAGCTCGAGTAGGGTAGTGAGACCTACATGTTGGACAAAAACCACATCGGGAATTTCTCTAAAATTATGAATTTAAAGTAGTTTTGAAAAACATTCTGGCTACTTCATTTCTGTGTGGTTAAGTAGAAAATAGCACTGAACTTGGTTAGGCAGCTCAGCTCAAGTGTGTGACCTTGGGCAAGTCACAGCACTGCGTCTCACGTTTCCTTATGAGAGAACGAGCTGCTGGACCATATTGACTTGTAAGCCTCATTAATATTTCATGAAACGATCATCCTAAAATATATGTTTTAATGCTGAAAAATAAGTGCATATCTGTAAAGGAATAGAAAAATAGAGAAGAGAAAATACACAATTACATATTCTGCCAAAGTCTGTAAATAAAAGTGAGAAATTTCTTATTATGGCTGATGAAGCTTGTAGTCAAACTATGGAGATACAGAGCTGATAAAAAAGAAACAAGAGATAAAACATAGGACGCAAAAGGATAAAATTTCTAGAAAAAATTACTTTTAATGAATGCTAGTGCCCTTCATGTCTTCTATCAGTAGACAGCTCAGAGTGCTCCTTGGGCTGTTGGCTGGGCTTTATTGATTTCACAAGGTTAAAAAGGCTGAACTGCTATTTTTTTTGGAAATTGCATATCCCATAGGGAATAATTAAGGTTAATAAGAAGCTGGAAGCAGAACCCAGAATTGAGTTGATGTTTCATTCTTTTTTCCCTCCTAGGATATCTTATTTGAAGAGAAGGTAAGCACCACATGCTGTGATCACTATGAATTACTCTAAAAGCTCACATAAGCAAACCAGCATTATAACTCACATTAGAAGATAAGGTGTGACGAAATAAAAATGCTTAATTCTTTTTAAAATGAGCCACTCTATTTTGAGGCAGCCATTTGATTTATTTTATGTCACCCTCTACAATGCAGGTTGGAAAATTTAGAAAAAGTAGGAAATATTTAAGCGATTTTAGAGAGTGATTTTAGAAATCAATGATAACCAGACACCATAGTTTTTGCTGACTTTGACATGACTTCCTTTTTTCTAATTGTGTCTCAATACCTGCTACTTACGGGAGTCCTCCACTCTAGGAACTGTGCCTTGTGTTGGCCAGGGTTAGGCAGTGTTCCTGGCTAAGGAACAGGGCTTAGAGTTGCCCCTGCTGCCTGGTGGCTGACTATGCTTATTCTCTTCCCTGTTGGTGGCAACCAGACCAAGTGACAAAGGAAACTGGCCAATATCGATTGGACGGTACTCAGCACAATAGATGACCGTGAGCTTGCTGAGGACTGCTCTACTGGATGTGTGTTTCTGGGCAAAGAGTTTGGAACATCTGAACTTTGTTCGATAAACTGATTCTTTAACATTAGGAGTATCACATAAAATAATAGGAGCCAACCAAAGCTTGTAGAGCACTACGTTTCATTATTTTGTATGCCATTAAGACAGATTAAAAAAAAACCCTCTGGGGCTTCCCTGGTGGCGCAGTGGTTGAGAGTCTCCCTGCCGATGCAGGGGACGTGGGTTCGTGCCCCGGTTCGGGAGGATCCCACATGCCATGGAGCGGCTGGGCCCGTGGGCCATGGCCGCTGAGCCTGCACATCAGGAGCCTGTGCTCTGCAACGGGAGAGGCCACAACGGTGAGAGGCCCGCATACCGCAAAAAAAAAAAACCCTCTGTCAACCTATGATACAGTACCTCCTTATGAATTACAATTTTTCATTTTATACTATGGCAAGAGTCCTTTTAGATCTATTTAGATATAGATTTTTAAATCCTGTTGTCACTTCTGTGCATACAGGTAAGGGAAAATATAAGCAAACTAAATTGGTTATTTCTAAAACTTCTTCACATTCAAAGTTGAAATCCTCTAAAATCACTTTTTGTCTCAGAGTCATTATTGGCTTTTCTACACAATACCAGCCCCTGTGCCACCAAAAGTGTTGGTGATGCAGCATTTCTTCAAGTGCTCTTGTTGTGTCTCTGGAGTTTTATTCCATCTCATTCTGGAAGCGCTGAAGTGCATGCGCAGAAAATACCAGCTTCATCTTGGTTGGGCGTGACTCATTTAATATGCATTCTGGTTTCAAAGATGCGGAAATAAGGAAAAATATGCATCTTAGAATTGATAAAATATGGTATAAGTCAAATTTTTTCCTTTTTTGAGTAAAGGAGTATTTGGTGTTTGTATATTATTGAGCCTGGATGCATTGTATAGAAGAGAAACAGCAGAAATT
Organism: Stenella coeruleoalba; assembly: GCF_951394435.1. Lineage (NCBI taxonomy): Eukaryota > Metazoa > Chordata > Mammalia > Artiodactyla > Delphinidae > Stenella > Stenella coeruleoalba. The sequence continues at coordinate 44,455,975 of NC_137155.1, forward strand.
CCCAAAGTCCACTGAAAATGTTTATTTTTCCATTTTAACTGGCAAGTGATGTTATACATAAATTTTTAATGGGAGGTTTATTTTATTTAACCATGGCAACATTTAATAATACTTTATTAGCTAGGTCTTCCTAGATCAGGGTTTTCCTGGAAGAATTTAATAGGGAGAGCAAAAGCTCCATATATTTGCAAGGTAAAGTTTCTTCAAGGAGTGTTCCATTTAGTTGTGTACTGAATGAGATTTAAAACGCTATATTTCACTGAGTGTTAATATTGTGCTTCATTATTGATTTAGTGTGAACGCAAGATCTGTGAATGTGAGAAGGGGGATCCAGGCGACCCAGGGCCTCCTGTGAGTATATTTCTGTTTTGAACTTAGGGTCAAGTCAGGAAGTCCTAGCGATGATAGCTCTGCCCTGAAAACACTGGGCTACTTTGTGCTGTTGAAAAGCAGTTGTGTGCAAATAGCAGCAAAAACAGAAACGCTGTTCCTTTCTTTTATTCCTAAAGGGATACATTCTGTCCTTAGAAATAAGCTTGAGAGTTTACTGAACTGAATTGAGGGCAGATTTGGTTTAAAATGACGACGTTCTTCCCACGAAGGATATTTCAGCATCACTTCTGATGCAACAATTGAAGCCAGAGTTTCTCAATACTGAAGTGAAAATTTAGAGAAAGAGCTCATACAAATCCTCAGTGCTCTAGACAAAGCTTTATCCTACTTCCACCTAGAAACAAGTGACCTCTCCAGAAATTAACTGTGTCTTCACACTTAGCCAAGTGCAACCCCAAAATGCCTCATGGGGAGGAAGCTTGTCAGGAAGCTCTGGAAATTAGAGTGAATTGTGTGAAATGGAAGACACCACTTGGCAAACAAAGGTAAATGGCAGGATTTACTAAGATGATTCAATACTTGAAAAGATAATCCCCAAAGGAGTGCTTCCTTTATATTCTGCCCTAATATCTGGTAGATGCCATGTCTGTACTGGGAGGGCATTGGAAATGACATCACAATGACTGGAGATGCTGAATGTTTCTCTAACAGTCACCTTCAGGTGCCTGCACGCTGCTACTTCAGTTTTTTATTTACTTCTGTGATTTCAAACCTTAGAGGTCAAAAGCCCTGTGGAGATATCTCACAAAAATTCATTGATAATGTGTTTGAACTGATGCTTGTATTTGGGGGGCAGGGAGGGGAATGTGTACAGTGAATTTCTTAGACTGTAACACATTTTCCCTTGAGTCTTGGGTCCAAAGCCTATACTTTTTCAAATCATTCTACTAATCAAGGCATTAGAAAGAGGGAGTGTTTGTCTTTTTTTTTCTTCAAAATACAAGTTAGATACATTACATGATAACGTGGCAGTCAGTAGAAGCTAGTTTTGGCCAAAGCAAAGGTTTAACTTTCCCTTCCTATAAAGTCTTACTTTATACTTATTACACCAAGAGATTGCCGGGGAAGGTTTGCTTGGGATATTCAATTACGTTTTAGAATAAACAGTAAAAAGAAACCTTACAACTGCTGAGCTAATCTGACTATTTCAGTCCCTTAATATTGTTGGAAGTGATTACTGTACCATGTTTTAATAGGGATAGCCATAGAAATATGTTATTTAACATTTATTGAGTGTTCCCAAAACCAGTTCACAGAAAAGTGAGATTTTTGGTGGTTTGAGAATAGGAAAATAAAATGCCTTTCTAGAATAGGATTGAAGAACTCTCTTCTTCCATCTTTTGAGATTCTCTCTTGGACATCAGGAATAGAGAGACATTATCTTTTTTGAGCAAATCTAGAGAATCTGCCATTTCAAGACTGTGCCGTCTTCCTGGTGTGTAGTAAGGGAAAACAGAGTTGAATCTCTGCTTGGTATGTAAAGTGTTTTTTACAATCATCTCTAATTTTAGGGAATGAAGCTGATCAGAAATTAATGTAAGGTGTAGGAAACTAATAGAATGCCTGGCTCCATGTAATCTTTTTTCCCTTTGCCTTCAGGGTACACATGGAAACCCAGGTATCAAAGGTGAGTGAGGACCTAAAGGAAACCCGGTAAATGAATAAACAGCTTTCACTTAAACCAGTGAATCGCCTTCTAGGTCTACTTAAATAACAAAAATTTAAAAAACAAAGGATTGTAATATATGCCAATGCCAAAAATCTGATGATTCCCACGAAGAATACAGGCTGTTTACTTCCTACATCATCTGTCTGGTTTGTGTAAGCTTGTATTTACAAATTCTGAGAAACATACGACCATTTTAGTCAATAAGTTCAGGAAACCTAGGGAGGTGAATAAAGAGAAACTTGTTCTTAAATAATGGAGGCCTAAATTAATTACTACAATGTTCCACGAATCACTGATACATATTCCAAAGCAGATTGCTATTGACACTTGTAATTTTCATGGATTCACTTGATGGGTAACTCACCTACAATAACAATAGGAAAAACACCAGATCGTCTCTTACTCCCAAACCAAGTTCAGGCATTTCCCCAATTCTTTTCTTTGTGTACTCATCAATAAAATCCTAGATTAATTTAAAAAAAAATATATCATTGTTGGGATGATGGTCTTCCAAGTTCAAGAGCAACAGAAGGAATCATAGGAGAGAGATTAGCAGATGCAACCATGTGAAAATTTGAGGAAAGTTCGTATATAATGAAAAATAATAATTAAAATAAAGAGGAAAACATATAGGGAAATGTTTATGTCAAAATACAATGGATATTGGGTTAATTGCTATAGTACATAAAGACTTTATAAAATAGATGAGAAACTAATAATTAAATGGTCAAAGGACACAAACAATTTTCAAGACAGGAAATAAATCCAGTGAAAAAAGAAATAGAAAAATGTTTAATTTCACTGGATAATGAATGAAATTTAAAGACAGACAACGAGGTACCCTTTACTGCTAATTATTCACATTTTAGAAACTTTGGACTCCAAGGGTGTTGGGTTGTTTTTTGCGAGGGAGGGGAGTAATTTTCTAGTTCACGAGTTTGTTTTTTTCTGTATTTTAAATTATAAAAAACATTTCTTATAGCACTTAACACAGCAATATTAAAACAATAATAACTAGTGATAGCAATGTGGTGGTGAAACTGGTTTCCTCTTCATTGCAAAGGTAACTTGGCACAGACACACAAACACTTTTGGAAGCAATTAGGCACTATAAGAAGCATTCAAATATTCAAAATGTTAATGCCAGTAACTCCATTTCTGAGAATACGTTTAGGGAGGTAATGAATAATATAATAAGTTAGGTGCATGAAAGTATTTTTGCCAGTTGCCTGCTTGTCAAAGAAAGGGAATGTAAAGCATCCTTGGGTGGTTTTACAACACACACACACACACACACACACACACACACACACACACACACACACCCCTACACTCACCCGCTTTGTATGGGTCTAAATTGATGCCATCATGTCTTCTTTTTGCTTTGTTAAATACCTGTTGTAAGTCTTTGCACACATTTCATTTATTTGGCTTGTAATTTTGTGCCATATAATATATTTTCCTAAGTCTCGCTGAAATCAAGCAATCACTCTTAAGGACATTTTGCAAAACATTCCAAAGCCCCTTGGAGAAAAGCCAGAGGAGCTGGCTCCGAGTGGGTACAATGCTATATTTGAGAACAACGGCCCTGTTGTTAAACTAGGATGCAAGTCTCGGCCTAAGCTGTGAAAATATACCTGGATTCTGCACCCTATACATCTGGCTTCACTCCAAAGGGCAAAGGCTATCTGAGCTGCTATTTTCTTCCCTAGACTGCATGGTGAAAATGTCAATGGTCAAGGTCAAAGATATTTTCCCCATTGGTTTAACGTATTAATCCGGGAAATCTGAATAGTGAATTTTATTGAGCAATCACTCGCTCTGCAGGGCCATGGAATTTTGACTAAGTTTTTTTCTTGACACAGGGTGATGCTCCAAAAGGGGAACTGGGAGAAAGAGGCCCAGGGGTACGTACACAACTGAAATGTCTTCCTAAGAATGTAATCCCAGGACGCTAAGATTCTGTAATGGATCATTTTGACCCCTGCAATGCAAGTGCAAAAATGATTTATGTCCACGTGTGCTCTTGATGGCTCAGACAGGCAATCAGACAGATTATGATCTTAGAAGTGGAAATGTGAGGAGAAAATACTCTGTCCAAAAGGAGTGATGATGGGACAGGGCGGTCTGCCACATAACATTTCTTGATACTCAAGTTGAGATTTGTGAAAAGCTCAAATAAGAAAAATATTTTGTTTTGCTCCCTGTGTTTTCTTTTTTTTTAATAAAGAGTAAATTAAAATTCTGGGAGCAGAAGAATTACATAATCTCAACTATCCTTTTGTAAATCCAATTCTACAGGCAAAAGAAGAGATTGTTCTAGTTGATTTATTATCTCTATAATTAGAAGATGTCAAGAGATTGTGTGAGAAATAATTATAGTACATTTCTTCTTTTGCATTGTCCTGGAGAACTGCAGCAGTATAGCAAATAGCAGAGAAGTGTACAGTGACTTAAAAGGAGGCTGTGTGGCATTTCTCCTCCCAGCTTTTCCCCTTGGATGAAAGCCCAGGACTCAGACCCAGAGGTTTTAAAAATGGTTCTCTTGGTGTTTTTAACCAATTTCATGAAAAATCCTGATACAAAGTTTGATAATTTCAATGGAAATTCCTTCAGAAATTTGTGTTACTCATTCAGGAAAGACTTCTTAGGTATTTTATATATATAAAGCCTATTGTTATGTGAAAATAAAATTAAGACAGAGCACTTATTTTTGTGAAACGTTCATTATCTCAGAGGAGAGGTAAAACTGCTACAGTATGAAGTGGAATGTCAAAATATTGTAAAAATTTCACACATAAAGTATAATGGGCATTCAGAGGAGACCAGAGCTATCAGGGTAGGTTCTACAGAATGACCCTTGAAGGGTGTAGGACTGAGACAGGTAAAGACAGAACAGGAAAGTGGAAGGGGCAGGCATTCTAGATGGAAAGTGCTGTGAGCAGCAACCAGAGGGGGGCAAAGCGTGGGGAATGGTGAGATGGGGTGCCTAGGGAGGAGTATCGGCAGAGTGGTTGGTCCATGCCGGCTGGAAGCCTGGGCTCTGCAGGGTGATGGGCACCTCCTGAGATTTTAGATGAGGCGTATGGCCCAAGAGCTGTGGATTTGGAAGATTAATCTGGCCTGGCTCTAAAAGCAAAACTGAAGTGGGAACAAGCAGAAGGAAAGAGCATTTTGAAGAAGGTTTGTTGCTACAGGCTGTAGGAGAAGTAACAGGGTCATTAGCTAGAGCCGCTCCAGCCAATGTGAAAGCTGCTGGCCGTGTGTGCTTACCGAGCAGTGGAAAGAGGCTAGCCGGAGTGGAGGTGTGCTGGAGGAATAAACTACACACTGAATTTTTATGACTTAGTACCAAAAAAAGAGATGTAAAATATCTCATCGATAATTTTTTATATTGATCACATGTTAAAATGACAGTTTTGGACCTATTGTGATAAATACAATATATTATTAAAAATTAATTTCACCTGTTCATTCTCGCATTTTTAAGTGGCTGTTAAGGAATTGAAAATGACATAGGTGGCTCACGTTATACTGGACAGAACTGGGCTACAGTGATGACAAAACAGAGAGGAAGAGAACATTGTGAGAACCAGGAAGGCGTAGAAATGAGGGGATGCGGTGACTAGCTCTACCTCAGATGTTCAGCAAGATTTACTGAACACTTGCCATGCGCTGGGCCCTCTTTTAGGTGCCGGGGATATAGAGGTGAGCAAGGTGGAGAGACCCTGTTTCATAAAGCGTTCAACCAACAGACAAACAAGTGAGTAAGAACTCCAGTCAGTGAGAGGCTTATGAAAATATAAAACAGGGTCACTAGGGGGTTCTAGGCAGAAAGAGCAGCAAACACAAAAGCTCTGAGGCAGGAGCAAGCTTGGTGGGCCCAGGAAATGCAAAGAGAGACAGAGTTTGAGGAAGAGTGGCGAGGGAGATGAGGCTATGGGGTAGGCAGGGTCTAGATCACACAGCGCCTTGTTGGTCAGGGTCAGGAGAGTGGATCTAAAACTAAGTGCCCTGGAAGCTGTTGGAGGATTTTAACTGGTTGGATTAAAAGAATGGAAGGGGCAAGTTGAGAGCAAAGATGATTATAAATTTTGATTCTGTATGATTTGAAATATGATGGTACCATTCATAGAAATAGGGAAGTCAGAAGCAAATTTTGCAGAGACCAATGAGTGCAGTGCTGAATATCTCAAATTTGAATATTTCAAAACTAGTAAGTAAGGTGCCCTGAAAGGAAGAAAGGGGAGATCAACCAAACAATAAATTGACCAGAGAGTTAGGAAAACAAAACAAAAACCAAAAAACAGGAAAAAGAGTATACTATAAAAAGTAATATTCCTTTATTTTTGTAAACTGTATTGGCCCCTTCCGAAATACAGTCTTAACGCTCTTAACATAAAATAATGACAGAATTTTCAATATGGTGGTATATTATAAGCAGTGGAGGGCACCCCAAAATTCCTGAGATTGAAAGTCCAGTCTTTTTTAGTGCTGCAGACATGAACTGTTTTTATAAAGAACCCCAATTTAACTATCTTAATGTGGCCTTTAATTTCAAGCACAATACTAAACATAAAACCGTTTATGTGAATAAGTATTTCCGACACGGATTAAATTGTAGTGTAACAATTTTTTTGACTAGTTTTACTTTTATTTTCAGTTTCTCAGTGATTGCACATTTGGGGAGAAGTGCTAAAGAATTCCTTTTTACCTTTTGTAAAAAAGTCATACACAGCAAAATTTTGTACTCTGACTCACAAGTAACTACAATCACAGCTTGTTTATTTCATTGGTTTCTCCAGCTCACTTAAAAGATATCTTACAATTCTATTTTCATACATAGAAACTAGTTGTATGAAAAAGACATGTGATCATATTAGAAAAAGGCTTGCTGTAGCTTAAAGTTGGTAATTTACCAGCCTGTTTAATATTCAGTATTGTGTTACTTAAAGGGTTTATGGGCAGCGACACAATGGAGAAGGCTGTGCAGAATTCCCAAGAGTGACATACAAGAGAAGCAGAAGCACTGGCCCCTTATTTAGCCTGAGATAAAATATAGTAACTTAAAGGTCACTGTCTCACTAAGGTTGACAAAGGAACCATTCATTTCCCGATGTTCTGTATTCTAGACCGAATTTGAAAGGAGTATCATGATGGATATAAATATTTACAGACATTTTAAAGGCCATTATCTCAGCTCAGTTTCAAAGCCAATTTTTCTAAACCGTCTCTGTGAAGCATCCTCAGCTGTGACAGTTCACAGTTTAAAAGTCAATATAACAATTTTGAAAGCACTATTATAGGTCGTCACTTCTACAATGAGATTCAGTGTATAGTTTCTCCTTTAGCTTTGGACCAAAGGGTAAGAAATTGGGTTTGAAAAAATATGTGGAACTGAGAACAGAAGGTAATAAAAGGAAAAAATAGGTTCTTTTCTTCCCCCTACTATTGCACATTCCCTAAGTGCAGAGAGAAGTGGAAGACCTTACCTTTATACGGTCCTAATTTCCAAGACTATACAGATGTGTTTTGTTGTACTTTATAAATGAAAAACATCAACTACTTCCTCCAACTATGCCTTCTAATATCACATTTTACTTCTCTTTTCTTTTTTAATTAGGGAATCCCTGGGTACAAGAGTGAGAAGGTAAGTTGGTAACAACAAATAGATCAGAATTTCATAAAGAAAAACAGCAACGTAACTGTATTTATATACTTAATAAAAGTTATTTTCCTTTATTTTTGTAAGTCTGGATTCCCAAATTCCTAAGTATATTCTCAACACTGTTAGCATAAAATAATAATAGAACTTAAGATACAGGTGTATGTTATAAAGGATGGAAGGAAGCCTAAGATTCCTGAGAATCCAGCCTCTCTTAGTCCTGCAAATACGAATTCTTTTAATAGAGAACCCCAGTTTAATGGTCATGCAATACGGGTATCAAGATCAAAAGTTTCTATGTACAAATGGATGCAGCAATACTACAATTATGCTGCTGCCTTGGTGCTTAACTTCCTATGAAATGTAGACACAAGACCCTCTCATGGGGCAAAGAGGATCTATCCTGGTTAAGCAGTAAAGAATTACTTAGTCCATTCCATCAGGCACCTGGGTAGAGCTTGCAGGGGCAGTAAATTTGACAAAGGTTATGAGTTGGTAGATTATTTTATTATTCTTTGCAAATTACCAATTAGGAAATCAAACTGTTTCCAAAGAAATTAACACGTTAGACTGGGGCTCAGGAATCTTCGAGAGGGTTCAGTGGTTCATAAGTTTAAGCCACTATTATTATATGCTCTCTATTATCAGATTTTTCTGTCTGAAATCAGAACATAGCCCTCATCATTCATTCTGTCCTACAACCCTCAGACCTGGGCAAGAGGCATGCACTTTACAGGGTCCTGCTCTGGGTCTCCTCCATCCTCCTCATTCATGAGGGAGCCAGGTGTCTGCAGAGTGAGAGGCCCATGTCCCCTTCTCCTGCATCATGCTTTGGGTAACCAAGCCCCTAGAAGTCCCTGCAAAATGGTCTGAGCCTGCTTCAAAGGCACACACGAACCTCCTTCCCATGTCCATCTTCTCCCTAGGCCTGAGGGAAACCAAATGGAAGCTTTGTTGGGGCAGGAGGGGGCTTTGTTGTGCTGTCTGTGGCACCATCACAGACACATACAGCTCCTTTGGCTGTGGGAGGAGCTGGAAGTGGGAGGTAAACTGAGAACTGGGCTGTGGGCTGTGGGCATGGGCCTCCCACATGCACCTCTGAAGAATTCCAAAATTCTCTAACTTTTTACTCCTTTTGGAGATATATTTGTCAAGAAAGGAAGCCAGAACATGACTAGTTTATTAGCTCGATTTGGAACTTTCAGCTACTTAGATAGGTGGTATTTGGGCCCCTGCTTATACTCTTGTTCTGGGCCCTGTAAACATTAGGGGTGAAACTACACACAGGCATATAAATATATCCCTAAACACTGGAAATGTTAGGTCGAAAAGGGGAAGAGTGTAAGAAATGCCATGATTCTGTACTTTGCCGTCAGAACCTGGATAACTCAATATCTTAGAGTGTCTGTTTCTTCATCCATATAGAACTGGATTAATACAAGCCTCCCTAATTTACAGGGTGGTTGGAGAATCAAATAGAATAATGGATGTGACAATGTATTTTAAATTATTTGCTGGTCTATAAACATACGGTGCTATTATAAAGAGATAGGGAACAAGTGATAATATGGGAAAGTTAAAAAACTTTCATGATTGTAAAACTGTCTTATATATATAGTTGAAGAAAATTTTCCATGCCACCACCATTTTGATTTATACAGTATGCTAATTATCAACACCAGGAAACTGTGTATTTTTTTTTTTTTGAAAAGATTCACTTAAACTTCTGGGAAATTATAGATTCACTGGAGGGGCCCTCGTTTGGAAAATACAAGCTGTCGGAGCAAAATGACCCTGAACCGTCGACATTCAAACCAGAATTTCACCAGGATAAACAGCGTCAGAAATCGAGGCTAGGAACAGAGCTAATCTGTTCAGTTTTTTCTGAAGCACTTGCTCTTGGGAACTTTGTAACTCTGACCATGCCACAGGGATTACTGAGCCCATCAAAAAAGAAAACGCCTTTGCAGAGGCGAATAACATGAGTACAGTATCTTCATTCATGGGAATCTGCCCCCATGCCGATGCTGTTCCTCAGGACCCTATAGCTAACAAATCTGTCTGGACAAATGGAACGTGAACTCTAGCCCAAAGAATTTTGAGCATATTTATGGTACTTTTCTGTTTTATATTTTGGTGGTTGACTCATTGTATTTCCATCCAACATTCTTCAATTAATTGCTTTCTAATTGATTCTTCAAGAGCGATTTTCCATTTACATTCAGCAATAAATGTTCAACTTGTTTTAAGTGAAAGCTCAGTTTTTCCTGGGTCAGTTTGACTCACAATATGATGTGGAGAGAGAACAGATGGCTTTTGGTTTTTTTTAACTTTTTATTTTATATTGGAGTATAGCCGATTAACAATGTTGTGATAGTTTCAAGTGCACAGCAAAGGGAGTCAGCCATACGTATGCATGTATCCATTCTCCCCCAAACTCCCCTCCCATCCAGGCTGTCACATAACACTGAGCAGAGTTCCCTGTGCTATACAGTAGGTCCTTGTTGGTTATCCATTTTAAATATAGCAGTGTGTACATGTTGATCCCAAACTCCCTGACTATCCCTTCCCCCTACCCTTCACCCCGGTAACCATAAACAGATTGCTTTTGAATAGAGACATAGCTGGATCTAAAAATTGTACCTCCCTCTTGCCTGTCCCCCGTGCCAGCAATACTCCATGCAGGACCCTAGGCAGAAGTGTCAGGTTAGTGGAAAGTAACTTGAAGACCATGGCAGTGTACCCTGTTCAGCTTTGGGTGGCTGAGGGAGAACACGGACTTGGGAGCCTAACAGACTCAAGCATGTGGTCATGGGCAAGATACTTAATCTCTCTGAGCCTCACTTGCCTTGTGTATGAATGGAGATACATACACCTTGCAAGGCTGTTGTGGTGATCACCAATAACGTCAAGACTTTGGCACATACTCTGCATCCATAACTGGTGGTCACAATTATGATATTCCTTCTCAGAGCAAAGTGTGGTCTGCACGTTGGCAGTCATTCTGTGAACTATTTGTTGCTATTCTGTGATGAGATGAAGCTTGCACAAGAATATAAGTCCACTGTATCACTAAACATACTGCTTAGCTCAGCTGACATTTATTTTTCATAGCAAGACTTCCCTAATGAAGGAGGCAGGGCAGTGATGAACATTCTAGTGCAAGTTCCTTATGTAGTGGCACTTTGAGTTGCATGCTTTAGAGGAGCACAGAGATAATAAGCAGCAGCAGAAACAGAAACTAGTAGTGAGGACACCAGCCTAGGAGTCATTGGCTGGCATGGACATTTACATAAATCATTTAACCCCCCCAACTGAACTGCCCTATCTTAAAAATATGAATTGCTTCGAGGCTCAGAAAAAATATAGATATGTATGAATACACTTTGAAAAGTCTAACTTCAGTTGTTTTTCTAATTGACCTTGTTCCTTGTTAGTTCTAATTATTAGAAGTCTTGAAAGTCTGATATAGTGGATTTGTATTCAGAGGCCCCAATTCTCATTCTATCTGAGCAAGTTACTTAACCTTTTTAAATCACAAATTTTCAATCTGTGAAACTGGGCTAATAATATCTACCTCAGACAGTTAATGTCAGATTAACTGACATAATGTCTGTAAAATAACATTAATAATAAAGAGGAAAGCATAATTTAAATGTTAATTTGTTTTCCCGTTAGTATTCCAGGAAAGGCAGGACAGCAGTCTGTGGTGATGGAAAACACACAGCATGCTTGTCGCCATGCCCAACTCTCTCTCTCACCGCAGACCTTGATCATTCATCATGGCTCCTTTCTCCACCAAGTCTGGACATGCTCTCAGAATCTCTCTCTCACAGTTCTCTAGGCAAACACTACTAATTGATCAAAGTTGGTGCTCAGGCTGGAGCATGTGGTGTTGTGGAAAGAATAGGGACACGGAGTCTGAGTAGACCTGGGCTGAGACCTGATTCTTCTTACTAGCTCTAGGATGGAGCAAAGTTACCTTGTTGAGCTTAAGTTTCCTCATTTATAAAATAAGATGAAGGTGAAGGGGATTATGAGGTGCAAACTGCCAGTTATAAAATAAATAAGTCACAGGGATGTAATGTACAGCACAGGGAATATAGACAATATTTTGTAGTAACTTTGGATGGTGTGTAATCTATAAAAATATTGAATCGCTATGTTGTACACCTGAAACTAATATGATATTGCAAGTCAACTATACTTCAATAAGAAAAGACATCTATGGATCAAATTGAAAAAAAAGGAATTGTAAAACTAATCTCATTGGGGTATAGTGTGGATTCAATTAAATCACATATGCAAAGGGTACATAAAATATGGTAGATGCTCATTAAACCTTAGTTTCTTTCCTCTTAATTTGATCCATGTCTCAAAAATGTTAAACCTCATTAGGTGGTATCACTAATTTGATTGTGTTAAGAATGACTCATGGGTAAAAATTTTCAGAGTTCAATGCCCAAACAACCCACAGTATTGAGGATAAAACTGTGTATAACTCATCAGACTGCTCATGTCATAAGATTCTGCTGGGAATCTTTTAAAAAGAATCCGAACACTGAATGACTGCAAATGTCTTCTTATTTCATGTATTCATTTTTTTAGGGTGAACGTGGAGAATGCAGTAAGCCAGGAATAAAAGGTAACAAAGTAAGGAACTTGTTTTTAAAATGCTAACAGCTGTGATCCCTTTGGGACTGAGTTTCCTTAAGAAGAAATTCCTGGATTCATTATGTTGCTCTCACTACTGGAATTAGAGAGTCATCGGCTCAATTTTCACATCTGTAAAACATGAAGCAAAAAACAAATCCATCCCTAACTTTATTTAATGGAGCCCCCAAAGGCCTTTCTTACGGACCATTAAGACTTTGCCTTGTGGCACCCTAACCTTTGAGGCCAGGCCCACTAAATGTTATGGTGAAAAGAATAACTTAACTAGCAAAGTCAATTCAAGCTCCAGTTGGGTCAAAGGAGAATTGTTTTCCAGATGTAAACGCTGAGAACAAGCACCTTCCAAAGTAGAGTGAAGAACTCTATGAAATAGGTTAATGAAATACTTTTCAGTAATGTGGAAGAACTAGACACAGATAAGGATTTGAACATGCAGCAAGCCACAGAAATTGGGTAGTTATTTACCTTTCATTAAAAAATAAATATGAATAAAATATGTAAACTGGAGACAATATTAAATGTTAAGGAGTTCCTTAATGGACCAGAAATACATAGAGAGTATATTTGAAACATGATAAAGGGTCCAAAAAAGTAGAGTAAAAGTAAATCGTTTTCATTATAGTTAAGAACTGTTACCAGCATGCCACCAAGATACCAAAGTCTTTCAATATCTATCTTTTAATTATGGGAAGAGTCAAGGAGAGAAAACGAGGAGGAAGGTGAAAAGAAAAGGATAAAATAGTGACACTGGCCTATGTAACTAAACACTTTAAATAGGTTGAGACTTTCTGAAAGCTTTTAAACTACTGTAGAGTTAAAGGTCAGATGAATCTGAAAAATGTAGGCTTGGTAATTATCTCTGGACAAAATGAAAGGTGTGATAATGAATGGATTCTTCCTGGAGAATAACTGAAAACGGGAGACGGACATAGACTTGAAAATACAGAAGAATGGACACACTGAACAAAAATGAGTCAAAAAACAACTGGAGACACTATTTGAAATAAAAATGGCTGACAAAGATTCAACACAGTTCATTGACTAAGATGGCAGGGATTGTTAAATGCCCTATTATTTTCTGTGCTAAAAAGAAAGAAAAAATACTGCCCATTAGAAATGTAAGGTGCAACTGATTGTACGATGTATCCCAATTTCAGAGATGTAAAAATCTGAAAAAATGCATGTCTAAGGTCAATGAAATATAGTGCGCTTGATGTGAAGAGTTCATGTAAGTTTACACATAAAACGTACAAAGAACACAAAGCAACATAAAAGAGGAAATATAAATGGGTAATAAATGAAAAAATTATCCAAACACATAAGCAACCAGGTAAGTAAAATTAAAACATTAAAATATTACTTCACCTATCAAATTAGCAAGCACTGAGATAATATATAATACTCAGTATTGATGGAGATATTGTAAGATGAAGATGCACTTTCTATACTCAGGTAGTGAGAATGGAAATCTGAACAAAATTTATGGAGGAAATTTTTACTTTTTCTTTCCATATATGGTGTGAGAGACAAAAGAGGGTGAATGAGAGCCTTAAATGTGCTTACAGTCTCTGTGTCAGTCATCTTCTTCTAGGAAATTATCCTTAGGAATGAATCAGAAGTTGAACAAAGATTTATACACAAAGTTATTCACTATACTATTGTTAACAATAGAAATAATCAGAAACAACTTAAGCGTCAAAACTAGAGAAATGAGTAGCTATGACAGAATCATATTCTTGGATATTATTCAGTTTACTAAGAGTTTTTAATGACATGGAAAAATATTTTTGATAGAATGGAAGGCCAGATAAGTAGGATACAAAATTGGATATACACTTTGATAAAATTATTTAAAGAAAGACCTACTGGATGAAATAATAATATTGGATGAAAATATGCCTAAAATGTTAACATCTGTTGCTGTTAGAAATTTACTTTTTTCTATAATTGTCAAGGTATGTCTATTATAAACAGGTTACATTTTGGTAATCAGAAAAAAAGTGGAAATCTGAGAAAAGAGAGACTAGATAATATTATACTGTCACAAAAACAAACTTTAAAGGGCTTCCTAGTTATGGGACATATTGAAATATTTTCTTTTAGAAGAGTGTTGAGTATAAGTTGTGTTTTGCCAAGTTCTATGTATTGAAGATGGGCAAGAGAGTGATCTAGACATTGTGGAAACTCACAAAATTTTTTTTTAATTTATTTATTTTTAGCTGCACTGGGTGTTTGATACTGCTCACAGGCTTTCTCTAGTTGCGTCGAGCGGGGGCTACTATTTGTAGTGGTGTGCAGGCTTCTCATTGCGGTGGTTTATCCTGTTGCGGAGCCCGGGCTCTAGGCGCACGGGCTTCAGTAGTTGTGGCACGTGGGCTCTATAGTTGTGACATGGGGGCTCTAGAGCGTAGGCTCAGTAGTCGTGGCACACGGGCTTAGTTGCTCTGCGGCACGTGGGATCTTCCCAGGCCAGGGCTCGAACCCGTGTCCCCTGCACTGGCAGGAGGATTCTTAACCACTGCGCCACCAGGGAAGCCCACTAAATTGTTAATTTAACTGACATTGCCTTGCTGAAAGGAAACAATATTCCAACAAGTTTGTTGCTTTCTAAGGATTCTTAAGAAATACATTTTTAAAATTCTGATCAAAATGTCAATATACAGGCAAAGGACTTAACCTAAAATTGTGTTTTCATGGAGTTTGTTTACTAGAGAAAAGTTTACTAACAAGTTGGCTTGTTAATTAGGGTCGTTTTGTTAACAGTGAATTTGTTGGCTTTGATGTTTGCATAACCTGGGAAGACTGGCCATTACTGGGAACACAGTTCCTTCTCTTTCCACGTAAAATCATTGCAAATTGAATGGATATTTAGAGCAACTTACCATTCATTTTATTCCACAGGGATCCCCAGTGCCAAGTGGACCAAAGGGACCCGGAGGACTTCAGGTAAAGAGGCGAAAACCAAATCTAAGTCTGTATTAGAATACCTAGGGAGCTTTGGAAATCTCTGTGCCCACATGCACCCTCTACCAATTCAGTCAGAATGTCCAGGGATTGGAGTCAGGCATCAGTATTTTTCAAGATTCTCAGGTGATTCCAATGTGAGACAAAGTCTGGAGGCTGGTGCTCTAATATTTTGAATAACTAACGCAGGCTCCTTCAAAGATAGGTGCCGGCAGGTGAGTCTACTTAGTGAGTAGCTGAAGGGATAAAAGTTAAAAAATTAGAGTTTAGGAAGATGAATAAAATCAAAGCATTTAGGGCTTCCCTGGTGGCGCAGTGGTTGAGAGTCCACCTGCCGATGCAGGGGACACGGGTTCGTGCCCCGGTCCGGGAAGATCCCACATGCCGCAGAGCGGCTGGGCCCGTGTGCCACGGCCGCTGAGCTTGCACGTCCGGAGCCTGTGCTCCGCAACGGAAGAGGCCACAACAGTGTGAGGCCCGCGTATCGCAAAAAAAAAAAAAAAAGTCAAAGCAGTCAAAAGCAGGATGTAACAATGTTGGCATTGCTGCTCTAATGCAGTAGGAAAAGCTATGCATTTTATCTAAATTACAGCATCTGTATTGTTCCATCATGATAAGCAGTAACTGCTCAATAACACGGAATGATTCTTTAAAGCATTTATTTTAGACTTATCCCAGGGATTTCAGAAAATAATTGGATCCGTTTTTCCAGTCTGGGGACTTGCCTTGTCTAAAGCTGTAATGGGAAGAGGGTGTGTATATGTGTGAAGAACTAATTTCAGCATTTCAAAAAGTCTACTGAAAATTATACCTTTACCCCAAATTTCCTAGATGGCACCTAGTTGACCATCAACGCCTTTGCTCTGGTCTGAAATTGTGTCAGGACAGGGGAGTAACTCTGATTATCACAGGTCATTGGAAACTCCAACTTACATATATATGCCTTAGATATATATTTTTAAAGTTGCTGTTTATTCTTTCCAAAAAGGGGTCCAGCACAGGAATAATGTTGGAAACGCAGGTTTAAAAAACAAACACCTCATTAATAAATGTTTGCTCTCAGTCTAGGTACTATTTTAGAAGCTGTGTGTTTGACACAAGGAATTTTATCTCATTCCATTTCTCAATCGTGTGTAACCCCAACTTAACTCTGACTTAGATAGTCTGACTTCTAACTCCAGGATCTCTAGGGACCCTAATGAATGATTCATTCCTGATTGGCCTTCTGTACACAGAACTAATTCTTGGTTTTCATCTTGGAGCAGGGCATTACTGGACTTCCAGGGGATCCAGGCCCAAAGGGGTTTCAAGGCAATAAGGTAATCATACCCGTTGATTATAGACAGGCAGAGTGCCTTTCCCCTAGTGAGCTATGGTAATACACGTTTTTATTAGGCAGAAGTCAATGGATTCTTTGAGGACGAATCTTTGGAAATACATAATAACCTGCAGGTGTTATACACAGAATCATGTTTAAGTACATGCAGGAAGTCAGTGTCATAGTCTTTTCATTTATTATGATTATTTTATTCAAAGGGGCATTATTAAATATAAGCCATTATTTTTGCAGTGTTTCCATCTTACTCCTGCCCTTTTAGTCATTTTATGACTCACTAGAAACTGAAAAGTAGTAATAAGCAACACAATTCAAATCACTCTATTTCCCACAGGTAATGTCAACTCAATACATAGTTTATAAGAGAAGGGGATTTATAACTGTCATACCAACAAAAATTAAACTTTTTTAAATTGTGAGGGTGTAGTCTCTATCAATACCAGCCTTGTAATGTCATTCCACAGGTAACCAGGCAAGATGTATAGGGAGGGATTGAAAAAGAGCCAGATGGAACCAAAAGTTGAGATAGAAGGGATCTTTATCTTTAAAAGACCTGTTTATAAGACTCCGTTTTCCAGTGGGAGTGGCCATTAATTTGCTGAAAACAAGCGTTTTAGTGCCTTTTTAACGCTTCTCAGTGCTTAGTAAATTCCACAGATATAGTAAATATCTAATAAACGGAGTTAGTGACTGGAGATCTGTGGAATTTGTGGCAGTAATAACAGCAGACAGTACTGTCCCCAGAGGACCCTAGATAAAGCCAATCTTTTAAGGGTGCTATTAAATTTAAGTTGTGGGGAGCAGTTGGGTTACTTGACTGTTCTTTTTTCCAGAGAGAGGTAAGGGAGTGACACGTATACTATTTTTAATGACATAATGACAATGTGTGATTTCCTGGGGCAGTTTTAATTGGCAAATTAAAATAGAATGAGCTTCTCAGTGGGCGTGTGCTTAAGGTTGTCTGGGGAAACTGTCTTTTCCAGTCCTTGCCTATGATAAATTCTCTCTGGGCGGAAGAACTGGCTCTTCTGAATACTGAGTAGAAGTTTTTGCAAAATTGCTTTGGCTGTAGGTAAAATCCTGCAGCAAGGAAAAGAAAATATTTTGACAGTCCACACTTATTTCTAGGATCCTTTGGTTACCTAAGTTGATAATTTTCACATGTTTGTGAAAAAGAGGCTTAAAATCAGGGATCAGGTTTGGAGTTTGCAACAGTGATAGAATTATAGATTGTTTGAGCCACAAGGGATATTAGAAATCATACTGGCCCAAAGTTTTCATTTTGGAAAATGAGAAGTCTGGAAATCAGGGCGTCTGCGGAGGTGCTGGGCTGGGAGCAGGGCACGCAGCTTCGGGAGATGGGTGATGTCAGTTCATAAAAACGTGTCATCGTTTGATCAATTCTCTTCATGTCTTATACAATTACTACTCAGATTTTTCTTTTAAAGTGGATTTATTTCCACAGAATTTAGCTTTTAATTCTAAGAATGCATTAATTCTTAGAATAAATAATGAGTCAAGTGTATTGGGGGAGGCTGTAATTTTCTGACATAACACTTCATGCTCGACTTTCACATCATCATCATAAAAGGAGTCACTCTTCCAAAGGTATCTGAGGACTTCAACTTTCCAAGGGCCTCTCTTTTAAAAAATTCTTTTTTTCAAAAATTTTGGTGAAGATATTTAACGTAAAATTATCACAGGTTTAAAATCACAAAATTCACTGCCAGGTGAACACAAAAAATTCGTTGTCAGTTAAAAAGATGTCAGTATCTAAAGAATATTGGGGGGCTTCCCTAGTGGCACAGTGGTTGACAGTCCGCCTGCCGATGCAGGGGACACGGGTTCATGCCCTGGTCCGGGAAGATCCCACATGCTGCGGAGCGGCTGGGCCCGTGAGCCATGGCCGCTGAGCCTGCGCGTCCGGAGCCTGTGCTCCGCAACAGGAGAGGCCACAACAGTGAGAGGCCCGCGTACCACAAAAAAAAAAAAAAAAAAAAAAGAATATTGGGGGTTCTTGGTAGGGAGTGAGATGGGAGTAAGCTTCTCATTTTTCTCCTAGTTATATTTTTGTCTTAATGTCACAGATTTAATGGTCTCTTGACTGTTACTTGGAGACTATTACTAATTTCTACCCCTCTTTGGATCTGTCAACCAGAGACGCATGTCACATTCATTAATTGTCTTAGGTTTTATACATTTATTCTTGTATTGTCTTAAAAGTCAGGTTTCAGGGAATGGCTTCATCTTGCATCCCAGAATGTACTTCTAAATCTTAAAAACTTAATAAACTATTTTTTTGCTTAGTCTGGAAACAATGTTTTATAGTGACATTTCTTTTTATCCATTACCATTTTATTACAAAATGGTTTTACGATATTGCTATTGCAATTCGTGCCAAAAAAAAAAACCTTTAAAATTCAGTAATTCTGTATTTTCCAATGGACACAGGGAGGATTATTATTTTGAAGCTTCTAAAATAACAGATAGCACTTATTTAGTGTATATTTACTATGCACAGATACAGTTCTAAATACCCATTTAAGATAACACCACCTTCTGAGGCATGATCTATTCTCACTCCCACGGTATAGATTAGGCTACCATGGCACAGAGAATTTAAGCAATGGATTCAAGTCTACACAGCTAGGAAGGGACAGAGCCAGGATTCAAACCCAGCCAGTCTGCTCTTAACCACCATATTGTATCTATCTCCTTAGGAAAACTGCTGAATTTCCTAGATAGTCAACCTGAGATAAATGCCTTTCTTTTGGACAGTATGGAAATTGCATCTTTCTACCCCCTCTAGTGTACTCTGGCTGGAAACAGAAGTCTGTTGAGAGTGCACTTCTACTTGGTTATAATGTTCATCTGAAAATGCAGGAAAAGAAGGAAAGGAATCTCATGGGAAAAAGAAACCAGTAATGTGCATTTTCAAATATTTTGTCTCTTATGAGACCTTAAAATAGAAAATTTGGACTTGTCACATTTGCAAAGATTCCATGGGAGTTTCTAGATAGGGCCTGTCTATGAATTTGAATTTATGAATAGTCTCTCTCATGAGAGACAATCCCATTCTGTTGCTCTAGTGGTTCGGTTTTCTTCATCAAAGGGTTTGCAGAATAGGTGGCCAAAGAATAAAAGGAAAAAATAGCATGTGAGAAATTAAGGAAAAATGTGATTCTGGCCCTATTTCACAAATCATTTCTGTCATTAGTATTTTCTGTATGTAAAGTAGTATTCTGTCCTAAATGGCCTTGTTGCTTTAGAAACAAAACATAGATGTTTCTCAGAAGGAAGCCACCTCAGCCTCTCCCATACATGAGGGTCAAGAGTGGTATTCATAAGAAGAACATCCCATCAGTCTCTAAAATCAATTAGAACTATAATCACGCAAGTATCTGAGAAGCCATATCCCTAGGACCAAACTGCCAATGTCCTTAACAAGAGAGCACGGTGCCCCTTCTCAGTAAAAACTGAGGGCCTAAGAACCCTACGCCACCTTCCAAGGGCCGGTGTGGTGGTTCAGGTGGCAATCCCATCTGGCCATAGAATGGGCCCTCCAATAACGAGAAAGAATGGCTCAAGACTGGCAGGCCTCTCAAATCATAGAGAACAAGTAACCAAAATTAGTTTTGAACAAATAAACACAGTAGAATGCTGGATGTGACAGGCCCACATTAGGTAATTTTTGCCATTTCTTTTTTTTTGCGGTACGCAGGCCTCTCACTGTTGTGGCCTCTCCCGTTGTGGAGCACAGGCTCTGGACGCGCAGGCTCAGCGGCCATGGCTCACGGGCCCAGCCGCTCCGCGGCATGTGGGATCTTCCCAGACCGGGGCACGAACCCGTGTCCCCTGCATCGGCAGGCGGACTCTCAACCACTGCGCCACCAGGGAAGCCCTTTGCCATTTCTTGATGTCCTTCTGAGGTTATTTCTGAAGGGTGTTTTCTTCTCAAATCTCATCCAAATCTACTCTTCCCAAGACCCTCTTTGTGCTCTAGGAGGAGGGACTGCTCACTGTGGCCTGAGCAGGAAATAGCTTGTGACACGTTGAAGCATCCTAGCATGAGAGCTTCGGTGCTAGGGCCAAAAGGGCATTAGGAATTATCCCTGACGTATTTCTCCAAGGCAAAGCAGCACGTGTTAATCCTCAAACAATTTAAAAATACAGTGATATTTATGTTATATAGTAATTTATCTTAATAGACGTATCGCCTCCCTTCTTCTAACTTCTTCCATTGTTCTGCTCTAGAGCGCTCATTCATTTTCTGCAGGGCTTTTCCCCCCTAAGTGTTTTCTTCTTATGCTACACTCAAGTATAAGAAACTCAAAGTCCTCTTACTTTATGTTCAGTTTAGCTTCTGAGATGTTAAGAAAACTCATAGGGAAATAGCACCAGTCCGGTCCAGTTTAATAAATGGATATGGTCAGGGTAAATAATCTCCAGTGAATCAAACATCCAGCCCACATCCAAAATAAACAACGGACCTAGTATTAGTGAGTAAGT
Organism: Stenella coeruleoalba; assembly: GCF_951394435.1. Classification (NCBI taxonomy): domain Eukaryota; kingdom Metazoa; phylum Chordata; class Mammalia; order Artiodactyla; family Delphinidae; genus Stenella; species Stenella coeruleoalba. The sequence goes on from NC_137155.1 coordinate 44,477,185, forward strand.
GAAACTTTAAAGGAAGTAAATGAGGGCAAATGAAGAAGCACTTAGTCCACTCGAAAGCTCTGCGCTGCACATGATCCTTGGACACCCTACTCCTCCTTACCTAGCTCTGTCATACTTCCATACCATTTTTTGAGGTTCCCAAGCATGGTAGATAATTTTTTTTAGTAGTTGGTGTTCTTATAAAGAAATTAAGTAAATGAGAGCTAAATGTACAGATCCTGAAATTAAAATTGTCAACCTAGTAAACATCCCTACACACCATCCTGTTTTCTTCAAAATGCTCTATGAAAAGAGGTTAGTTTTTAAAACAGGGATGTCTGTCAACCTTTGACATAGCTATTAGGAATGCGTATGTATTTTGGTAACTGAAAGAGTACTGATCAAGTTTCCTTTTAGTTTCCGTGCATTATAATTTTAAACATTGCCAGTCTTCTTTCAAATATGAACCATTGGCAAGAGAATTAGATAGATATGTACACGTCCATCACTGTTTTTGAAAAATCCAAAGCAGAGAATCTAGGGACAATGGGTCAGGAGTACTGCTATGATATCTGAGAGAGAAAAAAAATTATTATATCTACACTCACACATGTTTAAGATAAGCAACAAATAAATATTTGCTGAATGAACGAGGAAATAGTCTTAAATGGAATGAGCTGTCAACAGTATCATACTGCAGACAGGTCAAATAGGCAGGACCTATGCAGTCACTTAGATTGTCAATTTTGCAGGTTTTGGAAACCTGTGAGAGATTGGGGAGGTGACAATGGATTGTGGAAGGAATCAGAGAGAAGGGTGCAATAGCCAGGAATTTTGACCATTCTTCCAAGATGTCTGGATAATAAATAGAAACAGGAGAGTGTAGAGGTAATCCATCAGAAGCGTCTTGTGCATTTAATAACCTAATGCATTATTTGTAATTCCGTTTTCTTCTAAGAGAGGCATGGAGGCTTGGAACTTAATTTTTTTTTTTTTTACAGTTTCAGATATACAAGTTAGAGTCTTATGTTTTCTATAATGTCACTATTTTCACTAGAACAGATATATCATTAATGAAGATTTAGTAGTTTTAAAAATTCATTCTTTAGTTTTGCCATTATTTGAATATCAATGCTTGATTTGACTTAAAGTTAGCTTAGCAGCTTTAGTAGGTCAACCTACTGAACATAAATATTTCAACTGTGGTTTGGAAAGAGTTCAAATACCACAAATATGAAGAACTACGAAGAAGCGGAAACTTTCTCCTCAAACTAGAATGTTGTGTAGTTTTATTTCAGCTCTCACACAACTCAAAAGCCTAAAAATCCCCTGACATCATGATGTTGCTTTCAACCACTAAAAAAAAATCATGATTTCTAATAGGATATAATTCCTTATAACTTGATGGGAAGGAAATCAGGTGAAACATGTAGACATCAACAATCCCTAGTACAGAATAATCAAACAGAAAACTTTTTTTAAGTTCACAGCTCTCAATACAGAATGACTATATTTTTGGCTTCATGAAAAGTATTTTTGAGTCCAGGGTATTCAAACACGCCAGATTTTCCCGTTGTCCAAACCCAATAATGGGCCTTCTGGTTCTCCTGGCAGGCTAACACCTTTGAACAAGGTTGCGACTGCTCAGTGTATAGCAGTGCGAAGAGAAGAATCCCTTTACAATTTTAATTACAAATATCTGTCTAATGCAGAATCAGAGCCAAGCTGCCAAACTATGTGGCTGTTTTTCTTCGGGGATGTCAAATTCTAAATGCTATTTCTGTCCTGGGCCTAATTAAAGGGAAAGAATCATTAGTAATCCAGAGATTCTTATTGTGGAAAGGGCTTTGACCTACATGCCTATCTGCCCACCAGGATACTAAATGAGCTTATTAACTCATTTGACGTGAGACAACTAATAGTGACAGTTTGACGTGGCTGCCAGAACATGTGGCATGTCAGCCATTGGCTTCAAGACAGATGATTTTCCTCCCCAAATCTCTGACACATATGGTCCTCAGCAGATGGGGTACATCCTGCGTGTGTGTGTATGTGCGCATGCGTGTGCAGAGCCTGCCAAGACGAAAACTCCGATGGATCAAGGCACCCAAAATGCTGCCAACATTTCCCACAAAGGTGCTGAGTGGGGCACTAACGTGGAACACAACGAGTTACCGCATGTCTTCAGAGCGTTGTCAGAATTCTTTTCTTTAATACTTATATCAGTGCTCTTAATCAATTCAAGTAAGTTCCAGCAGCAACAGTGCAGCAGGGAAAACTAAGTTTATTCTAAGAAGAAGGTTTTTTTTTTAAATTGTGGTAAAATATACATAATATTTATCATTTTAAGCATACAATTCAGTGGTATTAAATACACTCACAATACTGTGTATCCGTCATCACTATCTGTGCTCACAACTTTTCCATCATTCTAACGTAAACTTTGTACTCTTTCGACAATAACTCTCCTCATTTTCCTCTGCCCCCAGTCTCCAAGAGTAGGTTTTTAGGAAACATATCGCGCTGTTATGAACCTCTCTTCTCTCGTAAATTGGTGTCCTTCTTCTTGGATTTACGGAGAGGGTTCACCCTGAAGAGTTTCCAGCCACTCATTTGGTGCTAGAGGGGTCCTAAGAGTGTCCACCAGAGCCTAGCTTCTTTAAAAGCTCTCTTGATGGGCCGTGGAACAGTCCTTCCTTTTAAGGAAAATGACACACAATTCCTTAGGTTTTATTATATATAATGAAATATGACTTTCCTATTAGATTGAAACAAATGAATCATCCTTTTTGTAAGTCAAACCTACCTGTATATTGTCAATTTCATTCACTTTAACCTAATAGCAATCAAGAAAAGGAGTTGAGTTACTAAAATCCGGTACAACACTACAATTTTCATCACATTCTCCAGCAATTCTTTGTTATTATGGAGTTTTTCTTCTTTGAAAAGCATAAGTAGGTAGAGTATGTGAACAGTGATCTTTTCTCTTACCCAAGTAGATGTTATTAAAAAAAGATTGCAACTGGAGATTTTAAGTAATGATGGTTCCAACAGTGCAGTTGCTTAATAACTGCTTTATATGCAGAGTTACATTGTGTGATTACAGTATTGCCAATTATTATTTATGTTAACTTTACCACTAATTCAGTGACAACACTGATCCAGGTAGACTTTATGTGCCTGAAAGGGCATATAAGTTGGCTTGTAATAGTATATCCTTTCATGTGGCTTATTTTTATTTTAGAGATTCTTTGTCTTCATATGATGATTCTTCAACTATGGGTAGATTGTAACTATCTGATTTTTGTGTTTTTCATCCTGTAACAAAGATATAAATTTAGTCTGCAATCAAATGATTTTTGAAATACTTTAAGAATGGAAAAGTCCCAAGAGGCAGTTTTGCACGGTGGTTAGAGCACTGGCTCTAAAGCCAGACTGCTGGGGTTCAAACCCAGCCTTATATTGTATTAGTTCTGTGATTTGGAAAACTCACTTTTCCCCCCCATACCTCAGTTTTCTCATTAATGTAATGGGTTAAAAATAGAGCTGTTCTGAGGATTACATGAGTTAATACACGAAAAGCACTTAGAATAACACCTGTTACATAGTAAGTGCCATATGTATCAGCAATAATTAAGCAGTGAAGCATTTTGACAACCTCTTTTCATTAATGTAAAACAAAGCTAGCCTGATATGTTTTCTAAAAATATGCCTCTTATTACATAACACTTCTCTGAAATAAGAGAAATTAGGAACTAAAAATAGGGCTTGAGTTAACAAGAATTTGATAAATTTCATGCCTCCACCCCCACCGCTTTTCCTTCTTTCCAAAAAAAAAAAAAAAAAAGGGCTTCTCTCGACTTTTCTCCCAAGCCTTTGTATACAGTAATCACTTCATTGAGTTTCAGCTAAGAATGTATTTTGTCCATACTTGAACCATTTTGCACCTACAAAATGCTCATTCATCATTTTCTTCCACTGGGTAAGTATGGCAATATTTGTCACAAGACTTAAAGTATTACAGTTGGTGCTATACATATCTGCGAAACGATAAAAAGAAGTTGCTAAAACATCTATCTAATGTTAAGAGCCCAAGGTATGACTAAATTATTTATAATTGTATTATTCAAGAAAAGGTGAAATTCTGTCCTCAAAAAATTCAGAGTCTTGGACAACCATTCATTATTTATTATTTTAGGGAAAGGAAAGATGTTGACTTTGGTTAGAGCCAGGAATAAGAAGTGTTGGGTTTCTCTAGCTGAACTTTCCATACAGTGTAACCTTAGGCCATCTATTGGCCTTCAACTGGAAAAAAAAAAAAGATTAATTGTATCTGGATAAGTTTGTAGCAAAAACTGTGCGATAAGTACTTTATATCACTATGTAATGTATGCACAGTCGCTCTTAGTTAAAAATGTAAGTAAACCAGTGGGAACGCCAGAGGAGCAATTCCAAACCCCCAGTTCCCCCTGCCTAGACCAGGTTTCCTGTTTTGTTCACCTCTAGCAGCTGGCACAATATCTGCTCCTTAGTCACTGTTCAGTAAATGTTTGAGGCCTGGATGGTTGAGTAGATAATGTCAATTAGCTAAACACTGAGAATGGAGAGCTGAGCAAAATCACATGACATCCTCCCACAGTCTATGGGGAGACATATTAACACATGCAGAAGTGCAAAGTTGCAACTGTAATGAATGCTCAGAAAAAGAGGAAAATGATGCTATCAGTGCCTCTAGAATAGGGATTTTACCTGACCAGAGAGGCCTTCCCTGAAGCCATGCTGTTTAAAATAATATCTGAGGGATGAATAAGGATTAACTAGGAAAAGAGAGAGGTAACCACATCCCAGATAGAGACAACAGCACATGCAAAGATCCTGTGGCAGGAGGGAACATGGCAAGTACAAGGAACTGAACAAAGGGCAATGGTGCTAGGGTGGCTAGAGAAGAGGCAACTAATAACAAATAGTTTTGAAAAGGCCACAGGACCACACCATGCAGGGGCTCACAAGCCTTGGAAGGAGCTCTGTCTTTACCCTAAGAGCAAAGGGAAAGGACTTGAAGGGTTTTACTCAGATTAAAATTAGAAGATTGCTCTGGCCGCAGTGGACGGGTGGGGGAATAAATTAGAATGTGCTAGAATGGATGCATGTAGAGTACTAAGGACTTTGCTGTAGTCTGAGCAAGAGATGATATTAATTTGGGGTAGACTGTAGAGACATGGTAGAGGACACAAAGGTGGATGGATTTGAGATTTATGAGCATATTGTTAGGTGTTGGTGACGCACTGCATATGATGGATAAGGGAGTGAGATACGTTAAGAATGACTCCTAAGTTCTGGCTTGACATGTGGAGGGATCTTGATGCCCTTCCCTGAAATAGAGAATGCTGAAAGATGGTCAGGTCTGTGAGTGAAAGAATATGACTCTGTCTTTGGAAAGGATGAGTTACTTTTGAAATTCTCTTTTTCCTGACTTCTTTTATACAGCCTTTGTCAGCTCTCCCTGCCCCCCTTTTTTTTTCTGGGCCACTGTCTTTCCCAAATCCCCACAAGACATCTCTGTGTACTTTCACTCCCACCCAACTTAAATGTTGGTACTCTCCATGGTTCTGACCCGAGCCTCCAGCCTCTTTAATCACTCTCTAAAGCTGCACTGTCCAATATAGTAGCCATACGTGGCTATTGAGCACCTGAAAGCGGCTAGTCGGAGTTGAAATGGGTAAGTGTTAAATACACGTAGGATTTCAAAGGCATAACATGAAAAATAATGAAAAACAAAATCATTAATAAGAGTTTTATATTGCTTATATGTTGCAATGATAATATCTGGGGTACATTGGGTTAAGTAAAATCTGTTATTACTTCCTTAGTGTGGCTACTAGAAAATTTAAAATGACAAATGTGGCTCACTGTATATTTCCAGTGGACAGTGCAGCTCCAGACAGTGATGCTGTTGTCACCTCATTCCTGTCTGCTTGCCCCACAGAGCCGCTTACTGTCCCCAGAACATTTCACATCATTTTATGCCTCATACTCTCTCCTTTTCCAGAACTTTCGTCCCCCTTCTTTCCTACTAGATTAAATATGATTCATGCATTTTTATTCAGAGCAAATATCTCCACTACTATATAAAACTTTCCCAATTCCTTAAGGTAGAATTAAACATTTCTGCCGCAGAGTCTTACATGCTCTGTTAATACCTTTTTTATAGCTAATTCACAGGCTTATATTTTGTTTTATATTCGTTTGCCTCTCCAGCCAGATTCTAAGTGTCTGCAAAGTGCAGGTGCAACCTGATTTATGTCTATAATTATGTTAGGGGGTACTGGGTACCAGGTTGGTGCTCAATGAAAGTCTGGTGAATAACAATTGCTCTACAAATATTATATAGCTACCATGTGACTGGTTATGACTTAGATGTTTTAAGACAATATTTCAAATCCTCTAAACAATGCTGCAAGGTAGATAAAATGATCCTCATTTTGCATATGGGGATCTTGCAAAAGCTCAAACTGTTAGTAAATTATAGAACCAGAATTCAACTGCACTGACTGAATGAAAAAGCCATGGTTTTTTTTCCTGTGATACCATACATACTGAAAAATGAATTTAAAAATGGAGATTATATTCCTATATCATAAAATAGGAAAAAACACCAATTTCCTAAGATTGTTAGAAGATTAAATGCGATGATCTATATGAAGTGTCAGGGCAGTGCTTGAAAACAGTAGGTTTTATTAAACACTGGCTTTCTCCCATCTTGAGGTCCATAGCATAGGCATCCTTAATTTCTGAGAAGGATCAAAGTGGTTTACCTAACCTCCTCGATGCCCCTCACATGCTTACAACTCATGTTCACTTTCATTCACACTCATCCAAAGGTCATGAGACACAGACTTCTCTGGCGCTATCGACTTTAACCCAGTCCTCTTTGTATATCCCCCGATGTTTAAAGAAAGTGGAGTAGAGAAATAATAAGTAGTACTGAGGGTATTCAATCTGTGGGTATGTTTGTTGGTGAGGATTAGGGCAGGAATAATAGCAAAAAAGGAATCAAGCCTGGAGTCCTTCAAGGCTATGTTCCCTTGGTGAATTCCAGGAAAATCATTTGGAGTAGAGTGCTGACTCTTTTCTTCCTGTTCTGTCTTATCCAGCTATGGTATTTTATAATCAGAACCACTTTCTTTACCATCTCAGGAAACTCTGTAGGAAAGGGAAAGGGGAAGTGTGACAGGGATAGACATTAATTGTGGACCAATACTGTTCTGCAGGTCCTAGGTTGAGATGCAAGCCTCCCGGGAAATAAATTTAAGCAGGTAAAGTGTGAAGATATGTTGCTATGGGGCTGTGTTCAGGTAAGGGAAAGTGGCCCTTCTATAACCTCAGATCCCTGTAATTCCCCTGAAAAAGCAATATTAGGAAGTCTCTCAGTTGCTGTTGGTAAGGGACCAAGGCTAAAGGGAGCTCATGCGCTCAAGGGTAATATAGTTCTTTATCCTCTTGGCAAGTTAACAGCAGAATCAGTGCCTTGTCCAGAGTTGGGAAACTTTCTCACCAACCTGTGCTCTTGTTTGTTTTAGATCAAACATAGGGACAAGTACACAGAGCTTCCACTATAAAACACTCAAATTCTCCTCCATATACATAATATATTTAAAAGCCTTCTGATCCATTACAGAACCAAACTACATACCAAAGGGCAGGGAGTGAAGAGAATAGGGAACTTAGAACCTTATACCATTATTATTATTATTATCATTATCATTATTTTAATGGTGTGTTTTACCTCTCGAACTAGCCCTTTGAGTTTAGGGCCTTTGTTTTAAACTTCTCTGTATTTATTACCATCCACATAGCAAGTACTTGGTGTTCCTTTGCTAAGTGATGGAAACATTCACCCTTATGCCGTGTAACGGACAAGGAGATTCCAGTTTGAATGGAGAGCACAAGAAGTTATAAGGAAAGATTCTTTGAAGTTAAAATTTGGAATCTTTAGGAAACTGAATATTCTCTAGCACTTAAACTTGAGATTAAGAAAACAACTTCAAATTTGGGGAGAAATTTTATATTCTCCCCAAAGAGAGAATATTTGTCTGATATTATACAGAGACAAATTCCATGGCCAAGAACATGTAAAAGATAAGAATGGCAATTACTTGGCTGCTCCAGAAAATTTAACCTATATTAAAAGATAGGGCTTCCCTGGTGGCGCAGTGGTTGAGAGTCCGCCTGCCGATGCAGGGGACGCGGGTTCGTGCACCGGTCCGGGAAGATCCCATATGCCGCGGAGCCTGCGCTCCGCATACGGGAGAGGCCAAAACAGTGAGAGGCCCGCGTACCACAAAAAAAAAAAAAAAAAAAAGATAACTAGAACCTTGAATTTTAAAGGGAAAAATTCAGGTTGATTTATCTGCCAGATGGACTTGTACTCAAAAGGATAAACAGAAGGTACTTTTCAATTCAATCCACTGAAACGCCAAAGCATCATGAACTCTTACAATCAACTGATTTTGAGACAGGTTTTCTCTGTTTGATTCATCTTGAGCCTCGACATATCTTTTAGGGAGGTGATTTAACTATGACCCTTCTCCTTTCTCTTCTGTTCCCCTTTGCATTTGGCTAACGTCAACAGACTTCTTTCAAGTAATGACTCTACCATATCAATAGAACTTTGCTCTGGTTACTAAGAGTCCCCTCCAAAATCACAAGCCTCTGGGGAGAACTGAGGCTTTAGCTTAGTGAAAATTCCTTTGTTCCCCTCAACCTGGGAGAAGGTTTGCCTCCACTTCCTGTCTGTTGGCTTATAAAAGGATGAAGAGTAGAGAAAAATCTGTAAGTTTAGTGAAATTTTAAATAGCAAGTATTCATTAACTCCAACACAAGCATACTTTGAAATTATTCTTAACATAAATTAGAGGTACATGCATGTATGTAAAGAGAAAGAAAAATACCATATGATATCACTTATATGTGGAATCTAAAACATGACACAAATGAACATATCTATGAAACAGATACAGACTCAAAGACGTACAGAACAGACTTGTGGTTGCCAAGGGGGAGGGGGGTGGCAGAGGGATGGATTGGGAGTTTGGAGTTAGCGGATGCAAACTATTATAAACTATTATATACAGAATGGATAAACAAGAAAGTCCTACTGTATAGCACATGGAACTATATTCACTATATACTATCCTGTGATAAACCATAATGAAAAAGAATATATATATGTGTAACTGAGTCACTTTGCGGTACAGCAGAAATTAACACAACATTGTCAATCAACTATACTTCAATAGAATTCTAAAAAAATAACAATAAAAAAACCGAAGGAAACACACCAAAAATTAACAGTTGTTATAGATAGATAGTGTAAAATTTTCTTTGTATGCTTTTCAATATATGGCAAATTTTCTACAGTGAAGATACATTATTTTGATAAACGGAAAAAATTAGCATTATAAAAAAAGAAATGGTGATCAATAGCCACTCTCCTTTCCTCTATCAACATGCCAAAGGCCCAGAAGCTTGAGAGACCTAAAGACCCATATCCCTGTGGGTGATCTGAGGTGTGAGTTTGTGCAGGCCAGGTAACCCCTCTGGGACTCAGGTTCCTCACCTGTGAAATGCAGGAGTTTGAGTGCCATGGTCTCAGTTCTATAATGCCTGAATTCTATGATGGGCCTGCCACATCATAGACTATATTAACTGAAAATGCTTCTGATTTCTAGTAACAAACATCTCGACTAATAGTGGCTTAAATCATAAGAACGCTTCTTGTTGAGTAAACAGAATGTTTGAAGGTAGGTAGTCTAGGACTGGATCAGGAGCTCAGTGAGGCTGTCTAGGAGCCAGGCTCTTTTAAATTTTTTCTGCATCATCCTCTTCAACTGTTGGCATTCATCTGAGAGACTGTTGCCTCATGGTTACAAGATAGCTATCACATCTCCAAGTAGGAACAAAGAAGCAGAGGCAAAAGTTTCTCTTTGCATCCAGTAAGGTCCCCACATCTCATTTATCAAAACTGAGTCAAAGGACTAACCTAGATTAATCAGTGGCAAAGGGAAAGATTCTACCCTTGTTTTAGATGGATTATCATTCATCCTACACATCTGAGGGCGAAGAATAGTTGCCCACTGACCTGAACAGGTCAGAGTTCTAACAGCAGGGAAGAAAGAAGGGAGAGGATGATCACTGGGTAGAAAACAAATGTGTCTGCCAGAAGCACTTAATAAAGATGTATTGAACAAATGAGTGAGGGCCACGTTATGACTTTCATGGATCCTAAAAACTTTTGCCTTTCTAGGTACTTTCCTCCATAAAAATGTTTAAAATTATATTTTACAACTGAGTTGGTATAAAGAAAAATGTAGTCCAGACTGTATTCATTATTATATACACTATTATCATGTTTATTTTTTATTCTGATATTAAAAATTAAAATGGAGACATTTTCATGAACCCTAGATACTGGGTCATGGCTAAGTCCATCCTGGGTCTGTGCTGTCTGTCCAACTGGATGATAAATACTTGAGGGTGGAGACTGTGTGCTAGGTTTTGTTGATGCCCTCAAAGCCCCTATCACATCACTATATGTCTAAGAGCTGCTCAACAAATACTATGGAGTTGACCTAACATATCACTGTTTCTTCCTCTAGGGTGAACCTGGTCCCCCGGTCCTCCAGGAGCCTCTGGTATTGGACAGCCAGGTATTAAGGTAAAGATACTGGTCTCTCGGGCCATTGATGACTACTGAATTTATTGTAGGGCTGGGGGAGCTGTGATTTGAACTCTGCTCAGTGTTACCCTCAGAGATACAAGGAAGCTGTCTGTATGAGTTACTTACAGGCTGGATGCTTGGACACTGCAATGCCCTGGTCAGGGGCAGTTACCACAAGAATACTCTATGTATTTTTTGATTTGGTTGGAATGAAAATGTTGCTTGTCTCCAAATACCCACCCTCTTGCCAACATACATCTAGTTCTGTTGAGTTTTCATGGATTTTAAATGTTGGCATGCAAAAATATTACTGGGAAGTGAAACACCTTAACATGTCAACTATCACCTGCTCACATCAAATAAGCACAGAGGGGCAAAAACCAGAAGAACCATGACACTGAATAAGTAAATGTTGACGGGAGGTTTGTAGGGAACTAGAAAGGACTAGAACACCCAACAACCTTGGGTGCTCTACATCATGCAGGATGTACTAGAGCAGAAGTGCTTATTTTAAATGGCTGTTCTATGTCATTGGGACAATAAGACTTCGACGCAGGGCTAAACCAGAGAGCAATACAAAACAGTGCACTTCGAATGTAATCAGGTGTCACCATGGAATGCATTTAGACAACAATCACATTGAGATTCCAGGGAAGGTGGAGTTTATACTGGCAGTTACTGGAGAAGGGTTCTGAAGGAGAAGAAATGTGAAACAGAACTGAAAGGCGAGGTGAAATGGAACAGGGCACGGTGGCGGGGGACACATCCCTGGATGGTGGCGAGGGGGCAGAGAACAGCACGGGCATTGTTAACTTGGTCATTTCAGTAACCAAAAAGAGTCGTACACGGTCTGACCTGTCAATTGCTATGTAATCGTTTCTGAAAGCTGAAATTGCATTTAGACAAGAAGGAATGAGGAACGTTTGGGGGTAATTTGTTCACTTAAATTCAAGGCATTTTTCCTCCTCTAGATTTTTTTTTTAATCTTTAAGAGTTTGAAAAGTTTGACAATTTTGCTGTTTATCTTTGTTGAAATCTCCAGAGTATTTTGTGCTATGGTATTTTTCATTTAAAAAAGCAAACTTTCATTCAATTATTTCTTCCTCCTAGGGGAAAGAGGCCAGGAAGGAAGAACTGGGCCTCCAGGACCGATTGGTGTTGGTGAGCTGGGCCAGACAGTGAGTAGCAAGAAATTCTAGGTGGAATTAAAAGGACAAATATAGTTCTTATGTGCTCTTTTGGGTTAGAATAAATGGTTAAACTAAGCCATCTTTATCTATTTAAACAACAAAAGACGATAAATATATAAAGACCAGATCCAAGTGTTATTTTTCATAACACTTGAAATAGGGATATCTATCTGTTTATATTTATAGGATATGTACAACAGGCTCTCTCTTACTGTAATCTTTTGTGAGATTAATCAGTATGTCCTAGAAGAAAGGAGTTCTCATATGTCAAAATTTCCTAGGAGATAGGAGAGCTAGATTCATACCTAATGTCTATACTTTGTAATTGACTTTCCTGTAACCATGAGAAAATCACTGAGAATAAGGACCTTGCTCATTACCTAACCCGTGAGTATACTCTAAAGCTAGAATTGATCATGGTAGACAGGTAATACCTGTGTTATTTGCAGCTTCTACCTTATGTAGCTTTGAAATCTACTATTGTTGGAAAAGAAAAAAAATTCTGTCAAAAGAGAGCTGGAGAGGAAATAAATAAAACATGACTGTTCTGGAATAAGAAGCTTTTTAACTTTTCAAGTAATCATTATTCTCCCAGGAAAGAACAGTAGCTGACTTGCTGGGATACAAATAAAAACAACCGATTGTGAATAGTTGGTCACCCAACTGGGCTTTGCGTTGCATAGTTCCTCACATATAATATTAACAGAAACATGTGCTTCCTTGCTGTAGTCTGAGAATGAAATGGTACCATACTATCTGAGGGCTAGTCTTTTCACCAATGTCTTGATACACTAATTCAAAAACGAGAACATCATATAAAGGAAAAATACACTGGTCTAATTATCTACTGTGTTTCCACTAACTAGATAGTTCTCTTAAAACTAAACCACTGATTGAGAGTCCGCCTGCCGATGAAGGGGACATGGGTTCGTGCCCTGGTCCGGGAAGATCCCACATGCCACGGAGCGGCTGGGCCCGTGAGCCATGGCCACTGAGCCTGCGCATCCGGAGCCTGTGCTCCACAACGGGAGAGGCCACAACAGTGAGAGGCCTGCATACCGCAAAAAACAAAACAAAACAAAACAAAAACTAAACCACTGAGAAAGAAGATTATGAGCTCCCTGCAGACACTGCTGGTTCTACACTGGAGAGTCTGGAAACCTAGAAAACCGAAATGACATCAGCTAGAAATATACAGGCCCAGATAGGTTGCCATGTATAGAGGGAGTACAGCAGAGAATTTGGGAAGTTTTAGACAGAAATGAAAAAATCTTTTCATAATGTTCTGAATAAGTGGGAATAAAAGTGAGCTTCATGTTTCACTGCAAAGCCTTTATGAACTGTCCAAAAGAACCTGAGATTTCTGAAGCAAGCATAAGATCTCTTCTTTTTCTTCCACGTGCCTACTTTTAGCTTAATAAACTTAATAAACAGCTCTGCCTTGCTGCTGGATCCTAGGAGAGACTGCATGGCTAATCATGGGACAATACACGACCATACGTGTCAAATTTGTTTTTTTTTTTGGCTGCGTTTGGTCTTCGTTGCTGCATGCTGGCTTTCTGTAGTTGTGGCGAGCGGGGACTACTCTTCGTTGTGGTGCGCGGGCTTCTCATTGCAGTGGCTTCTCTTGTTGCGAAGCATGGGCTCTAGGCACGTGAGCTTCAGTAGTTGCAGCACGCGGGCTCAGTAGTTGTGGCACATGGGCCCTAGAGCTCACGGGCTTCAGTAGTTGTGGCACATGGGCTTAGTTGCTCCGCGGCATGTGGGACCTTCTGGGACCAAGGATCGAACCCGTGTCCCCTGCACTGACAGGCAGATTCTTAACCACTGCGCCACCAGGGAAGTCCATGTTGAATTATTCATCATGAACTGGGTGTTATACAAGCCACCTAAGCTATGTGTCGTAGAAGTTCATCATTATTCTTGAAGATACAAATAGTTTCATGAGTAATTGGCTTAGACTCCTATGGCATCTACTCCATTGCTACTTTTCCCACAAGCCACACCTATAGCCCCATATGAACAGACAAAGGAAGAACAAAACTGAGTATGTTTTGCTGGCCTAGCTGGAAATTAGACTCCTGTTCTCTTCATGAACACAGAGTATGAAGATATTTGTGTCCTAGGTGAATGCTCACCAAACCACATCCATTTTAAAGAAGGCTCTAAATAAACAAGTAGACAGGATGTCAATCAATCGATTTTCCTAGCTCTACTACCATCCACTCAGTTTTTTCTTTTTTTTTGTTTTGCCGTACGTGGGCCTCTCACTGTCAGGGCCTCTCCCGTTGCGGAGCACAGGTTCCAGACGCGCAGGCTCAGTGGCCATGGCTCACGGGCCCAGCCGCTCTGCGGCATGTGGGATCCTACTGGACTGGGGCACGAACCCGCGTCCCCTGCATTGGCAGGCGGACTCTCAACCACTGCACCACCAGGGAAGCCCCATCCACTCAGTTTTAATGGGTGGCTGGGATGGAGGTTATACACAGGATCAACATAAACTTCCTTTTAACAAACCTAATATGGATACTGCCACTGCTGAGTGACCAACCTGCAAAAGGTACATGCAAGCCTGATGTCATCTTTCTCTGGAAAGGGCCAGTCACACTGGTAGAATCAATATGTTGACTAACTGGAACTCTTTCATAATGGAGAGAGGGTCATGATGATGGCCATAATTGCTGGGGGGGGGGCAGGCAATTAATCAAGTAAGGATTTGCCATTACTGTCCACCATTGAAGGACTTACTGAATGTCTCCATAGATCTACTATGATGCATATAAATATGGATATATTTGTGTGCTTCAAATTCATGGGTTTCATGAATCTGAGAATTCAACAATTTTGAAAGTTCTTAGTTGTTATCTCTTCAGATATTTTATTTTTCCATTCTCCATTTATTCAGAAATTCTGTTAGATGTTTAGTTGCATTTTAAGGTGATTTCCTCAAATCTAACTCATAATTCACAAATTTATCTTTTTCTGGTTATAAAATGTCCTGAAATCATACCTTGTATTTTTAACTTAATGAGTATTTTTAAAAATTCTTAAAGCTAATTTTAAAAATCTGCCTTTTTTTTTTTTTTTACTAATATGTTTTTGCTATACTGTCCTCTTTGCTTCTTATATTTCTATGCTTTTCTTAAGACGATTAAAAAGTATACTTCCTTTTTTGGTCTCTATTATTTTATTCTATTATTTGGCAACCTTGGGGAAGTTTACATTATATTGGCTCACTTTTACTCACTGAGAATTATTTTCTTTTATGTTTTGTACTATCGCATCTGAACTCATTGTCAGCCAGGTTTAATTGTGAAAACCCAAGTGTTCTGTGTGGAGCATGCTTGAGAGAAGTGTGCATTTGCATCTCTTATGTACTCCAGGCACATCCTTGATGCTATTGTCTTGATTAAGGTGTCCCCAGACCACCAACATGGTGTCACTTGAAACTACAAACCCATACATAGCACAGGACCAGGTTAGGAGTTTTCGGGCCCATTTAGAGCCCAAGTGAAGGTAGACAAGGTTCTTGTCATTCATAACACTGTATTTATGGGATGGCTTTTTTCTACCCTGCCCTTTCATTGAAGATATATAACTTTGAAGGTCCTAGCTTTATGGGGGGGGATCTTAGTTCTAATTTTCTCCTTGTTTTCCATCGAATGAGCCAAAGTCTTTGTTCCTGGTTCTCCCTCTTAGACTACAAGACTTTGTCCTACCATACAACCACACTTTTTTTTTTTTTTTGCGGTACGCGGGCCTCTCCCTGCTGTGGCCTCTCCCATTGCGGAGCACAGGCTCCGGACGCGCAGGTCCAGCGGCCATGGCTCACGGGCCCAGCCGCTCTGCGGCATGTGGGATCCTCCCGGACCGGGACACGAACCCGTGTCCCCTGCATCGGCAGGCGGACTCTCAACCACTGCGCCACCAGGGAAGCCCCAACCACACTTTTTACCCAGAACAGTTACAGTGTCAGCTTACATGCTTACCTCTAGTGTTCAGCGCTCCTTTTGTTTTGGAACCCTGTGATTTCCCTTATTTATTGATTTTTGGGGCCTTCATTTTAAAGAAAAATGTATATTATTTGCCTTTCTGTTTGTAGCTAGAGAGTTTTCATGATATTGCCAGAACATGAAATTTTTGTTTGTTTTCTTGCTATCCAATCACAATTACACAAATTAGAGTGACACTGTGAAGTCTTTGATTTAACTGGGAACTAAAATCATAACAAAGATGGGAAGGATCTCAAGTAATACATGAAAATATTCTCCCAAAATGTCATAATAAAAGATCAACAATGAGAGCTTTTTAATTATTTCAAAGTAACATAAAGACTTACCTTAGGACTAACAAAGGTTCTGCTGAGAGAACCTTTGTTTCTTTGCCTGAATCATTTCAAGTGGTTTCAGGTTTAGCACTAACTACACTTTTTATGTAACAGTGATAAATAAATCTGATCGACTGAATTACTATTCCAGCTCCATGACCTAACTTTGAACTGTCAGCTACCTTCTTTAATTATATGATTACCACTAGTTTTGTGTTGGTCTGACAGATGACTGATTCATGAATAATAAATTGATTCAGATTCTCAGGGTGATCTGTTTGTTTTTTGTGCAAGGATACTCAGAGCACTATCTGTGAAAAATACCCCCTGAAACAAAACTATAATTATTTTGAAGTTAAAAGTAAAGTAGATTTCACCGTTTTAATATTAAGGCTAATTTATATTATTATTGAGCATATTTATATGTAGCGTATGCTTGCAACGTATATTGAAACCACTTTTATTGATTACCCACACTATTGAGATTATTCAGGAAGATAATCAGATAATGGACATCATATTTTATCTTGTTAATGTCTCATATAAAGTATTTCTGATCAGACTCTGTTAGCTGATAATTAGTTCCTTCCACTAGATATTTTTAAATTACAAGTGTTCATTAGAAGTCAAATAAGAATGTCATGGCCTTTGAAAAGGACACTATTTTTTACAGAGCATTTTTGTCTTTTAAAAAATAATCTGAAAAAAAAATCTGTTGGTACTGTCTTAATAAATTAACAGTTCATCTAACCCAAGTACTTTCTCTTTCTCTTCTCTGGTTGGCAGTCATCTTTCATCTTGACTGTTTAACTGGAAAACTTGGGAATATACTGATGGTGTAGAATATTACTCTGACAGTTTCCAGTAATTACACTCTTTTTTTTAATGCCCCTAAGTGATTGTTCACAAGCATTAACTCTGTTCTCAGCAGCCTGGAACACATGACTCCTAAAAGGCTTCATTATTTTCATTTTCACCTTGGCTAATGTATTCTAGAAATGCAGAGACGAAAGAAGGGTCTGTGCTTACTCTTGCTGCATGCCTCTCTCCATATTGCTTAACATAAAGCCGCTCACTCTGAGACTATCTAATTTGTAAAAACTTTATAAAAGGACATTCTGAGCAATTGCAGGATTCAAGGGAAATAATTTTGTTAGTGATAGCAGATATTTATTGAGTGCTTAATATGTAAGAGCTTTAAATCTCTCTGAGCTAATCTTTAAATTAATACGTGTGGTTGAGGTAGGTACTATTGTTACCACCATTCTGATGACAATGCTGAACTTTAGAGAGATTGAATTATTTGCTTAAGATCACATTGCTAATATGTAGCAGAGCGGGGGCTTGAACCTCAGTGCAAATGACACCCAAATCTGCTTTTGGTTATTATGCAAGACTGTAAACTTTATGAGACAGGGAGCAGGGCTGCCTACTGTTTTCAGACCCTAGCACAGTGACTCGCACCTACCAGGCTTTTGGTAAACATTTGTTGAAAGAATGGGAAAAAAAAATTGAATGAACTGGAAAAAGATTCCTTTGCATTCAATGTAAATTGAGTTATTTTCATTTGTCATATCGGTGGGGAAAAGAGTAATTTGTTAATATTTTTGGTATCATGTGTGATAGTAGCTAGGCCTTGTCTGTTTAGTTTGCAATCTAGTTTTCATGCTCATGTTTACTTTCCCCCTCGTTAATTTCTCTAACATTAGAGTAAGCTGTCATGGATATTAGAGCTTTGATTAAGGTCTTGGATGGTTAAAAGCTAGTTTTCCCACAAGCATAGCAATTCAAATTGAATTAAATGCTAGCTTTTTCCTTCAATTAAAGTCTTTACTAAATTGGCTATGCACAAATACTAAAGAAGACTCTTTTAAATATACAGTATTAGGGAAAGGCAAAAAAAATTAAATATGGGATACAGTTAGCTTTCTCTCTCACAAATCTGTAGCTGTGATCAGTCACTGATGAGCATAATGCTGTATCCTAGCTCTGCTACCAGGCTTGAGTAGAAAGTATCGCCTAAATTACGCTGGATTACTATATACTGAGTCCCAAGATCACTCAGAGTGTCTGCAGCCAGCTGGCTTTGGGACTCTGGGCAACTCAGTAGACCTTGTTCCATCAAAGATTTACTGCCCTGGCAAGAAAGCCCTAATTATCTTTCTAGGTCCATTAGAGGAAAAGCTCCAGTTCATGCTTCTACAATTCTTATTGTTAGTCCCTTTTCTACTTTTTTTTTTTTTGCCTTCTGGCCAAGAAGAAAGAGGGGAACACTTTATAACCTTTTAAAATTCCAGGTTTAAGTGACTCTTTTGCTGTTATTTTTCAATGAGTATGTTTCCTGTCAGTCCATTTCAAAGCCTGGGACTGTGTTGTTTTTCTTTCCTTATGTGAGAAGTCCTCACCTATCTGAGTGCCTTTTTGAGGAACAGCCACATGGGCTTCTTACTTTTAAACGCTGAGATGGAAAATCCTGTTCCTCCTTAATGATTCTATCACGATTCCTACTTGCACATAAACCTCCAATGGATTCAACCAGTTCCTGAAAGAATTCAAGTGTGAATCTAAATTTATCAGGATGGAAATTAAAACAACATATGAACAGAATTCAGTGCTTTAAAACAGCTGTGTAGTGATTTCTTCACAGGGCTCCCCTGATAACCTAATTAAATGATTAATCACTCCACATCTTTCTCCAGGCCACACAGTCCTAGATTTTTAGCCTTTCCTCATAGGATTGATTTCCTCATCCTTATTCTGAAGCATCACTTAATTTCCATTTTCCTCCAATTGAGAACACCGGAATAGAACATCTTATGCCAATCAAATGGAACAAGTATTTAATACAATGAGAATATTATTCTTCACAACTCTATGATTCTACTGATCAGTATGGAGTTTACTAGAAGGATTCTCACTAATCACATGAACAGGACTATGCCCATGCGAACTGAAATATGACCATTTTCTATCTTCCCGTCTCCTCTCTTCCCCCTCCTCCCATTCTCTCCCTTTCTCTCTTTTTCTCTTTTCTCTTGTTCCTCACCCCCTTGTATCCTAACCAGGGTCCCCGTGGGCCTGAGGGAGCACCAGGAGAGAGGGGCTTACCAGGAGAAGGACCTCCAGGACCAAAGGTAACAACAACACCTTCTACACTGAGGGAAAATGCTTTGTATTGCATGGTCATGAATGACAAATTTACAAAAATGTGTCCTAGCCAATTATCCCAGGTCAAGTATCTTCTCCTGACCACCTTCACCCTATTAAACGAAGTAATATGTAAATTTCCCCTTAATATAAAGCTATCGTGACATTTGCAAATATAAATAAGTAACTGAAAGGCTGCTTCTTCATATAATTACCGCATATGAAATTAGAGAAATCTCTTAAAGTAGTTTGTAGTCATTAAAGTCACAGTGATAAATAGCATCTTTATGCCCAGAAATTAAGTTATTGAACGTGGCTATACCAAGCTTTACCCACAGCTTTGTTTTGTGAAACGTACAGAAGAAACAGTCCAATAAAACAATTTGTCATAGTACTTCCATTAACGTAAGAAAAGAAATGTGGGTGGGTGGAGGGAATTGGAGTTACCATATTACCAGAAGGAGCAAAATGTTATGCAAGACCTACCTTTTACCTGGCAATGGAGAATTTAAATGTTTCCACTGCCTCCCATATGTAATTCTTGGAGCTCAGGTTCCTCTAGACCAGGGCTTGGCAAACTTTTTCTGTAAAGGACCAGACAGTAAATATTTTAGGCTTTGTGGGCCATACGATATCTGTTGCAACTACTTAACTTCTGCTGCTGCAGCATGAAAGCAGCCCTAAACAATGTATTAATAAATGAACTTGGCTGTGTTCCTATAACGCTGTACCTACAAGAAACGTGCAGTGGGCTGAATTTGGCCAATGGTCTGTACTTTGCTGATCCCTGCTCTAGACTCTTTACCCATAATATATGGCTCCTTTGCCACAGGCCACCTAGGAAATGATTTTCCAAGACACTTTGGGCAGCATCAACAAACTTTCAGAGTAAGTAAGGATAAACTTTGGGGTCCTTTTTTCTTCTTTTCTAAAACCTTTCCCCCAGAGACACATGCATGCATACACACTACCCAGAGAAGCATGTGCTGCTTTCTAAGTGTCTAAGACCTTCCACTTCAGTCATTCAGTCGAGTCACTGAGATCCAACCTTCTCAGGATGGCCTCACACTCTAAAATTGCTTCTCATTTTCAGCCTCTTCCACCATGATCAATATTCAGTTATCTATGAGAAACCTAAATCTCAACTAAAGGGAAATCAATTAGTTAAAACAAGTAATTCACACGAAGTTGTAACTGCTGGATTGAATTTTAAAAGAAGCCCTTGTTAACTAACAAATTTTAATTTGTTATAGTAAATGGAAATAATATGTCAGATGAAGGGGACATTACTAATGCTCTTGACTAACCAAAGTATCATCATGAGAAGGCAGAGGCCAGCAATTTGGCACCGCATTTCAGAAAGTTTTATAATACATAATTCCTTGAATTTTTCTTTGGCACATAGTAAATTTCGATTTATGTGTAGCCCAAACAACCTGAAAATTCAAATAGCCAGAATTATTTCTCTTTATCATCTGTGGGGTTTCAAAACTAAGAAATAAGTGAGAAAGGGATAAATGAAACACTGTGAAGCCTATTTCAGGGCATGTCTTAGTGACAGTTTCAACTGTATGAAATAATGATACCCTCCTTCATAATAACACACTCTGACTCATCAAAGAAAGAACTCATTATATTCAGTGTTGTTTTAGGGTTGACTGGACACAAATATACTCTGTGGTAACAATCAGAAGAACCCATTAGTCAGAACACTTCACTCCCCAACCAGCAAGACCAAATCGGAGGTTTCTGTATATTCTTCTTGGGGCTACTTTGCAATGACGTAGGGCTTAAGTGAAGAAATTATGAATATAGATGGACATTAAGGTGTGTTTTCCTGTTTCCTAGGTTTCCTGCAAATGTTCTTTGATTCTGCTCTCGGTTCATGAAATGTGTGCTATTTCTGATTGATTATATGGTTTGTTTTTCATACAAATGCACAGTGTTATGACTTCATTGATATTACATTACAACCAGAGCTATTCACATAGGTCATGTGACTCTGGAAGCATATCCAAGAAGATTTTCCATGAATTCTTCTAAAACTAAGTTTTCAATAAATGATTATAAATTCTGGTATAAAACATGTAATAAATAATTCAATCTTAGCAAATATTATTTCATATACTGAGAGACAAATTTTCATTGTGTAATGGATCCAGTTATAGAAATGTTGAGGAAACGGAAGACTGATTCTGTTAGTTATAATATGTGGTTGATCAGATCTCCCATATCCAGATATATCCGATTATATTAGGAATGGAGTGCTTTTCCAACTTTAGTGATGCTGCATGCGTTATGCTTGGATAGATTCTATTTATGAATGTTAATGCTAATTTTCTTCGGCAATTTACAAATCTTGGAGTTAGAATTACCCATTTATAGTTAGCAGTGAATTCAGATGCTTTGAATGCTTGAACTGTTTTAAAATCCTGAATTTTATTAGTGCATTGATATCCTTTCCATATACTTTCAGGGTGAAAAAGGTTCTGAAGCACCAGTTGGCCCACAAGGATTAGAAGGCCCGTCAATCGAAGGGGACAAGGTACTGCAAAAGGGTGTATAATAGAAAGGACGACAATACAATTATTTTTTTCATTGTTCTTTATGTATGTACATTTATGAACTATGTACAACCTGATGATCATACACCACAGGTATCCAGTTAATTATGAAGGCCTTAAAGACCAGTGCAAAGGGAAAGCTGCCAGAAGGGGAAGAGTTATAAGAAATGTGCAAAAAACAGAGACCTCAAATCAGTTTGGAGTCATTTATATGTCAATGTCTAAGCATATCATTATATTATATATTATATTAAAATAAGGATTGACATTGATAATTATCTTGGGTGTTGTATTTCTACTTGAATTACTTATTCCTTTTATTTACTATTTACTGGTAGCTGTCTCTTCTGGGCATCTGTATTTAAATAGTAGAGACAGTGGTAAATAGTGAATTATACAAATTTTAGATGTCATACAATTCTTGGTTCAAATAGCTCAGCACTGGTGGTGTAACTCCACTTTCAAAGTACCTTAAAAATATGTAAGATGCTCTTTCTTCCTTTGGAGTACTGAGTACAAGAGAACTGTTGTGTTATGAGTTTAGTAAATTAACGTATCCAGGTGTTGTTGAAATGGCATTCGTGGTTTTACATCTGGAGCTCATGCAAAGAAAACACATTAAATGTCAGAACATTGTCACATAGAAATTGCAAGACTTTCATCTGCTATTCCCTTACCAAATCAATACTGTCTTCCCTTTCCCTTCTCCTTTCTTCCTTTCCTATTCTTTTATATTCTGTGATTCAAGAGGCTAGATGAACACCTCTATAAGGACTCTCAAATACACACAATTGTTGCAGCACAAGGAAGTAGCTTTAATATAGATATTAAATGTAAGTAATAATACCCCAAAGAGGATCTCTCTTATTTTATTGAATATTTGCAGAAGAGTGATATGAGTTGGGTTTGGAGTTAGGGGGAGTGAACTTGAATCTTGCTTCTGCCGTCGATCAGATGTGTGAATGGGAGTTGCTTAACCTCATCTGGAAAATGGAGACGCTTACTTTCAGAGGGTTGTGAGGATTAAATGAGATAAAGCATGAAAAGCATTTAGTGCACTCTCTGCCACCTGATAAGCAATCAAGTTCTGAATCAGAATAGCCCAGCTCTGAAGTAGAACTTGAGTCCTTCACATGTTTCCATCCGTGATATTTATTTAGACTAGGGATTGACACAAAGTGAAACACTGAGAAGCATATGCCAGGACATGTCTTAATGACAGGTTCAGGTTTTTAATATTATATAAAGTAGGACCTAACGATGTGCGTTTGTTTATAAAAACATATTTATTTTAGCCCAGGCATTGGCAAACTACAGGGCAGCCTGCCTGTTTTTGTAAATAAAGTGTTACTAGAACACAGGCACACCTGTTCATTTGGGTATTGTCTATGGCTGGTTTTGTACTACCAAAACAGCATTCATTCGTTATGAAAGAGACCTTATTATGACCCAAAAGCATAAAATATTTCCTATCCAACTGTTTAAGAAAAAGTCTGTAAACCCTGATGTAGTCTAAATACAACTGACATTAAAATAAGAGTATTTATTCATGTTGCCTAATCCAGTGGTCAATTCTCAGTTGCCAACTTACTTGACCTATCAGTAGCATCCTCTGCTAGGATCTTCACCTCCTTGAAAAAATCTCTTCGCCTGATCTCTCTGGCTGCACCTTATCAGTCTCTACTGCTGGTTGTTCTTCATCTCTCTGACCTCTAATACTTGGAGCCTCCAAATGGCTCAGTCCTTGAACCTTCTCTCTTCCCTATCTACTTGTAAACTCACCCAGTCATGGCTTTAAATGCCATCTATATACTGAGGGTTCCCAAATTTATGTCTCCAGCTCAGGCCCCTCTTTCCTACTTGATACCTCCATTGGGATGTCTATTTTAGGCATCTCAGGCTTAACATATCCAAAACTAAGCTCCTGGTATACCCTCCCCCAACCTTGCTTCATCTCAGTCTTCTCCTTGTCCATAAATGACAAGTCTATTCTTCCACAAACCTCAAAGACACCCTAGGGTCCTCTCAATCTGTAACAAATCCTGTTGGCTCTATTTTCAAAATCTATTTAGGATGTGAGCACTCCCCACCACCTTCACTCAACAGCCTGGTCCAGGCCCCCATCATCTCTCACAGGGACATCTCTTCAGTTTGTTCTCAGTACTGCTTCCAGAGTGAGCCTTTCAAGACAATGTCAGATCTTTCACTCCTCTGCTCAAAACCCTCTAGTGGCTTCTCATCTCCCTCAGCGAAAAGCCAAAGGTCTTACTATGGCCTAAAACACCCTACTGATTGTTCTGCCTGAGCCCACTGCCACACTTCCCTGACTCCATTCTCTACCACTTCCCCTCGTGCTCACTAGCTCCAGCCACATTGCCTCCTTGCTATTTCTGGAATCTGCCAGGCATCACCCTTGCACTGGATGTTTGCTCTGCCAGGAATGCTTTTCCTCCAAGTTTCTACCTGGCTCATTCCCTCTCATCAGTGACACCATCCCTGGTCACCTTTTCCAAGACTGCAGCTGTCTCCCCGTCCCTCCACTTATTTTTCTCCTTAGCACTTACCATTATTCACTATACCATTTATTTCTCCTATCCATCTTGTTTATTATCTTCTGTTTCCTCTACAAAAATGAAAGCTCTATGAGGAAAGAGAGTTTTGACTGTTTTGGTCACGGCTGTTTCCCTGTGTTTGGAACAGTTCCTGGCACATAATGAACACTCAACACATATTTGTTGAAACACACAGAGAATGGATGAATGGTATTGTTCTTCTTACTGATAACTCTCACTTTATTTCCCAAATTTATTCCTGGAAAGAGAAGGTGAGGTTCTTTAATTTTGCTGCACTTACCTTAGATAATTTCTTAATTTTTAAAATGCATTTTAGTAAGATTTGGAGGGAAAGGGTATTTAGAAATTTAAAAAATATTTTTCTTTAATTTCTCTCTCAAATACTTATTTTCTTGCACCCTATGAATTTTATACTTCTAAATATTTCTGTTATGATCCTAGCAAGAAGGGTTTGTGTCATTATAATAACAATTCAGGAATTCTGGGTTCTTGTGTGAAAAATAAATGTAAACTGGGGCAAAGAGTCACCAATTTAGACCAAATAGTGAAAACATCATTCACTATTTTGGCAAATTTGAACTACAAACTATTTAAAAGGAACAGTGTTTTCTAAGTTTCCATGTGGAGCTTCTTTATGGTTTAAAGATAGACTTTAATCCAGCGTAATTCAAGATTAGCATAGTATGAAATAATGAGGTTAGTTGTTATACTTCTGACTTATTTTCTACACTGTGGGATATGGGACCTATGGGGCCCCAAGGACCAATGGGCATCCCCGGAATTGGGAGTCAAGGGGAACAGGTAATCGACGCTTTCTCTCTTTCCCTTTTGTACAGAACATTCTGGCTTAAACCTGGTGTTCACTGAAGGCCAGTACTGCAAACTGCTATAAGAACATTTGATAGTGAAATTGCAATGGAATATATATTCAAAAGTGCATGTAGGGAAGGATAAGATGGTTTCATGAGATTTTAGTTTTTAGAACTTCTAAAGACTTAAAAAATAAATTGTATGTTTCTTGGTGTTGTGACTTTTACCATTAAAGCCTAATTTACAGGACAAGAGTTTTGGAGCATTAGCTTATATTTTTAGTTTCCCTTGGGAGTGATAATTTATTTACCTGTTGGTTTGTGTGTGTTTTTTCCCTTGAAGCTTTGTGAATGATGAAATCCCACTCTCTTCTGACGCCAGTAGATTAGTGTTTCCCACCCCCAGCCACGTAGCAATCTAAAAAACTATTAAACTTAAAACAAGGACCAGAATCAGAGGGAACCACTTTACTGAGGGAGCATTGTTCCTGAACAGAAGCAAACCACAGATAGAGTTTACAAATAGCTCTTGGCCGCTCTTGGTCAGAACAAAAGAAAGATCTGTGAGGCTGTGTCTAAATTTATGGCTGGAATGACTTCCAAATTCTTCTGATCACAACTTTTGGAAAAGCAAGGCAATTTTGTTAGATTGAAGTAACATGAAGAGGGCTTCCCTGGTGGTGCAGTGGTTAAGAATCCGCCTGCCAATGCAAGGGACACGGGTTTGAGCCCTGGTCCGGGAAGATCCCACATGCCGCGGAGCAACTGAGCCGTTGCGCCACAACTACTGAGCCTGTGCTCTAGAGCCCGTGAGCCACAACTACTGAAGCCCGCAAGCCACAACTACTGAACCCCGTGTGCCTAGAGCCCGTGCTCCGCAACAAGAGAAGCCACGACAATGAGAAGCCCGCGCACTGCAACGAAGAGTAGCCCCTGCTCGCCGCAACTAGAGAAAGCCCGCACACAGCAACGAAGACCCAACACAGCCAAAAGTAAATTAATTAATTAATTTTAAAAAAGAAATGCGAAGATAATATAACAGTACTATCTACCTACATAATCTCATTTAATCAAAGTGACCAACAAATCCAAATTTATGCTGAATGTCCTCCTGTGTAGAAAGTGGCAAAACAGTTTGATTAAAATTTATGATTATGGTTTGAATTATTCTGTTGCTTAGCAAACAAATAGTACTTCCTTCATCTAGGATGGTGAGAGAAGGGAAGGATAAAAAAGGAGATAACTCCAAATCTCACTGCTGACATTAACTCTGAGTTTATTTCTAATCATATTCTAATTAATCAGTATTTTTATTGTTGTTAATCCAAGCAACAGCCAAGTTGGGTATTACTCCTTTTTCTATTTCCTTCCCCTCGGTAGAGGTCCTAGTATAATACATTAGGGGGATTAGGGTGCAGAAGAAGCCAGGATAAATATTTATATAATATTTAGATAATAATTAAGAGCTGGTTTGTTTGGACTACAAAGGTTTGACTATGCTGCCAGGCATTCTCAGACTTTGTAGTTTTTTTGCTGGTTTCAGCAAAACCGTTTCAGCTAGTTTCTGATCTTGGAAGTGACAGCGCTGTCACATCCTGGGCCTTGTGGTGTTCCTGGTGCTGAGTCACCACTGTGAAGCTGAAAATGAGGTTCAAAGAAAGCCAAGCCTTTCCAGATGGCTGTGAATCTTGGACCTCCCACCTGCAACTCCCTGATGCCTTTAATACTGTTTCTTGGTGGAACCTGTTGTTCTACAGCTTGAAAAGAAAACAAAGGGAAAAACAAAAAGACCTCTTTGACTTTTGTTTTCTCTTCTTTTCCAAGAGAAAAAACCTTTTAGGGCATATGTGACCATATGGAGCTGGCCCCTATTGGATAGGAAATTGAATGGAATGTGTCATTTGTAAACTGTCTGAACAAGAAAAGAATTTGTTTACCTTTTTAAGACAAGTGATTTAAATTTGACTTCAATTTAGCCTCTATGCAGGCAGTTCCCCATTTTTCTTCTTATTCTTAACTTAACATGTTTACCCATTGAATTACTGTTATAATTAGATCTTCCCATTTCTCTTATAGACATTAATTTTCCCACTCATCTGTTTCTGGGGGAACTTGTTTCCAGCAACATGTTTACAGTATTTCTCAAGTGGCCTGCAGATTTTCACTAAATATTTGGAGGCTTGTCTAGTTCAAATCTCTTAAAAATGAATCGAAATATAAATAACCACATATACTTGTGTACACACGTATATGCACACATATCCTTTGAATTTTGGGGGGTCTTGCATGCTACTTGTAGACTGTTGTGTAAGTCAGGAAGGATTCCTTCTTATAATGGTTCAATATAACTACTGAATCTCAGCTTCCTTAAGTCGTTTAGACTGCTTCATCTTCATCAACAATAATGAACAACAGTTGCATCATCTAGCTGGAGAAAATGGGATAGCATTTGTAATAAAATAATCATGTATCTGTAACCATTATTTGCACAGTCATGGCCTATGGGGTGTAAACAAAACAAAATCTTTGTTTTTTCTCTCATCATCACTTTAAATTTTTTTCAGTGGGTAACGTTTTTTCTTTTTCTTACCACAGAAAAAAGTTACCAGCAGGCTACAGACTTTCCTTATCACTTTTAGGTAATAATAAGTTATAGGATCACCTCTAAGTTTCAAATCAGTTTTAATTGTCTAATAAAAACTATCTAGTCAATGTATTAATCTTCCTTTCAATCTTCATTTATCTTGTACGAGCTGCAGGGAGAATCTGTTGTCCATGGGGTGGAATGTGCTTCTTATCCTCCCAGGCTGAATCAAGGATGGGAGCATGGCAGGAGGCATGGAAGTTCTTTCTTGGCTGGTCTATTGTCAGATGGCTTTGGGTCCTCTGGTCTTGGCAGATGTTTGATGCTGAGGCTCTTCCTGGTGGGGCTCCTGCACTGCCCCTGAGACTGCCCCTCCTGGGACATGGATGAAGGACTCTTTCCCTCCAGCTGTTTCTCCCCATCAGCCTCTGCTTTTCTGGGGCTTTACTCTATACTGACTCTCTCTGTTGGAGTTCCATTACTCTTCTAGGTCCTCTTGGACAGGATTCAAAGCAGTTCCAGGTCAACTCCAAGCATCTAGAGTACATCTGGGCCACAGGAAAAATCTCATGGGTCCTTTGCACCGACAAACTCTGGATGCACAGGCTGATCCCACCCCAGCCCTCTGCTGGCTGTCACAGCCCATTTTAACTTGCTCAGGCATGAGTCAGACACTGGTCCATTGTGTTCCAAAAATAAAAATCAAGGTCTCCAAGTCGTTTCATTAATGTTCCCTGTCTAGAATGTGGGAAAGAGAGAAGCAAGCCAAACCCCTTCCATTTTCTCCAAGGAAAACACTTTATGAGGCTATTTTCTCCAAAGAAGACCTTATTACATCCTGTCTATTCTCCCTTCTTATACCCACAATGTGAATGAGAGTCAAGTATTAGACCGTTCTTCAGTTTGGTGTTTGCAGGCTATCGCTTCTTAGAGCCTAGGTCAAATTTTCAATTTCACATCCTGAGAGATATTGCTTGGTACAGCTAGGATACAGGTTTGCCTGCATGTGGCTGAGGTGAAATAGGTTAATAAGATGGATTTTTTGTTTCTCTTATTTAAAACTCCAAGCTGGCATGTTGGCTCCATTCGTCAGGGAATTCAGACTTTCAGGCTTCTTCATTCTTGTTAGTCTGACATTCCAAGGGTGCTTTCCTCATCCACATAATCCAGGATAGCAACTATGTCTTCACTTCAGCAAGGGGGAGGGGAACAAGGAAAGAGAAGGCACATCCTTCCTTTAGCATGAACCAGAAATTGCCCAGATCACTTCATTCACATCCCATTGGCCAGCAACCAGTTCACCCAGCTGCACCAGGGATTAGGAAATATGGTCTTTATTCTAGGCAGCCATGCAGGTCAGTTAAAAATTCTCTTACTGTGGAAAAATGGTAGAATGCATATTATGGTTCTACTAGCAGCCTCTGCCACCCATTCAACAAGTATTAATTGAGTGTAAGTAATCAATTATGGGATGTGAACTAAACTTTTACTTTAGAAGATTTGAAACTACTCTTATTTAAATTTCTTCCTAATTTCACTAATATTATTTTTTAAATTTTCATTTTAAAGGGAATCCAAGGTCCTATTGGTCCACCTGGTCCACAAGGGCCCCCAGGACAAGGCTCACCTGGTCCCAAGGTAACTTTCTAAATGAGAGAAGAGTTTAATCTATCTATATTCTGATTGTTGTTTTCTGGTCAGTGGCCAGTGCATTTGGAAGGCAGCAGAGGAAATGAACTTAAAAATGAGAGATCTCTATTTAATGTAAAATGTACTAGCATTCCTAATGGTTTAGAAAATGTTATATGTATTCTTTATGCTCTTAGAAGCTTTTACATTCATCCCTCAGTATCTGCTGGAAGGTTGATTTCAGCACTCCCACCCCTTCCCTATACCAAAAGCTGAGGATGCTCAAGTCCTTTATATTTATGGTGTAGGATTTGCATATAACCTACCCACATCTTCCTGTATTTTAAAAATCATCTCTAGATAACTGCTAATACCAAATACAATGTAAATGCTATGTAAATATTTGCCAACATGCAGCAAATTCAGGTCTTTCTTTGGGATATTTTTGGAATATTTTTCCTTGAATATTTTCCATCCAAGATTGGCTGAATCTGCAGCCGAGTCCAAGCTCATACCACTTGATGCACTACAGGCCAGTAAGTCAAGAGACACAGTGCTGGGGAGAGGAAAAGCAGCAAACCAAGAAGATGGCATACTAATGTCCTGAAGAACCATCTTAACTTGGGGTAGAATTCAAGTTTCTTTTATGCTAGGGAAGGGGGAAGCAGGAGGGAGTTAAGATCAAGAAGAGAAGGACGACCACAGATATCTGGGCGCCAGCAAGGGTCCGAGGAGGGTTGTGAAAACATTTTGTTCTCGGTTAGTTGACTTCAGTTGACCTGAGTCTGTTCCTGATGTTCCTATAAATCTTGATAAGACAATCGTTACTTTTGTTCATACTTCCTTATCTCCTCGTGGGAGGTAAGTTTTGAGTAAGGGACTGTTTGCACAAATCTTAACCTGAGTCCCTTTAGTGATTAACATGTCTACATGCAGGGCTGAACAGAGGCTTATGACTCAGAGGTTAAAGCAGCAGAACAGATAGGTACAATATGGAGTCAGAGATGCCAAGCTTCTATAAACAAGAGGCAGGCGGTGGAGGGGGATCTTAGTTCCTGAAGAACAACTCAGGGATATTCATCAGATTGTTATGTCTGTCCCTTATGGAGGAACTAGTACTCTGTTTTATCACTGAACTATTGTCATTACTTATTTTGTTTAACTCCTCTTCCTTTGTTTTTGTTACTTTGTTTGTTTTTTGCAGTATGCGGGCCTCTCACTGTTGTGGCCTCTCCCATCGCGGAGCACAGGCTCCAGACGCACAGGCTCAGCGGCCATGGCTCATGGGCCCAGCCGCTCTGCAGCATGTAGGATCTTCCCGGACCGGGGCACGAACCCGTGTCCCCTGCATCGGCAGGGGGACTCTCAACCACTGCGCCACCAGGGAAGCCCTCTTCCTCTGTTTTTGCATTCCCCCGTTTCACTAATTAGTAACTGCCTGTGCCTGCTCCTTAGAACTCAGGGAAGGCCCAGGAAATTAAAGCCTTTTTCTACAAACAAGAAAGGGGGAAATGGAGGGGCTTTTGTACCTGGGAGGGCCTCACAGGGTCCTACTCGATTTCAATCCCCCTTTTTCTTTTATACTACTCAATTCTAAAATGGAATAAATTTTTGGATAGAGAGGTTAATCACAAACTCAACAGAGGAACTCAGTTTTATGGGGACTCAGTTTCAAATCCACAGACACAGAACCGGTGGCTACCAAGGGGGCGGACTATATTTACACCATCTTAATTTACTGCTTTTATTACTTTTACTTGTGAGACCCTATTCTAGAAACTCAAGCAGTAATATCAGTAGAGGTTACCTGTGGGCTGGCTAGTTTTCATTCCCCACAATAGGTCCAACAACCAAAACGTTTAGTTAAAGATATGGAGTCAGGGGCTTCCCTGGTGGCGCAGTGGTTGAGAATCCGCCTGCCAATGCAGGGACATGGGTTCGAGCCCTGGCCTGGGAAGATCCCACATGCTGCAGAGCAACTAAGCCCATGTGCCACAACTACTGAGCCTGTGCTCTAGAGCCCACACGCCACAACTACTGAAGCCCACGCGCCTAGAGCCCGTGCTCCACAACAAGAAAAGCCACCACAATGAGAAGCCCATGCACCGCAACGAAGAGTAGCCCCCACTTGCCGCAACTAGAGAAAGCCTGCGCACAGCAACAAAGAACCAATGAAGCCAAAATTAAATAAATTTCTAAAAATAAAAATATAAAGATATGGAATAACCTGGCAAATAAAAAATTTTCTATGAACTTGGAAGCAAATTACCTTCTAAATTAGAACTATTATTTATCCCTTGGGGAGAGACACTTATTTAACCAGCTGTCCTTAATGTTGCTTCAAAGAATCACTGATCATTGTTAAATAAATACTCCTCTGAAAGTACCTCCCTTTCAGTAGATTCCTTCGAGAGTCCCATGTGAGAAGTAGCTCAATAGAATACAGTTAAAGTCCTTGAGATTTCTGATTTGAGCCCAATGGTGAAAGCTCAGGTTGTTCTCTCTGGTTATGATACTGCTTTTGATTAGCAGTAACCTTGGCTTCTCGTGTGTCAACTTTAGTTACTCTGGAATATAACTGCCTATCTTTTCCAAATATATATATATATATATATATATGCCTGAAATATATTTATATTTGAATAGATACAGAATAGATACATGCACATATACACATATATGTGAGTAGAGCATATGAAACTCAGTTTTATCTTACTTTGCTGATATGTTTTGCTCTTAGGAGATCAAAGGTAGGTACATATTATTTTTATTTTGCTGCTATATTCAAATACTCTTCAAATACTCTTACCTCATTAGGGAGAAGTAGGCCAGATAGGACCTACAGATCCTAGAGGACCAGTGGGCCTTGGAGTGCAAGGTCCAAAGTGAGTTGTCTAAGCTGCTTGGAAGCATTTATGTAATATTATGTAAAGTTTCGTTTATATCCAAATGCAATACATATCATGTATGTATCACCTGTTATTTCATCAGAAAAGAGTCTGATGCTTAACTCGTATTGTTTAAGAAAAACCAAAATCTTAGTTTATTTTAGTGATGACTGTTTACATTTTTATTTGTTTATTAGCATTAGAGGTCCTCTTTCGGCACAGAGTGATTCTTTAAGAACATTATTGCCTGCCATATTACAAAAGCATAGGAGAATTTCGGTAAAGTTTACTTCCCTCCTTTTGTTTTGTAGCTGGCTCCTTCTCATCCTTCAGATCTCAGCTCAAAAGTTACTTCCTCAAAATTCATTTCCTAAATATAAAGTATGCCCACCACTACTGTTACCCCAGACTGTTATTTAAAAGCACACTGTTCGTTTCCCTTGCTTTTTACCACTTACCTCAACTTGCATGTTTTTTGAATTACTTTTCATCTTACTACACCCTTTAGAAATGCACTGCCCAGTATGGCAGCCGCTAGCCACAAGTGGTTACTGAATACTTGACATGTGGCTGGTATAAACTGAGGTGTGCTGTAAATGTACTATACACTCTGGATTACAAAGCCTGGTACAAAAAATAAAAAATGCAAACTATATGATTAATACATTTGTATATTGATTACATACTGAAATGGCAAAATTTCGGTTGTATTAGAGTAAGTAAAATATATTATTAGAATTGTACTTATCTGTTTCTTCTAATGTTGTAAATGTGGCTGTTAATAATATAATTACATATATGGCTTGCTTTATATTCTACTGGACAGTGGTACCCCACTGGGGCAGGGATTTTGTTTCCTTTTTTTCTTCTTTGTTACTGAATCCTCAGTTTGGGGGACAAAATAGGTATTCAATAAGGGCTGTTGAATAAATAAATGAATCCTTATTTCACCCTTCACAATTTCTATAACTCATCCTGCAGGCATATAGAATCTGGCAAGCCATGCTGAGCGTTAAAATCCATCATTGTTCTGCTGTCATTGACATGATTCTTATGAGAATTGGGTATTAGAAGAATATGTAAGACACAGGTCTAAAACAAATATACATTATATATATATATATAAACATAAAATTGCAAGAGACACAAAATGTACTAATATAGTGATCATAGCTGCCATTTATGGAATGATTTTGATGTGTCACACAATGTGCTAAGTGCTAAATATGCTAAGTACATACATGTGTGTATATACATATATATACTATATTTATGTCTATACATGTCTATAGTATGTATATATGTATATATACATATTACGTCATCTAATGCCACTTTCAGAGAGGCCATATAGAGTAACAAGGCTACTAGGCAGTTAGACTACCTAAGTTCAAATCCCAGTCTTGCACTAGATGGATATATAATCTTAAGCTTCTCTCATTTTCAAAAATGAAATACTTAAAATATACTCACTACTATAGAGAATAACAAAGAACACCCATGTATTCCACAACCCAGCTTTATCAAATATCAACATTTTGCCACATGTATTCTAGAATTTTTTTAAGAAGAAGCATTACAGATATAGCTGAAGGCCTCTGCCTGTGCTCCCCAATCCTATTGTCCTCCCTTCCCTCCCCAGATGTAACCATTATCATGAATTTGGTGTTTATCATTCTTTTGAAGTTTTTTATAATTTTCCCATATGTTTTTATGCATAAGCCATATATTGCTTTTTTTGTATTCTTGAACTTTACATAATACATCATTCTGCAATATATTTATACTCAGCCTTAGTTATTTGTGTTTTTATATGCCTTTAATTCATTCAGTTCAATTATTTTACGATACTATATTGTATGAGAATACCTCATTTAAAATTTATGCTTTCCTCTTGATGGACATTTAAATTGCTTTCCATTTTGTGCATTTGCCAACAATGCTGCCATAAACATTCTCTGGGTTTCCTCTTTTGTAAGGATACAAGTTTCTCTCATTAGCAGGATTTGAAGATCACAGAGTATGCAAGTTTTCAATTTTGATACTGTGAAAATCCTGCCCAAATAAACAATGGGTAAAATGTTTGGACCAGATTACCCTCCTTCCAGCAACAGGTGAAAATGCTCTTTTCTCTACATTCTTGCCAGTATGAAGCATGTAAAAATACATCTCATTGGTTCAGTTTTTATTCCTTGATAACTATCTGAACAGTTTTTGTGTGCTTAATGGACCTCGGTTTTTCTCTTTTGTAAATTCCTGTAGATACTGATTTCTTTTTGTTTTTAATCTTGGGTGTTCCTTTCTTATTAGTTAATAGTTCTTTATATATCTGGATAATAGTCCTTTGTTATTTGGGTTGCAAATCTCTGAGGCTATGGCTTGTCTTTTTCACTTAGAGTACTTTTCAGCGTATACGATAGAAGTTTTAGATTTTGATGTGTTTCTATCCCTTTATGGTTTGGGCTTTTGGAATATTATTTAAAAACGTTTCTTGACTCCAAAGTCATAATATATTCTTACGTATTTTCTTCTGAAAAAGTCCGTGTTTTACTTTTTTAAATTTAGGTCTTTAATACACTTGGAATTTATTTTTGTGGATAGGGCAATGTAGGGAGTCTATTTTTTCCCCATATGGATAACCAAATATCCCAGCATCAGTTATTAAGTAGCGCATCTTTGCCACACTGATTTGTAATACCTCCTATGTCATATATCAAGTTTCTATATTTGTGAGGATCAGTGCCTGAGTTCTCTATTCTGCTCCATTTGACTATTTATATCTCTCAGTGCTATTACCTCTCTGTCTTGATTATGATAGATTTATAATGTTTTATCATCCACAGAGAAAATACTCTCATCTTCTTCCCTGGTTATTCTTAATTCTAACATATACATTTTAGAATTGGCTTGTCAAATTTGACAAATATCCTTTTGGAGTTTTTGAAATTGCATTGAATCTTTGGATTAAATATTGAGTCTTTCAAACCACAGAGTAAACCTCTCTACTTTTTTTAGGAAAATATTTGTCATTTTATCCATAAAGATCTTCTACTTTTTTAGTTAAAAAGGTACCTTGGAGAAATTTTTGCAATTGTAAATTGTTTTTTTCTGTACCTTCCAATTAACTATAACAGGTGTATAGGAAAAGTATTGTTTTGTTATTGTCTTGTTTTGTTTTGGTATATTGATTTTTGTATCCAGCCAGCTGATAAAATCTCTTATTTCTAATTGTTTGTAAAGATTCTTGCTTTTCTACTCCCTGTGTACATAAGCATACTGTCTGAAAATAAAAACAGTTTTGCCTCTTCCTTTTTAGTTCTTTTTCTTATTCACTTTTTATCATTTTACACTGCTAGGGTCTCCAGTGCAACATTTAAAGGAAGTGACTTCAGAGGAAATGCTCCTAAAATTTCACTTTTAAGTGTGACATTTGCTGTAGGTTGTTTTTTTTTAAAAAAAAAATTCATTTATTTATGTATGGCCGCATTGGGTCTTCATTGCTGCACGCGGGCTTTCTCTAGTTGCCGTGAGTGGGGGCTACTCTTCATTACCGTGCGCAGGCTTCTCACTGCAGTGGCTTCTCTTGTTGTGGAGCATGGGCTCTAGGTGAGTGGGCTTCAGTAGTTGTGGTGCGTGGGCTCAGTAGTTGCGGCTCGCGGGCTCTAGCGCGCAGGCTCAGTAGTTGTGGTACACGGGCTTAGTTGCTCCACAGCATGTGGGATCTTCCCGGACCAGGGCTCGAGCCCGTGTCCCCTGCATTGGCAGGTGGATTCTTAACTACCAGGGAAGTCCCTGAAATCTATGTTTAACATGTATGAATAGTTTGTTATTATTTATTGCTAAATAGAATTCCACTGTATGGATATACCACAATTTGTTCATCTATTCATCTGTTAATGGAAATTTTGGTTTTCTCCAGCTTTTGAATATTATAGATAAAGCTCTTATGAACATTTATGTACACATCTTTGTATAGACATATGTTTTACATTTTTCTTGAATAAATACCTAGGAGTGAAATGGCTGGGTCATACGATAAATATTTAGCTTTTCAAGAAACTGCCAAATTGGTTTCCAAAAGAGTCTGCATTCTGTCTACATTTTCACTGAATATGGAATTCTAGATTAATGGCTTTCTTTTTTTTTTTCCCAGTACTTTCATGATGTTGGTCCACTGTCTTCTCACACTATTTCTGATGAGAAATCTGTTGTGATCTATACATTTGTTTCACTACATAATGTCTTTTCTCTGGCTACTTTTGAGATTTTTCTCTGTATCACTGGTTTTGATTATAATGCACCTTAATTCAGTTTTCTTCATATTTCTTGTGTTTGGGTTTCATTGACCTTCTTGGATCTATGAGTTACTGATTTCATAAAATTTTGAAAATATTAGGTTAGCATATCTTGAAATATTTCCTACCCTCAGCCTTCACCCAGGAAATTCCCACTTAAATTTAAATGCTTGGAGTTTTCTCACAGTTCACAGATGCTCTGCTCATTCTTATTCAGTCTCTTTTCTCTGTGTGTTTCATTTATTATTGCTATAGCTTTCAGATTGCTTATCTTTTCTTCTGTGATGTCTAATCTGCTTTTAATTCTATCCAGTGTATTTTTATCTCATACTTTGCAATTTTCAACTCTAGCAGTTCAATTTATGTCCTTCTATATCTTTCATATCTCTGTTAAGTTTTAAATTTCCTTTAGTTTCCTGAACATACGGAATGCAGTATAGTAACTGTTTTAATGTTCTTATATACGAATTCTATCACCTGTGTCATTTTCTGTGTCAAGTTTTTGCAGCTTTCTTTAATCCCTGATCATTTTTGATTAGCTACCAAACATTGTGAATTTTACCTTTTTAGGTGTTAGATATTTCTGTATTCGTATAAATATTTTTATGCTTTGTTCTTAGATGCTTCTATACTACTTGAAAACAGTTTGAGCATTCTGGTCTTGCTGTTAAGCTTTATTAGGTGGGACAAAAGCAGCATTTAGTCTGGGGTTAATTTTTCCCCACTACTGAGGCATGACCCTTTTTAGAACTCTAATCTATGCCCTCAGCACTGAGAAGTTTTCTTTCTTGCCACTGGGAGCAGGCACTGTATCTCTCCTGCTGTCAGTTCTCTCTGATCCTTTAAACTGGTTGTTTTCTTGGCCTTGGGTAGTTTCTTCACTCTGTGCTGAACAGTATTCAGCTAAATACTCAAGGTGGATGCACAGCAGATCTTCATAGTTCTCACCATGGCATCCTTCCTCTCTGGTAATCTATTGTGTGAATTTTTGATGCCTTGGCTTACCCAGACTCCTACCTTTGTCTCCTTAAATTAGAAAGACTTCTGATGTTTCCCTGGGTTCTCTCTCCCTGCACCATGGCCTGGGAACTTTACCCAAACAGTAAACTTGGGAAATTGTAATTTTCACCTATTTTGTTTCCCCTCTCTCAGGAATTATTATCCTTCATTACTTAGTGTCTAATGTCTTGAAAGTCATTGTTTCATATATTTTGTCTGCTTTTTTAGTTGCATCAGATGGGAAATTAAATCTAGTCCCTCCTGCCCCATTTTGACGAGAACCTTAAGTTGCATTCTTTTTCTTAGGGAGACTGGTCTGTGATTTTTGTTTTCTTATCTTGTTGTATGACTTTTTAAATCAAAGTTTTATTAGCCTCATAAAATAAATTGGGTAGACTTCCCTCTTTTTCTATTTTCAGAACTATTTGTATAAGAGAGGGAATATCTCTTCTTCAGATGTTTAAAAATTTGGTAAGGTTTGACTGTAAAACTAAGTCTGTGATCTGGGAGGGAGAGGAAGTTCCAGACTTGCAATTACTGATTCAATTTATTTAATGGTTGGTTTATTTAGTTTGTTCATTCCTTCTTATGTCATTTATGTAATTTATATTTTTCTTGAATATTATCCATTTATAATGCTTCTAATATATTTGAAATTGTCACAGAAATTTTCTGTGATCAAAAAAAATGTTACTATGTATATAATTATATTCACCTTTCATTCCTAATACTGTTTTTTATGACTTTTCTTTTTTAATATTAATCATTACCGTTAGAAGTTTATTTTCTTAGTATTTTTAAGTATTACCTTTTAATTTTGTTACTCTTCTTGCTTTTTGCTTGCAAGTTAATTATTTTCTGCTGTCATCTTTATTATATCCTTCTATTTATTTTTAGGTTCACTTCACTAGTTTTTATAATTTAGCTGAAATGATTTTCAATTATTTTCAATATATTTTGCTCTTAATAAATGCAGTAAGGACACTTGTATACTGTTTTAAAGTAGCATGTGTTTTCTCTGAACATTTTAAAGGACTTGTTCTTAACCACAAATTAACTGGAAAGTGAGTAGAATTATTGAATATTAGACTTGGAAGCAACGTTTGGGTCCCAATGTTTTTATTTCATTTTTATATTAGTTTTTTTTCAGGATTGCTGTCACAAATTACCACAAACTGTGGCTTAACATAATAGAAATTTATTGTCTCACATTTCTGGAGGCTAGAAGTAAAAAATCAAGGTGTCTGCAGGGTCATACTTCCTCCAAAACCTATAGGGAATCTTTCCTTGCCTCTCGGCCTCTGGTGGTGGCCAGTCCTTGGAATTCCTTGGCCTGCAGCTATATCACTCTAATCTTGGCTTCTGTTTTCACGTGGGGTTCTCCATATGTGCCTGTCTTCACATTATGTTTTCCTGTTATAAGGACACCACTCACATTGGATTAGGATCCACCCTAGTTACCTCATCTTAACTTGATTACATCTTAACTTGATTACAAAATAAGGTCCACTCACAGGTGCCAAGGGTTAAGACTTTAACATATCTTTTGGGGGAGGGGGCTGGTCACAATTTAACCCATAACAAACAACATAACCCAAAACTGAGACCCAGAGAGGTTAAGGAACTTGCCCAAGGCCAAAGAGTTTAATGACTATTAATTACTATTCAGATTTCCCTGCTCATAGGCTTTTCTCAGGTATTACAAGATGTGACCAATTTCGAGTACCTCAAAGGGGAGTTCCATGACAAATATGAACTTCTGGGAAATAAAAATCTTTCCTCATCCACGGGCTCCCAGGACAGCCAGGAGTACCGGGAGAAAAAGGAGCTACAGGGAAGAAGGTAACATTGCTTTTCATATTATTGGTGTAAAACTATTGAACCACACTGTATCTTGGTCCTGCAGAAGCTCAAATTAAACCATTCAAGACAAACTTAGTCTTTTCAAGAAAAAAAAAATCCCACAACTCTTAATTTCCTTTTTCTCTTAGTTCAGATAAAAGAGTGCCAATTCAAAGCCTGAGTAGTATCTCACACCGTCTGCCTTCTCTCTGGTATTTTGGCCATGGTATCCTCCAGTGACCTAGTCCCTTTGGGATTCCTAGAAAGCACTTTTATTTAAACTTACAGAAAAACACTTTTTTTTTTCCCCTCCGAAAGGAGTCTGTAAATGCATTCAGGAAGTAAGGCTACTATAAAGATTTCCTGAAGTATTTTGAGTTGACATTTGAAATACTCATTTTTCAATATAAGTAGTGGAAAACAGCAGATGGAAAGGCTGAAGGTCTTTCTTGTTTTTTAAAAAAACAAACTACTGAATGAAGAGCCAAAAGAAAGTGAGCTTATTGCTTTGGCAATTGGCTGGGAAATTGGACTTTTTCATGGTATTTCAGCTGCCCTGAGCTAAACTGGAGTTTGATATGAATTTATTCAAATTGGTAAACTTCCAACTTAATTTTGAGACTAGAGTGAAGGTCTGGTCTGTACTGGAGGATTTCAGCAGAGACTACTGGCTGTAAGAAGAGACAAGGTGGGTGTGTACATACTGTCTATGGAGGGTCAGCTAAGACATCAGTGCCATTTCCTCTAGGGAGAAGCGGGGCTTCCAGAAGCAAGAGGCCCTGAAGCACCACCTGGAAAAGGACAACCTGGCCTCAAGGTATGGAATTGACAGTGGTAGGGGAAGGGAAGCAGACTGCCTGAGTTCTGGTCCTGATACTAAGGAGCCATCTTAGGAGAAATTTGATGTTATTCTTGCTATGTCAAAGGTGTTTACTTCTGGCTTAAAATTATGGATAACAGCTTTTGAACTTTTGTAAGACAGCAAGTATGTATTATTCATTTTCATTTTCCTACCATCTGTCATTAAGTCCCAGCTTAGAGGAAGAGTTCAACACATTTTCTTAATAAACAGCCAAATTGACATTTAAAAAACACATAGGAAGGGAAAAGAAGACTTGAGATACATCAGTGAGACGTCAAAGTCCATAAATTTTTTTTCAAATATGTATATAATCTCACAGAGTAATAAGAAATATAACCTTATTAAGTGGTACTTTCACAACATGGAATATATTTATTTTATACATTGTAGAAGTGCTAGTTGAATAACATCTTTATATGTCAAGATGAGAATATCCAAATTCATCAATAAGACCATTAGTGACATTATCTATAGCCTCTAAGGTGTCAGATGTTCCTGCATTTCTTATGTGCGGTCATCAATGACCATATAAAGATTCTGAAGAATTATATATGAGTAAAGTAAAAATAAAATCCATATACTTATTAGTGTTCTGTTTATAATTCCATTAAAATAGTAATTGATAGCTTAGATGTCTATGCCTTGAGAAAATATTGGCTAAAATTGAGTTGTTAACCTTAAATGTGAAAAACTGAAATATATTTGTAGAATTTCAAACATTTTAAATAATTGACTAACCAGACTCTGAGATCTATTTTTGGTGGGGTGGGAAGCAGGGAGTAAAAACATGAACAGAGAATCCCTTTTCAACATGATGCAAAAAATACTTTTAGAAATGATTGCCTATTAACATTCATGAGAACTAACATTTTCTTGAATATACTTCTGGAAAACAGACCCTTGGAGTTATAACTGAAGCTGTGGGAATGAATGATAGCTCTGAGAAAGAGAGCTAAGGTTTGAATCCCACATTTTACAGTGGCTGGAGCAAGAATATTCACAACAGCATGAAGATAGGCAGAATGCACAGTAGTACCATGTTAGAGAAACCAAGGAGAAAGGCTTTCAGGAGGAAAGCAATGGGTGGTGTCAAATAGACCAGCAGAGCAAGGAGAATATGCACTGTCTGGATTTGTGGCTTTAAGGTGATTCGGGGCTTACGGAAGGCTATTGGAGAAGAGTGGTAGGAATATGTTACATATCCAAGGTATATTATGGTTCAGTGTTGGCACTTTGTAATAACAGTTGGATTCTTACTGTTGGCTTCTGGGATGATTTAGGTCAATAAGTTCAATTTGGTAGTTAATCGGAGAAAATAAATAGTTGCGGGTAGATTTCATTTCTGTTGGCATTAATAATGAAACAATAAGTTATATTCAATATTTGGACATTCAACAGGTTTTTTTTAAATTACCTGTGTCACCACTCTCGATTAGTATGCATATTAGGGAGTTCTTTGCATGCCTGTGGATTCTACAGGTCACCTTTTCTTCTTAGTGAGGTGTCTGCATTGCTGATGACCTTGGTATAGTCCAGTGGTTCTCAAGGTGCAGTCCCTGGAACAGCAGCACCTTATGCTGCTGTCAGAAATGTAAATTATTGGACCCCAATCCAGACCTATTAAATCAGAAACTCTGGATGTGGGCCCAGCAATCTGCAGGTGATTCTGATGCATGCTTAGGTTTGAAAACTGGAAAACTGTGGTATAGTCATTTATGTCATATATATTGAATGGCCTCGGCTACAAACCCCCAGGAGTTCTTTTGCTGAGCTAGGCACAAACTTAGGTATGGTACCTTGCAGTTGAACCCTAGTGTAAGGATAGTTCTGGAATTCTCTGAGGCTTCTGGCTGAAGGTAATACAATTCTTTGGGGGTAGCATTTGTGTACACAACCCTGCTGGGGAACACTAGGCAATTTCTAGCTCTGCACCAGGTTAATGCTCACTCATCTTTCTACCAGTTGAATTATTGGCCTCCTTTGGGAGAAAGAACTAGACTCTCCACTGAGGAAGAAACAAGGCTGGATTTTTAAAATGTTTTATTTTATGTTTTAAAACTGAAATAGGACAGAAGCTGAAAAACAGCATGACAAATCATTTCTTTTCTGAAACCGACTGTCTGAAAATCATCTGTTAATAGACCAAGGGGGCAAAAAAACTGTAAAGTCAAATCGAAGGCCCCAAAGGAAGATACTGAACATAGAGTTTAGAAAATACTAAATCATACTGAATAAATGAAGACTGAACAATTCTGAAGTCATCCAATCTGCTCAGGAACATCGACAAACCCTGTGCAGCTGAGCTGGGCTTGGGGAACATCACTTTAAAGTAGGTATTCATTGAGAATCTGGCCATGATATAACATTAAGGAGGGTCTGTTCATAGAACAACTATATTTTTATTATAATTTGTGTCAGAGTGATGGAGGAAAGAAAGGGAGCAAAGGAAATCAAGGACAGAGGGGATTTCCAGGGCCCGAAGGACCGAAGGTATGTTTCTTATATTCTCATTTATGCTTTGGGGAGATTGTAATTGTGCCTGGTATTAATGGAATATTAGATTTCCAGTTTTCCTCTCAACAAATACAAAACAAAAGCCCCCAAATGAAAAAGGCTTTAGAAACCACAGTATTTCAGACCATAATAGAATGGAATAAAGAGATTGCATAAAACATGGGATCTTCATTGAAATATTTATTCTGCTAGGAGAGAATCTGTGTGTCAGTCCTCTCTAGTAACAGCAAAATATTCAGTAGTTGGGATAAAGTTAGGATCATAGAAGGTATCAATTCTCTATCATCTTGTTTTACGGAATAAGAACAAAAAAGTCCCAGACTGAGGGCTTCCCTGGTGGCGCAGTGGTTGAGAGTCCGCCTGCCGATGCAGGGGACACGGGTTCGTGCCCCGGTTCGGGAAGATCCCACATGCTGTGTAGCAGCTGGGCCCGTGAGCCATGGCCGCTGGGCCTGCACGTCAGGAGCAGCCTGTGCTCCATAACGGGAGCGGCCACAGCAGCGAGAGGCCCATGTACCGCAAAACAAACAAACAAACAAAAAAAGTTCCAGACTGAGTGGCAATGCAGTAAAGGATGAAGAGCAGTGCTTCAGAAGGCAGGAGAGTGGGGTTCTCATCCTGCCCCAGCCCGGAACTTTTGGGGGCCAGTCAACTTCAGTCGTAGAAGGAAAAGAGTAATAGTGTCTATTTCACAGGGTTGTTGTGAAGACCTAAAAGAGTGAATAAAGAACTCAGCATGGTTCCTGGCACATTGTAAGTGTTCAATACATGGAGTTATTCAGACAGGAAAAAATCAATATGTGAAATGGAAAGTAGGGCATATATGTCCTGATAAACTGCCCGAGACAGGGTGCTGAGGAAGAAGTAAGGCAACTGTGAAGCAAGAAATTAGATACGTGTCCTGACTAAGCAGGAGAGAATATTGAGGTCATCTGGATGTGTTCAGGGCTCTAGAAAGATGCTAATTGTAAGAAAGAAACAGGGAGTCTGTTCAAGGACCAAACTATTAAAGAACAACTAAAAAAAAATGGGTACCAGCAAGATAAGAGCAGGTACAAAAAAAAAAGGCATCCTCTAAAGACCAGTAATTCTTAAACTTCCGTGTCATCAGTATTGCCTGGGAGCTTGTTACAAACCCCTATTTCTTGTTGCCATGCCTAGCGATCTGGATTTAGTATGTGGGTGGGTCCCAAGAATCTGCATTTCCTAAATAAGTGCCTTCTGCCGCAGGTAGTTCAAGGAGCACATGATGAGAAAAGCCATTATATAGGAAATGTGTTGGATTAGTATTAACAACAGTGATTACTCTATGTCTTAGTTATGCTGACTCAACGTGAATATTTTTCTGTCTTTTGAAAGAAAGTTTTTTCTGATAAAGGATGGCCATATTTCAAAACATACACCTAAATAAGGGTCTTTAAAAGAATTGCATACTTTCTATGTATACAGTTTTGTATTTAAAAGTAATTGGCTTCTCTTAAAAAAAGAAGAATAGATTAAATCTAGAAGCATAATTTTGCTTCATCTGGTTTTAGTGAATATTTTAACAGGTAAATGTTTTATCCCTTTGCCATGGGATTGAATAGGGTGGTTATCTGTTGCCAGAACACTGGCCATGTCCTGTGCCATTGCCGTACAGGTTTGGAATTAAGGACTGGCACATACAGGCCTCGGCATCACTTGGCCCCAGCGGCCAGTGTGCTCAGCCTGTTGGTCATATAATGGAATCAGCACAGTGGGAGGCCTCAGCTGTGAAGATGGAGGTGGCTCAGGGCAGAAGTCATCACCAGTGCGTCTGATTGATAGAGTCTCTCCTGGAGGAAGCAGGAGGACCAAATAGTCAATTCTGTAAGGCAGGAGGAGGCCAATTTTTTGGTAAAGGTACAGTGAGCAAATATTTTAGGCTTTTTGGGCCAAGAAGCAAAATTGAGGATATTACGTGGGCACCTAT
Organism: Stenella coeruleoalba; assembly: GCF_951394435.1. Classification (NCBI taxonomy): domain Eukaryota; kingdom Metazoa; phylum Chordata; class Mammalia; order Artiodactyla; family Delphinidae; genus Stenella; species Stenella coeruleoalba. The sequence goes on from NC_137155.1 coordinate 44,522,058, forward strand.
TTAACAATCATTCAAAAATGTGAAAACCATTTTTAAATGATTGTTATATAGGTGCTGTACAGTAGAAATTAATGCAACATTATAAATCAAACATACTTCAATAAAATAAGTTTTAAAAAAAGCCAATTGCTTTGCACAATGTTCTAAAGTGCAGTATTGGTACTTAGAATCACCAGAGGTGCCTCATAAATGTTCATATTCCTGGGCCCAGCCCCTAGACCTATTGAAATAAAATCTCCAGGGCTGAAATCCTGGACCCTATACTTTACCAGATTTCTCTAATGATTTCTCTGTTCCCTAAAATTTGAAAATCACTGATCTAGAACCAGGTAGGACAGAGACATTGCTTGTTGTTCCAGACTGAGTCTTAACTGAGACTCATATTGAGACAAAAAAAAAAAAAAAGAGGGAAATGTTTTAATTTTCCTGTTCAAAATTTCATTTTTTTAAACCATAAACTCTCTACTTTTAATAAGGGACGTGAGATACCACACAATGGAAGACTGATATACTGTGGACCATAAAATAAAATAACAAAGGAAAAAGTTATAAACTAGAAGGCACATTATTTACCGACCAAGTGTACTCAAAAACTTACACTAAAGATATTTCTTATAATGGAACAAATATTTCCCTCTGAGCTTCCTGGCATACAAATACAAAAGTGAATTACATGATTTTTATTAGCTAATAAAAGGATGCACAAGAGAGAGAAATTTCCTATTACTCAGGAATTAACTGAATACATTTATTAAAGGGAGTGAAATTTTAACCATCAATAACTTTAGTAGTGGTTTAACAAAGATGTTCAAATATTTTCACATTGGTCTGTGAAACAGGTCACAATACTTTAAAATGCTAGAAATACATTTTTATATTTTTTAATATAATTCCTGTATATGGTTTCCTTGTTTGACATGTAATGAGTAGTTTGCTCTTTTTTTAGGGTGATCCAGGGATTATGAGCCCTTTTGGGATGCCTGGAACATCAATTCCTGGACCACCCGGGGCAAAGGTATGCATTCTCGGGAATAGTTTTTTTCTTTTACTTGGGTCTTCGGCAGTTGGAGTGGGGAAAAGATTCATGAAACCAGTGAACTAGAATTTCAGTTTTGGAAGAAACCAAAGATATCATATAGCTCAACCCTGATATTTCACAATTAAGCAGATGAAAGGCCAGCAGCAAATTTAAGATTAGAAACCAGATTTCTTGCTCCTGGTCTTGAACTTGTCACTTTACCTTGAACTACCTCCCTTAAATACCTAGACCCTAAAGCATGTAAGAATTTATTGCATTTGTTCAGAATAATCTGCTAATCAGAAAGTCTGGGAGAAAAGAAATCCACTCAGATGTAAGAGCATTCCTGGACGTTTTCACAGCCTAAATATTTGAGTCTAGAGAGCCACCTATTATTTCAGTGGCCTTTCTCTGAACAGTTTAGTAGTCTTTACTGACAGTTTTTATTTGCTTAAGATTTGAAACTCCCCTCAAATACATTAGAAGATGTACTCTCTCAGGATCTGATTCTAATAGATTAAGCCCTTTATAATTGGCCAATGGCTTTTTTGCTCTGTGCCATTATGGTTTCTCATAAAATCTAAAGCCTGAAACTGTGAACATTATTTGAAATGTATAGGGAGATAGAGGAGGACCTGGGTTTCCTGGATTTAAAGGAGAACCTGGAATTGCTATTCGAGCACCAAAGGTATCCTTTATTCATGTTCTTTCGTTTTGTTTTGTTTTTTCCCTGTATGTGAGAGAAGTGAAAGTGGATTTAATGCATCATAAGTTGATGATTGTGATTGTTCTACTTGAAGTCTCTACGTTGAGGAACTGAAATGTAAGAATACACTATTCCCTTTTTAAAAAATCAAGCTAGCAGATCATTTATTTTTCATAAATGTGGGGGAGGATAGCTCCTCTGGTAAAATGTTTGCTGACTAAACAGTTGATTGAAAATGCTTTTTGTAATATCTTTGATATGAGATTATATGGCCTCTAGCCTCCTTCATTTACTATTAATGGCCAATGTATCTCTTCTATAAAACATTGTCCAAAAAGTTCATGTTTGGAAACTTTACTGAATCAGATTTCCCTGCTTTATTGTCCATCTTTCAGAGTTATTTCAAATGAAAATGCAAATAATTATAGGAGAAGACAGCTTTTAGTAATCAACACATTTTTCCATGGCAACAAAGTACCATTTCCCTCCTCACATAAAACCCAGCATCAAGCAAAATTCTACATTCCAAATGTCAACAAGCACATCCCTGTTTATGAGAACAGGCTTTAGGGCTCCATAATCAGCACTTATTAAATTAGTAGTATGTTGTTATGTAGCTTTGAAGCTGGCTTTAGTTTATCAGATTGTCTCTTCTAGATGAAAGGGTTCAAGTACTAACGTCAGTGATTTTCAAACTTCAAAAAAGAAAACTTAGAACCATCTTTGAAATATAATGCAAAACCTATTATATACTGACATAAGTTAGAGTGGTTCTTTTTGAAGGCTGAGGTAAGATCCTGACCTCTGCTGTTCTTAATCACTTTAAGAGTCCTCCTTCCTAGAGTGATAATCTTCTGGCTTATTTGAGACAGAAGAGGTTTCCGGGATGTGGCATTTTCAAGCTAAAACAGAGAATGTCCTGGGCAAACCAGAACAAGATGGTCATCCTACTGCCCAGACTCTGAGGCACATAGGAACCCAAGATATGTAAAAATTCTATGGAAAACCAAGTTACGTATGACTCAAGAAAAAATTCCAAATTTCCTAATGCTAAAACTACAGATATGACCTCAATCAAGAACATTTGGGTGACATTTTTCATATTGTTTGATAACTTCCTGAATCTGTGTATTCCTAGGTCCGTGATTGAAAGTTACTTCTCTCTACTTATACTATTCTTTACGATAGAAATAAAATATAATTAAATGTGCAGCCGTGGTTTAAAAGCTCCACCTGTTCTCTACTGATCATTATTAGGCATCGTTGGTGATAGTATTTAAAGTTATTTGTCTCTTCAATCAATTTTCTAATCCCTTGGCCTCTAATGATACTCCTTCTGCCATTCTTCCCTAATGCATTGGTTTTTAAGCTCTTGGAGGGTTAAATGTCTGATAAAAGTTTTGGCACGTTAAATTCAGTTTTGTCTATCACTTCAGGGACCTCCCAGGTTGTTTTGAAAGCCCATTTCAAAACACCTGATTATGATTTCTACCCTAATTTCTGTTGAATGAGAGAGACATTTGTGAATCACTCTGCAAGACATTTTCTTGAATCTAGTGCAGAAAGACCAAGTGGCAAAATTCCATCCACAGAAATACTGTGAGGCATCCAAAATAAAGATCTAAGCAAGAACACTGCCCTTTCCCCACCCCCATTAGCATCAGAAGTAACAAGCTAACTGAAATTTTTGTAGGAGAGAGGACAAAGATCCCCAGGAAAAAAAATGTTCAAAAACTATGAATGTTTCAATGGCTTTCCCCCCCTCTGGGCGCCAGAGGATAAACAGTAACAGCTGCTGATAATGTGTTAAAGGCTTGGAACTTAGAAATGAAAACTGAAAGTGAATTTTGTTACCAATTTTTTTCCTTTCAACTTAACCAGGGAGCAGTTACTGCTTTGTTTTGTTGCTGGCCTGCTCCTTATGTAAGCATGCAGAGAAATGGGCATCTTATTTTAGAACCTGTCCCATAGAAAATGTTTAGCATTTTAACCTTGAACATAATTGGAAGAGGATAATAAATTGCTTCTGAGAAGCGACCAGTTCCTTAGTGGGGAATACAGCAAAATTCACCTCTCCAGAATAATTTGTTTTTTCTCTGTCATACAACTTTAAGAGATCACCTTGGGTTTTTGTTGATGATAAATAGTACCTTAAGTGTTTATAAGTGGCCACAGGTTTTCTGAAGATCATTCTTAAGAACGTTAACCACATAAAGCCAGTCCCTTTGTTTTAATAGGAAATAACAGCTATTGCATTCATGATTTTCAAAATCAGTTTAACTTTCTTATTGCTTAAGTGGCTTGAAGAATTTTTTTTCCCTATCATTCATTCATAGGAGTAGAATCAGGGGCAGTTTTGGGGAGTTAGATTTTGGGCAACACTTTGGCTTGGAATAATGGCAGTTTGATTTCAGTGTTTGCTTGCATATAAAACAAATATTAAGAATCGTGATACTTCTTCCAATCTCGGAAAACAAAGGTCTGTTAGTAGAGTTTCCTCCTAATGTGGAAAAACATAAATATTTAAAAACATGAACAGCTCTTTATCAAAATAATTGACGAGAGTTGTAAGAGTTATTGTAAGAGTTGTAAGAGTTATCACAGCAACAGAACGGAATATGGTATAAATAGAAATGTTTTAAATATAAGTGTAGTAGACTTACAATTAATAACTCTTCTCTGGTAAGAGTCTTCCTCTTTTTCTCCATTTTAATTTAGCCAGAAATTTCTCCGAGTTCTATTTGTACAGAGAACTCTAATGTTCAAAAGGCAACAATTCTCCTTCCCTATCCTCTATATAGGAGGTCAGTAGTTGCTACTAAAAGTTTTTGATGCCCAAGGTCATCACGGTAAAGCAGTATTTATAACTTTTTCCTAGGTCTCAGGATATGAACCACAAACTCTATGTCCTATTCTTTTATAAAGTGTTTTTTAAAAATTAATCTGTTTTTAATTTTTATTTGAGCTTATTTATTCCTCACCTAATTTGGGCACCATTGAGGAAGATAATAGTTGTAACATAATAATAGGTAACCTACAGTATCTTATTTTATACTTAAACTTTTACTACATATTCCCCTCTATTCTTCTCACATGATGCTTACTAAATTTTCTCATGTTATACTTCCTGATTTATGATGCATTAAAAGTTGGTAATTTTTAAAATTAAAATGTCAGCAACTAGCCCTTTTCTAATGCCCATGAAGTGTGTTTCCTATACAGGATCTTGTAATGGTTCATATATACTTCCTACACTCATTCCATGTGTAAGACTTATGAGGAGATAAGGAGTTGCCATATTTCCTTCTAAAATTTTTCAAACCGTTCCTTTGCACTTATCAAATCCACCTCTGGCATGTTGAGTTGGTTTTGTGCTTAAGTTTTGCCAGGTGTTTCATAGTTTAGTCTTATGATATCTCCTGGTGCTGGAATTTACCCAGGGTGCCCAAGGCCCTCGGGGACCAGTGGGCGCTCCAGGACTCAAAGGTGACAGCTATCCTGGTGTGGCTGTAAGTGTGGACATTGCTTTTATTTCCTTCCTTCCTCTCTCCCTCTTTTCCACCTTTCCTCCTTCCTCCCTTCCCTTTCCTTCCCTTCCTTTCCTCCCTCCCCCTCTCCTTTCCTCCCTCTCTCTCTCCCTTCCTCCCTTTTCTTTTCTTTTTTCTTTCTCCCTCCTTCCTTTCCTCCCTTCCTTCCTTCCTTCCTTCCTGAACACTGCACACAACAAGGTTGCTCCCAGGTTACTCCCTCTCTCCCTTATTATGTCATCTCAGGGCCCTCGAGGATTACCAGGACCCCCTGGACCAAGGGTTTTACATAGAGCAGGAAACACTGGAGCAAAGGTAAGACTTTAAAGTAGGTAACAGTAGCTTTTAAAAATGTACCTTTAGTTTGGTAAAGGTGAAAATCTTTATCAGACATGATAGAAGAGGAGAAGCATCTACAGAATTGATCAAGTTATTTTTCCTCATCTATGGACTTCCTGGGCCTTGTACTCACTTGAACATATAGATTAACTTTATGGTTTTTGGTAGCAACCCTCACATTCCTTTGCTGCCTTGTCTTCCTGTACCAAGAACAGACTTTGGTTCAGATCCCTCCCCTCTCTGGCCATGCCCCTGCCTAAGTGCTCTCATTCAATACCATGGCTTTAACCACTATCTGCACACTGATGGCCTCCAAGTTTCTATCTTCCCTCCCCTAAGCCCTGCTTTCACACGTCTAGTTTCTTACCATACATCTCCTCTTAGATTTCTCACAGACAACTCTAACCTAACATCCAAAATAAAGCCTTTGATTTTCACTCCATAAGCCTGGAAATGGTGCTACCAAGCACCCTTTGCTCATGCCATGATACCTGAGTCATTCTTGGTCCTTCATTTCCCTCTCTTCCCTCCCCGTGTAGGCCTATGGTAAATCCCGTCAGTTCTACCTTCAAAATATATCTTGCTTCTGGCTGCTTTTCTCCTGCTGCTTCCATCAGGCAGCCCACCATTATCTCTCACCTGGGCTATTCAAACCTCTTCACTGGTCTTCCCTCTTCCACCTCTGCCCTTCTGTTACCTAGCAGGCAAATTGATCTTTTAAAACCATAAATCAGATCACATCCCTTTCCTTCTCAAAAAAGCTCTCTAATGGCTTCTCTTTGTACAGAGAACAAACTCCAAGCACTTTCCGTGGCCTCCGGGGCCCTTCACAACTTGGCTGCCACTCCCGCCCCTTGCTCCCTTGCTGCCCACCTCTAGCCACACTGGCCTGCCCTCCTTCAGCTCATTCCTGCTTCCAGACCTCGGCTTTGTCAGGAGAGCTCCTTCTTCAGGTCTCAAATCTTGCCTCCCTGTCCGCCATACAAAAGGCAATCCTCTCTCCCCACCCCCATCACTGTCACGTCCCCCAGTGTGTTTCTTCCATAGCACGCAGCATTTCTGAAATCATCTTGCTTATCTACTGCTCTGCATACTTCACAAGAGTATAAATTTTCCTGCAGGCCAGCTCTTTGTCGTACTGAATTCTTGGTACCAGAACTAGATGTGCTACCCAGTAGGAACTCTATAACATGTTGAATGAATGGAAAATGAATAATCAGTGTTACCCTACAGAGTGAAATTCTCCTTAGAAATATACCTACTCACTTAGTTTTTCAAATGCTTCCAGGTCATTAGAGAAAGAGGTTGTAAGTGCCTGATGTCAACTTTTTGTCTTGAGTTTTTGGCCTCTGCCCCAGCACTTGGGAGTGTTGACACCTTGATACTGCTTCTGTACAGTGCGGCAAGTACCCTTTTGGCCTCTCCCAGGTAGAATGAAAGACTGGAGACCCATCGCACTCAATTCATCTCTAAAGGAGATCTTGATTCCTGCCCATCTCTGCATGTCAGGGTAATCAGGAAGGTCAGGGAGACGTGTCTAAAAGTGCTGAGTAGGCTGTGCTGAGGACAGACACCCTAGGAGCTTTTGTCAAGGTTCTGGCTTGTCTGACTCAGGACAGAATCTGATCCTCATTTGAATTTGGGGCTTGAAATATTCTTTTATCTTTAAGGCAAAGTGTCTGTCAAAATGTTAAAATTTAAAAATAGAAAGAGGAACTTCAATATGTAAACCGCATTACTTTCTGCTGAGCAAAACACTGGTAAAAACTTTTGTTTTTACACTAAACATTCCTTTAGTTATGGAACTAGAAGCTTATTCCTGTTCAAAAGAAGGCCTGTGTTAAATATACTGGAATGCATTTGTATTCCAATGGAAGCATGTAACCATTTACATTTCCACGGAGTAGATTATTATAATATTTTATATAAGTATACATTGTATTATATTAAATTGTACCATTGCATTACTGCTTTACATTTAGCGGTAATAATAAAGACGGGCACTTAAGCACAGAGAGTAAGCACTTAAAAATTTGACTCTTGTGCATGTTGCACCATGTCAGGCTATTTAGCATGCAGACTAAACATTTACTAAATGAGTTCGTTTATCATTTCCCTCTAAAAGTCCCTTGTATTTTTTTCATACACATTTTAAGGGGAAAAACCACAGGAAAAAAAAATGTTCTTTCAAAATTTTATCCTGCCTATTTTCTATTGTTGTTAACAGTCAGCATGTTGCCAGAAGATGTCTTAAGTGAAACTCATATTCCCTCTGCTAACTCACACAGGAGGCTGAGTGGAAGCAGTAGCCTCCAGCTCACGTCTACTGAGGGGAGATGGGAACACAAGCGAGGACCTGCCTCCATCCCGCTGCCTTCTCCTCCTCTCTGTCGCTCCTTCCTGTGGATGCTGGGAAAATGCATTACCCTGGCCCTCTCTAGCCCTGGAAGGAGATGTTAAGAGTGCAAGCTAGTCTTAGAATCAAAGAACCTGTGGATCATGAACTTGAAAAGGAAATTCCAAAAGCAAACACCAGCTTTTAATCACTTTCAAAATCACCTCTCTTCTTTTATAGAAGGCTTAGAGACTTTATGGACCCTTTTTCATTTTTTTTTTTTCCTGAAGAAAACTTTTGGACACACACACAAGCACACACAGCCCCACAGAAGCTGGTAAAGAAAGGGAAATATTTGGAAAAGTCTAATTCCACTTAACTTTGTCCTTTTGGTTTGGTAAAGTGGAGGTGAGACTCTCAAAAAACCTAAGGTTGCCAATGGTAGCAAAAGCACAGGACTCAAATGTGTGCAAAATTCCCCTTCTTCCATTTTTTCTTAAAATGGCAGAGAAATTGTAAGTGCATGGAAATGTGTGGGTTTGGTGCATACACACACATGTGTGTGTAATTGTATAGACATATATCAGACATGTTTCTTATTTAAATTCTGTGTTGTCACCTTAAAATATTGGCCTTAGGGCATTAACTTACAAAACAAATGTGTTTTGAAATGAGGAAACCGTTAAGGTTGACGATTAATTTATGGTGGGTTTTGCGATATTTAGTTAAGGTCACATGTGTTTAGCATTTGACACAGACATTAGAATCAAAGCTTCTATGTTTCAAAACATATAAAAAAAGTCCCTGACATCTTGCACCCTTGTGGCACTCCATGGCTTTTTTCCAAGTGGAAGAATTCCATGATGACATCAGTGGTTACAGTACTTCTCTATACACTTCCCTTGAATGAATGTAATCCAAATTTTGACAAGGGCTTCTGAGAGATTTCTAAAATTCTTGTAAAAATTACAATTTCCAAGGAGATAGTAGATACAGTTTTAAAATCTTTTTTTTTTTTTTTTTTAGTTTTTTGGCCGCACCCCAGGGCATGCGGGATCTTAGTTCCCTGACCAGGGATGCGACCCATGCCCCCTGCAGGGGAAGCGTGGAGTCTTAACCACTGGACCACCAGGGAAGTCCCTAAAATCTACTTTGGAAACATGCCAGAAAGAGGAACTGACAATTCAGGGTTTTTTTGCTAAGTTGGAAGTGCTCATCCAGTTCCCTGAACCCTAGACCCAAATCGTCTGCACGACGATGGGGAGGGCAAGCTCAAAGATTCTACCTAACACTGCTGCCATTTCTCTACTGGGCCCAGAAAGACTAGAAGGACCCTTTGTGATTTGGGGACCATCATTATATAAATCTCATCTCCCTTTGAGAAGCCCAGATAATTCTTTGCTTCTGTAGTTTCACCCCCATAGGCTAGTGAATCACCCCAGGGCTGATTCACTGACATCTCTGAGGGTGAGAGTTTATTCCTGGCCTCCTGGAAGAGAACTACAAGGAGTGGCTCTCCTGAGCTCCAGAAGGGCAGGAGCATCTTGCCAGGTACCTCTTCCAGCTCTTTCAGCATCCATCGGTGTGCTAGCTCATCACAGAGAAAGCCAAGGCCTTCCCCAAAGCTTTGCGGCAGTAGAGCTTAGGCCAGTTCTTGCAAAGAGGAACTTTAAGCTGGCTTTGGAGCCCTCAAGGGACCTTTTAACCATAAAGTGGTTGGAATAAAGTCTGGGCAGAAACGGCTTATTGGGTTGTTATTGTTGTTATCATGATTGTATACTACCTAAATATTATATGTTACCTAAATATTTCCAGAAGCTCATGGCATTTTTAACAACTCTCTTATTTTATAGATAAGGAAATCAAGAGCCAGAGAGATTGAACAACTTGCCCCTTTACAATATAAACAGTGTTGATACTATATTGTGTTGAGTGTGAGAGGGAGTCTATAAATATGGATGAATGAATGAAAAACTAAGTGCATGAATAAATCAGAGCAGGTAGAATGACTTGTCCTGATCTACAGATGCTCGGTCTTCAATACTGTCCATTTTCCAACTACCTCGGCACTGTTTAGTGTACAGTTAGATTGTTTCTCTTTCCATTCTAGTTTTTCCATTGTCAAAACTTAAATTATGTAAACATTAAGCAGAAGCATAAACCTAAAACCCAAAGAGTTAAACATTTTCCAAAAGCTTTAAATGTTTGACTATTATAAATACATGCTTTATTTGACAAAGGTGACCCATACTCATAAATTAAAATGGAAGTCTATGTGAAATTCCACTGAGTATCATTATTCTAAAAATGTTCCCAGCATCTGAATCGCCCCTCTGTTCTCTGCAATGGCTCACATATGTGCACACCACCAACAGGCAGTGGTGGAACAGAGGAGCGATTCACACAGAGATGCATTAGGAATTTGTGGATTCCACTGGCAGACAGACTGGATAAGGAACTCCCTTTTGAACTGTGTCTGACAAGGAGGGCTGGCCTAGGATACAGACTTAATGCTAGTAAAGTTGAGGGTCCATGATTCCAAATTGGAGTTGAAGAAACCCACCTTTTATAATATGACTGCAAAATTGCTACAAGCAGGATAATCAGCTTGAAAACAGGACTAATTAAAGCCAGAGCCATATCAAGTTTAAATACCAGGCAATTTGACCTTTAGATGCCAGAAAAGGTCACTTGACTAGGTGACTTTTCAAGGTTACTCCCCAATTCAGTTCCATGCATGATCTCTGAAATCAGAGTTGGAATGTAGTCTACCTTATAATTTTCAGTACTGCTTTCATCTCTCCTTGCTGTTTTCCTAGCTCTGCATTTCTCTTCCCCAGAGTGCATACATACCTTCCCTTCAGCCTTAACGATGCACACTAAATCCTCTTATCATTCAACACCCACATCACCATCAACACATTTTTATTTTTAATCATGCAGACTGGAGGAACTTTCCCCCAGTGGAAAATTATATTGAATATCCGTACAAGAGAGCCTTCTCTTCTCCCTGACATTAAGGGCGCTGTCAACGTTTCTATTTTTGAGGTTTCTAACTCAACTAAATAAGAAAGAGTGTCCCTTTCCAGTGAGATTCTGGAACAGGGGAATCATTTGCTCATCTTTGATGAGTTGATTTTGAGAAAAGGAAGAAACAATCAACAACAAATCCTCCCAAATCCTAAAGCAAGTTTTTAAGTTATCATTTAAGATACTGTTGCTTTGGGGTAAATATTAAAATTCTAGGAGAGAAATTGATTTGAAGAATTGAAATTATTTTAAAAATTTTGAAATTTAAAGCTGGGAAAGCACACTAAAGGAAATGTTATAGCAACTTGAGTTTTTGTTTTCTAGCACCTTCTTGTTTCCCCATCCCCCTGAGAAGTGTGCTGGTAATTGTTACTGTCTCCCTTTTCATCTTAAAGGGTGTCAGTGAAAAGCAACTGAGTTGTATGACAATGGCCAGTCTATAAATAATACACATTATCAATATCCGGGTTGTCTGTCCATAAGCTTAGAAGAAGGCCTCTAAAATTTCCATTGACATCCTGGCAACCAAAAGTGAGGTATTCAGGAGTCATCAAACCATTACATATACTCGTTACATAATTCATTCCAGAGTGGTGCTTATATTTGTGGTAGCTGGAGCCTTAGTAGTTATACCTTAATTTTATTTAAAAGCCAGAAAGAAACATTAAGCAACTGCTAATCATCACTGTGACTTCTTCTACCTTATTTTAAAACTCAGTCATTCCTTGGTTTCATCATTTAGTGGACTCTTCAGAGTAACATTTTTGGGGGAAAATCCTTGAGAGGCTAATTCTTTTCACAGTGAATTCAATTTGCTTTTTATAGTCCCAAAGTAGAAAAGCATGAAATCACTTTTAGAACAACTGTAACCTGCTTCCACAGCCCTCTCATAGAGTGACAGAGACTTAACTGGCACAAACAAAGGGAGAAATGGTGATTAAAGCTTTATTAATATATGTAGGGGGAGAAAGTCTAACGGGCTGTCTTATCTCTAAGAGTACTATCTTCTCAAATATTATATTTAAATCTTTTTTTTTTTGCGGTATGCGGGCCCTCTCACTGTTGTGACCTCTCCCGTTGTGGAGCACAGGCTCCGGACGCGCAGGCTCAGCAGCCATGGCTCATGGGCCCAGCCGCTCCGCGGCATGTGGGATCTTCCCGGACCGGGGCACGAACCCATGTCCCCTGCATCGGCAGGCGTACTCTCAACCACTGCACCACCAGGGAAGCCCTATATTTAAATCTTATAAAACATAAAAGGTATAACAAACTATTTCCTTATCACTGGTCCACTTGAAACCTTTACCACATATTAGCTCTGTAACCTCAGCAAGTCATTTAATCTCCCTCAGACTTAGCCTCCTCATCTGTGACTTGGGATAATAAGCCTACATCAAAGGGTTATTCTGCGAAGTGAACAGAATAATGTCTACAAAACATTTTTATGAATTCTAACACGCTAAAGTAGTAGTAGTAGTAGTAGTAGTAGCAGCAGCAGCAGCAGCAGTAGTAGTAGTAGTAGTAGTAGTAGTAGTAGTAGTAGTAGTAGTAGTAGTAGTAGTAGTAGTCGTCGTCGTCGGGGTATGCATTACTATGCCAAATGAAGTATATTTGCAGTATGGATAAAAAGACAGTAAGAATTTGTGTAGCTAGGAGATCTGGAATGAAACCAATTGAAACATCGGGGAAAACCACAAAACTGAGGAATGGCAATAGAGGGAAAGGGAAAGGGAAGCCTTAGACAGCTGGGTACTTGTGTAGCTTGTGTGGGCCTCTTGGGAATCTTACAATCAGGATGTTTTCTTTCTTCTTTTTCAGAGAGTGTGATTGACTCAATGTAGGAAAAGGACTTTCACAGCCACATAGCCATGGTCTTTGCATTAAATGGCAGCTGGAAACAAGTCTGGGGAGAAGTTGTCATCTTGCGTCTAGCTCCAGCCAACACCAAGCTGGGAGAAGGACTCTGGAATCAGACCTGGATTTGAATTGCTTCCAGCTGCATGGTTTTTGGCAAATCATGTATCCTTTTAGGCCTCAGTTTCCTTATGCAGTAAGTTGATGTTAAGAAGTTCAGATAAGATAATGGCTAAAATGCTCCTGCCACATGATAAAAAATAAATTTTAATTATGAATTTTTATTAAAAATTAATTATAATCATTTTAATATTAACCAAAGCAAATATCTGCCAAAGAGAAAATGAATGCATGTGATAGTGCCTTTGCTTTCTTTTTCTTCTTTTCTTTCTTTTAAAATGTAAAATGTTCAATGAATGATTACTAGGGCCATCATAAGATTATGTATGATTTTAATGAGGTTGAAACTAACCACACTGCAGGGTTATGGTCTAGGTAAAACCTTTACTGAATCATTTGCTAAGTTCATATATGCAAGCACTGCAGAAAGTCCTAAACTTGGCCATTTTCTATGAAATTGAAAGGAGTATCTCCCATCCAGAATCCCTTTTGTGGGCCAAGAAGAATCTGTAGGCAATCTAAATAGTTATTCTTTTTTTGAGGGAGTGGAGATGAGAGGGTAGGGGTAGGATTTATAAGACTTCTGGTTTTATGAAATTGATGGACAAAGTTAAAAATGGCAACTCCAGAATGTGCTTTCAGGTCTGTTCATTATCTCCTAATGCAAGGGCTCCCTCTGCAGGCTCCAATAACCTTGGATCCTGCATGGGAAGCGAAGTCCAGCTATGCAAGTACCTATTGTAAAATCTTATTTGTGAATGTCACTCTATCCACAGACAATAAAACTACATATCTGAAAAATATCATAGTAAATGCACCTCTTAGGTACCATTGGTGCTGCACTGTAGCAAAACCAGAGTTATCAAGGGATGAAATGAGTCCTGACCACAGTCCTCTTGTGCTCATTCACCTTGTTGTGGTCTAGCATGGATGCATGGCCCGTGGAACAAAAGACACTATACATTTTCAAGAACCCACCATAGTGGAGGGACACTATCTCTGTGGACTTACACAGCTCATTAAGGGCTTGATATTCCCATCTACTGAAAAGTATGATCCATAAACACCAAGGAACCACCCTAAAACCTGTTACTGACCAACTCTAACACTTGCAGAATGTGTTAAGTCTTGGTTTAAAGTCTATCAGATTCATAAAAGCATATATCAGGTTACATTAACATAGATCAAGAGATTATAAAAGACAACTTTGATAGGTAAAACATAGTTATATGTCAAAAATTACATAGAAAAGTATGGATAGCTTGTTTGAAGTAGACACTGCAGTACCACAGTTGACATGGATCACACCCTTAAAGCTCACTGGCCAAGGTTCAAATATACAGAGGCCAATAAGGTGTCCCCAGAGGCAGCTATTCTATTGCATTTAGCCTCAGACACCCCTGAAGGGTGACGGTTGGGCGAACTGAATAAGAGAGAAAATGGAGCAAGTGTGTGAAACAGTAAGGTATAATTGGAGACCCTCACCTGGTGAATTTATAGATACTCCTTTTAAAGGTACCTCAGAAGTACTCAAGAAAGAAGAGATAATAGAAATGTATATAATATAGGACAAGTTCATGTTCTCTACTTGGAAATCTTTGATAGGAGTGATCATTTAAGCTGGGAGAAACTTGGGGTCACTAAAACTTGGCAGTCAGAAGGAGAGAGGTATTAAAGAGATAATTAGAAGATGGCGGGGAAGATGGCGGAAGAGTAAGACGTGGAGATCACCTTCCTCCCCACAGATACATCAGAAACACATCTACACGTGGAGCAGCTCCTACAGAACACCTACTGAATGCTGGCAGAAGACCTCAGACCTCCCCAAAGGCAAGAAACTCCCCACGTACGTGGGTAGGGAAAAAGAAAAAAGAATAAACAGAGACAAAAGAATAGGGACGGGGCCTGCACCAGTGGGAAGGAGCTGTGAAGGAGGAAAGGTTTCCACACACTAGGAAACCCCTTCGCGGGCAGAGACTGCGGATGGCGGAGGGGGATCTTCAGAGCCGCGGAGGAGAGCACAGCCACAGGGGTGCGGAGGGCAAAGCGGAGAGATTCCCACACAGAGGATCGGGGCCGACCATCACTCACCAGCCCAAGAGGCTTGTCTGCTCACCCGCGGGGTGGGTGGGGCTGGGAGCTGAGGCTCGGGCTTTGGTTGGAGAGCAGGGAGAGGACTGGCGGCGTGAACACAGCCGAAAGGGGTTAATGCACCACGGCTAGCCGGGAGGGAGTCCAGGAAAAGTCCGGACCTGCCGAAGAGGCAAGAGACTTTTTCTTCCCTCTTTGTTTCCTGGTGCGCGAGGAGAGGGGATTAAGAGCGCTGTTTAAGGGAGCTCCAGAGACGGGTGTGAACCACAGCTAACAGCGCGGACACCAGAGACGGGCATGAGACGCTAAGGCTGCTGCTGCCGCCACCAAGAAGCCTGTGTGCGAGCACAGGTGACTATCCACAACTCCCTTCCGGGGAGCCTGTGCAGCCTGCCACTGCCAGGGTCCCGGGATCCAGGGACAACTTCCCCTGGAGAACGCACGGTGTGCCTCAGGCTGGTGCAACGTCACGCCGGCCTCTGCCACCAAAGGCTCGCCCCACACTCCGTACCCCTCCCTCCCCCCAGCCTGAGTGAGCCAGAGTCCCCGAATCAGCTGCTCCTTTAACCCCGTCCTGTCTGAGCAAAGAACAGACACCCTCCAGCGACCTACACGCAGAGGCGGGACCAAATGCAAAGCTGAGCCCCGAGAGCTGTGAGAACAAAGAAGAGAAAGGGAAATCTCTCCCAGCAGCCTCAGAAGCAGCAGATTAAAGCTCCACAATCAACTTGATGTACCCCATCCGTGGAATACCTGAATAGACAATGAATCATCCCAAATTAAGGAGGTGGACTTTGAGAGCAAGATTTATTATTTTTTCCCCATTTTCCTCTTTTTGTGAGTGTGTATGTGTATGCTTCTGTGTGAGATTTTGTCTGTCTAGCTTTGCTTTCACCATTTGTCCTAGGGTTGTATCCGTCCTTTTTTTTTTTTGACTTAAAAAATTTTTTTTTCTTAATAATTATTTTTTATTTTAATACCTTTATTTTATTTTATCTTACTTTATTTTATTTTCTTTTATCCTCTTTTTTTCTTTTTTCTACTTTTTCTCCCTTTTATTCTGAGCCATGTGGATGAAAGGTTCTTGGTGCTGCAGCCAGCAGTCAGTGCTGTGCCTCTGAGGTGGGAGAGCCAACTTCAGGACACTGGTCCACAAGAGACCTCCCAGCTCCACGTAATATCAAACAGTGAAAATCTCCCAGGGATCTCCATCTCAACACCAGCACCCAGCTTCACTCAACGACCAGCAAGCTACAGTGCTGGACACCCTATGCCAAAAACTAGCAACACAGGAAAACAACCCCACCCATTAGCAGAGAGGCTGCCTAAAATCATAATAAGTCCACAGACACCCCAAAACATACCACCAAAAAAAAAAAACAAAAAACAAAAAACAAAAAAAAAACACACCACCAGACGTGGACGTGCCCATCAGAAAGACAAGATCCAGCCTCTTCCACCAGAACACAGGCACTAGTCCCCTCCACCAAGAAGCCTTCACAACCTACTGAACCAACTTTAGCCATGGGGGACAGACACCAAAAACAATGGGAACTACGAACCTGCAGCCTGCAAAAAGGAGACCCCAAACACAGTAAGATAAGCAAAATGAGATGACAGAAAAACACACAGCAGATGAAGGAGCAAGATAAAAACCCACCAGACCTAAAAAATGAAGAGGAAATAGGCAGTCTACCTGAAAAAGAATTCAGAATAATTATAGTAAAGATGATCCAAAATCTTGGAAATAGAATAGACAAAATGCAAGAAACATTTAACAAGGACCTAGAAGAACTAAAGATGAAACAAGCAAGGATGAACAACACAATAAATGAAATTAAAAATACTCTAGAAGGGATCAATAGCAGAATAACTGAGGCAGAAGAATGGATAAGTGACCTGGAAGATAAAATAGTGGAATAACTACTGAAGAGCAGAATAAAGAAAAAAGAATGAAAAGAACTGAGGACAGTCTCAGAGACCTCTCGGACAACATTAAATGCACCAACATTCAAATTATAGGCCTTCATTATGTTGAGGAAAGTTCCCTCTATGCCTACTTTCTGCAGGGTTTATATCATAAATGGGTGCTGAATTTTGTCTAAAGGAGTTCCAGAAGAAGAAGAGAAAAAGAAAGGGACTGAGAAAATATTTGAAGAGATTATACTTGAAAACTTCCCTAATATGGGAAAGGAAATAGTTAATCAAGTCCAGGAAGCACAGAGAGTCCCATACAGGGTAAATCCAAGGAGAAACACGCCAAGACACATATTAATCAAACTGTCAAAAATTAAATACAAAGAAAACATATTAAAAGCAGCAAGGGAAAAACAACAAATAACACACAAGGGAATCCCCATAAGGTTAACAGCTGATCTTTCAGCAAAAACTCTGCAAGCCAGAAGGGAGTGGCAGGACATATTTAAAGTGATGAAGGAGAAAAACCTACAACCAAGATTACTCTACCTAGCAAGGATCTCATTCAGATTTAATGGAGAAATTAAAACCTTTACAGACAAGCAAATGCTGAAAGAGTTCAGCACCACCAAACCAGCTTTACAACAAATGCTAAAGGACCTTCTCTACGCAAGAAACACAAGAGAAGGAAAAGACCTACAATACAAACCCAAAACAATTAAGAAAATGGGAATAGGAACATACATATCAATAACAACCTTAAATGTAAATGGATTAAATGCTCCAACCAAAAGACACAGACTGGCTGAATGGATACAAAAACAAAACCCATATATATGCTGTCCACAAGACACCCACTTCAGACCTAGAGACACATACAGACTGAAAGTGAGGGGATGGAAAAAGATATTCCATGCAACTGGGAACCAAAAGAAAGCTGGAGTAGCAATTCTCATATCAGACAAAACAGACTTTAAAATAAAAACTATTAGGGTTCCCTGGTGGCGCAGAGGTTGAGAGTCCACCTGCCGATACAGGGGATGCAGGTTCGTGCCCCAGTCCGGGAAGATCTCACGTGCCGCGGAGTGGCTGGGCCCGTGAGCCATGGCCGCTGAGCCTGCGCGTCCGGCGCCTGTGCTCTGCAATGGGAGAAGCCACAACAGTGAGAGGCCCGCATACCGCAAAAAAAAATAATAATAATAAAATAAAAAATCTTCCAACAAACAAAAGCCCAGGACCAGATGGCTTCACAGGCGAATTCTATCAAACATTTAGAGAAGAGCTAACACCTATCCTTCTCAAACTCTTCCAAAATATAGCAGAGGGAGGAACACTCTCAAACTCTTTCTACAAGGCCACAATCACCCTGATACCAAAACCAGACAAGGATGTCAAAAAGAAAGAAAACCACAGGCCAATATCACTGATGAACATAGATGCAAAATTCCTCAACAAAATACTAGCAAACAGAAACCAACAGCACATGAAAAGGATCATACACCATGATCTAGTGGGGTTTACCCCAGGAATGCAAGGATTCTTCAATATACACAAATCAATCAGTGTGATACAACATATTAACAAACTGAAGGAGAAAAACCATATGGTCATCTCAATAGATGCAGAGAAAGCTTCCAACAATATTCAGCACCCATTTATGATATAAACCCTGCAGAAAGGAGGCATAGAGGGAAATTTCCTCAACATAATGAAGGCCATATATGACAAACCCACAGCCAACATTGTCCTCAATAGTGAAAAACTGAAAGCATTTCCACTAAGATCAGGAACAAGACAAGGTTGCCCACTCTCA
This sequence comes from Stenella coeruleoalba, assembly GCF_951394435.1. Classification (NCBI taxonomy): domain Eukaryota; kingdom Metazoa; phylum Chordata; class Mammalia; order Artiodactyla; family Delphinidae; genus Stenella; species Stenella coeruleoalba. Next base: position 44,540,808 of record NC_137155.1, read on the forward strand.
CCACTCTTATTCAACATAGTTTTGGAAGTTTTAGCCACAGCAATCAGAGAAGAAAAGGAAATAAGAGGAATCCAAATTGGAAAAGAAGAAGTAAAGCTGTCACTGTTTGCAGATGACTTCATACTATACATAGAGAATCCTAAAGATGCTATCAGAGAACTACTAGAGCTAATCAATGAATTTAGTAAAGTAGCAGGATACAAAATTAATGCACAGAAATCTCTGGCGTCCTATACACTAATGACGAAAAATGTGGAAGTGAAATCAAGAAAACACTCCCATCTACCATTGCAACAAAAATAATAAAATATCTAGGAATAAACCTACCTAAGGAGACAAAAGACCTGTATGCAGAAAATTATAAGACACTGATAAAAAAATTAAAGATGATACAAATAGATGGAGAGACATACCATGTTCTTGGACAGGAAGAACCAACATTGTGAAAATGACTCTACTACCCAAAGCAATCTACAGATTCAATGCAATCCCTATCAAACTACCACTGGCATTTTTCACAGAACTAGAACAAAAAATTTCATAATTTGTATGGAAACACAAAAGACCCCGAATAGCCAAAGCAATCTTGAGAACAAAAAACGGAGCTGGAGGAATCAGGCTCCCTGACTTTAGACTATACTACAAAGCTACAGTAATCAAGACAGTATGGTACTGGCACAAAAACAGAAAGATTGATCAATGGAACAGTATAGAAAGCCCAGAGATAAACCCATGCACATATGGTCACCTTATCTTTGATAAAGGAGGCAGGAATGTACAGTGGAGAAATGACAGCCTCTTCAGTATGTGGTGCTGGGAAAACTGGACAGGTACATGTAAACGTATGAGATTATAACACTCCCTAACACCATACACAGAAATAAGCTCAAAATGGATTAAAGACCTAAATGTAAGGCCAGAAACTATCAATCTCTTAGAGGAAAACATAGGCAGAACACTCTATGACATCAATCACAGCAAGATCCTTTCTGACCCACCTCCTAGAGAAATGAAATGAAAATCAAAAATAAACAAATGGGACGTAATGAAACTTCAAAGTTTTTGCACAGCAAAGAAAACCATAAACAAGACCAAAAGACAACCCTCAGAATGGGAGAAAATATTTGCAAATGAAGCAACTGACAAAGGATTAATCTCCAAAATTTACAAGCAGCTCATGCAGCTCAATAACAAAAAACCAAACAACCCAATCCAAAAATGGGCAGAAGACCTAAATAGACATTTCTCCAAAGAAGATATACAGAGTGCCAACAAACACATGAAAGAATGCTCAACATCATTAATCATTAGAGAAATGCAAATCAAAACTACAATGAGATATCATCTCACACCAGTCAGAATGGCCATCATCAAAAAATCTAGAAACAATAAATGCTGGAGAGGGTGTGGAGAAAAGGGAACACTCTTGCACTGCTGGTGGGAATGTGAATTGGTACAGCCACTATGGACACTCCAGTATGGAATTTCCTTAAAAAAAACTACAAATAGAACTACCATATGACCCAGCAATCCCACTACTGGGCATATACCCTGAGAAAACCATAATTCAAAAAGAGTCATGTACCAAAATATTCATTGCAGCTCTATTTACAATAACCAGAAGATGGAAACAACCGAAGTGTCCATCATCGGATGAATGGATAAAGAAGATGTAGCACATATATACAATGGAATATTATTCAGCCATAAAAAAAAAACCGAAATTGAGTTATTTGTAGTGAGGTGGATGGACCTAGAGTCTGTCATACAGAGTGAAGTAAGTCAGAAAGAGAAAGACAAATACTGTATACTAACACATATATATGGAATGTAAAAAAAAAAGGAATGTCATGAAGAACCTAGTGGTAAGACAGGAATGAAGACACAGACGTACTAGAGAATGGACTTGAGGACACAGGGAGGGGGAAGGGTAAGCTGTGAAAAAGTGAGAGAGTGGCATGGACAAATATACACTACCAAACGTAAAATAGATTGCTAGTGGGAAGCAGCCACATAGCACAGGGAGATCAACTCAGTGCTCTGTGACCACCTAGAGGGGTGGGATAGGGAGGGTAGGAGGGAGGGAGACGCAAGAGGGAAGAGATATGGGGACATATGTATATGTATAACTGATTCACTTTGTTATAAAGCAGAAACTAACACACAATTGTAAAGCAGTTATACTCCAATAAAGATGTAAAAAAAAAAAAAAAAGTAAAGAAAAGAGATAATTAGTACCTGTGGTCTCAAAAGCAGCTAAGTATTAAGTGGAAGAGATGGATAGAGAAAACCAGAATGATAACAGTGGCCTGCAAGCAAAAGGGAATACATAATTATGAAGTAGAGATTAAAATAATTAACTGAGTAATAAAGTTTAAAGTTTTCCCCATTTTTAAAGGCCTTGTTTTCTCTAGAAGTATCTTAGGGTTTGGAAGTAGAAAGCAAAGCTAAATAAAAGATGGGATTTTTTTCTACATAAACAATTTAATCATTTCTTATCATTTATGATTTTTGCACTGTTGAAAGCTATTGATATAAGCTTCTTAGCTCCTAACAGGACATGGACAAAACAGAACCTAGGCCTAAGAGCTGATTCTGCCCTTTTTTTTTCTTTATAACTTTATTGAGGCATATTTTACTTATCATAGAATTCACCTATTTTAAGTGTAGAATTCAACGATTTTTTTTTAGTATATTTACCACGTTGGACAGCCATCATCACAAATCCATTTTAGGACATTTTCATCCCCCCAACAAGATCCCTCGTGCCCATTTACAGTTAATCCCCCTTCTTTGTTCCTATTCCTGGCCCCAGGCAACCACTGACTTACTTTCTATCGATTTGCCTTTTCTGGACATTTCATGTACATGGACTCAAACAATATGTAGTCTCAAATATTTGATTTATTTCATTAAGAATAGTTTTTGAGGTTCATCCATGTTGTAGCATGTAGCTATAGTTCACTCCTTTTTATTGCTGAATATACCACATTTTGTCTATCCATTTAGCAGTTGATGGACATTTTGGTTGTTCCCAGTTTTGTGCTATTATGAATAATTCTGTGAAGAGCATTCATATGTAAGTCTTTGTGTTGACATATGTTTTCATTTTCTTTGGGTGTATACCTAGGAGTGAAATTACTTGATCAAATGGTAAAATTATGTTGAACTTTTTAAGAAACTGCTAAACTATTTTCCAAAGTGGCTGTACCAGCAACACCCAAGGGTTCCTATTTCTCCACATCCTCCTAGCCATGCCTCTCAATAGCTGTGCAGCTTTGGGCAAACTTTAGTCCCCTCTGTAAAAAACCAGGTGGGGTAGGGAGTTAAGACTTACTAAGCACCTGCACTGTGCTAGACATGGTGGCAGAAGCATGGCATTCTTTGTCTGCCTCCACTGTCATCTCCATGAAAGGTAGATATGATTTTCTGTGTATCTGATGATTTACAGAGGTTCAGAGAAGTTAGGTAAGTTAGTCATTGTCATACAGGATTCTTGTGAATACTAAACTATATCAAGTCTCATATATGAACACGCAGAGCACAGTGTTGGGGACACAGAAGGTGGTTAATAAAGAGATTTTCATTTCTCTGCTTCTTCCTATCATTCCCATCTCAAATAGGTCTAACCACAGGGCCTGACCCACGCCAATCAGGCCCCACCAACTTTCTGGTGATAGTTGTCTATTATGAAACTGTCTTGCATTGGCGAATCTAAAAGCCTTTAGAGAACCCACCCTGCAGTCATAACCACTCTAGGGGCAGGAGTATCCTACAGCCAATCCCCAACCCAAGTTGCATAAAGACATGAGAGCAACCAGTTCAGGAGAGGGTTATATCTTTTAACCCTTGTTTTTTATTCTTGTCTCTTTTTTCTCCCTCTCTTCACAATGGCCGTAATTACTTTTCCAAATTCCTGAGAAGGGAGTTCCGAAAAGTATATATTAAGGTTGCCAAGAATTTAATTGACTTTATTGCTCTGAAATGAACCCGTATCGGTTGGCTTGATAAATGGCAATAAGAAATGAAAACGAAGAGGGATAACACTCCCTTGACCAAGTATAGAAAAGTGATATGGAAGAAAAGGGCTCGATTATCATCTTAGTCAAATTCAAGGGTTTGGGATTTTAAAATATATTTCTGAATATGAAAATTCATATGAAATATTTTAATATGAAATATGAAATTTTATATGAAATATTATACAACGTAAAGTTTCTTTTAATCAATAACAGCATTGTGTCTTTTCAGGGAAAGCCTGGTGTAAAAGGCCCTCCAGGCCCCCCTGGGCCTCGGGGCATAGGAACCCAAGGGCCAAAGGTGAGTCCTCAGGTCTGTGCTCTGGGTGAGGGTCAGGTACCACATGACGATGCATAGGAAGTGCTCATTCTGATGCTGACTTAGTTTTCTCTTGATTGTTGATGAAGAGTCTTATTTTCTCATATCATGTGAACTTTCAGTAAAATAGAACATTTAGGTTTATAAAGCCATTCGCTTCCCCCAAAGAAATTAGAAAGTTAATGTCTTTTTAAAAAGTGATTGCAAAGTGCTCAAAATATTGCCAGGTTCCTTAGAGCCTGTGCCATCATGAAGAAGCACGTTTACTTTGGCCAGAGGTGCCTCAGGTCGCCTTTTAACAGGACACCAGCTGATGGATCTATTGTGTGCTGTGCACGTAGTCCACTCTGTCCCCAGTGCAAGGGCCTAATTTATTGTCCCCTGGGAAGGTGAGAGGAACTTCCTTTGGTTCCCTTTGCTCTCACTTCTATTTCTCTTCCTTTTGTCGCCTCCAATTTGGTGATTATTTATCCTTTTATTCTCTTAATCCAGTGTTTCTCAATGAGGGAGATTTTGTCCTCCCCTCTCCACCCCAGGGGGACATTTGGCAGTGTCATTTTGGGTTGTTACGTCACACTGGGGAAGGAGTGCTACTGGCATCTAGTGGGTAGATGCCAGGGATGCTGCTAAACAACACCCTACAATGCACAGGACAGCCTCCCATGATGAAGAATTATCCAGCTCAAAGTGTTAATTATGCTGAGGTTGAGGAGCCCTGTTTCAATTGTTCATTCATTTGCTTAACAAATATTCTTTTGATTTGTTCAAAAAGGGAGGTAAAGTATCAGGTATGTTCACAGGGCAAACAGGTTTCAGCGAGCCACCCGTCACAAATTCAAATGTCAAACACGTATATTTACATCCAAAATGCACAGAAGTGAATTAGAATCCTATTATCAGAGAGGAAAGGGCTTTATGAGTCAAAGATGTGACTGAGGATCCTAGAATTACCAAGGTTCTTAGTTTATCCATTTTTGTCCATCAACTCCATTTTGACAGTGGGCTATTTCTTAACCTTACAGATCCCTTTATATGGATAAAGATCCCTCCAAGATGTTAGTGGTTGTTATCACTGGGTGATGCAATGATGGGTCTATTTTTTTTCTTCATTGTCAGTTTTATTTCTTTTTCTACTTTTTTTTTTTCCAATGAGTTCCTCTTACAATCAGAAAAAAATAAAGCTTTTTCCCACATTGGAAGAAAAAGACTGACTTATACAGTAACTTTTATTAACTCAGGATTTCTCAAAGTTTGTTTCCTCAAAATGTTAATTTGGGAACTTCTGGGATAAACAAAGTTAAACTAATCTTTCTATTGTGGGACTTCTTGAGGCTTTAATATATTCATACCGTGGTGTAGAACATTTTCCAATCTTATTTGACCACAGAAGTCTTTTCTCAAGAAACATGGGGTCAACCTAAGCTGTAAGGAACACATACTGGGAAATGACGCACATTTTGCTTCATTTACATATTTTCTTAAAAATTCAACTATGATCCACACCAATAACTGCTGAATCTTTAACTGCAACCCCTGTGAATTAATACGCCATAGTGAAATGGAGCAACACAGTGAAGTCTACATAGAATTATGTATGAGTGGTATTCGAACCCCTGGTGTTCTAGGGGTTGATGGTAGAGCAGCTTGGAAGAGCCCAAGCAGACGAGGCTACGGGTCCAACACTTCTGCTTATGCCAAGCAGCTCTGCCTTATCTCTTTACAGCTGGATTACATGTAAAATTTTTGCAAAGGATTCTGTGGCTTAAAATTTTTGTGAAAACACTACTTTATATCAATATGGGCAGCGTGGATGTAGGTCTTCATCAGACTGAAGTGAGAGTGTAGCTGAGAGTAGTAGTCTGTTGTTTCTTTCTAAATCTCCATAACCTTCTCTCCGATTTCTCTCTGTCTTCTAACAGGGTGATACTGGGCAGAAAGGCTTGCCTGGCCCTCCTGCCCCGCCCCCCCCGCCCCCGGCTATGGATTACAAGGAATCAAAGTAAGTGAACAGGAGTGTGCCAGGGTCGCCTCCCAATTCACTAGGGCGTTGGGGAGAAGAGGTTGTGGATAATACAAAATACAACTATTATGAAATGGACTTAATGTAAGCTTAGTAGTTTTTAGAGGCATCATCCGAAAGTGGAAACATGGTGTAAGTCCAACAGCTTCACAAACGCTAATCACTACATAAGTAGCTTGGAGAAAAACTGAACAGTTACAGTGGTTTACTGTTCCGCCAGTTTCTGAGCTGAACGGAGAGTCTGTGCCCCACCACATGTGCTCTGTCTCCCTTACCTTCCTCACCTGTAGCCTCCGTTCTTTGCCCAGGGCTTCCCAAGTTCCCAGTTTTAGCTCACAATGGACTCACCCGGGGAGCTTTTGAATAATGCTGCTGCCCTACCCCAGAAGAAGGAAATCTGAATCTCTGGGGGTAGAGCTTGAGTTCTGTGGGTTTAAAAGCCCCCCACATGATTTTCCTGAGCATCCAGGTGAGAACCCTGACTCTGTGCTACCTGAGTTCACAACCACCCATTCTGCTTGATTTCTGTCTCAGCCGTGACAAGCCTATCTATCAAGATGGGACTCCCAGGGTCTCCCCTGTCTCAGTAGACAAAATTTGGCATCTACAGCCTGCTGTGTAATTTCAAACAATTCCCTCTTCTACTTCTAATATGGTTTATTTATTTTTTATTTTGTTACTGGCTCCCTCATTCTATTTGTTTCCCCCCAAATAAACTTCTATGGTTAAGCTTCAAAAATAATTTCCTCCTGGCTAATCGATATTGGCTCTAAAAAAGTGGAAGCATTCAAAATAAACTTTTTCAGATAGCAGAATTTCTTAGTAAGCAGGAGACAGTAGGAGCTGAAGATAATAAATGTGAAAATGCTGTGTTGAAATTAAACCACCTACCTGTGTTAAGAGTGAGCTTTGTCAAGAGCAAAACCCATTGAATCTGTGATAGATCTTCCAATCTATCATGCAGAGTCTAGGGCTTCCACTGCAGGTCTTTTACATAACAGTTGTTCACCTTTCAGGCTGAGGATCCAAGCAAAGGCCAGTTAATACTGCTGATAGTGAACAAGCACAGGAAAATACAGCAAAAACCTGCTTCCTTGTAAACAGCATCTTTCGTACTTAATCTTTCAATTCTACAGTTAAAAGATAGTTTTGTATTTATGCGTTTGCTTTAGCAACGAACCCATAATTGACCACCGGCTGGTCACCAAGCTCAGTTCCCATGTGCCGTGAGTTCATTATCACTCCCTCCTTAAATCCTGTGTCAGCTTTCTCCCTTTGTTATCTGGGAACTATTTCCTTATTTACATAGGGGCCTCTTGGGCTGCACTTAATTTATCCTTACCAGCTCTGCCCTTCCTTACGCCCTCCAGGTTACGCCATGTTCAAAGTCCCTCCTGAGTGAAACTATGGTGGGAAATCTACCATAATAAGGAAAGAACCAAAATGAAAACTGCCACGTATCCAGTCCTATCAGAAATGAGATAACCTTTCCTCCACCGAGGGCTGTGGCCCGATGCTACTTGGCAGTTAGCCTTGACCAAGGCTGCCTCACAAAACCTCTCTAGACATTCTGGCATCCTGTTGGCAACAGGGCAAAATTATTTCCCTTAGGATGCCTACCTCGTTTGCCTGACCCTGGCTTGTACCATCACTGCAAAAGGGAGGGAACTGAAAAATCGAATTGGTGGTGTTCCTGAGTCATTTTAAGGCTACATATTTAGTGAAATTTCATTTCTTATGTTCATTTGTTGAATTTATTTCACACCCCTTTCTAAAATCCATTTGAATCAGTGAAACTTGCTTTAATTGGTACGTCTGTTGGTGAGACTTTGATGGACGCCCTTGTTGTTAACCTTTAACATCAGGGCCTGACTTGTACCCCGTCTCTCTATGCCATCCCAACCACGGGGAAAATAAGGGCTCGGGCTGCAATCACAGAAGTGATCTGCTCTAGCACTGACCTAACTTTGTTGCTAGAATCTTGACTTTTCAGTCAGTTATTCATTCAGCCAACCAACCGACCGACCAGCCAACAAACCCACCAATACTGACTGAACACCATCTATGTCAGGGAAATAGGCTAAGTGCATCATAAAACAATGAGTAAAAAGATGTGAATTCTGTCCTCATGGGGTTAGATATAAAATAATCACTTTTTGAGCTTCAGAGCGTATGGAGGGGTGGCACGGTGAAATGAATGGGGTTACAGGGGTAGGCAAGAGCCCCGTAGGGTCCTGTAGGCCACAGTAACGAGTAGTCTTGATCCTAAGGGCAACTGAAAGAGCAGGGTGACATGATTGGGCAGGTATTTAGACAAGACTTGCCATTGCTCTGCAGTCCCCACTGTGGCCCAGCTGCTCCATGCTGCAGAGGAGCTCCAGCTTCTCCAGGGGCCTCAGTGCTTTTTCTCAACCACACATGTCTACTGATTGTATGGATGAATACAAGACTGTGGCTCTTTTGTCCCAAGGTGGCCTTGGCCATTTGGGTTCATAGCATAGGTCAGGAGGTTACATGATGCCACCATCTTGTCCCACGTGAGCCTCCAGCACTGACCATTTTCCCTAGATATGCCAGTAATCCTCAGATTAAGTCAGGAGAGAGAAGGGGTGGGGCTTGGTCTTGAGGGATTGCTTGACGTGTCAACTAGCCCTTGAAGGGCCAAGAGAGATGAAAAGAGAGGATGGGTCGTCCAGGTTAAAAAGCCAAGTATGAGGACAGACAGAAACGGCTTCTCCCCCCACCCCCCTCTTCATTTCTACTCAGGAGCCGTGCTGGTAGAAATCCCAGTGTCTCCAAAGCTGACAAAGAGTGATGACTGCAGTGGTTCCATGGTCACAGAGCTAACAGATCAACTTCTGAGAATCCTGGGGCCCAGAAATGGAGGGAAACTTAGTCCCAATGACCTCTCCCCTCGATCTAGATTCTCATCTTAATGATCTGATGGAAAGAGAATGAGCTTGAGAGCCACTCGGACCTCGGCCTGAATCTGAATCTGTCTAGTTGTGTAAGCTTAGACACCTTATTTATCTTTGTCGAACCTTAAAACGTACTCATCTTTAAAATGGGGATAATAAAGCCTATTTTACAAGGTGTTGTAAAGATAAAATTGTACAAAGTGCCTAGTACACAGTAGTGGACGCTCAACCAGAGCCTGGGCTATGGAGTCAACAGATTTGAATCATGGCTTCCTGAGTACTACACCTCTGCCTCAGTTTCCACATCTGAGGAATAATGATAGTGAGGATAATAATAGTACTATTTTCTAAAGTTGTTATGAGGAATAAATGAAATTAAATGAGACAGTATGTGTAATGTATCTAAAACAAGGTTTGACACATGGTTACATATGCAGTAAAGTTTGTAGTTATTCACATTATAATCTCTTCTTGCTTCCCTTCCCTTTCCACTAGTCCCTCTTATATTTTCCAGAATGAAGGCCCAGAATTTTGACAGTCATGTGATGTAATGCTCTAAAACATAAAACATTGGTTGCATTAAGTAGTGTAGGCCTGGCACCTGTACCAAAAAGACCACCAAATGTATAATGGGTCAAACACAGCAGAGGTTTCTGTTCACATGGCAGGCCAATGGGAGTCTTCCTAATTGGTGGGCAATTTTCTTCCACATAGAATTTCAGAGAACCTCAACTTCCATTTATGTCTCCTCCATTGGATGGGGCCCTTTACCACTTACACCCAGCAAGCAGAAAGGGGAGAGTGTGGAAGAGGCACACCTGCTTCTTAAGAGTCTTGGCCAAGAGGTGACACACATGACCTCTGCCCACGTTTTAGTGGCTAGAACTAGTCTCACGGAAAGGTAGTCTAACTGTGTGACCAGAAAGAAGGGGAACCAGGGGTTTGGTAAAGAGCTGACAATTGCCATGCAAAATTTAGCCTGCCTCCAGGAAAGATGGAAATTTAAAAGCTATATGTTATTCTGAAGTATGTTGGTGCTTGCAGAAGAAAACAGAAAACAAGACTGGTCTCCATGGCAGCTTCCAGAATGCCTGTCACTCTCCTGATACTGTTGGGCACAGTGATCTGGCTTACAAGGACTGGGTTCAGCTTTATCATTCTTTTTATCCTATCTTCAAAAAAAAACCCCTCAGAGTCTTGCTATCTTCTTATTTCAAGCAGCATCAGAAGTACCACTGGATAATTTAGAAATTGCCTTGAGCAGACAGGCTGAGTACCAACCAGCCAAAGAAGTAGAGCAGGCTTGGGGTTTAGTGAGACCAGGAAACAAACAAGAAATGCTCATTCTTGTCTTTGACAGAGCCAGGGCCAAAGGATGAGGGACACCTGAAACCTGGCAGGAGAGCTGTGGTCGAAAGGCTGGAGAGAGGCAGGGATGGCATCAGAGGAGGGAAGCAGAGCTGATACAATGAACCTCATATCAGGAGACAGAGAAGCCAGCGATTAGGCTCAGGTAGAGTAAGGGAAGGGTTGGAGTCCTAGGGAATTACATGGGATGCCAGTAGCACTGGAAATCAGCAGGGGTGTGATGATGGGTGAGTCAGCCCAGCTTGCACAGAGACAGCAAGCTGGGCTGACTGACCCAGCTTGCTGGGTGAGTTATGTAGTACTACGTCCTATAGTACTACATAATTTATAATTATGTGAACATGTGGCCATTTTAGATTGTTGTTTTTCTCTCCCTTTCCTTCCTCCCTGCCTCCTGCCCACCTGTTCATATCTATCTAATATACAAAGATGTAAATACTATGTATGTATTTCTTTTCCTTCTTGTAACAGATATTGTCCATATAAAACCAAGTTTAGGGGCTTCCCTGGTGGCGCAGTGGTTGAGAGTCCGCCTGCCGATGCAGGGGACATGGGTTTGTGCCCCGGTCCGGAAAGATCCCACATGCCGTGGAGCGGCTGGGCCCGTGAGCCATGGCCTTGGAGCCTGTGCTCCGCAATGGGAGAGGCCACAACAGAGAGAGGCCCGTGTACCGCAAAGAGAGAAGAAAAAAAAAAAAACCAAAACAAGTTGAGTAAAGGACATGGATAAATTACCCTTAGTTGCTGCTACCATCTTGATAGCCCATGAATTTCACTGTTGAAAATTTATAAAATGTATTTTATCTTTTTCCCACTTGTCAGTGCTTGGTTAGAAATAAGTTACTAGTATATATGTTTTCCCTTCTCTATTCAGCAAGGTAAGAGACATCTTTACTGCTCAGAGCTTTGAGCCTGGGGAGAGATCTAGGGCCATGTTATATTCTCTAAATTCCATGTGTTATCTTATGCAAGCCTCACCAGCCTATGAGGTAGGTTCTAGGAAACTAGGGCACAGAGATGTTAAGTCATGAACCAAGGTTACTCACAGCTACTCCTCTAGGCAGCCTCCCTGAAATAATCATGTGTTGGGTAGTAATGAAGTCAAGGTAGATGTCAGAGAGAGGAAGAAGATCAGTTTAATACTTTCAAAATCAAATGCCACTCAAAATTTTTATTTGCACCTTGCGATGTAAAGCTGGCCCTTTGGGAGGTGAGATATATACTGTGAGGTCTTTTTTCTTGATAATCTAAAATTTTTTTAAAAGAAAGAAGCATAAAAACTGAGCACAGTTCTGTCTGAAGCCAGGGGTTGGACTTGGTGACCTTTTGAAATCAATCACCAGGCATAAGGCTAGGAATTACAGCAGGATCTATGCTGGCATGCGTAGCTGCTGTGGGGTGAAGCTGATATAACCACTATACTAGTCACACATTCAAAGGCTTATCAAGTCCTTTCCGGTTTGGGTGGTTGAACGACATGCTCTTTTGTACTGCAAACCTCTGTGACAAGTCAGTGAGTGGCCAATTGGTCTGTAATCCAAACTTTATATTGCTTTTACAGACATCTTAAGAACTTTATAATTATTGGCTTTTTATTATCAGCGTCTTTGCTTATCTAGTTGCAGATATGACTTATTTTAAATATAACAAGTGAGGAGAAATGAGGTAAGTTACCTGTTCAAGATCACTCACAGAATCCCTAACAAAGCAAAGACTGTGGAGTCTATGGGTGTTGGTGGCTCAAACTGACAGGTGATCAACCTAACCCCAGAATAATCTCTTTCATCTTATGAAAAAGTCTTCAAACAATAATTCTTTAGAACTGCTTCTCACATTATCATAATGGGAATCATGGGTCCAGCTGGTGTGCACTCTGCCCTAGGAAACCAAGGGAAGAGCAAAGAGTACTGAAAGAGAGAAAAACAGGCAACAAAATTATCTGCCTCTAAGAGAGAGGGAATTAGGAAGAAAAAGGAGAAAGGGAAATAAAGAAAACTGGTTATGGTGAATTGAAATAAAGAAATTGGTTATGGTGAATTCTTTAAGATGCTAAATTGGAATTCTTTAGGATGCTATGGTTAATAATGCTTTTGGCCTTAAAGTTTCTACTACCTGAAATTAATGTAGTTACTGTCTTTTGGTTAAATTTTCCTGGTATTCTACTTTCATCCTTTTACTTCTGCCTTTTTGTATCCTCTTACTTTACATGCTTCCTTTAGACAACAAGTATTTGGATTTTTAAAACTCCAGTCTGACAATGTTTCTCTTTTGCCAGGAGCATTAATTCATTTACATTTAATGTAACTAGTGAACTTTTTTTTTTTAAGATGTATTTATTATTTATTTAATTTATTTTTGGCTGCATCAGGTCTTAGTTGCGGCTTGTGGGATCTTTGTTGAGGCATGCGGGAACTTTAGTCGCGGCACGCTGGTTTCTCTCTAGTTGTGGCAGGTAAGCTTCTCTCTGGTTGTGGGGTGTAGGCTCCAGGGAGCATGGGCTCTGCAGCTGTGTCGTGCAGGTTCCAGAGCACATGGGCTCTGTAGTTTGCGGCACGAGGGCTCTCTAGCTGAGGCAAGCAAGCTCAGTACTTGTGGCGCACAGGCTTAGTTGTCCCGCGGCGTGTGGGATCTTAGTTCCCTGACCAGGGACTGAACCCACGTCCCCTGCATTGTAAGGCGGATTCTTTACCATCGGACCACCAGGGAAGTCCCACTAGTGAACTTTTAAAATTATTTCTACCCTCAAATTTCAAACTATTTGTCCCACTTATTCTATGTTTCTTTTTTTAAATCTTGTCTTTCAGTTTTAAAGATTTATTAATTTAACTGTTGCATTTTCCCCTTTACTAGTTAGGAATTTACACATTTTCTTCCTCTTTTTTCAATACTTACTCCTAAAAATATTCACATTTGCCTTATGAAATATCCATACCAACTTTCTGCTTACTACAATAACTTAGAACACTTTAATTCCATTTACCCCTACCTTAATATTATTATTGTGGTTTTATATTCTAATTAATTTTAAATCCTTCAAGACATTTTTATATGATTGCTGTTTATTTAGATTTATCCCCATATTTTCTAGTGTCTTCCTCTTTAATCCATCTTGCATCTCATACTGGAACCATTCTCCTTCTGCCTGACTTGGATTTTTCAGAATTTCCTTTGTTGGGAAATTCTACTAGTACAACCTCTCTCCATTTTTGTTTGCCTGAAACTAAATATATTTATTTCTCCTTAATATCTGCTTAAAATATATTTTTCTGAGTATAGAATTCTAGGTACACAGTTTTCCTCTCAGTGCATAGGAGATTTTCCCATCCTTTGGCGTCAACGTTACCTGTTGGTTTAGTTATTCCGTTGGGTAATTTGTCCTTTTCTCCCGTTGCGGAGCACAGGCTCCGGACGCGCAGGCTCCGGACGCGCAGGCTCAGCGGCCATGGCTCGCGGGCCCAGCCGCTCCGTGGCATGTGGGATCTTTCCGGACCAGGGCACGAACCCGTGATCCCTGCATCGGCAGGCGGACTCTCAACCACTGCGCCACCAGGGAAGCCCCTCTCTATGGCTTTTAAGGGTTTCTCTTTTTATCTGGTGTTGGGCAGTTTCACTATGATGTATTTAGATGCAGATTTCTTTTTATTTATTTTGCTTAAGAGTTGTTAGAATTCCTGATTTTGTGGACTAGGATTTTTAAAATTATTTCTGAAATTCTCTGCCTTATCTTTCATTAAGTAATCTGAAGTAATCCGATCCAGTCTTCCCATCCCCTGCTGTTTCTGCCTTTCTGGAACTGCAACTGGTTAAACCTTTTCATTCTTGCCTCCTACGTATCAGTCCTTTCATATTTTCAATCTTGGCTTTCTGAGTTACATTATGGCTGATATTTTTTTCCAGTCTATTTTCCAGTCAACTAAATCTTTCTTCATCTGTGTTGAATTTGTTGTTTAACAAGTTCATTGAATTGTTAGCTTCAATTATGTATTTTATTTCTAGACGTTCTATTTGAGTTTTTTAAGTCCACATAATCATTCTATATAGATATTCTTTTAGAAAAAAAAATCCAGATTATATCCCCTCCTTGCTTAAAAAGCCTCTAAAGTCTTTCGATAATATTTTAAAAATTGAAAGAAGGAAAGAAAGAAAAAAAAGAGAAGGAAAGGAAAGAAAACCTCTAAAAGGCTGAATATGATCTGGATGCTTCTTACCTCTCTGATTTTATCTTGCATCTTCCTTTATCTCACTCAATACTATCAAGGCACTCTGGTTTTCCTTCTGTTTTCCAAAAACAAAGTTCATTCCTTCTGCAGGGCTTCTGCAACTGTTGTTTCTCCTACCTTGGCATTTGACATGGCTAGATTCTTCTCCTCATGTAAATCTTAGCTCAGATGTTATCTCCTTAGTGAGACCATGTCTGACCACACCATCCCATCCCTACCCCATTCTCAATCACTCCATAATATTGTCCCATTTTATTGTTTTCATAGCACTATTACCATCTGAAAATACTTGCTTCTTTGGTTACTTGTTTATTATCTGTCTTCTGGTAAAAGAAGCTCTTTGAGAGCAGGGACTTTATTTCTTTTTCTTTCTTTCTTTTTTTAATTGGAGCATACCTGCTTTACAATGTTGTGTTAGTTTCTGCTGTACAATGAAGTGAATCAGCTATATGTATACATATATCCCCTCCCTCTTGGACCTCCCTCCCACCCACCACGCCCATTCCACCTATCTAGGTCATCACAGAGGACCAAGCTGAGCTCCCTGTGCTGTACCACAGGTTGCCACTAGCTATCTATTTTACACATGGTAGTATATTTATGTCAAACCTAATCTCCCAATTCATCCCACCCTCCTCTTCCCCCATGTCTACACATCCATTCTCTACATCTACATCTCTATTCCTGCCCTGGAACTAGGTTCATCTGTACCACTTTTCTAGATTCCACATACATGCTTTAATATACGGTATTCGTTCCTCTCTTTCTGACTTACTTCACTCTGTATGACAGACTCTAGGTCCATCCACGTCTCTACAAATGACCTAATTTCAATCCTTTTAATGGCTGAGTAATATTCCATTGTATATATGAACCACATCTTCTTTATCCATTCCTCTGTCAATGGGCATTTAGGTTGCTTCCATGTCCTGGCTATTGTAAATATAGCTGAAATGAACATTGTGGTACATGACTCTTTTTGAATTATGGTTTTCTCAGCGTCTATGCCCAGTATTGGGATTCCTGGGTCATGTGATAGCTCTATTTTTAGCTTTTTAAGGAACCTCCATACTGTTCTCCATAGTGGCTGTATCAATTTACATTCCCTCCAACAGTGCAAGAGGGTTCCCTTTTCTCCACACCCTCTCCAGCATTTATTGTTTGTAGATTTTTTGATGAGAAGGAGACAAGATTATACAATGCAGAAAAGACAGTCTCTTCAATAAGTGGTGCTGGGAAAACTGGACAGCTACATGTAAAAGAATGAAATTAGAACACTACTTAACACCATACACAAAAATAAACTCAAAATGGATTAAAGACCTAAATGTAAGACTGGATACCATAAAACCCTTAGAGGAAAACATAGGGAAAACACTCTTTGACATAAATCACAGCAAGATATTTTTGACCCACCTCCTAGAATAATGAAAATAAAAACAAAAATAAACAAGTGGGACCTATTTAAACTTAAAAGCATTTGCACAGCAAAGGAAACCATAAACAAGACGAAAAGACAACCCTTAGAATGGAAGAAAATATTTGCAAATGAAGCAACATTCAAAGGATTAATCTCCAGAATATACAAATAGTTCATGGAGCTCAATATCAAAAAAATAACCCAATCAAAAAATGGACAGAGGGAAATTGGGGGGATGGGGGGGTGGGAAGAGGGTGGTGGTGGTGGGATGAATTGGGAGATTGGGATTGACATATATACACTAATATGTATAAAATAGATAACTAATAAGAACCTGCTGTATAAAAAAATAAATAAATAAAATTAATTTTTTTTAAAAACGGGCAGAAGACCTAAATAGACATTTCTCCAAAGAAGACATACAGATGGCCAAGAGGCACATGAAAAGATGCTCAACATCACTAATTATTAGGGAAATGCAAATCAAAACTACAATGTGGTATCACCTCACACTGGTCAGAACGGCCATCATCAAAAAATCTACGAATTGCATTGAATGTGTAGATTGCTTTGGGTAGTATAGCCATTTTCACAATATTGATTCTTCCCATCCAAGTTCATGGTGTATCTCTCCATCTGTTTGTGTCATCTTTGATTTCTTTCTTCAGTGTTTTATAGTTTTCTGAGTACAGTTCCTTTGCCTCCTTAGGTAGGTTTATTCCTAGGTATTTTATTCTTTTTGTTGTGATGGTAAATGGGAATGTTCCCTTAATTTCTCTTTCTGATCCTTCATTGTTAGTGTATAGAAATGCAAGAGATTTCTGTGCATTTATTTTGTGTCCTGCAACTATACCAAATTCATTGATTAGCTCTAGTAGTTTTCTGGTGGCATTTTCTATGTATAGCATCATGAAAATGACTATACGACCCAAAACAATCTATAGATTCAATGCAATCCCTATCAAATTACCCATGGCATTTCTCACAGAATTAGAACAAAAGATTTTACAATTTGTATGGAAACACAAAAGACCCCGAATAGCCAAAGCAATCCTGAGAAAGAAAAACAGAGCTGTAAAAATCAGGGGCTTTGTTTCTTTCGTTCATCTCTAATTCCTTAGCATGCAGCAGAGTGTGTGGCATATAGTGATCACTTACTAAATATTTGTTTAATTAATGAACAAAGTAATGAATAATTGAATGAATGTTTGAAGGTTGTATAGTAGATGATGGTAAAGTTCCACCTGTAACCATATTGTCAACCCACAAAATACTTCATTTGGATATACTTTAGTTCAATAAACCATTCTTGAATTCCATCATTAACAGAACTCTAAACTTGTGAAATGATAAATTCTTTTCTAAATCCTAGTGCTTAATAGTGGAAGTACCTTACTCTTATAGGTTGTAAGAGTATACTGGTATACTTGGTGTATTTGGTTGGCCAAATAAGTAGAAGTTTACTTGGAAGTGCTGGATGTGGCTTTCTTGAAAGTATATCTTTGTGATCAAATTATCTATTACCACAATGCAACAGGATCACAATAAATGCTATAAAAGTAAATGTATTTGTTTGATATGAATAAAACTGTGAATATTATATCTGGTGGTTCTTTTGTATTCTCAGTGAGTTCTGCCCACTGATAACCAGAGTGTATGGTCAGTAAGTTCTCGATTGATCTGATCTGGGTCCTACTTTTAAAGACTCATATTAACACATTAAAGAGCTAAGGGGAAGAAACTTAATCCATCATTGCCTGTCACCAGACAGTCCAACTATTATGCAATATCATTACACTTTCCATGGTCCTCTTAAGTTAATAATTAAATTAGAAATAAATGAGAGACCCAGTGCTATTCAGTTGTTAGGTTTTCACACCTTTGTAGTTTTTGCCAGGAAGTATAAGCCTTAGAAATGGACGGATTTTCCTGTGAGTTCATAATTGAAGAGATGACATTTAAAGAGTAGTACTGGGCTTCCCTGGTGGCGCAGTGGTTGGGAGTCCGCCTACCAATGTGGAGGACGCGGGTTTGTGCCCCGGTCCGGGGGGATCCCGCGTGCTGTGGAGTGGCTGGGCCCGTGGGCCATGGCCTCTGGGCCTGCGGTCCAGAGCCTGTGCTCTGTGGCGGGAGAGGCCGCAGTGGTGGGGGACCCGCATACCGCAAAAAATAAAAATAAAAAAAAAATAAGAGTAGTACTAACGCATTCATTATCAATTCCTATTCATTGGTGTAGAGACAGTGACCTTTTATAAATCTTATTTTTGGCATATGCAGTTACACCTTTAAATAGTGGCTCTTAAATTTCAAAGGAGAAAATAAATTTTTAATCTATTAGAATACTAGTCTTCTGAAAGTTCTCCAACTGGCTCCTGTTGGTTTTAAGTCAATAGTTCCCATTGTTATTATTATGCCAGTTTTAGAAAAAAATAAATCTTCCACAGACCTCAATCTGTCCTTCCTTCTTAAGTTACCTTACTGTGGTGATTTTGTAAAGCAAACAAGTTTGCTGTGTCTTCTTGTTACGTATATACTTAAGTAATAGTGCACACACACTCTGCCAGGATTGTGAAATGAGTAATGCTAATACGCCCTTCAAAATAGAATATTTTTGTTCTGCAAATAAGGAAAATAAGTTTACATACAAATTTTAAAATCAGATCTTCTTCCTGCTCAAAATTAAGGATACTGACTCTAATACTCAGTCTTGGCTAGTATTTTAAATTTTAAAATTTAAAATTTTAAATTTTAAATTCAGATCTTCTTCCTGCTCAAAATTAAGGATACTGACTCTAATACTCAGTCTTGGCTAGTTGTACAAAATTTTATTTCAGTAGTTCATTCAGTAAGTGTTTATTGAATATACGTAAATATGCTGGCTCTATTCTAAGTGCTTGGGATGTATTATGCGCAAAAGAGACAAAGATTCCTGCATTTATGGAAACTGCATCCTACTGACAATAAATATAATAAATCAGTTATACAGTATGTTTGAAGATGAAAACTATTATGGCAAAAAAGGAGAGCAGGGTAAGGCGGATAGAGGGCTATGATGAAGTTTTAAGTGTATGGCCTCAGGAGAAGATAACATTTGAGCAGAGACCTGAAGGATGTGAGGGAGGGAGCCTTGTGGATTTCTGAGAGAAGCACATCCCAGGCAGAGAGAAGAGCTTGTGCAAAGGCCCTGTGGTAGCAGGAGGGTGCCTGGCATGTTTAAGGAAGAGCAAAGAGACTTCTGTGTCTGGAGATGAGGTCTAAGAGGTAACATCAATGAAGTTGGAGGAGGGCCTGATCAAGTATAGCCACACAGGCCCTTGGAAGGACTTTGGCTTTTACTCAGAATGAAGTGAGGAGCTATTTGCTAGGTTTTGACCAACAGCGTGATACGGTCTGACTGACTTTTAGAAAGAATAATGGTGACTGCGGGGCTGAGAATAGATGTAGTAGGACCAGGACCTGGATTGGACTAAGGAGGCTATTTAGGAATCCAGGCAATTATAAATGGTGTTTGAAAATCTAAGTTTTATAATCTAGTTATGTAAATTTAATTCCCTAGGAAAGAATTTATATCTAGTGGCCTGTGTCTGAAAACAGAAACGTGTAATAGGAAACATTCTGACAAAACTGATGCCAGATATGTAAATGTGACTGCAAATCTACCAACTGAATTTTGAGTTATTGAATCATACTGAACTATACTTTATATCTGGATTGTGGCACAAAAATAAAACATCCTAACCCTAGATACATATTTTCATTATGCATTTGGAGAGAACAAAGGTGGAATTTTCCTCTCCTCTTTTGCCTTTAGCTCTGCTCCCTTTCTCTCTCTCTTCAATGTATGATAATTACATGCTGAGACATTACAGGTGAAATTGTGAGGTTTATAACATATATGTGACCGAAGTAACACTTGCTGTTACCTGACTTCCCTGCCAAAGTCCAGTAAAAGAGGTATCTGTCTTCTATTGGCCATTAGAAAACATCTGGATTGTACTTTTTAGTAAACTAAACCCTCATCCATGGTAAAGATGTGGATGTGAATATGTTATCCAAAATCTATTGATAGTTTATAATTTTTAAAACCTTTATGTATTTATATAACAGGAAGATAAATCTAAAGTGTTTTTAAACACATACCCAAAGAGATCAGCTTCAGAAATTAGCAAGACTGTATGATCCAGGCACCCAATCTTAAGTCTTCTCAACACCTTAGCTCCCAAAGATCTAGTCACACCGAAAGACTTTCAGTTCTCTGTGAAATCTGTGTTCCCTGGCCCCAGGTCTTTTGCATGTACTGTTCCCTTTTCTTGGGGAGATCCTTTTACCCCCCACTTCAGCAGGCTCACTCTTACTCATATGTCAGGCACATATGAGGTAGCACTTCCTCCAGAAGTCCTCCCTGTTTATTTGTTTTGTTTTGTTTTGTTTTTTGGCCGCATCATGCAGCTTGTGGGATCTTAGTTCCCTGACCAGGGATTGAACCCTTGCCCCCTGCAGTGGAAGCGTGAGTCCCAGCCACTGGACCATTAGGGAATTCCCCCTCCCTGTCTTCTTTTTTTTTGTGGTACGCGGGCCTCTCACTCCTGTGGCCTCTCCCGTTGCGGAGCACAGGCTCCGGACGCGCAGGCTCAGCGGCCATGCCTCACGGGCCCAGCCGCTCCACAACATGTGGGATCTTCCCGGACCAGGGCACGAACTCGTGCCCCCTGCATCGGCAGGTGGACTCTCAACCACTGCGCCACCAGGGAAGCCCCTCCCTGTCTTCTTAATTCTGTGTTCCCTTTGTGTTTCCACTGGGTAACCCCCATGATAGCACTTCTCATATTCTATCATAGGTGCTTGTTTTCTTATCTAACCACAAGACTGTGAGCTATGTAAGATGGCGAATGTCTTGTGTCTTTTGTTTTTTGGTATCCTGAGCACCCAACAAATGCCTGGCGCATATTAGGTATCTAATAAAAAACGAGTCCTGTCTATAGCCTTCCTCAACATTTATCATCTTGCCTATTTCCAGAGCATTCACTTAATAAATATTAGTCAGCATCTACCATGTGCTGGGCACTGACCTAAGTGCAGGGGACAGAAGTGACTGTGAGGCTAAGTAAAACACCTATGCATGGAGATTAGATTCTATAGACTTTCCATCTACCAAAAAGAAACTTTGTGTAATTTAAAAAGAGATCAAAACATGCAGTGGAGAAGAAAATAGGGACCAGTGGATTGGGTCTGTGGGCTTTTTATCTTATAAAGGATAAGATGACTTTCTTTAATATTTTGACTTGATAGTTATTTCACCCACAGTGAAAACTCCATGTCTACAGAGTCTGATTCTATAAACCTCTTTATAAAGCACATTTCCTTCAGTCTGAGACATCCACTACATACATTCTCTCACATGCTATCTAAGTAGCGAAATGTATTTGTGTTGAAAGCATTGGGTTAAAGATTTGTATAGGAGATGGATCTGGGAACTAGGGAGACTGAAGCATATTTCACACCTCAAGGAGAGCCCATTTTTTCTGAGCCATAGAATACCTGTATTTATAATTTACCACTTCTCATTGCATAAGATAGTGGCATTGCAAACAGCCTTGACAAGAAGCAGCAAAATGTCCTCAAGTTTAACCCTGGTTACTTTGCTGGTGAAATCATGAACTGCAACTCAATCCTAATAACGGCAGCCAATGTGGAAAACAGCTTCCCAGAGTTGTCAGCTGTATTGACAGTAGATTCTAAAGTATGAATTAAAGGGACAAAAGACACAGGGCGACACTTCTCCGACTGGGAGAATCCCTTTACCACCTGCTTTTGCTTCTTTTGTCAAAACACTCCCTTCCTGGCTATGCTCTCTGTCCTTCTTCACTGTGCATCCCTAGCCCTTGACATTCCACGCTGCATGTTGAAAAATGGGATAGAAGCTCAGGCAGTGGGTAGAAGGAATTTTAAGCATTCTTACTTAGGGATTTGGGATAAGAACCCAAGCCTGGCATACTCAAAGAACATCAGTGACAGGATGACTGGAATGCAGTGAGTCATGAGGTGTGATGAGAAGCCAGTGGAGAGCTCTGCATAGAGGAGTAACCTGATATAAATCATGTTCTGGCAGCATGTGGGAAGTAGACTGTGCTGGTACAAAGACAAATTAAAAGTTGGGATAGGAAGATATTGCCAAAGTGCAGGTAAGAGATGGTGCTGGTTTAGCCCCGGGTGGTAGTGGTGGAAATGGGAAGGGATTCCACCACTGGAATTGGTAAATTGGATTCTGGATTGGATGTGGGATGTAAATTAAAGGAGTCAAGGATGACTAAGATTTTGGGCCTGAACAACTGAAAGGACAGAGTTGTCACTTTCGGAGATGGTACAGACTATAGGAAAATGGGGATGGATAGGTATGGAAAAAATAGCTCACAGAGTCTGAAATTTTGATTTGGACATGAAAAGCGAAACCTCCATCAGAGCTTTTAAGTAGGTATTTGGGGATAGAAATCTAGAGTTTGGAGGAGAGATCAATACAGGAGATACACATTTGACTCAACAATATATAGATAATATTTAATGTCTTGAGAGTGGATGAGTACATGTGGGGAGTGAATGCACATTGAAAAGAGAAGTGGGCCCTGGGCCCTTCAGCAAAAGGAGGTTTTTATAACGAAAAGGACTCAGCAGGGGAGACTGCGAAGTAGTAGCCAGTAGGTAGAGAACCAAGAGGAGGTGGATCCTGGAAGCCAGGTGAAGTGTCTCAAGAAGGAGAGCATTGTCAGCTACTTTTGGTGCTGCCGATTGGATGAGAGCTGAAAAGTGATCATTAGATTTGACAACATGGAAGTCACTGGTGATCTTGACAAGAACTGTGTGTGTAACACACACACGTATTCATGCATACAGAGAGAGAGAGAGAGAGAGAGAATAAAATACAGGGGGAAAATCTTAACAACTGATGAATCTGGGCGAAAAAAATATGGGAAATATTTGCATGATTATTGCAATTTTTCTGTAAGTTTGAAATTATTTTAAAATAAAATGTTTTAAAAGTGATAATGGTGAGAAAGGAAGTGAAGACAGAACATACAGGCCACACTTTTGAAAAGGGAAACATAGAAATAAGACTGATAGAGGGAGTGAAGTGTGTGATTAAGGAAGTTTTTTTAAAGGTGGGAGATATTATGGTATGTTGTATGCTGATGGGAAAGACCTAGTGAACAAGGAAATATTCATGATGCCAAAGAGGAAGTAGTTGCTAGAGGCACTGCCCTTGATCTTCTGAATTAGAAGGGCTTTTCCTCGTCCTCCTCCCATCCATCACAAGAATCTGTTCTACAGCATTCTCAAGGGCATCTGGCCATCCAGACTCTGGGCATGTTAGGGAGTAGAAGCAGCTTTTTTCCTTTCTTGTATGTTTTCCAATGACCTTGTAACAAATTCGAAAATCTTTGTTACCTTTTAAAATGAAACTTACGCATCCTTGTATCAAATCCAAAGACCTCACAATTACTCAAAGTTGTGAAAGTCTCCCTCTTTCCCCTTCAGTCCTACCCTGTAAAGGTTGCCTCTGTTTGCAGTTTGGGGGTGTAGCTTCCACATTTTCAACTAGATTGCAAAAACACACACATATACAGCACAGCAACCTTTAAAAATCATTCTATACATAATTTTCCCAACTCGCTCACCCTACCCGCTTCCGCATCTCAGTTACTAGAGCAAGCATGGCCCTTCAAATCAATACATAAAGTTTTACTATATTTTTAACAGCTACATAATAGTCCAATACGTGGGTGTAACATAACATAATTTATTTATATGTTTCCCTTGAGAACATTCTTGTATTTTCCCATACTTGTACTGGTATTAAATATTTCCATTTCACTATATACATATTTTTTTTTCTTTTTTAATTTTTTTTTATTTTTTGCGGTACGCGGGCCTCTCACTGCTGGGGCCTCTCCCGTTGCGGAGCACAGTCCAGACACGCAGGCTCAGCGGCCATGCCTCACGGGCCCAGCCGCTCCGCGGCATGTGGGATCTTCCCAAATCGGGGCACGAACCCGTGTCCCCTGCATCAGCAGATGGACTCTCAACCACTGCGCCACCAGGGAAGCCCCATTTCACTATATTTTGAAAGGCTTTTTCTATAGCTATAATTGGTAGACCTTTCTTCTTTATGTTGGACTGAAACCTGCCGACCTGTGAATTTTTCTGCTGCTGCTAATCCCTTGATGTGGTTTTCAACTTCACTGCGAGCACGAGTCTAGGCTTATAAAAATTTGTGAATATAATTTCATTACACCATATTTGTCTCTTTTACTGTTAAATGTTAACTCAAGTGTTTTCTTCCTTTAGCCTTGAAGCAAGCATGATGCAATTAAAGCCTGAGTTAACTTTGTTAATAACAGAATTTTCTTAAAAGATATGTTTTTATAGGAGACTGTGACTTTGTTTTCACAATATTTCATTTTGTTTCTTGGCCTCAGATATGCCACCCACATCTGTGTGTTCCGTGGTATAGCAAGGACAACTCTTAGGTTGTCATTAAGCAGCTTATGAAGACAGTCTAGAAGAGTTTTACAGGGAAAAATCAAGAGAAAAATTTCCATATATGAGTACTTCTGCCCCTCTGAAACTTGCATCTGAATTGTCAGGAATAGTTACTACCATGCTAAGTTGAAAGCAATGAGAAAGGAAAACAGGGCATATAAATGAATGGGGTTGAGGACAGCCTATAGGAATTATTAACCATAAGCCTCCATTGTACTTTTATTCTTTCAACTTTTTAAAATTAACGTAATTTTCTTTATTTTCTTGAAAAACAGACTTGGATATATTTATCATTTCCATTTTTTAAAACACATCATTATTTTCAGCTATTTCAGTTTTTAATTTTTTTATTGTGAGTACACTTAACATGAGATCTACTCAAACTTTTAAGTGTACAACACAGTATTGTTAGCTCTAGGCATGATGTTTACGACAGATCTCTAGGACTTATTCATCTCGCATAACTGGGACTTTATACCCGTTGTCTCCTCATTTCCCCCTCCCCTGAGCCCCTGGCAACTACCATTCTACTCTGCTTCTGTGAGTTTGACTATTTTCGTTATCTCATATAAGTACAATCACGCAGTATTGTATTAGTATGTATTGTATTGTATTAGTATTAGTATTTCACTTAGCCCTCCTATGTTCACTGCAGCACTACTCACAATAGCCAAGACATGGAAACAACCTAAATGCCCATTGAGGGATGAATGAATTAAGAAGATGTGGTATAAACATCTAATAGATTCCTAATCACAGCCCTCACAAAAGAAGGAAATCTGCCATATGTGACAACGAGGACCAACCTGGAGGACATTATGCTAAGTGAAATAAACCTATAATACTCTTGTTTAAAGAATTCATAGGACTTTATATTACTCCTTTAATCCCCGTAGGATATCCAGAAAGAGACACATAGATGAGCAAGTACGGTGAATCCTCTGGTGAAAGAAATACTCTAAGAGGGCAATTAGCTGTTAGTCCTTTCTGTGCTTTTTATTCCTGGTAAAGAATAACCAGCTTATAGAATGCTACTGTCTTTCAGTAGCTGTCATCCTGATAGGCATGTAACATGTAACACACATCTCAACTACCAGCGTTTGAAAGCAATCTATGTCCATGATGGCTTTTCAGTGCCAGTGTCAACCATACCTCCAGAATTTCTCGGTGGGAGGGGCAGCAATTTAAGTGTCAGGGAGGCCAGGGGCCTGATCTGGAAGGGTGCTGGCATAGCAGGCACTCTGCTTACAGTGGGTTGGAGGTCAGCGGTGTGGCTGGAGATCACGGGATGAAGTGTGGGTGTAATCCACCCCTGGGTCTTTTTTTTTGGGTGCACCACACAAGTTAATGGGTCTCACCAAACCTACTGATAGGAAATAACTTAGGCCTAAGGGAAGGCCTGGCTTAATGTCACATTGGTATATTCTTTTCGATATAATTAAACATGTAATGTGTAGTCTAAACACATTTCCCTTTCCCCAGAATCATACGAAGATCATTTTTTTTTACCAGGCTTCACACCTAAAAGTGTGACAGTTAAGAGACATTCATTGTGACAGCTGGAACTGCTCCCTTCTGCTTATGTATAAAGCTGCCTGCTGTACTTCTCTGTTCACTTAACAGAAAAGACTCTCACCCTACATTTTCCTCTTGATGTTTCTGAAGGCTGTGCATACTCAAGTTAGGTAAATCTAACCAGCATCTTCCCTTTGGCTGTCTGTTCAAGGAAGCATGGCTTATATATTTTGATAACTTTGGAATTTCTAGGTTTATGCCTCATGAAGACTGTTTGGCTTTTCCATTCCTTTTTCTTTATGGCCCCAATCCCAGGGGATTTGGACAGGCAGTAGCACCCGCTTTTAGGAGGAAGTAGTTACCTGTTTGTGTGAGATGTTTGGGTGCTGGGGTGATCTGGGCCCAATGAATGGTCCAGAAACATTAACTGAATATCTGCTTTGTGCCAGGCAATGGTTTAGACACTAGGGGTAAAATGACACCCAGTATATGGCCAAAAAGTATGCGGGAACCAGAAATAGATCTATATGAGTTAAGGTTAAGATGAGATAAAGCCTGCAGAGAAATAGGCTACAAAACAGGGGAAACCAGACTGTGAAGATCCTTTATGGCTGAGCTGAAGAACTTCAGTTGGAGTCTATCAATCAGTGATTCTCAAAGCACGGCCGCCAACCAGCTCTATCAGCATCACCTAGACATGCAAGTTCTTGGGCTCCACGTAGACCTAATGAAGTGGTAACTCTGAGAGTAGATCCCCATAGCCCTTGTGTTAACCAGCTCTACAGATATTTCTGATGTACACCGAACTTTGAGAACCACTGCTCTGATGATAGAAAGGCCTGGAAGCGTTTGTTTATTTTAAAAGCTCACTTTTATGGTGATATAATTCACATGCCATGCAAGTCACTTGTTTAAAGTACACAATTCAATGATTTTTAGGATTTTCACAGAATTGTGCAACTTGCAATGCAACCTAATTTTAGGACATTATCATCATCCACCAAAGAAACCCCGTACCTCATAGTAGTCACTCTCCATTCCCTTCCCACTAAACCTCTAGTCCCAGGCAACCACTTATTTACTTTCTGTCTCCAAGGATTTGCCTATTACAGACATTTCACATAAATGGAATCACATAACATGTGGTCTTTTGTGGCTGGCTTCTTTCATTTAGCATAATGTTTTCAAGGGCCATCCATGTTGTATCAGAACTTCCTTCTTATGGCCAAATAATACTGCATTGTATGGATATACCACATTTTGTTTATCCATTTGTCTTCTGTTGAACATTTGTGTTGTTTCCACTTTTTGGCTATCGTAAATAATTCTGTTATGAACATCCGTGGGCACATTTTTATGTTTTCCTTTCTCTTGGGTATAAAACCTGGAAGAGTTTTAAGAACAGGTGTGACACAGCCAGTTGAATGTTTTAGTATATTTGTTACTTAGTTTGGAACAATGTTTCTCATTCTTTTGCCTCCATACCATTCACATGTCCAGAACACTCCATCAGCAACTATTCTCACTGTTCCCTTTTTAGGTAGTGGTGTGAGGGGAGGAGGTGGATTGTGTAGTTGGAAATATGCTCCTCCCATTGCATCCTCTGGGTCTCCTGTAGCATCTCCTCCCCCTGCCCCATAGTTGAGAATCTCTGGTATAGAGGCATAGGAGCAGAAATAAAGACATGGATTAAGAAGCTATTGAAACAGTTTAGTCCACAGGTGATGTGTATCTGAGCCAGGGCAAGTTTAGAAGGGATGGACTTGTTGAATCTGAACCATCATCCTTAGTGACTCATAGCCTTCTGCCAATTTCCAACTATGCTGCAAAGGCAAAGTCGTACACTGACTTCCCTTTGGTGTGAAATATTTTTCAGCATTGCTTTCTCTCCTGGAGGGAGAAAAGCCATAGAAGAGCATCACTTCTCAGAGAACAGTCTTTGCCTGCAAAATCCAAAGCCACCCTGGGCGCAGCTCACAGCCTCCTCATTTCAATGTTCGAATTTTCACCTTCTGACAACTTGAAATACAAATGATTTCTGAGCCAAATTATTTCTTGGTAATTTAATGCAAAATGTTCTGTGTTGTGATCTGATCTGCTAAAGGTGGGAGGAACCATAAGATTCATATCTGTGATAGTTTCTTATGGCTGCTGTAACAAACTACTACAAATTCAGTGATTTAATACAATACCAATTTATTCTTTTTCAGTGCTGGAGCTCAGAAGTCTAAAATGAATCTTACGGGGTTACAGTCAGGTCATTGACAGGGAGTCCAGAAACTGGGGGTGGGGGCTGGATTCTGTTTCCTTTTGGCTTTACCAGAGTCTGGGGCCACATTCTTTGTATTCCTTGGTTTATGGCCCCTTCCTCTATCTTCAAAGCCAGTGGTTTACATCTTCTCTCTCCGCCTCTGTTTTGCTGTTTCAATCAACCAGACCTTCTTCTCTTCTGCCAGCTAAGTCTCTCTCTGCTTCTCTTTTGTAAGACTGTGCGACTGCACTTAGGACCCACCCAGAGAGTTCAAGATAATCTCCCCACCCAAGATCCTTAACTTAGTCACATCTGCCGAAATCTTTTCTCCCCTAAGCAAGATAACATTCACAGGTTTCAGGCATTAGGCCCTGCATAGCTTTGGCGGCCATTATTCAGCCTACCTCAGTATTAAATCAGCACACTGCTGCTTCTGGGTCAATTCTTGTGTGTTAATGAAGGGATATATGGAAAAGAGAAGAGTCATTTGAAAGCATATACCATTTCCTGGAATCCTTTCATTCAGCAAACACAGGGCCTGAACACTGGGCCAGGAGGCCCGGAAGCAGGAGGCTGCATGTCCTGCTGCTGTGGTAGCAGCTGTGGTGGCACAGGCCAGCATTCCCACTGTGCCTGCACCCTTGCAGCCCGGCTGGAGCAGCCTGTGCAGTCAGCAGAAGCCTTCTTCAATGAGTCGCTGTGGTTTTCTGACTTGTGGCAAACTCCTCACCTGCTTTGTTCAACTGTCTCCCGGGCTAGTGCCACAGGAGATATAAATAAAGTCGACCTGCTTATAAATAATGGGTTGGCCCAAAAGTTCATTCGGGTTTTCGGTACCATCTTATAGAAAGCCTGAGTGAGCTTTTTGGCCAACCCAGTACCTCCTTTGGTTGACCCACAAGAGGAAATCTCTGCTGGCACTTTTCCATGCATCTCTACTTTGTTATCTCTTTTCCACATGGATCCCAAATGCTCATCATGAAATTTACCGAGGTCCCCATGGGGGTTTGTGAGGCTCAACAAGACAGAGATTAGGATGCATGGTCTCTAGGCAACTTCTACCAAAGAGATGGCTCGCCTCCACAAGACAAGCTGGCTTGTCTCTAGCTCAGGGCGATATGCAGGGCCCTGGAATTAGTACCTCAGAGGGTGGGAAGATAAGTTAGATGAAGTGCTTCAATTTTGGGAGTTTAAGATAAGCAGGGCAGAAAGGATACGAGCATCCAAACCTATTCTGAGACCTGTTCTGAGACAGGCTACAGGAGAGGGGGGAGGGCGAGTCAGGGAAAACTCCTGGGACGCGTTTGGTGGGCTGGGACTTGCCCACAGATGGGATGAACGTGTTCTAGGAGCACAGATTAGGTCAGAACGGAAAAAGAACCCCAAGCCTGGAAGACTGAGAGGTGAGTGAAAGAGGGAAAGCCAGGAAGAAAGGCAGATGTGGCGAAGGAGAGTTTCTGTATTTGACAGTTTTGGTTACGAAATGGCCAGCTGGAGGAAAGGTCTAGAGAGCAGATATCATGTTACGCCTGGAGCTTAGAGACTGGGATAAGACTGGCGATTAGAGAACTGGGGGTTATCCCCAGAGGGTCACCATGGATGTGGACAGGAATAAGGGTCCAAGGCAAACATCTGCCTTGAGGGCACAGAGAGCACCGTGAGAGACACCGGAGTTCTAAAACACAAACCGACGATGACACAAACCAACCACGAGAGACTCAGGAGGGAAACCAGCAGGTTGCACCATGGAGATGGCCAGCAAAGGGAGCATCCAGAGTCCCCTCTCTCTAGCAGAGGAGCTGCCATAAAGCCGACCTTGTCACTTTGTATTTATCATTTGTGGTCAAGTGTATTCAAATGCCATGCAAGATATTCATGAAATGTGGCAGGTTTTACGGACGGCTACTTAGGCAGGAGGACAGGATAAGTCAATTTATGCAACTGAATCCAGCTGATGAAAACCCTCGAAGCTATGATGCTCTTTGCACTGTGACCTATCAACGTATTTAATTCTAGATTTTATGCTAAGAACCATCTTGTTACTGGAAAACGGGACTAAATTCTGTGAGTTGGATAGAACATCCTAACGGTTAGCACACGTGTCCGTGAAACAATCAGAGTCCCGTGAAGTGGCTTGGCTTTTGCTGAAATTATTTGCAAATATTCATGTTGCTACTTGTTTCATTACTTTATCATCTGCTGGTAGTTATAAACAGAAAAATGGAAGTAGGGACTAAAAGTTTAAGAAAAATGACTGGGGGGAAATATGGCCAAATCGAGCACATTTGGCTATGACTGTTGTGAGCTGAACTAGGCCACTATGGACATTCACAATTTGTCAGATTCTTTTCAGTGACTGTCGGTAGTCTCTGAAGATTAGAAGTCAGCAGGAGTGACCTGCCTTCTCCTAGACAAACTTCCTGTTAGGTGCCATGCTTCAGTTAAAGCAAGTTTCAGACAGAATTCTACCCTATGTTCAGCTACTTATTAACAAGTAGGCACAAAAACACGTACTGAAAACTGGGTCCAAATTCCATTCTGTCTCTTTAAGTACTTTAACAAGTACTTTGCCTAAAATGATCCCTCTGAGGCAATGACAACAATGTTCTTATGATGGGACCAACTAACCTCTTAATCAGATCAGGTGACAGGACTTTTTTTTTTTTTTTTTTTTTTGCGGTACGCGGGCCTCTCACTGCTGTGGCCTCTCCCATTGCGGAGCACAGGCTCCGGACGCGCAGGCTCAGCAGCCATGGCTCACGGACCCAGCCGCTCCACGGCATGTGGGATCTTCCCGGATCGGGGCACGAACCCGTGTCCCCTGCATCGGCAGGCGGACTCTCAACCACTGTGCCACCAGGGATTCTTTATTATGGGATGAGGGTAAGAGGCACCTGTTCTGAATGAGTTCTAGAATTTAGGGTACTCTACCAGAAGCATTCATGGGGGTGTGGGCCCACCTGGCTATTATACCTGACTTACAACAGAGGAAAGGGCCTATACGACACTTCCAGCTACCACACGTCTTGAACGCCCCTTTTTTCCCCCAGGGATAAATTGTTTCTATCATCCTTGTGGAGCCAATTCAGATAGCAAGAGTCGAGTCACCTGTCTTTGAAGTGTGGACTACTGATTACAGTATTTCAAGTGTTCACTCAGCACCCCTAGAGTGTAAATTAACTTGCACATACACACATTCATGGTACTGTTTAAACTGAATTACATTAAGGTAAATTACAAAAAAAAATTATAATAATTAACTTTCTTTTTGCACGAATATGGAAAAAGCCACTGTGGTAAGCTGAATAATGGCCCCTAAAAATGTTCACGTCCTAATTCTTAGAATTTGTGAATATTACCTTACATGGCAGAAGGAAGGTTGCAGATGTGATTAAGTTAGGTATTTTGAGATGGGAAGATTATCCTGGGTTATTTGTAGGCCCTACATTTAATCATGAGTGTCCTTATAAAGGGGGAGACAGAGGGAGAAGAGACTGTGGAAGAGGCGATGTGATGATGGAATCAGAGGTGATGAAGGGGAGGAAGATGGAGGAAGGGGCCACCAGCTAAAGAACACAGGTGACCCCTGGAAGCTGAGGAAATCAGGGGAAACGGCTGCTCCCCTCAGTGTGTCCAGGGGAAACCAGCCTTACCAACACCTCGACTTTAGCCTAGTGAAACTGATCTGGACTTCTAACTTCCAGAACTGTCTGAGAACAAATTTATGTCATTTTAAGCCACTAAATTTGTGGTCATTCATTATAGGGGCAATAGGAAATGAATGTAGTCATCAATATTAATATTAGTAGCATCTTGGTCCAGCTCATGGAAATTTCCATGGGAGCTGTTTTGAAAACCCTTGCCATACATGGCTGACAGTTCTTGGGTTATTAAAAAAGACGCTGCCCTGAGGGCCATAGAGAGAGGACCTTTAGTGTCTAAATGTCCGGGCCCAGGATTCACTCCTGCAGGCTTTAGTCTGTTTCCTTCCCTCAGCTGCCATGGATTGTCATCTGTGCCCTAAAGGTTTGCTTCACTTCCCCTAGCTGTTTTGATTTTTGTCCCATGGGGGCTTCGGGCCTTCCCCTGGGAGGCTGCTGCCTCCCTCCCCTAAGTCTGCCCCACTAGGGAAACTTCGGGACTTGCCCTGTCCCCAGTCTCTCTCTTGAGCACTGGTGAGGTCCCAGAAGAGAGTGGGTGGGTGGGTATGAATTTGCCTTGTGCCTGGAGCTCCCAGGAGTTTTGTCTTCTCCAAGTAGCCCACACTCAGCAATTCGTTAAGAATTTTAGCTGAATTCTTCTTATTAGCTTGTATGACATCTGTCATCGCCAGCAGGTAAGTGCCCATGTCCTGTCTCTCCTTGGAGGAGCCTGTGTTTCCTTAGATTTTGTGTAAGCTGGTGGCTCTGCAACCACAGCTCTATGGTAGATTCAAGGAAAGTTGTGATTTCATAGATTAGTTAGCAACTTTGGTGAGGTTTTAAGAATAAAAGCAGCCTAGTTTTCTACATCCTAAGAGGAAGCCAGACATCCATTTTATATTTTTTGGCTCATCTATGAATTTGATTTTTTTCCTTATAGCACCTTACTGAGAAAACATTTGGAAAGAAACACTGTTGTTTCCTGACGTACCGGTAATACGCACGTCACACAAATCTATTAAAATATTCAGGTAGTTGTGCATTACCCTTAGAACTCTCTCTCCCAGAGAATAAGCAATCATCTGCAAAATTAAAATGATCACAACTTTAGCAGAAAAGATCTAAGACTGAGATATAGTGGTTAAGAAGCTGGGTTTGAAATGTGGACTTAATTATATATCTTCAGATAGACAGGTTCTTTTGTGCAGTGGCTTCCGACCCATCCTGAAATCATTGCCTATCATTTTCCTGAGACTTGTAAGGAAAAAAATCTGATTGGATAGTATTCACCTCTGCCAAGCCAAGGCATGGACTTACTTGCTAAAGGCTTTCAGCCAGATAGTCTACTTAAGAAGCCTTCAAGTATTTTGAAGGGAAACTGGTGATTAAAAAGAAAAAAAAGAAAAAGCCTTTATTATAGGGAAATCCAGCTGCCTGGAATAAGTACAATGTTAACAATTACATATAAAATGTCTATATTATGAAGTAATGCAAAATAAATTCCTGAACATGGAGCTGATTCTAACATGATAATTGGCTCTTCTGAGGCTTTCCCCCCCAGGGCATGGCAATGAAGCCACAGTAGCTTTTAACTTCACAAGAAAATTGTGTCATTTCTCAAAAGCACCTAGTCAGTCATAAACATTTATGGAACATGCTCTAGATTAGCTGCTGTGGGAATCTAAAAGGTTGTAAAATAAATAATTATTCTGAATAATTGTCAGAAAGGTATCAAGTTCTTTCTGAACCCACTTTTTCTAAATATATAATCCCCAGTGGTAATTCACCATCACGCCATAGTCCCAGCCCCTTTGTTTTTCACACTATTCTGTCCTTTGGGGTTGGAACAAAGCCAGCTACAGATTTCTCCCAAGAACCTCTAATCTCCCCGACACCTGGCTAGGAACCCTCCTGACCCCGCAACTCAGGTACCCGTGCTCTCAAGCATAGCCTTGACAACCCCAAACCACCTTTCAACCAGGGACCTGGTTGGTTGAATGAAGATGTCCTTATTCCCCTCCACAAAAAATCTGAGATCGCTAATTTATGCCGAAGTGTCATTTACTGATACATCTTTCTTCAGAGGATACCTTCCTTGTAATTTTTGTTTTTAATTTACTTTTGAATGAGAACAGAGAATGGCAGCATCTCAGGCAGGAATCTTCATCGCACTCTGTGGGCTGGCTACCTAATCTGTATGACAGGCTAGTCTGTATGTAGACAGACCCTTCTATCTTTCATATTCAGGATGAGGCTGCAGATCACTCTTGGTAGAGCATGTTTTCCAGTAAGTGTAATGAGGTTGGGCTGTGTTACCCATATATTCCCACCTATTCCTCTTCATTACGCCTGTGTTGGCAGTGCAATCTTTAGAAACAGAACAGATTCTTCTCCTCTACTTTGTCCTGCTTGAATCTCCAGCTTGGAATCAGAGTGTCGCTTTACTGTTTGGGGCTTACTTAACTGGCTCTAATCCCTATCCAAGTTTCTGGGGCTCCAGGTTTCCCGGGGACTGTTCTGTAAAGTGAATAGAGCAGACCAATGATCCCGGCCTGTCTCCTCTAACCAGCTAAGCACCTAAGGTGCACTCCTTCTTCAGGGGGGAGTCTCCTTGGATAGACCTGAGACATCTGTGCACATCACTGCATAAATATTCACTGGGAGCCCTCTATGCTAGAGCGTTGTGTTTGGCTCAAGTGTTAACAGGGTGAAAAAGACATTCAGTAAATGAGTTCTCTGCAATCTGACCACAGTAAAGAACTTGCTATGAGACCTCTGGAGTTTAAATGAGGAGGCAAAACTACACCCCCCTACCTGCCGTCCATTTAGAAATACTACATGACAGAGATGAAAAGGGCCTCAGAGTTTAGCCAAGCCAGCTTGGCTAGGGGATAGGGATGGATGCAGGAAGAACTGAGCACTTCATTTACCAACAAGAGAACCTCCACTTATATTCATTTTATTTTGTACTCTACTGTATAAGATTTGTTACAATGAAAGAGTTCTCTCCTAGGGATGTGTGCAAAGATATATACAAGACTATTTGCTGAAGCATTATTTGTAATAGGGAAATACTGGAGACAATCTAAATGCCCATCACTAGGATAATGTAGTCTAGTTATTTAATGGAATGCTGTAGAGCAGAGAAAATTAACAAACTAGAACTAGTATATGTACACAGAACTAGTATAGTACACAGAACTAGAACTAGTATATGTACACAGATAAATTTCAAATAGATAGTGTTGAGATTTAAAATACAAATTAGATGCATAAATGTATCGATTATTTGAAGTTTAAATATAAAAAACAATATTGTGCATTGTTTTAGAATATACACGTGTAGTTAAAGCATAAAAATGTAGATATGAGTGTTGCATATCAATTTCAGAGAGAGGTTTCCTCTCTCCTTCAGGGAAGGGGATTAGGTACATTGGAGATTTCAATGGTATCTGTACTATTTAAGTTTTTAATATGGTGTTATATCAGTGTTTGTCTTTTTCCATATAAAATTTTGTGTCTGAAATATTTCACTATAACACTTTTAAAAAGAAACGGTTCTGTTTTTAAAAAGCTTGAAAGCCAATGAGCTACAACAAGGGGCTCAGGAATGCTGATACTTGAAGTTACAATGGTCTCCAAGCAACCCTCTGTGGCCCCTTCCAGGAGTGACCTTCTAAAGCCCATCCTGCCTCTGGAGCCTTGGATCTCCAGCCTTTGCAAGCCTATGGCAAAATGCATATTATACCCCTACCTCCATCTTTGATTCTCATTAAGTTGGTCTGAGGTTTTTATTGAGCGTACCAGTGATTCTAGTGGGCATGGTCAGGATACCTTTGAGAAAGATGCTAAAGGTAAGCAAATCAAATCCCGGGAGCCCATGGTCCTTCAAACCTTCGCCACAGACTCATTGCTAATAATGATCTAAAGTAGGGGTTGCTGATCCAAGCAGCATCAGCGCTACGACTTTTGTATACTTGTTAGTGATTATTCCTGTTTCATGTTCAACATCATGAACACCTTTT
Organism: Stenella coeruleoalba; assembly: GCF_951394435.1. Taxonomy (NCBI): domain Eukaryota; kingdom Metazoa; phylum Chordata; class Mammalia; order Artiodactyla; family Delphinidae; genus Stenella; species Stenella coeruleoalba. Next base: position 44,577,059 of record NC_137155.1, read on the forward strand.
AAACCTGTGTGGCTTTGAAGATGGGGGTACAGGAATGGCAGATAATGTTAAGATATGATGGGGAAAGTTAAAAACAAGTACTGAAAGGAAAAGATTTTTATTTTCCAAATTTAGGAGGTATTGAATTTACATAAATGGATTTACGTTGCTACAAATGATCAGGTATGGAACAAAGAGTGTACGGTGAATTATATAAACACTCCTTGGCATTAATTGGGGAGAGATGCTGTTAAATCCTCTTGTACTCCATTATTAAGATAATACATACTTTCAACATATCAAAAATATAGAAAATGTAAAGAAGATTATAAAAATTACCAGTAATATCATGACTGAAATATCAGTAACAGCTGCTTGTTACTTGTGAACCGGTTGATGTCAAGTTCACAGTTTGAAATTGGCAAAGGCGGAAGTATTTACACCACAGAAACAGACAAATGCTATAAACCAACTCCCTCACTTCCACCCCAGGTAAGTAGTTAAATTTTTACTACCAAAGTATTGAGCCCATCTGACTTATATGTGTATTTCCTCCCAAATTTAGATAATGCAGTTTTGAAAGTGCAGATGTATATCAGACCGAAAGTATATTCTGAGAAATATCTTGGGAAATTAACAGGAGCATCCCTTTCACATATTGAGTGCAGGGGGAGCAAGGACCTCAAGGCTTCCTGGGGCCAAAGGGCATGACAGGCCATGGCCTCCCCGGCAGGACCTAAGAGAAATGCTTAGGTTTAGGATCTCAGTAGCTTAACTTGAACTCTGGAAGAGCTCTCATGCACTTGACACTCTTCTCCTTAACAAAGCTCAGAGGAAAAAAATCCATTTCAGAGTGAATGCGTATGTATTTCTTTTCCTAACTACAAACATGTTTACTTTATGAAATCTCATTTTCTTCAAACTCAAAAGCCAGATGATAAGGAATAAATCCTTACAACTACCATGAAGAAGATACCAGATAACTCAGGTGTTAACCTGTATAACAGTTGAAGTTCCTCAAGGCAGTGAGCTAATTGGAGGGCATCTCATGGTCTCCTCACCTTGAGGTCCCGAGTTCATCATGAATTAGATTATGGTACCTGGAGGGATGTAAATGAAATGTCCCCCTATTTTTTTTCATATAGTGTATTCATATCAACAAGAACCACAGGTCTTCAAGAGGTACCACAGTTGCAAAGAAATAAAACTTTAGGGTTCTTCTTATTTGGCGTTAATATTCACATTCTAAGCTTATCTTTTCATTGTATTATAAAGGGAGAGCATGGAGAACGGGGCGATGTGGGAAAGAAAGGGGATAAAGGGGAAACTGGAGATACCGGACCCCAAGGAAAACAGGCAAGAAGTGATTTTTAACATCTTATGGTAACTGTACACAGTAACTGCTTCCAACCTACATTGACTGTTACTCTTCTTCCACTAAGTAGGGGTTACAAGGTCCAAGAGGAGACCGAGGACTGACAGTGAGTATCAATCCTGGAGGGTAATTGAGGGGTTTGTGCTCACAAAATGATTGCATTTGTGTTTTAGCTTTAGAAGTGACTTCTTTTGACACAGAATTAGTGCTGACATAGATGCAGGAGGTAATTGAACCTGAATGTGAGGGAGACATAACACCCAGTGCCCTTATCCAGCCTTGTGGTAGAGATATAACTGCCCACCCCCCCGTAGAAAGGTTAACAAGGAGGTGAGCTGTTTAAAAGAAGCCACATGAGCAAGGGACTTTTTCTTGTACATGATCCTTCACATTTCAGCACGCGGGCTCTTTTTTTCCTGAACGAGTTCCTTTAAGAAGTGCTCTGAGGACAACAGCAATCACAAAATTGGGATTACTTTTCTGTACTGATTCACCTATTCAACAAATATTTGTGATGATGTACAAACTTTCCCTGTTCTCTCTTTTGTTCTCTTTTGTTTGCACCACTACAAATAAAAAGCTGACCCCTGAAAGTCCCACAGGATGGGAAAGTTCTAGAATTTCTATAGCAAAGTCTACTTCTTCCTTTCTAACTTTGAGACACTACATCTCCTGCAGTTGAGGAGAAATAGGGACCTTCTCTCCCCCCTCCCTTTTTTTAAAATTGGAGTATAGTTGTTTTACAATGTTGGGTTAGTTTCTACTGTACAGCGAAGTGAATCAGCCATATGTATACATATATCCCCTCTTTTTTGGATTTCCTTCCCATTTAGGTCACCACAGAGCACTAAGTAGGCTTTTTCCCTTTTTGATTCTTTGGTGGGTCATGGTCTGGGCATGTTGACCTTATGTATAGTGCCAGGAAAACCCAGGGGTGGGAGTTCAAGGGTGAAGGCGAGAGCTGGACGTGTGACAAACAGAACTGTGCATGGTTTTATGGCCCATCTGCCTTTTTCTCTTTGTTGTTCCCCACCAGAAGTCAGACCCTCCCAGATGCCTATGGAGGATGAAGCAGCTATATATGCAGCAATTTCTCCCTAAAGTAGCAGAGGAGGGTATACGTAAAGTGCCCAGAGGAATGTTTCCCATAGGTGTATACCCTCCCTCCTGTCCCAACATGGTGAGGGGAACTGGTTTCCTTCATCCATGCAGTTGTTCATTCACTTCACCAACGTTTATTGGGCACCTACCCTGGGTCAGGATCTAAGACAGGCACTGGGGGGATAGTTGAGAGTAAGAGACTATGTCTCTGGACTCAAGGAGATCACAGCCTAACGGGAGAGAAAGACAAGCAAAGGATGTTCACCTATAGTTTGATAAATGCTGTGATAGAAGTGATATGTGGGTCCAGAGCAGACAAAATCAGGTATGGTTTGATGCCAATCCTCTTTTCCTTCACTCTTCCCTTTTTGTAGCATTTAGAAAGCCAAGGTCAGCATTAAATGAGATTCTTATATGTGACAGCCTCCTTCATATCAATACCACCCTGACCCAGTACTGCAGGGTGCCTGGGGGGGCCCATGTAAAGTACGGCCCCCACTCTGGACCCCTGGACTTCTAGTCCTTCTCCAGTTACACCCCTTCCCCCAGGTGAGGAGTGACCACCCTGAGCGAACGCCCCCCTCTGTACTGCACTCTGGATACACAGGGTCTCAGAATTGCCCCAAAGGGCCCCAAGTTTGGAAGCTGACAGCACTGGCCTGTATGCACGAGGTAGCCAAGAGGCAGGCATCTGGGGGGATTTGACAGAGCTTGGCTTCACCGCATAAGTGCTGGCTAAGGCCCGGTGCAGCACAGGGCCGGTGGGGAGAGGGTGCAGGGAGAAGGGGACAGGCTATAAGCCGCGGCCCCCTCTCGCCCAGAACCCACATGAATCCACATGACAGCCCATGAGGTAGGTAGTAGTGTCTTCCCTCCAGATAAGGGCACGCCAAGTCACGCAGAAAGCTTGAACGATACGCCCTAAGACACCTCAATAACAAGTAACAGAGCCCTTAGAGCCAAAGCTGGCTTGTCTGACGCCAAATCCCAGCTACTCCCCCATGAAGGCTGTTCTTGGAAGGCACCTTTCCTCTCCCCACCCCCATTCTCTCCCTGATCAAATATATTCCCAAACACTCTCAGTGGCAGATTCAGTCCAGACTAACAAAGCCCTCTTTTAAGAGGCAAATACCATTGATGGAGTTCAGGTTTTTAATCATTCACACCAAATTGCTTCAGAAAGACTGTTTCTCCGTGTGTCCCTTAAATGTCAGTGTTTCCCAGTGTCTGCCCTCAGTCTTTTCTTCCCAGTCTTCAAACCCTCAGGGAGGGACAGCTATCAAAGTCAGGGGGATGGGGCTTCCCTGGTGGCGCAGTGGTTGAGAGTCCGCCTGCCGACGCAGGGAACGCGGGTTCGTGCCCCGGTCCGGGAGGATCCCACATGCCATGGAGCCGCTGAGCCTGTGCTCCACAACAGGAGAGGCCACAACAGTGAGAGGCCCACGTACCGCAAAAAAAAAAAAAAAAAAAAGTCGGGGGGATGTACAGTTTGAAAAGGCTAATTTAATATTACAGTAAAGTTCTATGGAGAATGAAAAAATCTTTTTATGTTATAAATATAGAAAAGAATATGCTTGACAAAAGGGTGTAGGGAGGGGTTAAAAAAGGCAGAGAAGCTCTGCTCCACGCAATCTCGTCTGCCATCCCTGTTTCAACAGCCAACTGTACGCTGGCATTTCTTCAATCTGCCTCCAGCTTGAACCCCTCTCCTGAGCACCAGACCTCACATCCTACTGCCTACTGGACATCGCCAGCTGGGTGTCCCACAAGTGCCTCAAACCCAGCCATAATCAAGCTGAACCAGTGACCTTCATTAGCTTCAACCTGCCCCTGTTCCATCCCTCCCTATCGCAAAGAGCAGTGCCGTTATCATTTGCCTCCTAGACTCCTTTCCCTCATCCTTCTTTCCAATTACTCACCAACCCCCTTCAACTCCTTTTGAAATGTCCCTCCAGGTCATTCCTTCCCATCCATCAATACCACCACGGCTTCCTAGTGTTATCTTCTTTGCCTGAACTATACAGGAACCTCAGACCCCTCCACTGGCTGCCACAATCACCTTTCTTCTCTGGTACGGACCATGTCTCTTCTCAGTGCTCAGGATAAGTCCACACTCTTCAGCATGACACAAAGGCTTTCTAAAGTCCATCTGTCTTTCACATTTCCTGTCATTCTTTCAGTCACGTTCCCTGAGTCACAAGTTTAATCAAGTACTCCAGTGCACTGCACTTTGTGTGTTCCATCCTCTGCCTGGAAAGCTTTTTCTCCTCCTCTCCCCACCCCACCCCGGTCAGAGTCTGCCTACCGTCCCTGGACCACAGGCCCACACCCACTCTCCCATCCCTGGTATTGCCGGCAGACCAGCGTGGTTCCTTAGCTCCAAGCCAATAGAATAGTACTTACAAAAGTATTTATTTGCCTCCTTCTTACTAGACTCATGTAAACATGAGTCCTTGGAGGGGTATAAACTTGATGCCTTCATCATTGGCACTGAGTAGCCAACATGGTCATTCAGCAATTTTAATGGAAAGGGTGAAACTATTCCAATGACTTAAAAGCAAAGAATACAAGGAAAAGATTTACACACACACACATACACACACACACACACACACAAACACATATATATATGACTACTTAAAGCATATTAGACCTGGTTATGCCATAAAAGCACAGTGAAAAGAATTAAAATGTAACCTTGATATATAAATTGCTCTTACAAGTCAAGAAAAGACAAACATTCTAATAGAAAGAAACGGACAAAAGACAAAGACTGTGCATAAGAGAATACAACTTGGAAACATACATATAAAATTCAGCCTCCCAACAGTAAGTGTAATTTAAAACAATGAGATATTTTGCTCTATCAAGTGGCAAAGATTATATAATAATAATAACCAGTGTTGTGTCTCCAAAACAAAACGGGTTTTCTTATATACTGTTGTTAGAGGATTGTAAGGCAGTCTGCATCAAGAACCTTAAAATGGCCATGCATCTGACTTCAGTAATCAAGTTTTTCAGAATACTTAATAATATGGGCAATTAATTACTACATAATGTTAAGTGAAAAACTATAATCATAAAACTCAGTGAAAAGTATTTTCTCCACTTGTAAAAAATTAAAGACAAGTATATTAAATACATAACATTTCCCCTTCCTAGATAACAATATAAATATATTAATAGACATTTCCCCTTTCCAGACATACTCTAGTTTCAGATTAAATGTCTCTCTAAATGTGGAAAAGCATGACACAGCCTAAAAAAAAAAAGATAACTGTTGACTCCTTCATTTCATATAATTTTTAAAATCTCACATTGGGAGTTCTTTTTGTATAGCCACTTGAAATCATTGGCTTTTACTCAATTTACAGAAAAAGAAATTAAATTAAAATGCCCTGAATATTCTCTGTACCTGCTTCGGTTAAGCCATGTTACCGTCTATGTCACCTTCACCTCACTTCTGTCATTATAGGTTTTCTCCTTTAAAACTTTACTTTTGCAACTGTTACATTGTATCTTCTTAGAACAGGTCCACTGCTCTTTCCAGTTGAGATTTTCTGGGCTTCTGCTTCTCTCATCTGTTAAGTTAATCATCCCTGTCAGCTTCATGTCTTTGGCAGATGTAGAATCCTGACTTCTTCAGTCTCATCCCATGGCATTTGTAAACATGCCATGCAGGGCAGGATGCTGGCAGACTGATTCCTAGTACCCAGCTCATCTCAGGCCCTTCTGATGGAGCTGGTGAGCAGTGGGACCTGGAAGGAGCATCCAGGAACCCAGGGAGGTTTCATGGAAGAGCCCAAGTGAGGGTATTAGGAAACTGGAGAGAAGACTTGCAAATTTGGGTATTGGTACAGAAAAAAAGGAGGGAATACAGCATTGGATGAGATCCCTTTTGGCCCTGGTGCTTGTCCTGGTTTGTCAGCACATGTGGGTTAAACCATGTAACTGAAAGCATACATTGCCCACATCATTATTGTCCTCAGAATCTGCAGGGGATCGGTTCCCAGACACGCCCACCACGCCCAGCCCAGTAGGTACCAAAATCCGTGGATGTTCAAGTCCCGCATATAAAATGGCGCAGTGCAGTCAGTCCTCCGTATCATGGATGCAGAACCCACGGCTATGGAGGGCCGACTGTAGGTAGTACATCTTTTGTGGAGCCAGACCCTGTGGGTGTGTTACCTCATTTAATCCCACCACATCCCTGAGACACAGACACTGTTAGGTCACTTCATGCCCAAGGTCACACAGCTGATAAATACTGGAGCTGCAATTTGAACTTCAAGTGTGAGTTATTACATTTCACAGCTCAAACACATTTCAATTCTGATATATTATACGCAACTTTTAACCTCTGTGCTATGTATTATTTATTTATTTATTTATTTATTTATTTATTCAATTTATTTATTTTTGGCTGTGTTTGGTCTTTGTTGCTGCGCGTGGGCTTTCTCTAGTTGTGGCGAGCGGGGGCTACTCTTCATTGTGGTGCGCGGGCTTCTCATTGCGGTGGCTTCTCTTGTTGCTGAGCATGAGCTCTAGGTGTGCGGGCTTCAGTAGTTGTGGCTCATGGCCTCAGCAGTTGTGGCTCGTGGGCTCTACAGCGCAGGCTTAGCAGTTGTGGAGCACGGGCTTAGCTGCTCCACAGCATGTGGGATCTTCCCAGACCAGAGCTCAAACCCGTGTCCCCTGCATTGGCAGGCGGATTCTTAACCACTGTGCCACCAGGGAAGCCCCTGTGCTATGTATTTTATTTGCAGTGGAAGGATTAAGTCAAATAACCCAATGCTGATTATAATAAGACATACCTTTCATGACTATAGGAAAAAATATGGTCACACAATTAATACATTTTCCTCTTTTCCTCCAGAAAAAAGAAATCACCAAGCTTATTTTTGAAATATGTGGTAAGATTTGATGACCAAGAAAAAAACCCATCACTTTAAAGTACCAACCCCACTATGTTCTGTGTTGTCAAGATAATGTGCTCACCCAGAATATGTATACTGTAGAGCTCATGGGAAAGTTTCAAGCTCATTTTCAGTTTCAGTGGGAAACTGAAAGGAAGCAGTGTGAGAGCATGTGGGAATCCTGATTTAAGAAAAGAAAGTCATGTTCCCAGGGTAGTTAAGAAGTGTGAAGATAGTTGGGTCTGTGGGCAGCCAGGCCTTTTGTTAGCACAGAGCTCATTTGTATTCAGTGACATTTACCTGAGCCTGAGAAGGAAAGAACAACAAAGGAAGCAGGACTACAGGGGCCTAACTGGTGTGTGAATCCAGCCTAGCTGGTGAGGATAATGTCTGTGTTTTTCCTGAAGCAAAAAGTCTATCTAAATTGAGTTTTGAGGCCTACGTCTAGAGCGCCTGCTACTTCAGAGGCAAAAGAACAGAGTCCAGAGGTCATCTTGTGTCACAACTCTATCTAAATGCTTCTATGGCGAAATAGACTTAAAACAGGGTTACCAGAACAAGGAAGTAAAGCAAAAAGACTAGCCAAAAGGCAAGCAATTAATGGATAATGAAGGTAACTTCTGTGTTGAAAACGGACAGAGGCAGGAATATCATTATCCTTCCATACAGAGAACCCCAGAACTGACTTGTCCCCCAAAAGACTTCCAGACCTTAAGAAGCAGCCTGGGACTCTCTATGGTGACAGGCCGATTTAGACACTGCTCCTGAGTTCTAGAAGCGCTGTAAACTAGCAGCCAGTTTCCTGAGGATTTATCGTGGCAGGGCTGCTGGGCAACATGAGGATATGAATACACCAGTGGAACCCTGATAATTTTTATTGCCAAGGAACTCTGGCAACTGCTTTGAATGATAAACCCTAAACAGACGTTGTTTACTGACCAGTGTTCTGAGATCATTTCCCTGGAACAGTTTCACAGTATGGATGGACTGCTGGCCTCCTTGATAAGATCAGAGCCACTTTAGTGGTCACTAAGGGCGTGACTGGGGACATAAACCAGAGTAGCTAGGGGCCGCTACTCTTGGGTCCAGTTAAAGACCTGAATCCTTCCCCCACAATTAAAATGTTTCATCCCATTACTTTACCCATTGGCCACGCCAATGAGCAAGTATTCATTTTCACATAAGGATATGGTTGAAGACTGAAATATTAGCATTCAGATTCCGATTAAATACAAATGGTCGGATGATAAAGGGCAAATTTAGGATGGTGGTTATCTCTTATGGAGGAGGGAAATGGAATCAGGAAGGCATACACAGGGATGCCGAATCTTTTAAAAATACTATTTTAGGGCTTCCCTGGTGGCGCAGTGGTTGAAAGTCCGCCTGCTGATGCAGGGGACACGGGTTCGTGCCCCGGTCTGGGAAGATCCCACATGCCGCGGAGCGGCTGGGCCCGTGAGCCATGGCCGCTGAGCCTGCGCATCCGGAGGCTGTGCTCTGCAACGGGAGAGGCCACAGCAGTGAGAGGCCCAAGTACCGCAAAAAATATATATATACTATTTTATTTTTTAATCTTAGAAATTGGCTAGCTGTTTATTGTTTTATCCTCTACAGCATTTTGTTTTTTTTGTGGGGGAGGTTTGTTTGTTTTTTTGTGATATATCATTTTTTTAAAAAGGCAGGTATAGAAACCAGAAGGGAGACAATCGTCAGCTGTGTTCACGGTCACAGAAAAGGAAGGTTACAGTCTGGCCTTAGGTTCATCCTTGCCCCTCTCCCCTCTCCCCTCACCCATCTGATATCAATCAGTGATGTTTTAATTTTCAACCCCGCTGTGTTTCTGTGTCAACATTCGTGTTTCAGGTTGTGGGCGTAAATGCAGAGAGGCACCGCTAGAGCTGCTCTTTGTGACTGACAGCTCAGAAAGTGTGGGACCGGAGAACTTCCCGATTATCAAAGACTTTGTGAAGACTCTGACTGACAGAGTTGCGCTGGACCTTGCCACGGCCCATGTAGGCGTAATCAACTATGGCCATAAGGTAGAGGAGGTGGATCATTTGACGCAGTTCTCCAGCAAGGACGACCTCAAGCGGGCCGTGGACAACATGAAGTATCTGGGAGAAGGCACCTACACAGCCACAGCTCTCCATGCCACCAACCGCATGTTCGAAGCCGCAAGGCTGGGTGTGAAGAAGGTGGCCTTGGTCATCACTGATGAGCAGACAGATATGCAAGATGAAAAGAATTCTGACAGAGGTGGTGAAGGATGCCAGTGACATCGATGTGGAAATATTTGTGATTGGGGTGGTGAAGAGAAATGACCCCAACTTCGAGATGTTCCACAAAGAAATAAATCTAATTGCTACCGACCCAGCCAGTGAGCACGTTTAATCTATTTGATGACTTTGTTACCCTTCAAGGTAAGACTCAGCTCCAGGGGAAAGGAATTCACACTGTCCTTCCAAGTACCACATCACGGGATTATCCTGACCAAAAATGAAAATCAAGAGGCCAATGAGGTGTATACGGGCATTAAATTGTAACACAGAAACTCTGGAAGACAAAGACGTTTAATATTTCATTCAGGGAGTACAATCCCTTGTCTTTACTCATTTGTAGTAAGTGCTGAGTTGGCCCTGGAGTTGTTTAACTCGGGTAGCTGCAATTGAAGGACTAAAAAGAAAGGACAGGATTTGGGGGCATTGCTAAGATTAGTTCATGTTCTAAAAGTTACCTAACTTGGATAAGAGATGGAGCAAGCCAGCAGCAAGACAGAAAATAACCATAGAATCAAAATGAACTAAGAAGTGCAGAATGAGTGGAAAACAGGGATGGTAATCTAAAGAGATGAGAGACACACACGGTAACTGGGATTATTCTCTTCTATTGTCTATGCTCTGTTCCTATGAAAACAGATAATGAAGAGTAAACAAGTTGACGTCAGGAGTTTATCTTAAAGAACAACGTGCTGAATATTCCTCATACACTCAGTGCTGATCTGATGGCTTTCCCTATGCTGCTTTACCCTTCACGTGAACTGACATTTCCTGACGAGCCATGCCAAGACACTGACTCACCGTGACTGGGAGTGATCGGCGTCACTTTACAATGAAACACTCCTGTTCTTTGGAGACTGATAACACATTCTGGCAGGGCCCACACCCAGAAAGCTTGTGAAATAAGTAAAATTTATACTTAATGTGTTTGCAGGCCTCAGTTTGACCCCATCCTTCCTTCTGCACTCATCTGGGAGCAGGGCCTGACATGGCCTCATGCTGTTCCCAGCCTACCCCAGGTACCAGCACGCCTGGCCCTAAGGAGAGCAGACCACGCTCAGAACCTTCCCACTTTCCTTCTTTCTCCAGACCTTTCTAAACTGGGCTCCCATTTCCTTAACACCCTATTGGGCGACTGGACTATTCAATCTCACTGGGCTGTTAATGTGTTAGAACGGCCAGCAATATTACACATTTCAGAGACATGTTATATTTTAATCATTGAAGAACTTTATCATCTTAATCAAAGGAGTTACTAATTTGTTCTAGGCAATGAGGGATATATTTTTGGACTGGCTGGCTTTTTGCAATTCCCAAAACCAGAAGTAATTGCCTGTTAAACTTATTATGGGTTAGACTTGCCCTTTCCACAGAGTAGTTCACAGATAACAGACAGACACTTTGGATAACAAGCATTTAAGTCATTCTTTTGCCTATTTGGGCCATCGAATATTATTAAATTAAATTAAATAATTAAATTATTTTAGATGGCCTCTTACAGATGAGGTAAAAATGCGTTAAAATTTCGTTCCCCTAGTGGTTGACTTCAAGTGATGGGGAAGTGTCTGTTTACTTTAAGGAGAGTGCAAAAGGTTTCTCTTTTTTTTTTTTTTTTTGCGGTACGCGGGCCTCTCACTGTTGGGGCCTCTCCCGTTGTGGAGCACAGGCTCCGGACGCACAGGCTCAGCGGCCATGGCTCACGGGCCCAGCCCCTCCGCGGCATGTGGGATCTTCCCGGACTGGGGCACAAACCCGTGTCCCCTGCATCAGCAGGCGGACTCTCAACCACTGCACCACCAGGGAAGCCCCCAAAAGGTCTCTTTAAACAGATTTTGAGTAATGTTTCATTGCTCCTCCTGTTCCCTTTTCTACTTCTCTTTTCAAAGATAGATACCCTGAAGCAAAAATTGTTTAAAAAAAGTTGTCAGGATTTTGAATCCTACCTCTCATATTTTGGGTTCATCACTGCTTCAACCTGGATTTGGGATATAGGGGGAAGAACTCACTGAATCCGCTCCAGAACCCCAGAAAGAAATTTCTGAGTCCGTAAGTAACTGTCTTGCTTAATTTGTGAGCCTAAAATCGTGTATTCAGTCTGTTTCACATCAAAGACAATCTTGCCCCACGCTGTCGAGAATCAGTTGAGGTATGGATGTTTTCAGGTCCCTGGCTCTAAATAGCAGGCTTTTGTCTCCAGATTTCTAGTTCTGAAAGAGCTCTGGGGCTTATGAGCTTGAATATGAGATTTTTTTAATATTTCCATATTTTATCATTATTTATTAAATGTTACAAATAATATTTTTATATTACATCCCTGCCACCACCAAAAGTAATCGTGTACATTAGAACCGATCAATACTATACTATTTGAATCACCCCCTTGCCACATTGGCAGATCTTTCTGTATGGGGTCACAATTCTCCCTCATCTGTCTGTGTATCCACTCCCCACTTTGCACCCTCTCAAGTTTCTTCCAAGTGCACACATGCTCAGCCTGCACTTTCCCACCTTCCAATCCACGCTCTTGTTCATTGAGCTTCCCCTGCCTGTGCCCAGAGGGGGGACAGGGAGGGAAACTATGCATGCACATCGCACAAGGTGGGTGCTTCGTTTCAGAGCTCCCCAATCACCTGTGCGTGAGAGAACTACCTCCTGAATGTATTGAGACAAATGTGATCGTCCTTAGAGCAAGCTTCTGGGAACTGACTTCAGCCGATCAGGTCACAAGCAACTGTTAGTTTCTTTTAGGTGAAAACTGGAGAGCCTCTCATAGTTACTGCTAAGTGAGTGTTGTAGTCTCTTCCCCACGAAGTTACAACTAAAGCAGCTGTGGACTGAGGTTCACTACATGTATGGACATCGTCTAGCAAGCAGGCACACAGCAGTGTCCCTATTTTGTACGCTCAGTGAAGTCCCTGTGCTGTCTTTTTATGAAGTCTTCATAGACATGAAAGATTCATTTTGAGCCAGCGCAACAGTATTCAAGCATCAGGATTCGGCTAACTGTATAGTTGGACTAAGGCCTTGAGAAACCTCCAGACCAGTAGGTGGATGCAGAACCATTCAGGAGTCAGGCCTAGGATGCCATTCCTATGCGGACAAGATTACAGGACTCACAAGATTTTTATATTATGTTCAAAAAGGGACAGAAAGGTCTCTAATATATTTCTATTTGATTAAATACAAACCGACTTCGAGATGGGACATTCCAATTAGGGCAACAGACTGCCCCTGGATTGTAGATTGAAATTCACACACGCATTTATATCACATGGTCTATATCACGGGGTCAACAAACCCCTTCTGTAAAGGGCCATGTAGTAAAGATTTTGGGTTTTGCAGGCCATTTGCTCTCTGTTGCCATGACTCAACTCTGCCTTTGAAATGCAAAAGCAGCCATAGCCAGTACTTCAATGAATAAACATGGCTGTGTTTGGATAAAACTTATTTCCCAAAACAGGTGAAGACTCAGATTTGGCCCATGGGGATTTGCCAACTCTGGGTTTTACTGAGCATTTCAAAGTAAATTACAGACAGTAATGTGCACAGTCCATCTCCTCCTGTTTGTGTGAGTTACCCCTTTGTTCTTCCCTTAGTCAACCCGTGTCCCTTTCTAAAAACTTCCTACACAAGAGCAAACTCAGGTTTCACCCAGCAAGTGGTACCTAAACGGAGCTCTCCTCATAATCAATGAATTCCAGTGGCAGGTACTGATCATTTACTGCAGTGCTCAGGGTGGCTCTTAGGACACAGTTCCTGCCCAGAAGTCCATGGTCTCTCAGTGAACGGATAAGTACAAGAGGTATTAAGAACTTTAGCAGAGCTATGGATGAAGCTCCAGAGATGGTGCAGTTAAGTTCAGGGCAGAGTAACGGAAGCCTTTACAGAGGAGGTGGTGTTGAGCTGAGTTTTAAGACTAAGTAAGTGTTTTTCAAGGCAAGAGTAGGGGGAAGCGTATTTCCAAGAAAAGGGAACACGTGGGGGCAAAGGGGAAATCCAAAGGGAATGGCATTTTAAGAAATGAGGACAAGCTCAATCTAACTGGAGCCGAAGGTGTATCTGGCAGAAGGGCGAGAGTTAAAACTGGACAGATAATTTGAGGACGAATTATAAATGGCTTCATGTGTCAAGCTAAGGAGCTTGAACTTCATCCATAGGCCAGGCAACCAGGAGAAAGCAGGAGAGTCTTAAAAGCAAGGGTCGTATGGTCACATTTGGTTGCACTATGAACGATAAATAGAAGGAGGAGGGGAGAGGAGACTGGAGGTGGGAAAAGAGGAGTAATGGTCCAGGTGAGAGATAATGAGGCCTTAAACTAAGGCAGGGGCCATTGGAATAAAGGGACACATGGATTGGAAAGCCATTTCTGGGGTAGAATGAATAGGATTTAGAGACTGAATGGATTGGAGGTTAGGGAGAGGGTCTGGGGAGGACGGTTGTATCTGTAGCTTGGAGATGGGGTGAACTGAAACACTATCCACTGAGATGGAGAATATAGGAGGCAGGGTAGCGTTCTCTGAAGGAAAATAATGGGCTTATTTTGTACCAAAGCGGAGGTGGCTGAGGGACATCCAAGGCAACGGCACAGAATGAGACAAGAGCCTGTGCCTCTGGTGTCATGACGCAGGAAGTTAGATGCCCTGAGAGAAAAGTGATGTTAACAGGTTATGACAGAGGAAGCATTCTAGTAGCTGGGGAGGGGAGGGCATAAGAAGAGGACATCCAAAATAGTTTAGATTTGTAACACCAAGAGTCGCAGGGTGGGTATCAGTTGGATCTCCCTAGGGGCCATCTGACTGAGATAGTGGGAGCTTGTAATGAACTTGAACTTGGAAAGTCCCTCTTGTCTCTACACCTTCTCACCCTGTCTCTCTTTGCACAAGCACCGAAGTAAGAGTGAATTTTTAAAAATGAACGATCCTAATAGATATTTAGTCTGAACAAACATATATGCATTTATATTCACATTTTAGATCGGTCATATGTATATATAATGTATACACATGCATAAATACAAAAACATATGTATGTATCTGTGCATGCACACCCACCTTTATCTAAAAGTAAAATTATAGTATCGAAACACCTAAAGTAACATGAATCTGTCAAAACCTTTCAATCCTCAGATTGTTCCCAAGCCTACCCTAGGCAACACTGCAAAATAAATAAACAATCTCAGAAGCCCTGTTTCCCTTTTGCGTCTCTAGTTCCTCTCTGTTGTCTCTTCTATCGCTCCTTAAGACACCTAGCTCTGTATTCCTTCTTCCTCTCCTTTCTATCAAAATCTGTTTTTAGGGGAAAATCTGATATCAGTTATTACACTTTTGTGAGAAATCTAAGCCAATGGGTTGATTTAAGTCAAGAAGGACTTGCATTTGAACTATTTTATCTAGTTGTGGAATGAACATGATGTACACTACACATCAACGAACAGATGTACTGGGAAATATGGAAAGCAGAAGGATTTCCCAGGTTCCACTAAATTCATAACGCTTTGGCAATCCCGCTCTGTTGTCTTTTCAGGCCAGTCTTGAGAAGCTAAATGTGTACATCCATTCTATTCTGCCTCTTTCCTGACATCTCAGGATAGTTTATACTTTCTTCTGGAATTTATCACATTTTAACATCGTTAATACTTATTTTTGTATGTACCTTAACTTTCCTGATGGATTTAAATTCCTTGAGGACATCTGTGTCTAATTAAACTTTGTGTCTCTCAGGACCTAAAACTGTGCTTCGTCTTGCACACAGTAGATGCTCAATAAATACTTATGAATCAAACCAAGGCTATATCAACTGTTAGAAAAAGAAATCTGAAGATTTCCTTCGGTGAAAGGCATCAACTATACCATCATTAACAAGATTGTATACATAAAAAATCCTTATCTTTTATGGGACTAACAATGTTGGTACTTGATGTTCCTTTGTTCTTTCTGGGTGTGGCCTGTTGGGGAAAGATTTCCCAGATATAAATGGGAAGAGGGCAATTAAATCAAGTAAACATCATTTAATCAGACCAAGTGGCTACAACCAGTAATGGCCCATTAGGCAAATAAGTATATGGATTTCATATATGAAGTCACTTTTGTCATTCTAAATGTATTCATAATTAATGTCCATGCAAAGAGTGTTTATTCACTGAAGCCAGTTTCTTGTAACAGTATTGCAGATTTCTTTCCCCCTTGAAAGAGCAGAAAGAAGCCCTGTCTACCCTTTCCATAAAGGTCCTTTTTTGTATTATGAAAAATTGTCCCCAGATTGCAAATAACTTAGATCACTGGCAGCAGAAATTTTTTTCTCTCTGTAGAAAGGAGGCTGTGGGATTCCTATGAGGAGTGATTCCACAGCAACACAGTGAAGGTGACAGCCAAGCTGGTGTGGCAAGAGTCCCTCTGAGTAGCTCCTGCATGAGGTGGAGAGGCATGGTGGAGGCCAAGGGGGAGCTCAGAGTCCCCTCCTTCTATTTAATATGGTCCTGATGTATAGTCCAATGCCAGCCTTAAGCCGAGCATGCCGGTTCCTCATTTCTATGGAAGAAGTGGATGTTCTGTATAGATGCAAATTACAGAAAACTAACACAGCAGGCTGACTTTGCTGGCTGTCCTGCCCTCTCCTTGTCCATCCTCTCTTTTAGTGAGACCCTATCCCTGGTCCCCATTCCACTGGCCTCATTTCTCCCCTCCTTTCATTATCACACAAGCTGCTCAAAGATCTCCATCTCCATTTTCAGTTTTTCCATCTCTTCCATCTCTTACTCTCAATGCCCCACAACCCTTCTGTGTTCTTACTCCGTCTCAAGATCCATCTAAAGAGGGCCACTTCTGAAACCAGGGTTCCACCGGCAATTTCTTCGAGAACCAGAGCCTTAGGCTGGTTCTGCCTTGATAATGGGATTGGATGTGTCCCTTCATCCTCAGACCTGACCATGGGCTCTGTCCTCAACTCTGACGTGACACCTGCTTGTCCCCTACTGTGTTCTGAGGCCATTCCCTTCTGCCTCTTCCAAGACCAGGATCTTCCTTCCCTGTGGTACCCTTTCCTGCCGACACTTCTGACTCTTTCCATAGAGTCAGGAAATAGGCTTCAGCCTCTCCCATCTCAAAAATTCCCAAACCCTCTCTTAGTTCACATATCCCTTTTGCTACTGTCCTATCGCTATGTTTATGTAATAAAGTTATTCCACAGGCCAGTCTCTGCCCCTCACAACCACACATGCACCCTCACTCTCCTGTCCATCTCCCTGTGGCTCTCACTGTTTCCTCAATTCTGTTCCCCTGGGAAACCCTCTGAAGTCAGGCTGCTGCCTCCAATATGCCCCTGAAGCTCAGCTGGAAAAGTCACCAACAACCCTTTAATTGCCAGATCTTTATTGCCATATTCTTACCTAATCTTTCTTTTGCATGTATCCCCGTGCCGCTGCTTATTTCTGCTTTGCAAGTCGTCTCTCTCCTTGTCCTTCTTCTGAGCATTCTTTCTCAATTGCTTTTGGGTTTTTTCTTTCTCTGTTTACCCCTTAATATTAAACTCAATTTTTCTGAGATTTGTCCTTAGCCTGCTTCTCTTCTTATTCCATATTCTCTTTCTGAGTTCCAAAGCCACGTGTGCTAACTCTCAAATCTGCCTCCCCAATCCAGACCTTTCTCCTGGGTCCCAGATTCACATTTTGATTCTCTGTGCACATCTTCTTCTGGGTGCCCCGCAGGCATTCAACATGGAACACGTTCACCGTGCTGCTCCTCCAGATTTCCTCCTAGGGGTATGGTCCCTCCAACCAGCCGCGTACCTGGCAAGAAACCTGGGATACACCCGTAGCTCTCTTCTCACTGTATCGTCCCCACTTGTTGGTACTATGGTCTTTGGTCTGTTCTTATCATCCCTCGATCTATGCTCTCAATTCCTTTCTCCTCATCAATACCTCTACTGCTTTAGGTCAGGGCCTCATCATTTCTTATCAGTATTTAACAATATGGTCTCAAAACTCTTATCCCATCTCTCTTTTCTATATCCTCTTCAGCTTATCCATTACTTGCTGATAGTGTCATTTTATTTCTTTGCTCTTTTAAAAATAACATCATTGAGGGCTTCCCTGGTGGCGCAGTGGTTGAAAATCTGCCTGCTAATGCAGGGGACACGGGTTCGAGCCCTGGTCTGGGAGGATCCCACATGCTGCGGAGCAACTAGGCCCGTGTGCCACAACTACTGAGCCTGCGCGTCTGGAGCCTGTGCTCCGCAACAAGAGAGGCCGCGATAGTGAGAGGCCCGTGCACCGCGATGAAGAGTGGCCCCCACTTGCCACAACTAGAGAAAGCCCTCGCACAGAAACGAAGACCCAACACAGCAAAAATAAATAAATAAATTACTAAACTCCTACCCCCAACATCTTATTTAAAAAAAAAAAAATCATTGAATTATTTATCATATATAAGATTCCATTTTGGCTGAATTTTCTTAAAAACCTGTCTTTAGTACCATGGCCTATATTTTAACTTGGTACTGAGTATCTATGACAGATTAGGAAAAAGACACAAATGTTTGAGTACATCTATATTTTCTCCTTATGTCATATTCAAGTAAAATTTTATAGGTTGCTCAATCATATTATACTCACTATTGAATGAAGTAGCCTATTCAAAGTCCATAATCAATACTTTCAAAATACATGGACTTTTTAAACTTTCAAAAGACTTGGGACTAAGCCTAATACTAGTTTATTTTCTCCACTGACATGAAAATTAAGTTGATTTCCTGAAATCAGACCTAATTATTTGTAAGTGGCCTTGACTAAGCCACATACACAGATATAGTTATATTGGTCAATACAATAATTTATTTGTTTATAAAGTAAAAGTAATACTTTCTCATTGTGGTAGTCAAGAAAACCTCAAATTCTTCTTGATAAACTGCATAACAATGAATTATTAGTATTGCCAGGTGATGTGTCTGTGGAAGCCTCATATATTGCTAATCATTGACTTATTAGCCTTAGAATGTAAAATGTTCCTCTCTTAGGGAGAAGAAAAAAATAACATATTGCAAACTGATCTAGAAAGACTATCCCAGATCTGGAAGTCAGGAAACTTGGCTTGTAGTCTCAATGCTGAAGCTAAATCCTTTATTTCCTTGTCTCCAGAATTTATACTTTTCCTACTTTATTATTTCAGAGACTGGTATGCATCTGCTTACTGTGCTGTGGTCTTTTTTTAGACTTAAAATTTATAGTGTATTTCACAGTGAATGACATCTTAGAAATGAGATCTGACAGCTGCCTGGCATTGGGTGAATCACCTGTTTCTTAAGGTTTCCATTTCCTCTTTGTAAAATAAGGGATTATTACCAGAATATTCTTCCTTTTGTAAAAGTATGTGATTAGAACAGTCAAAAAGCTTTAGTGGGCAATGCCAGAATGGAGGACATTATGCTAATGTATCAGAGGGTTTAGACACAATAACATCCTGCAGTTTCCCTGTAGGAAAGCTGCAGGCGATCAGGGGAGGTGCAGCCCAAACTCAAGGTGTTCCTCACAGCCCTCAGCAACCTTAAATGCAAATGGAGAGCATTCAGTTTAAGTGCTTGCGTGCTGAGAGACCTGGCAAAGAAGTGTTATTACCTGGGAAGCCTCAATCAAGGTCAGAACCTGCGAAGCCAGGCACCTTGAAGGCCCTGGCAGTGCCCCAGCTGGCAGGAGCAGAATCCCCACAGCTGACTGGGAGAAACGTGGCCCTGCACTGCTGGGAAAAGCTAAGTCTGAGCACATGATCTAATACTCATGATCATCGGCACTCATCCAGGGAAGACGGGAGCTCAAGTTTAAAGAGCTTGTCTGCAATATATGCAAGGTTCTGGGTAATGAGTTATGAGGAAAATGTTCGGGAATCAGAAACCAAAGGACCTTCTAGAACTGTGTGGCACCTATTCAGTTATCCTCCTTTAGGTCATACACTCACGTTCTGGGATACTGCTTGAAATCTCTTTTCTCCCCTTAAAGATCTGCTCTAAAGGCTAGAAAGGACTGAGCATAACACATCTGCCTGTCCAGCTGCATGGAACAGCCCGGCCTCCAGGTGTCAGCCCCTCATGTGCCCGGCTCCTCTGCTGTGTTTTACTGTGTGAGCCCTGCTCGGAGCTGGGGCCATTCATCTCCTCCAAGGCAGGCCAGTGTGGGGGGAGTAGAAGTGTGCAGAGCTGATAGGCAGCCTGTTGTGTTTAGGTTTAAGATTTATAATAAAATTAAATAAAATAACAGAGAATGCACACAGCAAACACTGGAGTGCCCACCACCCAGACATAACTGGTGTTTCCCTCTGTTCATCACTGTTGCTTCAGACAAACCTAGAGTCCTTGCTGTTCTCCTTCAGAGTCTCTTTTCTCCTCCTCTCTCCAGAAGCAGCCACTATCATGAATTCGGTGTGTATTCTGCCAGTAAAGTTTGGGGTGGCTTATATCCCACTTTCAGAGTTGGAAGGTATGTTAGGGGCTAATCTTTTCCTATTTTAAAATGATGACATTAAAGCCTAGAGGAGAGAATTCTCCAGGAGTCCAGTGGTTAGGACTGCTCGCTGCTTCCACTTCAGGGGGCGCGGGTTTGATCTCTGGTCCGGGAACTAAGATTCCGCATGCTGTGCGGCATGGCCAAAAAAATCAATCAATAAAATAAAATAATAAAGCCTAGAGGAGGGCTTCCCTGGTGGCGCAGTGGTTGAGAGTCCGCCTGCTGATGCAGGGGACACGGGTTCGTGCCCCGGTCCGGGAAGATCCCACATGCCGCGGAGCGGCTGGGCCCGTGAGCCATGGCCGCTGAGCCTACGCGTCCGGAGCCTGTGCTCCGCAACGGGAGAGGCCACAACAGTGAGAGGCCCGCATACCACAAAAAAATAATAATAATAATTAATTAATTAAATAAATATATATATATATGCATATAGAAGAAAGACTGGGGAAAAAACAACCTGAGTATCAACAACAATTATTTCTGGGAAGTGGAATCACTTGTGATTTCTAGTTTCTTCCTTGCTTGTCCAGATTTTGTAAATTCCCTTCAATGAACATGTTTGCTTTTGTAATAAAAAAAATTATAAAAATGGCAAACTATAATATATAACATAAATATGTATTATGTAAACTATACATAATATAGTTATGTATTTGCTTAAATAAACTGAAATCTCATGGAGCCAAAATATAAAATTATTCTCATTTCTGAAAAAAAAATATTTCACTTGTTCTAGAACCTGAGGTGTAATGTTCTAGTAGTCAAAATTCCCAAATAGGGCTTCCCTGATGGCGCAGTGGTTGAGAGTCCGCCTGCCAAT
Organism: Stenella coeruleoalba; assembly: GCF_951394435.1. Classification (NCBI taxonomy): domain Eukaryota; kingdom Metazoa; phylum Chordata; class Mammalia; order Artiodactyla; family Delphinidae; genus Stenella; species Stenella coeruleoalba. The sequence goes on from NC_137155.1 coordinate 44,598,015, forward strand.
GCAGGGGACACGGGTTCGAGCCCTGGTCCGGGAAGATCCCACATGCCACGGAGCAATTAAGCCCATGCACCACAACTACTGAGCCTGAGCTCTAGAGCCTGTGTGCCACAAATACTGAGCCTGTGTGCCACAAATACTGAAGCCCACGCGCCTAGAGCCCATGCTCCACCACAAGAGAAGCCACCATATGAGAAGCCCGCGCACCGCAACGAAGAGCAGCCCCTGCTCGCCACAACTAGAGAAAGCCCTCACGCAGCAACGAAGACCCAACACAGCCTAAAATAAATAAATAAATTTATTTTTTTTAATTCCCAAATAATGACGTGATTGAGAAAGAAAACATACACTCCTAAACTTACAAGAGGTAAAGAATGACTTATGAGACCTTAAGACTTGAACAAGATGGTTATTTAGAGGCTGAGTTAATTCCTTTAAGAGAACCATGCTGCCCAGTGAAGTTCTTCAAAGGAACATTCTCACCTGACAGTATATCTCAAGTGTAGCCATAACGTCTGTTGTCTTTTTTATGTTTGATAAGCTACTCCTCAGTCAAGCTTTTCTTTTAACTTATTTTTTGCTTAAAATGAAATATGAGCAAGCAAAAAAACAAAACAAAACAGTATTTCTTTCCTGAAAAGGGCATTTCTAATTTTGCCACTAACTTACCAATAATTGGGGGGAAGCTTTAGATTATTAATTATTTGGAGCTTCAGATTCCTCCATAGAAAATGAAGTACTGATAAATGTTTCCTCTAAACTTAAAATTCTGTAGTTCTATGAATATAACAAAATTCACATTCAAATCGTCATCTGCATATACAGGATCATTCTGAAAGAAAGAGGAATGCCAACTGACCCACAGTTCTACCTCCATTTGTACCAAAAGATGTGTTTGGGGTAAGTGAAACATCACTACTGTATTTGAATTGAGTGCCCTTTATATAGGCTGATAACCAGACCAGTACCAATGGAAATATTTGCTCTGATAATCATTTAATTATTGTAAAAATATACATACATGAGTAATAGAGTTAGCTAGTTCTTCCGCATTGTGTGTGTGGGGGGGGGGTACAGAATCAAAAGCAGTGGAACAGTTTAGATGGCAGAGAGCAGCTAATGATGACAGCTGGCTTTGGTCATAAGATGACAGGGGGGCTTCCCTGGTGGCGCAGTGGTTGAGAGTCTGCCTGCCGATGCAGGGGACGTGGGTTCGTGCCCTGGTCCGGGAAGATCCCACATGCCGTGGAGTGGCTGGGCCTGTGAGCCATGGCCACTGAGCCTGCGTGTCTGGAGCCTGTGCTCCACAATGGGAGAGGCCACAACAGTGAGAGGTCCACGTACCGCAAAAAAAAAAAAAAAGAAAAAAAGAAAAAGATGACAGGAACCACAGGTGAGGAAGCATCAAAAATGACTTTACCTAGTTCATAGATTTGCCTATTTAAATAAATAAACAAAAGCAAACAAACAAGAGAGGGCCTTGCGAGGATAAATGACCACACTGTGCTAGGACTGAAATGAATTATCGATTCAACCTCATGTATCTGGGGTCCAAGGATAAAGAAAAAGAACTTAATTGGACCCATAAAGGATTGTCCTAGCTCCTGGCAACTGTAGTCAAGAATAACTGATGTGACTTTTTTTTAAGTTTTTAAGCAAAACACATTTTCTTCCTTGTTTCATTACATATCATAAATTTAGATGAAACTTGGAAATCTTAGTTCAGAAAACTTGCTTTTGAAATTATAATCCTTTATCCCTTAGCTAGCATACATTTCTCAGAACTTCTGAGAAGCTAAGCATCCTGCAGCATTTGACATTTGCTGGGGTCCAGATAATAGGATGAGATGAGAAGTGATTGCTATTGTTTTTATTTTAACAGTATTATTGTCCTCTGTCACTTCAATTCCCAATCTCAACATTGGTGGAGTTCATGGTAGATATTTTGGAATATATTGTTAAGTTCTCTAGTTTTAGAAAACAGAGAGGAAAAGGCCATTAAAAAAAAAAAAAAGGTCAAAGAAATTAGTGGTTATTTTCCCTCTTCATACAACTGACTAAGAAAAGGATGAAGATGAACTCCTCCCAAACTCACATCTTTTGTACCCTGCAGGTAGATCTCTCTGAAAGGCCCAGCACAAAAGCATTTGTGCCTGGCACTGGGAAAAATGTGTGTGACCACGAGGCGGTCAGAAAATCCATAACTCAGGTATTCAGGAATGCCTGACATAGGGGAGAGGCATCGTTTCGTGAGCTTTTATTGAAATAATTAATATTGAAGAACTGGGGAGAAACTTTTCTTTAAGTGTTCCCCAAAGTAAAGTAGCTTTTTTAACTTGATATCACCAGATTCAAAACTGTGAGTTCTTTGTATAGGTCAGTGTCTCTGGAGCCCAGGACAAAGAGAAGGAGCCTTCAGAGCCCACCTGGGCTGCCAGCCTTGCTGCCACTCCATCATCTGAGGCTGCCACCACCCAGGGGCCATTGCTCAGGTCCCCTGAGGATCAGGCAGAGGGTCTGGAAACCAGAGCTCAAAGTCTCATTTTGAACTCAGAGCGAGAAAATTTCGTGCACGAAGGTAAGAGATTTCTGCCCATCAGCTGTTGTATCTATAAAATCAAGAAGGCACAGAAAGAATGGTCTCTAAAATCTCATCCAGAGAGAACATGTTTTGACTCTAAACAGGGAGGACAAAAGACGCTTTTCATTTTATTATATATAGAATTAGAAAACTGGCTGGTTTTTGGAACAAATTTGGTCAATCAAAAAATTTAAAGCTCTTATAGTGTTTATTGTTATTTTAAAATTTGAAAGCCTTTAGAGAGGATATTGCTCTCATGTTTGCAGTAGCTCTTACCACTCCCTACTGTCTTACATGAAGCCTTCACACATGTAGACATTTGAATTTTTGACCCCTGGTTGGAAGAAAGAAAAAGAAGCTAGAATCTAGATTCCAATTCATCAGCATATTTTCTATGCAGTTAATGTCTACAGAAATTAATCATTACATACACATTTGTGAAGAACATGCAAGAGAGACAACATCCTTGCCCAAAAGCAGCTTAGATTGGCTTGACAACAATATACATTATTCAGTTATTGCTTTTAAAGAGTGGAGGTAGTGAGAATCCACTTGCTCCCTTCTATTTGGCCGAAAAGGTAAATTTAGAGGTCAGTTTTAGCAAATAAGTGAATTGAGACATACTCCAAATCTGAGGAAATGATTATGGCAGATGGAGAAAGGGCTTATTTTGCTATTGAGAAATGAAGCTTATGACATTTAAACTGTCACACAGAACACAAGTGTCAGGCAGCAAGTATCTATTTTGTCTTTTTGGAGAATGTTCTCACCTTGGTATAAGTTCCTCAGTAAGAAATAATAATCAAGGCACGAAGGACAAACATGAAATAAAAAGGGATTTAACAAATAGCTTTATTGTTGTAACTCTAATTAGATTTATTTTTTATTTTTTTGGATAGCGGAAGTGTTTCTGAAACTTATTTGTAAACTGACATTAGAAGGTCATGTTTTTACTGTCCTGTAAAAGCTGATCTTTTGGGCTTCCCTGGTGACGCAGTGGTTAAGAATCCACCTGCCAATGCAGGGGACATGGGTTTGAGCCCTGGTCCGTGAAGATCCCACATGCTGTGGAGCAACTAAGCCCAGGGGCCACAACTACTGAGCCTGTGCTCTAGAGCTCTGAGCCACAACTACTGAGCCCACGTGCCACAACTACTGAAGCCTATGCACCTAGAGCCCATGCTCTGCAACAAAAGAAGCCACCGCAATGAGAAGCCCAGGCACTGCAATGAAGAGGAGCCCCCCCCTCGCCGCAACTAGAGAAAACCGCACACAGCAACAAAGAACCAAAGCAGCCAAAAGTAAATAAATAAAATACATAAATTTATTTTTAAAAAAGCTGATCTTTTTAAAAGAAAATTGTGATATAAAGAGAGCCCTTCGTTGAGGCAGCCATTGTTGGCATGTATTCAAGTGGCACCCCAGAAGCAGCCCAGGACCACCTTGCTGCATGCCCCAGCCCAAGCCAAAGGAACATTCTGGGCCCACTCACTCCATGCTACAGCCTAGCACTAGATCTGGGGTGGCCACAAGTGAAACAAGTGAAAAGACAGGATCATGAGGTACATCTGAGCCAAACTCTGTAAGCCCATGAGCCCTACTTGCTTCAGCAATCCCCTCCTTTTGGGGCAAAGATCCCAGAGTAAAGAGAAGGAGAAACACACACTTTAAGGGAGAAGAGTCAGCTCAAGCCTGACCCTCGGGGCTTCCACTCCAGCAACTTGGGAGCAGACCCAAGGGCGGTGACAACTACTGAGCAGAGAGGACGTCCTGCCTCACACACAGCTCCAGCTGTAGCTCCTCCACCTCCAGCCCAATCCCCTACCAAGGTGACAGCTGCCAGCTCACCCTGAGGAAAGACATGGCTGGCATCCACATCAAATCCAGCTCTCCCACCAAAGGCAGTGGGCACATGCACATAGCATAGGGACACTCCCACATAAGAACACCCCTTCAAAACCAAAATAGCTAACTGTTTCATCTAGGTTCATAGACACAGAGAAACTTAAGTGAAATGAAAAGGCAGAGGAACTACTCTCAACTGAAAGAGCAAAGAGAAAACCCATGAAAAAACAATGAAACAGAAATAAGCAACTTACCAAATAAAGAATTCAAATCATTGGTAATAAAAATGCTAAGTGAATTGGGAAGAGAAATGATCTAAACACAGATCATTTTAATAAGGAACTAGAAAATAGAAAAACCCAATCAAACATAGATAATTCAGTATCTGGGATAAAGAATACTCCCGAAGCAATGAATAGCAGAATAAATGACACAGAAGGACACATAAGTGATCTGGAAGATAGAAGAATGGAAATCACTCAATCAGAACAATAGAATGACAAAAAACAAAACAAAACAAACAAACAAAAACAAGTGCAACATGCAAGATCTCTGGGATAACATCAAACATGCCTACATTTGTATCAAAAGGAGAAGACAGAGAGAAGGGGATCAAAAATGCATTTGATGAGATTATTGCTGAAAACTTCCCAAATCTGAAGAAGGAAACAGATATCCGGTACAGAAAGCATAGAGGGTCCCAAATGAGATGAACCCCAACAGACCCACACCAAGATATATAATTAAAATAGCAAAAGTTGAAGAGAGAATTCTAAAGGCAGAAAGAGAAAAAAACAGAGAGTCATGTATAAGGGAATCCCCATAAGGCTATCAGCTGATTTCTCTACAGAAAGTTAGCAGGCCAGAAGTGAGTGACATGGTGTATTCAGACTGCTGAAAGGGAAAACCCACAACCTAGGATACTCTACCCAGCAAGATTATCATTTAGAATAGAAGGAGAGAGAAAGAATTTCTCAGACAAGCAAAAACTAAAAGATTAAGCAATACTAAACCTACCCTAAAAGAAATGTTGAGATAAAGGAACCCAAGCATACTACAAAAGAAAATCATCAAACCACAATGGGAGAAACACAAATAAGAATAAATGATCAGAGAAGAACTATAACCACAACTGGAAAACAAAGAATAAAATGGCCATTTATGACAAACCCACATACTCAATGGTGAAAATATGGAAGCCTTTCCACTAAATTCAGGAACAAACAAGGATGCCCACTCTCACTGCTTCTATTTAACGTAGTATTGGAAGTCCTAGCCACAGCAATCAGGCAAGAAAAAGAAATAAGGGTATCCAGTTGGAAGGGAAGAAGTAAAACTGTCAGTATTTGCAGATGACACGATACTCTATATAGAGAACCCTAAAGTCTCCACACAAAAACTATTAGAACTAATAAATACTTCCAGCAAGGTTACAGGATACAAGATTAATATATGGAAATCTGTTGTGAGTCTATACACTAATAATGAAATATCAGAATTGAAAGTAAAAAAAAAATCTTGTTTAAAATCACAACAAAAATATTACAGTACCTAGGAATAAACTTAACCAAGAATGTGAAAGACCTATACTCTGAAAACTATAAAACACAGATGAAGGAAATTGAAGATGATACAAAGAAATGGAAAGATATCTTTTGTTCTTGTATTGGAAGAATTAATATTGTTAAAATGGCCATGGTACCCAAAGCAATCTACAGATTTAATTCAATCCCTATCAAAATACTCATGATATTTTTCACAGAACTAGAACAAATAATCCTAAAATTCATATGTAACCACAAAGACCCCAAATAGCCAAAGCAATCTTGAGAAAAAAGAACAAAGCTGGAGGTACAACCCTCTCAGACTTCAACTATACTACAAAGCTACAGTAATCATAACAGTGTGGTACTGGCACAAAAATAGACATATAGATCAATGGAAGAGAATAGAGCACCCAGAAATAAACCCACACACCTACAATCAATTAATCTATGACAAAGAAGACAAGAAACACAATGGAGAAAAGACAGTCTCTCCAACAAGTGGTACTGGGAAAAATGGACAGCCACATGTAAAACAATGAGATTAGAATATTTCCTCACACCATGTAAAAAAATAAACTCAAAATAGTTAAATAACTAAATGTAAGACCTGAAGCCATAAAACTCCTAGAACAGAACATAGGCAGAACATTCTTTGATATAAATAGTAGCAATATTTTCTTGGATCAGTCTCCTAAGGAAAAAGAAATGAGAGCAAAAATAAACACATGGGATCTAATTAAACTTAAAAGCTTTTACACTGCAAATAAAACCTTAGACAAAATGAAAAGACAACCTACAGAATGGGAGAAAATATTTGCAAATGATGCCACTGACAACAGATTAATATTCCAAAATATAAAACAGCTCATACAACTCAGTATGCAGCCACTATGGAAAACAATATAGAGGTTCCTGAAAAAACTAAAAATAGAACTACCATATGACCCAGCAATTCTACTCCTGGGTATATGTCTGGAAAAAATAGTAACATTAATTAGAAAAGATACATGCACCTCAGTGTTCATAGCAGTACTGTTTACAATAGCCAAGACATAGAAGCAAGCCATCAACAGGTGACTGGATCAAGAAGCCGTGGTCTATGTATACAGTGGATACTACTCAGCCATAAAAAAGAACAAAATTCTGCCATTTGCAGCAACATGGATGGACCTAGATAATACTATGCTTAGTGAAGTAATTCAAAGAAAGACAAATACTGTATGATATCATTTATATGTGGACTCTACAAAATAATACAAATGTATGTATTGATATATGCAAAACAGAAACAGAGTCACAGATATAGAAAACAAACTTGCAGTTACCAAAGGGGAGAAGGAAGGGAGGAGGGACAAATTAGGAGTGTGGGATTAACAGATACAAACGACTATGTATAAAATTGATAAGCAACAAGGGTATACTGTATAGCACAGGGAATTACAGCCATTATCTTGTAATAACCTATAATGGAGTATAATCGGCAAAAATACTGAATCAGTATGCTGTACACCTGAAACTAATATAATATTGTAAATCAACTATACTTCAATTAAAAAAAGAAGAGAGTCTTTTATTTTACATTTTTTTGTAACTTAAAGGGATTTTCCTCCTTTAGTAAGCACAATCACATGTGATCATAGTGGTGCTTTCTATGAACAAACTTGGAGGGAATGTGTATGGAAGGCCAAAGTCATCTTCATTCCAAGTGCTAATTTGATTTCAAATCAAGTCCAAAGTAAATGAAGAAGTCCTATCTCTCTCCTGTCAACTAATCCTCACAAGAGTATTAGCCAATCAAGGCTCACAGTATTGTCAGGAAAATATGCATTTTAATGGGGTTTCATGAAGTTCAAAAACTTTTGTTTTCAAAGGAATGACTATCTAATGGTGGAGTTTCAGGTGGTAGAGGAAATATGTCAGGTATTCAGGAACCCGTCCTTAACTTAGAACCATACTTTTTTAGTTGGTGTGTTAGTGTGCATGGAGAATAAGCTTCCTAAAGCTTTTACTTTTCAGTGAAAGAAAAACTTATAATAACATGCTATCCTTTTCTCACTCTAGATCCTAGATATTTGGAACTCTACAGCCAGGAAACTGTAGCGAATATGTGGTTCGATGGTATTATGACAAACAGGTCAACTCCTGTGCTCGCTTTTGGTTCAGTGGCTGTAAAGGCTCAGGAAATAGATTCAACAGTGAAAAGGAATGTGAAGAAATCTGCATTCAAGGATGAGCAAGTAAATCACCCTGTACTGAGTCAAATCTATGTCTCTATCTACAAGCCTAGGAAGAAGCTCTATAATTTCAATATTCACCCAATACAAATAAAACACCATATATGAGTGTATACTGAACACTGACAATTTATAAACATAGTCAAATCCTTACAACCACCCTAGGATGTAGGTATTATTAACTATTTTTACAGATGAAGACACTGAGGCTCTGAGAAGTTTAGGAACTTCTCAAACATCACCAAACTAAAAAGTGGAAGAGATGGGAGGGTCTGACCCAGGACTGTGTAACTTCAACACACATGTTCTATCTATTTCACAACCTGCAATGTTGTTCTGATTGCCATTAATTCCTTTGCATGTATTATGTCGGATGAAACCCCTGCCCCAGAACACCCCCACTCCCCCTGGTTCCCCCAATCCCTCACACCTGCCTCAGTCCCCCAAACCCCTAAAAGCCCTGCCTGTAGCAAAAGGTAGCTGGTGGGGAAGGAACTGGGTATGGACATTAGAAGTGATGGGAGTATGTTTGTGCAGAGATGGTGGTGAGGTAAGAAAGATATCCTGCCTGAGGGAAACCCAGCAAGATGGAGTGGTTCTGAGAGATGAGCGGCCGTGGGATAAGAGTGGGGTTGGTGAGGGTAGTTAGATTTTTGCCTCATTTGCCCTGAAAATGATTAAGAAACTAATCTGAATTAAAATTGCAACTCAGATTTATTAACAATTGTCATTCCCCACTCTTCCAACATATTTGGAAGAAAAGCCTTTATTGTATGTTTAAGCTATATATTTAAAACAAAAATTGTAATTTAGACAAAGGAACATTTTCTACCCTTCCTTTACAATGTGTAAAAGCAACTTTGAATTTTAGTGGGTTGGGATGGGAAGGCACTTGATGGCCGAGGACCACTTGAAGCCCACATGAACTCCTGAGCAGAGCGTTTTAAACATACAGTGTACACTAAAAAAAAAAATGAGCCACCAAATTGAAATAAACCCAACAGAGTAGTAGAGAACTTGCTCTGTCATTTTATGATATCCAGTTTGGGAAGATCACTAGTTCTGAGCTGAACTCAGGCAGCATTGGTATATATCATCTCACAACACACTTTCCTCTTCTTTCAGGCCTGTGACCCTCATTTGAGTTTGGGGGTACACAAAAGTGCACCCAAGGAAGGAGGAACTGGAATAACAGCCATCTTAGCAAAAACAATTTTGTATAGCTTAAATTTTTATTATGTAGTATTTGATACTACAAAATAATATATGCAATATACTTGTAAATTTAAAAACATGATACCATGATGGACACCAGTGAACACATCACACGGAAAATGAACCAAACATAAGCAATTCTGTTGAAACTTCCTGTGAGCCCCTCCATCATCATCCCAACCCCCTGCTTTCTGCCAGAATAACCCATCTTGAATTTTGGTCTTACCATTTCAATTTGTTATTGGTTTTTATATGTAATTTTACATGTGAAACCACATAAATCTCTATGTATCTCTAAATAATACAGTGTCTCGCTTATTTTAGAACTTTATAAAAATGGTGTCATACTCTGGTCTTCTGCAACTTGCTACTTTCATTCAATATTATAATTAATCCCTGTTTTACCATATCTAAATATATTCCTAAATAATTTATTATTTAGGTTTTTTTGAGCTTTAAAAAATTGGTTTCATGACGTGTAATTCGTTTTCACTTGATATATTATTACAATATAATTCAGACTTGTTCACTTTCACAGTTGTATAATACTGGTATGAATATATCACAGCATATTCAACCATTACCTTGTCTATGCTAAATTGTTTCTAATTAATATTTTTCATCAGCGTTGCTATGAATGCTCTTACGTGTGGCTTTGGGTGCTCGTGTACCAGTGGTTTTCTAGGCTATATACCCAAAAGTGGAATTGGTGGGTTGCAGGATATGTAAACATTCAAAAATAGTACATCATACCAAATTTTTTCACCAAGTGTTTGAACCAGTTCATTATAAATTCACACCAGTTGTTGTATAAGCGTTCCCATTGCTTGACATTCTTTTTAACACAAAATTGTCAGACTTCTTCATTTTGTTAATCATGGATGTGAAATGGTATCGTTTCAATTTGCCTTTCTCTGGTAGCATCTGACCATATTTATTTACCATCTGTGCTGTTGCTTCTGTGAAATGTCTGTTTATAATTGGGGGAGATTTTCCTATTGGATTGTTTGCCTTTGCTTATTGAATTTCTGGAGTTCCTTATATATCCTGAATTTGAATTCTTTGCTCATTATTTGAGTTGCTAATATCTTTGTGGTTTGCCTTTTTACTTTACTCTTTTCTTTTCTTTTTTTAGTGAACAGAAGTTCTCAATTTTAATGCAAATTTACCCATCTTTTTTTTTGTGTGGCTAGCATCTTTTTTACTTGTTTATGCTGCTCAGACTTTCAGCCACCTTTCTTGGGCAGGAAACTCACCCAGGACAAAACCTGCTCTGGGTGCTGGGTGTACCTCTCTAGCTTCCCATCTTCATGCCTGGTAATTCCGATGAGCCTGTCAGCATGTTGGTGATTTCCAGGTGACTGTGTTTTCTTCATCTTTTTTAGTTGTCTCAGCATGAAAGTGGGTCTGAGCTACATAGATGGCCACTACTCCATTTTTTGTTGTTGTGGGATGGAGGGCTTTGGGTATTTTCTTATTTCCTGGAAGTCCAGCAATGCATTGAAAAGCCTGTATTGTCACCGTATGGTTGTTGGAAAGCAGAAAGACCCTTCAGAGTATCTAGCCTGCCATTTTGCAAAGAGCAGAAGTAGTTATGTTTGTTTTTCAAGCTTTTCACAATTTTTCCCATATAGAAAATTGATATGCAAACATATTGTAATGTTGACTTGGGTGTTCATCTCTTTGTCTGAAATGTTCTCTTCTTCCTTCATGTGACTGACCAAATCTTAATATTCCAAGGACAACTTGCAGGCCTCCTCCTTTGTGATACTTCCTCATCTCTCTCAGTTGGGCCATGCTCAACTCTGAGGACACAAAACACTTGCCCTAATGCCTCCATTCTACCCTGATCACAGTCTAAGCTGCCTTGCACTTAGTGCAGAGCACCTGTGTTAGTTTTTTTGTTTTGCTGCTTTAACAAATTGCCACAGGTTCAGCAGCTTAAAAAACACAAATGTATTATCAGTTCTGGAGGTCAAAAGTCTGATGCAGGTCTCGAGAACTGGGCTAAAATCAAGGTGTCAGTGTTTCTTCTGGAGGATCTAGGGAAGAATCCGTTTCCTTACCTTTCCCAACTTCTAGAGGCTACCCACATTCATTCTTTGGTACATGGTCCCTTCCTCTACCTTCAAAGCCAGCAACAGCTGGTTGGATTCTTCTCATGCTACCATCTCTCTGGTGCTCTGATTATAGCTGGGAAAGGGTCTCTGCTTTTAAGGACTAGTGTGATTTGATAAGGCCCACCTGGACAATCCAGACTACCCTCCCCATCTCAAGGTCCTTAACCTTAATCACATCTACAAAGCCCTTTTCCTATGTGAGGTTCTGGGGATTAGGGAATGGACACTGTTGCATCCATTATTCTGTTGATCACAGCATCTGTACCGCCTGCCTGTTCTCTGAACTTAGAAGCAAAGACATGCCTTGTTTATCTCTGTGTCCCTAGTTCCTGGCACATAGGAAGAACTCAATACATTAAAAAATATTAGAACTCACTTTATAAAATTCATTAGAGAAATAATTAACTCCTCGAAAGAGAGGAATAGAAAACGTTAAGAAAAAATCACACCAGTTTAAAAGAATAAGAGAGAAGTGATATGTCAATGAGTTAAAAACTATTAGTCTCATCCACTTTGAGATTCAGGACACTCCTCCCCTCTTTTCCCACCATAATTAGCAAAACAAAGGGAAAAGTCAGAAGGAGTGTTGTCTGGCTAGATAAAGAATCAAAGAGGCTGAACTGAACAACCTGAGATTTTGGAAAAGAGAATGATGATTTATGTTTTCATTGTAATCTAGTTAAAAAGCTAATATGGAAATAACCCAAGTGCCCATCGACAGTTGAATGGATAAAGAAGATGTGATACACACACACACACACACACACAGGAATATTACTCAGCCATAGAAAAAAAGGATGAAATATTGCCACTTGCAGCAACATGGATGGACCTAGAGAATATTATGCTTAGTGAAATAAGTCAAACAGAGAAAGACAAATACTGTATGATGTCACTTATATGTAGAATCTAAAAAAATAATACAAATGAATCTATATATACAGACTCAAGTAAAAAACAAACTTACGGTTACCAAAGGGGAGAGGGAGAGGGGGAGGGACAAATTAGGAGTCTGGGAGCAACAGATACAAATTACTATACATAAAATAGATAAGCAATAAGGATTTAATGTTTAGTACAGGGAATTATACCCAATATCTTGTAATAACATATACTAGAATATAATCTGAAAAAAAAAATCCAAAACTGAATCATTGCACTATACACCTGAAACTAACACAATATTGTAAATCATTTATACTTTTATTTTCAAAAAAACCAATAGAGATGGGGGAGATATACGACATTTTGTTTCTCCATTTTCAAATAAAAAAGGACAGACTATGTACACAACGTGCTTAAACCAAGAATGTGTATCGAGAGAAGTGTCCATTTTAAATTAAGACATTGAGAAATTTTTAGTATTTTATTAAGTACTAACGACGTTCAAGAATTTTAACAATGACAAACTTCCACTGAAATGTTAAAATATCTTAGACGATCATTTCTACCGTTTTCATTTAGTTGAAACCTCAGCTTTGCTGACTGCAAGAATTGCTCTCATGGGAGGTCTGAAGAGCATGCTGAATTTATAAAACGCCAAGTAGGTTTGGTGATTTTAGTCTTAATGTTTTGCCCACACACAACAAGAAGTAAACGAAAGAATGAGAGAAAGCCATTTGCATGTTACATGTAACAGAATCGTTGCACATCACTAATAAACCAAGAGATCCTATAAGTAAAAAAGAATAAAAAGGAAAAAACAGGAAAATGATAGGGACTGGCAATTCAAAGGACATGGTCAATACACCTCTGAAGGGATGCTCAGGTTCATTAACTGTCAGAGAAGTGCATGCTAAGTAGGTCTGGGGTGAGGCTAGGCACCCATGGGTGATTCTGATGAGCTACCCTGGCTGAGAACCAGCAAGGGGACATCGGAATTATGCCAGTCTCAGGAGAGAGTCTACTATCTGAATTGGAATTTTAGATGTTCAATGATTTATGCCCTTTTTCTCTACTAAACTATAATTCAGTGTCTTGCGTGAACAGCCGTGCAAAGATGGATTAATGCTGTTGAAGTGTCCAAGAGCTTTTCCCCTCACTAAAGTAAGACATGCTTTAGAATATGTGTCTGTCTGATCGTTAAAACAAGAATAGCTCCAAATCATATTTCACACATATGAACGGGATTTCAGATTTAAATATATATATCTGACTTGATTTCTAAAAGCATTCATTATTTCTTACCATTTTCATAAATTAGTATCTTTGAAAAATCATTCATTTAAGCCAATTCATTAAAAGTCACATCAAACTCTGAAAGTTAGGAAATTTTAAGCCCTGCCGTAATCAGGTTAAGAAAATATGGGCTCTTCGACTTGCCAAGGATCCTTAGATTCTTCTAGTACTATGTCTCCTCTATTCCTTATATCCTTTAGACAAATACTCTGACTGGGCATTCTTGAGGTGAGCATTTCTGACAAGACAATTTTCTCCTCCAGAGGCAGCCCATTGTTTAGGTAACACCAACTCCCACTGCTATAGTTGAGCTGGATGTCCCCTGTGGCTTCCATCCTAATAAACTCCTACCCTGACCTTGTGGAACCTTTCAGAATGGTTGTGTTATTTTAAGACAAGCCAATATGTCCTCATTCATTTGGGCTGCTTCAGCAGCTTCTCCTATTTCCATGGCTTTTTTTTACCACCCTACCCTCTAATTCTGAGCATGCCCTCTAGCTTGTGATGGGTGTTCTTGGTGCCTAGAGCAGGGGAGAGTAGCAAACCTATTAACACATCCCTGATTTTAAACAGTATTATGTTCCTGTGGAATAGAAAAAAACCTAAGGTAACTGCCACATCAGTAGAAGACATGGGAAAATTTCCCTCTATCTTGGAAGCAAAGAAAAATAGGAATTACACAGTAGGAATTCTAAATAGTAAATCAGGACTTGTGGATTGCAAAGACAGCAAAATAAAGACTTCTTTCCCTATTTCTCTCTGAAATTGACTGAAGCTTCAATTTTATTTTTACTATCCTTCAAATTTGCCTTTAAAGTCTGCACTCACAGTTTCTTGACATTATTTTTAAGTACTAGTGGAATTCTCCAATTATTTTCTCCTTGGTGTATTAGTTGGTGTTACCTTAAATTTATCATTTGGCTGTTTTCCATCTCTTGCAGCTTAATGAAGAGTGCTATGGTTTTGCTAGTTTCAGCAATTTGGGATTTTTCCCAAGTTGATTCTGTTATGAATACATCACTGCTCAGACTTGTTTTTGACTCTTTAAAACAAAACAGAGCATGTCCCTGATGGGAAAAAAATCAAAAACAAAACCCCAACAGACCTTGTTTCTATGTGATCATCTCATCTCTAGTCTTCCAAGAAATAAATATTGGAATTTGTGTAGACTTTCTTTGTGGTATATTACATACTTTGCTATTAAATAATATGGACAAATACAGTAAAATTGACTAAAATTGTGCCTATTCAAATTTTAGAGTGTTACTTGAGCTTTTCCCATACTGAAAGTTGAAGGCCAAGCCTATTAAATTTGCTTCGTACCACCCTCTGCCTTCACCACAAACCAGCAGTCCCTCTGTATTCCATTTCTCTGAATGGTGCAATCACTCAGCCGCTGACCTCATCTGGCCTCTGAGGAACACCCCAGACTCTTGCCTCTCCCTTATGCCCAATATGCAATTGCTCAGTGCATCTGGTCCATCTTACTTCTCCCTGATCTTCTCCACTCTGAGTTTCTCATTGCTTCCAAACCAGCCTCCTCACCTCCATCTTATCCCTCACCTCTGATCTTTATCCCCACGGTGCTGCTGAGTTACAGAAAATGTGACCCAATCATTCTCCTCCTTAAAATGCTTTAGAGGCTCTCCATCTTCTCCAAGGTACAGAGCAAACCTTTTAGCACAGAATTCGAGGTCCTCACCTCTGCTTACATTTCTCATTTATCTTCCTTGAGGTTCTTATACATATTCTTCAGTTCAGCTATACTCAACCATTTGCTACTTTCTGAGATCATCATTCCTTTCCCTTTGAAATATTCTCTCTTTGTGCCCTCCTTTCCTTTTTTTCCTTCCTCCCTCCTTCTCTCTCTTCCTTTCTTCTTCACTTAGTATTATGGAACTCATTCTGTGTCAGTAGATGAAGAGCTACCTTAGACTTAAAATGCTTCACAGCAGTTCATTTTATTTAATCAACCCATCTTTCCTTGGCCTTTCAATGTTTCCAATCTTTTTTATTATGACCAAAGAAAAGCTTCACTGAATAGCCCTGTACACATTAGTCTTCTGTTTTGGGGGTACATATTAGTGTTTGTGTAAGTATATCTATACAATCTATTCATGAAGCAAAATTGTAAGAACAAAGGGAATGTACTTTTGATAGGCATGTCAAAGGACTTACTTTAAAGATTGTGCCAATTTACATTCCCCCAACTTATGAGTGTACCTGCTTTTTCCCTTTCTCACCATTATTGAGTCTTATCAGTTGTTTGATCTTTGTGATCCTCTGATGGTTGAAAATGGGATCTCACTTCAGTTTTAATGTGTATTTTTCTCTTATTTTTTCATTTCTTTATACTGCAAAATATTTGATATATTCAAAGGAATATATATTACATATAAGTAGGTTTTAAAGTAAAATTACATAAAAACCTGTGTATCTACCACCCAGCTGAAGAAATAGATCACTACCAATATCATTAAAGCCACCACTAAGTTTGTCCCCAGCAAGGCAACTTGAAAATAAGTGGTCATGGTGACTTGAGGTGCCCAAGAATATGCTATATGAGTCTCCAGAGATTACCATGGCCAGCAATGTGCTATACAGATCCTGAGATTATTATGTCCGATGATACCCTATGTGGATTCCAGAGGTTACTGTGTCCAAGGATATATCATGAATCTTCAGAGGTCACCCTTGAAAGCAGCTCAAAACAGGATAATCTGGGGGAGCCAATCCAGTCCTAATCCCAAATACCTGCTACAAATAATCCAAAGGTCTGTGCTAGAGCTCTGTGGGAGGCTAACTCAGTCCTTGTGGCTCATAGAGATGCCATGTCAAGTTCTAAATACCACCAGAAACCTCGCTCAGCTTTGATCTTCTCACCTGGTATTCTGCTTCCCTGCTGTCTGCCACTCAGTATGCCAAGTATTAAAACTGGGTATAGTTATGGAGGTTATTCATTTAGGATTATGCCAAGAACCCAGGAATGCCTGAGAGTTACTCTAAACCTCAGCTCCCCACATCCACAAGAATACGTACAGAGAACAACAGCAAAGGACAGCAAATCTCCACATCATTTTCTATACTTGAGCCAAGTGCCAGGGCTGAGCTTTCTGGCAAGTACGACTGAACTGCACAGCATCTTTCGGTCCTAGGCTAGTTCATCCTAAATAGTTTCTAACCAAATGCCATCTAGCACATTCCTTAGTGCCTTGGGAAAGTAAGCAGAGAAAGACATTCTTCTATTCACTCACTCACTGATTCGCTCATTCATTCACACAATTACTCTCTACTGCGTGCCAGGCACTGTCTCTGCATTTATGAAGCTTATTTTCTAGTGGAGGACAGACTTAAGAGTCACGTAAATGTCCAACAGAAATTAATCTGTGAAATATATGATGTGCTCAGTACTATGAAAAAGGTCCATTGTGCCAGTAGAGCACGTAGTAGAGAAAACGCAGCAAGCGAGTGCAAGTCATCAATGCTATGGAAGATCGTGATTGTTTGTTTACAATTATCCTTTCTTTCTCTATCCTTGCCATGCTTGCTGTAGGTAGGGTGTACTTTCCTGCACATTTGACTCTGGGCTTGGTTATTGATTTGCTTTGGCCAATGGAATGTGCACAGATGTCAGGTATGCCATGACAGAGCAGAAGCTTTAAATGTGGTTGCATGCTTTGGCCCTGTGCCTCTTCCTCTGGACCTTCACCAAGAAACTAGCATGCCTCCACCTTTGGTCCCAGAATAAGAAGATGCATAGAGCTGAACGGAGGCCAGGCAAGCCCACTTGAACCAAACTAAGCTTGCTGAGCCCAGCAGAGCTGGAGCCATTGATAGCCCTCAAGTCATCTGGGCAAGAAATCAATGTTTATTGCCACCAGCCACTTAGATTTGGGATTGTGTGTTACCACTATAAAAGTTGACAGATACAAATCCCTACTCTCAGGCTTGCCTTGGCTGTCTATGGCAGGCTGTAGCCCCTGGCCTGGCTGACATGTGAGACAACAGAGAGGCTGTAGGAGATGGCTGGGCCTTTTCCCATGTAGGAAAAGGCTCTGACATGTCTACTGTTGCAGCTTCTTAGAAGACGAAAGAAAGAGAGAGATGGACAGTTTTGCTTCCAACTAAGATGGAGTAATATGGACCAGATTTATCCTCATTCTTGAAACAACTAAAAACAGACAACATTTAGGAAATGACACTTTGCAAAACATGTAAACCAGTCAAGGAAGGACAGTGGGCCCTGATAGGCAGGAAAGAAAATGAAGTGAGCCCTGCAATTGCCCCAGTCTACTGCTTTGGTAGCATTTCCAGGCCGCAGTGTGGAGAGAGGGAACCAAGGCAGGACCTGGCAGATTCCCTGGGATGAGGCCTAAGAGCTCAGAAAGACCAAGGCGGCTAGAATTCTGAGGATGAGGACAGAGATCTGGACAGGAGAGAAGTTCACAGGGTGCTAACTTGGGAGGTCTGTGGAGGGTTCCCCCTGAGTATTCAGCTAGGTACTGGTGAGTGAATGCACATGCGGAAACTACCCAAACCTAGGAACTGAGCCACCTGAAAAGATTAAATGTAACAGTGTCAGGTGCTAACTTTGGGCTGGGAGCAATCAATGCCTGTCATACCAGCCAGACTGGAAAACCTCAAGACTCACTCAGTGTTTGGTAAAGTACGTTCTGGACCATAAAATACGTGCCAATAAATGTAAAAGAATTCAATTCATATAAAATATGTTCTTATCACAATGAAATTAAGTTATAAACCAATAGCAAACATATATTTGGAAAAACCTCAAATAGGTCCAAACTCTATAAACTACTTCTAGATCCATAGGTCAGTAAAGAAATCAAAGAGGAAAATTAGAAAGTATTTTGACCTGAATGAAAATAAATACACGGTGTAGCAAAATATGTGGCATGCTGGGGCTTCTCTGGTGGTGCAGTGGTTGAGAATCCGCCTGCCGATGCAGGGGACACGGGTTCGTGCTCTGGTCCGGGAAGATCCCACATGCTGTGGAGCAGCTGGGCCCGTGAGCCATGGCGGCTGAGCCTGCGCGTCCGGAGCCTTCGCTCCGCAACGGGAGAGGCTACAACAGTGAGAGGCCCGCGTACCGCAAAAAAAAAAAAAAAAAAAAAGAATCCGCCTGCCAATGCAGGGGACATGGGTTTGAGCCCTGGTCCGGGAAGATCCCACATGCTGCAGAGGAACTAAGCCTGTGTACCACAACTACTGAGCCTGCGCTCTAGAGCCCATGAGCCACAACTACTGAAGCCCGTGTGCCACAACTACTGAAGCCTGCGCGCCTAGAGCCTGCGCTCCGTAACAAGAGAAGCCACCGCAATGAGAAGCCCTCACATCGCAACGAAGAGTAGACCCCGCTCGCCGCAACTAGAGAAAGCCCGCGCACAGCAACGAAGACCCAAGGCAGCCAAAAAAAAAATCTATTTTTTAAAAAAGAAAAAACAATTTTTTAAATAAATTGTTCTAAAAAAATTTTTTTTGTGGCATGCTACTAAAGCAGTATGTAGGGGAAAATTTGTAACACTAAATGACTATTAGAATAGAAGTCCCAAATCAATGACTTAAGCATCTAACTTAAGAAACTGGAAAGGAAGAGCAAATTAAACCTAAAATAAGTCAAAGAAATAATCATTACCAGAGTAGAAACTAATAAAATAGAAAGCAGAAAATAAATGGGTATATACTTATTTCAAAACTTAACAAACTGTATACTTTAAATAGTTTTAGTTTATCATATGTCAATTATACCTCAATGAAGCTATTTAATCTTTTTAAAAGTATCTTGGAGTGGGGGAGGAAGGAAGGGAGAATGAACGAATGAGCTGACCCTTCCACAGCCTGAGTGAGAGAGATAGAGAACCTCTCCAGAGACTAGAAATCACTTATGTGCTTGGCATTTTAATAGTTTAATACAAATTTCCCCTGTCTAGAGGTAAATGTAGGCACTTTGGTGACCTGAGCGTGATTAATCAAATTAGCACCCCTTATTATTAAGGGGAGGAGCTGGGGTTTAAGATGTAGCTCTTAACCGCCCCTTACATTACTGAACCCATAAATGAGCTGGCATAGTTTTGGTTGTAATTTCAAGTCCTCTGAACCCCAGCCTTACTCCTGTTGTTCCTGTCTCTGTTTACAGCATCACCACATATCTTCACCTTCAGATCTCACCTTCCTTTCACATTCCATAAGTCACTGAGTCCTACAATTAAACCTCAAAAATCCTGTTCCATCATTCTCTCCCGACCTTATGCTCCACCCATTCTGCTTAATAATCCCAAATGTACTAGGTTGGGTTTGTTTTTGGTATTCAGCCTTTCGTCCTCACACCTGCTGCTTCCTCTGTCTCTTTTCTGCATGGCAGACTCTTACATATTCTATAAGACTTAGTTTAAATATTGTATCTTTGATGAAGTCTTCCCCAACTTCCAAGAAAAATGGCCCCCTTTTGTCTGACCCCCAAATAATACTGCCCTAATGGCATCCACTAATGGCACAAGAAACACGATAACTGTAACCTGGGCAGTGAACTTGGACTCCTACACTGGTTTGGGCTTGAAGAAGTCACAGAAATGCTAGTGTAAAGTGGAAGAAGCAGGAAGAGAGAAGGACTGCTTACATCAGAGGCTGCAGTCCCATCTTTCTTGGGGACACCTAGACACTAAGAGCATTTCCAGAAACACAGCAATAAAACATGAAAAACAACCATTTTTCTTAGAATAGACATTAGTAGAAAAAAGAAATGTGTTCTGAGGATTTAGAAATCCGCCGTTATCAACGCTACCCATGTAGGAAAGAAATAATTAGCTTACTGAGGAATTCCCTGGTGGTCCGCTGGTTAGGACTCTGCGCTTCCACTGCAGGGGGCATGGGTTCGATCCCTGATCAGGGAACTAAGATCCTGCATGCCACGCCACACTGCGAAAAAAAAAGAAAAGAAAGAAGAAGAAAAAATTAGCTTACTGACAGAGGGGCTTGTGTCATTGCAATGCGGAATATAACCAGGCGTTTTAAATGGGGGCTCGTGCAGCAGGGACAGGAGGAGACTGGCCATTTACTTTCACTGGCCAGTGTGGCCAAAAGCTAATTGAAAGCCCGTGTACATTCTTTTTCGTTACTGTGGACGTTACAATTCATTGAAATAAATATCTATCACTGTGGGAGAAACAACCTGGTGTAAGAAATGGAAGCCAGGAGACAAGTTTCCTAGTTCAGCTCTACTAAAAATATTTGCAAGAGATTTATCTGGTTTGTTTGATAAAGAAAAACAATTTTAAATACCTTAAGATAATGATGCTTTTAAACTTAACTCTATAGATAATATTTATATTTCCACTATCAAAAGGCTCTGGCAAGTAATTTTTAAAGTGGCATTTAATCAGAGGAGCATGTCCAAACAAGAAGCAATGTCCCTTTTTCCCCGGCAGCCTTGATTCAGTTAATAATTAAATTTTTATTGAATGCTGACTATATTTAGAGTACTGAATTAGGTGTTGTTTGAACTGAAAAAGAAGTTAAAAAAAAATTGTACCCACATTGAGCCTACATACTAAAGGAGCACATTTAAGTCCACATGTTGACAGCAAATCAATTACAGTAACATTTCAGAAAACCCATCATTGTTAGGGAATGTTGGATGCTAGCTACCCAAATGAACTTTTCTTCTAAGGTAAACTTTTTTCACTCAATACCAAAAATTTATTCTAACTTAAAGAGAAAAACAATACTGGAGGTTTTTATGAAGTGTATATATTACCCATTAGTAAGGAAATCCAAAAAGGTTGCTATACTAGTTAAGAACCTTTATTTATAACTCCAAGGTTGACTTAACTGAATCATTTGAGAAATACCTTAGGGAGTCCTGCATGAACCAGACCTAGACTTTTCTTCTTAAGACTTACATCCTAACTGACATAAAGTTCATGTTTCTCATCCTAAATCTTAGCAGAAGTTTATCTTTTACTAGTTATTACCAAGTCTAATGACTTCATTTTACAAATGCCAGACTCAGTTCCTGGAGTTGGAATGATCTGCTCAGTCACTTAGCTAGTTACTTTAGCTAGTTAATCTGGTTAGTCCTACAGCTAGTTATATAGCAATGTTACTACTCAAAAACAGTTCTTCTAACTCCAAGGAATGTGTTGCTCTTGCTTTACCTGCCCCCGGCTGTTGCTCAGGGTGTCTAGAAACGGGGTAACTAAGCCTGTCAGGAGCCCTTCACACAGGGCCCAGGCCCAAACGCTGCTCCAGTTCTGGACCAGTCTCAGGCTGCTGTCCATCCTGTGGTTGGTTAAGGCCTCAGAGTCGGATAGTGAAGAAACAGTCATCTCCAGCCTTCCTGGCTCTGAGTAATTCCTGGGTTACATGTATCCAGGAGGGTGGATGAGTTATGAGTTAGACATGTGGGTTTGGTCAAAACCGGGCAGTCCAGTTACCATAACAGAAACTCAACTTTTATTCTTTTCTGCACAGGGCATATAGGAATGCATTAGAGATATGAGTCAGACAGCAGTAGCAACTTGCGAAACTGCTGTGGACTATTCACAGAGTGCCTCTTAGGGTTGAGGTGAACCTGAAGAGCTGTTCAAAGGTGTCTTTAAATTCTAAATCTACACTTAATCAAACTCCTACCTCCCTTCTTCACAGTATCAGGTCCAAATAGGCCCTTTTTAGTCCTCTGGGAGCAGACTATATATCATTTAAGGGGGATCCAGTTTCATTGGGCTTAATACCTATTTTCATACATGATGCTGTAGGTATTGTTTTACCATTACCACTGACTCTTATTTGTAAAACACTGATTCCTCTTCACACTGATACCTCTTCACACTGATACCTTTCACAACGCAATTTCTTCTATTCGGCAGTAACTCCAGACCCCTTAAGAATTTGACTAGAGGTCCGCACTCCAACATTAGGGAAGAAAACTGATACATCTCAGATGGGAGCCCAAAGGTCTCAGTAGGTATTAATATAGTTGATGAGGGCGGGCAAGGGTGGTCCACCAAGTATTTCATATCTTCCACCAGGCTACAGAATGAGGGACCAAGAGCTTGCTTTGTTTGGGGTACGGTGGATGCTCCCTGAGAAGACATGTCCCGTAAGAGAAAAAGGGTGACCATACAGCAGACCAGGTTTAGTCTCCTGTGTGTCAAACTCATAACCAGTGTTCATCTCTGTTGGCAGTGCGGCTGGTCTTCAAGGGAGTCCAGAACTAATTGCACTGATCAACTCACTGCTCAGGGCACTGCCCAGCTCCTGGGTCTTTGTCACATAAAGGACAGTGACACAGAATCCAGGTCTCCTTACTCTCAACCCAGTGCCCTGTCCACACTGCCTCTTGTGCACTGTTCTACCATGTGTGGTTACTTCAGTGACCCCAACGAGAAGAGAATAAAATGACTCCTAACATATTAGAATGTCTGTTCAACATCATACATAGGCAATACACTGAAACACTTATTACACCCACCTTCTCATGGCAAAAGGACATTTATGTTTCTATGATGCATTTGGATTAAAAAAAAATTTATCCACGTGCCTTTCAATTGATTCCCTCACATCCCCTGCAATTATATATGAGCATAAGCTTAAGTCTTCTTTAATCCTTTTCAGAAAACAAAAAGCAAAACCAAAACACCACCAGCTTGGAATCCCTGCTTCCTCTTGTATCCTTTAGGAAAGAACTAACCTCTCTGAGTCATAATTTCCTTCCTCTCTCCATATACATGGAAATGATCTACCAACCATTTGGTGGCTTGTTTCCTAGCCTCATAAAGAGCAACAGAGTCATGGTTACTTCTGCCAAATCTGTTTCTTTGTAATCATATTACTAGTTAGACTCTTTCAGATAGCAAGGAAGAAGCTCATCAGTGTCGTTTACAGGATGGTATCCACAGGGAGGGCAGATGCTGAGGAATCCAACTCTCAGCCCAGTCTGTACCCATCTCAGCACTTCTGAGACTAGGTTGTCCAGAGAGCCAGGGGGAGAAGAGAAATCTTGTCAGTCAAGATACAGAAGCAGTGCTGGTTCAGATGTGTGGCGCTATCTACTCATCTATTTCAGTGGTGTTTGAGCAATGTTTTTTGTTCAAGTTCAAGAAAGCATGAAGCAATTAGTGGTATTTAGAAAATGATTATGAACAAATGAGGCTGCTTTCATAAGCCACGAGTCCTCACACATTCTTTTTATATGTGTGACATGAAGGTCACAACTTAGATCTAATTTTCACACCTGCCTTGGAAACTCTGGAATATCGGGGCCAACTGTGAGTCCAATTTGCAGGAGGACATACTCATACTCCTGGGAGAAAAGGCAAAAGCAACTCAGAGGTGATGGTCGGATTCCTGGGGGTGGGGTGACTCGACTGAGCAGAGGATGCATTCAAGGCTGTGCCCAAGTCTTCCTCAAAGAGAATCAAGGGGCAGTTAAGCAACTCGGGTATACCTGTAGGTTCTGTAGTGGCGGAGATGGGGAAGGACAAACCTGGCCAGAGGTCATTAGGAAAAGCTAAGGGTCAAAAGCTGGAAACACCATCCACAATGGTCATTATCAAGGATGACAGGTCCACAGAGTCTAGGGTTAGGATCACACTAGATCAGATTGAGAGCAGGACGGGAATAAGTGAGGGGAACGTGATAGTTGCTGAGTCCAGAGAGTTGGCTGTTAGCAGGAAAGCGTCAGGTGGCTTGGTTAGAGCCACTCAAAGAACCAGAGGCAGGACAGCCCAGCAGCACTAACAGTGAAAGTTCTGCTCTATGTGACACTGGTAATAACCTTCAAATGCCCTCTGGCCTGGTTTCTAGGACATTCTGGCTAAGTGAAATGTCTCCAATCATGAGGCAAAATCCCCAGCACTCCCAATCCCCAGACAGTCTTCGTAGCAACTGGACAGCAAGTGGCAGTCACAAGAGAAGGGAAAATATGAATGTACAGGTGGTAGCAGCTGTTGCTAGGCAGTCAATAAACAATGACAGGAATGTGGCTACATGCCACCAGTACAAAAAGACCCAACAGCCACTAAAATTGTAAGCAGCTCTTTGCAGGAAACTGCTCTCTGCAGGAAACCCCTTTCTTCATCACTTTAGCAGAGCTATATTGTAACTAACTTCTAACCAGGCACCCCCAGAAACTCCCATGTTCTACTCATCTCTGGCCCAAGCATACCTTTCAAATCTCTTGATCACACAATACTTTGCCTAACTTGTCGGTTCTTTTGTAGATCAAAGAAGTAGAAATGAAGAATAGGTAATTAACAGATGGATAGACCTCTTCCCTACCTTCCCCTTCGGTAATCTCCTGAACAAACTGTGTGACCAAACGGTGTGAAGAAGATAGCATCTATTCTTTTTAACGGCTAAGTAATATTCCATTGTATATATGTACTATACCTTCTTTGTCCATTCATCTGTCGATGGACATTTAGGTTGCTTCTATGTCTTGGCTATTGTAAACAGTGCTGCAGTGAACACTGGGGTGCACGTACCCTTTTGGACCATGTTTTTCTCAGCCATTAAAAAGAATGAAATAGGGACTTCCCTGGTGGTCCAGTGGTTAAGACTTCGCCTTCCAATACAGGGGGTGAGGGTTCAATCCCTCGTTGGGGAGCTAAGATCCCACATGCCTTGTGGCCAAAAAACCAAAACATAAAACCAGAAGCGATACTGTAACAAATTCAATGAAGACTTTAAAAATGGTCCACATAGAAAAAATATTTTTAAAAAAAAGAATGAAATAATGCCACTTGCAGCAACATGGATGGACCTAGAGATTGTCATACTGAGTGAAGTAGGTCAGACAGAGAAAGACCAATATCACATGGTATCACTTATATGAGGAATCTTAAAAAAAAAATGATACAAATGAACTTATTTACAAAACAGAAACAGACTCACAGACCTAGAGAAAAAATTTATGGTTATGGGGGGAAGGGTGGTGGGAAGGGATAGTTAGGGAGTTTGGGATTGACATGTACACACTGCTATATTTAAAATGGATAACCAGGGACTTCCCTGGTGGCACAGTTGTTAAGAATCTCCCTGCCAATGCAGGGACATGGGTTTGAGCCCTGGTCCAGGAAGATCCCACATGCTGCAGAGCAACAAAGCCTGTGCACCACAACTACTGAGCCCGCGTGCCATAAGTACTGAAGTCTGCGTGCCTAGAGCCTGCACTCCACGAGAGAAGCCACCGCAATGAGAAGCCTGCGCACCGCAACGAAGAGTAGCCCCCGCTCACCGCAACTAGAGAAAGCCCGTGCGCAGCAACAAAGACACAACGCAGCCAAAAATAAATATAAATACATAATTTAAAAAATAATAATAAAAGGCATATTTAGAGCTTACTATATAATAAATAAATAAATAAATGAAATGGATAACCCACAAGGACCTACTGTAGATCACAGGGAACTCTGCTCAATATTATGCAACAGCCTAAATGGGAAAAGAATTTGAAAAAGATACATGTACATGTGTAACTGAATCACTTTGCTGTACACCTGAAACTAACTTAACATTGTTAATCAACTGCACTCCAATTTAAGGTAAAATGTTAAAAAAAAAAAAGAAGAAGAAGACAGCACCTAGAGGAAAATCACGAGGAGCCGACGTGCCTGCATGCAGTGGGGGATGGTGACAACTCTGAGCCCCATCTCTCAGTGATTAACTGAGATGCGTCCCCTCCTTCCCTTTACAACTTTCATGGCCGAGCAGAATCTTTGCAGGTGGTTTCTGAGGGACACCGAGTCCGCCATCTCCCCAGATGGCCAGCATCCTGATTAAAGGCAACTTTCCTTTGTACCAACATTCATGAGTTTGGTTTTGTAAGCAGCAAGCACCAGGACCGAATCGGTAACAAAATGACACTTTGAGGAACTGGGTGGGATGAAGGCGGGGCCTGCATCCCCAAGCGTGGAATTCCTCCGTTTCCCGCAGTCTTCACTCTCTCCCCTCCAGCTCCAGCACACAGTGCCTTCTCCCAGGGCTGGCACGGTGGCCTTTGTTCATATAAATCCTACCCAGCCGCTCTCCTGCAAGGAATCACTCAGTGGGTTCTCACAACCCACATACCAGGGCCCGGCTGGCACCGACTCCCGCCTGCCTAGTGGAGACGTTCACGTTTCCTCCTGGTCACATCCCATGCCCTCCGGCCCACTGGCAGCCTTTCTGTCCCTCCACAGACAGAGTTCTTTCCCATCTCAGAGGATCTTTTCTGGCTGTTCCGCAACCTCGAAGGTTCTTCCTCCAGCCGTTTGCAAGGCTGGTCCCGGCTTCATCTCCCAGGGCTCAGCTCACGTGACCTTCCCTGACCTCCCTGTGTAGTCGCCCTCCCCCCACCACTGCCTTTTTATTACCTTCGCCAACCTCCTCACAAGGTTTGTTTACTCGTATTATCTCTTCTAGGGGCACGGGCCTTGCCTGCTTTGCTCACTGTATCGCAGTGTCCTGTGCATAACAGGCGCTCCAATAAATTTGTCTAAGTTGAATGGATGGATGAAAGAATTCTCAGTTCGAGGGTGGGGAAAGGATGGGAGGAGAGGGACCATCAGGGCTATGCTTTGTTGAAGGCATTCTGAAGCATTACCACCTCACTCTTCATCCCTGGGACGGGGCCCATCCCTCTGTCTCTCTGGCTCTAGGCCCTTTTCTTATTATCTTATCCAATTGAGGGACCAGAAGAGGCAGCAACAGCTGGTGCAGGCTTTGAGCATAGAGGGAGCAGGTTCCATGTGAAGGGACTGGCAAGTGGTCTCTGACCCTAAAATATCCATTCCATCTACTTGCCGGTGCCATCTTTTTTTTTTTTAATTTAGTTGTAATTGACGTCCTGTGTGAAATTCTTCTATTAGCATTACAAGCTTGCCTGTCAGCTAAGACATTGCCTCCTGGGTCCTCCTTTTTTCAAATGTAAACAGCTCTGGTAAGGGTAACACAAAAAGGTGGCCCAGCTCCGTGCTATTGAACACACAGAGCAGGATCCTGCCTGGGACTGAAGCAGAACCAGGGGGCTCCCCTTTGCCAGATATAGAAAGTCCCAAGGGGCCACCACTCCTACCCCTAACAACGTGAACAAGCCTGATGAGGTACAAAATCATCTTTAAAAACAAAACGCTTGAAGCAAGTGGTGAACAGAATCCAAGGGAAGCCCAAGGAAGCCCAGGGCTGCCAGTGAGACTGACGGAGGCCCCGCACTATTCCCCTCCCACACAAGCTGGCAGCCAGCTTTAAGGGCTTAGCCTCGTCTGACTTGTCCGGGAGGCCTCCTCCTCCACAAGCGTTAAGAGTAACAAGGTTGGATCAGATAATAGCCCTGAACCTGCCCAACCTGCCTCACAGGGTAACTATGAAGCCGGAGTGGGACAGAGGCTGTAATCTGTCCTGAGCTATGTAAACATAAGCATCGACGCAGACTCTAGCAGTTCAGCCCGGGGCCGTTTCTTCCTCTGCCTCTCAAATTACATTCAAGAGTTTCCAACGAGAGAAAAACTCGACCCCGGTGGACACCACTCAGAACCGACACAATGTCAGCTGACATTTTAGGTCTAACTATCAGTGTTTGTAGACGACATTTTGAAAATCACTCTCTTTGAGAGGGGACACGATTCCCCCTCCCGCTCTCGGGTGTCTCAAGTCTCCTTTGCCCCGCCCGCAATCCTACACACGTACACACAACCCCCACACACTCTTCCTCCGCTAGGGTTCTCAAGTCAGCCCCACTGACCTGAACAAGGAGCAGTCTTGAGCAGGAAGCCAGTTCGAATCGAGGTCGACCTGTGAACCTGGCCAGTCCCTGGCGGACTGGGGGTTTGGCCAGCATCTCTAGCAGTTATTATGAAAGTCTTCTGTAAACCTGTGCTGGCGCTTGCGCAAATCCCCCTGCTCTTTGACACAGGTGTTTTGACTTGGTAATGCAAATCTAGACCGTTAAATGAATCAGGTGTTTTCACTTACACCTGAAATTTTTGCTATTGATTTTCTTGCTTTCCTGGGCTTGGTTTTCAAGCCCCTAAAAGACAAGAAGCTTTCTATTTAGTAGCTAAAGCTCTGTAAGAGTTGATTTTTATTGGGGCCCATGAATTCTTTCCCACAGCCTTGATCTAATCCGGGTCCCAGAGATGTACTTCATTCACATTTACTACGAGCAGCATAACCAAAGCAGCTCACTGATAACTGAAGAAAAAATCAGGTCATGAGGGAAGGACAGGAGTAGGAGCATTTTACAGATGAAGAAAGCAAAGTATGAAGATAGCTCCAGTCATCTGGCCAAAGGCATACCATTATATAGGACTAGCAGAGGTGGTCCTAGAACCTGTCTCCAGCCCCACATCACTCCCACCGCGTGCGGTGATAAGGGCTGCTCTGGAAGGAAGAGCCAAGGTGAAGACTGCACAACTAGTGTATCACTTAGGATTAGGTTTAGTCGTCAAGTAACAGAAAACAATTTAATTAATTAATTTAAAATATATAGATTTTATATATATTTCCACAAAAAAAGAAATAAAGGGCTTCCCTGGTGGCGCAGCGGTTGAGTCGGCCTGCCGATGCAGGGTACGCGGGTTTGTGCCCCGGTCCGGGAAGATCCCACATGCCGTGGAGCGGCTGGGCGCGTGAGCCATGGCCGCTGAGCCTGCGCATCCAGAGCCTGTGCTCCACAACGGGAGAGGCCACAACAGTGAGAGGCCCGCGTACCGCAAAGAAAAAAAAAAAAAGAAAGAAAGAGGTAAATAGTTCAAGCCTGGTGTGGAGGCCCCATAATGTCACTGAGCCATCCGGGCTCCTTCCGGCTTCTCTATCCACCTTCCTTAGGGGGTGTCTGCTGTCCTTTTGTTGTCAGGATGACTCCCAGATTTCCAGCCATTATATCCGTGTGTCAGGCAGGGAGGGATGCACTAAGGGAAACAGACACTCAAGCCAGCTAAGTTAGTCCACTCTAAAGAACTTTCTAAAAATCACCATTCCATGCCTTCTGTTTGCCCTTAATTGGCTAGAACTGTGCCATAATTACTTCTAGCTTCAGAGGCGGTAGACACATCACCACCCTGGATAAAACTGGGGTTCTGTCAGTAAGGAAGGAGAAAACCCCTTCCACAGGAAGCTAGCAGGTTCCCTCACGGGGAGGGTGGGTTCTCCGTGCCACCAGGGATCGATCCTATTCTATCACATGGGATGAAACACAGAGGAAGAAGCCAAATCCTGTGGAAGACCCTCAGGCCTCATTTTACTTAATCACTTTCAGCTTTTCCAACACTTGATCACTCCTTCCTTACTAAGCACCTATTTTTCCTTTGGCTTCCAGGAAACCATATCCCGGTTTCTTCTTAGTGTCCTTGGCTAGGTCCTCTTTCCCTTCCTGACCTCTGACACTGAGCGGACCCAGTGCTCAGGCCTCGATGGCTTCTCAATCTAGCCTTCTCCCTGGAGGTCTCATCCAGCCCCTGACTTTATATACTCTTTATATGCTAAAGACGTCCTGTCCTCTATCTTCTGGTCTCTTCTATCTGTGCCTGAAATCTCCCCTTAGATGTTTCACAGGTCTCTCAATACTAACAGGTCCAAAGCCAAATTTTGTATTCAGGCACCCAATCTGATTTCTCCCTCTGCGGGAGAAATCAGTGTTCTGTGTTCTCCATCTGCGGAATCACACCACCGTTCACATGTTCATGCCCACAGCCTCAGTGTCATCCTCAACTCCTCCCACCCCAATGCCAGACCTTCAAACTGCATCTGGAATCTGACCACCTCTCACCAAGTTCAGTGCCACATTCCTGGTCCAAGCCACTCTCATACCATCTCTCAGCAGGTATATGCAACCGTCTCTTAACCGCTCTCCTTGTGTGATGATTAATTCTGTGTGTCCACTTGACTAGGTCACAGGGTACCCAGATATTTGGTTAAACATGTTCTGGATGAGATTAACGTTTGAGTTGGTAGACTGAACACAGCAGATTTCCCTCCCCATTGTGAGTGGGCCTCACGCAATCCATTGGAGGCCTGAAGAGAACAAAAACACCCGAGCAAGAGAGAATCTGCTGTCTCAGCCTGTCTTCAGGCTGGGACTCTGGTCTTCTCCTGACTTCGGTCTTGGACTTGGGATCTCCAGCTTGTTACTGCAAATCATGGGACTTCTCAACTTCCAAATCCATGTGAGCCAATTCCAAACAAACGAACAAATAAATAAATTCACTCATTCATTCACTCCTTCTATTGGTTGTTTCTCTGAAGAACCCAGACTCCTACACTTTGCTTCATTCCTTCTCTTCTATAGTCGATTTTTCACACTGCAGCCAGAGTGGGACTTCTAAAATGTAAATCAGATTATGCCCTTTTGCTCAAAGCTAGCCAATGGCTTATTGGATATACATTATCTTCTCTAACTGCATCTCTATTCTTTCCCTCACTCGTGCTTCTCCAGCTATGCTGACCTGCTTGCTGTTTCTTACACACACCAAGCATATTCCTACCACAAAGCCTTTGCTCCTGCGGATCCCTATTCCTGGAGCTCTTTGCCCTCAGATTTCCACATTGCTCGTCTCCCCAGGTGATTCAGGTTTCTGCTCCAATGCTGTCTCTTCCAAGTGGTTGTTCCTGCTGGCTGATCTTACCAGTCTTCATCCTCTTAATCTGCCTTATTTTATTTTCATAGCACTTATCACTACCTAATATTATGGTATATATTGATTTACTTATTTTTTTATTTACCTGTCTTCTCCATGATAATGTTTACTCCATGAAAGCAGGGATTTTGTTTTGTTCAGCACTACTTTATCCCCAGTGCCTGGTTATATGGCAAGTTGCAATGAACTGAATATTAGTGTCTCCCTAACAAATTCATATGGTAAAGCCCTAATGCCCAGTGTAATGCTATTAGGAAGTGAGGCCTTTCAGAGGTAGAGGGGAACAAAATTTGCCACCCTAACATATCTCTTCGGCATGTGGATTATTTCGAGCTGAAAATAATCAAAGCCCAAAAGTCTCAGGAAGAAACTTTGACTTTCCCCCTAACTGCTATCACCTGTAGATCGAGGACTTGTTCCAGGAAGGGAGCTATCACCATAGATAACTCTGGTATGAACTAGGTGAGTGAACAGGGAGGAACCTAGCAAAGTCTGTTTATTAAAATTCCTCTCTGTGTCCCATTGTCTCTGCAGGGCCCAGCAAACACCTGTTTACCAAACATTTGCTTTTCCCTCTCCATGTGAATTGCCTTCCTCCCCTTTGAAGCCCCAAACCACTACTCCCAAAACCCTCTTTGTCTTTAGCTGAAGATGGTACTTAAGGTGAGGGCTTCAACCATATTGGCAAATTCCTTAGTTTTCCTGGGTCTCTCCCATGTATATATGTCATTAAACTTTGTTGATTTTTTTCCTGTTAATCTGCCTCATGTCATTTAATTCTTAGACCAGCCAGAAGAACCTAGAAGGGTAGAAGAAAATTTCTTCCTCTCCAACAGAGGGAATTAGGTCATGAGGGAGAGGCTCTCGTGAATGGCATTGGTGCCCTTATAAAAGGGACCCCAGAGAGCTCTCTCACCCTCTTTCTGCAGGCGAGGATATCACAAGAAGACAGCAGTCTGCAAACCAGAAGCAGTTTCTCACTAGAACCCCACCACACTGGCACCCTGATCTCAGACTACTAGCCTCCAGAGCTGTGAGAAATAAATGTTTGTTCTTTCAACACCCAGTCGATAGTAACTTGCTATAGAATCCCGAACTAAGTCATAGACACTCAATGAAGATTGGTTGATTGAAAGAGTGAATTCATAATAGAAAAAAAAACCTTTAGTAGACACTAACCATAATATAGCTATACGTTTTTCTTAGGGAGGCTTATACAGGGCTTTAGTACGTTATCCTTTAGCCTACGCAGAAATCCTAAGAGACAGGTGGATCAAGTTGGCAAAAACCTAAAAAGAATCCTCTGATGAAAGACATAATACACCCTATTTATGTTAATACGAATTCCTTCCATCTTAGAATAAACACTGCTGACTCTCAACAATATAATCCCTATCTAGCAAGTGATAGAAATTCTAGAAAGTGAGATGTAAAGGTTTTGCTTTATCTTCCAAATAGCATTGAAAATATAACTCAAGTATAAGCCCAAGAAACATGAGAAAGGGTTATGTTCTAATCCACATAGGCTGTTGCTGACCTTGAATTTTAGTAGCTGACTGAATTCCTAACATCAAACCCTCTGTAGCAGGAGGGATAAGGATGCCATGGGCTTTCTGACCAAGCTGCTTCTTGAACAGAGATTCAGGGTATTTGTAAGAAGGTTACATATGTAGAGTACGAATCAGTATGCATGTGGCAAAGTGAGAAATAAGAGCGATTAGCCTGTTGGTCATAGTTCCAGAAAGGTCAGTGACCATAGCAAGTCAGGACCTCAATGACGGTGAATAAAACACCCCAGCAGGAGTGGAAAAGTGCTAGAAGAGAAAGTTACAAAAGATTCATTGTTGTTAAAGCAACAGCAGATACTCTTTCTTAAAGGCTAGTCCACATTTCTTAAGATGGCATGTATAAACATGAAAAGAAAGCACTAGAAAAAAAGTGAACAATTTTTTTACTATTTTTTACGGTGAGGAATGTATCTTAGCGAGATACCAACATCAGAATCAACAGAGGAAAATAATGACAATTTAATTATGGAAAAAATTCATTAAAAATTATAACACAGGTAACATACTGGAAAAAACATTTGTCTAATGTATGACCAAGCGTGAATTTCCTTGGTATATAAAACCCTTAATTAATCGATAGTTAAAGAGAACAGCCCACTGGAAAAACAGCCCAAAGACAAAAAAAGTAATTAAACATAATCATTTTGAATAAGCAAGCACAATTCACTGGTGTATAAACAAAATATAATTTTTTTTCCAAAAGCTGCTGTGAACTGTACTGTCTTTTTTTAATTGAAGTATAGTTGATTTACAATATTGTGTTAGTTTCAGGTATACAGCAAAGTGATTCAGTTCTCTCTCTATATATATATATATTTTTTTTTTTCCAGATTATTTTCCTGAACTCTATGGTCTTGAGTCACCTCCTCTTTCCCTTGTCCCCCACCCATACTTGTTAATAGTCAGGATAACTTAGCAATATCTCAACCTCACTCCACAAGTTTTCAGTCATTCAAACAATCTCATTCCAGTTCTTTTACTTTAGTCATGTTCATTCATAAAATTTCAGTCTCCTATGCAATGGAAATCTTAATTTGCAAAACGTCAATACCATATTCAAACCACCTCTCCTCGTCCAGCACAGGCTGAGTGGTGGCTGGGAATGGAGAGAGGTGAGCTGCCCTGTCACACACCCCTGCTCCATGACTTCTGCTCCATGACTGCTGAGGAGGCAGAAGGAATGCTTCTGCTTGGGCCAAGGCTGCCCCTCTTTCTCTTGGTTGTTGCCACCTCCTTCTCTAACACTGATTGGCCTTGGTTTTCACAGATGGCGAAGATGACCAGAGCCAGCTCTCCAGGGGACGGACCATTTGATTTTCCTATGGTGACCCCTGTCCGGGGCTCCGGCTACAGAGCCACTGTTCTGGGAGGCCTAGGTAACGCCTGACCCCTTCCTCACCCCTTACACCCTCATGTCAGCCTCAGGGATGGGAAGTCCACCTCTGCACCCTTCCTCAGGAGGCTTCCTACCTCTGTACCCTGATCCGAGGGAACTTTCAGAGAAACGGGAAGTTGGGAAAATCCTACCCACTATGGCGAAGATCTTTTAAATGATTTCTATTTTATTTTTATTGAAACTTAGGTCTTAAAAGCTTAAAATTAAGAACAGAATACATAAACTACTCATTAGCACCCAGGAGGTGGTGGAGATATGTTCTCCGCCCTCGCAGGGAAGGCTCCCTCTGTGCGTCCTTCCAGTCACAGCAGCAGGGCTACTACCTATCCCAAAGGTAGAAAAACCTTACAGTGAAACTGCTCTTCTAGTCAACTGGTCAGTAGCCTTAAAAGTAATTTTCTGATTGTAACCTTCTTCCTTTCCTTGCCTCAATTAAAAATATTTTCTAGGGGCTTCCCTGGTGTCGCAGTGGTTGAGAGTCCGCCTGCCGATGCAGGGGATGCGGGTTCGTGCCCCCGTCCGGGAAGATCCCACATGCCGTGGAGCGGCTGGGCCCATGAGCCATGGCCACTGAGGCTGCACGTCTGGAGCCTGTGCTCCGCAACAGGAGAGGCCACAACAGTGAGAGGCCTGCGTACCGCAAAATATATATATATATTTTTTCTAATAAGAAACTCACTATACTCTGAAAGCCTCAAGCTTTCAGTTTGCATTTAAAGAAGAATATACCTGTACATTGGCATCAACCTCAGTTCCCAAAGGCATGTATGTGACAAATCTCATCTCTGTTTTTAAAATATATTAACTTAGTTTTTATTCTGTGTCCCCATGAAGCTAACCTGGCATTAAATTCAGGCCTGGACCTTCTCTTTACTTCTGTTCTGCTTTTAGGTCACAGGAATCTTTTTGGTGCTATGGCTTGAATCACAGGGACTACGACTTCTTCCATCAAGACCTGGCAACAGCTACATCCCTGTGCCCTTAACATCTCCTCAGTCCATGGCCCTGCTCCTCCAAGACCACAGCTCTCTCCTCTCCTCAAGCCAAGGGGAAGAGTCTCAGTCTCTCTTTCACCCTGGCCTTACCCCTTTCCCTCAAGCCCTAATCTCCTCAGTTGATAAAAGTGTCTAGGAAAACAAATCCAAGAAGTCTCCAAGCTTCCACAGAGCTCGGCTGTCCACCCTTCTCCATGCCCCTTTGGACACAGTGGAGCACAGATCCTGTTATGAGCAGGGTTGGGGGTGGAGGAGATAAGAAAAGGGTAAGTATGGAGGGAATAAGAATTATACAATTAATTCAACAAAATATTTCCAACCACGTGCTGTTCTTGTGCTCTGTTTTCTCAGTGCTCAAATCACCCTGACCTGTAAGGTGCCCTCTCACAATGAGACATCAGGGCACATTTCCTAGGAAGTAAGTTACCTTGGCATGTGATTTCATATAAGGTGGCCTTAGATGTCAATCTCTATGAATTAGGCTCCAAGCAGGGTGGTAAAAAGTAAGGAAACCCCATTTTAAATAACCTGTCTTTACTCCTGAGTTCTGTGAATTAATCTACTAATCTAATTTCTTTGAAGCTCTCATTTTGGTTGGATGCACAGGCATTTAATAGTAAAATAATTGGACAAGAGTAGATGGTTTAAGTGCACAGCTAATGGGGTTTAAACACTTCTTCTACCTCCTTGTCTTGCCTGACTAGCTACCATTCCTGGTTCAGGATAGGACTTATTTATGAATAGGCAAGTTATAGCATCATCTGTTTGTGCGATCTAAGGGATTCAAAAGTTTCACCCCAAAGAACAAAGATTTGTCTCTATCAATCTGCATTGCTGTCTGAAATTCTACTCATTAAACATTTATTTCCTTGTAATAACCAATGTCTCTTGGATAGCTCAGGTGTCCTCTTAAAGATGCAATTATTAACCTTGGGAAAGAGAATACTGTTATGGGATGTGATTTTATCTGATTGCTTTTCATTTGAAAGGAGCAGCTAATACCCTGACTCCACTGACGCCTTGGGGAATACACATAATGATTACTGGGAAAAGGAGGTATAACTAATATGTCCCCAGTCTTGATGTGCCTGAGGCAATCAAATAAGGCCACCTTTTAAAAAGTATCTATAATTCAAAGGCACAGGATCTTCATCTCTTAGATTCCAGGAATTCCTTTTTTTTTTCTTTCAGCCTTAATCCCAGAGGGAGGGTGACTTGAGTTAGAGCCCTCCTGCTGACTCACAGTGAAAATGTAGCGTGAGTCAATAAGGACCCTTGTGGCCTTAAGCCATGGAAAGTTTTGGATTTATTTGTTGCTGAGACATACTCTAACCTATTCCTTTTTTTTTTTTTTTTTCCCCTGAGTTTACCTCCCCAAAGTAATCCCTGGAAATCACTGAGGAATGTTTACATGGTCCCCAGATTCTCTCTGGCTGTTGCTTGTCCCCTCTGCTGTACTCTGAGCTGCTGCTGCATTGGGACTCAGAAGTTACCTCTTGACTTCTTGTAGGTTCTGATGTTCTGCTTCTGTGGCTTGCTCTCCTCCTCTTTCTCCTCTTCCTTCTCCTTCTTTTTATTCTTCTTCACCACTTTCCTCCTTGCCCCTTTGGCAACTCTCCAAGGTACAGCTAAAAATAAGCTGAAGGTTTAAAAATATTTATTGATGACTGAGGACAACAGTAAGGAATTACTGTCCAAAAGAGAACACTTTAAGCTGTATGTGGGTTATTGCTTCTACACACACCCCTCCACACGAGTGGCCCCCTAATGACTGTCTCTCTCCTTAGCTCCTCACAACGTTGAAGTAGCAGTTCAAATTCCACCAAGATAGGGGCCATTCACCATGTTCCACCATTGCTAGACTCCACCATCAACACAAAATCATCTCCAGACGGCTGACTCTGCTCTTCTTTAAGAGACTCTGCCAAATTATTAGACAAAACTGCTCAGCATCTCATCTCTTGGATGAAATGGACAAATTCATAGAAAGATATAAATGAACCAATCTGACCCAAGGAGAAACAAAATCTGAATAGACCTATAATGAGCATAAATAAATAAATAAATAAACTAAATGAGCAATGGAAAAATTTTCAACAAAGAAAAACCTAGGCCCAAATGGCTATACTGGTGATTTCTATCAAATATTTAAAGAAGAAATAATGCCAATATTAAACAAACTCTTTTAGGAAATAGAAGAGGCTGGACTAGTTCCCAATTCATTTTACTAGGTCAGTATTAGCCTGATACTAAAGCCAGATAAAGGCACTACAAGAAAAGAAAACTAGGCTCATGAACACAGATACAAAAATCTTTAATAAAATGCTAACAAAATAAACAAAAACCCAGGAAAATATAAAAAGAATTATACACCATAAACAAGTGAGGTGTATCTGAGAATACAAGGTTGGTTTAACATTCAAAATCAATTAATGTAACACTATATTAACAGAAGAAATGAAAAAAAAATCATCCCAATGAAGCAGAAGAAGCATTTGAAAAATTCCAATACT
Source organism: Stenella coeruleoalba (assembly GCF_951394435.1). NCBI lineage: Eukaryota > Metazoa > Chordata > Mammalia > Artiodactyla > Delphinidae > Stenella > Stenella coeruleoalba. The sequence goes on from NC_137155.1 coordinate 44,635,834, forward strand.
TATTTATGATTAAAAACTTTTAACACACTAGGAATAGAAGGAAACCTCCTCAATTTGATAAAGGGCTTCTATGAAAACCCTACAGCTAACATCATACTTAATGTGAGAGACTGAATTCCTTTCCTCTAAGATCAGGAATGAGACAAAGATATCTACTCCAACCACTTGTGATAGTTAATTGTATATGTCAACATATGTACATATACACACACACACACACACACACACACATTCTGTTTCCCTGGAGAACCTTGGCTAATACATCACTTCTATTCAACATTGTACTAGAGGTTCTAGCCAGTGCAACAAGGCAAGAAAAATAATGTAAGAGCATATATATTGGAATGTAAAAGTATACAGATTGGAAAAAAAAGAAGTACAATTGTATGTAGTTACAGATGACACAATGTTATGCATAGAAAATCCCAATGAACCTATAAAATCTATCAGAAATAATAAGTGAGTTTAGCAGTGCCACAGGATAAAAAAATCAGTGTACAAAAATCAATTGTGTGTTATACTTCAATAAAGATGTTAAAAAACAAAACAAAACACAATTGTATTTCTACATATGAACAACCAACAACCTGAAAATGCAATTAAGAAAACAAATATAGTCATAATAGCATCAAAAAGAATAAAATACTTAGGAATAAATTTAACAAAAGAAATGCAATATCTATACAATGAAAACAACATAACATTGCTGAAAAAATGTAAAAGATCTAAAATTTAAAAGATCAATATAAATGAAAAGATACAGCATGTTCATGGAATATAAGACTTCATAATACTAAAATTGCAATTCTCCCCAAACTGATCTATAAATTCAAAACAACCCCAATCAAAATCCCAGTTACTGTTTTTTTTTTCTGAAAAATTGACAAGCTAACCTTAAAATGTATATAGAAATGCAAAGGACCTAGACTAATCAAAATATTTTTTAAAAATTTCAAACTTACTGTAAAGCTACAGTAATCAAAACAGCATGGCAGGGCTTCCCTTGTGGCACAGTGATTAAGAGTCCACCTGCCAATGCAGGGGACATGGGTTTGAGCCCTGCTCTGGGAAGATCCCACATGCCACGGAGCAACTAAGCCTGTGTGCCACAACTACTGAGCCTGCGCTCTAGAGCCCAAGAGCCACAGCTACTGAAGCCCACACACCTAGACCCCATGGTCTGCAATAAGAGAAGCCACCGTAATGAGAAGCCCATGCACCGCAACAAAGAGTAGCCTCCACTCGCTACAACTAGAGAAATCCTGTGTGCAGCAACAAAGACCCAACTCAGCCAAAAATAAATAAATAAATAAATTTATTTTTTAAAAAAATTCCTTAAAAAAAACAGCATGGCATAGGCATAAGGATAGACATACAGATTAAAGACACAAAATAGAGAGTTCAGAAATAATCCCACACACCAACCTTCAAGATGTTAGAGGAGTAAGACATGGAGCTCACTTTCCTCCCCACAAATACATCAAAAATACATCTAGGGCTTCCCTGGTGGTGCAGTGGTTGAGAGTCCACCTGCCTATGCAGGGGACACGGGTTTGTGCCCTGGTCCAGGAAGATCCCACATGCCGCGGAGCGGCTAGGCCTGTGAGCCATGGCCGCTGGGCCTGCGCATCTGGAGCCTGTGCTCCACAACGGGAGAGGCCACAACAGTGAGAGGCCTGCGTACCGCAAAAAAAAAAAAAAAAAAAAAAAAAATCACAACATCTACCTGTGGAACAACTCCTACAGAACACCTACTGAACTCTGGAAGAAGACCTGAGACTTCCCAAAAGGCAGGAAACTCCCCATGCACCTGCGTAGGGCAAAAGAAAAAAGACAAAACAGAGACAAAAGCATCATTCAGCTTTTTCTTTTCCTCTACAGCTGACCATAATAATAAACAAGTAAATTTCCTGCTAAAAAAAAAGAATAAGGACAGTACCTGCACCTTGGGGAGGGAGCTGTGAAGGAGAAAAAGGTTCCATACACTAGGAAGCCCCTTCACTAGTGGAGACGGGGGGGTGGGCGGGGGGGGGGAAGCTTCAGAGCCACGGAGGAGAGCACAGCAACAGGGGTGCAGAGGGCAAAGCGGAGAGATTCCTGCACAGAGGATCGGTGCCGACCAGCACTCACCAGCCCAAGAGGCTTGTCTGCTCACGCGCCAGGACGGGTGGGGGCTGGGAGCTGAGGCTCTGGCTTCGGAGGTCAGACCCCAGGGAGAGGGCTGGGGTTGGCTGCGTGAACAAAGCCTGAAAGGGGTTAGTGCACCACAGCTAGCCGGGAGGGAGTCTGGGAAAAGGTCTGGAACTGCCTAAGAGGCAAGACACCATTGGTTGTGGGTGCGCAAGGAGACAGGATTCAGAGCACCACCTAAATGAGCTCCAGAGATGGGCGCAAGCCATGGCTATCAGCGTGGACCTCACAGACGGGCATGAAAACGCTAAGGCTGTTGCTGCAGGCACCAAGAAGCCTGTGTGCAAGCACAGGTCACTAACCATACCTCCCCTCCCGGGAGCCTGTGCAGCCCGCCACTGCCAGGGTCCCGTGATCCAGGGACAACTTCCCCAGGATAATACACAGCGTGCCTCAGGCTGTTGCAACCTCATGCTGGCCTCGGCCACCGCAGGCTTTCTCTGCATTCCGCACCCCTCTCCCCGCCCTCCGACCCCCCCCCCCCCGCCCCGCCCCGCCCCGGCCTGAGTGAGCCAGGGGCCCTAATCAGCTGCTACCTTAACCCCGTCCTGTCTGGGCGAAGAACAGACGCCCTCAGGTGACCTACATGCAGAGGCAGGGACAAATCCAAAACTGAACCCCGGGAGCTGTGCGAACAAAGAAGAGAAAGGGAAATAAAAACAAAAATAAACAAATCATACCTAATGAACTTAAACGCTTTTGCACAGCAAAGCAAACCATAAATAAGACGAAAAGACAACCCTCAGAATGGAAGGAAATATTTGCAAATGAAGCAACTAACAAAGGATTAATCTCCAATATATACAAGCAGTTCATGCAGCTCAATATCAAAAAACAAACAACCCAATCCAAGAATGGTCAGAAGACCTAAATAGACATTTCTCCAAAGAAGACATACAGATTACCAACAAACACATGAAAGGATGCTCAACAACACTAATCATTAGAGAAATGCAAATCAAAACTACAATGAGGTATTACTTCACACTGGTCAGAACGGCCATCTTCAAAAAATCTACAAACAATAAATGCTGGAGAGGGTGTGGAGAAAAGGGAACCCTCTTGCACTGTTGGTGGGAATGTAAATTGATGCAGCCACTATGGAGAACAGTATGGAGGTGCCTTAGAAAACTAAAAATAGAACTACCATATGACCCAGCAATCCCACTACTGGGCATATACCCTGAGAAAACCATAATTCAAAGAGTCATGTACCACAGTGTTCACTGCAGCACTATTTACAATAACCAGGACATGGAAACAACCTAACTGTCCATTGACAGATGAATGGATAAAGAAGATGTGGCACATATATACAATGGAATATTACCCAGCCATAAAAAGGAATGAAATTGAGTTATTTGTAGTGAGGTGAATGGATCTAGAGACAGTCATACAGAGTGAAGTTAAGTCAGAAAGAGAAAAACAAATACTGTATGGTAACACATATATATGGAATCTAAAAAACCCCCAAAAACAGTGGTTCTGAAGAACCTAGGGGCAGGACAGGAATAAAGATGCAGGCATAGAGAATGGAGTTAAGGACACAGGGAGGGGGAAGGGTAAGCTGGGACGAAGTGAGAGTGGCATGGACATATATACACTACCAAATGTAAAATAGATAGCTAGTGGGATGCAGCCACAGAGCACAGGGAGATCAGCTCGGTGCTTTGTGTCCACCTAGAGGGGTGGGATAGGGAGGGTGGGAGGGAGATGCAAGAGGGAGGAGATATGGGGATATATGTATACGTTTAGCTGATTCACTTTGTTATAAAGGAGAAACTAACACACGATTGTAAAGCAATTATACTCCAAAAAAGATGTTAAAAATAAAAGTTATTATAAGGAAAAATTTCCAATGACCCCAGATTCTTGCATCTTCCCAAACATAGAAAAGCACAAATATGATAACTTGAGATGCCTGTTCTTTGTGATTATCAGTAATCTCTTGATGCTTGACTATGTGATTTTCCGAGCAAAAATTTCATATATATCCTGGCTCCTCCCTTATCTCTTTAGAGCAGTTCCTCAGAGCTATCTGAGATGCTGTCTCCCAGACTATAGTCCTCAGTAAGGTCCCTGAATAAAACTTAACTCACAACTTTTACATTGTGTGTTTTTCTTTCAGTTGACATAATATAAAAATATTAATGAGATGTTATAAAAAATTAAGTTTTCAAAATCTGGTGTGCATTTTACATTTACAGCAAATTTCTGTTTGGTCTAGCCACATTTTAAAAAATTTATTTTTTTACTTAGGCTGCACCAGGTCTTAGTTGTGGCATGCATGCAGGATCTAGTTCTTCGACCAGGGATCAAACCCAGGCCCCCTGCGTTGGGAGCATGGAATCTTATCAACTGAACCACCAGGGAAGTCTCTGGACTAGCCACATTTTAAGAGCTCAGTAGCCACCTGTGGCTAATGGCTACTGTATTGGAGAGACCAGCCCTACTAGACCCTGATCCCTTAAATTTCTGTCAACCATACTCATCCTTCCCTGAAACACTCCAAGATTATTTGCTTCATATCTTTTTTTTTTTTTTTTTTTTTTTAGCGGTACGAGGGCCTCTCACTGCTGTGGCCTCTCCCGTCGCGGAGCACAGGCTCCGGACGCACAGGCCCAGCAGCCATGGCTCACGGGCCCAGCCGCTCCGCAGCACGTGGGATCCTCCGGGACCGGGGCACGAACCCGTGTCCCCTACATCGGCAGGCGGACTCTCAACCACTGTGCCACCAGGGAAGCCCTGCTTCGTATCTTGATCGGCACTGTTTCCTTTTCTTGGAAATTCCTTCCCCTGTCTAAGTCTTTTGAATTTTGCCTACCTTCTAGTGTCATCTCAAATGTAAGGCAAAGCTTTTCCGCCTGGGCCAGAGGTGTTCGCTCACTTATCTTTCCTACCATAGATTATCTTAATCTATGCACATATATCATTTCTCTTTATTGTCTTGTTGAAAGTATTGAGACATTTTTGTTTCTCTTCTCGGGCCTAACAGATTGCCTTGCACATAGTAGGTACTCAATAATCATTCATTGTTTTAAAGTGGATTGCACTGAATTCACTGCAAAGGAAAGGAACTAGTCTATTGAGAATCAAACCACTGATAGCTAGTGAAACATCTGTCTGGCAATATGTTTTCTACCTACCGTGAAATCAGAGGCCTGCTGACTTGTCACTCTATATCCAAAGCAACCATTAATTATATGGAAAATGTTCACATAATGTTATGTGGTAATTCAAGAGAGTTCTCATCATTAAGTTGATGATTATATTTTATTTAGCTATTATCACTTTAAGGCTGTGCAGGGCTCCCTTTCGGTAGACTGTCTGTTAACTTAGCTAGAATATTCTCTGTCATTTTGTAAAAAACTGCCAGTCTGTTTTTCAGGCACTGAGGATTGTTGAAAGGGATGGAAAGAAATGGTAACTGCTTTGACTAAATATTTATAAAGTGTTCACATCTCCCTGGTTCCATTCTATTTAAAAAGCGAATTCTGTCTGCTAGGAAAAAAGAGTAAAGGAGCACTAGAGCACCAGATTTCCTCTCTCCAAGTTCTATCTTTCCACTTACACTTGTTTCTGTCTGCTGTGAGGCTGCAAAAAGCACTAGCTTGCTTTCCTTACAGAGGTCCCAGAACCGAGGTTACTTAAGTTTCTTCCCCAAAGAATATGAAAAATGACCTCATACAAAAACTTGTTATTAATACTGAAGTGTTACTTCACATAGGTGTTTGCACTGTATTTATTTGACAATACAAATGAAACCCTTGTGGGTCTCTCTGACTTACCCGGTGTCACACCATTTAGACTCTCCTGTACAAAGTATCAAGACCAGCTTTTCACTCACCAGAGTCCTAGACTTCGCAGAATGTGGAGGTTCTCAAGCAAGACGAGATTACTGCATATTAGGAACTTGTACTCTGACAAGAAAACCCCTGGGTTAATAACCATTCACTGACTGTGAGATATTGAGCAAGTTCATAAACTGAGCTTTGTTTCTTTCCGTATAATACTATTTAGCTCATAAAATTGTGGACAGGGCTTCCCTGGTGGCGCAGTGGTTGAGAGTCCGCCTGCCGATGCAGGGGACACGGGTTCGTGCCCCGGTCTGGGAAGATCCCACATGCCGCGCAGCGGCTGGTCCCGTGAGCCATGGCCACTGAGCCTGCGCGTCCGGAGCCTGTGCTCCGCAACGGGAGAGGCCACAGCAGTGAGAGGCCCGCGTACCGCCAAAAAAAACACAAAAAATTGTGGACACAAAAAAGTTGCCTGCCATTTCAGTAAACAACAAATGTTGCCCGCTATCAAGCGATCAGCCACTGCAGCCACACCCAATGGTGTGCCTTGAGGGGAATTCAGAATGGAGAAAAACAGGATACTGGCCCTAGATAGATAAGATGCCTGTCAAAGGAATAAGTTCAATGAGCCCAGACTCTTGTATCTTCCCACACTTAGAAAAGCACTAAAATCATTAACTTGAGAGGTCTGTTTTTTTGTGATTAGTAGTAATCTTTGATGTTCGACTGTACTTTTTTTTTCCAGCAAAAATTCCTAGATATCATGGCTCCCACCTTACCTCTTTGAAACAGTTCCTCAGTGTCAACTTAAAAAAAGGCACAACATGAGAGTTGTGAGTTAAGTTTTATTGGGGGGCAAAATAAGGACTATAGCCCGGGAGACAGCATTTCAGATAGCTCTGAGAAACTGCTCCAAAGAGGTAGGGGGGGGAGGTCAGTATACATGTGATTTCAGCAAGGGGTGTACATGCAATCAAGCACATAGTTTTTGTAGAAGGTTTCTGCTAGTCTCGTGATGGTTACTGCGTCATGAGGAGCAGTCATCACCAGGAAGGATTTTAGTGCTTTTCTAGATATGAGGAGATACAAGAATTGGGCTCATAAAATCGGCTCCTGAAAATAACTATCAGAAGACCTGTTCTGCCAGTTTTTCCCAGAGCACAGAGTGCCTCATTTCTGCTCTCCACCCTGAGCTCCTTTCAGGGAGTGTTGAAAGTCAGCAGCTGCAGCAGCGCATGATTTAATCCTTGTAGAGGTAGATGGCAAGTGCCAATTTATAGTTGACAAGAGCTATCTGAGAGGCTGTATCCAGGGTATAGTCCTCAGTAAGGCCACCAAATAAAACATCATTCTCAACTTTAGGTTGTGCCTTTTTCTTTTTTGTGACAAAATCATTGTGAGGTTTAGATGAGATAAGGCGCCATAGTACATAAAGTGCCTGATGCATGGTAAAGGCCCAATAAATATAAGACATTATTATCTTCCTCTGAGAAAGACATCCATTTACAAAATAGTAGGTAACATACTTTTTAATTCTCCTGTGAATTAAATGGTAATTGTCACAGCCCTCAGGGGTTAACAGGTGAGGCTGCCCAAAGTCAAAGGAGAGCAACCCAGAGGTTACACCCAAGATCTTGTCATCCTTGTCATACATTTGTTATGAGGGCAGAATGTGCCACCCAAAACATGCCTCCTTGGCATAAGGATTATTTTGAGCTGATTTTTTTGAGAAACTGCACACAAGGGAGCTCTGAAGATAGAGTAGAAGTTACTGTTTTGTAAGGGAAATTTACATTAGAAAGGGAGCCTGTGCCAGGAAGAGAGTTATTACCAGAAATAACTTTCTCACCTAAGAGACTTACCTGCATAGCAGGGCTACCTTTGTTTACCTAACATTTTCTCTTCTCACCTTCCTGTGAATTGCCTCCCTGCCACTGAAGCCCCAGAACCGTCTCCCTTTCTTTATTTAGCTCAGGATGTATAAGCCTCAATGTCTGGCTACCTTTTGAGTCTCATATCTTTGTGGGGCCCCCATGACCAATTAATTAAATATATTAATTAATTTCCAATTTAATTTTTAAATTAAAATTAAATTAACTAATTTAATTAACTTAAGTGCCTAATTAATTTAATTTACACAATTAAAAATCTATTTCTTCTGTTAATGTCTTTTATTAAAAGGGTGGGGGGGGTCAGCCAAGAACCTAGAAGAATAAAAAGAAAATTAGTTTTCTCCCCTGCATTTGGGATACCAGGGTGCCTCAGAACATCAAAATTTGGAAGTTTTGCTATAAAATATTATTGTCCCCCACTACACATAGGAGAAAAATTGAGGCTTGAGAAAGTTAAGGCTACACAGCTCATCAGTACCTAATAAATAGTGATGTTGTTGCTAATAAACAGTGGTGCTGAGATTTAGTCTTCAATAATCTTCGAACTATTTAGTCAAGTCTACATGTTTATTTTAATATTTATGGCAGTTATCTTTTCGTTAAACTTTTTATTTTGAGACAATTGTAGGTTCATATGCAGTTGTAAGAAATAATACAGAGAGAGCAAGAGAGATCACATTAACCCTGTACCCAGTTTCCCCGAATGATAACATCTTGCAAAACTATATTATCACAACCAGTACATCTGATAGGGATAGCATAGGATAGTTACACAGGTAGTTATAGAAGTCCCAGTAGGGGACTATAGATAGAAAGGGAAACCTAGGAAACTTTGGGAGACCACTGTAAGTTAACGATCACTCAAAAAGCTATTGGGGCTTCCCTGGTAGCGCAGTGGTTGAGAGTCCGCCTGCCGATGCAGGGGACACGGGTTCGTGCCCCAGTCCGGGAAGATTCCACATGCCGCGGAACAACTGGGCCTGTGGGCCATGGCCGCTGAGCCTGCGCCTCCGGAGCCTGTGCTCCGCAACGGGAGAGGCCACAACAGTGAGAGGGCTGCATACCCAAAAAAAAAAAAGCAATAGCAACATCATGGAAGGAAGCAGCCTTGCTTAACTATAAAGCCATAAATAAAAGCACAAGATATGCCCCAGGCCATTAGGTGGAAGAAAAATGTCACCACCCTTCTACTGATTTGAATAAGCACTATGATAATCCTAGTTTGACCTCAGAGGGTCAGACACTCTCCTGCCTGATATGAAGGAGGAACTAGTGATATAAGCCTCATGTCTACTTGAAGAAGGCGGTCTTTTCCCCTCCCCCTTTCCTTGACTATAAAATTGTAGCCCACTTAATCCTCAGGGCAGAGCTCTCTCGCCTGCCTGCTTGCATCTCTTACAGTGTCCTATATTAATACATCTACTTCTTTCCTATCACTTTGCCTCTCACTGAATTCCTTCTGCACTGAGACACAAAGAACCTAAGTCTCAGTAAGTCCAAACACCAGGTGAGTGATTCTAATTAAAAGATCGTGGGTTCAAGTCCCAATCTGAGGTGCACAGTTTCACACCCACCTTGATGCCGTCAAGTTACAAAATGTTTGCATCGTGAGAAGGATCCTTCATTTGTCATTTTATAGGCACCTCCACTTCCCTCCTTCCCCTTCCCCCTCCTTAACCCTGGCAAGCACTAACCCTATTCTCCATTTCTATAATTTTGTCATTCCAAGAATGTTATATAAAAGGAATAATAAAGGTTTCTTTTCGCTTCAGACTATATTAGATGTGACTCAAAGCACATATGCTCTTTCAGTGAACAATAAATATGAATTTAGGGTGGATGAAGAGGCTTGAAGTTTATAGAGCTGGAGAGATAGGCAAGGGCCAGATCATATGTGCCACATGAAATAATTTGAATGTTATTCCATAGCCCATGGAAAGCTGTTTAAGCATTTTAGTTAGGAGAGTAACAACTTCAGATGTGTGATTTAAAAAGCTCACTCTGGGGCTTCCCTGGTGGCGCAGTGGTTGGGAGTCCGCCTGCCGATGCAGGGGACATGGGTTCGATCGCTGGTCCGGGAAGATCTCACGTGCCGCGGAGCAACTAAGCCCGTGCGCCACAGCTACTGAGCCCACATGCCACAACTAAGGAAGCCCCCATGCCTAGAGCCCGTGCTCTGCAACAAAAGAAGCCACCAGGATGAGAAGCCCACACACCGCACCAAGAGCAGCCCCTGCTCGCTGCAACTAGAGAAAGCCTGTGCACAGCAACCGAAGACCCAATGCAGCCAAAAATAAATAAAATAAATAAAATTTTAAAATAAATAAAGAGCTCACTCTGGTAGCCACGTACTGGATTGGTCTAGGCTGGAAGCAGAAAGAGAAATCAGAATCTAATATCAGTAGTCCATGGAAGGGATTCCAAAGAGCTGAACTAAGCAATGGCAGGAAGAGGGGGAGGAAACACATAGCGAAGATATTGAAGAGAAATCACGGAGGCGGAAGGTGAAGTCCAGGACTCTGGCTTGGCTGACTGGCTGGGTAGCTAGGCCATTTTACCAGATAAATGAAGGTCCAGATCGGAGTGCAGAGGGTGAGCTCAGATTTCAAATACTCATTTCAAGACACTTGTGAGACATCTGTGGACAACATCCAGGAGGATACATGGGGCATGAGCTCTAAAGAGAGTTCTGGGCTGATGATAATGATTTGCAGTCTTCCACCCACATGTAAGAGGCAATGGAATCCATGGTGATGAAAAGTTCCCACAGAGATGGTGGACACAGGGAGAAGACAGAGAGCAAGACAAATCACTTCCCTTCTATTTTCTTATCTGCAAATTGGCTATAATGATAACCATCGAGCCTACATCATATCTCTAGGGGCGAGGGGCAGGGGTGGGGGAAATAGGTATGACAAAGTTTAAAACACTACAGAATTTGATAAATTCAAGGTATTACTACTGCAATAATCTTAAAACATAGACCTATAATATAATACTGGCAAGTTTTCAGCCCTTTTTATTTTTTCCTTTTAGTAGTTAGCACTATTTTTAACCTTTTCCAAACATCTAAGTCATGCTCCTATTTTTGAAGAAGGCAGAAAGGCAGACGTGCAATTACAGTGGTATTCTGAGCAGTTGTTCAGGCATAAACAGCAGCTTCAACAGACAAAATCTTATAATTAGGGGCAAGTCCTCAACCACAGCTCCAGAAAAAGTGGGATGGGAGCAAGTGAAGCACCAAAGGATTTTATCTTCAATTGAAAAAGTGAAAAAGCAACATTCATGGCTGTGGTACATTCATTTCTGAATTTTCCATTTGCATATTGCTCTCAATACCTTCTGCCAACAGAAAGTCGGCACAAATGGAGGAGAGATACTCATGTGTGAGAGAACCCTCTTGCAAACCAAAACATTTGTAGTTGGGCTTCCCTGGTGGCGCAGTGGTTGAGAGTTCGCCTGCTGATGCAGGGGACACGGGTTCGTGCCCCGGTCCGGGAAAATCCCACATGCCGCGGAACGGCTCGGCCCGTGAGCCATGGCCGCTGAGCCTGCGCGTCCGGAGCCTGTGCTCCGCAATGGGAGAGGCCACAACAGTGAGAGGCCCGCGTACCACAAAAAACAACAACAACAACAACAAAAAAACCATGTATAGTCATATCTAGTAATCCCTCCTCCCCTCCATTTGCACCACATTCCCCAGCCTCACCGCGGGGGTGCCTTATTTCCTTCACTTTCTTTAAATCTTTTGTTTTATTAATAGGATTCATGGATACTACAGTGAAAGCACAGAGAGGACACCAAACTGATTAATAAGGAAAATGCACAGAAGTACCTACCTGTGCAAAAGTTTCATGCTAAACCATAATATACTCTAAGTATCTGGGAAATGAAATCACAGATTTCCAAATACTCAACAGACTTCACAAATTCTATCAAACTTACACATATGTTTATTAGGCTATTTCCCTCTTATTAGACTGAGGGAAATAGGAACCATTTATTCAAATTCTTTCTGTCACATTGATTGATGAATACTCTCATTCATCGGGCCACTATTTATCTGGTGAAGACTGGGAACATGTCACTATGTTAGGGTCTGGGTGGGGCCTGGGGCTTGGGGAGAGCAGAATAGCTTGAAAAGTTTAGTCTGGTGAATACTAGTGATTTAGTAGAATCATTTTTTTTGTTTGTTTTTATTTTTGATTTAATAGAATCTTGATTGTGATGTTACCAAAATCTCTTCACATTTTTAAAGAATTCCATATTACCTAAGGGACCTTGGGAAGCCAAAGGCATATATATACTATGGATTCTCCATATTTCCTAATTCTTTTTCTTTGGATAAAGCAATCTACATTGAGTTATCTTATTTATTACTGCTTAATTTGGAAAAGGTCGTGAGCCAGGAGCTAAGGGTCCCAGTCATGAGTTGAATAAAGGGGGCCTGCACACGTACAATAAAGAATCCTACATAACCATATGACTTGTCAAGGCTACATCTGCCCAGGGGAGCAAACTGAGTATTGCCACAGGAAGTCACTCTGTGCTGTTCCGAAGTTTTGCTGAATCGAGTTGTGCACCGAGCCAAGGCATTAAAATCAGTAGGGCTGGTTCATGGTTTAATAATGGATGAAATTCATGAAGATAGAAAGCTTCCTCCAGGAAAGCCCCATCCATCTCTGGCCCATGTCTCTGCTTTTTACCTAGGTTTCATATGTATTGAGAAGAATCACTCCCAGTTACCAATAATCTTAGTGGTGCTGAGGAAAGCTCCCTGTATGGAGGAGCCGATGATGGCCCACCATGTGGTACAACAGAGTTAGTTGCGGGGGAGAGGGGGTAGAGAGTCATGGTGAGGGCTGGTGTTGGGACCCAACATGACCAGAACAGATCTTTTGCAGGTCGGGGGGTGGGGGAGGGGAGTAGTGTTGGGGACAGGGCAAAGTAGAGAAGGGAAGAAACACAAGAGTGTTTCTCTGCTTCTACCGGGATGCATGGCTTCCTATTGCTTCTAAATCCAGAATGGGTTTTGTGGGCTGGCTGAATCTTCCTCTCTCCAATAATGAGAGTGAGAAGGAATACCAGCTAGTTTAATTAATCATGCATTCAACAAATATTTAGCACATACCTGTTACGTACCAGCTGTTCCAGGAGCTGCAGTGAACACGTCAAGGAGCTCAGCTTCTGGGCTGGGATAGGGGTTGGGGATAAACATTCTAAAGAGTAAAAAGCCAGCATCCTGGTAGCACTGATCATCCCAGGACCCTTGACTCAAGTCTCCAACATTTTACTTGTTTGCATGTCCTTGACCTCTCAACCACATGCTCTACCTACAGGGGACCATTGACATAACAACAAGCCCTGCATTCTTGACTCCCCATTTACACAGGCTCAGTTACACTGTTTTCACTCTTCTTATTCATCCTCATGGTCTTACTTTCTGCCCTGTTCACTCCTATGCATTCTCTGCAACAGGAATACCATGAGCAGTTTTGAGGATTTAGCCAAGCCCTGAGGCCTGAGCCCACTCCCCCCTTTCCATTTTGATGGACGTCCAGGCACAACATAACACCTGCTTTGCCCTTGTTTTGCTACAAGCCCTCGGCTCTTAATGCGCCCCTCCCAGTGCTGCTTTGTGCAGACACTCCTCTGCTGGCCATCACAGCCAACCAAGAGATGACTCCCAGCACATTCTCTACTCTGGTGCCCACCACATGTGCCTTGCTGAGAAACAATGATACCTATCCTCCTTCCCATGTACAGCAGGCTGTGCCATGCCTGCAGGCCTCAGTGGGGGTGATGCTCACCCCCGTACCCCAAGACATCAGTCTGCACAATTGGAACTATTCTTCTGGGCCCCTGCCTTTTTTGTGTGTGTGTGTGGTACGCGGGCCTCTCACTGTTGTGGCCTCTCCTGTTGCGGAGCACAGGCTCCGGATGTGCAGGCTCAGCGGCCATGGCTCACGGGCCCAGCTGCTCCGCGGCACGTGGGATCCTCCCGGACCGGGGCACGAACCCGTGTCCCATGCATCGGCAGGCAGACTCTCAACCACTGCGCCACCAGGGAAGCCCGCCCCTGCCTTTTTGAAAAAATCAGAATAACCAGGTCTCTGAGACTTGGGCCTGGACACTCCAAGGAGGGTGGGGGAGTGGAAGCAAAACCCCCAGCCCCTGTACTTGGGCATGGGCTGACTGGACAGGTTCAGGATTGCACCCTGAGCTGGAACATTACCAGGTTATTACCATCTGAGGATATTGTATAGGCATCATATATCATTATGAGAATTATTACTATTTGCATACAAGATATGCAAGATAATTTTACCCCAAGGTAAGAGTAAGTGGTTGATGTTGGTTGATAACCAGCTCCCTGTAATGCTCTCTAAGAGATGGTGACAACTGAAAGGCAAAGTGTTCCCGTCTAGCACCATCCCCTTCTTTGGGGACAGGCATTGTGACTTGTCTTGGCTCTCACTTCTTCCCATTCAATAGTGTAAATCACTTACTAGTCTGTAGGAAAGTCTTGAGGTGGAAACACTGTCCTAGAGGACTGTAAACTAAGTCAAAGGCATGGCCTTTGGGGAGCTTTTTTGTGTCAAAGAGAATTAGAGCCTTCAGGTACTTTGATGTCCTGGGGAGATCAAACATAGATTCATGAAATAGTAAAAGGAGCCATGTAAAGCAATATAGCAAACAAATGCAAATTAAAATCAAATAGCTATAAATTCTAGAGGGACCTGGAATAGAGATGCAATATAGAGATGACAGTAAAGGAAGGCTTACTGGAAACAGGATCCTCCCAAGATAGTGGACATGGTACCAGCTGCCAGTCTGTACCAAACCAGCCACCAGATAGAAGGAAAACCTGCCAGGGATGCTAGAGGGAAAATCCAATGTCTGTGATTAGCTGTCAGACAGTCATTAGCATTCCCCTAACCACAGAGGAGCTCAGATTTGAAGGTCTCACCTGATCAAACACACTTTCTGTGTAATGAAGTATCGAGCCAATCCTTGGAATAAAAAACCTGAAGGTCTCCTTGGAACTACACTACGATTTGGAGTGTGTTCATCTCCTGCTTATGGGATCAAATCCCCATCGGGTCCATTTTCTTTCTTAAATCTCAACTATTAAAATAGAAGGAAACGACCCATTTTATTTAAGGTGGAATTGATACCTGATCCACGTTTTTTCTTCCAATCTGGGTAACAAAGGTTTTGGCAGTTCTGATGTACTTATGTTAACCTGATACATTTCTGAATGAGAAACTAGTATAACTCTAAAACAGGTAGTTTAAATAGAATTGATCATTTTTTCCTTCTGATAAATTTATTTTCCCCACTTTACACTATGTATATACTTTAAATGCATTTGCTTTTTATTCAAAGGACAGAAATGTCACTTTTTCAACTTGTTGTCTAAATTTTAGAAGGCAGATTCTTTTCACTACATACTAGTGTAACAAATATATACTCAAATTTCCTAAAGAAGTCACTTAGAAATGTGTTCATATTAGTTGCATTATCAAAAATAACTACTAAGTTTATCTAAGGTGCATTGAGTCTATGAAACAGCATGATTCAGGGATCAGAACAACTGGGCTGTCATCCCAGGAGTTTACTTAGTTTCTGAAAGGTTACACCCAAACTCCAAAGCTTCAAGAAGAATAGAACCTGTGCCTATAAGACTATGATTGTTGGGATGAGTATAGCCTTGGGCTCCAAGTCCTAGAGGATTATCATACAGTAGTTCTTCCTCATTCAGACTTAGGTTCCTTAAAAACACCAAAGGAATTTCTATTTGAAGTGGAAGAACTTAAACCCTTATACAGAAAAAATAAGAAACCGTGGCAGAATCAGCTGTACATCAACTTAGGAAAGCCCCTATATTTTTAGGTTTACTAAAATACAACAAAGAGAATTTGAAATAGAAAGATATTCGTATTATTCATTTTACATGAATAATATGACTAATGTAGTTAATTTCCTTTTATCATTCTTTACTCACTGGAAATTTAACTGGCTGTCCCTCCCTCTTACACTATTTCAGGAAGAGGTGTCTAATTTAGTTTTATTTTGTTACAGATTAATATATTCAAGATAATATAAAGGAGTCCTTTTTCTCATCTTGGTGGGTCCCTTCCCAAAGGTACCTTCCTCTGTCTGTTAGAAGTACGCTCTGCTTCAAATACTTGAAAATGCAGCGGCTCCAGGTTTTCATCAGGAATCATGGTCTTTCCACCTTCCAGCTCCTTCTATCCTCAGTCATGTGATTTTCTTCCTCGTGGTTGCAGGATGACTGCTGCAACTGCAGAGTCAGGACCACTCACAAGGCAGGAAAGAGGAAGGGCAAAGGAGAACAACAGTACTCTTTCCTTCCAGAGTCTTTGACATTTATTGGAGAATGAAAGTCTGTAGGGATATTTGCCTACGTCTCATTGGTGTCACATCACTCCCATGGTTGAAAGAGAATCTGGGAAGACTAGAGTTTTTAACTGATGATATTTCTGCCCTAAACAAATGAGTACTTTGTTAATTTGGAAGAAGGCAGAAACCAGCAATGTTTGCTACAACTCTCTTTCTGAATGTGTAACTCTGGAGCTATTGACTTCTACCTCCTGCTTCCCATTTCCTCAGCTCTTCATTACCTCTCTGTTCTCATACACTCCACAGACTTTGGCTCATAGGCCCTAGGTTTCTTTTTTTTTTTTTTTGTGGTACGCGGGCCTCTCACTGTTGTGGCCTCTCCCGTTGCAGAGCACAGGCTCCGGATGCGCCGGCTCAGCGGCCATGGCTCAACGGGCCCAGCCACTCCGCGGCATGTGGGATCCCCCCGGACCGGGGCACGAACCCGTGTCCCCTGCATTGGCAGGCGGACGCTCAACCACTGCGCCACCAGGGAAGCCCCCTAGGTTACTTTTAATTATCTTCTTTTATCTTTCCAGTATTTCACTGCAAAAATCTCCATTCATTTCCTGCCAACTCTTTCTGCCTCCTTCTGTCCATGTCTATTACTTTGCTCTTTTCTCTCCTTTTTTCTAAGTACCTCTAACAGGAGCTGCTCCTGATCCAAAATTCTTCTGTTAGTCAAAACACACCCAGAAATAATTTCATGTATATCCTCTTCTAAGTCTGTCATTAAACAGCAGACATTAATCAGATATTTTTATATTTGTAAAATTTTGCATCTGTAAAATTAGTGTGAGCTTGCTAACAAGCAGGGTGGCACTCAAGTAAGTCTTTGGTTACTGATTGGGGGCATGAGCTCAGGTTGCTCAAGGATATATCCCTGGGCCAGAAAGGCAGAGTCTTAGTCACAACCAGAAAGGTCTGAGTGTAGAGTCTCAGACTGGCAGGAGCACGGCAGGGTGGAGATGGCGAAATGTCAGCCTTTGCAGCATTTGTAGACATGCTAGAATGCCTTGCTGATTTATTGATGACATTGTGAAAAGAAAGTATACATATTCAATACTGAATCTACTTTGAGCACTTTCTGGGGGTAGAAAGGGGTGGTTGGCTGAGATGCTGAAGTGGGCAGCTGGACTCACATACAGAGAGGAAAATGTAAAGTCAGAAGTTAAGAACCTCATAGCCGCTGACAGCAGCTGGGGCGGTCTGGGAGAATTCCAAGCAACTTTCCTCCCAAGAAGCAAGTTCACACATCCCAACTGGACAGCTTGGGACCTGAGGATGTGCCTGAGACAGACTTCTTTTTTGGGAGCAGCAAGCTGTTTTGGGGCAGCAAAACTGAAATCCAGTTTGAATCCAGATAATCTTTCTAATTGCAAAACTCTAACCCATGTACACTTTTATAAAATGCTTTTCCCACACTACCTATATCTGCTCATGGTAAAGACTTTGACAATGGATCTGCTGCCCCTTTGGAAAGTGAGAAGACGTAATAACTGGACAAAAAGGAAGATAGTAAAGAGGGAAAGAGGCTGAGAGAGCAGGCTCCATCATTTTCAAATAAGACCAGTTGCCACGGAAGAAGGTACAGGAGTTGTCCTTGGTAAATGAATGGACAGGGAGTGCCAACTGGAAAAACACTGGAGGGAAGGTGACATGACGCTGAGCTAAGACACTGGACACAGACACGCTGAGCCTTCAAAATCCAATAGCTCATGATAAGAATGCCTACTTGAAAAGATTTTATGTTATATTCACCATGTACTCTGACAATTTAGACATAGTTATCACATTTGTTTTATAGCAACAAGAGTGATTAGGTAATGCCAGCTTTTTGAGTTGCTCCTCAACACACATTATATTCTATCAAATCCTCTTAGACCTCATTTAAAATGAAAGGCAAATAGATGCCTTCATCAGTTTTTAGTTATATTTAAATCGGGGCAGGGGGGCTTTGCGTTGAGTTGTTGCCATTGGAGTATAAGCACCAGATCTTTGAAAGACTGTGCTGGCAACTTGGGTACTGAACTTGGTCCGTAACTTGACGGCAAATGGCATCCTTTTGTTCTCAAGTTATGTTCTTACACCATGTATTACAAACCACTGAAAGAGAATAATACTTTTTAGATAATTATAATTATAAATGAAATATAATCAGTGTTTACCATAATTCTGAATTAATAAGAACACATTAAAATTATAACCATATAAAACAATATTTTCTTCTCCTATAGTTTTTGCTCAAAGATATTCAAGAAATAAAAGACATTTTACATACTCATGTTCTAGACCTTTTCTTGATGTATGAAAGTGAGAAAATCTAAAATCACATAATCTCCACTGCTGGCTTTGCCATTTGTAGGGTGTGCTAATCAAGTTCACCAGAAATTCCCAAGCCTTTTTTGCTAAAACCTATTCTTTGGGTCATAATTCAATAAGGTTATCTTGTATGTAGAGGACTTTCACTGATACAATTGAGATTTTTCCAAAAATGGCTCCAGTATCCTTGGTTTTTACTCTTTGTTTTTTTCTGCATGGTAGCTCCAGTGGGAAGATATCCATGTAAAGAGTCACTCAATTGTTGCAAATAAGTTGTCACATCAGTTGAGATGGTCATTTCTTCATTTTCTAAAACTGTTTCTCTAAGAAAAGGAAAGTTACTTCAACATACTTTATCCCAACTAGAAATTGCTGTATAGAAGCAAATAATTTCTCTCTGGCCACACCATGTTCTTATTAGATCAATGTTTAGATGAACTCATTTTTGTGTTTGAGTACAACTGATACATATGGTAGGTGAAGGATAAATTTTGTTTTTTAAATTGTCAAATAAAGAATTACTTTGTGAAAAACTGACTTGTTTCTCATGGCTTTCAAAAAGAATGTAACAGGGTACAATGGAATACTACTCAGCCATAAAAAGAAACGACATTGAGCTATTTGTAATGAGGTGGATAGACCTAGAGTCTGTCATACAGAGTGAAGTAAGTCAGAAAGAGAAAGACAAATACCGTATGCTAACACATATATATGGAATTTAAGAAAAAAAAAATGTCATGAAGCACCTAGGGGTAAGACATGAATAAAGACACAGACCTACTAGAGAATGGACTTGAGGATATGGGGAGGGGGAAGGGTAAGCTGTGACCAAAAAAAAAAAAAAAGTAACAGGGTTGCAAATTTAACTTACAGTACAACTGAAATATGTTCCTTTGTGGGTTTTTTTGTTTTTTTTGCGGTACGCGGGCCTCTCACCGCTGCGGCCCCTCCCGCCGCGGAGCAGAGGCTCCGGACGCGCAGACTCAGCGTCCATGGCTCACGGGCCCAGCCGCTCTGTGGCACGTGGGATCTTCCTGGACCAGGGCACGAACCTGCGCCCCCTGCATCGGCAGGCGGACTCTCAACCACTGCGCCACCAGGGAAGCCCGTTCCTTTGTTTTTAATTATAAATACTGTAGGCTTCCCCTCCTGACCTCTAGTCATGGGGGAAAGAATCACTAACTTTTAGCCCTATCTGGGTGAAATCTTAGTTCAAATGAATATAGGAAACAATCCCTTTAGATAATGTTCAGCTATGGGGAAAAACACACACACACACACACACACAAAACAGCCTCCCAGATCTCCTCTATGGTATGTCCCCCTGACCCCACTGCAAGATGGCTTCTGTGGACATGGGTGGACAGGCAAGGTTTTCACGACTCCTGGATAGCCAGGAAGAATATTGGGCACAGTGGTCTTTGGGGCGATGGACCTAGTTCACCTGGTTGGTTCTTGCCCAGCTGATACCTGTGGCTCAATTCTGTGGCTTCTGTACAATGCAGACGTCCTCCAAAGTCCTTATATGTGCTGGCTTGGCATCATCTGCATGCTCCCCTTCCATTCTCCACACAAGTTTGAACTTTCTTCATATTCTTCTGGACCTCTTCTTCAATGTAGATGGTTGGGAACCATTAGAGCAGTTCCCGAGAGCTGTCCTTAGGTCTTCATGTGGTCAGAACACAGGCTCATGAAGGGACTTGTGGTCACTCTGTCATCTGGTCTCTCTTTGACTGACTCAACCTCATTCTGGTTCCTCAGGGGCTACAGACACTTCTGAGTCACTGGCCAGGTGACTTGCTCTGTAACCTGCCCTACAGAGTACCGCACCTCCACTATAGCAACCCCCCACGGGGATGCTCTCCACCTCAGGCTCAAGGACTGTAGGACCCTATAGATACACCTATGGGAACCAAGGCCACTGGGGAAACCACAACCTCCTCCCGACTTCCTGCATGGCCAAGTGATGTGGGTTCTCCCCAGGATGGTGCAGAACAGCCTGTGAGGTTATTCCTCCCAGAGTCCCAAGTGGAGTGTTGGGGGCAAGAACATCTCTGCCTTCTCTACTTGTGTGTTTTCCTCACTCATCTGGGCTGGGGAGTGGGGCGGGTGGCAGGGTGGGGAGGGAGTGTGAATACATCATCCTAGTACTTTGCTTTCTTAGTCCTACTCCATTCAGCTTCCCTCTTCCACCATCCCCTGGGAAGAAAAATGGATGGGTTGTCTTTGATTTTGTGATGCATCTTCTTCTATGTGGCAGCAGGTCTTAGAGTTCTGCTGTCACAGGCAGCCCAGGTTTCTTCTCTAGCCCACAGGAGAACTGCATAAGCTGGCTCCTCCAGCCTGGGGCTGCCGTATGTTAAAGAGGACAGAGACCATTTGAAAACTCCTCTCTCAGAGGGCAACAGTCTGACTTTGAAGTCTTTTAAAATTTTTTTCCTGTATAATCTTATTTCTTATGCCAGAATTGGAATAAGACAAAATAGTATGGTTTTTTTTTTTTGCATTTCTTCTTACTGTAAATCCTAGTCTCAAAGACTACACACCCCCATCACTTTCAATTAGATGAGTACTCAGGTAAACTGGTAAAGGATACCCTCTCAGAGAGGCAAAAGAAAGAAGCACTTTACTCATTTTCATCATTTTCCCTGTTGCAAAATAAATGTGCTGCCATGGGAATTCACCTCACTTCTGCATGGAGATGGATGTGTGCCACCTAACAATTCCTTAACAAAAATCACAGGAGAAGCAAAGATTTGTTTTTTACCTCCCAGTGGAGTTTTTGTTACTATATAAAGAAGACAGAGACTTCTTCATTTTTGCAGACACATTTCTTGCACTAAGTGCATGATAGTGTATTATACAAATAGCTATTCCTTTCTGTATATAGGGAGCAAAGCTTGACATTTTACCAAGCACAGCAGGGGTTACTATCAGTACAAATAGATCCACACCCCTGAAGTGTTGGCTTATGGCTCAAAAAGAAATCTTAGATGAGATTGAAGACATCAATTCCTCTCATAGTTAACTGAAGCAGTACACAAAAGAAGAATTCACCTACCCTCTCTCCCTTACATACTGCAAAAATACCAACAGCTGACTGCAGCCATTACTATCACGTGGCTTGTCAAACTAATACCTCCTTTCAGAGCGATAGGTTCCGCATTCTCTATAACTTACGCCCGGATATCCTGGCTTTTTGCATACATTTTGAAACAAATCTCATCATTACACAAAGGAACATGTTGAAGCTTCTTTGGTCCATTCCCTCTCAATACAATTTTTAAAAAACATTTCCAATGCATAGAAATTTACCCATTACAGGAATCTCTTTTCCTTGGCTTATGAATTTGCTACTTACTAGGATGTTTGAATCCAGAGCTTCCCAAGTCACATAAACTCACATGTCCTCAAGATTTTGCTATGATCAAATCATTCCCTTGTACATGCACGATAACCAGGTGTCCCTCCTCACGTTAAAAAAATTTTATGGTCAGACAGTTTCAGCGTTTGAAATAACAGGGTGCACAGAACACATTGCAACTGTTGAGTCCCATCCCTCTCTATGTCCAAGAAAAGCTGAATGAAACTTTCAGTTCTGGTTCTGTTTGCGTCTACATAACGTGGCACAAAAAATTAACAAAGATATGGAATTTTGCTATGGAATAAACTGCAGTCAACATATTAATTAATGGTTAACTATTCAAGCAAATCCATCTTTGCCGCCAGCATGTCATTATCTACACATACATTAAGAAATAACCCACAATGCAAGATGTGGGGCTAGTGAATTCCACTGTGACAGCTAAATCTGTGTTCTTGATGGCGAAATCACGCACGTCTCCCTCTTCCAGAAAGGGAAGAGCTCCAGTAAAGAACCTCTGGTGTAGAAGATTGAAATGTACCACGCAACATCAAGATAGGGTGGGCAAAACACCTAAGCCACCCCTCTAGCCTGATCCCTGGACACACCCCTACCCTCACGCCATATAAGGAACAAGCTCATCCCCCCTCAGGGAGCAAGCGAGCAAGGGAACATGTTGTTTGTTGTCACTCCCCCCTGCTGCAGCAGGTGCCCCAATAAAGCCTTACCTGGGGAAAAAAAGATACAGTGTAAGTTCTATGAGCATTGTCCCAGGTGATATTTGGAAATATTTCATAAAACAAGACCTATGAGTATCTGGTTACCACATTAAAGTTTATCTCCATATAATATCTGCTCAACACTTCTTTACAGGTGAGGTCCAGCTTTTCATGGAAAAAGTGGAGGGAGAAGTTGGGACCCAGCTCATGTCTCATCCTTTATACCCTAGGATCAAAGCGTAAGTGTTCAGTTAACAGAACCTACACTCGGTTATTTCAGTGAACATCTGGTGTGACTCCAAATGCTCCTGGAGACCTGAGCTCTCATCTTCAGGAGTCTAGCAAAAACTTTCCTACATGTACAGTATTCTCCCTGAGGCAAGTTCTGGCCAGCACAGTTTTCTTAATTTTATGTCTCCAGAAGTGTTTTGGTGCCCCTTTGGATTGGTGTCTCTGTCAGATGTCTCATTAACCTTCTCCTTAATCTAGCTTGGAAAATATCTAGACCCCAGAAAAGTTCCTCCTCTATCTGGGTGGTCACATGTTAATAGAGTTTACTAAGAGAAAAAATGTAGCGAACCACTCTACAGAAGGCTGAAAACCTTTGTAACTGATATTCCATGGACAGCATGAGGGATGTGAGGCTCATGCAATGATAGAATCAGGGAATCATAGGTAAGAAATGGAAATAGAGGGCCTTATTCTTTCTTTTTTTTTGTAATATAATTAGATGTCTTTGTAACCTGATCATGATTCACAGAGACTGAGCAAAATGTTAATGATTTATAATCACTTCTATTGGCAAATGAGATTCTTGGGACCCATTTTCCCTCCTATGAAATAAAACTCCAGTCATGTAGGATGAGGGCTGAGATGGCTTAGTTTAGAGTTAGATCTTGAGAGCAAGACTACAGGAAACTAGAGTGGGGCTCCTTCTAATCTGCCATTTTCCAGCATAGATCTGAGAGGTTCAAGTAGACAATAATAGTAAAAGAATTAAGTTCTTACATGTCCAAGGCACGATGCTAAGGAACGTACATGCGTACTCATGACATTTTATAGATAAGGAAAGTGTGGGTCAGAATTTTTCACGTTTAAGATTGCCCAGCTGGGACTTCCCTGGTGGCACAGTGGTTAAGAATCTGCCTGCCAATGCAGGGGACATGGGTTTGATCCCTGGTCCGGGAAGATCCCACATGCCATGGAGCAACTAAGCCTGTGCGCCACAACTACTGAGCCTGCACTCTAGAGCCCGTGAGCCACAACTACTGAGCCCGCGTGCCACAACAACTGAAGCCCGCGTGCCTAGAGCCCATGTTCCGCAACAAGAGAAGACACTGCAATGAGAAGCCCGCGCACCGCAATGAAGAGTAGACCCCGCTTGCCGCAACTAGAGAAAGCCCACATGCAGCAACAAAGACCCAACGAAGACCCAACACAGCCATAAATAAATAAATAAATAAATTTATTAAAAAAAGAAAAAAGATTGCCCAGGGCTTCCCTGGTAGCGCAGTAGTTAAGAATATGCCTGCCAATGCAGGGGACAGGGGTTCGAGCCCTG
The DNA here is from genome assembly GCF_951394435.1 of Stenella coeruleoalba. Classification (NCBI taxonomy): domain Eukaryota; kingdom Metazoa; phylum Chordata; class Mammalia; order Artiodactyla; family Delphinidae; genus Stenella; species Stenella coeruleoalba. The sequence continues at coordinate 44,660,085 of NC_137155.1, forward strand.
GTCTGGGAAGATCCCACATACCGTGGAGCAACTAAGGCCATGCACAACTACTGAGACTGCGCTCTAGAGTCCGTGAGCCACAACTACTGAAGTCCACGTGCCTAGAGCCCGTGCTCTACATCAAAGAGAAGCCACCACAATGAGAAGCCTGTGGCACTGCAACGAAGAGTAGCCCCGGCTCGCCGCAACTAGAGAAGGCCCACGCACAGCAATGAAGACCCAATGCAGCCAAAAATAAAATAAATAAAATAAAAAAATTAAGAAAAAAAAAAAAGATTGTCCAGCTGGCAAGACGCAGACCTGGGATTCACACCCAAGAAAATTACTTAATCTCAGCCTTGTTCGTAAATTGGGACAATTTATCCTACCTTGCAGAGTGATTGTGTAACAAATAAGTAAATCTATGGCAGGTACCTTACGTCTGGTACTAGGTATTGAGACATACATAGAATCTATTAACTTTTGCTTCCCCTAAATGTCTTCTCTGCAGACTGAGTTACAGCTTCTGTCCATTTCATTTCTTTTCCAAACTATGGACTAAAACTCATTTAATATTTTCTCTCCATTCTGTTTTATTCTCCTTTTAAACTATTTGTGTACTGTTCACTGTCCTGGACCTCTTCCTATTGCATCATTTTTAAAACAAGATAAAGGAGACGTGTATTTTTTCCTGCACTCTTTTCCTTCAGAATGTTTTTTCCAAAAAGTAAAAAAAAAATCATTTAAAAAATTCACTTAAGAAAGTCATGTTGCAACATATTTGCCTACCATACCTCATCAGTTATGTGATTTTCGTGTCACATTTCTAAACAAAATGCCATCCTTGAATTGAAACGTACATATTTTAGAATTGGTAAATTCTTTAGCAGTTAGGCTTATATTTTAATATATCTAGTACTTAAGGAGATATATTTTCATCCAGAAAGTATTTATGCAATAGAGTATTACCAACACATAAATATCTCTGGAAGCACAACAGGCACCCAAAAAAGCTCAAACAGTAGACACCCAGACACTTGAGGAAGACTTGCTATTTGTCATAGATAAACTTCTTTCCTGAATCAAGACATTGTTGATTTATGTTTAAACAAAACTTTCACGCTTGTCCATCAAAAGCTAACACCATAATTTCAGGAACTCTTATTTGGAAAACTACCAGTGTCTCTAAAGGGTCTCAGCATTTCTCAGGCTTTAGCTATTAAGGTCTCCAGCCATCCAGGTAGGCCTGTTCTGTGTGTGTCTCAAGCTCTTCTTCCTGGCGAGGCCAACAGCAGATATAGGCCTGTTGAGAGTTAGGATTTAAAGAGCATACACACATACAAAGGATAATTTTAATCTGATACAGAATCAGATCTCACGTTACCCTTCTGTTTGTATGCCCTTTAATCTCTCTAAACTTCCTGATGGCTCAATCTCTATGCAATGCTGGCCCGAAATCAGGACTCAGTGAACTTGTGGGGGAGGGGAATTTTGCCCTTCTTCTCCTTTCAGTTCTTTTGGCTGGCAACTAAAATGACATAAGGCAGATTAACAGGAGAAAATTAAATTTATTACATATGTACAGGGAAACCACATAAGCATGAAGAATTTCAAAGACAGCAAAGCTAAGGTATATATATATACACATACCATTCTGAACTCTGGAGGAGGAGGCTGGGGTTTGAGACTTTGAAGGGAAGTAAGGCAATTCACAGGAAGATGAAAAGAATTAATGTTTTATAAATAAATGTTTGCTGAGCCATCTGAAGACAATGGGACACAGAGAGGACCTTCGATCAAACAGGGCCTGCTAAGTTCTTCCCTGTCTACCACACCTAGTTCATACTTTGCTACAGTTGTCTATGGTGATAGTTATCTCCTGGAACAGGCCTTTTATTTTAAATTCTTTTAGGCAGTAAAGGGGAATTTCAAAGGTTCTTCCTGAGTCTTCTGGGCGTTGCTTGTTTTCAGCTCAAAATAATCCACATGCCTGAGTGGCACATATTGCAGTGGCCTCCCCTGAACCCCATCAAACTCATTCATTCAACAAATGATTTAATCTCATAATTTTAGGCTAGTAGGCCCTCACTCGTTGTAAATACAATTTAAAACTCAAATAGTGGATGAAACCAAATTCAGCCATTCCCCACTGCATTGATCTTTTGGAAAAGGAAACTAGTAAGTAATAACAAGGGCCTGGGTGGTTGGGGGCAGATGGGGTGTCAGGAAGTTGCTCAGGACTAGGCAAGGCAGGTGCCGGTAGACAGATTTGCCTACCCCATGGGAAGAAACCCCTTCCTATAGGGAGAAGGCTGTTCTGACCAATTTAGGGCAGGTTACCATTCAGACAGCCAGCATCTATTGACTATATCTTAGGTCCAAGACCTTGTCCTGGACATTGTAGGACATGCAAAGATACAGACTGAATCCCTGCCTTCTAAGATGTGCCAATCAATTTATTACAAGAGGCTTGCACTAAATGGTTCTAACAAGTGCCATGGAAGGGACAGAGAGGACTGGTGGGAGCTTCCTGGAGGCATCTGAACTGAGTCTGAAGAGACAAGGAGGACTTGGGCAGCTGGAGATGGAGAATGAGAACGTGCAAAGATCGTAAGAACAGAGCAGGAGGGAAGTGTGTTCTGCAAGCGCCACAGGGGCACCGGGGAGTAAGAGGCTGTCAGTGAGGTCAGCATGAAGCACATGGCTGGGTCCTCTCCATCAAGCAGTGAAGGAACCCCCCCAGTTCCTTGAGACTCAGTGTCTCCATCTACACAGTGCAAGGAATAAACAACACTAGAGGTGAGGAAATAGAGTAATGCATTGTTATTTTCCCACAGATTCCTCCAAAAATGAGTTGTCAATTATAATTCAACAGGGAAAATACGTCAGTTTTACTATTGGGCAGGGGGCCGACCCACATCCAACAAAATATGTTTTCAATTCATTACAGAAGATTTATTTCCCTCCCAGGTGATCAACTAACTCTTTTGATGTTGGAGCAGTTAAGAAAACCGAATTCTGAGTCCTTTGTTGTTGTTTGCTTTTTAGCTTATAAATAAAAATTTTGTCTAAAGGTATATCTGTCTAAAGGTATTATCTGTCTAAAGAAATATCTGTTTGGCGAATCTGGGAAAAACAGGCTTTTCTTTCCTTCTTTAAAAAATTGAAAAAAATTTTTTTTTATTTTTAAGATCATTTTATTCTTTGGACCCATACAATCTATTGGAAACAGCAATTTTAACATATTTCCATTTGCTATGTAAGGTTTCTTTCCTTGTTGGTCTGTTTCTATCCTCAAACAAGCTCCCTCAAGTTTGAACAGGGACTGGACTGGTTTGGGATCTCTTGAATGTGATCTGTAGCATCAGAGTATGATCTTTGAGATCTCATCTGTCTGAATTGGGGAAGAGGTCTTCTTGCTCTCTTAAGTGATATCCAGGAAGGGGACAGCTAGGACCATTTCCATTTGGGAGACAGCAGCTCCTTTTGACCAAGTTTGATTTCACCCACATTTTAAGGAAATTTAGGGAAGTTTTTCTCTCGATCATTAGCCGTTGTGGACCAGAATCCCTGTTTCAACGTGCATTTTTTTTTTCTTTAAAATGGCAGAATGTTATTTGTTGAGGGTAAATAGTTACCTCTCTGTTCCATGTAATCTTCATAGGGGAGATGTGTTGGAGATTGGTTTTAAAGAAGGGTGATTTGGACAGAGCTGGAGGAATCAGACACCCTGACTTCAGACTATACTACAAAGCTACAGTCATCAAAACAGTATGGTACTGGCACAAAAAACAGAAATATAGATCAATGGAACAGGAAAGAAAGCCCAGAAATAAACTCACACACCTATGGCCAATTAATCTACAACAAAGGAGGCGAGAATATACAATGGAGAAAAAACAGTCTCTTCAATAAGTGGTGCTGGGAAAATTGGACAGCTACAGGTAGAAGAATGAAACTAGAACATTTTCTAACACCATATACAAAAATAAACTCGAAATGGATCAAGACCTAGATGTAAGGCTGGACACTGTACAACTCTTAGAGGAAAATGTAGACAGAACACTCTTTGACATAAATTGTAGCAATATATTTTTGGATTAATCTTCTAGAGTAAAGAAATAAAAACAAAAATAAACAAATGGGAGCTAATTAAACTTAAAGGCTTCTGCACAGCAAAGGAAACGATAAACAAAACGAAAAGACAACCCACAGAATGGGAGAAAATATTTGCAAATGAAGGAATCGACAAGGATTAATCTCCAAAATATACAAACAGCTACAAACAGCTCATGCGGCTCTATGTAAAAAAAACAAACAACCCAATCAAAAAATGGGCAGAAGATCTAAACAGACATTTCTCCAACGAAGACATATGGATGGCCGAAAAGCACATGAAAAGATGCTCAATATCACTAATTATGAGAGAAATGTAAATCAAAACTACAATGAGGTATCACCTTACACCAGTCAGAATGGCCATCATCAACGAGTGTATGAACAATAAATGCTGGAGACGGTGTGAAGAAAAGGGAACCCTCCTACACTGTGGGTGGGAATGTAAATTGGTACAACCACTATGCAGAACAGTATGGCAGTTCCTTAAAAAACTAAAAATAGAGCTACCATATGACCCAGCAATCCCACTCTGGGCATATATCTGGAGAAAACAATAGTCTGAAAAGATACATGTACCCCAATGTTCACTGCAGCACTATTTACAATAGCCAGGACATGGAAGCAACATAAATGTCCATTGACAGAGGAATGGATAAAGAAGATGTGATACATATATACAATGGAACATTACTCAGCCATAAAGAAGAGTGAAATAATACCATTTGCAGCAACACAGATGGACCTAGAGATCATCATACTAAGTGAGGTAAGTCAGACAGAGAAAGAGAAATATCATGGTATCAACTCATATGTGGAATCTAATTTTAAAAAAGATACAAATGAACTTATTATTATCTCACATAACAAGAAGTCTCCTAATAATGGTTCCAGGGTTGGTGTAGCTCAATGTGGTTATCAGGGCCCCAAGCTCTTTCTTTCTATCTTACTTTCTCAGCATGTTAGTACTCATGGCGAGGCTGACACTGTTCCCTATAACACATCCTCTCACCACCATGCTCAGAGAATGGCACCAGACAGCTCTCCTGGTGCCCCTTGTTTTCCTGAAAAAAAAAAAAATTTCCTAGAAACTCATCACCCTGGCAGAGTCTCCTTATATGTTTTCCACCAGAACCGTGTTACTGGTTGCCTCTAGCTACAAGGAGACAGGAAGGTATTTGAGAAAGTGCAATGGGATAACATGGCTAGAGTGTAAAATTGAAATGACTGTGGCAATGTCCCCTAAGGCTAGGCACATTGCTACCTGAACATAACTGGGGCTCTGTTGTAAATGAAGAAGTAGGGGATGGCTGTCATGGGACAACCATTGTGTCTGCCCTGGCCCTGAGGGGATTCTGACATAGGCATCCATGAACCACATTTTAAACCAGTGGTTGTCAAACATCATCTGGTTATATCAGAATCATCCAAGGAACTTAAGAAAGTGCCAGAGGGCTTCCCTGGTGGCGCAGTGGTTGAGAGTCCGCTTGCCGATGCAGGGGACGCGGGTTTGTGCCCCGGTCCGGGAAGATCTCACATGCCGCGGAGCGGCTGAGCCCGTGAGCCATGGCCGCTGAGCCTGCGCGTCCGGAGCCTGTGCTCCGCAACGGGAGAGGCCACAACAGTGAGAGGCCCGTGTACCGCAAAAAAAAAAAAAAAAAAGAAAGTGCCAGAGGTGCACCCCTATGTTCACTACAGAATTATTTACAATAGCCAAAGTATGGAAGTAACCTAAGTGCCCATCAATAGATGAATGGATAAAGAAGGTGAGGTATATATATGCACAACGGAATACTACTCAGCCAAAAAAAAAAAAAAAAAAAAAGAAATCTTGCTGTTTGTGACAACATGGATAGACCTAGATGGTATTATGCCAAGTGAAATACGTCAGGCAGAGAAAGACAAATACTGTATGATTTCACTTATCTGTGGAATCTGAAGAAATAAACAGACAAACCCAACTAAATAGGAAGAGAGTCATAGATATAGAGAATGAACAGGTGGTTGCCAGAGAAGGAGGAAGTGGGGGAGACGAGAGAAATAGGTGAGGGAGATTAAGAGGTTAACAAACTTTCAGTTACAAAAAAACAATGAGTCAAGGGTATGAAATGTATAGTGTAGGGAACAGAGTCAATAATTATGTAGTATATTTGCATGGTGACAAATGGTAACTAGACTTATCCTGGTGATCATTTTGAAATATAGAGAAATACTGAATCACTATGTTGTGTACCAGGAACTAAGAGAGTGTTGTAGGTCAATAACAGTTCAAAAACATATGAACTCATAGAAAAAGAGATCAGGTAGCAGGTGTGGGGGAGAGGGATTTGGAGGAAGACAGTCAAAAGGTACAAACCTCCAGTTATAAGATAAATAGGTACTGGGGATGTAATGTACAACATGATAAAGGTAACAACGCTGTATGTTATAAATGAGAGTAAATCCTAAGAGTTTTCACACAAGGAAAACATTTTTTTTCTATTTCTTTAATGTTGTATCTATATGAGATGATAGATGTTCACTAAACTTATCGTGGTCATCATTTCATGATGTACATAAGTCAAATTATTATACTGTATACCTTAAATGTATACAGTTCTGTACATCAATTACATCTCGGTAAAACAGGAAGAAAAATAAGCAGTAAATTAACAAATAAGCCCTGTGATTAGAACTAAGTTAGAAAAAAAAAGTGCCAGAGGCCTGGACCGCAATGATTCAGGCCTGAGCATCAGGATATTTTAAAAGCTCACTAGGTGATTCTGGTGAGCACTTGGATTGACAACTCATTGGACCAATAACTTAGTTTCTGTGAACACCAGTTAGCAGCCTACGGAGACGATATTAGGATACTAACAGCATTTGTCACATAGGATAGGTGTTCGGAGTAAAAGGTACATAAATTTGCAGCTCAATGATGCAAAATAAGTTTTGATCTCAGTCTACCCTCCCCTTCTGACAGACTGGTTTTAGAGGCAGATTCTAGTTTTCTCCAAAGAAACAGCGCTTTCCAAAACAGTGAGGAGTAAACTTGTTGATTTTGGCTACTGTACTAGCTCTCTATTGTTGCAGTAACAAACTACCACAAATTTAGCAGCTTAAAACAACACCCATCTGCAATCTCATAGTTCTGTAGGTCAGATGTCCAGGCAGACTAGGGTGGCCTCCATGCACGGAGTCCCCTGAGGCCCCATTTTCTTGCTGGATGTCAGCTGGGGTTCTCTCTGCGGCTAGAGGACGTGCAAATTTCTTTGCACGTGGTCCCCTTTACCTTCAAAGCAGCAACGGGGTGTCAAGTTCATCCATGCTTCAGCTCTCTCTGACTTCCTTTTCTGCTCTGGTTGGAGAAAGCTCTCCATTTCTAAAGGCTCATGTGATTACACTGGACCCATGTGGATAATGCAGGATAATCTCCTTATTTTAAGCAAGTAAACTATGCTTTATCACAACAGAGTCATGGAAGTGATATTTCATCATATTCACAGGTTCTTGGGATTAGGATGGGGTATCTTTGGGGAAAGGAGACTATTTTAGAAATTCTGCCTACTATAGCTGCTCATCCACTTTCCTGCTTAGCACCCCTTCACCCCATTGGCTCTTATCCATTCTTCGATTGTGTTATCAGCTGGTATTTAGCAATCTCCAGGTAAGTGTTCATGCAATTCCGAAGTAAATGTCATGGACATGGAGGACAGTAGGCTGGCCTGACTTCGAGGTATCAGAGGTATCAGGCAGTCAAGCCTGGGAACTCCAATTAGACACAAAGTGATAAACAAAAGGAGACAGTTCACTCCAAGGGCAAGGTGAGTGACACTGACAGGTAGCACCACTGGGGTTCAGAGGTAGTTACGAATGAAGACGATGTCAGAGCCAATGGCCCTGGGAGATCTCCACGACAATTCTAATCACACAGCACAGGTCCAGAAACGTATTCTTTGGAGCAAAGCATAACTGGTAGTTGTCCAGAGTAACTTAAGGAGTTGTCAGGCAAGTAATGTTTTAGCTTTTCTTTTAATCTTTCAATTGAGAAACTTTTCCAGTATTGAAAAATCAAAGCACAAAGAGAAAGAGGGAAAGTCTAGATACTCTCGAAAAGCCAAAAGAAAACAACAACAAAAAAATAAAGGCCTGAAGACAGAAGCCATAGGCGAGCTTTCATGGCCAGATTTTTACCTTGATTCTGTAGTGGACACTGTGGAGTGTGGTCCGGTCTCCGCTTCATGTTTGAGGCACTTATTCCCCAGCTGCTGGGAGTGCTGGCAGCTGATGGCTCTCAGCCAAGTTCCAAGAATTACCCTCAGCTGAAGAGAGCTACCTTGTCCAAGATCATGCCTTTCTCCCTGGGCAGTCCTTATCCAGTGACCTGCTAAATACAGGTGTCCCAGCTATCTGAAAGCAGAGCGCTCCTACAGAAGCTTTCATAAGCTGAAATGGCATAAAGCAAAGAGGCAATTATCTTAGGACACATCTTGCTAACAGATGTACAAAATAAACTGAAATAGAGCACAGATGCTCACCGACACAGTTCAAAATTCTGGTGGCTTGATGCTGAGTGACGTTCCCTGGGGAAGGAGCTTGGCGGTTCCACTCTCCCTGCTCTGTTCAGGGTGTGTGCTGCCACTATAATGGCTCCATCGCTGCAAAACCAATGCGGAATGCTATTTTCACTTTTCACCTTTTTCGTAAAAGTGAAAATCCTCTTTGGATTTCTTTGTGTTAGCAAAAACAGGTACTAATATAGGTGTTTCCTAAAAGTAAAGTGGAGGAAAGCAACTTTTGAAAAGTGGGGGGTACCTGTATTGGTGCATAACGGTCAGGCAGTCTTGCCTCAAGTAGGACAAGACTGAAAGGCCATCCCAGTTTCAGAGTTTCCCTGAGGGGCTGGCTCAGGCCTTTGTTAGGTCTGCTTTACATTTCAACACCTCCCTCTGCACAGACCTGTTCCCTTGACCTCCGTAGGTATGAATCCCAAGGGCACTTCCCATCCACCTTCCTGCATGCTCCTCCGAGGGCAGCAACAGATCCTAACAAGTCCCATTAACCCTGACGATAGATTGTTCACCAGAGGTCTCCAAAGTGGATGTGTCTGCGTGTGTATGTGTTGTACAGGCACACGTGTGTGTTGCATTTAATTCAAGGAAGAATGGGAAAATGATCTAGCAGTTTAAAACACGAGTGGAAAGTAAATTTATTAAATTTTAAAATTGCATCATGAGCTTCAATTTTTCTTTTTAAAGTCTCAATTTCATCTGCCAAAAACGGTTCTGAAAGCTAACAGTGAAAAGGTGAAAAATTCAGTGGTACAGACATTGTGAATATATTTTGATTTTGTATGTTAAAGCCACATGCCTGATGTGATTTCAGCTTGAGAGCAGAGTAGATTGAAATTATTCACCAACTCATCCATTCACCACCCGGGTCTTGATCTTACAGTGGGGAGATGAATTGAGAGCAAAAAATAAAATTACTAGTTGGAATTGTATGAGCATTATATTAAATGACTTCTAGGAGACAATCTTACATGAAGAGATGTAAGAATAAAAACAGTATTGGGGAAAACTGAATTACATATTTAGTTGAAAATTAGAAAGATGACATTGTGGATTCAGCGAGAGCAAGAATTATATCTCATTCATCTTTTTATTTCCCACAGATGTTTGCAGAGAGTAGGTCATCCATAAATATTTGTTCAACTAAAAGGATCTCAGACTGCGACTTCATTACTTAAACTTTATAATTATAATGTATCTGTGTGCTGTGGTCACAGTCCAAGGGGTTTGGGCTGGATTTACCACTGACCACTCCTCTAGCCCTAATGCAGGTCACCCTGTTATGCCAGTTTTTCTTACATTTTAGTGTGTCTTGGCTCTAGAAGCCGGACTGTTAATTGTCAGATTGTTTCTGTCATTCTTTCTCACATGAAAAAGGATGTGGACTGATGGGCTTAGAATTAGGGTATTAGGAGATTTGATGTCTGTATTACCACACCCTAGTCTCCTGGGTGTGATTTTGACTTATATTGATGCCAAGAAAATAAATCAAATGTTTGTTGACCTTGTGTGTACAGAATAGCTTGGATTGAACCAATAGCTTGGGAAGAATTACCTGTGGAGAGGAGAAAGAAGAAGTAACCATGACAGCGCCTAATTTTAACATGATATGCCGTGGGGTGACGTTAACTTTTAATTCTTAGCAGTAAAAAGTACAGCACCTTTTAGAGAGAAAACCATCCTACCATCCTATCACATAAAGTGGAGTCTGGAGAAAAAGTGTCCAAGTAAACCAATCTACTTTCTTTAATTTCATAAAAAAAATAATCTCACTGATGATAGTAACCATGCTTTTGGGTTAAGTCACTGCCTTACATTTTAACACCTTCTATTTCCCTTGCTTCACTTATCTGAATTTTGGTAATGGCAAGAAGTTTGGGTAATTCTACATGAAAAGTTTTAGATGCAAAAAGTTAAAAAGACAACCCTTTAAAGGAGATTCTGATAAGTGAGTTTGAAATAATCTATGCAGTGATCTAAAGTTATTAAAGAGCAAATTTAGAAAATATTCTGTAAGTTTAGGAGTACTAATTAGTAAAAGGCTCAATTACTACTTAATACAAAGATTCTATAGTAAAGCACTAATTTACATTATTATGAGGTAATCATTAGCCCTAAATTAGGTCATTTGTGATCTTAAAATTTATGAGCACCAAGCAGTTTTTCATTTTTTCCACCCTCCTAAGTCAGTATATTATAAAGAAGACTGGATCTTGGTGTGTTTTTAAACTTCAGGTTAAATTTCACCACTAAGTTCTGCTTCACTTGACCTCTGAATACCAGTTTTCCATTTAGTAAATCTGTTTGAGGATTTAGTAGTCTAAGAGAGTGTAAGGACAATAAAACATGAAAAGAAGGTCTAACTTGGTAAAATTATGAGAGTTTCAGGTGGAAAATAACACCAAATATCATTATTACTTAAGGATTGTAGAAAATAGCAGGGCACATGTCTCATTTAGGAACACTAAGAAGACACAGGTGATTCACTTATTATTTCCCAACTCTTTTTTTCTGCTTCCACTTGAGGATGAATATTTGAAAGTGGCTAATTTTAAAAAGGAACATGGGCGACTTCCCTGGTGGCCCAGTGGTAAAGAATCCGCCTTACAATGGAGGGGAAGGGGGTTCGATCCCTGGTCAGGGAACTAAGATCCCACATGCCGTGGGGCAATTAAGCCCACATGCCACAACTACTGAGCTCGTGAGCCTCAACTAGAGCCCGCGTGCCGCAAACTACAGAGCCCAGGTTCTCTGGAACCCGTGAGCCACAACTACAGAGCCCACGTGCCCCAGAGCCTGCAAGCCACAATTAGAGAGAAAACCCACCACCACAACTACAGAGAAGCCCGTGCACCACAACGAAGAGCCCAGGTGCCACAACTAAGACCTGACATGGCCAAAAATAAATAAAATAAATAAATTAAAAATTTAAAAAAGGAACATGATATAAATGAAGTTATAAAGTAACTTCTGTTAAGTTTCAAAGCTCATTAGTATTACCGTGAAGTGAGCCCAGCTGAAATAGGATCCTAAGACATGTTGGAAACCGTTAATGCAGTTTCCATTAACAGGAAACTGTTATGAAAACAGGAACAGAATTCAGCCTGGTGTAGCCTTCACCTGGGTTTGGCGGTTGCTGCTCCAAATGTGATTTATTTAAGAACAATACAGGCTTCATGAAATACACTGAAGTCAGATTACTGGGTATTTCCATATTGGGGCCACAAATCCAGACCAACTCCTCTGGGTGAAGATGGCATTTCCTCTGAAGAAAGTGAACGTTTCCACTGTCAGTTTCCCAGGGGAGGGGTCAGTTCTCCAGCAGGAAGTGAAGCGTGAGAGCTTTAGACTGGGGTGAAGGGAGAGCTTCCTCATTTTTTACAGGGTAGCTGTCAATTTGGCTGACACTCTTAAAGATGTGGTAGTATCTGGAATGTTCTAATGGGGGTGGTTCAGCTACCTCTGGTGCCTTGGAAACAGGTGGCAAGGAAAAGACAGCTTGGTGAGGGGCAAGAGGGTCCCACTGGATCTGGGCAGCTCTCATAAATTATCCTCTGGACTTTTTCTTCTGTTATTCTGGAACATTCAGGAATGTCTGGTCTCTGCTTTGCTGTGGTAATAAGGGAGAGGACAAGTTCCTTCTTCAGGGCCAAACACGATGGTAGGAGGAAGTCACAGCCCAAGACGACAGTGCCCAAAGAAGCAGGCAACAGCCAACCAGAAGAGAATCCTCTGCCTCACTGTTTCAAATAAAGTAGAAAAATACTTGCGATTCTGTTCCTAAGATCTACCTCTGCCACAATGAGCACCACTCAAAACCTCACGAACCACTTCTGCCAGACTAGATGCTATCAATTTGGGGTTAAAAATAATAAGGCATATTCTCACTGGTTTTCAAGTATTTAAAAAAATGCACCCATATTTTTGGGGGGCAGGCTCTAGAAGAAAACATTTCCACAGAAAAGAGAAAATTCTAGGATTTTGATGAGTCCTTTCTATTAATTCTAGGAAATTTTCCTTCTCCTTTCTGTCAATTCTAAGAAAGTTTCTTCAGCTGGTGAGAGGGAACTGAAATTTACAAAAGGTATGTGATTTTTTTAAAAAAAGTCTTTAAAACACACCTGCTGATAGAAAATAGGGGCAATAAAAAGTCTAAAGAAACAAAAGAATTGCTGCCAGTGGGAAGAAGAGGAAAAAAGCAAAGACATGGAATGAGAGAAGAAAAGAATAGGGGAAGGTTCAAAGAGCCAGAAGTTCACAGGCAAGAAGAGAGGGAAAATTCAACCAGGCAAGTAGGTTTGTAAAAATTTTTATAAACAATCAATCATTTCCATGCCTAATTTTTCTAAGCATATACTTTCACCTCATCAAATAAAATTATTATGTAAATCTAAACAGCATGAAAAAGCAAGTTTCAACATTTTAAAGAAAAAATCCAACTATTAAAATAATCATACCTTTCTATTCCTGTCTCTCACACACATGCACATATATACCCCACTGAACAGTACAGATACAAGGAAGACAGCCTTGCATAAAACTAAAGAAAATGTTGAATCATTACTTCTCTCTCAAACTCCTTTCTAGATTTTATTACCATTTCTCTACAATCTAACAACAAAAATAATGGAAAGTGAAATTCAACTGAAATGCTACCAGGAGAATGATTCCAGTGTTAACAGGAATAGGAGGAAAGACAATTCAGTTTAAAGTTCTATAAAAAAAGATTTGAAGCTGACAAAAATCAAAACGATTAGTTGTTAAGACTAAGACACTGCACTCTAATTCTACGTAGACACATTATCTAGCAGTTCTACAAATGAGGAACTACTGTTAATCTTTCAACTACACATTCATTCGAAAATTGAAATAGCTAAAATCCTAGGACTGAATCTCATAAAAAATAAATAAAAACAATGTGTATTTCATGAATGCAAAGTAAACAGGTGTATTCAGCTGCACTATACAGAGGAAATATATAGGAGAAAAAAAGTGTAAATGCCCTGGACAAATTTTCAGTCCTGGAAAAAATAAATATCTAAAACAGAATATAAGAAACACTAGCAGAAATAATGGGTGGTTCTTTTGGCAGAAGAAATGATGCAACACAACGATAGTTTTAAGAACTATGGTAGTTAAACTTATAGGCAAAATAACTAAACATTAATTAGCAAAAAAATCAAACTTATGGCAAAACAAAGTTTACTTTCATGGTTTGTTAATACAGACTTATCTGGAGAATGTCAGTGTGGCTTAACTCCAGTTGTTAAATGTTCATTCAGTCTTAATTAAACAGTAAAGGAATTTCTATTTGCACAATCTATATCGTCAGCATTATTAGATCTGATATAAAATATGTTTGGGGTAGAGCCCTTTCCTTTAGCAAGAAAATAAATTCAACAATAATCATGTATCCTTTCCAGGATTATACCTTCGGAAAACTTAAAATAGGTAATAAACCTGTATATATTTAGGTAAATACATCTCTTCTCTGACATTAACTAGCAGTACAACTAAACACTACTGACTGGAAAACATGGGACTTTCTGGATATGTTAAACTGTACAACTCTGATACTAAAGCAACATGAAGTAGCATTTATCTCCTTAGCTTTTCTAAAGCTGCTTAATCCAAATGGCACTGCATGTATATATATATATGTTGGTACATACATACATGTGCTTGGGCACTAGTAAGTAGCATACTGGGTAGCAGTTACTGAAAATTGAGGCAGACAGGCTAGCCTCAGGGGCCTTATGAACATCTGTAATAATTTGCTTAGGAAGAGGTAGGTCAATTTTTATTCATATCCTAAAAGTCCCAGGCTGATCTAATATCAATAGACCTGAGCTTTGTATGAAATATGCCTAAAACCACAAAGATTTTGGCCTATAGATCACATTTCAATGAGCCTTCACATATGCCCAAAGCATGATTACACAAAGGTGGGAAACATTATTATTACTATTTTTTTACATAGTAGGAGCAAAGAACTTCATAGACATAAATAAATGCCTTTTGAAGCATATAAAATGTTTGTCATTCAGGTCAGCTCAAATATTACCTCAGAGGTCTTCCCTGACACCCCACCCAGAAAATTGCTCTACCATATCACTCTTATTTTCCTACCACCATTCTCTGAAATATCTTGTTCCTTCATCTATTAATTTGTTTATTGTCTAGCTGTAGAATTAAGGCTCTAGGAGAACAGAAATCCTGTATATTTTCTTCACCACTGTATTTCTAGTAGATGCTGGGCACAATTATTTAAATAAATAATTAGTTGAATAAATTAATTTCTCAGTGTACATGACAGATCAAAATATACCAAGAAATAGAAAAGCAATCTTTTCCTCTTTCGATAACATATACGTATACCTATACACATACATACATAGACACACACTTACCTGGCCTACAGCGTAGGTGTTTCTGTTTTTTGAGGTACATTATTCAAAATCAGAGGTGGAATATTTTGTTGCTTTAAAGAAAAATAATATATGTTGCAGTAAAAATTATTTAAGCCTATTTAAATTGAATAATTTTGATGGGAAAATAGTTTAATATTTTTGGTAAACAACCCCAAAACTACCCATTAGAGACAATGTTTCTCCCACAACTTTTACATCAGTTAAAAATAATCAGATAAAACAGCTTTAAACATGGTAATTTATTTTATGCAGTTGTTTAAATCCATTGTTTAAAAATGTTCAAAAGGCACTTTAAAAAACATATTTAAAAATACATTTTTCTGACTTATTGGTGA
This sequence comes from Stenella coeruleoalba, assembly GCF_951394435.1. Lineage (NCBI taxonomy): Eukaryota > Metazoa > Chordata > Mammalia > Artiodactyla > Delphinidae > Stenella > Stenella coeruleoalba. The sequence goes on from NC_137155.1 coordinate 44,675,496, forward strand.
TCACTTAAAATAAGCAAGTCACCAGACATTTTTAAATCATTCATGATACTATTACCTTACATAATTTTTAAATTCCAAAACACAAACGTTCACTGGGTAATATAACACACTGCTTAGCAGTAAGATTAGTTTCCCTCTAATAATATACTTCATATGGATTATTAATTTGCAGGGCCCTGCAAAGTTATTTAAACTTAACACATATAAACTAAAAACTAGAGAGGTAAAGGAATTGAAATAGAGCATTATTCAACTCTGAAACTAGTTTCAGAGTTGGTTTCTCTAAAGAGAATTTATAAAATTTCTTATTCTAATTTGAATTAAATCTCTATTTCAACTCCAATATATAAACATAAGCCATCTTTTAAAAATCAACAGAGGTTACATTTAGCACAAAATAAACCACAGGTTGTCCCCTAGATTTCTTAAGTATGCTTCTGTCAGGCTTACTATAAATAAGTAGAGAGATGAGGCAAATGAGGTTTTTTTGTTTGTGAAAAGGGGAATTTGGGAAGTAATAGAATCCAAATAATTTTACTTCATTTAATTGTATATCTAGCATTAGTTTAACATTGTAGACTTTTAAGTAGGTCAAGTATCCTGAGAGCCAGCAGGCATTATTCTTAGACAAATTTTTACTTCCAACCTCATAGGGAAACCTAACATTAATAGGTATAAAATAATGTAAGTGATACATACAAACTCTAATCACTAATAACAGCCAAATTAACCTTGCGAAGGCAGAATTAAGAGTAGTTAGAAAATGGAAGTTAGTTATCAAGGAAATAAAGGGCAATAAATACAAAGAAGCAGAAATTGTCAGAGAATATTCTAAAGAAATGAAAATTTAAATGAATAAAAGGGTAGACTTGATGTAATCAATCAAATGAAGGATTTTTTCAAGACTCAATCTGGTAATAATACAGTATAACGGCTCAAGGAAGTGAAAAATTAATACTCAAACAATTATGAAAATAACCAGTTAGTAAATTTAATGCTCAAACCCAATTACCATACTTAAAAAAAAATTGGTCAGTGATTTATTTTCGAATCTTCTTACAGTAACAAAAACTCCTCTGAAGTTTATTTGAAAACAAATAATTGAACTCTGGGATAAAAATCTGCTTTGTATCATCTATGAACTTCCCACTTGAAAATACAAGTATATATTGGAGAACGTAAGATAGCAAAAGCCTGTTTTGAGACCATACTAAAATCATTTACTCAGATGACAAAAATCTTAATTCAAAAGACAGTAAGTCATTATCATCATGAAATCTGGTTTTATGTGCTCTATCAAATACTTGGAGAGTTTTTTTCTTTATTAGGTCCTATAGGACAGTCAACTGATTCTTGAAAAGTGATGAAATTTTGATAGTATGAATTGGCAGAAAAACATTCTGCACATTATAAAATAGTACTTTGCTACCTCCATTTAAAATGTTTTTACTAACAACTGTGGACATTTTTTATGACATTCATTTAAGTATGTTTTAATGAATTAATATATACTTACTAGTATTTACTGAAACTTTTCTGCCCCAATATGAAATTACTAAACTTCATATTTTACTGTGGGCCCTGATATTAGTAACTCTGAAGAAGCTGAAAAATTTTGCCAAAATGAATGATCCACTGATCCTTTAAATTATCTTTAGTCTTTTACATTTAATATAGTGTGATGCTGAACTACACTCATTTAAAACATGCTTTATCTAAATTTTTGAAAGATAACCTTACTTATGGGGCAAGTATCCAAGGATGATTGGCATCAGAATCACCAGGTTTTAGGGAAATGCTGAATAAGACTCACCTGGAGGGCTTGTTTAAACATAATTGCTAGCCTCTACCCCTAGAGTTCCTGATTCAGTAGGCCTGGGGTGAGACACAGGAGAGGATGCATTACCAACAAGTTTCCAGGTGATGCTGATACTGCTGGTTGGGACCACACACTGGTGGAGAACCAGTGCCCCAGGGTATCTGGTAAGAATGCATACTCCTGGGTCCCATGATAGAATCAAAATTTCTGGAATTGGGGTCTTGAAATCTCCATTTTAACAAGCTCCCAGGCAAGAGTATAATAACAATAACAATTTAAGAAGCACTATGATAATTTGGCTGGTTAATTTGACTACTGCTGGCCAATGCATCAGATGTCACATGCCATTAAATAAAAATGGAAATAATGCTAATGATTAACCTCAAGGCTAACATGGGGCAAAGAATACACAGGCTTCCAGTATAAATCCTAGCTCTTTTACTTAGTAGCTTTCTGACAGTGGAAAATGACTTTAGTTTTCTGAGCCTCAGTTTTCTCATCTATAATATGGGAATAACCCCCAATTTGTGAGGATTAACACAGAGTATCTAAGCACGTTACCTGCCATACAGTAGGCATCAAATAAAAACTAGCTATTACTTATTGTAAGAAATGTATGAGTTATTTCCTTTATTACCTGATTTGATTAAAGCAGATTTCTCATTCATTTAAAACAAATATTTACACTCCAAGGTAAAGAATAATAAGAAAACTTTATACTTAGCACTCCATACTCTGGGCCAAACAGTGTTTTTAAAAGCCATACACATTTTCACTCGTTTAATCCTCATATAAATCCTGTGAGGTAGGTAGTATTATTGTCCCTAGTTTACAGATGAGGGAATTGAGGCACAGAGAGATTAATTGCTCAAGGCTACAAAACTAGTGATGGAGCAAGAATTTAAATCCAGGCAGTCTGACTTCAGACCCCAGGATTCATCACAATGTTGATTTCCTATGAATCAATTTTAAGGTTTTTGGATGTTTATGGTAAACCAGTTATACTTCTAGTACAGAAAAGTAGCATGTACGGACTGCAAATAAATTCCTATCCATACCAAGGTAAAGAGGTGTTCAAAGAATAGAATGAACGCCTTGAAATTCTGGCAGATGATATCACCTTGAAAATAACAAAAAACAATTCAATTGGTAAAAACTGGTATAAGTTTTCACTATGTTGACAGAGTAATCCATAATTAGCTACTAAGATGAACATCCTCTCAAATATACAGCTGAAAGAGGTCATGGTTTTGACATGTTTTGGCACAATAAACTATTTAGCTAAGCAGCAGAATCAGTGGCATGACAGCCACATAAAATTAGCATAATGATAAAACATAAGAGAAATGTAAATTATTTGTAACGTTTAAGATAATCTTACGGAAAGTCTGTAAAGTATTCTGTTAGGATACACTCAGATGATATTGCTAAAGACAACAAAAATTTTAAATTTTCTTTCCTTCCAGAAATTCTTTAAATAGAGGGTACCTAAAATTAGAACAAAACATTTATGAATGTGTTTTTGATGTCATCAAGACTGAGTTCTCTTACAACTGTCCACTGGCAAAACAATCATCCCAAATAAGTCAGCATCAAAATTCAGGCTGTTATTCGTAAACTAAGTATTTGATCTTTTAATATCCGACATATTTCAATTTGTTTAAGCACTCTGCATTTTTTAATGTTTTTAATTAACTCTGGTCAAAATCTCATAAATTATTTTGCCAGTGTAACTAACAGCCACCTCAGAGCCTGAAAATGAGTCTCAAAACTCTGCTTTAAACAAGTTATGAAAGGCACAAACAAGTTCTCATCTCTCAGCAGGATGAGAATGAAAGGAACTATAATTATGTAGTTGGACAGTTTTAAATAATCATCTAAAAATGTTACTTAGTGATTCCTGAGAGTGGCACTAATATAAGAAAAGCATCCCCAAATAGCACTACATTTACTATTTATTAGTTACCCATAATTAACAATGGGCAAATTTGGGAATAAAATATTTAAAAATGCATGTTTACAGAATGCTATTAACACTTTCAGTAAATAAATATTAATAGTTGAGAATGGCATTCAAGAATGGTTAAACATGTTTAGGAAAGAGACAACGGGGACTCAGTAAAAGATTAACTATTAATTAGAACCAAGTAGATAATACAGTCAAGGCCCATGATAATTTCAAAATGTGGTTTTATTAATGCACTTTAGGTCAAGTGCCATTCTTATTCTACCTTACTCTGGAAGAAATACTGCCAATTATAAATAGTCACAGCAAAATTTTCATTAGACAAAAGTTGGATGTGTGTGTGTGGGGGGGGGTTGGTTCATTTATATCATACTGCAAATATAAACTCATGTTTTGAGTTTACAAGCAACACTGAGCAACAATATTTCCTTCTAAATTTTCTTTAAGGCAGATCTGTGTAGCATCGTGTGTGGGTTACTAACAATGATGCAGTGTAGTTTTAGCAAATTTAACTGTTTAATTTTCTCAGTGAAAATAATACATGTGGTCAGGAACAGGCAACAAAATCTCTTCTTGTTCCTCTGCCTGGCCACCATTTTAAAAACACAAGTTTTTCATATATGTATATATATTACTGTATCAAAACACATTTCAACAGACTTCACAGCTCACTTAAAGCTTCAGTTTACAGTCATTCATATGAAAAATTTCTAATATGGAATGTTCACTTAGAAAGAATTCCTCACTGGGATTCCAGTGTTCTATATCAGAAATGGAGAAGTTCTTCTTCAGTGCAATGCTAGACATTTTACCTCTGTTCATTTATGTTTTTCTTTCAAGGGCTCCTGATTTACTTTTGTATCTTCGTTTTTGTATGTTTGACTTATTTCCTTTAGCATCTTCTCAGGTAAGGCAGGTTGATATCTGTATAAATAACCATACGGACGAAGATGATAAACGAGGTATTCTAACTCATACATAGTTGTAGGATCAACATAGTGAAAAGAAACTGCAAGATCAGAACAGCAACCAGGACCCTAAAAAAGTAATGGAAACAGGCATTATTAATAAATAGCACATTGTTAACATACAATATTCAAATACTGATAAAGGAAACACTAATTTTAACAGAATCCAAGCATTAAGGCTGGCAAAGTAAAGCAGAGGCACAAAATTTATTAGACCTGTGAAAGAAACCAAGAGTTTTCAGAGTTCCCAATGATTTAAAATCAAACATGAAGTTACTGAAGTATATCTAACTGAAACAATATTCTCTCATGCCCTATGGATTAGCAAAAAAAGAAAACGCTTGAGACCTCTTCAAATAAAAGGGTCAGCTATACAAAGGATAATGTTCTATTTCTCCAAGTTTTGCTTTCTCTTCATAACTTTCTTACTATGAAGTTTTGCTTGGCTCAGCCTCAGAAAGACACCTTTGGAACATTCAATGACTACAAAGCCTTGCCCAGTATGTGTCTGCAACCTAATACTTCATCGACAAATCAACCCAAACAGTATAGTATTTAAGAGAGGAAGTGCTGAGTCACACATGGGTTTGCGTCTAAATTTTGCCTACTAGTATATAATCTTGGGCAAGTTACTTAATCTCTATAAGCTTCAATTTCCCTATGTTCAAAAGATGCTTACTTAAAGGAGACAACGTGTCACACACTTGGTACCATGCTTTACCTATAGTAAATGCTCAATAAATGTTAGCTATTACTGACAGAATAATAAAGTTCAGGTGGCCCTCAGTAAGTAGGTCGAAGTAAAACCTTTGTTCAGTTTATCTAATTCTCATAGATTTCTAATAGAGTTGGCATGAGAGCAGATTTAAATAAAACAAGACAAAAACAAAATAACAAAAATACAACAAACATACAAAGAGGAATGAAAACGCAAGAAAATAAAACAAATTTTAAAAACTGGTCCCAGACTTAAATAGTCACAAGGTCATCTGGGGGTCAGAATTGGTATCTGGAGACTGTTTCACTCAGATGACTCCAGAAAACTTAAGTCTCTAACGTCTTTGCAGGGGCCCAGGGAGAAAAACAGTCTGGCAAGTTCCCAGAGAAGATTCATATTGACCTATTAAATTGAACATTTAATAATTCATGTTTGGAAGTATGTAGCTTACAATGCAGTAAAAAATCAAGAAATTGTCCACTGTATTTTCTCTGATGTTTCCTTTGAAACAAACACTGGATATGTGGGTTTCTTGGACCACTAAGTAGATGCTGGAAAATTATCTGGTGCCTACTTTTTACAACTTTAGGGAATTTAATAATAGGAACAAATATGAAAAGTAAACAGATAAGTCAACTTGTGATTATCAAACCAGCTCTGTCCAGTAGATATATGTGAGCCACACAATGCAATAGCCATACTTAAAAAGTAAAAATAGGTGAAATTAATTTGAATATATTTTAACTGAATAAATCTATATTATTTTAATATTCAATAGGTGATCAATATTTTTTAAATTACTGATGAAATCATTCTTTTTATTTGTGCTAAGTCCTTGAAATCAAGTATGACTTTTATACCTGAGCATATCTAAATTTTGATAGCCATACTTCAAACACTCAGTAGTCATATATGGTTAGTGGATACTATAGTGGCCAGTGCATAGTAAACTAAAGACTAGGACAAGAGCGGTTAATATTAAATTACTGATCCTTTCTGGAAGCAATTTTATATAACTCTGAAATATTGCAATAATATTTTTGATAAGATTTACTGCATTAATTATGTTATACTCTATTGTGCTGTTTTGTGACTGGATGGCCAGGATACTGTTTTTATTAAGCTTTATAAGCAATAAAAGGCTATAAAAAAACAGCTAATATTATTAGAAACAAAATACCTAGTCCTTTGCATATGATTATGGATACCCCAAAAACTCAAGAGTGAAAAATCATCAGAAATAAAAAATCCAGGAACAGAGCCAGATTTTAAAGATGCTTTTTTTAAAAACAGCTTTCATGTATATACTAGTTAAAAAGTTTTAAGAGCCCAAGTCTCAAAGTCTTTTCATGCGTTGTTCCTAAAGACGTGAAGGCTCTTTACCCAGATCTTCCCGTAGCCTGCTTTCTAACCTCATTCAGGTTTCTGTTCAAAAGTTACCCTTCAGAGAAGTCTTCCTTAATTGCCTAAACTACAGTACCCCATTCCACTCTGGGTCACTCTCCATCCTCTTACCTGGGTTTACTGTTCTTCAGGGCACTTGCCACTACCTAAAATCATATTATAACTTGACTTGTCTTGCCTGTTTGTTGCATGTCTCTTCATCCAGAATGTAAGGTTCATAAGAACTGGAACTTGGCCATATTTACTGCTATATTCTTAGTGCCTGGCATACAGTAGTATGAATATTTGTTGAATTACCACTGCCGACACCTTTGTTCTCATCTACTCTGTTACACTGCCATTCGATATAAAAAGACTAAGGTAGATTCTTAGTTATTGATACTAAAGAAACATACACATTATTAGTTTTTTTTTAAGTAAACAAAAGTCAGTCTAAGTATTTATACAGTAATAAAATTTTTAAACTTACCTCTACAGGAGGATAATAGTTATAATTCCAGTACCAAAAGGTTCTAGGCAGATAACCCTTAATTAAATGGTGTTCTGGTACAAAGGGATGAAAAGTTTCTTTTCCAGTGGTATCTCTGGAATCTCCTGCTTCTACATTTATAATTTCCATGCATCTCCCCAGTGCTAAATCTTCGATGGAGGAACTATGCGTACATTTGTCTGTTTTAAATGCATCAACAAATCTCTTCAAGGCTTCTTTGCTCAGTACATATCCTGCTCCTCCACTCATGTAGCCCTGCTTTACATAGGGCTTAAATCTTCTCCCGAAGTAAATGGGTTCTTCAGGGTTGTATTTTGAGAGAAGCCATCTCAAGTTATCTAATATAACATATGTATCATCATCTGCTTTCATAAACCAATCAGCATCTTCTAAATAATGATCATGAACATACTGAAAAGCTTTAATTGTTTTCCAGTATAGTTGGTCTCTGCCTTCTCTGGTTTTTAATCCCACAGCAGGGAAGTCTTTATTTTCTTCTGAACTCATAAATAACACTTTATTACAACGCTGGGCCCATGTAGCTTTGACGTGTTTAGCCTTTTTCTCTAGATTTTGAGGCCCTGTCATTACCCAGCAAAGAATTTTAACCTTCTGATAGAGGTTTTCAGCGATGTCAGTGTTCTCATCTATTAAACAGAAATTGTTTAAAGTTAATTCACATAGTTGTAAAATCCAAATAAATTATACCAAAGAAGACATTTTCTTAAACAATTTCAAAGATCCCCCCCGCCCCCATATACCTCTTTACCATTAGTGATTTAGCTGAAAGAAACAGAACATTGACAGGAATTTCTCACTGCTGTGAATAAGCTTCTGAAGGGCAGTAAAGACAAACTAATGAAGCAGCAGTTCATTTTGGAGTCCACAAGAGTCTAGTGTTAAGAATTTCTACAAGTACCCTGAGGTGGTTTTAAAAATGCTTTCATGACTACCCCAGTTCGAAGAAGAGGAGTTAATGCAAAACAGAGATTACTTCTTACAGTAACATACCTCATTCCAAAATGCAAATCTAACAGTGAGAAATGGAAGAACAGGTAGAGGTAGTATTTCCAAGATTGTCTAGAGCAGTGTTTTTCAAAGCACTGGTTGGCAAAGAAATAGGGAGCTTATGCCAGAATATAAAGCAACATGTTACTTCTTTCATCAAGGAAGTTTTACGACAACCTATCAAAACGTCCACTTAACTCAGCAGCGAGCTTAACTGAGTTACATCCTGGTGCAAGATCCTTATTAGGATGCAGACAGGTAACAAACAATTCACAGGCTGTCAGGCCAAGGCTACCTTTTGAGTAACACTGCTCTAGAGGAAGAATCCAACTATGATATTCCAGATCAGTGCTTGGTGAAGGATCAATTTTTATTTCATTGTTAGAGACCTATACTTCTGTAAATATGCTAAAAATGAATTACTAATAAAATAAAATTTAAAAAATAAATATAAAGTACAAGCCCAAAGTTTTTATTTCTAGATTTATTCAAAATTATTGTCAAATTACCATAAAAGTTTCTAACTATTTAATCCTGATTTTAATACTTATTTAGTTGTGGACCAGCATGAGTCTGCAAAACCTCACTTTGTGTAGTAATGCTCTAGGCAGAATTCTGAGGAAACATCCTTAAAGTTAAGGTCAACCAGTGAGTTACAAAAGCTCAGCCGTGAGAAAAATTAACAACTGGAGGCAAAAATTTCTAGTTAACTGATGGAGAGGGAGTAGAAGGAAAGATTGGGCAGGGCATGAAAGTATTCTCATGTCCCTCTGAATTTCAAGAATTCACAATCCAAAAACAGAGAAAATTACCCTCTTTTCAGTCAGAGAGCATTCACATTTCATATACTTGAGGAGCCCAATCTCTTAGCTGTACAGATATACCAAATCCTGGATGGTGGCGAAAGTGGTGGAAGCAGCAATCCCCAATATGTTTCACTTAGAGCAAGACATCCTTCTCCCTACTGCTGGAATCTGGTAGATAGTCTTTCTCATTCTTTCAATTATTAATTCATTCATTACTCTGTAGTAGGCATGTACTGGTACAGGAGATAAAAAGATGAATAAGACACATGCCTTATTCATGTGTCTTCAGAAGAATTCATTCTAGCATGGGAGCTTGGCATACAAACCAATACTTGCCATACACTAGAAATGCTATAATAGAGGTATGTATGAAGGTTTCAATGTGCTGAGGGTAAAATAAAGCAATGCCTTATAAACACTATAGAACAGTGGAATGGGAAGTTGGCTAGAATAGAGAAGAAGGGGATATAAAGCAATATCAGGAAAAATAAGAGATGATGCAAAAATTAGGTCTCTAAATGAAGCTCACCATAAGAAAGGACAAAAGGCATGGTGAAGTTTGCTTGAGAGCAGGTACATGGATATACGGCCTGAGCTAGGGCAAGCGTGCTACAGATTGAGAGAAGTAACCTAAAAAATGGTAAAGAAGCAGACTGTTAGAATTTATGAGAAACAGGATTGGTTGGTAAGCAAAGGAAAGCACCTACCACGACTTCATAGTTTCTGGCTGGCTTAGGCAGAAAGTAATGAGCTATATAAAAATAGGAGGAAGAATGAATTTTAGGATTATAAAGGAAAAGGAGTGTGATTTACACATGTTAAGTCTGAGAGAAACAGACCTCTAGCATACCCCACATTCTGTGGACCATCAAGTAGGACAAGTAGATCCTAATATATGTGCCTGCAGTGAGGCCGATCTAGTACAGCCTACCAGGAGTAGAGAAGCCTGGCCCCAACTGATCAACTGAAGACCTAGAGCAATGATACAGATCAAATGCACAATGATTAAACTGCTCTGTGATAAGAACATGGCTGCTCAGAGCTGAATCACTGTCATACAAACATTCACACACACGACACACTTTGTAATAGTATGCATGTATTTGCTAGTGTATAAAACTCAACAAGGATGTGATACCTCGCCCTCAACCTCAGCTTGAGAGATAGGAAAGAAGCAATTTACTGCCAAAAAGGTAAGAGAAAAAACCCTTAATGGGGGACCCTCTGCATTTCAGAATTCCAATGGTTTTTCAAGGTGCTATACTGTTTTCTGTCAAATAAATCACAATTTGCAGAGATCTTTGAATTCTGAACGTCTTCTCGTAGTGTCTGGAACTGGGCTAAGGTAAAGCCAGCAAGGAACAGATGGAAACTAAAATTATGGGGATTGATGACATCACACAGGCAAAGAAAGAGCCAAAGGACAGAAACTTGGAGAAAACCAACATTTAAGGGGCACATAGAGGACATAATTCAGAACATTTGGATAGAGGTAGAAGACCAGGAGAAAATGAAGTCATTATATATAACACATTCCTAGTTTTCTACTTCCCTAATTTTTTATGCCTCTCAAAACAAGAAAAGATTAGTTACGTTAGCTACTGATAAAATATAAATTGAGATTTATATATATCTCTTGAGCTTTTCTAGGAAAACAAGACTAAGCAAAAACCAAGATTAAAACAAGATGATAGCAAAAACCAAAGACACAGATATGAACCATGATAACAAAATTAAAATTTTTAGAAACAAATCTAACTTGAAAGTCTTGCCTTTCCCCAAATTATGATTTCTGAACTATTTCTATTTAAAAATAAATTCAAAGTTAATATCTTACACCCTAAATAAATCTGGGTTTTAGCAATTTCCTTCTCCTTTGGCAAACCAAGAACTGTCATTTAATATCTAGAATTAAGCTCATTTTCATCAAAAGATATAGTGATATAATAAATTTCATATAAATAACTTTTTCCAATTCTCTCAACACTTAAACAGATTGAAAAATATGGTTTATCTTTACTCCTTAATAAAGTAAGCCATACCTTTATGTTGGCTAGCATCTGCATCAAAGTTCATCTGTCCTTCTAGATGATTCTGTTCATTATCATCTGAATGCCTAGCATGAGGATCATTATGAAGAATATTAGGCTGGAGGTCCCTCTGTTCTCCCAACAAAATACTAAGTAGCTGAGAACATAAAACAAATCCGATTGCTGATCCACAAAGGAAGGTTAAAAAATTCAGCCAAGATTTAGAGGCCATTTCCCGAAAATGTATTTCTGTAAGAAAAAAATTAGCAGGATGTTATAAATTATAAAGCAATATAAATACCAAGAGTAAGGACTGATAACTTTTAGCTATACTGGGAAGTTAATTCCTTTCATACAGGAGAACATATCTAAGAGTATTTAACTTTTGTCCCTCTATTTCCTGCGAAAACACACAGTATGGACAATTCAATAAAATAAACAGAGTAGCAACTAGGAGGATCACTGCTGGGGTGGGGCACGGGCAAATATGTCAGTATTTACACACGGAATTTCCTGTTCTTCTAGCCAGGATCCTGCATGGACCCAAGCCTGCTTGCCACGTTCTTTTTCTTTCTTTGCTATCAAAATACTTATATTTACCCTTTTTCTCTTTTGGTAGTAATCATTACCTACTCTCATCAGGGGTCAGCAAACATTTTCTGTAAAGAATTAGAAATAAAATACACCAGGCTTTGTGGACCACAAAGTGTCTTGTATATTCTTTTTCTTGCTTTTTATTAAAACAATCTTTTAAAGATGTAAGAAGAATTCTTAGCTTGTAGAAGGCTAGAGTCAGCACTGTTTCGGGATCCGCAGGGCCAAACCTATCTGCCACCTGTTTTTGTAAGTGAAGTTTTACTTGAATACACCCAGTGTTGACTATGGCTGCTTTTGCACTACAACAGCAGAGTTGAGTACCTGCAACAATGGCAGTATGTCCCGCAAAGCCTCATCTAGCCCTTTAAAAGAAAAGTTTGCCAACTCCTCGCCCTAATACCCAGGCTTCACTGCAGTGGTGAATGCAGCTGCCACCTGCTCACCATCTTTCATTGTTATCCCACTGGACTGCAAGACCCCGAACAGCATCTATATATCACTAGGATTAAGTAGGATGCCTGGGACAGTGGCTGCTCGACAAATGCCTGTTGAACTGCCTGACAACGAAACAGGCCCTTCTTAAGTGTTTGCTAATAATTACTACATGGTGAACTTATAAATTCCTATGAAATTCTTATGAGAATAGTCCTAATTCTACAGTTTCCAACTCCCCAAGATAATTTTTTAAACGTTTGCTAAGCATCTACCACATGCCAGATGCAGTCCATACTTTATCTCGCTTGAAAAAAATTTTAGTTTCATTTTTCATTCTCACTATGACCATTTTGCAGATAAGAAAACAGAAATTTATAAAAATTAACAGATAACTTGCACAGGTTGACAAAAATCAATAAAAGTCACAATTTGAACCCAAGTCTGTCTGCTTAAAAAGTCAGTGCTCTTTCCATTGCATTTCTCAAACTCTTTACCCAATCACCACTAACAGCACAGGACAATGGACATGTATAGTGAAGGTAGGGGTTTGGGAGATATGACCATCAAAATAAAAACTGCTTTGAAGTATTTTGTAAAAACAAATAAACAAACCAATGATCATCACTGGAACAACAAAACAACTTCATGTGGTTATATTTCCAGAATGGCTAGGTTCTTTAAAACCAACCATCCAGCTGAGTACAACCAGAAAAACTGAACAAAATGTAAAAATATATATGTTTGGAGACACTGGTAAGATATCAAGGCAGTGAGAATTGAGGGGAGGGGGGACAAGCTCTGGAAAAAGAAAGAAATCAGGAAAGGTGGGCTGGAAATTTGGCACAGCTTCATTCCTCAATACAGCTACTGATTCTGACAGAGAAAACAGGAGCTGACGCATAGAAGCTAAGAAAAAAAACAGAGTCCAGCATCTGTCTCGGAGAAGAGGTCTTGGAAAACAGCCAGGCTTTTATCTGGACCCTCAAAGGCTACAATCTAGGAATAAGGAAGGAGCAGAAATTAGACCAACCTTCACAAGGACTGAAGCCCAAGTTGGAATCATCTTAACCACTGACTGATTAGCGTGATCTACCCCTAGCCTAACTGCAAAAATAAAGTTTCCTGGATAAATATAAAATTATGGAGAACCTCAAATTATTATTATAATTTTTTGGTAGTGATAATGTCCAACACAATAAAAAATAATCAGGTATCAAAATTAAAAGTCTGACTGAAAACAGAGAAAATAGTAGAAAATAGAAACTGACCCACAGGAGACTTAGATAAGAGATTTTCCTACTAATAACTTTAGTTAGTCAATAAGTTCAATGACAAGATTAAGATATAAGGTATAGGGTTTCCCTGGTGGCACAGTGGTTGAGAGTCCGCCTGCCGATGTGGGGGACACAGGTTCGTGCCTCGATTGGGGAGGATCCCACATGCTGCGGAGCAGCTGGGCCCATGAGCCATGGCCGCTGAGCCTGCGCGTCCAGAGCCTGTGCTCCGCAACGGGAGAGGCCACAACGGTGAGAGGCCCGCGTACCGCAAAAAAAAAAAAAAAAAAAAAAAAAGATATAAGGTATAGAATAGACATAGGTGAAGAGGAAAATTAATAAACTGAAAGCCAGGTCAGAAGAAATTACACAGACTGAAGTACAAAAAGACATAAGGATGGTAAATTAAAAATTGAGCGAAAGAAACATAAGGAATAGAGTGAAAAGGTCTAACATATGTGTTAACTGGAATCTTTGAAGAAAAAGAGACATATGATTGAGGAGAACCAGTATGTGAAGAAATAATGACTGAACATTTTCCAAAACTGACAAAAGACTACCAACTATCAGATTCAGGAGGCTCTATGAAACACAAAAAAATTTAAAAACTAAAAATAAAAAAGAAAGAAAAGAAAATGATACCAAGAAACACTACAGTGAAACTGCCAAAAACCAAAGACAAAGAAAGCATTCTATATCCAGCAAAAATTGCATTCAAAAATAAATCTGAAAAAGATTTTTCAAAAAACAAAATCTGAATGAATTCATAATAAGCAGGTCTACTCTAAAAGAAATACTAAAAGGAGGGACTTCTCTGGTGCTGCAGTGGTTAAGAATCCGCCTGCCAATGCAGGGGACACGGATTTGAGCCCTGGTCTGGGAAGATCTCACATGTCGCGGAGCAACTTAAGCCTGTGTGCCACAACTACTGAGCCTGTACTCTAGAGCCTGCGAGCCACAACTACTGAGCCTGTGTGCCAAAACTACTGAAACCTGCACACCTAAAGCCCATGCTCCACAACAAGAGAAGCCACTGCAATGAGAAGCCCGCGCACGCACTGCAACGAAGAGTAGCCCCTGCTCGCCGCAACTAGAGAAAGCCCGTGCACAGCAACAAAGACCCAATGCAGTCATAAATAAATAAATAAACAAATAAATAAATTAATTAAAAAAATACTAAAACAAATTCTTCAGGCAGAAGGAAAAGAATTCCATGAAAATTCAGAGATGTAAAAAGGAAGGGTGAGCTATAAAAAGCTTATGTATATGAATAAATACAAATGAACACAGGCTACATAAAACATTAAAAAGTTCCCACAAGGTATTATTACTATTATCATTAAAATAAATGACAAAACTGGCACAAAAAGTATGAGAAGGATACAAAGAGTTTAAGTGTTCTAAAATCATTTTTTTGTGTAAAAATACTAATATCAGACTTTAAGACACTAGGAGGGCTTCCCTGGTGGCACAGTGGTTAAGAATCCTCCTGCCAATGCAGGGGACACAGGTTCGAGCCCTGGTCTGGGAAGATCCCACATGCCATGGAGCAACTAAGCCCGTGTGCCACAACTACTGAGCCTACGCTCGAGAGCCCGTGAGCCACAACTACTGACCTGTGCACCTAGAGCCCGTGCTCCACAACAAGAGAAGCCACTGCAATGAGAAACCTGCGCATCGCAACGAAGAGTAGCTCCCGCTCGCCGCAACTAGAGAAAGCCCGTGCGCAGCAGCAAAGACCCAACGCAGCCAAAAATAAAATAAATTAAATAAATAAATTAAATTAAAAAAAGACACTAGGAATGTATACTATAATCGCTGCTGTAATCATTAAAAAGGTAAATATATATAAGTAAAACTCTAATAGAAAAAATGAAATGATAAAATAATACAAGTATTTTCAAGGCAGAAAAAAGGGAGAAATGGATAAAAAAATACATGGGACAAACAGGAAACAAAGTTATATGATTAACTAAATACAAATTTATCCGCAATAGCATTAACTATAAAAAGACTAAAAATTTGATTTAAAAGATACAGATTACCAGCCAGACTAGAGAAAAAATAAACCCAAGTATACGCTGCTTACAAGAGACATACATCAAATATATTCAGAAAGTTAAGAGTAAAAGGATGGAAAGAGATACGTCATCCAAACACTTATAAAAAGAAAGTATGTTAAAATCAGACAAAACAAATGAGTAGTGGTTACCTGGTTTGTTGTTTTCATGGCATTCATTAAACTCTGCATTTATGATTTACACACTTTTCTGTATTAACATTTACTTTAATAAAAGCTTTATATAAAAATACTTTCATATGACCTTTTATTTTATCCCATTTAATACACATTTAATATACGTATATTTGACATAAAAATATTTATTCCAAAATCTGTAAGTAAATTTGGCATGCCATGGAACTATATACCATGCTTATCCTGTATCTTGTATCTCAGGCCCTCTCTCCTGAATAGCAATTCCAGTTTGAGAAGAATGACCCTAAGGGGAAGTGGAGAGCAAAGCTGCTCAACACCAGAGATGCAAATTACCAATATGAAACCAGCAGGCACTTGTTTACTTCTTTTGCTCTATCTTTACTATCACTTCAAGTTTAGAAAGGTAGGCCTTCATGGGCAAAGAGTATATATGTCCTGCTCAACTCCCCCATTCAATTTCCCAGAGGAAAAGCAGAAAGAAGTTTACCAAGTCTTTCTGCTGTTTTCCCTGAGGGGCAGTGTCCTCAAATTCTCCCGCCCATTGTCTTCTTTTCCCCATTCAAACTGCCCTTTAACAAAATCCTTATAATTCAAAAGGTGTAATCTACAATCCCAGAAAAATATCCTTCCTGCTTTAAGTGCTTCTTCTGAAACTCTAAAATTCTCCAGATTATTTGAAGCCCAGTTCATTATACCTTGCTCTAGCCAAAATCTTGGTCTGAGATTATATTCAAAAAGCCAAAGAGGGGCTTCCCTGGTGGTGCAGTGGTTGAGAGTCTGCCTGCCGATGCAGGGGACACGGGTTCATGCCCCGGTCCGGGAAGATCCCACATGCCGCGGAGTGGCTGGGCCCGTGAGCCATGGCCGCTGAGCCTGCGCATCCGGAGCCTGTGCTCCGCAACGGGAGAGGCCACAACAGTGATAGGCCTGCGTACCGCAAAAAAAAAAAAAAGCCAAAGAGAACTATTTAACTATCTTTTTGCTATTATGTGAGCTCTCCCTTTAACTGGAGTGTACATTATTAAGACTTGATACAACTGAGGTCAGTGATTTCAAAGAATCATGAATTGAAAACATGAAGCTGAGAGAAGTAAGTGAAAGGCATCACAACACCAAATTTCTTATGGTAATTAAAGAAAGACTGGCAGAGTAAGATTGAAGCCGTAAACCCAAAGGAAAGCTATTAAGGCAACATTAGCAGGCACTTAAGAAACTGAAAAGTCAACTAGGAGCCACAATGCAAGCAATCCCCCACGTCTTGTAATTCTCCCACTGACACTCTGCCTTCTAACACACTAGTTTTGATCTTTTATTCTTTTTGTACTGGCTGTGACTTTCCTTACCTTAACACCAGATATAATCACGTTACAGTCTCAGAAGGGCACAAATCCATCTGAAATTTCCATGGCTACAGAGTCTACCACTCCTGGTACTGGAAAGCAATAGTCACAGTGGCGTTCAGTACCACTCAGACAGAAAGCACTGTGACTGAGAACAGGAAGTAAGGACTGTAGGGCCTGAGAAAATTTTTATTCCATCACCACAGTGAATATCTGAAGTGAAGGAAGTGCTGATCAAGCTCCAGTAACCATGAATACTAACCTGCTACCCAGCCATTTTCCAAGAAGATACTGAGCTTCAGAACAAGCCTACTTCTGCAGCATGGAGGTTTTATTATTTGTAGATGGATAGGGTTTTCTTAGCTGAGGTAGCACTTTTTTAGAAAGACACCTGTTCTGGGGTAAGTGGAGGGAAAACTGACTTCTTGATTTTACAAAATCTGTTAACTTTAAAATATTTTGTGATGCTGTTCGATGCCTGTCATACTCTTACCCCTTCCGGTCCAGAGAATTCTCAGTCAGCATGTGCTGGCTTATCCCTGTTGCTTTTACCCCATCTCCTTCCAATTTCAAGGGCTCCTGCCTTATGACTAAATTTCTGTATACCTCCATTTTTCTTTCTTGTTCCTGGCATAAAAGAGCTACCTCATGTGAGTGGAATGCCCCACTCAGATTTTTGGCAAAAATCATCACCCCCACCTCTTCAGATTCTTAACACAAGAGTCTAAAGTAGACCAGACTGGAAGAAGACATTGCTTAACAACACCGCACATTACAAGGGCTTCAGTATATATTAATTAGAATTGAATGCAGGGAAGTTATCAATGCCACCTGTCTTCCAAACCTGATGCATAATCAGAATCATTTGAAGAGATTTTAAAACTACAGATTTCAGATGCAAAAGTTCTGGGACAACTAAAATTTATATTTTAATTTTTAAGGAACAGCTTTGTGCTATTCATTGGTTAAAAAAAAAAAATCAAGCAAATACAGAACTATGTGAAGAAGAAAGAAACCACCCCAAATCCCATCACTCAGAAACAACTATCATTAACATCTGGTGAGTATCATTACAAATATGAATAACATCTTTATGAATAACAGAGATAGAAGGGAGGGTAATTATACCTAACATTTGGGCCCTGTACTAATAAGAGCATGGATTACTTGTAACCCATAAACTAGGGACTATTAATCCCACTTTACAGATGAACTCAGACTCAGAGGGCTTAGTAAGCTTCCCAAGGTCACACCAGCAATCTGAATCAAGAATTCAGATTCTTAACCATTGTGCTATCATTTTACAGAATTGGGATTACATTAGTCATGCTACTTTAAAGATTTAACATAGTAAATTAGATTTATTTGAATTTATAGAAAAAGGAAAATTAAGTGAATCTAAATTAACTTTGAACATCAGCTAATAAACATTTAGAATGTGAACCCCCTCCTCTAAACAATCCCTCTAAAGATAAGGATTATGAAAAACATAAAGCAATCAGAGGCCTTATTTTTTTATTACATATTTCAAATTTAGACAGTACCTATTGATTTCTTGCTTTGAGAATGTGTAAATCAGCATATATATACATACTCCCACAACAATCAATTTTTGTGAACTTTTATTCTGTAAAATTTACATAGTTTATGTTCTGTAAATTACACTAATTCCCATGACTGCTTGATCTTGAATATATTTTAAATTGGACTCTATGCTCATTAATAGTTCTTTTATCACAGCTGCTCTAAATGTGAGTTCTTTATTAATGTCGTGTTTTTGTTGGCTGGATTTCAGCAAGTAATTTTTGTAATGGTGCTCATTGGTGCTATATTCTAAATTCTTGCAGGCTGGAGAATGTTTACTACTGCCTTTATACCTGAAGCACAACTCGACCTAGTACAATCTCTCTTCTTCTTAAAACTCTAAAAATTACTCAGCGTCTTCCCACACTGGTGCCAGAGACTTTGAGGGTAGACTGATCTTTTATTCTTGTATATAGATAAATGCTCCTCTTCTCTTACGGTTGGTTTTCAGTCACTCACTGGTCACTAACATCCTCTCACCAAGACTTTAATGCCCTTTATTACACGAGCAAATCCTTCCTCCAGCTTTTTAGGCTTTCAGAAAGTCAGTGGAATTCACAATAAAGTCCTAGGCTTTCAGTGTTTTTTGTTTGTTTTTTAAATTTTAGTACTTTATACCATATCCTGCCAGGGTTGTCAGTCTAGAATTTGTAATCTGTTCTGGATTATCATATTTGTTATATTTACATATTCAAAATATATTTCTCTCTTCAAATCACATTAAAATGATGTTCAAAAACTTTTTTCCTCAAAGACTTTCCTTATAAAATTGGGATGAATGTTATATAGTGATACAACTTATAAATACTTACAAATACACTGCATGTGAGGCATTATGTTTGAAACTTTTATATGTTTTCTCTGATCCTCACAATTGGATATAAAGTAGGAGGAATCAGTCAACCTGAATTCAATACATCATACAGCTACTGAAATCAAGATTCTATAGTACTGGTGGAGGGAGAGACTCATGGATCAATGGAGTAGACTAGAGAACCAGAAACAGAACACTTAAATAGCTCCACTGATTTCTGACAAAGGTACAAAAGCAACTGAGTGGAGGAAAGATAAACTTTTCAATAAATGGTGCTGGACATCCCTAAGCAAAAAAATAAACCCTGACCCGAGTCTCACATCTTATATAAAAGTTAAATCAAAATGGATCACCGACTTAAATGTAAAACATGCAACTATAAAATTTTTAGGAGAAAGGAAGGAGAAAAATCTTCAAGATTGAGAGGTAGGCAAAGAGTTCTTAGACCTGACTCCAAAAGCACAATTCATAAAAGGGTAAAATTGATAAACTGGACTTCATCAAAATTAAAAACTTCTGCTCTGTGAAAGACCCTACTGAGAGAATGAAAAGACAAGCTACAAACTGGAAGAAAATATCTGTAAACCACATACCTAACAAAGAACTAGTATTTAGAATATATTAAAAACTCCCAAAACTAAACAGAAAAAAATAAACAATCCAATTAGAAAATAGGCAAAAGACATGAACAGATATTTCACTGAAGAGGATGTACAGATGACAAGCACATGAGAAAATGTTCAACTTCATCTACCATTAGGAAAAATGCAAATTAAAACCGCAATGAGATATCTCTACTTACCCATAAGGATGGCTAAAATAAAAAACAGTGATACCACCAAATGCTGGTGATGTGGAAAAACTAGATCACTATATATTGCTGATGGGAATGTAAAAGGATGTCCAGCCACTACAGATCAAAGGTAACTACACAGAGAAAAATATGTTCTGACCCAGCTTGTTATCAAGGTAAACTATTCACCCTGACAAAATGGGAAAACAGCCAAACCAATTTGAATGATATGCCTCCAACCTGGTGAAGCCCCCCTACTGCCTAGAGTCTTAAAATAAAAAATCATTAAAAAATCAAAGTTCCTACTTGCAGCTGTCCAAGGTCCCAGCTCCCCAATTTACCTCTCTCAGGTAGCTAACTGACTAGACAGAAACTGTCAGCCAGCAGCAGCATAGATCTCTAGCTCAAAATTTAAAGGGAAGATCCAAATGGTGCATAAAACAATTATCTATCTATCTAGGTAATAAAAGAGATTTTCAACTACACGATTTTTAAGCAAGGTTACCTAGGATTGATTCTATTAAAAAATGAACAAGCAGTGGGCTTCCCTGGTGGTGCAGTGGTTGAGGGTCCGCCTGCTGATGCAGGGGGCGCGGGTTCGTGCCCCAGTCCAGGAGGATCCCACGTGCTGCGGAACAGCTGGGCCCGTGAGCCATGGCCGCTTGGCCTGCTCGTCCGGAGCCTGTGCTCCGCAGCGGGAGAGGCCACAGCATACCGCAAAAAGACAAAACAAAACAAACAAAATGAACAAGCAGAAATACATGGAACCTACATAAAAACCTTGTAGTGGGAAACAAAATTAAACATAGGATGCAAAAGACAAGGGAAAAGCACAGACCTGAATACTTACTCCATAGGAAAGAAAATCTTAAACTACATAGGACTATTTTGTAGTCTTTTAGAAACTGAAGGGATTAGAGCAATTATGCAGGAAATGATAGCTATGAAAGATGGGCAATGGAGAGCCAACACAGAAATAACTTATTTCTCAAAAGAGAATAGAACAAATGAAATAGAAAAAAAAAAGTCAAAGATATAAAAGAAAATGCACTGAAATGGAGGCCATGCATCAAAATATTTAAAGGTCTCACATATAATCAAGAAAAATCTTGGTTAAGAGATCCTGAACTTGGGGTGGGGGGAGGTTGTTGTTGTTGGGATGAATTAGGAGACTGGGATTGACATATATACACTAATATGTATAAAATAGAACCTGCTGTATAAAAAATAAATAAAATTAAATTTTAAAAGTTAAATTAAAAAAGGAAAAAAAAAGAGATCCTGAACTTCACTTAAAAAAAAACCTCTATAAGTATCCAGGGAAAAATAAGCAAGTCAAAGGGAAAAATTAGGCAGAACTACAAGGGAAAAATTATTAGGCAGCTTTCTCCTCTGTGTTATTATATGTCAAAAGAAATGCTGCAAAAACCCAAGTTTTTGAGGGGGACAACATTCCCACAGACTTAAAGATTCAGCAAGCTGTCATTCAAGAATCCATGTAACAGGAAGACATTCTCAAATATGCAAAGGACTCAGTACGCACATACCCTTGATACATTACCTACTTAAAGGTAATGAGAGTTACCAGCTGAGAGTAAAATCCAAATTAAAACAAAAACAAAAACCCAAATTCACAAATGAAGAAATCACACAATGAAAGGGTTAGCATTAATAGAAAGTTGTAATCCTTTCCAATATAACACTGTGGAGTGGTAATGATGAAACAAAGCAGAAATATTATTATCCTAGAAAGAAAAGCTACATGAGATAAAGTGATAATAGTAATTTAACTGTAAGACACGTAGGCAGAAAGGGCATATCATGTGAATAAAAATGGAGTGGGGAGGGGTAGGAGAGAATGTGCTAACAAGTATGTACTCTAATTTCATTAGAGGGGTAACTCAGAGGTTTTTTTTAAGCTTAATTTAAGCTTTAATTTAATTTAATTTAATTCACTGAAGCACTATTTACAATAGTCAGGTCATGGAAGCAACCTAAATGCCCACGGACAGATGAATGGATAAAGAAGTTGTGGTACATATATACAATGGACTATTACTCAGCCATAAAAAGGAACGAAATTGAGTCATTTGTTGAGACATGGACGGATCTAGAGACTGTCATACAGAGTGAAGTAAGTCAGAAAAGAGAAAAACAAATATCGTATATTAATGCATGTATGTGGAACCTAGAAAAATGGTACAGATGAACCGGTTTGCAGGGCAGAAGTTGAGACATAGATGTAGAGAACAAACGTATGGACACCAAGGGGGAAAGCCGTGGGGGCGGTGGGGATGGTGGTGTGCTGAATTGGCGATTGGGATTGACATGTATACACTGATGTGTATAAAACTGATGACTAATAAGAACCTGCTGTATAAAAAAATAAATTAAATAAAATTTAAAAATTTAAAAAAAAACTTCAAATACACACAAAAGTATAACAATAAACCCCCATATATCCATCACACGACTGAATTATAACTTTAAAATTTGCTACATTACTTTATCATTTCTTCAATTGATGATAGTATTTTAATGCAAATCCCAGACATCAAGTCATCTCACCTCTATGTACGTCTGTACACCTCTTCGAAAATATGGACATTTTTTTACAAGCCAAAATGCCCTTATCAAATGCCTAACAAAATTATCAATGCCTAACAAAATTAACAATAATTCTTTGGACTTATCCAACTCAAGTATGTAATCAAATTTTCCCAACTGTCTTCTATAATCAAATTGCCTCAATTAGCTCACAAATGTCTTTTCACATTTGGTTCGTGCAAATCAGGATTCAAACTATATCCAAATTCACAGATGAAATGAAAAAAAAGAGAGCATTTTATATAATAACTATTAAACGTGAAAACCTAAATGAAAACCACATTTCTCTAAAAAAACAAATAATCAAAGCTGACTCAAGATATAAAACCTAAATGAACCAAAAAACCAGAGAAGAAATAAAGAATGTTGTCAAACAGCCAGACTTCAAAGAGGTCCAGGTTTTCCCTGGATAAAATACTTCAGTCTTTCAAAAAACATAATTATTATACTACATAAATCATTCGGGAAAATTAAGTAGCAGAACTTAACCAATTCTTCTTTTATGTAAAAGGTTGGATACTGATATCTGACAAGGAGAGACCAAAAATAAAATAGAAAACCTCAGTCCAATCTTACCCCCAAATAATACACTATTACAGGAAATGCAGCCCAAACATTAGTAGTTATCTTAAGTTGGGTCCCCAGGAAGCAAACTCTGAGATGACGCATTTGTGCAAATGTGATTTATTAGAAAGTATTTCTGGGAAAAACTTGTAGGGAAGTAGGACAGGGAAGGATAGAAGTCAAGAAAGGGTAAGATACCAAGCAAAGTCCATGGAGGGTAATTTTAGCTTAATCCCTCAAGGTAGTTCTAGAGGCAGTGTAGGCCACACCTCAGAGTTGTACCCACACAGTCAATCACTGGTTAAGGGCTATCCATAGGAAACAAATTCCCCAGACAATTCCAGAGCCTGTACATTGGCAAAACAGTATCTGGCAGTTTGAGGGCAGCCCTACAACAAAGCCTGTGAAGAGGAAGGAGATAAAGGCCTATGGACAGAGTATTAGCATCATCTGTTACAGTGATTGTTGCACAGGTAAAGTTAAAAACCAATTGGTTTGTTTTGCATTATGAAATCCCCAAAAAAGGTTAAGCAATGAATCATTCCAGTTCAACCATCATACAGGACTACTGTAATAAGGAGGACTTACTGAGGACTACTGGTAATAAGCCCTAAAAACATGTACAGAGATTTCAATTATTTTTTAATATCTACTCTAAAATATAAATAGCCAGGTAAGAATCACCAGATATTTTAAAGAAAGCCTCTAATATGAAAGAAAAAGATCAACATAGTCAAATTTAATGTAACTTTAAAGAGACCATGTAATGAGATGAAAACTTAAAGAAAAACCCTCAAAACTATCACTAATATCCTGAAAGATAAAAGTCGTGCCATCGTATTCTTCTTTTTGCCCTACGCGGGCCTCTCACTGCTGTGGCCTCTCCCGTTGCGGAGCACAGGCTACGGACGCACAGGCTCAGCGGCCATGGCTCACGGGCCCAGCCGCTCCGCAGCATGTGGGATCTTCCCGGACCGGGGCACGAACCCGTGTTCCCTGCATCGGCAGGCGGACTCTCAACCACTGCGCCACCAGGGAAGCCCCATGGTGGGAATATTTTAAAAAAACAAACAGAATTACAGTTTGAGATTTACGCAACTTGATTTTAACTTGACTGTGAGGTTTTAAGAAATCTTTGGAAGGTGATACTGACTGAGCACCTTTCAATGTGTCAAATACTGTCCTAGGAACTAAGGATATGGTCACTGGTATATTTTCTCCTGTTTATAGAATATAAACTCCCAGAAGACAAAAAACAGTTTCCTACCTCTGAGCTCTTGACCATGATGCTTTTCACAAGACATTGGTGCAGTATCAGCTGGCTTGAAATAAGAGTGCAAAGCATCTCCTTATTCATGCCCCAAGTCCCCAAACCTGATTATATTTCCACATCTCTTTTACACTCTGTAAACACTTTTCTCCCTCCTTCCTTGATCATTCTCCCTTGGGCTCAACTCTCTTACCTCTGTTTCCCAACTTAATGAAGGCTTCACATAGCAGTCTTGTTTAAAGGAAATACTTTCCAATGCCACAGGATCAAGTCCATACTGCTAACTTGGTAAACAAGATCTAGCTCTAGTTTACCTTCCTACACTCTTGATACTCCCTATCCATAAAGCCTATACTGAGCCATTCTCCAAATCTGCCATGGCCTTTCATATGGATGACTTTGGCCATTCTATTCTTTCTGCTTGGAGTGCCCTCCTCAGTTATGTCTACTGGATAAATGCATAATTATCTTTCATGGTTACCTTAGTTTCAGTACTTTTCATAATCAGTCTTCCCCATCACCCATGATCAAATTAACTGCTTTCCCATCAAATATTTTCTTGTTCCTTCATTCACATCTCCTACTATGTACTTATCACACTTCATCATAGTAGGTATGTACATATCTATTTCCCCCTAGACTATAAGTTCCTCAAGAACAACAGCTATAACTCTTTTATCTCTATCTCTCCAGCAACTAACACATTGCCTGGCTTGTAAAATGCATTCAAATGTTTTGTTTTAAGTGTATGTATGTGGGGAGCACAGATGAAATTATTTTTTCCAAATAGGTATCTTTATCTATACTGCCTAATTTACTGAATAAAAAATCATATGGTCCCATCATTTGACACATTTATACACTTATATAACCCAGTCATAAACTAGATATATAACATGAACTATATGTACTATTTCCTTTGATGTGTATTCAACTCATACAAATTATAACAGAAGTACATATTAATTCAGAGACAGAAAGACTAAAAATATTTTCTATTAGTGATTTATTAAAACTACAGAAATAGAAAATATTAACACACAGCCTTCACCTAATGACCCTGAAGTATTTTATTAGCATTACAGTTACACAACCTCAGTACTAGAAAGGACCTTGGAATTTTATCAATCCTGAAAAAGTATGTAAGGATTAGAAACAAATAAACCTCCCAAAAATTATGTAACACCGCAAAACCAAGTTGTATTAAGTCTCAAACTATAACTCTATTTTTAAAACTATTCCCACAATTTCCAATTCAGAAGATCAAAAGTGAGAATACCTTTTTGTTACTTTTCAATGAGAACATTAATATGTCTTGCATCCTCAGTAGAAATTAGAGAAGACACAAACAGAATGACATCCCATGTTCATGGACTGGAAGATTTAATATTGTTAAGATGTCAACACTACTTAAAGTGATCTACGAATTCAATGCAATTTGTATCAAAATCCAATGACTTTTTTTTTTTGAAGAAACAGAAATATCCATCATAAAATTCATATGGGATTTCAAGGTACCTCAAGGAGCCAAAACAATTTTAGAAAAGAAGAGTAAAACTGGAGGACTCACACTTCCTAATTTCAAAACTTACTATAAAAGCTACAGTGATCAAAACAGGGTGACACTGGCACAAAGACTGACATATAGCTCAATGGAATAGAACAGAGTGCACAGAAATAAATCTTCGCATGCGTGGTCAAAAAATTTTTGACAAGGGGGCCAAGCCCATTCAATGCACAAAGGACAGTCTTTTTAACAAAAGGTAATGAGAAAACTGGATATCCACATGCTCAAGAATGAAGCTGGACCCTTACCTAACACCATATACAAAAATTAACTCAAAATGGATCAAAGACCTAAGCTAAAACCTAAATGTATAAAACTCTTAGAAGTAAACATAAAACAAAAGCCTCCCAACATGGAGTTGGCAATGATTTCTTGGATATGACACCAAAAGCACATGCAACAAAAGAAAAGATACTCAAACTTGGCTTTATAAAACTTTAAAAACCTGTACATTAAAAGACATTATCAACAGAGTAAAAAGGCAACCCACAGAATGGGAGAACATATTTGCAAACCATGCATCTAGTAGGGGATTAATATCCAGAATATATACAGAACTCCTAAAACTTAACAATAACAACACAAACCCAACCCAAAAATGGGCAAAGGACTTGAACAGACACTTCTCCAAAGAAGATATACACATGGCCAATAGGCACGAACATGTTGAGTATGAAAAAAATGCTCAACATCACTTATCATTAGGAAAATGCTAACCAAAACCACAATGAGATACCACCTCACATCCATTAAGGATAGCTACTATCAAAAAACCCCAGAAGGGGCTTCCCTGGTGGCGCAGTGGTTGAGAGTCCGCCTGCCGATGCAGGGTACATGGGTTTGTGCCCTGGTCCAGGAAGATCCCACATGCCGCGGAGTGGCTGGGCCCGTGAGCCATGGCCACTGAGCCTGCGTGTCCAGAGCCTGTGCTCTGCAACAGGAGAAGCCACAGCAGTGAGAGGCCCGCGTACCACAAAAACAAAACAAAACAAACAAAAAAACCCCCCAGAAAACAAGTGTTGGTGAGGATGTGGCAAAATGGAAACACTTGTGCACTTCTAGTGGGAATGTAAAATAGTACAGCAACGGTGGAAAACAGCATGGCAGTTCCACAAAAAAATTAAAAATAGAATTACCACATGATCCAGCAATTCCACTTCTGGGTAGATGCCCAAAAGAATTGAAAGCAGGGTCTCAAAGAGATATCTGTACACCCATTTGTATAGGAACATTGCTCACAACAGCTAAAATGTGGAAGCAACCCAAGTGTTCATCAACGATTGATGAATATGCAAAATGTGTTATATACAAGATGGAATATTATTCAGCCTTTAAAAGTAAGGAAAATTTAACATATGCGACAACATGGATGAACCTTGAGCACATTATGCTAAGTGAAAAAAGCCAGTCACAAAAACACAAATACTATATACAGTAAGTCCCCTACATATGAACGAGTTCCGTTCCGAGAGCTCGTTCGTAAGTCCGATTTGTTTGTAAGTTCAACAAAGTTAGCCTAGGTAACACAACTGGTTATATAGTACTGTACTGTAATAGGTTTATAATACTTTTCACACAAATAATACATAAAAAACAAACACACACACAAAATAAACATTTTTAATCTTCTGGTATAGTACCTTGAAAAGTACAGTAGTACAGTACAACAGCTGGCATACAGGGGCTGGCATCGAGTGAACAAGCAAGAAGAGTTACTGACCGGAGGAGGGAGAGGAGGTGGGAGATAGTAGAGCTGAAGGATCGTCAGCAACAGGAGATGGAGGGCAAACTGCAATTTCACTCACGCCTGACGCGAATGGCCCGGGTTCTGGCTCCTTGCTGGATTCAATTCTGTCTACCCTCTTGATAAAACGGATCCAGTGATGTCTGGGTAGTGGTTCTTTTTTTCTTGTCATATATGACACGGTAGCACTGGACTGCATTCTGAACAGCTGCTGCAACCTTCGTGTACCGTTCTACGTTCGGGTCCTGTGCCTCAAAAACTAACAGTGCCTCCTCAAATAAAGAAAATCCCCTTGCCATTTCCTGCGTCGTGAGTCTCTTCGGTTCTTCAGTTACTTCTTCCCCTTGTCTCTCGTCATCCTTTCTCTGGGCCTCCAATTCCATCAGGTCTTCATTAGTAAGCACCTTGTGTTGCACAGCAAGTTCCATCATTATTGCTTGGTGCTTCTTAGCAGTACCAGCTACATCACCACTGCTTTTACTCTTGCTTCTGGACATCCTGGGCTTGAAATAAAGATACTGTACTATGGTACTCTATACAGTACTGTAAAGTACACAAAAGTACAACCACTTGTAGAGGATGCATGCATGTAACAATGTACGCCAGACATGTGAACAAACATTATGTGATTGGACGGGCAAACACGTTTGCATCTTTGAAAGTTCGAAACTTGATGGTTCGTATGTAGGGGACTTACTGTAATTTCACTTATATGAGATATTTAGCTAAAGTCATAAAGTGATTTATGATTTCCTGGGACTAGGGGGAGAGGGGAATGGGGAGTTACTATTTAATGGGTGTAGAATTTCAGCTTTACAAGATGAGAAGAATTCTGGAGGAAGATGGTGGTCATGACTGCACAATATAAACGTACTTAATACCACTGAACTGTACACTTAAAAATCGTTGAGATGGTATATTTTGTGTATTTTACAATATAAAAATTGGAAAAAAAATCAATGATAAAGATGTAGATTTGCTCCAAATTAATCTATATCTATCTATCTATATAAAATGTCATCCCAACTAAAATATAAGATACTTAAAAGTTAAGTAACTTGGTAAAATGTAACTAAAAAGTTTGAAAAAATAAATATGAGCGTATACCTGGGAAATTCCTGAAAGGGGTGTAGGGGTGGACTAAGCCTAGGCAGACCTACTTAAGATATACAATTTTTAAAAATTAAATAATGTGGTAAAAATTATGGTAAATGTTGTTTGGAAAAATAAATACGTGAGTAAAACGTGCCATAGTAATTAAAACAATTTGATATTCAGGCTGAACAGGCATGTCAGTGTACCTGTGAATCGGAAAAAAAATTTTTAAACACTTTTATTAATTCATACTAAAGATATATTGCTGAGAAACTTTTTTTTTTTTTCTCTACAACCAGACTGTTAGAATTATTTGAAAGTGTATCAGTGAGACTGGAACACCCCACTCTGACATGTACGATGAATCGCTAATCAGAAACAGCTTCAATTTCCAACCCAGAGCTTCAGATAAGTGTTTCCCAGACACAACATTCCACATTTATCTTAACTTTGTAGTCTTCAAGGGAACAGGACACTTAAGTCTACTTCTCAGCCCAGGCCTGATGTTAATTAACCCGATTCACAGTCTTGCTGTACTTTAAACCTATCAAATATTGTTTCATTTAAATTCTGTCTAAACTCCACCCTTCTCCAGAATCCTATAATAACCCTGTCCCCTCTGGCAGTTCCTCTGGTGTGTGATCTCCCTCACAGCAGCAAGTTAATTAACTTAACTTTGTTAGCCTAAAGCTGTGTATCCCTGGTGGTCTTCATCAGATCGAAATAGTCTGTTAAAAAAAAAAATAAGTACATATGGAAATTTAATACATAATACACATAGCATTTCAAATCAAGAAAAAAATGGCTTATTCAAGAAGTGATATTGAAATAAACTTCTGGGAAAAAGATAAAAAGCAACCATCTGGATCCCTACCTTTCTCTTTAAAATTCCAAATGTTTCTAAGATTTCAATATTTTTAAAAAATGAAATTAAAAAAAAACTAGAAGAAAACATCTTTTTACATCTTTACATCATGAACTGAGATCTTTTCAAAACTCAAAAGGTATAACTATAGTAAAACTGTGTGAGGTTATGCATTGAATAAATTTCTGGCAGTGAAATTGCTGGTTCAAAGGTATGTTTCTGTATAAAATGTTAAAAAAAAATCTGTACAGCGAAAAATAACAAAAAGTATCATAAAGAAAAAGAGAAAAGGCCAACTTAATATAAAAACAGTTAAAGAAAATAAAAGGATTTGAAGGAAAAGAAAAAAAATGGTCAGGAATGTTCACATTTCACTCATATTACAGAAATGTAAACCTCAAATGCAGAGATACTATTTTTTTAAAATTTTATTTTTAATTTATTATTTTTTTTATTTTTGGCTGCGTTGGGTCTTCGTTGCTGTATGCGGGCTTTCTCTGGTTGCGGCGAGTGGGGGCTACTCTTCCTTGTGGTGCACAGGTTCTCATTGCAGTGGCTTCTCCTGTTGTGGAGCACGGGCTCTAGGTGCGCGGGCTTCAGTAGTTGTGGCACGTGGGCTCCGTAGCTGTGACTCGTGGGCTCCAGAGCGCAGGCTCAGCAGCTGTGGCACACGGGCTTAGTTGCTCCGCGGCATGTGGGATCCTCCCAGACCAGGGCTCGAACCCTTGTTCTCTGCATTGGCAGGCGGATTCTTAACCACTGCGCCACCAGGGAAGCCCAGAGATACTATTTTTAATGTATCACAGTGGCAAAAAACGTTAAGATCAGTAACAGCCAGTACTGACTTAGATATGAGAGAAAACTGGCGCTCATCCGTTGTTTCTCAGAATGTACATATTTACTGTCTTTCGGAAGGGCAGTTTGGCAACATCTTTAAAATTTTTCAAGTATGCCTTGACCCATCATTTCATGATCAGAAATTTCTCTTATGGACACAAACACAGAACTGTGCAAAGATGTTCATGGCAGCCATTGCCACAGATGTTTGTTAATGAGGAACAAGTTTAAAAAAATATATGGTACATCCATAGCATAGAATATGCTATAGATGTTAAAAACAATGATCTATATGAACTAATAAGGAAAATCTTTGCACATTTGGCAGGTTATGACTTTTTGTTAATAAGGTGTAGTGGCTACTTTTTAAATGACAAATGTAAGGAACAAACAAACCCTAACTGAAAGCGTAGATTAAATATGTATACATACACACACACACACACACACACACACACACACACATATATGTATATGTATGCATACACACACACACACACACACACACACACACACACACACACACACACAGAGTATGTTTTCATGCCCATCTCTACCCCAGGTTCTCACCAAAGGTAACTACAGTTGACCCTTGAACAACATGGGTTTGAACTGCCCAGGTTCACTTATATGCAGATATTTTTCAATAAATATACTGGAAAACTTTTTTGAGATTTGTGACAATTTGAAAAAAACTCGTAGATGAACAATGTACGTTAGAAATATTGAAAAAATTAATAAAAAGGTATGTCATGAATACATAAAATACATATGATACTAGCCTATCCTTACATAGGCATAAGGTGAGTGATATTTAACACAGAATTAATAATGTGTTAGTTTTCCTGTTTTATAACTTTTTTTTTCTTTGTGGTACGCGGGCCTCTCACTGCTGCGGCCTCTCCCGCTGCGGAGCACAGGCGCTGGACGCACAGGCTCAGCGGCCATGGCTCACGGGCCCAGCCGCTCCGCAGCGTGTGGGATCCTCCCGGACCGGGGCACGAACCCATGTCCCCTGCACCAGCAGGCGGACTCGCAACCACTGCGCCACCAGGGAAGCCCTATAACTTTGTTTTCAAAGAATTACATTACCTTACAGGTACAGTATGCCCCCCTCTGTCTCTCCCTCCCTTATAATTTATGCTTCAGCAATTATGAACTATTTACAGTTCAATAAATATCTCAATGCAATGAGTTGCTCTACTCTTACTGCTTTTCTGTCTATACAACATCCCCTTCCCTCCACCGTCCATACCCCAACCTCTGTAAATCCCATTAAGCCAGTGTTTCTTAACCATGGCATAAATGACATCATGAGCTGGATAATTCTCTGTTTGGAGGCTGTCCTGTTCACTGTGAGATGTTTAGCAGCATCCCTGGCCTCTACTCACTAGATGCCAGTAACACTCCCCCTAGTTGTGACCCAAAATGTCTTCAGACACTGCCAAATGAATGCATAAAATACACGTAGATTATATACTAGTGTATCCTTACATTCGCAACTGGGTGACTGAAGTAACTAGAGAAGGAAGAAAAAAGCTTACTTTTCACTACAATCCTGTGTGTTTTAAATTTTGTACCTCTTCTAACCTTTCCACTGCTACCACCCTAATCCAAGCCACCTTTCCCCCTTCCTCTTACTCTCCCACTTTTTCTCTCCCAACTACTGCAACAGCCTCCTAATCAACTTTTCCCTTTCTTCATCCTTGGCTTCTTCAATCCATTTTTACCAGTCCTTTTAAAAGTTAAATCAGATCATGTCACTCATTTGCTCAAAACCCTCCAGTGTCTTCCCAATGTCACTCAGAGACATAACCAAAACCTTAAGATGAACCCTACACAGTATGCAATCCTACCCTCCACACTCCTCTCTTGCTGAACTCTCCTTCTAGTATTTGGTTTTTGTAGGTCAAAAAGGAACAAATAGCAATTTCAAAAACTGAACCTGTTACTATCTGTTCCCTTGCTGTGTTCTAACTTTGGACTCTTTGCTGTTCTTCAAACACATGAGGGTCCTTACACTTGGTGTTCTCTGTTGGGAACACAACTCACCCAGATACTCACATGGCTCACTCCCCAACTCCTTCAGGTCTTTACTTCTCAGGGGGTCTTCCCTGGCCACCCTATTCCTACTCACAGCACCTATTAACATCTAATATATTACATATTTTACTTACTCATCTTGTCTATTGTCTCTTTTCTCCATCTTGATCAGTGGTTCTCAAACCTGAGTCTACATCAGAATCACCTGAAAGGCTTGTTAAAAGAGTTTCCGAATCAAGAAGTCTGGGGAATAGAGCCTGAAAATTTGCATTCCTGACAAGTTACCAGATGATGCTGAGGTTCCAGGGACCACATTTTGAGAACCAATGTTTTAGAATGTAAGCTCCATGAGAACAGAGATTTTTGTTCACCTATTCATTGCTTTACCTCTATGACCTGGCACATGGTAAGCAGTGAGATAGGTAAATGAATTTACTCTGTTCCCAAGGCACCCTCTGATTTGGTCTGCTATATGGTGCTAAAATTTTACTGAATACTGTAAAAGATAAATTACATGACTGTAATGAGTTAAACTGTGTCTCCCAAAAAGACTGGGGTTGAAGTCCTAATCCCAGGAGCTATGGATGTGATCGTATTTGGAAATAAGGCATTTGGAGAGGTAATCAAATTAAGATTAGGTCAGCAGGGTGGCCCCTAATTCAATATGACTGAAGTGCTTACAAAAACGGGAGAACACCATACTAAGACAGAGACACACAGGGAGAATGCCATGTGACAACAGAGGCAGAGACTGGTGTGATATAACTTTAAACCAAGGAACGCCAGTGACACATGAAGCTAAGAGGCACGGAACAGATTCTTCCCTAGAAGGTAGAGCATGGCCCTGTCAACATCTTGGTTTCAGACTTCCAACCTCCAAAACTATGAAACAATAAATTTCCGTTGTTTTAAATCACTCAGTTTGCTGTATTTTGTTATAGCAGCCCTAGGAAACTAACACAATGACCAAAAATGCAAATGACTACACCAAGCTGTATAATTTCAAGTCTCCCTATTATCCAACTTGCACCAATTTGTTTTAATATATAGCTTTCATTGTGAACTAATCAGACTTCCTGTTGAGAATCTCCCCAATTTAATACCGCCTCTCTCTGCCCTCCATGTGTCCCTTCAATGTGCAAGGCAGCTCACATTACAGGTTCTAGATAATGTACTCAGATTTTCTTTTTGGTTTCTCCTACCTTCCTATGGGCTACCCTATTTCACATACAACAGCTTCTTTATATTTTTTTCTTCAAGGGACACTTCTTATTTTCACATATTATAGATTTTGGCATGTATTTTCCCATAGGACATCTGAATTAGTTATAAAGTGAAATTTTAAATACACATTCGATACACATTTAGACTTCAAGATAAAATGCTAACTTCTCTTTTATGGAACAATTCTCCATTTTTTCCCCCTTATTCTAAAAGAATGACCTTAATCCCACTTAGGTCTGGGTAAAAGAATTTTGCCATATTCTTTCCACCTTGCTGTAGTTTGTACACTAGCCTCTTTACTCAAATCTCAATAAATCTTCTAAAAGTAACATGGTTGTACTGGGAAGCTTAAAGTTTTAAGTGAATCTGAATGAAATTTCAGCATCAAGTTGTCCATTTTCCATTTACTGTTTGTTTACAGGTGCACTGTCACAAGAATTCCAATCAATGATTTCTTCACACAGAAACTCTACTTTAAATTACCATGGTTTATAAAGTAAGCTGTATAATGCAATTTTTATCTTAGTGAGCACAAGTCAATATACAAATAGTATATAGCATATACCTAAATGACACACTTTTCTATTTCTATGACTAGGTGATCATTAATTGATATGTACTCCTAAATGACTTTGTGATAAAATTCTAATAATTTCTGGATACTGAATTTACTCAGAAATATAGACTAGTATAATCTATACCCCCAAAAAACCATATTTAAGAAAAATACCTATCTTTAAATGGGTAGTAACCACAAAATATTTTTAAAATGCTGAACCCTAACTAAAAAGATCAGAAAAACACAAACTCCAAGCAAATATAAGAGAGACATCTAATCGTTCTCCACTAGTACTAAAATACCATGCTCTTTTCCTGTGAAGAATTTTAAGTGAGTCATACTTTCCTTACTAAATCACTGTTTTACTTAACATATGGTAAAAAGAGTTAACTGTTTGGTAACTTGAAACTTTACACTCAATTAAACTGTACATTAGTATACACTACAGCTGGCAGAAAATAAAATAAGTATGATTACTATACACAATACTTAGAACACACAGCATCAAGTGACATTTATCTGATAAAAGTGTGGAAAGTTGCAAAAAGTTAGTTTTACCTCCTAAAACCTCAGATTCCCACTGTCTAAACCAACACCAGAATTAAACAACTTGAAATTATGCATGACACCTTTTCCTGGCACCCAGGCAGAGCTATCACTGCCCAGTTTTTGGTAAATGAACATATTTCTGTTCGTTACACATTGGCCTAATTACTCTATTGCATTAAAGTTCTAACTTTATAATTAACTTTTAAAATCATAAGGAAACCAATTCATGGTTAGGATAATAATTTTCAACCTGAAATGCTTTAAAAGGATATACCACAATAACTATAAGGAATTGAGAGAACTAGATTATAAATCTAGTCAACTTTTCCAAAGCTTGTGATGTTTTGTCATTTGACAATAATAATAAAGGGAGAGGGTAAGAGCTGGGCAAGAATAAATCCCCACCCTTAAATTTCGTTCATTTTTTTGCGTATACAATACATCCAAATTCAGAGCTGTAAAGCCAATTTGTCAGCACCTACGAATCCCATCACACTTGGTGGGGGAGGGAGGAGGGAAGGAAAAAACTCCTTTCCTCGTCCTCCACGCAGCTAGTGCCAAAACACACCTGCCTCACTAGAGGCAGGGAAATTTAAAAGAACAAATCGGCCACAGACAAACCTGCTGGTCCAAGAGAGCCCTGAGGAAGTCCCCCGGCACTTGCGGAAGGCGCCCGCTCGCTAGGCGCCGGGGCGGCGCGGCAGCCCGGCTGCTCTCCTGGAAGATGTCCACACCTGAGCGCCCGCAGGTCCGCAGGGAGAGGGCCCAGCGGGGCACGACCGCTAAGTGCTCAAGCCGCGCGGTCCGGAGCGCAGCCCGTGTCTCACCGTCGCGACCCGACGGCAGGCGACGCGCGAGGAGGCGAGGGGCACGAGAGGCTAAAAGGGAAGGACCCACGACCCAGAGAAGGCTACATGTCAACAAAATAGCGGCCCGGTGGGCAGGCGGCCCCAATGGCAGTTCGCAGAGATGCCGGGAGCAGGAAGTGCCCCGCGCCTCCCTCAGGAACCCGCACGTCCCCAGCCCCGGCGACGACTCCGAGACACCTGTTTGGCGGCGCCGGGGGTGGGGTTCCACCCTCCACGCTCCCCCACTCACACACTCACGCTC
Organism: Stenella coeruleoalba; assembly: GCF_951394435.1. NCBI lineage: Eukaryota > Metazoa > Chordata > Mammalia > Artiodactyla > Delphinidae > Stenella > Stenella coeruleoalba. Next base: position 44,711,794 of record NC_137155.1, read on the forward strand.
CGAGAGGGGGAGGGCGAGAGGAACCGAGACATTGGACCCACAGTCTGAGGGCGCCTCCGCCGGCGTACCTGACATCAGCCTCGGCTCCCTCTCGCCCCTCCGGGGGGGCAGAGAGGGGGACGACACGAGCCCGGCGACCCTCGCTCTTCTCGGCAGCCGCAGAAGTGGCTCGTGGCTGCTAGCCCGGGCCGCCCGCTGCCGCCCAGATCATTCCCCGGCAGCGGTTGCTGCTGCGGCGGCGGCAGCAGCCGAGGCGGGCCCAGCGCGCGCTCCCGCCCGTTCGCTCCGCCCCTCCCCGCAGCGCGTCCAGGCCGCGGCCCGCGGACAGCGCAGCCGCCACCCAGGGCTCTCCTAGCGCTGACGTCGCCGCCGCCGCACCAGCCCCAGGGAAGGGAGGAGCGAGAGGGGGCAGGGTGGGGCGGGGCTACGACGACGTGTGGGCGCGGGGATTGGCAGTCGAGAGCACGCCCCGCCCTTGTGCGAAGGGGTCTGGGAAGTCGGGTCTTCTCTGAGCGATAGTCGCAGCTCTCTTGCGGCTCCTCGCTGGCGGCCTCCGGCTTCCTGATCTTGCTCTAGGGTTTTGCGTTAGCTTGCGGACCTTGAGAGGAGTTAAAAGCAGTGAGACATCAGGGACCGAGACTGCGGATACCTGAGAGACCTTTGTCTGAGGGACAGGCTCTTACCCTGCAGGAGTCTTATGGCCTCTAGCCTGCTTTTAAACAGTTCTTTTTACCCCTGTTATGCCCCCCTCCCGACTCTCTTTACTCAGTATCTCTCTGGCCTTAATGAAAGGAAATACGGCAAGATAGGTACGCGAACTGTTGTTCCATAACCAGGTATGTGAACCCGCAGGAGCTGAAAACCCAATTAGTGATACCACAAAGCCTCCTAAAGGCACACGTGGTCTTTGGTTCTGTCATTACTTCACTGCTGTCAGGCAATGGCCAGAAGAGTTTCCTCGGGTCCTTGCAAAACCTCACCCCCCCCCCCCCCCCCCCCCGCTTTAGTTGGCAAAGGGACTTTGTATCAGAAAACTGTTTTTGGATTAGAGCGAGGAGTCCTGGAGCGATTGAGGCAACCCCACAGCAGTCAGGAGGTGGGGTAAGGTCTTGACTTTATTGGTGTTAACAGTCGTTTACAAGGCCTAGCCTGAGGGTGAGAAAGCTACCCTGCTTCCTTTAAATGCCCTCCTCAGCAGTTCTTTAGTGCCTTGGCCTCTGGGCTGGAATCTTGGTTTCCTCCACCTAATCAGCTGTGTAACCTTGGCAAGTTACTTAACATGTCCGGGAGAAATAATAACGTTAGTAAGGTATTGTTGTTGTCCACCCCCCTTTAATTTGTTTACATTCAGCTTTAGTGTAGTTTAGCAGTATATGCAATTAATCCGAAAGAATCTTCCAAAAGAGTTTTAAAACATCTAGATTCTTATCCAAACCTCTCATTTTTTCAGATGAGAAAGCTGAGGTCAGAAAGATAAACTGAGAAACCCGTTCTGGAAGAGAAGTGCAAGTATCTGATGTCCAGGTTAGTGCTGTTTCCTGGGCCCATACCTCCAGACTTCTCTCTTGGATCCTTACCTCCGTCATTTTCTTTCTTTCCCAGCCTCACCCCCTTTCCTTCCACAGCCACTGTGAAACAGGGAAAAGAGACCCTTCAGAGGTCAAAGTGTTCCAACTAGAAAGCAAAATGAAACAAAATACCTCAGGATTCTTATTTTAATTTTATTAATATTTATAATGAACAAGGAATAATATTTTTCCAATGAGCAAAGATAAGAAATCCTTCCAAGGATAAGCTCAGATACAGCATGTCTAAGATAATTTTCTTAGTGGCAAGAAGGTATGTTGATATGAACAACACCAGATCAAATCAGCCCCTCCTACCCTTCTGGGTATTTTTGAAAATAGCTGTTATTTTCATGAAAACAATACATACTTATTCAAATAAAAAAAAATTTTCCAAATCCCATAATTCAGAGGTAACCATTTTTAAAAGTTCATGTTATACTCCTCCAGACACCTCTAAGAATAAAAAATACATAAAGATATATAAATACAATGTATGATAAACTGGATTTCATTATGTACACAGTTCTTTTCTCACTGAACAATATATCATGAATAACAGCATTTTAAAAGTTGCATAATATCCATTAAGTGGATGTACTATCATTTATCTAACCAGTATTCTATAGATTCATTTCTGGTTTTTTTCCAAATGTTTACTATTTTAAACAACTCTGTGATGAGCTTCTTAATGCATGTGCCTTTGCACAACTGTGCAGCTGTCACCTTGAATAAATTCCTGGAAATGACATTCATGTCAGCCAATTTTTCTTCATCATCAACTAGAAAAAAGAAAGTGTGATTACTTTGAATATAATTTATATGTGAGACTCAAAATGACCAGATTTTCCCATTTGAAACACAGATAAACCTTGGACAGTATGTTTGTCTGTCTGGTGTGGCGTTTCAGTAATGTATGTCAAAGCTCCTTGGAGCAGAATAATGTGTGTCAAGGCTCCTTGGAGCAGGGTGATAGACACTGATTAAACCCTTTCTTTCTTACTAGCAGAACTCAAATTTTTTTCAGGGTGACAGTGTGTCCAGTTAAAAATATTTACTTCCTCAGTCTCTAATAAGCCATGGTTTAGCCATGTGACCTGTCAGCAAAATGAAAGTAGATGTTGCTAGGAGAGGCTCAAAGTTTTATGGAAGAAATTTCCTGTTAGCCATTGGACCTATACCTGTCCTTTATCTTACCTGGAACAGTGACATGATGCTAGAGGTGGAGCAGCCTTATTTCAACCGCAAGAACAAGATAATAGCATAGGAAGCCAGAGGGGCCTGGGTTCATGATTGCTTTGGAGGGTAAGCTTACCCAGCTCTGGACTGCCCACTTCTGGATTTGTTGTTACGTGAGGGAAAATTCCTCCTCTTTAAGGTCTTGTTGTTTGGGTTTTCCGTTATAAGCACTGAATCAAAGTCCTAATTGACATAACAAGATAGGAAAAGTCATTATTTATTTAGCACTACATGTAGAATTTTTTAATAGACAGGGTAAGATGAAAATGGGGGCAGAAAATGGAAACAAGCAACGGCAAAAAAACACTCTCTAATAAGCTTAGTTTTCCTTTAAATACCCAAATATTATGATTAGATTAACAAATCTTTTTGTAATAATTAGATTAAATTCTATAAATTAAATTATATTTACTGGTTTAGTAGTTTTCAAATATGTTCACAGGTTCTTTCATACTTCTTTCAAAAGTGAAGCTTAATTCCCCTCACCTAATGTTTGTACTGTACTTAGTGACTTGTTCTCATGAAGAGAATATAGAAATGCTGTAGTGTGACTTCTTAGAGGAGACTATAAAACATATGCCAGCTTTCTTCTTGCTCTCTCTCTGGGATTGCTCGCTGGGGAAAGGTAGTTATGTCATAAGGACACTCAGCAACTTATAGACTGACCCATGTTATGAATAATTAAGGCTTCAGCCAGTTAGGAACTGAGGACTCCTGGAAACAGCCATGTGAGTGAATTTGGAAGCAGATCCTCCAGCCCTAGTCAAGCCTTCAGATGACTGCATCCCTTGTCAGTATCTTTATTGTACCCAAAGAGAGTTTGTGAGCCAGAACCACTCAACTAAGCCACTCCCAAATTCCAGGCCCTCAGAAACTGTACAATAATAAATGTTTGTTGTTTCAAGCCACTAAGTTTTGGGATAATTTGTTGTGCAGCAAAGGTAATGACTATAGCTGGGTCTAACAGAGCCTACCTAGAACAATGCCTGACACATTTGTAGGTATTATTTGTTGCTTGAATGAGTAAACAGTTGAATCAATATATCTTTTTCACTTAAAGGGTAACATACAATGCTGGTATTATTTTTGATCCCTGACACCTGTGTTACGTAAGGTTTTTCTGACATGATCATAGGGAGATCAATTGTGAATCTTACTGAGATCTGAACATTGACAATCCTGGAAGAAACATATAGTGAACAAAGCAATGGAACCCTTGAGACATGAATACTGCTCCCAGTTTTATCAGTGATTAGCTGAGTAACAAGTCACCTAAGCCTTCTAAATCTCAATTTCACTATACATAAAGTGGGGGAAATAATCCTGACTGGCCTCAAAAGGTAGTCGATGTGATTATATGTGACAGTATCATTCTTTTAATTACATTAGGTTTGTAATGTCTATCCTACTTTTTTTTTTTAATTAGTTAATTTATTTTTGGTTGCGTTGGATCTTCATTGCTGCGTGCGGGATTTCTCTAGTTGCGATGAGCGGGGGCTACTCTTCCTTGCAGTGCGTGGGCTTCTCTTGTTGCGGAGCACGGGCTCTAGGGACGTGGGCTTCAGTAGTTGTGGCATGTGGGCTCAGTAGTTGTGGCTTGCGGGCTCTAGAATGCAGGCTCAGTAGTTGTGGTGCATGGGCTTAGTTGCTCCACGGCATGTGGGATCTTCCCAGACCAGGGCTCGAACCTGTGTCCCCTGCATTGGCAGGTGGATTCTTAACCACTGTGCCACCAGGGAAGCCCTGTCCTTTTTTATTTTTAAGCAATTGAGTATTAAATATTTTAGGTGTGTATAACATTGATTTTTCTTTCAAGAAGTGATAACTAATAACTGATTTTACTGTGTACCTTTGTAAAATATTAGCATCATTCACAGTAAGCAGTTAGGATTTAAGAGTATGGAAGGATGGTAAGTTATTATATGTCAGAGCTCATTTTATTAGTCTGTTGAAATATGATTGTACTTTAAAAAGAATACATAATTATGACTGGCTCCTTTCTCTTTTCAGGACTTAATTTGTAATTATGGTTGGGTGTGTGCCCCTCTTTATGGATGGTTGGGTGTGTGCCCCTCTTTATGGTAACAGTGGTAGTTAAACATACTTAGTAATAAACATACATTTAACCAATAATTTTGTCTGAATGTAAGCATTTATTCTAGAGCAAAATTACACCCAAGAGCAAGAAAATAAATGGTAGAATACATGTCTTTCTCTTTCAGAGAGGAAGACTTGGGCACGAAAGGGAAGGCTTTATATAAAGGAACATCAGAGGTAAAGAATATGCAATTAGAGACAATGCACAATTTGGCAGTGTGACTAACTCCAGAGGTAAACATATGAGGATGAGTAAGACAGAGCTTCAGTGTAAGATTCAAGTCTTGATAATGTAGCGGATGAATTATCGAAACTTCTAGTTTTGTTGTATTTCCTTTCTTGTTTTCTGCTATTCAGGTGTGACTCTAAATCAGTTGAAACTACTGACTCCTCTAGATATCAGATTATTTGTGGTTTTAGTTGACCCTGGCTACCTCCCACCGTTATTCACTTGAATAGGAAGAAGAAACTTAGAAAAAAAGAGACAGAGCTTTCTTTTCTGGAGATAGTGTGCTTTTCAACGGAGCTTCTCATCTCATATTCAAAATTCCTGCCAGGTTACAGTATTTTCATTCTGTGGAACCTAAGAGAGCATTTTCCAGACAGTTTTTATTCCTTGCACATCTTCACAAAATCAACCAAGATTTTGAGACAGTTGGAAAGGCTAGTGTTACTTTCTGGATTGACTGACACATGAAGGGGATAAAGGTGGAGAACGGAGCAGAGGGGGAGATAAAGAAAAAAGGAAAGTCTGGGAAATACTTTTAATCTCAAGGGAAGAAGACTCAGCATGACTCACAACATGTTAGCTTGAAAGCAGAGACTGCCTTGTGAGCACTGAGGAACCAGAGAAATACTCAACTTAGAAGGTTGGGCTCCCTGGGGTTACCCTGTGTTCCTCTAGTTTCCTGGAATAAGACTCAGAATATTCCTTAATTATATTCCCTGGTGGCTCAACAAAAGCAGAAAACATTTGTTGTAAATGGAGTAGGTGATGCTTTAAAATCCGTAAACAGTAAATTATTTATAAATGTGTTTGTTACCTCTGTGATTGTAAAGAGCTGACTTACAAGTTTTAGCTGCATAACGTGGCACGATTGTTTTCTTCTTTCTTTTAAGTTGTATTTAAATGTTTTTAAATCTAACAATGGATTGGGGTAGATATTTTGTTGGGTTTCTGTCCATCATCCATTGAGAAGCACCCTCTTCCTCTTCCTTTTTCCTCCAGTTCCCATCTAGAGATTTGGTCCTTACAGCCATGTTTATATGCTAGGACCCTTCTCCCTTCTTGATTGGATAGAGTTTGATCCTTGAAGGAATCTGAATCAATCAGATTCTCTCCTCTGAGAATTTAGAATTGGAAGAGAGGTCTTAGTTTCTCTCTATTGAACACTGAAACTATAACCCAAACAGGGGCTTGTAACCCAAATGTGTGAACCCAAGATAAGGGGAACCCATTCTACAGGGAGAGAGAAAAATGAAGCAGACTATCTGAGAAGAGAAACGACCCTGAGCTTTGGTGATCTCACAGAAACAGAGAAAGAAAGGGGAGAGTGTCATCATTTTTTAGCTTCTCACAGACTTTTCATGACACCCGTCCCGCAAATGGCCCGACTGCTCTTGAGTTCCATGAATCCCTCCACTGTATTCTTATATTAAGTTACACTTTTTATTGTTAAGTTAGTTTGAGTGGATAATTTTTGCATTCTTTAGAGTACATTTCATCACTTCATTTAAGAGTGATCTAAATAGTTTTTTTCATTTATAAGAAGTAAAAAGCATTTTGAAAGCTTTGGTCTGAGGAGTAACATAAAACTTATGAAAAACGCAAAAGCTTCAGTCTTTTGAATAAAAAGAGCAAAATGGCAGAGTAGGAAGCTTCCCACTCTTGTTCTCCCACAGAAACATGGAAAAACAAGCAGAAACAGTCAGAATCAATTTTTGAGAACTCTGGAAAACAGTTGAAAGTTTACAGAAACCAAATGAGCGCTGAATCAAGGCACTTCAAAATAGTAGGAAGGGCTGCTCTCGCCTTTTGAGATCGACCGCACTCTGTAGAGTTTGTTTCTCCCAGGGCCTCTCGCCTTCTGAGATGACCCACACTCTGTCTGTGGCATGTGTATATCCCTAAAGAAATCTGGTTTCCTGCCTGTTCTCAGTGCAGAGCCTTCTTGCCTGCCTGCTTATATCCTTCACAAGTGTCCTATATTAATAAATCTACTTCTTACTTATCCCTTTGCCTCTCGCTGAATTCCTCCTGTGCTGAGACTTAAAGAACCCGAGTTGCATTGAGTCCTGAGACCAGGTGTGTGATTTCAGCTGGGAGATTGTGGGTTCAAGTCCAATCTGGAGTGCAACTGGGTTAGAGTCCCGTCTGAGGTGTGATTGGGTTCAGAGTCCCAATCTGAGGTGTGCGGTTTCATCTTTGGAAGGCCACATAAGAAATTGGTAAGAGTTGCTGCCTCCAGAGAGGTGACCATTTCCCCAACCAGGGATTGAACCTGTGCCCTCGGCAGTGACAGCACAGAGTCCTAACCACTGGACCTCCAGGGAATTCCCTAAAACTTTATAATTTGGTTTATTAATAAGTAATAGAAAAAAACTTTGATATCTGTAACGTACATTATGTGGCAAAGTTTATCAGCCCAGCTATTTCCCAATCAAATTGATTTTCTGCTATCTTTATTTTATGAAGCATTCTGCCCATTAAATTCAAAATAGCTGTGAAAAAAAAAGTAGGAAGATTTTGTAGTGATTTACTTGCCCTTCCACTACCTCTACCCCTGCATGGGGACAGTCTTATAAAATGTCAGTAGTCTTAAAGTGGCAACAGTCTTAAAGCAGCAGTGGTCATAAAGCTGTTGCAGTCATAAAAAGGCAGCTATCTTAGAACGGCAACAGCCCGTGTTTCCACTGTGGGACTGTTTCCGTTCTGGAGGGAGCAAAGCTGACCCTGCTCACACATTGTTGTAAAATCTGTTCTAATCTGTTCGGGGGGTGCTGTGTACTGAATTGTGTTCCTCAAAATTCGTATGTTGAAGCACTAATCCTCACTGTGACTGTGGGGCCTGTGAGGAGGTGATAAAGGTTAAATGAGGCAAGAAGGGTGAGACTCTCATTCAATAGATTTAGTGCCCTGTAAGAAGAAGAGACACCAGAACTCGCTCTCTCTCTTTCTCTCCATCATGTGAGGACACAGTGAGAAGGCAAACTAAATTGGCAGGTACCTTGATTTTTGAATTTCTAGCCTCCAGAACTGTGAGAGAGAATTTCTGTTATCTAAGCTATCCAGGCTGTGGTATTTTGTTACAGCCGCCCAAGCAGACTAGTATGGGGACAACCTAAAGGACGGATGCTAGGTGTTCCACTCTGTCTCCCCTAATTCAGAACTCAGGAGAAAGAGCTTAAAAATACTTCAAGCCAAATTAACAATCCTCAGACACTTGGGGCAGAGATTATGGTTGAAACATACAGTAGACTGTCTAAGGCAAAAACTGGGGAGAGTTTCTTTGGGAAATTAGGACATTTAAAAGCAGCTATGTATATGCGGGGATTTAGAAAGCCGTGTACATACCCAGGGTAAGACACATGCTCAGAAAACACCTGAGAAGACCCTAAGCTTTTCCTTAGGCTGATCCCTTGGCACAGTGCAAGCCTGGCAAGTTGAAGATCAGAGCCAATTTGCCAAGACTTGTAGGTTCCTAGCTTTCAAAGAAATTTCTATCAAAACACCAGCTGAACACAAGCTAAGGAACAGAGACTAATGACCACATTGACAAAGAATGCAGTCTTTGCAGTAGTAGTTTGGGAACAACATTGAACAAACTGACTGCTACAGCCTTCAACAACCAAAAAGTAGCAAGCCCTGTGAGAGGGAGAGAATCTGACTTCCAGGTACCATGCTACAATAGAAACTAAATAGTTTTCATCAAAAAAATCACAAGGCATACAAAGAAACAAGAAAGTATGGCTCTTTCCAAGGAATGAAATAAATTGGTAGAAACCATCTCTGAGGAAGTCCAGACATTGGAATTACTAGACAGAGATTTTAAAACAACTGTGTTAAATATGCTCAAAGAACTAATGGAAAACATGGACAAAGAACTAAATGAAATGAGGAAAAGGATGTATGAACAAAATTAGAATATCAATAAAGAGAATTATAAAAAGGAACTAAAGAGAAATTCTGGAGCTGAAGACTACAATAGCCACAACTTGGACAAACTTGGCTTTACAACAAACCAGCTTTTTATGCAGAAGACTCCCATTGGGTGATGACATTCCTTAACTCAGGTCATAAAATTTGTCATGGTTTAGTGTGATTTAGTGGAAATATCTTGGACTTTGAAGTAAGATTGATGTGTTTGAATTATAGCTATAAATAAAAATAACAATGACTAAGATTACTAACTAAAGTAGAGAAAGCTCTAAGAAGGAAGAACTCAGAGTCTAGGACTTGTCACATAATGTGTGCTACTTACTTGCTATTATATTAGGCACTGTACTAAACAGTTAACTAACTGATTTATTTTAATCTTCATACCAACTCTCTGAAGTAGGTGTTATCAACCTTATTAACTGATAAAGAAACTAATCTTAGAGATTAAGCACTTGTAAGTAGTATAACAAGGATTCCAACCCAGTTTTTAAAAACTGCTTTATTGAGGAATAAGTGACATGAAATAACTATATATACATAAGGTGTGTGTATAATATGGTATGTTGACAGATGTATACACCCACGAAACCATCACCACAGTCGAGATAGTGAACATATCTATTGCCCCCAAAAGTTTTCTCCTGTCACTCCCCACCCCATCCCATCTCCAAGCAACCACTATTCTACTTTCTGTTACTATGGATTAGTTTGCATTTTCTAGAGTTACATAAACGGAGTCGTACAATGTGTGCTCTTTTTTATCTGGCTTTTTTCACTCAGCATAATTACTTTGAAATGAAGCCATATTGCATATATCAATAGTTCATTTCTTTTTATTGCTGAGTAGTATTCCATTATAAGAATATATCACAATTTGTGTATCCATTCACTTGCTGATGGACCTTTAACCCAATCTGACCATAAACGATGCAGCACTCTCTCTTCGGCTCCCTCACTTACCATGTGGTCTTGGGAAACCTAATTATTCTCTCTGCTGCTCAGTTTTTCTCACTGTAAAATGGCAATAATGTGTTTTTTTTGCCACAGGATTGCTATGAGTAAATCAAATAATATGTGAAAGCACTTAGTACTGTGCCTGGCACACAGTAGGTGCTTATAAATATCATTCATTTTTCCCCAAGAAAGAAAAATCTCCAGGAAGGGAATAAGGAAAAAAATATAGCAGTACATGCCTATCTGGCTCTTTCTTCCGGTATTTTCACCTAATTCTTGAAGATTTCTCACTTTAATTTCCCCTGCTTGCATTTCATCTGTACCCCATGAATATGATGTTCCCCTTTTCTCTCTGACCCAAATACGGACACAGACTCTTTCTTTTCCCCAAAACATGACTGAAATAGTGATATTTTCACAAAAATTAAGGGATATATTAAAGGGGTCTAATTACATAAAACTAAGCAGCGTAAAAATAGTCAAGTTTCCTAGATGCCTGCTCCCATCCCAAGTAATCCCAGCAAAATAAGTCAGAAAGCTTTTTGTTTTAAATTTTTATTTTGACATAATTTCAGACTTTACAGAAAAGTTGCAAAAATAGTACAAGGAAACTTCATACAACTTTTTCCTTGATTATTGTTTTAAAATTTTAACAACTCGAAATATTTTCTTATTCTTCTGCCTCCAAAATTTAGGCTAAGAGTGGCTTGACAGAAAATACTCAATTAACTCAATATGGTAATAAATATAACAACAATAACAATTCCAAAAATTGCTTACTGAACCTGATAAGTGCCAATCTACTCAGTGTTGAACTTGGACTATCACCTACTCCTAACCGTATAGGACAGTTACTATTATTACATTCATCTAATAGATGAAGATATTGACACATAGAGAGTTTTAGAATCTTGCCCAAGGTCACACAGATAGAAATCTTGTCCTGCTGAATGCAAATGAAACCAACAAGATTCCTGACGCATGTTTTTAATGCTAATCTTTTAAATGAAGTATCTACAAGCTACAGCCTTTTGGCTAAATCCAGCCTGTAAAAGAGCTTTATTTAGTCCCAGATCTGCTTGGGCAAGGATCACCATCCTCTTATACAGATGAGTGGGCACAACCGGATCTTCACTCCTTCCTAACCTGGCTTCAGTCTTTCAGTTATCTGGTCATCTTCTCTCACTGACTACTGTGATTTCTTGTCCTGCTCACAGAAAAACACCAGCCTGACTCTAAGTTCCAACTTCCCAAACACCATTTGGTCCTTCTAGTGAGGGTCTCAGGTCTATAGGAAATACCTAAGTGCCCAATAAAGTTGACAGGCAAGGTTAATCTTCACCAAGTGGGGGCATTTCTGGGGCATTTTATGATGACTCACTCCAGACATATTAAATGATAAAAACAATACTGTGCATGTGATCAAAGGGAGCAAACCTGAGGTGGATGTAGTGATGCATTGCTCTGATCTCCCTTCAGGACTAAAAGAATTATTCCCCTAGCTATCGGGAGTGCTGCCAACAGACAACCCTCAGCTGCCAACCCTCTCAGGGAATTGCCTCAGGTGCAGCTACCTGCCTCAACTCAAGACCACACCTTCTTTCAGGGCACCCACAACCAGTGACTAATTAGCACAGGGGTATAAAAACCAGCCTCCCAACCTCAACCTGTAATATTCTCTAGGGCTGTTCCACCATCAGAGTTCCCCATGGGGTTGACTAAAGCCTTTGTTAAGACTACATCATAGTTCAGTTTCTCCTTCCGTCCAGTCTTGCTTCTTTCTCTTCCCTTTCGCAGTCATTGATATCAAAAGTACTCCCTAATAAGCTGTATGTATTCTGATCTCTGTTTCAGAATTTGTTCTCTGGGGAACCCAGCCTATGACAAAACCTAAAGCAAGGACATGTCCAAAAATGTGTAGTATCTACAGGGATTGTATCAGAGAAACCAGTCCCTGAGAACAATGTTAGCAGATGACAGAGGGAAAGCAGAATTCTTTCCTTCTGTTTGGGCAGAACTGCCTCTATATACAAACACAGCACTGATCAGAAGAAGCAATTAGTATGGAAAGAAAAATAATGAGCCATAATATATAAGCAATTTAAATAGAGTTTAAGCAACTGTAAGAGCATTATCAGTCAAGATCTCATTCCTTATTCCCATGTACATTAGACTTTGGTCAAGGGGGAAAAGACAGGGGTAGGGGTTAAGGATGGAAAGTGGAGGCTGGTAAGTAGGAAGATAACACTTTATAGTTGAAACCTGAAAGATCTAGATGGAAATTGAAGATGGTATACAAAAACAGAATAGAAAGAAACTTCTAGAGTTCAGAAGAACCAGAACTCTAGTTCTGTGAGGAGACCAGAATTTGTACTCTGTATAAAATGTGGAGAGGTTCTAGGGGCAAGAAGCATGCCCATGTGGGGCAGGAAAGAGTTGAAGGATAGAATAAAGATGAGGAAAGTTAACTAGTTTTGCTTCTCATGTGCAAATGGCCATTTATTGTGTGGTTGGTTTTTATCTTTGAAGTACAGACACATCCCCCAATTTATTAACATGAGTGAGTACAAAGAGTATGAGAAAGGAAATGAGAAAAGAGACTGTGCTCCAGCTTACCAAGCTCCCAGCTGACTGAAAGGCCTCTTCCCTTTTCTGCCATTATATGTTAAGTATGTTTATATGAACTGTTGTGATACTGTTTTAACATTGTTTCTTTAGGAAAATGCATCCATACTTCAAGTTGGATCACCTTAAAATGAGTTTTTGAAATGCACCTCACACAGAGATAGGGGACTTCTGGTTTACTAACATTAACGGTCTAGATGTTGCAGATAAATAAAATTCAGGTGGTAAAACAGTGACTTGCCAAAGGCATCATGATCAAATTAAGCTAAGATTAAAAGTTCATGCACCTTCATTCAGTCTGTAAAACTTCTTTTTCTCTAAGGAGCATTTGTCTTGAAGAGATTATTGGGGAGGGGGGCTAGAGGGGAAGGAACAAACTACCATAGTCCAATGAACAGACCACTTCCTTTTCTTTCTCTCTCCCTCTTCTCCTTTGCATTTCTATTTCTCTTCCAATCTATTTCTTTCCTCCTCCGTCTCTTCCTCTTCCTCTGTTTGGTTGGGGGGGCGGGTGGGAATTTTGTTTTTCTCCTCTCCTTTTTCTTTGTTTTCTGGTCTTTCACTGATCTCAGTATTTGGCCTGGCTCTTTTGATTTTCTAGTCCTTATTTTTATATGTGCCAATCCTGGTAGAGAAAGGAATGTCACTATTACTATCATTTTTTAAAAAAACATTTACATTCTTAACTCTTTCTGGCTCTGTGCTAAGCATTATAAAAAAGGAAATTGTGTAGACAGTGTTTGACTTCCAAAAGTATATAATCTATTTTGAATTCCAGCTGTGATTTTATAATACCCTCACAATTCTTGACTTTTGTTTGTTTCTCAGTCCCATTAAAAATCTGGTGATAGCAATGAATTGCCTCCCTCCAAAAATGCATAAGTCACAAATATACCCAATTTGCATGCAATTTCAGAAGGTGCAAAAACTCCCTGAACCCCTTAGGAGTTTATGACCTCATATCAAGAACCCTACTGTTGTCTCAATACATTTACAAATATCACACAATTTGAGATAGGAGTGGTATCTTAAAACATAATCCATTTTAATTCACTTCATTAAGAAAATCAATAGGCTGTATATAACAGCCATTTTTTTGTGGTTGCAGAGGTAAAAGGGGAAGAAATGTTTTCAAATTACAAGTATATTATAACATTATCCAAAAGGAAGAAACATTTATTGAGTACTGCCTACTATATACATACCAATTTCCTACATGATACAGCTGTTGTAAAAATTATATGTCTACATATATTACATGTCTACAAATATACAACTATGTACATATGTATTATATATGTATACAACATATGTGCTTATATAATATATAAAGCTTATATATGTTAAATTTTCACAACAGCTGTATCATGTAGGACTCATCAGGTAGGGAAATTGAGCTCAGTGAGATCAAATAACTAATTCAGGTCACCTGCTAGTGAACGATAGCTGAGGATTCTAACCCACATCTAACTCCAGTGCCCCCTTGGAGGATGATTTCTTATTTATCTTTTCTGCTTAACACAAAACTTAGCACATAGGAGGTATTCATGGAAAGTTGAATGTTGATTGAATTAAACTGAACAGGGTCAAGTACAGAGCCCTGTAGTAGATTCCTGGAGACTAGAGACCACTCTCCCCACTGCCACCCCCCATTTAATTTCATTTCTTTAGAGAAAAGGAACGGGGCATTCTAATAAGTTCTGAAGAGTAGAGGGGAGTCTACAAAATCGCAGAGAAATGTAGTAATTTTCCTCTGTTCATCAGAGAAATATGTTTCCAGCAGTGTGAGGGTAACAGGCTTGAATATGCCAATTTTCATTTGGAAGGAGTGTACTGCAAAGGTAATGCAATATTAAGTTGAGGAAACCATTTTCAATTTAGTGAGTCCTTTGAATATTAAAGGAAGCATCCTAACTGAGGCTCCTGAAATGTAAAGAACAATTTGAAACATGCCTAGGAGGAAAATACAGCAATTTTAGCATAAGGAAGTTCTCAAATGAAGTCTAATTTTAAAGGAAAAAGAATCTCATTGATTGAAGAAATTGTTCAGAACATATATGTACATACTCTGAGGCTAGCTAATGAAGGAAACCATAATTTGAAGAGAGTTGGTGAGGAAAATGAAAGTAATATCAGAATGTGGGCACCTCTTAGACAGAGGCTGATTATACTTTAAAAGAATGTTTAGGAAAGCTAATAAACACTCAACTAAGTTGAACAGAAAATACATCAGAAGTAACTATAATCTTAGAAGCCAGTCAAGACAACAGAGTAATGGAGAATCAGTGACTGTTTCCTTGATTTAAAAATAAGCCCATCTGTGGGACTTCCCTGGTGGCGCATTGGTTAAGAATCTGCCTGCCAGTGCAGGGGACATGGGAAGATCTTTCTGGTCCGGGAAGATCCCATATGCTGTGGAGCAACTAAGTCTGTGTGCCACAATTACTGAGCCTATGTGCCACAACTACTGAAGCCTGTGCGCCCTAGAGCCCACACGCCGCAACTACTGAGCCCACTTGCTGCAACAACTGAAGCCCACATGCCTAGAGCCCATGCTCTACAACAAGAGAAGCCACCGCAATGAGAAGCCCATGCACTGCAACGAAGAGTAGCCCCCGCTCGCCACAACTAGAGAAAGCCTGCGTGCAGCACCAAAGACCCAACAGAGCCAAAAATAAAATAAATTAATAAAATAAAAATAAAAATAAGTAAGCCCATCTTGACTTCAGGTCAGGGCGAGATCATGATGTATAGTTTTGAATTTTTCCAATCTTTTCCTAAAAACATAGTAAATAACTAGAATAGCAAAAGAAAAATTCTACTCACAACATCCTCCAGAAGACCAACCAAAACACCCCCATGAACCTCAGAACACCAGTGGGTGCTGCCTTACCCAAACCACAGATGATGTAGGACCCATACAGGACATGCCTAGGTTTAGCAGCTATGCAGAGCTAGTGGAGGAGAAAGAAGAAGTTTTAATGGTTCTATGAACATTGCAGTACAACAACTGCCAACAAATCCTAAAAAAGAGAAAGTCCCTCCTTGAATGGGATTTTCAGCAAGTGAATATTGTGAGAATAACAGTGAAAAGGAGAAGGTTCCAGACTCCGGTTATGGGTGAGTGAAATAAAAGGTACACAGCTACACACTAAGGGACTATGGAGAGATCAGAAGATACTGCAGTGACTTAAGTGCTCAAAGAACTGAGAAATATCTAATAAAAACTCCTTTCCTAAGGAAAATGCTACTGTGAAAAGAATTCAGATTGATCAGGACAGGAACTCTGAGGGCAAAGAGAGAAAAGGATCAAACTCTTTGGGGAGAGGTAGGACTCCAGAGAAGGCAGAGCTCAGAAAATGGGTATAACTACACAGAGTGGTTATTTAAATATATATTTGTGTATCTGTCTGTCTGTCTGTCTATCATCTATCTTTGTGATAACAATAGAGGAGAGAGCTCCTAAGCAGTAAAGATAAGAAAGGTACCATGGTGCCCCTCAATCCCCCTACAAGGGAACCACTTTCTAAAAGCACAGTACACTCAAATTGTTTATATGTGAACAACAGAAAAGAATATTGTCAAAAACCAAACATACTATTATATTTTAAAAAATGGACTAAATAATGCATTCCAGACAATATACAATCAAAAAGCAGATAAAAAATAAATAATATAACAGAATTATCTAAAAGAAATTAAGAAAACAATAAAAACTATAAAAGAACAGGACCTCCCTGGTGGCACAGTGATTAAGAATCCGCCTGCCATTGCAGGGGACATGAGTTTGAGCCCTGGTCCAGGAAGATCCCACATGCCGCGGAGCATCTAAGCCCATGCGCCAGAACTACTGAGCGTAAGCTCTAGAGCCTGTGAGCCACGGTTACTGAGCCCACACGCCACAACTACTGAAGCCCGCGCACCTAGAGCCTGTGCTCCACAGCAAGAGAAGCCAGCACAATGAGAAGCCCGTGCACCACAACGAAGAGTAGCCCTCGCTCACCACAGCTAGAGAAAGCCTGTGTGTGCAGCAATGAAGACCCAATGTGGCCAAAAATGAATAAATAAATAAATACAATAAAAAGACAGTAATTTAAAAAAACTATAAAGAATGGCGTGTATTAGAATTAGGAAACTCAGAATTTAGAAGGCTAAACATCAGTTGGGGATGGATATGATTCAAAACTGAGCTTAAGTCACTGTAAGGGCTGGTCTGTTTCCAGTTTACCCTTCCTTACTCATAAAGTGTGTCCCTTTTTGGTCCCAGTTGAGATTTATACATCTCCTCTTCCCTGCATGGCTAAGAACTCCAATTTTCCTCCAGTCCTTTGAAACTATCAGAAGTTTTGCTCAAATTCTCATCTTTTCAGCTACTGTTCTCATATAGGCAAATATCTCAAGGCTGAAAGCAATGACACATACCAGGCTCTGGGATTCCCTTATTTTCTGGATAAAATCCCCATAAATCCTCACTTCCTGAGTGAGGATTCTTCAAATACCTTCACATTGTTCTGAAACAACCTAGTCCACCATTGTCAGAAACAGAATTTGGGAATTAAAGTTGACAAAGGAGGAGAAAGAAAAAAGGAAAAAAAAAAAGGATTCGAAAGAAAAAGAATACAGAAGACAGGAAAAGAAGATCCAACATAAGTACAATTTATGTTGGAGGAGGAAAATAAAAGCAATAGAACAAAACAAATACAAAAATCCATAATGCAAGATTTTCTTAAAATTAAAAAAAATCAAACATCTATATTGAAAGAGCACACCATCCATGGTCCATTGGAAAATGAACCCAGAATTGTCAACACCAGTACATACTCTGGTAAGACTGGACAACAAAGAAAAATCTCTGGATGTTCAGGCACAAAGAGCAAGTCACTTATAAAGGAAAAATAAAATCATATATTCATCAAATTGATCCACAGCATAGGATAGTAGGGAAACATATTTAAGATAGCCAAGGAAAGAAAATATCAAACTGATTTTTATACATACCCAAACTTGCTTTTAAGTATAAAAGTTACAGAAAAACAAAGCAGTTGTGAACATGCACGAACTCATGGAATGTTGCTCCTTGAGAAATCTACCTAGAAAACAATCTTCAGACAACCAACAGATCATAGGAGATGCTTCAGCTAAGTGTCAGGCACATAATAACTTGCCAATAAATGTTACTTTAACAAATGGATAGATATATGGATACATGGGTTAAAGAATAAACTTACGTATTTCAGGATATACCTGGTAGGGAAAAGGAAAGGGTCATCCGTATTACTAGTTACCAGAGAGCTAGGAATATGAAGTCAAAGAATCTTAGTTCTGAGAAAATTTTTTTAGATCAAGATGAATAAACTGTGTCAAAGATTTGCCCAAGACGCACAAATGGACCATGGATGAGCCAGGAAATAGATCTAGAGTTTTCTGATGCTTAGTGAAGTTCTCTTTAAAAACTCATGCACGAGGACTTCCCTGGTGGTCCAGTGGCTAAGACTGCGCTCCCAATGTAGGGGGCCTGGGTTCTATCCCTGGTCAGGGATCTAGATCCCACATGCCGCACTAAGAGTTCACACGCTGCAACTAAAAAATCCCACATGCTACAACTAAAAGATCCCTTGTGCTGCAACTAAGACCGGGTACAGCCAAATAAATAAATAAAGTAAAAACTCATTCATTGACAAAGTGTAACCTTTAAATAGCATTATTCATTTTTTTCCCCAAAATAAACTAGTCCTGTTTTCTGTATCCCATAGTAAAATGTTTACTGAAAACTGGGCCACAACATCTTTTCATCAACTTCAAAAATTTACAACAACAATTTATTTATTATAGAAAAATCAGGGAAAAATTCACTTACAATCTCATCATCTTTACTTTTTATTTTCTTGAGCGTTGCATGATTTCACGTCATTTAACATCATAGTGTAACTTTTGTCTGTCCCTAATTTATTCTCCCTTTATATTTGGTTGATATAAATCTTAAACTTGCCAAGCTGATTAGTTACAGCTCCTTGGTACCTCTTGAAACCTGAAGGCAGTGTCATCAGATGAGGTTTTCATTGGGTGGGGAAAAAGAGGAAATGAGAGTGGGAGAGAACTGCTGTGTGCTGAGGAGAAAGTAGCCATGAGTAAGTAAACTGGAGGTAAATATGTTTGGCCTTATAGATCAGGCCTCTCTCTTCCCCAGAGCCACATCCAGTTTTGGTATCTCCATATGGTATTGCCATGGTCCAACAGAGCTAGGGGGCCACATTCATAGCAATGCCTAAGAGACATGATAACCAGAGGCACTACGTAGCAGAGGGCAGACCCAGGTGCTGCATATATGATGCAAAAGCAAGTAAGATCACATCTAGGAAAGCTTCTGCTGACAGAGCGGATTTTCAGATTTTGTTATGTCAAATATATCCCCAATCCTAAGTAAACCCCTTGGGGAGGAAATAAAAACTTTCTTGATTTTGTGATAGAGAAATAGGGGCCAAAGATATTTAGTTTGAATATTAATGTGTATTGTGTATCTAGTTATTGAACTAGTACAAATGGATTAGTCTCAGATAGTTCATAAAATTAACTTAAAATTTTACTAATAGCAATAAGTTTCTGATAGACTGCTTGGATTCAATTCCTAGCTCTGTCACTAGCCACCGAGTCATTTAAGAAAGTTATTTCACCTCTCTAAGCCTCAGTTTTCTCATAAAATGTGAAAAGATAATAGTACCTAACTCATAGGGTTGTTGTGAGAACATCATGAAATAATGCATAAACATCACTGTAGTACAGACATTGGCATCTATTAATCCTTTTGTAAATGTTAGCTGTATTACTGTTAGTGTCACTTCTAGGGGTCTAAAAAAGTGGTGAATACCATCATAGAACGTCTGACTAGTTTTTAATATAGCTGCACCAAAACGAGTGTTTTTACACTAGAGAGGAAGGCATACCCATACACACCCCCACACACTCACTGAGTATGGTGTAAATTACTTGTGATAATAATCATGATCTTTTCTCCAAACCAGGAGTTAGCAGACTCCAGCCCACCATCTGTTTTTGTATGGCCCACAGCTTAAGAATGGTTCTTGCATTTTTAAATAGTTGGGGTGAAAAAAAAATTAGAGTTAATAAATCTTGGCAGGATAAGACCAGGATATCATTTATCAAGAAATAGAATAAAATTTTTGTTAAAAGCAGAAATTTCCCTACGGAGGATAGGGTCTTTCTATAGGAAATCTATTTGCAGTGACTAAGAATCTATAATGTAGTGGTTAAGAGCTCTGGGACCAAATTGCTTCACAAGCTTCAGTTTTCTTCTCTGTAAAATGAATATTAAGAACACTGTAGACATAGAATACAAACTTATGGTTACCAAAGGGGAAAGGCAGGGAGGGATAAATTAGGAATTTGGAATTAATAGATACACACTACTACATATAAAATAGATTTAAAAAAAAACACCCACCTTGGAGGGATATAACAATCAAATTATGTAAAGTATTCAAATTGCTTAACATACATTTTGACAGTTATGCCTTCAACAAATGTTAGCTGCTGTGGCTGCTACTGTTGTTGGTATTATCATTACTACTACTACTATTATCTCAGGTGAGAGATGTAAAGACCCCAGTTCTCCCTGACCTTTGGCTTCCTGTGGTTATTGTACAATGGGTTTCAATACTGTCTAATCCTTCAGGTGATGGTGGCTTTTCCTTCTATCCCATCTCACTCCTCTGGGTGTTAAAGACCCTCTTTATCCAGGGGTTTTTGAAAGGAAGAGTGTCCAACAAAAGACCAGTACCTCTTGGTACACTAGCATCTCTTTGGTAAATTTTTGCACTGTCTTCTTGGCTCTTCATTCTGTCTTGGTATCTGATATAAAATTATCATCATTATTATTGTTGTTGTTATTTGATATCTTTGGTTCTTGACTCCACAGCCCAAAGTTCAGTCGTCTTCTACTCCACACCAGGCTCCCAGAACCCTTGCCTGAGTCTCATATGCCAGGGCCTATTTAATTGGGATCATAAAAGAGCTGGGTCATGGAGTGTAATAAATAAGGGTTTTGGAATTGGGCAGACATGGGTTCAAATTCGTGTACCACTGCTTGCTAGTTTTATAACTTGGGTCCATTACAAGACCTGTGAGACAATTTCAGTACATGTAAAATGGATAAGTTAATGTTCATCTTAGTGTGTTTTGAGGAGGAGGAAAGAGGATAATGGATATGGCTGGTATTAAAAAAAAACCCTCAAATGTTAGTTTCCATCTATATTGTGTATATTTAAATTTGTGAGTTTAGATTTACACCTTTCCTTCCAGAGATATGTGTAACACTGGCATCAAGTTTGTTTTAATGCCATATTTGAATAGCAGAGATGATAGTTTTCTAGCTAATGTATATTGCTATTATGTAGGTAAGCCCCTGTTATCCCATTTTTTATTCCTCCTTAGGCAACTACTTTTCTTGGAACCATTTGTTTCTATGCACTTGACCTTGAGTCACTTTCTGATTTATTATTTAACATAACCATAAGTTTGTTTGATTACCTTTAATTAAGTTGTATCCATTCCTGACCATGGAAATTCCCTTGTTTCCTGGTCAGTGAAGTCCCACCTTTGCAGCTTTTAACAATTCAGTCAGCTTATTTTGCCCTTTGTAATAAATGTGGTACTTCTGTCTCCAAACTTCTCTCGGAAGAACCATCAATTAAAAATATGTTTTAGTGCAATGAGCATTTTAATAATAGTATCTATCTTTAAATATAGAAATGATTGATTCTTCAATTAGTAAAAGGCTCATTTATGTTGTAGCCTTCAACTGACATGAAAATTTAAAAAATCAATGTATTAGATCTGTGGCTACAAGCCTCCATCTAGGTATATACACTCCTATGGCATTGCTATATAATTTATAATTGATTAAGCACGGTCTTCCTGATCATTCCTTAGGCCCTTGGTCAAAAATCAAATCTTCTCTCATTATTGTTTGTGTAAAAAATCTGATTCAATTATATCACTGATTTCCAGCACCATTTAAATTTCCAAAAGTGTTCAGGTAACAGGATTAGCAAGGTGGTGGCCCACTGAAGAAGGGAGGGGCAGGTGACTAGGTGAGGAAAGGTAGAATCATAGGTATTCATACACGCACACACACTCAGTGTTGAGAGTGGATAAAAGAAAGTCTTTGTCCTTCAAAGTTTCTAAATTCTGGGCCCATTTATCCTCCAGGGAAGATAAACTGGCTTTTCTAAGTTCTGGGGCCTTACTCAAAGGCAGTGTAATTCTGTTTTCAGAGAAATAGGAGATCTTTTGTGCCCAAGGGCCTGAAGGAGAGGGGGTAGGGTGTCGTGGGGATTAGTTGAGACCCAGGAAGTGCATAATGAAAACACCTTCTGTGAGTGAGTATTGTTTCACAACCCATGTGGTGGCCAGATGAGGAGGCCTGCCCATCCCTGTGTTCCTGGGATCACTTCTAGGGGTAGAGGGATGTCTTCACCAGGCAGGAACCACATGAGGAGGGCCCCAGAAGTTTTATGCTTCCTTTGTAGGTTCTTCTATTGCACTGGTCCCTGTGGCCTATCACACTCTAGAATGCTCACCAGCAAACACCCTGGAGACTTGTGCTCGCCAGGGACCACTGACAGCTCTGGTATTCCTTCAACAAAGATTTATTGAGTACTTACTGTTTGCCAGGTTCTTGGTCTGGGGATAGACCTTTGAAAGGGGGAGGATAAAACCTAAAAAGATTCATAATCTCTCTCCTTCTTTCTTATGCTGAATTTTCTTTCTTTATAGAACTCAAAACACTTTTTATATATCTTCTGTTTATTGTCTGTTTTGCTCCATTAGAATGCAGGACTCAAGGGAACAGGAACTTTATCTTTTTTTTTTTTAATATTTATTTATTTAGTTGCACTGGGTCTTAGTCTTAGTTGTAGCAGGTGGGATCCTTAGTTGAGGCTCATGGGCTTCTTAGTTGTGGCTCGTTGTCTCCTTAGTTGTGGCTCGCCAGCTTTGTAGTTGTGGCATGTGAACTCTTAGTTGCGGCATGCATGTGGGATCTAGTTCCCAGACCAGGGATCGAACCTGGGCCCCTTGCGTTGGGAGCACAGAGTCTTATCTACCACACCACCAGGGAAGTCCCAGGAACTTTATCTTGTTTATTGCTGTCTCCCCAGTGTCTAGAACAGTGCCTGGCACATATTATGTATTTCACAAATATTTGCTGAAGGAATGATTGAATGAATCAATCCCATTGTTTTAGCCAACAAAAGTCAAGTAGCCTTGTATATTATTTTATCTTCTCTTTCTGAGGTACTCCTATGCTTTTATACCTAAAATATTGTGTTTTCTGCTGCTTTTCCAAAAACTGCTTATACTGCTGGATCATTTATAATCTGCAGAACTGCAGTGAACATGTGACGTAAGAAAGGAACACTCTGTACCTTGTAGAGTTTCTAGTCTAGTAGAGCCTTGTAGAGCCAGTTCTTTTATGAGAGTCCTTTTATGAAAGATCTGTGTAGTTTTATAATCTACTTAAATTTGTATCTATAATTGAAGCAAAAAAAAAAGTCTAATTTCTACATGAAAAGCAAACGCTTTTTTGGTTGTGTTTCTGTGTGATAGAAACAAGGAAGCAGTAGCCTCAGAAGCTTCCCAGCTACCTCCACTGCACCACCACTGCTGTCATTCAGATTCTTCTTCCCCCTGCCCTTGCCTAAAGGAGGGGAGGAAGGAAGGGCGAAGGAAGGACAAATTAGAATTCCAGGAGGATTCTCTCAGCTGTCATCTTTGCCAATGAAATTTAAAATGCATCATTTTCTATTTCTACAGAAGTTTTTGCTGATTTTCTAGTAAAGCCTTCATTGATGTGCCAAAAAAAAATTATGTAGACAACCCCAGTGACCACGTCTGTGACTTTTCTTTCATCAGATATCAATCACAGGCTTATTCAACTTAGCTAGCATGAACTTTTAATAAAATCTGTGTTAACAGGTTTCAAACATTTCATCACTTGGTGTTTACATATTGATTTTCTTTATAGTGTTCTTAAATCTTAATTTAAAAATGGGTGTTAACCTTTTTAGCATGCTGCAGTTTTCTTTCTTTTCCTTTCTTATAGACCTATCATTTTCTGTGTTTTGCTCATTGAATAGCCCTCTTGACTCTCGAGATATATAATGCTTTTCTATTTTACCCAACCTTTTTTTCTTCTTGTAGTAGCCCCTTAAAAACTGTTTTGATATAATCTACCTCTTCCAGAAGGTCAGTACAGCATTCCTGATGAAAGAATGACATTTATAATGCTCAGTAACATTTTTAATGCTCAAATTTCTCTTGACTTACTAATGAAGAGCTTTAATTGCTTTTCCTTTTTCAACTTCTTAGGTTTTTTGTATCACTAAAAAGTTTAAAAAAAAACTTTGGGGGGGGGATGGAATTTTATCATTATAAAGTGTAAATGTACCTGCATCCTCCCCTAATTTTTTTCTTTTAAGTATTGCCTTACTGTTTCATTTCCCTCTTCCTTATCTATGTGATTAATGGTGAATACTCACTGATCCTTCATTATATATGAAAACTAAGATAAGAACTGTACTTGCTCTATCTCTTTCGAGCCTCACCATAGTCCTATGAGATAGGTAATATTCTTAGATTTATTTTTCAGATAAGAAAACTGAGACTTGGAGAGCATCCCATCTGAAGCAGTAGAGTAGTTCTGGGAGGAGCTGAACTTTAAATCACTATGTATCTGACTCAAGACTCTGTACTCTTAACCAGCATACTATAATGCTTCTATATGATTGATGTCTGGGATAACTATCCCTTTCCAAGTCCATGGTTTCTTCAGTTTTCAATCCTGTCTTCACAGCAGTTTACATTTTCACAAAGACAGCAAAACCTGGTGTTTCAGGGCAAGGCTCTGGAGCCAGATCAAGTGGATCCAAATCTAGGGCCACTACACACTAGCTGCATAATCTTGGGGAAACTATTTAGCCTTTTGTGCCTCAAATTCCTAACCTGAAAGTAGGGAATAATAGTACCTACCTCATGGGGCTGTAATACTTAAATGAATCATTAATACACCTAGAGTGTTTAGAACAGTCCCTGGTATATGGTAAATAGCTAATATTGTTGCTTATTATTTATTTATTATTACTTATTAATTCAACACACATACATACTTATTGAGTGCTTTCCTCTGTTACTAATGCCAGGCATCATTAAATTCTGTATAGAGAACGATTACCACAGAATCTTTCCTCAGGTGTTCACATCTAGTGGTGGATCCTAAAAAACTGTGTTCACAAGGGGGGATAACCCATACTTAGAAAGATAGTCCAGATATTGGGCAGTCAATCTAAGTTCACTAAATTTGAGAGAAATTGGTTAAGGAGTGGTGGAATGAGAATCTGTAACCAAGTGTGTAGATCTCCCAAACTAGTGCTTTCCCACTGGGCTAGATCATTTCCAGATAGCCAGCTAACCCCTCGCATTTCATGTGCCCTTTTACAATTTGACTTTTCCGATCTCCCCCATCAAGAGGTTGTGTCTACTTCCTTTACCTTGAGTTTGGACTAGCCCCATGACATACATTGACCAATAGAATGTGGTGCAAATGATGCAGCATGACTTATAGGCTTAGACCTTAAAAGGCCTTGCAGCGTCCTTTTCTGCCTTCTTGGGATCTGGCCTCCATGTAAAGAAGCTGAGGCTAGGTTACTGAATGATGAGAGAGGGAGTGGAGAGAAAGAAACCCAGCCAGTCTCCTGCCATTCAGTCACCCCAGCTGGGGTGTCAGTCATGTGAGCGAAACCTGGCACCCTAAATCCTGTAGCTTTTGTTGAGCTGCCCCAGCCAATACCACGTGGAGCAGAGTTAAACTGCCCAAATTGCAGAATCACAAGCAAATAAATCAAATAAATGGTTGAGTTGTTTTGGGATGGTTTGTTTCATAGCAATAAATCCCTGGAACTTAAGAGGTCTTGAGCTTTCATTTTCACTGTCTTGGAAGTCAGCCACCACATTTAAAGCTTGGATTAGATAATGGAATAGTGAGAGACCATGTGGAGATAGTTAAGTCCCGACATTCTGATCATCCTGCCAAGGCCCCAGACATGAGGATGAAGCTACAACCTTAGAACTCCTAGGATAGGCTCACCACCAGCTGAATGCAGCCATATGAGGGAACCCCAGTGAGACCACCAGAAGGACCACCCAGACAACTCACAGATTCATGGTTGCTGGTTTTTTGTTTTTTGTTTTTTTGCGGTACAAGGGCCTCTCACTGTTGTGGCCTCTCCTGTTTGTGGAGCACAGGCTCAGTGGCCATGGCTCATGGGCCCAGCCGCTCTGCGGCATGTGGGATCTTCCCGGACCGGGGCACGAACCCGTGTCCCCTGCATCTGCAGGTGGACTCTCAACCAATGCACCACCAGGGAAGCCCCTCGTGGTTGCTGTTTTAAGCCACTACATTTTGGGGTAACATTACCATGCAGCAGTAGGTAACTAAAACACCCACAATGCACCGTGACTCCCCAGAAGTGAGAGTACTGATGTCCTTGGCTTATAGTGTGTTTGGGGAATAATAGTTCCTACCTTTAATCAAGTAATCATGGTAACTGTAAAGCAGGTAATTTGGCAGATGAAAATTTCAGAGATGTGAAGTAACTTGCTCAAGGCCTCTCAGGTAGCACGGTCACAGCAGAATGGTAAGGTATAACGTGAATGCCTCATTTCAGGCGTTCTCCAACTTTCTTCTCTCATTGGCAATGGTCTTCTAACTCGTCTCACCAACTTCCAGTCTCACGTCCCTCCAGTAGACCCAATCAGTTTTCACTGCTGAAGCCAGTGTTAGCAAATATCTGCAAGATCTCTGACTCACCCTTTTTAACACCCCACTGTCTAAGATAAAGTCCATGGCACACAGGGCCTCTCTTCTTGCTTCTCTAGCTGCATTTCTCAATACTTCCTTCCTTTACCTTTTTACCATGTGGAGTCACTTGCACAGCACAGATTTTAAACCCCATCTTGTGTTATCCCTCAGAGCCTGTGCACAAATTACTTTGCCAAGAATGCCTTCCTCGCCTCCCCACCTCCTGGTATATCCATTCACCTCCCAGGACTTGGCTCAAGCTCTGCCTTGACTGTGAAGCCTCATTCCCTGATTTTCCCTGGGCACAGATGACCACTCCTCACTTGTGCCCTCACGGAAACTTACACTTTCCTAGTAGAGCATTAGTAACACCTTGCTGTTTATGTCAGTTTTTATCAACCAGACTGTGAGCTGCTTAGTTTTTCATTCGTCTAGTGTCCTCAACATTTAGCCTGGACTGTTCCTTAATGAGAGAAGTGCCCCAGTAAAGGAGAGAAGTGAGACCCAGAAAGGATCAGGTCAAATTGTCAAGGGCCTTGAATGTCATGCTGGTATAATCCAAGTGTCTGCCACCTGGATGTCTTCAGGTGCTCCCATTCTTCTAGGGCCACCCTTTCCTCTTAGGTCCAAATTTTCAAAGTGTCCAGCTCCCATTCCACATTGTATGAAAGCCCAACATCTCCTCCCTACAAATAACTCCAGAGCTTTAGGGAATGAGGAGTTGAGCCAGAAACTCCCAAGTCCCTTAGTCACTTCTTGCTCCTATTTCCTGCTTGTGCTGACAGTGTCATTCTTCCTGTG
The DNA here is from genome assembly GCF_951394435.1 of Stenella coeruleoalba. Taxonomy (NCBI): domain Eukaryota; kingdom Metazoa; phylum Chordata; class Mammalia; order Artiodactyla; family Delphinidae; genus Stenella; species Stenella coeruleoalba. Next base: position 44,739,107 of record NC_137155.1, read on the forward strand.
ACTGCTGTCCACTTTCCACACTGCTTCACTCAAGAGTTCTGCTTCGATTCTTTTGTTCTCCCAAAGCAGCTTGAGCACGAGGCTGTGGTGGTTTGAAGACTTTTTTTCTCCTAATTGCTTTTACAGTCTTGAATAGATAACATATTCACGTGGTTTAAAAATCAAATAATATAAGAGGTACATAGTGAAAATTCTCACTCCTACCCCTGCCTTTGTCTGCCATATTTCCCCCCTTTCCCTGCCCCCAGTAGCTTTTTCTTTTTTTTCTTTTTTTAAGCTTCTTTGGTGTTCCTCTAGGATTTACTGATGCAAATACAATATATTGAAAATGCAGAAAGATTTTTTTCTCTGTTAAACATAGCTGGCAAAAGCTATGAAAGTATGCTGCCTGGACCTACTTTCAAGTCTGTGCTGTCATCTGCTCTCCATGGGGCCTTCCCTCCCACCCAGAAAAGTCTTTTCTTTTCCATTTTTCCTATAGGACTGATTTTCCCAGTGACAATATTTTTTTGAATAAAAAATTGGGACACCTGGCCTGAGATGTGAGTTTTTGTAAAATATAGGACCAGATAGTAAATTTGCTCTAGAAAATGTGGGATCAAGGTCTCTATAGTTATTCCAACCCTCATTAATTCCCAAGGCCTGGCCCTTTCTCTAGGATAGCAGACTTTTAGTGTCATTTATGGTGTAGCCAGGACTACAGCTCAGGAAAGAATTGAGAATGATTTAAACTTGGATATTAGCGATCATTGTCCTGACACGGGGGATGAATCACTAACTACCCTTTTCTCCAGGGCTCTTGTCAGCTGCTATATGGCTGGGCCTCCCTCCCTCTGTTGAGACCCTCTCCTCAATCCTTTTCCTTTTTTTCCAAGTCCTGGAATGCTCACTGCTCTCTCCCCTTCCCAGACTGCCCCTGAAAACTCCTACTTCCCTTTCAGTTTTATACATGGAGCAATTTAGTTTGGTGGAGAGGGGTCACATGTGAGGTACTCCCCTGGGAACTACCAGATTGATGGTGAGCCCTTGAGCAGCACTAATTTTAGCAATCAAGCCGTTCTATCATAATTTGCATATAGATAGGAAGGCATCGGAGTGCCCCCTTGTTAATATTAACGAGATCAGGTTCTCCTTGGATTTATCATCTAAAAAACATCACACCTTGGGAGTTAGTGTAACTTATACACTCATTCCCTGTATTGTTTTATGGCAAAGACAATGAGTGTTCCCCCAGTGTTCCAGGTGTTCTCCTACATGACCCAGGCTCACTTGCAGCTAGGTTGGGCCATGTGACTTGTTCTGGCCAATGACCCATGAGCAGAAGTGGTGTGTGTCTCTTCTGGACTGAGGCAGCTAAGAGTCAGTGTACCTTCTCTATCCCTCCCTTCCCATCAGTGGAGGCCAAGCATTCCAGATTGCATAGCTACAAGCTTCAGGAGGGCCAGCTGATCCACATTGGACTGTGATGTGAATGAAAAATAAGCATTTATTGTGATAAGCCACTGAGATTTGGGGATATTTTTATTAATATTTAATTGCATATCTATGCTACTTGAGCCAATATTTTTTGGAAATTAAAACCCAATACCTAAAATCTCAAAAACAATAGTGTGTTTGTGTGTGTGTGTATCTTGTCTGGGATATGCAGATATGTCTGCACATTCTGCATGAATTACAGTTTGAAAATCTTTTTGATTGTTTATTTGTCTGAAGGTCCCATGTATGTATAAGTGAATTTTATTAAAGTATTCTAGTATCTCAATACTGCTGTTCTCAAAGCCAGCAAGAACTTTAAATATTCAATATAAGCTTATAATGTGTTGCCCTTTCATTTATTCCTAGTTCTGTACATTCAGGTACAGGTACAGCTTCCTGTTTGGCCCCCTTCCAAATTTCCTTAGGCTTTCCCAGAAACAGTTATGTAAAATTCTGGTTGGAGGTTTGTTTTCTTAAAGTTTTTCAAGGTAAATTTAGCAGTCCTTCTCTGCTGTTAGGAAAATGAGATTAATTTAGAAGCTTTCTACTTAGCAGCCTCTCCAAAGGTTCCTAATGACCAATGCAATTTTCTGTCATCCAGCACAAATACCAGGTCCCATTCTGTTGCTCCCAATGCCTTTCCATCTCTGGGCTACTCAGGTGTTCTCTTACACAGGGCTAATTTCAACTGGAATTTTAGTCATACTTCCACGGCTGTCACATAGCTGTTTTATTTAGTTTTCTAGGACTGCTTTAACAAAGTGCCACAAACTGAGTGGCTTGAAAAACAGAAATTTATTGTCTCCTAGCCTGGAGACTCACAGCCCAAGATCAAAGTGTCAGCAGGGCCACGCTCCCTCTGAAGGCACTAGGGAAGGATCTGTTCTAGACCTCTCTCCTAGCTTCTAGTAGTCCCTTGGCATGTGGCAGCTTAACTCCTATCTTTACATGACTTTCTCCCTGTATGCCTTTCTGTGTCCAGCTTTTCCCCTTTTACTTGTCCTACTCTAATTGGAGTAGAGGTCTACCCTAGTCTAATATGATTTCATCTTAACTAATTATACTGCAACAACCCTTTTTCCAGGTAACATCACATTCTGAGTACTGGGAGTTCGAACTTCAATATATGGATTTAGGGGGACATAATTCAACCCATAGCAGTCATCATTGTTTGCAGTGTCAAACATGTAATCATAATGGTTAACAGCAAAGTCCTTACAGTCATACCTATTTGTGTTGGAATCCCATTTTCTGCCATGTGAACCTCAGTTTTTTTTGTCTCTAAAATGGAAGTCTTAATCATTACCTTATAGGGTTGTTGTTAATTAAAGAACATTCTGCTTCAATTTTGGCCACGAAGACCAAAATTTCATGGCTTCAAAAACCAAAACCAAAAAAAACAATTGCAAAGTACCTCCACATTCTAAAGTGAGTTGCTGAACCACCTATGCAAGACAGGCTGAGACAGTCTGAGACTGTGCGAGCTGACGTGTGCAATCACTCCTCATCTCTACTGAAAAAGGAGTCGTAGTTGATAAGGCCAAAATGAGAGAAATTGTTTTTTAGGGAGCTATTCTCCTGTTTCTCATGTAGAAGGGGAGGGGAGTGCTTCCCTCTCACCTCAAGGAAGGTGACAGGAAGCTTCAGAGAGCTTGAGCAAAGTAGGAACTAACGTTTAACTCGTGTCTTGGGAATTAAACGTGGAAGACTGTGGCTGCAGGGGCCCAGATGCTCCCCAGCAACAGCAGAACAATGTAGTGGAGAATTTTCCCATGTGTCCTGTGGGCTGGCAGGATGGAGCTGAGTGGGAGTCATTTTGAAAAGACTGTCCAGGAAGGCTTTCTGCTAAGCTGCTTCTCAGCGAAGTTAAAGTATACCATCGGATGTAGAAACTGAGGAGGATTCATCACTGGGCAGCCTAAAAAGGAACTGGTTGGACATTGGAAGGCTGCAGTGGGGTGAGGGAGCTATGTCAGTGACCCAGCAGAGAAAGAATCAGCACAGGGGATCTGCCATGCCCAGAGGGCTCCAATGCCAGATCATATCTGGACCAGCTTAGAAACTAGTTTTTCCTCTTCCCGATCACATTCCAACCCTAGAGGAACCTGAGTAGTCTAGTAGGGGAGGAGACATGGGAAGGAGAGGAAAGCGAAGAAACATCTTACAGAGAACTGGAGCAGAAGCCAACCATGTTCTCTTCCTGAAAATGAGAGGCCAAAGGAAGCTCAAGCTGGGGGTGTGAATGAGCTTTAAATTGGATGAGAACATTGGGTTATATGCTAACGACCTCGGACTGGACATTTTAATGAGATGATTTGGGGGACTGAAACGAATTGGAGGATAAACTTTAAGATCTGAGAGTGGCTTAAAAAGTGAGGAGACCTGGCCTCATTTCATTTCTAGAGGAACAGACAGATCTACCCATGGAGTTTGAGTAGAATGGGGAGAAGAATAAAGCTGTCCTCACCTGTACCTTGTTGAATTCATCCTGGCAGAAAGGCAGTAGTTGGTAAAAGTTGCTGTCAATCTGATAATGCTGGTAATTATTTTAGTTACCACTGTGACTGGATAAACCCATACCATCTGTCATGGTGGTGTCAGTGTATAGTTTCAGGGAAACAGAAATCATTGCCACAATTATAAGTAGAAAGGGACTTCATATAGGTAATTAGGTACTTGCAAAATCATTGGAGAGCTGGAGGAGCAGCCTCTAAACTGAGCCTCCAGAAATAACCACCAGGAGATAACCATCAAACTGGTTTGCCAGGGGAGCTATCGCCCCTCCCAGTCATAAATGTGTGAAGTTAAGAGTCTGTTGGGGAACCATTTGAATTCTTGCACACGCTGCTATAGTTTCAGTCTGTGGATCATGAAGACACTGTCATCCTTGCAGCTGCTAACTCGTAACACTACTGAAGCTGCACACTGGATATTGGGATGCTGTTGCAGAAAAATCTGATTCCTGCATGACCCTACTTGGTAGCAGCAACAAACATCAGAGTAGGCAGGTGGCTCTGGTCTCACTCCTGCCTTTCTAGTCTCTTGAGTATATTTAACTCACAATCTGAACTTAGCTGTGAAGGAGTCATAGAAATGTAATTTTGAGCTTTTCAGTCTTTGCAATACAAGAAGGTATCACAGAAGGTGGTTGGAATGGATGCTAAGAGCTAGTGTTTCATATTCACCACAGTGATCCCATGCATATGAAAAGACAGGTTATGCCAGCAGCCCCAGCTTCTGTCTAGAAGACCAATTACTGGATTCACTTGGGTTTTTAAAAAATCAACTTTATTGAGGTATAATTTGCATATAATAAAATGCACCTGGTCTTCCCTGGTCGCGCAGTGGTTGAGAGTCCGCCTGCCGATGCAGGGGACACAGGTTTGTGCCCCGGTCCGGGAAGATCCCACGTGCCGCGGAGCGGCTAGGCCCGTGAGCCATGGCCGCTGAGCCTGTGTCCGTAGCCTGTGCTCCGCAATGGGAGAGGCCACAACAGTGAGAGGCCTGCGTACTGCAAAAAAAATAAAATAAAAAAATAAAATGCACCTATTTTAAGTGTATGTTCAGTGAGTTTTAACAAACATAATATAAATGTCATCAATACCATAATCAAAATGTAAAATCTTTCCATCATTCCAAAAATTTCTTTTGGTCTCTGCAGTCAATCTCCATCCACTTCCCCTCCCTAAGCAACCGCTGATCTGCTTTCTGTCTCCGTAGACTAGTTTTCCCTGTTCTAGAATTTCACATAAATAAAAGCATACAGTAGGATACAGCTGTTTTTAATATTTGCAAATAGGTTTTTTTCCTTGCCAAGAATCCAGCATGGCATAGTGGAATAAGTAGGATTTTCTAAGCTAGACAAACTCAAGATTGACTCCCAACCCTACTACCTAATAGTTCTCAGGCTATTACAAGTTGAACTGAGCCCAGATTTCTTAACTGTAAAATGGAAATTTAAAACAAAAATAACAACAAAAAGCACCTATGAAGGTTAGAGCCAATAAATGAATAGCACACAAATGGCACTCCAGGAAAGGTAATTATCATTCTTCTTCTTGATGATGGGTTATTATTTTCTGTTTATGCTGGTTTTCCAGTCAATTGCACTTTAAACTATAGTGCTTCTGTGGGGAGTTTTATCACTGACTTTCACACGTGACTGCCATAACAGCAATTAAAAGCTATGCTTTGGAGTATTAGATTGCTTCACATCTAGGGTACTACCACTTGCTACCTGACCTCATGAAAAATCTGAATCTGTGCCTCAGTTTTCTTTTTTATAAAACGGGAATAATAACAATACCTAGAATTGTTATGGGAATTAAATAATACTTATCACCTTAGTAAATACTCAAAATGGTTAGCTATTATTGATATCATTGTTATTTCATATTGAAATTTCCCTAAGATCCCTCAGAGTGGATTCTGTATATACCTTCACTTCAGCTCCATACTCCAAGAGAAGTGACTCTCCCTTTTCTGGCCAATTAAAATTTCCTGTTTTAGCCTCCAGGAACTGCTACCTTCTACAGAATACATTTGTGCCCTCTCATTTGGTACATATCCCAGGCTTTATATTATCATTGAACTGTAGAATGTTTGGGATTGAAGAAATGGTTCACTAGAACCTCTCATTTTATAGCTGGTATAATAGAGGTCCAGTAAAGACGTATTATTTATCAATTATTTAATTATAGCTTTAGAACATAAACTGGGTTAGAACTTGGGTTCCAAACTCTCAGTCCTGTGTCTACAACATAATTTAAAGAGCTTAGCACATAATATCTAGTGGTTTACTGACTTATTATTTGAATAAAGTATACCATGCTCAGTTGATTTCTAGAGCCAAATCCAAGGACTTTGCTTGTCACAGTCCCTAAGCTCTTGTCACTCTCTGCGATTAGAGAAATGATACTCAGCCCTGTCAAAATATAATCACAAAGTTTATCAGGAAAATCATCTGAAAATAAGTCATGCATATTACACTATGTGAGACGGATATGCTGCATTGCAGGATACGCTGCATAGACTTTATGTGGTGGATATAAATCCTGCTGATGTTGTGATGCCAGTTCTTTAACGACTAGCCATGAATTTATGAAGTCTTGCTCTATAATTGCAAAGAAAATGCTTTTTATCACCAGTTTAGTCTTTGGGTAAATATTTTAAAAGAAATTTCCATGATATCTTCAGCCCAATGAGATGAAAGCTCTTATATTCCACCCACACAAGGCAAACACAATTGGATAAAAAGTAAAATGCAGGTGAACCACTGTTGTATTTGTATGCAAGATAGCAAATATACAGATTTTCTAGGACCGAAAACTAAAACTATCACCTCCAGCAGTGTGTTTCTGCCCACCTGCCACTGTGGACTTAGGCAGGAAGGAAGTTCAATATGCATATCCTGGGAAGGAGGGAGAAGAGAGGAAGAGCGTGAGACAGTTAGGAGGGATGCCTCCTTCTATGAGAAAGTTGAACAGCTCTTCAGTGTTTCTTTCATAATTTCTAAAACGCTGTGTATCGGGGCTCCCCAAGATCACTCCCCCAGGCCCAGTGATTTGACAAAAGGTCTCACAAAACTCAGCATCTATGTGTATTCATAGCTAAGATTTATTACCATGAAAAGATACAAAGCAAAATCAGAAAAAGGAAAAGGTGTGTGGGGTGAAGTTGGGAGGAAACCAGGCTCTAGCTTCTGAGTCCTCTCTCGGTGCATTGCCTTCCTTCCTTCAGCAGTGAGTTGTGGCCACACATGCAAAGTGTTGTCTCCTGGGGCGGCTCATTAGTGACTTGGTGCTCAAGGTTTTCACTGGGGGTTGGTCAAACAGGCACTCTCTGCCCACCACGTACCCAAATTCCGGGTCCAAGAAGAAGAGCAGATGTTCAGCATAAAGCATACTGTGCGCAAACAGTCTAGCCCTAGTGAGCCACCCTTAGGGAACTTAAGGAAACTTAAGAACTTAGGGAAAGTTTTCTATCAGTGTAGGGAGCTGTTTACTGGCTAAGTTCCCAGATGCCAGCCAAGGGTCAATCTTGCAAGCAGACCTTTCTAAGGACAGCAGTCTCAGGCCTGCTATGCTAACTCTTTTTCTGCACACACTAGTTTCTTTATTCAGGCATGCATAGAGACGTAAGAAAGATGACTCTTGTAATCCCATTAGAAATAAGACATCCGTAGCAAAGAGTTTACATGACTTACCTAACATCCTATCTGGTTAGTTGGCTTGGATGGCTTGACCGGGGCCATGGGATGGGGACTCAGTTCTGGTTGGTATTTGGGTTTTCGGTTCTTCTCCATATTATCTTTCCTGGGGCTGCCAAGATGTTGCCAGGACAGCTTTTTTACTCATGTTTGATTCCTGGGCTGGGATGTGTTGACTGAGAAAACTTCACTGACTGAAAAAAACCTAAAGGTTGAGAATTATGTTTTATTCAGAGGACATTCTGAGGACTTCAAGCCCAGGAGACAAGACTCTCAGATCATTCCAAGAGACTGCTCTGAAGAGACAAGGAGGGAGCCAGGATATATAGGAGTTTTTGCAACAAAGACCAGGTAGTCAGGACATCAAAAAAATTACTGTTAATTAAAGAAAACTAGAAAAGAAATCTCAAGCTAATGAATTTAGTGCCTTTCCATATATGGGAAGATGGGCTCACTGAAATCATTCCTTTGATATGCACCTCAGTTATCTGGGGTCAGTATCCTGTGTTTACTATCCTGAGTTTCCTCAGGGTGCATCGTTGGGGGTGGCTGTAATGTGATGGCCTAATGGCTGCAACATCCTTTGTTTACTGATTGGCAGGCAGTATTTTTTATTCACAGATGGCTGAAACAGCCAGGCCTAGTGCTCTGTCTGTGTGGATTCTCCAGGTGGATATTTAGGCTTCCTTACAGCATGATGATTCCAGACACTTGGGCTTCTTACATGATGGCTGGCTTCCCTCAGAGCAAGCATTCTAAAAGAGCAGGGCAGAATCCTAGAACATCACTTATGTTACACTGTAATTTAAGCAAGTTACTAAGGCCAACCCAGATTTAAGGAGAAGGTAATTAGATTCAATAGCAGGATAACAAAGAATTTGCAACCATCTTTAATGAATATTTACTTTAATGAATATTCTGGTTATCTTAACATCCATTTCTATTATAGTTATCTACTTTGCATGTTTTATTTCTCCCATCAGCCTGCAAGTTCCTTAAGGGTAGGGACCCAGTCTACCTCAGTTTCCAATTTGCTACAATGTTAAACAGTACTTTGCTGATAGCACAGGTTGTTTGTTGAATAAATAAAAGCTATTAAGTGCTTACTACATGCCAAGCACTATACTAAGCTCTTTAAATTTATTATCTTGTGTAATCTTTATGACAATCTTTTGAGGCATTATTTTTATCTCCATTTTTTAGACGAGGAAGCTGAAGTATAGAATGGTTAAGTTGTCTGCATAAGGGCACATAGGTAGTACCAGAATTTGAACTCACTTCTATTCCACAAGCGGGAATCTGTTATCTAGGTAGTTGATATCAGGCAGCTCGAAAACTAAAGTCTTAACCATTTTTTTTTTGGCTGCGGCATGCGGGATCCTAGTTCCCTGACCAGGGATCAAACATATGCCCCCTGCATTGGGAGCTCGGAGTCTTACCCACTGGGCCGCCAGGGAAGTCCCTAAAACCAAAGTCTTGATCCAGAATTATTTAGAGATCAAGCCTTAGGCACCATTCCTACAGGTACAAGCCTCACTGCATTCCTTTATTCATGCAACGGGTGGGGAGGGTCTCTTAAAGATTTTAGAGACCAAGCTTATATCTTAAATATCTTTAAGTTAACCAATGAGAGTTCCTTTCTGGCATTCAATATCCTAGTTAGTAGACTTAAAACCCTGTTTCTGAAATTCACTGAGAACATTAGCAAAGAATCTGGTGTCAATCCAGATGTTGATGACAGAAACAGAGTACTCACGTATAACATATGGGTTTTTCAGTTGGAACATTAGCAACAACCTCTGGAGTATGCACTTTCAATTAAAATTTTAGTTGACTGCACCTAGGCTGCAGTTTATCCTAACTAGAACAAATAAAATATCTTAATTTAATTTGATTTAATTGCCATCCTCAAACCATGGCTTGCACACATGCTTCTGTTTAGATCCCATTGGCTGGAAGTTGGTAACATGGTAACATTCAGCTTTAAGGGAAGCTGGGAAGTGTAGCCTTTTTCTAGTAGACCCTGTGCCCAGATATCATACATATTACTACCAAAGGAAAAGAGATGAACAGGTACTTTGTGAACTCTGCAAGGCTTCCCCTGCAGAGGAGAGACTCACTGTGGTTGCTCAGTATTTTCACTTGCATGGCAATGCATCAGTCCTTACTCCACTCTCAGTCTGTGGGAAACTTTCCAGGTATGAGAAATAGTCCCATGTTTTCCCAGAAATGGGTCAGGGATGTGGCAATGGCTTAATGGTGGCTATAGATGTGTGAAGGCAAAAATATCTTCCATCAGTTCTCTTATGTTCCCAGTTATGTGAGGATCTTGCTACTAAAAGTGTGTCCGTGGGTTAGCAGCTTCTGCATCACCTGGGATCTTGTTTGAAATGCTGACTTACATTTTAACAAGACCTGCAGATGGTTCCTATGCACAGTCCAATTTGAGAAGTACCGTTTTCGAACGCTTCCTCCTCCTTCCTCAACATACCTGTACTGGAGCATACACACTAGGAGGGGGGCTAAAGTGTTTCCTCCAGCAGGGCAACTTTGACCTAGAGCACAAAAGTAAATCTGGGAGAACTCACAGACAACTGGTGTATTATAGTTTAGATCATAAATTACTCAGCCATTTCATACAGATTAGCTTATTTTTCTATGCAAAAAGCAATTAAAATACATATGTTTTGGTTTTTCAGAAGAAAGTAACAAGAAGAAGATTTTAAGAGTGGACCTGTTTGGTAATGTAAAACATGATAAATACAATTAATACTTCTGTATGTTATATGCTAACGTTGTTAAGAGAATAAATCCTGAGTTCCCATCACAAGGAAAAATTTAAAAGATTTTTTTTCTTTTATTTTGTATCTATATGAGTTGATGGATGTTCACTAAACTTACTATGGTCATCATTTCATGAAGTATGTAAGTCAAATCATTAAGCTGTATAGCTTAAACTTATACAGTGCTATATGTCAATTATATCTCAATAAAACTGGAAGAAAAAAGAAGAGATGTAATAAATAAAATTCTTTGCATTACACATTAAAGAAAGAGAGGATCTGTTTAGATGATGGAACTCTGGATAATTTATTTTTCCAACTGTGTCATACTTGTCAGAGTTTTTTTAATGAACATAAACTATTTTACTTTATTTTTTTAAATAACTTTATTTATTTTAATTTTAATTTTGGCCGCGTTGGATCTTTGTTGCTGCGTTCAGGCTTTCTCTGGTTGCGGTGAGCGGGGGTACTCTTTGTTGCGGTGCGCAGGCTTCTCATTGCAGTGGCTTCTCTTCTTGTGGAGCACGGGCTCTAGGCGCACGGGCTCAGTAGTTGTGGCACACAGGCTTAGTTGCTCTGCGGCATGTGGGATCTTCCCAGACCAGGGCTCGAACCCGTGTCCCCTGCATTGGCAGGCGGATTCTTAACCACTGCGCCACCAGGGAAGCTGACGTAAACTATTTTAAAGTGGAAAAAAATTATTGTTTGAGAATAATATGAAACATACTTGTTTTAGCTTTAGCAATCAGTTAGATAGCTGCATAAGAAATAACTCTCTAACTGGTCTGGAAGAGAACAGCAATGGCATGGGTCATTATGTATCTACCCAAGACAAGCTTCTGCAGTTGCCAAAATAAACTGCTTATTCACAGGAGATGGGCAGTGCTGATTTGGGAACATTACTCTTAACTGCTGACTTATGCAACTCAAAAATTTTAGTGTCATTTCCTAACTTTGTTTTAAGTGTATTTTCATCTTGAAACTTGGCACAAATGTTTAATAAAACTTTCTTTTTGTAATTGAAATGATTCAATTCAACTACATTTACTGGACAGCTGAAGGTTACACAGCTCTAATTCTTTTTTTTTTTTGTTTTTTTGGAGGGAATGTAGAAAGGAATTTAAAGCCATGGTCCATACATTCAGGAACTCACTTTGGAGGACTATCATGAAATTCTTCTATAACTCTTTCAAAAATTAGGATTTGTTTAAGTGTGTGAGATAATTTTATTCTGATTGGATATTCTTATAACTATATACATTTTTTCCCCCAAAACCCATGATATATCTGATCCATTTGATATAAAAACAAGAATAAACTCTAGCTTCAAAGGTCACGATCATGTAGCGAATAGTACTGAAATAAGATATAATTTCACAATAGCAAGTATGGAAACACATTGAAGGCATTGGATCTTTCTCCTGCTGCTTCTGCAGTAAAATGAAGATAAGGCAAACGAAGGGAGCAGAGAAAGCATTACATTTCCCTAATCAGTTCTTGGCAAGAACTTTTACAGGAGAGCTTACAATGGGAAATTCATGCCTGTTCCTTGACTCTTGAAACAACAAAACTGAGTTTCCCCAGAAGAAATTTTACTCTAGTGGTGGAATTAGATTAAATTGTCTAAAAACAGTGAAGGATTTGTGAAGAAGACTCTACGTTCTATCAGAGGATTAAAAAAAAAAAATCTAATTCTGACATTTTAATTTGTGTACTGATTGAGATAGATGTTAATTTTTATGTATTGTGTGATAAAAAATATTGCCTGCCATATCAATAAACAAAGGATGTTGCAGCCAACAATCCCTCAGCCACTACAGCCACCCGTAACTGTGTACCCTGAGGGGATTCAGGATGGAGAAAAGCAGGATACTGGCTCTAGGTAGTTAAGGGACACATCAAAGGAATGATTTCAGTGAGCCCAGACTCTTGCATCTTCCTATACGTAGAAAAGCACTAAATTCATTAACTTGAGAGACCTGGTTGCGGCATACAGGATCTTAGTTCCCCTGACTAGAGATCTAACCCGTGCCCCCTGCAGTGGAAGCACGGAGTGTTAACCCCTGGACTGCTAGGGAAGTCCCTGATTTTCTTTAATTAACAGTAATCTTTTGATGTTCAGACTACCTGATTTTTATTGCAAAACTCCTGACTCTTGGGAGCAGTCCCTCAGAGCCATCTGAGAGGATGTCTTCTGGCCTTAAGTCCTCAGTTTTGTCGGCCAAATAAAATATAGTTCTCAACTTTTAGGCTGTGCATTTTTTTTTCAGTCAACAATAGTCTTGTTAATAAAGAGTTCTTTACATTTTAAAAAACAAAAATCAGGAAATTAAAATAAAGTTAACCCTTTTTTTTTTTGTTACAAGAAAGAGATACCCACTCAAACTAGCTTAGTTATTAAAAAGGAAGATGTATGTCAATGTTACAGATATTTCACAGAATTCTGTGCAGTTGGGCCTCACACAAACTAGAAAGCTGTTTAGAACCGAGGTAAATAGTCTCTCTCACTTAGTCTCAGCTTCTTCCCCACATCTATACCATTTTCATCTCTCTGAAGATCAGTTTCATCTGCTTACTCATCATCTTGCAAATGGCTGCCTCAGCCACTGAACTGTCATGGCTTTGTTATTCCACTACAGTACTCACCACTGACTAGTAACAATCTCTGTATTTTATAGTTTGAATTCACAATGGAGGGAATCTGATTGGTCCAGATCATCTTCTCAAGTCAAGTCACACCAGCTGAAGGTGTGACTTGACTTGAATCAACCAATGGATTGGCTGCCCAGCTGGAGCCCATACCAGGTCCAATCAGCCATGGCTGAGAGATGGCGAGATCATATGTGATATGCTGGCTGCCCTATTCTTCTGGGCATATCCTTATTTCAGATAAAGTATAAAGAAAGGAATAAATTGTGTTTGGCCTTAGCAAACCTGAATCCATAAGGTGAAGTTACAGAAGACAATGCACATGAAATAATTAAATAATATAACTAAAATAAATGACCAAATAAATAGTATGACAAAAAATACCAAGGGCTGAGAATTTAACACAATCTATAGTGATCTGAGAAGGCTTATAACAATATGAAATGTTGAAAAGCTGAAGGAGTTTGTCAGATATGCTTCCCCACCCCCCCAAAAATAGAAAAAGGATATGTTCCTTCAGTAATAAGTTTCAGATTAAAATTAACATTAAATTATCTAAAGAATTCTGGTTCAAGATGGCTGATGAAGCACATACCTAGGAAGAAAAATATATAAAAAATGAAAACAAAAATAACACAATGAAAGAAATGGGAGGGGTTGTTGGTAGACAAGAGATTTCAACAAATTTCTGGAAGATGTAAAATTTCTGGAAGCTGAATGAGTGTTGATTGTTGAGGCTGACTAGAGGAAGCCATAGCCAAGAACACACCAGGGAGCAGCTCTAGACTTTGACACAGTAGATGCAATCGGGGATGGGACTAAGGAATTGGACTGAAAGGATCTGTAGACAGTCATTAACCCCAGGGCAAAAATTGGAGGGTTTAAACAATCTTAAGAAATTGCCTAGGAAAAACTAGGGCAGATGACTAGGAAGCATCCCCAAGGTAATGACTCCTTATTCTGGCATTTAAGGGTTCCTAGAGTTACAGCTTCATGGCTGCACAAATCCTACCTACCGTTAACCAGCCCATGTACATGCAGCTCCCAGAGTCTTTCTATTGCCATATTTTTTTTTAAAGTTTTTTATTTTGGCATAATTTTAGATTTACAGAAAAGTTGGAGGAAAGAATTCTCATATACAGTATACCCAGGTTCCTGCAATATCAGTATGTTAACATGTTTATTCCTTTCTCTCTCTTTTCTTGACAAATAGGTAGATAGATATACATACATTTTGTTTTTTTCTGAACCATTTGATGGTTCCCCATTATAGACATGATACCCCATTATACTTAAATACTTCAGTGTGTATTTCCTTAAAACATTCTCTCACACAAGTACAAAAAAAGATCAAAATCAGAAAATTAACATTGATATAATACTATTATCCAGTTGTTGATCTTATTCAGATTTTTCCAATTTTAAAAAAACTGTTCTTTTCAGCAATAGAAATTTCCAGATCATGCTGCATTCAGTTGCCATGTCTCTTTTAATCTTTTAATGAGGACCAATTCTTTAGCCTTTGTGTTTCATGGTACTCACATTTTAGACTACTCTTCAATTATTTTGTAGAATGTCACTTGGTTCAGGTTTGTCTAATGTTTCCTCATGATTAAATTCAGGCTGTACATTATTGGCAGCAAATCACAGAAGGAAGGGATTTTTCTCAGTGCATCTCATCAGGAGGCATGTGATGTTAGTTTGTCCCATTATTGCCTAATTCTTAATGTGAACAGCAACCAAGGATCAATAGATATCAGATGAAAGTCTCCAACATGAAAAGAAAAACCTAAGGTAAACTAACAGGAAGATAAAGAAAGAAGAAGGAAGGGAAGGAGGGAGGGACGGAGGAAGGAAGGAAGGAAAGAAGGAAAGAAAGAATTCAGGGAACAGACATACACCTTAAAATAGGAGAGACTTTCCAACTGCTGGCTTCTGAGATGTCAAAAACAATGGCATATATAAAACAAGAAATTGTGTGTTAGGAAGAAGAAAGAATTCTTGGAAAATAAAATTGAATTGCAGGAATTAAAATTTTGAAAGTTTTAAAGGTGAAGTCAAGAAACTCACCTAGAAAATAGGAAAAAGAGAGAGTTGTAGGAAAGATAAGATATAAAAGTCATAGCAGATCATTGCTGGGGTTCTGTATTAGGATCAGCTTTGGCTGCATCATAAAACAGAAAAATCACTAAAAAATCAGAGATTGACAAGATAGAAGTTTCTCACTCACATAAAAGAAGTAGATAGCTCTGAGGTGGTTTGGTGACTTCAGTGAGTCACTGGGAACATTAGGCTGTTACCTTTCTGTTCTACCATCTAGTAAATGCTAAACGGTAGAACAGGCCACCTCATTCTCAAGGCCACCTCATAGTCGAAAATGGCTGCTGCAACTTAAGCCATTGTGTCTGAATCCAGGCCAAAAAAGAAGTAAGCCAGAAGGACCAAAACAATTTTTTTAAAGGGGGGGGAGTGGTTGTTACAAACGGTGCTAACTACCTTTAAGCAGCTTTCTCCTAATTCTGCTTACATCTCTTTTGCCAAACCTGCCTGCAAGGAAAGCTAAGAAATGTAGTCCTTTATTCTGGGCAGCAATGTGATCACAGAAAGATCAGGATACTCTTACTAAGGAGGAGGATATTGATATTGAGTTAGGCAGTTGGCAGATTCTGCCACCTAGTTTAATAGGCAACATAATTTCCACAGCAGAAAGGAGATACAAAATCATTAAGTACCTAGTAAATACCTCACAGTATACATTTTGTACACATAGTCATAACAGTTTGAAACTTTAGAAATCTAGTGACTAAAAATAAGGACAGTGTAATTCCAAACAAAACAAAACATCTTTAACAAATATATAAAAGATGTTCAACCTTATTTACAAAATTAGAGGACTACAAATAAAAATAAAATATTTTTCAGGATCAGCTTGGAAAAATTAAGATATTGAAAATATCCTATGTTGGTGAAGGTTTTGAAGAAGAGTTTTCTCATCAACTATTGGCATAAGTATAAATAAAGTCAGCCTTTGGAAGGAAAATTTGGCAGCACTTAATATATAAATGTATTGTTTTTTTGTTGCTGCTGTAACAAATTACCACAAACTTTAGTGGCTTTAAACTATACATATTTAAAACACACACACACACACACACACACAAATTCATTAATTTAAACTCTGTAGGTCATAGTCTAGTATGGGCTCCACTGGATTAAAATCAAGGCGCCATCAGGGCCGTGTCCCTTTCTGGAGGCTCTAAGGGGGAATCCGTTTCCTGTTTATCTCCGCTGCTGGCAGATTCAGTTCCTTGCAGATATGTCTGAGGGCTTCACTCTCTTGCTGGCTGTCAGCTGAGGGCAGATCCAGAGTCCAGTTGTGGTCTTTGGCTCATGGTCCCCGTCCTCCATCCTCAAATCAGCCATGACAGCTCAAGTCCCTCTCACTCTTCACATCTCTTCCTTCTTCTGTCCCAGCTCTGACCCAGTCAAAAAAGGCTCTTCACTTTTAGGAACTCATGTAATTAGACTGGGCCCACCCAGATAATCCAGGATACTCTCCCCATCTCTAGGTAGATAATCTTAATCGTGTCTGCCAAATCCCTTTTGCTATGTAAAAGAACAAATTCAGGGAGTTCCCTGGTGGTCAAGTGGTTAGGACTCTGTGCTTCCACTGCAGGGGGCATGGGTTCCATTCCTGGTTGGGGAACTAAGATCCCACAAGCCACGCAGAGCAGCAAAAAAAAAAAAAAAAAAAAAAAAAATTAATTAAAAGAATGAGTTCACGGGTTCTAGCATTAGAGCATGGACATCTTTGAAGGGTGTGGGAAGCATTACTTTGCCAACCTCTGTAAAATATACATTCCCTTGTACCTAGTAATTACACAGAGAAACACAACACACACCTTAGAACCTGGTGTGGGGCGGGTGTTGGAGAAAGAGAGAGAGAGAGAGAGAGAGAGGGAAAATGGAAGACTTACAAAGAATAGTATCATTAACTGCATCAGACTTCTTATCAGCATCATAAGATGCTAAGGAAAATATGGAGAAAGGCTTTCAAAGTTGTCTGGGGAAAATTTTAAATCCAGATTATTGTTATGCTTAGCCAAACTATCAATTGAGTTTGAAGGGGGAAAAAGGCATTTTCAAATATTTAAGGATTAGAATTTTTTTTCTCCAACATACCTTTTCTTAAAAAAGTACTTGAGGATGGATTTTAGCAATAAGAGAGAGTAATCTAAGAAAGAGGAAGGTGGGGGACACAGGAAGCAGGGAAGTAAAGTCCCAGGATGATTGCTGGGCAGCAGCCTACAGAGTTCCCAGCCCACATTGGAGCAGGACGATTGAGGACCCCAGATAGAAATTGTTCAGAAAAAGACTGAAAAAGATTGTGGGGTGGATAGGACAAGCTCACAGAGAGTTTGAAAATATTGAGGCTATGATAAAGGTACAGAATACACGGTCTAAAATGAAAGTAACATGTTCTGATTTAAGCAACTGGTGAGGTGTAAAAAACCTCAAGCTGTGTTTGAACCACAGTTTTTGAACTCTGAGCAGCAAATAAGTAGTCTCTTTTGTGTGAAATACTGCAGCCACGGCACTGGAACTGTAGAGGGGAGAGCAGTGCCTGTTCACACATACCTTTATGCCGGTCACACCTGGACGTGTTTGTATGTGATGACTTTGTGTGGGAAAATGTCTGGAAGGATACAGCCATGATGTTAACAACAACTGTGGTTGGAGATGGGATTTGAGTGACTGTTTTCTTTTTGTTTATCTGTATTTTTCAAAAATTTCTAACATCATCGTCTATCTGTCAGCTATTCAATTTAGATGGTGTCAGTGACTTTAAAAACAGTGTAGAGAAAATTGTGACATCATTATGTGGAAAAAACTTGGGCTTTGGAGATAGAAGATATCTTTAACTCCTGCCTTTAGTGTTTATAAGCAAACTGGGACAGTAGGTCACCCTACATCCCTTTAAGACCTAGCAGGACCAGCTAAGAGGCCAAAAACACGCAAAGGACCTTCCACATGTACATTCAAATTTGCTGTGTCTTAAAGTGCCAAGCACTGTGCCAGACATGGGAAACAGAGAGGAAAAAGATATAGTCTCTGTCCCGAAGATGCTCCAAGTCAGAGGAGGAGCAGACCAGGAGAACTTTAGTCACATCACAGAGGGGAGAGTGCTGCGCTTCATGTAAACATGGAGTGCCCCAGAACCCCAGAAGAATGGAAGCCCCTCCCACCGAACTAGGGAGGGTCCAATGAGGCTTCTCATAGGAGGCGACATAACATGTGTTCTCAGAGGCAAATAGGAGCAAGCCAGATGGAGGACATGGAAAGAGCCTTCTGGGCAGGGCATTGGTGTACACAGTGGCTTGGAAAGACCATGGTGACCCCACAGCTTCTAGTGGCCTGAGGGCGTTAGCGCCTCAGGGACATGTGATCCTGGCATGGTGGGTGGGAGCTGGGTCATGAAGAGGCTACAAAGCCTACTAAAGTGTCTGGGCTTTTACAAAATTCACTCTGGTGGTTGCCAGGGGAATGGAGTGGCAGGGAATGTGACCGAGGTTATTATGTGAGAGTTTAGAAAGAATTTATGTGACCCTCCAGAAGTTCCTCCCACCCTCGCTGTCTAATCAGATTCCTTCTACCTCCCCTACTCTTTCACCGCACGCTGCTTGTTTCCTTCTCAGTTCTTACATTTCTGATCTTAAACTTTTTTGATCACTTACCTGATTATAGTCTTTCTCCCCCGTTAGGCTGTAAGCCCCACAGGGCAAAGACTGTGTCTGTTTTATTCACCAATACAGTGTACATAGCCTATACCTAAACAGTAGTGGGCATTCAATAATTATTTGTTGAGCAAACAAATGACCAGAATAAGGCAGCAACTATGGAGATGGGAAGGAGAAGGCAGATTTGAGAGTTAAGATGCAGAATAGAGAGAACCTGGTGACTGGCTGATCGATTTAGAGAACTGTGCCGGGGTGAGGGCTGCAGGGCGGGGAGGGTGTAGATGAGTCTTCCAGGGGCCTGGCCTGGGAGACATTAAACTGAGCTGGTGGTTGTCGGGTGAGTGTGGTGGGGTGGAGAGGGGTGGGCTGGGCTGAGAATAAGTTCTCATCAGGGGACTATTGTAACCCTGAACTCACCCCACAGTTTTAGCTCCCCTGCCTTCCTGCTCTTTGAGTGGTTCCTAAACTTTGCTGCACCGTAGAATCACCTGGAAAAACCCCACATGGGGGACCTTCGTTAGACCAATGAAATCTGAGGATGGGGGCTGAGCATCCGTATTTTTAAACTTTTAAAATACTGATGTTCCAGCAAAGACCATTGTCCCGTGGGTTTCCAGATGAGCAATTCCCTTCCTGCCCTTCATTTGGAAACCTTGGGCTTATCAATCATCTCATCAATCATCTCACTCGGCCAGTGGCCAGCATGCTGCTGCCCCACCTTCTCCAAGAGGCGTCAACCGGCTTCCATTCTTCTTCACCAGGGCTGGGTCCTAGCACTGAAAACCCTCTACAAATATTTGTGCTTTTCATTTGCCACTGCCTGCCGTGTGTGTCACCTTGGCCAATATTTGCACTTGTGGATGACTACATTTAATGCTTAATGGTGTGCTTTGCTTAGAAGGTGTAAAGGATGTGAATTACTTGAGTTTTCCTGTTTCCTTTTGAACCTTGGAAAACGTCCAGATGATTCTCTTTAGCCCTTATTCATTTTCTTCAAACATTTTGCAATCTGGGCCTATACAAATAGATCTAATGACACAATACGCAATTTCTAATTTCTTGCCAGTAACAGGGAAGCATCTTTTTGTTTGGTAGTGTGGTGAGGGGGAAGGACAGCACGTTGTGTACCAAAACAAAATCGGGCTGTGGTTATCTTCTGGGGTAATTCCTGGTGGTTTGTCATTATGGACGTTACTACAAGTTTCTGTGGTTTTCAAGACCCCAGATAAACTACTGAAAGTGATGAGGCCCAGGAATGAAACTTTGTTGTTTGTAAATTAATGTTAAAAACTAATCTTTTTTTTTTTCCTTCAGCGTCTGCACATGATTTAACAATAGAAACTGTTTGCATCTTATGTTCCGTACTTGATTTCCACACACATTCTTTGATCCTGAAGACAAGTTCCGTACTTGCAGACTTTGATTTGTTTTATGGCAAAACTTCTGGGAGAGCTGCTGGGAGGAGAGATGGCTCTTTTTCAGTGTAAGCCTAATTAGAGGGGACAGAGAAAGGCTCTTGCCAGGGGTTGGAGCCCCGTGTGCAAAGCCGGGAGGGCCAGGTTTGGTTGGAGGCACTGCAAGTGATGGGATGACTGGCTTGTAGCAGGGTGGGGTTATGTGAAGGACGAGAATGAAGAGGTGGGTGGGAAGAGGTCAGATCACAGGGGGTCTTGTACACTTGAGTGCTACCCCTTCAGTCTGCAGCTACTCCTTCCTCCTGCACATCCTGCACATCGAGCTTCCCAAAGTGTACATCCGATCATTTTGCTTCTCCCTTAAAAAACAAAAACAAAATAAAAACCTCACTATGTTGCCCAACAAATAAAGACCCAATTCTTTAGACTCCCTCAGTCTAGTTGTGAGACTTTTCTCCTACTTCTTTATTTAAAGGCAAAGGATAGGATGCAGAAAAAAAAAAAAAAAAGGACAATGCAGGAAGGCATTAGCGTGCCAGGAGACATTCCACGAGGTGGCCTAACCAAGGACATTTCTTTTGCACACACAGGACTGCACAGCCTCTTCGACTTGAACCTGTCAAATTCCTTGTGAAGAATTTTGCCTTTGAGAGAACTCCTGAAAAATCCTGCAGTATTTAAGTCCTTTAAAGAGTCAAGCAATGCTTATCGAGCATGTTGGTATAAGAAAGAAAGAAGTAGGATCTGCTGTTTAAGATACTGCTTCTCTCTTATACCAATCTTATTCTTTGGCCAGTTTCGACATTTTGCAAACATTTCTTACTCCTTTTACCCTCCGTGCTTTTGCTTAAAGGATTCCGTTTTTTACAGAACGCCCGTTCTCCATCTCCACCTGGGAAGGCTTACCCGTGTTTGAGGGCCTTACTGAAATGGTATTTCCTTCATCCCGTTACATCGTCATTCCAGGTAGAAGTGACTTTTGTCTAGAGTTTAATTTTTAAAAATTTTAAAGTATAATTTACATATGTTTCCTAAAAGAAGTGTACAGGTGATGAAGTTTCACAAACTGAACACACTTGTGACACCAAGAATCAGAATGTCACCAGCACCCAGAAACACTTTCTCCCATCACCACTCCCATCCAAGGGTAACTATGGTCCACACTTCAGGGCATAGATTAATTTTGAACTTCATAAAAGGAGGATCATAACATATGTACTCTTTTGTATCTAGCTTCTTTCCCCTAATATTATGTTTGTGAGATTCATCCATGTTGTTATATGGATTTGTGGATGATTCATTCTGTGGCTGTATAGTATTCCATTTGTGAATATACCACAATTTAGTCATGCATTCTACTGTTGATGGGCCATTTGCTACTTTGAACATTCTAGTACCCACCTTTTGGTGAAAGTGTATATGCATTTTGAAACTGTGTATGTATTCATACTTCTATATGAACATAGGAGTAGAGTTGTTGGGCCATAGGGTGTGCTTATGTAGATACTGCAAAACAGGTTTCCCAAGTGACTGCATCTCTTTACACATCCACCACTGATGCATGAGAGTTCTAGTTGCTCCACATCCTAACTGTGACTTGGTATCTTCCATCCCATCCATGCATTGAATACACCTTCCAAAAAGCATCTACCACAGAGTTCCTATTCAAGGCTACAAAGAGACCCAGATCAATGTATAAAGTAGGACAACCCCTCTCTCCAACTATTCTGCCTTGGGAGTTTTCTTTGTTTTGTTTTGTTCTGAATACATTATTTGAGAAATGAAATCTTTTCCTGGTTTTAAAAACTAAGAGAGCATAGGAAACCTTCTGAGGTGCTGGAAGCGTTCTATATCTTATACAGTATTATGGTTACATGGGCTTATATACATGGGTACATTTAAAAAAATTAATAGAGCATCAACAAATTTGTATGCCTTTCTCCAGTCCTGTCCCACCAATAATGTAAAGAAGAGACATATGTGAATACATATTCAGAGTAGATTCTTGCCAGGCTGGGGAGTAGATTAGTGATTTGGATGTAAACCAATCTGGAGGTTCTCAAAGAAGCAAATTTACCACTTGCAACATGGTGCCTATTTTTCTGCCTTAATCATCGCTCTAGGTTTACTTGATGGAAAAGAAGCCTTCCTGGGGGGAGAGAAATTGGTGGGCATTTCTTGCAAAGACAAGGTTCTGAATGGAGTGATATTGGTGAGCCCGCTTCAGTTTTCTTCAAATATCATGTCTGTGCCTTGTTTACTCCATTGTTATTTGTATTGGGCACTCTGAAGCCTAGAGTTTAGGAATAAAATAAAGATCAAACATAGGTCTAGAAATTATTTTTTTAAAAAAGTGTCGTTGTTGTTTGTCCCAAAGCAATACTGCCACCTAATGGTAGAAAAGGAGAACTTTCTCTCAATGTCTTAGCTGCAAGTAGTAATGATGGAGAGTCCCAGGCATTTAACTATGGGTGAAAATAAAACTGATATCAATTAAACATTTTCACCCTGACCCACTCCCGCCACCTTTCCCAAGAGATATAGCTCATAGAATTCTTAAAAGTATGCCACAAAATCAAATACATGATAGGGCATTACGAGTCCCTCCAGAAAGCTGGAATCACTGCCTTCTATAATTGCTTGAGAGAAACCTTTGTTTCATTGTTAGCTATCATTCCACATAACAAGATTTTAAGATCAAGAAATTACTTTTTCTGTTATGTGTGGTAGTAAATTCTCCCAGTAAATCTCACTTTTTAGAAGAGATATGCCCTCACTATGTTTTGTTTATGATGTTTTTATTTGGCAAATCCTACTTTATTTGTTGACTTCAATTTATTACATTTTACTAGTTTTTATTGCTGGACATAACACAGTTTTCCTTTAGCATGAAAACAAGTGCTTTTAAAAATCACAATTAAGGGAAAATTACATCCTTTTCTGATACAATACTAACATGTTAACAGTAATACTAGGTATATACCAAAGATAAATATTACACTAGTAATATTTATAAAATATTAAAATTAAATAAAAATTACACTAGTAAAAGTGTTCTGAAGGCATAGAAAACTTGGCAATTTAATTTTTTAGTGCATCTTTCTCTTTTTTTGTTTGTGTATTAATTTGCCAAACATTTATTAGGATCCTACTATGTGTCAGCACTCTGCTAGAAGCTGGGAATACAAAGATTAATGTGACAGTCCCTGCCCACTGAGGGGCTATTCTCTAGGTGCGTAAGACAGAAACAGAGACAGATAATTATAATACTTTGTACAAAGTATAGATACCAAAATATTCTGAGGACACAGGGAGAGGCACCTCAATCCTATTGGAAAGATGGAGAGGAGGACAGCTTGGTTGGGGGGAACCTGAGTCTTAATTTCGGAGTAGGCTTGGCAAAGGGTAGGGGTTGAAAATGGGGGAGGGCTGATGTGGACTTTGAAGTATCTGTGGGATTTCCAGGTGGAGCAGTTCATTTCCCATATAGAGATGCGAGTCAGAAGCAGTTGCCTAGGGTAGAGTGAGAGATAGATTTGAGATTTCACCTGAGAAACTGTGAAGCAAGAAAAGACCCATGAGCTGGGTATGAACATCTGAGAAGGTAGAGGCAGGCTGGCTGAAGAGAACCTCCAGCAGCAAAAATCAGGATTCCCCAAGGGAACCAAGAAAGTTCAGTCATGGAACCAGGGGAACTAATCCACAGCCATTAGGCCAAATTGGCCGGAAGTTTCATTTTGTTTGGCTCCTGAGGGTTTGTAATATTTTTTAAATAGTTCCCACCTTTTAAGAGTTGAGCGATGCCTCATAAAGTCTGCATTTTTAGCTTCCCGTGAAGCACTGGAATATTTGGCTATGTAGTGCCTAGATTCCTCACAGCAGTGCAGGGGCTCCCCTTTTGCCGTGGGTACAGGCTCTCCAGGTCCCCCCACGCGCATATCTTAACGTGGCCATTTCGCTCATTGACACAGCCTGCCTGGCTCCTCCGGGCGTTTGCATTTGGGATCTTTCCCTAGAATTTCAAGAACGGTGTGCTCTCCAAATGTCCAGTGCAGCAGAGGAGTGACTAAGGAATGAGAAAATCTCCCCCCTCCACCCTCCCGCCTTTGAATTAGGAAATTGTGAGTCACCTCAGTGACCTGAGGAAGGGAAGATTAGGAAGGTGGTAAGACACAGAAGCAACATCACAGTTACCATGGATTGAGGAGTGGCCAGGAGGGAAGGAAGAGGGTGGTGAGTATGGAGGAACCCACAATCTTTTCTACAAAGGGCCATAGAGCAGATCTTTTTGGCTTTGTGAGCCACGTGATCTCTGTCACAACTACTCAACTACTTGCTGTTCAGCACAAAAGCAGCTGTAGGCAATATATAAACAAATAAGCATGGCTATATTCCAGTCAAATTTTATTCGCAAAGATAGGCTTCCTGTGGACCCTAGCTTGCCAAACCCCAGATGGGGTACACTGGATCAGGGGGTAGGACTGAGAGGAAAGCCGACAGTTCTCTAGACACAGGGAAGGATCAGCAGAGAGGGAGATGGAGAAGGTAAAGAAAAACAAGAGAAAGATTGGTGAGGCCACTTCCAGAGGGAGGAGGGAGATGGAGCAAGGCCCTCGGTGATGGTGGGGGGAGGAAGACCTTGCCCGCCAAGGCAAGAGCTGAGCAGAGGTGGAGAACAAGTTTGTAGCGTGCACGAGTGAAATGAGATAGCATGTTGACTGTGCTGCTGCTGATGCCAGTTTGGTGGATAAAGTAAGAAGTGAAGCAATCAACTGAGCCATTGAGAAGGTGGGATGAAGCTGGTCAAAAACAAGTAGGTTGACAAACACTGCTCAGGGCTCAGCTGAGGTTGGAAACTAGAAATGATTGTGTTGTCGCGTTGTGCCATCCTGCATGGCAGCAGCAATGCCAGAGTTTAGAATCAGAGGAGGTAGCTTGTAGCGTTGATTGAGGGTTTTGACTTTTCTGGTGAGATAGTAATTCAGAGCAAAGGGGCCTGGGCTGCGTAGTGGCAGATGAGGCCAACAAGGTCCTGCTAGACTGTGAGGAGAGAATGGGTTGAGGAATTAAGAGGTTTTTTTTGTGAACTGATGCAGTGAGTATGAAGGTAGAGCAGAAAGTGTGTAGGAGGTGATCGGAGAACAGATGATTGGAGTTTAGAATTTCTGAATTGGGGCACTTCCAGGATATTAAGATCCCGGACAAGCTCCTTGGATTAGGGGACTGAAATGCAGTGCAGCAAAGGACAATCAGGAATTGGGAAGTAAAATTGCTCACTGGCTATCTTCATAGAGGCTGAAATCTCTCAAGATTTGGAGTGGAGGGGGTTTCACTCAGTGATTCAGAGTGATTCGAAGGCAGTAGATGACGGACAGCAATGAAGAGGAGTGGCAGGACATGTATCTGGTTGGTGTGGGTGTTGACAAGAGGTGGGAGCAACGCACTCCTTCCAGGCTTGCAGACGCCTGCCTGGTAGCCCTGTGGAGCCAGGCGCCTCCGTTGCCAAGGAGACCAGTTCATCGCTATCTCCACAGACAATTGTTCAAGATAACGGAGGAGTGTGATGTTCACATGCTGACCCTCTCCTGAGTCCACACAAGTCCCGCTGTGAGCTTTCTCTCGTCCCTCTACGACATAGTTCTGTCCGTAGAGAATATGTCGGCCTTCCCGGCATGCCTGCTTCTTTCTGCCCGTGTCTGATTCTGTTCAAGCTGTAGCTCCAGCCAATAATGGATGTCCTCTCCCCTCTCTCTCCCACCAGCAAGTAGACAGGTGATCACAGTGTCTCTCCAAATGTGTTCAGAGATAAGAGCCAGGAGTCTTCTTAAATGACAGCGCCACCCCCTGTGGGGGCTATCCTATCTGGGCTGTGGCAGAATCCACTTGGAATCTCATGTCAGGGATGGTGCAAGTTGTGGACAATTAGTGACCACTCTTCTCCTAGCTCCATCCTAAGACAGACCTCCCCAGGTGGGAGATTCAGAGAAGCTTCCAAAGAGAACTGGAATAATGGGCCTAATGAAAGAAGACCATAGACGTGCAGCTTATTTAAACTGCACGTAGTATAGTTTTCACAGCATTGTTAACCATTCTGTTGAATTTAATAAACTGCCCCCCCCCCTTTTTCCCAGAAATCGAAGCTTTTGCTTTTGGCACCAAGTATAAGCCGGCCCTTCTGGTCTAGAGAGAGGGACAAACAGCACACAGGAGTTAAGGCTGAAGATGCCAGCACCCAGGGCTGGGCCATGCCCTTACCTCTGGAGTCTTAGGAATGGAAGCTGAGTCCAAATGCTTCCTCAGCTGTTGTGTCTGGAAGGTGGGCTTCCCTGTCAGCTGTTTAAAGAACAGCTGAAGAAGGAGCCCTGCATGCTTCTGAGGACACCCTCTGCATGTCTTAGGCATGAGTCAGACCCAGAGGTTGACATTTGTCCCCTCAGTTAAGAGCTAAGGCCCATATCTCTCCAGATAACATCTCTGAAAAGAGCCAGTCCTGGGCAGGTGGGAGGAGCCAGTCAGAGAATGCCAACCCTTCTTAATTCTGTGGGGTGAGAGATCCTGACCCACATCCTGAGGGGACAGATAGCTTTCAGCCTTCAGTTAAGATCGGAAGTGGGGAGAACATTCACCCCTGCTTCTCAGTTTAGAGAGAAGAATCAATCCTCATGGCATTAACATTTTGGAATTATTTATTTGTTCTAACAAGTCTGAAACCGTTTCAGCCAACATACCTCATTTTCCTTGCAGGGTGGTTTTTAACATGTCACCTAAGCCAAGCTACATTCCTCTAGTAACCCTTATATAGGTGCTATTATATACTCAGACAAGAGACTAGGACACAATGCTAAGAAGTTGTTTCATTTTCATTTAGTAATGTCTATTCTCTGCAGTTTGGGGGAAAAATGGTGCCAGTTTGGTTTTCAACCTAAAGCAGTGATTTGAAAACTTTACATAGGAATCACCTGGAAATTTTAAAAAGTTCTGATGCCCAGGCATCACCACAGACCAATCACATCAGAATCGATGGAGGTGGTAACCAGGAGTCAAGAGTTTTAGATTTCCCCAGGTGATTGCTGTGAACAGCCATGCCAATGTCATTGACCCAAATGAACACAGGTGTCTCTATTAATTCAATTCATGGTGTATTCATTGCTAAGTTGACTTAGCACTCTGAGGGTTGATTTGATTATCCTGAGGATATTTCTGGAGCCTAATAAAATCATAATCACCGGGGGGCGAGCAGGCACAAGAGCCAGGTGGGAAGCAGAGGTTTCATGAACCAGAGAGGAAATTTTGTCAGTCATCAAACCTGAAGGAGCGCAGAGCACCTATCAATGTCAGAGGTACTGAGCCCTGAGTCTGGAGAGCTGGGTGTAGCAGCAGAAGTAGTGGATCTGGTGTAAGTGGGGAGTGTACCAGGGAAATTTTCTGGAATAATTTTTCTCTGCAACTGGATCTTATAGGACAGATGTAGTAGGATACTTGGGTGGGCTCACTCTGTTTAAAGGGATAGGAACACAGAGTACAGACTCCCAAATTCTTTAAGTCTCTAAGGTGATGATTCTCAGAGTGAATTTTTTTTCTAGTTGAGAGTTTCGATTATTATCATTTTGTCAAGAAAATAACCACATTCCTTTATCAGATATGTGTTCAGTGCCTTTTCTGTGCTAGGTACACCATCCATTACTGGGGATACAAAGATTAAATAGAACGCAGTATATGCCTGTGAAAATCCATACCCTAGATGAGGAAAGAGTGCATAAATCAAAACCTTTTAAATAAGAGGTAGCAAAAAATGATGCTAGATTTGGACAAAGTTCTGTGAGTCTGATGTTAATCCTAATGACATCAACCCTCATTGACTGCATTTTCCTTCTTCCATTGCTCTCCTCTGGACTTTGCATTTTTTTGCTTCTAATGTGAATTAAATGCTCTATTGGTTTGTCCTGCTGTTGTCGGGAGGAGGTAGGATTCTCAGCAGGGGAGGCCAGTCAGTTTGGGACCCTAAACTTAAGAGCAGGGAGCAAGTTCTCTGGAATCTCATATGTGTCACTGAACCAGATAGAATTCTTCACAGAGGTTAACTTAGGTGGAATTGCTACAGTAAGAAGCTGTTTCTTTTTAAATCTTTTCAAGTTTTCAGCAGTGATGCCTGTTTCTACTATACTAGAATTGAGTGAAAGTATCTGCTTGACCCACATCTCTGCCCCCAGTGATTATTGGTTAATCTTCTGTTCTGTCACATCTTTCTTGAATAGTGATCTCCAATTTTTTAAATATCTTTTGTCTCTCCCCTCAATGCATTTATTTGTAGTCTCCATGTGAATCCTTGGGCTTCTTCCCTTTTTCTCATTTCCCGACTCCCCCTTGTCCATGTCTTATCTCTTTGCTGGATTATTGCTCATCTTCCCAGCGGGACTTCCCCAGCCACTGCTGTGGAGGATGCTGAGCTGAACTGTAACATGCTTATTAGAGTAGTACTTTATATAAGAAATGATAACTTTTGCTTTTATAATATCCAGCAAGACTGAGGCAGAGAAAAAAAGAAGTCTAACAAGGCAGATGAGAAGGGAATGATCTGGGTAGAAGGGAGAAAGTACTAAAACATAAAGGGATATAGATGCTCAAAACCAGCATGACCAACAATATAGTCTGGTAGGTCAGTGATACGCACCAGGATGATTCAAGACTTAAAGAGGTGGCAGATTTGCTAAGCAATTACACACCAAGACCAGACAGACCCAGGGAGCCAGAAGACTAAATTAAATTATCAAACACAAGACACTGAGCAAGCTGAGCTACTTGTACACAGCATTTGTATTTGGAATAAATAAACCGCAATTGTTATTCCTTCCTCCCAGGCTTCCAGCCTAGGGGCAGAGTCAGGATGAAATGAACACAACAGTTTCAACATCCACATTCTGGTTTACATGACTCAAAAAAGGAAGAGGTTTATTTATTCCCAGGGTGGCTCAGCCCTATTCCTCCTGACCTTATCTGTGTACAGTTTGTACTTGGAGAAAGGGACCACCTTCTACCCGATCTCTGAGGACAGGAAATTAAGCATTATCCTGCATCTCCCTCATCTGTTAGACAGCAAGTCCACGTGGCTGCCTTCCCTCTTCTGACAGCACGTGCGCCAGTCCCTCCGCCCAAGTCCACTGGACTTGGCTGCCAGAGTCACGCCTCCAACCAGCACACCTGATCGGGCCACCACCTGCTTTAAACCTGTGCCGCCCCTGATGTCTCCAGGGTGAAGTGTAGCGCTCTCAGCCCTGCTTCCTAGAACCTCTGGAGTCTGACCCCATCACATCTGCTTCTACCACCGATCTCCACAAACCAGAGCTCTAGTAGATGACTTTTTCCAGAACTTACCAGGACTTTCCATGCTGCATTGTCATTGTCCATGCTTGGAATGTCCCTCCTTTATATGTCTGACTAGGAAACTGGTAGTCATTCAGTGGCAGTGCAATGCTTCCCAAGTGAGACTGGTCATGCAAATCATCTCGGGGGTGCTTTTAACACACACACACACACACACACACACACACACACACACGCACACACACACACACACACACTTTGGATCCCTGGGCCATGCTTTAGTGCTGTGGCTTCCTAATATATGGAAGTGTATTTGAGTTATTCTAAAGATGACAACCACCAAAGTATATAGTATTTTTAGTTATAGGCTTTTGATTTGAAGGTCCATTTTTTGCCTCACCTAAAATTGATACTCATTCATATTTTTGAGTGACAAATGCTAGTAATAGTAAAAAATTTTTTTAATATTTATAAGCAGTTCTGTATGAATTGAGACCTTCCCCATGTCACCCCAAGCTCTGTGAGGTTAGAATGGTGGGAGACCTCTGAGGGGAGGAGGGAAGCTTCTGACCCTGGTCCTCACAGCTAGAGAGATGGGCAGGGCAGCCCATGGTCTCCCTGGCCTCAGAGCAGAGGTCCCAGTTCTATTTCTTAGTTCACGGCATGTTATCATTATATGTCCATGCAAGGCTCTTCTCTTGTTTTATTTATCTATTCCCTGGTTTCCCCTAATTTCTTTTTTAAAAATTTTTATTGGAGGTTAGTTGATTTACAATGTTGTGTTAGTTTCAGGTGTATAGCAAAGTGAATCTGTTATGCATATACATATATTCGCTTTTTTCAGATTCTTTTCCCATATAGGCCATTACAGACTATTGAGTAGAGTTCCCTGTGCTATACAGTAGGTCCTTATTAGTTATCTATTGCTATTTTATATATAGTAGTGTGTTTATGTCAATCCCAATCTTCCAATTTATCCCTCCCCCCTCTTACCCTCTGGTAACCATAAGTTTGTTTTCTATATCTGTAGCTCTATTTCTGTTCTAATTTTCTTTTATTTAACCATTCTAAAGTATTTAATGTCTATTTTTTGTGTGCATCCTTGCGTTACGTGTGTTGTTTGTGTGCAAAAGTTTGACTTATGTAAATTTATTCAAATGGTATTGTTATCTGTCTCATCTTGTTTATTATGCCTGGTTTACCATTTTGGAAGGGATGGGAAATCATGGAGCCCTGCAATGGACATTTATCACATTTTTAATGAAATACCCACTATGCGCAGCTCTAATAAGGAGAGGGGCAATATGGTGATGTGGCTAAGAGCGCTGGCTCTGGGTTCTGAATGCCGGGGTCCAAATCCTAGCTTCTCCACTTATTAGCTTCATGGTCTTAGGTAGGGTCCTTAATCTCTCTGCTTTTAATAACTTGTAAAGTGGGGACACTTCAGCACACCTCACAAAGGTTGTTGTGAAGGTTAAATGTGATAAGCATATCTGGGCTCTTCCTCTTATTGGAGAAAAATCACACTACAGATTGTACTGCAAACTGTTGATGACGTCTACTCCCTTCTGGATCCTCAGTGATGCCCAGTGGCCCCCTTAGCTGTAATTAAATCCTTTTCAGCGTTTCCTTACTAGGTTTCCTGGATTCAAATCCCTTTATCCCCAGCAGGCTCACATTCAGCAACCTTGCCTCTTATTTTTTAAAGCTTAAGTCCTCCACCTACACTAGAGGATCAAGGTCCCTGCCCTTGGGGAAATAACATCCTAAAAGGGGACACAGGCAATAAACAAGTCAACAATCCATAGGGAAAATGTCTTTACCTAGCCAGAAATGCTTTGAAGATAACATAATAGGGAAACTTTCATTTGGGTGGAAAGGAAAGGCCTTTCTGAGGAGGTGACGTTGAAGCTGAGACAAGGCTGTCGTTTGAAGATCAACGAGCAACAAAGTCTAGACAGAACAATCTGTGCAGCAACCCTGAGGGGAGAAGGAGCTTAATGTGAGTGAGGAGCAGAAGGTCAGCTGGCAATGCTGAAATCCAGTAAGCAAGAGGGAACACAGCAGGATCAGGCCAGAGCAGCCCAGTCCAGTAGAACTTACTGCGATGAAGGACATGTTTTACCTCTGTACTGTACACTATGGTAATCACTGGCCACATGTGGCTATTTAAATTTAAGATAATATAAATTAAATAAAACCTAAAATTCAGTTTTTCAATCACATTAGTCACATCTGGCTCTGTGAATATAAATATGTGTAAAAATTGTTAAAGAAATATTAAAGTTTTTTTTTTTTTTTTTTTTTACTATTACCAGCATTTCAAATGCTCAGTAGCCACATGTGGCTGGTGGCTACCATATTGGACTGTATAGGCTCAGAGGGGAAGCGGAAACAGATCAGTGGGGCTTTGCCCACCAAGGTGAGTTGTTTTGATTATTTGCTAAGTATGGTGAGAAGCCTCTGGAGGGTTTGACAAAGAGACTACTGTGATTGATTTATATGTCAAAAAATCTCTGAGGCAGCTGGGAAGAGGGCAGGGGTAGGGAGGCACCTGGAGAGGCAAGAGGGGAAAGAAGTTATAACTATTGCATTTGCCTGGGGAAGCGAGATGAGGGTAGCTTGGACTGGTGTGGCAGCAGTGGAGCAAAGAGGTGGATGGATTACAGACTTATTTTGGTGATCGGTCCAATACGAGTAATTGATGACTCAGATGTGAGATGCAAAGGAAAGAAACAAATATTGACTCCTAGGTTTTTGATCTGAGCAAAATTATTCCTTTACGTGTACTAATGCCATTAATTAGGCTCTTCCCATTTTTAAGGTAGATGACACTCCCTTCCTCTCTTCCAACTATGGATCCATTTTAATGACTACACTTACAGCATAAGGATTGCTCGATGTGGCTGGATGGTTCTGCCTCTCCCGTCACACTTCCGTTGACATTGCTGTTTTCCAGGTCACCATTGACTTTCTCATCGTCAAACAAAATGGCTAATTCTTAGTTCCAGTCCTGACTAGCTGCTGCAATGTGTGCAGTTGTTGATTTAATTCCTTCATCCGTTGACCCACAGGCCACTCTCTTCTCATCCTCTTCCTGCCTCTAAACCTGTGCCTTCTCGTTGATCTCTTCGCTGCTCCTGCTTGGCCCCCTCCACGTGTTGGCGTCCCCAGGCTCAGTCTTGCTATTTCTCTCTTGCACAACCTGGTGACCAGCTCCACTCCATTGCCTGCATTTCCCATCTATATTCTGCAGTCTCACAAATCTATAAAGTAGTAACACCAGCCTTTTCTATGAGCCAGGAACTTTGCTAATTGAGTTAAACATGTTGTCTCATTCAATCCTTCCCTGAACTCTGTGGGTAGGTATGATTATTCTAATTGTCAGATGAGGGAGCAAAGGCTCAGGAAGGTGTAAGAACTTACCCAAGCTCAAAGAATTAAAAGTGGAGAGCTTGGATTTAAAACCAGGCCCATGCGGCCCCTCAGCTGTTGTTATAACCAGCGCTTCCTGCTGTCCATAGCCCCAGCTCAGCCCTCACATTTCCAGATCTATACTTCGAGCCACTGAGTGAAACACACATGCATGGAGCTCGCACCTCTGAAAACAGGCATAAAACCAAACTTATCACCTGCTCCTTACCTTCTATGAATCCCACAAAACAAACAAATAATAACAAACTGAAATATCTCCTCCCCTTGTGTTCCTTATTTGGCCTCATGGTACACCTAATCCAGTCTCCAAAACTAGAAACATCTTCATCTTTTAATACTTCTCTGCCTTCCTACATTCCATTGATTTCCAAGTCCTACAGGGTGTACTGCACAGGTGCCCTTCACCTAAAGGAACAGGCACTCCTAGAGTTTGAGAACCACTCTAGCCTGCATTAGGATCACCTGGGGGCTCATTAAACTCCAGATCACTGGGCCCTGTACCCAGAGTTTCTAATTCAGTAGGTTCAGCTTCTAAGGATGTGCAGATCTGAAAGTTCCCAGGTGATGCTGCTCGTTAGTGGGATATACACAAGCGCCAAGTGCAGCAGAAGCATAGAGGAGGGAAGGATTCGTTTTGCCTGGGAATAAGAAGGAAGGCTTTTTAAAGTGTGAAAACCAGTCAACCACCAAATGACTTGGAATGGGGGCTCTTTGTCTCTGCAAAACTGACCCCATTAGCCAGTATCACCATTATCCAGAGTCACATTTCCTTCCAGGCTCACAAATATAGTGTTAACATGTCATCCCCCTCTTGTGTATCCTTCCCCAGTCCTCGGCCTCTGATCTAAATTAGAATCTGTCTAGCAGCATCAGAGTCCATACCCCTTTTCATAGGCCCTTGCAAAAAATGATGAATGACTAGTCTGCTTTCAAACTGCCAGACACAGGGCATGAGAAGGCAGAGAGAAAGCCCAGGAGAGACCTGTGCCTGGCAACTGCAGCTGCCTCTGTCTCTCCTGTTCTTCAGGACCTCACTCTGTTCCATAATTTGCAGAACCCCATTAACTTTGGACCCTGCCTTCTGAGAGGTGTACATCGCCACTCTCCCCCCACACCTGGTCAGATGAGGATGCTTGGCTATGGGCTGGAACTAATCAGAGTAGCGCAAGACGGAGGAAAGCCAGCACCATGAGGATCATGTTTATCTTCTCAGTTTCTCATAGCTTCTGTCCCTCCTCCCTCTCACCACATTTCTAGACTTACAAGCAAATGTTTCTTTCCAGAGAATCAAAACAACGATTTAAAAAATGAATGAGACAATGGAGAAGTGTAATTCACAGGATTTTAACAA
This sequence comes from Stenella coeruleoalba, assembly GCF_951394435.1. Taxonomy (NCBI): domain Eukaryota; kingdom Metazoa; phylum Chordata; class Mammalia; order Artiodactyla; family Delphinidae; genus Stenella; species Stenella coeruleoalba. Next base: position 44,773,483 of record NC_137155.1, read on the forward strand.
TTGCACAAAACAACATTGTAATTTAGGTGGTAATGAAATAGGAAAAAATAACTCTATAATGCCATGATTTATTTATTTATTTTTAATATTAATTAATTAATTAATGATTTCAGCTATGCAGGGTCTTAGTTGTGGCTTTAGTTGCGGCATGTGGACTCTTAGTTGTGACATGCGGGATCTAGTTCCCCGAACAGGGATCGAACCTGGGCCCCCTGTATTGGGAGCCCGGAGTCTTACCCACTGGACCACCAGGGAAGTTCCTATAATCCCACCATTTAAGTGTGTCTAACAAAGTAGACATTTTTCAAGAAATGGGGCTTCTAATCCTTATATCTGCAGATATTTACGACCAGAGTATTGATTAAAGTTCCTTGGCCCTGGCTGCAGATCTGAGTCACTAGGAAACATGGACATCCAGGCCCTCTGGAGTTGGAGCTCAGGCATATGAACCTCTACTTTCATAACTTTTTATCAAAGTAAACATATCATGTCAATAATGTGAACTTTCACGAACTGAGCAAACTTGGGTAACCAGTGCTCAGATCAAGAAACAATTTACCACCAGCGGCTCAAGAGAGCCATTTGTACCCCTTTCCAGTTATTACAGCCCAGCCAAAGTTGTCAATATCCTAACATAATGGATTAGTTTGCTTTTGGAATTTAACAAAAAAAAAAACCCTAAAATAATATATACTTTTGTGTCTAGCTTCTTTCCCTCAGTGTTGTGTGAGGTTCATCCATATTGTTGCAAATCGTTCTGATTTATTCATTCTCACTGCTGTAGAGTATTTCATTCTGTGAATAAACCTCAATTTATTTATCCATTTTACTGTTGATGACAGTTAACAAGTGATAATTAAGATCTATTAAAATTAAGAACTTCTATTCAACAAAAGTTACCATTAAGAGAACAAGATAAAGAAAACAAAAAAGAGAATGAGATGGCAAGAAAGATATTCTCAATACATACACATAAAACAAAAGGCTTGTACCCTGAATATAATATATATATATATAACGTATTAACAAGTAAAAAGCCAACTCAGAAAAAATACTTGACACATCTCAAAAGAAAATATACAAATGACCAATAAGCACATGCTCAACGTCATGAGTGGTTCAGGATATGGAAATTAAAACAATCACTGAAATGGCTAAAATAAAAAGGACAGAGTACCAAGTGATGGTGAGAATACAGAACAGTGAGGATTCTCACACACTATTGATGTGAGTGTTAACTTGTACAACCTCTTTAGGAACTCTTAGGTAGATCTACAAAAGCTGATCACATGCATCTCCTATGATTTAGCAATTTTATTCTCAGATATACACTCTACAGAGTCAGATATATATGTGCACCAAAAGATAAGTATGAGATGTTCTTTGCAGCACATTTGCTATGGCCCCAAACAGGCAACTTTATGTTTAAAATGCTCTGCAGGTGGATTTTGAGGACTCATCAGGGCTGAGAACCATGACAATATCAAATGCATTTTTGATAGAATTTTAATTTAAAATTTCATTTTATATGCTGATTTAACAGGAAAATTATAAGACGTTACCTTTCTCCTTTGCAAGAAACAAGCTGAAATGATGGAAATGGCTAGAAATTATTTACTTATAAAATATTAAATTTTGGTTGTTTGTTGAAATACTAAATATTTTATATGATATTTTTGTTAGGTGGTAGAATCTTTAAGAAGCCTTTGGCCTTGATGGTGGAATCAACTATGGGAAGGGATTAAGGTCAGGAAAACATAATAATAATTCTTTAGTAATAAGTCTGTACTGTAATATGATACAACTTGGTCCTCATTTGTATCATGAAATAAAAAAGGAGACTGGAAACGATTTCCCCTCCCAGGGAAGCCACCTGTTCTTCAGGAAGCATCACCAGGATGACCATCTTTTCAGGTTAGTCTCTCACTAGAGAGGCCCCAAGTGGGAGCCAGGCTGTCTGTTGGGTGTCTAATCCTCTAATTATCCCTAGAGGTATTGCTTTTACTGCCATGTGACAGGTGCAGGAGTTGAGGCTGAGGGAGGCAACATCACCTGTAGGAAGGTCACACCGCCCCTAGTGACAGAGTCAGATACTCTGGGGAGTGGGTGTTTCTGATGCCCGCTGTGGAGACACAGGCAACAGGTATTCATCTAGGACTTTTTAAATCACCATGCTAAGCACTGGATTATGTCAGGGTGTCTAGGAGGGGTGGAGACCTGAAAGTTGGTCGAAGAGGAAATTGTACTTTTGTGAGTGGGGAGGCTGTTTTCTTTGGAGGATGGCAGCCACGATGTCTGTAGAGTAGAAGGCAAAAGTGCTGATTCACTCTTTCTGGTTGTGGCTGGACTTGACAGGAGAAGAACAATGTACCCAGTTTGAATGGTACTCTGCAAAGTAGGGGTATGCCCTGGCGGTGAAGGTTACAGTCTAGGTGATGGATAGTCTGCAAAGATGGAGGATCTCTTTGATAAGTAGGAGAGTGGTGGCAAGTACTGTCTGGTGGGGTGGGGGAGGGCATTTCTGGAGACAAGTTAGGGTCCATATGGTGAGGGAGGCTGGGCATGTTTCTGGAAATGGGCCTCTAGTCAGAGTTTCCAGGGGCATTTGAGAAGAGGAGTGAGGTGTCACTTCTTGGCTGCCCAGACCTATTCTTGCCCAGGAGGTAATCAAGGGTAGTGCTGAGGTGAAGAGACTGGGTCAGGGCTATGAATCGATAGCAGTGGCTTTGGCTGCAGGCTGTACGTTTACTTGTGCTGGTAAGTCCCTCTCAGCTCCCTATCCCACTCCAGTAATACTCCCCGGACTGCTTTAGGATCTCCTGGTTCTCAGGTAGATGCTCCAGGGAAGATGTGTCTTTCTCCTTGCTGCCCTGTGGCCTGATGACAGATGTCTAATCTTCATTTGGCGTGGTATACAAGGCCATCAAGGTGCTACTGGAGCCAGGTGCTAAGGATCTGATCTCAACTGAGGTATGAAGCTCTGGAGGGCCACCCCCAAATCATGGCCAGTTACGACCATTTATCAAACACTTGCCCTGTGCTGGGCATTATAATCTATGTTTTACAGGGCACTTCCCCTCCCCCCCTACACCTCACAACAATTTTTCAGTGTGAATATTTTGATTTCATTTAACAGTTGAGATGCTTAGGATAAGAAAGGGAAAGATTTGCCTGAGGTCCCCAAACTTGTAAATAGCAGAGGCTGGGTTTAACTTGGTTTGTGTGATTCTAAAAACGGTGTCCTCTCTAATGTATAACTTGGGCTGGAAGGGTCAGGCTGGAGAAAAGTGTATAAGTGTGTGGTCTACACATCAGGCCTGGGAGCTGGGTGGTTGGAATGAGTGAATGGAAGAGCTCAGATTCTGCACTCCTTGAGGGTGATATTGTCCACAAGGGGGCGGCAAAAAACACAGGTATTAACAATGTTTTGTGTCCCTACAAAGGGCGAGAGTATGTGTGGTGTTAACATTTCATGGGGGGGGCGGTGCAATTAGAAAAACAAGTCTAGGGACTTCCCTGGTGGCGCAGTGGTTAAGAATCTGACTGCCAATGTAGGGAACACGGGTTCGAGCCCTGGTCCGGGAAGATCCTACATGCCGCGGAGCAACTAAGCCCATGCGCCACAACTACTGAGCCTGCGCTCCAGAGCCCGTGAGCCACAACTACTGAAGCCGGTGCACCTAGAGTCCGTGCTCCGCAACAGGAGAAGCCACCGCAATGAGAAGCCCATGCACCGCAAAGAAGAGTAGCCCCTGCTCACCACAACTAGAGAAGGCCTGCGCACAGCAACGAAGACCCAACGCAGCCAAAAATAAATAAATAAATTTATTTAAAAAAAATCTAACAATGCTCCTTAGGGAGGTGATAATAATTAAAAGGTTGAGAAACACTGCTCTAGATGCATATGAGAGAGAGGAGGGTACTGTGATTAGGTTTTAACCTGTCCCTTTGAAGATCCAGTCTCCAATGGGACATAGCAGGGCTGAATTTTGCTTAATTTTACCTGGAAGGAAGCCTTACTATACAGTGGGAAGAAATATAGTGTCTTCCATAGTGGACATCATCATTCTGTCATTCATTTGTCCACAGATTCTGTCCTGAGCTGGCTGACTGCAGAGCTATTGGTGGGTCTAGGAGGCTGAGAAACTGGAGGGCTGGTAGAGGGTGAAAAATATGATTTCAAGCATTTATGAGCAAGGGTGAACTGGGTAGAGGGGAGCAATGATTTACCCTCCCAGGTTTTGGCTACTCAGAGCGTGGTCCTCAGGAGGCAGCATCAGCACCACATGGGGAGCTTGTTAGAAATGTAGCATCTTAGGCCCCACCCAGCCCTACTGGGGTCAGAAAGTAAAGTTCACAAGCCTCTCAGGTGATTTGTGTGCACATTAGATTTTTGAGAAGCAAGCTGTAGGCCAGTGGGTCTCAGCCTTGGCTACACATTAGAATCACCTGGAGAAATGAAACGCTGTAAGACCCTCAGGCCCCACTCGGGACTACTTGGTTTAGGCGCTGGTTCCAGAAGTCTCCTTGTGGGTGTTTGTTTTATGCTGAGCAACCTGATTTATGGTTTGAATAGATCACTCTGCTGCTTTCAAGCGTAATTTGTGAGAGTGTGTGTGGAAGGGCGGCAAGACCAGGAATGGATGCAGGAAAACCAGGGAGATCTTCCATATTTGCTCCATCAAGCAGAGCAAAACTGGGTCAGTGTTTTCTTTACTCATACCTCTGGGCTTTCCTTCAAGGTAGGAAAGAGTTCCCACTTTCATCCCCACACTATGATCTCACATCCTCAGCTCTACTCTCTGTGATGCTCAGGAGTGTCATGAGTAATTTACATTGTAAGAGGACCACTTGGCAGCCGCATATCAAGAATAGATTCTCCAGGAACAAGGGAGGAAGTAAAGAGGCTGTTAAAGTGGCTTTTCTAGGAGAGACATGTGGCTTCAACGAGGGGGTAGCAGAAGTGGGAAGAGTTGGGTTTAGGATTGATTTTTCGATTGCAGTTGCTGATGAATTGGATTTGGTAAGTGAAAAAGGATCACTTGACATTTTTACTTGAAGCACAAATTTTAGTTTGTTACTATGTTTAATTATATTCTATTTTTAATCCAGATTGCTTTCTCCCTCTTGCAGCTATGTACTGTTTGGGATAATTAAACTTTCAGAGTTCTAGGGGTGCGTGAGCACTGTCCACACACCACTCTTCAGTCTGTGCTGTGACTCTGATTTATCATATATGCCAAACCCAAGCTTAATGTTTAGCCCTGGTCCTCCTGAATCACTGCAAATTGTGATGATGTTGACTCACTTTCTGCTTGTTGGAACTCAGTGGTCACAGGTCTCTTGGGAAAAGCAGGATTTATCAACCTTAGCACTCTTGACATTTTGGGCTACATAATTCTTTGTCACTGGGGGACTGTCCTGTACATTGTAAGATGTTTAGTAGCATCCCTAGCCTCTACCCTGTTGTGACGATCCAAAATGTCTCCAGACGTTGACAGCTACTCTTCGGAGGGTAAAATTGCCCTAAGTTGAAGACTACTCTGGCTGGAAGGAAGACTTAGAGTGTACATTTTTCATTGCCTAGTAGGAGTGTTCCTTGAGGAGACCCTGTCTTCCTTTCTTTCAAAGGGCTTTGGGCCCATGAACTGGCTTAAGGCTGGCAATTGGTTGAGGGTCCACAATTCTTTATTGCTGAATCAGGTATGACTTCTTTTCGCCACACTACTTATACTAATCAAATTGGACATCAGTAAGGTGATCACCTATTTCAGTTCTAGGGACATTATGATCAACTATCGAAAGTTAAAGGTCTCCATGGGTCAGACTCTTCTGTTGACTTTCAGCTCTGCTGCCCATTGTGGTAACCATATCTTCCTTGTCTTCTGTGATTAAATGCTACCAATTGGCTCCTGCCAGTCCAGTATCTCATTCTCCCCATTGAATTCAGAGACCCCAGTTTGATGGCAGCATTTCCCCCTCTCATCTCTAACCTTTAGAGAACAGCCACCATAACGCTCTTTATGGAAGCTGGGCTTCCTTCCCCAATGCATTTCTCAAAGCCTTAGTGGGAGGTATATCTGCAGGACCATTCTGGGAGACATAGAGGTATCTGAACAAGTATTGCATAATAAATCCACTTAAGCATGTCATTTTTCCAAAGCCTTTGGATCCCTTCATCAGTATACCAAGAAGCTTATGAAACTTCAAGTTCATTTAGTGTAAAGTACCTTTAACTCCAGGTTTAGGGTCATTTGCAGCCCCTCGAGCTAACACACTGATTTCAGAATCTCTGCTTTGTGCACTTAAAGAAACTAATTTCGGAGGGTCCAACAATATATTTCTTCTTCCCTGGTCCAATACAATTTAAGATCCATTCCCTTGCACATTACTGAGGTTCTGTCAACGTGTACTGACAAAATATTGCAGTTCTCGAGGTGTGTATTGACCTCCTTGTGAGTCACACTTCATAGATTACCTCCTGGGGCTTGCTGGGACTTGAGGATCAGTAGAATTTAGGGGTTCAAGGTCCCCAGCGTCATGGGAATCTGCTCCCATATTCCTATCGCAAATTTTAATTCGTATTCCTTCTCAATCTGTGTCCTAACCTTAACATAAGAAACGCTGCAAAGTTGAGAATTCAACCTGTGTTGTAATTCAGCCACCCAAAGGATTAAATTCATGTTTGGTTTTCAGAAATCTTGGTCTGTGGTCCAGGATATCCTTATCTTTCAGGACAGTTATAAATCCTTAAGCTCATCAGTTTCTTTCCCCCCCCCCCCACATTCTTCAGTGCACTTAGAAGCACTCATTCACTCCCAAACTTTTTTATTTTCATTAAAATCTTCCTTGATAGCAGTTAGTTCACTCAAATCCTTGCCTTCTGTTGACACTTGATTACAGATGTCTCCCGGTGATACTTCAACGAAATCTTTTGCATGTCATAAACTACCACTGTCTCCTTTAGTCTTGTCTCTTTAACTGTATCAGGAAATCAGCTCCAGATAACCCAAAGCTAATTTAGAGAACCATCCCTAAGTTTCTGTTCCCTGGAATCACTTTTAGTTTCAATTTCTATATCAGTCAGTGTTCAATCAGAGGAAAAAACCACTGTGAATAATGTGGAATATGGGATTTATTATAGGATTTAGACCTTACACAATTGTAGGAGGAGATAGAGTAGTCTCTGGAAAGCTGGTGCCTCTCTATCTAGTGGAGGCCTGAGGCCACTGAAGTCAGTAGGTTCCAGGAGTTGACAAGAAAAGCTGGACGTGAAGCAGGGGAGAATGGGGACAAATTGGGATTACATCTATCTCTCAGTGCCTCCAACTTAATGTCGCAGGTGACCTTCACCCAGTACCTGATCCAGGATGTGGAGAGGACAGAAGAGGAGACTTGGAGGGAGCTGGAGAAGCTCCAGACCCAGCTGCTGCCCTGCTCCCAGAAGGTGAATCAACATGTCAAACTGTAACAACATAAGTGAACTGCCGCAGGGCACCCTGTACTGACCTTTAGACTTTAATGGCTGCCGCTTTGCTTTGGAGAGTGAAATATCCTGCAAATTTCTCTTATGTCAAAATGTAACCCACAGGAATTCTTGGAAATAAAGCTCCAATTTAGCTAAATTAACAAAGTAGAAAGCCACCACAGAAGGGGTTGAATTTGGAATTGATTTTGGAAATAGAGCTAACAGCAGTTGTCGATGGATTTGATTGTTCAGATGAGTGATAGACGAGTACTTGCACATTTTTTTGTTTGGACAGTTTTCTTTAACTTGAAATTTTGATTCCTTTTTTTGAGTAAAACAGGCTCTTTACTCTTGATAAGGTTATTTCTTTTTTTAAACTTTTTATTTTTACTGAAGTATAGTTGATGTACAGTATTAAGTAACAAGTATACAGCATAGTAAATCATAAAGATTACTTTTTTTCTTGCATCTGTAGTGGAAACTTTAGCAGTAGACATTAATTGCTTCAGGTATGTCAAATAGATGCATCATTTTTTTGCAATGTCAATGCTCTCATTTTTAATACAGATTATGCTCTCATTTTAAATTATGCTCTCATTTTTAATCCAGATTATGTTCTCTCTCTTGTCATTATATAATGGTTTTGATAATTCACCTTTCATAGCTCTAGGAGCACTTGAATACTGCCCCAGTGGGTTGCCATTATCCTCACGTCACTCTTCAGGGCATTATGGTTTCCTCATTAATTCAAGATTAATGATTGGTCCATAGCTTCAAGAATTGGACCCACCTTCTGCTTGTTGAAGCTCTTTCCTCCAATGACAGCCAGGTCACCCTCTTTTCCTGATTTCCTTCTTGTCTTCTCAGCCTTTTTTTTTTTTTTTTTTTTTTTTTGCGGTACACGGGCTCCGGACGCGCAGGCTCAGCGGCCATGGCTCACGGGCCCAGCCGCTCCGCGGCATGTGGGATCCTCCCAGACCGGGGCACGAACCCGTGTCCCCTGCATCGGCAGGCGGACTCTCAACCACTACGCCACCAGGGAAGCCTTCTCAGCTTTTTTTTGCCTGCACTTCCTTTGGTTGTTTCTCTAGTGCGGCATCCCCAGGGCCCTCCCTGCCTTTTATTTTTCTCTCTTTTGCTCTCCAAGAAAGATAAATTTCACTATATCAGGAGATGGTACCACTTACTCTGGTGGCTTGCAATCTACATAACAGCACTTGCTATTTGTCGAGCAGCTATTATATGCCATGTGAGTTACTAATATATATAGTCTTTAATTTTGAAAAACCCTGCAGTCTTTTGTAAGAAACCCTTGTTGTGGGTATTAATTATCCCAATTTTCCCAATGAGGAAACTAAGGCTCAGTAAAGTTCAGGATTTTGCTCAAGCCAGTTAGTAAGTGGATTTGAACCAAGGTCTGCCTGACTTGTAAGCTATTATCATAACAACTACGATTTACTGCTGCCTAAAGATCCAGCTCAGATCTCCTCATTATCAGACTTTAATATCCAGTGGCATGCAGGAGAGACAGTACCTGAATGTACCCTATCATTTCAAACTTAGTACATATAAATCCATTCAATCTCACCAACCATTCCACCAGTTCCAACCCCCAACCCCATCCAAAAAGTACACACTTCCTCTGGTGTTCCTTATTCTTTTCGAGGTAACAGTCTCCAAAAGTTTCTGAATCTTGAGACACCTTGGGCCCTCCATGTCCTGCACTGCCTGTACCTGGTTGCTTACCAAGTCCTCCAATGTTGGGGTCAGAGGTATCTCTGCATCACTGTGGCTCCAATGTCATTTTCCACTTCCTTCCTGAACTCTTGCCACTGTTCTTCCCATTTCACAATTGGCTGTCTATACTGCTGCCAAAATTATCTTCTGAAAGAAAAATCAATCTGGTCCTGTCAGTTTGCTTTAAAACTTTTGACTCCATTTTGCCTACAAAATAAATATGAATCTCCTTGGTATGCTGCCCAAGGCCCTTGATGATTGGCCTGGCCTATCTTGCAGTCAGCTATTTTTCACACATATATAAGTGATTACTTTTCAGATGGATTATAGATGCCATATAGATGCAGAAAATATAAACATTTCCAAACTCGACTGAATTCATTTTGACTTTTTATCATTTTGACTATTTTCTCAATCAATGGATACTTTAAAAAGCACAACTATTATCAGGTAGAGATGGATTTTTATATTTGGTAGGAAAGGTATTCTCATAAATATTGGGAAACCAACTAGATTAGATTCTCATGAAATATGTCATACAGGTTTCAGAGTTTATTTCAAGAAATTTTCTTAGCCAAAGTTAGTAGAAGGATATGGACTCTAAGTTCAATGGTGTACTTGGACTGATAAATTTGGTTTTCTATGTATATTGGGGGAACCGAAGGGGGAAATTGTAAGGTAGGATGGTGGAGGTAGGATGGTGTAGGAATACAAGCCCTAAGGCCTATAAAAAGCTGGGAATGATTTTATCTTCATTCTCAATAATTCAAATAAAAATTTTAAATGCCCCTAGCTTTTTAAAATGACTCCAAAAGGGGAATAAAGGCAGAGTTGGGAAAGGACATGATTTAGTAATATAGAAATGTCATATTGCAAAACTCTGTCTTTTATTACAATCTGTGATAAAAGGGAGGATGAAAACTATTTTCCATCCTAATGAAGCTATGGTTCTTCAGCACCATCCCCAAGACCCTGTCTTGTGTGGTCAGTCTCCCACTGGTGAAGCAGTGTGTGGAGAGAGTGGGCTGTGGGTTCAGACAGGTTTGAGTTCCAATCCTAGGCATTCTCTCTGACCTTAAACAAATCAAAGCTCTGAGACTCTCTTTTTTGTTCTTCAAATGGGAATAAAATATACATTTCAAAGTAATGGTGAGGTTTCTATGAAGTAAGGTTGATCTGCAGGGAATTTATACAGGTTCATTTGCTTTCCCCAGTGCCATGCTTCCAGATATCTTCTATATGTTTAGTGCTTCAATCTCTGGGTGTCCTTGGAGCTGATTCAGTCCAGTTGGTGGACAGATACGGAAACTCAAGAGGTCTTATAGGTTATCTGCAGCTGTATGACCAGGTTCCTACCCGGTGTTTCTTCCCCTTCATTGATTTTATTCCAAGTGATGAAGAAACCAGATGACAGTGAAATAATATGGAGATAGAAAATTGGCTTGGAGGTAGAAAATATTCAAGAGCCTACCTAATGTCAGTGCTGTGCCGGGAGTTGGTGGACAAAGCAACCCATTTACCTGAGGTGCTCACAGCCTGGCAGCAGTGACACAGACGTAACCCAAGAGCTACAGGACAGATTAGACTGGAGTAACCATAAGTGAAGTACCAGATGCTGCAGACCCAGAGGAAGGAGGGATGCATTCTGCCTGGGGACAATGTAGAATGGCATCTAGAGTCTGGGGCACTGTGTGTGTTCCTGTGGGGAGGGCAGTCTACCAGCTCTCCATTCATTAATGCAACACAAATCCATAGAGCAACAAATCTGTGCCAGCTAACCACTGCATCCTGCTACCAGATATGAGAATAGGAGGAGAGAGAACCTACCGATAATGTACTGTCACGGAGTGGGGACAGGAATAAGATGCAGGGGAACGTAACAATGCTAGGCAATAATTTTCTCTAAAAGAGATGTAAACAGAAGCAGAAGCAACATTATGTACAGTGCAGCAAACCAGGCAACCTCTGAATGGCTGGGAGGGGCTTGTTATTCTCTGTGGAAACCCCTCTTACTTGGTCACCCTTCTTTTCTGACAGCCAGATGCATAAATACAGCTTTACCCCTCACCCTCTCCCTTTTCTCTGCTCCTTGCTTCTATTCTATACACAGCTCCCTCCTACCCATCCCCCTTTTCCTCTGGACTGCTGGTCTGAGGTAGCATCTGCCTAGTGCAGCAGGGGCTCCACCCCTTTGAAGCCCTGCTGGAACCCTGCAGGAGTTGGGTAACTTGCAGTCTGAACTAATGTATCCAGACAAGCAGAATGCGGAGGTGCTGGGGGCAGGGGGCGGGGGGAAAAGAGAGAGCAGGCTGAGAACAGCTGAGGGGTGCCCGCAGCCCCCGTGGTGCAAGTCCACATCTATTTCTACATCGCATCTCTCTGTACAGTTTTGAGTTATCTAAAATCAGAGAGTAAGTCAGTGGTGTTCAAGCTTCAAGTGGTGTTCAAGTCATCAGAATCTCCAAGGGGGCTTTTAAAAGATGCAATCATCCAGGCCACACAGAGACCCATAGAAGTGGAATTCTTTCTTGGAGATCCAGTGTGAGAACATTTTACAAAGCTGTACAGGGGTTACTTATGATGTGCATTTAGAGCTAAGAATCATAGGAATTAATTCAATTTTCTATAGACTTCTCATGAAAAGTTATTTTTGTGAGCTACCATTAGGGGAAGCTGACAAACCAGCTCCTTTCACATATGGAAGAGTGAAGCTCAAAGACTGTAAATGTCTAAGAAAATTGAAATTTCAAAATATGAAAACTTTAAGTAGTTTTAAATATTTCCTGTCTTAAGTTTGTTGCAGATTTATGGGAGTAGTTGGGAAGTCTTCTGCTTAGGTTCTCCAGTCTGGAAGGGTTTGCAGGCTATCCTGGGCCAGATGTAAGATGTCTTTTTTTACAAAAATAATTGTGGTGGTGCCTGGATGTCAAATATTAACTTTTATCCCACAAGGATAATAACAATGGCTGACATTATTTTTTGGCCATGCCATGCAGCTTGTGGGATCTCAGTTCCCTGACTGGGGATTGAACCCAGGCCATGGCAGTGGAAGCCCAGAATCCTTACCACTAGGCTACCAGGGAACTCCCTAATGGCTGACATTTTAAAAGCTCCTACTGTGTGCCAGATGCTCTGCTAGATCTCACTAATACTCTGATTACTTCTAAACCCACAGCAGTCCTGGAAAGTTGTTAGATGGCCTCCACCTGACAGGTGAAGAACTGAGGTTTAATGTCACCCAGCTTGTAAGTGATAAAGCCAGGATTCTAAAATGTATATCTCTGATTCCAGAGTCCAGAATCTCAAAATGAGAGCTTATGAGAGAACAAAGCTGAATGGATAGCACTGACCAAACAGGAGGCAAAGCCCAGAATGCTTGTGTATGTAGATCAAATATGGCTGGTACTAAGGAGGCTGGAGCAGGGGACATGATGACCGAGACAAGATATGGTTATACTTGGCAATTTACCTGTTCTTGGTTAAGACTCCTCTCCCTTTAGCAGAAACAGTTTGCCTGGAGGTGAACCTTGACCTGTGCTCCGGTGAGTACAGTCAGGTGAGGAGGAGTTGACCCTGATGGTAGAGCATTCCACTGAGATGCCAGTGGTTCCAGGAGGAAAAGCATGCTGGGAGATGGCAGAGGAAAAGTGTACTTTGGGGTATAGGGTGTTCTGTGTGAAGGAAGGTAGAGATTGGCTCTAGGCATGTTCCATGGGGGCTGGATAGGTAGCTGAGCTATGTAATCAGCTACCTGTCCAAAGAGTGTGTAAAAGAGCACCTGACTGCAGTTGGGCACTGGACAGACACATAATCGTAGGGATATACTTGCAATCTGGAAGTATAAGCCTAGGGGGCTGGTTAGCTCAAGTTCAGTTAGGTTGAATGTGGCTGAAGAACTGGCTAAAATGAAGGCCATAGCCGTGTTTTCCTGGGGCATATGAGACTGGGAATGGTGGAACATACCTGTATCAGTTTCTCTAGAGAAACAGAACCAGTAGGAGATTGTGTGTAATTATATGTAAAGAGATTTATTTTAAGGAACTGGCTCATGCAGTTATGTGGGGGATGACAAGTCTGAAATCAATGGGGTGGACTAGCATGCTGGAAACTCAGGTAGGACCTCTATCTTGAGTCTTGAGGAAGAATTCTTCTCCAGAAACCTGTTTTTGCTGCTCAGGCCGTCATCTAATAGGATGAGGCCCACCCACATTGTCAAGGGTAATCTGCTCTACTTAAAGTCAACTGATTGTAGAAATTAATCACACCTACCAAATTCCTTCACGTCAACCTCCAGACTAATGTTTGATCAAACTGGCTGTCATGGCTTAGCCAAGTTGACAAATAAAATTTAACCATCACAGCATCCTTAGGCTGCCTGCAGGTAGGAGTCAAGGGGTGCTGTTGAGACAAGACTCATTATGGATGTAGTGTCATGGTAGCCCTATGAACTGGATTTGCAGCCATACATGGACAGCAGTGGTCTTTTTAGGGTGGCAGGGAGGACTAGCAGCCTGCTTTTGCTTCCCAGCTGTATAAACTTTCCCTAGAGAAGCCCTCTAGGCTCTTCCCACTTCAGGACTTCCCCCAGATGCCAGTACGGCTGCCAAGGAAAAGCATTCTTCTGCTGCCTGAACCGGGCTGTTGCTGCCAAGTTTTCAGATTGGAGTTTTTCCTGGGCTGGGCAGTTTCCTAGGTGGGATTTCTGCTAGGCCTATTTGAATGCTGGGAATATAGCAAAGGGTGAAATTAAACTACCTGAAGGCCCTCAAATGGCCCAAATCACAATCAGTCAGTCTCAACCTGACCCCACAGGAACTTCTGGAACATAAATTATACCCATAGAGTTTATCCAGCTTTGAGGAAAAGAAGCAGGGCACCCCTACTTCTACTTCAGTCAGTCATTGTCTTCAAGGCTTCCTGGAAGAAATTTAAATCCCCTGCCACTTCCTGTTTTCTGCACAGGTGAGGTGGCTCTGGTGCCCAAGGTCAAGCCTCTGGAGAAGGTCACAGGTGCCTGATGTTAGCAGCAAAGCCCTCTGAAGCTGGGGGATTAGATCATGGAGCTGCTAGAAGAGATCCAAAGGAGATTTTAATGGGGCACTAAGAGTTTCCATACACTAAATAAATGGTTATTATTACTATTTCTGGGTCTGCCTTAGTTGCTAGTAGTCTGCATGAGGTGGTCAGGGGAACCTATTTTAAAGTTTCTACTTTAAGGACTTAAAGCCAGCTTTGATCATTGATAATACCTAGCAAATGTCCAGAACTGTGGAGAGTCTGACATGATTTCCCCCTACTTGCAAACTAACAAGTTAGCCAGACAGTTTCATGGATGTGGGCAGAAGATATGAGACTCCTGGATCAGAGACAAAGGATTTAATTACAGTAATAGCAGTAGCCAAGCATCAGCATTTTCTTGCATTGGTTTCCTAAACCCAGATTCCTACAGGGCAGTGAAGAGGGCTAGGTGACAACTGCATGGGCAGTGAGTGGGTTGTGTTACAGAGAAGAGCCCTGAGCTTAGAGAACCCAAATCTTTTATAATGGGAAGTAAGAAAAACCTCCCTTTGCTCTAGAGGGGGAGACTGTCTTCATTTCTCAACTGTTCACTATACAGCCATTCTTGAAAAGATGGCTTGGTTCAAAGGCAGTCAGTGCCTCTGCTTGCAAGACCTGCAGAAACATGAGGGACATTTGGATAACCATCTCCAACAGCAGTAGGTGCAGAGGCAGGGAGACCTTTGGTATCTGCTTTCTTCCTTTCTGGTTCTGAAAAGTATTTTTGGAGAACATCCTTTCCCTGATGCACATGTGTGGGCTATTTTTGTTTTACCTCTGTTGACCTTGATCCTTTTCAGCAACTCTCAAAATCTTTTAATTTTATTTTTCCTTATTTTCCTTTGTGGTTATTCCAAATATTATCGCTTCATTATATTATGACAGGAAACTTACCTGACCTCTTTTGAGTTCCATATCTGAAAACTAAGTAAGGTCTAATTAGGCTCTAAGGATCTTTCCAGACATGGGGTTTGAAGCCTTAAACATATATGAGATATTTGGGAGCATGGTAATTTTAGTAACAGGGAAAGAAAAAAAGACATTAATACCTACAAGAACAACTTAATTTCATTTAAAGTCGTAATGTTGTACAACGGATCTGTTATTTGTGTTATAGATGAAGAAGTTGAGACTCAGAGAAGTGACTTGTTCAAGGTCACAGAGCTACCAAGAGTGTTGCCAGGATTTGAAGCCAAATCCATTTGAATCCAGCGTCTGCTTCTTCCAGTCACCACATTCTGATTCTATAATGGGAGCCTGTCCAATACGAGATGGTGTCCTGGTGATGCTGAAGAATTAGTGGCTTCACGAGGGGGAAAACTGTTTCCATCCTCCCTTCTTATTACAGGACATTATGGAAGGCTAAATTGTATTATAATTCAGGTAGCTTTACTCCAGTTTCCTTATTGAAGTCTGCCTAAGGAGCCAGACTTGTTTTAATTGAATTATTGAAAATAAAGTATAGTATCCTGACCTATTTATCGATATATAAGCCCTAGACTAATCTCCTTTCCACCACCCACTGTCACCCACACTATATAGATACATGCTTATGCTGTTACAAGACCAAATTTATTGTTCAGCCCATATATACCATTGTTCTTAAAGTCTACATCCTTGGAATGCCCCTGCCTTTAAAAAGTTACTTAGCGTGAATAAGTGCTGAAAGTTGGAAAAGTACTTTAAAAAAACATAAATCTAGTTGACTCTCAACTTTTCAAGTATGAGAATTTTTTTTAAACATCAGAAAATTACAGCTCCACATGATAACAGTTATACATTTTTGTGTTCCATTGATTGAAAAATACATGAATAAAACTAGTATGAATTCAGTAAAACTTTGAAATGAATTTTTTATTTTCTTCATCTCAACAGCATCTGTATCCATCTGAAAAATAATCACTCATATATGTGTGAGAAATAGCTAACTTCTAGGGAGGCTGGGCCAGTTGGTAAGGGCCTTAGGGACATAACAAGAAGATTTGAAATTCATTCTGTAGGCAAAATGGAGTCAAAGAGGTTTCAGAGCAAGGTGGCAGAATACAATTGATTGTTTTTTCTGAAAGATAATTTTGGCAGCAGTGCAGAGAGCCAAATGGCATAGGAAAGACTAGTAGCAGGAGGTCAGTTAGGAGATAGGAGATGTTAGGAGCAACAGTGATGCACAGGTACTCTGGCCCCAGCACCGGAGGACTTGGTGACCAGCTACGTGTGGGGCGTGCCAGAGAGGGCATGGCTAAGAATATTTCTAAATTTGGAAACTGTGTTGGAGGGTGAGACCATGAGTGAAATAAGGAATATCAGAAGACAAGGCTTTTATTAATTTATTTGTTTTGGGGGATGGAGTTGAATAGGGGAGGATATAGATAATATTGAGTTAGATTTTATATATACATATATAATCTCTGTGCTTGTATATGTACATACACATATACATATATACATACATATAACATATATAAAAGTGAAGTGTGGGCTACAACCAGATGATGTCCATTAGGCCGCTAAACATATGGGTCTAAACTGAGGCAATATAACTTGAACTTCAGGTAACAGGCAATCATCTCCAATGATGGAACGAGTAGGGACCTAGGGAAAACTTGGTTTTATTCTCAGTGCAAGCGTTTATTCTTGACCTCTCTTGGGAAGAGAACAAACTTACTTCTAGCCAGTCCTCATCTTGACCCTTGTTGAAAGAGCTGAAATTTCTTGGGATTCTGTATATTATACCAAGTACAACTTCCCCCCTTGGGATTCGACTTCAAGGGCTACAGGAGGGGTCATTTTAGTTCCAGTGTTTAGTTTGGATTCTCTTGAAGCCGAGGCTGAGATAAGAATTCTAGTTTAATCAGGTTATTTGGGAATTTCAGGAGACACTGATATGAACAGGAGAAGTAAAAGAGGGGAAGAAAAGCAACTATAACATAATATTAAGTGATCTGCTATAGTGGGAGACTAGAGCTTAATCCCACAAGGACCTTCTTGGAAATTATGCATATACATGCCCAAGGGATGAGACAGCTGGGCTATTTATCTGCCAACTTCAAGAGTTACTGGTTGAGGGTTACTCCTAGGGGTGTTAATTCCTTTGCATTTTTCACCTGCCGGAAGTTTTGGTAAGAAGGCTATTGTACTTCTGAAAAAAGTCCTCAGGCAACAAGAGGCAGATATTGGCAGTTGGAAGGCATCTGGAGCCCACCTAAAGGTCTGAGAGATATGGGAGGGCACTGACTGTGTCTGCTATCCCCTGTCCCAAGGGAAGAGATCATACACACAGGCAGCAGGAAGGTACCCCTAGACCTCTAAGAGCTTGACCATTAAAATCAATAGGAAATGTAGAAACAATACAATCTTAATTGAACAGGAAGGGAAAATATCACTGTAGCCCAACTGATTGGGCTAATGTGTTTAAAGGAAGCTGGAATAGTCATCAGGGAAATACCAGCCTGAAAAAGATGCAAGATGTGTAGGAGCTGCATTCCTCTGGACCCTGAGTGCCCTTATTAGCAAAATCAGTTGTCCAGTGACTTCTATCATCTCAGTGGTTTAGATTAAGGGAGGGCAAACTTTCTGTGAAAGGCCATATCATATTTTAGGCTTTGTGGACCATATGGTCTCTGCCACAACTGCTCATCTCTACCATTGTCTTGCAAAATGGGCATGGCTGTGTTCCAGCAAAGCTCTATTTATGAACACAAATTTCATATAATTTTGATTTATAACAAAATATTAATTTTCTTTTTATTTTATAACCATTTAAAAATATAAAATTAAATATTTTATCTGTACTTCATACAAAAACAAGTAGGGGAGGGGTGTCAGATTTGGCTTATGGGCCAAATACTAATACTACTACTAATAATAATTCACTGACCCCTGCTGTAGAAATGAAGGCAGATGAATACCTCCATCTGTGATAACTTGAAGCCCTTGGTCATTTTTTTTTTCTTAATTTTTAAATTTTATTTTATTTATTTTTTTATACAGCAGGTTCTCATTAGTTATCCATTTTATACATATCAGGGTATACATGTCAATCCCAATCGCCCAGTTCATCACACCACCACCCCACTCCCCCACCACTTTCCCCCCTTGGTGTCCATGCGTTTGTTCTCTACATCAGTGTCTCAATTTCTGCCCTGCAAACCAGTTCATCTGTACCATTTTTCTAGGTTCCACATATATGCGTTAATATATGATATTTGTTTTTCTTTTTCTGACTTACTTCACTCTGTATGACAGTCTCTAGATCCATCCACGTCTCAACAAATGACCCAATTTCATTCCTTTTTATGGCTGACTAATATTCCATTGTATATATGTACCACAACTTCTTTATCCATTCGTCTGTCCATGGGCATTTAGGTTGTTTCCATGACCTGGCTATTGTAAATAGTACTGCAATGAACATTGGGGTGCATGTATCTTTTTGAATTATGGTTTTCTCTGGGTATATGCCCAGTAGTGGGATTGCTGGATCATATGGTATGTCTATTTTTAGTTTTTTAAGGAACTTCCATAGTGTTCTGCATAGTGGCTGTATCAATTTACATTGCTACCAACAGTGCAAGAGGGTTCCCTTTTCTCCACACCCTCTCCAGCATTTGTTGTTTGTAGATATTCTGATAATGCCCATTCTAACTGGTGTGAGGTGATACCTCAGTGTAGTTTTGATTTTCATTTCTCTAATAATTAGTGATAGTGAGCAGCTTTTCATGTGCTTCTTGGCCATCTGTATGTGTCCTTTGGAGAAATGTCTATTTAGGTCTTCTGCCCATTTTTGGATTGGGTTGTTTGTTTTTTTAATATTGAGCTGCGTGAACTGTTTATATATTTTGGAGATTAATCCTTTGTCCGTTGATTCATTTGCAAATATTTTCTCCCATTCTGAGGGTTGTCTTTTCATCTTGTTTATGGTTTCCTTTGCTGTGCAAAAGCTTTGAAGTTTCATTAGGTCCCATTTGTTTATTTTTGTTTTTATTTCCATTACTGTAGGAGGTGGATCAAAAAAGATCTTGCTGTGATTTATGTCAAAGAGTGTTCTTCCTGTGTTTTCCTCTCAGAGTATTATAGTGTCCGGTCTTACATTTAGGTCTGTAATCCATTTTGAGTTTATTTTTGTGTATGGTGTTAGGGAGTGTTCTAATTTCATTCTTTTACATGTAGCTGTCCAGTTTTCCCAGCACCATTTATTGAAGAGACTGTCTTTTCTCCATTGTATATCCTTGCCTCCTTTGTCATAGATTAGTTGACCATAGGTGTGTGGGTTTATCTCTGGGCTTTCTATCTTGTTCCATTGATCTGTGTTTCTGTTTTTGTGCAAGTACCATATTGTCTTGATTACTGTAGCTTTGTAGTATAGTCTGAAGTCAGGGAGTCTGATTCCTCCAGCTCCGTTTTTTTCCTTCAAGACTGTTTTGGCTATTCGGGGTCTTTTGTGTCTCCATACAAATTTTAAGATTTTTTGTTCTAGTTCTGGAAAAAATGCCATTGGTAATTTCATAGGGATTGCACTGAATCTGTAGATTGCTTTGGGTAGTATAGTCATTTTCACAATATTGATTCTTCCAGTCCAAGAACATGGTATATCTCTCTGTATGTTGGTACCATCTTTAATTTCGTTCATCAGTGTCTTATAGTTTTCTGCCTACAGGACTTTTGTCTCCCTAGGTATTTTATTCTTTTTGTTGCAGTGGTAAATGGGAGTGTTCCCTTAATTTCTCTTTCAGAATTTTCATCATTAGTTTATAGGAATACAAGAGATTTCTGTGCATTAATTTTGTATCCTGAAACTTTACCAAATTCATTGATTAGCTCTAGTAGTTTTCTGGTGGCATCTTTAGGATACTCTATGTATAGTATCATGTCATCTGCAAACAGTGACAGTTTTACTTCTTCTTTTCCAATTTGTATTCCTTTTATTTCTTTTTCTTCTCTGATTGCCATGGCTAGGACTTCCAAAACTATGTTGAATAATAGTGGTGAGAGTGGACATATCCTTGTCTTGTTCCTGATCTTAGAGGAAATGCTTTCAGTTTTTCACCATTGAGAATGATGTTGGGTGTGGGTTTGTCATATATGGCCTTTATTATATTGAGGTAGGTTCCCTCTATGCCCACTTTCTGGAGAGTTTTTATCATAAATGGATGTTGAATTTTGTCAAAAGCTTTTTCTGCATCTATTGAGATGATCATACGGTTTTTATTCTTCAATTTGTTAATACGGTGTATCACATTGATTGATTTGCGTATATTGAAGAATTCTTGCATCCCTGGGATAAATCCCACTTGATCATGGTTTCTGATCCTTTTAACATGTTGTTGGATTCTGTTTGCTAGTATTTTGTTGAGGATTTTTGCATCTATATTCATCAGTGATATTGGTCTGTCATTTTCTTTTTTTGTAGTATCTTTGTTTGGCTTTGGTATCAGGGTGATGGTGGCCTCATAGAATGAGTTTCAGAGTGTTCCTTCCTCTGCAGTTTTTTGGAAGAGTTTGAGAAGGATGGGTGTTAGCTCTTCTCTAAATGTTTGATAGAATTCACCTGTGAAGCCATCTGGTCCTGGACTTTTTTTTGTTGGAAGATTTTTAATCACAGCTTTAATATCATTACTTGTGATGGGTCTGTTCATATTTTCTATTTCTTCCTGGTTCAGTCTTGGAAGCTTATACCTTTTTAAGAATTTGTCCATTTCTTCCAGGTTGTCCATTTTATTGGCATAGAGTTGCTTGTAGTAGTCTCTTAGGATGCTTTGTATTTCTGCAGTGTCTGTCGTAACTTCTCCTTTTTCATTTCTAATTTTAATGATTTGAGTCCTCTCCCTCTTTTTCTTGATGAGTCTGGCTAATAATTTATCAATTTTGTTTATCTTTTCAAAGACCCAGCTTTTTGTTTTATTGATCTTTGCTACTGTTTTCTTTGTTTCTATTTCATTTATTTCTGCTCTGATCTTTATGATTTGTTTCCTTCTGCAAACTTTGGGTTTTGTTTGTTCTTCTTTCTATAGTTCCTTTAGGTGTAAGCTTAGATTGTTTATTTGAGATTTTTCTTGTTTCTTGAGGTAGGCTTGTATAGCTATAAACTTCCCTCTTAAAACTGCTTTGGCTGCATCCCATAGGTTTTGGATCGTCATGTTTTCATTGTCATTTGTGTCTAGGTGTTTTTTGATTTCCTCTTTGATTTCTTCAGTGATCTCTTGGTTATTTAGTAACGTATTGTTTAGCCTCCATGTGTTTGTGTTTTTTACGTTATTTTCCCTGTAATTCATTTCTGATCATTTGTGGTCAGAAAAGATGGTTGATATGATTTCAGTTTTCTTAAATTTACTGAGGCTTGATGTGTGACCCAAGATGTGATCTATCCTGGAGAATGTTCCATGCGCACTTGAGAAGAAAGTGTAATCTGCTGTTTTTGGATGGAATGTCCTATAAATATCAATTAAATTTATCTGGTCTATTGTGTCAGTTAAAGCTTCTGTTTCCTTATTTATTTTCATTTTGGATGATCTGTCCATTGGTGTAACTGAGGTGTTAAAGTCCCCCACTATTATTGTGTTACTGTCGATTTCCTCTTTTATAGCTATTAGCAGTTGCCTTATGTATTGAGGTGCTCCTATGTTGCATGCATATATATTTATAATTGTTATATCTTCTTCTTGGATTGATCCCTTGATCATTATGTAGTGTGCTTCCTTGTCTCTTGTAGCGTTCTTTATTTTAAAGTCTATTTTGTGTGATATGAGAATTGCTAGTCCAGTTTTCTTTTGATTTCCATTTGCATGGAATATCTTTTTCCATCCCCTCACTTTCAGTCTGTACGAGTCCCTAGTTCTCAAGTGGGTCTCCTGTAGACAGCATATATATGGGTCTTGTTTTTGTATCCATTCAGCAAGCCTCTGTCTTTTGGTTGGAGCATTTAATCCATTCACATTTAAATTAATTATCGATATGTATGTTCCTATGACCATTTTCTTAATTGTTTTGGGTTTGTTTTTGTAGGTCGTTTTCTTCTCTTGTGTTTCCCACTTAGAGAAGTTTGTTTAACATTTGTTGTAGAGCTGGTTTGGTGGTGCTGAATTCTCAGCTTTTGCTTGTCTGTAAAGCTTTTGATTTCTCCATCGAATCTGAATGAGATCCTTGATGGGTAGAGTATTCGTGGTTGTAGGTTCTTCCCTTTCATCACTTTAAGTATATCATGCCACTCCTTTCTGGCTTGTAGACTTTCTGCTGAGAAATCAGCTGTTAACCTTATGGGAGTTCCCTTGTATATTATTTGTCATTTTTCCCTTGCTGCTTTCAATAATTTTTCTTTGTCTTTAATTTTTTCCAGTTTGATTACTATGTGTCTTGGTGTGTTTCTCCTTGGGTTTATCCCGTATGGGACTCTCTGCGCTTCCTGGACTAGGGTGGCTATTTCCTTTCCCATGTTAGGGAAGTTTTCGACTATAATCTCTTCAAATATTTTCTCTGGTCCTTTCTCTCTCTTCTCCTTCTGGGACCCCTATAATGCGAATGTTTCTGCGTTTAACGTTGTCCCAGAGGTCTCTTAGGCTGTCTTCATTTCTTTTCATTCTTTTTTCTTTATTCTGTTCTGCAGCAGTGAATTCCACCATTCTGTCTTCCAGGTCACTTATCCGTTCTTCTGCTTCAGTTATTCTGCTATTGATTCCTTCTAGTGTAGTTTTCATTTCAGTTATTGTATTCTTCACCTCTGTTTGTTTGTTCTTTAACTCTCCTAGGTCTTTGTTAAATATTTCTTGCATCTTTGCGATCTTTGCCTCCATTCTTTTTGTTGTTGTTGTTGTTTTTGTTTTTTTGTGGTACCCCGCCCTCTCAGTTTTGTGGCCTCTCCTGTTGCAGAGCACAGGCTCCAAACATGCAGGCTCAGCGGCCATGGCTTATGGGCACAGCCACTCCACGGCATGTGGGACCTTCCTGGACTGGAGCACGAACCTGTGTCTCCTGCGTCGGCAGGCGGACTCTCAACCACTGCGCACCAGGAAAGCCCTGCCTCCATTCTTTTTCCGAGGTCCTGGATCATGTTTACTATCATTATTCTGAATTCTTTTTCTGGAAGGTTGCCTACCTCCACTTCATTTATTTGTTTTTCTGGGGTTTTATCTTGTTCCTTCATCTGGTACATAGCCCTCTGCCTTTTCATCTTGTCTGTCTTTCTGTGAATGTGGTTTTTGTTCCACAGGCTGCAGGATTGTAGTTCTTCTTGCTTCTGCTGTCTGCCCTCTGGTGGATGAGGCTGTCTAAGAAGCTGTGCAAGTTTCATGATGGGAGGGACTGGTGGTGGGTAGAGGTGACTGTTGCTCTGGTGGGCAGAGCTCAGTAAAACTTTAATCTACTTGACTACTGATGGGTGGGGCTGGCTTCCCTCCCTGTTGGTTGTTTGGCCTGAGGCAACCCAATACTGGAGCCTACCTAGGCTCTTTGGTGGGGCTAATGGCAGACTCTGGGAGGGCTCACGCCAAGGAGTACTTCCTGGAACTTCTGCTGCCAGTGTCCTTGTCCCCACGGTGAGCCACAGCCACCCCCCGCCTCTGCAGGAGACCTTCCAACACTAGTAGGTAGGTCTGGTTCAGTCTCCTCTGGGTCACTGCTCCTTCCCCTGGGTCCCAATGTGCATACTGCTTTGTGTGTGCCCTCCAAGATTGGAGTCTCTGTTTCCCCCAGTCCTGTCAAAGTCCTGCAATTAAATCCCACTAGCCGTCAAAGTCTGATTCTCTAGGAATTCCTCCTCCCTTTGCAGGACCCCCAGGTTGGGAAGCCTGACATGGGGCTCAGGACCTTCATTCCAGTGAGTGGACTTCTGTGGTTTAAGTGTTCTGCAGTCTGTGAGTCACCCACCCAGCAGTTACTGGATTTGATTTTACTGTGATTGCACCCCTCCTACCATCTCATTGTGGCTTCTCCTTTGTCTTTGGATGTGGGGTATCTTTTTCAGTGAGTTCCTGTGTCTTCCTATCAATGACTGTCCAGCAGCTAGTTGTGATTCTGGTGTTCCCACAAGAGGGAGTGAGAGCGTGTCCTTCTACTCTGACATCTTGGTTCAGGGTCCTCCTTTGATCTTTATGCAAGAAAAATTTTTCCTTTGGTCATTTAAATATCCATTTCATTCAGTGGCCTTGCCAGTGCCTGGCAAACAGTGTTTCTCACATACTGTGTGTCACTGAATCCCAGACACTTTGGTGATAGCACTTTCTTCATCTTACCAAGAAGTTTTCTTGCTTTGTTTTTTCCCATTTTTGACATAGATTTTGTGACTTTTTTGTTGTTTACCCCCCTTTTATTATGATATAATTCACATATGGTCACATTTACTCTTTTAAAGTATACAATTCAGTGGATTTTAATATATTCACAACATTGTGCCAACCTGCAAGAGATTCCATCACCATCTAATTCCAGAATATTTTCACTACCCCAAGAAGAAATCCCAGTACCATTAGTGGTCACTTCCCAGTACCTGCTTTTCCCAACGATGGCAGCTTTCTTTATGTCTCTATGGATTTACCTGGTCTTGACATTTCATATAAATGAGATCATATAATATATGGTCTTCTATATCTGGCTTCTTTCATTTAACATAATGTTTTCAATGTTCATCTATGTTGTTGCATGAATCTATACCTTCATTCCTTTTTATGGCTGAATCATATTCCATTGTATGGATATACCACAGTTTTTTTTATCTATACGTTAGTTTATCTATGCATTAGTTGAATCATATTCCATTGTATGGATATACCACAATTTGCTTATCTATGCATTAGTATTTTCACTTTTTTGACTAGTATGAATAATGTTGCTATGAACATTCATGTACAAGTTATTGTGTAGACACATGTTTTCAGTTCTCTTGGGTTTAATACCTAGAAGTGGAATTTCTAGGCCAAATGGTAACTCTCTGTTTAACTTTTTGAGAAACTGCCAAATCAACAGAAAGTTTTAAATGCACTATATCATGACTGCCACCTGGCTGACAGTAAGTGTAAAACACAGTCAGCTGTAAGAAGCATTCTGATTTTGGAGAGGTTATAACTGAAAAAAAAAGTATGTCTTAGGATTGATAGAAAAGAATATAAAAATTTGACTTCAGTTGTCGGTTGAGGGAAAAAGCAATAGTAAATCTGGTAGGCATAAGTATTCTTGTCCACAGAAAGCAGGTATGAATTCTTATTATAAATTGATATTGGAAAACATGTTTATATATCAGAATTAGTTTGATCATCATGAGTCTACTTACGGGTCATATCAACTCTAGTTCTGGAAAGATATGATTTTTGGATGTGTAAAGGTCCAAACTTCAAATTGTGATGTCTTCAAGAAATAATGTATTCCCTGAGGCTGTGTTTGGGTGGCTGTCCAGCCAGCCTAGACTAGACCTCACCTCTCTACCAGCTGTGCCCTTTGAACTGTCTTCCACTTTGAGGAGTAAAGAGGGAACAGTGAAGTGGAAACATGCATAGATTGTTCTTTCTAAAATTTTGGAGGTGAAGGCAGGTGGAGCTATAAGTGGTTTTGTCCCTAAATTGGCTGAATGCCAATGGTTCCCGGAGGAATGGGGTCCTCGAAGATTGGTAGAGGATGGATTAAGTAGCACTGATGGAGCATTGATGGAAGAGTGATTGGCATTGGGGAGAGCAGTTTAGTCAAAATAACAGTTTTAGTCAAAATAACACGAGGCAAAACCATGGCATTTTAATGGTGTATTGGGTGTTCTCAAATTTTATCTTCTGCTATTTGACCTTTGAACTGTATTTAGGATGTGAACAGATGCTGGTGGCACTTTTAGGAAATTATGAGAGAAGACTGAGGACTAGAGGGTTAAACATGAGGATTTCTGTTTTTCCCATTCTGAATTGTAATGCTTGAAAAGAGAATCCCTATAAGTAATGTATTGAAATGAAGAGAAACAAGGAATCAGTCATCTAGGGTAAGTGTCAACCTATATAAAATTTAAATAGTGGGCTCTGCCTTGAAGGCATAAACACTTGGATATGCATATGAATTAACTGGTAACCCAGTTGTGTTTTTCAACTTGTGGGGCATAGATCCTGGAGAGTTTGGGAATTATATAGCAATGAATTAGTTCACCGTGGCTGCTGCTATCTCATTGTCTATAGATTGAAAATAACGTAATTGATAACATCTTTAAAAATGTTTTTCAAGTGAATGTAATGATTAATGAAATATAAACTTAAAGTGTGACTAAAGTCATAGTAAGTTCTTTCATTATAAATTTTGCTATCAATGGATATCCAATTACAACTACTCTCACGTGAATGGTTTAATTTTTAAATTAGTAAGGGCTCCACATGCTTGAAAGGGTTAACAAGCATCGATTTAGTTGATATACATTTTTTAAATGTACAGTTTTTTTAAAGATTTCAAGTGGAAATGCTAAAATGAAGATGGATGTAGTATTCTGGAATTTCTGGAAAGATCTAGGCTTACGATATAAATTTGGGAACCAGCATGTAAATATTTTTAAAGTCATGATACTAGATTAGATTACTGAGTGAATAATGAGTGTAGATTAAAAATAGTAATAGTAAGGCAGTCCAAGGACTGAGCTGTAAGGCTCTCCAGTATTAAGAAATCAAGATGATGATAAGGAACCAGCAAAGGCGACAGAGTGGCTATGAAAAAAAAGAAAATCAAGAGAATATGCATCCTGAAAGCTAAGCGCTTAAAGGGCAGAAAATGATAAACTATCACATGTTGGTAATAGATCAACTAAGGTGAAGACTGAGAAATGACCATTGGATTTTACAATGTGAGGGTTACTGGTGACTCTGACAATAGTAATTTTGGTGGACTGTGGGAGAGAAGTCCTTTTGGAGTGAGTGTAGACGAAAATTGGAGATGGGGAATTTCAACCATTGGAAGAGGTTTGCTGCAAAGATTAAAAAGAGAGATGGAGCAGTGGACAGAGGAATAAGTAGTTATAGAGTCAAGATTTGTTGTTGTTTTTAAGATGGGAGAAATAATAGCATGATCACACACTGAGGGGAAAGTTCCTGGAGAGAACCATTTCATTTGTGTTAATACTACTAATTAGCCCCTTCTTGATTTTAAGCTGGCGTATATTCTTCTATAATTATATATCTATTTTTAGTAATTAAGTTTTCAGACATCTAGGAAAGCTGAATGCTGTCTCAGGGTACTGCCTCTACCCTTTCTTTAAAGTACTGTTTGTTCAGGTCAACAATGACATCCTCATTATGGGATCTAATGGTTAATTTTCTGCTCCATAACTGCTTAATACGATGATTCTGATCCATCCTCCTACTTGTTGCAACTCTTTCATCGGCTTCCAGGCCACTGCTCGCTCTCTCCTGATCCTCCTTTCTCCTTCCTCTACACCTTCTCAGTCTGTTTTGCCTGCTCCTACTCTGCCTTCCCTTCCAGAGTTGGCATCTTCAAGACCTTGCCTTTGATTATTCTCTCTCGTGTATTCCCACAGTTATCACTTCCAATCCTTTGGTTTCAGTTTTTACCTCTATTCATTGTTCAATAACCTATATAATAATAATGGCATCTAACATTTACTGAGAATTTACTATTATGTGCCAGGCAGTTTGCTAACCTCTTTATCTGCCTTGTGTCATTCCATCCACACCAAAAACTCCTCTGAGTATCACCAGCCTCATTTTCAAATGGGGAAGCTTATGCTCAGTAAGGCTCTGAATCTTGCCCAATCCCATGGAGTTAGCAAATGGCAGAGCTTTGATTGAACTCATTGTCTATCTGATTCTAAAGCTGTTGTAACTACTATGCTTTATTTTCTTCTAAAACTCTAACTTAGATCTCCCTAGTTTTAAACTGGTACATCCATCCAACTGCCTAATGGATGTAGCTCAGGCATTTCTATCTTAATAGATACTAAAGTAAATACAATGTTGCCCCTCGTTCCAACCCCTTCCCTACCCTGCAGATGTCCCTATTCTAACATCTCCTCCTCTGATATTTCCTGTTATTTCCTATCATGGTTTCTCCTTCAATCTATTCCCCAAGTGTAGACTGTTCTGGATTTTCCCTCTCCCTCACCCTCATACGCACTGTCTCCACATCTATCTGTCTCTGCATCCCAGCGCTGCTGACATCCTCCTGTGCTTTCTAATTGACCTCCTGCTGCCGGGCATCCCATTGCAGTTGGCTCTCCCCACGGCTGTCAAGGTCAGCTATTGAAAAAGTTGATCTGATTTCACTTCACTTAGAAACCTCTCGTGGCCCTTGTTACCTCCACTGTCCTTTCC
Organism: Stenella coeruleoalba; assembly: GCF_951394435.1. Classification (NCBI taxonomy): domain Eukaryota; kingdom Metazoa; phylum Chordata; class Mammalia; order Artiodactyla; family Delphinidae; genus Stenella; species Stenella coeruleoalba. The sequence goes on from NC_137155.1 coordinate 44,802,016, forward strand.
ATTCTATTTACAATATCACTCTATAATTGTCCTTGCCCATCTTGCGTATCAGAGGCATCATGAACGCACGTGAAGAATTATATTTCAGAATATATGTGGATGCTCTTATGCTGAAGAAAACAAAATGAGTTCCAAAGTCTTTACTGAGTTTTAAGTGGCTTCTCACTTATTCTTCTCGATCAATGGGAGACTGATGTACAACTATTGTCATGTGAGACTGCTCAATTTTTTGACATTAAAAAAGACATTCTTATTTATAACTATTACATACCAAGTAATAGTTTTCACGTGAAACTCTTGTTTTAACTAATATTCTCAGCTAGAGCTGTTCTCTGGTTGTGGACCCTGCAGACAGGGCATATTAATTTTACATAATAAACTTTGGTAAAGTATCAGTGACAGAATGGGGATGGGTAAGTGGCAATGGGGGAAGATGAGGATACTGACACCAGGGTCTTTTCAAAACAGGAACAGGATGAACCCTACATTCTTAATAGCTCAGTTAAAATAATTTTAAAAGTGCCTCTGGTCCTTTGTTAGCTTCCAATAAAAAATGCAAGCAAAGACTGGAAAAAAGATTATACTTAGAAATACGCTATATTTTAATATAGCACAACCTGGATCTCAGTTGTGCCCTGGAATAAAAAGGACAATCCTCTTAGATAGATCAGTCTCCCAGATAAGAGGCCCTGTGGGTGGTGGAGAAGGGACAATGGGTTCAGATCCATCTGGGCTCAGATCCTGGGTATACTCCTGGATGACTGTGTGATCCTAAGTCCTGTCCTGTCTCTGATTCTCAATTAGCTTTAAATGAGGGGAAATCTTATTTGCAATGTAAATATAAGGGTTTCTTAGATGACAAATTAACACATTGATCTGTACTCCTACATTGGAATGCTGTAAATAGCTCACATCTACTTAGTTTCAACGGTTAGAATTGTAAGTCTAGAAGAAACACCAAAGTTTGTTTATTTCAGCCCCATTATTTTACAGATGTGGAAACCCAAGAAGATCAAGAGACATAAACTATTTGTGTATCTGGGACTAGACTTCAGTATTCTAGTTTCCTAACCTAGCATCGTTAACATGCTTGGATGGGACTATTAGGAGTTCACAGCTAGGTAGGAAACTCATACCTCAACACAGTTACCAATATTAAAAGGCTGGAACATCAGCTATAAGTGAAGGGGGAGCCACAGGAAGGAAGGATTCATTTTCCTGAGGACCACAAAGAAAGCTTCATCAAATCTGTTATAGCGACTGGAGAACATTGTACTCTTCTCACTTATTCCACTGCAACTCACCATTTAGTAATTCAACAAGTATTTATTTTAAGGTGTTATTAACATCAATGAAGCTTTTCATTATAATGTACTTTTTCTTAGTCGATGAATACCCAAGAATAGGTACCATGATGTGATTGTCTAACAACTATATATTTTTTAAATTCTAGAAAACGGATCTACCTACAAAAAACATTGAGAAAAACCAGCTTAGTTGATATTTAAAAGAAATTTAAAGACTTGATTTTAATTAATGCTCTCAGGGCTTAACAAATATAGTCTTGTGTTGCCAATTACATTTTTTGGATGGGGAACTAGCCTACAGGTTTTACTTGACAGAGGAGGATTTTATTCTGATTCCTCAGGGACTAAGTTCAAAGAGTTTTAAATGCTCCCAGGAGGCTTTTAGAGTGCGGTTTCAGGACGGGTGAGGTAAGATGTGGGAAAATAGGCCAACATAATTTAGTTTTCATTTGTGTTCGATAATTAGGAGAGGATGTGAATTGTTTTCCACTCTAGTTTAATCCACTACAAACTCAGTTATATCTTAGACCAATGTGTCGGGTCAGGTTCAGATAAGCAGATGGCACACTCCAATTAGGGCTAATGAGAGAAGCGTGGGCAGGGTTTAGGAAAGCCTCAGCACCTTAGGGCTAGGCCTGAAGGGGGTGAGGAGGAAGCAGTTCCTGGAACCTGCAGAGAAGAAAGAACAAAGGGAGAGCTGACAGGAGAGGAGCTTTGTGGTAGGTGAGCCAGGAAAAGAAATGCCCTGAGACTTCTCCCTCCCACCCTCTGCAGCTCCTGGAAGTGTCTCCCTTTGACCACTCCCAGTGAATGAGGAGGGCCGGGAAGCCAGGGCACAAACCTGAAAGTGGCTCTGAAGAGACAAGGGAAGGATACCCAGTACCAGCAACCACACCAGGTAGTCTATCAAGTATCTGTCTCCCACTACCTAGACAGGGTGGGAAGGGAAATGGGATTTATACTATTATGATTCAATTCTTTATGATTTCATTCAAACAGTGTGTATTTGGCTAAATCCCTCAATTTCTGAGTCTTAGTTTTACATTTGTAAAATGTGGGTAGAAAACCTACTTTCCCAGCTTGTCCTCAGGTTTGGGAGAGTATATAGAATAGGACATAGCAAAGTCTATTTGATGCTGAAAACTTTAGGGCAATAAAGAACCTTAGAACTTAGTCCTCTATCATCTTTGCTCTTGTCTGGCAACTACTCAGTGTCCACTGCATGCTCTGTGCTTAGGGAATTTGTATTCTTGGCAATTACAGAACTGGTTGGGAATGTATTACATGAGGATGTCAAACCTGTATCCTGTACAAGCATTAACTATAGTCTGATCTCAGTATGTCTTGCACATGTAATTTTACTATATTTTGGTGCTGATGTGACTAATAAAATACAAATTTATTTTAGAGTGTTATGAAGCCATGGGGCCTTGTTTATTTTTATCTTGGTATATTTTCTCTATCAAAGGGACACTAAAAGCACACTGTCTTCTTGTGGGGACAGGTCAAGAAAACCTTTTCAAAAAAAATTCTAAAAGGAATCTTTGTAAAAATGTTTAGGGGTCACTGATATATTTTGGTTTTAGGTATCAACGTGACTTAGATTTTATAAAGAAACATTAGGCCTTAAACATGTTTTAATGGGGACATGGCTTACCCAGTTCTGCATAATAAATTTGAGGGCAGTACTGGTACCAGTTCATCAGTGCCTTTAAAATGGAGAGTCCCCTCTTTCAAGCTCTCAGTGCAGACAATAAATAGGAAAAAAGTCTAATTTCAGGGTAATTCTCCAATATATGAATGGGGATGAAGTCTGGAAAAGAAAATATATTTTGTCCTGAATGGAGGTCATTCATGTTTTGTAAAAATAAGAGAGGCTATATCAACCCTTTTCTCTTCTGTCAGTGTCTCCAGTACAACACAGATCTTTTTGTCATTCTATTTCACAGGCAGAATGTGATGAAAAGAAAATGGCCTGTGGATCTAGACAAACCTGGTTTCACATCTGGATCCACAAGTATTAGGTGTGTAAATATGGATAATATACTTCTAACTGGGCCTCATGTAAAAATACCCAGATTGCAATGCTATTTTGAGTTTTGATGAGATAGTTGATATTGTGAGGATGAAAAGAAAATAATTTCCCTCCTTGGGTGCTATGGCTCTACAGAACTCTCATCACTTTAGTACTTAAAATTTCAGGACTAGAAGGACCCCCAGTAGTCTCTAACGTGCTTATTTTATTTATTTATTTATTTTAAATTAATTAATTAATTTTTGGCTGTGTTGGGTCTTCGTTGCTGCGTGCGGGCTTTCTCTAATGCGGCGAGCAGGGGCTACTCTTTTGTTGCACTGAGTGGGCTTCTCATTGTGGTGGCTTCTCATTGCGGAGCACAGGCTCTAGGCGCACAGGCTCAGTGGCCATGGCTCACGGGCCCAGCCGCTCCGCAGCATGTGGGGTCTTCCCGGACCAGGGCTCGAACCCGTGTCCCCTGCATTGGCAGGCGGATTCTTAACCACTGTGCCACCAGGGAAGTCCCTAATTTGCTTATTTTAAAGATGTAAATGTAAAGAGGTTATAGGACATATCTCATGGTCATATGAGTAGTCATAAAATTCAGACTGGAATGGAACTCAGTCCTTTCCTGAAAGTGAAATTTGTCAACGACCAAATGTAATGAGTAATCGAATTGAACTGAATACATGCGTCCACTGAGCCGATCCTGAGACCCAAAAGGTGAAGAGGTCGACACAATCAACAAGGTGACCGTCTGGTTGAGCGCCAGTACAACCACATCAGAAGTCTGATGACGATCCATCACAAAATACAATTACACTGTGCTGTAAGTCCAGAGGGAGGAGAAATTTAACTCCGTCTGAGGTAGAAGAACATAATGAAATCTAATTTGCATTTAATAAAAAGTGGACTAGAGGGATAGGGATGGGGGGTGGGAGGGAGACGCAAGAGGGAGGGGATATGGGGATATATGTATACGTATAGCTGATTCACTTTGTTATAAAGCAGAAACTAACACACCATTGTAAAGCAATCATACTCCAATAAATGTTAAAAAAATAAAGATGTAGGACTTTCATGCCCCCAAAAATAAATTAAAAATAAAATAAAAGGTGGAGACCCATCCAGCTATTCCCATCTGTCTCACTATTTATTAATTTAGCAAATATATGCGTATCCACAGCTAAGATGCTCTCTTAGTAATAAGGAGGATAAAGCACTTCTAAAGACTTCACAATTAAAGATATGAGGGAGATCTGCTGCAGAGGGGATACGGCAATCAGTTGCTGATGGTTTCCCTAAGAACGAAACAAGTGCGGAAGATTAATGAATTGTCAGAACAGCAGGTAAGGTAATCCTAGGTGTCAATGGGGCACCTGGCCAGGCCTCTGAGGCTCTCCCTCAGCAGGTGCACTAACACTTTAAGAAGCAAGAAACAGAGCAGTTCCTCCGCCTCCCTCGCTCCGCATCCAGTCCTGGCCGGGCTAGCGCCTTCACGCCCTGCGGGCCACGCCTCTGCGCGCTGGTTGGCCCTCCCAGACGTGATGAAACCTCCTGCCCGCATTACAGGAGCCAGACGGTTATAAAGTGAGAGGTGAGGTGAGGTCCTCAGCCCGCAAGTCGCAGCCTGCTCGCTTCACGCTCGCCCGCCCGCCCACCCCGCTGGAGCCCAGGTAGGCCGGGCAGCCGGGGGTCGCAGCGCTCTCCCAGCGTGCCGTGGGGCTGCCCCGGGAGAGGGAGGAGGATGCGCAGCAGCCTGGCCTGCCCGACGGGAGGGCAGACGCGGCTGCTGCGGAGCAAAGGGGGCGGGGCCGATTGTTGCGCCCCTGGGAAGACCACCGCTGTGGTCCCGGAGGGGGGACCTAGTGACCCGCAGAGCCAAGGCCGTGCCGCTTTGGAGAGAAGGAGGCGGCGGTTTAAGTTGGCCATTTTAAATTTCATTATTTTGTATTATATTGTGTCGAAGTTTGCGGAAGTTTTCGCATTTCAGGGGACCCGCTCGGATGGCCTGGAGGATGCACGCGGCCCGAGTGCAGTCGCGAGTCATGCGGCGACGCGGTCGCTAGGTCTTGGTCCGAGAGGGAGGGTCTGCAGGGCTGTCTGTTAAGGCCCCGGAGGATACCCCCTCACCTCCGGCAACCTCCACCCCTTCACCTCGTCACCCCTCCCCCAATCTGTGTAGACTGCAAGACTCAACAAGTGACTTGCTGAGCAAATCCTGCCCGGAAGAGATCTGGGCACGACAGGCGGCGCGGTATGGGAAAAGGCAAAAGAAACGGGCATGCCTTTTCTCAATGGATATCTATTTTATAGGGCTAGTTTCAGATTAATGTTATTATTTTAATGAAGGGACAGTGTTTTTCCTCAGCCTGTGGCCTACATTATTTCTTTACCATCTATTGCCCGGGGTGCTTGATAGATAATTTAAAAGCACTGGTAATTCAACTTTTTCATTGATCTCATAAGATTAATTAAAAGTAATTTATGGCTTAGTAATATTCCATTGTATCTATGTGCCACATCTTCTTTATCCATTCATCTGTCGATGGACATTTAGGTTGGTTCCACGTCCTGGCTATGGTAAATAGTAGAGGTAGACATAAAAAATGGACTGGAGGACATGGAATGGGAGGGCAAAGATGGGGCGAAGTGAGAGTAGCATCGACATATACACTACGGAATGTAAAATAGTTGGCTGGTGGGAAGCAGCAGCATAGCATAGGGAAATCAGCCCGGTGCTTTGCGATGACCTAGAGGGGTGGGATTGGGAGGATGGGAGGGAGGCTTAAGAGGGAGGGGATATGGGGACATGTGTATGCACGTGGCTGATTCGCTTTGTTGTGCAACAGAAACTAACACAGTATTGTGAAGCAATTATACTCCAGTAAAGATCTATTAAAAAAAAAAAGTAATTTAGGTCTTGAACCTGTGCAGGCGTTAGTTGCTGAAATCTTAAACTTCACCATATCACTTTGTTTTTAAGTATTGGTTTAAGAAATTAAGTGCTCTGAAACAACACTGTCCAATTCAGTAATCACTAGCCACATGTGACTATTGAGAACGTGAAGTGCTGGCTAATCCGAATTGAAATGTGCTTAAAGTGTTGATGATTTAGTAGAAAAAAAGCAATGTAAAATATCTTGTTAATATTTTTGTACTAATTACGTCTTGACATAATACTATTTTCAGTACATTGTGTTAAAATCTATTTGAAATTTCACTTTTTTCTCTTTTTAAAAAAATTTTTTATTATGCTTTTGTCTTTTTACTTTTTTAATGGCGCTACTAGTATATTTAACATTACACATGTGGCTCACATTTCAATTGGACAGCACTGCTCTAGACATTTATGAGGAAATATGGAAAATTACTGGGAACAGGTAACAGCAGTAGGAAAAAGCGTTGCCAAGTAGGATGTTTGCAAGTAAGACTGTTTCCAATAAAAATAATAGGTGATAGTTTTAATTTGCTTTTCCTGCTGGAGAAATAAGTGTGCTTTGCAATCGTTTGTCCCCCTGTTTCCCCTCCAATTTAGTGCTTCCTGAGTTTCTGTAGCATGCTTAATGGGATTCACTAAGCAGCATTAGGAAGACTTAGGTAAATGACTGACTAATCACCGCACATGATTTCAGAGCACTTTCCCAGACCATTTTTTTAGAGTCAAAAGTAGATGGCTTATTAATAGTCACCTCACTTAAACCTCAGTGAATTTTCCCAGTAAATCTCGAAGTAAATCCAAGCGTACCTAGCTTTGCAGGTACTGCTTTTTTTTTTTTAAACAAATTGAAGGTTTGTGACAACTCTGCATACGTGTCATTTTTCCAACAGCATTTGCTCATTTGCTCACTTCCTGTCTGTCACATTTTTGTAACTTGAAACTTCAGCAATCTGTGATCAGTGATCTTTGATGTTTCTGCTGCAAAAAGATTACTACTTGCTGAAGACTCAGATGATGGTTAGCATTTTTTAGCAATAAAGTATTTTTAAATTAAAGTATGTACATTGCTAGACATCATGCTATTGCACACCTAATAGACTACAGTATAGTGTAAACATAACTTTTATATGCACTGGGAAGCCAAAAAACTCATGTGACTTGCTTTATTGCAGTGGTCTGGAACCAAACTGACAATATCTCAGAGATGTTCCTGTATCTGATTATGGGCTATTCGGCCAAATGCATGGGAGGGGCTGCATAGGACATGTGATACTTCATTTCCGAGTTGTTTTAGTTAATACCATTTTCCATTAATTGGATCTGGTCTCATAAAAGCTCCAAATAAGGCTTTGGTTCATTTAAATACAAATGAAATGTCTTCAGAGGATTGTTCCAAGTGATTGATGCAACTTGAATATTTATATTTTTTCTTGATGCCTTTTATCTAGGCATTTGCTGCAAATTTCCATTTAAAAAAAATACCAAAATAGTTTGCAAGTTATAGATATTTAGGTAAAGTAACTGTTTTGAGCTGACAGCATTCAACTAAAACTGCTGTTTATTTCACAGTTGAGAATTGAATTTGAATTGCAAAGTAATTAACACTTGTAGGAAGTAACTTATTTGCTTCTTGGCCTACAGGGAATAGCCAAATTGTTTTTCTGAGATACTGCTGTGTATGTCCCACCTACTTTGCTTTCTTACTCACCAAGGTAGCTTTGAGACAAAAATGTTTTAACATTTTTGTCTTTTAGGACATTTTGATGGTGAACATTTTGTATCTCTGTCAACTTAAATTTTTTTGTTGTTATTAAACTAAGATATCAGATAATACTGCTTTCTCTTTTCTTTTTAGAACTTCTCTGATTGTGTTTGAATAAGTCACTTGGAGGTAAGCTAGAAGTAGTGAAATGTTTATAATAGCTGTGTATCTTAATGTTACACTTAGGCAGTATGTATGATCATCTTTTCTACCCACTATACATCTATTAGTACAGGTATAAAGCCGGCATTTAATTGTCAAGGAGACACAAGAGGCGACTGTAGTAATCTGGAGCATCTCGTGGATTTTTCAGGGCTTTTGGGATTCTGGGATGGAGAGAGTGGGGATGGGATCTCTGGCAAGGATGGAGCCAGCCTGCATGTGTATCTGTATCTTGGGTGTAAACCTAGGATACAAAACAGAATGTGGCCTGAACACTGCTAGCTCTAGCTGACCAAATCCTAATGTGAGAGGGATGCAGCCTTTGACTGGGGGCTAAGCTGCTATAGCTGGCTGGATGTTAAGGTCATCCATCTTTCCTGAATACTTGTAAGTAAATTAAATCATTCTCTGTCCCTGTGTGCCTGCCAACCTACTGGAAAATTGCTGTAGATAAGATAATTTATATTTCAGTCTTCGAAGTGGCTTATGCAAGTTTGGGGAATCAAGATTGAATACAGAATTGGATTGGATATTGAATATTGAATTTGTCTGTTTTTCTCTCCATAGAGAGCCCATAGCTCCATTGCACCATGTGTGGCATTTGGGCCCTCTTTGGCAGTGACGACTGCCTTTCTGTTCAGTGTCTGAGTGCTATGAAGATTGCACACAGAGGTCCAGATGCATTTCGTTTTGAGAATGTCAATGGATATACCAACTGCTGCTTTGGATTTCACCGGTTGGCAGTGGTTGACCAGCTGTTTGGAATGCAGCCAATTCGAGTGAAGAAATATCCTTACTTGTGGCTGTGTTACAACGGTGAAATCTATAACCACAAGAAGGTAAACAGAATAAAACCAGAAGCTATCTGGATGTGATTAGCCTCAGAGCTAGTTGGTTATAATAATTTTATTTTGTATAATGCTTTTTGCTTTCAAACACTTTCCATGTTCATTCTCATTTGCTCCAATTATATATAGAGAGACAGGGCACCAATGCACAAAGAGGTGAAATGACTTGGTCACACACACACAAAAAAATGATAAAAAGGATTACAGGGCTTCCCTGGTGGCGCAGTGGTTGGGAGTCCGCCTGCCGATGCGGGGGACACGGGTTCGTGCCCCTGTCCAGGAAGGTCCCACATGCCGCAGAGCGGCTGGGCCCGTGAGCCATGGCTGCTGAGCCTGCGCATCCGGAGCCTGTGCTCTGCGACGGGAGAGGCCACAACAGTGAGGCCCGCGTACCGCAAAAAAAAAAAAGGATTACACTTCAGGTTTTTAACTCTTAGAATCATTGTACTAGGCATTCTGAAAAAATGAATATGGAGCTCATGGATATGGGAGATCCAGTTTCAGTATAGGTGGTCAGAGAAAGCCTCTTGAGGAATTGACACTTCAACTCAGACTTGAATGGACAAGGATTAGCTAGCAGGGCTGGGAAGGGCATTTTCGTGCAGAGGGAATAGCCATGCTTAGAACCCTGAGATGGTCATAAGTGAACAAGGGCCATGTGGGATTGGGGAGGACCAGAGCAAGGAGGACTTGGTAAGGAGGTAGAATATAATTCTAAGAGCAGTGAGATTTGAAGATTTTTAAGGCAGGGATAGAATTTAATAGTTTGTGGGTGATCACATTTGTAGCTTATATTTAATGCTGCCCTTAAGATGTTGCTGTTGCATAATTAATCAGGCAAAGGATAGACAGGTAGCCAGATGCAGTGGAGTGCAAGAAGTAAGACTTTCGGCAGCCCTAAAATTGGAACAGTTTTTTTTTTTTTTTTTTTTTTTTTTTTGCTGTACGTGGGCCTCTCACTGTTGTGGCCTCTCCCGTTGCGGAGCACAGGCTCCGGATGCGCAGGCTCAGCGGCCATGGCTCACGGGCCCAGCCGCTCCGCGGCATGTGGGATCTTCCCAGACCGGGGCACGAACCCGTGTCCCCTGCATCGGCAGGCGGACTCTCAACCACTGCGCCACCAGGGAAGCCCTGGAACAGCTTTTTTATCTGGTGAAAGCATACTCTTAGGATGAGAGTAGGGAAGGTTTGGAAATTCTAACCTGAGGAAGCCAGATTTACTAAGAGCCTTGCAATCTGGAATTGTTTGGCTGGTGTTTCATAAGAAATTTTTTAATTTAAAATTTGCAAGTTATTTTTTTTGTCACTCTCCACCCCAACTTTTAATTTTGAAAATCTCAAATTTACAAAAAAAGAACAGAACATTGAGCATCTGGATGGAATAATTGTTAATGTTTTGCCTTTTTTGCTTTATCTGTCTGTATACACACACATTCAATTTTGGGCTTAATCATTTTAGAGTATACTGCAGATATTATAACACTTTACTCCTAAGTATGTAAGCATTTGTCTGCTAAGAATAAGGGCATTCTTCTACTTAACACCAATACTATTATTATACCTAAGAATCCATAATACCCTCTAATATCCAGTTCATATTAAAATTTCCCAGGTGTTCCACGAATATATTTATAGCTGTTTTTTGGTTTTGAGCCAGATTTCATTCAAGGGTCATATATTTGGTTGTGATTTTTCTCGGTACTTTTTGAGACTTCTTGATATATGCCTATCATTCATGAGTAGGGATTTATATTCTAGTCACCCTCTGGCCATTTTTATCTCTGAATAATAGCTTTAGTCTTTGTTTGTTGTCGGCTTATAGGAACACTCGAGAATAGGCTTCTCATTTGAAGAGTCGTTATAGTTATTCAGCATATTCCTTTCATATATTTAATAAGGGCCTACTATACATCAGACATCAGTTTTATAGGTGCTTGGAGGTGAAATGGAACGGGAAAGGTAAGGGAGTTTCAAGCTATTGGGAACAGAGGAGGGGGCAGTTAAAACTTCCTTATAAAGCCAAGTTGGTACCATATATGTGAGAATGCCAAGTTTGTATCATGGCAGTAGTAGCCTGACTTTCACCTTAAATTAGGTAGGAAATGCCATGTTTTACTTGAACAACATAGCTGCTTTTGTGTATTTTGTTAAATATTTTGAAAATATTTCTTTTCTAAATTAGCCAAATATGTTGTGTTTTCAGAAGCAGAGAAGTTCCATTGCTTCTACCAATCATTCAGGTTATCTAGTGTGAGCAGCTAAAATCTGTCTAAAGAGTAGAATTGACATTTCAGGCTTATATAAAGAATGCTGCAACAGAAGCTTCAAAGGTCCCCCTTTTTTGGTGAAAATAGAATTTACTACTAAAATCCAGCCAGCAGTTGGGAGTGGAGGGAGACTGGTCAAGGAGAGGAGGAATACGTGTGAAGGCTGGGCAAAGAGGAGGCCCCCTCCCTGCAGGGGGCATCAGAGGCCTACAGCCAGCAAGTCAAATGGCAGTGTGATTTCTGCGTGATGGCAGAATATGGGGGCTTTAAGCTAAGAGTGGGGGAAGTATACACATGAATCATTAACCAGTAAGTTACCTGTAAGCTTTAGGCCAAAGAGCCATGATGGTGATGTGGTGGTGGAGTATAGATTTGGAAGCTGTTGCTTGCTGAAATCATCGAATGCTTTGGGCTCATTTATCCTGCAGGTACTTAAGCCCAGAAGGGTGAGCAGAAGACCCCTTCCAAACACTGCCTCCTAGTGACAGAGATCATCGCTGACAGTCTCTCAGAGCAAGGAGAGGTGACCAGGAGGTGGCTTTGTAGTTACTGGAAGCGGCCGAAGCCCATTTTTGGACAGTTCCGTGCTTATAGACAAAAGGTTCACAAATCTATAGCGTGAGCATGGTTGTGAAGCATGCTCTTTACAGGTCATACACATATAAACATAGAGACTTACTTTTTGAAATTCAAAAACATGTTTTAAATGTTCAGATGTACCGAGCATTTCAACTTGATTTTGTTTATGTGAACCTCCTATTATCAGCCAAAAATATGAGTAAGTACAAAGAAAGAGGAACATACCAAGAAGTTTTCACCCTCACAGTTTGCCAGTGGTGAGGGAGAGCCACAAAGTTTGGGCCTAACTTAATTGAACCCTCTCTACATGCAGTGGGAATGATGGTCTCTTTGCTGTTCCGCTGGGGGATGTGGATGAATAAAGCTCCAGCATCATTTTATCCATCACTGAGAAGTAGCTTTAATGCCTCTGCAGTGGTGGAAGGACGGGATGCTATAGTCCTCCCCAGGACCAGCAGCTCTGTGTTGGACCATTTGTCTCCACCATTGTGATGGAATCATTTATTTGTCAGGGAATAGTGCCAAATGTGTTTGTCCTTTCGCTTTCTATTTTCATAGGAAGTCTGTGAGGCTGAACTTGAAGAAGCTCAGCTGATACTATATTCCCAAACCAAAATCTCACAGTTGAAGAAGACACAGTTTTAGTGTCCATGACACCTGGCAATCTATTTGCTTGACTTAACATATTTATGTAAATACACGTGTATTACATACACAGTATGTATATAATATACATTTCCATCCCTCCACGCAATACAGAGGTACATTGCGTGTGTATTCTGGTTATAAGAATGCAACTAAAATTTTCACGGGCTTAGCTTTATGTTATAAAGAACTTGTATGATTCTGAGTTCGAACAGGCTATATTTTTATAATGCCGTGATTCTTTTAAATCACTAACGTGCATGAAATTATAAAGCACAAAAATACTGAAGCAACTTTGCAATAAAAAAAAATTAGTGAATGCACAAGGATTCTAACATTTTTGTTTTGCTATTGTTTCCTTAAGCTGCAACACCATTTTGAATTTGAATACCAGACCAAAGTGGATGGTGAGATAATCCTTCATCTTTATGACAAAGGAGGAATTGAGCAAACAGTTTGTATGTTGGATGGGGTATTTGCATTTATTTTACTGGATACTGCCAATAAGAAAGTATTCTTGGGCAGAGATACCTATGGAGTCAGACCTTTGTTTAAAGCCGTGACAGAAGATGGATTTTTGGCCGTGTGTTCAGAAGCTAAAGGTAATGATAGAATTTTACTGTAGATTTTCATTATTGTCCTGATTCTGTGTTTTCTTTTAAATAATATTTATAAATCTAATCCAATGCATATTTACAAATGGGGCAACGCAGATATTTTACAAGTGACTATGAGAGTCATCGACTTTCTGAGCTTTTCTTTATAAAGCCAAGGAGTTGGACTCTCCTTTTAGCACTTAAATTCTGTAAACCTTAGAGGATAAGTCTGTAGTAAAGTCATTTAATTTTTGTTGTGCTGATAGGCTCTGCGTCTGGTCTGATCCCATATGTATTTTCAAGTTTCCCTATGTCACATTGTAATGGTAGGGTTGGCCGGCCCTGCAGTTATTGCACTGTGGTTCTGTGCCATGGCTATCACACAGACTCATTTTAATTCAGCATTTTTTAAACAGCTTTATTGGTGTATAATTTACATGCCATACAATTCTTCCATTTAAAGTGTACAATTCAGTGGTTTTTAGTATGTTCATAGATATCTGCAAACAATGCTTCGGTCAATTTTAGAAATTTTTTATCACCTCAAAAATAAACCCCATAGGGAAATCCCTGGCGGTCCAGTGGTTAGGACTCTGCGCTTTCACTGCTGAGGGCCCCGGTTTGATTCCTGGTCAGGGGAACTGAGATCCCACAGGTCTCGCAATGCAGCCAAAAAAATAAAAATAAACCTTGTACTCTTGAGCTGTCACTCCCCATCACTCCATATCCATCAGCCATTAAACTTCCTGTCCCCAACTACCTCCTCTACCCCCTCTCCCCCCAGTCCCAGCCAACTGCCAATCTGCTTTCAGTCTATGTGGATTTCCCTATTCTGGGCATTCCATATGAACGGAGTCATATCATATGTGGTCTTTTGTTACTGGCTTCTATCACTTGGCATAATGTTTCCGAGGTCTGTCTATGTTGTAACATGTATCAGTATTTACTTTTTATGGCCAAAAGATACTCCATTACATGGATATTTGTAATGGATTACATTACAAATACGGATTACATAAACATTCTGTTTATCCACTGTTAATTCTTTTGTCAGTTGATGGACAGTTGGCTCTTATGAATAATGCTTCTCTACATATTTGTGTACAAGTTTTTGTGTTTTCATTTCTCTTCGGTGTATACCTAGGAGTGGACTTGCTGGGTCATGTGGTTTACTCTGTGTTTACAAATAGCATCAAAAAGAATAAAATACTTGAGAATAAATCTAATAAAAGCAGTGCAAAACTGTATGCTGAAAACTATAAAACATTGTTGAAAGAAATGAAAGAAGATCTAAATAAATTGGAAAGCATACAATGATCGTGGATCGAAGACTTAACATTGTTAAGTTGGCACAGACTCCCCCAATGGATCTACAGATTCAGCATGACCTCTGTCAGAATCCCAGGTGACTTCTTCGTAAAAATTGACAAGCTGACTCTGAAATTCATAGGGAATGGCAAAGGACTCACAATAACCAAAACAATCTTGAGAAAGAATAAAGTAGGAGGATTCTCACTTCCTGACTTCAAAACGTACTACAAAATAACGATAATCAGGACAGTGTGGTACTGGCAGGACAGACATATAGACCAGTGGAATAGAACTAAGAGTCCAGAAGTGAATCCATACATCTGCAGTCAACAGATTTTCATCAAGGGTTCCAAGACCATTCAATGGGCGGAGAATAGTCTTTTCAACAAATGGTGCTGGGACAACTGGACACACACATGCAAAAAAATGAAGTTATTAAACCTTTACCTCACACCATACATAAAAATTAAAGTGGGTCAAACTCCTAAATGTAAACACTAAAACTATAAATCTCTTAGAAGAAAATATATGGCTAAATCTTCATGACCTTGGATTTTGCAAAGATTTCTTAGATATGACCCCGAAAGCACAAGCAACAAAAAAATAAATTGGATTTCATCAGAATTAAACATTCTTGTACTTCAAAGGACACCATCAAGAAAGTGAAAAGACAACCCACAGAATGGAATAAAATACTTATAAATCATATTTAGCATTTCTTGACAAAGTTGAGGAAGGCATTCATCTTTTATCTCCTAGCTAGATAGAATGACATCCTAAAATCTGGTCTACCTGCCTGTCTGCCTTTTTGCCTCATTCCTTAAATCACTTACTGTGATCATATGGCAAAGAAGTATATATGTTATTTACCTAAAGTGCTGTTAGGGAAGCCCAGCAAAGAGAACACAAGGGAAAAGCAGACTCCATTCTTCCACTGTGTCTCCAAAACCTTGATATGGAATTACGGTCTCACGTCCAATTTACCCTCTGAAATTTCTTGACTTGTGATTTTTTTACATCCTTAACACTGCCCTTTTCTAAACAACATGATCTCATCTAGAATACTGTACTGCAATAGTTTTCCTTTCTCAGTGCTTTTAGAATAGCCTATCAAAAACTCATTTGGTCATGGTGCTCCCTGCTTAAAATCTTGTAACTGCTTCTCCCCCTACGGGAGCTGTGTGGCTAGCTTGAGGTCTGCTAGCTGGTGATAGGATCTGGGGCTTGTCTGCTGTTTGAATTCCACACTACACAGTAGATTCCTGGGTCAACAAACTCAAATTATAAATCATAATAAGTATTCTGTGTAGATAGGCTTACTGTTTATAATAAACCACTGATTTTTCTTTTCTTTTTTTTTTTTTTTTGTGGTATGCGGCCTCTCACTGTTGTGGCCTCTCCCATTGCGGAGCACAGGCTCCGGACTCACAGGCTCAGCGGCCATGGCTCACGGGCCCAGCCGCTCCGCGGCATGTGGGATCTTCCCGGACCGGGGCACGAACCCGTGTCCCCTGCATCGGCAGGCGGACTCTCAACCACTGCGCCACCAGGGAAGCCCCTGATTTTTCTTTTTTAATCACAGATCATGGTGAAGTCAAGTTGGTTACTTCCTGTGAGCACTTATTGAGGGAATTTAAATTATAATGTTTAACTCACATACAGTATATAATAGCTACATAAGGGATAGATGTCTGACTTCTTAATATCTGAGTTTAAAGTACGTAATGGTGGATCATTTTGCTTGTTAAAGGACTGGGAACCACAGCTATTTTCTTAAGATACCTCAGTGATGACAAGTGACTACCAGGATATCATGAAATTAAGTTTCAAGTCATTCTCTTTGCTTAATAAATGTATCTTTTCTTGTATTTGTTTGCTTTAGTGAAGAAAATAGATTTTTTAAAATCAGAAATTCCAGCTAGGGAGAAGAAATTGAACACTGAAGATTTTCCTATTGCCTTGAATTACTATAAACCAGTGTAATTTTGCTGTGCATCTCTGTACTACTGTTACCTTTCTAGTAAGTAGATGGTAGTGTTTCGAGTGATTATATTTTTCCAGTTTTGCTTATGTAATGGACACGTATTTGTATTAAAGAGGGAAGATAAATAGGAAGTTAGAGGATACTAACTAATCATGAAAGTTACTGTGAAGTATTATCCTCATTTGAATAAATTTATCTTTTTGAATATGTAGGTCTCATTAACTTGAAGCACTCCATGACTCCTTTTTTAAAAGTGGAGCCTTTTCTCCCAGGACACTATGAAGTTTTGGATTTAAAGCCAAATGGCAAAGTAGCATCGGTGGAAATGGTTAAATATCATAACTGTAGAGATGAGCCTCTGCATGCCCTGTATGACAGCGTGGAGAAACTCTTCCCAGGTAAGAAAGCAGAAGCCCACCCACCTGTTCCCCACCTCTCTCCCCAAAAGGAAAACTGTACTCTCACATCACTGGAATGATGTAAGTTCGAAAATCTGTTTCCTTTTTAATTTGGAGGTGACACATTGCAATTTGGCCAACTTCACTGTTGAGCAAATGCCATCATGATAGAGGTAGATGATTGTGTACCCATTTCAGTAAATAATTCAGCCCAGGCTTTTCTGCAGCTATTTAATTTCCTTTATGTGTTAATAGGTTTTGAGATAGAAACTGTGAAGAACAACCTCCGAATCCTTTTTGACAATGCCATTAAGAAACGTTTGATGACGGACAGAAGGATTGGCTGCCTTTTATCAGGTGAAGTCAGTTTAAAAACCTAATTGTATTTAGTGCATATTTAAGTTAAATGATTTATAGCTATCCTGGAGGTTTTGACTATAAAATACTATATGATTTAATCTTTCCTCCATTATAGGATGAAAAAGTTTTCTGTAAGTTGCTTTCAATATTTTAATAATAATGTAGCAAATTGTACATTGTACATTGTAGCAAATAATAATGTAGCAAATAATGTAGCAAAGTGATACTAATTACCAATATTCGTGCCAATAATTATATTGGCACGAATGAGCTAGTAAACATTCTTTAGAATGTTCCATGTCCTCCTAGTCCACCATCTTGATTCGAGTCCTAGAATGTGTGTAGTGGTTTTCAACCAATTCAAATACTGTTACCATTATCACAGATTAAATGTTAGATTTTTCTTATTCAAGTTGATTTTCAATTTATAAAACTTGGGGATTTTAAATGGTAAAACTCTAATCTTGGTGCTTAATAGGAATGTAAATCATATCTGTCCCTCTCTTATGTAAGGCCCATAACCACTACACTTCCTGTCTTGCTCATAGGTGGCTTGGATTCCAGTTTGGTTGCTGCCATCCTGTTGAAGCAGCTAAAAGAGGCCAAAGTACAGTATCCTCTCCAGACATTTGCGATTGGCATGGAAGACAGTCCCGATTTACTAGCTGCTAGAAAGGTAAGACACTGTCTTTGTCTGTTATGTAGTTAAGACAGACTTGTTAGTAATTGATGGTTCTATACTTTGCTGCTGCATTGACTTAGATAATTGTTTTGAATTAAATATATTAAAATGGAATGAAATGCCTGTTGAATATCAACTATGTTGTACACTGTATTCTGGGCACTTTTTTTTTTTGCGGTACGCAGGCCTCTCACTGTTGTGGCCTCTCCCGTTGCGGAGCACAGGCTCCGGACGCGCAGGCTCAGCGGCCATGGCTCACGGGCCCAGCCGCTCCGCGGCATGTGGGATCTTCCCGGACCAGGGCACGAACCCGTGTCCCTGGCATTGGCAGGTGGACTCTCAACCACTGCGCCAACAGGGAAGCCCCTCTGGGCACTTTTATCTATCACGACCCATGCAGTCCTCACAAAGACCCTATGATAATTCCGCCCTTTTGAGAGTTAGGGCATGGTATAGTGGTTCAGGCTGCAGGCGTTAGAGCCTGACTGCTGGTTTCAAATCGTACTTCTACCACACAATTCCTCACTTACGCAATGGAAGTAATAGTATCTATCATGGGAGAGTTTTGAGGTGAAAATTACATAATACTTAATATCAGTGTGTAGGATAGAACCTAGCGTGTATGAGTACTTAGAGAATGTTAGATGTTCTTTTTACTTTTCTTTTTTTTTCTTTTATAAAGTACTGTGTTTAGGGCTGTGGGCAGAGGGGACCTTGTACACATTCAGTGTGCGGGAGACCTCGTTCCCACTTTGGAGAAGCTTGCATAGAATGGCTGAGAAGGAGCAAGCAGGTGGTCCCAAAGCAAGCTGACCAATGCTAAATGAATCCACAATAGCCAAAGGAAACAGAATGAGGGGAGGGGCCATTTAATTTAGGAATAACATCCTGGATGTAAAATTAGGCATTGCAGGAGGGCCAAAAGGAGGTAAAATCAGTGTGAGGGGGAGTGGGGGGTATGCTTGTTAGGGTGAAGTCTTGGCGTGGGAAGAGTGGCTGGGAGCTCTACCTCTCGGTGGTCAGTGGAGGGCAGACACCGGGGGAGGCAAGGGAGCCTGACTAGGTGGGGCTCGTATGCAGTGGCCTAGAGAATCATTTCCCCTTATTGTGGTGGCCTACGGAATCATTTCCGCTTAGTTTGTCTTGTTTGTTTAACACCCTTGTTAATTCATAATGTGTTGTGAACTACAGTCCCGCTTCATTTTCCAGAGTAGTCCTTTAAAACACAAGCCTGTGGGTATTTCTTGTATAATCAGGTGGCAAATCATATTGGCAGCGAACACCATGAAGTCCTCTTTAACTCTGAGGAAGGCATTCAGGTCCTGGATGAAGTCATATTTTCCTTGGAAACTTACGATATTACAACAGTCCGTGCTTCAGTAGGTAAGGTATTTTATGATCCCAAAAAGATTTTTACTACTGAAAAGGTGTAAGGAGTAAACAGTCCTGTTTCAAGCAGTTGTTTAAAAAACAGTACTCAAGAATGAACAGAGGTAAAATTCCTGTGTCAGCAATTGCTGAAGACAAGGCCATTTAAGAATTCCTGAAATCTCTTTTGGAGAGGAACAATAAATACATAGTTAAACTTCCACATACATGGTATCACTATTTATATTTCTTCAAAAAGTAGATACATATTTTTTGCACCACCTTCCCCCCAGTTTCTCTGTATAAAAGTTTCTTGGGCTGTATAGGGAAATAGGTCTACGTTGTAACTAATTTCTGTAAGGAATGCTCGTTTTAGATATATTTTGGTAAATATTCCATCATACGACTTATCAATCAATAACATATTGTGCAGCAAGAAATACGAGTTTTACCCTGTGGATACACACTGAGATTAGAAGCATACTCCCCATCAGACTGATCTAATTTTGCTGAGCCTCTAATATGCTACTGGCTTAGATATGCCTCTCTTAAGGGATGCAGAATCTGACACGACTCCATTGCAAAGTTTAGGGTCTGCATCCTCATGCTCTAACTTTGCAATAATAGTACAGAGGTGCTGTCTCTCCCAAGGAAGCAAAAATTAGTTCTTGAAGGGCAAAAAAATATTAGGTATTACAGTGGTTTCTGGCCTTCCAAAGGGCCACGGTACATCAGCAGAAATACGGTATTTCTGGTACTGATATTTCGTTGGTGAAGGAGATTAGGGAAAAAGGTCTAAAAAGTATCCCTAGGGAGGTGATACTGAAAAAACAGTTAAGAACAGATAGTGGTTTACAGGGATGTGGAGCAGGGACCAACCGCGGGCCTCTCACTGTTGTGGCCTCTCCCGTTGCGGAGCACGGGCTCCAGACGCGCAGGCTCAGCGGCCATGGCTCACGGGTCCAGCCGCTCCACGGCATGTGGGATCTTCCCGGACTGGGGCACGAACCCGTGTCCCCTGCATCGGCAGGCAGACTCTCAACCACTGCGCCACCAGGGAAGCCCCAACCAGCACCTTTTAATGATGCAATATTCTTAACTGTATTTGACATATGCTGAATGGGGAGTAGGTATCAGAAAAAAAGCCCCGAATAAAAATTAAGCTACCAGAGCCCTACCTTTTAATTTTTTTATAGTGATACTGGTGTGAAAGTTATCACATCTAAGATATTTGAGTCATTGTTCAGCAAAATTTTTTAGCATTTTTAACATTGTTTAGCAAAATCTTCAGATAGACATTCTTGGTCTGAAAGCAGTAACATTTTAAAACCTATATATAAAATTGTGGAAGGGTTTTGGGGTGTTTCATCACAACAGTACGACTTTTGGATTACATACATAAAAAGATAGGTACCATATAAAGATATTGTAGATATAAGGTCATTCTTTTGCAAACTACTTTATATTAACAGAGAGTCTAGTGTGATAGCAAAGCTTGCAGTCATTTCCAGAAATCAAATAAAAGGCATTTTTGGTAGAGGGTTATGTGGACATTAACCATAATTTCTGTCTCTTTTTTAAGGTATGTACTTAATTTCAAAGTACATTCGGAAGAACACGGATAGCGTAGTGATCTTCTCTGGAGAAGGTTCAGATGAACTTACACAGGGTTACATATATTTTCACAAGGTAAGCATTCTCAAGTGGAGGGATATTGATCCTAGGGGAAGAAAAGTATGAATTATTATTTACCTATTTTCTATCTTCTTTTTTGGTATAACAGTAACACTTTGAATGTCTTGTGAGGCATATCAGGAAATCTGATAGTGTGTGTATTTTGGGGGGGGGAGAAAGAAGTCTTAATAGTGTCAGATAATATCTTTTTTTGAACTCGTTAAGCCTAAGAATCATGTTTTTGCTCTTAGTCTCCTATGGTCTTACGGCTGTCGTACAGCATGTCATTTTATTTGTTCTAGCAGTAGCAGTCTTGGTGTGAGGGAAGGTACGTTTTATCAAGCATTTACTCCCTTCCCTAAGCTCTGTTGGGCTTTTTGTCTTACCCACCTTTAGAATTGGAGTTATGTGTACGAGTAAGATATAAAAACTGTTTCATGTACCAGAAGCAAAGCTTGTGGGTGTATTTGTAACTTCAGCTCTGTTTGCAAACTAGGCTCCTTCCCCTGAGAAGGCCGAGGAGGAGAGTGAGCGGCTTCTGAAGGAACTGTATTTGTTTGATGTTCTCCGAGCAGATCGAACTACTGCTGCCCATGGGTAAACGTGGTATTTTAGGAAGCGATTGTAAAAATAACCTCAAAAAACAAAAGGCTCAGTGGTCGATTTCTTTCTTTCCAGTTAGTATATGTTGCAAAGTATGCCTTCTATAGAGAAAATGAAGCTTGTCTGTTGGTGCAAAGGGATTAGGCTGAATCAGAGTGCTGTTGTCATGGTGAGAGGACATGGATAGGCGGTTTGAGATGGAGTTCCCATCTTGAAAGCACAACATCTTGCCCACTTCTGGGCAACTGAGATGGAAGGCACTTGCAGCTTTTTTTTTTTTAGTTTTTTTTAAGAGAAGTAAAGATTATACACCTTCATGTTGTGAGCGTTGAGCGCCTGCCATGCCAGTTTGATGCTGTGGGGACCATGTGTGGGGAGAAGGAAGCGAAGACGCAAGAGATTTGATTAGCTTAAATTTGGCTAAAGTTTTCACTTTTTAAAGCTGGTCATGTTGGAGAATTGAAGACTCTTACTGTACGTGATAAACAACCAGTATCAACTCTTTTAGTTGCTTCTACCAAATCACACTTAGATTAGAAAATAATATGAGGTTGGGGCATGAACTGAATTCAAACATTTTTACTACTAACTGATGAATAACTTACATTCAGTATAAACCAGCGTTCCACAGTGTTTCATCCAAGGTCACATCATCTGTTTCTTGAATCCTGGGGACTCTGGTTAGGACAAGCAGATAGGGTAATAACCGCAGATTAGCATTACCATTTTTAATAGGATGAGAGATGGTCTCACCTAGAAAAAACCGTGAGTCAGGAAAGTCCAGGCAAAGTACGTTCTTAATGATCAGGTCACTCATTCTTTTTCTGATTTTTGAGCTATTTAATAGTTTACAGAAGGGAAAGTAAAAGTAATTATTCTCCAGTAGTTTGTTTCATTCCCTAGATGATGTAACATGTACTCTGAATGAAGGTTTTTGTATTCATGCATTAGCGTAGGGCAGTTACTTAGGATTATAAAAATGACTTTATAATGTTAAGATTACTTAGAGGCTAAGTGAATTCCTAGGAAACTAAGTCTGAATCTAAACAGACTGGCACTAAATATCCATTTTGATTTAGATTTTCTTCTTTTCCTTTTTAAGCCTTGAACTGAGAGTCCCCTTCCTGGATCATCGATTTTCTTCCTATTACATGTCTCTGCCACCAAATATGAAAACCCCCAAGGTGGGTGAATCAAGATAAAAACTGTCAAAAAACCACTGATACTGGTTATATTTAGAACTTTCACTGACACTCCTTTTGTTTTCATGTCAGAACGGGATAGAAAAACATCTTCTGAGAGAGACCTTTGAGGACTCCAATCTGATACCTAAAGAGATTCTCTGGCGACCAAAAGAAGCCTTCAGTGATGGAATAACCTCAGTTAAGAATTCGTGGTTTAGGATTTTACAGGAATACATTGACCATCAGGTATCATGTCTTTAAAAGTATTTTCTGGAATAGGATAATTTGGGTGCAGAGGAGTAATCACGGTTCATTTTATATTTAATTTAAATGTTTGTGTCTGCAGGAGAGATGCCCTGTAAACAATACTTCTTTTGAAGAATTCTGTAAGAATAAAGTGGCATCTAGAATAGAGAGAGGAGACTTACCAGTCATCACTGACTTTTTTTTTTAATTTATTTTATTTATTTTTGGCTGCATTGGGTCTTCATTGCTGAGAATGGGCTTTCTTTTTAGTTGCAGTGAGCGGGGGCTATTCTTCGTTGTGGTGCGCGGGCTTCTCATTGCGGTGGCTTCTCGTTGCAGGGCACGGGCTCTAGGCGTGCAGGCTTCAGTTGTAGCACGCGAGCTCAGTAGTTGTGGGACATGGGCTCTAGAGTGTGGGCTCAGTAGTAGTGGCGCAATGGCCTAGTTGCTCCGCGGCATGTGGGTCTTCCCGGACCAGGGCTTGAACCCCTGTCCCCTGCATTGGCAGGTGGATTCTTAACCACTGCGCCACCAGGGAAGCCCCCTGGCTTTCATCTTACACATTTTTGGGCACCTGTTGGGTGCCAGACGTTATTAGGCACAAATGAATCAAACACTTAGAGCCACCACTTAGAAGAAGTATGCATGTGAATGTTCCTTAAAGGTCACTGCAGCTATGTATATTAGGGTGTTTTAGCATTTTCTAAGTGATCCAAAGAGTCTCTCACACAATATACATTCATGCCTTTTCTCTTTTTGTTTTCTGTTTTTGTGAAGCCAGATTAAATACAAGTATTTCCATGCCGGTTAAAAAACCATTTCGCTTCTATCTTGTTATTCTTGCAGGTTGATGATGCAGTGATGGCAAGCGCAGCCCAAAAATTTGCCGTCAATACTCCCAAAACGAAAGAAGGCTATTACTACCGTCAGATCTTTGAACGCCACTACCCGGGCCGCGCTGACTGGCTGCCTCATTACTGGATGCCCAGGTGGACTAGCGCCACGGACCCTTCTGCCCGCACTCTGACCCATTACAAGGCCACTGCCAAAGCTTAGGTATTCCCTGAGCCGTGGAGTGAAAGCAAACATTTCTTCTCATTGTGAAGGGTAGGGGGCTTGGGGGCAGGAAGGGTCAACGGCCCAGGCTTGCTTGGGTGTGAAAAAATAAAAGTCTTAAATCTGAAACATTGCTCTAGTCATTTATATTCATACAGCCCCCTCATCAGAGGTAGCTAGAAACTGAACAGCTTTCACTGTATCACAATAAGAGAGTGAGCTAGGAAAGGGGAAACAGTCTGATGTTTGGGAAGCCTCACACGCCCTTTCCTGGCAGAGCTACTGGAGAGGACTTTGGGGTCTCATGCCAGCGGGGCCTCCTTCCAGGCCTTGCCTCATCTGCGTGTGGTCCTCCTCTGACCTCCTCCCTTAGTTCTTTCTGCATTCCTAACAGCTGGCTAGTTACACTCTGGAGAGGTCAGTCCTTTGTAAGACTTTGACAGCTCTATTTTGTAAGATATGTTGACTGAAAACTGCACAGCCTAAAAGTTGAGAATTAAGTCATCAGAAAATCTGCCAAATAAAACTTACTTAAGCCCAGAAGACAGCCTCTCAGATTGTTCTGAGGGACTGGTCCGCAGAGGTAAGGGAGGAGCCGGGATATATAGTTTTTGCAACAAAGACCAGGTAGTCCAGAACATCAAAAGATTACTGTTAAAACCAAACATGTCAGGTGAATGAATTTAGTGCATTTCTCTGTATAGGAAGAGGCAAGAGTCTGGGCTAACTGAAATCATTCCTTTGATATGCATCTTAACTGTCTAGGGCCAGTATCCTACTTTTCTCCATCCTGAATCCCCTCAGGGTGCACAGTGGCAGGTGGCTGATGGCTTGATGGCTGCAATATCCTTTGCTTACTGATATGGCGGACAACATTTTTCATCCAGGGATAGTAATTTATATTTTTTTCTGTTGAGCCAATGTCTCTTCTGGAACTATCGTTGTAAAGCACGAGTCAGCAAACTTTTTCAGGGCTAGACAGTAAATATTTTCGGCTTTGCAGACCTCTCTTGGAACTGTTCAGCTCTGCCATTATGGTGCAAAAGCAGCCACAGACAGTATGGAAACTAATGGGCAAGGCCATATGCAAACATATGGGCATGGCTGTGTTGTATTAAAACGTTATAAAAACAGGCAGTGGGCTGGATTTGGCCCATTGGCCATACTTTGCCAAGCCCTGTTCTAGAGCCAGGCATTTCTGATAAAAGGAAAAAGCATTCCAAAACTAGTTGGAAGAAGAGAAGATATAACAAGGAAACATTCAATGAACAGGTAGAATTTCATTTGACTGCTCATTGGTTATTTAGGGACAGGATTTTGAAATATATTTTAAAGATGAATTTAGTTATTACAAATTTTTGAAGAGGAAACTGCTGATGCACAGGTAAATAAAAGACTGCTTCATGGGAAGAGTGAGTAGCCCAGGAATTTCGCTGGTAAGTTGGAAGTTGGGGACTGTTTAAGCCTACCTGTTGGCCTTCACTTATTTTTAAAAAGTCTAAACATTCTCTGACATAAATCGTGCCAATGTTATCTTAGGTCAGTCTCCCAAAGCAATAGAAATAAAAGCAAAAGTAAACAAATGGGACCTAATCAAATGCGCAGACTTTTGTACAGCAAAGGAAACCATAAAACAGACAACCTACAGAATGGGAGAAAATATTTGCAAATGATGTGACGGACAAGGGTTTAATTTCCAAAATAAGCAGCTCATACAACTCAGCAACAACAAAAAAACCCAACTGAATAATGGGCAGAAGACCTAAATAGACATTTCTCCAAACAAGACATAGAGATGGCCAACAGGCACATGGAAAGGTGCTCAACGTCGTCGCTGGTTATTAGAGAAATGCAAATAAAAACTACAATAAGGGACCACCTCACACTGGTCAGAATGGTCATCATTAAAAAGTCTACAAACAAATTCTGGAGAGGGTGTGGAGAGTAGGGAACCCCCCTACACTGTTGGTGGGAATGTAAATTGGTGCAGCCACTATGGAGAACAGTATGGAGGGTCCTTGAAAAACTAAAAGTAGAACTACCATATGACCCAGCAATCCACTCCTGGGCATAAACCCAGACAAAACTAATTTGAAAAGGTACATGCACCCCAATGTTCAAAGCAGCACTATTCACAATAGCCAAGACGTGAAAACAACCTAAATGTCCATCAACAGAGGAATGGATAAAGAAGATGTGGTACTTATATGCAATGGAATATTAGTCATAGAAAAAGAATGAAATAATGCCATTTCCAGCAACATGGATGGACCTGGAGATTATACTAAATGAAATCAGAAAGACAAATACCATATGATACAAGTTACATGTGGAATCTAAAATATGACACAAATGAACTTATCTACAAAACAGAAACAGACTCACAGACATAGAGAACAGACTTGTGGTTTCCAAGGGGGAGGGACGTAGGAGGTAGGGGAGGGATGCACTGGGAGTTTGGGATTAGCAGATGCAAACTATTTATATAGAATGGATAAACAAGGGAATTATCTTCAATATCCTGTGATAAACCAGAATGAAAAAGGATATGAAGAATAATGTATTAATATGTCTAACTGAATCACTTTGCTGTACAGCAGAAATTAACACAATATTGTAAATACTTGAATAAAATAAATTTTTTAAAGTCTCTAGAAAGCTGAGGAAATGTCATTAATTAATATTGGGTGACTGTTAATGATAATCTTGTATTTGTAAGTGCTTGAATTGCTTAAACCCGGCATGATTTGATGCCAGGCATGTCCATTCATGGTGCAGCCTCACCCGGCCAAGCTAAGTGACACTAGAAATGCTTGGGAGACTTAGCTGATAGTGATTACCCAGGGTGCACTGCAAGATTAAGGTATGCCGTAAACCACAAACTACCAGTTTTTGAGGGTATGAGCTTGGGCTTCAGATTTTTAACTTTAGTGACTCTGTGATCTGGTGTGGTTTTAGATACCACCCAAAAGTTTGACAGTAGAGATACTCAGTCCTGCAGGTCAACCATGACTGCAGCAACTCGCTAGATGACAAACTGCCTGTGAGACCTACATAATGTGCTAGGCACATGGTCTAAAGCGAGCCTTTTCTTCTGCAACTAAAGTAGCTGAAGAAACTGTAGCCACTGGGACATGTGCACATGACTTAGCAGCTACATACAGGCCAAGCCTGCTTTCCTGGACTTTTCTGATATTGATGACTCAGTGCTAAGGAGGCACGTGGTTTCTAATCCACACAGCACTGTTACCAACAGATAATCCAATCCCTTCAGCAGAAACTAAAAGATTCTTAGCTGATCTTGTCCTGCCTTTTCAACCTCATTCGCACACCTTAGTGGATGATGTGCCCTTTTAGAGTTGTTTGTTTGTTTTTCTTAATGAAATAATGTTATTTGCAGCAACATGGATGGACCTAGAGATGATCATACTGAGTGAAGTAAGTCAAACAGAAAGATAAACACTGTGTGATGTCACTTATATGTGGAATCTTTAAAATAATACAAATGAACTTATTTACGAAACAGAAAGACTCACAGACATAGAAAACAGACTTAGGGTTACCAAAGGAAAAAGGGGGAGGGGAAGGGATAAATTAGGTATTAACAGATATACACCACTATATAGAAAATAAATAACAGTGATTTACTGTATAGCACAGGGAACTATATTCAATATCTTGTAATAACCTATAATGGAAAAGAATCTGAAACATATGTATATGAGAATGTACATATATATATATATATATATATAATTGAATCACTTTGCTGTACACCTGACACTAATATTGTAAATCAACCATGCTTCAATTTAAAAGATTTTTTTCACCTTAATACTGTAGAAAACTTACTTTATAGTTTTGATAGCAAGATGTATTTCCATTAAAAAAAATGAAATATTAGAAACACCTCAATCCTACTGCTGTTTTCAATAGTTTTAACATTTTCTTGCAGATCTTTAGCTGTAAAAGCACAGCTGTACCTATGCAAGAATATGATCTTAGTTAAATAAGGCCTCAAAGCTTCTTAAATCCTTTACAAGGAAAATAGAAAAAGGAACTAACCTTGGGCCTGCTGGTGTCAGACCATTGTGTGAACACCTTGTCGAAGCCTCAGAGCCTTCTCCTCGATACCTCCTGCCTTGGGGTTGCCTTAGTTTGGTCTTGAGTCTGAGATAACAGATTCCTGGAGTGGGTCCCCATGGGGGGGAAAAGCTGGCCACAGGGAGGCAGTTCTATATGGCTCTAAGCCTGTGCAGTGGATAAATCACAACATCAAGCACGTACCTACCAACTGTTGTAGTACTTTATTGCATTAGCTCATTTAGTGAGTTAACCCTCATTCTGAGGAAGCGTGGCAGATTTTATTTTCTAAAAGTGGCCACAGCAGTATTTCTGGTCTCACAGACTGCCAGAGACTTGCTGTGCCCTTGAAGAAGCAGTGTGCTTCCCCTCTTCTTGAGCCTGGGAAGAATTTTATGATTGCTTTGACTGGTAGAATCTACTAGAAAGTGACCTCTGAGGATAGGTCACAAAAGGTGAATCGGCCTCTGCTTTCTCTCTCTCGATGTGTGTCATAAGGAAGCCCGGGCCACACGGAGAGGCCATGTGTAAGAGGGCTGACAGCCCCAGCCATGGTCTCGGTCAATGTCAATCACCAGGAGTGGGGTGAGTGAACCCCCAGATGATTCCAGCTCCTAGTCTGAGCCTTCTAGCTGAGGCCCCCTTCATGGGGAGCAGAGATAAGCCATCCCTGCTGTGCTCCATCCAAATTCCTGACTCATCAATCCATGAGCCTAATAAATGGTTGTTGGACACCATTACATTTTGAGATGGTTTCTTACACAGTCATAGTAGCTGGCACAGGTAAGCACTATTACGTCTATTTTACACAGGTTAAGTCACTTGCCCAAATCATTCAGCTAATTACTAAGTGGTGGAGCCCCAAGTTAGCCAGACAGATTGGCTCTAGAGTCTTTGTGGTGTTCTTTCCAGACTATCTTCCCAATACCAGCATGAAAGTACAGCCCGGGTCTCAGCTGTGAATTAGGAACTGGGGGAAAGGGGCTTCTCTAGAGTTGAGTTGGGAGCAGAAGCAGGGAGAGATGGGTTACCTCCCAGGCGAGCCAGTGACGCTAATCATTTTCTGTAAAGGACTAGGTTAGATGATGAGAAAACAATCCCAAATTTTCAGTGCATTACCACAACAAAAGTCATTTCTTGCTCAAACTGTATGTTCATCTGGGTCTCTGGGGGGGCTCTGCTCATTGTTGAGGGGGTTATAATCACTCTGGGACTCAGCTGATGGAGACACAATCTTGACACATACTTCCAAGACCAGCAAGGCAGGGGACAAAGACAGTGGTGACTCATGTACCGTGACTTAGAGCTTCCACCTGCAGAGATACATCACTTTTCCAAACATTTTATGGGCCAAAGCAAGTCACTTGACCACTCCTAACTTCAAGGTTGCATGTACCAGAAAGGGAAATGAAATATGTATTTGGAGAACAGTACTAATGACTCCCCAAATCCACCCTTCAGTCACCAAATAGTTCACTATCTTTCATACACACAAAATACAATCATCAAGAGTGATTTTCAAGAGTGACAACCCAAGAATTCCATCTTGTCATGGCCATATGCCCAGAGTTGAGGATTTCTGGGTGATGGGCTGATGTACAAGGTGGCTCCTCTTCATAAACTTATAAGAAAATTTACATGCTCCCTACCTGTTCAATATACAATAGAAGAGGAATAAAATAACAACAACAAAACATATACTCCTCTTTGAAAAGGAAAGGACGGGAGGCATACAGCAAACCCTGGTGGGTAGCAATTCTGACACCCTGCTCACCAGTCATTTTGAGGGCCCTCCCCCAGAGGCTCCAGCAGAAAACTGCCCCTCAAGGATCAGCAGCAGGTAAGACATCACTGTGTGGCCAGGAGGAGGCAGGAGTGAGAGAGCTGGTGGAAGTGGGGAACGCTTTCACGGGGGAAGGCTGATTTCTAGCAATAAAGTTAAGCTAACTCATGCTGTCCTAATTTTGGTTACCCAGAACCAAAGGTCACCCTTCCTGAATGCTTAAGACTGCTCTCCAAGCTATAATCCTGTGAGGTGTATACTATTGAGCTCATCCACATTCTATAGATGCGGAGTGTGGGGGAGAGGTGCTAGGCTACATGCCCCAGTTCACATAGCTAATAAGTAATCAGAGTGGGGTATTTGATCCCAGGTTTAAGAATTTTAGGGGCTTTGAACTTAACCCCTACTCTGTGTTACCTTTCAAAGGATTAGGGTAGAGAAAATAATTATGTGCATGGAAAAAATATAATTCCGAGATTTTTCTCTAATTCTCTCTTTTAAATGGGATTATATACTCCATTTAATGGATAGTTCAGAAGTTATTTAACATACCTACTAATTTAAGCATAAGAGAATTTCTTTTAAAAAAAATTTTCAAAAAATTTGTCATGAACACAAAGAAGCACACATTATTTAGTTCAATTTAGATTTTATGT